>NC_064646.1:77928592-80479551 GCF_023864345.2 Schistocerca serialis cubense | reverse complement strand
GAGATATATCATGCGCACACTATGCTGTTGTGGTTAAGACGAAGAACTGATGTCGGACAATCGTCCTGTGTGCTGACAAGTATTGCCTCCCATTTTTTTAACTCTAAAAGCTTTTTAAATGACACAAGCATCTGCATATTTGGAGTCCTCTGTCGCTAGACGGCTCCGAATTTCATCGCATAACACGACGGGCACTACGTCAGTGCGTGAAAAACAGCGTGCTGTAATCGAGTTTCGCATTCGAAGAGTTCTTCCATACACTGAGCACCCTCTTCTTCAGCATGACAATTCGAGACCATACACTAGCTCTGCGACTTCTGCAACAATCCGACGCTTTGGGCTCACTGCCATCGATCATACTCACTACAGTCCCGACCTGGCCCCACCCGATTTTCTTTTGTTTCCAAAACTTAAAGAACATCTCCGTGGACTCCACGCTGATAGTGATGATGTGGCGCAAGCAGAGGTAATGTTGTGGCTCCGTCAATTAAGTCGAAACATTCTACAGTGACGGTAACAACAAACTGGTCTCTCGTTGGGAGAAATGTCTTTGTCGCCAGGGTGACTATGTTGAGAAATTAATATGTAGACACGAAGAATAAAGACGTAGAATGTTTGTTTTATTTAAAAAGCTTTAAGATTTTTCACGGAAGCACGCCCTCGTGTAAGACTGTTGTCCTCAGAAAAATGTTCAAATGTGTATGAAATCTTATGGGACTTAACTGCAGCGCCTTCGACCGCCGTCCTTTCAAAAATGATAATCTCTTTCCACGAATTGGTCTGCCTCTGCCACGTTTCTGTGGCAGCGACCAAAAGCGTCGCCCTGCACGGAAGAGACATTAGAAAGTCAATGGGAACCGAAGAAACTGGAGATATGTCAGATTCAAGCCATAAAGGCGAGTGCTGCCTCAACAAGCAGGGGAGATACATCTACAAAAACAAAATGTAATAGATCGATGAGAAATGAGCACTCTCTTACGCAAATATATTTGATAACAGAGAAGACTGCCCGCCAAGTAAATTATTGGGTAGCCGATATTCAAGTAAAAGCGTAAACAGAACAGAACAGTGTGGTGTGTGACAAATCAAAGAGACTGCAAATAAAGCGAATTATTTCGCCACGCCACAAACAGACGTGCGTGTAGAACGAGAAAACTGTAACATATATACACTCCTGGAAATTGAAATAAGAACACCGTGAATTCATTGTCCCAGGAAGGGGAAACTTTATTGACACATTCCTGGGGTCAGATACATCACATGATCACACTGACAGAACCACAGGCACATAGACACAGGCAACAGAGCATGCACAACGTCGGCACTAGTACAGTGTATATCCACCTTTCGCAGCAATGCAGGCTGCTATTCTCCCATGGAGACGATCGTAGACTTGCTGGATGTAGTCCTGTGGAACGGCTTGCCATGCCATTTCCACCTGGCGCCTCAGTTGGACCAGCGTTCGTGCTGGACGTGCAGACCGCGTGAGACGACGCTTCATCCAGTCCCAAACATGCTCAATGGGGGACAGATCCGGAGATCTTGCTGGCCAGGGTAGTTGACTTACACCTTCTAGAGCACGTTGGGTGGTACGGGATACATGCGGACGTGCATTGTCCTGTTGGAACAGCAAGTTCCCTTGCCGGTCTAGGAATGGTAGAACGATGGGTTCGATGACGGTTTGGATGTACCGTGCACTATTCAGTGTCCCCTCGACGATCACCAGTGGTGTACGGCCAGTGTAGGAGATCGCTCCCCACACCATGATGCCGGGTGTTGGCCCTGTGTGCCTCGGTCGTATGCAGTCCTGATTGTGGCGCTCACCTGCACGGCGCCAAACACGCATACGACCATCATTGGCACCAAGGCAGAAGCGACTCTCATCGCTGAAGACGACACGTCTCCATTCGTCCCTCCATTCACGCCTGTCGCGACACCACTGGAGGCGGGCTGCACGATGTTTGGGCGTGAGCGGAAGACGGCCTAACGGTGTGCGGGACCGTAGCCCAGCTTCATGGAGACGGTTGCGAATGGTCCTCGCCGATACCCCAGGAGCAACAGTGTCCCTAATTTGCTGGGAAGTGGCGGTGCGGTCCCCTACGGCACTGCGTAGGATCCTACGGTCTTGGCGTGCATCCGTGCGTCGCTGCGGTCCGGTCCCAGGTCGACGGGCACGTGTACCTTCCGCCGACCACTGGCGACAACATCGATGTACTGTGGAGACCTCACGCCCCACGTGTTGAGCAATTCGGCGGTACGTCCACCCGGCCTCCCGCATGCCCACTATACGCCCTCGCTCAAAGTCCGTCAACTGCACACACGGTTCACGTCCACGCTGTCGGGGCATGCTACCAGTGTTAAAGACTGCGATGGAGCTCCTTATGCCACGGCAAACTGGCTGACACTGACGGCGGCGGTGCACAAATGCTGCGCAGCTAGCGCCATTCGACGGCCAACACCGCGGTTCCTGGTGTGTCCGCTGTGTCGTGCGTGTGATCATTGCTTGTACAGCCCTCTCGCAGTGTCCGGAGCAAGTATGGTGGGTCTGACACACCGGTGTCAATGTGTTCTTTTTTCCATTTCCAGGAGTGTATTAAATTAGCAGACGCCATTCAAACATAATATTTGTACCTGTCATTTTGTAGGATTTTCTGCTTTTTTTATAAAAAAAAGGATAATAACGGCCGGATTTAGTTTGTATTTCTGACACACCAGAAATGCGGCTTTGAAGTGTCGCCGGTGAAGTGTTCAGGGCGGAGGATGTTGTCTGCCGCGTGGAGCGGTGTTTAACGAGGACCAGGAAGTGGTCATTAGGCGCGTTTATTTGGACTGACACGCTCATAAGTGGTAGCGGGATATCGGTTTGTGTGCGCATCGCCAGGAGGCAATTAATAAGAACCACCGGCCGCCCCCTCAGAACGGAGGAGGCGCAAAGTAAGTTATGGCTGGCTTTGTGCTGCCCCTTGGCCGTGCCCAATTACTACGCACACAACTGCGTTCTATTGGGAGCTGCTGTGCCCTAATCAGCGGGTCTGCGTGCTTGTGCCACCGTTCAACACGGAGAAGACGCTCACTACGTGTTTCAAACAAAAGAAAAGTAGTAGTGGCTTCCTGTCTTCGTGACTCAGTAATATGCGGGCAAACAAAGTTGACACTCGGCGCGGTGGCTGACGGGAGCGACTGTAAATGGGAAATGCCTTTATGGTGTATTGTAGGTCAGAAGATGACAGCTGGACTCTGTCGAAACAGATCATTTGTGAAATAAAAATATTTCAGCACGCAATCTTGGCTGCAAAAATACTAATTTATCGCCAGATCGTAACTACCAATCTGGTTAGGTTTGCTACAGGTTTCCTTTCTGCTGGCGGACACCTACTGTGGTGTGCTAGCCGTGTTAAAAAAATGTGTCGCGGGAGTAGTTCACCATCTCAGTCGGTCGCAGTTCCCTGTTCGAGTAACTCGTTATCCTCACTGGTTGCTGCCACCGTTTTAGTGTCTGCGTGCTGGCTTCCTGTTGTTGGTGGCAGCCATGGATCGTGCAGCTCGAGTTAGTGCAGCAGTGATAGGTAATTCAACCGATAGAATCCCGTCCGGTAAGCGTGATGAAGCTAGACATGTTTTCTCTACAGGTATTTTGTGATGTCACTCCCTGGACTCAAGTCTCTTGGCTACTAATCATATTAAAGTAACGGGCTGTGTACACTATAAACAGTGCCTGCACGAGTTATGAAGACTCTTATTTATGTTTCAGTCAGTTGCTTTATTTCTCTTGACCTGAAGCAAGACATTTTCATGCCAGGTTTGGTTTAACTGTAGCTCGAGTACTAGTTCTTATATTGTAACAGACTACATCGCATTTTAATGTGGATTTGGAAAAATATATTTAAATTTTAGCTGGTCCGTCTGTCGTGTCGTCTGTACAATTTCTCTGTTATCTCCTACAACTGTTATTTTATCAGAAACCACTTTTAGACCAAATGGAATCCTTTGCTAGCCACAGCTCAATAAGCCGGCCGGTGTGGTCCTGCGGTTCTAGGTCTGGAACCGCGTGACCGCTACGGTCGCAGGTTCGAATCCTGCCTCGGACAAAAACGTGTGTGATGTCCTTAGGTTAGTTAGGTTTAAGTAGATCTAAGTTCTAGGGGACTGATGACCTCATATGTTAAGTCCCGTAGTGCTCAGAGCCATTTTGAAAATTGTAGTTCGTGCAGAAATAATGAAATGATATCAGTGCTTCTTGTGTGCAGTAGGCCACAATAGCTATCGTGTTCTGTGAGCAAATGTCCGCGCTGCTGCAGTAAATTTATGCAGACACATTTCGTTGTAGTGCGCATTCAAGAAATTCAACTATAGATGTCTAAATCTTTTTCCATGCTTAAATATTTTCTTTCCGTTGTCATGTATATGGTGCTTCTTTTAATACGCAGTTATCTTTCGCAATAACAGATGAAACACAACGACAATCCTTGTCACGTAATCGGTTTTGTCCCTTTTCTTTATCTCGACAGTCTAGGGGATTATACGAATCGATAGAGAAAGCGGTCAACAAGATTGTGTCATTCGTTTAGAAAAGCTTCTAGTTCTTGGTATTTTCTTAGTTATTAGTGTCTGGTTCGGATATTTCTCGTTATTCTGATAGCAACGTGTAATCCACAACAGCGGTTTGTCATGACGATTTTTATGATACTGGCACAGGAGTGTCTTTTAATCACAGAAGCTGCAGTCCACCTCGGAAATCGCCAGATCTCTGCTGATTGAAAAACAACGTTACAGAATTTAATGATTTTTCTTTGGTGTGGAGCCACAGTGTACAACAGGTTTCATTCCACAATCTAGATTTCGGTCTTAGTCCCTTATCAAGTATTACAACGCAACAGATTAAAGCACAGTAAAAGTACAAGTATCAGAAGAATAGCTGGGCAAACAGTTAAATTAATGTATGAGGTGCACTATTTGGTCTCTTATTTCCATATAAAAATCATTAGACTTGAATAGAACACAAGACATCGTCAAAATTTGTATCTTCGTTTATATAAACCAAAGTTAAGTATTTTGACGATGACTTGTGTTCTATTCAAGTCTAATGATTTTTGATACGTAAGTAAGACAACAAATCACGCAGCCCATACCTTAATTTAACTGTTTGTCCTGCTATTCTCCTGATACTTGTACTTTTACTGTGCTTTAATCTGTTGGAGTGGTAACACTTGATAATGGCCTAAGACCGAAATCTAGACTCTGGAAGAAAACCTGTTGTACAATCAAATGGCAGTTATATTTTTCGAAAAGTTATAAAAATTTGTTCAACTCTCGCGATTTTTATGCGGTTCTTTCACAGCGACATAAAACGTGACAGGTATTCAGGAACAGACAAATCTACAAGCCATGTTTCCTCCGAATTTCTTACAGTGTTCTTCGAACGAGGCTGTTGCCGATTGTTACCCTAGTGCTTATTAGAACTGCGGGTGCACAGTGCATACAGTGAATCCATTGTCTAAAATGAAGGAAAGTGAGGACTCAACCTCCCGCCGATGGCAAGATCATTAGAGACAGAGCAGAAGCTCGGATGGGGCAAGCTAAGGCGAGACCATGAACTTAAGAAAAAAATGTGCCAGCATTAGCTTCAATGTTTTAGATGAACAGCCGTAAGACTCAGTTGCGGATGAGCGGAGGGCTTTGAATCCTGCTCATGCTGAATGCGAGTCTAGTGCGCCGCCCTCGCTCTGTTCGGTGATGCAGCGTCGGGCACGTTGCAGAGAGTACGTGTGGCCCGCCCGGTGGAGCGGAGTGTAGCGCCAGCAGGGACGAAGCGACGTCCGGGCTTGCCGGACCACTACACACAATGCGCTTGTTATCGGGGCGATTTCCTGCCAGCGCGTGCGCCCAGCGGAACACGCCGCTGCGTCGCTCTGCGCATGCGCGCTCCTGCGGCAGCACGTGGCCGGCGCCAGAGGTGAGGTGCGAACTGCGCGCGAGTACACTCCGCAGCGCTCGACTTTTTTTGCACTAGCGGCAGGGGCCACGTCTGACCACCGCAGTTTCTGCGACACCTTTGATGTTAGGTTGTCAACTCGAGACGTCTTTCTCGTTGTATTTTCCATCATCATAAACGAATACGACAGGATTTCTATCTGGGCATATCACTTTTTACACGTCGGACACACGAGTGAGCTACTGTTTTGAACCCAACACAACCAGTAGGCGGGGATTCGATGGGAGGATAATTCACCCTCTCGTCCGTTGTTTACAGGGAAGATACTGGAGTCACTGTGTCCTTAAACCATCAAGTGAGATTCCATTGCATCTACAGGGTGCTACAAAAAGGTACGGCCAAACTTTCAGGAAACATTCCTCACACACAAAGAAAGAAAATATGTTATGTGGACATGTGTCCGGAAACGCTTACTTTCCATGTTAGAGCTCATTTTATTAATTCTCTTCAAATCACATTAATCATGGAATGGAAACACACAGCAACAGAACGTACCAGCGTGACTTCAAACTCTTTGTTACAGGAAATGTTCAAAATGTCCTCCGTTAGGGAGGGTATTTGCATCCACCCTCCGTCGCATGGAATCCCTGATGCGCTGATGCAGCCCTGGAGAACGGCGTATTGTATCACAGCCGTCCACAATACGAGCACGAAGAGTCTCTATATTTGGTACCGGGGTTGCGTAGACAAGAGCTTTCAAATGCCCCCATAAATGAAAGTCAAGAGGGTTGAGGTCAGGAGAGCGTGGAGGCCATGGAATTGGTCCGCCTCTACCAATCCATCGGTCACCGAATCTGTTGTTGAGAAGCGTACGAACACTTCGACTGAAATGTGCAGGAGCTCCACCGTGCATGAGCCACATGTTGTGTCGTACTTGTAAAGGCACATGTTCTAGCAGCACAGGTAGAGTATCCCGTATGAAATCATGATAACGTGCTCCATTGAGCGTAGGTGGAAGAACATACTGACGAAACTAAAATGAGCTCTAACATGGAAATTAAGCGTTTCCGGACACATGTCCAATTAACATCTTTTCTTTATTTGTGTGTGAGGAATGTTTCCTGAAAGTTTGGCCGTACCTTTTTGTAACACCCTGTATAAGACGTTCGTTGCAATCACATATTAATCACTAGCACGAAAAGGCTTGGAATGTATTGAACGCTTATGAATTCCAATAGAATGACACTTCAAATGCACGTCGTGAACGGGTGTGGAAGTAGACTTTATAGAGACATGCCAACTAGAACACATAGTGTTCAAGATCATAACCGTGAGACAGTTACACTTAACTTTATTTCCTGTCTTTGTTTCGTAAATCCCGATACACAGAAACTTTTAAGACTCATACCCATGAGGAGAATCACACTCAACTTTGAGATATGCCTTTGCTCTGAATAGTGTCACACGAAGTCTGAATTTCTATTAGAACGTTCAGAAATGATCTTGATCGTGTTGTGATGGAAAGGCCCCCAGGACTCGCGGTCGGAAAAAATATAGGGAGGGAAGCAGGGAACGGAACAGCCTCATAGGCAGCACACCACGCCTGGTACACGCGGCGCTCGGGGACCAGAGCACAGCTACGACACCTGAGGAAGGGCTTATAACAGTCCGAAACCGGTCGTGTGAAAATAAATTAATTTACAACTGAAACGGTACTTTCAACCTCTGCTTTCTGAAGTAGTATTATCCTTCCCATTCCACTCACTGTAAACGCCAATCGCTTAGGATGACGTGTGAAATGATCTACCGTAGACGGAAACGCGAGAGCACAAAGTACCAATCTGATTAAATTACGTTTGTATTCAGTCGTAAGATTTTCATGTTGCTGTTGGTCGCTCAGCAAAACGCAGGTACTTAACAAGTGTGCGAGCAAAAATTATCAGAGTGAGCGGCAGTGGAGAAGTTTCTTGTTTCTATTCAGGTGATGTCGGTATCAGGCGGCGTTTCATAATCATCGTCATCTCCGTCTTGCCACAACAGTAATGTAGAATGAACCACGGACCTAATGAAGGCCATAAACTCGAGACCACAACTGCAGAAGGTGCGAACGGCAATTATGAATGGGGTGAGAAACGTGGCACGTTTAGGTGTGCTTCAACTGGCATTAATAATGCGAATCACAGATGGAAGATGTGAAGTGTAAATAACAGGACACGGAAGATCAACACTGAACAATCTCTCCTAAGAAAGACATGCAAGAGAAAAGAGTCGCAACTCAGCAGTCGGAGCAATGGAGAGATTAACGGGACAGCAGGTGGTGTGCAAAGATTTGGCGATGGCTATTGTGTGCGTATTCATCACCTGCTAGCAGCCAGACGAGAGTTACGGCTTGCGATGAGGTGCTCCATCCAAGAAGCAGGCAGGCTGACGGCCTTTGAATGCGGTGCAGCTGGTGTGCCAAGTCATCACCCAATTGAAATATCCGGTAGCTGTTACCTCACTTAAATTACGAAAAATAGTCATCCACCAGTGTATCGGTTTCGCCCCAGGGAGATAACCCATCTGGAAGGACTGCCTCGAAAGCGGTACATTATTGATATTGCCGGAGTCTGTGTGATTCTTAAGAAGGACGTGCTTCCTGGAGACTCCGACAATGTTAAGCCGGAAAATAGGACGCTAGTCGTAATGAACTATCTTCACTGAGGCACCAACCCCACAGTCAAGATTGTGAAGACCAGTATTATTCCCTTGGACTTTTGAAGTTTCGTTCATTCTGAAATGTTCCAGGACATTAGACTATTTTGCATCTTGAGAATGTAGCTTGTTCTTGCGTCAGGTGGGTGTGCATCGCATCATAAGTATTTCTTCACTTTGGTAGTGCCTGAGACAAAGGAGCAAGGAAATCTGACAACAAATACGCAAGCTGGATCTGTTAACGTGATATATACGGATTAGCTGACGCTTATGAATTCTCTCTCTCTCTCTCTCTCTCTCTCTCTCTCTGTCTCCCTCCCTTTCTTCTGCTAACCTTACTATAGATACAAACCTACTAGGTCTAGTGAGCGCAAGGATCTGTTTTTCATACTCTAATCTTTTTTATCCCCTGCTATTCTTCTCCTTCACGGCTCTTTCCATTGCCAAGTTATTCATCCTTTATTGCCGTAGCTGATGTCCCACTAACCTTCTTTTTCGTACTTTACGTGTACAATTTCTTTATTTATATTCCGACTTAAGACTCACATTTCAGTTGCTTCCATTTTTTTCTTCCGCAATTTTCTCTCCTCTTCACTTACCAAGACTGCTGCGTTTCAGACCTACAGTTTCAAAAATATTCTGCCGAATTCTACGCAGACGCGGAACGAGTACTGCTAAGTCGCTTTTAATACTGAAAATAAATTTCAGTTGAAAGGCTCCAGAGTTTCCGCAAAGCATTGGTAATAAGTGGCTAGTTTCCTATGTCCCAATCTTCCACAAGCTGCGAATATAAAACGACTTGATTCCACACTTTAATCTGGCATGTGATTGTCTGCAGATCAGCAGCAATAGGGCACAACCGCAGCAGTGCTTCACTGTCGTTGGAGCGATACACGCGGCGGAAGCGGGCTACAGAAAGAATATCGGCTGAACGTTATAACAGCGGAACACTCGATAAGGAACAAAGGCATGCCACGTCACAGCCGATAAAAAGAAACAGAACATCTGGCCGAGGCTCACAGGCTGCTTCCGTTTCCTGTCGGAGGAAGAGCCGACTCAGCCGAGCGGTCGCCTACGCAGAGGCCTGAAACAAGTGAGGTTGGGGACCGCGCGAGTGGTTCGCCCGGCACTGTGGCTCTTCGATGCGGTCCTGAGAACGAAGCCGCCGCGAGGTCAGTGCGTCCTGCCCATCAGAGGTGTGCTCCTGTGGAAGTCAAAATGCTGCGTAATCGTCTCTATATTTGCCACATCCACACATGCAATAGGGTTTCAAAACACTGTGATTTGAAAGGAAGACTTGGAATACGAGTCGCTAGCCTCCAGAGAGGAACGAGGCGCGTATGGCATGGCAGCAGCTTATCTGTAGTAGGGGTGGGCCGAGTCGAGGGACTGTTATGTGGTACGGCTTTTGAGTACTTCCGGCGGAAGGCAATTTGCTACTCTGGAATGACATCATTTACCGTTTGTTGTCACTGTGTGTTGCCGCAAACTCATGGGCGGTATAGCTGATCTCTGCCTTGTGGCCATCTAAGCATTATAGGACTCACATAACGGAACAGACGTTATTGGTCATTGTTTGCCTATCGGGTTAGTGCGTATACTGTTGTGCGAGTAACCCAGCAAGATGTAAGGGGGAGCTACAATTTAACGCGAATTTCAAAGCGTAACTTGGCGATTTTCACTTGTGCAATTCGTTGGTAAAGTTTGAGGTGGCGGTAAGTGACAGAAAAGTAAACGTTGGACCGACTGAGGGTTGAACTCCGGAGCATTTGAGTTTGTAGTCTGACCCGATCCAAAGTACGAATGAACGTGCGTCGGATGACATCTCCAACTCGGAATGTCAATCTCTCGACTGCAATATTTAGCTGAGAAAGTATTGCTCCAAATTTGTAATATAGTCTCGTATCAACGCTTAACTCAAGAAAAGCGACGTGGAAAATGTGTTGTAGGGGACAAATGTCATGTCAGGAAAAAAAAAAATGTATTCGGAAATCGACAGGCTTGTATCTCCCACAAGAGCCACAGTTGTTCTCCACGAAGCCACAAGATTTGGTAAAGCACACCGGATGCTGTGCTTTAGAAGACAGCGAAGCTGCTACAGCAATGGCTGCCAAAGAAAACAGCGTTCCCTGGCGAAACGGTAAGTTTATGATGGAGAAGGGGAGGCTCGTGGGGAGAGCAGAGCGAGATGGATGCCAGAGAGCGCGTGGCTTCAAAGAGGGCGCATAAGTCATTAGGAAGCGGTGTCGCAACATAATTGTAAGTTATGTTCGGCGGGGAGGCGGTACGGGAATAGGTGTCCGGGACAGGTGCCCGTGATTCATCGGGCCGATATCAGCGCTATTCCCGGCGGCTAGCTGGCAGCAGGACAGCCGCCGCCACAATGACGGCTCGGGCCCTCCAAGGGCTCAGGCCGGGCCAGGCCGCGTCAAAGTCATTCACGTCACGCGCCATCCGTCTGCACAGAGGAGACCCGAGCCACACGAAAGTGCAGTCAATGTCTCTCGATTAGTGTTAATTAGGAATTTCTGTGTGAGGAAGCAAAAAAGTGTGCGGAGGAAATGGCGACTAGAACTGGAAAAGAGCGGCAAAGTGTCATTAAGATAAATATTAGCTTATGTAAGTACAATTTTATGCAGAGTACAAGTGTCAGTACCGAAAGCCACAATTACAAAAGAATGTGAGGCTAGGAAACAAACGTGAAATGTGTATAAAGGTAACAAGAGGTAATGGGCAATGCCTACCATTTGACGAAAGAATGTACTCTTGAAACCAATCTCTCGTGATACACCGCTATAGATTAACCAACGGCATACAACTTCCTTTACAGGCAGCGCTACACCAGGTGGCCGAAATGATGAAGAGATAAGAAACAAACAATCGCATGCGAACGAAGATTTATCCACATTAAGCAGTCTGCTGGTGTCAGACAGCGTCCTACAATGCCACATGGAGCTCGTGCAACACTTCTTTTGCTAATTAATAAAAAAAACACAGCCTGGGTCATTATTTTTACTAAATGCGACTGGTTTCGATTCGACTAGCAGATCATCTTCAGATTTAGTGCTTCAAGCTCTAGTTTCCGAGCAGTGGTGAGAATGCAAGGTTAACTACGTAGTTTACATTGTTAGCACGCAGCACTTGGTCAGATGATGATCTGCTAATCAGATCGAAACCGGTCGTCGATGGTAAAAAAACAGGTCATCCAGACGATGTTATTTATTCGTCATACGAACGAAGATCACGATTTCCTAATACACGCCGTCACACTGAGTGTACACGATACAAAACGAAGTAAACCGTAAACATCTGACGTAAGGTGCTCCAAAACGTGTCCAAATTCAAATGGACATACAAAAATGAAGTGTGCCATAAGCGCCGGCCGGTGTGGCCGTGCGGTTCTAGGCGCTTCAGTCTGGAACCACATGACCGCTACGGTCGCAGGTTCGAATCCTGCCTCGGGCATGGATGTGTGTGTTGTTCTTAGGTTGGTTAGGTTTAAGTAGTTCTAAGTGCTAGGGAACTGATGACCACAGATGTTAAGTCCCATAGTGCTCAGAGCCATTTGAACCATTTTTTTTAATGCCATAAGCCAGGCATAAACTGGGCGAGGAAAGTTCGCAGAAGAGACACGATTTAAGAAGAAGTAGAAACGACGCTAGAAAACAGTTTAGTTTGTATTATTCACCACCCCATGTTGGTGTAAGAGACTCGCTAAAAGTAGGGAACGATACTACCCTCTCTAGCTGTTTCTGAGTACAACAAATGAGCTATGAAAATACCATCCTTGTCCGAATTAGTGACAATATGAAGAAATTTGTATGTAATATAGG
The DNA here is from genome assembly GCF_023864345.2 of Schistocerca serialis cubense. NCBI lineage: Eukaryota > Metazoa > Arthropoda > Insecta > Orthoptera > Acrididae > Schistocerca > Schistocerca serialis. The sequence goes on along the minus strand of NC_064646.1, from coordinate 80,467,092 downwards.
ACACTGGCGCAGTTTCTGGCGACCCCGATAAATAAGTTGACACATTCCCCCTCCCCCCCCCCCCCCCCGCCCCCAAATTACAAGACCACTACGTCACGTTGATTTCGATAGTCTGGGACAAATGTAGACAAGCGCATTAGCAGCTACCCATAAAAGCTATAACACATTTACATATCAATTCGCAGCAAAGGACAGGAAAGGACAACATACGATATCTATCGACAATTCGGTTTTTTTTTCTCCGATTTGTAGGAGAGAGACAAGGAGGCGCAGTGCTCATTAAGCGGCAAGTGGTGCCGAATTCCAGGCAGACGGCGGCGACCTGCGGTTGGTCGCCCCCGTTCCTCTAGCGCCGTATCAATTGTCTGCGGCCGTCCACGTCCGACAGCTGCACGGGTGAAATCTGAGAAACGGCGAAAGTAAACAGGATGAGTCTCATCTCGTGACCTCATCCATTTTGGTTTAAATTGCTCAATTGCGCGCGCCGTAACCGGGGAGAGCAAAAACCGGCGCGATCAGGACAGCCTTCCGGCCTCGTGCAGAGCCGAGCGCTGAGGGCCGCACTGGCCACGTGAGCTTCCGTCGGCACGGGCGGGCGGCGTTCGCGGCCAGACACCCCACTGTGGCCGAGGAACTGCGTTAAGAGGTTGTTCAAAGTACAGGAACACGGATGAAGCGCTGCTAACCGATGCACGTAACTTTAAAAGACGCAGAATCAACGGTCGACAAGGGGATCTGCCGTACGAGCCGTCCTGTGGGTCTTGTTTGCTCCTGACATGTCAACAGTTTTAACTTCCGACTGGGTTTCCACCATCTTTATACATTACAGCCAATGCCTCACCTCTGGTGGTCTCCAGATTACGATTTCTAGAAAAAACATCCACATCGACTCAATGAGGCATATGCGAAGCACACATGAAATAGATATGAGGACGTTGTTGTGGGCTTCCTTTCTTCCCCATAATTCACCTGGATGAAAATTCACTGCTAGAGAAGGGTACTCTCGGTTTTGATTAGCATCTTTACAAACGTCGTCAAATCCCAAATCGTAATTTTGTAAGTCTCTACCTTCTGGGTTTCACAAAGAAAGCTCTCCTGCACATGTTTCTTCTTCCTCATATTCCATTTTAGGCTATTTATTCCTCCGTCTTCAAGCTCCTCGGTAAACATCTGGCTTGTATCGCTTGATTTTTACGTGTAATATTTTATGTCTCATTCTTCGCAAATGTTGAAATGGCTCTAAGCACTACGGGACTTAACATCTGAGGTCATCAGTCCCCTAGACTTAGAACTACTTAAACCTAACTAACCTAAGGACATCACACATAGCCATGTCCGAGGCAGGATTCGAACCTGCGACCGTAGCAGTAGCGCGGTTTCGGACTGAAGCGCCTAGAACCGCTCGGCCACAGTGGCCGGCGCAAATATATTTATATATTTGTAACATTTTTATTACGCTGCAAATGTTTATTTTTTGAGAGTTTTTCTTGAATTACGTTAAAAGCTACTCTCTCCGTGGCCAGTTAGTATCTACTCGTTCCCTGCTTGCAGTCCCAGGCGCTACGAAGTTCATCAGCTTGTTGTCGAACCCACCAGCTCCTTTCAGCGATGTTAATAAATATTTGCTAAAATTGTGTTCAAACTCCCACTTCGAGCACTTTCCTCCTTGCTTTCTTTGTCATCGATCTCCCATTTTCCGTGACGAAAGTTCTCTTCGTCGGAGAACGTGTAACGTCACAATGCGAACATATTCTCGGCAAAAGATAACATTCTCTAAACCAACACCGCCTTGTTTAAGATTTCTCCTCGCCTAGATGCGCTATGTAAAGCGGACGATTGCGACATGTCAGGGGCGGTGAAATAAACGTCTCATTAAAGTACTCTTGTGTTACTATATTAAAATTGTTTAGGATCCACACGCTGCAGAACTAACGACAAAAATGTATATGCGACATGACAATTCCGCTGGAATCACTGCGAGTTCCTCCGCTTACGATCGCTTGAGAGACATTCACAATAAATTTCTTAGTATTTTTGTTTAGTCCCTTCCAGTCCAATTATTTGCTCGTTATTTGTAATAGGTAGCAACTTTACTGTTCGAAGATAATTTTCAAATGTAAAATTATTATGCAGCAATGGGAATTTCAAGACATGTATGTATTCATCTCAAACAAATCACACTCTTTTTTTTTAAAGAAAAAAAAATCATTAGACATCCAACAGATGTTGGTAAATGGATCAGGAGTCTGTAAATCGATCGCACTTCAGACAAGATCATCAGCTACTCCGCTTCACTGCGTAAATTCATGTTTAAGGGCAACGTTGGTAATGAGTAAAATGACAGTGTGATGTAGATACCCGTACGCGGTGTGAAAAGTAAGAACGGACGAGCGTAAATGTCGGTTCTTCCTGAGCGGGCGTTGGCGGAAACGTGCGGAGGAAACACAGGGGGGACACAGGATCGGGTTTCAGAGCTGACACAGCTGAGAATTAGGCTCCGCGCCAAGAGCCCTCCGCCTCGCACTTGACTGCAAACCGGCCAGTATAAATTTAAACGCAGACGTGAGGAGATTAGCGCCCGGGTTTTGAGGGGACACGCAGCGAATGCCGGCGGAAGAGTCGGCTGGGAAACACGTGGGGCCTAAGTCAGCGCCGGCCGCCGCCTTTATTTTCAACCGCCGTTGCTCTTCTCGCCCGGCCGTGTTTTTGTAAACTGGGGGAGGAGGGGCCGAACGAGACAGCCTCGCCGATAAGCGCCTTGTCAAGTCGTGTAGGACAAGCCGATAATTGAATGGAAGGGCAAGCATCCATCCAGAGGCGAACAAGCAAGCGTCTTAAGAACCGTAGTAAATGAAGAGGCTCTCATAAATCTAATACGTAATACACAGAGTCTACACTTCATACAACTGAACATTGAACGTGGCCATTATAGAAATATAGATGGTGAACACGAAATCCACCGACAACATTTCAGAGGTTGTTCAGGGAAATTTTGAAGTATTTTGGTACGACGTAGCTCGTTACAGGGTAATAATGTAATGACGACTTATTCACTTTGTTAGTCCAGTTTCTTGTTCCAGTGAAAATAGTTTCATGACAATGGGAAGCACAGGTACAAAAGTATTGCGACGCGGTTGCCTGCGCCAACAGCCCAACATCGCGTGATTCTGCCTCTCTTCCACTGCCTTCAGTGTACGGATATATGAGTTGCATATCGGCCAACTATTTACCAACCTGTCCATCATGTATCACCGTTAGCTTACAACTAACACAGGTGGGAAAACAAACTCGAGGCAGAATCGAGCATTACTGAAATGCAAGCTTGAGGGCGAAGAGTAAAATGGGCGTTATTACGGGCAAGCAGCATGAATCAATAGAAGAAGTTTCTTTTCTATACCAGCCATACAGCGCGTACCGTCGATATTTGCACTGCTGCGCACTTATTTTCAATGTGGTACATATTTTCAATGTAGTACACATTAAATGGGAGTAAGAAATCAAAAAAATTATTCACATACCAAAATACTCAGAAAATATCCCTGAAAGTAAAGGGGGCAGGTCAATTAGCTTTTTTGTATTAAAAAGTTTTGTATTACTTATAATATAAGGGGTTCCCAAAAAATTTTCTCAAGGACCCCCTCATCGAGCATGATCGGTACGTCGTCATAACACAGTATCAGGTACCTAAAAAATCCAAATTAAGAGTCTTTTTATACGTTTCCCATTTTTGCTACTTAGAAAAAACATTGACATATTCGTTACTGAAAAAATATAGAACTTAAAACTTTTTCAAAAAAATTGGTCAAATGGCTCTGAGCTCCATGGGACTTAACTTCTGAGGTCATCAGTCCCCTAGAACTTAGAACTACTTAAACCTAACTAACCTAAGGACATCACACACACCCATGCCCGAGGCTGGATTCGAACCTGCTACCGTAGCGGTGGCGCTGTTACAGACTGTAGCCCCTAGAACCGCTCGGCCACCGCGGCCGGCCAAAGCTTTTTCAATTTAGCCATCATTGTTATTGTTAAATTTTTGATTATTGTTCAAAATCTTTGCCTTCAAATCCTGGTGTTTAGAATAACAAACTCCTTAAAAAATAAAAATTGAATATGAACTGAAAATGAAAGGAAAAAATTAAAACTGAGTGTATTGGTCTTTCAAGTGACTATCAGTTGTCAGCTGCAAAGCGGCAGCGCGCGCTGTCTAACGGCATACAGCAGTACTATTTGCCTCTATCTAATTCTAGTTTTGCGCTAGAGTGTGCTAGTGTCATTTGGCTCTAGGAAGACGATAGACGCAGAAGTTAGCGTTCGCTAAAGCTCTGCTCATGCAGGAAGCGACCAGAACAAAAAATCTGTTATCATACGAAATATATTTTTTATTCTAATATCATCTTGCGGACCCCTCTGGGTTAGCTCACGGGCCCCTGGGGATCCGCGGACCACCTGTTGGGAACCACTGACTTATATCATCGAATAAATGCTTTGTCTTCCTTGTTGCTGGCAGCATTCAGCTTCATTTTGGCAAAAAAGAACTGGTGTATTTAGTTTTCGTAAGAGAAAGTGAAAGCAAGTTAACACTTTTTAGGAACGCAACGATCGTTTCTAAGAAGAAGGCTTTGACGCGTCTGGTGCCACTTGCTCCTGGGCGCTAGTGAAAGGGAAACAGCTGGAACACAAAGACACATCTGGCCGAGTTCCAGGGAGCAGCCAGCGGCCGTGTCAGGAGACGGGCTCAGATGTGCTGATACTCTCATCACGGCTGCGGCCCAAACAAATGACACAGGCGGGCAGGATGTCGCGTCATCGCATGATGGAACATCCGAGGTTCTTTAAAAAGCTGGCCGAGATCACAGTCAGAGATAGCGGGATCCGAAGAGGCGGTCGCGTACAAACGGTACTTCGTCCGAAGGTGGAACACTGGCGTCTTGTTCATCGGACGCTCACCTCTACAAAGACTTTAACGCTTCACCATAGTCAATTTACCTGATCTGTAAACTACATGAGGTCTATTTGGAGCCCACAAAACAAGCACTCCAATAGGACAGTACCTCCCTCCCGGTAATGGCAGCATTTTTTTTTTTCTAGTGTGGCGGGTGGATCGAGTCTAGAATCCGTCAGCATGTGCGACTTACGAAGCAATCAGTATGACTTGCACAGCATATACTCCAGAAAACAAAATGGTGGCATCAAGAGGCTCACAAAAATTCTGCTTTATATCAGTTAATCGCCTACAGTAGTGTAGCATGGAGGTTAAGTACGTACGTACGGCTACATATCTGTAGCTCTGTGATTCAATCTTTGGTCGGTCTTACAGCCGGCCGCTCTGGTCGAGCGGTCTAGGCGCTTCAGTCCGGCACCACGTGGCTGTTACGGTCGCAGGTTCGAATCCTGCCTCGGGCATGGATGTGTGTGATATCCTTAGGTTAGTTAGGTTTACGTAGTTCTAAGTCTAGGGGACTGATGACCTCAGATGTTAAGTCCCATAGTGCTTAGAGCCATTTGAACCACTTTTTCCGTCTTACAATTCTTTCTAACACTTACCTTCATTTCCAGCTCTGGCAAAGATTTTTATATGTGGAAAAATGCCAAATTGTTTCCAGTCTGTATTGAAGTTTAGGTCCCACTTACAAATGGCCGAGGAAGTCAAAAAAATGGGTGTGAAATCTTATGGGACTTAAATGCTAAGGTCATCAGTCCCTAAGCTTACACACAAATTATCCTAAGGACAAACACACACACCCATGCCCGAGGGAGGACTCGAACCTCCGCCGGGACTAGCCGCACAATCCATGACTGCAGCGCCGAGGAAGACACTCCTAAGGTGTGAGGAAGGCAATGTGGTCATTAGAAACAATCCTCAAGCTTGAAATGGAAAAGCGTGAAAAAAGAAATTGGTCACCTGCTTTCCAAACGAATTACCTCATCACTTGCGGTTAATTATTTGGGAAAACCACGGAAAATAAATCTGGGTGGACGGACGAGGGTGTCAATCCCTGTCCTCCCATCTGCGGATCCAATGTATCCCCACTGCGCCGCCTCACTAGTTGTCTCCAGTAAGGTCATGCCTAGAAAAGGACTGCAGTATTCAAATGAAACTTCGGCATAAGGGCAGTCTTGCCGCTTCCATAGACTGCTTTCTTACTACTTTACACCAAGGCAGCTGTGTTTATTGTTTTGTTTATTTACATTCAATTTCGAAACATCTATGACTTCATCTCCAGGCACTTTAGCATTGTGGTCTATGCGATATACCACCGCAAGTGCACCTTGTTGATGGTCAGAATCATGTTGTGCCTCACAGTTACCTCACTAGAACACGTAAAGATACATTAACATGATATGCAGGGTGTCCCAGGAGGAATGGTCAGTATTAGGGGGCATCACAGGAACGATCATTCGAAGCAAAGAAGTAGACATGGGCTCTAAAAGTTATACCTTAAGGGCTATGAGCACGTGATCTTCGATACTGTGAACCGAAGCCGGTCGGGGTGGCCGAGCGGTTCTAGGCGCTACAGTCTGGAACCGCGCGACCGCTACGGTCGCAGGTTCGAATCCTGCCTCGGGCATGGATGTGTGTGATGTCCGTAGGTTAGTTACGTTTAAGTAGTTCTAACTTCTAGGGGACTGATGACCTCAGATGTTAAGTCCCATAGTGCTCAGAGTCATTTGAACCATTTTTTTGTGAAGCGAATCTCTTGTACTGAAAACTCTTTGCATTCCACACTTGGAGAGGGAGTACTATGGACCAAAAGAAGAAAAACATGTCCAGTAAACATGGGCTCTAAAGTGCAAACCTTAAGAGCTATGGGCTCATGTTGATGTTCACTAATGTGAAATACATCTCTTCTACTGAACAACTGCTTATAACTCTTTAAGGTATGCATTTTGGAGCCCACATATACTGGATATTTCTTTCTTGTTTTGGTCCATACTACCCCCTCTCAAATCGTGGAATGCAAAGAGCCTGCAGTAGAGGAGAGTTGTTTCACAGTATCGAAGATGAAGAAGTTCACACAGCCCTTAAGGTATGAGTTTTAGAGTCCATGTCTACAATACTTTTCTGCTTGCAATGATCGTTCGTGTCGTATCCTGAATACCATAGATTCCTTCTGTGCCGGCCGTGGTGACCGAGCGGTTCTAGGCGCTTCAGTCCGGAACCGTGCGACTGCTACGGTTGCAGGTTCGAATCCTGCCTCGGGCATGGATGTGTGTGATGTCCTTAGGTTAGTTAGGTTTAAGTAGTTCTAAGTTTTAGGGGACTGATGACCATAGATGTTAAGTCCCATAGTGCTCAAAACCATTTGAACCATTTGAACCATTCCTTGTGTGACACTCGGTATTTGCAGTAGCGTTCCACATCAATCATAGTCCTGAAGTGCCTTAAGACGAAGCCACTGACACTACGAAATCAGCAGTAAATAAATGAAAACTATAAACATAACTGGGTGGGAGAATAGTAGTAAGATACTGGCCTTATTTCTCCATAACACACCTTAAGTTTAGAATTTGGATGCATCGTTCGTATATGAGGAAATACGGTATCATTCTCATCTTTGATCCATTTGGGTCTTTAGTCATTGCCGGTCTGGTAATACCACTGGTCATGTCCATCAGTGTATTTGATAAGAAATATCTTAACGTTTGTAGGAAGTGTTGAGGTACTTGACAGTGATCCACGCGCCCACTAACCAGCCGCACACAGTGCTACGGTGGCCTAACGCCGTGCAGGAGCTGGTAAACAAGAGCGGCGAGCGAGGACGGGAGGTGTTTGTGGCGGTGTCGGTTGTCTGCCGTCGCCGTGGCGGGGCGCCAGACGCGCGCCGACCACCCAGGGGCAGCGGCGGCTCGTAACTCAGCCCCGCGACGCGCCAATAGGCCGTCTCAGCCGCGCAGGGGAAGCCTCGAAAGAGATCGGCCCAGAAAGAAGGCAGCCTCTACCTCCGTCATAAAATTATTTTTAAAGAAGATCTATAACGTCTCGGAAGCGCCGCTCCGAGCGTTTCCCGACGTTTCATTAGAGCGTTATTTCAGGTCGCCATTTATTAGCTGAGCGGCCGCGCTGAAGGAACTGCTTTCCGACGGTGAAAACGGTGACTGAATGGAAACTGGTCAGTATTAACGTTTCTCCCTGCCACTACTACAGCACTGTGCTGACAGCAGCGCTAGTAAAATGACCGAACTGTGGCTCTACAGTGGTTCGTAACATAATCCCACAGGTAATATCTATAGAAACATTTTGGCTTTATAAGTTACTGACTCGTGAAGAATTTATACTGCATGTAACACTAGTTATTTGGACGCAGATTTCATCCTTTGCTTGTTCAGTAGCGGACGTTTGAAAGCAGATGTATGAGGGCGTACCGAAAAGCAGCGACTCCTCATTTTTGTGAGCAATCGCTTAAAGTTTTTTAAATAAAACAAACATTCTACGTCTTTATTCTTCCTGTCTACATACTTATTTCTCAACATAGTCACCCTGGCGACGAACACATTTCTCCCAACGAGAGACCAGTTTGTTGATACCGTCACTGTAGGGATTAGCCGAGCGGTCTCAGGCGCTGCAGTCATGGACTGAGCGGCTGGTCCCGGAGGAGGTTCGAGTCCTCCCTCGGGCATGGGTGTGTGTGTTTGTCCTTAGGATAATTTAAGTTAAGTAGTGTGTAGGCTTAGGGACTGATGACCTTAGCAGTTAAGTCCCATAGGATTTCACGCACATTTGAACATTTTCTAGAATGTTTGACTTTGTTGACGGAGCCACAACATCAAATGGTTCAAATGGCTCTGAGCGCCATGGGACTTAACTTCTGAGGTCATCAGTCCCCTAGAACTTAGAACTACTTAAACCTAACTAACCTAAGGACATCACACACATCCATGTTCGAGGCAGGATTCGAACCTGCGACCGTAGCGGTCGTGCGGTTCCGGACTGTAGCGCCTAGAACCGCTCGGCCACTCCGGCCGGCACCACAACGTCACGTCTGCTTGCACCACATCATCACTATCAAAGTGAAGTCCTTGAAAGTGTTCTTTTTAAGTTCCGCAAACAGAAGGGCGGCCGTTGTGGCCGAGCGGTTCTAGGCGCTTCAGTCTGGAACCGCGCGACCGCTACGGTTGCAGGTTCGAATCCTCCCTCGGGCATGGATGTGTGTGATGTCCTTAGGTTGGTTATGTTTAAATAGTTCTAGGTCCAGGGGACTGATGACCTCAGATGTTAAGTCCCGTAGTGCTCAGAGCCATTTGAACCATATTTTTGGAAACAGATGAAAATCGGATGGGGCCAAGTCGGGATTGTATTGAGTATGATCGATGATGGTGAACCCGAGGCGTGGGATTGTTGCAAGTCTCGCAACGCTCGTGTGTGGTCTGGCATTGTCATGCTGAAACAGAGGGTATGCCACGTGTGGACGAACTCCTCGAACTCGAAGCACACTTTTCCCCGCGCACAGACAGGTACTTTACACACTGCCATGTTACGCGCTACAACTCGGAGCCATCTAGCAGCAGAGGGCTGCAGATATACAGACTTGAAGATTACAGACGTAGAATCCTAATAACATTTGTTTTATTTAAAAACCCTTACTAGTTTTCACATGCCTAAAAAATTCGGAGGCCATGCTTTTCAGCAAGCCTTCGTATTTATGTTCCTTACGTCGCTGACAGACTGCTCTCTGCTTTGTTTCTATGCCAACCAGTGTGGCATAGTTAGTAAGACAGCGGACTCATATTCGGACGAATCGGAGTTCAAATCCTGTGCCGGCCAATCCAGGCGTAAGTTTTCTATGGTTTCCGTAAATCACTAACTACAGTTTCCGTAAATCACTAATCCTCTCTCACATGATCTACCGTTTCTTATTCAGTGATCTTTCTCATCTCGCCGATATTCACTGCTCTAAAAGACCAAGAAATAATGTAACACAGCTTCACCAGTGTGAGTCGTTACTCCGCTAGCCACGCATTTCCTAGCTACTGTACCCACAAAGTCATCACTGTAAGCTTAACGTGTCTTAAGTGTCAGCTAAAAACGCAATGAAATCCAAGATATTTATTGGCCGGATGGAGTCAGCAAGACGTTTTAGCAGGCACCGAGAAGAGAATATCGTGTCATTCAGACGAGCAGTAGGGAGCAAGATTAATACAGGAAATATGCGAAGATTGGTGCAGGACTGTAACCGCAGTAAAACCCCACATCGGTCGGAGGAATGTTTAAAGGAGTGGGAGGAACCGCCTCGGCATTCACGTCAAGTGACTGGTGAGAATTTTTAACTTGGTACTCTACTTACATTTCGCAATTATTCTGAGAAAACATTCTCCGTCACCAGAAACGCCACGAATTTCTCGATGGGGAGGACGTAGTTGTCCAGTTGCTTTCGTGCAACTATTAAGTGCTCTATAAAGCCGAGAGGCTATTCTGCTGTCAACGGCGATGCGGAAGCAAGCACAGCAGCTGTTTCTACCGAGAGGCACGCAGGCTGTGGAGCAGCAGACGACATCCACAGGTGCCTGCCTGCTGCGAGACGCACATAGCGCGGCCGTGGGACACGCGGCTCTCTGCTCGAGCGACCGCCTTGTTAGAGAGTCTGTCGCGCGTGGGATTTCGGTGACTCACTGGAAATAATTGAGACGTCGGGCAGTGCTCCACCTGCCGCGGGAATGGCTTCGCCTCTTAACGAGTCGGCTGTTCTGTACAGTTAGCGTTCGCGGGCACAAGTGGCAGGCTGCAACAAGGGCGCCAGCCGTGAAGGAACTGCGAGGTGAGTGTCCCGTACCGTCTACCCGTTAAAGACGTATCCCGAAAGAAAGATTTTCGGTTCAGAAAGGGGGTAAAATCTTTGAAAGTTTCAAAAAATGATCGCGGTAGGTTTCCTCTGGCTCCATAAGCAATTATGAAGTACGATGTTAGCAATCAGAGTGACTGAAAGCGACAGAAACGTTGTGTGTGAGTAGAAAGCGCAGGCCATATGAAGCGGGAGAATGAAAACTGAATAGCGATAAGGTACAGAAGAAGTTGTCTGCTGTTCAGACTCTACCTTACCGATCTTCGGCCTCTTTTTCGATTTATACATTCTTTGTCGTATCTTAGAATCTATATATGAGTACCAGACAAACAACCACAAGTCTCCCTCCTTTCGGTTTACTCGATATGTTCCGTAAAACAGATGCTACGTTTCTGAAAATATGAGTAACATATTTCCAAGTATCTGTAACTCAAAATAATATTTTTCCTGTCAAAAAATGGTTCAAATGTCTCTGAGCACTATGGGACTTAACATCTGAAGTCATCAGTCCCCTAGAACTTAGAACTACTTAAACCTAACTAACCTAAGGACAGTACACACATCCATGCCCGAGGCAGGATTCGAACCTCCGACCGTAGCAGTCGCTCGCTTCCGGACTGAAGCGCCTAGAAACGCTCGGCCACCGCGGCCGGCTTTTTCCTGTCAAGAAATTCACACAGTACTTAGTGAAAATGCTTCTGCTTCAACGAAGTAAGACATTGTCATCTGTACGTGTTTTTCTGAGCAGGATCACGAGCATTCACATTGTACTGAAGTGAGCATACGCAGTGTGCTGAAACTGACCGATGTGTGTGAAAAACACAGACACATTTACTATCTGTATAACTTTCGGAACTGGTACAAACGTGGACGTCCAGTAAGACAGCTCACACAACCATTTTTGGAGCGACTGACTGTTTAATGTAAATGTACAACCACGACAGGTAATTTCATCTTCCAGACATTGAAACAAGTTGTGATGGAAAGTAATTGCCGGGCACACATGGACTCAATGTCAAAACAGTGAATTGTTGATTCGAAATCTAACTACATATACGTAAATCAGTCCTCAAACAGAAGGTAGACTAAAACTTTGTGCCGAGTGGGACCGCCGGCCGAAGTGGCCGTGCGGTTCTAGGCGCTGCAGTCTGGAACCGCGTGACCGCTACGGTCGCAGGTTCGAATCCTGCCTCGGGCATGGATGTGTGTGATGTCCTTAGGTTAGTTAGGTTTAACTAGTTCTAAGTTCTAGGGGACTAATGACCTCAGCAGTTGAGTCCCATAGTGCTCAGAGCCATTTGAACCGAGTGGGATCGGAACATGAATATTGGCTTTCGCATGTAATGCTCTAAGCGATTGGCTATGCATAGCCATGCGACTAACTATATGGCGCCTACAATTTCCGTTCGGTCAGCAGCTCTTGTATTACCTTCCAAATGTGCTCTGCGAAGAAGCTTCGCAACAGCGCACACTCCGCCGCAGAACAAAATTTCATTCTGGTACCATAATGTAGAGCGCGGACGTAGTTCTCCAATGATGTCGCTGCCGGTGCTACTATGCAGTGACATGTATTTGCCTTTTTTCGTGACTTGAGAATCAGCTTATAAAGTTGCTTCCGGTCAAGTGTCTTTTTTTTCGATTTACTGGCTTTTCAGGCCGTGCCCGTGCAGCCACCTCAATAGTAACGTCAATTATGACGACACAAATGTAGGGGCAACGCAACACCCAGTCCCAGACCGGAGAAACGGTCACGTGTTCGTGACGTGTTATAACTGGAATATCGACCAATACCATCCATAGGTTGAGACATTAATATGTGGTCTACCATACAAATATTTGGCGCTGTCTGTTGTTATGGTTATATTCGTTAACGCAGATGTCAGTCTCTTCATTCACGGAAGGCTGGAAAGTAAGGAATTCTGCGACCTTTAACTGCGACCTCGCTTTCACGCAGAAGCGGCTCCGACGATTGCTACACAGTTCGTGTCGAAAAGCAGTATTCACCGGCGAGTTTACGCCGTGATGGTCGTTGGCTACGAACGATCGCATAATACGCAGGCGCGACGGATCGGTGAACGCACGGCAGCTTTCCTGCTAAGACGACGAGGCCAGCGGGCCGGCGGGCTTCTCACGGCCCCGGCACAGCCCGGGTGCCGCCCACGGCGAGGTAGCGCCGCCACTGCGCGGTCTGCGGCGCGCTATTGTCGAGGCACCGCTAAGCCAACAGCTGCCGGACCGAACACTCGCGGTCAGCCGAGGCCGTGACTGGCGCGATTCGCGATTGGCTGGACTCGGGGTCGCGATGCGGCACCGCGCACCTGCGCACTCATCGATAAATACGTGCCGTACGGTACTCTACGCTTACTTCCCGGACGGCAATACGTGCTCATGTGCATCAGTCCCATCTGCAGTCCTCAATGTTTATGGACATTATATTATATACCAATGACCAACCGATCAGCATGGACGCTCGCTCCTTCATCTATGCAGACGATACAGTCGTTGCCACCCAGGGAAAAACCTTTGAAGAGGTAGAAAGTAAATTAACTTTAGCGATTGAAAAGCTGGGTGACTATTATGATAATAACCACCTCAAGCCAAACCCAGCAAAAACCCAGGTCTGTGCTTTTCACCTACGTAATAAGGAAGCAAGGAGGAAACTCAACATAAGCTGGAAGGGACAACATCTATCTCACTGCGACACACCAAAATATCTTGGGATTAAACTTGACCGTGCTCTCACCTACAAGGAACACTGTTGGCCACAAAGATGAAAGTGAGTGCCAGGAACAACATCATCCGCAAGCTAACAAATAGCAGATGGGGAGCGCAACCTACAGTTCTCCGCACGTCAGCTTTAGCTTTATGTTTCTCCACTGCGGAGTACTCAGCACCCGTTTGGCAAAATTCCACCCACGCTGAACAAGTAAATATAGCATTGAATGAGACTGGACGCATCGGGACAGGATGCCTCCGCCCAACTCCCATAAAGCAGCTGTACCACCTCATGGGCATAGCCCCGCCAGACATCAGAAGAAGGACTGCCGCAGAAATCGAGAAACATAAACAGGAGACAGATCCCAGGCATCCAATGTTCGGATACAATCTTCAATCTTGCCGACTTAAATCAAGGAAGAGTTTCCTACGAACAACTGAAGCAACTCTTTTATCGCCTAGAGCACGACGAGAAGAGCTGTGGTACAATGTGGACCCAGGAAGACCAGGGAATAGCCCCAGGGAAGAACCCACAGCTGGCTCTGAACTCCCATATATGACCTGGAAAGCCCTGAATAGACTACGAACAGGCGTATCAAGATGCAGAGCAAACTTGGAAAAATGGGGCTACATCAGTGCAGACGAGCACTGCGAGTGTGGAGAACAGCAAGACCCACAACACCTACCGGTCTGCAGGAAACTAAACAACCTGTGTTCGACTCAAGACCTATTTGAAGCAAATGACAAGGCTATTCAAGCTGCAGTGTATTGGGCTTCAAGTGGGATATGAAAATCGCTCTGTTTCGCATCCTTAGCGGTTATCATTATATGTTACATACTTTTCTATATTATTGTAGTTAATTTACCTTATAACCATGTATTATTGTATTATGACTGCTTCTCTTGCATTGTAATATAATTATTTTTTTTTTTGTAAAATGGTGATGTATTGGATACGATAAATAAATAAATCTGCAGTCCTCCACTTGTTTTGACGACTTTGAACTAGGACAGAATCTCAGTCGAGGATATCATTGTACTCCAGATGAAACAAAATGAGAGTCGACGTTTCGAGCATTTTAAAGTGATCTTCTTCAGGGCGTCGAAAGAGCAGTTTCAATGTCACAAACATGACCGTTGCACGTCGGTTCCGAACATCGAACCTTATTCAGGGAAACCGCGATTTCGCTCCCATCAGGGTAAAAAGTTAACAGCTTCACATATTCTGTGGTCCAGTTCAGGGTTGTTGCAAAAAATTAAGATGGAAAACATATAAAGGATGCATAAACACGGAAAAATGAGCTACGATTATTATGAAGAGCGATGAAAAAGTTTTGGTTGAGGGCGTTGCTGCAACGTACACGCAACGCAATGCGACTCCATTGCAGGTATATAAGCACCAAGCACCGACAAGCAGGTAAGGGGAGTGGCCGAGCGGTTCTAGGCGCTTCAGTCTGGAACCGCGCGACCGCTAAGGCTGCAGGTTGGAATCCTGCCTCGGGCATGGATGTGTGTGATGTCCTTAGGTTATCTATGTTTAAGTAGTTCTAAGTTCTAGGGGACTGATGACCTCGATGTTAAGTCCCATAGTGCTAAGAGCCATTTGAACCATTTGAACCAAAGCAGGTAAGGTATTGATGTGTCATTCGTGTCTTTCCGATGTGCGTGCGGTAAATGCAGAAACGTGAACGCTCTCATCCCGTATCTCAAACGTCATAATTCATAAGTTAAGCCAACTCGATGGGCTGACACTCGAACACCCGCCCTGTAGTCCTGATGCGTGGGGAGAATGATTGCCTCAATGTTCATGGATGTTTTGCCTGATCGGCATGCCGATTGTGGATTGTATGGCCTTCTAACGGAAACTTTTTGATCACCTTTTACATAAAAATTACGGTTGTAGGGGACTGAGTAATGAAGAAGGAGCATCAACGCAGAAAACTCTAGCAAAAGAAGCGGCTTGAATACTGTCATTTCCACCATGATCATCATCACTATAATTAAGAACGGCATTCGTGGAAGTGTCACAGAGACAATATTTATGACTAAATTTGATCATGCTGCTCGTATCATAGACATAACTGCAGCGCGGTTGTTAAGTAATTGAAGCGTATGTTGAATGCTTTACCCTGCAGATTAATTTGCACCACAGCGATGGTGTACTTCGCATCACTCAAGTCTCTTTGTTCCGAGGCAGTGCTGTGGTAACTGTCCTTCCTCTTCTGCAGTCCTCGTCTTCGTCCTACGCTAGCCAGCTCTGCGTCCGCCCAACCAACGTGTTGCAGCCTACAAGTTAACTGTTTGCCTGTCAATTGAGGCTGTTGGCCGAGTGTACAATTAACGGTTTCCCCTACCCGCCAACGGCGTCTTCCCCCTCTGCCCACTAAAACACGTTCCCTGACTCATCTTATCTTGTTAACTCGCCAACGACACTTACTCTGCGACGAGGATTCTCTCGTAGACTGCAGTTAAAACAAAGCTCTCTTGTTCCCAAAACGGTGTAAGACGACACATTTCATGGCCCCTGTACTGACCACTGTGCCACAAAGCTTGGTAATGCTATAACTGTAAGGCTTCAGAGGAGCACCTTAATGGAACAGTGATTATAACCGCTGACAATTTCTTGGCCATTTCGTGATATACTGCCTGGAGGCGTCTGTTTCGGGTTCTTCGACCGACAGCTCTTTGATAATCTAATGTTTCTGCAGTTCACGTCCTGGCATCCCCATAGAATTATTCTCCAATGTTGTAGAGTCCATCATGAGCAGTGGAAGGTCGATACTCTTAGAATGCAGCCACTCTTGCCTGAGAAACATATTATCAGTGGAAGATCCGTTGGTCAAAGAACCAGAAATATAAACCCCCAGGCAATACGTGAAAACAAGCACATTCGCAGAAATTTATCGGTGAGAGGGACAAAGCTATAAAAATTCCTGTTTTGTTACAGCTGATTTGGTGAATCTGAGAACGCATGATGTACCGAAAACCGAATTTGGCAAAAATGCACAAAACGTATTGTTATCAAAAATGGCTCTGAGCACTATGGGACGTAACATGTGAGGTCATCAGCCCCTTGAACTTAGAACTACTTAAACCTAACTAACACACATCCATGCCCGAGGCAGGATTCGAACCTACGACCGTAGCGGTCGCGCGGTTCCAGAACCGCTCGGCCACACCGGCCGGCGTATTGTTATCTAAAACGATTGATAGATATACACACAATGCTTTTTATGTAGATTACTTTGATACCGACATGATAAGAACGTTTCCTAAGTATAAGATACGTACACACTAATTATGTGCTTCTGGGTGTTCTGCCGAGTTGTTGTTTCCGTTTACTGAATAATATTTCGAGGACCGACCCAACCATCCTCTTCCGGTGCTGTTAGGTGTACTGGCTGCTTGGACTACCATAAAGAAAATTGAAACAACAATTCGGTAGAACACCCGCGAGCACACTATTAATCAATCATGCCGAGAAAACTTGAAATATCATAATTATATAATTTCATGTTATTATTATTAATATGTTTGCCACCATCTTGATTCAACGATCTGCAAGTACATCCGTCTTGTGGTTGAACCTACGGTATTCATCGAGTTGTAGCAATAAATATTTTTCGTCATATAATCTTTGCGAATAGTGTCAGGTTTTCTCTGAAAAATAAAAATCTAAAACGAAAACAGAGTGAGAATCTTGAGAAAAACCTGTTGGATGGTAGCAAGAACAATCAGGAAGAAATGTTAAATTAATACAGGGCTATTACAAATGATTGAAGCGATTTCATAAATTCACTGTAGTTCCATTCATTGACATATGGTAACGACACACTACAGATACGTAGAAAAACTCATCAAGTTTTGTTCGGCTGAAGCCGCACTTCAGGTTTCTGCCGCCAGAGCGTTCGAGAGCGCAGTGAGACAAAATGGCGACAGGAGCCGAGAAAGCGTATGTCGTGCTTGAAATGCACTCACATCAGTCAGTCATAACAGTGCAACGACACTTCAGGAAGAAGTTCAACAAAGATCCACCAACTGCTAACTCCATTCGGCGATGGCGTGCGCAGTTTAAAGCTTCTGGATGCCTCTGTAAGGGGAAATCAAAGGGTCGGCCTGCAGTGAGCGAAGATACGGTAGAACGCGTGCGGGCAAGTTTCACGCGTAGCCCGCGGGAAGTCGACGAATAAAGCAAGCAGGGAGCTAAACGTACCACAGCCGACGGTTTGGAAAATCTTACGGAAAAGACTAAAGCAGAAGCCTTACCGTTTACAATTGCTACAAGCCCTGACACCCGATGACAAAGTCAAACGCTTTGAATTTTCGGCAACATTTTTTCTTAATGGTGAAGTGAACAGACACAATGTGCGAATCTGGGCGGTAGAGAATCCTCACGCATTCGTGCAGCAAATTCGCAGTTCACCAAAAGTTAACGTGTTTTGTGCAATCTCACGGTTTAAAGTTTACAGCCCCTTTTTCTTCTGTGAAAAAAATGTTACAGGATACGTGTATCTGGACATGCTGGAAAATTGGCTCATGCCACAACTGGAGACCGACTGCGCCGACTTCATCTTTCAACAGGATGGTGCTCCACCGCACTTCCATCACGATGTTCGGCATTTCTTAAACAGGAGATTGGAAAACCGATGGATCGGTCGTGGTGGAGATCATGATCAGCAATTCATGTCATGGCCTCCACGCTCTCCCGACTTAACCCCATGCGATTTCTTTCTGTGGGTTCAAATGGTTCAAATGGATCTGAGCACTATGGGACTCAACTGCTGAGGTCATTAGTCCCCTAGAACTTAGAACTAGTTAAACCTAACTAACCTAAGGACATCACAAATATCCATGCCCGAGGCAGGAATCGAACCTGCGACCGTAGCGGTCTTGCGGCTCCAGACTGCAGCGCCTTTAACCGCATGGCCACTTCGGCCGGCTCTTTCTGTGGGGTTATGTGAAAGATTCAGTGTTTAAACCTCCTCTACCAAGAAACGTGCCAGAACTGCGAGCTCGCATCAACGATGCTTTCGAACTCATTGATGGGGACATGTTGCGCTGAGTGTGGGAGGAACTTGATTATCGGCTTGATGTCTGCCGAATCACTAAAGGGGCACATATCGAACAATTGTGAATGCCTAAAAAAAAACTTTTTGAGTTTTTGTATGTGTGTGCAAAGCATTGTGAAAATATCTCAAATAATAAAGTTATTGTAGAGCTGTGAAATCGCTTCAATCATTTGTAATAACCCTGTACTTCTCAGAGTGGAGGAAGAGAAATAAACTTTAAGAAAACCACATTATTTACAACCGCGCATGACAACGCTAAGCCCTGCGATTTAGTACAATTGCAGTCATTGCCAGAAATGCGCAAGAACTTTGTAACAAATATAAAGTCTGTAACCCTCTTGCAATCCTCACCCGAACAACCTTTGGGGACGCGTATGCGCGAAAGGCTGTTTGTCAGCGGAAGGCGTCTCGATGGGCTGCAAAGTATGATCAGATGAGGCTGCTCACAAGAAACGCGACCGGCACACTGGGTTTTGAGCGAGGCCGCGCCTGCGGAAGCACCTGCCGCAATGCAGATGAACTGGCCGCTAGCTATCGGTTTACGAGCCGGTGTGGCTGCGCCGCGCCGCGCCGGCGGTTCACCTGTTGCCCGTTTGTGTTTCACGGAAAGGCAATTCTGCCGACTTCCCCCGGCCGAATTAATGGTTGCGGATAGTTCGCAATTCGCGGTGTAGCGGCCGCTGATGTGGAATATCGCGCTGCTGTCCCCTGCACCGTAAAACGACTCCGAGCCAGCGGGTAACGGCCACGCCATTCCGGCTCCTTCAGTTATCGTGCGGGCACAATGCTGACGGACCATACGAAAGTAGTATCAATCTCGGCTTAAGAGTCTTTCACGGCGCCCTACTCGTTAAAGATCCAGATTTAGAAGATGCACCGCAGGGTGAGTACTAACATCTTCTGAGAAACAGCCAAACGCGCGTCCGTATCAATATCTGCGGGGAGCCGAACATCTACAAGATGGGGCACTTGCTGTGGCGTCACAAAGGGACGTAAATTTACAGTACGGCACACGGACGTTATAAATGTTCCTTTCAGGTACATGCACGACGACATGATGCACCGCCAAATGACACAATCAGTGACGTCAAAGACAGCGGCCTTTGAAATGCTTCTTCTATTAACGTTTACACGGTGTCACGTACGGGATTTACAGGTCGTGTACCAGAGATATAAGCTATTGTGCGCAAGTGATTATCCAGTGTGACTCGTGTCGCATGATGCGAGTAATAAAGAGCCTTTTCGTCTTGATGGACTTCACTTTTCTTCCCGTAAATCAGAAAAAATAAAAAAAATGCAAAGGGAAGTTACCGTTTCGTAACAGTGCACATTAAATATCAGCAATGTTGGTGAACGTCTGGGTTGTGTAGGTGATTTAATAGTGCAGGACTGCTACAGAGTATGATCGGGTATTCAGCGTGAAAGATCAGTGTGTGTGCTACAATGGTTGCTATAGTAACAAAGGGTGTCGATAAAACTGTCCGTTCCTCATGCCGAGATATTACTCAATTCCCGCTCAATTCAAGACAGTTCCCCCACATTCAAATACCTCGATGTCGTAGGAGCGATACGTACTTCCCCCCCCCCCCCCTTTCTTCTGGAAGCTAAAATAGCCTATATTTAATATGATAAATCTGTCATATTGTTGATATATCATTAACGAAAGGGATAACGAGTGTCGTTTCATACTGAATAAATCTCCACCAGTAGACTTCGAAAAGTTGTTAGTAATGAATATTACACGTAATATATGCCACAAATGCAACTGGTTTGTGCATTAATCTTCACTGACCCTAACATATGAGTACTGAGCATCTCGATATGAGTGTTATGCTGGAAAATTAAAAAAAAAATTAACTGTGGAGAGGAGTGCTTGAAGCAGATTGCAAATTAGCGTGTTAAACAAGGCGATTGCGTGATGATACTACAAACTGTCAAGGATGATGGAGAAGGATGAATTATTAATTTGAGGTAAGGGACCCCAGTCCATTATAAGCGAAAATCGGTTTGATACCTCTGATAGTGGAATAGATGTATCAGTACTGGTGTTGCTACCATTCCAATATTAAGGAGGCCCATCTCACTTCGCCGGCCGGGGTGGCCAAGCGGTTAAAGGCGCTACAGTCTGGAACCGCGTGACCGCTACGGTCGCAGGTTCGAATCCTGCCTCGGGCATGGATGTGTGTCATGTCCTTAGGTTAGTTAGGTTTAAGTAGTTCTAAGTTCTAGGGGACTGATGACCTTAGAAGTTAAGTCCCATAGTGCTAACAAGGGAACCTCCCCGTCGCACCCCCCTCAGATTTAGTTATAAGTTGGCACAGTGGATGGACCTTGAAAAACTGAACACATATCAATCGAGAAAATAGGAAGAAGTTGTGTGGAACAGTGAAAAAAGATTAGTAAAATATACAAACTAAGTAGTCCATGCACAAGATATGCTACATCAAGGATAACGTGAGCTCAGGAGCGCCGTGGTCCCGTGGTTAGCGTGAGTAGCTGCAGAACGAGCGGTCCTTGGTTCAAGTCTTCCCTCGACTGAAAATTTTACTTTCTGTACTTTCCCAAAGTTATGATCTGTCCGTTCGTTCACTGACGTCTCTGTTCACTGTAATAAGTTTAGTGTCTGTGTTTTGCAACCGCACCGCAAAACCGTGCGATTAGTAGACGAAAGGGCGTGCCTCTCCAATGGGAACCGAAAACATTTGATCGCAAGGTCATAGGTCAACCGATTCCTCCAGGGGAAAACACGTCTGATATATTCTATACGACACTGATGACGGCATGTGCGTCACATGACAGGAATATGTTGTCGACCCATCTAACTTGTACACTTGACGAATGGGTAAAAAGACTCTTCTACCTTGCCCGATTTAAGTTTTCTTGTGGATGTGATAATCACTCCCAAAAAAGTGATGAAAACATAAGAGTTTGTCACATAAACTGAAAATAAAAAATTAAATTTTTCACTCGTTCCGTAGCTACTCTCGCTAACCACGGGACCACGGCGCTCCTTGACTCTCAGTGTCCTTGATGTTGCCTATCTTCGCATGAACTACTCAGTTTGTATATTTTACTAATTTTTTTCATAGTTACACACACCTTCTTCCTGTTTTCTCGATTGATCTGTGTTCAGTTTTTCAAGGCCTATCCACTGTGCCAACTTATAACTAAATCTGAGGGGGGTGCGATGAGGAGGTTCCCTTGTAAGAGCCATCTCACTTCGCGCTGAAGGTTGGCGGACAGCTCGATCGGACATTACCTGAGAAGTGCATAGGCAAAGGAGGTCCTGTTCCGTGACCAGAACGTTCACCTCATCTCACCAGTTTCATTTGTTCTTGTGGGACGATGTGAAAAGTCTTATGTACGAGAACCCTGTCGAGACTGAAAGACGATCTACTGGCAGGAATTGTCGCTGCCTACGACAAAGCGGATGTTGCAGCGAGTATGACAGAACTTTGTGCGGCGATGCGATGCATGCACTGACGATAGGGGACGCTATTTTGAACAGTTGTTGTAAATGCAGCAGTTTGTGACACTTGTGCAGGTAGGTGGAATACATTATTACTGTACTTCAAACTTAGGATTTTCGGTCTCTCTGACATTAAGTGACATGCGCCGTTACTAGTCCACCAGCAGGGAAACAAAAGGTATTGAAGAGTATTATGCGGGAATTTTGTACGTAATGATTAAGTTTCGCAAGCTGGAACCCTTAGTTTGCTCTAGGCTGCCTTACCTCGAATAGATACACCTTTCTCCATCATCCCTGAAAGTTTGTAACACCATCACGGAATAACTCTGTATGTTCAGAGTTTTCACCACCACCACAACCATAACAACAACAACCACAACAACAACAACAACAACGCAATATGTCCAGCAATTGGAAATTATTCTACCGAGTCCTGAAAAGTGCTGTAGTCAGTACCCCAAAGGAGACCCCGTGAACAGTCCGTGACGGGCGCAGAGCAGAGGCGGCGCCTACCTCCTTGTCCTTGGCGGCGAGCTCGTGCTCGAGGGCGGAAGGCTCCATGTCGCCGGCCGCCTTGCCCTGCTGCGGCGGCTGCAGACCTCCGCCCCCGCCGCCGCCGCCGGAGGCCAGCTGCTCCTTGAGCGCGCTCACCTCCTTCTCGGCCAGCGTGGCGCGCTGCAACACAAAAACAGTCGACGTTACTGAGAGCCGTTCGTGAAGCGCAAAGTTTATTCAGCAGTCTAAAGGGACTAAGAGTCTGCTTGGCCCGATCTGAGTTTTGGTACTCGCTATTCTTCTCACAGTCTAGAGTAGAACGCCAATCGGTAACCATACGACGGAGTGCGCTACCTATTATGTTCCATACCGTCGCCCATAAAAACGGGATCTTTCGTGGGCCCATGCCTGGAGTTCTATTCGTGACGGGAAGTACGATCGTGTTTTGAGTAGCCCTTAGGCTGGCGACCATTTACACACCAGACAGAAGAATCGCCTTACAGCCACAGTCTTACAGTAATATTACACGTTCCCTCCAGCTTAGCAAATCGGTTGGTTTTTTATGCATTAGATGTGGTGTATGGTACGCCTTATGGGGCTTCTGGAGGCACCATTTATTTCACGGGACGTTTCTGAGAAAACCCGAAAAACATCGTTTTTGGGTACCAAAACCGAGGCCCAGATTCCAAGACGGCTGTGCGCAGCAAACCGCTGAAATTTTTACGGTAATTTCCTAACATCCCAATCTCTAACAACTGTCAAAAATTTTCTTGATACTGTGCGGATGCTTCCGCCGGCGGATGTTCGAGTCCTCCCTCGAGCATGGGTGTGTGTGTTTGTCCTTAGGACAATTTAGGTTAAGTAGTGTGTAAGCCTAGGGACTGATGATAGCAGTTAAGTCCCGTAAGATTTCACACACATTTGAACTTTTTTTAAATTATTTTCTTGATATCTTTATGCGTTTCCGAGATCTTTGGGTTCAAAGTTACCCTAATTGTACACGTAAAATACGCACGTAAAATCCAGTGCGAGACGAAATCTAAATAATCGCAGCGAATTGCTCAAATTTTAACGGTATGTTCTCTAGGCAGTTGGCCGGCCGCAGTGGCCGTGCGGTTAAAGACGCTGCAGTCTGGAACCGCAAGTCCGCTACGGTCGCAGGTTCGAATCCTGCCTCGGGCATGGATGTTTGTGATGTCCTTAGGTTAGTTAGGTTTAACTAGTTCTAAGTTCTAGGGGACTAATGACCTCAGCAGTTGAGTCCCATAGTGCTCAGAACCATTTGAACCATTTTCTAGGCAGTTATCCTGAAGTACCATCTTCCCGTTTTCAAAAATATTTTTCCATTATCGACAAACACCCCAATAATATGGTTTTGGGTGCCAAAAACGCGCCCCGGATTACAGGAAGGTTATGCACTGCAAATGGCTGAAATTTTTACTTGGCGAGATTGAAAAAAAATCAGCCAACAAGTCGCAAATAAAGGTTTATTCGAACTCTTGACTTAGGTTTCGACAATTTTAAAATTAAACTTTTATCGTTTCTACAGAAGATGTAGTGGACCTTGTTACATCGCATACTGATTAAGTACATAGAATAAAGGTAACCGGCTGTTGTCAGGGCAGACACATCTCTTAAGAAACAAATAATCGCAAGCTATGACTTAGGATTGCAGGACAGGTGTGCAGCTCAAATGCCAGCTGTGGTGGCACATTAAGCCGGCCGTTGCGGCCGAGCGGTTCTAGGCGCTTCAGTCCGGAACCGCGCGACCGATACGGTCGCAGGTTCGAATCCTGTCTCCGGCATGGATGTGTGTGATGTCCTTAGGTTAGTTAGGTTTAAGCACTTCTAAGTTCTAGGGGACCTGATGACCACAGATGTTAAGTCCCATAGTGCTCAGAGCCCCCTAGAACTTAGACCTACTTAAACCTAACTAACCTAAGGACATCACACACATCCATGTCCGAGGCGGGATTCGAACCTGCGACCGTAGCAGTCGTGCGGTTCCAGACTCAAGCGCCTAGAACCGCTCGGCCACACCAGTCTGCTAAATAGAACAATGTGTACGACACTGTCATATCTGAAGCAGTAACACGCATTTATCGCAACAATTTATTACTACCAATCGTGATCGTCAACGATTTTTGGTGAAGAAGTAATTCCGTGGAACATTAAAATATTTCACGTTTCATCTGTTCTACAAAAAGTATTCGTGCTAGTGTAGTTGTATTAATACGGTAATGCCAAACAGTATTAATACGGTAATACGAAACAAATGCATAAATAAAAATGGATAGCCGTGCGTTGACTTTGGTAAAAATAGGCAACCGATAAGTAATTCCGTTAGTCATAAACGAAGGCACTCGGAATTTCTTTTAATCCATGGAAAGAATAGTAAGACAAAAAATAACACCGTCGAAAGCATAGGAAGACAAAAAACTAACACACACACACACACACACACACACACACACACACACACACACATTCTGCTATGAGTGCATCGTCCTCCAGTGTCGCACAGACTCTCAACACGTGTAAAGCACTAGATAATATTTTCCTAACCTTTGAATAGCAAAAACCTTAAGCACACAACTATATCTAGCAGTTCATATGAGTAACGCTAGCGCAACTGTTCAGTCGGATGTAGGCCGAGTCGTAAGCAGAAGGAGAGTACGTCGCAGACACCGACTTACCATCGGTTTCGCAAAGCATACAGGCCGTGACAATCGCGGCAGCATGCTGCTGCGCACCCAGCCGCGCGAAGAAACGCCAGGAAGCATCGCCGAGTCAGCTGTGCGCGGACGGTTGCGATCGCTTCTCCCGCGAGAACTCCGTGGCCACTCGGCGAGCGGGACGCTCTCTCTTCTCGTGTGTGGCAGTAGCACTGGTACGTGACTGATCGGCCCGTATTATCGCGGGATGAGTGTGTGTCGGTGATCCGCCTAGCCTCCCGTTTCCTCTGCGGCGCTTCCGCTGGCCGACTTGGCTGATTCGCGTGATTTGTTGACGCATTTCCCGAGCTCGTCTCGGCGTGGTGGGGAGGGGGGACCGCTGCCGGTGACGCATTCCAGGCGCAGGCCGCAGGATTCCAGGAAGGCTCCGTCCATGGCGCCATTCGACGTTCCAGAGCCGATGGCTGACTCAGGAGCTGCGATAGCAGAGCTGGACCTCTGGGTCAGGGATCTGCCCATCGGCACCGATTCTGCTCCCGTTTAGTCAGCCTTTTTGTTGCACCTGGCTGTCGCGGCCACTGACTGGGAACGCTGCAGCACTCGGTAATGTAACGATGTTCTTATGCTGGTGACGCAGTAAAAATCAGTCTACGAATCAAAAAGCGCAGAGTTTGTTAACTGTTTTGACTAGGAATATGACGTAATAACCAGTCCGCAGCCGGCCGGAGTGGCCGTGCGGTTCTAGGCGCTACAGTCTGGAACCGAGCGACCGCTACGGTCGCAGGTTCGAATCCTGCCTCGGGCATGAATGTGTGTGACGTCCTTAGGTTAGTTAGGTTTCATTAGTTCTAATTTCTAGGCGACTGATGACTTCAGAAGTTAAGTCGCATAGAGCTCAGAACCATTTGAACCAGTCCACAAACGCAGTTCGTGTGTGTACGCTTTCGTGATTTCCCAGTGTTTGCCCAATTGTACACGGTCTGCTGTTTTTCATGATTCGCCAATTTTATTTTATTTCAGTTTTTGGCCGCCTGCTCTTCCTGTCGCCGCAGTCGTTGGTAACTTAAGGAACGGAATTCGTGTCCGCCATCTCTCTGTGAATCGTATAATTTTGTTCGGTGTGTTATCGTGTAAGGGGGCAGTCAAATCCAAAATGACAGAGATAGAAAAGTAAGTAAACGATTTATTACTTCAAAAGTAATCGCCATAACTGTTAACAAATTTATCCCACTGTGGGACAAGATGGGCAGTGACTATATGGAAAAATGTTTGTGGTCCGAAACAAATCGACGGCCACGAATGTCTTTCTTCAGGCTCTAAAAGAGAGGAAATTGCATGGTGACACATTGGTACTTCTGCAGAGTAGTCGCAACAATCTTGGTAACATGTCAGTCCAACCGACTTCCATATTTCTGGAGCTCTAAAGAACGACCTTCGCGACTGTCGATTTGCTCCGGACGAAGAGGCGCCGCCTGGGTACACTCGTGGTTCTGTAGGATATCGCAAACATTTCACGACAGTAACATCCCTGTAATGGACTGGCCTTCACAGGGTCCTGACCTGAATCCTATAGAACACATTTGGGATGTTTGGGATCGCCGACTTCGTCTCAGGCCTCACCGACCTATATCTATCCTCTCCTCAGTGCAGCACTCCGTGAAGAATGGGCTGCCATTCCCCAAGAAACCTTCCAGCACCTGATCGAACGTATGCCTGCGAGAGTGGAAGCAGTCATCGAGGCTAAGGATGAGCCAAAACCTTATTGAATTCCAGCATTACCGATGGAGGGCGCCACGAACTTGAAAGTCATTTTCGGCCAGGTGTCCGGATACTTTTGCTCACATAGGGTACATAAACGAACATTGAAACCCGCCTAAAAATCTCCCTCAGACTTGAAATATTTTCTTCGGGCAACTGTCCGCAGCGGATGTTTTCAGTACAATCAGAACAACCGTTTTCGCTCAGTGACCATCATCTGGCACGAAAAATGGCTAATACGAGTCAATGATGCTAAACCATCCCTCCGACTTGCCGTTTACTAGACCAACGGTCTTCTAGCGAAGTCACGAGTATAATACTCGTTGAAGCCAACCAGCATCTCAACTGTGACACCCGACTGGAAATCCGAGGACATCAGCAGTATACGCCAGGAAAGTCTGCATTCACTCAACTTACAATTTGTTTACAGACGGCATATTTCGCAGTCGGCGATTCTGTTCCTCTGTTATCAGACCAATTCCGGTTCGCTGCTCCAGCGAGGGCTCGGCGGCTGTTGCTCTCCTTCGCTCCACAGACCGAATCGCTCCTCGACCACCCTTTCCGCCGACCGGACACAACTCACTCCTTCCGCGTTCTCCTTCCGACGGCCGGAGAAGATAGCGATCTGGTGGTAGCGTAGCGTTTCTATCGGAGCCCGCAAACGATGCTCCCTCCTCTTCGGCCTATCCCTCCATTTCTCTCTCTCTCTTTCTTTTTACGTATGTTTCTGGACAGAAAGAAGGGCCCCCGAAGTGGTGCCACACAAATGATCGTTACAATGGAAATGAAGAGGTCTGTGCAGCAGTCTATGTGTGTATGTGTGTGTTTATGCCAGTCACCAGCGCTTGTCCCTGAGAACGGGCAGGCTGCGAGGGGGCGTGGCGCGAGAAGTAATTGAAGACGCGGCGGCGGTGGTATCCGCTGCGGCCGGTGACCACCCGCCCGCCGTCCAACTGTTTTGTGTGTTTCCGCTTCCGCCCGTCTGCGCTAGACAACCCCCATCCCAGCCCCCTCCCGCCTCTTCCTCCGTCTCATTCTCACCTACCGTTTCACGCACACGCCTCGCTACTCGCGACGAAGGAGTACTTATCGGCGAGGGAAGGTTTCCTACAGTGAATTAATAAGCTGCCCCGCGCACCTTCCTTCGCGCCCTTATGAGCAGGCGTCTGTTCTGTTTTGTTGGCACGTGCGTCCGGCCGGCGCGTTTTACATAACCCTGCCCTGGGGGCCACCCCGGCCAGACGCTGGCCACCTCTCCGGGGCACCTGCGTCTGGTGGGGGCGACGGCGCAAGCCTGTGTGCCCTGCCCTAGGAGGCGCGTGGCCAGTTACCCTCCCGCTAAAACGGGTGATCGGCTGCGTTTTTTCTGCTTTGTGGATAAAGCCCTCGTAAAAGAAGTTTCGCAACACATCTGTGCTGTACTGCCAGCGCATCGTCGATGTACAGGATTAGTTTATTCAGTCTTCCACAGAGCGAATCTAATCGCACAATTATCCACGGAATTGTCGAGTTACTTGTAATCTCATGCAGATATATTCACTTACCTGCGTGGAACAATCTGTGGCAATATGAACGGAACGATCACATAGTCGTAGGTACTGCAGGTGGCAGACTTTCTTCTCTTGCAAGATACTGGGAAAATGCTATCAGGCTACAAGGAGATTAACAAAATGCCCGATCTAGAATATTGCTGAAGTGTGTGGGAACTTAACAAGGAGGGCTGACAGTTGATATTGAGTGCATAGAGTGTAGGACACCACGAACGACAATAGGTTTATTTGATCAACGCGAGAGAGTCACGAAAATGACAGGAGCTTGTAGATAAAATGTCAACTTTTTTGCGAAAGTCACCTTTGAAAATTTCAAGAACCAATATTAAGTGAGAACTCTATGAATAGAAAATGGTTCAAATGGCTCTGAGCACTATGGGACTTAACATCTGTGGTCATCAGTCCCTTAGAACTTAGAACTACTTAAACCTAACTAACCTAAGGACATCACACACATCCATGCCCGAGGCAGGATTCGAACCTGCAACCGTAGCGGTAGCGCGGCTCCAGACTGAAGCGCCTAGAACCGCACGGCCACACCGGTTGGCTGTGAATAGACAACGGCCCTTTATGGATATCTTCGATACGGACAGCGAAGACAAGATTATTAGACTAATTACAACGTGCACAGAGCCAATTAAACAGTCACTCCTTCCGCGCTCAGTCCCGAATAGAATGGGAAGAAGCTCTAATATGTGGTACAATAGAAAGAATCATCCACTCCGCGGTGGTCTGCAAAGTACAGAGAATGAATGCAAATATGGATCGTATTAAATATTTATTCCTATGTTTGGGAGGCTCGTTAATTCACTTCGTTAGGGGGATTGCATTTTATGGGGACAGTTGATTGTCTGGTTGGTTGGTTCATTTGAGTACATTCTAAGCAGATTATCGCTTTTTACTGTTAACTCAGCAGCTATATACTTCTTTTTATTTTACAAACTGTAAGAGAGTATGATCATAAACTTAAATGGTTTGTCTTCAGATTCTACACATTATCTGCAGCATTTGGCGTCAGGACATGCAGTTTTTGATTTAACAACAGTCACTTTCTATGACACGCAGATTGCGAACGATTTGTACGCCGTATGCCGCCGAAGACCTAAAGAATTACAAGATGGCCAACTGGATACGATTGTGACTATATTTTCTGATTGTGTCTAAAATAAACAGTATACAGTATGATATGTCAGTCGCTCTTCTCCATAGGCTAACAGTAATAGTGGCAGCTATAAAAAGAATTTATAGCTGTACAAAGAAGATGTTTTCTGATATAGCGAGTTCTGGCAAAAGAAAATTTAAGAAGTCTGCACAAGCTAATAATACTCGCAAATGAGGAAGATGTGATTGGAAGAAGAATGTATACGGGTAACGAGTGCGTATAGGGGCAGTGGTAGTCACTATTGTTGCTTCAATAGATACACTGAAGATCCAAGGAAACTGGTATAGCCATGCGTATTCAAATACAGAGATATGTAAACAGGCAAAATACGACGCTGTGGTCGGCAACGCCTGTATAAGACAAAAAGTGTCTGGCGCAGTTGTTGGATCGATTACTGCTGCTATAATGACACGTTATCAAGATTTAAGTGAGTTTGAACGTGATGTTATAGTCGGCGCAAGTGCGATGAGACACAGAATCACCGATGTAGCGCTGAGCTGGGGATTTGCCCGTACGACAATTTCATGAGTGTACCGTGAAGATTAGGAATCCGATAAAACATCATATCTCCGACATCGCTGCGGCCGGAAAACGATCCAGCAAGAACAGGACCAACGACTGAAGATAACCTTTCAACGTGACAGAAGTGCAATCCTTCCGCAAATTGCTGTAGATTTCAATGCTGGGCAACCAATAAGTGTCAGTGTACGAACCATTCAACAAAACATAATCGATATGAGGTTTCGGAGCTGAAGGTCCACTCGTGTACCCTTGATGACTGCGCGACACAAAGCTTTACACCTCACTTGGGCCCGTCAACACCGACACCGACATTGGAGTGTTGATGACTGGAGAGATGTTGCCTGGCGGGAAAAGTCTCGTTTCATATTGTATAGAGCGGATGGACGTAAACGGGTATGGAGACAATCTCATGAATCCATGGACCCTGCATGTCAGTAGGGGACTGTTCAAGCTGCTGGAGGCTCTGTAATGCGTGTGCAGTTGGAGTGATATGGGACCCCCGATAGTCTAGATACGACTCTTGACAGGCGACACGTACTTAAGCATACTGTCTGATAACATACATTAATTCATGTCCACTGTGCTTTCCAACGGGCATGTGCAATTCCAGCAGGACAATGCGACACCCCACATACCCAGAATTGCTACAGAGTGGCTCCAGGAACACTCTTCTGAGTTTAAACAATTCCGCTGGCCACCTAACTCCCCAGACATGAACATAATTAAGCATATCTGGGATGCTTTGCAATGTGCTATTCAGAAGAGATCTCCACTCCTAGTACTCTGACAGATTTATGGACAGCCCTGCAGGATTCATGGTGTCAATTCTCTCCAGCACTACTTTACACGTTAGTAGAGTCCATGTCACGTCGTGTTGCGTCATTTCTGCGTGCTCCCGAGGGTCGTACACGATATTAGGCAGGTGTGCCAGTTTCTTTGGTTCTTCAGTGTATGTCAATAACTGTCTTGTGAAGATGAAGATGTTATTCAGTTCTCTAATATAAGGCGGGAGGCTATTCCAGAGTCGGCTTCCTGCTACTCGCTGATAACCTCAGCACTGAACGGCCGTAATCTCCTTGCTGCTGTTCAGAAGCACTTCGAGAAAGTGGCTGAACGATGGAGAGGAGCAGAAAGGATTTTGCTGTAATGGGAACGTGTGTTTCTGCCATTCTGCTCAGACAAGAGCTTTATATCGAAGAGAGACATGAAGGGCAGTGTACGTTGATTAGACAGCATCCAAGTCATGGAAATATTCTCTTTTTCTAAGACGATCGACAGATGTAGGTGTCACTTTGATTATAAGACTCGTCCGATCCGCCTACACACGTTTACACTGTTAGTGCGAAACGCCCAACTCGCGTTTTCGCCGCATAGCCCAAGAGGTTCGGTGCGGAAACCTGCCTTATTGGCTCTCGCGTTCCGCGAGGAGAGTCGCACATGTCGGTCGCGTCCGCAGTCGTTCCGACTCGGTCCAAAGGCGCGCAGCGGATGAGAATATGGCGCGCAGGTAGTTTATCACTTCCGAAAATTACGTGTCGCCGACTGCAGTCGGCCGGCGCCACGATAAGGCTCGAAATAGGCGTGGCGCACGCGTCCGTCGTCAGCCGTGGAAGGACAGTATGGCGGTAGGTAGGGTGGGAGGGAGGGAGGGAGGACGTACTCCCTGCAGAAGCAGCAGCGACACAGAGAGGCACTGTGGCGCCCTCGCGTATCGGAAGGAGTTGGTAACTAGCTGTATCGCGCGACAGCGACAGGCACAAATAAATGCCGACAGTGTGTGTGTGTGGCAGAAAGGGCAGACTCGGGAGGTGGGTGGGGGTGGGGGTGGTGCGGACGGTGGGAGGAGGGAGGGGGCTGGGGGAGACGCTGATGTGTAGGAATAAGCGAATTAGGCGGAGGGGCGCCGAGGCCACGAACACATCGACGGTGCGAGCAGAGGCGAAGGGGAAGGGAGCGAGAGAAATAACCGGGAGGAACGGCACAGCCGGCGAAGGAGAATTGTGAATTCGAAGCGTTTGGACGCCTGAGATAATATGAGTCGACGCCGTAATCCTTTCCCATTTGCTCGGCGTTAGCCGATGCCAGATGAGTGTTTTCGTCTAGCGTGGAGATCCGCCGGGGAATTGTATTGAGAGGCGAGCAGACGGTCGCAGGATGCCCGCCTGCGCGCTATCGGGGAAAACGGCCGCCCGCCCTTGTCTGTTCCCTAATGCTCTCGCGCCGGAAGTTCCGAGAAGGGCTGTTTCGGTACAACTGCTTGTCTCTCTGGGTCGGGTGACTTGACTGCCAGTAGGAATCGGCAACGCCGCGCACACTAACGCCTGAACCATCTTTTTTCCCTTATTGTTATTTCCTTCCACCACTTCTGGCGGAGGGGCTGGCGGCAGCAGTGTGATCGGTCTGCAACAGTAGAGGTTTACAACTACACGGTGGATTTTCGAACACTGTAAAAAATTATAGAAACAAATGACGACTTCGATCGTGATGGCGTCGTTGTTTTGCTGCTAACGAACTGGTGTTCGTGAGTTGTCTGGAGTGGTCTTCCGAAGCTCCGGGTTAAGCAGGAGTGTAGGAAGGAATCATGAGGAGGGAAGTGGAACTAAGATAGCTAAGGAGCTTCTCTAATAGGTGCTGAATGGAAGCGAGGTGTGTGGGTCGGGTCGAAAGGTTCAAAAAATGGTTCAAATGGTTCTGAGCACTATGGGACTTAACATCTGAGGTCATCAGTCCCCTAGAACCTAACTAACCTAAGGACATCACCAACATCCATGCCCGAGGCATGATTCGAACCTGCAACCGTAGCGGTCTCTTGGTTCCAGACTGAAGCGCCTAGAACCGCTCGGCCACTGCGGCTGGCTCGAAAGATTCGCGAAGTTGCAAAATAACACCAGTATTTGCCAAAACTGCGGGAGAGAGGAAAACGTACATATTGTTCTTCGCTAATACACGACAGATATATGACCTCTCTCCTCTTTGTTTTGCGAAATATCGTCAAATGGAAACCGGCTGTTACGTACTGCGCTGCGTTACGAAAGGAATCTAAGTTCCGAAAGGTGTCTGTTAGTGGTAGGCTTAGTTGTCTTTGAATGCGAACAACGAATATCGTCTAAAGTTACACATCTTTTATCATAATATCGGGCAGACGGTAACAGCTCTACACAAGGTCCCACTGGTGTCAGATAGACCATATGCAGTTCCGCGCCTACTCTGCACACAGCTGGAGTTTTAGAAATGCGACGATGAGGACAGAAAATCAGGTATTTCTTGTGTTGCAGCTACGTAACAGCTCTTTCTCGGGCGGAAATATGAGAACAACCAATGTCTCTTTTTTTTTAATATTGCTACAGAAAATAGTGCAAACAATACACAAAATGTATTTAGAAACGTTGGCTGCTTATCATCACTGATACGGCCATTTCATTAAAATCACCTTAGTGTGAGGAGAGGTGTTGCTACGGAGGCTGTGAAGTGAGCGCTTGCTCCTGATCCGTTTTTGCTGTTGAGTCGCCCTCACCCGGCGGGAGGTATTAAGGACCTCACATTGACGCAAGGTCCCCGGCGCCGCGGAGGCTTAACTGGGTATTGCGCATGTAAATGCTTTATCAGTTTGCTCTAGGCCTTCGAAGACGTGTGTAAACAAAGCATCCGATAAGAACACTGATTCGACCGTAGACTCGAGGCTCCTCAGAGCGCTTCCATTATTCTCCGCCATAAATCTGAAGTCGGAAGGTGTTACGAGTGACGTGCAGCAGTTCGACGAAATGAATCGTGAGCAACACGCTGACGAAGAGACTAATAATGGAGTACTGTTACGAGTAAACGTGCTCCCTATTTAATTCGTTTTCCAATGATACAATCTCGAGAAGGTATTTCATCAGCATTCCATGAATTACAGTAAAGGGGAATTTGCTTTTATCCGTACTTGAGTTTTTCCATAACGCATAACAGTCTTGTACGGGAGATAACAGATTCTTGGTAATTTTACAGCTGACTGTCCGTAAAATTCTCCTGGCAGACTGCAGGGAAGTTCTACTCTTTTGCCGGTGTTATACACGATACAGAATGACCGTATAAGAGAACTGGGATCACCAATGGTTCTTGCGAAAAAAAAAATACGGAAGTACATCTGCTGGCCTTGAGCAACTGTGAGCAAGTTTTGAAAATACTAAAAATCTCGAAATATTAGTAGCTGCCAATATAATCTGAAGTTAATGTTTTGGTCGCTCTTGTGCCATCCGTTTCATTTCTTACCGCTCGTGACACTCTCCACTGCAAGCCTTAAGGTTGACTGCATTAGATTCTACATAGTTTACCACTCAGGAATCACGAAGACAGCGTCCTCAGATATTAACAGATATTAACGATGAAAGTGATGTTGTAATGGCGCACAAAGGATACTAATTTTCATTGCCGTGTTTCTCATAAGCCATTTCAGGAAAATTCAGTGATGGCTTTTTTCACAGGAACAATTGGTTTACGGTAGAACTCTGCTGACGTTTATGTGGCCGAAGGTACGCCTAGGACTGACAGATAAAATAAAATACTATAAATACGACTGAAAGTGGTGTGTGAGGCGTGCAAACATTTTTGATGACTTTTTAAAATGATTCAAAAAAAGCTGATAGATCACAAACAGTAGCCACTGGATGTTAATGG
Organism: Schistocerca serialis cubense; assembly: GCF_023864345.2. NCBI lineage: Eukaryota > Metazoa > Arthropoda > Insecta > Orthoptera > Acrididae > Schistocerca > Schistocerca serialis. The sequence continues at coordinate 80,432,240 of NC_064646.1, read as the reverse complement.
AACTTCTTTATTTTGATAACGCGTTACGGTAAAATAAAATAAGTTCCATTTAACATCCAGTGGCTACTTTTTGTGATCTATCAGCTTTTTGTAGAATCATATTAAAAACGAAATATGTCTTATAAGAGCACAGGCTTCCGCAGTCGAAGTAAGCATCGGCGAAATGATGGGTAATGTACGTCGTCACCTCGATGTACTCAACCTACAAAAGAATTAATCCGAACAGACTCCCACTGAGAGAAAAAAAGGATAAAAAGGGGAGCGGCAGACAGAGGGTGTTTCCTGTAACGTCAATGTAGAATTAAGATGACTGTAATTTCAAGTTTACGTCAGACAGCTACCTGCATAATAACAGTTTCCACAACGAAGCTTTGTCTCGAAACCTGTCAGAAAATCCAAAGAGATTCTGGTCGTATGTGAAGTATGTTAGCGGCAAGAAGCAGTCATAGCCTTCTCTGCGCGATAGCAATGGAGATACTATCGAAGACAGTGCTGCCAACGCAGAGTTACTAAACACAGCCTTCCGAAATGTCTTCACAAAAGAAGAAGAAGTAAATACTCCAGAATTCGAATCGAGAACAGCTGCCAACATGAGTAACGTAGTAAATATCCTCGGAGTAGTGAAGCAACTTAAATCACTTCATAAAATCAAGTCTTCTGGTCCAGACTGTATACCAATTAGGATATCTGAATGGTGCGAAAAGTTGCAGTTGACCCTAAATAACGAAAAGTGTGAGGTCATCGATATGAGTGCTGAAAGGAATTCGTTTAACTTCGGTTACACGATAAATATGTCTAATCTAAAAGCCGTAAATCGAACTGAATACCTAGGTATTACAATTACGAACAACTTAATTTGGAAGGAACACATAGACAATGTTGTGGGGAAGACTAACCAAAGACTGCGTTTTATTGGCAGGACACTTAGAAAATGTAACAGACCTACTAAGGAGACTGCCTACACTACGCTTGTCCGTCCTCTTTTAGAATACTGCTGCGAGGTGTGGGATCCTTACTACGTAGGAGTGACGGAGTACATCGAAAAAGTTCAAAAAAAGACAGCACGTTTTGTATTATCGCGAACTATAGGAGAGAGTGTCACAGAAATGATACAGGATTTGAGCTGGACATCATTAAACGAAAGGCGTTTTTCGTTGCGACGGAATCTTCTCACGAAATTCCAACCACCAACTTTATCCTCAGAATGCGAAGATATTTTGTTGACACCGAGCTACATAGCGAGGAACGATCGCCACGATAAAATAAGGGAAATCAGAGCTCGTACGGGAAGATGTAGGTGTTCATTCTTTCCGCACGCTATACGAGATTAGAATGATAGAGAATTGTGAAGGTGGTTCGACGAACTCTCTGCCAGGCACTTAAATGTGATTTGCAGAGTATCCAAGCAAATGTAGATGTAGATTCCCATGTAAATACAGGTGTTTACATTATTTTGCCTATCCCCTGTATGTCGCATGTTATCTACATTAGAGACGATCTCCAGGAGGCATCTCCACCACCGGGTCACAATGAGAACAACTGAGCTTCATATCTGAGTACCTGCTGAAACTTGCAGAGTCAGAATTACAGGAATAAAACCGTCTGGCGCCTCCCCCTGACAGTGTCAACTTGCGAGGTATCGTATCTCCTTGGCGCAGCCGCCGCCCGCCGGCTATCGAACGACTCGTAGTCCACGTGGGCGCTGGTGATAACCGGCGTGTTTGGTTGGTGTCAGCGCCGCCCACTTCTCACTACTGATAGCAGCTGCCTGTACCATGCGAAACGTGCCGCAGAGGCGGGACGCCACCGCAGGCTCACTCTGTTCCCTGGACAGCTTGCTGCTCGTGGCTACTTGTAGGTTCAAATGGCTCTGAGCACTATGGGACTTAACTACTGAGGTCATCAGTCCCCTAGAACTTAGAACTGCTTAAACCTAACTAACCTAAGGACATCACACACATCCATGCCCGAGGCAGGCTTCGAACCTGCGACCGTAGCAGTCACGCAGTTCCAGACTGAAGCGCCTAGAACCGCACGGCCACACCGGCCGGCTACTTGTAGGTGCTGTGATTTTTCTGTCCTCCCCACAACTTCATCTTCTCCCATTACCATTACACTCTTCGATGTACGCAATATTATTACTAGCCATCTCTACATGGGAATCAGTCAGGTGACATCTCTGCCATTTTATCGTGTTCTGTTTCCCTTTAATTTAAATAAATTTAAATACATTTCGAGGTGCGACCGGACATGTGGGACACTGCACTGGCGACGGGCCTATGCTTCTCCCTCTGTTACAGTTCGTCACTGGCGGGGAGTATTACAGGGGAATGCATTTAGCTCGCCGATCTCCCGCGCGGGTGGATGTCGCTACTTTTGCTGCAAGTAGTATCCTGACGCGGACTCTTGCTCCCACCACCACGACACCCCCTGGCGGTATTACAAAGCCATCCCGGCTCCCTCAGTAGTAGCAAGCAGTTTCAACTAAGCGAGGTGACGCACTGGTTATGACGACGGGCACATATTCGGGGGCGAAACGGTTTCTCTCAACTCAATTGTTCTTTTCTCTACTGTGTAAATGTTGTTGTTGCGTTGCATTTCATTTATTTGCTTTTATCGCAGGTTCTGGCTGATCTGCTACCGAAAAAAATCTAATTAAAAAGCATCTTTTCGCAAAATACACGACGTAATAATCACCTTATGGAATTTGTAGGTCTTTGTACTTCTCACTTTTGCAAAGAGAAATGCAGAACAATTCCGTCGTATGCAAGCCAAAGGTTATCAAATGGTTCAAAATGGTTCAAATGGCTCTGAGCACTATGGGACTTAACATCTATGGTCATCAGTCCCCTAGAACTTAGAGCTACTTAAAAGTAACTAACCTAAGGACATCACACACATCCATGCCCGAGGCAGGATTCGAACCTGCGACCGTAGCTGTCACGCGGTTCCAGACTGAAGCGCCTAGATCCGCACGGCCACACCGGCCGGCTCAAATGTTATCCATTTTTTCTTTATACAAACGTGCTGCAGCACTTTCTGTGATATCCGCAGTGGATGTTTGTTTCTTATCAGTCTCACCTAACACTGCAATTATTTTGTGCAGCCAATTTTATATGAGCCTTACGTTAAGCAGTTTTCATGGTTTCCGATGCTGCACTGTCTTTTTCTCATAGTTTCAGACGTGCTAGAACTTTTTTTCGCTGCCGCTGTTACCATGCGTTAAAAACGTAATTTGTTCATTTTAACACAGGACACAAGGTATGTGCCGACAACTCGCATACCATTGTGGCTATATGATTTTACAGACAGCCAGTGCCTTGCGTAAGGATGAATTTCTTTCCAGCAGAGACGGTATTACTTTACAATTGATGAAGTTTCAACGCCTCTGTAATTGCGGTGTCAGAGCGGCAATTTGCTAACCGAAGAGATCCAGCTTCGATTCTCGGCCGGGTCGTAGATTTCTCCGCTCGGGGATTGGCTATGTATTTCCCTTATTTTCGCATCGTATTAGCATGCAAGGCGCCACATAACAAGTCTTCGCTCTATTTAACTTCGTACCAGGGCACGACTTGACTTCACCCTAATGTATCTTCTGAATTGTCGTAACACACTGTCGTATCGCCTTTCCACTGTTGAGGTGGCTGCACGGGCACCTCGCCAAAGCCAATTATTTTCCTTTCTCAAAAATAGTTCCAAAACTAACTAGATGACTTCCTTCGTCTTATTTTGCACCACAATGAGGTTACAAGATAGTTGCCGTCGGTTTTCGATTAAATGAAAATGAAATGATCCTATGGCATTGTTGGTTTTCGATTAATGCTTTGTAAAACAGTTTCCTTTTCCATACTGACCAATCAGTAATGAGCAGCTCGAGTTTCTTGTCACGTAAAGGGAGATTGTTAGCTAATAAAGCTGTTAAATTTAATACAGTTTCAAGACTAAAATAAAAAAATAACGAAGCCGACCACGTTTCAGGTTATCGGAAGTACCGATATACGACATTCGAGTATAAGATGTACGGAAGCGTCGGGCACAACGGAATATTTGGCTGGATCCACCACACAGGGTGGAAGGACCAAGCAAAAAAATACGTCGATGACGACTGTTGTATACTCTTGGAAATAATTATTTTCGGGGCGATACTAACAAGACGCTGATGTTCCTGGTTCTCCCCATTTCCGCAGAGCCACCTGCTTCTGGTTGGACAGGACGGCTGGCCCGCACATGTTGGTAATATAGCCGAGGGGTGGCGAGTCTGTGTCGAAAGAAAGGGGAGGGAAGGGAGGGGTAGGGGGGGAGGCTCGGAGATTTACGACTGCCCGTTTCCGGCGCGGTTTCTTTCCCCCGTCGCTACCCTGACAAGGCGCTCTCCTGTGCGAACCAGCACACTTGTACAAACAGAGTGCGCGCTGACCGTAAACCTTAGACGCCAGGGAGTCCAATCACACACCGGACGAGCGAGTCGATCAAGCGGAGTTCAATGTTGTGTGCCCTTAACATGTCGCCGGCCGGCAGTCTTTGGTCAAAGAACACAAGCTTCAAATGACCTGATTGTTGAGCACTGTGCTGCAGAACAGCCGTCAGTCACACAGTTTTTAATATCGGCTTTCTGTGGACGCAGCACATTGCTGGTGAGGTATACATTTGGATTTGCTCCGGATGCACTGCGTTGTACATTTCACATCGGACTCACTGCAGTTCAGTAAAGGATATAAAGGATGCCCCAGGAATAATGGTAAGTATTCAGGGATATGACACTCGCTTCCCGCGCCCGGGTTCCCGGGTTCGATGTGGGGTCAGGGATTTTCTCTGCCTCGTGATGACTGTGTGGTGTGTGATGTCCTTAGGTTAGTTAGGTTTCAGTAGTTCTAAGTTCAAGGGGACTGATGACCATAGCTGTTAAGTCCCATAGTGCTCAGAGTCATTTAGGGATATGACAGCATAGTAAACACGCGCTTAAAATGGTAAACACAGGATTAAAATCCATACCTTAAAAGTCATGAGCACTTCTTCGAAAAGGAACAAAGAAGACTGAGTTTAACGTCCCGTCGACTTACAGGTCATTAGAGACGAAGCACGAGCTTGGATTGTATCAAGGAAGGGGAAGGAAATCGGCCGTGCTCTTTCAAGGGAACCGTACTGGCATTTGCCTTGCGCGACTTAGGGAAATCACGGAAAAACTAAATCCGGATGGCCGGAAGCGGGTTCGATCCGTCGTCCTCCCGAATGCGACTCCACTGCGCCCCCTCGCTCGGTCCTTCTTCGATACTGTGTGAAGTAAATCCTTTTTACTGTAAGATCTTTGATTTCCATATTTTGAGTGGAGGCAAGATGGACCAAATTAAAAAAAAAAGTATTGACTAGTAAACGTGGGTTTTCAAATGCCATCAAGGTATCTTGAACAATATGAGCACTTGCTCGGTAGAAGAACGGTACTTCAGAGTAGCGAAAATGAAGTGTTCACAGCTCTTAAGGTACGTAATATACAGTCGATGTTTATTGGGCATATTTTCCTTAATGGCCCATACTACTATCTCTCAAAATATGGACAAAAGAGCTTGCAACAGAAGAGATGTTTTTCACAGTACCGTGGATGAAGTGCACGTAGCTCTTAAGCTATGCATTCCAGACCGTATGTCTACTACACTTTACTGCTTCGAATGATCACTGCTATCATATTCATGAATACTGACAATTCCTTCTGGGGCACCATGTATCACACAGAGAATTGGCTGCCATCAGAGCAAATCCTCGCGTACACTGTGTTCTGAAGATGCAGGCTCTCGAAACGGTCTGTGGATGCCATTAAAAATCGTGTACAGTCGCAGCTTTCTTACGAACTGTCACAAAAGGACGGAACAAATTTTATTATTATTATCGTTATGGACACTTGGTACAACGGCGACTCTTCCTGGACAATCTGGGTACAGAATTCTTCCCGTGGCAGAACAAAGTCGTTTCATAGTATTCCAACTTTTCGACAATTTTCTCATTAGGAATGCGTAACAGAATGGATTTCAAACCCTTAACTGTCGTCACAAATAATATTAGGCTCAGAAAGTGCATATGGAGTAGAATGTCGGACAATAAGAGAAACTGTGTAATCTTGATAAACTTGTGTGTAACATTCCACAAAGAAAATTTAACACCGAAAGGGTTCGGATTTAACTAAAGTTTGCAAGGATCCTTTCTAAGTGACCCAGACAGTACCCTGTGTCATGGGGTCCAGCGTTCGATTCCCGGCCGGTTTGGGGATTTTCTCTGCCCGGGGACTGGGTGTTTGTGTCATCATCATCATCATCACTCGTGATGAAAATAATGATAAAGAAGTAGAGAGAGTGCCTGTAATCAGATTAAAAGGCGTGGGACCAATTCAGTGTTTGTCTATACGGTCGTGATCCTACAAATTCATGAGTTCACTTTCGAGTGAAGCCTTCCAAGAGCCGGACAGAGCTTGACAATGGTCTCAGTAGTACCAATATTACTCAGTAGAACCTAACGTTGTGGCGCAGTAGTTTAGCCCTGGGCTCATAGTTGAGTGATGAAGGATTCAAACGTCTTTTCAATCACGTGTAACTAGAGTTTTCCCCTGGATTTCAAGACGATGCCGGTATGACTCCTTAAAATACCCATGTCAAAACGTCCCCCCCCTCCCACAGTCTTCTCCAGGCGTCTCCAATGACCTGGCGAAACTCCGCCCTTGCTTGCTTTCCTACCAGTAAGCAGACTGGTCGTCCACTGGCACAATAGGAACAGTACTCCCCCGTAGCAGATCCTTTTATTTTTTAAACTCTATCCTTGTGGAAGCCGTAAGTTACATGTAGCAAGACCACATATTGGGGCTGCTACACGACGGCAGCTACTTATCCGTAAGGTTTCCGTGTAAATACAGTAACTAGATTTCAGTTCGTATTTCTCTTTCACGTCCGAATGCTTGAGCAAAGACCTTCGAGGGCGCGGCTGCGGAGCGTCTCCTTTGACAAGCGGTCTGAAAGAGGCGTCCTCCTTCGCACGACTGATTTATTTAACCGTTTAAGAATGTCGAGGCATCATTACCGTCGATATTGTACCCTTTTCCCCGACGGTTAACAGATGCGTTAATTATGCATAAACCTGAAGCGTAATTGGCATTATGCTCTGTTACAACCTATTTATCCCATTATGAGAGCCGTAATTAGCCTCTGCCGTTGGGGGATTCCCCACCAGCGGGCGGAGAAGGGGAAATCTGAAAGGAATATGCCGATTCAGTAGCACAGAAAAGCGGTAATGAACCTTCTTCATCGGGACGCTGAATGGGAAAATTTCCAGCGCTGTGTGTTGTTTAGTGGGAACGTTTAACGCGTACCGACGACCCACCGGAGCGACGCGAATCGTCCGATAGAAAGCTAGCCGTTCGCCCGTCGCGTGTATCCCATTGTAGAGCGGAGTAACAAAAGAACAGGACTGCCGGAAAACGCGCGCACCGCCTGTGTTGCGGGTCATTTTTAAGCGATAATATTTTCACTGCGGAAAGCGGAATTGCTCTCGGAAATGTCGCGGGCGGTTTTGAGTGCGCTAGAGGGAACGGTGCGGAAATGCAGGACTCCGGGACGGCAAAATTTCTCGTCACCGTGGCGAGAAATTGGGTTTCAGTCAGCGCAGATAATGCTGTATATTCGTCCGGCTAAAACACATATTAATCGGCACAAACGCGATGCGCTCTCATTGTGGCGGCGAGAATTTTTTTTCCCTTCTTGGTCCGGCGAATCATCAACGTGTTTCTATTATTTACTATAATGGTGCGACTATTGCGGCCCCCCTTCCCCGCCGTCCCATTGTGCGCCGGCCGGCCGAGCGCGCGCGTCCCAAATAGTTACCTGCCTTGCCGATTTCACGGAAAATTGCGTCAATTAAAATTGTGTGTGTGTGAGCCGGGATTCAATAATCCGTGCGTACATCGGTCGGACGCGACAATGGAGAGCGGAGCGCCACAATAGCGAGCCCCCGGGCTGCAGAGGGGCATTGTTGCGGCCCAGCTGACCGTGGACCTGTCGCTTTGGCGGCCGAGTTACGTGGCCCCCGCATTCAGCTGAGCTGGTGCGTTCAGCACCTCCCCTCCACCCCCGAGCGCTGCCGCCCCCCCCCCTCGGCGCTCGCCCCCGCCGCCCCCTGCCCGGGCGCCGCGGCGACGATCGGCTTTTGGCGCGAAAAAGGGTGCGCAGGGGAAAAAAAGAACCGCCGGAGCGGAGCAACAAGTTACTCCGCGCCGGGCGGGGGATCTCCGATTGGACATCCGGCAGTCAATAGGACCACTCTTTTCTGCGTAACTTAGGCCATCGTCTGCCACGCAGTGGGTCAGCGCCATCTTCAGCCCGTATCGAGCCCGTTCCACACGATCACAGTCACTATATATACTCACGCATGCCCGATACGTCTCTCTGCTACACTTCATACTTACCGTGAAGCAAAAGAGCGAAGTGCGTAACAAAGCGTTTTGAGCGAATTTAGTAACAAAGCGTTTTTCGAAGTATTTTCTAATGTTTTATGATATCTATTCTTTTTTTCCATTTCTTGAGATTCTTTTTCATTCGGTTCGCACTTGTTGATTATTGTAGCTTGACTTAACAGTCGTAACGAGTGAGGTGGCGCTGGACTTGATTTCGGGAGGGCGACAAGTTCAAATCCTCTCCAGCCATCCTGATTTAGGTTTTCCGTGATGTCTCTAAATAGCCGCATGCAAACGACGGAATGATTTCTCTGAAATGGACACGACCGATTTCCTTCCGCATCCTTTCGTAATCGGAACTTGTGCACCGTCTCTAATGTGACTGTGCTGGTGACAGGAGATTAAACTCTAATCTTCCTTTAACACTTGTGTCATTCTGATTGTTTTGTGTACAACAGCGGCCGCCGCCAGCTTCAGTTTGCTGCTTGCGCATCGCGTCTCCGGGCGATCATCGTCTAGTCTGCTTCTAGAGTACTGCTAGCAAAACTGCGCCAGTAGTTACGCAGTTCTATACTAGTTTTCACTCTTAAAAGGGTTTCCCTCACAATCAGTTTTCTATTGTGAGTATTTTTAATTTTATATCCGCAATTTAAGGGTTACTAAGGTTATACTTTTATTTACTTAACTGTAGCTTGAATTCCATCAAACAGAGGCCAGATTTTTTACAGCGTTAGCACCTCTCCGGACCTGTCCAACTGACGAATTACGGTGTAACGTATTCATGTATGTATAGTTGCGTACTGAGGAAAGTGTGATTTGTAAATCAGCTTCCTCGTATTTCCCATTCTCTCTTCTTTCGCCCGTTTTAAACACATCAAAAGTCACCTGATGATAACTTGGTAATAAGTCGATAGGTAATGATACTATTTGTGTCATAAAAATAAATTGAAATACGATTACGGTACTCCTTTAAGGCAGTGCGCCTATTCTGCGACTCGGTGCCAATCAACAGAGTGATTTTAGGAAATATATTCCATTCTCTAGTTTTCATTTTCTTACACATTTTATCCGAAACGTCCCACATGTATCGCTATTCTTCCGCATCAGTAATAAATTGTTCAATCGAAGGTACCAATTTATGCTGTACCCATTAAACATACTCGCACTGTCAGTAATACAACATGCCACTTTACATGGGATGGTCACGAAATAAATATTAATCACTTGTTGGATTCTACGTTCATGCTTCAAAAAAGACAGTGGAGAGGTGTGCCTAGAATTGTGGCGTGCATTCGAAAAGATGACACTCGAACATCTGCTGTCTATAACGGTGTGTTCCCTCCAGTTTCCAGTCTTTATGTTGCCTATCTGTTTTGTGTTGCCTATCTGCAAGAGACTACAAAATGGCCGCAACGCATTTGTGTATGCGTCTTCTGACACTTTCACTTTCTACAGCTTGCTTTCATCGACTAAAATCCGCGAAGTAGAATTTTCGTTTTACCTGTGATGTAATATATTACGGTGATGACCTTCAATTCTTCATGGAAATACAGTTTGATAAAGAGTGTACCAAAAGAAGATCGTGCTGATATTCTCTCTGCAGCAATACGTATGTTCCCGTAAGTTACATATTATTATGCCAGGCCAATTACTTTTACTGAGTTCTATACTACACTTCACATTGACACTTATACATGATACTGCTTTTCAACAAAGTCACCAAGTTTCTGTGAACGACTGTCTAAATGTTCTATCAATCGTTCAGTTCCTCGACGACAGAAATCCGCTCCTTGGTCACAGAACCATTCGACAACCGCTATGACAACGACGTCGTCGTCGTTGGAAAACCTCCGTCCCCCAGATGTTCCTTCCGACTGACGAAAGGCTGGAAATAGCAAGGTGCAAGATCTCCGAAAGGCTGGAAATCGCAAGGTGCAAGATCTCCAATATGGTTCAAATGGCTCTGAGCACTATGGGACTCAACTGCTGAGGTCAATAGTCCCCTAGAACTTAGAACTAGTTAAACCTAACGAACCGAAGGACATCACAAACATCCATGCCCGAGGCAGGATTCGAACCTGCGACCGTAGCGGTCTTGCTGTTCCAGACTGCAGCGCCTTTAACCGCACGGCCACTTCGGCAGGATGATCTCCAATACCCGAACAGCGTCGCCCACGTCTCTGTGACTTTGGTTAAGTTGTTGGCACTATTTCACCACTGCTGAACGCGAAATTGCGTTAGATCCATAAGCCGTCAGAATTTCACGGTTACTGTGTGGGTAGGTTAGACGTTTTGACCACAAGAGTCGTACTGTCCGCGTACGTTTCCAGTTTCCGTGCCATTTCAGTTGCACACTGTGATGTGCATGTTATATTGGGCATGTGCTTTCAAGATGATAAAACAAAACCGCCGTAACGAGGACAACTCTTTCCTCGCGACACATATAGGTTACACTCACATCGCTTTCACTATGTCTCAATAAGTGCGGACATGCGACACTATTGACGGTGAATCAGTCCGTCGGGTGGGGAGTTACGCTCGGCATGTCCCTTTGCGATATCTCCCACCATCATCATCATCATCATCATCCAACACATACATGACACCGCACTACACTTAACAATTTTACTACCTTAACAGTGTATTCGTAATACCGCCAAATATCTTCGCTGACGAATAGCCAGTACAAGTCCCCCTTGTACAAGGTCGACGCTTTTGTCTTCACATTCGAGGATGGTTCGCAATAATGATGGTTGGTATCTTTGGTACATTATCGCGCCAGGCTAACACCCAAGTTCTGGATGATAGTTTCATTATTCTTATGTGGACGCCTTGTCAACAGCGATGTCATGGGTGGCACGCAACTCAAAAGAAACGGTTGTGACAATGCGTATGGAACAAATCATGAGTTCGCTCCACCAGAATAAAACTTGATCGAGAAAGGAGCAACTGGGATTCAGACAAGAGCTGTGGAACAACGCTGACGCAAGCCAGGGTGCTAAGCTCTGGCTCGTTCCAGCAGGTGTTACCCAAGATTTTCCCGACAAGAAAACTAAGAGGTCGCTGAGTTCGGCTTCCGAGCAGCTCATATACGAGCACGATACTTTGCATGTTTATGCAACTACCGCAATCGAACTACTGTCCCTGAAAAAGCAATAGGAAGTGAAAGTTGGGTCGTTAATTATCTCGGTGCCAGAGGTAACGTCGTATTATGCATCAAACTGTGAGCAGGTATTCCCGAAAGCCGACATCGCGTAGTTTCCACCATACTGGTACATACTACGAAAGGAAGTGGGCGCCAAAACACGCACACGCAGATACACGCACACACATACGCGTGCGCATGCACACACAAACACGCACACACAAACACACACACACACACACACACACACACACACACACACACACACACACTGACAATATTTATGACACGTATCGGCCGGTGACACTCGCAACTATTCACGGACACGCCGACAGCCGAACACTCGCCAAATACTAAACAGCGGCAGCAGACGTCATAACCGAACAGGTTTCTCTAAACATTATAGTCTCTGTGGGATCGCCACGTGTTGCCGCACCGTGATATACAGCCAGGTGCACGGTGTAAAAGTTTCTTTTACTAATGTTTCCTCGTTCTTATTTTCGTCTTTCCTTCTCATTTTCACACGTTATCCTAGTTGGCGCGTAGGTGGCGGGTTAGTGACTGAAAGACCTTTCGAAATAGCGTCGCCACGGCGATAAACAGGTTTCAATATCCCCAGTAAAAGTGAACGAATTGGAATCTTGTCTCTAACTGGTATTGTCCCTTTTTCGTACGGTCCAGCGAGGTCATAAAGACCATTTACATCTCTGAAAATGAGAAAATAATACTTAATATTATGTACACTGATCGACAGCGCCGCTCCTGTGCTGGGTCAACATTCCAGAAGTGCGCGGTTCTATTCGTAGCCGCCTTATTTCCTTTACATTTTGGAAAGCCTCTGTTCGCCATTAAACGAATGTGGCGGGGCAGCTAGTTCTCTTAGTCACCGAGGTACATACCAATGTAAGGTACACCATACACTCCCGAATACGGGCAACGAAACGATCGAATCGAAATGTCATGCGTATAACAAGCGTATATTTTTCCTTGCCCTCGTGGTTTTGCCACGAAGGTGAAACTGGTTCTTCTCTAGGGAACAGTGTTTCGTAATCACTGCTTATCCTACGGAGACGAGTTCTAGTGCGAGGCGGAATGTCGTTACATTTTCCACTAGGTCACTTGCGCGGATGGTGAGTGAATTAGAGCAGATGGCTCGCTTCCATGTAATGCAGTCGATTAATTAACTCGTATCACGGTTGCCAGCGATTGTCCCCAGTGAAACAGTATCAATCGTCTGACTTAGTCACTGGCTACCTACCGAGGATACACGTGTGCTAGCTTCGGCCGGCTATCGTATTTCTTAACTATTCATAACTGGGGTTCACAGTCATGTAAAACTTTTTGAAAGACATCATGTTTACGCCAGTGACTGTTAAACTTTTTATTTCCAGTATTGCAATTTCGGCCTTAGCGCATTATCGAGTGCAGATGTTTTGGCTTTAAGCCATGTCAACTTCATGCAGGCTGACAGATTTGTATGTCGTTGTCGTTTGCTGCTATATACATTCGTAACGCTAACATGTCTGCTCGCACTACTTAGCAGCGTTACGAAATGTATATAACAGCAAATGACAACGACATATAAATGTGTCAGGCTGTATAAAGTTGATATGGCTTAAAGCCAAAACATCTGCACTTGATAATGGCCTAAGGCCGAAACTGCAATAGTGGAAATAAAAAGTTTAACAGTCACTGGAATAATGCTGTCTTTCAAAAAATCGGATTTCTGCTCTGGAAAACACTACGCCATGAATCTGATCACCATAGAGAAAGTGGCCTGTCAGATCGTAGGCCTAATGGATACCTTTGCTGATATCATTAAGAAGTTTCATTTGATTGTGTGAGTCTGACGAAATGAAAGGGAGAGAGTGTTAAATAGTATCTAATCTAGTGCATTGTAACACAAGTGTTTATAAACGTAGTCAATCAACAACAACATCCTCATAACACTGAAGCGACGTACAAAAATGTTACTCCAAATAGCGAAATAAAAAAAATATCAAACTGAGAATATTTTTATTAACACGCACATTGATAATCAAAATATGTCCCGTGTAGCCGGGCGCTGTGGCCGAGCGTTTCTAGGCGCTTCAGTCTGGAACTGCGCTGCTGCTACGGTCGCAGGTTCGAATCCTGCCTCGGGCATGGATCTGTGTGACGTCCTTAGGTTAGTTAGGTTTAAGCAGTTCTAAGTCTAGGAACTGATGACCTCAGATGTTAAGTCCCATAGTGCTTAGAGCCATTTGAACCATTTGTCCCGTGTAGTTGTAGTTGGGGATGCAAGAGTTTTTATTTTATTTCTTTTAAACCTCCTACTGGCCGTGAAATTAACGACTGTCTGTAGTATGCCCGTCGATCGCGTTATGTCTCATGTTCCAGTTCTGACTGCATAGTGAGCACGTAGAGATGCTTAGAACAACAGTCTTCCACCAAGTGTCAAGTGCCTGCTGAGGAGTTCCACCTGATTTCATGCAACCTGCGTAACATAACTGTCATGCGCTTCCTTCTCCACGACAATTGCCGACCGTACCCTGCAGATACAACATCGACGCTTCTGTAGCATTTTCGATGGGAAGTGTTTGATCACACTCTGTGCATCCCAGACTTGGCTACCTCTGATTTTCATCTCTTCGCTCGCGGAACCGCTGGCTAAGAGGACAGCATTTTGGCACAGACAGCAAGTGTCGGGAATTGGCGGAAAGCACAGGCGGCTGCTTTCTATGACGAGGGCACTGGAAATTGGAAACCACACTACGACAGATGTTTAGGTCGGTCGCACTGCTTCCACAACTGCTGCAAATGCGTGAACGAGAACTGCGCCAGCTAGGCTGCTGGTTCGGGTGGCCTGGGAGAGTGTGTGCTGCGCGCAGGTGGTACAGCGGAGCACGGCTGCTGGCATGGCGGCCGTCGCTGCACGCGGATTGAGGTCGCCACCTCGGTGACTCGCGCCTTTGGCTCCCGACAGCTAAATTTACGCGCTGTGGCTGCAGTCGCTCTAGGAACGCCAGCGACTGTTCTGTGACTCTCCACGCCGACATCAGCTTTCGTAAACATCAAAGCTCCCAAACGTTATTTTATAATAATCGCGGTCGATGTCACACTATCTATATCCGATCATCCTGTGAAATATTTGCAGACATTGCTGGTGGACCAGCTACTTGTTTCTGAGGACAGAAAGTTTTTAATGCGCACTTCGTTAGATGAGTTATCTGTGGCTTAACCGCCGGCCCGGGCGGCCGAGCGGTTCTAGGCGCTGCAGCCTGTAACCGCGCGATGGCTACGGTCGCAGGTTCGAATCCTGCCTCGGGCATGGATGTGTGTGATGTCCTTAGGTTAGTTAGGTTTAAGTAGTTCTAAGATCTAGGGGACTGATGACCTCAGAAGTTAAGTCCCATAGTGCTCATAGCTATTTGAACCATTTGTGGGTTAACCCGGGCGAGAAGCTGCATTTTGACTCGCATTCGGAAAGATTGCACCTAAATTTAGGTTTCCTGTGGTTTTTCTAAAGCGATTAAGGCGAACGCTGGGGTGGCTCCTCCGAAAAGGACACGGCTTACCGCCGTTCCCTACCCGTGTCCTGTCAAAACTTGTTTCCTGTTCCTAATATCACCGTAATAAACGGGACGTTAAAACGTAACCTTCCCTCCCTTGTGTGTATTAAAAAAATCCTTTGAACTTTCGTTGAATTAAATGCGCGGACTGGTACTGATGACCTTTTTATTTGCTTTTCTATCTGATTTTACACGTATATCAGTAGGGGTAGAGATTGCCATTGGGCTTGAAGCTATTATTTTCATACTGTTGATACAGAACTGCTCGGTTACTATCTCGTACTGTCCAAACCGACCAGTATCAAATTCAGCAGCTCACCTCTAAACCGCTTCAATGCCTGCTCTTGGATCAGACCTGGTGTGGATCGCGAGCACTCGAGCAGCACTCATGAATGAATCATACACGCGTGTCCGCACCTCGTGGTCGTGCGGTAGCGTTCTCGCTTCTCACGCTCGGGTTCCCGGGTTCGATTCCCGGTGGGGTCAGGGATTTTCTCTGCCTCGTGATGACTGGGTGTTGTGTGCTGTCCTTAGGTTAGTTAGGTTTAAGTAGTTCTAAGTTCTATGGGACTGATGACCATAGATATCAAGTCCCATAGTGCTCAGAGCCATTTGTACCATTTTTCATACACTCGTTCTGTACGCCGACTCCGTTACGGGTGCATTATATTTGCCCATAACTCTTCCAATAAACCATTCGACCGTCGCTATAAACTGACCTTACGTGCTTCTCTCGTTTCGTGTCGTTCCACAGCGTTACGCCTCGATATTTAATCTGTCAGCATACCATTAATGCTGCAGTGCACTGATGTAGCGCAAGGCAGCAGCAAAACAAGATCCTAAAACAAAGTGTATACAGCAGGATGTTAATATTATTCGGGCTAAGTCACCGCAAGATTAAATTGCCGGGTGGGAATGGGGGATATGGGGGGGGGGGGGGGGGGGAGACAAATCAGTCGATTGGAGAAGTGCGGAGGTGCGCCTTTGCACGGAGCGGGCCGTGTTTTGTCTCGGGCCCGGAAGCTGGGAGCGGCAGGCAGCTGGAAGACGAGGCGAAGCGAGAGAGAGAGACTGCGATTTGCAGACGGCGGTAACGGCAGCGGCGTGCTCTGATGGAACAGGTTCCTAGGTGGCAGCTGCTGGGAGGCTGAGTAATCAACGGCGCCGAGATAAAGGAAACTGATTAACTTTTGCGTCGATATCAGATAATAAAACGAATAAGGCCGAAGGCGCCTACCCAGTCGTCTCGCGCTCCTGCGCCGCGCGCCCTTCCACTGCTCCGCGAGTAAACAATGGCTGTTTACGCCGTCTTATTTCGTCTCTGCCGAGACATCGAAGTCCCGAAGATAAAAATTCCGATTGTTGCTGAAACGCCAGCGACATAAATCAGTGGTGCGGTTTGTGTAATGCGTCGAAGTCATGATGTAGGAACAGTGGCAGCCCTGTGACGGTCCGTCCTAGAGCAAGCGGCTGTGGGTGAGATCACGCACTGTGCCTTGTTGCGCCGTCATCTGGGAGGTTCATTTTGGTACCACTGTTAAATTTCCCCGCTTTCCGATCCACTCGCGAGTGGCGCCGTGTGCCCGCTTATATCACTGATTTTCCCTCGTCGTCCTTTTGCGAGATGTACATGGAATGAAGAAATTCGTTGCCTGACTCTTCATAGAACGTACGTTCTCGGAATTTTACGGAAAAGAAACGTCTCCTTTATGCAGAACGCTTCTCTTGTAGCGCACGCGTCTGGAGTTTGATGAATATCTCTGTGGCGCTCTCTCGCTTACCGAAGGAGATTTGACCGAAGTTACCGCGAGAGACCTGCAGCTCGATGTCTTTCTGTCCTCACATGCTACTTCCTCAGACTTTGCTCAGCTTTGTACGGTTTGTTGCGCGGCATTTCGTTTCGTCTACTGCCAAATCAGTGTTAGAACTGTATTAAATTATTCATGTTCCCAAGACAAGCTATAACATTTCATCAACAGGTCTACAAACTACTTGTTTTAAAAAGTAATGGGTAACATTTAATTTTCGGTAAAGAATTTTACAAACGTAAATTTTGTAGGCGACTATAAGAAAATGTGTTACGTTTTAGAAATCGCAATTGAGAATTCTACTTACATGATGGCGCACAGAGGATCCGGGTTTATCTGCAGTATAGCGAAGCAATTTTTACAATTTTCGTAGTGGGAAGCCATGAACGAAGACCACTAGGCGTCGCGAGGGCAACTCGGGAACTGCGTGGTAAAAGTAGAGGTTCCGGCTAATGCAACGTTAGGGGTCGGGAGAGCAGTATGCTGGTCACATTCAAAGCCAGTTTCTAAGACTGACTGAAATATCAGTGCTTTTTGCATGCAATCCGAATGTTATATTTAACTTCCCAGCCTGCCGGAGTGGCCGAGCGGTTCTAGGCGTTACAGTCTGGAACCGCGCGACCGCTACGGCCGCAGCTTCGAATCCTGCCTCAGGCATGGATGTGTGTTATGTCCTTAGGTTAGTTAGGTTTAAGTAGTTCTAAGTTCTAGGGGACTGATGACCTCAGAAGTTAAGTCCCATAGCGCTCAGAGCCATTTGAACCATTTAACTTCCCAGGTCGCAGAATTGTCGTTATTTTCGTTAGCATATGTAACGGAGTATGTCGAAATCTTTCCCAGTGCAATACCCTCTCAAGTAACTACCGTATTCATATAACGATAATAAGAAGATACCTTGACTACACTACTTAAAAGATTTCTTTCCAGACGCTAAGTTACACTCTCTCTTGAAAAATGCCACTCATGGCGGTATTTGCCACCTGGAACTTGAGCCATTCTCACGCTCCAAAATTGGTTACTGTTACGTTAAAAGAATATATTTTCTAAGTTCTATACCATCACATAACGGCACAAAGCTTGTTTCCTAAAATGAAGTACGACGATTTTCCGTTGTGTGAGAGAGACACAATATGGCGACGAACTGCGTTACTTACAATACCGTTGAAAGAAATGACTGCATAAAAGACTACCGTAAGATTACTGTGCGGCTGTCTAAGGCGTAACGTTGCACTTCTGGCGTAGGTGTGTATAACTAGTTACGTTCTCGTTTGTAACGGACGTGCGATAGGCGAAGGACGTTAATTCCAGGTATGACATTAAAGCATTCCTTCACTTCAGTATATAGAACTTTACTCGATAACAGTCTGCCAGGTAACACCGGTATTTTGATGATAAATCACCATCATTTCACACTTTCCCATACAGATGGTTACGATGACATGCACTGTGCTGTATCTGTTCTTGTGCTCTGAATTTCATACAAAGATATATTGCCACTACATGGATACGAATATTTCGGAACATAACCTCACTGGCACACTCGGTAAAAAATCATTTCACACTTAACAGGAATCTGAATTCACAATTTACGTGTAAATGCTGGTCTGGCACATGTTACTGGCAGCTTGCTTCCGAAACGCGACATGGCAGTAAATTTCGGAAAATTTACGTGACTGAAGCTGACACTTGAGTTTCTCGGCCTGCGAGAACCGGATGGCGAATCTAAGGAAGTCTCAGCGCGAGGAGATAAAAGGAAGGAGAAGACAAGGAGTACTTGCTTTCATCGACGTGGAGAAATACCCAGTGGCCCAACAAGAGAGGGGCGGTGCGGCTCGCACGCGGACGCCTGCTCAAAGCCGGCCGTTCCGGCGTTCCGCTCGCGCCTCGCGGTCAGCGCCGGTTGCGTGTGTCGGCGGCGGCATGCGTGCGTGCGAGCAGGCGCGTGGCCGCGTGCGCCCCGGGTCGCGCGGCTCAAAGAAGGGCCACGCGCTTCTTGCACGCCTGACGTCACTGTTCGAGTGCTCCGCCGGCGCGCCCGCCTTTGAAGGCACCGAGAGTGAGGCAGGCGCGGACGACTGCAGCCGCGGAGAGCGACTGCCTGCGAATGTCAACGACCGTGGCACTATTCTCCCCGACATCCAATTCTGCCTCAGATCTCTACATCGGCTTCCCACTGCGAAAACTGTAAAAATTGCTTCGCTATACTGCAGATAAACCCGGATCCTCTGTGCGCCATCATCTAAGTAGAATTCTCAATTGCGATTTCTGAAACGTAACACATTTTCTTACAGTCGCCTACAAAATTTACGTTTGTAAAATTATTTACCGAAAATTAAATGTTACCCATTACTTTTTGAAACAAGTAGTTTGTGTATCTGTTGATGAAATGCTATAGCTTGTCTTGGGAACATGAATAATTTAATACAGTTCTAACACTGATTTGCTAGTAGAGGAAACGAGATTCCACGCAACAAACCGTACAAAGCTGAGCATAGTCTGAGGAAGTAGCATCTGAGTCTCTCGCAAGCGTTCTGCATAAAGAACTTTTAGAGACTAATTCCCTGCCGAAGCTGAGGATGGAATTGGGTTGCTCGAGGGAACCGTCCCCGATTGTAAGGAATTGAGAAAAATCTGGTTTCAGACGAGAAAAGGCAGTCGTAAGTATCTCTCGGGAAGGGGAGGATATACTCTAACGCGTGACATACTCATACACGACGTTCCATATTATTTTGAACGATTAGGACCTTTCCTAGTTTCACTGGTACAAGAGACATTTCTGACGTCAGCAACGTTCGTAACTCCCTTCTATTGCTCAATATTTCGGAGACAGATCTTTCGTTATCGTCAATTTTTAATGACCAATGGCCTCAACACGTTCAATGTCTGCACTCTAACCACCTCTATGCCCACCTTTTAAAAAATCTAAAACGACCCGGTCTTTCCTCAAAATATCATGCAACAAATGGGACGATCACACTCTAAAGTATACCCTCTAGCAAAAATCTGAGGAGAAATACCTGAATCACTTTTTGATTCCCGATATTGACCAACAAATATACCCAGCTGAGTAAATAGGTACACATTCTGTTGTGGACAGAGCGGACATGCCGAATGGACCCATAGTCGGAACAAGGACAGCGTCTAAAGAAAATCTTTCACACTGCTTAGTGTTACAATAAATCTGTTGACAGGTTCTGTACGCATTCCCCGATTTAATACAAACCTCTCTCATCCTTAAAAAAATGTTGTACGTTTCTGCTATCTGCGCCAGAGCTAACACCCCAAAATTTTGCAAAGATAAGGTTGAGAGGATTTTTATTCAAAATTCCATGGCCGCAAGCACTTCAACAAACAAATGTAATAAGATTTCATATTCAGCTCCAGTCACCGTTGTCCATGGAAATTTTATGCATTGTTAGAACTTTCATCTGAAGTCAATCAGCTAGATATCACGGCTTCAACTCGGTAGAAGGCGCATAACATCGCTTCTGTCAAGTTCACAGGTTATCACAAATGACATGCGTTCTATACTGCGCTGCAAAATTATAGAGTCGCGTTCAGTGCGGCTGCAGCCCTGTGATGTCAGAGAATGTTTTAGTTGTCTAGGGAGGTGTCAGCAGTGCCAAAGAATATCAAGAACGTCGTCTGGTGACGCATCGCACGGTAAACTGTTGTTTTCGATTGCAAAGTGGGTCACAATGAACACCCCAAGGGAAGGTGTGGTTTCATTCACGTCCGTTACGGCATCTCCTCACGACTTTTCCGGTCAGTTCTGAGCAGTGGTGTGTCCGAAGTGTTTTCCTCGGCCACCCATACCAAAGCAGCGTGATTTCAACCCTGAGCGCGTCGTTCTGACGTGGGTGAGGAGAGATATGATGACCTTCCCACGATGTGACACGTCCGCAGTGGTTAGCCAGAACTATAGTGAAATTTGGTGCCATTGTGACACAGCGTAAACTTCACGTGAACGTCTGGCCCTTGCTGTTCGAAGCGCTGCCGATCCAGAGAATAATGTTGCATGGCACCACGATTTTGCATAATTACAGAAGAAGCTTGCAGACATCTTCAAACTCAATTTCGGATTTCTGGGCCGCAATGGGAGAAGATAACGAGGTTTCAAAAAGTGTCCCGTTCATTTTCTTGCGCAGCGTAGCAATGTAGCATTACTATGAAGTCTACGGGAGAGTATTCTTTGTCAGTTCAAAAGGTTTCCGTGATGATGACCACTTTGAGTTTTAGAGGCAGTAGCGTGAGAACACTTTGTTTTTCCTAAAATGAAATTTATCACTGACGTCGCGGTGTTTGCCATGTTAGACACTCTTTGCAAGTTGAAACTATGAGTACGAACAGACTGGACCTGTTACCTGCGGTCGGAAGGCTGTAGTTTTAAATTTTTCCAGGGGAGCGGAAGTGTAGGGGTTCCAACCCCGGTCAGGCAAGTGTTTTAGTCTTAGCCGACGGATTGCGGGAGGTGAATAGGATGTACAGGTTACACCTCGCTCTCAAGTAAAGGCAATGAATTTTTTTTCCGGACGCCTGATATAATTCATTCATATCTCGCTGCAGATCATTTCGATGAATATGAAACATGCTATGTACATGGTCATGCAAAAATGTGAAACGGTATGCTTTGTACAATAGCGACAACTTTAAAAATATATATATATATATATATATATATATATATATACCACCTCGAAAGCCCAGTGCACAATTATCTCGTGCCCAAGAGATGAGCTGCCAGGAAGAAGCAGAGAACATGTACATTCAGTCCTGAGAGCAATTGGTGCT
Organism: Schistocerca serialis cubense; assembly: GCF_023864345.2. Taxonomy (NCBI): domain Eukaryota; kingdom Metazoa; phylum Arthropoda; class Insecta; order Orthoptera; family Acrididae; genus Schistocerca; species Schistocerca serialis. The sequence continues at coordinate 80,410,517 of NC_064646.1, read as the reverse complement.
AATATCCCTAGAAGTAGCAGTAACATCCTAACAGTCAGTGAAGTACCATCGACACAGGAAGAGAAGAGATGAAGGGGGAAGAAGAAAAAGAAGCAGAGGAATAAGAAGAAGAAGACCTTCAGAAAAGCCCAACGGTGCCAGAGAGAAAACTGTTGGTGCGCATACTCAGTGGCTGGATCGCTGGCCCTGCCGGACGCGTGAAATTCCTCAGGGCGGACGCGACACCGAATTATTTGCGGTGCGGTGGCCGAAGACGTCACTCGGGGAGCTGGCCGGTGGCCTGTGGAACCAAACATTGAAAACATCACCAGAGCTGCCGAAGCGAGCGACAAGCATTGGACATCTGCAAGGCGTAATTTGGTCCGCTCCGACGGAAACGCTTTATATGTTGCACAAATAACGTAATAGGGGCTACAGGAATAAAACAATACTTTTACCGGAGTTTCGCTTCCATACACACTCTGCTCTTGAGTTAAGGTTGGTATTATTAGGCAGAACTGTATCTCCGTGCGTCACAGATTGGCGTAGAACCAGAGCCACACATGTTAGTAGCCTCTGCGGATTACCCTGTGACGCTACTTCATGCCGGCAACTCCAAAATGGTCGATCGAGGCTGAGATGACAGCATCCTGGTTCAGAACTTAGCGTACCTTAAAAGGTTACACACATACGAGGAATCTACACATTTACTGACCATCGCACTACACGATGGCGTGCACTGTCTCATGGAAAAAGCGACGATTCTGATAATAACACAGACTAATACCACACTCGCAGCAAAGATTCTACAGTAACTGCGACAAACAGTTGTGTAGGTATATACAGGTACGCATTGTAGCGTAATATCATGGTAAATGAGTAGTCCCAGTGACGGCACACCTCTTTGATGTGGGATTCTTGAGTTGTTAGACAACTAAACAACTGAATGAAGTGACGCAGTGCGTAAGAGACCCTTCTGTCGAGTGTGAGTTACGTTTCCTGTGAATCCTTAAACATTTCCTTTCTCCGTCCTCATACAGCTGCGCTACAGCTCCGTCAATAACGACATCGACATTGACGAAACTTTCACGTGTAACCTACCAAACGTCTTGCAGCTGGGAACAGTGCCCCGTAGTAGTACCGTACTCAAATACGCAAGGACCATATCATATTTTTTAATCAATAAACACTTCTACAGATCGCGATTCGTTCATTACAAACTCGATGCACCACGGCCTTTTGGATAACCTGTTAATGTGCCGAATGAATTTTTGCGTATGACAGTCTCATGTTTACTTCCAGAATTTTACTTAGATAGTGGTTCGGAACTAGCCAAATTTTATTTATGGCAACCTGCTATCACTTGATCGCCTACTCCAGTAGTTATGAGTATGGATCTTATTTTTATCGTAACTATGTTGAAATAATATTCTGGGAGGAATAAATATTAAAAGACAGCGCCTCAGAGACCGGTTTTACCAAATAAACTCATCATTAACTAGTGGCAAGTTGCATTAGCTATTGCTGCCAAAGTCGCATAATTTTCACTGCCATTCACGAGGTATGGTCATCAAGTTTTATCATCATGAAAAAAATAAAGTTAGTTAATTTTTTGTTTGTTACTAGGTGTGTATCTGCAGTCCTGGTACACACTGAAATCTGCAGGCCACAGTACCGTAACAATCCCCTACAGGAGCATATTTCCTCTTTGTCAATGATTTGTGCCATTTTGTGTTGGGTCCTCTAGCGCTGCGCTACATTACTGTAGCGTGGGGACTTAAATGTGTACCAGGAGTGCACACAGGTACAGATACCAGCAACCAAACAAAAAATTAATCAAGTAACATTACTTTTTTCAAAGTGATGCACGACTACACCCCTTATAGAGAAAAATAACTGAAACTGAACTCCAAACAAGAAACGAACTTAGGATTACTGGAAATCAAAAATGACTTATGTACTCCGCTGTACAAATCTTAATCTGTTTTCAGCAGTATCGACCTGTAAGAAGGTTGGAACATGATTCTGACAAAAGGCGAGAGATCCTCTTGCCGTTTGCAGTGGACAAGTAAGTGTGTGTGTGTGTGTGTGTGTGTGTGTGTGTGTGTGTGTGTGTGTGTGTGTGTGGGTGGGTGGGTGAGAGAGTGAGTGAGAGAGAGAGAGAGAGACAGAGAGCGGTTCGCAATATTTATCGATCCACAGAGCTCTCCCCGCGAGGGAGTCAGATTTCATCTGTAATGAAAATGTAGTTCCTAAACGCTCGGACGGGAAGGGGAAGAGGGAAAAGGAAGGTGGAGTAGGGTAGTTTCCTCGCGTGGCGTGGCCCGCTCGTCAGGAAGTGGTAAAGCTTTTGCGCACGATGTGGGAAGTGGGCGAAAACTACGGCAATCGGCCTTTATCGCGGCCGCTTTTCATGAGCTCGTGGGGGTGCCCGCACCAGAAAGACTAGTGACGCTGGTGGGGGGAGGGGGGAGGTAAGGAAAGGGGGAGGAGGGGCGGTGACGGCTGCATGTCGGCCAGCAGTTGCCACCGCGTCTGCTATCGAACCGATCGGCCGCCGCCGCAGACTAAGATAATGGTAATGGCGAGTTTTAAGCTCCCCTCTCCTCCACCTCCTGCCGCTGTATAAATGATTATTGAGCGGGAGCATGTTACTACACGCCGACCGCTGCCGGCACCAAAACTCAGCGGCAGCGTCCCCATTGATCGGCTCGGCGAAATGTTACACCGGCAGTGTGGCGATTAGCACGAGCCTCCATCGATTTTGCTTGCCAGGACATCCGCGGCTAATACTTCTATGTGTGACCAGCTTAATCAAACAGCTGGAAATGCAGTCGAGATTACGTCCATTACTATGAGGTAGTTCAGCTTCCAAGAGTCTCAAGTTGTTACCTGATGACACAAGTATCTTCTTTGATGTAACAGAATAGACGGATTTGTAAATCACGTTACAATTTTGCGTTAACTGGACCTTGGAATTAAGAAAAATGCTGACTAATAATTTGTTTCATATCTAATTAATGGTAAGCTGAAGATTGTCGTTCAGGGTTCACAAATATGGAATAAGTTTGAATCTGATTGGGGTAACAACATGGTTCTATCCTAGGTCCACTGATTCCTCTGCCATATCAGTGACCTACTACTAAACGTGAGAGTTGAATCAAAAAATTCGTAGATAACATAAGAGCCGTTGTGAAACTAGAGGGCCGGCCGGTGTGGCCGAGCGGTTCTAGGCGCTTCAGTCTGGAATAGCGCGACCGCCACGGTCGCAGGTTCGAATCCTGCCTCGGGCATGGATGTGTGTCATGTCCTTAGGTTAGTTAGGTTTAAGTGCTTCTAAGTTCTAGGGGACTGGTGACCTCAGATGTTAAGTCCCATAGTACTCAGAGCCATTTGAACCATTTGAAACTTCTGCGTAGCAGGCGAAACAAACTTGGCAACGTGTGGGTAGTGCATTATCCTAGAACAGAATCATGCTGTCGGTCAACATTCCTGGGCGTTCGAACCTGACTTCAGTTTTTGAAACACGTGGACTCAAATCTAGTGACGGGTAATAGCAGCCATTGATTACAGTGAACAGATTCTCAGATGGCTGCAGCTAAGCAGAGTGCAAGAAGTTTCTGACAAAGTACTATGGTAAAAGTATCTCACTACGATCAAATAATCACTGACGTCGACTATTCTAAATTTTTTACACTGTAAATTGATTCGGATATTTACGGGAAATAAGACATTCTGGATAATGTGCTGAAAGTGTGCAACTGTCTTCATTACACGGTTAATTTCCATTAGCGTTAACCCTCATACGAAAGCCTGCGCATTCGTAAACAGTACTACTAACCCGAGAAAAGTGATCGCAACACTGCGGAATCACTTCGCAATATTCATAGAGGCTGTAGTTCATGCCTATTGAAATCATAACTTCTGGGCTTTATGGCTAATAATTTCGATTTAATCAAAATGAACTGGACGTTCACTAAGTGAACCTAGATAGACAATGGATCTGCACTGGAATACGTTCCCTTAACCTGGAATGACGTTTCCTTAACCAGCAATGACGTTTCTTTAACCAGTGTACAGAAACGCGCCAACACCAAGAATGTAGAATAAAGTATGGAAATGTATTGCAGTTTTGACTTGGGGCTGGGAGTGGAAGATTACAATTGCGTGTACTTTTTAAATTGTTTTCAAACTTCCTAGAACTGAAGAAGAAGTCGATGAGGGGGTAAAACGAAAATACGGAACTTAACGAGGAAGTGATCAGACCAACGTCTAGACAGAGATAAGTGAACTCACAAACAAGAAGCCAAGGAATACTCATTGTACGTTAGATTAGTTTTTAAAACATACTTTTGAAACTAGCTGTATTTCAGATTTCCAGGAATTCGAAATAACGAAATATCAATCCTCTTTATCTGGTCCTGAATTTCTACAATACGGAATGGACGACCAAACTTTCTTATTATTTTTTTACACCAAATCACCGCGTGAGAAAAATAAAATTACTGTAGGGATACTGGAATATCGTCTCCTAGTGGACCTACTGTAAATGAAGACCAACTCAACAACAATGACAACCTGAAATTGGTTGAAGCAACGATGAAAACAAAAACGAAATAGTCACACTGAAAACCACGTGAATCGCTCTTTCAGTACAGTGGACATCAATCGAAAGCTATTCTGGGTGGCGCTGTGTTTGACAAAGCGCGATCCAATAGGAAGTAGCAACGTCTGTCCTCCTTCCTACTTGAGAAATAGCTCGCACAGCCGGTTCTAGAGGACGGCGTACTAGTTTGTCGAGCTATATAAAGCGAACGGTTAACAAAGACTTCCTGCTTTCTTGCGAAGATGCACTTCAAACGAGCAATGCACATAAACAGAGATAAGGGACACATGGAGGAAATTTGGGTTGGGTTGGTCTGCTGTTGCCGAGACGTTCGCGGCACTGCAGGGCGCATGAGCTGTAGCTGCCGGTGAGACAAACAAAGGAATCTTATCAAGAGGTATTCAGCTCCTCTAAGCTACTCATATCTTATAAGGAGACGCGACGAATCCTTGCTGAAACTGTGTGTACTTGGAAAAGATACTCCAACATAGCAAGTAGGTGGAGGTAGAGGATGATTTGAATTTAATAGGCTCGAACTGGTCATAGCGATAAATGCAGTCTGTCGTTTCATTGACTATTGGTCATAGCGATAAATGCAGTCTGTCGGTTCGTAACTTGCAGAATAACGACAATGTCTTCTGGTATTTTTTTTCCTTTTCCTTACAATCTACCTGTAATTACTCAGAGAACACAGTTCCCAACTGTAAAATACTGAACATCTGCGAGAATACGCTCAGACACAATGATATCTAATGGAACTATAGATATTTTTGGCTATATTGACGCTCTTGTTGTAAACAGAAGAAGAATGTGCAATTCATTGCATGCAGGATCACGTAAAGTATTATTACTCTTCGCAAAAACAAATCCGATTACGTCGCCAGTGAAATGAAGCCCATTTCTTTTCATCCCTACTACTTATCCTCTATCAATGTTCGCAACCTTTTGATCTACATTCTTCCATTCGTTGCAAACATGTTAGCATAATGCGGCACAGCCACAGAATCATGCTGCATGTATTGCTTATACAATGTGCGTTACGAATGGAAATCAGATGTTTTCTTTTTTTATAAGTTCCTCTGTGAACACGATTAGGCCAAGCATTTGATTCTGGCAATTATACAGAATAGACATGCAGTACAGAATATCAGGGAATGCAGATAATTTTCGCAGAGAGTACATTTGTATCCCGAAAACAGCAGTACAGTGTATGGCTAATGTACTTCGTATACCAATAGCAACCTTCACCACCCCGTCCCAACTATCTCTCTCTCTCTCTCTCTCTCTCTCTCTCTCTCTCTCTCTCTCTCTCTCTCCTCAGGCACCAAGAAAGGCTGCGACAAGTGCTTCTCTATATTCCATTAAATTTGTAACCTTATTACGTTGAATTTGTAACCTGATATTATCTCCTGGTCAAGAGCATTGAATAACGAAAAGTGACATAACACTTAAGCGACTTCTGGAGAGAGGTACTGGAAGGAATAAAGGGTGAGGGGCACGTTGTGAGTCGTGCCTGGACTGCTCAGTCGGAAAGAGTACTGCTGGCGAACAACCAAGTTCCACGTTCGACTCTCGGTCCAGTACGCAGTCTTGCTCCAACACGAAGTTTCAAAAAGTGACGCACACTTGGCTGCAGGGTGAAAGATTCAGTCTGCTGGCGATTTCTGGTTCCAGGTTCACTCACGATTATGCTGGTAATAGTATCGTAGTTCACAGATTAGCACATGGGTGGTTCAACACACTCGCACCCACCCAAACGCCGAGAGAGAGAGAAAGAGAAAGAGAGAGAGTGAGAGTGAGAGAGAGAGCAGGGGGGGGGGGGGGGATTGTGGGATGTATGAAATCAGAATATTCCTCGGAGCGCATGCGGGTTGTATGTACCACGAAGAACGCGGTGGCGTCTATACAGACCTGCACGCTTTTCGACTCCAGATCGGTGGTCTGAGTGACGCAGAAACTCCCCGGCGAAGAACTCCCGTCCGACGCCTTCGACGCTGCTGGGAAGCCACCGGGCAGCACGTAAGGAGCCAATAGCAGAGGCGTCTCTTACCAGTAGGGCGGCGGCGATAAGGGCCGGTGTGGCAGATAACGGCAGGCGCCGGGACTTATAGATGGCAAACACCTCAGCTCGCGGCGGCGTCTGGGGATCAGACGGCCAACACATGAAGATACGGGCGAACACGCCCGCCGAGGAGAGTGTATCGCGAACCGAGCGTATGGCGTCGCGTTATCTACTGCAAGGAGCGATGGAACATCGGCGAGCCGCAAACTCTTGCAGACACCTGGTGGGGGGGGGGGGGGGGGGCGCCACACACGGTAGGGGGAATACGAGACTCGGCATGTGCCCCCCGCCCCTTTGCCACCAGGAATGGAATTCTGTTTATATTTCGTCCCTACCGCTCCGCTGCGTCTCCTTCATGCCTCTCTTGATGAGAGTTACCGCGAAATGGCGTCACTGTTTGCCGATCGACTACAGTTCCTAATGCCTTTGTTAGCCGACGCGGTGACGACAGACCTCCGTGTGCAGATAACAGATAATGGGGAAAGCGAAGCAGAAGGGAGCGTCTACAGTGGCGGGCTCGAAGAACCTGTCGCGAATGGAAATCGTCCAGCGGCGCAGCTGTCAAGATGCGTCTCTATCCCGTGCAGACAAAACATTCCTGGGGCTACTTACCTCGGCATCAGAGATATCTACTTATAACATTAAGAAATATCGCCGGTGTCGTCAGGGCGGCCGTTAAACGGAGACCCAGAGAATGGGAAACTGCGGTTTCCCTCTCCCGTGTGCTTACAATAAAATGACAAAGAGAATATACGTGTGTAGTCACTTTACGATATCATAAACTTGCTTTGACAATTCTCCCGTTTCCCGTACGTGACGAGCTGCCCAGATGAGCCGCCGCCCCCCACCTCCCCCCGCCCCCAGTCCCTTTCCAAAGTACTTTTTATTCGTCACGCGGGCGGACCGAACAAAAACGAACGCACAGAAGCCCAACCTATGAGATATTTTTCGTGCCAGATGCAACCTCCCACTCGTACTAGCGACAGATTTATGTGTCGATTCTCTCGCCACAGTCTTGGTTGTTGATCAAAGTTTTATTTCCTTGAACAAAAAACTCTAAGAGAAAAACGCACATCAAAGCCCGAATTTTTACAGGAATACTCAGAGGATAGCTTTGAGTAACGATCTTACTGGAGCAGCGAGGTCAGAATCATGTTAAACGCAGTTTCCTTAAATCTAGTGGACGCTTGAAAATGGCTGCGGTGGATTTCCTACCAAACTCTTGTCCGCCGTGACTTTATGTGACGTATCTAACGACCTGGGAGAAGGTCGACAATCAACGAAAGTGAAATGTGAACTAGTTAACAGACTGTTGAAATTCTGATTGTTAATGGTTATCAAGTATCTGCTGTGCCACTCGCAAATTTTTGTGTAGTTGTATTGTTTTTCGTAGGCAACGTGCGAAGTGCCAACAAGTCGTGTTTCATTTCCTCTTTGCCGTGTGGCGTCTCTCTCTCTCTCTCTCTCTCTCTCTCTCTCTCTCTCTCCCTCTCTCTTCATCTTTCTTTCTCTCTCTGCCTCCATGTGTGTGTGTTAGTTGCCAAGTAGGGATGTATGAAAGTACAAAACCTCATTCGGGACTCGAATTTGTCTGTTACTTTTAGCTTCTTTCATCTCTGGCAATGACCTGAATACGTGAAAAATGCTAAGTCGCACAGTGGGTCGGAGTCCATCTCACCTCAAACTGCAGGTCCCTCTACAATTGCCTGGGGAATTCAGTTCAGAAGGAAGACAATGGCATACTTTCGGCACCAGTACAACGCACTGGTAAAGCACTGCAGTGCTCAAAACAGACTTCTAGTTGAGGTCAGCAGTAACTTACGCAATATACTAGGAGGCTTCTGGGCATCACGATAAATTAACAAATATGCAGACAGACACCATAAAGTAATTACGGTATCTGCAAGAGTAATTACGGTATCTGCATGCCCATGAAAAATTCAAAAATCAAGGAAGTAATAATAGTGTTTACCGTTCAGTTGTCGATGTTAATTTTTTACATGTTACGAGAAATTCAGAAGGAGCCGTTATTTACATTCGTGCTCATCTGCTTCAGAACTCCTGGTCCAACGATACAGATGAAACTATTTTCAAAGCTCACAAAATGAAGACGGCATGGCTTAAAAATATAACTATTTATAAAGCCAATAATTGGTTTGAACGTCACAACGCTTTTCTAGGCGTTACGTTGAGAGACATATGCTTATAATTTTCTCGTACCTGTGAACCGTCGCACCTAGGCGATTATACGAGAACGCGAATTTTAACGTGCGATCCCGGACACGGTATAACTAAACATCTGCTACAAGCAATAATAATAATTCTAGAACTGGAAACCGGTTGTCCGGATGTGTAATGCATCTTCACACACATGAAAACACTGCACCGCCTGAAAATATGAACTCATGCTTTAGTTAAGATCCTGCTTTTGTGTTCAGTGCTGAAGATTGTACTAGTTTCGATAGTAAGTCACAAAAAGTCACAGGGTATGTAACTTAACTCTTCTCGAAAGTATTTTTTCATTAGAAGAACTGAAGATATCGGCAATTAGAATTCATATTCACCGACGTAATACTTGAACAATTCCTTCCTGTGTTACTCTTATTTCTGGTTTAAACTGCTCGAAACATCGCCGATGGTGCCGCATAGGCACGAAATACAGAATCTTACAGAGCATTCGTCACATCAGACTAATATGAAAAACAACTATGAGTGCTGCTGCTGATAAAGTTTTCGGGGTATATGGTCATGGTCCACGAAATTCTCTTGCTTCTAATGTTTCGTTCAGAACTGCCCTGGATATCTTCAGAGGCGTTGCTTCTCCTCGCAGTCGGCAAGAAGGAGACGCGCCTCTCAAAATATCTAGTGTAGTTCTGGACAAAACGTTAGGAACAAAAGTGTTTCGTGGACCGCGACTTATACCCCTAACAGTTTAACAGCAGCAATGTCAATCTATCGTGAAAGCCTTCATTTTACACAACTATGAGTGCGTTGCGGCGATTTTGATCAAGCAATCTACAATACGCCTCCAGTCTCTATAGGAGGCGACTGTCAGCGACAGAGCTGTAGTTTGCTTTCACCGTGAATACCGCCCCGCGCACGAACGTCATCAGCGATCACGCCGGGTGCGGAGGGAGTGGCGATAAATTTTTCACCGGGCTTCAGGAGGCACGGGAAACACGCGCCCCCCCTGCCTCGACTGCCGCTTCGGTATTAATCCGGACGCGAGAAACAACGGCGTCTGGAGACAGGGCAGGGGGCGGGGGAGTACCAATCTGCTCCTAGCAGGGATTGCCCCCTCCTAAGACGGCGCCGCTCGCGCCACGCGGTCCCAGAGGCTGTTAAGGCCGGCGACTTGCCTCCCCACAAGACCGCGACATGGACGTAAACGCGCCTACACACAAGCACGCCCACACACACACATACACACACACACTAGCGAGAGCGTTCGCCTTCGCAACGAGCGAGCCCCCACCCCTGCTTCCGAAGGCGCCGGGCCGAATTAAAAAATCAAAATATATTGCCCGAATATTGCGCTCGGCGCGCCCAGGGGACCTGTCAGCCGGGATGAGGAGGTATTGTTCCTCGTAATAACGGCAGCTGCAGGCTGCTACCGGAGACGGCGGAGGTCGCTGTGCCAAGGCGACACACTCCCTCCGCACCCGCCTGATTCGCGAGCATCCTTCGAAACCGCTGCCATGCCAGTCGTTACTTTAACTCATAAGCAACCACAGTGCCTACAGTTATTTCACAGTTTGCGTTTTGATCAGAGACCTGACTTTCGCCTGCACACTGACAGGTAGTCAGACATGTGATACTCCTCAGTTATCTGCCCACGATCGTGTTTCCTGCCTTTTGCGATGTCTCGGTACGCCAGTACTAGCAGCTATGGCCAGGAAACGAGAAGCAAGGAAGAAAAATGGAAGATCAGAGTGTAACGTCTCGCCCACGACGAAGTCATTGGAGCACACGCTCGGACTCTGAGAGAAAAATCGGTCGTATAAGTGGCCAGGTTTTCGTGGACGATGTCAGTTTTCCGCCCGAATATGAGTCCAGTCTTAGCACTGCGCCACCGTGCTCAGTTGTGGACTATGAAAGGCCTGTGCCATTTGACGGGAAGCGAGTGCGGAGTCCTTACAAGACTGGCCGAATCAAATGCGGATTGTTGGATTCAGACACACTCGGGAAGGCACTACACTCAGCTTCACACCTACTGCCTTAATAGATACAGGGTGTCACTTTCTAACCTTCAACATTTCAAAGGCCCAGGAAAAAAAATTACGGCGTGAATATAACGAAATTGCATCGTATACTAGAGCACCACAATTTAATTAACAAACATTCGGTACACCTCGACACGTTACGCATTCGTAGTAAGAAGAACATCGAGTCTGTATCCGATTTATTGACATGTTCTTAGTAACGTATGCCGTGACATCACTGCAACCTCATCAGTGCTATGACGTCATCGCACAAGAATGTCGTCCACTTTGCTCGCATACACTTCTTTCTTCGCGAATCCCCACAAGAAGAAGAAATTGAGAGGGATAATTTCGGGGGAAAGCGGTGGCAAGCCAGTGGGTCGGACGCGACCGATTCAACGGTTCAGAAATTTCGTATCCTGTCTCTGACCAATGCGGCGGAGATCCATATTGCTGAAAGACGATGTTGGGTTGCACGTCTTGTATCTGAGGGTATACAAATTGCTCCGTCAGGCACAGATACACTGACCCATTCACTGCGTTTACTGCACAGAAGAACGGTCTGACAATCTTGTTATGCATTAGGCCACACCGGACGTTCAGTTTAGGGCTTTAAGGAACATCTTCACTGATAGCGTGCGGATGCTGCGAGCTCCACATTCGAGAATTATGCCGATTAACCGTTCATGATACACGAGAGCGTGTTTCATCAGAGGTTAAACATCTTTCCAAGAAGCTGGCATTCATATCAATACGCTGAAGCATTATGTAGCGAACTGTGTCACCAGGGTTTGTCGTTTGGCATCAGATGTTGCAGTATTTGCACATTCCATGCATACAAACGGAGACGCTGGTGTACTACACGAAGCCATGTTGCAGGGGGTATGTTAAGCTGCCTAGACGTCTGCCGAGCTGACTTACGTGGGCTTCTGAGAATCTCTTGTTTGATGTCCTCTACTGTATCTTCCGAAAAACTTCGATGTGCAACGCCAGAATAATTCAGAACACTTTCAGTTTCCAAAAACTTAGATATCATTTCTTAATTGTTTTCACATCGAGTGAATCACAGCCATACAAGCCACAGTAATTTCTTTGCACAGTAAACGGCGATTTCGGTGATGTTTCTTCAAATCACACTACCGCTTGCGTGTGCTGCTCTGGCGTCGCTATTTTCACTTCATGTGAGCATGCTACTCCTGACAATAATTGGCACGTCGGACGAGGAAATATAAATTCTTTGAGATGTTCTAGCATATGGTGCAATTTCATTATCACATCTAGTGTACTGTTTTTTTTTTTCCTGGGCCTTTGAAATGAGGGAAGTACTGTATCAGACTCGTTCACGCTTAAGCGACTGCTTCTAAGAACAAATTTCATTATTCAGTCAGGGCTAGAGGAAAATAATACAGTACACTGCTGATAATATGCATGTTCTTTGGTAGAGACAAAATATAAGGTGCGAAATTTGATGTACAACTTGTACAGAAACCATAATCCAGTTAAAAGAGCTGAACGACATGAGATGCAAGCAGCAGTTGAGAAGTAAGTGGGACAGCGTTGCAGCGTATCCTCCATGTTCATCAATTTATGCATAGAGCATGTACTAAAGGAAACAAAGGAGAAATCAAAAACGAACTAAAATTTAGGGAGAGTAAATAAAAATTTTAAGGGTGGCCAATAGCATCGTCACTCTGTCAGAGACGACAACGCACTTGGAAGATGAGCTGTATGGAATAGATAGAGTTATGACAAGCAATTTAAGATTAATATTACCTAAAGTGAAACACGGGTAATGAAGTTTTGGAAACAAGACACTTAAGGGAGTAGATGAATTTTGCTATTTGGGCTATATAAAAATGAAGATGACAGAAGTAAAGAAGATGTAGAATGGAGACAGCAAGAGAACAGCAAGAGAAACTTCCTTGAAAAAGAGAAACTTGATGATACCGAATACGAAATTAAGTGTTATGAAATCTTTTACGAAAGTTTTCATCTGGAGTAGAGCCTTACGTGGCGGTGAAATGTGGACGATAAGCAGTTCATATAACAAGAGAATAGAAGCTTTAGAAATATAGTGCTACAGAAAATGCTGAAGAGTAGGTCGGTAGAAAGAGTAACGAAAGAAAAGGAACTGAATCGAACTGAGGAGAAAACTAATTTACGGCACAATTTGACCAAAAAAAACAATATAACTGTTCGTCTTGAACGCTACTTTTATTTAAAAAATATTGTAAATTTTTAAAGAGAAAGAACAATAGCGATCAAGACGGACAAGTTATTTACTAGTTTGTATCAGTGATCGCAGACTCGTATAATGATTTCGTGTCACTTATAAACAAAACTGACGAAAAGAAGCGACGGTTCATGGGACGCATCCGAAGGCATCAATAAATCATGAATTTTGTATTGTAGGGAAGTGCGAAGGATAAAAATTGTAGAGGGGCGGCTTTGCTTGACTATAGTACGCAGGAGCTGGGAAGTGTTGCAAAGGATCGACGATCGTGGAGAGCCACATCGAAGCAGTTCTTGGACTGAAGACGACGATAACAGCTGTTTACTGACTAGCGCGGCACGTGTCGTAAAGGTGGATTTATGCTTCTTATTTCCTCACGAGAACTGCAGGATGCGATGTCGATTGTCTGATGACGAGGGACAAATTTAGATCGAACCAGCTTCATGCGTGCTTTGACACCAGGGTGTCATGCCTCGATAACTGACCACTGTCGGGACACACACCTGTCGCCTGTTCACGTGGCTGGGTTGGGGCGGCTCCTAATTGGGCCCCCGGTGTGGCTGCTGCCTGCCGTGACCAGCCTGAGGATTCTGGGCGGAAAGGCGTAGCCGGCGGCCTATTCCCGGTATTGTGGGCCCCGGAAACAGACGGCCCTTCCCATCTTATTCATAACGCGAGGCGCGTTTGAAGCGCTCTGTCACTGGTCACCGGCACTGCCGCTAGCGGCTTAGCAGCCACGGCGTCGCGTCGGTCAGAAAGTGGGAACGGCCTGGCGTATTCGGCGGTAGCGTCGGAATTATTCATGATCCCGTGTGTCGACCATCCCCGCCTCGGCGGCGGTCAAGTTACAAATTCTGAGGACTCCGATTCAGTCCGTGCCAGTACATACGTTTGAAGCTTTATCTTACGAAATGTGGTCTATAACAATGGTAGAACTTGGTTGAATATGGAAAGAGAAGGGATATTTAACTAGTCTCTTCGGAAGACTTTTCACGCTCCCCAAATACAGAGGCTGAAGTTTGGAACTTATCCGTGCATTGAGAATTTACTCTCTTATCTGTTAGCTAAGTGCTCTGTAGCACACTTAGCTTCTGCCGAAAGGAAACACAGGAAATCACACAAACAGTGGTAAGAGGTAATAATTTCTAAAACTTGAAAGAAAAGAACAGAGTAGCACACAGCAGTTAGTATTGTGATGTTTCATATTGTGACAAACAAGCTTGATCAACTTTTCATACATTTATATACACCTCAACAGAAGTTAGGAATATCACAGAGTTTACTAAATTGGCTGTCATAGTGTACCCATTGAGGTTTGTACAATACCTTATAAACAAAATAAACGTAACTCCTTCTCAAAACAAGAAAGATTTTGGTTAGTTGCAAAGAACCCTTACAAAACAAAGCAGGCTCTCCCCTAAGTATACATCTTGAAAACATAAACTGTGAAAATCTTTATCACATGCTGATGATTATCAGTCTTTAGTAGTGAGTAGGTCCTCCCCGCACACACAAGAGTTCTTCCACTGTGTGAGGTATGCGCTGGATGAGACCTTTTCTTGGGGTATGACGTCCTAATTCTCGATGGCAGCTTCAGTGAGGTCCTCAAGATTGTCACGCGGATTCGGACGCTGTGCAATGGCCACTTTCAACAGGTCTCACGCATGCTCAATAGTATTCATGCCTGGGGACTGTGCTGGCCAATGCTTTCGGTTGATGTTGCATCTTTGAAGATTGTTATTGATTAGCTTTAAATTGTCACCGACTTCACGTCTGTGGGGCCTTACAATCGTTTTTAGGGCCTCTTGGAGATATCTGGGACCAGTCAAATTTTTGTGGACAAGAATTAAAGTGGTCGGTCGTACCATCACCATTGCCGCCCAGAAAATTACACATCCACCTGTGAAAGGATGGGCTTTCTGGACGTATCGGTGTCCAAGGTGTCTTCTAGCGCTTCTCCAAATCCTAACACGTTTAGTGTCCGGCCGCAAACCAGTCCTGGTCTCGTCAGCAAACATGACGCTACTCAATTCAGCAATGCTCCAGTGTTGATGCGCAAGAGCCCAGGACCTTCGATTGCGTCAATTTCACTGGTTCAGTGCAAAACTTCTCATTGGTCTTGTGGGATGAAGACCACCCTGATGCAATCTTCTACGTACTGTTTGGTCTGAGATACGAATCCCTGTTGCCTGGGAGAAGTCATTTCCAACATTTGTGGCAGCTGATGTTGTGCGCCTGTGAGATGACAGTTGGAGGAAACGCTCCTGCATTTGTGTTGTCAGAACCACTGCGAGTTCTGTCTTTCACATTTCCCGTCTCCCTGTAATTTCTCCACACCTTACACACACCACTTTGAATTACATTTAACCGATCGACAACATCTTGCTGTGTACGACCTGCGGACAGTAAAGCCACTATTCTGCCTCTATCGAAGTGTTGTATGCCTCTACGTGGCATGTTACTGCAGTACCGGCAAACTGAATGAAGCTGTTGTTGATACTGCACTGATCGTAGTATGCCGCTGCGGCAGCGGTATGTTTGCATGGCTGGGAAACGACCACAAAGCATCCAGTAGTAAACACCGTCCACGCTACGGCCTCTCACTGGATAATGCATGAGGTGCCTAGTCTATGAGTCGTCTAGTATCGTAGACCACATTACACGATAGTATTGCAAACTTTTGTTAAGTGCGTTTTACATTTCTAATACTGAGTAGTTACAATTCGTAATGAGAATGTATAAACCTTGTGCTCAGTTACACATCTTAATACGCATGATATCTTCCCTTATTGTAACATTTCATATGTCCATCTGCTTTTAAATTAATTTATGTTTATAAGATGGCCTAGTGGCTTTATTTTTAACGAAATAAAAAGTTTCGTTTCTCCACTTAGGTTCAGAACTGCACTCTGTAACGTCGTTGGTATAACAAACAGTGTATTGCAATCTGGTTCTTATTTATTTACTTAATTCCGAAATATACTATCCGGGAATGTCTTTCTACCCTAAAATTTATGTAGATACAGAGTCTTCAACATGAGTGATATTTTATCACTATTTAACGTTCATTAATTCGGTAAAATGTATGTTTGGGAAGATTGTTAAAGTTAATTATCCTAAGGGTATTTTCTTTTTCCAATTACTTTGATCTGAAGATAGTTGTTTAGCAACCGAAACTACTAAACAAGTGTAATGTAATGTGTTTCTGTGATCAAGAAAATACAAGATTTTATAAAAAAATTTGAAAATTTTAGAAATACATAAGATCGCTCAACTGCATCACCTGATGATGGCAGGTCTTCCTAAGAGATAAAAAAACCAGTCTCATTTGCACTGTAGCACTGAAACGTAAGTGACCTGTCAGTGTCATTGGGGCTGGGGTTTTTCTTTGATGGAGGAATTATAGCCCTCGCAGGGTAAATGTGAGTCTACTTCAAGGAGAAATAGCGGCAAAATAACGTCTGGAAGGGCATCATACGGAGCTACAGTGGTGCTTTGGGCAGCAATGGTTGACAGGCTAACTGCTCACACTTAAGACAATTTTAATAATCCACAAGATACCTCTTAGGGCTCATTACGTTACAATACATTCCGTGTTAAACTGACTGGCCAAAAATGGTCCCATTTGAATATGAGCCATGTTCGACTCTGCTAAATGTGACGTAGACATGGTCTCTGAGAAGTTCGTTAGAGAAAGGTGTGTAGTGAACATGGCAGCACTTTGTGACTTAACCGACTTCGAAAGTGAGCAGAAAACTGGTGTAAGACGCACGGGACGTAGAGTATCGGAGGTTGCACACAATTTAGAGTTGCCGAGGTCGATACTGTCTAGCGTGGATCTTTGGTGCCGTAGACACACCCTTTCCACACATTTAAACCGCTACACGTGACGACCAGAAGTGTTCGACCAACGGAAGTCACGTCGTATTCACAAAACCATAAGGCGCGATCGATGTTCTACTATGAGTGAAGTCGCCACCCGATTTTGTGGGACGCCTGGACCCCATTTCTATGCATAGCATGGCATTAGCAACCGACGAGCTACACGTAACCCAGTACAATCCCATGACTTTTCAGCAGTTTAGTTGACAAATGTTCAAAAAATGGAGAAGTGAACTGTAAGTTCTTTCTGGAAGTGATTTACTGTATTTGCACAAAATACTTATGTCGTTTGTAGGCAAAGTGGTTTCTCAGTCATCTGTGGAAACACCTGAATATAGCCGCGTGGGATTAGCCGAGCGGTCTGGGCGCTGCAGTCATGGGCTGTGCGGCTGGTCCCGGCGGAGGTTCGAGTGCTCCCTCGGGCATGGGTGTGTGTGTTTGTCCTTAGGATAATTTAGGTTAAGTAGTGTGTAAGCTTAGGGACTGATGACCTTAGCAGTTAAGTCCCATAAGATTTCAAACACGTTTCACCATACTTGAATATAGCATAAACAGCAGTAGACGACAGCGCACATTTCTCATGAAATTGAAATATCTATCCTGGTAAGGTCGCCATTTTTTTATTTTTCGGGGGCCTCGGGTCGTATGACATCTGCAGTGGTAATTAAAAACAATCATAGACTGCTTGTGAGAAAGGATATCGATGCCGTTGTGAATGGCTGTAGGTAGCAGCACACCGGGACGACACCTACCATTTCTACCCCGTCGTCGGGATAGCCGAGGCTCAACAGAGCTGAGGCGAAGGAGGCGGGCGGCAGAAGTCATCGGCAGCCGCCCCCGCTATCCGTGCGATCGGTCAAAAGTAATCAAGCCCCGCGGGGATTGAGAGGGCGCGCAGGGGCCTCACAGAAGATCATAGAGAGAGCTGCCAGATCGAAGAGCTGTCAATATCGGAATGGGCCTTCCGCATTCGGTGACGAGCCGGTCGTGCCTGCAGGCCTTTCGCCCGCTTCCTCGTGAGCCACGGGCCCGTCTGCAGAGGTCTGGCCGGGCCCTGCGCCGCCTGCCGGCTCACGTGTTCGCTCGCGTTCTCCGCACCGGCAATAATTAAGGCCAACAAAGACCTCCCTGTCGGCAGTAGCGCCGCGGAGGGCGAAAGATTG
Organism: Schistocerca serialis cubense; assembly: GCF_023864345.2. NCBI lineage: Eukaryota > Metazoa > Arthropoda > Insecta > Orthoptera > Acrididae > Schistocerca > Schistocerca serialis. The sequence continues at coordinate 80,392,390 of NC_064646.1, read as the reverse complement.
GCCTCGCAGGAGCAGATTCTCGGTGCTCTGGCGAAACGCTGTGTGCTGAGCTCAAGTCGGGAGAGGTAAAGGGAGGTGAGAGGCTCGCTATTGGATGTTCTGCATCTCAGCACCCCCCCCCCCCTCCCCACTAACCTTCTGTGTCTGCCGCGTACCCCTCGCACTCGCGCGCTCTTTCTCTTGATAATCAGTGAAGCCGCGTCACCACAGCGCCAACGTCGGCGCTAGCGGAGGGATGTTAATTTGAAGCAGGGTTTCGATCTATCGAAAGGATCCGCTCGTTCGGAACGCGGAAAGAGTGAAAGGATGGCAGAACGGAGAAGGGGGTGGGGCGGGGGCTGCCGCGTTCTGGAGGGTACGGCTCGAGAGGCGCACACAGAGCAGAATTGGAAGGGTGGCGGGGGTGGAGGATATAGAGATGTTGCGACCGTTCGGCCAGCGAGAGCGGCGCAGGGGGGGGGGGGGGGGGACAGGCGAAAGGATTGGCGGCGGAGGGAAGGACGACTAATTAGTTATCAAAGGGGTTTTCCTGGCGGCCGGGCTCCTCTCAGCCGCCTCTGACATGTATCCGTCCCGTCTCAGCTCAGCTGCCGGCGGCCTTCTGTGTGTGCCTCTGTCTATCCGTTCCGCTCCTCTCCCCGCCCCTTGTCCGGGCGGCTGGATTAAACGAATGAGCTTCTGCCGTGCGGGCGGGCGGGACAGTGATCACTCCCCGATGCACGGGGCTCCGTTCTTTCACAGCCCCTCTTGTTTCCCGATATGGACTCCGCGGCACTACGGCCCCCTACGCCATCGATTCTTCTGCGAGCCGGGAAGAAACTGCAGAGACAGCGGGGCCGATATATGGAGTCCCACTGACGAAAAGCTCGTGAACAGAATGATCAACGTTCATCTTGCATCTTTCTCAAGTTACGTCTTGAGGCTCGAGTCGCACCTTACATTCCAGAAGTAAACAATGTCTTTTGGTCATCATATCTACACTGATGAAAGGCTAGAGAGGGGGGAGGATACGTTGACAAGGAAGGAGGGAAGAAGGGAGAGGGGGGGGATAATTGCGAAAGTCTTTTCTCCGTTTACCTTCACACTATGTTAGTCCCGTAGTGCCTGCCGGCTGGACCGAACATTATCAAGAATCTGTACTGCGTCATGCACTATTGCGAAAAATAACGAATTCGCGCCGATGTGTGTTGTCAGAAATCTGATGACATCAAAATTCGAGTGTGGCGTGGTTATCAATCAAGAGTTCGCCAGTTTCAACTATCTACGTAAGTTCACGTTTGAAAATTAACTGACTACGTCGTTACATCCTCTGAGAATATCTCCCGATATGCGGGGCAAAGCGCTAGGCGCAGACATATGCTTTAGACTGCGGCTTTATGTCCATAACACCAGTGTCAACTCTTTCTTACATATTATCTGTCTTGGTTGTGTCACGCAAATTTTCCGATGCGAAGTACACTACATATGCTGAATAAGTAGTGAAAAATACCTTAGATCCTATTCACTAACGCCGGCCGCTGTGGCCGAGCGGTTCTGAGCGCTTCAGTCTGGAACGGCGCTGCTGCTACGGTGGCAGGTTCGAATCCTGCCTCGGGCATGGATATGTGTGATGTCCTTAGGTTAGTTAGGTTTAAGTAGTTATAAGTCTAGGGAACTGATGACCTCAGATGTTAAGTCCCATAGTGCTTAGAGCAATTTGAACCTATTCACTATTTTCTCGCATAATGGGCTCACATCCTATCATGTCGAGCTTCACATGTCCACTCATTTAAAATGTTTGAAATCGTTTATGACATTAAGTGGTATTTTATTATGTGAGGTATTATAGGTTTGATCGGGCTCGTCTTTAAGATGTTGATTATTCATACAACATACTGTACATCTGCATGATCGATTTCGTAATTCGCATTCCATCCTCAGATATATTTGCAAGGCCAATCTTATTTATATACGGCCAATCTTATTTATGTACAGTGTCATTCAGCTGCCCCTATCTGTGGGTTTTATGCAACCCACAATGCATTCAGAAACCACGCGCCAGATTTTCATATTCTCCCGCTGCCAGATTTTCATATTCTCCCGCTCGCTACGCGCAAACTATTACCCCTACAGAAAAATAAACAGAACCTTTTTGTAGAAAACGTAATGGAGCGCACTTAAATTTTTTGCTAGGATGCGTTTTTACTAAAGGCCACAGATTTTGCGTTATTCATGAAAAAAGCGTTTGAACTTGTACTTTTCTTTCTCAATAAATCTAAAACTACAGCCTGTAGCGAAAACGTATCCCAGTACAAAATTTAACTACATTACCTTTCATTTTCATTTTTCTGCAGCCCTAACAGTTTGCACGTCGCAGGCTAGAGAATATGTAAATCTTGTATGTGATATTTTACGACGCGCTGATAGCACCACCCTGTAGATCAATGAAATAGCGGTAACCACTGGTCTTGTACCTTGCCACTTCATCACACAGGAAAATCAAGTGTGTCTTACAACACACAAGAAATCGTAGAACGCACCAACGAGGATTTTTTTTTAAAAAAAAAAAAAAGGGGGGGAGGCGTATGAATCTGGCGGGCTGACAGACTCGGCGCTCGTGTCACCTCTAGTCCAGCAGGCTCGCTCCCAGGTGGAATAGCTAGCCACCGCCCACCCACCTCGGCGGAGACGCTATACAGGCGGCGCTGGAGCGGCAGATTCCTCGGCCCGTCGGCCTGTCAGCCTGCAATGTAATTCCGAACGCTAATTATTCTCCCGGTTTCTGTTCGCAAAATCTGACGGCCGCCGCTCCACGGCGGCGCTCGCAGCGCCGGCTGCTGTAAGACGCGTCCCTAAGAAGCATTCGTTAATTACGCCCGTTTGTCACTGCCGCCCGTGTCGCACCGCATCGCACGGCGTCGCGCCTGCCCGGTCCGCCGGCGGATTTCTTTCCCCCGACTGCGCCGCATCTCGTCGCCGACTCCTCCGGCAGTCAATATGTTAATTAGTTTTTGCGATAGATCGTGAATATGGCAGTAATTGCAGCCTGAAAGACGCCCCATCCTCCCCCGCTCGCTGTTCCGGAATTTCTCGTGTCGCGACAGGGGCGTATCCCCCCCCCCCCCCCTCCCACGCCATTCGGCACATTCCAGCCCTGGCGCCGAAATTGTCGCCGGCGCAGCTGATTCCGCCCTCTAATTCGTGTCGCTCTGTCGCCGTAGCGTCGCTGCTGTCTGCCGACTTCCTAACACTGCTCCCTCTTGCGCCGTAGCTGAATTATTTGTAGCACGATTCATTTCAGCTGTTACAGCACTTCGCTATCTCAAGGAGATTCCAATAGCATCCATCACGCTGTCTACGTATTCGTGAGGACCACTCAATACAGAGCGCAAACTAGTAATCGTCAAACGAGGGTGAGTCACTAAATAAGTCGAAAACTGGAATAGAGACACATCAGCGGCGTGTCCAGCCTGATATTTTTTTTTCCTTTTCAACATACTACAGTTATAAGCTTAAACGTTTATCCGATCGTTCGAAAATTCGTTAAGAGCCTGCAGCATAGAATTCCTGTGGCAGTGTTCGCATGTAACGAGTGACCTCTCGGGATGCAAGTTTATTTGGTTCCTCACATTGCTGCAACCCACAAGATCGATGCGTCCTGGAGGCAAGAAATACTCCGGGACGGGGAAACAGTGTGCCATCACTGGATACCCAGGGCGACCAGGACGCTTTTTCTTTGTGACTTGTTCTTGTCTTTTGCTGAATTTCTTTGTCCAATTCAACATAAATTTCGACGAAATACAGTTCTAACTATATTCCGAACGAATTTCCCTATGGACTTGCTTCGCGGACAGTCCCTCGGCTCACAAAAATTGCGTTGTTCTAGTCCTGTACACAATAATAGCGCTCCTGCCATCTTGGCCCGACTGCAGATCATTAATACTTAGTTGTCGAATACTGTGTATCGGCTGCCTGCTACGCAACTTGTGCTGCCACCTTTAAGACACGATAGACGTGAAATTTAAAACGACGTGCGGCAGTCTGGCGTTTGCGACTTCCTGAAGATGGCAAATATATAGCCGATATATTCTGTGATTGCGAGATGGTTAGTTTGAAAACTACACGGATCATATGATTCCCCAATCCGAGCTACCTCCTATTTTCTTTTTTAATCGAATTGTTAGTGCTCGGCGATACAAGCGGATTCCTAATTCGATGGAAATCAGTCATTTTTTAATAGACATGCCTTACACTCTGATCTCATTAATCTGAAATGCTCCAACGTAAGTTCTTTTTCATTTCGTTTTCAACCTTCACAGTTACGTTCGAGGCAGGCAATTACAGGAAATTAGCCGAGCGGCCTAAGGCGCTGCAGTCATGGAGTGTGCGGTTGATCCCGGCGGAGGGTCGAATCCTCCCTCGGACATGGGTGGGTGAGTTTGTCCTTAAGATAATTTGGGTTAAGTAGTGTGTAAGATTAGGGACTGATGACATTAGCAGTTAAGTCCCATAAGATTTCACACACATTTTGAACAATTACAGGAAAAAATGGCTCTGAGCACTATGGGACTTAACATCTTAGGTCATCAGTCCCCTAGAACTTAGAACTACTTAAACCTAACTAACCTAAGGACATTACACACATCCATGCCCGAGGCAGGATTCGAATCTGCGACCGTAGCAGTCGCGCGGTTCCGGACTGAGCGCCTAGAACCGCGAGACCACCGCTGCCGGCAATTACAGGAAACGCGCACACACACACACACACACACACACACACACACATACATACAGAGAGAGAGAGAGAGAGAGAGAGAGGGAGAGAGTGCTGGCACGTTTAAAACCCACATTAACACCACAAACGAGAATCGAACCATTCGCCTTGGGTTCACGAGGCAGCTACTTCCCACTCCCTAAATATCACGTCGTTGACAAGATCTACAATTCTAACCGTCCCGCTTGCCTCCAACGTACCCACTAACAGATACCTTACTGGCTTGTCCGAACGTAAACGTGTCAAGATTGCCTGAGTCACGCCAATACGTGTGAGCCATGGTGCGTGTCTTGAGGAATCGAAGGCCGACGCGCTGAATGTAAACTGGCGGGCGAAGCGAGCGTCAGCGCTGATCACGTAGCGTAACTCACTGAGTGTGTGTGTGTGTGTGTGTGTGTGTGTGTGTGTGTGCGCGCGCGCCTGCCTGCTGACGCTAGGCAGTGAGTCAGCGCGTCCCAATACCGCGGTGGCAGGCCAGAGGCCGCACTGCACGCGACCGTTCGTGATCGGCGCGACCGGCTGGCGACTAATGGCCGAGGCGAGGCGAGGCTGCCCGCCGCACAGTAACAGGTAACCCCCGTCGCGATAGCGGAATCTCCGCTCAGCTCTATCGCCACGTAGCTGTTTCCCCCGCGAGTGGACAGCATGACTCACGAACGCAATTCCAAACAACGACCTATGGACCGGCAAAATTAGCTCACAAAGTTTGATGAGCAAACGCCTTCTTGTTATAATTTGTACACATTAACGGTAGGCAGCTCGTCAGACATTATTCTAAAATACGATGCGATGGCAGGAAAGGGTTACTCCCATTAAAACTATGTGCCGGACCAGGATTCGAACCAGTAACCCTGCGTCTTATGGGTCGTGAGTGTTTACCGACCACTGCCGCGCGGGATTAGCCGAGCGGTATGCCGGCACGGTACCTCAGCGTGTTCGGTCAGAGAGCCGGTTGGCCTCTGGAATAAAAAAACTGAGTGGAAGGATCAACAAAAGAACTTTAACGGATGTCACGTGACGTCCGCAACGACCAAACCCAACGATTAAAACAAAGAAAGCGGAGGTTCGAGTCCTCCCTCGGCCATGGGTGTGTGTGTTTGTCCTTAGGATAATTTAGGTTAAGTTGTGTGTAAGCTTAGGGACTGATGACCTTAGCAATTAAGTACCATAAGATTCCACACACATTGAACATTTGTACCGTCCACTGGCTGGCGTTCCAGATTTCACGGTGGGCGGCGGTAGGTGAAGGGGTCTTAAAAATATTTTTCTTAGGTTTTCATAAATTTCTCAAAAATGGCTCTGAGCACTATGGGACTCAACATCTTAGGTCATCAGTCCCCTAGAACTACTTAAACCCAACTAACCTAAGGACGTCACACACATCCATGCCCGAGGCAGGATTCGAACCTGCGACCGTAGCAGTCGTGCGGTTCTGGACTGAAGCACCTAGAACCGACGGCCACTACGAACGGCTCATAAATTTCTGACAGAGTATTTTGTAAGTGACTTACAGTAATTCTGCCTTATAAATTTTGTAAAGTATCTCCTTCATAAATCACCATCACTGAGGAACCAGTGGCGACTAGAAAGTTTTACTACTAACAGAGATAAAGAAGTAAGCGTTTGTTAAGAAAGGTTGACTACCTCTGGCTCAGTCGGCAATAGCACTGACCGCAAGAGGTTAGGTTCTGGTTTCGGCTCACAGATTTAACCTGCCAGGAAGTTTCGAAGCTGCTCACTCTCCACTGCAGAGTGAAACGGCATTCTGAAAGGGTGACCCACTTGTATTGTGTAGTCTCCCTTCACATCTGAGGTCGCTAACGCACCATTTTCTAATGGGACTAGACTCAGCACTAGTCTATCTTAATCCTGTAAGTAGGGAAAATCATGTTCGCCCAGACTGTACCGAGCTGAGAGATGGTGTCGTATAATTTCCGAAGAGTAAACTGCACCGTGCTCGTGGTCGTGCGGTAGCGTTCTCGCTTCCCGCGCCCGGGTTCGATTCCCGGCGGGGTCAGGGATTTTCTCTGCCTCGTGATGACTGGGTGTTGTGTGATGTCCTTAGGTTAGCTAGGTTTAAGTAGTTCTAAGTTCTAGGGAACTGATGACCATCGATGTTAAGTCCCATAGTGCTCAGAGCTATTTGAACCATTTGAAACTGCACCCGCAACAACCCATCATTCCTGGAGTGAAGGCCACGTTGTTGGTGAACCGCTAGTAGGACGAGTATGTCGAACTCAGCGTTTTCATTCGAGCTACTCCGAAAGAAAGGAAGGAAGGTTGGGGTTTAACTTTCCCTCGATGACGAGGCAATCGGAGACGGAGCACGTACTCGTATTGCGGGATGACGGAGACGGGAATCTGTCGTGTTTTTCTAGAGGGAACCATGCCGGAATTTGCATTAAGCGAGTTTAGAGAAGCCACGGAAGACCTTCTAACTCTGGATGTCCCAACGGGGACTGGATTCCGATCTTCTTGAATGTATCCCACGTAATTAGGCTACGTGGCAGCAGTGACTCTGACGCTGTCTCTTCCTCTTATCTTCATACCACCTACAATCAGAATCTGATACAATATTACAATAGACAAACATTGATCTACTCGAAACAGATAAGCCGTTGATTCAGTACCTTGAGAGATGCTGTGTCACTGTTTACTATGTTCAACAAACACCAACGGAAATAAAGTCACAGCTTTCTGACAAGAACTGACTAGGCACACAGAAAGGTGAACCAGGCTAACCGGTAGCATTGTAACCAGTTCGAAGGATAGTTTGGATACCATAGAACGTTATGACATATGGTCTTTTTGTGATGGAACTGCTGCCTTCTTTCAACTTGTGGACCAACCCACCCCGGCAATTACATGCGGGAGAGACAGTTGAATATGCATAATAAAATTCTGAGTGCGATGGAGTTTTTCATACTAAAGCAAAATTTCCGTAGGTAAAGGAGGTGTAAATTGACAACAGGTAACCGTGGGCCCCTCCACAGACTGAAAGCTTGAGTCGTTAATATGAGAAATAACTTAAGAAAGCCAAGCCTACCATCAAGACAGAAACTGGCTGAAATTCTCAGACAGACGGCTTGTAACAAAGACAAAGTCTGCAAAGAATACGTACGATCAGATAATGTAACAGATACATACTGTCAGGATGAAGAAATTTTGGTTCAGTTTGTACTAGTGCACGAGCACACGAGCGTGAGTGGTGTAGAAAAAATATTCTGACTGCGTAAAGAATAAGGCTCTTGGTTGATATCTCGCGAGCGCAAGCTGTTCGGCGAGACAGATAGAGGTGTGGTGGGGGAGCGGCGCAGCGCGGGACAGGGACGGCAGAGCAACCTGGCCGCGAGGCGCTGCCCTGGCGCGCGGTCAAGACGCGAGCGGCGCTCGCCGCGACCTCTGGTGCGCGCCCCGTGACTCAGGCTGGGCCCGCGTGAATCAGCGTCAGCTGAGCCGCCGGCCGGCCGGCTGACTTCACCGCTGCGCTGGCCGGCCTGTCGATACGCCTATCGACACTTCGACCCATTTGCGAACTGCGCAGAAAGACTCGTATGAGTCACAGCGTTACAACTGCACTACGGCGCCAATGATTACTTCGCGGAATCTACTGGTTTCGCCTGACATGTGACGCGGGAATGGTAACTGGCCATGTTTCATAACAACATTACGAACTTTATATGACAACTTGTGAGACTGTAACTCTGGAAGTTCGCAGTTCGATTCCCGGTTGCTCATACGATTTGTTTGTCACCAATACCTCTTTCATTTCCGGTAATGATTAACGTGCCAAATGCCACGCTCGCTGAGGTTACATTTCCGCGTGAAACAGTAGGAGCAGTATAACTGGCTGCGTGAGTCAGTGCAACGACTTAAACACGTACGTACCACTTGCAACAGGACGATGCGTAGTGAAGCAATGCGGTGTTCACACCGCCCACTGTGCGGAGGAACAACATCGATTTCTCTCTCCCGTAAACTTATAATTAATGTCTTGTATCTGGTTTGTTTGTAGGAAATACAGTGTATAAGTTGTACACTGAAATGTATGTAAGCAATTTGTTGGCAGAATTGGGTCAAAAAGTGCAAAATTCGTTTAAATCTATGAAGAAATCTCGGAGAAACATGCCGAGAACTCACTAAACTGAAGGAGATACATCTGCAGCCAGTGGAACGAAGTTAATCCTACGACTAGTATCACAGTGCAATCCAACAACACATAAGGATTTTCTTACACATTGTAAAAAGAGAGCCGGCCGGGGTGGCCGAGCGGTTCTAGGTGCTTCAGTCTGGAACCGCGCGACCGCTACGGTCGCAGGTTCGAATCCTGCCTCAGGCATGGATGTGTGTTATGTCCTTAGGTTAGTTAGGTTTAAGTAGTTCTAAGTTCTAGGGGACTGATGACCTCAGATGTTGAGTCCCATAGTGGTCAGAGCCATTTAAAGCTTTTTTTTTTTTTTCGGATGGATCACAAAGGGCGCGAGTCGGTGCAAGCAATCGCGTAGCCAATCCTCAAGGTCCAGTGCACATCTGATTGCATTGCGTTTCGACAGATACCTAATTCAGTGCGACATGAATGTTTTTCCGCCTGTTTCCAAAGTAAACCCCCGCAGATACTTTGTAGCACATGCTGAAATCGTCAATAGTGATTGACGGGTAATAATGGTAATTATGTTTACGATGCCAATGACACGCACTTGTACTTACAAGAAATCGTTCATTCCACCGAAATTCGTCAAGTTGCAGCGTATTACGCGTAGTCTGAAAGGACGCGTTTCCGATACCCTGCCGGCCGGAGTGGCCGAGCGGTTCTAGGCGCTACAGTCTGGAACCGCGCGACCACTACGTTCGCAGGTTCGAATCCTGCCTCGCGCATGGATGTGTGTGATGTCAAATGTTCAAATGTGTGTGAAATCTTATGGGACTTAACTGCTAAGGTCATCAGTCCCTAAGCTTACACAATACTTAACTTAAATTATCCTAAGGACAAACACACACACCCATGCCTGAGGGAGGACTCGAACCTCCGCTGGGACCAGCTGTATGTGATGTCCTTAGGTTAGTTAGGTTTAAGTAGTTCTAAGTTCTAGGGGACTGATGGCCTCAGAAGTTAACTCCCATAGTGCTCAGTGCCTTTTGAACCATTTGAACCGATACCATGAGCTTATTTCGGTGGAGTTATTAGGTTCCATGCTGCAAATGCATTGTGACACTGTAGTGTTACAATAAGTCTTTCTTTTTCCAATGTCCCATCGAGGACCGTCCCGTAACAAATGGGGTTCTAGCTGAAGTGAAAAAGTACTATCACTGGAATCATCTGTGACCTTCCTGAAAGAACGATCTCGACATTGTCCTAAGGTAGTTTAGTAGTCCGAATGACTGAAGTAAACAGGAACTGCCAGACAGCGGACCGAACCAGTTTCTTCTGCAGCAGGAATCCATCGAGTTGAGCACAGTGTCGCCTGGTGTGAGCAACAAGTGTTACGGAAACGGAGGGCAATATCAAGAGCCTCCACGGCTCGCGGAGAGAACAATGGAGCCAGCAGCGATGGGAGCCGCGTGGGGGCGGCAGATAACGGCAGCGCGACCGGAGACCGGCAATCGCTGCGGGCGCCATATTTTTAGGGCGCCGGGCGTGGGCGGGGCGCGCTGATAAGCGACAAATCTCGGCTCTGGCGAGCACGTAGTCTGCAGGCGACACGCGCCGCTGGCGCCATCTGCCGCGCGACGCTTACATTTTCTCCACGAGCAAGACGGATGGGCGGCAGAGTGACAAAGTTCTCTGATATAAGAAAGCACTGAGACGACGCAATGAAGGAAGGTGAGTAGTGGATAGGAAACATGTGTATGTGCACAGCAGACAGAAAAGTGTAGAGGACTGGTGAATGTCAAATGGCTGAGACGGACGAGCCGGCGCAAAAATGTTGCTTACATATGCAGAAGCAGGGAAGGTGAAGATGTGTGTTCTCGATGCTACAAACGCGTCCTACTAGTCTACCGTGCAACGAGCATTTTTTATTGCATTAATTTTTAGTGCTGGGATGTACATGAAGATGAAAATGTACCGGGTGATCAAAAAGTCAGTATAAATTTGAAAACTTAATAAACCACGGAATAATGTAGATAGAAAAGTAAAAATTGACACACATGCTTGGAATGACATGCGGTTTTATTAGAACAAAAAAAAAAAAAACTGCACAAAATGTCCGACAGATCCGCGTCGTTTGGTGATGATCGTGTGCTCAGCCGCAACTTTCGCCATGCTTGGCCTCCCAAGTCCTCAGACCTGTCCGTGCGATTATTGGCTTTGGGGTTACCTGAAGTCGCAAGTGTATCGTGATCGACCGACAATCTCTAGGGAAGTTGAAAGACAACATCCGACGCCAATGCCTCACCATAACTCCGGACATGCTTTACAGTGCTGTTCACAACATTATTCCTGGACTACAGTTATTGTTGAGGAATGATGGTGGACATATTGAGCATTTCCTGTAAAGAACATCATCTTTGCTTTGTCTCACTTTGATATGCTAATTATTGTTATTCTGATCAGATGAAGCGCCATCTGTCGGACATTTTTTGAACTTTTGTATTTTTTTGGTTGTAATAAAACCTCATGTCATTCCAAGCATGTGTGTCAATTTGTACCTCTCTATCTACATTATTCCGTGATTTATTCAGTTTTCAAATTTATACTGACTTTTTGATCACCCGGTATAGCGCCTCTGAGATTTCAATTGAGCAAAAACACTTCCATAAAACTTCCTGACAGATTAAAACTGTGTGCCGGACCGAGACTCGAACTCGGGACCTTTGCCTTTCGCGGGCGAGAGCTCTACCACCTTTTTTTTTTTTTTTTTTTTTTTTTTTTTTTCATTTTGTTCGTTATTGATTGATCGTTGAGTTTGGTCGTTGCGGACGTCGCAAGACATCCTGTTCAAGTTCGGGGGTTGATCCTTCCACTCAGTTTTTTTTATTACAGACGCCAACCGGTTCTCTGACCGAACACGCTGAGCTACCGTGCAGGCTGCCCCTGAGCTACCCAAAGCTCGACTCACGACCCACCTTCACAGCCAGTTCCTCGTCTCCGCGTAAGGCAAAGGTCCGGCGCACAGTTTAAATCTGTCAGGAAGTTTCATTATCAGCGCACACTCCGCTGCAGAGTGAAGATCTCATTGTGGAAACACTGCCATAAAATTGTACTAATCATGTGATCAGTATCTACAGAATAATTATAAACATATTGATTTTATATTCTTTCTTATAAGTTATCTGTACATCTTGATCACTTGATAGCGGGTATGGAGGATGAAATTGGATTGTGCTAGACAGCCTAAAGAAAAATGACAAACATTTCTGTTTAAATTGTGGAACTCGCACGTGTGTGTGTGTGTGTGTGTGTGTGTGTGTGTGTGTGTGTGTGTGTGTGTGTGTGTGCGTGCGTTCCCCCGACCCCTCCCCCCTTTCTGCCTTCCGCTGTGTGTGTGTATGGACCGGGGAAGTGGGTGACCGAGCTGGTGCCAGGGTGTGGGCGGAAACGTAGGACGTTAACCAGAGCAGACACCTCTGTCGGCGTCGGCGGCACCCCCGCCCTCTCTCTCTCTCTCTCTCTCTCTCTCTGCCCCCGCGACAGCCCCATCGCCGCGGATTTTTCCCCTCCCACCACGTCTGCCAGTATCACTTCCGGCCGGCGCGAGGCAGCTGATCACCGCCAGCCAGCGACGCTCGCGGCGTCAAACAACGCACCGGGCCTCGCGTCACGTCACAAGAAAAGACCCGGCCGGACGGAGTCTTGTCGGCCGGCGCCTGCGAAAAACCGCCTCTAAGGGCTTGTCGTTCCCGCGGACGCCAAAGACTTGTCGGAACGGCGGCGTCGGACAACGGGTGCCAAAAAGCCCACCTCTACCCGCGGGCGACACCGCCGCAGTTCCCCATTGTCTTGGCGGCGTTCCCTCTCCGAGCTGCGAAACCAGGAAGATGCTTATTAAATCCCTTTCCGCGCGCTCGCTCCTCCCCTCGCCGTCGTTCCATCTCTCTTCGCGCCGCGTCAAAGGCGCGGAAAAATCACTGCCAAGGCGTGGTTGCGCTGCCAGTTTGAGAGGCGACGGCGGAACTGCCTGCCTACCCTGCCCGACCCGGCGGCCTCGTACGGCTTCCCGTACGCACACCATTTTCTACAATCACGCGCGCGCCTCCCAACGGCCAGCCCATACTGGGGTACTTGGGCGGGTATGTGTGTGAGTGTGCGCGTGCATGTCAACGGCGTGTGAGTACCCACGGCGCCGGTGAATAGGCGTGTGGATGTCGACGTCGTTTCGTCCCCCTTCCCTCCTCATCAGGTTATGCTCATTCTACTCCCCCGCAGTCTTTTCCTTGGACATGCGAGAGCGCACGCGCGCCGCATTCTCACGCGTCACTGGCCGGTGGCAACGGCTATGTACAATACAAAGTGCCTGCCGCTTGCACAAAAACAACACGCACACACACACGTACGCACGTCTGAGCGTTCGCGCACATGACAACGCACCTACGCGGGGCATTGCTCTATGCGGCTCCCGCTGGGAGTGTGATCCAAAATGCCTCCACCCCCCTCCCCCTCCCCCTCCCGTACGCAATACGCGACGACGAAACGGACAGGAAACGAGAGACAGGCGCGAACGGGGAAATAATATAATAAGGTCGATGAAAAGGGAGAGGCCGAAAAAGGACTGGGCTGGAAATAAGACTCGTTATTGGAGGCCCGGAGCGCGTCGGAAAAACTCCCGGCGAGTGTTTATTGTTTCGCGAAGGCGGGGGCGGAGACGCAGGTTTTATTCCTCGGCGGCGGCAGTTTTTACGGCTGCCGGTGTGTGGCGCTGCCGCCGAGGACAGCGTGTGACTGCTCGCTGTGGCCCCGGCCGGGCCAACTACCCTCGCCCGGCCAGATAAATAAATATTTATAGCCGTCTGAATATTCAGCTGCCGGTGTCCCACCTTCCATTTGCTCCGCATCTCGAATTACGGAGCAGTCGGAGGCGATTCGTCTCGAATGAGGTCGAATACGTCGGAGCGCCCCGATGACGTCAGACAGTCTCTGGTGGCCGTACACACTATGGCTTAGAAATGTAACTAGGGCGAAAAGATTAGGCACAGGGAACATTCCCTGAAATGGTTCTTGGGAAATAAAGAGCCACTGGGAACTTCGGTGTGACCTCATCATAGCGACTTAATATGTCAGATTTCTCTAACCCGCATCAACGAACACTGTCCCTCATATCTCTACTCGACCTTAGCGCTCTTATCTGAACAGCATGGCAGAAACACCCGTTCCCAGCAGAGAAAAATCCTTTCTGTCCCATTCCATTGTTCAGCCACAGTCTCAAGGTCCTTCTCAATAACAAGAACCCGACTGCGGAATAATCTGCCGGCCGGAGTGGCCGTGCGGTTCTAGGCGCTACAGTCTGGAACCGAGCGACCGCTACGGTAGCAGGTTCGAATCCTGCCTCGGACATGGATGTGTGTGATGTCCTTAGGTTAGTTAGGTTTCATTATTTCTAAGTTCTAGGCGACTGATGACCTCAGTCGCTCAGAGCCATTTGAACCATTTTTGGAATAATCTCACAAGTTATATCAGAAAACTGAATGAAATTTCCAGCGCCAGAAGACAGTTAATGATGCATCTACTAAAGCAACAATATGGATTAACATTGTCCCTGTACGCACTCGTTACCCTTGTACATCCTCCTTCGCTGCCCGATCTTTCTCTTTTTCCAGTATACTTAGCAGATGCAGACACCTTAAGCTTTCTTTCCCCAGGGCTCTCTATATCAGAAAACATCTACCATGTATACCTATGAATTCTTTTTACGTCTGCCACTATCACTATTGTTATTATTTTCATTATTATTATTATTATTATTATTATTATTAGCGGCAGTTGCTGCAAAGTTATAAGTACTGCCATTATTAACTTTATTAGTTCATAGCGTTATTTACATACATTTCCACTTCAGACACTCAAATCATTTTAATGCTATTTCTCATATTAAAAATTCTTAGGAACCTACAATGTGAAAAAGGAACAGCATGTGTGACACGGTGGCCCGATGTAAGAGAGGGAGGGCCTGGTGCCCCTAATCAGATCAGGTTAAATAAATGAATACTGAAGTTCCCTTACAATCGGAAAACTGATGACACTGGAAATATCTTAGGAGAGACCATTGTTATCACCGGGAGAAGATACTTTCTGCTCTTGCGACGCAGATGGTATCTTTTTAATCATCTATAGCTTTTAATAAACGTTTTCGTCCATCTTATACGGTTCTTCAAATTGTTCAAATGGCTCTGAGCACTATGGGACTAACTTCTGAGGTCATCAGTCATCTAGAACTTAAAACTACTTAAACCTAACTAACCTAAGGACATCACACAAAAAAATGTTCAAATGTGTGTGAAATCTTATGGGACTTAACTGCTAAGGTCATCAGTCCCTAAGCTTACACACTACTTAACTTAAATTATCCTAAGGACAAACACACACACCCATGCCCGAGGGAGGACTCAAACCTCTGCCGGGCCCAGCCGCACAGTCCATGGCTGCAGCGCCCAAACCGCTCGGCAAATCCCGCGCGGCGGACATGACACACATCCATACCCGAGGCAGGATTCGAACCTGCGACCGTAGCTGTCGCGCGGTTCCAGACTGTAGCGCCTAGAACCGCTCGGCCAACCCGGCCGGCTACGCGGCTGTTATGAGAGCTTTGACGGTTTATAATAGGCTAAAAATAGTTCGTAAGTACATATATATAATTTTTTTCTATTGCTTGAATACAGCCAGTGCGAAGCACAATTTTACGCAAACGACTTCTATCTTCACTCTGTGATCGTTGAACGAGTTTCGATCTTAGACGTCCATAGCAGTGCGTGAGGTGTAGCGTCCAACACTCGTTCTGATTTAGTATGCATGTAGCTTGCAACGATTATGTACATACACTCCGGCAGGAACTTCGTATCTTTTTCACTTTTCGTCTTTCCCTTCTCCTTTTCTTATGTTTCCTCCTCCAGGCTTAAATACAGCGACACATAAATGTTTGTCTTCCCTTAGTACCCTCTACTTTTTTCGCCACGAGCAAAATTCGCCGAAGAATACCGTGTCAGAAGGGAAGTAACCGGCCGCAAATCTCTCCGCTGTACTGACGCGGTACAGCAAACTTAGCGAGTACAACGCGACCAGACCCGTCCGGTAGGAAGTTTACCAGCGCGCGAGAAAACGCAAAAAAATGGAGGGAGAGAGAGTGTGTGTATGTGTATCGTGTACACCGTGGCCGTTTGCGGGTACCAGCACTTGCCGAGAGCAGCTCCGTACTCAGGACGGGCCAGGAATAGACGACGCGAGCACGGTGCGTCCAGACGGATCGCCCGCTCGGCTGCTACTGGCAGCGAAGCGCCTTTCCGTAACTAGAAACGCCGGATACGGCGATTAAAAACCGCTCGCCCCCAATTACAGAGCGCGTATTTATTAGTGGATCCGTCGGCGTCGCACGGGGATCGCTTTCACTTGTTGATGACGGTGACGTCACGGAGCAGGCGGGCTCTCGTTGACGTCAAGAGGCAGCGGCGCGCCCGCGGCAGAGGAGGCAGAGAGCCGCGGGGTTCCGGCCGGGCGGACAAAGAGAGTCCTGACTGTGCCAAGTCGGGGCCCACGAACCAGCTCATAGTGGCCGCCAGCCGCGACAAGTGCCGCAACGAAAGCAGCGAGCGCCACCTACGTGTTTGCCCTATCTTGTCACCTGCAAGTCTGGGTGTAAAATGCTTCACCTGTATCTTGCACATTCAGTTCCAGCCTGCATAAGTTATGCGGACAATTCAAATTACACAAAGCAACAGAATAAAAAAAAATCCCTTTTTCGGAAAATCGTACTTCCCATTCATTGCAATGTGTAAGATTGAATTTTGGCTCAAAAGTGCGTATAAATCTTCGTCTCTAATGGTGCAAGCCGGCCGGAGTGGCCGAGCGGTTCTAGGCGCTACAGTCTACGACTAGTATCACAGTGCAATCCAACAACACATATGGATTTTCTTACGAATTGTAAAAAGAGACGGTGAAGAGTGGGGAATGCGAATGTTCGCTCGCCCGTTTGTGACCAAAGAAATCAGATGACGAGCCGGCCGGTGTGGCCGAGCGGTTCTAGGCGCTACAGTATGGAACCGCGCGATCGCTACGGTCGCAGGTTCGAATCCTGCCTCGGGCATGGATGTGTGTGATGTCCTTAGGTTAGTTAGGTTTAAGTAGTTCTAAGTTCTAGGGGACTGATGACCATAGATGGTAAGTCCCATAGTGCTCAGAGCCATTTGAATCATTTGATTTGAATTACGGGGTTTCGAAAAAGTGATCTTTTAATTACGTTGCGCAGTGTATTTACGATTTTCTTATGCTTCTTTTTAAACTATCTGATGCCACTACACAGTTGCTATATGAAACCTACAGACGGGGCCCATTCTTTCACGCAAGAGCGACATTTTAGATGTTGCTTTACATACACTGCCTTGTATAAACTCGACCTTCGATACGACAGAATCACAAAAAATATATGAGAAATCTAACTAATGAATTTTATCGGTAGAAAATAAATCATTACAACTTGGCTTTGAGAAGACAGTACGTCTTCTTTACATCCACATTCGTCCAGTTAGCCGTTGAGTTCCGCAACGCTTCTTGCATCATACACGCGGAAAAGTCGGTAATTCTGTCTTGAATTCGTTGACCTAGTTTACGGATTCCCTTGCCGGGGTCACCCATACCCGAACCCAGAAGCAAAATTACGCAAGTGAACAAATTCGGGAATTTGACCGACTTGGTCACTGAAAATTTGTCCAACTGCTCCCACTGGCTGCCTCGTTTTGTGTGATATTGCACCATCCTGTTGAAATCATGCGTCGTGAAGTTGCGAGAAATTGTGTAGTGCAGGTGTATTCAACACACCGATCCAAAAGGAGGGAAGTACGATTGGAGTTTAACGTCCCGTCAACGACGTTGTCGTTGGAGACAGAACATAAGTTAGTACTAGAAATGATGGGATAGGAAACCAACCCTGTCCGTTTCGAAGCAACTGTTCCGACATTTGTCTTTCCCGATTTAGGGTAGCCACGGAAAACCTAAAGCTGGATTCCCGCACGGGAAATGAAGGCGGTCCTGGCCACCAGCGAAGCTACCAGGTTGTATTAAATTAAGTGTGGTTCCTTAATTTATAGCTAATTATTGCTATCTCCTGTAACATACTACTAACATATGCTTTTGTTTGATTGCACGCGCTCGTGTGTGTGTGTGTGTGTGTGTGTGTGTGTGTGTGTGTGTGTGTGTGTGTGTGTGTGTGTGTGTCTGTGTCTGTGTGTGTGTGTGTGTGTGAAGCTAAATGAGGGGAAGTTTATGCTCCGCCATGCAGCCAAGAGATACTGTGAATCTTCCTGCATGTTAAAAACTGACCCATTCAGCGACTCGAACCCTGAATCTTGTATTTCTCGGGCAATTTTCTTACCGACTGAGCTCTCAGCGCAGGACTAATGAGTCAACCTCAAAGAGTTAC
Organism: Schistocerca serialis cubense; assembly: GCF_023864345.2. NCBI lineage: Eukaryota > Metazoa > Arthropoda > Insecta > Orthoptera > Acrididae > Schistocerca > Schistocerca serialis. The sequence goes on along the minus strand of NC_064646.1, from coordinate 80,374,075 downwards.
TTCCGCCAGTACCTCGCTTCTATGCTCCAGACATCAGTGTTGATCTGTGCACACTCTGCGGGCTACGAAAGAATGTTGAGGAACAACGACGTAACCACAGCCGGAGTGATAGTTCAAGATACAAAGGAATTAATGGCATTAGCTGCTAATGGACATTGATGTAAATCAATGGGAAAAGTTAAAAATTTGTGCTACACTGGGATTCTAACCAGGGTATCCTGCTTAGTTAGCAGATGCGCTGACCACTGCGCCATCCGGACACTGGACGATACAGAAGTGATAGTTTCCAAATGATACTGCGTTCACATACCTGGGGCAGTCGACAATTTCCCAACGATTCTACAAATCCGCTACTTCAGAAAGCACGCCGCTCGCTGGACACAAGTAACGCTTTGAGTTGTCATTCCAATGCCCTCTTGGAGGTGCTAGGGCAGCTACTGGAGCAGTAAGCAAAACAAATGGGGGCGAGCAACAGAGGACGCACTCGTACGTTAATCGCGTTCCTTATGCGCATTCAGCGATTACACATTTCCTGCCCAGCTGTTTAATCAAGCCAGATAATGTCGCAATAATTGCTTCATCCGAAAGGAGCGCGCTGAGGGCCGCATCCGCCGGAAGCCGGCCAAGTGATCCGCGAATCGCAGGCCGCGCTGCGTGCGCCCGGCCGCCGATGGCCGACCGCTAAGTGGGCCCGGTGGGCGCGGCACTCCGGTTGCTTAAATAGCGCGTACCGCACGGCTGCTACGGCCGTCGCCGATCGCAATAAACAGACCGTAAATCTGCGTGATTTGTGACACTGCAGGAGGCCGGCGGTGCTTTCGACGTGACGCGACGCCGTAAAACGTTTCGCAACCAGGAGCTGGTTCGGCGTTTCGCAGGGAGACCCTCCCGTGGAGACGAGTTCTGTTGGCGGCAAACTCGCTACGATCAGACGGAATTTTACTTTGTTCGGTCGTTGTAAACATCTGTCTTTTAATGGTGTTACTGCGCCAACTCACAACGCTCTTTATCAGCCACAATATTACGGTCAGGCTTCCACCAGGGAAATAAAACTTCTGAGTTACTTGAACTTTTGCCGGCCTGTCTGCTTCTCCTTCGTTACCATTGTAAAAGAGGTTGCGTAAACAGCATGTGCTAGTTTGTCCTTATACTAACTGTAGGAGTGTATTGTAAATTCTAGGCGAAAAAGAAAGAATTTTCGTGGACTACACTCCTGGAAATGGAAAAAAGAACACATTGACACCGGTGTGTCAGACCCACCATACTTGCTCCGTACACTGCGAGAGGGCTGTACAAGCAATGATCACACGCACGGCACAGCGGACACACCAGGAACCGCGGTTTTGGCCGTCGAATGGCGCTAGCTGCGCAGCATTTGTGCACCGCCGCCGTCAGTGTCAGCCAGTTTGCCGTGGCATACGGAGCTCCATCGCAGTCTTTAACACAGGTAGCATGCCGCGACAGCGTGGACGTGAACCGTATGTGCAGTTGACGGACTTTGAGCGAGGGCGTATAGTGGGCATGCGGGAGGCCGGGTGGACGTACCGGCGAATTGCTCAACACGTGGGGCGTGAGGTCTCCACAGTACATCGATGTTGTCGCCAGTGGTCGGCCGAAGGTGCACGTGCCCGTTGACCTGGGACCAGACCGCAGCGACGCACGGATGCACACCAAGACCGTAGGATCCTACGCAGTGCCGTAGGGGACCGCACCGCCACTTCCCAGCAAATTAGGGACACTGTTGCTCCTGGGGTATCGGCGAGGACCATTCGCAACCGTCTCCATGAAGCTGGGCTACGGTCCCGCACACCGTTAGGCCGTCTTCCGCTCACGCCCCAACATCGTGCAGCCCGCCTCCAGTGGTGTCGCGACAGGCGTGAATGGAGGGACGAATGGAGACGTGTCGTCTTCAGCGATGAGAGTCGCTTCTGCCTTGGTGCCAATGATGGTCGTATGCGTGTTTGGCGCCGTGCAGGTGAGCGCCACAATCAGTACTGCATACGACCGAGGCACACAGGGCCAACACCCAGCATCATGGTGTGGGGAGCGATCTCCTACACTGGCCGTACACCATGGTGATCGTCGAGGGGACACTGAATAGTGCACGGTACATCCAAACCGTCATCGAACCCATCGTTCTGCCATTCCTAGACCGGCAAGGGAACTTGCTGTTCCAACAGGACAATGCACGTCCGCATGTATCCCGTGCCACCCAACGTGCTCTAGAAGGTGTAAGTCAACTACCCTGGCCAGCAAGATCTCCGGATCTGTCCCCCATTGAGCATGTTTGGGACTGGATGAAGCGTCGTCTCACGCGGTCTGCACGTCCAGCACGAACGCTGGTCCAACTGAGGCGCTAGGTGGAAATGGCATGGCAAGCCGTTCCACGGGACTACATCCAGCATCTCTATGATCGTTTCCATGGGAGAATAGCAGCCTGCATTGCTGCGAAAGGTGGATATACACTGTACTAGTGCCGACATTGTGCATGCTCTGTTGCCTGTGTCTATGGCATGTGGTTCTGTCAGTGTGATCATGTGATGTATCTGACCCCAGGAATGTGTCAATAAAGTTTCCCCTTCCTGGGACAATGAATTCATGGTGTTCTTATTTCAATTTCCAGGAGTGTATTTTGAAAATCATGAAACTGCCGTACTCCTCTTTAGGATAGCAAGTAATTCGGATGCGTGCCGAGAAATGTGCCGGCAATCGTGGTGTGAGGGGGAATGCGAGCGGCAGATTACCAATGAAACGAGGCCTTGAACGTTGTTCCCAGCAAACAGAGATGAGTGTCATCAAGCTGCATTCTGTTTGTCTATCCTGGCTGGGGACGCGGAATTAACGCTTAATGATTCCTGGGAGATAGCCTGACAAGACCAGCAAGTTACGTAAGGAGGAGCCCGATTGTTTTACTGCCGTTCTGAAGACGCAGTGTGCGAGGGCGTATCGTCACATGAGCAACAAGAACAAGCATTTGAGTGGTATGCTGGCAGACTTTCTCTAGAAGAGTGGTACATGTCGTCAGTTATGCACACCAAGAAAGCAAAATTCTGAGTGCGGTACCAGTTCCAATACAAACTGAAAAAAAAGGAACACACATCATCCTATGTAAGGGTATCCCTAATATCACTCAATACAGTTTAGAAAATGTGAATACATACAAATGTATCTACTCATTGTGAACGAAAAGTAAAGAGAAAGAGAACAGTAAGTGAATAAAGTATACCTGGAGAATGCTAAGGAAGGATGAGGCTATACCTGTCAGTAGACTGTCCAACCACATTAGTAAATTTGAATTCTAAATCGTGTGAACTTAACTGACCGTATGACGATCTTCTGGCAGCTTCCCACACTCTAACAAGAGAGATCCAAAGTTACGTGATACTGAAAGACTAGCCGGCCGAAGTGGCCGTGCGATTAAAGGTGCTACAGTCTGGAACCGCAAGACCGCTACGGTCGCAGGTTCGAATCCTGCCTCGGGCATGGATGTTTGTGATGTCCTTAGGTTAGTTAGGTTTAACTAGTTCTAAGTTCTAGGGGACTAATGACCTCAGCAGTTGAGTCCCATAGTGCTCAGAGCCATTTGAACCATTTGATACTGAAAGACTTCTCTTGGAGGCCATGAGAACAGAAGCAGACAAAAATAGACATAGAATAACGGAAGGACTCAAAAAGGAATGAAGAAAGAGTAGTCCGATGCCATTAAGAAGAAAGTGAGTTCTTTTGTAACGCATTAACGATGAATAACAGGTCTCGCTAATTGCGTGTACAAGAGTAATACAGAACTCCAATCAGCAGATCGAAGAAAAAGAGAAAGATGTACGGGAAAGTGGTGTAACAGACGAGATGACACAAAACAATGCTACATTTAAGTAATTTTATACAATATCTTACAGTCTGCCGGGACAAGAAAACGAAGAAGCAAGAAAAGTGCTGTAAGTTGGAACAAACAACGTGAGAAGTTGAACAACGTTCGGAAAGCGATAAAGCAAGTGGAGAAGACACGAACACGAATGTTATATTGCAGTGCCTGTGTTGTTTAGGGACTGCGGCGACCATCAGTTGTATAAGGGAATGACGACTATGAAAATTCGAGTCGCGGTCCGGCACAAATTTGCATTGTCGTCATTTCCTATACCGATGATGGCTGTTCCTATCCCTGGCTGTTCATGAGAATGAATGTCTTGGATTACTTTGCATAGTCCCTGGTCAGTCTAAATCGAAACAAGAATAAGAGAAGTGGTGTTTATTACAATGAAACTGTTACAATACGATGTCCGTTGGTTAAAGTGGCGTTAAGTGTCAGAGGAAAATGCCGATAATTTCTCGGGATTAAATGTCGTAAAGAAAGCTACACCTGTCATCAACCGGAAGGTTGGGTTCAAACTATGGGGGGGGGGGGGGGGGGGCGCTACAGTTTAATGTATGTTCCATCACATTTTTCGCATGAACAAGTCATTTGCCATAGCACCTCTTTTGCGTAACAAGAGTCCAGCTGAATGCTGCTCTTCCATGTGTGAGTTCTAGCAAGTGGCGAATGCAGCGATTTCTTGTCCTTTGGGGGGAGGGGGGGGGGGGACAGTGAACTCTACCACGTAACAAATGAACATTTGTCTTCGATGCAGAATTATTGAGGGCACTGTAGAAGATAAGATGTGTAGCGACTGCTGAATTCCTCGTCTGTTCCTACTCCCTGAGTGTGCTTAACTCTCTGCAACATTCTGCAGATAAAGAGGTCCCGAATATCCTGGACGCCTTTTCCGTCTACAAAGGCTGGGAAGAAACTGTTTTCTATTGGGTCCCCAGGCACGTGGATGTTGAGGGAAACGAACTGGGGGATGCAGCAGCCAAGGAGGTGCGTCGCGATAATCCGATAGTCCAGGGCGCAATCCTCCTAGGTGCTATCACCTCACTGTTGAGGTATAGAGTCATGCGTAGGTGAGAAGAAGAGTGGCTCGAAGTGACAGACAGTGAGCTGTGCCTCGTAAAACAACAACTCAGCCGAGACACAGAGGGCTGAGGTTCTTCTCACTCGCCTTCGCATAGGACACAACCCTAAGATGCACGGCTCCTACTCCGGCGGGAGGACCCTCCAATTTGTGGTGCTTGCGGAATCCGGATCGCAGTGCGCCACGTTTTGGTGGACCGTATTTTATTTTCAGACAAGAGTACAGCTGATAAGCTATCAACAGACGTGTTCTCTACTTTAACTGAAATCAGACGAATGTGACTCAGTTTCAGGGTTTTGTGAAATATCTAGCTTGTGCGCTAAAATTCGGGAAAGATTTTAATGATTAGAGGATGGCTGCTCGACCATATGTTTTGTGTATTTGGTCGGAGCACTATGGGACTTAACATCTGAGGTAATAAGTCCCCTAGAACTTAGAACTACTTAAACCTAACTAACCTAAGGACATCACACACATCCATGCCCGAGGGAGGATTCGATCCTGCGACCGTAGCAGTCGCGCGGTTCCAGACTGAAGCGCCTAGAAACGCTCGGCCACTCCCAATTACATTTCCCCGTGTCCTTATTTTAGCTTTTCTCTTGTATTGGCTGTGTTTTAATTGGCAATTTTAAACAAAATTTATGCTATCTGAAAGGATGTACGACAGTGGGATTGTGCGGGTGACCGTTAGTGAGCTTGGGAGTGGATTGGTGTCACCGTGTACGACTTGTTTTTATGGTATTTTAGTCACATCGGTTCCTACTAAGGGCCCTGATAACCTCGCCGTTTAGCGACCAAACTCCACGAACACACACACACACACACACACACACACACACACACACACACACACACACACACACGCGCGCGCGCGCGCGCGCGCAGAGAGAGACAGCGGAGCATCGTTGCGTGCGCCACGGTGCTGAGGATCAGGCTGGTACGCGTCGGCGTCGGACTCCTCCGGACGCCCCCGCAGTGGGGTCATCGCCCTCGGGAACTGCGAATTAGGCCCGGCGGGCTCTCGCCTGGGAGGCGGCCGGTATCGGCGGCAGGCGGTGGCCGCCGGCGCGTATCTCGGCTCGTCTCCGCTTCCTTCCTCTGGCCTCATCCTCGCGGTTCGACAGCCTCCCACCATCTTGTTCATTACGACTGGGCGCCTGCACTGCGGCGATTTCACAGCCGCCCGATAAACGAGATACGGAGGAGCGGCCGCCGGAAATGAGCATCTCTCGGCGAAAGGCTACTGGCCTGGCCCCGCCGGTTCCGCTCTTCCGCGTTTACGGCTCCTCCCGGCACGGGCAGCGAGCGCCGCTGCCGACTCCCACGCCACCCATACACTCCTATTTCTGATCGATTTATTAGGTCGCTACGTAAGTTCCTAGCGTTTTTCCTGTGGTCAATAAACACAGCAGACAGACACAACAGGGACTTTAGTCATCACTAATATATTCTCCTTCTCTATTTTGTAAGACTGCCAACGCGGGGGTAACGTTAGGATTCCGCGACTATAGGAATCACGTGGTTTTGAAGCGAAGAACTCGTCGAGCCAGGATCGGAGCGCAATTTCATCTGGGAAAGAACTTCCGTGAAGGTTGATCATGGGGGTATACGTAGGAGATAAACCAAGCATTAAAAGAAGGGGGATAGAATTATGGCAGGATCTTTCAAATGGTTCAGATGGCTCTGAGCACTATGGGACTTAACTACTGTGGTCATCAGTACCCTAGAACTTAGAACTACTTAAACCTAACTAACCTAAAGACATCACACACATCCATGCCCGAGGCAGGATTCGAACCTGCGACCGTAGCAGTCGCGCGGTTCCGGACTGTGCGCCTAGAACCGCTAGACCACCGCGGCCGGCTGGCAGGATCTTTGGAATCACGATGAGGCAGGGCGAAGAACACGTGAGCTACTTTCAAACATAGAGGAGCGCTTAAAACTTACATATATCAAACCAACTAGAGGCTTGCTGCACTTTCTTACTGGGCATGGACCCTACCCGACATTTTTGTGTCGGTTTGGGAAGAGGGCCACACCAGCGTGTGACTGTGGAGCAGTGCAGGGCACCCCAGACCACGTGGTGTACGAGTGCCCCTCTCCGACGACGTTGCACAACAATTTAGGGAACAACTACCAAACGACGACACGCACCACCCGCTCAGGCAAGGGGACACATTTAACGTCCTGAATAACCTAGCAGATGCAATCTCAAGCAAAGTCCTCAAAGAGTACCTGAGAAACAATTACCAGACTTAGACTCCGTACACCCTCCCTGTTGCCGGCCGCGGTGGTCTAGCGGTTCTAGGCGCGCAGTCCGGAACCGCGCGACTGCTACGGTCGCAGGTTCGAATCCTGCCTCGGGCATGGATGTCTGTGATGTCCTTAGATTAGTTAGGTTTAAGTAGTTCTAAGTTCTATGGGACTGATGACCACAGTAGTTAAGTCCCATAGTGCTCAGAGCCATTTGAACCATTTGAACACCCTCCCTGTTCCGCCAGGACATGGACTTGGCAAGCCGCCTCACGGCTGAAACCCGCCATGTTTTAGGACTAAGTTGGGGGGGGGGGGGGGGTAGTACATCATCACCGGACTTGACAACGCACCGATCATGACAGTAGATATAGATTGGTTATAGGTTCAGAACTAGGATAATAAGATTAGTATAGAACTGCTGCGACTAATGTCATCAGCCAGCCCAGTGCCAGGGGAACTCCCACTGGGATTAGCTCAGTGGGAAAGGCCAGCAAAATTAGGTTTGTATCTTCTGGCACACTTGTGACGCTGCAGGTAGAGTAGTTACAGTAACTTGTTAAAAGTAGTATCAACGTCTAACAGTACTAGAAAATTCAATCCAATAATCATAACAACATGCGAAGTAAATAATAGGAGAATAATCCCCATAGTGGTGAAGGCATTATAGTATTAACCTGTAGTGTTAGAAAGTAAAACCTGCAGATTGTAAACTGTAGTAGTTAAAAATAGGACCTACTAATGTACTTAAGTAGTAGGTTAATTTGTATAATAATAATGATTTGAATAAAGATTTTAAAAAGAAAAAAAAGGTTGTTCGACAGAGAGTGGAAAACATGGAAATCTGAGGGCTCAGGATCAGGTAAATAAGGTGGGTGCGGAATGACTTCCCATCCCAACTCCTGCCAATATTGCTTTCTGTCAGCCTAGCAGAATGCGGGCGGGCGTTATCGTGAAGCAGCATCACTTCTCCAGTCCTCCTGGTCGTTGTTCTTGGACCGCGCCTGCAAGGCGACTCAGTTCTTGACAGTGAATGTCAGCAGTGATGGTTACGCCTAGAGGAAGCAATTCGCAGCACACCACACCTTCTGCACTCCATGCAGATGTCGCACTATGGTGGAATGAATGATCCCAGTTCATCACATCTGCCAGCTCTCGAGTACACTGACGTGGATCATAGCTGATTAATGCGTCTAAACGATCTTCATCAAACCCCGAAGGTCTTCCTGAATGTTCAGAGTCACTAACGTCAAAACGAGCCTCCTTAAAAATAAAAAAAAAATAAAAAACCTTTTCTTGCCGTGCTGTGTCCAATGGCATTATCATAGACGAGAAAAATGTTTCTGACTGCCTCAGCTGCTGTCACCCCTCTACTGAACTCAAACAGAAGGATACGTCGGAAACATTCCGATTTCTCCACTTGGCACTCCATTTTCTAGCGTCAACAGCTCCACTCATTATCTCCAAATGACGAAATAAGAATACGTGCCGGTTTGAGTGGACAAGCGGTTCTAGACGCTACAGTCTGGAACCGCGCGACCGCTACGGTCGTAGGTTCGAATCCTGCCTCGGGCATGGATGTGTGTGATGTCCGTAGGTTAATTAGGTTTAAGTAGTTCTAAGTTCTAGGGGACTGATGACCTCAGCAGTTAAGTCCCATAGTGCTCAGAGCCATTTGAACCATTTGAGAATACGTAAACCAAAATAGCACCAGTGAACTACAAATAAAAAATCACAATCGTTAAATAAAGCTATGTCAACTGGAAAATAGCACCAAGCTAATACACTTTCATGTTGCTGTGGTCTCCAGTCCGGCGATTGTTTTGGTGCACCTCTTCACGCTACTCTGTTGTGAACAAACCTCTTTATCTCTGCATAAATACTGCAACCTGCTCACTGTAGTCAAGCCTTCGTCTCCTTCTGCAAGTTTTACACCACCCCTTCCCCCCCCCCCCCCCCCGCCCACCCTCCTTCGCAACCGCAAATCCTTCCATCACCATATTAGTCACCTTATGTCATTAGATTTCCCCCCAGTTCGACCAATACTTACTCATTAGCCATCCCGTCTACTCGTCTAATCTCCAGAATTCTCATGCAGCACATTTCTGAACCATCTCTTCTCTTCTCACCTCAACTGTTTATTGTCTACGTTACGATTCAGACAAACATCCTCACAAAAGACTTCTTAATACTTGCGTTTCATTTTCCTAACCTAATTCCTTATATGGTGCCAAAAATCCACCTCTTGGGAAGACGCTGAGACTCCAAGTCTAGCAATAAATGTTTTTCAGTCGTGACTCGCGCTTCGATGCTCCCTCCAGTTCCTCATTTTCTTCTGTAACCTTTCATCCCTGGAACCCTACCTGCAAACAAGTAACGTAAAAGAAAGTACTCGGTGGTAGGGGTTCTGCCACACATTTGACGCCACGTGCTATCGGTGAATACAAGAACAACACAGTGGCCGAAATGCCGAGAGCTCTTCACACTGAGACGTGGTCGCGAGCAGAAGAAATATGCTCAGGCAGCAGAACTGCCTGATTACTTGTGACATCGAAATAAGTGTCCAAGGAATAGAAACGCAACTGGAATCACTCAGCAGAGGAAAGTCCAGTGTACCTGACGGGATACCAATTCGATTCTACACAGAGTACGCGAAAGAACTTGCCCCCCTTCTAATAGCCGTGTACCGCAAGTCTCTACAGGAACGGAAGGTTCAAATGGTTCTGAGCACTATGGGACTTAACATCTTAGGTCATCAGTCCCTTAGAACTTAGAACTACTTAACCCTAACTAACCTAAGGACATCACACACATCCATGCCCGAGGCAGGATTCGAACCTGCGACCGTAGCAGTCCCGCGGTTCCAGACTGCAGCGCCTAGAACCGCACGGTCACCGCGGCCGGCGGAACGGAAGGTTCCAAATGATTGGAAAAGAGCACGGATAGTCCCAGTCTTCTAGAAGGATCGTCGAGCAGATGCGCAAACTATAGACCTATATCTCTGACGTCGATCTGTTGTAGAATTTTAGAACATGTTTTTTGCTCGCGTATCATGTCGTTTCTGGAAAATCAGAATCTAATCTGTAGGAATCAACATGGATTCCGGAAACAGCGATCGTGTGAGACCCAACTCGCTTTATTTGTTCGTGAGACCCAGAAAATATTAGATACAGGCTCCCAGGTAGATGCCATTTTCCTTGACTTCCGGAAGGCGTTCGATACAGTTCCGCACTGTCGCCTGAGAAACAAAGTAAGAGCCTACGGAATATCAGACCAGCTGTGTGGCTGGATTGAAGAGTTTTAATCAAACAGAACACAGCAAGTTGTTCTCAATGGAGAGACGTCTACAGACGTTAAAGTAACCTCTGGCGTGCCACAGGGGAGTGTTATGGGACCATTGCTTTTCACAATATATATAAATGACCTAGTAGATAGTGTCTGAAGTTCCATGCGCCTTTTCGCGGATGATGCTGTAGTATACAGAGAAGTTGCAGCATTAGAAAATTGTAGCGAAATGCAGGAAGATCTGCAGCGGATAGGCACTTGGTGGAGGGAGTGGCAACTGACCCTTAACATAGACAAATGTAACGTATTGCGAATACATAGAGAGAAGGATCCTTTATTGTATGATTATATGATAGCGGAACAAACACTGGTAGCAGCTACTTCTGTAAAATATCCGGGAGTATGCGTACGGAACGATTTGAAGTGGAATAATGATATAAAATTAATTGTTGGTAAGGCGGGTACCAGGTTGAGATTGCCGGCCGCGGTGGTCTAGCGGTTCTAGGCGCGCAGTCCGGAACCGCGCGGCTGCTACGGTCGCAGGTTCGAATCCTGCCTCGGGAATGGATGTGTGTGATGTCCTTAGGTTAGTTAGGTTTAAGTAGTTCTAAGTTCTAGGGGACTGATGACCACAGTAGTTAAGTCCCATAGTGCTCAGAGCCATTTGAACCATTTGAACCAGGTTGAGATTCATTGGGAGAGTCCTTAGAAAATGTAGTCCATCAACAAAGGAGGTGGCTTACAAAACACTTGTTCGACCTATACTTGAGTATTGCTCATCAGCGTGGGATCCGTACCAGATCGGGTTGACGGAGGAGATAGAGAAGATCCAAAGAAGAGCGGCGCGTTTCGTCACAGGGTTATTTGGTAACCGTGATAGCGTTACGGAGATGTTTAATAAACTCCAGTGGCAGACTCTGCAAGAGAGACGCCCTGCATCGCGGTGCAGCTTGCTCGCCAGGTTTCGAGAGGGCGTGTTTTTGGATGAGGTATCGAATATATTGCTTCCCCCTACTTACACCTCCCGAGGAGATCACGAATGTAAAATTAAAGAGATTCGAGCGCGCACGGAGGCTTTACGGCAGTCGTTCTTCCCGCGAACCTTACGCGACTGGAACAGGAAAGGGAGGTAATGACAGTGGCACGTGAAGTGCCGTCCGCCACACACCGTTGGGTGGCTTGCGGAGTATAAATGTAGATGTAGATGAAGTCTCGGATCGAAATCGGATGATCGACGAGGCTGTGTTACAGAGTCTTCCATCACAGAAGAAAGCAGATACGAATTGGCGAATTAAGGAGTGAACGCTCAGATACTGCAACTCTGCCAACTGGTACACTGACGAAGCATCGCAATAGCTGGACACAAAAAAAAAAAAGAAAGGAAAAAGCGTCATAGCAGGTTCGCCTGTCAGAGGGTGAGTGACAGGGTGATGGGAAAGAGGGCGGGCGGCGCGGCTGATCGACAGGGGCGCTCGCAGTGGGGGGCGGGCGCACAGCGGACGGAGTGCGGGCAGCTGCCACGGCCAGCCGGCCGGCGGCCCGCGCCGTGCCGCGCCGCGCACTGCGGTGTCAAACGGCCGTCGCGTTTCGACGCTGTCACTGGCGCCGGTGGCGGCGCCGGCGCCGGCGTGCAGGTGACGCGGCCGTCAATGCATGACAGCCGCCACCGGGCACCGGGCAGCGCGCGGCCGGCCCGAAGGCTGCGGTCGCCGCCCATCGCGCACGCAAGCGCCCCCTGGCCGCCACATCAAACGCGCCGCGCCAAGACGCCGCCTGGCTCCCCGCTGACCCCCTCCGCGCCCGGCCACCCGCGCTGTCGCGTCGAACATTACACCCGCCTTAGCTACCCAGTCAGTGTTTTTATTTTCACGAACAATTAAATTGTTCTGAGCACTATGGGACTTAATATCTGAGGTCATCAGTCTCCTAGAACTTAGAACTACTTAAAGCTAACTAACCTAAGGACATCACACACACCCATGCCCGAGGCAGGATTCGACCTGCGACCGTAGCAGTCGCGGTAGATTAACGACCGTCGATTTGATAAATCGGCAGTCTGTGTGTGGTGTGTATGCGGCTTTCCCCACTCGTTTAGGTTCAAATGGTTCAAATGGCTCTGAGCACTATGCGACTTAACTTCTGAGGTCATCAGTCGCCTAGAACTTAGAACTAATTAAACCTAACTAACCTAAGGACATCACACACATCCATGCCCGAGGCAGGATTCGAACCTGCGACCGTAGCGGTCACGCGGTTCCAGACTGAAGCGCCTTTAACCACACGGCCACATCGGCCGGCCACTCGTTTAGGCAAATGCTGAGTTGACACTATCTGCGCCTCAGAAAAAACGTTACAAAAACAGTTAAAATACGATAAAGACAAAACAAAGTGAAATCGATCTGCAGACAGATGGCACAAACGTCTTCTCTCACTTTGATTAACTAACTACTGTAGCGACAAGAGGAGTATATTTTTAGGAATAAGGAATACCAACAGACGTACTCTTTATAAAATATGTTAATTACGCGATCCGTTTCGACACTGCGTCAGTGTCATCTTTAGGCCCTTATGCCAACGGTGGAGGAGTATTTATAGCAGTAAAGAATTCAATAATATCCAGTGAAGTTATTAGCGAATGCGAATGTGAAATAATCTGGGTTAAGTATCAAAGGTGGGTCAGATATGATAGTCGGATGCTTCTATAGACCACCTGCATCAGCAACCGTAGTAGTTGAGCGCCTCAGAGAGAACCTGCAGAACGTCGTGAAGAAGTTTCGTGATCATACTATTGTAATAGGGGGAGACTTCAATCTACCAGGTATAGAATGGGATAGTCACACAATCAGAACTGGAGACAGGGACAGAGAGACTCTTGTGACATTATCCTGACTGCCTTGTCCGAGAATTACTTCGAGCAGATAGTTAGAGAACCAACTCGTGAAGCTAACGTTTTAGACCTCATAGCAACAAATAGACCGGAACTTTTCGACTCCGTGAATGTAGAAGAGGGTATCAGTGATCATAAGTCAGTGGTTGCATCAATGACTACAAGTGTAATAAGAAATGCCAAGAAAGGAAGGAAAATATATTTGCTTAACAAGAGTGATAGGGCACAAATCGCAGAATATCTGAGTGACCACCATCAAACGTTCATTTCTGAGGAAGAGGATGTGGAACAAAAATGGAAAAAATTCAGAAACATCGTCCAGTACGCCTTAGATAAGTTCGTACCGACTAAGGTCCAAAGCGAGGGGAAAGATCCACCGTGGTATAACAATCATGTACGAAAGGTACTACGGAAACAAAGAAAGCTTCATCATAGGTTTAAGAGTAGTCGAATCATAGCTGATAAGGAAAAGCTGAACGAAGCGAAAAAGAGCGTAAAGAGAGCAATGAGAGAAGCATTCAACGAATTCGAACATAAAACATTGGCAAACAATCTAAACAAGAACCCTAAAAAGTTTTGGTCATATGTAAAATCGGTAAGCGGATCTAAATCCCCTATTCAGTCACTCGTTGACCACGATGGCACCGTAACAGAGGACGACCGAAGAAAGGCAGAAATACTGAATTCAGTGTTCCGAAACTGTTTCACTGCGGAAAATCGTAACACGGTTCCTGACTTCAGCCGTCGCACGGACGCCAAAATGGAAAATATTGAAATAAACGATATCGGAATTGAAAAACAACTGCTATCACTTAGTAGCGGAAAAGCATCCGGACCAGACGAGATACCCTTAAGATTCTACAGTGATTATGCTAAAGAACTTGCCCCCTTTCTATCAGCAATTTATCGTAGATCGCTGGAAGAACGTAAAGTACCTAGCGACTGGAAGAAAGCGCAGGTCGTTCCCATTTTCAAGAAGGGTCATAAATCAGATGCGAATAATTATAGGCCTATTTCGCTTACGTCAATCTGTTGTAGAATAATGGAACATGTTTTGTGTTCTCGTATTATGACGTTCTTAGATAATACAAATCTCCTTCATCATAACCAACATGGATTCCGCAAACAGAGATCATGTGAAACTCAGCTCGCCCTATTTGCCCAAGAAATTCACAGTGCCGTAGACACTGGCGAGCAGATTGATGCCGTATTCCTGGACTTCAGGAAGGCATTTGATACGGTTCCGCACTTACGTTTAGTGAAAAAAATACGAGCTTACGGAATATCGGACCAGGTCTGTGATTGGATTCAGGATTTCCTAGAAGAAAGAACACAACATGTCATTCTTAACGGTTCAAAATCTGCAGATGTAGAGGTAATTTCGGGAGTACCGCAGGGAAGCGTGATAGGACCTTTATTGTTTACAATATACATAAATGACTTAGTTGACAACATCGGTAGCTCCGTGAGGCTATTTGCAGATGACACGGTTGTCTACAAGAAAGTAGCAACATCAGAAGACTCGTACGTACTCCAGGAGGACCTGCAGAGGATTAATGCATGGTGCGACAGCTGGCAGCTTTCCCTAAACGTAGATAAATGTAATATAATGCGCATACATAGGGGCAGAAATCCATTCCAGTACGATTATGCCATAGGTGGTAAATCATTGGAAGCGGTAACGACCGTAAAATACTTAGGAGTTACTATCCGGAGCGATCTGAAGTGGAATGATCACATAAAACAAATAGTGGGAAAAGCAGGCGCCAGGTTGAGATTCATAGGAAGAATTCTAAGAAAATGTGACTCATCGACGAAAGAAGTAGCTTACAAAACGTTTGTTCGTCCGATTCTTGAGTATTGCTCATCAGTATGGGACCCTTACCAGGTTGGATTAATAGAAGAGATAGACATGATCCAGCGAAAAGCAGCGCGATTCGTCATGGGGACATTTAGTCAGCGCGAGAGCGTTACGGAGATGCTGAACAAGCTCCAGTGGCGGACACTTCAAGAAAGGCGTTACGCAATACGGAGAGGTTTATTATCGAAACTACGAGAGAGCACATTCCGGGAAGAGATGGGCAACATATTACTATCGCCCACATATATCTCGCGTAATGATCACAACGAAAAGATCCGAGAAATTAGAGCAAATACGGAGACTTACAAGCAGTCGTTCTTCCCACGCACAATTCGTGAATGGAACAGGGAAGGGGGATCAGATAGTGGTACAATAAGTACCCTCCGCCACACACCGTAAGGTGGCTCGCGGAGTATAGATGTAGATGTAGATGCAAACTAACTGGTGATAAGCAACCATCGGTGCATCAGGACAGGCACCATGTATATTCACTACTCTTGTGGATTTCTAATTACACCGTATGTGCACTCCAGCCATCTAACAACAACTGGTGTACAACACTGCAATGAATCTGGGAGAATTTGGTACACCTGAAGCCTGAAAATGGAGACGGTGAAAGTAATTTAACGGTCAATTGGCTTCAACTAGTAAATCAGAACGATATTTGTGTCATTCAGATGAAGAACAGAAAGCAAGAATAAATAGAAAGAAATGCCGTTACCATGGCGACAGAGTAACTGAGCATCTCACTACGTGTACGACAAATTATCTCCTGTCGTCAGGGTGACAGAATTTATAACGATATCCAAATGGAAGGGCGCTTAGTTCTGGTTTCGAATGTGTCCTTTCTATGGACTAATGAGACTAGCCTTTCGTAGTGGATTTTGATAGTGTTCACTAACTTGCAGTTTTTCCTTAGAAATTTCCTAAATGACTTTCCACAATGTTTTGTACACGAGTAGCCACTGTCCAGCAAAAAGCTGTTTCCCAGAAACAAAGTACTCAATTGTCCAATATTAGTCCATCGTTTTCTGGTGGGGTACTGCTTATCTTAGTCTCAAAACGGCTCCATACCAGACAAGCTAGTAGAGAAGCAATATCAAAGCTCTGTAAAGATAGGACCGGTAATGAAAACAATTATTTCAAATCAAAAACAAGCAATTGAACAGAATTCTGGGAACCCATAAAAGAGCAATGAAAATGCTAACTGCAGCCTTGCAATAGTTTAAAATTTACATAGGCTATTAGCTAATAATTAATATTTACCGCCGCTGAAGAGAAAGAGAAAGGAGACTGCACCAGCATCATACCTGCAAACAAACAAAAAAACAAATCAATTAGTGTATTGTCTTTTTAACAACATACAGTATTCAGGAAATTAAGTAATACCTGTTGCAGAGTCAATGATTCGTTATAGAAGCAACCTCTAGGTTGTGTCTAAACTATTTCTAAGTGATCTGCCAGGTAGTCCGACAGCAGCCTGCACTATGCTGCAGAGGAAAAAATTTACTTTGTAAGTGTGACACGCAACCTAACATAAAATGATGTTCCACTTCTAGCGGGCCGTAGACCACAGCGAAACACCGTCTTCTGTGAACGTTTCCGATCAGACCTCTTGGGCCTCTCAATTCACTTCGGGTGCAGAGTCACGACGCGGCCATAAATAAATCTGGCCGGTGGCAGCGGTGAGGGATGCCCAGTGTCCCATTACCCCCACACAAATCACGAGCGGCGCACGTAGCACGTGACGCCCATGCCGCCTGCCGCACCTTTCCGACGATGCCACCCCCACACCCGGAACCCCCCCCCCCCCCCCCCCCCCCGCCCTCGCGCCCTTTCTCTTTAACAAAGGGTCCGGGTCGCAATTGATATGTGAGCGCGCGTCCGCGGAGATATGTAAACGTACGCGACATTTGTAAACATTGTCGCCTCTTCCAAGGGTCTCCGGCCACGCATGCAAAGTGGCACATGCGGCTGATGCAGGTAGAGGGACAGGTGGGTCTCGGGGACAGAGAGAGAGAGAGAAAGAGAGAGAGAGAGAGAGAGAGAGACAGTGTGCGAACGGAACAGTAGGTAGCAGTACACGCGATATCAGCGTTTTAATTCAGTATCACGACTGTGTGTGCCACGCCGTCCGTTACCTTCACCGGGTCGCTGGCTTCTTAAGCCTCCGATTGTAAACTATGATGGTTGTTTTTGCAACTAATGTCCAAGAAAAATTATTTACATAATAAGAACGCACGACTTCCTGAGTACGGCTCTGTCGAGATAGTTGGATGCTTCAAATCTACTACTCAAACTAACGTGTTACTGGGCGATTTCGTCGGTCTCGCGTGAAGGAGCCAAGACCTCGGAGGCTTTTATCTCTAATTCGTTGTACGTTGCCTTTGTGCCTGGAATGAGAAAGATGTAGAGTCGCACCGTGATTCGAATTGCAGGTCACAAATTTATAAACTTCAACATGGCTAGAACAGTCGATGGATCTTGGCTAGCGAACCACTGTGCTGTTCAAACCTACAAGTAAAATTCATGATTCCGTAGGGTATGAGAATATAAATATCATCAGCTACTGATATTACTTTGGAAATGTGTGGTAAGGTTCTATGGGACCAAACTGCTGAGGTCATCGGTCCCTAGGCTTACACACTAATTAAAGTAACTTACGCTAAGGAGAACACACCCATCTCCGAGGGAGGACTCGAACCTCCGACGGAGGGGGGGGGGGGAGGGGGGTTGACAACCACACGACTATCCCACCCCGCGCGGCGGCGATAGTACTTTAGATTACCTTGATGTCCTTATTGACATCGCAGATAATACGAATTGTTCGTTCTTCAGGTGACTCGAACTGTTGTGGCTTAGCTGTGAAGCTAAAATTTACTAGTCGCATTCGCAGTCAA
The DNA here is from genome assembly GCF_023864345.2 of Schistocerca serialis cubense. Taxonomy (NCBI): domain Eukaryota; kingdom Metazoa; phylum Arthropoda; class Insecta; order Orthoptera; family Acrididae; genus Schistocerca; species Schistocerca serialis. The sequence goes on along the minus strand of NC_064646.1, from coordinate 80,355,940 downwards.
TGATCGGTTTGTTATGTCGCACCGTGTGATGACACTGTGAAGCTGTTTCACGTTATGCGCTGCCGGCCGCGGTGGTCGTGCGGTTCTAGGCGCTGCAGTCCGGAAACGCGGGACTGCTACGGCCGCAGGTTCGAATCCTGCCTCGGGCATGGATGCGTGTGATGTCCTTAGGTTAGTTAAGTTTAAGTAGTTCTAAGTTCTAGGGCACTGATGACCTAAGATGTTAAGTCCCATAGTGCTCAGAGTCATTTGAACCATTTGAACCACGTTATGCGCTACCATATTTCGAGCGAGAGGGTTGCCGCACTCTTCACTGTCGTAGTTCTACATATTGTGCACTGCTCAAGAGCCTGTAGCAATAATACACCAAACGGCAAATCAGACTTTGTGTGTGCCAGCCACTCTGAACAGGTGGCGGTAAAATTTCGCAGCACTGCCTCAGTTCGTGAAATCTTCCACTCCGGGAAACAGTATTATCAATGACCCTTTGTGTAAAAAACACAAATTGAGAAACTGGACTCCCTCTACTTTCTCTGGTTCAACACAAACTCTCTGGGCCGTCATGCCGTCAGAAAGTTGGGCGTCTCGCAATCTTTATATAACGTAGGTACGTAAAACTACAAAGAGACACGCCGTTAAAGCATATTTTTCTTAACATTTGGTCTTTTATAACCAACCTGTAGGCTTAAGAATAGTAATAACATCAACTTTATGTTAATAATGTCAACTGTGTGTAACTGCCGACACGAAAGGCATGTAGTGGAATAGACGTCTGATTATGGAGCAATTATTCATCGCTCCTTATGGAGCAACTTCCGTATTCTTCCCTTTGCGGTAGTACCATAACCATGCTAGGTTCATCTTGCATTTAGCCAGTGACTGGCTATTCCTCTCCCCACTCTGGCATTTTAGCGTGAAATGACAACGAAAGTCGTATATGCTCCCAGCCAGCAAATCGTATGAACTTTATTCTGCGTGTTTTCACGTTTGGTTATTTATACGTTGTGTTTCTGAGGCTGAGATGGGGACCGAAAACCGGGTTTGACCAAACGGGCATAGCGTACTGCTTGAAACCACCGAGTCTTACCTGTGTGCCATACAAACGGTCAACTCACCAACATGCAGCCGACGATTCACTCGTTCGTCCACCATATTCTTTCTAGCGGCATAGTATCAGGACGCAATGAATAAACTGATCTCGTAGACCTCGTGCAGCATACAGTTAGCCGACAGGAAATCAATTTAACGTACTTAATGCTGTCTCCCTTTCGTGTTTGGAGAACGAAACTATGCCCTGGTATTTACCTGTGTTGCAAAACGGTGCTCCAATGAGTCGATTGCGACTACATAAGCTCTGAGAGACAAACTAAGAATAGCTTTCCTTCATGAGCAACCTTTTCATTTTCTCGGAGCACTTCCCTGATGCGGACTACACACGCCAAGCGGCTCCAGTCTTCCGAAACAGCCGGTGGGGCAAAACGAACGCTGGCTCCGCAGTGGAACAGGTATCCATGCGCGCACTCGATCTGCGGTTTCGGCGAAACTGGGTCAGCCGCCAAAGCGATCGGCGAAAGCAAGCGCCGCTGCTAAGCCGGGCGAGCACTGGATGCTCGATTCGGGGCATTTTATCGGGCCGGAGATCTTGATACAGAGCGAATCCAATTATTGATCAAAATGCAAGTCTCGAAAGGGTTGGCGGGTAGTGGGGAAGGAGCACAGGGATGCTGAGGGGGGGAGGAGAATGGAGTAGGGGAAGGATAAAAGGGAGGGACCCTGGTGGTTTGGAAACCCCTCTCCCCCCCCCCCCCCCTTTACCTCTCTTTCTCCCATTCGATATGCAGTCAATTATTAAGCCGCAGCGGCAAAGTCCCGCAGATTGAACGCCCGCTCCTCGCGAAGAGGCTTCGCCTGCGTAGTAAGGCACGGAGCTGGAAGAGCCGGCTACGTTGGCGGCTAACATCAGGAGGGGTGGGACATTAAAGTGATCTGGCCGCTCGCTTCGCAAGAGAGAGAGAGAGAGAGAGAGAGAGAGAGAGAGAGAGAGCTTTGCGCGTTCTGACCAGTGGTCGAGCGCGGTTGTAAAACGAGGCAAGTCTGTGTTGGAAAATTGGGTCGTCTCGATGTTGACATAGATGCTGGCTACGACAGATAGTGTACGAGGAAACGTAGCAGGTCACGAAGTAATAATAATTCTAGAGACAATACATCATATAGATACATATACGCTTCATTATCAGTTGTTTGCGAGTCAGAGCTGCAAGCAGTGAAGCAGGTTCCGTAGCTCCTGTTAATGGATTGAACTAGGCGTCGACATTTCTAAATATCTGTCCTAAAGTTGAACAGCCAACGAGCAGCGGGCTGTGATTTCGTCGTCACCTGCCCAGATCCTATGACTTACAATTTCAAACAACTGGCTCATCTTAACGAAACTGAGCACGTAGCATTTTTTTTTTACGCGGCGTTTCTCTTCAGGCTAGCTCACACGTTGAAAGCCTATCGCCTCTTAGAGCACAATTTGTGGCAGATTTTTTGCCCTTTTTAAAAGGGTTTATTTACTCAGTCGGAAGAGACAGTGCTTCTACAAAAACCAAGGTGTATTGAAAGTTATTCTCAGTTTCTAGCCGTATCATATAAAGCATCTGATATTCACAGTTACTTGAGAATATCCCTGAGAGAGGCTTGTCCATCAATTTCCACATAATCCGGAACGTAGTCAAAGGAGTTAGAAAATCCAGCACATGTCAAAACTAGCTACCTCATAATATTCTCTCTCTCTCTCTCTCTCTCTCTCTCTCTCTCTGTGTGTGTGTGTGTGTGTGTGTGTGTGTGTGTGTGTGTGTTTCTCTTTCAGACACCCACCCACAAACAAACAAACACACAAAGAGGGGGGATAGAGAGAGAGAGAAAAGAGTAGCTACAAGAGTGCCTACGAACATTATGTACTAATACATACAATCCTATCACCTATAGTTAACAACGCATGCCTAGTGGTGTAATTTTAAAAAATGGCAAGTGAACAGCAACGTTGATTTATGCGTACAGAGCTACAGGAAAAATGTGATACAACGTACTGAAGGAAAGAACAGTTATGGAATTCTAACCGAAAGATATCTTAGCGTGCCAGTAAATTCAAGACAGAGGTCAAATATCTTCCGCTACAAGCGGAATAACAGATCGTACATCACAGGGATTGTAGTGTCATATGGATGGTACAGACGCAAGTTAGACGAAGTCAATAAACGTTTTACCCGCATCGTGACAGAGACGAAGGTACAGCGTTGTATGTTCCAGGAAATTATATATGAAGGATATATATTTTCTGTGAGACAAGAAGAGAAGGAATTTGCGGGAATGAGTATGCTGAGACGCGATGAATTTATGAAGGTAATAAACGCAGTGAATACGAGGAGGTATCGAATGAAATTTATGCAAGAGGAAATGAGGGAAGAGGAATGCGTGGACTAGTGTATAACTAAAGAATGAAAGAGTGTGAAGGAGTCAATTCAGAGAACCAGTCTAAGAACGAAGAGGCACATTGGAAGAACAACGCCACGAGCTGAATACGAAATGTAGAACTAACGCCCCAACTGTGACGCCGCGGAGGTCGCAATGACGCCGTGCAAAAACGACCGAGTGATAATGGTCGGTGTACACAACACGGCGTGACTTGTGAATGAGGCCCGCAGTGCAAAAAAGATCCAGTATGTGTCGCTGATATCTGCCACGCACTCGGGCCGCCTGGTTGGTTGGCCGGTAGTAAAAGCGGGTGACAGTCGTTAAGAAACGGAGGAGGAGGAGGTGGCGAGGTGCAGAGGGAGGGAGGAGCAGGCGAGTGAAAAGATGAAGAAAGAGAGACAGAAGGGGGAGCGGGGGTAGAACGAGGAGAGCGATGTCCTTTTTTGCAGACGGCGGTCGAAACGCGCGTCTGCGGCGACGGCGGCGAAGAACAAAGGGGCGCGCGGCCCGCAATACATCAGCGGAGGTGCGATGTGTGTGCCGCGGCATATGGCCGCCGCCGCCGCCGCATATTTCAAACGGCGGTGGCGCGCGGCAGTAAAGGCGGCGGCGCCCTGATCGTAAATTAGCGTCGCCGGACACCTGAGGAACCGCGAGCAATCATTGCCCGCGGATTGTTTTCCGGCCGCAGCAGAGGCGGCGTCCTGCTCGTCTTTACGAGCTGCTACCGCCGGCCGCCGGCTCTGGGACCCAGCGTGTGCGCACCGCGCCCGGGTCTCCGCCCGTGACCGGAAGCTGCGTAAACAAGCATTAGCGTCGGTATTAGGGCCGGCCTTTCCACTTGTCATGCTGCCTAATGCGGACCAATCGGCAGGTACTTTGTGTGCGGCTCCTGCCGGCCAGGTGCTGCCCGCTAGACGTCGTCAGTCGCGCCTCCAACAGGTGACCGGTGGGACAAAAAAATGGTTCAAATGGCTCTGAGCGCTATGGGACTTAACTTCTGAGGTCATCAGTCCCCTAGAACTTAGAACTACTTAAACCTAACTAACCTAAGGACATCACACACATCCATGCCCGAGGCAGGATTCGAACCTGCGACCGTAGCGGTCGCGCGGTTCCAGACTGTAGCGCCTAGAACCGCTCGGCCACCCCAGCCGGCCCGGTGGGACAACAGCTAACAATCGGTAGAATCTCTCTCTCTCTCTCTCTCTCTCTCTCTCTCTCTCTCTCTCTCTCTCTCTGTCTTCTTTTAATTTACTCCTATTCGTAACTTCAGCACTGAAGTGCGAGAGAGCATCACCTCTGCTCTCCATCTGCGTTGCTATTGTTTAAAGGATGTTTTCCATTTATCGCTGTAGAAGTGTTTACGCTGCTATCGCAGTTTCCGAGTTACGCAATTATCAAGCACAAATAGCTGGTGCCCTTTCACTGCACATATGTGGACAACGATGCGCTTGTAGGGTCGTGACCCGCTCTACACTGACATAAGTAAAATTATGCCTGCACTTGTCCTTTTCATATGCCGTATTAAAAGAAGTTAATGTACGTGGCGAATATTTCTACCCAAATGTACCTCTCCCATAGAAAATCTTAGCCCTTCTTGTTGTAGTTCTCAGTCGGAACACTACTTTAATACAGCTCCTTTTCCACAGGTCTGTTCATGAATGTATCACTATTCCAATCTCCATCCTCTCTGCTTAATGTATTGAGTACTAGACGATTGAATTCCTCCGCCCCCGCCTCACGCATATACTTCCCTCCATTACCAAATTAACTCTTCCTTTATGACAGAGCGAGGACGGCGCAATGGTACGACACTGGACTAGTATACAGGAATGCGTCCGGCCTTCAAGATTTAGGTTTTCCGTGATCTTCCTGAACCTTTAAAGGCGAATGACAGGATGAATTCTTTGGAAGGAATGATTTTCTTTCCCAATCAGGGACTGGGCACCGTCTACTGGACGCTAAAACCTAATTTCCTTCATATAAATACGAAGAAAATTTTTAGAAATCCTGATGACTCAGAAAGTTTCCTATCAAACTTATCCCTTCATTTCGTCAAGTTGTGCCACAAACCTCTTTTTTCTACAATTTTATTCACTTCAACATTTGGAAGGCTGAATGGGAGGGTGGTTTAATAACAATGATATTAAGTAGCTCTATCAAATTTGTAGTGAAAAGAAAAAAAGACCGTTGAGCTTCCGTTGCCTGTGAGTGGCTGTATGACGTGGCAAGCTACATGCACCACTGAAACGCTTCAACAACCAATCAATGATGTCTTAGAACCACCACAACTCTTTGAGAAGAGGCACAAACATCGCATTTGTGGAGGAGATCGCCATAAAAAAAAAAAAGAAAAAAATTGGTAGCTTTCCTGGCCTAACATCAGCTCCGGCTGGTCGAGTATCCCTTTTGCGAGTGATCGCCAGGCATTGATAGTGGACATATCTTGAAACAAATTTACTTCTAGGGTACGGTGAAATATAATACGAACAGTGTCATAGCGTTAGTTCCATCGGTAGAAAGCTATCTCGAATAATGCGTATGCAAGCAGCTGATCATTAGGGAAACGGCTGCCTGCCAAGCAATCGGTGGCCGCCGCCAATTACGCAGTACCTGACAATTCACAGGTAAACGATTCGTGTTATCCCGACAGCTCAGCCATTACGGAACCGCTTCATGTAGGACGGAACGAAGCAACGGGTTTGCATGCGAAACAGTGGACTCGCTCGAAGCGGTCGCACTGATGGAAAGATAGCGATAATCGTCTTCTCTTGTTGCCATTAAGCAACTCTCGTAACCTGATCAAAATCTGTGCTTAGTCTTCCTGTATTCATTACTTATTGTTATTTCGATGTCTTCTATATTCGTTATTTGAGCAGCATCTACATCATAACTAACAGAAAGGGAGGACTAGAACAGTGTGACTTCGTGGGGAGTATTATACTACTTGCATGTGTTGTTGACAAGCGTCTCATACCTCTTCTTCTCCAAGCCTCTCTGTTCCTCCGGTATCCATTTTCTTTCCAACGTTCTTTACTGCTTCTTCCATTCTCCCAGCTTTCTCTCTTTTTTCTTCTTTCTTGTCTATTTCATTTGAAAAGTTTGTTTGGCCATTGACGGTTTTCGACGCGCCTTTAGCTATTACTCGTTTCCGAATATACTAGTTCCTCATCGATCGCTAAATTTGTCTTGTTTCCAAGTCTTACGCGACTGTTTTGGCATAAAACTTGTGGCGACTTGGGATGCGTTCACAGCTGATAGATGTTCTTGGTACAGTTTCCTACAGTTTTTGTGTCCGTCGTCTCTCCTGTTCGAGTGCGTTGCGTTCCTCTTTACATAAAGAGCAACACTATGGACAATTACCGGTAGAATACACGAAGACTATTTCAGAAAGGCATTAATGGAAGATAGGGCGCTGAAGAAGCATAAGCATTCACCAATATACAGGGTGATTCAAAAAGAATACCACAACTTTAGGAATTTAAAACTCTGCAACGATAGAAGGCAGAGCTAAGCACTATCTGTCGGCGAATTAAGGGAGCTATAAAGTTTCATTTAGTTGTACATTTGTTCGCTTGAGGCGCTGTTGACTAGGCGTCAACGTCAGTTGATGCTAAGATGGCGACCGCTTAACAGAAAGCTTTTTGCGTTATTGAGTACGGCAGAAGTGAATCGACGACAGTTGTTCAGCGTGCATTTCGAACGAAGTATAGTGTTAAACCTCCTGATAGGTGGTGTATTAAACGTTGGTATAAACAGTTTGCAGAGAATGGGTGTTTGTGCAAAGGGAAAAGTTCTGGACGGCCGAGAACGAGTGATGAAAATGTATCAAGCATCCAGCAAGCATTTGTTCGCAGCCCAGGAAAATCGACTCGCAGAGCTAGCAGAGAGCTGCAAATTCCACAATCAACTGTATGGAGAGTCCTATGAAAAAGGTTAGTTATGAAACCTTATCGTCTGAAATTGGTTCAAGCACTGTCTGCAGCTGATAAGATTAAAAGAATCGATTTCTGTGATTTTTCCTTGCTCAAATGGAAACAGATGAATCTTTCGTTTCAAAGATTGTGTTTAGTGATGAAGCAACTTTCCACACTAATGGGAAAGTCAACCGTCACAATGTCTGTATATGGGGCACTGAGAATCCGCGGGAAACAACTCAGTATGAACGTGACTCGCCTAAGGTGAACGTTTTCTGTGCCATTTCAGCCAATAAAGTTTTGGTCCCTTTTTCTTCGAAGGTGCTACTGTAAGTGGACTACAGTATCTGGAGATGTTAGAGAATTGGCTGTTCCCTCAGCTCGAACAAGAAGCACAACAATTCATATTTCAGCAGGATGGAGCGCCACCACATTGGCACTTATCTGTTCGTAACTACCTGAACGTCAACTACCCGAGGCGATGGATCGGCCGCCAGGCAGCCCGTGACAGAGCACTTCATCACTGGCCTCCAAGAAGCCCTGATCTTACCCCCTGCGATTTTTTCTTATGGGGGTATGTTAAGGATATGGTGTTTCGGCCACCTCTCCCAGCCACCATTGATGATTTGAAACGAGAAATAACAGCAGCTATCCAAACTGTTACGCCTGATATGCTACAGAGAGTGTGGAACGAGTTGGAGTATCGGGTTGATATTTCTCGTGTGTCTGGAGGGGGCCATATTGAACATCTCTGAACTTGTTTTTGAGTGAAAAAAAACCTTTTTAAATACTCTTTGTAATGAGGTATAACAGAAGATTATATTATGTTTCTTTCATTAAATACGCATTTGTAAAGTTGTGGTATTCTTTTTGAATCACCCTGTATATTTCGCGCTCATGATTAAGTCTTCTTTTGCCGCCTAAAGTCTGTCAGCCACTATCTTACTCTTACACAATTTTAAATTACGGCTTAGATAACAGCAGATATCCAATGTGTAAGACATAATACCAAGGGCGTGCCCAGAAGAATGTGCTGCTACGGCTATCGCTAGCTTTCGGCACCACGTCAGTGGAGGCACTGTGCATGGTGCTTGGGATACACCCGGTGGGCGTGACTATTCAGTTTCGCGCGATTACATATTGGCTGCAAACGGGTAGACTAGATACAGGTCTCTCCTCTTAGGGGAGGAAATCCAGACTTTGAGGCAGATCAAAACCTGTTGTGCGAATTCATGGCATAGGGAGTGTGCGACAACTGTGAAAAGGTCCTTAGGGAATATGCCACAACATAAGGGAGCGATTGAGGATGAAACATGTCAATTCCACTGGGGCATGGTACATTTTTTAGACCGGACGTGGGACTTATCTCGCGCATTTACTGCGTCTAAATCCCGGCCAGGAGGCTGAGTGTACCCCTGTAGACTGAGGGACTGTTATGTAGCGTGGCAGTTGGTCACAGGGAAGACGACCAACACACACGGTGACCTAACGATCTCAGCGACTGTGCAGACACAATGTCTAGAGCGCTGGATAGTAAGTACTTGCAGCGACGACAGTACAGGCAGCAACAGGCACATGTGACAAATGACAATACTAGCGAGACAGATGACGCTGGAAGCTATAGCAGATAAGGCGCATGGAAGAAGGACTAAACGTACAGTCACCGGAGAGTTACGAAAACAAGTGTTCATAAGACATTAATATAAGATTGTAAGAGAAAGTACAGAAAGAGAGGACAGCACGTGCTGCCATGTAAAGTAACTTAACCTAGATGTGCAATTACGCCATTCGAGAGTCAAGAGGCTCAAAGTACTGCTCCAGTCTTCGCTTTCGGATGGCGAGCAGTACGAGATCGAAAGATGGCAGTTCGAGAGCGACAGCCTCAGTGTCTTTCTGAGGTAGTTCCTCCTGGATAGCATCGGTGGCGACATTGCATAAATCTAAAATCTTCCGTATTTCTCTAATTTCCTATCTTCTTAATACATAAAATATTAATTTTAAGTGTTTCCGTTTCGTAATTAGTTTTTAAGTTTACAAATATCTGAAGCTACAACATTGTTAAAATTTGTTAAAAATAAGAAGAAATCAAATACGCTTCATTTTCTGTGTGAATACAGGTTAAAATTATATTAGTAACTAGATGGGGGAGGGTCATTTGTAAATGGCAGCAAATAAAATGAATAATAGATAAACTTGACTGTCAGCAAACCAAAGTTAATTACAATGACTGTAAACTCTTCCACCGAAGTCTTGGAAAGTTGCTAATGGTTGTCTTACAGGGTGAAATATAAATCGAGTGGCCAAAAGCTGTCCCATATGAAGACAGGCCATGAATGAGGTTCGATATTGTGGCTAGACGGGGCGCATTTTGCCGTTATGGACAAGATATCATATCAGGGTTTCATACAGGTGTGTAATGAACAAGGGAGCACATTACGAGTTAACCGACTTGGAATGTGGGATAAAAATCCAAGCAAAAAGCACAGGTCATAGAATATCGGAGATTACACGATAATTCGGGCTTCCGAGATCAACAGTATTTGTCATCGATCTTCCTTTACACAGAGATTGACATCGATCTTCCTTTACACTGAGAGAACATTTTCACCACCGCACAGGGCGACCAGAAGTGTCTGACGAACGGATGTCACATCACCTCCGCACATCCAAATGGCGTGATTGAAAGTGTACTGTGTCATATCGCCGCAGATTTGCATGTGGGGCGACAAGAACCCATTTCTATCACGACTGTGTGGACACAAGTGCAACACATAAGCTGCAACAGCCGACGAAAAACTCGTGTCCCATGGCTGACACCTCCACATACGGCTCAATGACTGGTCTGAAGCTTCGAACACTGTCACAGGATCAGACGGACGCGTGAGAGTGCATCATACAACCCAGGAAACTATGGATGAGGTTGTTCGCAGGCAGTAAGTTGCCAAGTTATTGTCTGAACTGCAGGGACCAATGACGTGCACGTTTCGTGGATATTCTTGCATCCCTTTCTGCCATTAATGTACTGCATCCCTTTCTGCAATTAATGTGTTCTGGTGGATATGTGTGTTTCAACAGGAGAATGCGACTTTTCAACTTTTAATTTTTTTTTTATGGCTTCATGAACACTCCAGTGAATTCAAGACCCATGTTTCGATCCTCTTGGACACCCGATATCATTCCCATCGAGCATTTTGGGATGCTGTCAAAACCTGTGTATCTTCGATGTTCGATGAACTGAGCGCCAACTGCACAAGAACAGCTATGGTTAGTACTGTAAGATGTATGGATCTCTCCAGAGAGATTCGAACACCTCGCAAAGGACGATACGGAGACATACGTGCCGCGCAGGCTTTAGCTGGGGCGCCCCACTCGTATCTCGGCGTCTTCCCACGAATTTTGGCCACTCAGGGTGTGTACCACGGGTCGTCACGCCGCCGGCTATTAATGGAGCTCGCGAGCTGAGTGAAGTGGCAGGTTACGAGTCAAGCCTCGAGTCTTCTCCTGGAGACGACCTTCCGAGGGTTCTCAGACTGAGGACTGGGTCGGGTCGTTTTCCCTGACTGGCCACACCTGTCCAGAACGGCGTGCGGATGGACGCGACCTCGCCGCGGCTGATCTGGAAGCCCCGGAGGCCACACGCCTCGCCGACCACCGCCGCCGGTCGCGTGCGTCACGCAGTGGCGGTGGCGGCTCTGCCCACGCGGCGCTGCCCGGACGACAATGGCTCATTTCTCCGTCCGCCGCGGTGTAGGTCGGTCAGAAAAAACAACAGCCCCACACTCGTCCATTCATACGGCGGCGCGCGGGGTCCCCCGCCGTACAGGCTGCTCTCCTCGCAACTGGAGCACGCGCCCGTCTGGCGCCAGCCCACCCTGCTTTGCATATGCGCTTCCGCCCAGATACTCTGCAGCCGAGCTGAAGCTCCTACACCGCCACCTCCCCGCTCTGCTCTTCTATTCCTTTCCAATGTATCGGAAGAGATGACGGAAGCATACACTTTACGTCCCAAGGTCGTTTGCCTCTCCCATGCCGGCCGAGAGGTTCTAGGCGCTTCAGTCGGGAACCGCGCGACCGCTACGGTCGCAGGTTCCAATCCTGTCTGGGGCATGGATGTGTGTGATGTCCTTAGGTTAGTTAGGTTTAAGTAGTTCTGAGTTCTAGGGGACTGATGACCTCAGATGTTAAGTCCCACAGTGCTCAGAGCCATTTTTTGGTCTCTCCCATGTTTTCTTCGATGTACACATTGAGCAAGCAACAAAAGAAATCTAGGAGAACTTTGAAAAAGGGAATGACCAAATAAAAATTTAGAAAGGCAATTAAAGACGCTGTGATTCTATTGGAGACGGTACAGGACTCGGAAGATCAGTTGAACAGGATGGACAGTCCCTTCAAAAGAGATTATAAGGTGCAGTTCAACAGAAGAAAACCAAGTTTCATGTAATGTAGTCAGATTAAATCGGGCGATGTGGAGGAAATTATGTGACCAAATGAGACAGTAAAAGTAATAGATCAGTCCTAGTACCTCGTCAGCAAAATTAAAGACGGAGGCAGAAGTAAACTGCTGCACTGTGGCAATAACAAGAAAAAGCGCTTCTCAAAAAGAGAAATATTTTAATATCGAATTTAATTTTAAGACTTACTAAGTTTTTCTGAAATTACTGTGGAGTGTTGCCTTATATGGGAATGTACCGTAAGCGATAAACAGTACAGGCAATAAGAGAATTGAATCTTTTGAAATTTAGCTACAGAACATTACTGAAGATTAGATGGGCAGATCGGATAGCTAAAGGAGACCTATTGAAACGGAGTGGAAAGTAATTTATGGAACAACATATACAAGTCCTCACTCCTCCCAGATAGCAGGCCAAGCATAATTACTTCTGCCGGACAAAAATAGGTGAAAGTACCGAATGTAGGTATTACAAGAAGCAAAATGAATTGACTTCCAGAAAAATACAATTGAAAAATAAGTCAAATTACAAAAATGTCCAATTTCAGTCAACATATCGCTTTTATTTATTATTATTTAGTTCATAACTAAAAATACACTAGTCTGCTAGGACTTAATATACAATGTTGTGAAAATTGCTCTCTATCTTCAGAAAATTGACTGACACACAGAAAATTTTCGTACGTATAACATATAAATAATAATGATACAAACTTGCAGTTCTGCACCGACAGGTTACTTTGTAACAAATGGTATGTCTGGCGTTGTAGTTAAGTTCTTAAAATTTGAAGCTTGGTAAAAATAAATCTTGAATCAACTGTCATTGAATTCTCTTTAATAGATCTGAAGATGGGTTAGTGGCCCGAAACCGATAATTCAAAAATAAAGAAAAGCGATCTGAAATCGGACATTTTTGTACAAACAAGGATCGCGAACTATCACTAATGACGAATATGTCTAATTTTGATAAATCAAATTATTACTGCATCTAATAACTTTTTTGGACTTTTTCTCTCTCCGGGAGAATATAATACACTGTAAGTCTGTTGTTTACCAGAACCAAGTGTCATTACAAATATATCTTTTCTGAGCCAGGCGATGCACAGTGGATATGGTGCCTGTCAGTGGAACGACTGTTGAGATGAAACCTTATCCGTCGCCCAGCAGTGTTGTTGACAAGTAGAACAGCAATCTTGATTTACGCGTGAAGCCACCAAGGGAGACCGTCGAGAAGCCACCGCACTATTTATATTGCCTATTGTCTTTCCGTCTGATGTCCGACGGGCTGCCACTATAAAAGAAATCGCTACACGCACGTGTTGCTGCCAACTACTTGCAAACAACCGATTTCGCTTCGCTCGTCTCCGAATTATTCTAGAAAGCGACATTATCTGCACCTGGCTATCCGTAAATTCTGTAAAGAAAAGTCGAACCGTGACTAACGGACTAAGAGCGCTATTTTTAACAGAGCTTCGTTCGCTCTGTTGACAGCAGACCAATGAATCTTAAAGGAACACTCTTTCGACAACCTATGACGAAAGCAAAGTCTGGAGCTCTCACTGGTCTGGTTTACTTTCCTCCATACCAACTGCTATCACTGCTGAATTGCTTAAGATATTTCTATTACAATTCTAAGAGCTCTTGTCATTTTTACAAAAGCTACGTAAGATTATTGTAATCTGGATACTAAAATCAGTTAATAAATTTTGCTCTCCACACGACACATTCCGACCTAGCACATACAGGCGCTCTATTTTAGAGAGGCAATACGGTTCGTAATTAACTATCGTCGTCTTGCTGACCCCTTTTCACAATAAGCCGTGTTTCTCCGCCGTTGCATACGCTCAGTGCACAAAGCCTGAAGACTAACGGCGTGCAGGTGCGACGAAACGAATAGCGGCTCAAACTCGTTTATTTGTGCTGGTTTGAATTAGCGATAGCTGGCACCTCTCCCACATGTAACGTCCACATGGAAGCTAATCATGTGCGTGGAAAGCGTCACAATTATTCTCTGCGCTCATGATTTCGCGGACATTCTGACACTTCGTTTTCGTTGAACACTACTTGTCTCCTCGTTTTTAGTGAACTTATACCCACACTTAGGTTACTGTGATAGAATTTTTTTCTCCCTCGTACGCCTGTACAGACGGCTAATTCAATGTGGTGAGATACTACCTGTGCTACTACGTTACACATGAAGTATTGTGACTGTCAGATGTGTAAAGTTAGCAGAGGTCGGACGCAAAATAAAAGCACCCTAAAGCCTTCCGACTATCAGCGATTTCTACCAACTCAGAACTAGGAGCCCAGCGATCAGGATTGTTCTGGCGCCGGAACGAAGATGAAGAACGCAAGAGAAGAGAAGGCGGTGAAACAACGTCGTCCAATGGTACGCTGATTAGGACAGCACCACGACAGGGGAGGCCTCTACAAGAGGAGAATATAAGCGCCGCTCCTGCCAACCTCGGCCGCTCAGGATCGGCTGAATATCGGGACAGTATACGGACAGGCATAGCAGGGAACGTTACGATAGCAGTTATTAGTGATCCACACACTGAGTGTCAAACTTGCATGAACACTGCATACAGCAAAGGACTCTGATTTGTATTGCATGTCGCCCGCCGCTTGCGACACCATTGTAAATATAAGTTAAGTACTGTCAATCTTCTTATTTGTAATGAAAGCTATTAATTTGATTTTGCTTGAACTGTTGTATAGTAGTCCGAGAAAGCAGCATCCCTTAGAGCACCCTATACGCGACGACGAGTGGGCAACACCCCACAAGGATAAGATCAACAATTAGTGTGACTGCAGGACTGCATGATACTTTGAGGAGCCCAGAAAAGCTTCTTGAAATTTTTTGACTGAAGACCGTCTTTCCGTAAGCCTATGTTCTTTTAAAGATAACGACGTAGACTGTACACCTCTCGTATACTTACCTAAATAAAACTTCATTCATGTGCGCTCACTGTTTCATAGTTGCATTAGTTTATTATTAAAGTAGGCTATTCTCTCCAAATGGTTATCCCTCTCCCACCTGCTGTGTTGATAATAATGGATATATACAGGTGATCTGTCAGTACTACAATATGTACGCAAAAATTATTTTTTTATTATGTGCGGTGGAAAAGATTTAGCATTTCAACAATTCATCCATTGGCATGCATTTGTGTGTCCCTGGTGAAGTGGATAGAATGACTATAAAGGCTGGCATTTAACAGTCATAACTCTCATCCCAAGCGTCATCATCATCAACCATTTGCTGAAAAACCTGAACTGGCAGAGACGCAAATATCCCGCGAAAGCCAAATTACAGAATTTCAATAATTAGTGAAAGTGATGAATCGTGCACTACACTACAGATCGCTACGTATCGTTTCTGCACGGAACACGAAGACCGTATTAGATTAATTACAAGCATTTAAACACTCTCCGCGTTTCATGCTCAGGTCGAAAGGAAGAGACCCAGGAGTGTAGTACAACGGGAAGTACCCTCTGCTATGCACCTCAGTGTGGTTTGCAGGGTATGGATGTGGACGCGAATGTAGATCTGCGATAGGCTTCGGCTCGTGGAGTATGGGATGCCATGGTGTGGTCCTGTGCTCAGAGACAGGCGGTCAGCGGGACGCAGGTACAGGGATAATGGAGCAGCAGCGGTGCGCTAGCTTGGCAGCACTCGCTCGCTCTGAATCACCTTCGTTAATATAGGATCCTGCAGACGCCCGGAATACAACGCGCGTGCGGCCTTGCCGACTCCCACCAGTCCACACCAGCCCTGTGCACTGCTCAGGCTAATGGGCTGCACTTTTTACGCAACAAATAACACGCAGGAATATCCCTGAATCTCCACCGACTTCAAGCTTGTAACTATGCAATGCACAATATCCCCTGTCGTTTATGTTGTAGCAAACTTAAGATACACTTTGTCTCGTAGTAGGCAAGTGAATGCACCTGCTGAAATGAGTCACACAGTGGGTGTTGGGACCTATGCAGATTTTTTGGTGACCATGAATGTACAAGTAATGTATCTCGTACCTAAACACTGTGTTTCAATAACTAACGTTCAGCATCAAGGAGACTTAGCTCTTACCACGACACCTTATCTTAATCTATTTGGGAGCATTCACCAGTCATATTTTTTTAGAACGTTGATACTGCTAAGTAACAGCACGAAAAATGAGAAAGAAGTTATGAAAAGCCAACTGAATCAGCGATAATGCGATTCAGGAACTTTGATAATCCTTGTTTCCTAATACTGTTCTTGTCAAGACTGTACCGGATATTATACAGGGTACTCCAAGAGGTCAGTTTTCTGAGATCCGACAGGAACGATCAGCTGAAGCAAAAAAGTCAAGTAAACAAGGACTATAAAATGCATACCTTAAGAGATATGAGCACTACTTCATCTCCGATTCCGTGAAACAAATCTCTTCTATTGCAAGCTCTTTGTTTTTCATATTTTTGGACGAGATAGCACGGGCTAAAACAAGCAAAAACTGTCCAGTAAACATCGGCTCTAAAATACATACGTTAAGAGCTATGTGCACTTGTTCAGCAGAAGAGATTTGTTTCACAGTGTGGAAGATAAAGAAGTGGTCATAGTTCTTAAGGTACGTATTTAAGAGACCATGTTTACTGGGCTTTCTTCCTTCGAATGATTGTTCCTGTCATATCCCTCAATGCTGACCATTCCTCCTGGGACACCTATATAGATCCACAAACTAAAGGTGTTCTCAAATCGAAGGTTTGTTTGGATATGACCGTAGTTGACTACACATGGTTCTATTGAGAGTAGTTTATCCTTACTTTTTTTCGACGTACCCAGCCAGTTAAAGACGGATCGACAGTTTAACGTGGATTTCGAACCATGGTGCAACTCGGTATGTTCCACGTTAAAAAAACATCCCCAGAGGACAAAGACGCGATAACTCACAACTAGTAAACGTAGGACTCACTGGGGACAGCCCCTACGTTTCTTGGATTCGAAATCTGGCACTTTACCAATGAACCACCGAACGCTTTAGTATGACTGGTTCGAAAATGGTTCAAATGGCTCTGAGCACTATGAACATCTGAGGTCACCAGTTCCCTAGAACTTTAGAACTACTTAAACCTAACTAACCTAAGGACATCACAAACATCCATGCCCGATGCAGGATTCGAACCTGCGACCACAGCAGTCACGCGGTTCCAGACTGAGGCGCCTAGAACCGCTCGGCCACCGAGGTCGGCAGTATGACTGGACCAAGGGGGAGGGGGGCGGGAGATGCTTCCTACACGTCTGTAAGGGGGGGGCGGAAGATGGCGTAATGTAGCGCTGCAAGTGGTTACTCAAATCAAATAACAACTGGAATTTAGACGGCTGAAGGTGACATTTTATACTGAACAGCCGAGGTTCCACAACCATAAAGGAGGACTTACAGATACTTTACTATGCTGTGTGCGTGCAAAAAGCCACACCCATAAACTAAGTGTGTGTGTGTGTGTGTGTGTGTGTGCGTGTGTGTGTGTGTGTGTGTGTGTGTGTGTGTGTGTGAGAGAGAGAGAGAGAGAGAGAGAGAGAAAGAAAGAGAGACGTAGGGAGGATGGGAGAGACAGATATAGAGGGGGCGGGGAGGGCCTTGAATACAACAGGCTTTGCTATAATTCCTCGTAACGGATGTGGTATATCTTTCTCGTCCGCAGCTCGTGGTCGTGCGGTAGCGTTCTCGCTTCCCACGCCCGGGTACCCGGGTTCGATTCCCGGCGGGGTTAGGGATTTTCTCTGCCTCGAGATGACTGGGTGTTGTGTGATGTTCTTAGGTTAGTTAGGTTTAAGTAGTTCTAAGTTCTAGGGGACTGATGACCATAGATGTTAAATCCCATAGTGCTCAGAGCCATTTGAACCATTTTTTATATCTTTCTGTCAACTCGTTCTATGAATCTAGGCATTCAACCATAAATAAATTTGTCTAGGTATTTATATCAAAATCAGTAACATTGTGCGATCTTTTTTTTATTTTTCACACTGGACAAAGTAATTTGGAAATATGTGGTAAGGTGTTATGGGACCAAACCGCTGAGGTCATCGGTCCCTAAGCTTACACACTGCTTAATCTAACTTAAACTAACTTACGCTAAGGACAACACACACACCCATGTCCGAGGGAGGACTCGAACCTCTGACGGGGGGAGCCGCGCGAAACGTGACAAGGTGCCTAGACCGCTCGGTTACCCCGCGTGGCTGCATAAAGTACTTGTATCGTTCACAGCCGTGTTAAGTATTAGGGAATACCACAGAACGAATGTGGAATGGACAGTGGAAGCTTTGGCTACTGTGGCACATAATTACGCCGCCCCAGGGAGTCTACTCAGTATATCGTACATTGTAGCTGATAACTTATGATTCAATCCCACATTTCGATCACAAATTCCTTGTTCCTCAGAAACACTTCCAAAAATAACCAGAAAGGAAACATCCAGAATGGGAAGTCATATTTTAATGCGGCGTCCGAAGGTCTTTAGGGACTGATCACTACTGTTCTTGGACAGAATGGAATAGGATATTACTCGTAATTTATTGGAAATCTGAATTTGTTAAGGCTTTCGTGGCTACTTGTTGACAAACTGCCTATCGGCTTCTGCATCGGGTTCTTCGGCCGACGTTCATCTAATGATTTTACTGACGTTGGCCGAAGAACCCGATACAGAAGCCGATAGGCAGTTTATTGGAAATCATTCCAGCATTTGCTTGATGTTGTCTACGGAAGTCACAGAAAATGAAGCATAGTCAAAATGGTCTTTGAATCTCGGTACTCCCCAATACAGAGCCGCTGTGTCAGCTCGCTCGTTTTTCCATTTATTGAAATTCGCGACGTTATAGCAGTACCGGTATCCTGTAAAAAATAAAGTAAAGAGGTCTAGAACGATAAGCCACACTGAGGTCATGGCGCACCCAGAGCTTATCAGAGCCCACAGGTTAACTTAGCCTTTGGACTACGCCCGCGTAGGGCTCCAGAAGAAGACCTCCAGACAGTGACGTTCGAGCGCAGCTGCCCTGACTGACAGGTGATATATGAGTCATCCTACGCTTATACCCATTGACGCGCGCCTCACTCCGTGGCCATTAACTGTCGATTATGCGCATCCTTTCTTGCGCCCTGCTGGCGACGTCAAAAGCCCTGCCACGCCGTGACGAGGATCGGGTACAGTTCCGGCCGGAGTCAGCAGCGGCGGCCGAGCCTCAGCGACGGCCATTGCTGCACCTGTCGCGCGCGCAACTGTACTCGGGACGGCGTCTTAAGTTAACACACCCTAGCCGGCGCGCATACATCACTTCAATGGTCATTCAGAGCGGGCAGACGAGAGGAGAGCGCGCCCACAATGACAGGATTGTCTGCGGGGACAATGCGCTTCCTGCCGCGGACTTCTCGGATGGTCACACCCTGCCGGCCGGCTGGCGCAGGGCTGCCCACTGCGCCGCGTGGCGCCACGTCACAGGATGCTGGATACCCATGCGCAACAAGAGAGGGCAGAGTCCTCCCCTCACTTTTATGTAAGATATGCCAGACGTCGAATCTTTGAACGCCCAGTGGCTGCTACGGTACGAAAGGCACTTCTATGAAACAAATACGGTACCATCTGCACCGAGAAAGGAGGTAAGAGCCACATGATCTTATACTGTGGCGACAAAAGTCACTGGATACCTCCTGATGTGTCGGATCTGATTTTGCCCGGCGTAGTGCAGCAACTCGGCGTAGTACGGACTCAACAAGTCGTTGGGAGTCCCCTGGAGAAATAGTGAGCCATGCTGCCTCTACAGCCTCTTCGATCTAGAATGTTGACATTGCGCATTGTCATCCACAAAAATTCCATCGTTGTCTAGGAAGATGAAGTCCATGACTGGTTGCAGATGGTTTCCAAGTAGCCGAACATTCAATCACCGGTTTACTTGAACCAGAGGACCCAGTTCATTCCATGTAAAAACAGCCCACATCATTATGGAGCCACCGCAACCTTGCAAAGTGCCTCAGTGGCAATTTGGGACCACGGCTTCATGGGGTCTGCGCCACATACGAAACTTACCATCAGCTCTTACCAACTTAAATCGGGACTCATCCGACTAGGCCACGGTTTGCCAGTCATCTAGGATCCAACCGATGTCGTAACGAGCCCAGGAAAGGTGCTGCAGCCGGTGCCGTGCCGTTAGCAAAGGCATTTGCGTCGGTCGTCTGCTGTCACAGACCATAAACGCCACATTTCGCCCCCCCCCCCCCCCCCCGTCCCAACGGATACGCACACTGATTTCTGCGGTTACTTCACGCACTAAAAACTCTACGCAAACGTGGCTGTTCTTGATCATTAAGTAAAGGCCGTTGGCCACTGCTTTGGCGTGGGGTGAGAGGTAGTGCCAAAAATTCGGTATTCTCGGTACACTCACGACGCTGCGGATCTCGGAATATTGAATTCCGTCGTCGACGGAACGGCAAGCGATATACGCGTACGGATCTAAAAAGTTGAATTGGCAGACTTCTTCGTACCTCATCTAAACAGGAAAAATACAATGGAGGATACTGGAACATGAAAGAGTGCCCAGTGGAAGTCTAGGCATTACTCTCAACTGGGTTAACCTTAATAAAAAAAGCGATAACAGTTAATCACGAGTAGGAACTATAATTCGAACGAGACTATGGCTAGCCTGTCGCCCAGATTATATTTGAAAGGAGAAAAAATTACTAAAAAGAGATTACAACCATTACGATGTTCGTCATAGGACAACAGCAGATGAATCATAATTAGCATGAAAATTTTTTACAAGGGACGAGTATAATTTTGTAAAAGCAGACCCTTAAAAAAATTAACTTATCCCCCCCCCGCCCCCCCCCCCCCCCCAGGAAGGAACAGTGCTAGGTAACGCTGCCACAGACCACCTCCTTACAGGTAACTTGGATGTGAGTGTAACAAACTACACAGTTTCCGATCGTTGGGAGATAAGATCACACGGCACGCGGTAGCGGCCACCCATTATAAGCACCTCGCTTCGGGCACGCGCTGTAAATCACCTTGTTTACATGTCTCGCCGAACACCTGACAAGAAGACCAGTACTGCAGAAAACAGGCGCGCGGTTGTACGTCTTCGCTTCCCTAATTAAGCGCGACTCGGAAGAATTAGGGTGTTACCGCTGACTACAGCCATTATTCCACAGCCAGGAGCAATTCACATTGATAATGTGTGCATGTGCGCAGTTGCCTGCGACGGTCAAAAATCACCACCTAAACCTGAAAAAAAAAACCTAAAAATCGAAATCTTCGTCAAGAGAAAAAAAGGCATTAGACATACCCGAAACAAATCTGTTCACGACATCAGCTGTCGCCGGCGCGTAAATATTGCGCAGATAAGACATAAACCTGGTAGAAAAATGCAGCGGCCAAACCTCGGTCCACAGTCGCCTTGTGATACACCCGCGCCGTGCCAATCTATAAATCAGTCCCGTGGCGTTGAACCGATTCCAGCTCGAGATATAAATGCCAGAGCCGCAAATTAGGTGCTATTTCGATTTTCTGAATCACAAGATCGGACGGCAGCACGTTAATAACTGTTGCCGGAGGTCGGAGCGGCTTCGTGAAGCAGAAATAGTCCCCTCTCAATACCCGTACCACCGGCATCCGACAGACTACACTCGAGAATGCGCTGTCTGGCTAAAAGCACATGTAGACTTGACAGGCATTGCTGTGGACACCAGGTTAAACAGCGTATCTCGTGAGCCACATACTTCTTCTAGATCCGTTGCCTTTGCTCTTCCTAGATTAAAATAACAGAAGAGGTTCATTTTTTAACAATTTTACGAAACGATGAAGCAACTAGCATACAGAATAAACGCAACAGTAGCAACGACAAATAATACCTACCAGCATAAGTCACTCCAAGAGTCTCATATTCTTCATACACATGAAGTTAAAGAAATGGGGTGAAGGCAACTGATCACGAAATTCAACTTATAACGTAGATTTGAGAGTATGGCGGACGATTTCTCGCTGACCGAAGCAACTACTGCCTAATGAATCTTCCGCTCACTGTTATTGTCCCGCACAGTATTTTGAATAGACAACGTCGGATTACACTGGATACTTCGTTTCATAAAGGATTGATTTACTGATCATGAAACACAAAATGATTCAGGAGAGAACAAGGAATTGTACGTGACAGTACGGTGCAGATGTGGATGTGGCATAATATAACGACAAAAGATGACGCGCAAGGAATTTATTTATAAGAATTCGATACATCCTGAGCTATAAACGAACATGTGGCAGTGTAACAGGAAAGTTAGGAATGATGAAGATTTCGAGAATATGCATAACACTGCGAGTATGTACACGTCATAAATGGATAAAAATCCAATACATCAGCCACACCTATGTATATTTACAGTCGGCACACTCATAGCTTAAGCTCAATCGGACATGAATGGTGGAAGGAATCAACCTTCAGCTTTGTCAAGAAACTCTAACGTTTATTCGCCTGGAGTACTTTGGAACGTGCCTTCTGGACGACGCCAGCCGGCTGAATACCCGAGATATATTCAAAGTTATCTTACGCAGAGAAAACCTAAAATCACACAAAAACATGGCTCGATGGCGACCTGAATTCTGCTCGTCTTGATTATATTGCCAGTTTGTTAATCACTGTGTCTGGTTGGGTAATCTGCTACAGCCTATATCTGTAACAGCAGCGATTTTAAGTAGCCTGTACTCCTGAAACTTCACCACCGGTATATATCTCTATGATATTTCACCAGTGTGTCACCGAATTATAACAGTTTCGCGCCATCACTGTTTAATGATAGATTACGGGAATATGAAAACTGATTTAACATACGCACAGATACACTGTACATGAACTTAAAATGGGCCGGCAACTATTAAAAGACTTATTAAGTGGATGGGAAAATGAGCACTGTCTCTACACAGATGGATTACGCACTTCAAATAGCATTGGAAGTGCATAGTACGACGAATAGGGACATTGTAGGGGCACTGGCCAACTCCAACTTCCTTCGGAAGCCTCTCGGTACTTGCTGTGGGACTCATTGGAAATCAGAGGAACTGAAATACGCTGGCGGCTTAGATAATGGTACAACCATTCTTGTCACACTCGCAATCAGCATCGCTGCTCATCCGGAACCATGTAGTCAATAATACCAACAGTTACTTGGTGTATCAGGCTGCAGACTGGATTACAGTACTTCAGCGTCGTAACAACGTGATCACCATGCTGTGCGTGAAAGGGCACCAGGGAAATGATATTTTCGATGCTGTTGCTAAGAGTGCCATCCACCATGAGGCAAAGACGTACTAAAATGTCCCTTACATAACTTTTTTTTGGCTGAACACAACATGATATAATACTACTTTTATAACCGATGTAAATATTCTGCGCGAGTCATGGGTGCACCTATGCCTGGTTGGACTGTCATTTAATTGGTACTGTAGTATGTCATGTATCAAAGGCTGGCAGAGTGGACCATGCCTAAACCGAAAAAAAGGGTATACTCCACTGTGACGTGTTAACAAAAACCAGACAATATAGTTGTTAATTGGCTTAGGGATACCTAATGCAGTACTATAAACACGTCGTGAGAAAAAGTATTAAATGCGATTTTGCCCATATGCAGTTCTGACACGAGAAACTGTTAAACTTAAGTTTTCGACTGAGTACCTTGAGCGTGTACCTGTAAAATGTCTGCATTGAAGGATAAGGAGACGAAAGCACGCAATTATTCAAAAACCTTAATTTCCATCGTTTGCACACTCTGTGACTTTCACATGAATGTTGTAAAATTAACTTCTGTCTTTTTAATTGGAACGATATTTAGTACACAGCTACGTAGTCGTTCGGATTGTGAGGGAAGCCAGAGAAGCGGAAGACTTGAGAATGTCGTTCGGTAGGAGAACAGCTGCGTAGAAATAAATGGTGGCTGGTGAACAGGTGCGTACGAAGCGAGAAACACAATCGGCAGCAACAGAGATCTCTGCAAGGGCGAGGACAGGAGAAACACGATGTTGCTGACCTGTGTTGCGCGCATGCGCCAGCATTGCAGGGGGCTCGCCGCCAAAGCGTCTCTGTTTTCGCCGCGGCTTTGTTTACATCCGTCTGTTATGCTTTCGCCGCACTCGAGATATCAGGGAAAGCTGAGCGAAGAATGCGCGTTAGAATCTTCGACGTTCACAAGGAGACAGAGCATGCGAACAATGAGGACTAGATAGATGAGTGTGTCCATACCGTGCCTGAAGGCTTCACCTCTCACTGGTATAGTGAAGAGGGTCATTAAAATCTCGATAACAAGCTGAAATATGCATTAGTTACTCAAGTTAAAACGTACGGACTGAGAGGTAGTGGTCGAATTAGACAGCATTTCTCTCACATTTCGCCGGCCGCGGTGGTCTCGCGGTTCTAGGCGCGCAGTCCGGAACCGCGCGACTGCTACGGTCGCAGGTTCGAATCTTGCCTCGGGCATGGATGTGTGTGATGTCCTTAGGTTAGTTAGGTTTAAGTAGTTCTAAGTTCTAGGGGACTGATGGCCTCAGATGTTAAGTCCCATAGTGCTCAGAGCCATTTTTGAACTCACATTTCTTTCCCCAACCTGCGGGAGATATTTCAGAGATAAATCGGAAACTTATCTGGTAGAGAATTAATTAAAGAAGGGTTCAGAGCTAACTATAGGAAGTATTTTTGCTGTGACTCCACTAATAGTTCCAAAGGAGAATGTTACAGGGAATGTTAAGGTAGTCGTCTGTCTGTGATCACCACAGACGTTGATGAAATGCCCACACTGAAGTGTGGGGGGAAGAAAGAGAACTGACGATTTATCTATGAAGACATCTCCTGCAGATGGGGACTAAGGGTCAGTGAATAGTTTCATTTTTCGACCACGGCCTCTTAGCCCGGACGTCTTAACTCTGGACACCTGCCGTGAAAGCATACTCTGTATTACGTTTTACTTAAATATTTTTATAGTGCAGTGTTACTGTACAAGTATTAATGTCTAACAGTGAGAGACTTCGTTACAGGGGGAAACAACGATTCATTAAGACAAGGTAAAGATTACAGCAGAATGAGAAACAAAGAATTTTTTCCCCATTTGTCTCCAGGAGAGAGAAGAAATTACCTGTATGACTGAGACGTGTTGTAGGTTCCACTGATCCACTCCTTAAAATCACCAGTACAAAAACGAGCGTTCTGAGTTTTATTATTAAGATTTAGTAAAACACTGACATAGAGACTCCTACCCCAACGCAGTGTGTGCAGTTATGATTGCTTATCGAAGTAGTACAGAGGGGAGGATTTGAAACCCGGTACTGACAAATATCATACCGTTCTATAAGAGAACTACCGATATTAACGTTCCCATACCGCGGAGAGATCACTGTTAACCATATTCTCACTCAATCACTCCATGAGAAAATGGTAAATCTGGTTTAGGCGGCCCGGTGCTAAGGACTTTGTATTTCCATTTTTCAACACCGGGGCTCGAATCACCATCCGACCACTCTATACAGGGCTATTACAAATGATTGAAGCGATTTCATAAATTCACTGTAGCTCCATTCATTGACATATGGTCACGACACACTACAGATACGTAGAAAAACTCATCAAGTTTTGTTCGGCTGAAGCCGCACTTCAGGTTTCTGCCGCCAGAGCGCTCGAGAGCGCAGTGAGACAAAATGGCGACAGGAGCCGAGAAAGCGTATGTCGTGCTTGAAATGCACTCACATCAGTCAGTCATCACAGTGCAACGACACTTCAGGACGAAGTTCAACAAAGATCCACCAACTGCTAACTCCATTCGGCGATGGTACGGGCAGTTTAAAGCTTCTGGATGCCTCTGTAAGGGGAAATCAACGGGTCGGTCTGCAGTGAGGGAAGAAACGGTTGAACGCGTGCGGGCAAGTTTCACGCGTAGCCGCTGAAGTCGACGAATAAAGCAAGCAGGGAGCTAAACGTACCACAGCCGACGGTTTGGAAAATCTTACGGAAAAGGCTAAAGCAGAAGCATTTCTTAAACAGGAGATTGGAAAACCGATGGATCGGTCGTGGTGGAGATCATGATCAACAATTCATGTCATGGCCTCCACGCTCTCCCGACTTAACCCCATGAGATTTCTTTCTGTGGGGTTATGTGAAAGATTCAGTGTTTAAACCTCCTCTACCAAGAAACGTGCCAGAACTGCGAGCTCGCATCAACGATGCTTTCGAACTCATTGATGGGGACATGCTGCGCCGAGTGTGGGAGGAACTTGATTATCGGCTTGATGTCTGCCGAATCACTAAAGGGGCACATATCGAACATTTGTGAATGCCTAAAAAAACTTTTTGAGTTTTTGTATGTGTGTGCAAAGCATTGTGCAAATATCTCAAATAATAAAGTTATTGTAGAGCTGTGAAATCGCTTCAATCATTTGTAATAACCCTGTATATTTCTGTTCTCAGCCGTTTCCCCGTCTCGCTTAGGACCCATTCTACGATGTACTTGAAAAAAAGTAAGGGGGTCTCTGATTTCCTTCTCCCACTCTCCTCCTCTCCAGGCTTGTTCTCCGTCTCTAATGACCTCTTCGTCGACGGGAGACCGAGCCCTAATCGTCCTTGGTCCTTATTTCAGCTCCTGGTAATCAAACTGAACACCGCTGGGTCGAGCGCCACTGTCCTAGCTGGGTTGCCGATATCCGTTATTGGAGCGAGTTACCGCTCATTCTACCTTAAAAACAACTTCATTTGCGATGTATATATTATCAACAATAGGTAGCAAAAACTTATACGAGATTGTGTACAATGCTGTTATTAACGAAGTTTTTGAATTCTGAATAGACAAATGTGCAGCTAGTGTCGTGTACATGTTGCAAATGACGATGCATTTCGCCACTTCGCCATTTTTCAGACGCTAGCTGAATCATCGCTTATCTGCGGCTAGCTATTCTTGTAAGTGACTACTATGGTACTGGTACATACATTTGGTGTTTGTTTAAGAGGAAAACCAAGTGATTCTGCAACAAAGGACTTCAGTGAAGGAGCATGACGGCTGTTTCAAAGAATTTAGTCACACCGAATCCGTCTCTGTGAACAGCTTAAGGAGCGGACAGAGTAGGCGCCGCGTGGTTTGTAATATTAGATGTGGAGAGTGTCTTCCGACCATACATGTGACAGATAGCGGTTCCTCCTAATGAAGGGTACAATCTTCGGTCGCCGCTGAGAAATTATAGACAGGTGTCCCACACGGGAGGGCCAAACGAGACGCGGCTTCCGATAAATATACCAGCCAGGCTTTCCGTGTTGCTGGCTGTGTGAGAGGGGTAGGAGAGAGAGAGAGAGAAATATGCCAGGAATAGCGGCGGGCAGCCACTTGTAGCAGTTGATCACGCGACAAGCGGGCCTCAGCCAGGAACACGCCGATGGGTCGACAGACGTGCAGCCCACGTCAATGTCGTCGCGTACGCTGCCGCAGTCGATAGCGGTTTACGAGTTGCAGTGCTGTCGGCACAAAACTCGTTCCTGACGTCGAAACTTCTACGGGTATGCAGGCGAGGTTGCAGGTGTTCCCTTCACTTACTAAAATTACTGCTACTAAAACTCCGTACGGAACCAGCTAATCTAAGGTGAGCGCATACGCATCTGACTGTAGCACAGGCCAACATCACACCTCCCGGATGGCATTCCGCCATATTCTGGCCACAAAACGTCGTTAAAATGGATATCACATGTGGCGAGTCGATGTCCAAACCAGCAAGTGTTGCCGTCAATGTAATTTTAAACTTCCACAATTCGGACGAAAATTCACATAACGTCACCATCTTCGCGTCGTTTTTAAAGAGGAAGGATAACAGTTCGTACAAGTACCACATCGACGTTCTTGGAGACTGGAAGTCGCTAACTGGCAAGAGAACTCACGATTTTCGACTCTACGGATTCGACATGCGTCCATGGTCGCGATCGTATCTCAGGGACTAGCAGACAATGCCTGTATTTCTGACAATATTTACGTAGATCGTAGAGAACAAGCTACGGCGAGGCACTTTCAGACGTGCAAAATTTGGCCATAATATGATGTGAAAGGTTTAAGATTACGGAATAAAATTTACGGAAAATTGCAGTACTCTATAACTTGAAAACTCGCAGCTTTTCTATCAGTCGAAAAAACAAACTACTTTTTATAGCAAATGTTAAAAGTTTTTAACGATGTAGGATTAGCTCCTGAAGTAGCGGGTAGACAGTAAAATACATGCCAGTGATTTTACGGCAAGCTACTTACACCTCCATTGCCGTGTATACCTCACATAATGAGGTTCACACTGCCATGTGTGGGCATACGGTAACGTCAACTTGAACACATTTTCCAATAGTTTTTGTGGAATTTGTAATTGCACATTGTTAACAAGTGCTGTGTCACTTCCAAGCCATTATAGCTGGCAGAAATAATAAATGAAGCATTTTGCTTAAACGTTGGCGAACAGTGAAGAGTATTATTGCGAACGCTATAAGTTATATTTTACTGTTTTATGAAACACAGACATTGCTGAGGTGGGGTGACTTGCGTGCCTGAACGATACAGATAGTCATACCGCTGGTGCAACCACAAAGGATGGGTGTCCGTGGACAGGCCAAACGCCATGTGTTTCCTGAAGAGGGGCAGCAGCCTTACCAGAGGTTTCAGCGGCAACAGTCTGGATTTCGGCAGAAGGAAGAGGAAGACAGGGAAAAATAGGAGAGTATGGACTGAGAGGAAGGAATGAAAGAGGAAGCCACCTGGTAGAAATTTTGTACAGTGCATAATTTAATCTTCGCTGACACTTCGTTTAAGAATCATGAAACAAGGCTGTATACGTAGAAGAGACCCGGAGACATTGAAAGGTTTCAGCTTGATTGTATAGCGGTAAAAGAGAGATTTTGCAACAGGATTTTAACTTGTAAGATATTTCCAGAGACATATTTGGACTGGGACCATAATTTATTGGTTATGAGCTATATATTAAAAACTGAAGAATTAGCAAAAAGATAGTATTGTCGTGGGACCTGGATAAATTGAAAGAACACAGATATCTGTGACAGGTGAAATACTGAAGGCAGCAGAGGACCAAATAGTTAAAAAAACAAGGCCTAATGGAAATCCTCGGATGTCACGGGAGATATTGAATTTAACTGATGGAAGGAAAAAATATAAAAACGCAGCAAATGAAGCAGGTGAAAGGGAAAACAAACGTCTAAAAAATGTGGTCGACAGAAAGCGCAAAATGGCTGTGCACGAGTGGCTACAGAACAAATGTAATCTGTAGAAGCATGTAAAACTAGGGGAAAGGTAGATACCACCTGCTGGATACTTAAAGACATCTTTGGAGAAAAGAGAAGCAACTCTGTGAATCTCAAGAGCTCAGGTGGGAGACCAGTTCTAAGCAAAGGAAGGGAAGATGCAAGATGGAGGAAATATGTAGAGGGGCATCCAAGGCAAATGAACTTGGAAGCAGTTCTACAGAGAGGGAAGAGGCAGCAGATGAAGATGAGATGGGAGATATGATACTGCGAGAAGAAGTCGAAACCCAGGCCTCCGGAGTAGACGACATTCCATTAGATGTGCTGATATCCTTGGCAGAGCGAGCCATTACAAACTATGGCGACTGGAGCGCAAGATGAGACAGTGGTAATAGACTCATACTTCAAGAAGCACGTAATAATTCAAATTCCAAAGAAAGCAGTTGCTCACAGGTGTCCGCTTAATAAGTCATGATTCTGACGCGAATTATTTACAGAAGAATGGAAAAACTGATGGAAGCCGACCTCGGGGAGGATCAGTTTGGGTTCCTGAGAAAAAGATCGTACGACGTATCTCAGAACACAGATTAATAAGGAAAGGCAAATTTACGTTTATAGCATTTGTGGATTTAGAGAAAGATTTAGTCAAAGATGATTGGAATACCCTTTTTAAATTTCTGAAGGTAGCAAGGGTAAAATACAGGCAGCGGAAGTTATGAAAAGAAAGCAATGGATGAAACGGGAGTAAGACAGGATTGTAGCCTATCCGTGATGTTATTCAATGTGTACATAGCGCAAGCTATGAAGGAATGTAAAGAGAAGAAATAAAAAGTTTGAGGTTTGCCGATGACATTGTAAGTCTGGCAGAGACAGCAAAGGACTTGGAAGTGCGGTTTAACATAATGGACTGTGCGAATGTAAGATGAACTTCAACAAAAGCATTACTAGTGTAATGAAGTATAGTCGAATTAAATCAAGCTATGTTGAAGGAATTAGATAAGGAAACGGATTGCGCGGCCCCTCCCGCCGGAGGTTCGAGTCCTCCCTCGGGCATGGGTGTGTGTGTTGCTCTTAGCATAAGTTAGTTTAAGTAGTGTGCTAGTCTAGGGACCGATGACCTCAGCAGTTTGGTCCCTTAAGAATTGACACCCATTTGAACATTTAGATAAAGAAATACTACACTAAAAGTGCTAGATGCATTTTGCTATTTGGGCAGTGAAATAACTTACGATGACCGATGCAGAGAGAATCTAAAGCGTAGAGTGACACATTCTGAGACAGCAAAGAACAGTCAATTTGATACTGGATGGAACTGGTGGGGGGGAGTGAAAACTACAGAGGGAGACCGAAAGACGAGGATAGTAAGTCGGAGATTAAGAGGACACAGCAGCGTAGAAATCTGCATCAAACCAGTCCTCCACAACAACAATAACAACGACGACGACGGGGAAAGCATGATATATCAGAAATTTCAGCTTTGGAATCATTATTTTGCCTTGATGTGTGCCGGCCAGTGTGGCCGTGCGGTTCTAGGCGCTTCAGTCTGGAACCGCGTGACCGCTACGGTCGCAGGTTCGAATCCTGCCTCGGGTAAGGATGTGTGTGATGTCCTTAGGTTAGTTAGGTTTAATTAGTTCTAAGTTCTAGGCGACTGATGACCTCAGAAGTTAAGTCGCATAGTGCTCAGAGCCATTTGAAACTTGATGTGTATCAGCACCAGATACAACCATCAAAATTACTAACAACAGGAACAGCGATGTGTTGAATTCATGTATCTATGGACAAAGAAAAAAGACGTTTGTTGGTTGACTGTGGAGATTTGAGTAATGTGCGAGTGTGTATGGAAAGGAAATGGACCTACACTCTGTCGAAGTTAGAAAAAAAAATAATTTTTCTTATCGTGAACATCCCACCGACGTCGGTGTCATGAAAGTTGAATCAATCGCTTCAGTACATGGAAGCGAGAATCATTTATAATCTCGTGGAAAAAAAAGAGTAGTGTAATTTGACGAGGTAACATGGCATAAATTTGGGAAAATTCGAAAACTCGATGATCAAAGAGTGTTTATGTCGCTGAATGTATGGTCCAATGTGTTGAATAGGGAAACTTTTCCAAGTTTAGCGAATTTTGTGAGGCTGGGACAATCATCTATAATCTCGTGGAAAAAAAGAGTAGAGTAATTTGACGAGGTAATACGGTAAAAATTTGGGAAAATTCGAAAACTCGATGATCAAAGAGTGTTTATGTCGCTGAATGTATGGTCCAATGTGTTGAACAGAGAAACTTTTCCAAGTTTAGCGAATAGGCGAATTTTGTGAGGCTGGGACAATCTGCGCACTGGCTTTGGCCGTCTGTGGGGCTACTGAACGCCACCGCAGAATTGTGCGTCAGCTAGCGGGCCGAGTGAGTCAGAGTTTGCGGTTTGTCAGGATGGGCTCGTGTCTAGCCGGGAGCAACGCGATATCGGCCTTTGTCGCCATGGCTGACTCCTAAATCAGAGCGGTTTCCGCGAACGGCAAACAAGAGCCTATATTTGGTGCCTCCTGCCGCCGTGTCTCGAACGCACCCGGCTCTCGCACGCGCAACGCCAGTTCTGGGTTGTCTAATTTCTCGAGAACGTTGGGAAGTAGCTTCAACGCTGAATTGCCTAGTATGTTCAAACTTAAAAAAGGGAATAAAGATCTCTGTAACGTTCCTCTTTTATGACGGGTAGTATCATGATGGTATTGCAGTACATATATTAAATTTTCAAGTTGTTAACGGAAATTCTTCCGGTTTAGAAAACATACTGTGTCAAAAGTCGAATGCAATGTGTGCGTTTCGAGGATCACGCGCATCCTCTTCCGCAGTACGACTGACGACAGACATTTGCTGTTTGTATCTTCTTAGGTAAACAGTGGATCTGCTGTTATTGGACGATGATGTCAGCATGTCGTGCACACAGTGTTACTGAGTTATATATAGCAGTTTTTTTTCTGCGTTTTCAATGGAATTAAACGGTTTACTTTCATGCCTCACAGTTTTATCGTGCAGAATGACTTCATTTCTAACTTCGACTTTGGAGGTAACGAAGCAAAAGAAACAAAACGAAGTCCAGTTCCGGTGGAGGAGTAACTACTGTTCTAGACATTATATTTGCATATTTGAAACAGATATCGTTTGACAACAGCTTCTGAGTACGACACGCATAAAATAATTTCAAATTCTTGCTGCATTCTCAAGATGGGATTAACAGTAATACACCGCTTTTTGGCTTCATTTAATATAAAATAGGGGTAAAATATTTACCAACCTTTCAGGTCGAAACTGACTGCAATAATTCGCTTCTTATTCCGTGTAAAGTCGATTGATTATATCAATGCTTTTCGATTGTACCTTATATGTTACATTTAACTTCCACACTTTTTATTCTGCTCATTGCAGTGCTCCTTGATTTCATTCGTGGTATAATCCCCTTAAAAGGACAAGGATAAAGAATACTGTTGACGCTGTTTGGATTATAATATCTGATGCTTTTATATAACTGCGTTCGGTAGAATTAATGCATTTTTATAATCAAAGTGTACCACTTAATGTCTCATTCAAAATATTACTCGTATTAATTTTTTAGATCAGCTGGGCGTGACGTAATAGTAATACGATGGCGCAGTGTTACACGACTTAAAAATTGGCTAATTGGTTTCATACAAGATTTTCTAAATATGCGACATGGAGGCGGAACTGGGAAAAATCCGCTGTCATGGTCAGTGTGAATAACGGTTATCTTGGCAATTCGTTTAATGGAGTGCTGTACTTAACTAGAACACGAACCGTATCACTGGTGCCCTTTACCTGGTAAGACAGCTACAATGGAAGCGTTCCCTGAGATACAATGCGGTGGTAGGAATGTCTATGCAGGAATTTTAGGAGCCTTTAACACTTTTCTTGCTGTCAGATCGCGAAAGTACAGTGCCATGTAAAGGTTTAGTAGCAGGAGCAGAGCGAAGTGATGCAGTATTGCTGTGACGAGCAGCAAAATCCAGCTTCCAGCTTGAGCATGCTCAACCTAGTTTTCCCTGGTTGCCCGAAACCACTTTAGGCTGACCAGTGTCTAATAACCTTACTGGTGAGATATGGATGAAACATCTGCGGGGAGATCATGAAAAACTACCAACAGTTGTTATTAACTCATATTCATTCCCCAAAGTAGTGTCAAATTAAAAGGTTTCACATTCCCCACACGGAAACTCCCTCAGTATATTTCCTTTTAATTTAAAACATAGTTTATACTAATTTTACTCTGCAGCATATACATTTTAGTACTCATTAGCCTTCATTAGAAAATTTGTAATCTCTAGGCAATGTGTAAATAAGCGTAAAGGTCAGAATGACACACCGAACTTTCAATGTCTACCAGATACTCCTCGATATTTCTAATGCGGGCATTTGTTCTTGGTAGAAACTGTCGAACTCCCAAGAACATCACCGCCCTCGCTATTTGACATCGATCAGCGAAAACCACCTCCGCGCTAAGACGCCCCTTCCCATACGCAGAAGGGACGCTGAAATATTGTTATGATCTCCGGCACTACCTACAGAGGGGGGAAGAAACGGAACAACGCCTGTTCACAATAAATGGTGCCATAACCTTGGTGAAATACTACTGTCGTGTGTTTGTTAATGAGGAAGGGCCATTACGGGGAAAGAATTTCCGTGCCGTCTGGCCTAATGTCTCCAGTTTCATCATTAGCTTAGTTATTTGTGAAAGTCCCCGCGAAGGTGCTCCTCACTGGCAATCAACAATTTTTTTGTTTAGTTTTGTTTCCATCGTCGTTATTAACTTTGGCGCGCGTGTAAGCACGGCTGAACACGTAAGGGAAGTCTGAAAAACGCCACAAGTTTTGTGCACGACCGTATAAACGCTTTTCAGTACGTGCTTGCCAGCGGACTACGGTTTCCTTCAAGGCGACGCACGAAGGAATAGCTGTAAGCGAGGACATTCTGTACGGAACGTGTTGCATTATGCATACTCGATTTCGTGCGATGACGGTAATGAAGCAATTAATGCTTGGCTGTGCAACGTTTCATCGTAATTTCCCCTCAGTATGATAACTATGGACGCTGCAGACGTCTGAAAGAGTTGATAGTTGTGGTACGTATGTTTAGAATTTCTGCGGTTGTCCCGCTAAAAAAGCGTTTCTTTCAGCACGGATATAATTCCAGTCCGTCTTCACAACGAATGTGCAATATCGACGATATTTCACAATAATTTTTGCGTCACCAGAGTTCACAAATAAGCGAGAAAGGACTCCTCATACAATATTTATTTATTACTAAACAGTTTTTGAATTATTTATACATGATCAGATTAAAGAAGTACTAGTGGAAGAAAACGTATTTAGTTTCCATTTCACTTTTTCTGGTTCAAAATTGAAAGGTTCTTCTACACCTTTCAAGAATGTAGATTTCATCACGAAATTTTACAATTTGACCAATTCTATTCCGAGAAATGAGCTCTTTACCGTCTATATTGGTTGAAACACTGGGAGACTGATTTACCAGATTTAAGATTATTTTTGGGGTTGGTAATTGACTAAAAGACATTCCTCAATCAGAGAACGGAAAAATAATTTTATGTCTGAATTTTGCACATTACCGCCGTATTGCATTAACATTTTTTAATATCACGACTATAACAAGAAAGATTCAGTTTTGTGCTACAGTACACATTTACATATACACTGTGTTTTTTTGTTTTAACAAGATCCGTTTTCTGACACTCATTTCTAGTATTAATATTTGGGTTTATTATCGGGAAGCAAACTGAAGTCGCAGCCAGAACCGGAAAGCATTGCGTCAGACAGGGATGATAACAGAGAACACTCCGGTATTATCGTGAGTGGACGTCTGACTAATCAGTGTTGCTGTGCGTTGTCACACTGTTGAAAAAGTTTCGTCTGTCAATACTTGTGTATTCCGCACTTTGTAACCATGTATGACACTGTTTTGTTGACAAAAGACGGACGAAATCAAATAAAGCCAACCGGGTGAGTATTGTTATTGTCCATGATTTAAATTAATGGTTATTTGAATCAAGAAGGAATTTACGTAAGTCGTCATCTGATTTACTCCACTTATTTTCGTTTCAAACATAGTAATAACATTATCTGACTCAATTTCAGCTTCATACTGTCGCTCTTACGCCTTTCTAGTCGTCAATACAGTGAATGATGTCAAAAGATGGCCGTCATGCCTGAACGGAAAGATATGTTACATTATTATTTCTCACTGTTGAACTGCGAGGTAGCAACGAACACTAATTTTAGTTGGAAGGGGGCTGTACCTAGCCACGTGAGCAGGTTTGTCGTCGTACCGCCGGAGCTACAGGTACTTGTTGTTTGTTTTTTGTTTAAACTCTGTGACTGTTACAAGACAAATAAAAACAGCTACCTGCGTCTGTGAAATTGTTATGAACATGCACGAAGCATCTGGAGTGCTTGCACTCTCACCCTCGGGTTTTTTGGCCTTCTGCAGCGAGTCGTCTGCTTTTCTCTACAGTATGCAATTTACTTTACTGGAGTCTCTTCAAAAATAATACGCATAGCAACCAAAAATAGTTTTTAAAAACCACGGTTTTGGGCACAGTAGCTGTATGTCACTTCTCTATTGGTTTTGGGCACAGTAGCTGTATGTCACTTCTCTATTAAAACTATCAGTTTCGCTGAAACAATAGGCATGAAGAACGAGTACATTAGAAGCCAAGCGACCGAACATGATCATCTGTACCTAAATCAATGTCACACATTCACAGCATAAAAATTATAAAATGGAGTATAGCACGTGATTTTTACAATAGGCAATCTGTTGTTAGGACGTAGCATAATAGTGATTAATCTCGTTATTCTTGCCTGAGGACGGTCTGTTGTTTGAGCAAAATTGGGAGTATTTCAATAAAGAAGTGACATACAGCTACTGTGCTAAATCACGATTTTTCAAAAATATTTCAAAGATGTGAATCATCGCTTTACTGTAAAAAAAATTTACACTTGTAATTTACTATATCCAATTGTGAGAGCAAATCCTTGAAACGCGTCGCAGACATAACGGATAAGCAGACAAACGTTCCAAATTCTTCCACTGTGTTGCTATAGTGGTGGTAGCCCGTTTACAGTTACTGGAAGTGTTTGAATCCTGCCATTAAAATTACCAGAACGTGCGTGCGATTATAGTTTTATTCCTTTAAAACATCGTCAGTGGACTGGAATGGAACATTCAGGCAAAAACAGTAGTTATTACAGATATACGAGTGTGAATGTTTACTGACAGTATTTTCCTCTGATTTCTGTTTATATCGGGAAGTGTTATCTGCTCTCATATTTTCGAGTGTTTCTCGCTCACATTCTCAGCCTGATTTTACTTTGGCACACATTTTATTCACGTTAAACACGACAAAAATTGCTTTAATACAATTTCTTTTCAGATGAGGATTTTTACTGAGGTAAAAGAAGACAAAATATTGCACGAGAAGGCTTTATGTGTAAATGAACACTAATGGTTCCACATTTTGTTGTATTTTACGCCAAGAAAATGTGAAACACTGCAAGTCACCGTGAATCAGAGCTAAAAATAGCAGCGACAAACACTGCAAAATATGCAAGCAGACAGTGGAAATCAGACGAAGACACTGTTAGTAAAATTCCACTCTCCTATATCTTTGATAATGATCTGTTTGCAGATCTATAAGCCCACAAAAATTAGGAGTATATTTCGTTCGAGACCACTGGCGATATTTCAAATGAACACAAGGAAACGGGTATAGTAAAATAAACAAACGTCTTTAGTAGTTACACAGACCGGTTTCAAATATTCTTAATATCTGTATTAATTAGCCTCGCGTGGTGGCTGGCAGAGGGTGCGTGGCGCGTGCACCGCCGGCCCCCGCCGGGCGCCGCCTGGCAGCGCGCCGAGGCGTCGCCCAGCCGGGACGCGCCCGCCGCACGCACTGACCGGGTCACGCGGCCGGGCTCGAACCCGCGGCCCCCCGCCTGGGAGGCGCGGCCCCCTGCCGGGGGCGGGGCGACGGCGACGGCGCGGCCACGCCCCCCGCCGCGGCCGCCGCCGCCGCCGCCGCGCGGCCGGACCGCGACACCGCCCCTGCCCCTCTCGGACCGCCGCCCCCACCACCTGCAGCCTCCGCCGATCTCCGCGCCTTTTTTCCTCTCCCACCCCACCCCGTCGCACCGATTCCGCCCCTCCCGGCGCGCCGTTGTTCGGGCGAGACTTGTCCTGTCCGCGTCGAGCGGGCGGCCGCTGATAAGATCGGCTCCGGGACAGGACCTGCCGGGCGGCTGCTGTCCGAGAGGCGGAGGAGGAGTAAGTGAGTGGGCGGCGGAGGGGGCAGGGAGGCGCAGCGCGGCCCGGCGCACTCGCACGTGGCGCTGGCGCGGGTGCCCACGTGGCCTGCGCCGACGCCACCGTAAACAAGACTCGCACCTTGTCGGGCCCGATTCTGCGGCGTTACATCAGCCGGCCGAATTTGCATAGGGGAACAGGCGCCCACAGCCGAGGGGCTGGCGGTGGTGGTGGCGGCCCGGATAAATTCGCTCCGCTTTATGAGCGCGCCGCGTCGTTACTAGTGAGAACGTTAGTGCGCTGCCGGAGGCGCTACCACATCCTTGCCATCTTCGACGCAAGGGCTTGTCATTCACACACCGCAGCAGGTCTGTAGGAAATAGTATAACACGGGCCCACACGGCAGCCGGCAAGACACCTGCTCAAACGGCCTAGCGCATAGCTTGTTAGAGCGCGCCGCATTAATTACAGTCAGTCAAGTACAACGGAGAGTCAGAGAATGTCTTCAATGTTACGCCCACAGCCGCATACGTAAATGTTGACCCGTATACGTAAATGTTGACCTGTTTTCTACCTCAGACTCATGGACGCAGCACTCGCACTAAATATGAGAACTCGCACAACAGAGGTCACATGTCATCCTTCTCCACACCCTGGTCTTACGAAAACTGAATAAGTAGCTGCAGAAACGAAGGGTAAAAAATATCGTTGGTGCCACGGTAACCAGGATGAACCGAATCATCATCCAGTGTGCGTCAAGAAAACAAGAATAACGGCAGCAAAGGGAGACAAAACCAACGAAGAATACTGCCATAGCACAGTTCTCGCCACATAAGTTAAACAAATACTTCTTCAACAGAGTTTTTTTTTTTTTTTTTTTTTTTTTTTGGTCATTAGTTTACTGACTGGTTTGGCGCGGCCCGCCACGAATTCCTCTCCTGTGCTAACCTCTTTATCTCAGAATAGCACTTGCAACTTACGTTCTCTATTATTTGCTGAATGTATTCCAATCTCTGTATTCCTCTACAGTTTTTGCCTTCTACAGCTACCTCTAGTACCTTGGAGGTCATTCCCCCATGTCTTAACAGACGTCTTATCAACCCGTCCCTTCTCCTTATCAGTGTTTTCCACATATTTCTTTCCTCTCCGATTCTGCGCAGAGCCTCCTCATTCCTTACCTTGTCAGTCCACCCAACTTCCAACACTCGTCTGTAGCATCACACTTCCAATGCTTAGATTTTCCTTTGTTCCGGTTTTCCCACAGTCCATGTTTCACCACCATACAATGCTGTACTCCACACGTACATTCTCAGAAATTTCTTCCTCAAATTACGGCCGACATCTGATATTAGTGGATTTCTCTTGGCCAGGAATGCCCTTTTTGCCATAGCTAGCCTGCTTTTGATGTCCTCCTTGCTCCGTCACTCGTTATCTTACTACCTAGGTAGCAGAATTTCTTAACTTCATCTACTTCGTGACCATCAATCTTGATATTAAGTTTCTCGCTTTTCTCATTTCTACTGCTTCTGATTACCTTAGTCTTTCTTCGATTTACTCTAAATCCATACTCTGTACTCATTAGACTGTACATTGCATTCAGCAGATCATGTAATAACTTTTCAGCACGCCATCGTATATAAGGGTTCGACACTACCCCCTCGCCCCCCCCCCCCCCCCACCGCACCACCACTGACCAGGAGGATGAGGGGGGGGGATGAGAAATACATTTTTTACGATAAACATAAGAAGGTGGCTTCAAAGTACGAACATTTATACAGAATTATTAAACAAAATGGGAATTAACAGAAAACTGAAATCTGGCAACTTCACAATAGAAAAGCAAAAACGGTGAGCCAATGTTAGATCGTGCTTACTGCAAGACGACCAGAGAGCCAGAGAGAGAGAGAGAGAGGGAGAGAGAGAGAGAGAGAGGATGGAGTAATTCTGAAAGAAGGGAGGCTGAAAACAATCAATCAACTAATATATTACTTCTTCAAAAATGGTTCCAATGGCTCTGAGCATTATGGGACTTAACTTCTGAGGTCATCAGTCCCCTAGAACTTATAACTACTTAAACCTAACTAACCTAAGGACATCACACACACGCATGCCCGAGGCAGGATTTGAACCTGCGACCGTAACGGTCACGCGGTTCCAGACTGTACCGCCTAGAACCGCTCGGCCACTGCGGCCGGCTATATTACTTCTTCGCTTCAAGACTTGTAGAAAGGCAGAAACGGTAACACCTGAACCTACTGAGGTATTAAAGCTGTTTGATGAGCATACACTAGGACATGAGTGCAGTGAATCAACTTCCTAACCGACGTAAACTCGTCACTATCATTTCGATCCTAGTCCCCCCGACTGGAGTCCACGAACAGCCTGAAACCACGGGCACTGAAACTGGTGAAGGCGGGAAGCGACCTGATGGCCGCGGACTTGAATAAGTCCTCAGGTCGTCGTCCTCGGCTGAGAACGGGCGTCTGTCAACATTTGTTGTTGGCGAGCGAAATGCAAATGGTCCGCGCCTCACCGGCCATTAGGGGCGGCGGCAATCAAATGGTCATCAGGAGCGCGCCGACCTGCGACCGGCAGTCGTTAGCATGTCTGCCGGCGGCGGGGGGCCACGTGAGAAGCGTCGCAGCCCACTGCGGACCAGGCTGGGAGAGGCGGTCAGCCTAGCGTCACAGGCCGTCTGAGGGCAGCTTCCTGGTGTCACCGGACTAGATGGAGCACGAAGAACTCGAAGCGGCCGAATTATTGCAGACGTTGTGGCTCTTGCTGAGACGGATAAGAATAGCGAGACGAAATCAGCAATGGTCTACCAACGAAGCGCCCCAGTACTGCGAAAACTCTGCGACGTCACCTAGCGTGAGCATAAATTGAGTAACTTTGTAATGCGGAGATTTTTTAAAGGCATGCAACGCACGTGGTGAAGCCACGGTGACTGTCCTGTCCAGTCCAGTCCAGTCCCTACCTGAAAGAAAGAGAGCTGAACAAAATTAATTTCTTGACTTGTGTTACAGATTCGAGTTTCTTGCAAAATTCCGAATTTACTGATAGTAATCGCACACCCGAATAATTAAAAAGTCATTAAACTAAATCAACTGTTTTAGGTAATAAGATTAATTTTCTCCGACCAATGGACACCACCGTTAGCTTGCCTGTAAGTAGGACCATGGATTGGCGGGCTAAAATAATTTTCACATGCACCCTGTAATTAATTAAGAAAGTAAATGCCTAAAATTTGGGCTTTTAGTTCAAATTTATGATGGAGCCATACGGACGCTGACGAGCACTTATTCCTCCCATGTTCGGAGAAGTGACGCCAAGACAGGCCGCCCAAATTGGGCACCGCGAGGCCGTCCCATCCGCCTGAGCGAGTAGCAACAGTTCCATCTCCACCCTTGTCACGGTGGCTATGGGAACGTTTCTTATCTGTAGAACCACACTACTGCGTGGCATCCGAGTTTACAAGAGTATGGAGACAAGGCTCTGTGACCCCATACAGTTGCACATGCTAGACATCCCACATCGCGGACAGTTGTAGTGAGGAAGTTACCGCCATTTGATACACAAGCGTTGTCTTCCGTTACCTTTGGAGCAGCCTTGTGCGTCTGATTAGCATGTTTCGGACTCTTGCAGCAATTATGTCAGTTGCTACCGTACGATCACGCCGTTTGCACCGCGAACATCCAGTATCGCAGTTCCAAAAAAAAAAGTTTAAATGGCTCTGAGCACAATGGGACTTAACTTCTGAGGTCATCAGTCCCCTAGAGTTTAGAACTGGTTAAACCCAACTAACCTAGGGACATCACACACATCCATTCCCGAGGCAGGATTCGAACCTGCGACCGTAGCAGTCGCGCGGTTCCAGACTGCACCGCCTGGAACCGTTCGGCCACCGCGGCCGGCAGAGCAGTTCCACAGATAGCAATGCGGTAAGCTTCGTCTTAAGTGCCCTTGTCTTTGTGATCGTATTTCGGAACTCAGACTAACATCTTCCATTTTTCTAAATTCCTTCCTGTTAAGCAATCCCCGCATCTCTTTCTGGACTCGAGGTATTCCTGTTTAGTTTCCATTGCGTCTTGACGTATTTTCTATTTCATTATTTGTCCTGCAGCAAGGTGGCAGCATGCCAAGTCACTCAGAATTCTGAGTGGACTCGATAAAATACTGTAACAAGGGTACCTCACATTTGTGCCTTAATTTTCAATATACTCGAAATTAATTTCAGTTTCTGGCTATCAGCGATCTATAGCTTTCCCACTGTCCCCTTTCCTTTAATATATATTTATATAATCAATTTTGACCATGAAACACTCGCAGTAGGCGAAGAAGGCAGATTTCTTCATAGCCCGGGACAGAAGATTAACAGGTGAAACTACCTAACCGACAGGGGAACAGTGATAGGCCATACAATGTCGCTACAGAGGTGACGACAGACAAGGGTACCGTATCTACTACAGCCGCTACAAGTTTTCCAGACGCCAGATCTAAGCGGTATAGCACACTAATCAAACCCAAAATATGACACACAACCTGAGTGCGATTTTTAGGCGGTTCTGGGCTTATCCTCAATATTCATCTCATAAAATACGATACAAAAAGAGTTAAAGCACGATAACACACAGAGCAGTTACATGATTCTGAGACTAATTATGTACTCGACTCCCCACTCTTCGGTTAACTCACTACTATAGTGAACGGAAAGGCATTCGACTACAAACTAAAAATAAAATATCAAGACCGGTGAGAAGGAATTTTACCCTCGCCCTCTCGAAGAAACTGAGATAGACATTCGGGTAATGGCCGACGTGGGCCACGCTGATTCTTTCTGCCACTGGTCACTTCATTTAACTCTGCCAATGATTTGATAATCTGAAAAATGCCACATTGTCCCATGGTTCGGACTTCACCTTAAAATGTAGGTCCCTCCTATAACTGGCTGGGTAGGTAAGTCATTCAAGGGACAGAAGAAGGCAATGTCTCCAATAGCGCTGCGCATAGTAAAGCAGTATTATGTTGAAATCAACCTCCGAGTTTCTGACGCCTTTACAAATGCACAAACATTAGTTCACAGAAAAACAGATTGATGGAGTCGAGGAAACCTGGACAGTTGGCTGCAATATAAAGTAAAGGATGAAGATGAAAAGATCTGACGGAAGAGAGAGAAATACATCAGCAGAATAATTTTAATTTGTCTCCTCATTTCGAGAGACCTAGCCTGCGAGCAGCTAGCTAGGAATGAACTGCTGCGAGTTACTCAAGAGGTACGCTGTTGAAGACAAAGTTTCTAGGAATACACAGAACATGGGGAAGGCAGACAGGCCCAGAAATGTAAGGGTAGATTAGGTGTGGAAAGCGAAAACGCTAGTGGCATGCCCCCTGAACGAAGATAAGGTTGTTATTACATAATCACCACGGCTACATCGCCAGAAGCTTAGCAAGTATTTACGAGACGGGCACCTGGTACGGCAGCCTAGACGGGCGAATCAGAGCACAGGATTTATCAGAACCCGGCTGCTGGCAAAGAAGCTTACGTCAGATGAACGCAAGACAGCCAAAAAGAGCGGCGAACAAGGATAAAGGCTCTATCTGGTGCTGTCAAACCGTAAACTAACGTCTTCGACGAGGTATGTAGTCTGTCTCAGGCTGGAACACAACGCTGTCCTGAGCCAGATTTAAAGCCGTGCCGTACTTCTCCGATTAGTGTTTGATTCCGCCGATGTTATTCTTAATCTACTGATGTACATGGCACAGAGTAAATAGTTGTTCATCTTTCCTTTCGTTATTTCTCTCCTCTTATCCAATGAAAAATGTGAGAAGCGAGCAGAGAGAGCGTCATAGAGTATTGAGATCTATTGTATGAGAAGGTAGGAGTGGTTGTGAAGTAGTCTTTGTGGAGGGCGGAATATATGTTATCTTCGGTGCCCGCGCGTATGAGTGCACTCTTGTGTGTAGTTGAGTAATAACAGGCAACTGCAGATGTAGCTAGACATGAACAACGATTAGAATCTCACTGATTCATAGAGATTATACGAGGTCAAGTAAGGTCGGATCGATCGTGAACTGGAAACCACAGTGAAATCCGACAAAGCTTTGCATAGATGTGCTGGACCTAGAAAACAGTGTCTGCCGCCAAGTATGAGTGCCTGTGAGAGATTTCACGTATGCTGCCCGTACATCGTAACTGTCATGTATTTTCTTCTTCATAACAATTCCCGGCCGCACACTGTAGGGGTAACGAGGACGTTCCAGAAGCGTTTCCGATGGGGAGTGTTTGATCACTCACCATAGAGACATGACTTCGTCTGATTTTTCTCTCTGCTCACATGAACCGCTGGCTGTGAAGACAACCCTTTGACACAGTCAGCAAGCAGTAGATCAGCGTAGCGAATTGTCGAAATGCACAGGACACTGTCTTCTATGACGAGAGTGTTGGAAAGTTGGTATAATACTACGACAAATGTCTCAGTCGGAGCGGCAATTTTGTAGACAAGTAGCTGGAAGGTGTAGCTAGCTGTTGCAAATAAAACATTTTTGATTTTCACTGTGGTTTTCGTTTTGCCACCGATAGGACTTTACTTTCCAAATAGTCCTCGTACAGATTTAAGATACATCTCTTTTGCTTTTAGATGTAAATATTACACATGTACTATGTGCCAAACTGTGTAATCCTTTATAATGTATCGCGTCTCGCATAGTTAAAAAGTAAGCAAAGGAAAAAATGCAATAATAGTAATATTATTACTGATCATAATAATACTAATTACTATTGTTATTACTTTTACTATGGTATGAGAACGTTATGTGCTTGGCACAGAGAGAGAAGTCTGACATGTATTGGCTCAAATGTCTCTGAGCACTATGGGACTTAACTTCGGGGGTGATCAGTCCCCTAGAACTTAGAACTACTTAAACCTAACTAACCAAAGGACAGCACACACATCTATGCCCGAGGCAGGATTCTAACCTGCGACCGTAGCGGTCGGCCGGTTCCAGACTGTAGCGCCTAGAACCGCGCGGCCACCCTGGCCGGCTCTGACATGTATTCAGCATTTTGTGGTCGAAAGCAAGGGGTAAACAACTTGGGCTTTATTTCCCTGGTTTTCCAAAATCGCTGCAGACACACATCAAGCCGCAGTCCAATCGTCTACCGCTGTCTCCCGTGGTCCGGCAGGCGACAGAACTTGGCCATAAAATGATTGAATACGGAGTTCGAACTGAATTATCTGTCAGACTCATAGGTACCGTACTACCCTGTAATCGGGCCTGGTTACGAAAAAAAAAAGTCGGTACTTATGGTCAGTAAACGCAAACAGCAGACAAGTCCGTGGCGTTTTTCCCGCTGAACATATTGGACACGATAGGTAAACATATTACTGGTTGTCACAAGGAGAGAGGTGCCAGTAAAAA
Source organism: Schistocerca serialis cubense (assembly GCF_023864345.2). Taxonomy (NCBI): domain Eukaryota; kingdom Metazoa; phylum Arthropoda; class Insecta; order Orthoptera; family Acrididae; genus Schistocerca; species Schistocerca serialis. The sequence goes on along the minus strand of NC_064646.1, from coordinate 80,311,082 downwards.
TATCAGACTTATCGCTAAAAGTGACGTTCTACTTTTATTGCCGGACAGGTCTCCGAGTCCCGCGCTATATACGGGTCGGACCCACAGTCTTATAAAAACAAACACGACGATTACCGTACAATTCATAACCCGAACTTCAAGCTGCGTTCACGATAACTCTAAATCAAGGAGGAAATTTTTGTCCTGAAAAGTGTTCACGCTAGAAAGCTCAGCGCAGCAGAGAGGTGGAGAGGAGGGGGAGTGGGGGGACGGGGGAAGTACTAAGTGGATCTGAAATGAGAGGGATGCGAGTAGCTCGTCCCGGCCCGGTAGGGCAAACCTGTTCCGTCACTGGAAGGGGGCCCGCGGCTTGGAGCTCTATCTGTTTCGCGCGAGCGCGGCTAAATTATAAGTGAACGCGCACTCGGCCCGCGTGTTCAATATATTCCTGCCGCGGCGGCGGATGCAAATGAGGCCCGTAAATCGGCGTCGCCCGGCGACGCGGTCGTCGCGACGAGGCGCGCTGGGCTGCTCTGCGGCGACGCACGGGCCGCGGCATGGCGTGGCGTGGGCGGCGTGGGCGGCGCGGGCCGGCACGACGACTCGAGCGGAGTTGAGGGCGTTCCCACCGCGCCGGTCGCTCGACCGCTACCGCCGCGGCAGCCCGGCTGGCCTACGCGAGAGTAATTCAGAGGTCTGTCTCTCTCAACACCTACAGTTTTTTTTTCTCTTACTGAACTGTCTTCTAGTTCTGTTAAATGCTTACTCTGCGCGACTTTATGTCGAATCAAAAAGATGGTTCCACCAAAATGTGGCGCAATGCGATCCGTACTCCGCAAACACCACAAATTGGAGGGTCCTCCCGCCGCAGCTGGAGCCGTGCAAAAAATGGGTCAATTGGCTCTGAGCACTATGGGAATTAACATCTGAAGTCATCAGTCCCCTTGACTTGCAACTACTTAAACCTAACTAACCTAAGGACATCAAAAAAATGGTTCAAATGGCTCTGAGCACTATGGGACTTAACATCGGAGGTCATCAGTCGCCTAGAACTTAGAACTAATTAAACCTAACTAACCTAAGGACATCACACACATCCATGCCCGAGGCAGGATTTGAACCTGCGACCGTAGCGGTCACGCGGTTCCAGACGAAAGCGCCTAGAACCGCACGGCCACACCGGCCGGCTAACCTAAGGACATCACACACATCCATGCCCGAGGCAGGATTCGAACCTGCGACCGTAGCAGCAACGCGGTTCCGGACTCAAGCGTCTAGAACCGCTCGGCCACAGTGGCCGGCTATATCGAATGACCTTTCGGTTCGACTGTAAAGTGTTGCTCATCATCAACCCTCAGTACGATACATTCTCTGTAACTGACTTTTCCTCAATTTTTGGCACTTAAATGCATTCCAGAATTAATCTTTCTCGATAATCTTATTAGTTTCGTCGATTTTCAGTGACTGCATTACTAACGTACGGTGACGGGATGAAGAGTTAACTGTCACTATTTTATACAATGATGTGACAAAGGTCACTGGATACCTCCTCATATCGTGTCGGACCCCCTTTTGCATCAACTCGACGTGGCATTGACTGAACATGTTGCTGGAAGAAATATAGAACCATGCTGCCTCTACAGCCGTCCGTAGCTGCGAAAGTGTTGCCCGTGCATGATTTTGTGCACGAACTGATCTCTCGGTTATGACCCATAAATGTTCGATGGGATTCATGTCGGGCGATCTGGGTTGCCAAATCACTCGTTCGAATTTTCCAGAGTGTTCACCAAACCATTCGCGAATGACTGTAGCCTAGTAGCGTGACACATTGTCATCCATGCAAATCCCTTATCGTTTTGGAACATGAAGTCCATGAATGGCCAAAATGGTCTCCAGGTAGCCGAATGATCGGTTCGGTTGGACCACAGGACCCAGTCCATTCCACGTAAACACAGCCCATATCATTATGGAGCCACCGCCAGCTTGCCCAATTACGATTAAACGTCCCGTCGACGACGAGTTCATCAAACACGGATCAAAAGTTTGAATTAGAAAAGAGAAGGTAAGGAACTCGTGGTTGTCCTTTTCAAAAGAACCATTGTGGCGTCTGCCATAGGCGAAAAGTCTGAATCTGGATTTTCCTGTAAAGAACTGAAAACTCTCTAAGCCAAGACCGCAAATAAATCTTTATTGTGATTACTAGCTTCAGCTACACACGAGCAATCTTAAGGTAAAAAAATTCTCGTTTGGTGTAATTGCCGTTAACAGCTCATTACATCATTAAAATATTTTTTTTAAATGACAGGATCCATACAGAACGTATAGGTAAAATAGTTTTACAATGTTCATGACCAATCAGATAGAATGAAGGTGATAAAACAAAGGGGTTATACCGTTAAAACATAGTAACTGAACCAATTTAATCAGTATTTGTATTTTCTCATAACAGAGATAATTGTAAGTTCGTGTAATGAGACAACACAAATACCGATTAAATTTGTATGTTGCTAAGTTTTAACGGCATAACGCCCTTGTTTTATGGCCTTCGTTTACTTGATTGGTTATGAACGAAATAAAGCTGTTTTACCTAAAAAGAAAGATTGCAACAATATGTTCAGCCGTTATGTCAGTTATACTACTAGAGAATGTTTTTATGACCTGAAGATGGTTAGTTAATAGCTGAAATTAGTAATCAAAATAAAAATTTATTTTCTATCTTTCCCTCGAAGATTTTCAGTCCTTAATATAAACATTACCATTGATCGCTTGTCGCCAACGTTGCAAATGTCAGCAAACATGATAAATTTTGATTGTTGTGGAGCACGGAACATGTTTTCATACAAAGTTTCGACAGTAGTGTTCGAAGTTTGCTTTATTTGCAACAGATTTGGAAGCCTTTCATGGTATCTTCTTCAGGCACTTCGGTAAATGCGGTAAACAATACATGTTGCTTAGCAGAAAATTAGCATAAAAACAGTTTTTGTACTCCATAACAAAGTGATTCACAGCTGAAGAAAGCTGTATCCACCGCCATGAAAGCAACAGCACAAAATCCGGAACGCCGGACGGCTATGTTTCGGATGTTGTCATCGTGATCGGGAATTTCGTTGCGTACTACTCATTCCGAAGAATACTCGCTTGAGAGAAGGGTCACTAAATCGCACTCAAACCCTTTGGGGTCTCAGGGAAGAAGACAAAAAAATAGTTCAAATGGCTCTGAGCACTATGGGACTTAACTTCTGGGTCATCAGTCCCCTAGAACTTAGAACTACTTAAACCTTACTAACCTAAGGATATCACACACATCCATGCCCGATACAGGATTCGAACCTGCGACTGTAGCGGTCGCGCGGTTCCAGACTGTAGCGCCTAGAACCCCTCGGCCAGCCCGGCCGGCGGAAGAAGACAGGTCCGAAGGGGGTGTATTAGGAAATCAGGCGTCGCTCATTGAAGGTTCGCGAGCGCCGCCCAAATGTCAACACCGAGTGTCTGTGGAGATTTAGGAAAAATGCAGAATATCTTTATTTACAGTTATAACGTTCTGATTTGAAAGTTGTGGGGGATATTAGAGTTCAAATCCAGGTGACGGAGTCTGGCCTCCGAAACATGTTCTCAAAGGTTTCTCTTATGGATATAAAAGCATTGATCTGCTTCCAAACAATGTTCCGCATAGGATATTTTGGCACCGGTGAAAAGTGCGAGTACGAGTGGAGTAGGTAAACAATGCTCTCACACTGACGCGGGCCGGTGGGCAAGTTATCTGTAGTGCCTGCTAAAGAAAGAGCCAGCAGCCGTGTGTTTTCAGTGTCTCCACGCCGCCTGTGAGCAGAAATCGGCACAACACCTGCACGTCGGAAAGCCGACACCTCGGATGCGCGAGCTCTTCTTTTGGAGGACGGCTCGTCGCAGAAACACACAACCGAAGCCGGGCGGGCAGGAGCAGCAGAGGAATTGACAGGAACAAGCGGCGCCGTATCCGTGTACCGAGAGAGTGACGCATAAAGGAAGAGGGCGGCGGGGGCGGGGGAGGGCGGGGGGCGGGGAGGGGCAGAGCGACAAAGAGCGTCGCGGCACACGTGGTCGCCACATGTGTCACCGCAGACATCACAGCCGATATATACCGCAGAGGCAGCGGCAGCGGCAGAGGCAAGGCGGCGTCCTGGGGGGCCGGTCCGCCACAAAAAAGCCCCCAGCCGCCCCACAGATTACCCACACTTGCTGGCGCGCTGGCCCACTTTGCGGAAAGCCAGCTGCCACCTGCGGCTAGCTCTAGCCAGAGAGATAGAGGGGCAGACCTGCTTTATACGTCCAACAGCGCCGCGGTAGGGGCGAGTATGCGGTAAGGTAACAAGTGTCAGTAGAATGATGCCTATAACACGGCAAGCAAATAAAAATAACAAAAACCTTGCTCTTCTCGGTGGCAGCTTGGTACACTAATAACACAGTTCGACCGACGTGCCACAGTAGCTGAGACATCATCATCATCATTAGTGTTCTGCCTAAAGGCAGGTTTTTAGATGGTAGTTCTCCAGGCTGTCCGGTCTTCTGCCATCCTCTTCAGGTCTGCATAATTTCCTCTTCCCTTTATGTCGTCTATCACCTTGTATCTCCTTCTTCCTCTCAGTCTTCTCCCACAAACCAATCCTTCCAAAGCATCTACTAGCAAGCACTCCTTTCTCAATGAATGTCCCAACCAGTTCCTTTTCCTTTCTCTTACAACCTTCAGCAGACATCTTATCTCACCAACCCTTTCCAATATTCTTTCATTACTCACTCTTTCCATCCAGCTTATTCTCTTCATTCTCCTCCACATCCACATCTCAGATGCTTCTAACCTTTTTTCATCTTTTCGTCTCAGTGTCCATGTTTCTGCCCCATATAGTGCCACACTCCAGACAAAACATTTGCCAAGCCTTTTCCTTAGTCCTTTATCTAATTTGCCACATAAGAGTCTCCTCTTTCTGTTGAACGCCTCCTTCGCTATGGCAATTCGAGTTTTCACCTCCTGATGACATCTCAAGTCTTCAGTTATTGTGCTTCCGAGATATTTAAATTCACTTACTTGGCTAATGGTAGATTATCCTATTTTAATACTGGACAGTCTGCGTCTTGTACTGATGACCATACTCTTTGTTTTTGCTGTGTTTATTTGCATCGCATATTCCACACAAGCTTCATTCCGATCTTTGAGCATGTTATTCACTGGCCGCTCACTTTCTGCCACTAATACCATGTCATCAGAAAATCTTCTTATACATATATAGAATCTTATAAATATATAGAATGTATAAGATTTGTATATATAGCTGAGACACTGAACCCGTATTTCATTCACAAGGCTAAATGGAAGGAAGGAAAGAACATTAGGGCCGAAAGTCTCGTCGACGAGGTTATAGGGAACGTGGCAGGTCTAACAACAGGCGTCAAGAGCCGCTAGGAACGTACCTTCATTAAAGCAGAAAGGTACGACCGTGTTGCGGGAATTATCACAGCTATTTAGAATTTAGAGAACTCACAGAAAACCTAAATCAGAGTGGCCGATGGGAAGGGCAGTGACTCGGGTTGGGTGGGTGGATGGGTAGTGAGGATGCATCCCAACCCTGTGCCAAGTTCAATGCCTTGACCACCTCCATCATTCTGAAAGTGAATTCTAGCTGCCCCCTCCCCCAATCCTGCAAGTCCCAAACTTCACGCCACTAAATGAGAATCAGCTGAAATGAGAAACAGTAGCACCACTACGAACGTTCCAACGACGACGGACGACGTACCACCTGTAACGGGAACAAGAGGACCTTTTCCCAACACTTCTTTAAAGCATCAAAATTTGTTACTTACGAGTGACAGTCATCTCTCTTTCGCTATACCAGTCTTACAGGCTTCTAGGAGAAAAAAAGGAAAAAGAGAGATATTTGGATAGACTTACTGACTGATAGAAAGAGGAAGGACGGTATCAAATGAAATTAATTAATTTACCCACTAACCAAATGCTGACGCTCAATCCTGCCCTGGAGCAATGAAACTAAGTATGAACAATCAAAGGACAAGTAGTCTCCCAGGTGTGTGAGGGCGTCTCAAAAATGATTCACTGCTTTATCACTCACTGGAGCTACCTGGAGCTATTATATTTATAGGCTATGCTTCAGAATCTCTCCTTCTGTGCCTTTGTGGTGGATCTGAGCACTGCTGAGCTTCGTAAATACTACGGTTAAGTGCTCTGGTTCCAGCCTTTGAGACACATTTTGTAATGCTGTCTTATAGTATTACAAAAGCAGTTCTTTAACTTTGTAACACTAACTGAAAGTGTCACGCACCCACAACATTTTCGTAGATGCCGGATGAGGTGTTCATAAACATTTGTTGTAAAGTTAAATGAACAGTTCACTCAGCGATGGAGTTTACGTTGGTTTACAGCGCATAATCCGATTAATTAATGACAGTGAACAGAAAACGTCAGGCATCGTACGAAAGGAGTGTTAAATATTGGATAGAAGGAATGGTGCATTTCTATGTTAAATAACCATTGGTCGGTTTCCGCAGACCAGAAGGTTGCTTTTTGTTGCAACGAAAGACCCGGCGCCATCTCTGACTGCAAGAGAAATCCTCTTGCCCCTTGTTTAGAGTTATAAACCAGGGGGCGTTTTCAAAAGCGCCACCAGGCTGTACGGTTTCTTAAAAGTGCGGAGAATCAGTGTAAGTTATGCAACACATCGCCTCTGATTCCGCCCTACGATATAATCACGGAACTGTTGAAATCTCTGGGCAGGACACCGCTGAAGCGTATTGTGGAAAAAGCCACACAGTTGCAAATACCGCATTTCTGTCCCATACAGCCCGAGGAAATTAGTCATGTGTTACAGAATGATAAAGAACACGTGCATATTTTGACTTACTTGCTGTATCTTGTATAAACAACTTAGAATTATACGAACCGAAAGCCACTATAATTTCCCATTGGTTTGCATGATTCTACGCGTTTTACCTAATGGTCAGAACTATAATGAACTTGTCAAAAGCGAGTGTGCCCGACGCCACACTCTTTTGGAAGAGTGCGTAGTGTATTCATAGTAGAGGAGTTCGGATGTTCGAATGTAGTTTCGAGTTATATTTTTAATTCTTGTTGGACACTATCAAAGCTATTTACTTCCGTATGTGACCATTTCCTTTGTAAAATTAGAAATATGAGAGTTGAAAGTAGTGAAACTAATGTACTGCATCACTTCAATAGCGTCGGAGCTGGTGGTCAAACGTGTGCTTACAAACCGCGAGGTCGCGGGATCGAATCGCGTTCGGACCATAGAAATCTTCAGTCTAAATCTTCAGTCTGCCATTAATCTAGCCTTAGCAGCACAACGATGTTAAGTGTCGCCAGAAACAGCACGTCGTTCGGACTTCTCGTTAAACTGTAGGTGCCTTGTTGGGTAACTCGTGTAGATTAGGGACATGCAAGTCGCCGGACTGCCGTCCACTCGCGAGATTTGCATTTGGCTATTGAACCACACGAAATTATTGTTACTGCTGTTATTATTACTACACCAGTATATGTATCCAGAATGAGATTTTCACTCTGCAGCGGAGTGTGCGCTGATATGAAACTTCCTGGCAGATTAAAACTGTGTGCCGGACCGAGACTCGAACTCGGGACCTTTGCCTTTCGCGGGCAAGTGCTCTACCAACTGAGCCACACCAAGCACGACTCACGCCCCGTGACGTGCTTGGGTAGCTCAGTTGGTAGAGCACTTGCCGCGAAAGGCAAAGGTCCCGAGTTCGAGTCTCGGTCCGGCACACAGTTTTAATCTTCCAGGAAGTTTCACCAGTATATGTACTTCACCAGCATATGCAAATTGTTTGGAAAGCTGAACTGCGGGTGGGGGGAAGCTGTGTTTTTCGACGGGTACATCAGTATGGCAGCAGTTACTGACTGAATGAAATCACAACGGAAAAAAGACTTGTATTAGACTAATATTGAAGCAGATATATGCAGTGTAGCAATACCTACAAATTTTATATAGCTTTTTTTTTTTACCAGTAGTACGGTCCGAAAAACATAAACAGCTTGTGGGTGGATTTGATTTGAAATTTCCTGTTTGATGGATAACGGCCTTCCTTGCTGGAGATACGTCGCAAGACTTCAAGAGTCGTGTGAGAAGTTCTTGGAAAGGTCCTGGCTGGAAAGAACGACAAAAAACAAAGGAGGGGGCATCAGTTGCGCTTTGAACCGTTGTCTTCCGAGAAGCGGCGCTCGTGGCTGTCACAAGTATCTGGCGAGGCGGAGATCCTTTGTTCGGCTGACGGAAGGATGGCGCCCGTCAAAGGCTGAGCCTTCGTCCGTTCTAAACCTACCAGCAGAGAGACGAGACTTGTTCATCCTACAGTACCATGTAAAAGCAGGGTGTTTCTGATAGGTGTCTGAAGTGTTCCATTGCTCACGGTAGGTCGCCTTGTAGCACGGGCATGTCACCTTCGTTTATGAGATTTGCAAAATATCTTTGTAGGTAAAAGAGATTCTGTAATGGGGGCAGAGTCCCTCAGTTCAGACTTCCTGCCGTCGTACGCTCAGAAAATGCTCCGTCATTGGCTGACGTCGCCGGCTGCCCTGCAGAAATAATAAGTCAGCGTTCCGGGAAGGCTTCCTCGGCCGATCAGCCGCATCGGCCCCCGCTTTTCCTCCTACGGCCGTTTTCTGGCTGCCGAGATAGCACGGCCCTCTGGGGACCGTTCTGTCTGGACTGCGCCAGCCGATAGCGAGCGCTTATCAGTGGCAGCTGCTAGTTTCGCCAACCTCGACGGAATCAATTTCCCTGCGGCGGGCGGGTCGAATGTGCCGGGTTATCGTCGCCACCCGATACGGGCCAGGGGGCGGATGGGACAGATAACGCCCACTGGTCGCTGTAGAGGACTGATCTCTCGTCACCGGCTGAGAGCACGGCCGAGGTACGAGCGCGACTCTGCTTGCTGGCCGTCCTCAAGTGGCTCCTTCCACCAGTGTACCTTTTTCGGAACGAAAAACAAAAAATCAATTTAGGCACTGCTGTAGTAACTTTGCACTCTAAAATACCTTGGAGGGTCCTGATAAAAAAAAAGAACTGATATTCGACAACAGTGCATCGGCGATGGGTGCTATGAGATTACAGGTGCCCCCTAATGTAGTAGTACAAATGGTTCAAATGGCCCTGAGCACTATGGGACTTAACTTCTGAGGTCATCAGTCCCCTAGAACTTAGAACTACTTAAACCTAACTAACCTAAGGACATCACACACATCCTTGTCCGAGGCAGCATTCGAACCTGCGACCGTAGCGGTCTCGCGGTTCCAGACCGCAGCGCCTAGAACCGCACGGCCACTTCGGCCGGCACCCAACGAAAAACGAGTGATTCTAGGACAATGAGACTTTGTGAAAACATTTGTAAGGAAATGCAGAAGAGAAATAACGAATAAATAACTGATTTCAGCATGTTTTTCTTCAACCTTTAACTTCAACACTTGCAAGGAACGTAAGAGCAAAGTCTACTCGTCTTTGTCACGTGCCAAAAGCTGTTAAGTAATGTGAAGTTCGTACAGATACTATTTCACTTTTCAATGGTGGATCACTAAATTTTCAGCTTTCGTGACAGAGCTCGTACACTGTTTGATGATCACACATTGCGTCCAGCATTCTCAGCCATGACAGCAGAATCTTCTTGAACAGTTTATGACGCAAATTGGCCGTCGGCCTCTACCAGAAGCAGTACTTAAATAGGCAGAGCTTCTGAATCGTGTTGCCGGCCGAAGTGGCCGTGCGGTTAAAGGCGCTGCAGTCTGGAACCGCAGGACCGCTACGGTCGCAGGTTCGAATCCTGCCTCGGGCATGGATGTTTGTGATGTCCTTAGGTTAGTTAGGTTTAACTAGTTCTAAGTTCTAGGGGACTAATGACCTCAGCAGTTGAGTCCCATAGTGCTCAGAGCCATTTGAACCATCTGAATCGTGTTCTTCAACCCCCGGTGCGGAAAGAGGACCTTTCCGTATTCCTTTAATAAGAAGAGCAGCACCGCTATTGGTGTTGTTTTGATAAAACCACTTTACTCGTAAAGCCCATCTCACCTTGTCGAGACCCGTGTTGACTACCGGCAACTATAATGCGCACGAATGCCTGTGTTTCAGCCCTACGTCACCGTACCAGAGGTCGACGCCTAACGACAAGTGATGAGACGAACACCGCTGACAAAGCAAATCCTGCAGCGCACAATCTGGAGATCATTTCTATGAAGCTGGCTGCTCATATGGTAAACAGTTTTCCGTCTACACTGGCTGAAGTTTAATTATTAATACCCCTGCATAATTCTATTTGATGTAATTGAAACATTTTTACAAGCTGAAAGAAATTCGACGTGCTTTTGAAAAACGTCAGAACGTTTTGGTTCAAAAAATGGCTCTGAGCACTATGGGACTTAACATCTGTGGCCATCAGTCCCCTAAAACTTAGAATTACTTAAACCTAACTAACCCAAGGACATCACACACATCCATGCCCGAAGGAGGATTCGAACCTACGATCGGTCACGCGGTTCCAGACTGAAGCGCCTAGAACCTGAGAACGTTTTCCTTGGTGTGATGGTCAGTGCTCTCTTGCTTTACTATGTGCAGTAAATACGCGCAAGTTTTAGAGAAAAATGACGGCGACTCCCTGCGAAAGAAAACACTGCTGTGCTAATCAGTTCCAAGTCCATCCACCAAGTGACATCAGAGGAAAAGAAACAAAAGATAGGCAATCAGGAGGGCAAATAATTAAACGAGAGTTCCATTAGGTGGCGCATGTTCTGTAACTGCCAATCCTCCGCCAGTCGTCACAATCCTTCTGTTATGAAAAGCTTTTCCGCAGCTTCCTGTTGCAACGTGGGACCCGCGGCGTGGCTAATGATATCTTACGCGAACGGGGTCGGAGTTGTGTAACAGCCGGTTTGGATGTCTGCAGACATCGGGACAGTCCGAAAGGTACAATTAATCCTCATTAGCCGATGACGAAAGGCGGGGAGTAATCAGTCGTTGTCTGAGCAGGACGAAGATAACGAGAAAAAAAAAGGATGCCTCGCCGCATTGTGACACAATTTTACTAGGGAGTAATTGCGTAAAAGTGCCTTCCCAAATCGTTTAATTGAAACAGCGCCTTTTAAGCTGACGCAACGGTAGGAGAGACGGAAGGTTGCGAACGTGCAGCCGACCCTTGTAAGGGCCGGCAGTATCAGAAAGGCGACGCTACACAAACGGAACTACTTTTATTTAGTGTGTATCGTCAGCGACTGACCTACATAGCGACCGGGCGGGCGTCTACTGTGGCTCGTCGTAAACGCGGGGATAAATAAGGCGACGTGCCGGTGGCCGTCGCACAGCAGAAAGGCGACGGAAGCCGCCGCTGTAAACAGTCCCGCGAGGCGCGGCAGTGGCTCTGCACGGTCGCAGTTTGCGCACGCGGCGGGCAGGCCGAGGCGTCACGCGACATGTCAGCCACGTGTGTCTCGCGCCGCGCCCTCCGTGCTAAATGTACTGCCCGCTACGGTCTCGATGCTCGCTTGTATTAGCTAGGCCGATGATACGTTTTGCTCCTCCCAAAATAACATATCACCGACTGCTACTAAGTGAAATCACTTTTATTTCCCTACCAGTTTCGATCAAAACGATAACCCACAGGTTCAGAAACAACACTTTAGCATCCCTATGTGTAAACAGTCACGAGTTCGGAAAAGACCGTTCTGTACCGAATAAGTTAGAGAATAAGATAGAGAAGATCCAAAGAAGAGCGGCGCGTTTCGTCACAGGATTATTTGGTAAGCGTGATAGCGTTACGGAGATGTTTAGCAAACTCAAGTGGCAGACTCTGCATCGCGGTGTAGCTTGCTGTCCAGGTTTCGAGAGGGTGCGTTTCTGGATGAGGTATCGAATATATTGCTTCCCCCTACTTATACCTCCCGAGGAGATCACGAATGTAAAATTAGAGAGATTCGAGCGCGCATGGAGGCTTTCCGGCAGTCGTTCTTCCCGCGAACCATATGCGACTGGAACCGAAAGGGAGGTAATGACAGTGGCACGTGAAGTGCCCTCCGCCACACACCGTTGGGTGGCTTGCGGAGTATAAATGTAGATGTAGATGTAGAAGTTACAGTATTGGAAATCAGTATAAAGCCAGAATTACTAGGAAGGTAATACATGGTGTTTATAAATGAATATCGTGGTTTTAAAGCTTTATAATATTTATTACATTAAACTTACAGTTATAAATGACATGTCAAATGAAAGAGCAACTCAAACAGTTTTACCAAGAACCTTATAAATGTTCAACGTGAACACCATTTGTCACACGGCACACATCAAGTCTATAGCCGAGCGCTGGATAGGCCGCAAGGGGCCCAATGACAGGGCCTGCTTTGCATGGCCTCCACGTTCACCCGACCTAACGCCATGCCATTTTTTCCTTTGGGGCTTCATCAAGGATCGTGCGTACGTGCCTCCGCTACCAGCAGAGCTCCCTGAATTAAGGAACCTGTTGAAGCAGCTGTTGCTACAATCACTGAAGAAACACTTATCAACGTTTGGGAAGAACTCGGCTGTAGACTTGATGTGTGCCGTGCGGCAAATGGTGCTCACATTGAACATTTATAAGGTTCTTGGTAAAACTGTTTGAGTTGCTCTTTCATTTGACAATCAATTTATAACTGTAAGTTTAATATAATAAATATTATAAAGCATTAAAACCCCGATATTCATTTATAAACACCATGTATACAACGTCAGAAGTATACATGTATCGAATTTATTATGAAATTAGTAGATACATGTCAGAAATAAACAATCATGATGAAATTACATAGTTTCTTTCATAACACAAGTAACAAAATTAGGCGTCTGCATTTCGTGGATGGTAATTGGTGTAAAGGCACTGACTGCCCTGCTCTGTTACTGCACTGTTAGTATGTTGTCCAACCTCTGTTCCTTCAAATTGCTTGAAAAATTCGCCATTAATTTTGTTTGGGTTTGTAGTTCTTGCTGTAAAACTGTCGGCCGCTCCTCTCGCATAGCTCTTTCTAGTTCGAATATGCATTCATTGGCCCGCATCTCGTGGTCGTGCGGTAGCATTCTCGCTTCCCGCGCCCGGGTTCCCGGGTTCGATTCCCGGCAGGGTCAGGGATTTTCTCTGCCTCGTGATGCCTGGGTGTTGTGTGATGTCCTTAGGTTAGTTAGGTTTAAGTAGTTCTAAGTTCTAGGGGACTGATGACCATAGATGTTAAGTCCCATAGTGCTCAGAGCCATTTGAACCATTTTGCTTTCATTGCGAAAAATACGCCTTGCAAATATTCCCCAAAGGTTTTCTATGGAGTTCAATCCTAGGTTACGTTCAGTCCAGAGCAGAACATCGATACTTTTATCTTCAAACCACTTTTTGGTTGCGGAGAAACGTGCACAGATGCATTATCTTGTTCAAACATTAGACTTTAGTCACGTAGGTTCCCATACATTCTTATCCATTCTGTCTCTAGCATCTCACATGTACATATTAAGAGTTCATTCTAGTGTTCACTCAAACAATGCGTGATTTATCTTTAGTGCAGAATGCTCCCCAAATCATTACACTTGCACCACTAAAATTTATGCTCATTCTTATCTGCTGCTCTGTTCTCACATAATGACAATCGCAATGAAATCCATCCGGACCATCTAAATTAAACTACTTCTTCTCACTGAAGCTCACTTTATCCCATTTTCTAAAAACGATAAATGTTTAGTATAAACTGTAAACGAAATAACAGAAGCCTAATTCATTGATTTAGTATTCAAAACTTATGTACATGTCGTGATGGTAAAAACAATGTTCATTTCACTAACCGCCATAGGTTGGTATTCTAATTGTACGTTATTGGTGTCTAATTAGCATTTTACACGTCTTCGAAGAGTCCATATAGGTAAGGCTCAAGTACTGACAAATATTTGCTTACATGTGAGAACGATCTAAATAGCAAGCTCAGATTAAAGAAGTTATCAGACGGAATATTGCGATGTTTCGCTATACGCGTTCCTGTATGACCGCCTCCTCAGCATATCCGTGAACGGCGCAGCTAGACTGTTAAAAGTGCCGCTTGGTATGCGAATCACAAGCAATTTTGTGATACTGAAACGTACAGAGAATAAATAAAAACTATGGTACGGAATCTTGCCTTTCCCGGGCAATGTGTGTACAGACTGAGCTATTAAGGCACTAGTCAAGCCCTACGCAACATATTTCCTTCAGTCAATGCTTCTCTCCTCTTTTCCGAACTTCATATGAGCTCTCCTGTATACCTAGCGGGCCCAGCACTTTTGGAAGGGTGGATACAACGGAAGAATGGTCTCGTCAATGCCTAGGAGACTTTTTTAAAAACAGCTCTCACGCCGCTACGGAGTGAAAGCCTTGCCCTGTATAGAGATAAAAAAAGTAACGTAAAGAGGCAGAAAACGCCTAGAAACACTGGGGGATCGAGTCCTTACTCCAAATCGAATGCTGCGGACGGGTGCAAACTAACAAGGGGAGGCCGCCAATTGTGAAATTCAGATTCGATTCATACTGCACATAATAAAAGCTCATGCTCAGAGGTGTTATGTGGCAAAGCACCAAGATGCACTTCTCAGCCGTTGTCGAGAAAATCGACAGTTAAAAGAAACCGTTGCGGTGAAATACTCTCGACGATTAATAATTCTCTACAGCGTCGTGGCGCAGCGTTAAGCGCTCGGGTTCGTAATCCGAAGGTCGCCGGATCGAATCTCGCACTATGCAACCTTGTTTTTTAGTATTTGTTTTTTATAATTCCCGGCAATCAGTTGCAACAATTATGCATATAATAAGTTGTTGAAAGTCGTTTGTCGTGGAAAAACTGGCGACTTCGAACATCATTATGTTTTCCTCAAACAAAGTTGTATTTCACAAATGTTATTAATTATCTTCATAATGTTAACCACGTATAGTTAACGGAAGACGTAGAAACGATATTCCGAAACGAATACGTATAGCGTAAGTCAAACGTTCGAATTAGAATAGAGACCCCACGAACACAAATTTGCTGTGGCAGGTATGAAATATAAACTCCGTTACCCGCTCGTTACACTTGAATGACACATGTTGAATGGGCCGAAACGAGCCGCCGCATAACAGCGTAGTTGCCTGCTAACTTCGAAAGAAGGTAGATGCGGTCCCTAGCGCAATTTATAACAGTGTCGAAAATCAGTGCGGACGGGAGAGCTTTGGTACACCCTGTTAAAAAAAAAACGGAAAAATGGAGGCGGTACAATTGGAGAGCGATCCGCCTTCACCAACATGCATAAGCAATTCATTAATATAAGCAATTCATTAATACTTTATATATATATATTTGAATTACAAAAAACTAATAATAAAAAAAATTACATGGCCCGAGATTCGATCCGGCGACCTTTGGATTACGAACCCGAGCGCTTACCGCTGCGCCATGACGCTGTATAAAATTATTAATCGTCGAGAGTATTTCACCGCAACGGTTTCTTTTAACTGTCGATTTTCTCGACAACGGCTGAGAAGTGCATCTTGGTGCTTTGCCACATTACACCTCTGACCATGAGCTTTTATTATGCGGAGTATGAATCGAATCTGAATTTCACAATTGGCGGCCTCCCCTTGTCAGACAAGTCGACGTTTGAAGCGAAGAGCTCCGACAGCAGTTTACGTCGAGACGTCAGCAGGGCGAGGCACCTGTTTTCCCAACTCCGGACGCTGCGCCGGGACGTGTGAAGTGCAGTAAGGACAGGTGCGGCTGTTGCCTGTGGGAACGGCGGGGGTCGATCGGCGTGTGCTGATAGCGAGCAGGGCATCGCAGCCCGCCGGCTGGTTCTGCTGTGGGCCGTCATTGTCTGCGCAGCCGCCGCGTTTCCGGCTTGCCTCATTCCGTGGCCGCAATTATTCCCAGGGCCCGTAATAAAACGCTTGCGGCAATGCGTCAAGAAAGCGTGCGAAATCTTTCTCATTACGCTGCCATCGCCGCAGATTTTCAGTTCCTTTATTCGTTTCATTTCTTTTCTCACCCCCTCTCCCCTCACCCACACTACTACCTTTTTTTCTTCCATTGCCTTTGCGGTCCCAAGCGCTGTTGTAGAACAATTGTCGAGAGCCGCTCGGGCGACATCGTAAAAACATAAGAATAATTTCGTGTCAGATCTGCCCTGCCTTGTGGTCATGGCGCAGGGCGGTGGCCCTTTTGGAGACATTGTTCCACCCGGACGTTTTGATTGGTCGGGACGAAGCAATTTGCTCGCTTCCACTGCGAGCGGAAAAGTGCTTGCCTGTGTGGCCTTCACGGAGATACCTTAGTCGGGCCATAAGGAAAGAATATTACTGTGTGGTTCATGCAGCCATTACAGCCAGGGTTGTTTCCATAAAGCAACGATACTGACTCACAAATCGGTACGGATTTAAGTTATTGTGTACTTCACTTGCATGACAGTAGCAACATTTCCTTTATAAAACTGAGTCTTCCCACACCTATAGTTATTGTCCAAATGCTACGAGACCCATAATGCTGTAGCCTACGAGAGCAGTAAAACTTGATGTGAACACTAGAGAACCGTAAAACATTTAATGGAATGACTTTCGGAGAAGTTGCTGCAACGATAATTGCGGTATAGATGAGCAAATGTAGCGGAATGTGGTGTTGAAGTTTCCAAACAAGGAGCATCATAGAAATCACACAGATAATTGTAGACTTGAAAGTTTTCGTTTCATAACAAGCGGAAAAATAGGAGCGTGCTCTGCAACTAAACTGAATGGAAGAAGAAGAAGAATGACACATTGTAATGCACGTCTCCACCTATGGTATAAAAATGAAGAAAATGTCAGGAGGAGATTCGATGGCTTGTTACAGAGTTATGATGTAATTTTAATTTATTCAGCTTGTTGCCCAATTATCTTTATTTAACGGAAAATACTTCACAACAATGAAAAAGTCTGTAATACAACACGAAACACAAAACAATGCAAAAACCCTCAAACAGACGCAAAACTAGTGTAATTGGGTAGCTGTCGATGGGAGAACGTTGAGCATAGCTCTGCCATTGCATTCTGTGAAGCCGTACGTGAGGTTCATTTTGAAAAACTCTCCACCTGTAAATCTATCAGTACTGCTATGTTAACGAACTAACATAGCGAGAATAAAAAATATAGACCTGAGCAGTGCTTAACGCAATCTCGAGGCAGAAGAGTAAAGCGGGTTTCACTGTTGTCAGCGTGCACCACGATTGAATGGAACATGTGTTTTTCCCAACAAGGCACACCGCGCCACCGTCAACATTTGCAGTGTTATGCAGATATTTTCAGTGCAACACAGGGATAAATGAAGAAATCAAACAAAATGCAATTACTATGGAACATGCCAAGGGAGGACATGGCTCCTTTGCACCAAAATACCCAGAAAATATCCCTGAACAACCTCTGAAATTTTGTCGGTGGAGTTTTGGTTCGCCCTGATGTTTCAAAGTTGTCGACTGTAATAATTTTTAATTACTGAATGCTATTTCTTTTATTAAGAACGATATATAATTCTACCTGTTTTTTAAAGGTCTGTTTTATATATATATATATATATATATATATATATATATATATATATATATATATATATATATATATATATATATGACGTTTTTAATTAATAGACGGCATTCGATCACTAAACGTTACTACAATTGACAACTTTCAAACTACTGCCAAGTTTGTTACTTACAAAATGCATTCTACTGTTATAATGTCAAAAAATGAGAGACTAAAATTGTTTAAGATAATCTTCTTTTTGGACTATGCTAGTCACGGAACTACTTTTAGGGAGAATTCCTACTCCTCGCTCTGAAGATCTTAAATCTCAGTCTCTGTATTAACAGGTGGCAAATGAGAAATTATTTTCAGTTTGCGAAATTACGAGAAACACTGCCGTAACGGGGAAGCGGAGGCGGAGAGGACGAACACCGATGGCGCAACGGCATAGAATGGATTAGGTCGTCGTTTTCTTAAGTGATGCAGCCGGCCGTTCTCTGCTTTAAAGACGTCACGGAAAACTTAATCAGGGCGTCCGAACAAGTCTTTGAATACTTATCCAATCGAAGCTATGCCACAACTGGTGTGCCACCTCTATATAATGGAGTCGACGAAATAATATGTCTGAGAGTAGTGGCACTGATGCCAGCTTTCAACTGCGAAACACAAACGGTTGTAGGCGAAAACAGTAATGACGCATACAAGATCTCGTTACGTGATAGAGGTAGACGCACGATGGAGACTGAGACGCGCCAAGCCTATTGCAACCGTTTGGGATCTTCTTTCGCTGACTTTATTTTAGGTCGTATTCAAGGTAGCCATTGAGGGGGGGGGGGGTGTACATTCAGGGTACATAAGAATGTTTGATATATTCAGTAAAAAGATATGATCTGCAGTAAACACGGTAACATACAATATGTGGGAAGAAATGGAAGACCAAGGGAGAACTGCACGGATTAAAAAGGCTGTGAGGCAAGGATGCAGTCTTTCGGCCCAACTCTTCAGTCTATACATCGAACTAATAACGGAAATAACAGTAATGTCTAAGACTAGGATTAAAAGTCATGGTGAAATGATATCAATGATAAGTTTCGGCGATGATACTGCTGTCATCAGTGAAAGAGGGAAAGAAGTGCAGCACTTCTGAATGAAATTACCAGTTTACGAGTACAGAACATGGATTTTGAGTAAACGCAGGAAACACGGAACTGGGGACAACGTAGCACACGAAGTAAAGGAATTCAGCTACCTTGAAAGCAAAATAACGCATGACAGACGAAACAGGAGGATGTAGGAAGCAGAGTAGCACAGATTAAAATGTCATTCCTCGCTACCAGTATGAAACTTGAGTTTTAGTTTGAGGAAGAAATTTCTGAGAATGAGCACATGGAGCGCAGCATTGTACTGAACTGAGTCGCAGATTTTACGAATACCGGAGAAGGGAATCGAGGCGTTTGAGTTCTGGTATTAGAAAGGGCTGAGGAAAATTAAGTTGACTGATATGATAAGAAGCGAGATGGTACTCTGGATCGACGAGGAAAGGAAGATGAGACAGGATCATACAAAATTAGACACGCAGGCATATGGTTCAAATGGCTCTGAGCACTATGGGACTTATCTGTGGTCATCAGTCCCCTAGAACTTAGAACTACTTAAACCTAACTAACCTAAGGACATCACACACATCCATGCCCGAGGCAGGATTCGAACCTGCGACCGTAGCAGTCCCGCGGTTCCGGACTGAGCGCCTAGAACCGCGAGACCACCGCGGCCGGCACGCAGGCATAACTACTACGATACTAGACGGGGCCACACAGGCCAAAAACTGTACAAGAAGACACACTGGAATTCATCTAGGGAATGATACTGTGTTAGTCTGAGCTGAAGGCATCGGCACCGGGAGAGAAGTCGGGACGAGCAGCATCGAACCAGTGAGACGACGGTGTTGAACTTGGTGAAGGTCACAAGCAAAACGACGCTGGTACTGAACGCCAGAGCAGGGCAGACTGCCGTTAGAGAAGAGGCGAGGTGGGGGAGGGGCGTGGGCGCCCCCGCTTCGCGGCAAGAGTTTCGTGAGCCGCGGGTAGTCCGAGGCGCGGCCCGATTGAACGATATTGATTCTTGGCGCTGCCTTGCCTTGCCTTGCCTGTAATTTTATCGTGGCGTGATCCGTCGGCGGAGCGCACTCACTCACACAGGCACGAATGTACACGGACGCTGAAACACACGTAAAACACTTTGGCGGGGCCCGAAACACGGAAGGCGCCTCGCGACATTCTAGAAGACACTGGTCGTGCACTAGGGTAGCATGTCAACGGTCTCTAAGTCGGCACTCTATACTATTATCACAGAATAACTTGTGACATATCCAATATTTCTCGTTGTATGCGCGATAGCCGAAGTTTCACTCCACGTAAGTTTCTAACTACCGTATTCAGCCCAGTATTCACCTAGGTGGATGTGATAAACTGCCTAAAAGCCACTCCCAGGTTGGACGGCTCACCAGGCCACGTCGTTAATCCGCAAAACGGATTCGATCCGGGGCAGGTTCGCCTCCCAGAATCCCGGTGGCGGCAGATTAACGAGCTCGCCTGTGGGTGTGTTCAGTCTAAACCACAACACTGGTATCCTTATTGACACACAAAGTCGTTTTCTAGACTGTTCTTCAAAATTTTTTCTGGGCACTTCTCAAATACAAACAAAATTTATTTTACCGCAAGAAGTTTCACGCAAACGACGAGCTTTGTAAATTAGATGTAGCGTTAAAGATGAAATGTACTTACAACGATGCAAAAAGACCTGATACTATTTACTTACACCCTAAATAGTCCTCTTCTTGTCACCGGAACGAAAGCAGCGTTACCTTCCGTGTTCAGGATTGTTCCCAACCGATATGTTGTTAGTTTTTGTGTTTAGCGCGTTATCTTACGGAATGATGTCGTGCAGATGGGCAAACTCGACGACTTAAACCGGAAATTATTTACAGAGTCTGCTTCGTTTTGACGTTCTTAATTTACATATTACTCCCAGAAATAGTGAATGGAATGAAAAATTTGACACTTATCTCACATTTTTCATTCGTTTGTTCACAGCTTCAGTGGCTGTTCACAGCTTCAGTAGCTGATGTTAAGACAGTAGGAATACTTGTATTACTCGCGTACGACTGTTATCGAACAACACTATTGGCCGTTTAGCAGCGGAACAGATTTGTGGAAAATTTAACACCCGCAGAGCCGAAAATTCTCCGGGGCATGAAACCGCAGCCCGAGAAAATCTGGACCGAAGTCTGCCGTTTAAGACGCGCTGGCGGCCTCTGTGGAGCGTCCGTGAACTGCGGCCAACAACAACGGTGTCCTTACGGCGCCTTTCTTGCGACGCGCCATCTCCCCGCTTCTGTTTGCAGTGAGTGCCGGTAATTGAATCGATCCAGGTTTGTTTCCCGGCGTCTCCTGCACGCTTTTCCGTTCTTCCTCGCTCCCCCTCCCCGCGTCCTCCTCCAGGTGACAACATTTCCTCCCTCACCTTGCCACGAGCGGAGGAGCAGCGAGTAATTAACCCTGTATATGTCACTGGCAATGCCTAGCGTTTATTAACGCTTCTCCCTCCACATCCTCAGGAATGGTCTTGCGACATTATGGTAAGAAAGAGTGTTGCACCCAGCGATAGTGTACCTAGGAACACATGACTTTTTTTGGTAAGTACTTCAGTCTAGTAACTGATTTCAGGATCACACGAAGGAACACGCTAGTGACCACCATAAAAAGTTTCCGCTATTTTCCACAGTATTTTTTTTCCTGGCTAGACATGAGGTTGTGTTTCGTGCAGCATTTATAAATATTTCGCGTTATACACATTTAAGTGCTATATACTACATTACAGCTATTTGGAAAACATTACTTATTCTTCAGTTACATAATTTTATGGCGACTAAAGTGCTATACGTTCTTAGAACTATTTTTATAGCACATGGACAAACAAGCCATATCTCGTCGGTAGTGCACCATCTTCTGTATTGAAACAAATGAACATCTTTTACCATGGAACATGCGGTACTCGCAAATGAACTAAAGATGTTTATCTTGAAAACGGAAATTTGTGCTACTTATTTTCCAATAGCTTATATACTGAAGCGCCAAAGAAACTGGTACAAGCATGCGTATTCAAAATGCGGAGATATGTAAAAAGGCAGAAGACGGCACTGCGGTCGGCAACGCCTATATAAGACAACAAGAGTCTGGCGCAATTGTTAGATCGGTTACTGCTGCTACAATGGCAGATTATCAAGATTTAACTAAGTTTGAACGTGGTGTTATAGTCGGCGCACGAGCGATGGAACACAGCATCTCCGAGGTAGCGATGAAGTGGGGATTTTCCCGTACGACAATTTCGCGAGTGTACCGTCAATATCAGGAATCCGGTAAAACATCGTATCTCCGACATCGCAGCGACCGGAAAAGGATCCTGGAAGAACGAGGCCAACGACGACTGAAGAGACGTTCAACGTGACAGAAGTGCATGGTAATTTTAGTAATTTCAGAAAAAGACTGGGGCACATGAAAAGTCAATGCCATCATTGGAAAATGGAATAAGAAAATATATTAAACTTCTCTTATAGGGGTTTTTGGAGGTTCAAAAATGGTTCAAATGGCTCTGAGCACTATGGGACTTAACATCTACTACTACTTAAACCTAACTAACCTAAGGACATCACACACGTCCTTGCCCGATGCAGGATTCGAACCTGCGACCGTAGCAGTCGCGCGGCTCCGGACTGAGCGCCTAGAACCGCTAGACCACCACGGCCGGCGTTTTTGGAGGCGAAATTGTGATAAGTGTACGAAGGTACAACAGTCTCCCCTAATGTACCAGAGGTTGAAAATATCGCTACAGTTGTAAGGTTCTTTTATTTAGAACACGACCGCTTTCGGGCTCTTACACGCCCATTATCAGGTGTTATACTGAAAATAGCATGACACCGGAGATAATAATAGTTTTTACATGCAGTAATACACATAAAAAGCAAAAAAATCCATATAACATTTTAGAAACTACCGGTCGGGCTAGGTGCTGTAAAACTTAAGTCAATGGCAAAGTGACTCCCCTAATGTTCTTGTGGCCACAGCATACGCAACCAAGGCTCTGAACCTAGTTACAAGTATTATCCCCATTAGCTCCACAGGTTTGTCACAGAGAAAAGAAGATTTCGATTTATCTACCACATTCCCGATGAAACCAATATAGAATATCATGGAAGATGGACAGCTGAATGTTAACGATCGTCTTAACCCCTGGAGCAGTAGGCAACCATGCGCTGCTGGGTAGGGATATTAGTCACAACTGGGGTGACTCAATCAAAAAAGCAATCGTTCTGTTAAAAAATCAACTATCCGACTAAATTATCTTTCCAGTATTTTCTTTCCAATTCTTTGTCCTTTCTTGAATCTCAGTGAAATCCGCATTGCGATAAGGATTATCGATTTTTTTTTAAAAAACACTCAGTACTCAGACGCAGTTTTATGCATCTTTTTACCACGAACAGCATGATGGATCAATGGTTACGACACAGAACTCGTAATCGTCAAGAATGAGATCCTAATGCCCGCCCGGCCACCAGATGTCAATTTCCCTAAAATTATTAGCGCGAATACTAGGATGGTTCCTTTGGAAAGGACACGTCCTATTTTCTTTTCGCTCTTCGTCCAATCTGAGATTGTCCTTCGCCTGTAACTAACTCGACGTCATGTGATGTCAAGTCCAAGTCTTCCGTTTATCCTTTACTGTGCAGTAAACTTGATGTCTGTGCAATCCCAATGGTTAAGAGCTGAATTTCCATAGCTGTGTACGCTGTCAGTCATCCTACTCTACGACGTGGAACACCGCTCATCGTTTCGACGGAGAAGTGCAGCACTAGTGAGCGCAGGACGCTGGTGTGGTAAATAGCCGATGATTGACTTGGTCAATGGGCAGTCTTCAAACGAAGTCGGATTAGAATTCACCGTGCAGGCGATGCCGTGTTATTTATCGATGGAGCATTATATTGGTTAGGTAACGATGGAGTATATTTTTGAGGAGTAATGTAAATAAAGGTGTCCTCAATCAGGAGGTTGGTTTGCACATTGCAGTGCTTTACTAGGCACGGTCCTATTGCCGTCGGTACGTCCTTCCCCCCGACCCTACACTGAACTGATTTAACTAGGCATTTGTAGGGTGACCAACAGTTTAATGTGCACTCCGAATCACAGTCCAACTAAACGCGTGGAACAAGGCATGCACGACAGAAAAACGGTCTTGGAACAGACTGAGAAACGATCTGTAGACCCTTACTTTTGAAGTCTGACAACCACTTTTTTATTTTCATACTCAAAATTCTTGACTTTTTCAATTATACCGGGTGATCAAAAAGTCAGTGTTAATTTGAAAACTGACTAAGTCACGGAATAATGTAGATAGAAAGGTAAAAATTGACACACATGCTTGGAATGACATGAGGTTTTATTAGAACAAAAAAAAAAAAAAATAAAAATAAAAAAAAGAAAAAAAAAATACAAAAGTTCAAAAAATGTCCGACAGATGGCGCTTCATCTGATCAGAATAGCAATAATTATCGTAAGAACGTAAGACAAAGCAAAAATGATGCTCTTTACAGGAAATGCTCAATATGTCCACCATCATTCCTGAACAATAGCTGTAGTCGAGGAATAATGTTGTGAACAGCACTGTAAATCATGTCCGGAGTTACGGTGAGGCATTGGCGTCGGATGTTGTCTTTCAGCATCCCTAGAGATGTCGGTCGATCATGATACACTTGCGACTTCAGGTAACCCCGAAGCCAATAATCGCACGGACTGAGGTCTGGGGAGCTGGGAGGCCAAGCATGACGAAAGTGGCGGCTGAGCACACGATCATCACCAAACGATGCGCATCTGTCGGACATTTTGTGAACTTTGTTTTTTTTTCTTTGTTCTAATAAAACCCCATGTTATTCCAAGCATGTGTGTCAATTTTTACCTCTCTATCTACATTATTCCGTGGTTTATTAAGTTTTCAAATTTATACTGACTTTTTGATCACCCGCTATTTTGCTGACATGTTTCAGAGGTTTTTTATCTTACCTCAGTATTTAATCGTTCTCCCTGAAGGAGAATAATTAATGTATCATAAACTTCGTGGTTACTGTAGTCCAAACAAGAGCAAACAGAATGGTTCAAATGGCTCTGAGCACTATGGGACTTAACATCTGTGGCCATCAGTCCCCTAGAACTTAGAACTACTTAAACCTAACTAACCTAAGGACATCACACAACACCCAGTCATCACGAGGCAGAGAAAATCCCTGACCCCGCCGGGAATCGAACCCGGGAAAGCAAACAGAAATATTCTCTGTACTAACTGACATGATGGTAGAAGACTGGAGGCACTAAGTCGCTGCGAGTTATCTGGATAAACCGCGGGATGCGTGAGTCAGGATGTCCGAAACGAGAAGCTTGAGTCAGAATGTCCTCCGAATGACGGATTAGGAACCTTGGCATACGAGCGCAACGTCCACACCGGGCGCCGCATCGCTGGGCAGATCCGCAGCTGTTACTCGGCGTTGTGTGCTGGCACGTCAGTTGACGCTGACGCCGCAGCCTCAACTACTGACACTGGACCACAGTGAGACAGCTTCTGTTTGCCGCTACGACTTGGCTACACGCGTTGGGCATTCGCACAGGGCACTCTTCTCTTACCGTGCCCCTCTAACACTGGACATCACGCGACGCGAACATAGTGCGTCTGAACTTGGCAGGCCACGGCGGGGCGCATGGCGGAGGGTGCGCGGCGCTCCAGACTCGCCTCCAGTCGGAAGCCCGTAGTGCCGAGCCGCCGACGGGTCCCATACGGCGCGGTCGGATCGGGCGGGCGGCTTTTATCGGTATTTTTGGAGCCGCGACGGCTCTTGTGCGGCAGATGTAAGACCTCAGAGGGGGCGGTGTTGACGCCGCCGGCCGCACGGCGGTCCTCGGACACTATTATTAACTCGGCGCCAGTCGGTAAGAGCGCCGCGGCGGATTAAAGAGTCGGCCGAGAGGGGTGGATCCGGCAGCTGGATGGAGCCTGCGGAACGCAGCCCTTTCGTAGGCTCGGATCTGCGCAAACGCACAAGAAAACCAATTGTCTTACCAGGTGCGCTCTTGCCGGAGTAGGATTAGGCTGGGTGCATATATACAAGTTTCAACCGAACAACTGTTAAAGTTGCGAGGGGAAAGGTAATGGGACGCTATTGACGTGGGCTTGCAATCGACGCGATAGTTGACAGTAAAGTCACATAGCTTGACATAAAAATCATAAAACGCCATCGAACATATTTAGACCGGGCTACGACCGAACAATCGCGCAACTATCCGTGTACCGCTCGATCAGGTTTTACCTCTATAACGGGCATCAGAAATTTGATAATTTCTTCATTTTGTCCGTCTTAGTTGCATTAATATGCAATTTTTACTACAGTGGTTACCGGTTTCGGGCTGACACGCCCTTTCTCAAACCTGTTGTTATTAACCTTAATTGGCCGGCCGCTATGGCCGAGCGGTTCTAGGCGCTACAGTCTGGAACCGCGCGACCGCTACGGTCGCAGGTTCGAATCCTGCCTCGGGCATGGATGTGTGTGATGTCCTTAGGTTAGTTAGGTTTACGTAGTTCTAAGTTCTAGAGGACTGATGACCTCAGCAGTTAAGTCCCATAGTGCTCAGAGCAATTTGAACCATTTTTATTAATCTTAATTAGTCATACAGTATGGCGCCGAAAGGCACGAGTAACTTCTGTACAGAAAGTCAAAACGCACGGAAGTTATTCGTGCCTTTGGGCATCACAGTATGACCAGTTACGGTTAATAGCGTGTGTGGTATGCGAATGGGCGCGTCAGCACTGCGACAAAAATTGTGTATTCATGCAACTGAGATGGACAAAATGAAGAAATTATCAAATTTCCTCTGTACTGACCGGTTGCGGTCGTACTATCCCGTGGCGGCATGCCTCTAATCAGGAAGAAATATTGTTATCAATACTATACAGGGGTACTGTGGTACCCAAAGAAGAAAATTCTTTTTTGATCATATAACTACATTTTAATCGCATCATTACATTCACGAATAAACTGCTTTGGGGAATAAACTGAAAATATTATTTAGTTTCTGAAGTTTGGAGATACTTTTGTTTATTTGCGAGACATGTTAACTTCTTGCATGCATTGCACTCAGTGCGGTTTGTTCTGAACCTTATGTGAATTTGCAGAGCATTCGAATATCCTTTATCAGTGAACTACGTGAAGGAAACAAATTAGAACTTACTAGACGAGAGAGTCATGTGCAAGGTTACCGCTTCCCAAGCAACGACTTTTATACATATCCTATTTTCTCCTCCATCGTGTTCTGTGACCCATTCATATAATCAATGAATTTATTATTGTGATCCAAAAATGCAAAATAGGCTCAAACGCCAATGCTTTCCCTGTTACGGCACGTGAATAAATATGGTGAACCTAAGAAAATGTTCAAATGTGTGTGAAATCTTATGGGACTTAACTGGTAAGGTCATCAGTCCCTAAGCTTACACACTACTTAACCTAAATTATCCTAAGGACAAACACATACACACACCCATGCCCGAGGGAGGACTCGAACATCCGCCAGGATCAGCCGCACAGTCCATGACTGCAGCGCCTAAGACCGCTCGGCTAGTCCCGCGCGTGAACTAAAGAGCTTATTAGTATTTTCTTAAGAACAGTATGACAGACAATACAAATTCGTTGGAAGCGAACATCGCTGTGTTTTCTCGTTGCCCCTTCACTTGTCATTGCGTCCCTTACAGAGGTTTCTTTTTCATTCGTCTTCTCAAGAGACATCACAACTGTGTCGCGAGACAAGTCTCTCGTAGGATAAAAGCACCTAAAGAACACGGTTTATAGCAATATTGGACCAAAACTAAGTAATCTGAATGTCAACAAACAGGCGCGACAGGAAAAGAAACTTACGTTAAACAACTGCTACACTGTGGTACTGGTAAATCGTATTTTACCGTAAAAAGTTGTAAGTCACTCGTCTCTGTAACACGTAATCGCGTACCTAAACCAAAGACGTGAAACTAAAGGAACTTGAAAGTTTTAGCACCTGGTTGTAGCAAATGCGCAATACACCAATGAAAGCGTCAGGTAAATCAGTACCTGTATGTAGTGTAGCGTTCGAGGACAAACAACCACAACACAAGTCTTTACCTTCTCACAAACAACTAGTCCCTCTGCTGAAAGTTGTATGTACGCTTCCCTCCGTCTCAAGTGCAGAGCGGAGGAAGAGGGGTGGTCTTTAGAAGTGGTGCGGCCAGTGACCGCGGCCAAACTTTCCGTACTTGGCCCAACAAAGTTTTTCCCGCGTGCTCTCGCACCCCTCGACTCGGCGCATTCTTTAACCCAGTTTCCCGAGATTGCAGCAGCAGCCAGCCACCCCTCCAAGACGCCGCCACTCCACCCCCCCCCCCCATCTCACCCTTCTTCCGTGGGAAAAATCTTCCCTGCTTTCCCACCCCTCGACTCGCCTTTTACCCGCCCTGCTGTCTTTTCCTTTTTTTTTTTTTCTTTTGCTTCTTTCTGCCCCTTCGGTTCCGCCGCCGCCCTCCGCCGTGAGACGCGACCCCTATAAAAGGCAGGGAGGAGATTTCCTGATATCAGGATTCGATTGGCGGAGAGGAGGGTGCAGCGGCCCCGTGGCAACCTGTTACTCGCCAACCCTGTGGGCGACACCCCTTCCTTTCGACCCGGGCTCCTTCGTCCGGCGGAGCAGAAGAAAACCGTGTTTGACCCACATCTGTTGCGTCTGGTGCCACAGGCGCGGTCTCTTACAGTGTGACCAGGCCCGTGGGGAGACGGGACGGCACACGCGTTAGCTCCCGTCGCGCTCTCGCACTTGACTACAAACGCTGTTCCGTAACTTCGTTAATTCTTTTTGAGTGTAGGGCTATAAAGCAGTAATTTCGACAAAAATAGTTCCGCCTTATTACACAGCACTAGCGACAAACCCCCTCTTCAGACGGGTAGCGCTAAGCGTCTACATCCGGGCGAGTTGCCTGGCGTAGCGGTAATGAATTATATGCGTAAACCTTCCTCGTCGATCAGCCGATCTGTTACTGAAAACTGCACTGTATCAATATTGCTAGAGTCTCCAGAACCGTTTACGTCAATAATTGTGATGCACGCTGTGTATTCAAAGTGCCAGGAGTATAGCTACAAATATTTTGATAATTGGTACCTTAATATGTACCCACTTCAGTGTGTTGCTTGTTTTTCCTCTGCGTCTAACAGCCTTCCCGCAAACGCATCACATAATTTTCTATCCCAACTTTTCTGCACGGTCGACTACGCCTGTCAGTATAGGCTAACCGTTTTCCATCCACTTCACGCTTCAATATCTACACATATTTGGAGGTACTAACCAACCTAAAAACGTACTTCACCTAATAGCTATAATTATTGGTCTGCAAATGAAGTAAATACTGATGTAACGTTGTTTAGTACACTGTCCTCTTCTTTCTTCAACCTAGAATGACGTACAGGGGCTGTACAAAATATGAAAACACCGCAAACATAGCACTTTACCGTGCCAAATAGGGTTAGAAAAACGAGTGGCATTCAAAACATCTTCCAGACATCACAGAATGGATAAGTAGAGGTCCCGAATGGTTTTCAAGGGAATCTTACACCATTCTTCTTGCAAAACAGCGCCAATTCGGGTAACCATGATGAACGTCGATACCGATCACACTCCCTTCTCTCCAAAGTGCACCACAAATGCTCAATAAGACTGAGATCTGGTGAGTGTGGTACCCATGGGAGATGCGACAATTCATACTCGTGCCCACAGAACCAGTCTTGCACCAAGCGAGCTTGTCGCCCTGGAACACAGCGTCACCACTGGGGAATTCCCTTCTTATGGAGCTGCATTCGTGTCGTTTTGGTGCTGACAGGGTTCGCAAGTGCAACATTCAGTTCTGCAGTGACTTTTGCAGCTACTGTCCTCTTATTTTGCGTCAGAATCGTCTTCAGTGACTGTGACTATCACGTAATAAGTACCTTTGTCCGCGTCGCAGCTTAGCGGGTGATGTTTTTCCCAATTTCCCTCTACGCTGTATAAATCTTCGACGAGGTGCCTCATGAAACACCAAACACTTTGGCTGCCTTGGTTACGAAAGCACCCGCCATACTAGCGTCCAACAGTTACCCCTTGTTCGAATTTAAAAATTAGCTCCGACATAATGCACTTACAACTGCACATACCTTTGTCCAACTGTTGTAGGCGTATACTTGGCTTGTCATGGCGAGAGTTTTATGGCTTGTTGTTATGGATGACGATGAAAATGGAGAGAAGTAAAGATCCCATTTCGGGCCTGTCAGGCTCCCTGCATTCTTCTTTGCACCTACTAAGTTTTAACAGCGGACATAATTTCTTATTATCACAAGAAAATACAATCGAGATAAGAAAATTTGTTCCCTTTTTCCACCATCTGACTAAAGTCTTGACGTAACTAATTCTCATATCCTCATAGAAAGACTCCGTATGTTCTTTTTAATTGCACATTTTCATCCTCTTTCTCGCTTTTCCTCTCTTGGCTCAATGATGACTTCCAAGTAATGTATCGGTAACCGTGTCACAACTACTTCCAGCTTTAAACGTCTGGACGGGAGAAAGTAAACAGCGTTCTGTAATGCAGCGTGCATTAGCGAAAACTAATTTACACTCTCGAATAAAAACCTACCATGATCTGTACTTAGCGTCACGGAGAATTACTGGAATGTTCAATGGGGCGTGAAATTAGAAATCTGAATTGCCTGGCGCAAAAAATATCCCATAATTCCAAATGTTTAGCGACATTACTCTCTATAAATGCGCAGTGTTTAATGAACGGGCGTCAATGGCTTCTTGGCACGTAATAAGTTCTGTGACCACAACAGCGTCTTGCTACAGGCGAAAACTGGCGTACTAGGCATCATTTACCTAGTGAATATATTCCAACGTGATGAGAGCCTCTAACATTTGCTTCGGTTTTAAGCCATCTTAATATTGAGGTTGATACTTTTTCCTCAAATACCTGCAGAACTGAGTTCTAATGATGGACCAAGTGTTCTCCTATGGCGTGTAAAATACTGTTTTCGGGTTCCCGAACAGCGTCTTGTTTCCCCAAAAGGTTTCTACAAAGTTCTAGTCTATTTTCACCGTAATTCACGTTCGTCTCTTATTAATTTCTCTGTTGTCATCCTTTTACTTATAGGAAAGAGCGATGTTTAAAATTTGGTTCGGTAAAAGTGATTTAGATCTTTCTTGGCGTCTGCAAAACACTTCCAGTGAGTGCTTGGTTGATTCCAAAACAATTCATCCGTAATTTTTCTCTGACATAGCTGACGCTTCGCATCAGCTGATACCGGTCTGTATGGACGACTACAGGTGTCACAAATACGGAATGGCAGCTTGCACTCGTAAAAGTTGCGTGAAAAAAGGTGGTGCAGAAAGAAGCTATCTGAAGGTTGTATAATCACATGAGTTGAATCACACTCACACACACAACTGGAATCGCAGAAACAGAACTGAGCCGGCTCGGTCGATTCTTACTTTTATATCTTTGGCGTTGTCCTATCTTCACGGTATTGCTTCCTTGGCCGGTTTTGATTTTGTAATCGGCCCGGGAAGAAGTGATCAGCGAGTGCTTGGACGGTTGGCAGTGAGGCTGTTTGTGGCAGCGAGCATCTAAAGAGCGTATCGAGTTGGCGGCCGAACGTGGAAGCTTAGTGACTTTCCGGACCTAGTTGGGGCTGTGTGGCGTTAGCTGGCTGCCTTATGCTGGATGACGGGCAGTTCTGCACGACTCGCCGTGGATTTCTAATTGAACCCGAAGTGGTCTTCTGCTGTTATCAGCCGCTGACGTAAACCTGTAACTCGGGATATTGACTTTTTCCGGTCACAACAGTTCGCTAGTATTGTATTGCTGCTCGCGGCCGTCTTTGGCAGTTCGGTTTGAAATCAATTAGCGATTAAGCTCGCTAGCTATCTGTTTTGCGTCAGGCTCGCCGCTTAGGTGATCCAGTACTGGCTCAACCTCGCAGTGTTACAGTCACTTTTGTACAGTCTGAGTTCCAAGTTGTTACCAGTTACCAAACCGTGATCTGTGCCTTGTCCTACTAGAGGGGAATATTTTGTAATACAGGTTAGCCTATAATATAATTTTTAATTGAGCTGTACTTGCTCAACCTCGCAGTGTTATTGCTAAGTCACTTTTGTAAAGTTTAAGTTCCAAGTTGTTATCGGTTATCAAACCGTCCTCTGTACCCTGTCTCACTTAGGAGGAATATTTTATGTTACAGGCTAGCCTATTTTTAATTAAGCTATGATCAGAAATTTGTTTTAATCACTGAGCCATACGGTTGTTTTTCCTCACTTGTTCCAAACTATCGTCTCACTGTCTAAAGGTTACTTGTGCATATTTATTGTTATTGTCACTGATGGTTTTAAAATAAGTGTGAGCATGTTATCATTTACTTGGCAGCACAGCAGTGCAAGCTAGTTTTCTCCTTATTTGCGGGGATCTATACATATACATGTATATATTTTTGCACGCTGCTGTATTGCTAGTAATCCTTGTAGGCCAGCCTTTATGTAAATGCCGGTTATGGTGTGTCACTTGCTTATGCGTTCATCTGTGCGGTAAACCATCCTTATTATCGTCCGTATAGAAACAAAATGGTGATGTGTGTATGTTACAGATTGGGTGTGTGGCTGTTTTGGCTCGGTGTTTGTGTGGGGTCCTAGATGGGCTGTTCGTTGTCCCACGCAGGCAGGTCCGTTACGTGGGTGTGGTCCGGTGGTTGTACCGGGCGGTGCGGTTCTCGTCTAGGCGGGTTGGCCGTTGAATGAACGCCTCTGGACACACCGTTAAGCGCAGCCTTATCAACTTATGTTAATCACTTTTTAACGTTATAGCCTCAAGGTTTTGCTTGAGTTTTGACCGCTGTAGCTACTGTAATTTTGTAGTTTTGATGTTCGGCGGGTGCCCGATTTTAAGTCTTCGCTTTGACCTACGGCCTTCTCCTGAACGAAAGGATGGCTCCGATCAACAGGAAACGGTTTACTGGTCCTTGTATGGATTCGTTTTACTGTTTTAATTTAGACTACTCCCTGATTTTTTCTTCTCTTTAATACTTGCCATTGTTAAATCAGGAATTGTACTACACTTGACTGTTATAGTATACTTATATCAGTTTACAATAATTGTATTAATAAAGTGTCATGGTAAATGATGTTCAGTTAAACCATCTTGGCCAGACCATTGCTGGTCATATGTTTCGGTTTGGACGCCTCTCTAGGAAAGAGATACCATTACGGTAAGAAGGAACAATTCCAGAAATATTTCCACGGCAAATTCAGTTCAAAAATAGGGCAAAAAATGTTTACCTGGTATCTATATAAAAATAAGCTCATTAGATAATTTGGGTATATCTGTTTGTTATGCCAGAGTATAGCGACAGGCTGAAGCACGTTGTTCCATAGCGAAGGGAAGCAGACACTACCACACTGTGATAGCCACTTGGTATCCTGTATACTATTTAAGATAGAAGCGATACTGGTATAAGAGCTAAGTTACGTTCCCGGAAGATACCTCATGCAAGTGATACGGGCCCCTTATCTTTTCCATCGCTACGCCGGGTTCCCGCACTTGCCGCCGAAGTGCACTCACAAGAAAAGGGAACCCTCGGACGCTCGCCGTCCGCTGCTGCCATCTGTGCGCCACGCGGCGAGTCTGCGAGTAACTCCGGGTGGGTTTCGCGTGCGGCGCCACCGTCGCCTCCGAGGCAGTCACGAGAGCAGCTCACCCCCACCCTGTCACTCCCATCAACCCCCTCCGCCCTGGAGGCTACCGCGCTGTCAGTCACGGATCCGCGGAGTCGGCTGCAGATAAATATGCCGGTGACGTTTGTAGTCGAGGGTCGTCAAACGTACGAGCTGCGCTTTTCTTCCTTTATTATCATCACTTTTTTTAAGCGTCGTTCGCGACTTATGAAACCGTTCCTCGTCAGAGGTGACAGATGAATCTTACATTCTGTGCATTATGTGTTTACAAGCAGCTGGCTACTTAACGTTATGCATATACGACTCGTATGAAGAACACGTTCGTGCAAGTAGTTTGTTTCTACGAACAATGTCATGGCTAGTTACTGACAAGAAGAATAATTTCATTAAATGTGCTTCTGATAGTAGATACTTAAAGGTTTAAGCAATTCCAGCTTGCAAACTTCCACGCTATCTTGTCCAACCCAAATGTGAACACAGTCGGTTAGAGATAAAGAAATAACGTTTCCGTCAAATTACAGTAGGCAGTAACATTTACACCTACATCTACGTCTAATACATACTCCGCAAGCCAACGTAAGGTGCATGGCGGAGGGTACCTTGCATCGTTGCTAGTCATTTCCTTCCCTGTTCCCCTCGCATAGAGAACATGGGGAAAACGACTGTATCTTACGTGAAATGTACAATGGAGGCAGTAGAATCGTTCTGCAATCAGCTTCAAACGGCCCATCTGTAAATTTTCTCACTAGTGCTACACGTTAATACTTGTGACATGTTTGTCTATAAAGGGAAATTGGAACTCGTGTGTTAGGCTTGCTTACCATCGTATTCCCAGTGCACCGACCCCACTGAAGCAGCAAAATGGGGTGCATCACTGTAGCGGCAGAAGTACCCTCCGCTACAAATCGTAAGGTGTCTGAGTGTAGATGCGCATGTAGATATACGGTTGTGGTTTATCAAAGACAAACAATACGATTATAATTAAACTTTCGCTATTTGATAGGGCCCCTATGAAAAACGAATGATCGTAAGACAATGAAACTTCGTGAAACATTTGTAAGGACATGCGGAAGAGAAATAACAAATAAACCATTGAAAGAACGCAATTTAAATTTCTACTTGAGGTGGTAACATTAGTTAACTGCGTACCATGTTTATGTTCCAAGTTAGAAACGTTGCTCAATGTGACGACCATTTTCATCCACGACAGCCCGGAACCGCAGTAGAGTGTGCTTAATAGCTGCCCGAAACAGCATTGGACCATGGAATGTTCAACACTCGTTACACAGTTTGTGCACTGCTTGAAGATTACATACGGTGTCCAGCATTCTCAGCTACGGCAACAGTAGCTTCAACAACTTGTGGCGTAATTAGCCGTCTCCGAGGAGCCATTCCTATATCGCCAACTAATTCCAACTTCCGAATCGTGTTCTTCAACCCTGGCGAGGAAAGATGACCTCTCCCGCATTCCTTTAATGCGCCCACACTCGCGAAGAAGTATTGAAGCGATGTTTGGTTTATTTTTGTTTTTAATTTTTTTTAATTTTACCTTTTTGTGAGTAAGTTGCGATTTCTAGCGCTATAGGATAAATCTGTGCTGTTTTCTTTCTCTTTATTACAACATCCCTCGTTTCACGTTACAAATCAACAATTTTCGGATAAAACCTGTATTAAGCACTGAGCATTTCAGTTTTGCTATAAATACTGTTTATCCTTAATAAATAGAAAGGAGGATAACTATGGAGAACAAAAATGTTCCTTAGGTTACCTCGCCCTTTATATATCCTCACTCTAATCGGTTCATCGCTTCCTGTTTTTAGGGGAATCCAGTAAGACACTGATCGCATGCGTTAAGAAGCGATCGCTTTGAGGTAAGGACCGATAGGTATGCAACACACAGATAACGCCGGTACGAGCTTAACTGACCAAAGCTACACTACTGGCCATTAAAATTGCTACACCACGAAGATGACGTGCTACAGACGCGAAATTTAACCGACGGAAAGAAGATGCTGTGATATGCAAATGATTAGCTTTTCAGAGCATTCACACAAGGTTGGCACCAGTAGTGACACCTACAACGTGCTGACACGAGGAAAGTTTCCAACCGATTTCTCATACACAAACAGCAGTTGACCGGTGTTGCCTGGTGAAACATTGTTGTGATGCCTCGTGTAAGGAGGAGAAATGCGTAACATCACGTTTCCGACTTTGATAAAGGTGGGATTGTAGCTTATCGCGATTGCGGTTTATCGTATCGCGACATTGCTGCTGGCGTTGGTCGAGATCCAATGACTGTTAGCAGAATATGGAATCGGTGGGTTCAGGTAGGTAATACGGAACGCCCAACGGCCTCGTGTCACTAGCAGTCGAGATGACAGGCATCTTATCCGCATGGCTGTAACGGATCGTGCAGCCACGTCTCGATCCCTGAGTCAACAGATGGGGACGTTTGCAAGACAACAACCATCTGCACGAGCAGTTCGACGACGTTTGCAGCAGCATGGACTATCAGCTCGGAGAACATGGCTGCGGTTACCGTTGACGCTGCATCACAGACAGGAGCGCCTGCGATGGTGTACTCAACGACGAACCTGGGTGCACGAATGGCAAAACGTCATTTTTTCAGATGATTCCAGGTTCTGTTTACAGCATCATGATGGTCGCATCCGTGTTTGGCGACATCGCGGTGAACGAACATTGGAAGCGTGTATTCGTCATCGCCATACTGGCGTATCACCCGGCGTGATGGTACGGGTGCCATTGGTTACACGTCTCCGTCACCTCTTGTTCTCACTGACCGCACTTTGAACAGTGGACGTTACATTTAAGATGTGTTACGACCCGTGGCTCTACTTTTCATTCGATCCCTGCGAAACCCTACATTTCAGCAGGATAATGCACGACCGCATGTTGCAGGTCCTGTACGGGCCTTTCTGGATACAGAAAATGTTCGACTGCTGCCCTGGCCAGCACATTCTCCAGATCTCTCACCAACTGAAAACGCCTAGCCAATGCTGGCCGAGCAACTGGCTCGTCACAATATGCCAGTCGCTACTCTTGAAGAGCTGTGGTATCGTGTTGAAGCTGCATGGGCAGCTGTACTTGTACACGCCATCCAATCCTTGTTCGACTCAATGCCGAGGCGTATCAGGGCCGTTATTACGGCCAGAGGTGGTTGTTCTGGGTATTGATTTCCCAGAATCTATGCAACCAAATTGCGTGAATATGTAATCACATGTCAGTTCTAGTATAATATATTTGTCCAAAGAATACCCGTTTATCATCTGCAATTTCTTCTTGGTGTAGCAATATTATGGCCAGTAGTGTACTAGAACTACCGCAGTTTGCGACAACTTATGATTGTCTACGGTAGCTTGCGACAACTTAAGATGGTCTACGGTAGCTTGCGACACCTTATGATGGTCTACGGTAGACTACGGTAGTTTTACAGCTCTAACTCGTACTAACTAAAAGTCTGCAGTGTCTCAAGATGATATTAGTTTGTAAGGACGCAGCTGCGGTAGAACAATGGCTTTAACCGTCAACAGATACAGGTGTTTACGAGTCTCGAGGGCCGCCGATGTGGCGCACGCTGGCGGGGGCGGCT
Source organism: Schistocerca serialis cubense (assembly GCF_023864345.2). Taxonomy (NCBI): domain Eukaryota; kingdom Metazoa; phylum Arthropoda; class Insecta; order Orthoptera; family Acrididae; genus Schistocerca; species Schistocerca serialis. The sequence goes on along the minus strand of NC_064646.1, from coordinate 80,274,074 downwards.
ACGCGCCTACACTGCATGCCACGGCGCAGGCGGCTCCGCTGCGGCCGCTTCCGACTTCCGACTGGCCGCATTAAAAATTGGCGCGCCTCGGCTAATTCCAGCGCGAGGACGGCGCGCCGGGCGGAAACGCCGCGCCCAGGGTGCGCCCGCCTCTGGAGACGGCGCCGCCCCCGCCTACTCCCCCGCAACGCGCCGCTCATTTATTCATCGGCGTCCGAGGAGGACCGGAAGCGCCTAATGCCCGCCAGGTGCGGATTAGGGCCGGCCTTCAAAGGGCGCAGCTCGCCTCTGCTCCTCGCCGGTAGCGGCCGCGGCATTAGCGGCGTTCGCCCCCGCCGGAGGAGGCTGCCGGCAGCGGACGGAAGCACCGTCGCTTCTGCCGCCGGCGTCGCGTCCGTCCATATAGAGCGGAGCCGCGCGGCTTGTGCGCCTGCCGAGAGGCGCGACGCGGCCAATCAGCAACAGCGGCCTGCCCTTCCTCATTATTCGCATCGCTTTCCGTACAGTTGTCGAATATACAAGGAGGGGAATGGAGAGTGATACACCATGAACACCTTGACCGAACGCTATATGACTGGCTCTCCATGCCTGCTGCAGATGTTCATTAACCCTTTCGTCGGCAAAATTATTGAGCAGTTTTTTTTAACGAATGGAGAGCAGATAGTAACTAAGAGATAGGTATATTTATCATACAGAATATCAAATTTGCTCCAACTGTGAAAGTGAGGTATTCTTCCCACTGTCCTTCCTTGGAGTTAAATGACAAAAACAACTTTTTCAATATATGTCATATTTATTTGATAAATTTGCTTCTCTTCTTACAATGATTGTTCACAATTACTTGCCATGAAATTTTCGGAAACATGGGTCTATGCAAAGTGGTATTTGACAATATGTACAAACACAGGGAGTGCTCTTTTCCGCAGCTTTGGTACTTCAAATGGTTCAAATGGTCCTGAGCACTATGCGACTTAACTTCTGAGGTCATCGGTCCCCTAGAACTTGGAACTAATTAAACCTAACTAACCTAAGGACATCACACACATCCATGCCCGAGGCAGGATTCGAACCTGCGACCGTAGCGGTTGCGCGGTTCCAGACTGTAGCGCCTAGAACCGCACGGCCACACCGGCCGGCTTGTGCTGTGTGTTGTCGTCCAGTAGAATATGCGTAAACGGCATTTAAAAGTAACACCAGAGCTACGGACTACAGGCAAACCGTATCTGTGAGTTCTGAATGTGATGTTCTCTGGTAGGTGAGATGGTAGAACGTCAAACTGTCTTCCTAAAGATCCCTGAGTTTCAATTGTTTTAGTTTGTTTAATAGACTACGCGTGAAATTGTTTTATGGGAGAACATTATCCTGGCATATAAAAGGACGTTTCCGAGTTCGTAGCAATGTTTCTTGCCAGTCTGCGTACAGGGACATCCAGTGGCATTCAGTGGTATCCAGCGGTGAGTCTCGCTTTTGTTACAAACGGTCATATCGATGCCCACGGGTCCACAGACGACCTGGTTAAAGACCACAGGGTTCACGAGACCCAGTATCTGCTATCAGAGCTTGGGGAACTATTCGATATGACATTAACTGGTTGGTAATTGTTGAAGGAATGCTGAGCCAGTATCTAACGAAAATGGCAAACCCTGTTGTCGCCCTCTCCATGACGAGCGTATCAAATGGCGTATTCTAGCAGATGGAAGAACTACACAAGAATCAACGTATGGAAGGCAGATGACACGCTTAAATTTGTTGAAGAATCTCTAGGAAAGGGTAACTGACAAAGTAAATTGTGGAATACTATTCGTGCCTCCGCGACATTTATCAGGTTCTGTTAATGGGAAATTACAAACTGGCAGTACGGTAAGAAATCGAAAAGTTAGATTTTGTCGCTGGAGTTCATCTTTCGTGTCGTCGTGGCGAGCATGCAGACCTGGACAGACTTTTTTAACATTATAGCGAGATTATGGAGATTAATTGCACCCACTCGTTTTCTTAAACTTATATGACGGAACGGGAAACAATACTTCGAACAAAAATGAGCTATTTTTGAAGCTTAAGTCTAGGCAGAATGTTATTATTCCTCAGTGACTGAAACTAAAATCTGAGAATAAAAAAGAAAGAAATCAAAAACCCAACTAACGCTACAGAGAGCTACTCCTGCAGTTGCTGCAGCAGTGCTTCCTGTAGATCTAGATGAACTCACTTCACGTTAAAATGGTTAACAACAGGTTTCTGTAATAAATATATCCGATTAATTAAGAAAAATCTAGCGATGATTCCTTCAGATATCGCACAGGAACGTATAATACAGTTCCGCAATTTGCTACCTGTAATTACACACGGACTGTCCCACAGTACCACGTAAAATACGGATTTAATTGCCGGAACGCTGGAATCCAATTGGCTGTTGCTTCCTGCTGTTCCATCTACTGGTTTTTCCCGGTATTGCCTGCCGTGCGGACGGCGGCCTTAATTAGATGTGAAAGTATAGAGCGAGCGTCTGAGGGCATCGCCTATACCTAACCGCCGGGCTTTAATAGCATTTATTGTACGTATTTCTGAGGCAGATACCTGTTCATACATATTATCGCGTTGCCACAAGGACGCGAGATAATATGTAGACGGAGGCAGCTTCATTCCTCTGCGAAGTAATGACGAGATGCGGGCGTGACACATCTAGAAATGAAATGGAATACGTCGGTCAAAGGTTCCCGAAATTGAGTAGTATAGCGTAGTGTGGGAAATCATAAGTGTTAGCGGTACTGTCATCTCTAAACTATTGGATATTTTGACTTTACCCAACTATTCGCACTATCACGAGATTTTTCCACACAAGTATCACCCTCAATAATACGTTTATTTTTTGAAGCGAGAAACTGGAACAGTTCATTAAATTACTACCTCATTTAGCGCACTAACACTCCACGAACTTGCAGAACTTGTATGAGTCTGAGGATGAATCTGTGAGATTGGAAATGATAACTTGTTTCTGTATCTAAAATAAACAGAGATGGTAATTCTGTATAATTACCTAGGCCTCGGCGACTCCTTAGGTCGTGGGGATGCTATTTTTAAAAGGCTTCGTACAGTATACGTATCTTCCTTTTTCGTATTTTTTAATGTTATCATTCTCCATATCATAAAAAAACCACAGCTGAAGCTGGCTGAATGAAAACGCAGCTTAAAATAGCTGCTGAAAAAACAATAATCTCTTCGAACAACGATAATTTCCTTCCAATGTTCAATTATCAAGCAACAATCTCTTCTAACAACGGTAACAAGCTTCCTGTGTTCAGTTGTGGAACAATTTTAACAGAATACGCTTTTTTGTTACTTTTTACAGTGGTTAACAAGTCAAGTTTCAACAGTCTGTTCTCTTTTTCCAACGCGAAAAAAAGGAAAAAATCTAATTAGGCCATCGAGGTGTGTTCCCGTAAGTCTGGTAACAGTAAAGTTTCTTCTCGAGAAGAAGTAACCATTTAAACACACAATGAACAGTGGATAAAGTGGACTTAACACCGGGGGCTTATGTCTGATCCCCGTACTAAATATGTCAACATTAGACGTCAACAACGGCAGTTATACAGCAGCATTCAAATTGGCGGCTGTTGGACGCCACAGGTTTTTTATAGAGATATTTCTGTTGGAAGTGATGCTTCCTTCACTTGCTTCTACCTGTAATTAGAAACTACGTTTTAAAATGGAATCCAAACCAGATGGTGTTTTGCGCACATGCAGTGTAATGTCAGAGTTGAAAGACGCCTTGGGTGCCGGAGGAAAATTTCTGTGGCCGCGAGAAGCTCGTTCAGCAAATTTCCTGATATGAACTCGAAAGACTGCAACCGCAATTCTCAATCCCGTAACAGTACTTTCCAAATGATTCACAGTACACCAGGACAGAGAAAATGGCAGTCAGAACCGATACAAGCTAATTCAATGGTTTTTGCCGTAAAAGTAGGACCGCGCGTCACTTGATGTTTTCGCTTCGCGGTACGCTACAATTGCTTTATAAGCTCAGTGACCTCTAATGCATCATTCCCTCGAGCCTAGCAACTGCTGCACACACGCTGCACTTTCCGGTAAGGGCAGACAACTGTTTGCAGGAGAAGTAAACATTGTGTGAAGAGTCCCAACAATAGGAGAGCGCGAGTGGCAGCAGACAATTAAGATGGGATACCAGATGGCCGTCTGGCAGACTTTCAACGTTGCGCACGCAGACAAATGCTCCGCCACGTATGGCTCGTTAGGAAACACTTTGTTTCTCGCGAGCAACTGTTCTCGTTCGCCGCTAATGAATTAGGATCTCTAATAAGATCGTGGCGAGCCAGTCCTCCAGAAATGCCAGCTATGCGCGGCCGGCCGTTGTGCTGCCAGGCCTGGAGACACACCCCGCAGCGCAGCTGCTGCACACCGCTCATCACCGATCAACATGGAGGCCTCTTTAGCGCGAGGTGATGTCTGAAGACAGTTACACAGAACAGAACGCCGACAGTTTGGTTTCAGTCAGATAATTAATACAATGCGGTGTATATACAGCACACCTGCTCAGTGCAGCAGCTATCGAGGAATTGGCAACTACTGCAAAATCGCCAAGATTTGGCTACCGATTGCTGAACGGCTGAGAGTCTGCCAATCGGATGTTTTTTGATGGTAAGGAATACAACCCGCTTTAGTGTTACAGTATAGGTGCGGGTAAATGTCCCAGCCTTTCCTGCAGGTAGTGTCTGTGCGCGGACGGATGAGTTACTATCACTGGTATGAGATTGCATGAGATAATGTAAAGACACAAACTGAAACAATCTGAAGCCTCTTTCAGGCGAACGACTTTCTTGTCTCAATCGACCACTCGGGGCAAGCGAGTCTACTGCAGCGCCCCTGCCGTTTTATTTCATTACTTTCTTAACTGAGTCTCGCCTTTCGTGAGTGGTCATTAACGTTTACACGTAGCGGATTGCTAACTGAAAGGGACCAGATTCGATTCCCAGCCGGGTCGGAGCTTTCCTTCCCTCGAGGATTGGATGTTGTGTTATCCTTACGTTCGTATCGTCAAAAATGACATTTAGCTTTGACACGGCTGTATGAGGTCATCCCGAAAACCAATATTTTTAAAAAAAAATAAAAGTTTACAAAATGGTTCAAATGGCTCTGAGCACTATGGGACTTAACATCTGAGGTCATCAGTCCCCTAGAACTTAGAACTACTTAAACCTAACTAACCTAAGGAGATCACACACATCCATGCCCGAGGCAGGATTCGAACCTGCGACCGTAGCGGTCGCGCAATTCCAGACTGAAGCGCCTAGAACCGTTCGGCCACAACAGCCGGCTAAAAGTTTACACATCAGCGCCAAAATTGCTAATGTTGCGAGAGCTGTCTGCTGTGCTGCTTGGCATCTAAACGGTGAAACCGAAGTTATGACAGACCATCGTTTATTCGAAGAAATCGAAATATAATGAGAGAGTGTAGAAGTACGGTAAATTCTCCACACTCCTGAGAACAGAACAATAAAAAATATGATGCAATCATTTCAAAAACCTGCATACATTTCCTCGAGAAAATATAACTACATACACGACAAACAACGCTGTAAATAGCGCCTTTTTACTTTATCCTTCGTATATTGGGGTTTCCTTTCAAATGTCACATAACACTGATAATTATTTTCCTCATTAAATGAATCCGACTTTTTCACTGTCGAAACAATTTTCATGAACAAACTTTTATCTAATTACTTTCTTATTTATTCATAGTGTAGGCTTTTTCTTTGTCTAGATGTTTTACTCACTTGTAGGTAAAGCTAGCAGCAAAAATACCAGGCCCTCCTGCACCCATTTCCGTGTATCACGAAAACAAAGTAAAGAACAGAGTAAAGATAAGACACAAAAGCACATAATCCACTACTATGATAGCAGTGAGCTCGGCAAGAATAGGTTAACTTCAGATGTTAGTTGATGACGCCACAGCCCCATGTTTCTGCGCATGTGTAGTCTGCAATCTATTCGAGATTTTGGAACTCCACAGTCAGCTGATCACTGATGTCACTGCCGTACTTACGACACCGTTGGTGCACGATTTACACGTAAATATATGAGATGCACCCGCACTAGTAGTCGATTTTAACCAGATAGTTGGTCGTGTAAAACATGCTCTGAATTACTGCTAGAGGTTGGAATTTTGTGCTGTTGTTCAAGCTTTCCATCTGCTGCCAGAAAGGCGTTACATACTCGAATGATCATTGGGATTTCGTTTTACTTTTGCAGCATTATGTTAACAATGATCACGAGATAAAAAAAACGAACAACAGAGTGCGACCTTGACAGATTGTCACTATCTATCGTATATATTTAAAAATTGCCGCAGTGGATACACCGGTTCCCGTGAGATCACCGAAGTTACGCGCTGTCGGGCGTGGTCGGCTCTTGGATGGGTGACCATCCAGGCCGCCATGTGCTGTTGTCATTTTTCGGGGTGCACTCAGCCTTGTGATGCCAAATGAGGAGCTACTCGACCGAATAGTAGCGGCTTCGGTCAAGAATACCTTCATAACGACCGGGAGAGCGGTGTGCTGACCCCATGCCCCTCCCATCCGCATCCTCCACTGAGGATGACACGGAGGTCGGATGGTCCCGGTAGGCCACTCGTGGCCTGACGACGGAGTGTGTGTATATCTGGGGGTCTCCTTCCAAATCCCTGTATCGATTTCAAACAAATTTGGCACAGAAACAACAGGCCTCACAAGAATCAGCACTATGGGGTTTATAACCTCATATCTACAATAGGAGAGGCAAGACCGAGTTTTTTCCAGCTCCCAGCATAGGATACAATTCACAACAGGATGTTGTGTGGGAATAATATAGGCCTGTCAAATCAACTGCTTTGCAGGGCAGCCTACATGTCAGGCTCAAGAAACGGTTTTCCTGAATGTGAAATATAAGCTTCCTTGTGTAACAGGCCTGTTGTGAAAGTAGTATTCGCCTGATCTGAATTGTACTACAAGGGCTACACATGTTGATGAGCTTGGCTGGAGACAGGCGAAGATGGATAGACGAGGGGAGAGCAGATGGGAAACGAAGAGGGAGGTGTAGAGATGGAAAAAGAGGGGGAGGAGGGTATGGTCAGAGTGGTCACAGGGTGGGAGAGGAAGATATGATCAGAGGGAGGAAGTAGGGGAAATGGGCAAAGAGAGAAAGACGACGAAGAGGAGGAGGAGGAGAGGAGAGGAGGAGGTACGTTCAATGTTTGTGTTCAATGCATACACAGTTGAAGCTGATGGTAAAAGGTTATTATTAATACGCTCTTCGGCAAGTAATGGATAGGGAGATGTGGAAAAGCCATACCATCCAATTTGCTGTAACAAGAAGCAAGTGTTTAAGTGCATTACGACAGCTTTGGAATGTTACATGATGCGACGCAACTGCCTTTATAAACGTGTTACCTACATAATGAGAAAAGCAACTGCGCAGAATGATTTCCTGGGCCTTTCTGGGTTGTGAGTGATAGTGTGGGTGAGCGACAGATTCATTTCTAACGTCAAGAAATACGGCGCCCAGATACAACTCGAAAGCCGAAGCGAAGAAGAGAGATCAAGCTACAGTGCCCCGTCAACTACGATATTATTAGAAATGGTGCACAAGCTCAGGCGGCGAGACGAAATCGGTCGCGGAATTTTGAAGGTAACCATTGCACCATTTGTCTTTAGCGGTCTAGGGAAATAGTGGCAAAAGGAAATCTGCATGAACGGGCGGGAAATCGAACCGCGTTCCTCCTGAATGGACTGCCACATTGGACGGTCAAAGCGAGAACGACATCCCCTAGACAAAATGACGTGCCGCTGCAAGTGGGGCACAGAAGCTAGGCGGTCGCCTCTGGCATACCAGAGAGGCCCGCGAGATCAGTTAACAATGGTGGCGAAGGTGAGATCAAGTGACCGCATTTAATTATGCTGTTCGTATTCTCTCGCTTTGACTATTCGGAGAGCAGAGGCAGGATTCGTTCCACGTGGTCATGCACGGACAAATGCACTCCGCGTTTCCTTCGCCGATTCCACACGTCGCGGGTGAGAGGCACGTCCGCAGCTCACCAGCGGCTCCTTGTCTCGGCTGCTCTCCTCCGCTGAGAAACCCGAGGCGCTTCAGGCGGCGCGTGTCAAAGCGGGAATTTCTTGCTCGCCAGCAGCCTGGTTACCTCCCCGCCCCCGACACAGACTGCTCTGGGCTCGGCGTGCGCTACGACTGCCACCAGACATCTCCTACTCCACATGGCAGTCCTCGACAGTCCGGGCGCCGAAAGTGGCAAGAACCGCTCCTGGAATCTAACAAGGCAGACGGCCCGATCGGCTTAATTAGCCAACCACTCGGTGGCGCGCTGTCGAAGTGCTCCCACCTAAAAGGTGTACAACTTATATGCTTCCACCGGTTTTTCCCCATCACTTGACGCTTTAATGAAACAAATTGGTTACACGTGTTCATTCAAAGTATTTTCCATCGCTGGTCACTACTTTCTCCCATCTTTCCGGCAGTGTACGAATCCCGCGTCGAAAAAACTGTTCATCTTTTGAAGCGATCCACGAATCGATCCAATTTGTGACTTCTTCATGAGGTCGCAAGTGTTGGTCAGCCAGGCCATGCGCCATTGATCCAAACAGGTGATAGAGGGAGCAATGTCTGCAGAATATAGCGTTTGGGGAAGGACTTCCAATTTTAACGCTTCCAAGTACGTTTTGATCTCTTCTGCAACGTGGGGTCGAGCGCTGGCCTGCTGCAAACGCACTTTATCGTGCCTCTCGCTGTATTGCGGCCGTTTGTCTTTTAATGCTCTGCTCAAACGCATTAATTGCGTTCGATAACGAGCACCTGTGACTGTTTCACTTGGTTTTAACATGCTACATGACGCCGAACTGGTCCTAACAAATGCAGAGCATGATCTTGGAGCCGTGAATATTCAGTTTGGCCGTCGACGTCGAAGCATGGCCGGGATTTCCCCATGATTTTCTGCGTTTAGAGTCATCGTAATTAACCTATTTTTCGTCCCCGGTCGCAATGCGATGCAGAAATCCCTTCCGTTTTTGCCTGTGAAGCAACTGTTCAAAAACACGCAAACGCCATTCAACATCTCTTGGTTTCAGCTCACATGGGACCCAAGCTCCTAATAGCGCCCTTACCATACGTACCTGAGAGCATTCGATGAGACTCAGCCGCTGTTTTCTTCATATTGAAACAATACAGTAACACCTCCCGCAAATGACGAGAATTAGGTTCGTAAACTGACATTTTCAATCAAGAATAACTTTATGATGCAGACACAAATCGACTAATGTTTGAATGAGGTTATGTTGACCGAGGTTCAAGCTAACTGCCTGACGTCTGCGATCTGTTTCTTTCGACCGCTACTTACCGTTGTCGCCACCTATCGGCAAACGGCGGAAGCAAGGTTGTACACCTTGTACTTGACAGCGTAGCCGATACACACATCTGGGACCTTCCAGCCACATCTGTTCTCCTGCAATATATTAGGTATGGTAATGTGTTGTATTTTTGGTGTTTCCATATTTCTTTCCACACTCTGTACCTCTACGCACAGGGAACAGGGGCTGCGTCCTGGGATGGGCTTTCAGTACAAAACACAACGCCTTAGATTCTGATGTCTTGACTGTCCTTTGCTCGTTTCTCGAATGTTGGTTGCCGATAATTTTATGACTGCCTTGTCTAACGATTTACGGGGTGGAGTTTATGGCTGCCTCGCTAATATAAGTTATTACACTGTAATGTCAGCACCACAGCAATGCAAGAGAATGGGTACGCCGGCAATACTGACATGCAGATGGCCATTGATGACTCGCTAGACGCTATCTGTGTTTCGTAATGGAGTTGGAGGTTCGTCCTTTGTTGTGTCGACGTAACGCTACAACCTCCTTCGAAGATGCCATCCGTAAAACGCGTATGTTTGCACACCCGAGGACGCCCGGATACACTCTGTCATCTTGCAGCAGAATACGTTCTGAAACTCTCCAGCTGATTAAAACACTGAAACTCAAACGTGGACTTTTGAGTGTAGTGTGCAGTCGCGGCGTGGTTCTACACAAACACTGTTGCCTAGGAAACTCCGCATCAAAACTTGCACGTATTTCAGAGCGTGAACAAGCCTTCCACCAATATAAACAGCTCCCACCCGCGATGTGAGCCGTTGACAACTATCAGATCAGCGAACTGCCTCATTGGTTCCTTTATGAAAAATTAACTCTTTACTTAAACAATGATTCGTGTTGACGAATTATGTCAGAGGGAAATTTTAGTCGACAGCGAATGATGTATCGCGGAGGGACATGCATGTTCAATAAGCTCCCGGAACGTCTTCGACCGCGCAACTGCAATCGAAGTCGATCGAATGATTCTCGTCAGTGCGGCTGACAGGTGTCATAACAACTCAAAGCAGTTATCGACTAGGGCTATAAGGTCTTAAGATATTCATTCGGGAATGCTGTCAGTCAATAGGCAGGGAACCAACCCCCTGTGTATTGGCCGCTGCCCTAGCACGCTCCAGAAACAGTGTACATGCGAGCCATAAATCAGTGGGTAATAAAATTTGAATAGAAGGTCCGAGACGCTGTTAAAACAATGCTACAAATCTTTGGAAATTAGGAGAGAAATATTTTTTGTAGCTGTCGCGTGAGTGAATATATTGTAGTGCTGCAGAGCTGAACGCCGAATCTAATTCTTGCAAACATCGAAGCCTTGAATAATGTCTTAACATTGAGGGTGGCAGTTTGATTCGGGAAGTCTAATGGAAAATAATGCCGCCTTTTAAAAAACGCAGCGATTGATGGATCCATTACGCAGAGGTTACATTACTCGACAACAGCCCGGAAAAAAGCAGCTTTCTTGGAAGTGACACATGCTTCCCGTATGTGTTTTCGAAACATAACAACAGAATCTAGAAGATACCGTAAGACCTCGTAAAACAGGCTCAATAACAAAAAACATCGACGTTTACCTGGCGAATCGTTATGGGGTTATTTTAATAGACAGAAATAATTAGTTCACTACTAAAGCTTCAGAAGACTTCTATAGAGGGCCTATCTTATATACAAGCAAATTGGAGGCTGGTACCTTATACTTTGCCATGCGGTTATAGCTGTCCATGTTAAAGTAAGTCATACATTCGTGAAGAAGCCTTTACATTCGTGAAGAAGCCTTTACTGTTACGGTATCAACTGAATTATTTTCAGTTACTTTATAGCTGAACTGTTCCAACAAAGACTAACGGGTGTTTGAAAGTAGATACTTGTCTCTCTGAAACAGGCAGCATTATTAATAAAAGACTTTATAGCGAAGTTGGAATATTATTTGCTGCATTTCATTACATGCCATAAATGGATAAACTTATGAGAACCAGCTTCTACATCTTGCGGTTGTTCAACGTAGTAATGAAAAAGCGTTGAGGTGTCAATGAAAGACGTAAGAAGTTACGTTCGGTCCTCACAAGTATCATGTGTTACACACTGAGTTACAGTACAATTTTTTGCTTAAAATCTGTGAGTGATACAGTACACTACTTTGAGAAAATCAGTCTGCGGTACCATTTGGACACCATAGAGCTTTGCTGGCAATATGATCATTCCTTACTAAGACCTGGGAATCGGTTAACTCATTTACTGATTGGAGCTCTCATCACACAACTGTGACTGATATGCGTTTAGAAATAATAGTGACGTAAGGTGTATCAAAATATATTTATGTAAATGGAGGTTTGAACACCATGACTTCGGTTCCATCACCCGATTCGTAACCGACTGATTTACTGATCGGGAAGTGGAACGTCCGCAAACAAACAGGAATATTGATTATGTAAGTCTGCAGGCTTTCGCGGCCGTTGTCACTGAAGTTAGCATCTCCGGGGTTATTAGGCCGTGTCATATTTCTTCTAAAATGATCGACGTTTCGACCCCTCTGCTTGGATCTTCCTCAGTATCTTCTGGTGTCCATTACTGCTAGAACACGTTCTTGAAGTAACGGACACCAGAAGACCCTGAGGAAGATCCCAGCAGAAGGGTCGAAACGTCGATCATTTTAGAAGAAATAGGACACAGCCTAATAACCCAGAAGAGTTTAACTTCAGGTTGATTATGTTCCTCTTTGACGTAAACCCAGCGACTCAGCTCAGTGTTTAGGACGCGGGACGCGTATTTTAGAGGACTGGCGTTCAAATGCCCCGACCGGACACCCTCTGCACGTGGGGAAAATTCTGTGTTAGTTTCTTAGACAGGCTACGACTCAGTTCCTTCGCCAACATTGCCTGATCTGAGCTTGTACCTCATCTTTAACGACATCGACGGACTCCTGGCGTGACATCTACATGAGTAATCCGCAAGCTACCGCACCGTGTATGGTGGGGCCTTAGTTTGTCAGGCTCAGTTTTCCGTCCTATTGTTCCATTCGCGCGTAGTACATGGAAAGAAAGTCTGTCGGTATCCGTCCGCATGGGCCCGAATTTCTATAATTTTGGTGTCTCGGTAGTATGGGAGGTGTACGTAAGACGAAGTATTATATATCTCATTTTGCAACGTGAGCTTTTGGAATGTTGTAAGACTCTCCTACTATAGTTTATGTAGCAATTTTATGTAGTTTATGTAGCAATTTTGTGAAGTTCTCACGCTTTCTTTGACGAATACTGTGGCTCTTCTTTGAATCCTTCCTCTCTCTTCTGTAAATCCAGCTTAATAAAGGTCCCAGACAAACTAACTAGTTCAGTGAAAACTAACAGATTCTTCGTGCGTGAAGACAGGTGTAGTCCATTCTTCCGAGAAGCTTATGGTGTCATGTGGGTTATAGATAGTGCAGCGGTGGCCAAGATAGTTACTTGTGCAATCGATCACGTCGCTGAATGAAACTCCGAGTGTACTCGTAACGTACACAAAAGGGAGAGGTGGCACAGAGAGGGAGAAGGAAAGGCAGAAAGAGTGAAGGACGGGAAGAAGACACAAAGAAATATTTAGGCGGGCTGGAGATGGGGACGGCGGATGGAAGTGCTACGTGAGCAGGAGGAGGGACGGATTGACTCTCTTAGGAAAGACGACCCCTGGGCGCAGCGGAATGCGTTTAGTGCGCAGCGGCAGTGATTATACGGCTCTGGCGGGTGACGCCCGTCGCTGATTAACAAGTGTTCGATCGCAGAGCCGGCCGAGAGTCTGCCTCTGGTTCCGATCGCGAGAGGGGAATCCCCCGCACGTCAGCGCTGCGGGCGACAGGTGCAAGCGTTACGCTGCTCTGGCGCCGTCCCGGCGACAGCTAGCTGGGCACAGTCCTGAGCCTGTCAAACAACAGATGCCTCTCAAACTGCTGTTAATTACCTCCGTGCAACAAATATTTATTTTAAATGTTACTCGCTAAATACCCATTGGCCAAGCACGATAACTTAATAAGGCAATTGTTTGCTATGGGAACAAGGAATTTCGTCGGGTGCTTTACACCATCTGGCCTACGATCATCAACTGGCCTAAGTGGTTCTCCACAACGTATTTCGATTGCCTCGTGTGCTCAAAGGTACAAGCACGGTGAAAATTTTGTGCAGCTGATGCCCCACTACACGAAGTATTTGAAAACCGCCATATTGCAACCATCAAGAACTGATAAGTGATTACTTATAACCGTTTTCGATTTTATGTGATTTCTGCAAAGCCCATTGGGCAAATTCTGGGTTAGTTCTTTAAATAGGCTATGATTCAATTCAAAAAATGGCTCTAAGCACTATGGGACTTAACGTCTGAGGTCATCAGTCCCCTAGAACTACTGAAACGTAACTAACCTAAGGACATCACACACATCCACGCCCGACGCAGGATTCGAACCTGCGACCGTATCGGTCGCTCGGTTCCAGACTGTAGCGCCTAGAACCGCTCGGCCACCCCGGCCGGCTATGACTCAATTCCTTCGCCAACACTGCCTGGCCCGAGCTTATATCACACCTCTAACGACATCGACGGTCTCATGGCGTATTATCTATATGAGTAGTCCACAAGCTACGGTACAGTGTATTGTGGGAACTTAGTTGATCATTCTGTTTTCCTTCTTATTGTTCCATTCGCGCATGGTCATCTTCAGACAAAGTCATTTATAAGAGCTTTCGTGTCAGTGCGTCACGCGACTCCATTCCGAAAGTTGTAACCTGATTCTTATGAGTAGACGAGGATTAACAGCCAATGCAAGAAAGAATTTATGTTAGCTGACGCATCAGTTTGAATACTACCACACAAGCTGCGATAAATAACTCTAAGATACCTGACGATGATCTGAAAAAAGGAAATTTATCAGCTCTTCGCAGTTGAAATATTACGTTCTTCAAAAGAGAAAATTTTTGCCATTAGGGTGATGCTGGTCAAATATCGATACAAATTATTTCCAGATCGGCAACATCTTTTACTGACAAGTAGTTCCACTGCTAAAACTAGTAACAGGTGCAGTCTTAAGCTACACCAGCCAGTTATGTGAATTCGTCTGTCACCCAAGAGTTTCAATATTCGGTTCGTTTCTACAGATTTCTGTATCGTCGAAAAAAAAAATTGTTTAAGAAACTTCCGGTGACAAATTATTGATCGCTACTTTAGGATCGCCCCGTGGATTGTGTAAGCAAGATGAATACCAAAACAACGAGTGCGAAGCTACAGTGATTTAGGGAAAGAAATCTGGCATTCACTGTGTCCATCCTTAATTGAAGGTAAATTGTTGTTGTGGAGTGTTCTGTTCAATTTCAAATGAAACAATCACACACTACTTACAGGGCCTGAAGTGCTTGGAGCTTAGAACTTTGAGGGCAATAAGGCCTTGCTTTTATATTATAATGGTCTGACAGATAGTGGTATACTTGGCATATCCGATAAACTGGCAGTGACGTCTTTCCCAGAAGTGATCTAGTTTAGGACGCTGAACTTAACAGTGATGCTATGTAGCAAACACTGTAAATGCTATGAATTGTCGAATGACTTCTATCCGTCGAAGAGACGTACTTCACACACAATGTGTAACCAGCCTCATATGGAAGAGTGTATCTGTTTTTAAAGTAATCTCCGACGAAGAAGCCAAGTACGTTTGCTGGATGGAATCGCGTAATAATTGCGGTACGGCCAGTTATTTATTACTGTATTGACTCCATTTGATAACATCGTACACATGGTTCTTCGTCCGGTATGCTAATAAGAAGTCTTTACAGACAATGTGTGCCGTTTCAGATTCCATAAGCCATTGCCTGCCAGCGAGGGAAATGGATAACAGCAGGAAAAGGAACGCGTAGGCGTACCGAAGATGCCTGTGATAGTATGTGGCTTAAAAGTTTACGTAAGCATTCAGATGAACAGCAGGGGAGCTGCGCCGCATAACGAGACGGGCGAAGAGATGAAGAGACGGCAGAGAGAGCTGTCAGTGGTACCAACTTCTCAGACGGCAAATCACCAGCCGGAAAGGCTCCTAAAGAGGAAAAAAGATGGGCCAGCAAGTGGTCCCCACCCGGGTCTCGTCGCCCTGTTTTCAATATAACGCCAGAGGAATTATTTATTTGACACAGGGCCGGCCAATACACCGAGGTCTGCTCCTTCAAGAACGGGCCATTTGCATGAGAATGAGCTGTAATTCGGAGATCAAATCTGGACTGTCGTAGCTGCGATGATGGGGAAAGAGACGAAGAGAAAGCGACGATGTTAAGGTGACAGGAGAATCAACACCGAAGACACAGCAGGTGTACGATACACCGGAGACGGTTCAGGGTATGTCCTCGCTTTCTTGGGATGAGTGTTCAATTTTCGGCAATATAAGACATTTCGAAAGCAGGAAAAGTAAAGCCATACGTACAAATCTCATTCGACATAAATAATTTTAAATATACACGAGGTAGCGTTCTTGTAGTAGACCTACATTAATTGGTGACTAACATTGTACACTATATCTCCACTTCTTGTGGCACATGAAATGAAAGTTGCGAATTGTAGAAACCTCATCGGCATTAAGCAAACAGATAACTTCAGTCTCCTTAATGATACGGGAGAGGAATGTAGCAAATTAGAATGAAAGTAACCGAGTAGATGGTTTGGAAATCGACATCAATGTCTTCCACGTGAGAAAGCAAGTGGTCTGAGAATAAACAATGTACTTATTTCAGATAGATCCACAATATTTTGAACATAGAAATTTACGGAACACTTCAGAAAATTGTGTACAAAAGAGGTTTTGATTAAACGAACATCTAGAGTTAAGATAGACGAAATAGTATCGATGCTTATACGTGTTACTGCTACTGTCTTACATTCACTGAGAGTATTTGTGGACCAGTTATTGATTTTGGAAGATTAATTTACAGCAAACTATTACGGCTGCAGTAAGTTGATTAGGAGCTACATAGCTCTGTGCCTAGATATCAAGTATTATCAACACTCCATAAATTACAAGGTACAGAAAACCTCGAATTAGTTTGGGACACAGACTTTTTTCCAAACTTTGCTGCAGGTGTTACTTGTTCTTGCTTTGTGCGCTTCTATACCATGGGCCAAGATCTTCTGCGGCTCTCGTGTTTGTTCTGGATATATCAGGTTCGGACGGCACTACATCTCAAAGATATAGTCCCTGGACATGAAGGTGGGGAAAATGTGAACCTACATATGTATACTGAAGATGAACGAGTCTCGCACTTAAGTATAGGGAGGAGAATACTTCGTTTTCTTTTCCCATTCGCGGATCTAACGATGGGAAAAGACAAGACTGTTTGATTTATTCACTTTGATCTTTCTTATCACCTTATTACTTGCATATGTGAAGGACACACTGACTGAAGGAGAATTAAATACCAAGGTGTTCGCTACTAGAACACAATAGAATACCCTCTTGCACCTTTCGTGGAGAAGAAGTAGTGCATACGTTACCACAAATGATCCCTAAAACTGTTAAGTTAAATTCCGGGATCGTTCCTTTGGAAAGGTCATGGCCGACGTCCTTTCCTAATCCGAACTGATGCTCCATTTCCGATTACTTCCTCGCTTTCAGTCTGGAACCGCGCGACCGCTACGCTCGCAGGTTCGAATCTTGCCTCGGGCATGGACGTGTGTGATGTCCTTAGGTTAGTCAGGTTTAAGTAGTTCTAAGTTCTAGGGGACGGATGACCTCAGATGTTAAGTCCCATAGTGCTCACAACCATTTGAACCATTTGAATTTTAACTTCCTCGCTTTTTTATCGTGGCTTGAATGGAAACAGTTATACGACACTGTCATTTACCGGGTGATCAAAAAGTCAGTATAAATTTGAAAACTTAATAAACCACAGAATAATGTAGATAGAGAGGTAAAAATTGACATACATGCTTGGAATGACATGAGGTTTTATTAGAAGAAAAAAAAAGTTCACAAAATGTCCGTCAGATAGCGCTGGACAGCAGGTAACTGCTACCGTGAGAGGTACGCCGATATGTTACAGAATCGCATCATCTCCAGCCTGGCTGATAAACACCTGCTGGAATGTACGATGTTTATGCTGGATGGCGCTCCACACCATATTGCTAGACGCGTGAAAGATCTCTTGCGCGCGTCGTTTGGTGATGATCGTGTGCTCAGCCGCCACTTTCGTCATGCTTGGCCTCCCAGGTCCCCAGACCTCAGTCCGTGCGATTATTGGCTTTGGGGTTACCTGCAGTCGCAAGTGTATCGTGATCGACCGACATCTCTGGGGATGCTGAAAGACAACATCCGACGCCAATGCCTCACCATAACTCCGGACATGCTTTACAGTGTTATTCACAACATTATTCCTCGACTACAGCTATTGTTGAGGAATGATGGACATATTGAGCATTTCCTGTAAAGAACATCATCTTTGCTTTGTCTTACTTTGTTATGGTAATTATTGCTATTCTGATCAGATGAAGCGCCATCTGTCGGACATTTTTTGAACTTTTGTATTTTTTTTTGTTCTAATAAAACCCCATGTCATTCCAATCATGTGTGTCAATTTGTACCTCTCTATCTACATTATTCCATGATTTATTCAGTTTTCAAATTTATACTCACTTTATGATCACCCGGTATATGGCAGCAATAACGAAAACTTACAATGCAATCAACTAACTTTATAGAATCAGTTACAATACAGAACTGCTTTTTATTGGAATGTTCAAACTGTTATTTGGGTAATGGACCGAAGGAATTGATCTATAAGGAAGCACAGGAAACCAAAGCTTCTTCGGATAATAACACACAGTAAACAAAACCTCAATCGCTTGTTAATAGAATTGCGAGGCAAACTGTCTGTATGGGACGGGGTGAAATAAGGTGAGTGAGTGAAAGTACACGAAACTGCGCATGGACTGGGGATAAATTTGTGTGTGTCGAGCAGGTGGTTTCGGAATTAGGAGAGTGCGCTCGGGAAGTAGTTCAGAGAAAAGGGGCGAAATTGCGGAGGTGTGCACGGCCGTACATCACAATCGATATCGCTCGCGCCCTAATACGTCACGCGGCGACCGTGCGCGGACATTATTAGCCGGCAGGTGAGGCACATGAATCAGCAGCTAGACTTACAGCGGCGCACAATTGCTGGAAATGTATGTTAATGCGATGCCCCCGCGTGCGAGCGTTCGCCGCGCGCTTGGAAGGATGTGTTCATCAATCACGTCGGCGGCGGAAGCCATCTTCATCCAGCGCTGGCCGGCCACCCGTCCGCGCTCCAGGCACGGCACCTGCCCGCTGGAGCAGCCGTCCCGGGTCCGGGGGGAGGCGCCACGCACCTGCTAGGCGTCGACCCCCCACTTCTTACAGCAAGTGGACACTTTCTTCCGAAATTCGCTGACGCTGTCCTCGGAGGAGTCGAAGATAATGTCGGCACGCACACGAGAAAAACACGTCTATCAACTTAATCCACTTCTCATTGTAACGAAATAGGGTTGTCTGGTGCGACTGTGTCGCTGGAACTACTCATATAAGCAGGGTAGCCATAACGTTTTAACTATCAACTCGAAAAATAGAGTTGCGTAACTAATTCTGTATTTAAAAATTTGTGTAGGTAACTAAAGTGCGCGTCATTGACGACGGCGGCCGAGTTTAGGTTCGTTCTGCGCATCTGACGTCACAAAACACAGTCAGCCAATGAACAGAGAACGATGTTGCCAGAGCTCGACTGCAGTGCAGAGCACGGACGACTGTCTTCAGTTTTAGAAACGTTCAGTCATAAATAAAGTAATTGAACAAAAGCAATGTCTTGATAGCAGACTTTCTTTTATAGAAAGTATGGAAAAAGCATTCTTTATACCAACTGCTTCATATTCTATTAATTAATTAAACCAAACAAGCAATAAGCCTCCTAATTCAGGCGATAGTAAGGAAAGGTGTTTTGTATCATTCTCACTAACCGCTTTTTCGCAATAAAGAACAGCGGTAATAGTTTCTTTCCTATTGTACTTCGACGAAACGTGCTATTTTACAGTCCTTCGGAAAATCTATTAAATGACAAGCTGCGTTAGCGTAATGGTTAAAATGTTTGGCTGCCAAGTGAAAGTTTTTGAGTTCAAACCTTGTTCGGCACTTAATATTTTATTTATTTAAAAACAATATCAAAGTGTCTTACTTCAGGAATTTTATTCGTTTGTATGTAATTTTTTGAAATTTATAGTGTCAACCAAAATCGACCATACGGAAAGTATACGCTATGGACTTTTACCTCTGCAAACTCTTCAAAATTTCGTGCAATGGTTTACTACATCTAATGCTGCACAATAACTGCGTTGAACATCGAAACAAAATTAAGTCATTTATGGGGGGAAGGTATCAGTCAAGAAGATGTGTAAAAATCAAATTATTGGGCCAAATAGTTTTTGTGTAATCGAATGATCAATCATCAGCTGGAAGAAAAATTATAACATCTGTCGGTTTAAAAATGAATATTTCTCATAGATAACACTTACATTTACCAAATTTGAAAATGTGGTGTTCACCCATGGACGTCAGGTAGGTACTTGTTCAAGGAGGTAGACATTTTACCTGTGCCGTCACAATACATATGTTCGGTAATGAAATCCGTCATAAATAAGCCTTCACAATTTGAGAAGAGCAGAGATGTACATACCTACAACATTAGAAGAAAAAATTATCTTTATTATTCATTATTAAAGCTGTCATTGGCTCAGAGAGGAGTTCACTATGCAGCAATAAATTTTTTTGATCATTTGCCCAATAACACAAAGTATCTGACAGTAGCGAAGCAAGTTTTAAATCTAATTAAAATAATTTCTCCTCGACAACTCCTTCTCTTCCACTGACGAATTACTACTTAAAAATGGTGGTAAAAAAACTAGTTTCTAAGTGCAGCTGTGCCGGCCGCGGTGGTCTCGCGGTTCTCGGCGCTACAGCCTGGAGCCGCGCAACCGCTACGGTCGCAGGTTCGATTCCTGTCTCGGGCATGGATGTGTGTGATGTCCTTAGGTTAGTTAGGTTTAATTAGTTCTAAGTTCTAGGGGACTGATGACCACAGCTGTTAAGTCCCGTAGTGCTCAGAGCCATTTGAACCATCTAAGTGCAGCTGCATATACAGGAATAAAATGACAATGTGTTCATTAATGTTAACTAGTTCCACATCATTTCGACAAAAGGATCGTTAATGTTCTGTGGAACATGTAACTGACTAAGTGTGACAATGACAAAACGTTGCACATACACTCGTGAAATGTCAACACTGTATGAGCATCCTGGCTATGCTTTTCAAGATAGCGTCAAAAACTGGTTATGTTCCATTCCACGTTTCGTCATCGTTACATTTGACGTCAAGAGTAGGTATAAAATACGCAACCGAAGTCATATAAAAATGATTTTCTGTAGTTATTTTCTTTGACTGCACGTACATGTGTGCAGTCCCTGTACACCTTGAAGTCTCCACGCCACAGTACCCCGCTGGACAAGCGAAAACAAAATGGCGAAGCCCACCGGGTATGGTGCTGTAATTTGCTTTGGGCAGCAATGAATATGCTGCTTCAGGTCAATCCAGATAATTTTTTAGCCGCCTCGTGGCCCTGACACAGCTGCGACATTTCTGCTGCTGCCGAAAATTGCAGGACGATGCTCTATTTTTTGTTTTTTTATATTGTTTTCGCTGGTTTACCGGATTGCTACGGCACTGTAGCGCAGAGTTTCAAAGTGTAACAGGACTGAAGAAATGTAACTGTGAGGGAGGGGGAGAGAGGAGTTATATAACGTTATTTTTTCAAAGCCATACTTAAGGCTTTCTGACTATTTCTCGTATTCATTTTATTCTGAAAGAAATAATACGCACTGACTGTACTTTTTATTATGAGTAACTACCTGTTTCGCACCACTAGAAGACGCATCCTCAGTTGATAAACCACGCCACAAGCAGGAAGGCGGTTGTGGCGTGTTTCTGCTACCCCCTCCGTTTTAAATATGGACTACCGTTTTCGGTGCGTTACTTGTTTACAACTTGGAGTGGCTATAAGACAGTTTACCTTTCGGCGATGATTTGTTAAAAATTATCTTTATCACTTGAGGATACGTCCTCTAGTGAAGCGAAACCGGTCATCTCTTAATAGAAAGTATTCTACATCCAGTGCGGATTATTTCTTTGGAAATGTGGAAATTTGGCTGCGGTTGGCCGCAGTTTAAAATTACGTATTCATTTTAACCTCTCTATGAAGTGGCCTCCCAGGGATGCATCCCAGAACAAGAACATAATCAGAAAACACGGTTATATGTCCAGAATGACTCGGCCACTCTGCAGTGGAGTGTGCGCTTGTCTGAAACTTCGTGGCAGATGTAAGCTGTGTGTCGGCTTGGGATTGGAAGCCGAAACCTTGCCTTTCGGAGGCAATGCTGTTACCAACTGGTCCACACAGACACGACCAACGACCCGATCTCTGCGAATTCACCACCGCCGAGGAAAGTTAAGATCCAGCCATGATTGCGCAACAAGGTCGTTACGAGAGTTTGTCAAGAGAAGTGTCAGGGGGAAACTGTTCAAGGCAGTGTCTTTGTACCGCGACAACTACCAAGCTCATTTTGTTTGTGTCATCAAATTTGCCTCTCCCTCTCCCCATATTCTCCTGACATGACACCCAGTCACTTGTTTCTCTCTCCTCGGATGAAGAAAGCGTTGTGTGGCAGGCAGTTCGAGAATGACGACGAGGTGAATTTCAAGATGGAAAGATAGCTGAACAGTCAAGGTCTCCGCCAAGTGGGAAAAATGTGTCGCACCGAAGGTTGAATATGCAGAAAAGGATCACCATCATCGACATTCGCAGGTTTATAATTTTCCCCACACACCCTCTGGCCCCTCGAGTTCATAATTAAAACTTCCTGGCTACCTCACTTATATCATTGGTGACAATAAGGCAAACAGTGCACTGAGGTTGCCCGAAGCCGTTACACAAGTGACTGTGTCCCGTTGTTTAAGACCATTTGTCTGTGGCCTCGTAGGCGAGCGCGGGCCGGCGATCAAAGCCGGGTTCCGGCGCTGACACCGCGTCCTCGCCCCGCTGCCAATAGTCTCAGAGAAGAGGCGCCCGCCGCCGCACTTTTAGGCCCCCGTACCACGGCGGCGCTGCTTTGTCTCCGCCGGGAGCGGTGACGTCACACGTTGCGTTCGCCGCGCTCTGGTGTCGGCAGCGGGGGCGGATGACGAGGTGGCGGGGGTGTGTCGGGCAGTCCGACAGGGGCGGAGGGGTGGCGAAGCGGCGGGAAGGGGGGCTGGAGGAGATATCGGCTGCAGGCGGCGGGAGATGCCGCTGGCGGCGGCTGTTTTACCAAGGAGTTAATCAATAATCGTGTACATGTGATAGTTCTCAGATGAAACGCTCGGGCCCCGCGCCCCTCGGCGCTGCTGGTTCGGCCGCCCTCCGCCGCTTCACAATTCATTTCTCTCTGTCTCTCTCTCTCGCTCTCTCTATCTATTCCCCCCCCCATCGCCGCCCGTACCCTCTTTCACCCCAGCAGACACCCCTGCTGTAGCGACGCACTCCTCCATACGGAGGAGAGACAACCCGTTGCTCCCGGCAGGCCCCCCCCCCCCCGCCCCCCTCGCCCCTCGCCGTCTTCCACGCGCGGGGTACTCGTGGCTGTTCGTCGCAGAAGCAGCCCCTTTCCTCTCCCGCCAATAAGTCAACTTCAATGGAACGAGACATTTCGGCGTTCCGTATCAATAGAGAGGATCCGTCCCCTCCCCCCTAACCCTTGCCGTTCTGGTTCGCGCCGCTCCTCTCCTCCTGTGGCCCGCACAGCACAGCTCTGGGCTTGGCGCCATCTTTGATGCATAATGTCTCTGACTGAGGCACTCTGGCCCGCAATATGTATGGGTCGGCGTGTGTGCTTGTGTGAGTGTGTGTGGCGACGGGGCTCAGCTGGTTGTAGCTATTGGCTCCAGAGGTGCGTCGCGGGATGGCTTCGTACAGGGGCAATAACCCGCGACAGCGCTTGCAGCACATTTACCCCTGGTTCTTTTCAGTCCCGCTTATTGTGACAGAGGTAAGTTTTTTAACTACGCTGCTTTCGGGAGGAGACTTTCCCAACACAGTATTTACGTTTTACTACTGTTGTTCTCCCACGCATTGAAGAGTCAGGTCAAGATAAGAGTGCGCCCATGACTGTTTCCACTACTGTTACACTAACTAATTCTAGTGTGTAATGTATGCTGGTACGGCGACAAAACACGCATAACGATTGCATTTTTCCCGTTTGCAGTACGGACTTCACATCTGTAGTATGAGTGCCCGTACCACCTATGCTTGTGCGAAACTGTTATGAGGAATGCCTTCAAATGTTGCTTTTTCCCGACACCGTTATGTCGATTATAACTTGCTGTAAGCATAACAACTTTCGTTGACAAAGCTTGATTATGCCCAAGAGGCGAAACTAGCTAATTACTAAATAATGCAATTAAGCGTTTAATTTAAAATAACAAAACAGCCTAAGCAGGAAAAGGACTTCCTTTACGATCTTTCACTCTCTTTGATGGCGTCATTTGCGGATTTAGGTATCTGCTTGTGACGTACGAATCACACACTATGGGTTTAGAGATTATTCCAAGAAGTTTCCACTGGGTTCTTAGGCTCGAAAAACCTTGCAAAGCATAAAACTATTTCTGCTTCCAACTAGACTGTTGCATTTTTGAATAAGTTAGTGTATTATTTCGTTGCGACTAGTAAATTTCGGCATTGTCGAGTGAGGTGGCGCAGTGGCTAGCACACTGGACTCGCATTCGGGAGGACGACGGTTCAATCCCGCGTCCGGCCATCCTCATTTAGGTTTTCCGTGATTTCCCTAAATCGCTCCAGGCAAATACCGGGATGGTTCCTGTGAAAGGGCACGGCCGACTTCCTTCCCCGTCCTTCCTTAATCCGATGAGACCGATGACCTCGCTTTCAGGTCTCCTTCCCCAAACAACCAACCAATCAACCTTGTCGTCATTCTAAAGTGATAGACGTGTCACGCCGATGTGTGTACGTGAGAAATAGTAGACTGAAATAAGGCTAGATTATTATGCAAGTCAACGGAACCAGAACAAGAATTCGAACACGCCCCATCCATATGACTGACATGAATAAAACACCATAAAACGTTCATGTGCTCAGTATATCATTCATGGTGTGCTTCCGTGTTTTTAACCCGGAGTTTAGCACTTTTTTTTCTGTGATCAGGCACCACTAACGACATCATTCTAACCTAACACAAGACAGGATGCAAACTCATGTGTCACTGAATTATCCAAACGTTGTTCTTTGTGTTTCGTGATTGAAATGTTTGTGTGTTGTGAATATTAGGTTAAGAGACCTAGATGTATGTGTTCCGCCTCGTATAAACCACACACTCTGTTTGACGGAGTCTAAGAACAAGGGGTTCGATTCAACTCTGCCGAATTTCCCTGTCCGCAGTCTAGCATTCTTGGAGTCCATGGACACGTGCAGGTCAAGGAAGGCTGTAGTTAAAATTTAATTTTTATATCAGGATACCCATCCAGAAAAATAAAAAGAAGCTGAAATAAAATCCAGGCCTATTTCAGTGGATCATGTGACTGACGCAGAGTCCTTCGCTCCATATGCGTTTAGAGTAAAATAGGTACGGCTAATATTGATACGGAGCACCTTCCATCCTGCACTTCGAAATGCCTTGCTGAATAACAATGTGAATGAAGAATTATTACAGCGGAGGTTGATATATTCATTTACTCCACAAGTGAAAAATTGATTGTGACAACTGTACGGACTCAAATCACAGACGGGTGAATCGCCAAGGAAACACGAGGGTACTGTGGCCGACAGCGAACATGACGAGCAGAAGGACGACATCTTTATGACGAAGCTGCGTGTGTCATTAGGCCTGGGGCGCGAAGATATCTCTAGCGCATCGGCAAATCCCGCCCCCGTTGCGAACGCCTTTGATACTTGGGCACTTTGGCTAACTCCAGATTGGCTACCGTAGTACCAGACCCCGCTCCTGCAACAGCGTCGACACCTGCTCTGTTAATTAAGCAGCTAAACGGCGAACGCAGCAGTAGCAGAATTATCGTCTGCTGCTGCTTTCTGTATCTCGGCTCTCTTTGCACTAGCGGCTATGTCGGTTGGTTGAAATAAAACGAAAATCAGCCTGTGCGGTGTCAGACAACCTTTCGCCTCAGTTAACAGGGTGGCCAATGCTTATAAAGCCTGAATGGAATTTTACACGATTCCTTCCACATTAACTTTTCCAAACTTAAAGATATTATTGGAGGGGGTGATGCATTCTTAACTGTAGACCCTAACTGCGCGAGAATACACGAGTTTGCCAGAAGTGGAAGCCAGAAACACGAGTGAATTAATCCCCATGCACATCAAACGAATTTTTGTTTGCGATTCCAACTGTGAGGGTTAGAGTGTCTTCGTCTTAGAGGATACAATCTTTTGCTAGGACTGCCTGCAGGACTGAATGCATCTTTAAGTTTGAGCACACGGGTTTAATGATTTACCCCAATGTTACCATCCAACTATTACGACTAGACTTCAGAACTGGATTGCATTGTTCTCCTATTTTTCCGTATTCCAGTGCGTGAGCAATAGAGAACAGTGCACGAATGGGTTTCTTATAAATCTACATTTGTACACTACAACAACGTTATGGTATGTGGCGGAGGGCACTTCAGGTCCCACTATAGATTATCCCCTTCCGACAACATGAGACTGATGGCCAGTGCGCCACTGATGACACATTTCTGCGTTGGCTTAGTTTACAAAAGATAAGACAGCTGTAGTTCTACCACAAACGATTTGTTAATTCGTTTCACACGGTTCTGCTTTGCCCCCACTGCGTTCTCTAAACGAACAATAACCTCAATCACTTTCCGATCAACTTTCGTGCTCTCCCGTCTCGATCTATGTGTGTATTTTGTGTTCCACTAATGTGTTTACGGGGCCAAGATTTTCAAGCATTCCTAGTACTGTCTTGAAACTACGTTCATCAGCCCCATACATACGTAGTACACCGGTAACTGTTGTCAGAGATGCACAGTCTAGTTACGTATCGATAATTTTACCTCGTTGGAAACCTTGTTTGGTCGTGCGCTATTATGTGTTGACTTACTATCACAAACGTCGCGGATTAGTGGTAGCTAAGAACACCTTGAGCTTAATGTATCTGTTCTAAACGCATGACGTGGGCTTCTAAGCAGATGTTTATATGTTTCCATTTTTGTAAATTGTGCTTTCCTACTACCAACTGACCGTCATTTTCACTAGTAAGGTAACAACACCACCCGACGACACGGCTATGTTCTAAATTAGTTATGCTAAGAAATTCTTATAAAACGTAATTTTCGCGAATAAAAGAGCTGCCATTAGGCAACAATGCACTATTTTATGAATATGTATGCCTATAACTTTTCCTGTTTTTATAATAGAAGATACCTTTCCACGCCGTATGATCTCTTTTGGCTTGCAGCATAACGAAGTAAAGCCACCAAGCGACAAAAATATTTTTCCCGTCCACAATTCATACAGGTTTATCAGCAGAGCACTTAAGTCCCCAATGAGCACACTTGAAGAGATTGGCAGTACTGAGTTGTATGGATGTGCAGAGTTCTTTGTGACACAACTGTCTTTTGCTTCTGTACCACAGGTTTAGTACAGTATTGTTGCGCGGGGATTTCATTCTGTACCAGGACTGCGAATATGTTACGCAAACTAACAAAAAACTTACTCGCTAATTTTTTTCGAGATGACATATTAAAATTCTTTGGGGCTGCAGACCTTTTAACTGATCGTATGCCACAAGCGATCAACTCCCAGACATCTTATAGTACAAGAGAACTTCAGTTCGTTACAAAATAGAAAAAAAGCCTCATTCAATTACAGTGTTGATATGTGCAGTTATTATTCCTCAGAAGCAAGGAAATTGGATGATTATACCATAGTGATCATCCAACTTCTTGCGAGCCCTCTAAGCTGGCAGTAGCCAGTTCCCGCACAATATTTCTTTCACAGATATTTGTCCGCCAAACACGCTCGGGTGAATTCGCGATATCGGCCTTTCCGATTCTTTTGAGGAGGGCAGATTTGTAAAGGAGTGTGCATGATTGATGCTATTTGCCCCGTGCATCGGATACCCAACCTCGCCTCGCCTTCGCCGACCGACCGACAGGGATATATTTTTCTTCGACGGGATATTGGCAGGATTTTCTGAAGAATGCGACCCCGCCTGCATTTTGTAGCGTGTTTGCGTTTATCAAATATCAATCTCGCGGGTCAAAGGTCTCATAATTAATGCAGGGCCAGCCATTTCCTTCCCCGTAATCGGAGTCGAAGCTCGGCCATTTATAATTCACGGCGGCGCGTTACATCTCCCTCCACCGGTCGCGCGGCGCCTATCGGCCTATCCGCAACGCCTTCACCGCCAGACTCCCGACTACCCGGGCGCGCGCGAGCAGCTGGAAGGGCTCCCTCTCCCTGCATTGCAGACGGCCAGAGCGGCGTCAGCAGGTTTTATTCGGCGCCGGCGTGTAACCTTTCAAAAGTAACTTCCGTCGGAAATTACCCGCCGCCATTGGCTCCGCCACCGAATATAACTGTACATCCTCCTCGGGAGAAATGCTGCGAACGCTTGTCATATGCGCTGTCGCCGGACAAAAAGTAGCAACGGCCGGGCCAGCACAACCATTAAGTTAACTGTTATGGCTAGCGGTGGCGGCCGACAGATTCCGCCCGCCAGTAAAAATACTTGCTAGTACTAGCTGGTGACAACAAAGGTAATCGCGGTCTACATCTAGAAAAAAAAAAAAAAGCTTCGCAGAATCATTCATCTTTTATTCTCACTGGACTTTAATTCTTAGCATGAAGAGCTGTTTGAATAGAATTTGACTAAGTCTCTGGTGCTGGATTTTAACATAATAAATGTAAGCTCTGTTTTTACTCAGCCGGCCGAAGTGGCCGTGCGGTTAAAGGCGCAGCAGTCTGGAACCGTAACACCGCTACGGTCGCAGGTTCGAATCCTGCCTCAGGCATGGATGTTTGTGACGTCCTTAGGTTAGTTAGGTTTAACTAGTTCTAAGTTCTAGGGGACTAATGACCTCAGCAGTTGAGTCCCATAGTGCTCAGAGCCATTTGAACCATTTTTTGTTTTTACTCATAATTGTCTCGATCGCGTTGGGTGTACTTACGTCGGTGTAACGGTTCATCGGAACCAGTACCTTGCGATAGAAGTCACACGTCGAACAGTTGTCTCAAGACAATCTTGCTCACCTGACTTCAACTGCAGTCGTTAGGTGGGAAGTGGCAAAAATGGGCGTTAGCCTATTATTCAGTATGTTACTTTTGTAACAATATACTGTTTCTGATGATGATGGTGACGACTCGTCAAAAAAAAAAAAATGGTTCAAATGGTTCTGAGCACTGCGGGACGCAACTTCTGAGGTCATCAGTCCCCTAGAACTTAGAACTACTTAAACCTAACTAACCTAAGGACATCACAAACATCCATGCCCGAGGCAGGATTCGAACCTGCGACCGTAGCGGTCGTGCGGTTCCAGACTGTAGCGCCTAGAACCGCTCGGCCACTCTGGCCGGCGACTCGTCAAAGTCGAAACATGTAAAAAACGTAAACCCGTCCATTTCGCTCAAGTAAATTGGGAATAAAACAATATTTTCTAAAATACATCCCGGGCTCCTATTCGACAATGCTAAATTTTGGGTGTCCATCTGTAACGTTTGTTACCCAACGGCCAAATGGAACCACACGAACGGAAGAAATAGCTCATTGGCATGGTTTTACCTTGTTTTGTTATTATTCTTATACCTTACGTATTGGACACTGTTCACATTCACTTGAAGTTAGGACTAGCGGCTGCCTGTATGCATGATGGTTTTTGTGAGTTCTGTCTGAAGATAAGTAGTACTCGATACTGGAATTGTCATAAATAAAATATCTGATAGCCGTTATCTGGAACGACCTTGTTGATAGTATTTAATAGTATGACCGCTGCGTTGTTTTATGAACGTCAAAAATCTCATTGATATCATTACACTTTTATGTCGTCCTAAACACGTAAATAAGAGGGAATAATGTTTTGCTTATGATGCTCTTTGCACTAGAATAAGTCCTTATTTCGATCAAAAGTATTGCCCTTAATTTCAAAGTATCTTAAGTGGACAAGCTGTGTCTTCTTACATCGCTCAGGTTTGTTTCCCAAGATACCAGCGATCTAATGAGACGACAACTATGTTACCTGTCACGCTCCGAGATAGAGCGACGCGCGTTTAGTGGAAATAAAGACCAACCGCAATTGAGAAGGACGCCAAAATCAAGATATTAGTCGTTAAATTGACACAAACAACAAATCTGAATCAATATGCAATTTGCTCCGAACTGAGCAAGTTTGAAAGTGGTCTGATTACACAATATATATATAACAGCTTCAGACACGATTTGTGAGTAGTCGAAACCACTCATATAACTCAAAATTTATGCGTTCAGGATTGTTATATAACATGTTACAAAATCGACTACAAGTTCACTACATCGTACTGCGCACTGCATACCGAGTACGTTGTGTTGGATTTAGGCAAGAATACAGCATTATCTTGCTGTCGTAGGCTTATTACCACATCATTTGTAAAACTCTGGCGACATTTTATCCAGATATTCGTAGGAAATCGTTAAACTGAGTTTCCGTGAGGAGCGAATTTCAAATTCGCTTCTGGCTATTCTGATTTAAATTTACTGGATTGACTCCTTAATAGTACACTACGACCCTCTTTCGTCATCCATAATCTTATTGCTAATGTTTAGTTCTAAACTAGGATCTACCAACGTTCTACAGACAATGAGCAATAGAAAACCCAAGTGGCTATTACGTTGACGCCCCACATTCCATCGGCGCCAACGCATTTGATGTGCAGAGATATTTCGTACTCAATACTGAATTTGCTGTCTGAAACGCCGGTGCTGACGGCCTAACCTATAATATCTGCTAATAATCTTAGTTATCCTCTCGATGATAGGCTTCGCAGGACGTGGCATGCACCCGGCAATTTCCACTTGTCTTTATCTTATGCGTCCAAGAATTTTGCGTGACCAAGAAAAACGCGAATCTGTAGCAATTGCTACTAAAATTTCATTTCAGTACACCGAAGGAAGGGGTAAAACTGGCTGGGGGAAGGGTAGTGTTCGCGCAGATCAGACAAAGACAGTTATGCGTGCGTAACAGTATTATTTTCGAGACTTTTCACTACTTTTTTACGGTCTCATTATAAAAAAGAGCATTTCGCGGCTGCTTCGACTGTCGAGATAAGTCGTGAGATGGTCGGGTCGGCTGTAACAATTGCCAACTCGGCGGCCACGCTGCGGCAGCCATTAATATGTATACCTAAATAACGGTCAGCTGCGGGGATAATCATCGTCGTTAACAAGTTTTTGTTTTCTCGCCGCGGTGCCGCCCATACGCTTAATTTAGTGCGCTCTATTTTCGCCCTATTTATCGTCGCCGCCGCGTTGTAAGCTCATTTATCGCCGCGTTGCATTTATTTCCAGGTCCCATTCTTTCCACTCCCACAGGGGCGAGATTTTCGCCGCCGGGCGTTCGCTGCAGATATTTAGATGGCCTTCAAGACATCGGGCTTCCCTGCCGGTCAACGGCGGAAGGAGGGGCGGGAGCAGGGCAGAGAGAGGAGAGGGAGAAACAGATAGAGACAGACAGGGACGGAGAGCGCGCGTGATGTCGTAAAGTGGCCCAGTCAGATAAACTGATCACGATACCAATAATTACAGCCCCTGCAGCCCTGGCTCGTGAATCACAAAGCACGCGCTTGCATATGCGTCATCCCCTTGGGAAAAAAAATCAATAGAGTCGTTGATATCTAAAACGCGAGTGTGTTGGAGAGTGCAAGGTATAAGACACGTACTCGGCTTACTGCTGCGTGGGCGACGATCTGAACATCGCAGTGTTAGATGCGTGGCAACGGGGAATGATGGCCACAATTTAACACCTCGTTGATCCCAAGATCATTAAAAAGGGCGCTCCATTTCGCTGAAAAAGGAATAGGGTAATAAGAAAACGAAGCGAATCATAAAACTAGATGGCCAAACGGAGAACTGAACTCCCCCCTCCCCCAACTCCTCACTCTCGGAATGTGAATCCAGAGTTTTAACAACTGTGCTACTCGCTCGTATAGAAAATTCAGACTTTCTAGTACTGCCGCATCGTTGCTAGTTGCAGTACCACGGGTTTAACCGATTGTACAATACAGGTGCCTCACGACAAAGGTATCCGCTCTTGTTCATTGGGTAGGGTAGACACAAACATACTCCTTCATCCGAGGAAAAAATTTCTGAGAATGTGCCTCGGAGCACGTCGTTGTACGGAAGTGGTTGATAGATTGTGGGAAAACAGCAAATGAAGAGAATCGAAACGTTGGTGTGTACTGTTACAGAATGAAACTGAGAATTAAGTGGACTGATAAGAAATAAGGAAGCTGGCCGCAGTATCGTCGAGGAGAAGGATGACTACAAGGAGGACAGGATGGCAGGGCATGTGTTAAGACAGCAAGGAACAACAACTATGGTAGTGGAACGGTAGGTAGGCAAAAACTATAGTCAGATCGTAAAGAAGGAAGGCGGAGTGAGTAGCAGCAAAACAACTTTCAGCTTCGTGAAATACTAACTGATTTTTCTTAGTGCTTAAAACTTCCTATGCGGCCGCATCTTCGTGCAAAAGAAATTAATTCAATCTTAACGTGACAGTATCACCCTGTCTTTTATATCAGTGTGCCCTATGGATCGCTATGGCGGTAGAAGGCGGAGTGGCGCAGTGTATGTGTATATTTGTTTGTGTATGTGTGTGTGTGAAAGAGAGAGAAGAGGGTCGGGCTGGGAAATAAATGGTGACAGTTGACTTTGCTTCTTATACACAAATTTATGTATACAGCAAGAACAATAATAATACGACCAAAGTTGTTTTGCGGGAAAAAAAATTAAATCTTCCAACAATTACAACAGTCACTCACATTGCAATGAGTACATGTTAGTCACTTTTACCATACGCGCGTGTTATGTAGTTTTCCTATGCCATGGAATGATAATGGTTACAGAACTACTGCCTGCTACCTTTCCTAACCTGTAAATACTGGCTTCACTGCAACGCGATCAGCGGCTGCGTGTATTCTAATCATTGCGGGCTTGTGAGCCGTCAGCGTTCGCACAACTTCGCCGTCTACGTTCCGCCTCCTGCGGAAGTTGGACGAAGAATGCCGGTCCATCCGCAGAGCCGCCGCCACGGCAGCGCCTCTGGCGGCCGTTGCCGCAAGTAACAACAGGTGCACACGGTTAGTGCGGCGTCCAGCCGGTGGCGGCGCGCCATTCGCGGTGAGCGCGTCTGCAGTGGACTTCAGTTCGGTGTTCGGTTTTTCGCGGAGCGGGACTATTGAGTTCCCCCTGGGATACCTTCCCCTGCCCCTGTCACTGCCACTTCAAGAGCTTATTTGAACAATATTTTTTACAATCTTATCTGCCATTCCACTCTTCACTTCTGCGTAACAGCCAAGTGTGTAGCGAAAAATACAGAAACCTGCTACATGCGGAGCACCTGTCACGCGAGAGGATGAAATGCGAAGATTCTTAAGAGTGGTGCTTCTGATCGTGTGCAATAACAAGCTGGAGACAGAAATGGAATTTTTGAAAATCTTATACTTGCACCAATGTAACTAGAACTTACTTTTCATATTTATGGATTCTTACTTCTCGATAGAACAATTCCATGTTTAAGGTTGAATAACAAGAACAATGTTTTTGTTTCACTGATTTTTGTTTATTTCACACTAGTTTTCAGTTTATTGGGCCATTTTAAGGAAACAACTAGTAGCGTCTGAAAGGGACTCTACTTCTTAGGCAACCAAACATTATAATCAAAGAAGCAATCCACTTTGCATATTTGAGTGTTGTGCATCAAACTCGTTTCTTAACGTTGTAATTACGCTTTACACAGTGGACAATATAAAGCACAATAAATAATTAAAGTACAAGATATTACAGGTATCTTCTCTTTCGATGTTTAGTACAAACGCTTTACCGTCAAATCATTAAAAATGAACACTGGTTCAATGTTTCGTGGAAATAAAGTACCTACTAATAACAATAGTCTGCGAAGAAGTCGTGCAGATCACAACTTTACGTACGAACGAAATATTGAGAAAGGCAGCAACCTTAAAAGGTACTTACGTCATCTGTTTGCATAACGAAAACAGTAAAGAAATAAATGAATTGTGTTCTATGATCAGGAAGTACCGACCGGATTTTTACTGTTGAAAACATTACATTCTGAATTTTAAAACCGCCACAGTTTCTATCAAAACGAAACATGCTGGATATTGACAAAGTAACGTGAATAATTTTAAATGCTGAATTAGACAGAGACTGAATTGCTAGACTATTATGTTTCCGATTTTAAAACAACTACATTTTCTCTCACATGAAAGCAGGAAGAATGTTTAGGTTTACAAAGGTATTCGAAAAATAACAACTGTTAACACAAAAATGCTAAAGGAGCTTAAGAACACATATTCACCATTCGTAGCAACACTGATGTTCCGGTAACGATCAACACGCCAGTGTTCTCAATGCAAGCTAATAGTTCCAAAAAACTTAAATATTTTCCTCTTTTTGTCAGATCAGATTTTGCGGACTGAAAACATTCACATGTATCCTCTTCACTGGTCTCTAGCGCGGAACAGTAAAAAATTACAGGAAATGATGTCTTTAAAGTATGTTCAAACACATTTCAATTACGTTGATGACAGTCCCGATTTCAATGGCAGATGATGCTGGAATAAAGGGAATTGCCATAAACAAATACGCTACTTAGAAACAACAAAAAAGTTAAAATTAATTAGTCCAATTGTATGTAATTTGTACTCTGCCGTGATAGAAAATTCAAATAGTTGGTGATTTTCTATGTAGCGCTATGTACTACAAGTTCAATGAATCAGAAAGAAAATAAAATGCAGTAATCAAATCCCACAAAAAATCTGTACGATAGTAACAATAATTTTCTTCTCTAACGAGGAAAAATTAATCAATTTGGAGATCTTATTAGGGCTTGTATGAAAATTTCTGTGATTCAACAAATGGAACATGTACAATGTTGTAGGATATTTTATTTTTCTGCTTCAAATTAATATTTCTGCAAGATTTATGCGGCAAATCGCGGTAAATTCCTGCTGTAAACCACTCACCATAGAAGTACATATTGCCCTTCGCAGAATACCATGATACCTCACTATAATGGTACAAAGCGTTTATTTCTTTGACTTACGGCACAAAGAACACGGATCACACATCTTCCAGTTTTGGCAGCATTTCCTGCGTTCAGTAACACGTCATTCGTAGCTACTGTGTTCTGGTATCACATAATCAGGGATACAAAGATCAAAATTAAAACTAGCTTAGGTCAATCTGGACACTTCCAATTAGAAAATTTCTGGGAGTGGCCCGAAGTGCGATGCCGTTGTCGAACCGCGAAACCAATGTTTTAGTCTCTAAAAAACTCGGACTCTGACACTACCGCAAAGATACATCTGGTGAACCTTAGGCGAAACGAAACAAAATCTAGACACGGACGCTAGAAAAATTGGTCGTAGTGTAGAAAAGAGCGTACAAAGTAGTTGTGGATTTCCCTTAATTTTTTATGTCCTGCGGATACGTCCACACGACAATTAAAAAGAGAGTTTAAAGTATCTATTATATGAATATGAACGAACAATTTTCTCAGATCTTGCCAGTAAATCGAAGCCTTACGTTTTGCTATTCTTACGAGACTATGTGACCGTTCGGCTTCATATTATCACACCAAAAAAAATGGCTCTGAGCACTATGGGACTTAACATGTGAGGTCATCAATCCCCTAGAACTTAGAACTACTTAAACCTAACTAACCTAAAGACATCACACACATCCATGCCCGAGGCAGGATTCGAACCTGCGACCGTAGCAGCCGCACGGTTCCGGACTGGAGCGCCTAGAAACGCTGGCAAGGGTTGCAATTTATTTTTTCTTCGTTCGTAGGTACACAGATGTACAATTACATGTACAAAATAAACGAAAGACAACGATTTTTATGCATTAAATTAAATTTAAAAGTTTATTCAAATGATTTGGGATTTAAAACATTTTTTGGCCTTTTCGTCTTCTGAAAAAAGAAATGATTCTTTCGACTGTCCCACTCGTGAGCGTGCAACGTATAACTGGCAATGTAAAAAGCATGTATTATTCAGATTTAACCCACATATTTGAAGCATTTTGCCCGCGAATGCATGTCACACGTATTTAGTGAACGTTTTATATATATCACCCGTGTCTCTAGCGAATTTCGCCCTGCCACTAACTGAAAGAGGATTGTCGCTCGCAACTAATTCTCCGCTGTTTTACGCTATGCCACACGAGAGGCCGTTAAATGTATTTATGGTATTGAGCCATGGGGTATTATCTTTGCTTCCGATACACGGTAGCAAAATTATGCTCGCTGCAGTGCTCTTTCCACGATGCGGTTGATGCACTGAAGTACACTGTTAAGAGACAGGTGGCGCGTCATACTTTTAAAATATTGCATCCAACTAATTGCAAGAAAAAAATACCAACCGATTATTTTCAGACGTTATTCATGTCACCCCTTCACATCGTAATTCCTATCCCCGAGTGGTAGTAGGGATATCTTATTCCCACTGTATCTTTATACAACTAACGACTCATCTACGTATGATATTTGGTTGAAACTGCTCCAGCCGTTCCTGAGTTATGTTCTTATGTTACCCCTTTTCACCTGAAATTCTCAGCCATAGGGTTGGTAGAGATGTGTTACTGTCACAACAAATTTTTCCAGAAATCTACTTTGGTAGAAATAAATCCAGGCATTACAGAGATATGCTGATAAGTCACTGCGGCACCCTCTGCCACCCCCTACTCTAGGCTTGAAATGTTATCGTGGCTGACACGAAAAGTCTAGCGACCCTAAAAGTCATAAATTTGATATTAACATCGGTTGTTATCGAATATTTTTACATGTCACGTCTTCTCACCCTTACCCATGGGGGTGGTTGGGGTTATTACCTCCACAATATTCTTCTATGAATAATTATATAACTATACAAATAATATGTGTTGTATACATAATTTCTGATTGAAATTGCTGCAGACGTTCTGGAGTAAGGTTCTTTCACCCTGCACCCTACGCTGATAGATGCTTCTTACCCCCACAGAAACCTTGGAGGGCGTGTGCACAAGAACCAAACAAAACTTTATCGTAGTCGGGTATACAAACGCAAAGAAGATGATCGAATATATATTTTTGTATACCGAATTATCAGTCGTGGCTCTCTTGTAGATACGAAATAATGAAGTCCAGAATTGTTGTAATCGAGTGAAGGTTTCTGATGTATCTGGTGAAGCACAAAAGACACGTCGAGCGGAAATCTTAGAACGGACACTCTACGATGTGGAAGGAAACAGAGGAGCTTCCTCTATCGCTTATCACTTGCCTAACGAAGAGGCAGATGTAGCCATCAGGCGAAGAGTGTTTCGCGAGTGCAGAAATTACCTGCTGTGTAGATATGAACGAATTAAGTTCCGCGCTGGAGATGGAGAGAGAGAAGGGGAGGCAAAAAAGAGCACTGCTATTACTGGTCACGTAATGGTTTGAAATGGGAAAGCCTAGCTGAGATAAACAATCCTTTCTCGGTATCCGACTGGGACCGGATGCGGGTTGTGGCAACAGTGACAACAATGGAGTCTGGTTACCGGATTGTGTTTTTCATAATTTAAATTTGGCGTCTAATTAAGGATCCAGCGTATCAACTCCAGGAGATGGAAAAAAAGAAGGGAGGAAAGGAGAAGAGAAATGTTGACGCGACCACACCCATCCAGCCGCAGTGTCCCCGTCTCGGAACTTCTGACCCCCCCCTGCCCCCCTACCATGTACCCCCTCCCTCCCCTCACTTCCCCTCGCATTACAACAATAAGCTTCGGCGTTTATTAGCCACAGTCTAGGCTCCTCTCCGCCTCCTCGAGAAGGGAACGGGGTATCCCAAGATGGCCGCGGCGTCGCTCGTCGCCTTCGGCCCGCCGGCGGCTAAATGTTTCGCAGACGACATAAAACACGCCAGCCATTCTTATAAATCAAAATGGCCCAGCCGCAGTTTTATGCTAATAATAAATTCGGTTACAGCAAGGATAAAAATCCGACGGCCAACTTTTACGGGCAAAGGAACCTATACAGCCGCAGCATGGCCGCGCAGTAAAGACGGAATTATATTCCGATTGTTTTCCCTAATATATCCGACATAAATGATTCTCTCAGCTCCAACTCCCATATCAGGGTTATCGCTTTCTGACAATAGTGCGAACGGAAAGGTCAGCCTTTTAGAGGCCCCGCCGCGATGGAAGGTAACTGGCGATTGTGACGGCTTTTTACGGCTACGGTAGGGTCGCAACGCTTCAAATTTCGAAGCACCGTCGTAATTAGGGGGCGTCATTTCGGCGAGAAAGAACATTAGCGGCGACAAAGTCCGTATAATCGACAGCTGAACTCTTATCTCTAGAACGCAAATTAGCCATTACACTACCGCACTTTGCCCTGTAGCGACAATGTATACAAAACACGGGATAAAATTTTGCATGCTCTCGCTGTACGCTACAGTCTATTTTAACAATAACACTAACGTCTGAGGTTACTGTCCGGTTTTAAGCCGCAAGTAGACCGTTTCCAAGCAACCATTTCTCAATTCATGTCTAACACACAGCGTTTACTCGCGTCTCTGTTTTTCTTCTCAACAGATGCACACTACAGTGTTTGTTTTACCTGCTAAATCTTTTTACAGGGAAAATGGTCAAATGTGGCTTCTTAGAGACGATTGTTACTGGTAGTTATATTTTGATATTTTTTAATATTTTGATATTTTTTAAATTCTCAGAAAGGTAAAGCTCTAGAAAAAGAAATGATTATTCGTCCAATATCAGGTACAGACTATAGTTAGCATCTCTTATCCACTATAGAAACATTACGTACAAGCCAGCCAAGAAGAATTTTTTTTAATATGTAGTTGAAAACAACGGAACAATAATAGTTTAGTATAATTGCACACCAATTATTTTATACACGCTTTTCAGCCGCACTTCACAGATTATTTCTGATTCTGCGCTATGGTTTCGCCCTATCCTGTGTTACAGATGATAAAAAGTTATCAACTGAACAAAATGAATGCTTTTCGTATTACAAACTAACGCGACAAAAGATGGAAATGGAAGAAAAGCAGAGCCAATACGAAATGTTATCAGATATGAATGTTCTCATTTCGCTCCTGTCTCGAGTGGTAAATGGTTACATAGTGAAGCTGCAAATAAATACTCAAATAGTTGCATGTGTTTTCATAAATTCTGATCTCAAACTTAATTTTACACCTTCGCTTTGCACATTCGTTAGTTATTGTTACCGCAGAAGAGTTTTTATCCGTGTTGATTAGGAACTTAAAAACTTATTCTTTCTCGTAACGGTAGAGACGACCCTGTTAGTTACCTTGTTATTTAAAGAACTGAAAGTTTACTTATATGATAATAAAGTCTTTGCTTTTTAGTGCAATAACGATAAATTGTGGAGAGGAAGGAAAGTGAATTACACGCGAGATATCCCGTGCAACATCGAAAATAATAAAATTACGAGGATAACGAATTCTTGTCGTCAAAGTTACGTTATTGAATTTATACCAAAGAAAGGAAGAGACTGTTAAAGACTGGAAATGTTACAGCAGAAGAGTAAAACTATAGAGATGCATTTAAATGGAGAAACAGAAAACAGGTTGTTGTGGACACTGGTGCAGCATACGTGCAGAAAAAAAAAACAGTAGAGAAGATAAAAAGAAGGACTTTGAGATAATTCCTGTCAAAAGATTAATCATACAAACAAGCAGAAATAGAAAAGACGGTAATTCGCGAGCTGACATCTCTTTCGTCACATGTTTTCTTCATATTGATCACGGTACATACTGCGCAGGAGACTCCAGAGTGAGTAGCGGAGGGTTCCTTGTACCAATATTTGCCGCATGCTGCGCTATTTCACTTGCGTGCGGATAGAGGAAAGAGTTACTCTATGTATGGGTACGTTCGCGTCGTGTTCTCTCTTTTCGTATTCTCACGTTCCCTGCGAGATAGCGACAGCAGAAACTGTTGCACAGTGTATCCAGAATGGCGGTTCTCTAAATTTACCCAGCAGAGCTTCGCGACAACAAGGACGCCTTTGTGCCGAAGATTCCCCTTTCTTGGACGCCTGAGCATCTCTCGCGTAGTGGGCCTGCTACGATCGTGTGGGCACGCCTCTGAACCCCAGGCAGCGGTCGTGGCGGCGGAGTTCTCGCCTGTCGGGCGGAGCGCTGGCGCATCAACAGGTGCCTATGGCCGCTCCTAGCTTCTAGCAGTCCGCCGCCACCCAATTCCTTATTTCTTTACGCCGGCGAGAGGGCCACGCCAGCTTTCGCTAGAGCTCAAGTGTGCGCCATTACGCGCAGCAGACAGAAAACGAAAGTAGAAAATTCTGCAGTGGGCACGGATGGGGATTTGCGATAGCCTACGTGTTTTATCAAGCACGGGTGTTATTCAAATATACCAATCAGGTTTAACGTTACATCAGAATTTGCAGTCACAGCATCTACATCTACATGGATACTCTGCAAAACACATTTAAGTGCCTGGCAGAGGGTTCATCGAACCACCTTCACAATTCTCTATTATTCCAAACTCGTATAGCGCGCGGAAAAAACGAACACCTATGTGTTTCCGTACGAGCTCTGATTTCCCTTCTTTTATAATGGTGATCGTTTCTCCCTATGTAGGACGGCGTCAAAAAATATTTTCGCATTCGGAGGATAAAGTTGATGACTGGAATTTCGTGAGAAAATTCCTCCGCAACGAAAAACGCCTTCGTTTTGATGAAGTCCATCCCAGTTGCTGTCTTACTTCAGTGACACTCCGTCGCCTATCTCGCGATAATACAAAAAGTGCTGCCCTTCTTTGAACTTTTTCGATGTGCTCCGTCAGTCCTATCTGGTAAGGATCCCACATCGCGCAGCAGCATTCTGAAAGAGGACGGACAAGCGTAGTGTAGGCAGTCTCTTTAGTTCATCTGTTACTTTTTCTAAGTGTCCTACCAATAAAACGCAGCCGGCCGATGTGGCCGTGCGGTTCTAGGCGCTTCAGTCTGGTACCGCGTGACCGCTACGGCCGCAGGTTCGAATCCTACCTCGGGCATGTGTGTGATGTTCTTAGGTTAGTTAGGTTTAAGTAGTTCTAAGTTCTAGGGGACTGATGACCTCAGTAGTTAAGTCCCATTGTGCTCAGAGCCATTTTTGATTCTTTCGGGATTTAATTAGCCAAGAACCCGGGGTTTTTCTGCTGTTACTTACAAAGTGCTGAACTCATGTCTTAAATTGATTCAGAACCGTCGCCGGACGTGGCACTAAGGGCGTAATTTTCTTCAGTGTTACTACACAGTCTTAACTCAGCTAGCACGCAGTGCGACAGAGAGTATGTGACATACGTATAGCGAAGTGGGCTAGTAACTCTCGGTGGAAATGGAAAACAAGACGAAAATGGAGAAAGAAATCCTAGAAAATACAACTAGCTACAAACGGAAGCAGAAGACGAAAGCTACAGATTAATAGTTCACAACAAATCATGACAGAAGAACAAACCCTTTAAAGGTAATCACCAGTCGGGAAAAAACATCACCTTGAGACGCGTCCATTTGTAATACTGAGGCA
The DNA here is from genome assembly GCF_023864345.2 of Schistocerca serialis cubense. Lineage (NCBI taxonomy): Eukaryota > Metazoa > Arthropoda > Insecta > Orthoptera > Acrididae > Schistocerca > Schistocerca serialis. The sequence goes on along the minus strand of NC_064646.1, from coordinate 80,232,798 downwards.
AGGAGTCAAAGTCATTCGACTGCAGTTCCGAAATCTCATGAATTGTTCACTACGCCGGAAAAGCATCAAGATACACACTTATTAAATGAAGTAATATTCCGACTTCATCGCTTAATCACTATTATTTTGAAACTACACACCTTCACGCATTTCACATTATCTTCTGAATCATATTAAAAGAATGACTTATGCGCAGTATGTTGTCAGATATCCATATACAATCATACCGTGGGCTAGTCCACAGTTGTACGTAGGAATCCGACGAGATACTGTGTATCGACACTCTTTTAATGTGGTTCTGATGGTGAATTATGCCGAAACGAGTTTAAGTTCATAGGTTTCAAAACTTTAAGAAAGAAGTCCAAGACAGGAAATTACGTTGAGTAGTCACATAATGATCGCGGACTCGTTTAATGTTTTTTTTTGTCATTTACTGACAAAAAGAAACACATTTAATTTCGTCCGTAGGTCCTCTGAAAACTTTCTTATGGCTGCCATATGCCGTAATTGCACGAGAATCTACGGAGGGATTTGAGGTTTAGCCGAAATACTTGTTGCACAGCCTAGGGATCACGAATAATACTCTTCTGTGCCACTGCGAAACGAAAAAGAGTGATGGCAACTTATTCCCCCACCGTGACTGGAACACCTAGTGTGCTGGAGAATCGGTAGGAGTGCGGAAAGCAGTCTCGGGGCTGCAAACGGGTCCGCAACGCCGGGAGGTGTGTCGGGCAGAAGCTAGGCGCGTCAGCTGGCGCCCGCATAAATAAATGAGTCGGCTGACTCGGCCGCGAAGATGCGGCCACCGGCCCTGCTGTCTCCCCCCCCCCCCTCCCTCCCCGAGTCCTACAGGAATAGTGCGTGATTCACGCGCGCCCGCACGCGCTCTGCGAGGCGCCCTTGTCCCAGGTCCGACGCCTGACACGCACTTCACTAGCGTGGCGGCGCCCTGCCGCCCGCCGGCCAATGACGGCAATCAGCGAGAGGCTGGACCTGACTGCTGCGTACTGGCCACTAAGCGTGCAGATGACGAAGACTCTGCGAGTTTGTTGACCAGTGTTAAAGTCTTTCTTTACCCACGAGCAGCTCACTCCCGTTTTCAAGAAGAGTCGCCGAACAGGGGCACAGAACTAAATCGCCGACGCCAGTCTGTTGTAGAAATCTGAACACGTTTCATGCTCGCTTAGTATGACCTTCCTGGACGCCCAAGATCTCCTCTGTAGGAATCAACGTGGATTACCAGACTACGGGTGCGTGAAACGTGGCTACCTCTATTCGTCCACGAGACCCGGAAGGCAGCAGATACCGGCGCCCAAGTTGTAACCGCGTTCCTTGACTTACGGAAGGCATTCGACACACACGCTTTCGTGGCCACTTGTTGATGTATTATGTGTTTAATGTTATAATGGTTCAAATGGCTCTGAGCACTATGGGACTCAACTGCTGAGGTCATTAGTCCCCTAGAACTTAGAACTAGTTAAACCTAACTAACCTAAGGACATCACAAACATCCATGCCCGAGGCAGGATTCGAACCTGCGACCGTAGCGGTCTTGCGGTTCCAGACTGCAGCGCCTTTAACCGCACGGCCACTTCGGCCGGCGTTTAATGTTATAGTTCGGCACTGTTATCTACTTAACGTTACGTATGGAATTAGAGTAGTTCCTCGTATGAAGAACACAGAATGTCGTACGCTGTGGAATTTTTAGACTATTACTGTTTAGAAAACTACTACTGTTTAGAAAACTGCTGTGAAATGCCGAAGTTCAGACGCGCGTGACAGTGGAAGCTGAATCTCCGTATAAACAAAGGTGACGTATTACGCATTAAGAGACAGAAGAACCACTGGCAGCAGGCAGTGACATCTTTTAAACATCCGTGAGTATGCATGCGTACGGAGCGATTTAACTTGGAAAGACCACATAAAACCACATAACCGTAGGAAAGGCAGATGACAGAGTGAGATTTACAGGAAAAATGGACGTGTCATCCACCCACAAAAGAGGTACCGTACAAAACCATCGTTCGGCCGTTACTTCAGAACTGGTCATTAGCCTGGGCTAGCCTCGGAACGTCAGAGAAATTTTGTTGTGACCACCTCTACGGGACCGTCAGCGGAAATTGGCAGATCTCTGCAATTCCATCTCGTGTGAGTTGTCGCTAGATGTATGGAGAATCCATATCCACAGAGAAGTGTCAGAAATCTAAGGAAGCCAGTTGAAGTTAGTCGTCCCTATAATAGCGTGAACTTTTAGATGACTTATCTAGCTACGAGTATAGGGACCTGATGGTGGCAATGAGGCACCGAAGCTGGTAATCTAAAAAATAATTAATAAAATTACTTTTGTTTGTATTTATTTTCTTCACGAAGTTAGCAGATGTGTGCGAATTTCTTTGTCCGGTAGGACTTCTGCAGTTAGATTCGTGAGGATGTAGCACGACATTTGGAGCGACTGCATGGAGATGCCATTCCGCTGGAACTACAGGTAGGGCGTAACCCAGCGATCAGCGCCGTTTGGCAAGTAGGCTGAGGTAGCTCGAAGTCCCTAACAGCTCCTGGGAACGCCATTAGAACTGCTCGTTATAACAAGGGCAATCTAGCCGGTTGCGTTGGCCGCAGCAGGACCGATTGTATCACGAAGCGACACAATAATAATAATAATATTAATAACAGCAAGGCGGGACGAAGAAACAGCCGACCTAATTATACGACGCACGCACTGCCCCGTGGCTAGCACTATCCACCCTCCCCCCCCCCCCCCCCCCCCCACTCCTACGAAACCTTTTTCTTGCCTCTACCCCTCCTTAGGGGCAGCCCGTCAGTGACGTCACCGAAATTTATGCAAGTGTTGCGACCGGCGGGGCCGCTCAAACTGATTGGGGCCTCTCGTGACTATTCGGCGTTTCCTGCGGTACCAATCAAAAGGAAATTTACTACAGACTGCGCCGACTGCCTCCTCCCCCGCCTTTCAGACCCCTGACCACGCTCAGGCTACGACTAGACATCGCTACCGATTCGAAGAATGAAACTGATGTTCGAGCGGCTCCAGCAGTTTTGCTCCTAATTACTCCCCCTAACTAGTTGCTCAACCAAGACTATTATGTGGGAAAAAACGCTCCCGAACTAGTCCTCTCCAGAAACAAAACTGGCAGCAGTTGATTTTAAAACTGCAGAGCAACCGAGTGAATTTCCAGTCGTACCAGCTACTTAACAATCCCATGAACTTCCTTCGTGAATAGCAATTTACAGTCTTCAGCTTCTAGCCTCTCTGCGAACTGTTTGCTGTTACCAAGTTTTCAAACACACACACACACTTCTGGGACCGTCAACATAGGGTGCAAATTTTTCTTCAAATGGTTCAAATGGCTCTGAGCACTATGAAACTTTACATCTTAGAACTCAGAACTACTTAAACCTAACTAACCTAAGGACGTCACACACATCCATGCCCGAGGCAGGATTCGAACCTGCGACCGTAGCGGACACGCAGTTCCAGACTGAAGCGCCTAGAACCGCACGGCCACACCGGCCGGCCGCAGCTTTATCGCACCCTGCCAAGCGGAATCAGTGCAGGCAACCAGGCCATAGGGGGCGCAACAATCATGCTGATAATTGGGCTCACACTCCCAAGTGCTTTGTAAATTTGATTGTATTTGGTAATCACTGAAATAACATCACATATCCTCTCAACATGTGATGTTCCATCTTGTTTCATACTCCCTTCGAGGTGTTTCACTTTTCGCCGCGTGGGGTAGTTAGTTTTATTGATAAAAAGAACTTCGCATGTTTAAAGAAATGTGAACGACACAAATGTGGCAGTACAAATCGGTGGTTGTTGTGGACGGAATTCACCATAGCCATATTCTCCTGTTCGTTCGGAAGCATTCAGAACATCTTCGTTATTTATGACTTTTTATGAGAAAGCGCCTATCCAAAGGTTGCTTATGTTCTTTTCGTAAGACACATAAAGTGGGAAATTACAACATCTGTAGCGTCTTTCCGTGCGTTTAAACTTACATCAGCCTCAAATAAAACATTCTCTGGCCAGCCTTTTTTTGTTTTTTTGCTGTTTATTAGCTGCAAATGATCTTATCTACAGTGAAAAAACGGCAAGAACAGAGTTACAGAAAAATCTAGATAAGTAAATGAAGCTAACTTTTGTTCCCATCTAGTTCAGCGTAACCTGACGACTGACGCTTTTCGCAGACTCACACTTTGCCTTCAGATGTATCCCCGCATCAAACCATTGGATCTGCTTATGCATTTGTTTCTCCCTTAGCTCCTTCCAGATACGGCGCGCTTGATGGCTGTTGGAAACGCTACCTATTAAGAGCCCGATGTCTCTCAGACAACACAGGAGTCGGTCGGTATTTTTAGTCGCCTTATGAGACAGATATTTCTGGCGGCGTCCGTGTACTAGGGAATAACACACGTCCATGCGAGCTCGCCCTGTGTGTTATCCGACGTTCGGTGTGGGGGAGATACTCGACACGCATTTCAAATACTTCTGTGTGTCGCGTCTGAAGACACGACAGAGAGAGAGAGAGAGAGAGAGAGAGAGAGAGAGAGAGAGGAAGGGGGTGGGGAGATGTAGAGGGAGAGTTGGTTTAAGAATAGCTAAGAATGGAAAATTAAAGGCCACTAGTGGCATAGGGGAGCAGAAGAAAAAGAGGAACAACGTTTATTGGAAAACGGTTGAAAATATTTCCTTGTTCGTAGGACGTGTTGTTACCGGCTCGTTATGCTATGAGCGAGGCTACTACGCTGGCAATAGATATATCAAGAAAGACATGACAAGTTGCGTTATGTCGCTCGCTGTTGTACGAGTTGCCGATGTAATTAGGTTTTACTACTTCCACGTGCGAGGAAAAATGTGCAAGAAGAGGCCCATCACAGGGGGCCGTAAATAAACCGCAGTCAGTGGTCACGGAATTGCAATTAGTACACTGATAGATGAAATAGTTTGACCTGGATGTTAAAGCACATCGTGGAATAAGCAAATAAGAATTTTGTGGAGAAAAACCAACATTCATCTGAAATCGCGAATTGTTCAGCTAAGAAGAAAATCAAACATATACTTCTAAATGTAGACAATGTAATATGCCTTGTGATGACGACTCCTGGGGTGGAGGGCACTTCTGGTACAACTACAAGCGCTTTCCCCCTTTGCTGTTCTATTCGCGAGTGGTAGGCGAGAAGAAAGACTATAAGTATGTCTTCGTATGAACTGTTAAAATGTCTGACTCTCTAATCGTGGTCAGTTTGCGATTTGTGTATGGAATGAATATGTTGTGTGACTTGTTATTACGTATACTCTAGGAATTTTAAAAGTGAACTTGACGCAAAACGCCCCTCGAGTAGGATATGCCACCGGATTTTTATGCGAACCCATGGTGAAACGCGCCGCTCTTCGCTTTATCTCTTCTATTAATTCTACCTGTTACGGTGTCCGAGAGAAAAGCAACAGACACCAATCGACTGAACCCGAATTTTGTAAGCCTTTTCTTTCTCGGATGTATTATTTAATATACGATGGTTATTGTGTTAAGTGATTCATCACCAGTAGTGTAATCGAACAATTATGTATCTCTCCGCCTGTTAATGAACAATAAATTACACTTACTTTCGGTTGTAACTGTAAGTTCCTGCTCTAACTGTCGAGCCTCTACAGGTATTCCTGTGTACTGCTGCAGCCGTCTGCGTATATTGTAAACAGCAACATCCTTACAGTACTCTCTTGGATAACTTTCACTCAGTAGCAACTCATGGCACACACCACGCGAAGAATTCGGAGCAGTAGGTGCGCAAGTACTCCTGCCGTGGGTTAACGGAGGCTATATGTCCAACTGCGGAAATAAGATCATAAGACTTTCAGAACAGAGAACGTACGGGGAAGTATTAACTGAAACGGCAAAGTCTGCGAACTGATCGCGTCTCTCTGTAGCCTCTCCCCGACGTTATTCAATCTCTATATTGAGCAAGCAGTGAAAGAAACAAAAGAAACATTCAGAGTAGGTATTAAAACCCATGGAGAAGAAATAAAATCTTTGAGGTTCGCCGATGACATTGTAATTCTGTCAGAGACAGCAGAGGACTTGGAAGAGCAGTTGAACGGAATGGATGGTGTCTCGAAGGGAGGATATAAGATGAACATCAACAAAAGGAAAGCGAGGATAATGGAATGTAGTCGAATTAAGTAGGATGATGCTGAGGGAATTAGATTAGGAAATAAGACACTTAACGTAGTAAAGGAGTTTTGCTATTTGGGGAGCAAAATATCTGATGATGGTCGAAGTAGAGAGGATATAAAATGTAGACTGGCTATGGCAAGGAAAGCGTTTCTGAAGAAGAGAAATTTGTTAACATCGAGTATTGATTTAAGTGTCAGGAAGTCGTTTCTGAAAGTATTTGTATGGAGTGTAGCCATGTATGGAAGTGAAACATGGACGATTAATAGTTTAGACAAGAAGAGAATAGAAGCTTTCGAAATGTGGTGCTACAGAAGAATGCTGAAGATTAGATGGGTAGGTCACATAACTAATGAGGAGGTATTGAATAGAATTGGAGAGAAGAGAAATTTGTGGCTCAACTTGATTAGAAGAAGGGATCGGTTGGTAGGGCATGTTCTGAGGCATCAAGGGATCACCAATTTAGCATTGGAGGGCAGCGTGGAGGGTAAAAATCGTAGAGGGAGAACAAGAGATGAATACACTAAGCAGATTCAGAAGGATGTTGGCTGCAGTAGGTGATGGGAAATGAAGAATCTTGCACAGGCTAGAGTAGCGTGGAGAGCTGCATCAAACCAGTCTCAGCTCTGAAGACCACAACAACAACTGCCACCTTTCTACTATCAAGGTCCTGTACAGCTGAGAAATTCCATTACGATGTAATGAATTGTGCCTCATTTTCTACAACGACTGAGGATCATAGAATGAAGGCTTTCACGACCGGGTGACATGGCTGTTGATATACTTTCCGGTATGTGAGGTCATGGTCCAAGTACTTTTCTGCTCCTTACGTTTCGTCCAGAACTGCGCTGGACTTCCTCAGAGGCGCTGCTCCGCTGAGTCTTGCCGACTGACTGGTCGGGTGTCTGAGAGCGACTTATATATTGTGAGAAAGGGGGGCGTGGTTCAGGTGACACGTGATGAGCAGTGATAATCCATAGCAAAGATAAGGTTGACTATCGATTACCACCTTGTCAAAGATAAAAATTGTTAGCAATTTTGTAGAGCCACTGATAATCCATAGCACAGATAAGGTTGACTATCGATTACCACCTTGTCAAAGATAAAAATTGTTAGCAATTTTGTAGAGCCACTGTCCATATATCGCTAAGTTTCATAGCCTCCTCTTTCCTATTGAAATTATCGTGATGTTTATAAATTTCGATAGCTTCTCTATATAGCCGTGGATAGTAATTTAACGTTGTAGATAAACCAGGCAACCACCAAGTGAAGTTTTCGGATACCGAAGTTTTATCTACAACGTTAAATTACTATCCACGGCTATATAGAGAAGCTATCGAAATTTATAAACATCACGATAATTTCAATAGGAAGGAGGAGGCTATGAAACTTAGCGATATATGCACAGTGGCTCTACAAAATTGCTAACAATTTTTATCTTTGACAAGGTGGTAATCGATAGTCAACCTTATCTTTGCTATGGATTATCACTGCTCATCACGTGTCACCTGAACCACGCCCCCCCTTCTCGCAATATATAAGTCGATCTCAGACACCCGACCAGTCAGTCGGAAAGACTCAGCGGAGCAGCGCCTCTGAGGAAGTCCAGCGCAGTTCTGGACGAAACGTAAGGAGCACAAAAGTTCTTGGACCACGACCTCACATCCCGGAAAGTATATCAACGACTGAGGATCACCCAGAAGCCGAGTGGGGAAGAGTGGGTGGTTTTTTCTTCGGTGGTGGACCGCGGAAGGTGCGGCGCGCCGGCCGCCTCGGAAGTCGCCAGCTGCGCCGGGCGGCACCTTGTGTGGACGCGGGCCGGCCGTGGCGCACCCTGCGTGTTGACACACGCCAGAGGCAGGGCCGGGCGCAGTGTGCTCAGCGGGGGACGGGGAGGATCAGAACACAGAAGGTGAAAGGGTAAATACAACGCCGCGCCGCCTACGACGCGGCTGCCAGGCCCCGGCGCGCGTTTGAAGCGGCGAGGGCGGCATCATTAATTCCCGACACTCCGAAAACAGCCGGTGGGCAGTCTGGCCGCAGCGCGCGACAAAACTGCAAACAGGGCCGCCGCGTGGCCGCTGTTTACCCTCCTCCACCAGCAGCGGCGGCGGCGGCAGCAGCGAGAGGAGGAGGAGCGGCGCCTCTGTGCGTGTCGCCGTCCGACACGAATTAAATGTGCGGCGCTCAGCCGTAAAGCGGGGAGTGCCGTGTATTGTCCGCGCCTAGGCCGCAAACAGGCTCTCCTCCGCCGACAACTGTGTGTCACACCATCCCTACTATCGCTATCAGGAGCGGGCAACGTTTTCATAGAAACATTGCACGGGTTCGGTACCGTCACGTTCTGAAATGTTCCAACCTTTCGGCCGTTGCTGTAGGTAGCTTCCATCACGGCAATTTATACAAGGTGGTTGAAATTAAACTTCGCTACTGGAGAGGCCGTCCACAGCTCGTGGTGGTGTTCTCGCTTCCCGAGCACGGGGTCCCGGGTTCGATTCCCGGCCGTTGCTATAGGTAGCTTCCATCACGATAATTTATACAAGGTGGTTGAAATTAAACTTCGCTAGTGGAAAGGCCGTCCACAGCTCGTGGTGGTGTTCTCGCTTCCCGAGCACGGGGTCCCGGGTTCGATTGCCGGCCGCTGCTATAGGTATCTTCCATCACGGTAATTTATACAAGGTGGTTGAAATTAAACTTCGCTACTGGAGAGGCCGTCCACAGCTCGCGGTGTCGTTCTCGCTTCCCGAGCACGGGGTCCCGGGTTCGATTCCCGGCCGTTGCTATAGGTATCTTCCATCACGGTAATTTATACAAGGTGGTTGAAATTAAACATCGCTACTGGAGAGGCCGTCCACAGCTCGCGGTGTCGTTCTCGCTTCCCGAGCACGGGCTCCCGGGTTCGATTCCCGGCGGGGCCAGGGAGTTTCTCCTCCCCTGAGATGCGTGGGTGTTGTTTCGTCTTCATCATCATTCATTCCCATTACGGTCGAAGGCAACGGCAAACTCCTCCATGAGGACCTTGCCTAGTACGGCGGTGTGGGTCTCCCGCATCGTTCCCCTACGCTGTAAACAAGCATAGGACTTCATGCCACTTGGTCGGCCGGAGTGGCCGAGCGATTCTAGGCGCTACAGTCTGGAATTGCGCGACCGCTAAGGTCGCATGTTCGAATCCTGCCTCGAACATGGCTGTGTGTGATGTCCTTAGGTTAGTCTCTCATATGCGAGATGCATGTCGACAAACTCTTCATTAGTACGCCTTTCCCTACTGCTGTGTTTCAGTGTTGACGTACAACTAATAATGCCGGAGAAACAAGCCTGAGAAAGAACCGAAGAGTGAAGGGGGCATTACTGCTTGGTAGTAACAAGTACTGTGGCTGAATGTAATAAGTTTGTTTCAAAGCAAGATATACTGCACAAAGCGTCGACATTTTCATTGTTGTGCAGATATTTTCAGTGTAAAACAAATACAAAGATAAATAGGGGGAGAAATGAAACGAGCCGGCTGGAGTGGCCGTGCGGTTCTAGGCGCTACAGTCTGGAACCGAGCGACCGCTACGGTCGCAGGTTCGAATCCTCCCTCGGGCATGGATGTGTGTGATGTCCTTAGGTTAATTAGGTTTAATTAGTTCTAAGTTCTAGGCGACTGATAACCTCAGAAGTTCAGTCGCATAGTGCTCAGAGCCATTTGAACCATTTGTAATGAAACGAAGTGCAATTATTCCGTCAAGAGCCACCGGAGACCACTCGTCCATCAAACCAGAATACACAGAATACATCTCTGAACAACCCGAAATATTGTCGTTGGAGTGCCTACTCAGTCTGCGTATGTCACTCTGATGAAGGCTACCTATAGCAAAGGCACCACCGTTGCAACATCCTACACCAATACGAGGCATACATTCAAGTGAAATTCTTATAATTTTTTGTCATTTGCTATGCGCACTTACCCACCAATCGGCAGGGTAAGACCGCTACCAGTTAATGATAAATATCTTAGATTTAACAGAGAGATCGTCAGTCGAAGATCGTTATTACTTAATAATAAATACGAGGGCTATTCGGAAAGTAAGAAACGATCGGTCGCGAAATGGAAACCATAGTGAAAATCCTTGCACAGATGTGTTGGACAGTGTCTGCAGTATGCCCGTAGATGGCGTCACATCGCTCGGTACAGTTCAGAGCGCACAGTCAGCGCGTAAAGATGCATAGAACAATAGTGTCTCCCACGAAGTACGACGCCCTGGTGAGATACGTATTTCTCCTAATTTCGTGCAGCATTTCCTTCTTCGCCGCACACTGCAGGGGCAGTGATGACGCTCCTGCAGCGGTTTCGATGGGAAGCGTTTGATCACCCACCGAACAGATCGGACTTGGTCCTCTCTGATTTTCATCCCTGCTCAAAAGAACCGCTGGCTATGAAGACAACGCTTTGGCACCGACAACGAGCTGCAAAGCGCAGAAAATTTTCGGAAAACATTCTAGGGCGAACGCATTCGAAAATTGGTGCACAGCGCTACTACAGCAGTCGGAGAGGCGACTCTGTATAGAAGTGGCTGGAAGGTGTAGTTAACTCTTGCAAATAAAACATTTCTGGTTTTCAGTGTGGTTTCCACTTCGCGACCGAACTTTTCTTCCTTTGCGAACAGCACTCGTATCTTGTGTCCCACAGAGACCTTTGCTTCCACAGTCTGACCCTTATCTACTGAGCCGCCGAGTCACAAAAATTAAAATGATGCTTGGTGGTGGATGGAGTTGATAAGGGAGAGGACTGATTGCGGCCCTATGGGTCTGTAGCCTCACCAACGTAGCCGCCGAGGCGCAGTAGGCCACAGGGCATGGTAGTGCTACATCGTGGCAGTACTACGAGCGAAGAAGTAGGACAGCATCTTTCAGAGTACTCGGCTCGTCGCAGCTGGATGGGGAGTACTATTCTAGCAGCGGTATCGGGCATCAGAGCCCAGAGAGCACCGACAGCAGCCAAGACGGAACAGATATAAAACAAAAAGGAGGAGGGGAAAGGCGAGGACTCGATGACAACGGCCGTCGGTCAAGACGTGCCAAGAAGTAGTTTCACTTCCAAGAAATCTGCTCCGATACACGCGGCGGAGGTGCTTTGCTTTGATACCGTCGCCGATGACATACGCTGCGTGCTGACGAGTGAATGTACTCCGGGCTTATTTCCACTGCCCTAAAACATGCACGGACAGGAGCTTCAGGATGTTTCGAACGTGCGAAACGACGGTTGCAAGAGATCGGAGGGATCTTACTGCACGTCTTCTGCGCTCTCTCTCTCTCTCTCTCTCTCTCTCGGGCAGAGTTGGGGGACCATCGGTCACGCCGTTTCACGCCCGCCCAGCCGTACAGAAGCATACACGGCGGCTGGCGCGCGTGGATACAAGGAACAAAAGACGCGTCAAAAGCTTACAAACGAGCGAACGCTAAATCGCGCGCAGACCGCCCGCACCGCCGTTCGCTATTGGCACGGCAATCGTCCGCGGCGGCTAAAATAAGATGCGACGAGTGCGGGGCCATTGTCCCGCCTCCTTTCCGTATGACAGAGAGAATCTACGTGTGCGAGTCTGTGTATGTGTGAGTGCTAATGTGCTTGCGTGTTTTATGTGCGCCGTGCGTGGGTGACTATCTATTGGTACCCGCTGGACGTCTTCGCGCCAGTCTCAAAAAGTTGCGGGAGGCGACAACACAGCCATAAATCTGGTAGGCGCAGTAGTCGTTCGCCAATGTAAGCAGCTCATCGCTCGCCCGGTGTGTATTTTTCACCTTTGGTATTTGGCAACACTGATCCAAAACGACAGAGACACTGCGCTCGCGGCTGTTACAGTGCGCAGCTGAACGCGCTACAGGCCACGGCGCATCTCTAGGAAGAGACCAGCTGTGAACTAGATACACAAGCAAGTGTAAGTTCATTGGGAAAACCGAGCGAGGTGGCGCGGTGGTTAGCACTCTGGACTCGCATTCGGGAGGACGACGGTTCAATACTGCGTTCGGCCATCCTGATTTACGTTTTTCGTTGTTCTTGTTGCTGTGGTCTTCAGTCCTGATACTGGTTTCATGCAGCTCTCCATGCTACTCTATCCTGTGCAAGCTTCTTCGTCTCCCAGTACCTACTGCAGCCTACATCCTTCTGAATCTGCTTAGTGTATTCATCTCTTTGTCTTCCTCTACGATTTTCCGTGATTTCCCTAAATCACTCCAGGCAAATGCCGGGATGGTTCCTTTGAAAGGGTACGGCCGACTTCCGTCCCCGTCGTTCCCCAATCCAACGAGGCCGATGACCTCGCTGTTTGGTGTCTTCCCCCCAAACAATCCAATCCATTGGGAAAATGGAAAGAAGACTTAGAAGGTAAGGGTTGCGGATGAGTGCATATGCTACCTGCCTGGAGCGTGGGAATCGTTGCAATACACCGAGAGATATGGAGCAGTAAGACAGTGCGCGATCGTGTACAGGGTTCAATTCACACTTCGGCCATCGAGGTTTAGGTTTCGCTAACAACTTGGGCTTTTAAGTAGTAAGTATGAGATTACAAATCCAAAGATCCGGGACTCAGAACTTTTATCTGTGTTCTATGGCTTCTTTCAGCTCTGGCAACGATTTGTGGAATACGCATATATGTGAAAAAGGTCAAGTTCCACAGTGGTTCGGCGTCCTCATTAAACTGTTGTTCCCCCTATAACTAGTTGTTTAAGCCGGTTCATAGGACGGACGAAGTCAAGGGGATACCATCTACAGAACCACGCCTAGTGAAATACTGTACTGTTCAAACCGAACTTCGGGTTGATGATAGCCCTACTTCGGGAGATTAACTTAAATGCGAACATTTTAGTTTAGGATTCACCATGCCAGCTAAGTAAATCAATTGAAACTAAAATTTTCTGTAATCAGTCACTGTTGATTTACTTCCCGCTAAGCGTTTCGTACCATTGTATCCACATCATCTCATTTAATAAGACTTGGATATATATTATGTACCATTTCTGGGTAGCTTGTGGCAGTGTCTTTCAGTGTTCACAAGTTGCTTTTGCAGTCATATTTACACCATATACGCTTTGTACAAGCCGAACGAGGAAAGATGGCGTGCTAGGAACTGATACAATGCAATTTATAGGAAGTGTATGTGGTGTAAATACTACTACTAAAAACAGCCTGAGACTAATAAAAGGCGGCCACCCAGAAGCCGTACGTACGATACTTACATGCCTTATTAACCAACATAAAACCACCTGATGGGGGAGGTGTAATCCTCCGAAACGTGTAGTGAAAGTTTAATAAATGTGACTGGTTACAGCAATTTGTAAGGCGAGTTGCCGTACGGTGTCTGAGTTGGAAAAAAAAAGGAAAAAGCAAGTGTCACCGCTAATTGCTTGTACAATCCGAGTTTGTGCTCCGTCTCTGATGTCTTGTTGTCGATGGGAAGTTATAGCCTAATCGTTCTTCCTTTTTATGAGAATACGTCGCCACCAATAAAAACCTACTTCGTTCACATGAAGACTAGTACGCAAAACACTGAAAGGGGAAATCGTATTAAAAATTGTGTTTTGGCACAGGTAACTAAAAAGAGGAACAGTGTTTATCGGAAAACGGTTGAAAATATTTCCTTGTTCGTAGGACTGGTTGTTATCAACTCGCTATGCTATGAGCGAGGCTACTACGCTGACAATAGATATATCAAGAAAGACATGACAAGTTGCGATATGTCGCTCGCTGTTGTACGAGTGCCCGATGTAATTACTTCCACGTGCGAGGAAAAATGTGCAAGAAGAGACCTATCACAGGGGGCCACAGTCAGTGGTCACGGAATCGCAATTAATACACTGATAGTTAGCTCCTTTGACGCTGGCTGTAAGTTCCATTGACATTGAAGTGTGTGTAAACTACAACGGTGCAAATGGCCAATCGACACGCTATAGCAGAACAGCTCACCGTCCTAATAAACCAAGGAGGAAACTCGTAAGAGGCGAAAGAAGACTGGGGATCAAAAATCCCATCGATGCAATGGTAATTAGTGAGCATGCGGATGGTGGAAGCATGGGAAACGAAATCGACTGTGTCCTCTTCAAAATAACCACCCTGGCATTTGCCTTACACGATTTAGCGAAATCATGGAAACGATAAATCTTCATGTCCGTGAGCCCGGTCGTGGATTTGAGCGAGAGAGGGAAACACATAATTTTCATGCTAATTTGTCTAAAATTGACAAGTCTAAGAGTACGAGCCATTTCTTAAGAAAAAGCAAAAATGACAACCAGCCACTGTTAATGTTATTTATTAAAAACGACTAATGGCAGTTACCTCTTCGAATCGACAGGTTCATCCTTAAAGACTGTTGTCGAGTTTAAAAGTTACATTAACTAAAGCCGTACCTAGGATGGTGGTTGATTTCCGTTGCGGCTAAAGTTCTTTGTTAGGATATGCTGCAAGTAATTTTAAATGTGAACAGTTGTACGAGGATGTGTCTGTCAGTTTGTAACAGGTTACGGGCGGTATTTGCGCTAAATAAAGAGTCTTATTAACAGTTGCTAGCTGCACGTCTTACTTTTTTGTGATAATTAACCCGTAGATAATTTTCAGCCAGACCACGCTGTACTTTTTTTCGTTGTATGGCAAATATTTTCCTTTTGAAACAAAATTATGTTGACAGTGTTGTAACGTGCACGCCGAGAAAAATGAGCAGATGTCGATAAAAGAGCACGCTCCTGTCACGGATAAATCGAAACACCGGTTGTCCAGTGGCGAGTTGCGGAATCACGAAACCGCGATGATGTTTACGCAGCCGCTATCTGCGCTGGCCGGAAGTGGTAGATAGCCGGCGCAGTTTTCTTACGTCTGCGTGTCTGCGGAGCGTCATTTAAGTGTCGCTAAAACACTTGCTGGTGTCAGCCGCCCTCTCCGGGCAAGTCGCCGATCTGCGCTTCTGGGAGCCGCCACCGTCACGGGGCCAGTCTCGAAAGGTGATAACGCCATGTGGAAACGCTCAGCGAATCGCTTACCAAATCGCGTAATACGCTCCCTGGCAGGAAAGCGCGATTCGTGGAAAGTCCGAGGAATGACTTCGTCCGGGCGAGTGACAGCATTCTTCCGTAGCGCGTTAGTCATTTCCTCCTCCATCTATCTTTGTTTATTCCGAGGAACTTATCGTGATTACATTACAACGGCTTTCACAGTAAAAGTGAGAATTTTTAGTACCCTGATTCTTAAAGGGCGTAGAGCAAACTAAGTATTATTAAGTTGTAAAATAAAAGCACAGTGGCCCTATGCTCCCTGTTTTGTTTGGAAATGCATTATCACCGCTCTGATAAACCATAACTGCATGGAAACGCAAATACCTTATTAAGTAACATTATTAGGTACAATATTGTGAATATCCTGTTTCTGATCATTCGATTCCATTTCTTAATAACTTCTGTAACTGTGTTCATCTCTGTGTACGTATTAAAACTAACATCCTCCATAATCGTGCATGTTCCTACGTTTACCGAACGCCCCTTCCTATCCAGTTTTCTTCCGTCTATCTTACGCTACGTCTAACAGGACTTTTCTAGTTCTTCATCATCATCTTCTTCTTCTACATTTCATGGACTAGCCTACTCCGCGCCTGTTCTTTCTAGTTATATTCTCACAAATACTTCCTGCCTCACCTTTTCTGTTGAATATGTATTGGTTTTTGTATTTTCTCTTTTCACTTACTTCCTGTGGCGCGGTGCTCCAGACTGTACTTTGATTTTTGGTGTGAAATCATAAATATCAAGGAGCATGAAAAATAGATGTAGTCACCTAGAGTGGGCTATCGAATCAAAGGCTTTCTCAGAATTAAGTCGAAGTGACACGAACTCTTGTGTCTTGTCTGTGGCAGTTATTAATTACATTACACGCTATTCTTGTTGTGGCACAATGTCCTTTGAAATATGATGCATAAGCGCAAACAAATTTTTGTTAATTTATCGATGAGTTTCGGTCACTGGCCATTTTCGAAAGGACAGGGAATAAACTGATACAAAACATTTCGTCAAATCGCAAGTGGAAACTCACTTGCACAATGACTGTCCTTTATTAAAATGCTGAAAGTTTTGGAGGACTAATCGTCCATCTTCAGAAATTGTAACTTGGACAGTTAAGCCACATGGAAATGGGGTAAGCGACGAGCATTCAATTTTACTTACGCCGTTGCGCCAAGAAGCTAACATCACAGACCCCTTAGAGCGAAGTAGAAGTATAACATGCCGTATCGCGATCCCAAACTAATCCTATCCACGTTAATAATACCCGAAGGTGTAGGATTAATCTCAAGAAATTGGTAGCATTTAACAAAGGACATTAAAGGAACAAATGGCCGGCCGGAGTGACCGAGCGGTTCTAGGCGCTACAGTCTGGAACCGCGCGACCGCTACGGTTGCAGGTTAGAATCCTGCCTCGGGCATGGGTGTGTGTGATGTCCTTAGGTTGGTTGGGTTTAAGTAGTTCTAAGTTCTAGGGGACTGATGACCACAGCAGTTAAGTCCCATAGTGCTCAGAGCCATTTGAACCGTTTTTAAGGCAGAAATGTACTTTGATTTATTGCAGTACCATGTTTTGTCCCCTCTGCGGAAACGACAGTAGTGTCGAGACAAAAGAGAGAGCACGCAATTAGCCATTAACTGCATTAAATGCGTCACTTGCTGCCGAAGCGGTCTTTGCAGCTCCAATCAGCGACGGCTTCGGTTTGTCTCGCTGGCGTCACGATCCAGGGCGCAGATCGCCGAGGAGTCGCACGAATCGCGGCTCAGCCGACGCCGCAAGCAATTAACCTAATTATGTGGCCACCCACGAGCTGATAGGGCGAGACAAGGTGACAGGAGCTACCGACCAATCGCGGCCGGCCTAGCCGGCGATCTTATTATTCCCGATAGGTGACGTCAGCGCGCAGGGCCGCGAGGCGTGGGTTCGCGGCTCGCGACACTCCTGAGACTGCGAGAGAGAGAGAGAGAGAGAGAGAGAGAGAGAGAGAGAGAGGAGGTGTGAGAGGAGGGACGGGAGAGGCGAGATCCGACCAGTGCTGCCACGTGAGAGGCGAATTCCGCCGGGCTGAGGGCATTACTCAGTCGGACAAACCAGTGGCCACTGCAGGCCGAAACTACACTCGTTGTCGCTGTGAATTACTTACGGCGACGGCCATTCTTCCACCAACTCAGCTAGTACTTCATACACTACTGTAGTACGGTACTCTGACGTGGCGGTCGAAACGCTCCGAGAAAATGCAACGACTGAAATTATAGGTGTGCTTGCTAAGGTATGCCTTATGCGCTACAATGAAACTGTGCGTCTAAGGACAGTGTGAAACTGAATCCCACTCTCCGAGACAAATGCTTGCGCACCGATTCATGCGTCGCTGTGTGACTCAGCACATTGCGAATAAGTTCAGTGTTAAACACGTTAATCGTCTGCAGTTCTCTCCCACAAATCTACGCAAGGCCTCCTGCCTGCTACATGGTTCTACTGTCTTCGTGAGATAGGAAACGAAGAAGAAGAGTGCAGCCAGAAGTTTTGAATAATTTGTAAGCGATTCCTTGTGCTGCTCTCTAGCACTTGCACATACCAATGAAAAGAAAATGTCGAATAGCAAGGTGATAATCATGCCACAGGCACAGGCAATGGGAAACAACTGTCATTATACAAGATAGGAGGAACGACAGCATCGGTCGTACATTTTGATTTTTTTATTGCAGATCGATTTCAGGTACTATGTAGTTATCTTCAGCGCCTTATATATACAAGTCATGATGACTCACCATAAATAGAATAGCACATGGTACCAATTGACATTACAGATAACAAACATCAGTTAAACTGACGAACAAACTCAGTGTAAGTTGTCCAATAAATTTCGGACATGCAGCCGCGCAAATAACATTTGTTCCGCTGATACTTCGGCCACGTATCATCCGGCCATCTTCAGAGTGAGTCACGGCCGAAATATCAGTGGAAGAAATTTTATTTGCGCGGCTACATGCCCGAAATTTAATGATCAGTTCAACAGTTTTTCATTTGTAATGTCAAGTATTACCATGTGCTATTCTATTTATGAGTCACCATGACATGGATATGATGCACATGGCAGCTGAGCTGAAATCTATCTGCAATAAATAGACTAAAATTTACGACCAATGTTGCTATTCTTCCTCTCTTGAGTTTCGTTAATACGGTTGTGGAGCACGCTGTTCCTGATTGAAACAAACCCGAGATACCATTATATTTTGCCAAATTCGATATAGCTATTTCACCAAATACGACGTGGTGTACTTTTCGCGATTTGATCAGGGACAGAATTTAAATTTCGTTATAATTCATTTAACAGACCTGATAGCATAGGAGTAACTACCTATAGAAACTCTCAAATATGATTAACACGAACCACATTTGTACCTGTATCAAGCAAGATAAGTGATTATGGACTTAAAGGACGGAAAACGCCCATAAAACTAAATGTTGCTAGTAATCGGCACTGTCTATCAAATTACTACAACCCACGAGCATGCAGACTGCCGCATACATTTTATCTGTATGATTGAGTCACAACTATTATGTGCCTGTATAAGAACAAGTACTAACAAATTATTATTACACGTTTCTTGTAGTGGCCATTTTCGCATCAGCTGTATATAAATTGCAGTTGTTTCAAAGAAAATGCCTTTTTTGCATGCTGCACATCGAAAATTTTATTTTTATTTATGCACCCAGATGCGTTTCGCCTTTTTATTATTATTAGGTTGGTGCGTAAGTTGGTAGTATTTTTCTTTTTTATGTTGGTATTCCGGTTGCTGTGGATTTATTTATCGATTGTCATTTTTTATTTGTAGTTCACTGTTGCTATATGAGTTTACGTATAGTAATTTTGTGATATGGAGATAGTGAGTGGAGCTGTGGACACCAGAAAATGGAGTGCCAAGAGGTACATTTCGAACATAGTCTTCTGTTTGAGTTCAATAGAGGGGTGACAGCAGTGTTTGCAGACAGAAAATCATTTGCGCCATGTATCTCTGAATTCCAGAGAAGGAAATAAAGATACGCTGAAAACGCAATTTTTTTTTCGATACTGTCTATTTCGC
Source organism: Schistocerca serialis cubense (assembly GCF_023864345.2). Taxonomy (NCBI): domain Eukaryota; kingdom Metazoa; phylum Arthropoda; class Insecta; order Orthoptera; family Acrididae; genus Schistocerca; species Schistocerca serialis. The sequence goes on along the minus strand of NC_064646.1, from coordinate 80,213,512 downwards.
TCGATACGCTTGTCTAATCGAAGCAGCCAGCCTTGTGGCACGACATTAATGTACAGAATTCTAATGCTGCCTGTTCCCCTAGACCACTTGTTAGGCAGAGGGACGCGCGCTGCTGGTGGATGGGTCCGTTGATATTTCAATGCGTTGTTTTCAACTAGGAGAAGGCAAGTAGCTCCAGAATGAAGTCCACTTCATTGATACGACTCCGGGGCCGTAAGTTAATAGAAACGGCACAGTGAGCGGCGGTGACCGGCGACGTGTTCTCTGGCCAGTTAAGAGCCGCGCTGCCCATTGTGCGCCCCTCTGCCGCTGCGTCGACCTCGCGCCCTTCCCGCTACTCGTGTCTTCGCCTGGCCGGCTGACTGACTTCGGGCGTCCCATTGAGCCATTAGGGATCGGGCGCGACGGATTCGCGCCTCGCAAGGCCGGAGGCGGGAGGGTGCCCGAGAGGGTCTGGGAGGAAGAGGAGGAGGAGCAGCAGAGGGAGGTGTGGCCACAAATCGGCGCGACGCGATGCAGGAGCAGAGGGGCAGCTCCGGAGGAATATGCAAAGCGACTGCAACAAGGGCATTGATTCCGGGCGAGACCGAACAATCGCGGGCCGGCGGCAGCTGAAGAAAGCGGATGTGGACGGCACCTCCCTCCGGCGTCTGCTCTTTGAGGTAATAACGTGTTCCAGCGCGACGGTCGCACAGTCTACAACGGCCCAACGACACTCTTACAGTGTGACCAACATATGCGGGGCTGCGCTTGCGAATTCTAACTGGTAAATTCTTTTCTTCTTCTTCTTCTTCTCCCTGTTCTCCTTTTCTCTCTTCTTTTGAATATTCTGGGCACGACACGATAATCCATAGACATGGACATAGAGAGGTAAAAAAATGTCAAATCAAAACACCTTCGCCGGCCGGAGTGGCCGAGCGGTTCTAGGCGCTACAGTCTGGAATCGCGCAACCGCTACGGTCGCAGGTTTGAATCCTGCCTCGGGCATGGATGTGTGTGATGTCCTTAGGTTAGTTAGGTTTAAGTAGTTCTAGGGGACTGATGACCTCAGAAGTTAAGTTCCATTGTGCTCAGAGCCATTTGAACCAAAACACCTTCTGCCGTCTAAATTTCCAATTTTATCGTATTTGTGCAACCAACTTCAGCATCACATTTCATCTTCAGGAATTCTGAAGGACGTGTAAGAAGAATCAACGTTTTGAACAATCGAAATAGGGGCAAGCATACCGTCTAAGAAGAATCAACGTCTTGAACAATCGAAATAGGGGCAAGCATACCGTCAATGGTATTCGTTGGTTGGTTGTTTTTGGGGGGAAGGAGACCAGACAGCGAGGTCATCGGTCTCATCGGATTAGGGAAGGAAGTCGGCCGTGCCCTTTGAAAGGAACCATCCCGGCATTTGCCTGGAGCGATTTAGGGAAATCACGGAAAACCTAAATCAGGATGGCCGGACGCGTGATTGAACCGTCGTCCTTCCGAATGCGAATGGTATTCGTAAATTCCTTTTTAACAAAGCTATCCCATTGATAGTCATTTGCACGCTTGTGACTGTTTGCGGGTCCCTGTTTCCAGTGTACAAGAGGTGAGATTTTTCCTACCTGTCAGTAGTCGGCCTGAAGACGACAGAATGTCACGCCGAAACTAGTGGCTTCATTAAAGTAAAACTGGGAATTTAGAGGGCTGAAGCATCTTGTAAAAAGATGGACTTACAGCAATAAGAAGTTAGAGGTCAATCCCGAACATGTCGTCTTTGAGAGTCCCACACAATTACGAGTAGCAACTGAGGTAAGATAATCTTCTCGCGTCTACAGATATGTGGGCCTTGCTAATGAACTGAACACGCCTTTTAGCATAAAAATAACTGACAAATGTGATATCGATGATATATACAAGGAATGACTTGATGAATCCTTAATGTGAAAGCATTCCATTGCATTTCGTCTACGGACAGGATTGGATGCCTCACTGCTGGTGCCGCAAACCATGGATCAGAGCGATGGGTGCAGCAATCTGTTTATGACGTTTTTCTGAAGGTCCTATGGGTGCATTAAAATGACAAATAAATAGGGTAGCTAAAGTGACTATAGTACATATGTATAACTTTCTTAGCAGTGTTATAAAAGTGGAGAGTGTGGACCAGAAGTTAAATGGCAGTGTTTTCATTTGTAGCAGAGGCTCAATTCTCCGAGACAAGGGCGGGTAGGAAAAGAGAAAAAAATTAACTTGAATTAACTTGTATTTCTTGACAAAAATGTGAAGAATTGCAAATTAAAGATAATTTTTTTTTCAGGCAACTGTCAGCAGCACCGATATAATTGGGGAAATGCACGATACACACTGTGCTGTCTTACAATACATTTATTCACTGCCGGTTTCGAACATGGCCCACCTTCACAGTGTTAGCACAAAAAATTGTAACTAAGTGAAAACTGTGAATCTCAACACGAATTAGATTTTCATGGGAGTTACTGGTCGGACTAACAGTTCTCATGAAAATGTAATTTTTGTTGAGATTCAAAGTTTTCGCTTTGTTTCCACTTTCGTGCAAGCACTGTGAAAATGGTCCATGATCGAAACCGGAAGTGAATAAATGTATTATAACACAGCACAGTGTGTATCATGCATTTCTCCAGTGATTTTAAACAACCAGATACAAAGATGGTGTTGTAACGTAGCAATGAATTGTAGTATTAATATTATAATGCATTTTGAGGCCCATTATAACAGTAAGGTAATGGCCTACAACTTGTTTCGTAAAACAGGAAAAAAGGAGAATATCCGTGGATATTAGTATCATCTCGTGGATGCATTTTTCTAAAGTGTCTGGCGAGTCAAAGCACTGCTCCTTGCATTGGTCTACGTTTCGGAGTGTCTATAAAAGCAAGTGTTTGTCAGGAGAACTCTCTTTCTGGATGAATGGGAGAAAAATTACGAGGTTATCCTTATTCCCACCATCTTTACGTCTGTGACCATGTTCAACAGCTATCTCTGGCGACGGTCAACCGAACGAATTGTGCGTCGCTTCGAACCGATATCGCGCGGGACCAGTTTGCGCCACTACGTCGTACATAATCTGGGCATCATCAGAGGCGTCGGTCAGGGCAGAGTGCCAAACACAACATGGAAGAAGAAGAAGATGAGCACCGTTTATATAAGAAAGAGCCTGGACAGAAAAGACATCGAAAAGAGTGGAAGCATAGCAGTAGGGCCACCATGATCTCCACTTTTTTTTTCTTTTTTTTTTTTTTTAACTCTCGTGGTCAGCGATTTTCTTCACAGGTACAAATGTCAGTTAACTGTAGAATTAAATTATGAAATCAGATGCAGATAAACTATGTGCACATGAGCGATCGCTCTTTCTCGTAAGCTTCCGTTCCTTTCTAGTGCCCCTATCTCGGCCGGGGAGGCATGTTACCGACCAGCAGAGCGGGGAAAGTGGAGAACAACAGCCGAATGTCGAATCCTCGCGGCTTTCCCAGCACAGGCCGCTGTTTTCTTCGATGCGGGGCCCCTTGCGAAAGCACGCTGCAAACGCCAGGAATCTCCTTCCGCGACTGCGCAGATGTCGGCCGCCTCTGACCTCAAGAGCCCCGCTGTTCCCGTTCCCAGGGAATATTCCGAATTCCTTATCGGCTCTCTCGCCAGGTTCTTAATTGGACGCACTGGAACAAAGCTGTCAGCTGGCGACTGCGCGAGGAAAAACGCGGGCCCAGAGCAGAGCAGCTGCACGGCAGAAAGAGGCAGGCTCGCCTCGCCGCCAGCTATCGGGAAGGACTGCCGCTTACACGGGGGCAACTAGTAGGCAATTACTTAACGTGCGCTCGGTGCGGCGGTCGCGGGCCCGAGGTGACGGATAGCTGCGACTGCCACGCACAAGTAAATAATCTGGAGTGGCCGCCTACAGTGACTTTACCGAGTGTTTTCTCGGGTCGCGCTGGTGCTGCGCAGGACGAAGGAGCCAGGTTCGAGTTCACACCTCGAGGCATCGCCGTGGGCTCTGAACGTGCCACTGCTAGTCTCTGAATATCTTCTTCTTTCTTTTGCTTGGTGCCTTGTCCCGCAGTTTCGCAGGGTCGGCACGGTTAGGAACGAATTTGGCAAGGTTAGTTATAAGGGGTGGCCGGATGCCCTTCCTGCCGCCACCCCATACGGAATTAGTGTACCCCAGCTGTCTGTGTCTAGTGTAATCCATGGAATAATGCGAACGTGTTCAGATGTCTGCGAGTGGTGTAACTGAGGCGGAACGAGGGGACCAGCCCGGTATTCACGTAGTGGGATGTGGAACACCGCCTAAAAACCACATCCAGGCTGGCTGACACACCGGCCGACGTCGGTAACCCGCCGGGCGGATTCGATCCGGGGCCGGCGCGCCTACCCGAGTCCATGAAGCAGTGCGTTAGCGCTCTCGGCTAACCTGGCGGGTCACTGCTAGTCTCTGACTATATTAGACTACAGTTTGTGGCATAAACTGCATTCAAGGCTTATGTGTTCCATGCTCTCTAACTGAGTTACAAAGTAGTTCTGGAATATATTTGATGCTAACTAGAGCTGTAAGAAATTGGCGAGACGTTCGGTGAAACTGTCCTCGCTTGAAGATTAGTTAAACGCTACAGTGCCTTCCTAGACACATCACTATCTTAAAATTCAAAAACGTTGGTTTTTTTTTCAATCGATAATTCTGTATCACGTTAGAAATATTGATTCCAATTTTCAGAGCGTATGGTTCAAAATGGCTCTGAGCACTATGGGACTTAACTTCTGAGGTCATCAGTCCCCTAGAACTTAGAACTACTTAAACCTAACTAGCCTAAGGACATCACACACATCCATGCCCGAGGCAGGATTCGAATCTGCGACCGTAGCGGACACGCGGTTCCAAACTGAAGCGCTTAGAACCGCACGGCCACACCGGCCGGCTTTCAGAGTGTAATTCATGCTACAAATTATGTAAAAGCGTTCTTGATCCTACCAATGCGCAACGCCACGAGACCTTTTCTACATGACGCTGCCACCGTTTGCAATATGTTGGCCGGCCGGAGTGGCCGAGCGGTTCTAGGCGCTACAGTCTAGAACTGCGCGACCGCTACGGTCGCAGGTTCGAATCCTACCTCGGGCATGGATGTGTATGGTGTCCTTAGGTTAGTTAGGTTTAAGTAGTTCTAAGTTCTAGGGGACTGATGACCTCAGCAGTTAAGTCCCATAGTGCTCAGAGCCATTTGAACCATTTTTGCAATATGTTGTTATTTCCTGCCATCACGGAAGACATCTGTAGAGTATTAGACGGCTGCGAGCCCATTTAACGATGCGAATAATTACGATTTATTTACAAAAAATGCACGCATAGTGGAACACAAAATTCGAACGATAGCTTTTATAACCACATTTGCAAGAGACGCCGAAAGACAACATTTTGCTCATTTACCAAAGTTGAAATTTCGTCATACGAAGCTTGTCTTGAGTTCAATGATGGCAACACTAGAAAAATCAGGACCCTTACGACACTAGAATCTGATGCAGGTGGCTTCACTGAAAACCTACTGAAGACGATTGATGAAGTGTGTACTGCTAGTTCCGAAATGTCTGTGAAGGATACTACCGAAAGGCACGCCACAAGTTTCAGACTAGAAGAAAAGAGCTACCTGAAGACCAAAAAGAACAAATGTATGGTTATGGTTAACATTTAGATACTTGTTTCAGGCATAAATGCCAATAAACTCATTTTTTCTGCATTTCTCCGATGCTTTCATTTTTCAATGTATAAGGAACATTTTCTGTTGAACCACTGAAGACAAAAAGGAGATATTTGCTACAAACTTGACTTCCTCTGGTACAAAATTTTTCGATGTGTTTTACTGTCAAATTTATTTCAGTTTCTGAGAAATAAAAATTGCTATGTAAAATACACATACATTTTTAAAAAATGTTACGACAGTTCTAAGACTGATATTAAAAACTGATACAGAGACTTGTTTACCAAATTATTAACGATAATCTACCACATTCTGAAAGTGATAAGTAAAGTTATCTTCCACAAAACGTTCTTCATGTGATAGCATGTTTTCTAAAAGTTTCCAGCAACGTCCTCATAAAATAATTTGACAAAAAAAGAAAAATCTAGATTATACCCAATAGCATAATGACAACATATGACAAATTGGGTTCAATTATTTCTCTAACAATAAAATTGTCAACTCCGTTTAGGTCCTGCTCTTAGAGAAAAAGTGAGTGACAGATTTAATTCCAGAAACATCGAAGACTTTTGATTTCTAGGTCCCCGGCGCTTACCCAAAACACAAGGCCACATTCTAAAATAAATATAACAGTGACAATACAGGCAAAAATGTTTGTGAAACAATACATAAACTCTGAACAGGCCTCGTATCGTCCACTAAATCACATTAGTAGCCCCCTTCACATTGCAAATAATCATTTATTTTATTTTGATTCACACCTCAAGATTCGTAGGACCAAATTGAGGTGCAAATCTCCAAGGTCATGGAACGTGTCAGTAAATGAAATTACAACATAAAAGTAATAACAGACAAAAATAAAATGTTTATGAACGCGAAAAAAGTCAAACCATAAGTTTACGTAAACGCAATCAACAATACAACACGACTCAGCTTAATTTTTCAAGGAACACTTCGACAGAATAGAAGGAGTGACCCATGAGCAAACTCTCCAGTTTCGATTTGAAAGCGCGTGGATTACTGCTAAGACTTTTCAATTCGAGTGGTAGCTTATTGAAAATGGATGCAGCTATATAGTGCACAAGAGTTAAGGAAGTGCGATTCAAATGCAGGTTTGATTTCTGCCGAATATTAACCGAGTGAAAGATGCTTATTCTTGGGAATAAGCTAATATTGTTGACAAGAAATGACAGTAAGGAATATATATATTGAGAGGCCAATGTCAAAATACCCAGACTCGTGAATAGGTGTTGACAAGAGGTTCGTGAACGTACATCACTTATTGCCCGAACCGCCCGTTTCTGAGCCAAAAATATCCTTTCAGAGTGGGAAAAAATCCCATACGACATAAACGAATGAAAATAAGCAAAGTAGACTAATTTTCGTATCGAACGATAACTCACTTCAAATACCGTTCGAATAGTAAAAATGACATCACTAAGTCTTTGAACACGATCCTGAATTTGGGCTTTCCACAACTCTTTACTATCTATCTGAACACCTAGAAATTAGAACTGTTCAGTTTCAGTAATCATATGCCCATTCTGTGAAATTAGAACGCCAGGTTTTGTTGAATTGCATATTAGAAACTGTAAAAACTGAGTTTCACTGTGATTTAGCGTTAGTTTATTTTCGACAAGCCATGAACTTAGGTCACTATTTGAAACCAGGCCAATGTTGCACACAACATCCTCTACTACCAAGCTAGTGTCATGAGCAAACAGAAACATTTTAGAGTTACCCGTAATACTAGAGGGCATATGATTTATATAAATAAGGAACAGGAGTGGCCCCAACTGATCCCTGCCCCCCTCCCCCCCAACTTGACCGTACCCCACTCAGCCCCGATATCACAGCCATTCTCAACACTGGGAATAATGACCTTTTGCTGTCTGCTGCTAAAGTAAGAGGTGAACAAACTGTGAGCTACTCCACGTATTCCGTAATGGTCCAGTTTCTGGAGCAGTATTTTGTGATCAACACAATCAAACGCCTTAGTTAAATAACAAAAAATATGCCTAGCGTTCGAAACCTTTTGTTTAACCCATCAAGTACCCCACAGAGAAAAGAGAATGTAGCATTTTCAGTTGTTAAACGACTTCTAAAGTCGAACTGTACATTTGATAGCAAATAGTGTGATATAAAATGATCGATTATCCTTACATACACAGCCTTTTCAATAACTTTAGCAAACACTGATGGCATAGAAATAGGTCTAAAATTGTCTACATATCCCTTTCTCCCTTTTTATAAAGCGGCTTTACTACTGAGTACTTCAATCGTTCAGGAAACTGAGCATTCCTAAAGAAAAAATTACAAATATGGCTAAATACAGGGCTAACATGTGCAGCACAGTACTTCTAATATTCTGCTAGGCACTCCATCATATCCATGAGAGTCAAAAACTCTTCAGTGATTTAATTATTGATTCAATCTCCCCCTTGTCTGTATCACAGTGGAGTATTTGAGACATCAAGCTCGGAAAGGCATTTTCCAGGAGAGTTACATGATTCCCTGTAGAAACCAAATTTTTATTTAATTCACCAGCAATGCTCAGAAAATGATTGTTAAATAACGTACACATATCTGATTTATCAGTAACATAAATATTTTTACTACGAATTGACTTTATATCATCGACCTTGTGCTGCAGACCAGACACTTCCTTCACAACTGACCATATGGTTTTAATATTATCCTGTGTATTAGCTATTCTATTTGCATACCACATACTCTTTGCGTTCCCAATAACATTTTTAAGCACCTTACAGTACTATTTGTAATGGGCTACTGAAACTAGATTATGACTAGCCTACTTCTAATATTTTGATATAACTCCCGCTTTGTTCTACATGGTATCATTATCCCACTAGTCAGTCTCCCGGGCTACCTTTTACTGCTACTACCACGTTTAGAACGTTATAATGGAAAGGAAATCTCAAAAAGCATGATAAATGCGTTAAGGAGAGCATTATATTTGTCATCTATGTTATCGGCACTGTTTAACATCCTGCCGTCACTAAACGATGTAATCAGAAAACCAAATCTACTTCTTATTCGGCCACCTGGAAATTCTTGTGCAAACGCTCCACTCATCCTCGACCAGTAAGTGTTCCTTCACTTCTTCATAAAACTATCATCGGCCCCATCTTGCCCCAAGATGCTGCATCAGACTTTCACGATGACAACCATCTCTGGTGTATATCAATTTCTGAGCTTCTATACCTCAGTTCTCACGTAGCTACTGCACTTGGAACTGGTTATCTACTCTCAGAGACAAAGCCTGCGCAAATAGGCAGCCCTGTCATCAAAAAGACCAAAATCATTGTCACGTATGCAGTCATTTTCCATATCATCGTATCCCAATCGCCACACAGGAAACACAGACTGCTTATTATTTAATCTGCTTCATGATGATCTTACTTTTTTACCTTTCTCCCAGTTTTCTGGTGTGGAGTAATAAAAAAATAGTCATAAAATAATGAGTACAAAGCATATGAAAAAACATATCAAACCGGATAATGGATTCCTAGAAGTTGCAGCTCCTCATCTGACTACAATTCAAAAGTAAAAGTGATTACTTGGAACAGTTTTTACACCAACTTTTCACTACTATGCGTTGATGACCATCAGCCAAATAAGCAGAAAACTGGACGAAGACAATCAATCACACTTCCAAGTTTTTCAGATGATAAACGAAAATAGTTTAGCCCGCGATTACAATTACACACACAGTGAGTGGTAGCTTCTCCTCACAAACAACAAACCTGGCATTTCTAGAGTGGTTTCTAAGCAAAGTCTACGACAGTTGATTCGTTATTGCTCCACATATTTTAAACTAGAGCAAAAGACCAAAGAAAGTCAAATGGATTATAAGATCACTGGGCTCTAATAATCTTCACTTTTTTGTATTGAACTGAGCCCCGTGGTGGTACGAAGGAGAACAGAGTGATTCAAGAAGTGCAAACTGAACGAAAAAAATTCCTTAAGCGTGTCGAAAGGGGAAAAAATGATAAATTGAAGAAGAGAGAGTGAGGATGACGAATAATAGACACACAGTAAAATCAGAAATGGAATTCGATGTGAGCACTAATGCTACACATAAGTTGGCACATTCTATAAATTTCATAGTGAATTAATTACAGGTGGTAGAGAAAACCTGCGATCCAACTTTCGCGGTAACTGGCAAAAGGAAATTAAAGCAACATCTACAACGTCGATGACGTGACAAGTGATCTGCGACTGACAGGATCAATGTACACTTTTTTCTGTCTCCACCACCATCGCTAATCACTTCGGAATTTATCGCTAATCACTTCGGACTTCACGAGTGAAGAAGAAAAGAACTGAGTTTGGGGTCAATAATTCCGAGAGTGGCCATTATTTAATTGCGGTCGTATCGGACGCGACGTGCAAAAATATTTGGCGTGTAGGAGAGCTGTTCGCCAATCCATTACGACCAACTGTGAACCGAAGTAATTGCCAAGTCCGTACACATACTGGTGCCGATGTTTTATTGCAATTAAAAACCGGACAGAGTCAGCTGACACGCTAGAAACGATAATTTTATTTCGTTTGAGGCCCTCTTTTTGTTGTGGTTGCTGAACGCGCCGACACGTGGTCATGCGTTACTGTGCCTGAGCTTTTCCCGCATGTTTTATCTCCCAATTGTCAGACTCGAGCCGTGCAGCACACACGCCTCCCACCGTCCCCGCCGTTCGGATGCACGGCCGGCGATTCTCCATTCTCCGCTTCTCGTTTTCCTGGCTAAATTATCGATTTTGTTTTCATTTTGTTGCGTTTTGGAGCGAAAAAGGAAATGATATTTATGGCCAAAATGTACCTCTTGGAAGAGACTTCAAAGGCAGCCGCCGCAGCTCGGCCACTAGTTAATGACTGGTGTAGCAGAGTTCGACTCCAGATGGTACACTTTTTGTTTTCTTTCTTGCAAACGTGCCGACATGGACGAGATCATCTTCTCATTCTCCCCTCCACCCCCGCCTAACATCACTAATACATACGTCCAAGTCCGAGAAATATTTTGTCATTTTCTTACTATAAAAGTACGCCACTTCAGTCAATTTCTGTTATTTTCGTAATCGACTGAGATGGCGCAATAGTTTAAGGAACTGTATCCGTAGGCGGGAGATGGGCCATGGGGCGGGGGGGGGGGGGGGGTCGGTTCAAATTCCTGTGCGCAGATTCAGATTTAGTTTTTCTTTATTAGTCCAAATAATTTGAGAAGAATAGAGGGATGGCTTATCCAACGATGCGCAGCCTATTTCCTCCCCTACTTGTTCAGCTGTGATTGTTTTTCTATTGTTTCAAGTAATCGCTACGACGATATCCACGATGGTTTGCTCACACGAGCAGCTGCAGCTTGAGTAGTCATGCAAGTAATCGATCACATGCACCGTCGATACAGAAATTCTAAGTTATATAAACAAAAATCGTAAGGACACACATATGGATTCCAGATTCCGATAAATACACTGGCACTGGCTCAAATGGCTCTGAGCACTACGGGACTTAACATCTGAGGTCATCAGTCCCCTAGAACTTAGAACTACTTAAACCTAACTAACCTAAGGACATCACACACAGCCATGCCCGAGGCAGGATTCGAACCTGCGACCGTAGCGTCTAGAACCGCTCGGCCATCGCGACCGGCTACACTGGCATTGCGACTGCTTATTAGAATATTTCATTTATTCTGAGCGTCTCAGGTCATGTGGGCATCCCTAATGTTTCATTAGCTGACCTAGGTATCGGGAAACAGTCTACAGCAAGTGCTAATTGCCAAAAAAGGGATTCTTTTATTAGAAAGCAAGTACTTATATTATATACACCAAGGTATTGGAAAAAATATACAGAAAGGTGAAGCCATATTAAGTGCAATCGCAAAATGTGCGAGTGAAATGGCTTAAGGAGTTGCTGAAAAGCTGAGAAATATGTTTTCTAGAAAAGGTGGGAACATGGCAAGCCACAGCTGCTGACGGAGTGCAATATCCGTCCCATTAGTAGATGTTTACGTGGTAATTGGGTGACACTGCGCTACGGATCAGTTCCTACCTACGTATACACGACATTTATCTTCGTCTGTGCCACAGGTTTCAGTGCAAATTTTGTTACGTGTTGTATCCCCCTCCTCAGAGATCTTGATGGCCTTAACACAAGAGTACATTGTTCTGTTAACAGACAAAATTACTGGATCCAAAGTTTCCATTTATTAAAAAAATACGAGTCTCAGCTATGCAGCAATGTACTGACCTCTTTTCGTAGGGTCATGGCCTCAAAAAATCCTTCGATGTCATCAATAGTTCAAGAGGTATTAGTAGGACAGCGTTTATGGTACAACTTTAAACACTGTGGTTCACTGTTGTTTTAAGGGAACTGAATGAGAAGGCTGAAAAACCTAGCATTAGGTCAGTTCAGTAGAGAGGAGTCTGACAGAACGTGAACACCTGCTGGTCTCGGGGAGTGGCGCCTGGCGGAGCGGAAGAGCGCCGGCTAGCGTTTTCGGGGTTATCTCCGTCGCGAGCATGAAGGTAGCTATTACGCCCGCCTATAAACTACTTATTGAACTGTAAAAAGTTCCCGAGTGCGGGTCGTTTATCAGCACGAGCACCGTTGCGCGCTCATTGTGAAATTAGCAGGCCTGTAGCGAGCGTTTGGCGAATGTATTTGCAACGTTGTGGCCGTAGAAAAATCACGTACGGCTTTGTCCAAACGCGCGAATTTTCACATTTCGAACACATTCATCATCGCTCATTAATGACCAAAGAGATACGTCAGACAGCGTGAGATGCTCTTCGGATTATGTTTATGACGTGGAATGAAATTCATTTTTGAAAAATATTATTTTATGGCCATTACGTGAAGTATCGTACTGCAAGCCTGTTCTTCGTTACTGATGGTGTGGTGGAACCGCCAGACACCACACTTGCTAGGTGGTAGCCTTTAAATCGGTCGCGGTCCGTTAGTATACGTCGGACCCGCGTGTCGCCACTATCAGTGATTGCAGACCGAGCGCCGCCACACGGCAGGTCTAGTCTAGAGAGACTCCCTAACACTGGCGCCAGTTGTACAGCCGACTTTGCTAGCGATGGTTCACTGTCTACATACGCTCTCATTTGCAGAGACGACACTTTAGCATAGCCTTCAGCTACGTCATTTGCTACGACCTAGCAAGGTGCCATATTCAGTTACTATAAGTACTATCTTCAAGAACGTATTCTGAACAGATAATATTGTGACTCATGTACCGTCAAGAGCGACGTTCATCATTAAGGGATTAAAGTTAAGTATCAAACTAATTATGTCCGCTTTCTGAATTCTCATTCCTTGTCATGTTCCAGACCTCACGTCAGTATAGTCCTTCCCTCCTCACGTCAGGCTGCGTGAGCTATAACGCGTGCATTTCGGCCTCCACTCGTAACACGGTGTTGGCTCCTCTGCTAACACAAAAGGTGGAATTTTATAACTCGCAAAAATATTATATACTGAAATCGTGCCCTGACGCCCGGAGAGACAGTCACCATCTGTGTGTGAATCTGTGAATTGTGCGTCTCGATAAGCCTACAGTAAGGGAGAACTCAGCTTCTCTTTTTCTTTTTTAATTTTAGCCACACTGTTTTTTCACTGTGGCTGGCAAGGATACGTATACTTATAAAAATTTCCGTAGCGAAGCACCCAAAGACGGTACCTAATGCAGAGGGTTATTCACTTATTTTAATGTGCGACTGACTTTTTGACCCTGTGTCACAGTTTGTTATAGTTTTGTGTAAGTGAACATTACTTTGCTGCCCACCATATGGCTGCCTTTAGCTATTACTTGCAGACTTTTTTTTAAAAATTAGAATAATATAATTCGGGTCGAACCAAAACTGCTGTAAGACACACAGTTTACGCCTCCTTCTCTACGTCAATTTTGGAACGTGTTCAAATTAGACAGCCTCTCCGTACTATTACGCTTTCCATTTATTCTCCCGCAGGGTTATAAAAGAAGCAGATTGTGCGCACAGCGATGTACTGGGATACCACAGTGCATATCGGGACGACTCGTTTCCAGTCATTTTTCTCGTGGCTGGAAGCCCGATCACCACAGCCAGTAGCACATTTCTAGCAGCACCACCAGCTCGCCAGGAGACCGGCCGGGGTCATGGTACAGCACCGGCTGTCGCCACCGCGTCCTACCTGGGGACGGATTCGCCGTCACCGCCGCCGGCGTCGACAGCTTTCCCCAAATCTGGGCGTGCCGATATATTGTTTGCTAATTCGACGCGCGGCGCGCGCTCTGCAGCCACGAGGCAGTCAGCCAGCTCTGGCGTCCCTCGCGCAGGGCAGCCGACCCGCTCCTGTTTCACTGCACTGCCGAACGCCTCTCCTGTCTGCTGTGCTACTGAATATGTACATACAACCGCATTCTATAAATCGCGTGATGTTATACAGGGTGATCCAGCCGCCCCTAGCGATGTCATTTTATGCAACCCGCAATGTTCTATCTTGCCTACTACACCAACGCGCGTGATTTTCATGTTCTGTCGCTCGCTACGCGCAAACTATTAGTCCTACAACAAAAAAATGAGCGTGACCTTTTTGTAGGAAATTCAATGGAGTTAAATTTTGTAGTAGGATATGTTTTCAAATTATTCCAGAAAAACATACGACAGTGACCTTCAATGGCACCTCCGTTCCCACAGTCGGCCTGCACCGGTCAGGTTTTCTAGTATGTTGTTTATGGCACTGCCTTCTACCACAGCACAAAAATATGGAAATGGCATGGGGAGGGGTCGCCTGACTGTCCACGTGGACAGTTTGCAAAGACTGAAGCGCGCCATCAAGTTCAAACCCCCAGGAATGTTGACGGACGGCATCATAGTGCCCACATCTTCCCAATGTTGTTTCGACTATAGTGCAGAATTTTCGCTGGGAAGCCCTTACACATACTCCATACAGTCCCAATGCGATTTCCATATTTTCGGAGCTATTAAAAAAAGGAATTGTGACTGTCGATTTGCTTCGGACGAAGAGGTGTACGCGAAGGTACAACCTTGTTTACATAGGCAACAGCAAACGTTTCATCCGTGAAGGCATTGACTGTCTTGTGTCACAGTGAGATAAATATATTAACAGTGATGGCGATTACTTTGGAAATACTAAACAGTTTACTTACTTTTTTCCATCAGTCTCGTTTCATTTCACTTCCCCTTATACATTATCTCCTGTCGACGGCTAGATCTTGCAGATGCAAAGCTACTTCTGCCGGGACTGACATGGATGAATATACAGGCAGTGGCCGTCCCGTCTTACTGATGTAGATATTTATGGAAACTCACTGGTTGTTTAAGTCATTCATTCCAAGTCGAAAAAACATCGCCATTTCCAACTGGTTCAAATGGCTCTGAGCACTACGGGACTTAACATCTGAGGTCATCAGTCCCCTAGAACCTAACTAACCTAAGGACATCACACACATCCATGCCCGAGGCAGGATTCGAACCTGCGACCGTAGCAGTCACGCGGTTCCGGACTGAAGCGCCTAGAACCGGTCGGCCACCGCGGCCGGCGATCCCTGTTTTCAGGTATGTTCGAGGAACTTGCTGAAATTCTGAGATATGAAACGTGCCCGTACGTCGTGTGGACCTCCGACTAGTGCTTGCACGGTGTACAGTTGAGATATTACATATACTTCTGCAATTAAAAGAGCGAGAGTGGGGGGACAATCCCCTTTACACGTCGGGAGAGCACCAAGTGGCCGCTCAAGGTTCGTAAGCAGCAGACCCCCCGTTAGTCAACAGTGTCACTGGCACACAGTTGTGGACACATTGCGGTGAGGCTTGGCGAACTGTCTGGTGATCGGGAATTGTAAACCGTCAAATCTGCTGCTCTTCCTAAGCAACTACCGCTGGTGGAAATTACGGGAAACGACGTATGCCAGCCAGACTTACTAGTGACGCTTTCTTGATAATATTGTTTCGAAATACAAATAAAACATGGTGACAGCCGACAGAATTATGCACGACGAAGTAGAGACACCACAATTCTGGATGTAGGGTTTAAAGAGACTGCTTTTTCTCATTTTCTGGTCCAAATATTAGAGTGATGATGAATCCCTACAAAATAGAAAAAAGAAATTTAAGTAGCATGGGCGTATGAAGAGAATGGAAGAGAAGGAGATGCCTAGGAAGACGCAGGAGATGAATATGGAGGGCAAGAGAACAGTGGCTATAAGGAGTGTAGAAAAGCATTCGGAAGAGAGGAGGGGACTGGGCTACAGTAGCGACAGGGAGGCGGTGAGGGGACCAGAGAAGATGGAGAGGCCGGCCGGGGTGACCGGGCGCTTCTAGGCGCTACAGTCTGGAACCGGGCGACCGCTACGGTCGCAGGTTCGAATCCTGCCTCGGGGATGGATGTGTGTGATGTCCTTAGGTTACTTAGGTTTAAGTAGTTCTAAGTTCTATGGGACTCATGACCTCAGCAGTTGTTAAGTCCCATAGTGCTCAGAGCCATTTGAACCAAGATGGAGATTCCCCTGACCCAAGCAGACCCTCCCTCTGGTGGGAAACTATGCGATATGGTGACGATGGTAATTGTAAGGGGTAGAACGGGCACCGAAAGATCCGGCCTATTACAGAGCAAAATAACAAGAGAGGCAGACAGGTTCCTAACAGAGAATCACCAGTTCCGGTGTTATCCTTACATTCTACGGACTGAGACTTACAAACATTGGTCGGGAGAAGCGGACGAGCGTCTACCAACCTCACAAAACGTGTCTGCAGATAGAATACGAAAAAGAGGGGAGAGAGGGGGAGGGGGAGAGTGGAGAGGGAAGAGAGAGAGAGAGGGGGGGGGGGGGAGAGAGAGAGAGCGCGTCCATGTTACCCAGGCTCTGCCCTGGCTGCAGGCCGATAGAGATTTTAGAAACGCCAGACGCGCGCGAGCGCGCAATGACAGCGGCGCCTTATTCGATAGGATTATGTTATTGCCGCGCGCGGGCACGGTGAGGTGGCCGTCGGAATGCGACGGGTCCGGGCGGGCCAGTCAAGAGGCGACGCCTGCTGCGACTGTGGACGGTGGGCAAGTGGCCGGGGGGGG
This sequence comes from Schistocerca serialis cubense, assembly GCF_023864345.2. NCBI lineage: Eukaryota > Metazoa > Arthropoda > Insecta > Orthoptera > Acrididae > Schistocerca > Schistocerca serialis. Next base: position 80,196,725 of record NC_064646.1, on the reverse strand, counting down.
GGGGGGGGGGAAGGGGGGGGGGTCTGGCGGCGTTCCAGAGGCGCTGACGGAGGCGCGCGGCTCACCTGCGGCGCAGCGCGGCGCGGAGCGGGCGCGCTCCCGAATAAATCTGGAGGACCGAGGACCGGCCAGCGGCCACCAGGCACCAGCGGCTGCCACCAGACGCATCCCTCCGGGCGCGGCCTGCCCTCACACCGACCATTTGTTAAGAGTGCTCGAGCAGCCGCCAGGCCGGCTGTGTTGACTCTGCCAGGGTAAACACTGGCCTGGCAGGCACCGAACACCGCCGCCGCACCCTGCGGGGGACGTGGCGGCCCGCAGGTGTCGCGCTCTGCCTCCCCCCCTCCCAATACCGTACCGCCGCCCCCCCCCCCTTCCCGCTACCACATCCATCTCTCTACACACTACTCGCACCGTACATTTTCGCGGTGGAGTGCGGGCAGTATTAAGAAAGAAATAAAATGCTTCGCTTGTAATTACAGGGAGCCAAGAGCTCTGATTACAAATCTCATATAGAAAAAAGGGGATAAGAAAGACCCATCCAACAACAGAGCGATAGATCTACTGAGTTCAGTCCTTGAACTCATAACAAAATTAATAGGAATAAATAGAAACACAAATAGGTAAAATAGAGCGAGTAAATAAATTTAAATACCTTGGAGAAACTATGCAACAGAATGGACTAGAAAAATCTGCAATAGATGTAAGAATTAACAAAATGGAAAGAGCATATGGTTTGACCAGAAATATTTACAACAAGAAATGTATATCTAGAAAAACAAAACTAAAACACTACACCAGAGTGGTACGACCAGAATGTTTATATGAATCTGAATGCCTAACGATGAACTATAAGATGGACAAACTAGAGGTACTGGAAAGAAGGATTATTAGAAAAATAATGGGTGCAATGAAAACTGCAGATGGTTGGAAAATAAGAAGTAATGAGGAGATCTACAAAAATATAGAGAAAATATATGAAGCAATGGCCAAACGAAGATTAACCTTTTTTTGGACATCCCTACCGAATGGATGGAAATATACTAACAAAACAAATACGCCTATATTTCTGGAAGAAGAAATCGACAATAACATGGATTACAGAAGTAAGAAAAGATCTTGAAAGAAACAACATCAAAGATTCAGAAATAGCAGAAAGAAACCGTTTTAAAAACAAAATACTAAATTTGGAAGGCTTTCAAAGCAGAAGAAATAAAAGATCGGGAACAACATGGACAGAAGAAAGGAAGAGACTTCATGGGGAGAAAATGAGGGAATACTGGAAAAATAGGAAACAACAACAAAGGAAGAAGAGGAACTGAAGCTGTTAACGTGATCCTAGTTGGTCAATACGATTGTAAAAATAAAAAAATAATAAAAAAAGCATTACAGCCATTGTTGGCGAGCAGTATGGTTTTTAGATCCGGTAGGCCATGCACAGGTGCAGTAATCACTTTTAGACGGTTTCTAGAAAAGTCCACAGAATACAACAGCTCGCCTTATCTTTGTTCTATTGATTTACAGAAGGCTTTCGATAGGATTCAGTTTTCTGGTGAATCTGCCCTACAACCGGGGGATTCCTTCCAACTTAATAAAAGCAACTGAACACATTTATTCCAACAACTACATCCAGGCGAAAATGGGTCCAGGTTAACTAGCTGCATAGCAGTTACTAGTGATATTAGACGTAGTGACTCAATGAGCACGCTACTTTCTAATTAAGTCGTGGATGAGGGGATAAAGAAGGTATTCGCTGGTAGTGGTTATAGCTTTGGGGACAAGAAAATAAATATCATTTTACTGACGATGCAGTTCTGCTGGCAAACAGACGTGGCAACCTAAAACATAAATATGATCATATTCACTCAAAAAACCAAATGTATGATGAAATCTGCGGAACCAGTTAGATGCAAACTGGTGGTGGACGGAAAAATTATGTGAGAGATAATGACATTTGAATATCTTGGTACTGGACTGTTCACCAGTGTAAATGTCGAAAAAGATGTTAGAGAACAAGTAGCAAAAGCAGATAGAGTTGCAGGGTGTTTAAATGATACTATTTGGAAAAATAAGCATGTAGGAGAATATGCAAAAGAAAGAATATATAAAACAGTACCGAGACAAATTATGACATACACAGCTGAGAAAGGGCTGGAAACATCAAAAACAAAAAGACTTTTGAAAAATAAGGAAATGAAAATTCTGCAAAGGATTACAAGGAACACACTACGTGATAGTACATAAGAGAAAACATGAATGGATGAACGGAAGATTGTGAAAATCGTAAGAAATAAATTACCATCTGGTAAAAGAAACACAGACCGTGCAAGGAAGGGTTGGTGCGACAATCTCACAGTAGAGAGGTGACAGTACTCATCTAAACTAAAACAAATTCTAAAAAAAAAAAATTAGCTGTATGGACCCACCCATTGAATGTAAGTTTCAATTGTGTTCTTCGTAGCTTGGTCAACACTCATTCAATATTGATTAAATGAAGACATATCTCCACTCAGGCCGGAACTTTATGTAATACTTTTATTTGCTATTGGCTAGTTTCATTTATCTCCTTCTGAAAAAGGGAAATTTGTTAATATCGAATTTAAGTTTCAGTTTCAGTTGTTTGCTTCGTGATTGGATCCACAGCCATCAAATATTGGTTAAATGAAATGTTTCCACTCAGGCTGTAACTTTATGAAATACTTTTATTTCCTCTTGGCCAATTTCAGCCTCATGGTGATTATCACCCATTTACTTGTTGAAACAAAACGAACAAACACGAATTACACTCGTAATTTAAAATAAACAGATAAATCGTAATAATCATCCTAACAGTTATCAAACTAATATCTGAGGCTTTATAACTAGGATTTATCGTTTTGTTAAAAGTTACTTGATTGATTCATGTTTGTCAGTTTTGTGTTATAAGATAAATGATTTATGATGAACATGAGATTGGAAAAGCTGGTCAATATCAAATAAAAGTATTACATAAAGTTATAGCCTGAGCAGCAATATGTCTTCATTTAACATGGTTATGCATTAGGAAGCCGTTTCTGAAAGTATTTGTTTGGAATACAGCATTACATGGAAGTGAAACGTAGGCGATAAACAGTATAGACAAGGAAAGAATACATGCATTTGAAATCTGCTGCTACAAACCAATGGAATGTTGCAGATCAGATGGGCAGACGCAGTACATCATGAAAAAGTGCTACATCGAATTGAGGAGAGAAGAGCTTCATGGCACAACTTGGATAAAACAGGGGACCGTTGACATGTTATGCCCTGAGTCGTATACGAATCGTCAGATTGGTGGCGGAGGCAAGAGTGAGGCTTACAGACTGTTGGGGTAGACGAAGGCATGACTACAGTAACCAGGTCTAAATGGAGGGCTGCTGTGGTGGTTGTGCAAAGACACAGAGACTTGGCGCAGGGTAGACTAGCGCAGACAACTGCACAACTAGTCTTCAGACTGAAGACCACAACAAAATTTCAAGCTCAGGTCACAGAAATGTTACTGCTATCCGTTTCGAACAAATACAATCAACATCTCAAGCGACGCGCTCGAAATGTAAACATACGTTCCCTCTGACTGTTGGAACTGAAGGCCACGGTTAACTACAAACGGTAATTATTAAAATCGCAAATTAAGGTTCAAAATATTCATAACATAAATTGATTGTGAGACACCCTTCTTAAGATGACGGCCAGTAAAAAAATACGTAATTACTGGTGAACAAAAGTTACACCAATATTACGTTCAAAATCTAAGACTTCTGTAGATGACAGCGTTGCCAGGCAGGCTTAGAAAGTATGGTGTACACGATGCTCAAGCTAAAGAAGAAGCTTGTAAGGAATTATTTCTTCCTAAGCTCCATATCCAAATTGAGGGAGAACAGTTTGCACGAAAATAATATAAAACTTATGACAAGAGATCGAAAGATGTCAGAAATACAGATAGTACTGTAATCATTTTTTATTAATGTAATAGCATTACCCACCGTCATGCAAAACTACGGTAACGTCGGCCTTCATAGTCTTGAATCTGCATAACAGGCCTGCAGAGAAATGGTCTGGGTAGCATTCATTCTTCAGAATTTGATTAAGAACAATATTTTGCGAGACAATCTATGAAACTGCGAAACGCTCCAAAATTTATTATTTCCCTCGTAGCTGATATTAATACGCGAGTAAGTGATTGAGAAAATTTCAGATGCTAACATTGCGTGTTGGAATGTAACGCTGGTCGGAATGTAACGCTGGCGATAATGTGGAGATTTGGACGTCGTTTTTACAGCACTTTGGGCATGCAAGAATGTTGTAGTTGTTCAGACAGACATCGCCGACTTAACAGGCTTTCTGGGTCGTATCTCTGGGATCCATGTGAAAAGTATCCCACATTTTCATCACTGTCACTTACACACAAAACTTGTGAGACAGTTATAGCTGCCACCAAAGTGTACAATTTTTTGTGCAAAAAATGAAAGAGAGTAAATATTAGCACGTAACTTACGTGACATGTCTTGACAACGAACGTGGTCTGACGTCACCTTCTTTAGTACCATGGACGCTAACAAACGCTCGTGCGGTAGCACACGACCTGGCGCTAGCCAGGGTGAATTCTGTAAGTGGCTGAAATTTTCGACACCAGTATCTGACTGGTAAGGGAAGTTAAGAGGGCGGCGTGAAGTTTCCTATCACTAGAGTATTTGTCTTTGCCCTGAACCCAATACCAAGAGTCTTTGCATTGTCTCGTGTTATGGGTAATTGAGTCGTGATTTCTACCTAGAAGTATTTGAGAGAAGTTCGTTTTATAGGCACCACATGCCACTACGTACCCTTCTTCCCATTCTGCAACTGTCCTTAATAACACAAAAATAAAGAATTGTGGCGTGAATGAAGAGGTATTTTCCGATTTTTCGAAGTCGAGCCGCTACGAGACTTTCGAACCAACAATGCAATATCATTTTCTTCAAGAAATATTAAGTGCTGATGGCTAAATTTAGCTATAGAGTTAATAATTGTCAGTCAGTACTAAATACTTCCTACCATGAATTAAACATGAAAACACATGTAATAAAGATAATATATCTTTGTAATATTTCTTTCTATCTTTTTGTGTTGCATCTCTTCAGAGGGGGACTGATCACATGTTGTATCCTAGAATGGGTGTTTTGCATAACTTTATTTTCTGATTTGGGGCTTAGTGTTTTGTTACTGAGGAGGAAGGAAGACTAGCATTTAATTTCCAGTTGGCAACGAGATAATCACAGACGGATTATTTTTCGTTTTTTCTTTTTTTTCATCTGAGAGCCTCAGTTGGGCAGGTAGATTCTTCAACTACATTGGTTTTGCCTTACCATGAAAAGCAGTATCATTGTTGTAGTTCTAAGACTTCCTTGTTTAGCCTCTGTTCACTTAGGTTTGCTCAGTTTTACACCAGGATTCCACAAGTTACACTTCTTTATTGGTTTGTAATACTTCCTGGTACTATATATGCATGAACGCATCTTCGAATATTGATAGAGTTGGCTGTTGATTGGTTGTGCTTATTTAATCTGGTGAGGGTCAAACTGTCATTAAGATAATTATAATTTATTGTTCCATCCGAGTTGTACATGTTCAATTATATTGTATGTATTGATCACGATGAATCATCTTCAGATCGAAGTAGTTGCGTCAGCAACCTGTCTTGTCTACTGAGAACCACATATCAGAGCACCTGATATATGGTTCTGAGCAGACGAGATGGGTTGCTGACGCGACTATCTAGATCTGAAGTCGATCCAGAATGATCGAAACATTTAATCTAATAAAAATGTGCAACTGAGACGGAACAATAATGAGAATCATATACAACAGTTGCTTAATCTCCCAAGGCGATTATATCGACAAAAGTCAAATTGTCATACTTTGCTTTTTCTTTTTCTGTCCGTTTGAAGACTTTCAAATTTCAGGGCACGCGGCAGTGATTGGCTAGGCGGTCTTGTATCTGCAAGTTTGCGTAGTATCACCGTTCTGTCAGGGCCAGCACATCTCTGTCACACTGGGATGAAAATTTGCTCCAGGAAGTTATGCTGTGTTCCGGTGTAGCTATAAGATACAAAGAGAGTCGTCAAACATTCTCCCACTTTATTCTTCAGTTTGCTTCTGGTGGCAGCTATTACAGCACTGGTTCCGTCGGCTGACACTTGTTTAAGATGCAGCTATCAATCGCGTACGCGGTGCCCGCCTGCCTCCTAATAAGAGTACGCTACAAACTTACCGGCAAAACCGCTACGCCGCCGCGGTACCCCCGGGGAAATTTTCGAGGACGCCGCCGGCGGAGTCGGCTTCGGGCGGGCGGCGCCCGCATCGTATTAACCTTCAGATGGGCCGCGCTAATTGACACCATAACGAATTATTGGCTGACATTCTGCGGAGGCGATCAATGGAACGGCGCGAAAGGCCAAGCGCGGCCGGGCCGGGCCGGGCTGAGGCGCGCGGCGGAGGGTGCTTGCTCCCTGCGCCCGGCCTGCCCGCTAATGAATAATTAGTTTCCAATCCAACGCTCTCTTCCTGCGCCCTGCCTCGCCCGACTATCGATTAACACTTTGCTGTTAAGTGCCGCGGCCTCTCTACGCCCTCGAATTTGGTTATTTTTATTTCAGTGTTTCTTTTTCTCCTCTTCCTCCTCCTCCTCCTCCTGTCGAGCGGGCAGCCAGCCGTTGCCACTCTGAATGGCGGTGTGCTCGATGTGAATTCACTTAATGATGGCCGGCGAGGTTGAAAGGCGCGGCAAAAGAGCTGTCAGCGATTCTATGATGTACTGAAAATGCTGGCGCCAGCGTTTATATCGCACTCAATCATCTATGCAAACGCAAGGTTCGGACGTCATTCGGGGGAAAGGCTGGCCTCGATAGCCAATGCCCAGAATGACAGTTCCCGCTGTGATGCCTGTCTGTGCCTCTTCCGCTTATGTTGGCAGTTGAAGAAAAGAAAGCCTCAACAGCATCATTTTTTCCTTCTTCTTTTCTCTTTCCCTCTATCAGCCCCCCCAAAATTGTATTTCGTGCCAGCAATTGGCCTGAGAATATTAGTGAAAGAAATAGAACCTAACACTAATGGAAACGCGTTTTCAACATGAGGGTTCAGATCCCCGAGTGATCATTCCGACGAATATTATCGTGGTTTCCATTTCACGAAATACACGAATAAAAACAACAGAACCTCGGGGAACAGTTGATATACATCATTTCGCCAATCTTGAGCATCACACCCAATTTCTATCGGCAATTATTATTTGTTAGCACGAGTCATAAAAAAATGACAGTGAAGACCGCGACGTTCGTATTACTTTTCTACATTTCGACAGATACGAAGAAGCATTTAGTCACACAGCATTTGTGTTAAAATTGTTGTTACAATGAAAAAAAAAGCGATAGACAAGAGATAAAACGACGTCCAGAGAATTCATTAAACGCAAAATTTCTGGGATACTATCAGCCAAACAAAGTGATTCAAATATAAATACGTAAGGTATATGTGCGGCAGAGTATGAAAAAATATCCGTAGGAGAAAAAATTAAAGCAGTGACTGATTCCAGTCTGATGCTACCGTACCTCGACAGGTGTGACCAGCCCATAGTGGCTTGCCTAATATGTATTCTATTTTAAAACTTTCGTGACTAAAGCTTTATATTTATTTTTATACGTGATATGTAAGTACTGTTTCTTTTTTGTACTCCTAGTAAGTACTTGCACTTAAAAACTTTTTTCTCTAATTTTGTAACTACGTTATAGGCCAGTTTGAGTGTTTTACTTCGGACGAAGGTACTCATAGCAGTGCCGAAACCTAGGTCAAAAGACTTTTTTTTGCGACCGAGGGCTCCTATTGCTTTAATTTTATTTTGTAAACGGTTGCTGACCACGCAGCCATGTTCGAAACTTCCGTAGGAGCCATGTTTACAAATATAATATAATTTCGAAAGAAGATCTGTAACATCCTCAATAATAAGTTCCAACCATATGCATCGAACGATGGTTGTTAGGACCACTAATTGTGACTGTGATAGTATGTCAGTTAGTGATTTAAAACTCGTCTTTTATTCCTGTAGGAGGAAAGAACTAATGAACTTTTTACTGAAAAATGCGCCAGCAGTTACCAACAGGTATCGACTGTTTATTGTTCATTAGGTACATAGCAGTGTTTATAATGCAAGCTAAATACATGTGTAAATCATCACATTTAAACAAAAATTTTTAGTGTAACTACGTAAAGTAAATCATGAAATATAATTATGCAGAAGAAACGTAGCTAGTATAGTAATACGAAGATGACAACATTAAAAAAACGTAAAAAATATCGTAGGAAAATAATTTCAGGTTATTATTGGTGCTATCAGTTAGTAGTCATACCAAGATAAATTAATCTAGCATAAACATAAATGGCATGTGTCACTGACGAGTTGGCTACACCGAGCACACAACAGGTCTAAAACACACGCAATTGCATGAATTGCCACTAAAGCAAAATAGTAGTCTCGTGTCATCGGAGAACTCCCTAGGGTCTCTGGACAAGAGGAAATGAGGAAAAGAGAATTTTCGATCCTCAGTTTGTGGTTCACCGATAATTTTGCTGCTATCTGTTTTCAGAATAGGTCAATTAGTATGTCATAGCGCAACAGTGCTAAAGCGCCACACACTGCTCTACAGTCACCGACAGAGACAAACGGACAGATTTCTCCTTTCAAGAATATTCATACTGTACACAGAAACACAAGAAAATCGTATTTTGATATCCTTACAAAGTTTTATCAAATAATAAACTTGCTGATTCTCTTCCACATTATGTCCGAGTATCTGTTGACTGGCTTGTTAGAGATTTTCGCGAATGATCTGTAAAAGAACGATCGCTGGCCGCTGAAACCTTTTGTTGTTCAGTATTACTTTCAGTTGAGACTGTCGTTCTATCCGTTTTCTTAAAAAAAAAAGTCATTCCTGCAACACGCATTATCGTGACTCTAATGACACTAAAAACAGCCAGATGAAAGTATTGATTACAAAACAGCGCAGGCAGCACCTGTTGTGGCAGACGTCAATTTAAATCTATAAAAAGCTTAGTGAAATGTGAGGGGGGCGTAACGCTTCTGGAACTCTCTTGATGCATCTTTTGTCAATCGCTTTTGTTTTGTTATTATAACAACAACCTGAACGCACGTGTTACGTGACTAAGACCTTCTTCGTATCTGTCGAAAGGTAGAAAAGTGTTACTAATATTGTACCTACAGCTGCACCGAAAAGATGATTATTAACAATATAATATACATTCCTGTAAATAAAAAAATTCATTCTGTAGAGGAATTCAAGGAACAATACTAAGCTCTTACAAATTTACTGAAAAACCTTGACGAATTATCATGTAAGCATGGCTAAACCTTACTGATCATATTATTCGTTTTAAACTATGACCGGATTAAAGGTGACAAAGTAGTTCACAGTGACTAAAAATAGCTTCGAGTGATTACTGGAGAACATTGTAAATTTTACATACAATGTTCAGTTTATGACCTGATTATTCAGGAAACCTCAAGATGGGTCATGCGTAATTAAATGGACTAAAATATTCTTATGCGAACTAGCTGTCGAGTGTTAACAAAAATCTTGCGCATTAACTTCTTGTCGCCATCACAGGATAATAGTGACTAGGTCTAAGAAGGTTCGTCAGCTTTGTACTTTTATCAATATTCTTCGATAATTTATTTTTTTCTCTCTACTTCCCGTTTTTTTCCATTGCGTTCTTGGATTTCATGTTGGAAACCTTCGGCTCCGTTTACTTTGTCTTTTATTTTGCTACATTTTCAATTACTTATAATTCGAATTTCTTTTGATAGCGAAGGATCTGAGATTCAGTTATTATTTTTTGTTATTTTAGCTTTATTCTGGTGGAAGGGACCAAGGCTACACGAAAACCCTCTTATTGTGTAAACAGCTCTTGGGATTGGTCTTGGAACTGACTAAGCAGAGATGAATTTCCATTTCCTACGGATGTTTTTCAACATCTTTCGCACATATTCATTACTTATTTACAATTGAATCACTTTATCTGGGTGACAAAATGCGAGAAATTTTGGTTTTTGCTAACAAATGACAACTGCCGATGGAAATTAGAGGCGTACATTGTGACGTCTGTTTGAATAACACGGAAACACGGGAATATTGGGGACCCTACTCTTATCGTCTTCTGAAGACGACAGTGTTTTATATCTCCAGTTCCCGAGGACCATATGACTATGGTTTACTACGTATCTTGAGTTTCCTTCACAGCACGGAAATACCAGAACTTCCATCCTGCGGAACTGCTGAGTATAACAGCCGATAACAACCTCGTTTGAAGCGCGATCTGCATCTGCTGCATTCCTCTGCTGTGAGAACCGTGTCGTGCTACCGCTGGTAATTCACTGGCTCACAACTCGAATGAGCTTACTAGACTCGATCGGACACGATTTCGAAACTGTATCGGGCGTCATATCAGCCATTACTATCGAAAACGATTCGCCCGACCAGTTTGGGATACAAAGTGTGTGCCGCAAACCACTCAAGGCTAATGTGATACAGAACCTCACATTCTCCAGAATCATCTGAAAGCTAGAGTAAACATGGCTAACTTCGGAATTTCAGATGGGAAGGCGGCAAAAACTTAGTATTGTTGAATACAGCTCTGAAAATGGAACTTTACTGCGTCGAAAGCGTTTTTTGTGTTGCGTCATTTAATAAAGAGATTTATTTACCTTTAAAATGACAAAAATACGTTTATTAAAAATGAGAAGTGCAAAATAAATGTTTCTTTCCCTGCAAATACGCTGAAATTATGTTTTGAAGTACATGTATCATTAAGAAAATTGTCTTTATTTTCTTCATCATCCGTTAATATGTTAACTCTTGGGAACGTTGTTTTAATGATATCATTTCAATGGCGCAATATAACAAAAATCTGCAATTTTTGAAGCGTTTCTGGACCACAGAAATTTTGAACTGTCTTCATCATAAAAATTGACCTTGATGGTGATAGAATGTACTCGTATTTAACCACACAGTCTGTCCCTAATGTAAATATGTTTTGGAAAGAATCTGCCTTGAGAAATCCAATTTTATTCTTTTTTCACCAATGTCTGTTTCAGTCAGTTATCACCGTCAGTGGCTTCTCTTTATTTTTCTGTAGAACTACAGGTGAAATTCCATGTGATGAAACATATAGTTTTTGGGATGATGGTTATTATATTCAAAATATCTTAAAAAATTATACAGGGTCTCCAAGGAGGAATGGTTAATGTTCAGGGATATGACAGGAAGGATCATTCGTAGCAAAAAAGTCTAGTAAACACGGGCTCTCAAATGCGTACATGGGCATTTCTTCATACTCGATACTGCGAAACAAATCTTTTCTGCTGCAAGCTCTTTGCTTTCGTTATTTTGAGATGTGGCGATATATATTAAAACAAGAAAAAAAAATGACCAGTAAACATAGGCTGTAAAGTGCGTCCCTTAAGAGCTATGAGCAACTGTTCATCGTCGCTACTGCGACACACAGCTCTTCTACCAAACAAGTGCTCACAGCTACTAAGGTATGCATTTTAGAGCCCACATTTATTGGACAGTTTACTCCTTTCTTGTCCTATCCTTAAATGTTCAGCATTCCTTGCGGAGCACCACGTGTACGTTAATAGTACGTACTGTTGTTCGTGTAGCTGTCTGTCATCTGCAGTAGAGATCGTATTTCACTACATTTTGTCACGTACAACTAATACTCTACAGTTCATGCTTTATAGGGAACGAAAAATTAAAGCCTGCAGAGTAATACGAGAAACTGTGCAAATTACAGACAGATACATGAACAAGTGTACGTCGTATTAAGATATATCTCAAGTGAAAAAGAGATTCAAGTGTAATAAGCCACAGTCCTATAACTGTAGTGTTATCATGCTACTTTTATCTTTTATTAGCTACAAAGAGTTAAAGGGAACTCATTACTGATGAAACCATGTGGCAGCCTTTAATCCTCTCTGTTTCAGTTGCCAGATGAAAAAAATAAGAAATAGAAGCAAAAACTGATATTGCTAAAGGCAGACCCATTTCAGAGCATATTTATTTTCTGAAACAAACACGGACACTAGAAGTGGGTTTTCATCTCGAGATGAACATCTCAACGCCTTACCAGCCTGTCCTCAACGGTTTATCTTAAAATCTTTTGAAATGAAATAAACAAGCAAGAACGGTAGTAAATGAAGAAGCTCTCATAAATCTAATATGTACTACACAGAGTGTACACTTCCTACAACTGAACACTGAACGTGACCATTATAGAAATATACATGGTGAACACGAAATCCACCGGCAACATTTCAGAGGTTGTTCAGGGAAATTTTGGAGTATTTTAGTACGACGTAGCTCAAATGGCTCTGAGAACTGTGGGACTCAACTTCTGAGGTCATTAGTCCCCTAGAACTCAGAACTACTTAAACTTAACTAGCCTAAGGACATCACACACATCCATGCCCGAGGCAGGATTCGAACCTGCGACCGTAGCTGTCTCGCGATTCCAGACTGCAGCACCTAGAACCGCATGGCCACTTCGGCCGGCGAAATGAAATAAACCTAGCATGCGAGGTTTTCGAGGAAATGGGCGGATGCTTTTTAGGTCTGTGACTGACTCTGATGTTAGCCATTTCCTCTGGTTTCGAACTGACACACTAGGAAGCAGGGACGTCTCAACTGCTAGTCATTCGGCTGCAGCGCCGCCAACACTGGATGCCGAAGAGGTGTTGCGAGCAGGTGAAGAAATGCTGCGCTGCGACCGGCGGAGGCCGATTGGCGGCTGGGCCTCTCCAACTATTAGCAGTGGTGGGCAGCCCAGTCAGGCGCGCAAAGTGTTTTGGGCGGCGGCGTCGGTGGCCGGGGAGGCTCGGGCGTGTTTGCGGAGGGTCACTACTGGGGGGACTCGAGCAGCACCGTGGGCGCTGGGAGGGGGAGGAGGAGGTGGGGGAAGGGGGGAGGGGGAGGCTCAGGTCAGCGGGTACGCCCACCGGCCCACGCGTGCTCGGACACACGCGAGCAACACGCGCCTCCGTCGCAAAAAAAAGTGGCTGCTAGCTGCCGCCGCTACTCTGCACGCCCTCTCCGGGAGGTCAGGGACGCCGCCACAGGGCGCTAACCGCCAAGACTGTGTCCACCAGAGGCCGGCGAGTCTGCCGACAGGTGCCCGGGGGGGCAGCGTGCTCGACTTGGCTGCCAGCCCGCGAGAGGGCTTCCAACTCGTTCGCGACGCGTGCCTAGTAAAACGCGGGGCCTTCCACACTGTCTGTCCCAATCGCAAAGCGCTGCTACGTTAATATGTACTGACTGCGGGGAGAGCAGACTATAACAAATATCAGAGCGACTGCGACAATGCAGTACAATGGCAACGAATCTCTTTGGGCAACAGTATAGGCAAGGAGGGAACAGAGGCTTATGAAATGCGGTGTTAAAGACGAGTGTTAAAAGTTATCTGGCTTCCTCTGGTAACTAGTGAAACGTAGTGACAGGAATCGTGGTTAAAACAGCTTTATGCCGCAATTTTTGGCCGAAAGAAGATATAGGTTAATACGACACATCCGGAGGCCTCGATGTATCTGTGGGAGGAGTAAAAATTGTAGAAGAGGGGTTGACTGCAATAGGTATTTTTAACTGAATGCAGAGGTGAAGACGCTTGCATGGGATATACTAGCACAGAGAGCCGCATCAAACTATTCTTCGTCCGGAAGACTGAAAAATTCAACACGGCCACGTAATTTCAGCTACGGGGAGGGAAGATGCAAGTTATATTTTTTCGAAGGCTGAGAGGGGACTATGAGAAATAGCGTACAAAAATCAACATGACGAAACAGACCATCTGCGGGTAAGATTCGACGGGGCACAATGTTTGGCAACTGGAACAGAGACGATTAAAGGCTGCCACTTGGTTTCAGTAATGGAGTGTGTCACCTTGTCATGAAATGTTAAAGTACGGATGCTGGAAATATTAAGAAGTATCAAAGGTAGTGCGAAATGGGCCAAATGAATAGTGTGCTATGGAGCACTGATCACATGACCTACAACTCAAATAAAGAGAATACTAGCACTTGTGAGGCAGAGACTTGGAAGCTGAACAAGCAGCCAAGGAATATGACTATTTCAATTCACAATCGAAACACCGAAAAATGTTTGGATTAATTTTTCTATTCCTAATAATCATTATTTCGGTCACTGCCAACTCCCCCCCCCCCCCCTCACCTTTTGCTGTACTGCTTGTTTGTTTTTAACGGCTAATATTCTGTTTCATGCCAACCTATTTAATTTCTAATATGGATCTATCTATGCGTTAGCTACTGGACCACTGCGTTCAAAGTAATGAATAATAATTGCTATACTTCGCATATACTAAACTTGACTAATCTTTCCTTCAATTCTTTCCTCTCGTTTAGTAAATTAATAAGTCTACACATCCACCGAAACTATTATTATAAAACACGATTCCCGTATATTTCGTTCCTCGTGTTTGTATTTTATTTGTTCGTGGCGTTGTTTGCAGCCGTCTATTCTATTGCGAGTGTCCTATTAATTTCCGGTCATTCTATCTCTCCATCTCTGGTGTCACGCAAGATTCATGCTTTTATGCACGATTACTATAGCAAGAGTCGTCATTACATCAAACTTTACCTACCTTCCATTGCATATTTTTCTTCCATTGTTGTTTCCATCTCTTAAGTGGTTTGTCTAAGGTGATGTTCCATGGACGAGTTTACTCTAATAGCACAGTACCGTACCACATTTTTATTTTCATACCTATTCATTTACTAGTTAAATTGTTCGTCTAACGTTGTGTAAATCTCTCCAGCTTTTTATTTATTTTTTAAATTATTATTACTATCTTTTTTTACAATTTCCCCAGAATCCAATATTCAATCAGGGCATACACTGACATCCAAATGTACTGCTACCGAAAATTCTTCTTTGGCACAGCCTTACCAGCGCTGTCTGATGCGAGATTGTTCTGGTTTGGTCAAATTGACGTTACATCTGTCATAGATTATGTAGCTCTTTCTTGGATCTCGTAAGTCAGTTGCGACACATCCTCGAACCAAACCCACAAGCGCACTGCAGTAACTGTATCACCGAAACTAATTCTCCTGGTAGTACCATCAGTTTGCAGCATGTAGTTGTTTATTATGGGTGTGCTCTAGCGCACATAGGCGAATGAGATACAGCGTCTCGTTGCCTTTCTCTATTGCGCAAGTAGCCTGTTGGAAACCTTTTAATTATCTCGGTCTCATGCAATAAATTTCTAGAAAAATTCTAGAACAGGTTATTTCATGTGCAGCACGGTACGGGTGAAACATAAGCCATTTCGTAAGAAAATTCGCGACATCAAATATCAACATCGACGTCCTTAGCAAGAACTGCTACAGTAAAACAGAATATTACAAAGGTAAAGGAAAACGACTGAAGCAGCACCTTTTTCGTTAAGCTGTCTGTAGCTAATCGTCGTCGACGATTTCAGATTTTTTTCGATAAGATTCTGTGTGTGTCCTTCAGAAGTTTAAGTAAGGAATACAGTAATCTATTCGAACGACTTATGGAAATCCCGGAATTAATTCGTGACAGCTCTATTGAGATCGCACTTCCCATTGCACGAACCGTAATTTATGATATTACAACTGTCGTTGCGAGGAAAGTATAATCTGTGTCCTCTGGTATTTCCCCAATCACTTGGTTGACGCAAGGAAATGGCTAGGTTCTGCAACGCCGAGGAAGATAAAACAAGTGTTACAATATGGGCTTATATTCGGGAGGACAGAATTTTAAATTGCAAGTTGGAATTGCCGATTTGGGTTTTCCGCGGATTTCTTCTCCATTTTAACTGAACAATAGTTGGCCGCATCCTTGTCCGAGCTACTGCCCGGTATTACATCATTTTAAAAATCATCAAATTCTAACGAAAAAGGAAAATGAAAGCAACCGGACTTTTATCTTTTCGACACAGTACCAGTAACTTAAATTTCTATTTAGTACTTCACCACCCGCAGTACTCTTAAGTCCTGCACAGAGTAACGGTCATAACTGGTGTTGACGTGAACACTGAAGCAAAGACGATATAAAACAGTCATCCGCTCAAAGCAACAGGTATGCAAAGTACAGAGTGCGAACTAAATCGTGCCATCTCTAACTATCCGTTCTGCCCCGTGGATTACAGCCCTGTGAACCTAAGGTTTCTCGTACGCCGCTGGATCAGTGGAAAACTTAGAGACAGTCTTGAAGTATTCTGATCCCCATTCCATATTTTGCGGTAAATGGAAACTAGCTGTGTTACCAGAAGACGTAACAAAAAGTCTGTTGATGGCACCGTGACGTACAGTGGAAACTACTGTCCGTTAAAAGAAGTTCCGTCTCACACGTATCAGTAGCACAATAATCCACATAGTACACCCACAGAAAAATAAAGAAAGAAAGAAAAATAACAATGAAACACATACGACATCGAGCGGCAAATGTATTTAATACAGCATCTAACGACAAAAGTGTTCAAAACTGGTGTTCCAATCTTCAGTCACGCCAATTCATTAGAGAAATAGCTCAAATGTCTAATAAATTGAGGCCTAACAAATAAACGACAAATCAAAATACCAGATGGCTATTTCGATAAAAGCAGAAATTTCCGGTGACTTGGAAGTTTTACAGAGCCTCAAAATATTGAACAAAGAAGGAATGAATTTAAAAGCATATATGTTGAATTTATTGTTTCTGGGAGAGGTTGTGTTATTTATCAACACACTTCACTGCAGAATTTCTACCATTGGTCATTTATGGGGGTAAATTCTCGAGTTTTTTCGTTGTCTGTGGATACATATATTTTACGTCTAATCTATGAAAGTAAAACCCTCAACAGTCAAATATCACAAATATAATTTTTATTGGTTATTAGTTTCGCCTTATCCGGAAGTCATCAAATCAAAATACATTTATTAGTGCACAACTGCCGAACGGTATTTTGTTATGGTGGCTTGTAGATAAGCGGAAACCGGTAATCAATAAAATTATATTTGCGATCTTGACTATGAAGGCTCTCCTGAAATCACAGTTTAACGCAACAGGTATCTCCAAATCTGACTATGTCAAATAGTAAGATGAAAATGTTGTCTAAAAGCTGTCGTGATTTTTCACCCTTCTTCTCTGTATGTAATAAGCGCTAGAAACATCACAGTGCCACGAAGGGCTGGAGCTAGAAAGAGTGGTAAAAATTTATATCTGTTAAACGATTTAAGAAAAAATTTGAAAAATAAAAAAGAAGGTTTTTGAGAAATCGCACCCATGAACCTCGTTGTTAAGCCGAAAACTAACCGGGACAACAAATAATTCTTGCTTTTTAGACAAAAAAAGAGCTAATTATTGGTCCGTGTTTTCAGCGCAGGTAAATCATTTGCAACACCAAATTTTTAGTGAAAAAATATAAAACAAAGAAACTAATAATAAATCAGCTCGTTGTACAGGTCAAAGACACAAACCAAACAATATTTGGGCAAGGAAACTGAATATGTTGAGTATAAGCGTTCTTGTACATTGATGAAGAGGCACATCCACAAATATTTCTAGAACATGAAAAGTAATGATTTGCTTTTATTTATTACTCCAAATGTATTTTCTTTTGCGTCGTAGTTTTTCTCTGCTGATCAAAGAGTAGCTGCATCCAATTTAGAAATCACAAGGTTTCATCGTCAGGACACGCTGAATCCACAAGTTAAAACTCTGTCGAGAAACACGAGAAGATGAAAGCATCCATGGGTTCTAGATGAAATCCGGCGTGTATCAGGAAGTCAATCAGGTTCTGAATGTACTGTGCTACTGGATCCCACTTCTACCACAAAAACTGTATATAGAGTGTGTTTGACCAGTAAAGACAGCCGTAAGGCTTGAAGTGGGATCAAGATGCCACTAGTCCCGGAACTTACTTGTTATGTTATTACAAGCCAGTTTTTGTTCCAGGATCCATGGGTGCTTTCAATTTTCCTGGTTCCGCCACAGAATATTCACATGTGGATACTCGATTAACCCCATCGTCTTTGACGGATGCCTTAATAAGGAATCTTATAACTCTGAAATCGAGCGCAGTATAATTTGATCATCGGAGTAAAGTAATATAGCTGAAAGGAATATATATTTGTTGCAATAAATAAATCAACAGCAGCCAGCATCTGTTTTAATTTTTTTTTTAATTTTTATTTGGCAGTCGATGATATCAGCAATATTAACTTGTATTATTGTACGTACTTTGAATGAAGCCATCAAGTAGCTAAATACGTTTTTACACCTGTGGATAGATACACAGCGTAATGTGTGTTCTTTTGGACTAAGATAAATGTCGAAATTAATTTCCTAAGCAGATTCCTCGTTTGTAACAGTGTGAAAATTAATTAGTATATGTTGCATAGTACACATAAAGCTGTAAATAGCTGCAGATTCCTAATGATGAGAGTTTGTTTGATGGTAATGTCAATTTAGTTTACTAAAAATTATCTAAAGAGTGAAAAAATGTCAAATTCTGCTTATGGTTAAGAGTCAATTTGAGCCTTGAAAGCAGAGCTGGGAGCAGAAGAAAATCTGATGTAATGAGTGAATTGTTGTAAACGTACGAAAGACTGCACTAGGAATATTTTCTTGTATTTCCTTGTTCTGAATAAACCTTTATCTAAGAAAATAAGTTTTTGCACAATTACATCATAAGATAGCGTAATATGTGCTCTTTTAAACTTGTAATGGTGAAATCAGACTGGAATCCGTATGATCTCCTTGCGCGCAGTAATCGTTGAATGTAGACAATGAGCCGGCCGGAGTGGCCGAGCGGTACTAGGCGCTACAGCCTGGAACCGCGCGACCGCTACGGTCGCAGGTTCGAATCCTGCCTGGGGCATGGATGTGTGTGATGTCCTTAGGTTAGTTAGGTTTAAGTAGTTCTAAGTTCTAGGGGTCTGATGACCTCAGAAGTTAAGTCACATAGTGCTCAGAGCCATTCGAACCATTTTTGTAGACAATGGAGGAAAGAACAGCAATCGATCGCGAAATCCGTGGTTTTATTACAGAAGGTCAAGGTTTCAACTATTACATAGTCATCTTCGGTGTATATAAAAAGAGGTAACGTTAGTCAAAAGTGTCACGTAATAAACAACACTGGTAGCCGTAGGGCGTACAGCAATGTAACGCAAATATGACTTTGTAACAGTTGACTGAAGATAACTAAGTAATAGTTGAAATCTTGATCTGCTGTAATAAAACCACGGATTTCGCGATCGATTGCTGTTCTTTTCTCCATTGTCTTTAATGGTGGAAATTTTATTTATTTATGTAACCTGATTTGATTAGGGCCATCGGACCATCTCTTACGTCGGACCAGGGTTTCGTCTTTTTAGGCAGCAGTAATGGAAAGAGTAAAAACAAAAATTATTTTTTGCCAGTTCTGCGAAAGGTTAAGATGCAATTTTGGCGCTTGACGACAAGGAATATAACGTCCAAGTTAAGGGGGGTAGGATGTGAAACGGGCCGACTTGGAGCAGGAGAGGCACCACAGGACATTTTAATTTACACTGTCTATACGTTTACAAATAAATTCATAAAACTTTGTTAGCATGACCAGGAAGGATTCAGGATTCACACTCATAGCAGAGGAAGTTCAAAAACATAACAAAACAAATTTTTTTTTACATGTGAAATTTCATCATTTTTTCACTTGGTATTGGCTGCATTTGTTGCTGTAGGTACACTTTTCTTCATAAGTAAGAGAGATTCTTCGATGAATTTTGCACAGCATAGAAACCATACTTACAGGTGTATGAAACTCTAGAATGTCCCAAATCTGTTAAAAACTATGGTAAAAACTGAGATAATTAACTATAAAATTCGAGTTTTCTCTAAACACGAAGTTTAAAACGTAACAGCCCATTCATTTTTCCATAGATTAAATAAATTCTAGAGTTTCATACGCCTGTAAGTACGGTTTGTAAGCTGTGAAAAATTCATCGAAGAATCCCTCTTACTTATGAAGAAAAGTGTACCTATAGCAACAAACGCTGCCAACAGTAAGTGAAAAAAATAACGAAATTTCACATTTAATAAAATATTATTTTTTCGTGTTTTTGAACTTCCACTGCTATGGGTGGGAATCCTGAGTCCTTCCTGGTCATGCTGATAAAGTTTTATGAATTTATTTGCAAAAGTATAGACAGTGCAAATTAAAATGTCCTGTGGTGCCTCTCCTTCTCGAAGTCGGCCCGTTTGACGTCCTGCCCCCCTTCAAAAATGGTTCAAATGGCTCTGAGCACTATGGGACTTAACAGCTATGGTCATCACTCCCCTAGAACTTAGAACTACTTAAACCTAAGTAACCCAAGGACATCACACAACACCCAGTCATCACGAGGCAGAGAAAATCCCTGACCCCGCCGGGAACCGAACCCGGGAACCCGGGCGCGGGAAGCGAGAACGCTACCGCACGACCACGAGCTGCAGATCCTGCCCCCACTTAATGTAAGAGTTGCTTTAAATGTAAGAATGACTCCACCATGTCGTGTTGCTCGATATTAATTTCCCCCTTATTTTAGGTCCCTTCACCGCCGTAGACCTCAACAGAGAAGGCGGCATCACCAGAATGCTAGCTAGGAGCTGGGCCACTGGAGAGGTTTCGGTGGCGGGCGCGCAGGAGCGCCTGCGAGGCCGACACGCCGCGCCGCCGGCAGGGGCTGCGGGAGCGGCGGGGGTGGGGGATGGGGAGCGAGGGAGGCAGATCGGTAAGTGAATTATAGGAAGAACACTGTTCTTACTGTGAATTAGCAGGCCCAGGCCCGCTCGCGCTGTTCCGGTCGATACGACGCCGCGGCGCGGCAGCTGGAGGAGGTGGCGATGGCGGCGCCCGAGTTGGCGTGCCTCGCCGGCGACCGACCGCAAACACACGCAACAGTCCAGGAGGGACGCCCTGGCCGTCAAACACACCCGGCAACGCTCCGCTGTGCGCCGCCAGAAACGGCACAGTGGGGCAGATAATACGTGCGGCAGAGCATCGACTGTTATCCGAATACCGATCAGCCGAAACATCGCTTCACCGAAAGCGCTCCACTCGGTAGTTTCATATTTGCGTGTGCGACACGAAAAGGTTCCACAGGCGCTGGGTTGCCCACTTCGGGGGTCTCAAATGGGTCAAATGGCTCTGAGCACTATGGGACTTAGATCTGAGGTCATCAGTCCCCGAAATCTTAGAACTACTTAAACCTAACTAACTTAAGGACATCACACACATCCATGCCCGAGGCAGGATTCGAACCTGCGACGGTAGCGGTCGCGCGGTTCCAGACTGAAGCGCCTAGAACCGCTCGGGCACAGCGGCCGGCAGTTCGGCGGTCTCTCTCTCTCTCTCCCCCTCCTCTTCCCCCCCCCCCCCCCCACCTCTGCCACCTCCTGACAAGGGAATCTCCCCATCGCACCCCCCTCAGATTTAGTTATAAGTTGGCACAGTGGATTGGCCTGGAAAAACTGAACACAGATCAATCGAGAAAACAGGAAGAAGTTGTGTGGAACTATGAAAAAAATAAGCAAAATATACAAACTGAGTACTCCATGCGCAAGATAGGCAACATCAAGGAAACGTGAGCTCAGGAGCGCCGTGGTCCCGTGGTTAGCGTGAGCAGCTGCGGAATGAGAGGTCCTTGGTTCAAGTCTTCCCTCGAGTGAAAAGTTTAATTTTTTATTTTCAGACAATTATTATCTGTCCGTCCGTCCGTCCGATGCGAAGTAACTGCGCCGTAGTATGGGGACGCTACACCTAAACAAACATCGAAACAAAACATATGTTTTGACACAGCACAGGGAAAACTGTGCGACTGTGAAACTGTTGCATTCATTTGTTGCAGTTTATGTGACAAACTCTTATGTATTCATCACTTTTTTGGGAGTGATTGTCACACCCACAAGAAAACCTATATCGGGCAAGGTAGAAGAATCTCTTTATCCATTCGCCAAGTGTACAAGTTAGGTGGGTCGACAACATATTCCTGTCATGTGACGCACATGCCGTCACCAGTGCCGTATAGAATATATCACACGTGTTTTCCTGTGGAGGAATCAGTTGACCTATGACCTTGTGATCAAATGTTTTCGGTTCCCGTTGGAGAGGCACGTCCTTTCGTCTACTAATCGCACGGTTTTGCGGTGCAGTCGCAAAACACAGATACTAAACTTATTACAGTGAACAGACACGTCAATGAACGAACGGACAGATCATAACTTTGGAAAATAAAGAAAGTAAATTTCTCACTCGAGGGAAGACTAGAACCAAGGACCTCTCGTTCCACAGCTGCTCAGGCTAACCACGGGACCACGGCGCTCCTGAGATCTCACTCTCCTTGATGTTGCCTATCTTGCACATGGACTACTCAGTTTGTATATTTTGCTTATTTTTTTCATAGTTCCGCACAACTTCTTCCTGTTTTCTCGATTGACCTGTGTTCAGTTTTTCAAGGCCTATACACTGTGCCAACTTATAACTAAATCTGAGGGGGGTGCGATGGGGAGGTTCCCTTGTGAGAGTCGTCGGCGTTGCTGCTCTGTGTTGACGTCATGAGACTTTGCCTGTGACGTCGCCATGTTGTACTGTTCGCAAAAGTGACTACCGGTAAATGTCAACGCGTTGTTCTTAGCGTTTCCGATTAAAATATGACTACATTGGAACGTCGCAGATCCGGGCTCGGACGGTCCGGCTTCCCGCTTAGCCCGCCCATCACATTTCCAGTGTTTGTTTACCAACAGAGGCCGCTGCTACAGTCAGGACAGAGCCTGTCGATGGCTTATCGTCTGCCACATGGATCAGTAGGTAGTTGGACAGTTGCTAGGTGCGGCAGTTCCATTACTTTCGGTATGAACTTTTTTTCTAACTCGATCAAAACTGTTGACAATGTTCTTCTTACATATTAAAGTGTGTTAAACTAAAACATGGCACCAACTAAATGTAAACATGTGATGCTGTCTTTACAAGCGGACGTTGAGCCCAGTGACGTAAATGACTGTATCAGTACAGCTGATGTTGACTGCACAAAGGAAGCAGAATTATCTGAAGACCAAGTCATTGGTGCTGTAACTCGAACAACCGTTGAGAACGAGAAACATGATGACAACGAAGACAGTGAATCGAAGGCTCGAGTATCACATATAAATGCTTAAAACGCATTTGATATAGCGTTTCAATACGTCGACCAATGCTCTAGGTCTAGCCCAACAGACATTTTGTGGATTAGGAAATGCCGGAACACGGAGGCAAAATCAAAGTTGTCGCCTGCTAAGAAAAAGAACATTGCAGAAATTTTTCGTCCTTCTTTGGATAAGAACTATGTTTTCATCGTGTCATTTCTCATGTTTGAAACGGTTAACTGCAAATCAGTTGCCTGTCAATGCAGAACTGCAGTAAGGTACGTGCAGATGTGAAACGTTCACTCGCAGTAACAATATATTACTTTATGATACAGACGTATTGTACAGTACATGCACTAGCTGTACGCCACTCTTCCGTGTAAGATTTTTCGGTGTGTGAATGTTTTGTTTCCGGTTTGTTACTGTTTTGACATGGAAGAACTTTTCAGATGGTATTTCCAGTTGAACATTAAAGTTGTGTTGCACTGTATTGTGACGGTATGGATTAATAAAGCTTTTCTTCCGGTTCAAAAATGGTTCAGATGGCTCTGAGCACTATGGGACTTAACATCTGAGGTCATCAGTCCCCTAGAACTACTTAAACCTAATTAATCTAAGGACATCACACAAATCCATGCCCGAGGCAGGATTCGAACCTGCGACCGCAGTGGTCACGGGGTTCCAGACTGAAGCGCCTAGAACCGCTCGGCCACATCGGCCGGCTTTCTTCTGGTAATCCGCCCCTTTTTGCGTTCCGAACATGCTCCTTCTCCCGCAGGGCACGGATTAGCGAGGTTCTTCTGTACCTGAAGATATGTGCTTAGCTCGGGTATACGGAGTTGAAAATGCAACAATATCGGACATTACAAAGAACTGTGATGTCACTACAAAATATGCGAGTGTGTGGGGCAGTGAAGATAGACGTTTGCACATAAAAGCGGCAAAAATGGCAGTAAGCTTGTATTGAGAAACTACACAAAGCTTGGATAAGCTGCTTCCTTCCACACTGCTCATAAACAATGTTTATCCAAGCTGTTCGGGCTGATTAAAGAATCTTGAGGATCTGACGAAAGTAATGGGTAAAATATTAAAGACTGACTCGGATGTAACGTTAATGACCCTAGCTGTCAAATACTGACCGACGAGGAAATAACTGTTAGTGTCGCCGGTGGCCACGATACTTGTGACTACAAAGAGCCTAGAGACAAAGACTGTGCTGCAAAACGACCATCCAGTGTGGAACATTTTCACTGCTTCGAGAGGGGTATGAAGCGATTAGAACTACGAGAAGAATGTGACGCTGTCGAATTGTCTTTAAAATATTGTAGAGAGTGAGCGAAAAAAAGTCGAGTCTCACCTCTCAAGCAAAAACAAATGTTGTTTTTTTTTCCTACATTGTAGGCTACAGTGTTAAAAACCATTCTGAACTTTCCAAAGTAGCTACGTAGTTTGTCAAATTGCCTACGTTATTTGTAACAAATGTACAGTTCTGTGTTTAATTTCGAGTTTCTTTGCTAGAGTTTCCTATGACCGTTGGTACATGTTTTCGTAAATGATCGGTTATCTGAAAAACAGTTCTCGAACACACGCGCCACAAGTTATTTCAGAAAGTGGATGCTCTGCTGTGCACTTTACTAGATCCTCAAACGTTATCTCGCTGCGTGAAAAACGAAGATAATAATATGTTAGGGCCACACCACAAATTTTCTGTCAATACTTGTACAGGTCTAGACTGACCAGAAGAGAATTTTGAAATATTGAGAGATGAAGTTGCCAATTCATAAAGGGTCCTATACTTAGGTATTGTGGTTCAACATGAAGCAAGTACTCGCCTCTGTGAGCAGAATCATTTGCCTTCACCTTGCTACAGTTCCTTCAGCCACTTCTGAATTATTTCACGTTTCAGATTAGTCTTATTCCACCAGGCTTACGC
The DNA here is from genome assembly GCF_023864345.2 of Schistocerca serialis cubense. Taxonomy (NCBI): domain Eukaryota; kingdom Metazoa; phylum Arthropoda; class Insecta; order Orthoptera; family Acrididae; genus Schistocerca; species Schistocerca serialis. The sequence continues at coordinate 80,171,576 of NC_064646.1, read as the reverse complement.
GATTCAGTTCATCCATCACCGAAAGTTGTGGCGCAAGATTTCAAAAATAGGTCTGGTATCGCTGTGGACCTGCTTTAATATTCCCAATCCAGCCACTCTGATTTAGGTTCCACGTGGTAGTAGAACGTCAGGTTGATCTCTACAACAGAGCTGCATGCGATTATCTTCCACCATCTGTGAAGAAGACTCGTACTCCATCTGCAACTACTCTTCTGCCGATATATCAAATACTGGAAAACAGATCTTAAGGGTCCCCAGCGCTTTCTATCTTAGCAACAAGTACTTTGTTCGTACCTTTCTTGTATCACCGGCCAAGCAAGATGAAAGTACTGAATGCCAGTACCCTGAGAAATGAAACAGCTTTATTTCGCTGTTGAGAACAACGAAGTCGCACAAACATTGTTAGGATAATTAGCACATCTTATTCAGATTGTTCGTAGCTGAAGCGGCAATGGAACATTCCACTCGGAGATTCCCCAACGCTACATGTACGGCAAGGACTACTATTTTCATTAGTCTTCTTGTATGTTTTTATGTCGGAAAATGGGAGATAATCGATTTTAAATAAATATTAGCCACAACAAAACAGCTTCTGGGACTGAAATGGCGAAGTATTTTCTTTCGTTTACTTCTGGACGAAAATACATAGTTCTCTGCGTCCCATTTCAACTGTCTGCTGCTTTATATTAAGCACAAAATACATTAGTCGAAGGTCCTTGAGAAATATAGTACAGACGTTACTGTTAAGCGTATTTTGTGGCCTGTGGCAGGACTCTGATATTTTCAAATGTCTCGGCAATACAGTTCCGTGTTGGAGAGAATGTCAAGAGAATCTGCGAGTAAGAAAAAAATTTCTCTTGTCGCACACAGAAAAAATATGTAATGGAGTGAGTTGGAGACACCTGGAATAAGTAAAACGACCGTGAGAGAAACAACTCGAGAAATGAAGAAGTAATTCGAAAGGAGACAAGAAAACAAACACAAGCCAGGAGATAGTAATAAATGGGCGTGCTCAACGTCGGAGAAACCGAATAATGTGTCTAAGATATTTTATATCCCTTTCTATTTGCACTCGTGTCAAATGTTGAAAAATACAAATTGCCGCAGCCGTCGAGATAGTCCTTGGATGGCGGCTGCAGTGAAAATCGGTTTGTAACGACCGGCACGACATCGATAACGCGGCGAAGGCCGACTTGGATCTTACGCAGCACCCATTCGCTAAGCACGAGGGCGACTCATTTTGGTCCACTTTGGCGCCAACAGAATTAGACCTAGCACGAGCACTGTGTCCGGGGTACGACCGTAGAAGGATTTCTAATTAATTAGCGAAAAGAACGAAACTGGAGAGAGCAAGTTTTGGTCGCTGAACGGATGCCATTACAGAAGATTCCAACACTGTCCATTCTAACATGCAAGTTTAACATTATAAACAACGTAACGAGTAAAAAAAGGAGCTTTTTCTGAATTTTTCTACAGGTAGGAGAATTGCCAAAGGCAGATTTTCTTCAAGAATTATGATCTAGGTAAGCAACTATTCTCGAACCAGGTACCTGGGCTACCACGAACTATGAAACTTCATCCTAGTATACCAAGAGTTACGAAGTTAACTTGACCGGGGAAAAAAGCTGAGGGTAAGGAATTTCGTGGAATTCTTTGTCCGCTGATATCGTTCTCCGATATCCCGTCAATACTACCAGTTCTGAAATACTTGTGAAGCGAAACCGAAATATTTGCACCAGCAGGGCACGGCAGAAGGTGGGAGGAGGCTGCTTCCTCACACGCTGTCAGGGCCAGTCGAACTGTGACCAGGAGAAATCCGCGGACAGCTGTCGGGAAACTGGCGGCTTAGGTTTGTTGGCGCTAGCCGGGAGATCAAAGGCTGTCTGCGGTGTCGCTACGACCAGGTCCCACTCGCCCCGAAATAACAGAAGATGCGCGCGCAGGTCCTTCGCGTAGTGTATCCCACAGACACTGCTTCCCTAAGGACGAGCTTCCAGCGGTGCGTACAGAATAAGAGCGCCATTCAGTCGGGATACCTTTGTTGCCCGCTGTTTTCGCGGCTCCGTGCCAAGTGGCAGTTGCCAAAAAATTTGTAAACGGAGAATAAAGTCATATAAACGACAGGGTTCTTCTGAGAGCTGCGAAGTGCACAACATTGACAGTGCATCTCATGCTGCTGGTAAAAATCTAGAGACAATTAAAAAGAGAGAGAAAGAGAGAGAGAGAGAGAGAGAGAGAGAGAGAGAGAGAGAGAGAGAGGGAATAACGCCTACAACCTGATCTAGGCAGGCTAACCAATTTCAGTGTTTAACATGAAATTATGCTTCCGCCAACAAAAAGTATAAATTTACACATTTTTTTAACCAACAGAATTTTTGCTCTCCAGCTAATAGTCTCGTTTCTCGACATATCTTGTATATTCAAATCCGCCGGTAATGTATGGTGCACACGTCATTCTCTTACACCGTAGTTTTCAGCCTGTTCCAACGATTCTTAGATTGATCACCTTACAAATAAACCGCTTGTAAGGTTTGGTGGTCTTCTGTAGACATTTTCCTGTGAGTACTCTATAATCTCAAAGTTATTGTCCTCTAATACGTACAGCTGTCATATGTCTGAAGGTTGACTTTAACACTGCGGTGCTTTACTAAGCATGGTCCTGCTGTAGGCGGTATGTCATTACCTTCCTCTGACCTTACAACCGACTTACGCAGCCAGTTTTAACATGACACCGAGTTATCAGGAATTTCTAACATCTCTAACTTAGTTAATTAGTCTGCTCCATATCAAATATCCTGTCTGTACCTGTGTGGATTTAAGCGTTCAGTGAAACTACGGTTGTCCTACCATTGCTGCACACACGTGATGCTCTTTCACCCAATCATTATTCCTGAAAAATACTGATAAATCCAGGTAACGATGATGGAGGTGGATAGCGGTCACGGACCTTTCTCTCTAATGTGGACGATAAAGCCTCAACAGTCCTGAGATCTAAAGACTGTGGTGGCCAGGACAGATGCAAAAATTCATCTTTGTGCTCACAAAGCCAGTCCTAGACGATGAGGCCCGAGTGATCAGGGACCGTAGCGTCTTGGAACACAGCATCACCACTGGGACCAAACACTGTGCCAGCGGATGGCCTGATCAGCCAACGTGATCACGTACTCTTTGGCAGTAATGCGACCTTGCAAAGTAGCCATGGGCCCATGGAATACCTAGATACGGCGGCCCAAATAATCACCAAAACACGGCCATGTCTCACTCTTGGGACGTAAACTCGACCGGAAGTTGGAATCACTTTGAAACAAGTGTCTTTCGACCGCGTGACATTCTTCCATTGCTTCAAGGTCCAGGTTTATCTGTTAGGGCATTTGCATCACTGATGGGTGGTTTCGAAATTCCATCTCGGTCTGCTGTCACCTGTATATGGAGCTCCTCTCTTGTTGTTTTGGTGCTGACATCGTTCGCAACATTGAGTTCGGCAGTGGTCTTTGCAGCAGCCGTCCTCTTTATTTTTCGTCGCAATCCTCTGCAATGACCGTCTGTCTCGATCACTCAACACACACTTTAGTCTGCGTTGTGATTTAGCGGATGATGTTTTCTCGCTTTCGCTGTATGCGATATAAATCTTCAATTTGATGTCTTTTGAGCACGTTGGCTACATTGTTAAGAAGCACCCACCATAAGATAATCAACAATTTGCTCAAGTTCGAATGCACTGAGCTCCGACATAATGCACTCACAACTACACAGACTGACAGTTGCATAGGTGCCGTTCGTGATCAAATGCAACAGCACAATCTGCAGGCTTTTCTGGCATCTGCGTTTATGTTCAAGCATGGCTTTCTCGCGGTGTTTCGGTGTTTTCGTCCACCCCCTGTAAGAGGGAAGGCCGTGCAGCCTTCTGTCGTATCTCTATGCGTACCCAGATGTGGGAAAAACTGCGACCAAATTTGCCAGAGGACCGAATCCACAGTTATCAATCCAGCGTGTGGATTCGTTTTGGATAACATTTACCAACTAGCAAATTAACGACCTAGGAGTTAGGTTATAGCAGAAAGCAATTATGGTACACACGTATTTGCCAACAAAAACAAAATTATTGTCGTAATTACTTTTAAGAAATAAAGACAAAGGCCACTGAAGAAAAGTCTTGTCGAAAGTAGTAGTTAGTTTTTGCCACAGCATAATTATTAAGGTCGGCATTTATTACTGGTACCCCGCTTAAGAAAAGAAAAATATGACTGAAACCTTCTGAGACAAACTCCTGAAGACGGGGAAAGTAAATAATTTGTCCTTCACGCTTTTCTCTTGGAATCTCTTGTATCTGAAAAATTATTCGTATTTGGGTAAACGTATCAGGTGTCAGGGAATATTCTCAAAGGTTGTTTTGCTTGTTTTAGGCGAAAGCGCTGACACTGAAAGAATAAGCAAAAGCGTTTTAGATCGTTCAGGTGCAAAACAAGCTATAGGCTGGGGAAATCGCTAAACCCCCAATAAGTGGATCGCTCTTTGCCCTTCTTAATTACCGCAGTAAGTCACACAAGCAAACGAAAGGAAATCGCGACGGAAAACCTGCGAAAGGCGGAGGCGCGCGCACACTGGGGCCGCTCCCAAAGGGCGCCAAGGAAAACATTCTGCGTTTGAACGAAGGTGAAATTTCATTCGCAAAGTCGAGCAGATTTTTTTGAATAGATTATTTTCAAACGTCATTGGTCTCCAGAGTGAGTATTCGATTAAAAAGAAAGGGGAAAAAGGAAACGGGGAGCCACGGGAAGGAGGTGATTAATTACGGGCAAAGCGAAGCGATGCGTGTGCTCGCGCCGAGATCAAACGTACGGTGCCTAAGCGGCAGCTATTCCGCCCGCGGTTTGGAAATAAATTGGGAGGGGCGGGGGGCGGCCGGGGGTTAAAATGAGTAACGGACGCGTCCGAAATTTATTGGCACGTGTTCAGAGATCAAACGGCCGCGGAGCCGGCCCGCTGCGTGAGAAGCGCAATTCGATCTGTGTCGCGACCAGAAATAAGACGAGACGGACACGACGCTTCGACCCCTCGCGACACAAAGTTTTGTAAGAGCTGCTGAAGCGGCTGGTTACTCCATAAAGAGAATGAAATAGTGCTAATCACCAACGACAATATATTTCATGGAGCATCTCTCACCGTAGCTAGTAAATTTGCCATTCGACCGGTCGATATCACCATGTTGAAAACCATATCCATCCGATACGAATTTTCACCATAATTACTCCGCCGGGATTCGCACACTTCACAAATTGCGAACAATATTTATGTTACACATATGCGTTCTATAACCATAACAATTCATAGCAGGAATAAGCATTGTTCTGGCGTTAGGCTTTTTCAAAAGTGATGGATATGTTCCGATGCAACTGGACGATAATTCGACGGAAACGGGGAAGGGGTAATTTTATATAGCCTTTTGGAAATAAATTCTGGACGCATACTGGGTTAAAAAGGGTAATATGTTTCTGGATTTCTTGTAGCGTCCATGTAAAGTTAAGAGACCAACGGAATTAGGATTGATAAGTCGTAAAAATTTTAGACTAATGTATAAGAAAACTTATTTACCACAGAACAATCATTAAAGAGCCATATGTTTTCAGAGGTTATTTTATTTATTCGACCTGTTACAGTCTCATCAACGCTATCTTTAGATCCCTATGCACTCCATGTGACCCTATGTGCCGAAAACTTCTGAAAACATAAAGCTGCTTGGTGATTTTTATTTGGTAAATATCTGATAGGCCGCTGTCCCGTATCCACGATGGATCAACAGACACAGACACATACAACCAGACACGATTTAAAAGAAGCAAGTCTGTCTTGTTTTACAGGACTCAATGAAAGAGGGAATCTAAGTGAAATAACGGAAGCACCACAGCAGATATCTGAAGCTGACAGAACGATAACCAAAAATGGACGTGCTGGACACTCGGAAATGCTCTGACAACTTCCACTCTAAATGTGAACAAAAAAAGAGTTCGGACTACGAATAAATTTTGAAAACGCGTACCACATTTGTCTCTTCATCACATCATATATGGATACGTTTTTCAACCAGATTTATATCGCCTTCTATATCAAGAAACAATTAATAATGCTCTTTCTAAGTGATGTGGCTCTGAATTAAATTAAGTTATTGAAATGCGACCTTTGGTATCACACTCTTTCATTTCTGCTAATTAAACTATCAATAAGCAGCTATAAAAATGGCCTCTGTTGAAGATGGTTTTATAGTCTTAATACCCTTGTTACGGGTTGCAACTGCGGCGTTTTCTATACGACTGTCTGCATATAATACTAGAACAATTCGCACAGGCTTTCACATAATTTACAAAGAAAGGCTCACGCAGCGATGTGAAAGTAGAGGAATATTTCTTCGGGTAGGCCTACTTTCTACGGAGCAAAGAACAAATGTATACGAGGGTTGGAGGCTGAACAGTATTGTTAGATAATTTAGAAATGCCAGGACTTCTCAAAAAATTACGATATAAAAAATAATTTTCGAAAAACAAACCAGATTTGTGGAAAGAGAAGGCACAATTTAGTTGTAATTATTAAAGTGTTTTTTTAGTATATATCATAAATTTTATTAGTTAGAGTGGTCTCTGTAAGGAAAGTGGTTAGGGGGAAAATTGTGTAGGTTTTTTAACAACCACAACGACGGGGTCATCGCAGATAGTTCGGAAGAAAATATTTAAAAAATAAATCTGAACGTAATTTGGTGTTCGAAAATGTCTCATTGTTGGAGGCTCCGTGAAGGGTATTTTTCATTTATAATAAGAAAACTATACACGACAGCTGCAGAGGATGACATATCTAACACAACGAGTTTCTCCGTAAAGATACCTTGTTGACAGAAGTGGGGTTTCAGCGGTTCAAATTTCAAACTCGCATCGGTCCTGATTCATAGGTGATGGACCCCAGCACTGATTTTCCCTTTCATTTGTGCTTGTTACTACTTGTGATAACTCCTCCTATATTCCATCACCCAACAGTTTTCAGTATCGCTACGTTTCTGTCGCTTTGTTCTTTGATGTTTTCCGACGTGCAAACTTTACTTCCAGTAATTCTTTCCTCTCTGCTCTACCGCATCCTGGGCTGTGTAGGTATGTTTTGTTTCCCAAAGCATATTTCTTTGGGAAAGGTTTTCGTTTCTAGCTTGTTTTCATCATCGAGTACTTTTAGTGATGGGATTGGCCATCTTGTAAACAGCAAATGGAACTAACGAAAAAATGACCATGACAGAGGAAGCAGACAACTGCATCCATTCGTTATTAACAGTACAGAACCTTTTGGCTTCGCTGTTCAGTTGAAAACAAACCCGAATAAAGGTTAGTCGCTGGAAGAACAGAAAACTGATTACTTGGTATATGATATTGATGTGGCCACTGGACTGAAAAAAAAAATGTCGATCTGATTTCCTAAGAAGAGTAGTAATAGCTATACACAAATCTTCATAGCGCTATAAATAGCAATCGGCATGGTTATCGCTTCGTAAATCTGACAGTTGGTTGCTCAATCTCTTCTTCTCTTCTAACGCGGATCCGTAGTTTACTTTGTCTTCTTAGAAAATTTTGTACTCCCGATGTATACTTTCGAAGTACAGCTAACGTCCTGTAAATTCATACACTTCTTTGAATTCTTATGACGTTGTTATTTTTTCACTTCGAAAGGCTTACTACTACTGTGCGACAGTGAGATATCGTACGTAATATTGTTGTGCTTTACAAGTCGAGTTTTTTTTTTTTTGCATTAGTACAAACTATGAAAATTGGGTGTGAAAACTGTCTACAGTCGATTTGAGTAACGCAGTCGTATTAATGAATATTTATTTCCACAGCACATTTCGAAAACTAAAGTGTTAAAACTACGAACAACTTCAGTTGGAAAGACCACATCGATAACATTGTGGGGAAGGCGAGCTAAAGGTTGCGTTTCATTGGCAGGACCCTTAGAAGATGCAACAAGTCCACTAAAGAGACAGCTTACACTACACTCGTTCGTCCTCTGTTAGAATATTGCTGCGTGGTGTGGGATCCTTACCAGGTGGGATTGACGGAGGACATCGAAAGGGTACAAAAAAGAGCAGCTCGTTTTGTATTATCACGTAATAGGCGAGTTGGGATGGAAGTCATTAAAGCAAAGACGTTTTTCGTCGCGGCGAGATCTATTTACGAAATTTCAGTCACCAACTTTCTCTTCCGAATGCGAAAATATTTTGTTGAGCCCAACCTACATAGTTAGGAATGATAGAGCTCGAACAGAAAGGTTTAGGTGTTCGTTTTTCCCGCGCGCTGTTCGGGAGTGGAATGGTAGAGAGATAGTATGATTGTGGTTCGACGAACCCTCTGCCAAGCACTTAAATGTGAATTGCAGAGTAATCATGTAGATGTAGATGTAATTGTTTCCGTCGGGAGAAATAGATATGGGAGGGCCTATTCAGCTGGCCATCAGGAAGAATATCCGCTACTCTAATTTTACAAATATGCTGCACGTATAATCTTCGTGTTCGAAGACGGCGCATGGTATATCTGCACAATTTATAATTATAGACAGAGCACTGCGAAATTGTTACTTGTACATTATTCAACACTGTCGATCATTCTGGGAAAATCTCAACAATCAGCTAAAAGCACTCTACGGGTAGTTTAGATTAACCTTTGCGGAACAGTATGCTCCTGCCGGTATCACCTATTCTTTTTTGCTGTCGTAGTTACTATTGGTGGCACTAAGACGGAAGCTTCACGCTGTAGAAAAACAGAAGGGCGACCGAAAGCCGAGTGCGAAGTATGAATTGGGAGGCGTTTGCAGGAGGAGGAGGAGGAGGGCGATACATTGGCCCGCGCTGCTGACAGCGGCCGCCGCTAGCTCAACAAACAGAGGCGCGCCGCGCCGCTGAGCGACGCCGACGCCCGCCCCCGCCAAAACCGCCACCGCAGACGGCGGGGGCGCCTGCCTGCCCCCAGGGGCCGCCACGCACCCGCTGCCGAGCCTCCAGCTCGCGATACGGCTTCCGCCAACTAGCTAAGATTCGTCTAAAATGCTGGACACAATAATGCCATACTCATTTTTTCCTCGAGAGAAATATTGCAATAAATGTTTACAACGCGTGAACACCACAAAAGAAATCGTGTAGCCTTTGGAACACTAGCAGCGAAGCACACATTAACGGGGTAGCTAGAAAATTAGATTGGCAAAAATCGAGAGGATAAGTTAACAAACGTTCCCTTAGTAGGCAGAACGAAGAAAGAAAGAAAGAGAGATTTGTCAGCTCTATCCTTAGGTGTGATTGCTTGAACACACAATCTCCATGAAAGACATCTACTCGTAACAACGAACGCAAGTAAGCTAACCTCCGAAATTAAAAAAAAAAAAAGTGAAACAAAGTAAAACTTTTCTAGGGAAAACATTGTTAAAATGTTTACCGCCACTAACGCACAAAATGACCTAAACGTTTCCTCCGTGTTTACTCACGAACGAGAATTAAAAATCCGCAACGTGGCTGATTGTAACAAAAATCGCATCGACATTTTCAATCGCTTAGAGAATGATGCATAAGGTAAATAACGAAATACGAAACATTTCTGTAAAAAAATAATAGATTTGTAATCACTGTCTTACTAATTCACATAAAAGCTAAGATGACTAGTTAAACACGCGCGAGAATGTGCGTTGTACTACGTAGCAACGTGAAATAACACACGCATCACAAGCGGTTATCTTACCAAATTTAGACACTGACGTACAACGAAATATAACGAAACAGCAATATTTTATAGAGAGAAATTATGGAAATGTCAATGCTCTCGGATAGTGGGATAAGCAATAATAGCAAACATCTTTCCTCGCACGCCTAAATAGTTTTTAGAAACCGGCTTATTACCAAAACTTCAGTATTTTACGTCTTGTTGAGTAGACGACCATTAGATACGAAGTAAAACACGAATTCCGTTACAGACTGCAAATAAAAATGTCAAAAGAGACGAGAAAAGTCTTTATGTCATTTCAATTTGTGACATAAATTTTACAGAATGGAATATGTCTATCCACTAAAAACGATATGCAGGTAATATACCATTTCTATGCAAAACAAAGGAACAAATAATTAACTGGGAGCTAAAATGCTGCTAACTATATTGACAAAATTGGAAGCGACTCATATCTTACATGTCCACGTAATTCAGAGAAATGTAACACTGCATTTGTCGTGAAATCGTTCAACACTGATGGAAAAAAAAATTGCAAATAAACGGCAATAGAATGCTTGTCGAGGAAAATAACAGCTTTTACGTATTATTATGTCACAGGTAAATTAATGCAAATTTTGTGGTCTCGTGATCTGTGGGGAAACCATTGTAAATATTTAAAAAAGGTGCTAAAACTACAACAGTTGTCCTAAACAAATACATTGTTGTTACCTGTGAAAAGAAAGCCTTTCTGTCACGACGAGACTGGCTGTGTTCTAAGATAAAAATAAATTTTCTATCACTTGACGATTCTTCTGAGGCAGTGTGTTCTTAGCTATTTTTTTTCTTTTTTGTTCAAAAATAGGCATTTCCACTAGTGGTCTTGCTGAAATATTCTCACGCAAAACGAGTTACCGAAGTGTCATTGAAAAATAGCTTCAAAACACGACTTAGACGAGAAATTTGTCACTTCGGTTAATGCTACTGTAAATATACGAATATTTTTGGTTTAAGCCTAGCTATAGGCCACACAAAAATGCTTTTTGTTTTTTAGCAAATTTTTCTCAGACCTGTAATAGCAGAAGACTCGTGAACTTGAGTTTTAATCAAAGATTGAATATTTTTTACAAAAAAATTATTGGCCTTGGTCGAGCTTCCAGAGTGTAGCCCTTAAACGGATATAATGTCGAGCCTCGCTTCAGAGAAAGAAACGCCTGTGAAACTCAGTTCACGTTAAACAAGAAGGAAACCGCTTCTAGCTCCTACCGCGTATACTGCACCGTGCGACCGCTATTTTCGCTAACAGCATTTCTTAGAAAAATGACTGGTCCTTGTGGAGTGGCCAGAAGCATCGCTCTTGTAGCTATAATTGTACACCAGCGGGATGCCGCACCTAACTACTAGGGAGAACGACGTCTCAGGGCGCGACACGTTATTTCCGAAGAAACAACGGTTCGACGAAGCTGTCACCTGAGAAAGAGCTACGGAGGAAAAGAGGGCCGACGGTACAAAACAGTGATCGCTTGTAAGCGGCGACTTAACACGGGCGCCGGCAACGGTGAGATCTTAACGAGTGTTCGACGGAGGTCTGCTCGGGCCAGAACCGGTTCGTTCTGCGACACCTCGTGCCGGCTGTTGCCGATAAAACTGGTGAGGCTATCGGCCTCAGTGTTCTGATACAACAGCAAAGAAAAAAAAAAAAAAAAGGAGAAACATGCGGAACGCAGTGGAAGGCGATCGTAGAGGCCTGACACTTGGTCATAATTCCGTCGCCGTTAAAACTGTCATCCGTTCTGCCAGCAAAACTCAAAATAACACGCTGGAATAACTGTAACACGTAACATCTGATGGATAATACGAGACAGAATGTTTTTGTGGGAATAACATTTTGTTGCACACCCTATTAAATTATTTTTTCTGAATTACTGCGTCCGTTGGCACGTACTTCGAGTGATTTTCCGATTATAGTGAAGACTTAACATGGAGAAAAGCTAATAATGCTCCAAGATGAGGATATATGGCAAATCCCATCAGGAGAGTAAAATTTACGCTTTTTTGGCTCGCGAGAGAACAGGGATTCCGAAGTCACTTCCATATTGAACGGTTGAAAAGCATGTGACAGACGAAAATTTCTTGAACACTGGACTGCGTCACGCACTACTAGCAGTGCACGTACGTTCGTTACTGCCTGACTCGAAGGGAAATAGTTCCGCAAAATTGAACAAGTGTCAGAATCACTGCAAAGATACTCGTTTATTGCGTCCAGCAATATTGCACGTGTTTCGTCAAGTGCGAAGAAGTAACCGTGGCATGGCTACTTAGGCATACACATACTGCCAAAAATGATTAGTTACACTAGTTCGGTTTCACAAAATGGATTTAAGGTTCCAGAGTATCTGTTGGCTTTCTATCAACTGCCAGTTCCTGCACGGTTTAGAAAGTATCAGCTTTTGATATAGCCGCTTTCACTAATGAACGTAAAAAATACTGAAACAACCGTAAAATCTTGAGTACTGGTTTTACTTAGTGAAGAGACTGGTTTTGGACACGTTTTGTCTGTTTCAGTACGCAGACACATCGAACAGTACAATAACCGTTAAAAACCGATCTGCTTAATTCAACGCGTGCGAATAATTACTGACATTGTAGAATAATGTCATTCACCATCACACGCTACAAGTTCTAGTGTTTCAGCGTCAAGCCAAAAATCGCAGTCACCACACAAAGGCGATTGTCGATAGTAACAATCTGTAGTAGCCGTCTATTTCTCCTCTTTGTGGGATAAAAAAATCGTGTGAGGCACCTTCATCTGTAGTTAGCTACAAAGGTTATTGTTTCAATGTCAAACCAAAAATCGCCGTCACCGCACAAAGGCGATTGTCGATAGTAACAATGCTGTAGTAGCCGTCTATTTCTCCTCTTTGTGGGGTAAAGAAATTGCGTGAGGCACATTTTACGTCCACACTGCAGTGCAAAAGATATTTCTCAAATATCTTTAATAAAACCTTTCACGTTGTACTGCGGTATTTTAATATATATTTATATTAAAACTTTGAGTGTAACGTAATTTTTTATGAAATATTCGTCAAAGAGGTTTGATAATGGAATACGGGGTTTTTGTCATTCACGTTCTCGTTTCGATACTGCCTCGGTACTATTGTGGTTTACGGAAGAAAATTAATTTTAGCGCATAGGAATCGTACATCACCTATCCAGGTAAGTGGTGAACAGTGATCGTCACGACGAACAGACACTGTGGGAGTACGGAAAGAAATAGCAGTAGAACTCGGGTAAGTGAGGGAGAACGAGAGGAGGGCAACACTTTTCGGTACACGGCGCTGCAAGCGAAGCAAGCAAACACGCTGTGGGTGTGTCACTTACCTGTTGCCAGAACTGCGCCAGCAAGTAGATGCGCTCTTTCTTGAACAGCCAGTCCATAGACTGCATCGCCTGAATGTCCATGGCTGGCGTCACATCGAGCGCTGTCCCGAAAATTTTGGCTCCTTGTGCGGCGCAGGTGGCCGGCGGCAGGCAGGGCTGCGACGTCGGGGTCGTGGCCGCCGCCGTGGTGGTCGTCGTGGTCGTGGCGACGGAGGAGGTCGTGCCGGGGGCGCTCAGCGGGCGCTCCGCGGGCAACGCCGGCGGCGGTGGCAGTGGCGCATTCTTAAGGTCCGCCGGGAGTCTGTGCTGGAGTTGCGGGCCTGTCGCCGCGGGTTGGGGCCTTCGCCAGTCGCACAGCTCCGCCAGGTTCCGCAGCGGCGAATACGACGTCGCGTTGGCCGACGAGCGCAGAGCTTCCGTCAGGACGGCGCGCTCCAGCGCGGGAGAACGCCCGTCTGCCGCGCTACAGATTACACGCCGGCGCGGAGACGTCTCCCCTCTCGGAGGTAAATATAGCGCGCCGCATCACTTATCTCGCTCTGACAGCGTTTCCGACTCATTAAAATATTACTTCTCTCGTCGGCGTCTCCTCTCCAGCTTCCTCTGCTCGGTGATCCAGCTCCCAAACAGTCCCACATAAACCACAACTGCAGTGCTCTTCAGTGTCCCCTCAAAACAGTCCACCAAAACACGCACACACAGAATGTAACATATATGGCGAAGCAACAGAACAGGTTCGCGTTAACACGACGTGACAAACTAGTGGCACCCGTTCTCTTATCTGCGCACAAGCAATAACACAGGTGTACAGTACTGCCGGCTCAAAAATTCTGAATTCGTTCCGGCTAGGCCGTCGTAGATTTCGTTACAAATGTGCCAGCGCGCGTATATCGCGTGATGGTCGTTCGAAAAACTTGAGGGCGAAATAAAAAGGAGGCAGAGCGTCAGAAAAAAAAGTCTCGTTCGCACGCGATACGCGGGAAGCAAATGCCGTGTTTTGTTCACTCCCTGGCCTAATCGCCAAGGACAGGTGTCGTCTGGTATTACACACACACACGCACACCTTATCACAATTTTTCTCCCAGAATGTTGTCAATTCACGCCACTTCTTCGCAGTCTTTCTACTATTCAGTCTTCTTGTAAAGCTTTGTAGATCAGTTCAAACAAATAGACTAAACAGTTTGTTGCAAATATACCATCCAAATACACTGTCTGCCGACTAGGGTTCGGTCACTAATTAATATTGTATAAAAGTCATCAATGAAAACAATTAACTCTAATGATATGCTGCGTTTCTTGAGATCTTTCTCGGAACTAGGAATAACAGAGCAAATGCGTCACACGAATAGACTATCGTGATTTATAACAACACACACACAACAGTATTCCGAACGGAATTTATCGTACGTCCTCTGTGACGAATCAGAGGTCCTATCACAGAGTTTCCTCAAAAATTAGACTACGAAAACGGCGGGTGCTCGGTATATGTTCGTGAGATGCACACTCGGAAGCACATGCAACACAAGTGGTTACTGGGCAGACGTCTGCTGACGGATTCTCGTGTCCACCTCCTGGTGCGTTCGCTGGCGGTGGCATCGCCCGAATCACTCTGCGTCCGACAGTCGCTCCTGGCAGCTGCTGTCCGTAGATCGTTCGTCCGAAGCGCCGAAATTCGTTTGTACACTGAGATGATCCGCAGCAGGACGCGTCGTTGCCATGACAACACCAGTCCGGATGATGAAGTCTCCGCCGACGGGGAAGAACTGAACAGAAGACGTTCGCTCCGTGTTGTCTCAGTTGACAGTCGACGTCCGCGGAACCACGCGCCGGAAGAAGGCAGCGGGTTGAATCTCGTGGTCTCGGCTTTCCAGGCAGACGAACTCGAGGAGAGGACAGGCGAGGGGAAAAAAAAAGTTAAGTGTTGCTCGTAACAGTCTGTCGTAATGCAGACACGTGACGTGAAAAGCGGAGGCACGTGCGTCGAGGAAGGATCGTCCGATCGTGAGCTCTCCCTCCCTCGGACTGAGAGCCCTAGCGGCGCGCCTCTGCCGCTAGGGTGCGGCGTGGTAGGGGACGCTGGCCGCGTGGTGGGGGATACACGGCGCCGCGGCTGCCGATTGGTGGGGATAGGGGTGCGGGGGGCGAGGAAGGCGCACCGAGAGGCGGTGGGGGAAGCGGCGGCCGGGTGGTGGGGTGACGCCAAACGACACGCCCGCCGCGAGTGCGCCTTGCCGGTGCTGCCACGCCGCGGACGCAGCGAGAAACAGGCCCGTCGCGATAAGGCCCCACCACGGCGGCCCGGCTACTGCAAGGGCGGGGATGCCGACGCACAGTAGTGGGGGGGCGGTGGCGGTCGTGCTGTCCGAAGCTCACCTCGCTCGGCGGCCGCGTGGTAGCCACGCGGGCGTGCCGCCCTCTCACGCACAAAAAAATTACTAGTTTTCCACCGGCCACGGCCGCAACAACACACTCCATCCTGCAGGTTCTGAGGGCGAAGACGCTAACGTCTGGGAGCTGAGAAAATGGAATGACAAGCGCGTTATATTCCCCCATTACATACTCTCGCACCGTAATGCGCACCGTAATGCGCGAGTTTAAATTGGAAGTAGCATATCATGCAGCGCCTGTCGCACTCCAAATACGACTCTGTGACGTTGAGCTCTAATAACAGTACTGAAATTCTTGGTAAATTCTATGCAGAAAACTTTGAGGAATACTGGACTGATGGTTATATCCAGGCCCCACATCATTTGGCATCCATTGTCTAGTTTAGTGCCGGTTTGCTCATTGGTACACTTGTCGCATGAGACGAAAAAGTTCTTTGTCGTACACTGTTTCTCTGAAAGTTTACTTCTGCAGGCCGTTCTAGTGACGTTTCAATGGTACCGAACCTTGCTGTCAGAGGTAGGCCTACGAGTAGCTTTCATAGTGGCGAGGAATGGTAGTCTGGTAATTTCCTTGCGAATCTTTCCGTTGCCACGTGCAGCTGGCGCGGCCGAGACCGGCAGGTAGATTTGCGGGGTCAGCGGTCCGAGGCGCCGCAAGACTTTCGCCGAGGGACGGAGGGAAAAAAAAAGAGGAAGAATAAGGAGAGACGTGGAAGGAGAAGACCAAGACGGCGGAGGGAGCGAAAAAAAAAAAAAGGAGAGCGAGCTTGGGAAGGCGTCGGTCCGCGCCGCCGCAGTGCTGCTGGAGGGGCGTCGCGACGCCGGCTGCCGGCCTCGCACAGTGCCTCGGCCGCCGGCGCCGACGCCACCTCCGTCTCCGCCGGGACACTCGCCGACGTCGCCGTAGCCACAGCAGGTGAGTGGCGGCAACTGCATCAGCGCTGCAACTTTTTTTGATTTCTGAAGCGTCACAGGGACGAGCGGTGAGGCGCCGATGGAGCGGCTGGGAGGGGTGGGAAGGGGAGGGGAGGGCGACGTCTTCGACGAGTCAGTTCGGTGTCGTTATCTGTCGCGAGACCCGGTGGTGGGGGCAGAGGGTCATCGTAGGCTGCAGCAGCAACTGGTCGCGAGGCGCTCATCTGTCCGCCGTCTATCTCTCTCGCTCTCTCTCTTGCGACAGGGGGAACGGGGATGAGAGTGGGGTGGGCGTAGCGATGGGGGCAAGGGAAGGGAAGAAAAGGAATCGAGGGACATCGGTTACTCCGTCAGAGGATCGCGGCCAAGGCAGGAGCCACGGCGGAGGTGGAGGTGGAACGACACAGAAGGGGTTGGAGGGGAAGTCCTGTAGGGGCGGTTAAAAAAAGGGGGGAGGGAGAGGCTTTAGTAGCTCTGTATTTGTCAATCGTGTGCGCACGCGCACCGTCGCTTTCTTTGCCTTGGGCGCGTCGGTGTCGGCGTCTTCGTGGTCGACGTCACCCTCGCGATCTCGAATGTCCGCTCCGTAAGCCGACCCATGCAGACTCGTCATAACCGTCTGTTTCCTAATGACAGCTGACAGTTACCGAACGTCCTCTATAACCAATGCCAACTGCACCCTTCACCTGATTGATTATGAAGTATTCTAAACCCAACTTAGTTTTCAGAGATGAAAACTCTACATTTACAGCCGGCCGGGGTGCACGAGCGGTTCTAGGCGCTACAGTCTGGAACCGCAAGACCGCTACGGTCGCAGGTTCGAATCCTGCCTCGAGCATGGATGTGTGTGATGTCCTTAGGTTAGTGAGGTTTAACTAGTTCTGAGTTCTAGGGGACTGATGACCTCAGAAGTTAAGCCCCATAGTGCTCAGAGCCATTTTTTTGTACATTTACAGGCGCTTATTTTCATCTGCTACCCTTCGAGATATGTAGGATCTGGAAAACTGTGATTGCAATAAGATGCCTGATAACCTCAGTGTGAGTCGCAAATCTTTCGCTAAGTCCACTATTAATTTAAGTTCGCACAACTGAGCGGTTACCTCCGGCGTCTATATTTCCACTTGTAATAGGAAATGACAGTTGTTAAGATTCGTTATTCTTGAAGAATCAACTTTGCCAAGATCAGTAGCAGTACTTTCTACTACTATTGAGGGTTTCGACAGATCTACGTTGTCATCATTGGATCTTGTACCACTATTAAATGCACATGTTTTTACAGCACTATGTGACTTTCAGTGTTGTAAGAAGCATGTAACAATAATGAAAAGAATTACCAGCGATCATGGCAAACTTGATTCTTCAAGAATAAAATAACTTTCAGATCGCCCGCAACGGTTCACTCAATTTCGAACATATAAAATTGTAACATATATTTAATAAACAAGCTTCAATGATCTTATAGGGAAACGTAATGACCTCATTTATTCACGGATGTTTAGTTACGAGCGCCATCAATTTTCGTGGGCACCCTTACGCAATTTACAACTATTCTGATATAAAACGACAGTCGTAAGAGGCATTTAATAAACCTATTCTCCAATACAGCTTCCATATGAATGCTTCATTTCCCTTCCACAAAGAGGTCTATCATTTTATCACCGAAGAAACGCAAACTGCGAATCCTCCACAGCGGTGGTAGTCATCAACCTAGCCGCTGCCGCCCCCTAGTGGGCGCTCCAGCTTTCGCGTTGGGCGGTGGGATTGAGGGTTCTAAAACCGTTTTCATTAGGTTTTCATAAAGTTCTGACCTAAAGTATTTTTAACTAATTATTATTATATGCTTTGACTTGCTGTAACTCTGCTTTATAAATTTCGTAAAGTTACTTCCCTAATTTATAAATCACCATTACTGTCGAGTCGGTGGGCGGTTAGAAAATGCCACTACTAACAGAGATAGAAAACTGAGCGCTAGGTAAAGAAGGGTGGCTACCCCTGCTCTACAGTATTAATTAAAGGCCGTCGTCAGAAAATAACTACTGTCTAATGGTGGCCTTGTAAGCCGAAAACTGTCTCACGAAATATATTAATACTGCACAACATTCACAATTGGCGTCATTTTTTGTGGATAAATATTAATTCTTCTGACAAAGAGCAGTTGAATTATTCGTTAACAAGAGCCACGCTGTTCGCTGGTGTTATTAGTAAGCAACTCTTTGTAGAGATTTTCTTGTCCAGTGGAGGCCAAGTTGAAAGCTCTGACAGTGATACAAATTTTCAATATTTAGAACAATCGGCAACCAGTCGCGGGATTTTCGCTCCTCGAAATGTTTATTTCTCGATCTGTTTCGTTTCAAGCTTTGCCACGCGTATCGAGAATACATCGTACATTATGCTCAGAAAAGTTGAGGCCTGATAGAAAGAGATACATGCAAGTTACGCGAAATCTGCTGTGATATATAACTAACAGTAACGATTCTCTTCTAAGCTGTTAGTGCTAGCGTCTAAACGTGTGTGTTTACACAAGCGCCACAGTTTCTTCGATCCCTGTGCGCTTTCAACGACGCCATCTGCTGCAAACGTTGGCGGTCTTCTGGTGACGACCCTCCCGGTGTTTGAAAGCAGGACACTGCTAGAGTAAACATTCAAAGCAAATAAGCAACTGCTTGCCTTTCATTATAGACTTAGCTCAAACTTCACAAAGAGGTTTTTTTTTTCTGACGCATTCTCCAGTTTGCTAAGCGGCATTACTTTTTTGCTGGCCGTTGAGGGAAGTGTTGCTTGGCAGGTTATCTACAGAAATCTTATCAAGAAATCGAACATCAGTTATTCCTGACTTCTATAAGACCACCACAAATTTTTCTTGGTATCCACGTGAGTAGTTCAACCTACAGTGTTACTGAATCTATTGTCTGTGTAACCAAGTTTGACAGTAGCCTGCGGAAGTAACGATTTGGCAGGCGGTTTCAGCTTGTTTCCTGTTGTATTAGGAACACCTTAGCAGCCTTTGTTTTAAAACTACTTCTTTATCTTTAATCAAATATAGAGAATAGTATTACGTTATTTTTTCCATTTTTTAAAGACAGCGTGCGTTGATTCCGCATGCATTTTCACCAGAACTGAAACCAAATGTCTTTAGGAAAGTCATTTCTAAGGGAAAAGTAGTCCAGTGATGAATAAATTGGCTTGATGCTACTTCAAAAATATTAAGAGATTCCTCAGTGTACGTAGGAGTGATGCGTCATGAATTCCTTGTAGCTCATTACTTGTTCAAATACGCGTACGACAACGCATCACATTGGTATTTGACGCAATAGGTGCATTAACTTACTGGAGTAAATTTTGTGTGTTCCAATTTAATTTGCTAGGAGAAACAGCCTTAATACGAAATTGGAACACACAACGATGTACCCACCGTTAGAACAACATTTGGAAGCGATTTTCAAGATGTTCTGGAATATTTCAACCTCAAAAAAATGTTACGATTCTAAAATCTTGCTTCAACTACTTGTCCAGTGTTTTCATTTCATCAGATTAGGCAACAGTTTAATAACAGGAACAAGTGGTTTCTTGCACAATTCCTTGTTTTAGTGATGCGAATAGCTAGCACAAAAGGAAATTTAGTGAAGCCAAAGTAAGGTGTGAATTAGTTATAACCAGTCCTCTGCCGTTGTGTTGTGTTAGCTCCAAGTGTTAGAGTTTTCAGAGACTACAGTAGAATGATATTTCCCGCCATTCAGGGATCCATTATCGAAAACGTTTGAGAAGATTGGAGCTTCACTCTTGAGTCTTTGTCGGACTAGTAACTGATTGTGCAATTACTCTAGATCAGCCCTTTTACGGACCGCAGTTAAGTCGTTTTGAAGGTTCGTTGTCTTCATTTTCAACGCTATTATCGATCTTTTTACCTATTTATAGGGAACAGTTATCCACTTTTCTCCCGCTTGTCGTTGTAGATGTTGTAGTAGCTCATGATCATATTGATTCCTGTAGAGTTGGGAATTCTGAACTACCCACATACCTATTTAAGCGAATAACAGTAAATATATGTAGGGAGAAAAAGGGAAACTATATTTCGTTCAAAGTAATGTGATGTTTCTTACTTTCTTTTTCCTCTTATAATGGCGTTCGTGTACTGGATGATTTTATCTATTTGGATACGTTTGCGTTAGTGTAAAGTTTATTAAACACCATAATTTTCATATCTCTCATTTTTGACTGAGACATCTGGCCATGAAGATTGAAAGAAAATGTCGTTGCTGAAATAAATTTGGCATTTTGGCGAATATTTCGAAAATTAAATAGTTTCTATTTTGTTAACCTAATTCCATTGTGGGGAAGAAGACCAACAAAGGAGTGAAGTTTGAGATAAAAACTGATTGTGAGATAAATATTGATTCGCCACCTGCATAAAAGCAGTCATAACTTACCTCGTAAGGGCGATACAAGCTTAGCTACTCATAATATTTCCCTTAGCAACGCCTTTGTACGAGAGGAAACTGTAGACTTGTGTCGTGTATTCTGCAAGCTGCGGACGTTTTCAGTTTATCTTCTATACGGCGATAGATTCGTGATTTACCTAGATGACTGTTGCATTACCGGGAAGCAGGGGAGGGGGGGGGGGGTTGCGTTCCGTCTACGTTACCCCGAGCAATGCAAACTCGTACATTGGATATATTAATGTAATAGTTGATTCAATTCGATTCTCTGTTATCCCCGTTTATTGTAGCCGCTCTGTAGCTAGTAACTACATGCAACGAATACGAAGGTCTTCTGTCATCTAAACACGTTTTCGTTCGGTAGGTTTCTAGTGCTTTGCTGATCTCCAGAGATTTGCTGATCTCCAGATTTGAACACTTTCGATTTTCTATAAAACAAATACGACGGGGCTAGTGCGAAACTGACCTAATCGCTTGTAAGGAGCTGAGTGTTCTTAGAGATGCTGCAGAAACAGACCAAGGTCGCGTCAGTGAGACAGTGATGTCATTAGATCGTAACTCTTCGTAAATACGAGTACAACGTGGCGTCAGCGACTCACTTTCCTTTCATCAACATCTGTCGAGAGTTATTTGTGTCTTCTAGGCAGTAACCATAGTTCCTCACAACTATGAAGCATGTGCGTGTTCGGAACGGAATGAAGATGATTTATAATGGAAATTCAACTTTTTCTACTAGAAAGTAAACCGACGTCGGCTGATGTGCCAGATTAAAAGAGTGCATTGAATAAGGACTCGAGCTTGTGTCCTGTGCTTGCTTAGGTAGCGCTCTGTCAACTGAAGTGTACGAGGGAGCCAGGTGTCCTGATTCGCAGCTTGAGTTTGCGAGAACTTCGGAGCTGCAGTTGCTATACCTTAGATTATCCGGAAGTAGTCACTTTTATTGAACATCTTCCCGTTGTGTAATCCGCTGATTTGTTGCTGAAGTGGCTCTGAGCACTATGGGACTTAACATCTGAGGTCATCAGTCCCCTAGAACTTAGAACTAATCAAGCCTAACTAACCGAAGGACAGCACACACATCCATGCCCGAGGCAGGATTCGAACCTGCGACCGTAGCAGTCGCGCGGTTCCAGACAGTACCGTCTAGAACCGCTCGGCCACCCCGGCCGGCGCTGATTTGTCTGAAACTTTTCCATTTGGCTGCTGTGCTTGCGTACGCGCAAGTGCACGTGAGCGCGATCTTTTTTCCCACGCGCATGCGTGTATGTGTGTGTGTGTGTGTGTGTGTGTGTGTGTGTGTGTGTGTGTACGCGGTGTTTCTGTATGTTTTCACTTAGGCCCCCGAAGAGTGACTTACATTAGAAGTGATCCTACCTTTGGGACGAAATTGTTTGGGGGTCATTATTAGGAACCATCACTAAAATTTAATGTATAATCGCAGAAAAACCGAGAGGTTAAATTAAAATTGATGTACGGAGAAGAAAAGTCTGTCCCCAGAAAGCAACGAATTGTGCAAGCATGCAGCGGAGGACCGCGCTTAATAATGGAGACTTAACTTTAGCTTTCTATGGCTTTAGTTTGACGTTGCACTACATATATCAGTTTTTGAAGTCTAATTAGTGTTTCTAGTTGTTTCGTTTGTGTACGTCTCATACAATGAGATTTTCAGATATAGCCATCAGGACTTCCTTCACAAAAAGGAGCGGTATAAACGGCCTGTTCACAAGACCGTTACGTCAATACTAGCTTTTAACACTAGGTTGTTTAGTACTCATCGTGGAATATTCTCTAAGTAAGTATATCATTACACATTCAACAACCGATCGCAGGAATCGTGTTTCACTAACTTGAGCTGAATCCATCCTCTGGATTCCCTCGAGATACCAATGGCTGACGAATATTCGCTACGTCCGTGTTGCCATGCGTGATAGGAAAGCCAGCACCACTTCGTTTCTCTCCCTCCGAATATCATCCACATGGCCGCCCAGCTCGACGTTTTGTCGTCGTATTGTGTTACACAAAGACCCATTACAAAAAGATCTCTCCTGTCGTTCCGTATACGCTTAGTAAAATCCGTATTTCTGAAGAATAGCACTGTTTTATTCTTGCATTATGTTTTTAATACGAATAGCTCCTCCGCTGAAACTGTTTTTTTATATTTAGTAATTTTCCCACTGGTTTCGTGTACTCAGGAAATTATGATCAAATGCGTGTTGATTTCATTCCGCTACTAATGCAATGTTACATTTTGTTTTAACTTGAAAAGTCCCCTTAGAAAAATTATTGAATTACTGTGCTGATAAACCTCTTACATTATTTGGTTTTCAAACAGCTGAGCCAAACTGAACGTACTCAGACATTACTCTCTTTACTTATTCTGATCAACACACACAATATTTTTAGCGCAACGCAATCTGACTTTCAAAAATCCTACAAAAGAATGGCCCTGACTAACATTAACCTATACCTTTCACAAATCACTTACCTCACAAAAATCTTCATTACTCGAACTACTGCAATACAGCGAGCGCCACTACTGCCAGCTAAATAAAAGATTCAAACTACTGAAGGCACTAACTACTGATAGGCATAGTTAGCAAATGAAAGATTTTGATGGAGAACAAACAATGTATTTACCTTAATAGTGTTCAAAAGTCATAATATATATAGCAGTTCATGACATCCATTCTTACAAATGTACTGTTTCTGATGGACACACGTCCAGATCATCCGCTCTCAAAAATCCGCCATCTCACTTCCCCACATCCACCACTGCTGGCGGCTCACCTCCAACTGCGCAACGCTACGCGCTGTTAACAGCCAACAACCCAACACTACAATAGCGAATATTACAACAATGCCACCCAGCCACAGACTGCACACAGCACAGCCAGTGATTTTCATATAGAGCGCTACGTGGCGTTACCAATAAAAAAACCTAAACAGCCTACTTACAAACTGATTGCTATTCTTAGAAGCTGTAGAAGTGAACTCTACACAATACCCAGGTAATAATCAGATCAGCATAAAAATATTTATTACAGTGTGTCACTGATGCCGTGAAACCGTGTAACGCGAGTACCACTTTGAATGTTGTGAATTTTGTCAAGCAGGTTTGACAGTAAATGCGCTGTGTTCAGATTTTCCACAGAGACAGTCGTATTCCTGAATTTGGTAGCTGTTTAGTTTGGGCTACTGTTACTCTGAACCATGCAGCAAGTATCTCGCTAATTATGCAAACATATATCTTCATTTTGGAGCTAATCTTGTCAATCTTTGTAGCTATAAGTCTGTGCGATATTACCATCACAAGAAAGAGATAGGTATTTTATATGTACGTATTGTGCAAGACATTTTCTGATGCGACACATTTTCTCAAGTTCCAGCGTTCATGCCCAGCTGTGTGGTGAAAGGTCACTTTGCATCAGAAGTGTTAATACCGTATTGCGGTCCAAAAATCTGACTTCATCAGTCGGTGGTTTCCACTTGTAAACTTCAGGTTTAAACACAACGGAAAAACTTCGCAGCAAACATTCTGCTGGTTACGCGAAATTGGAAAACATGGGTGTAAGGAACACTTCCTGTGTTTTTTTCCGCAGTAACGTGAATCCTTTATGCGACTTGTGTTATAATCATGGGCCAATCTGCGAGACAACTTTCCTTTGACGTAAATATAGTAAGAAAGAGTTGAAAGTAAGCTGGAAGCATGTATCGAAAAAGGACTACTATAAAACCGAAGTATATGTAACCACCCTAACGGAAACATGGTATCTCGTTTGGCACTGTGGAACGTGGTTAGTGGGAACACAACTCGTATCTTGCAGGAAGTGAGTTGCGAGTTTATTCGCATTTTTTTTCCCAGCAATAGTGCTCAAAATCCAATTAGTACACCACGCTAATGTTTTAGCCTTCAGTGAGACTTCGTAGGTGTAAGGCAGTCGTGACTCGACTAGCGTATAATTCAACTAAAAATGCACCACATGTCCCATAAAACTATACTTTCTCCGTTTTCACAATATTATATAACCTGTTAGGAATGAAGTACTTGGGCAAACTGTCGCCGAACAAGTAATCATGTCAGTTTGTCAAGTTAACCTACAGTGAATGTATAAAGATCAGAATTCACGAAGAAAAAAAATTGGTTTTATACAACGTGCTTACATCGCTTGTCAATGTATTAGTCATTTATGGTTCGCCTATACAATAGGGGAATGTAAGTTACCTGTGGCCGATAGGGTTTTCGATGCTTAAAGAAGTCACTTCAATCTGCAGTGAATCACGTCGTTTTCTCCCCTTAGTTTACTTTTCACGAGGGGTACCAAGGAGTTCCAAAGGTTTTACAATTAAAGCAGAAACCTATTAACATTACATTTCTCTGTATTCTTAAAAGAAAGTTTTTCGATTAGAAGCTGTTCTGCAGCTATTAGTGATTATCTTCAGTCATGCTCCTTCGGTCTTTATTCCAGTATTTTTCTACCAAGGAGTAACGGGAGAGTCTATTAAAAAGAATATAGAAGGGTTCAACTCTTTGTGACACTGTTATGAGGTGACAGTATGCACGGGAAATGGGAAAACTGTCGGGACTCTGAGAGCCATCTGAGGCAGTGACTATGAACCGTAGTAGCAAAGTTTCATTCTTCCGTTATAAAAATAAAAATACATAGATTTCTCTTAAATGTATGTATTTGATATTTGTAGACAAGTTTCCAGAAACGTGCACGCAACGTTATTTGTTCGAAATGGAGTCTGCGTCAGTAGATGGTACATTTTTTGCTGGGTGCTTATTTCAGTTTTAAATTACAACTGAAACCATCACTTCTTCGAATACTGCTGCCGAGAACTACACAGAAAAATTGAAAAAACAAACAAAAAAAAATACATATGAGGTACTGGTAGCATTTGTGCGGATTACCGTACTTCATATGTGTAAACGACAAACTTAGATTTGAAATTTTATTTTTTAGCCTTTCTAAAACAAAGAACAAAATGCAGAAAACGTGGTCTCTGTGACAGAGCCGAATAATCAAAAGAATGAAAAACTATAAAATGGTTGAGATAGTTTAATTGCAAGTCTTTAGTTTCACGGTTTATTTGGAAGACATCGAGCGTAAAACACTTACTACGGTAAAGATGACAATGACCGCGGCGAAGAAAATCCTTACAAACAAGCGCTAAAAAAGTATTTTCGTATTGAGCATTACCTCTACAAATGTTGCTAAGGCGGACCGATTTTTTCCCCATGTGAGGTGTATGTTCTGGATAACGTTATCAATGTCTTGGTTTCGGAAAAGGCTGCTAGAGAAAACCTCATTATAATGTGGCCCACTCGTCAAACGTCAACATAATGCAATGCCAGTATCCAGTGATATAAAAAACATTAAAACAATATCTGCATACTTTCTTCATTATTTACGTTCCATTTGGCATCTTCAGTATGAAGAGATGAGTGATGAGGGAAAGGGTGTTTGAACAGTATAGTGCTCTGCAGATATGCTACAGCTATGTCACGCTGTCACTCTCTTTCCCGTTTTAGCTGGCTTTTGGGACATGCCCATACAGACATTTAAACAGTGGAAAAGACGATACGACAGTACGTTGCGACATTCATTAGGATCAAGCCGTACTCTCTACGAAGTTCATAGGCTTAGACTTGTCATGCGACGGTATGCAGGCGATTTTCGTATCGATTATGACGGTATGAAGATAAGGACTACACAATACGACTCCTGGCCGGAAATCGAACACGGCGCCTTTGGATAGAAACCTGCCGCGCTGACCCGGTGGCTACCGGTGCCGACCTTTTGTCTGGTTAGGAATTCGGTAAACCGAAGAAAACTGCTATCGAAATTCCACTTTATGCAAGACATTCTCGACTAAGGCAGAATTTAGTTGTCAATTTCTCCGAAGTATGGAAACTGAATGACCTCCAATAACTTACAAATGATTCTTCTCTAAGTAGGTCATTTTTCTCTAGAATAAGTAATAGTAATTTAGATATGTACGTGTTTTAACTCTGAATATTGTAACACCAGTTTGCTACCACTTGACGCTGCAATGCGCAATGTGATACGTCATTTTGTTTCATTGTTTCACTTCATACCTTGCCATAAACAAACGAATAATTTATACCCCGCTATTAATAAATCATAAAGACTTGATGTTTCCGGTTTCAATCGACGTGTAGATATAAAATTTTAAAAATACTCGAATATTTTCTATCTTTCCACCGACATAAATTTATTAGTGGTCGAACAGGTCCACTCACTTGATAGTTTAGATTTCTTTTCCTTATATTTATTTGGTTCTGTGACTAGAAGTAAAATTTTTTGGCTATGTGAATATTTCAGTAATACCAACTATTTAAATTCATAACACACAAAATTCAGTGTCATTCATCTGTGTGGAGCTCATTCTGTGCACTTTACACAGACGTAGCATATTACGGTAATGTTTCCTCTGTCTTGTGTAAGCTGAACTGCAGTTTCATAATAGCACATGGCTGAAATATTTTTATGTTGTTTTCTGATGTCTTTAGATTCTTCTAAGGAAAATAAAAAGTCTAGTTTACGTCGGTAAAACTACTTGACCTAATTATCAACCACTTACTTTCACACGGTGTTGAAGTTAAATGTATTAAAGTTAACATATTAACTCCTGTCTTCCATTAACTACCGAAGATAAAATTTATTCGCACTTTGGCATCAAGTGAAACATTACTGGGATCACAAGAAAGTGACACACCTCTGTTGGAAGTGTTCTAACAGAACGCATTTTAGCTTTGTTGGATACAAATTGTGACTCCTGAACCGGTCAATCCACAGATTTTAGAGACCATATTTCACTGATGCTACAGACCAGATTATAGCAGTGATTGCTTTTAATAAAAGTATCTGTCTTCAATGACGACTTTTTGTAAGAAAATTATGTCTCACAATTCGGTGAATTGCGTTAGGATTAACTGGAGAATATATTGGTAGAATACTGTTCCTCGAGACGAGATATGTTCAGAGAGACTGCATAAAAATGGAAAAGAAAGCGAAGAACTGAGAAATGTATAAAGTTTAAGAAGATACTGGGACCAGGTGACAAGGCACGTTAAAATTTGGCGATATTTATAGAGGATAACGTAAAAGAAAGAGGCTGGAAATGAGAAACAGTGCCAACAATAAACGACAGGTATATTAATGGAAGCATCGTAATGAGAGGAAGATATGAAAGCAGCTCAGAGTTTTCGTTATTTGTGTCTTTGCCTGAACCTGATTGTTCCGTCGCTTATAACGTTCATATTCAAAATTGTGCAGTTAAGAGTATTTTTTAAAAAAATAACGCATTAATTTAAAAAAAAGTTAATTTGTTCCAATACCCGATGTTTGTATCTTGGATATGCTTTAGGGTTCTGCAACAATAAACAGAACTAAGTCCATCGCGTATGTTCGAAGAAAATTATGAACTACTGCTTATTTTCGAATTAGAGTGTGGAGCTTTGCAACGGGAAAGTGGTGAAACATTATTAAAATATTAACAGAGAATGAGCGGCGAGCAGCGATTTGAAAATAGAATGTATCGGCGAAATTGTAAATGGTAGAAGATGAGTTCATACTCCGAAAGGAGCTCTGTGGATTAACCGATAGAGACCAATACTTTATCAGTAACTGAGAACGATGTAGAGTTTCCAGTGTTCTCCTTATTTAGATAAAACCTTCAGAAGTCCGTACCAGTGGCTTCATGAGCGCCTCTTGAATGTAGCTAGGATGGATCACAAACATGAAATTTGGTTCATGTTTCAAGGGGGGACGATATGTTGTATACAATATTAAAATTTACGATCGTTTTTAATTTTCTTCTTTAATAGGATGAAGATAATCTCATCAGCTACTTTGATAAGCACAATACGAAATTTTCTGTAAAAATTGTTTTGGCATTCCCTGGGCTCTTTCTATGCTTAGCATTTTAAACTTTATATTTAACTAAGCAAATTCATGTTAGTAGAATAAAAAGGGCAAATCAAAAACAGAAGTAGCGGAAAAGATAACTTTTCTGTCGGCGGACGACAGCCTTCAACAGTTTACCGGCGATGGCTTTCACTATAAGCGATATATTATTGATACGTTGTGTATCAGCTCATGTTCTGAAACCGCAATCAACAGAGAAAACGAAAATGGTGGTAACAGTAATGGCAGTAACAAATACAGTTTCAGTTTTTTTTTTTTCAAACCATAAGGTACTTGACCCAAAGAATAAATTTCATGCTTAGAGTACTGCTACAATAACCCCGGATTTCTGATTATTCATATATGCGCCACAACGCGCAGTGAAGATCGACACAAGTGTTTTCAATGAAAAAAGCACAATTCTTCAGCGAATAACTTTTATGGCAGTTATGGTAATATCTACGTTTCTGTCCGCTTAAGTCTCGTTTTCTCGGTATGGCACAGTGTGAGTCTTTATTGTGTCGCGGTTGAAATTGGAGTTTCAGGGGACTTATCACAACGTCGCACACATCTGCCTTGTTTCATAAAGTCGTTTTTCGCACCATGTTATCGGCTACGTATCTCTTCAGACAAATGCTAAATATCAATATTTTTGTGAGTCCCATAGCGCAGCTTCTTTTCGTGTGATTATTGCTTAAAAGTCACCACAAATAATCTGCTTTACTTCACAATGTACTAACAGTAACAGGGAGAGACAGTCGGAAACCGTGAAAATCTGTTTATGTGGCACTGTGGACGTTGGATAATAACTGTATTCAGATATGATAGTAATTAGTAATTCAAGCAAGACAATACAGAAAACGTTAAAGCAATGATAAATAACGGTGTTTTACATAAAATTATTGACAAACGTTTCGTCTTTTAGGTTTTAAATATCAAAAATCAAGTTGCGATGTTACATTATTCTGTTTAAATTCAACGACTTTTGGAGCTACGACTTCATTTTGACAGACTACGTTGGTATTTCGAGTGTCACATCTCCTTCAGTTAATCACCAAACAGTGGAGGGACGTCATAGAATAACCAGTCAGACGGAATAGTGAATTTCGTACTATGCTCCTCATTCGGGCACGGAAGATTTGTCGTGCGCTCCAGTGTTTTGCATAATGTGGAATTTTTATAACAATATATCACGCTGAAAGGATGATAAATAAGTGTGCCTTGCCTAAAGCTGTTACAACTAATTTCCTCGTGACTGGCATTTCCACGTTTCAAATTAGTTGATGCATCTCGATATTTGTAGCTATATTTAATTTCACCGCGATCTGGGCTTCTTCATTTTCATGACTATGGTATTTATTTAGAGTTACATCTGCTTCATTTATTTATCTAACATTTGAAAGAACGTCTTAGAATAGCACCTTTGAGGAAATTTGTTGTACAAGCAGTGAATTTGTTATCATTCATTCAGTCGCGGAATAGCTGTCATCTGCTGAAGTGTTATACATAATATGGAATTTTCATAAAAATTTGTCACGTAATGTAACACGTGTTTTTCTATTCGGAGTTCATCAAAACTGAATAAATTCCCAACCTCTGATGACAACGATATTTACTAGGAAATGCGCTTTGCGTTTACGCGGTCCCTATTTAGAACCGAGAGGCGTGAGATCTGCGGAACTGCAGGTTGCAGGTTGTTCAGGGGAGCGAGCCCTACTGCCCTTGCTGAAGAAAAGGGCTGCGCGAGGGCTGTGGACTGCAGGGACGAGGCGCGAAGGGAGTGTTGAGGGGTGAGGGGAGGGGATGAAGAGTGGTAGTTACCCTGCAGATCGGGTTGCGGGGAGAGGGTGGTTATTGTAGGGAGTGCGGAAAAGTATTGAAGCGCGGCCGCCCAGCTGTCTGGCGGTGAATGACCAGGCGACGGAATTCGCGAGGTGCGCCGCGCACGGTCGCAGCAGGTGCGACCTGCGAACTGCCGGTCTCGGCTTTTTATACGGAGCCGCAGCAACAGTTGAGTCACACCCCCGCGCACCGCCGCCGCTCAGCCTCAGCCGACAACCGCCCCCGCCGCCGCCGCTGCCGCCGCCTCACACCTGAACCTCTCATCGATGTACTGAAAATGCCGGCTCTAACGACAAGGCCGTAAATTCGTCTTCTGGCTCCCTTTATTAGAATTCCATTCAACTCTACGGGACTCGTATCCAGTATGGAGAGAGCTCACGCGAATGGCTATTTGTCCGACTACATCTGCGTGCCGGACCGTGGTGGACAGCAGCTCGGCACTCATCAATCCGTCCAGAGCTGCAGTAGGCCGACCGGCCGCCTCCGTGGTCCTTTGGGGGTATCGGCGGCAGTGTTAGAAAGCAACAGTGAATAGTCGTGACAGAGAAGGGGCAATGTTGCTGTAGCAGCAAACGCTACGATGGTTGAAAACACAGTGATGTTCATTCCTACAACAGTAGAAGAACAAATGACCTTTATTACCCACCTTTAAAAATGTCAGTGGCTTAGAGAGGAGTTCAACATGCAGCAACGAAAATTTTTTACTTCTGCACAATAACATAAAACGTATGGCCGGTAGTGAAACAAGTTTTAAATACAATTTAAAATCATTTTTGCTGGACAACTCCTTCTATTCCACTGACGAACTTCTAATTAAAAACTGGTTGCCAGTAAAAATAATTAAGTGCAGGTACATGAGTAGGACGAAAAATAATAATGTCACTGTAAGTTCATCTTTATACAAGATGGTTGCGGTACCTCGGCTGTTCATTATAAAACGTTAAATCAAAACACCTTCAGCCGTTTAAATTTCCACTTTTATTTTATTTGTGCAACCAGTTTCAACGCTACATTACGCCATCTTCAGGCCCTTTGACCGGCATGTAGGAAGAATTCCACCTCTGGTCCAGTCAAAATAGGGGCCAGCAATCAGTGACTGGTATCCGTAGATTTCATTAATGTTAACACCAATCATATATAAATATTCTGTAAACCGGCTCGTTCCACATTTCGACAAAAGAACCGTCCGGGTGATCTACGGAACATGTAACTAACTAACGATCGATTTTGAACAGTTATCAGCTGATAAAAGCTTGAAGAACTGAATTCTTGTCTATGTGCCCTTAGTGTCCATAGTTGCTTCTCTCTCTCTCTCTCTCTCTCTCTCTCTCTCTCTCTCCCTACCATTCTCCCCTTCTGTCCATCTCATCACCAATTCACTCACACTTTTACAAGACTATTAAGTACACTGTAAAAGATTAATGAAATATACTCTAGAATGTATCCAAATCAAAATCAAAATTAATTAAAGTCACCGCAGATTATAAATTTTAATGAAGTAGGCGGTAGGCTACATCACCAGTTATCCATAAACGCCTGCTTTGCGTTTACTGTTCAACATTCTGTTCTTATCACAGCCCCTCGCCACTCATCTACTCTCTATTTGAATCTTCCGCTCTCACACTACTTCTTTATTTCACTTACCTATTAACTAAACAGCCGGCCGAAGTGGCCGCGCGGTTCTGGCGCTGCAGTCTGGAACCGCGAGACCGCTACGGTCGCAGGTTCGAATCCTGCCTCGGGCATGGATGTGTGTGATGTCCTTAGGTTAGTTAGGTTTAACTAGTTCTAAGTTCTAGGGGACTAATGACCTCAGCAGTTGAGTCCCATAGTGCTCAGAGCCATTTGAACCATTTTTTATTAACTAAACACATGTTACCGTGATTAAAACGATATAACAGACATACTGTATAGCAAACCACAAATGAAGAGAACATTTTAAGATCAATTGAAAACCAAAGTCAGCGGTTAAGTTCGGAACACTACATACACAAAAATACTTTTAGCCAACAGTATGCAAACAAACACTGTTGGTGCTCTTGTCTTGTGTATCACATCAATAAATGTGTAGTGCTAGAAACAAACGTAAGAGTGCGAAACGAAGGAATAGCTCAATAAAGTGCAACCAGGCATCAACCGATGAAAGCAAAAATCGGTTATAAAATAAGTAACTAAAAATCACAGATCTAGAAAGCAAACCAAAAATGTGAATACGTTCCATTGCAGACCACTGACGATGTTTTGTATCAATGAAACGAAACCCTTGTGTTGAATAGATATGCAGTTTCTAGTAGCTGCACAGACAGAATTTAAATACCATTTATAAATATAAGTAGTATAAGGTACATGCAGAAAACCGCCTCAGCTGCTGTTAAGAAATGTTTTAATTTTCACTATCGGTTACGTTCATTGAACACTCTCATTGAACAGTTTCAGTAACTTGTTTTCATGTGTGTCCAAGGACTCGGCGAAGTCGTAGGGAAGTGTAGACTGAAGACATAACGTGGACCTTCTCACTTACTGATTGCTCTTTTTTTCTCCACATGTGTGCAAACCCAGCGTCCTGATCCTATGAAACATGACATTAAAGAAGAAACCTTAATGTACACCATACTGCCACGTAGTGACAAGGTGGCATGCATTTCGCTTTATCAGGAGTGTTTTGTCGCACTCGACGTCTGCCGATGAATTGTGATGGTAGCAAGTTCAGCAAACATCTGATATGTGGCTCTGAGTAGACAAGACGGGTTGCTGATTTAACTACTTACTCGTAGATCTGAAGATGATCCTGAATGAGCGAAACATGTAATTTACTTAACAACGTCCAACTGAGGCTGAACAATAAATGAGAATTATCTTAAAACTGATGAATCGGTAAACAATAAGTTGATCATGTAACACGTTAAACACTTATGTAAATGCTTTGGAACAGTATATACAATTTTTCTCATCTTCTCGTATTGCTTGGAGTGTAGTGTGCTAGCTTGCGAGGCAGGAAGATATGCCAGACCAGGTTCGAACCTGCGAAACGGATTAACAACCGTTGATCTGGTACGCCGGGCAACCTGAGAGTGGTTTCTGGGCAGCTTTCTACACTCGTTTAGCCAAATGCTGGGCTGGTCCCCAAGTTCTGACTTAGAAAACACGATAGACTGTGAAAACACGGTAACACACAGAATGATGTTAACGCGATTTACAGGCAAATAAGCGAACGACTTTCTTCCATTATGTTGAAAACAATAGAATTTGACAAATCGTACTCCGCACGACGGGCTAGGAACCAGAAATTAATTAAAATTGTTCTGCCTGTTACATTGCCAGTTTCATTAGATTGATGGCTGTTTAAGTAGTTTTGAATAATATAACCACTGTTGATAATTTCATTGTTGATGCTGTCCTACCCCTTTTTCTCAGAGTAATATTTAAGACCAACGTCCGCAAGAACTTCCATTTGGAGAATGCTGATATAACAGCACCATCCGTACCGATCATATAAGCCGCTCGCTCGTCGAAAGATCTTTACTTTGAAGACTGGGAAGTTGCACAGGTTACACCCATACCCCAGACTCGTACCACTAACGTCGATTTGCAGTAGGAGTTTGGAACATATACTACTTTCGAACATTACAAATTAGCTGTAAGAAAACGATTTATTGACAAACAGCTTACGCGCGTTCGGGCAACACAATTAGCTCTTCATTCTGACGAAGTAATGAAAGCTGTCGACAGGGGATCTCAAACTGATTCCATACTTTTAAATTTCCAGAAGACTTTTGACATCGTTCCTCGCAAATGACTTCTAATTAAACTGCATGGCTGTGGAGTACCACGTCAGTTGTACGACTGCTTTCGTGATTTCCTGTCAGAAGGGTCACAGTTCGTAGTAACTGAAAGAAAGTCATCGAGTAAAACAGAAGTAATATCTGGTTTCTTTCCAAGGATACGCCTTCGGCAGTACCTGATCTACATAAACGATTTAGGAGACGATCTGAGCGGCCCTATTAGGCTGTGTGCAGAAGATGCTGTCATTTACCGTCTTGTAAAGTTAGCAGATGATTGAAAACAATTACAAAGTGATTTAGACAAGATATCTGTATCGTGCGAAAAGTGCCAATGGACTCTATGTCATCAAAAGTGTGAAGTCATCCACACGAGTACTAAAAGGAATCCGCTAAATTTCGGTTAGACGATAAATCATTCAAATCCAAAGGCTGTAAATTCAACTAAATTATTAGGGATTCCAATTATGGATAACTTTAATTGGAACGATCACATATATATGGTGGGGGAGAGCAAACCAAAGACTGCGATTTTTTGGCCGAACACTTAAAGTATGCATCAGGTCTATTAAAGACTCTGCTTACACTACCCTTGTCCGTCTTATTCTGGAGTATTGCCGCGCGGTATGGGATCCGCATGAAATAGGACTGACGGAGGACATCGGAAAAGTTCAAAGAAGAGGACCTGCTTTTGTAATATCACGTGAGAGAGTGCCGTGGATATGATACGCGAACTCGGGTGGCAATCATTAAAAAAAAGGTTTTTTTTTTGTTGCGACAGGATCTTCTCAGGAAATTTCGATCAGCAACTCCCTCTCCGCCTGCGAAAATATTTTGTTGGCATGCACCTACAAAGGGAGAAATGATCATGACATTATAATAAGAGAAACCCAATTTAAGTGAGATACAGCTTGAAGGTGGTTCGATGACCCCTCTGCCAGACACTTTATTGTGAATTACAGATTAATCATGTAGATGTACATGTAATTCCTGAATAGTTTCCAATCTCTGGTTTCCTTCTACTGCTGCCCCTAATATCACTGAATTTATTCCCTAATGCCTTAACATGTACCCCTTCTTTCAGTTACCCTTTTCCACGCGTACCTTTCCTTGGCGATTCTGCTTAGAAGGTCCTCATTCCTTATATTATCTTCAAAAAATAAGCAGAGAAATAGATGCGAAAGTGACAAGTCAACCGGCTTGTACCAGGCTGGAGATGCATAAAATTAAAAAAAAAGAAACTTATTATCCATCAAGCATGCAATGCATTACACTGAGAGATGTGAAGTCATAGTGCCATTTATCTAAGTTGAAGGATTTTGTGTTCGAATCACGCTTGTCTTTCTCTTTCAATGCTGTTGAAAATTCAACATCCACGCCATTCTCAAGCAAATGAAACCATGCAAACGTATAAGGAAGACGTAGAGATCATAATGGAAGACAGATCGAAAGTGTGAATAGTAACCTTAAAAATATGCTAACATGCACTAACTTACGAGCAATTTGTGCAATTGCATGTCATAAATTTATGTCGTAAGGTACGACAGTCATTATACGCCACATCCGAATT
This sequence comes from Schistocerca serialis cubense, assembly GCF_023864345.2. Classification (NCBI taxonomy): domain Eukaryota; kingdom Metazoa; phylum Arthropoda; class Insecta; order Orthoptera; family Acrididae; genus Schistocerca; species Schistocerca serialis. The sequence goes on along the minus strand of NC_064646.1, from coordinate 80,135,622 downwards.
TGTAAATACCGGGCCGGCCGCTGTGACAGAGCGGTTCTAGGCGCTTCAGTCTGGAACCGCGCGACCGCTACGGTCGCAGGTCCGAATCCTGCTTCGGGCATGGATGTGAGTCATGTCCTTAGGTAAGTTAGGTTTAAGTAGTTCTAAGTCTAGGGGACTGATGACCACAGATGTTAAGTCCCATAGTGCTCAGAGCCATTTGCAAAAACCCGGTTTTACAAATCACACGTAAATAGATGTTATGAAGCTTCAACTTCAAAGAGCGCTTGAGCACAAAAAGCGTCACTGAAAGTGACTGAAAGAAAAGAAGAAAGTGAGCACAGGAACTACCGCCATAATGGATTTATCTAATTCGTAGCAGCTACATCTGAATTAGAAAAAAGCTTTTTGTATATTTAGCATACAAACTAAGGCTGTGACTTTTAAATTATGGTTATTAGCTACGGAAACGATGGGATAATTTTGTAATCGGCAATTCAATGTATACTCAACAACAGTCGAGTGATTGATGTCAACAGCGTGTAAGCACGACTGACAACACACCAAGGAGATTGTGTTCAGTATTCGGCTAAGTGACAATGGCCTCTATCACTTATTTTGTTCAAATTTACGATCTTCTGTTATTTTCTTTAATTGAGATTTATGTTTGAATAACCAGTGATAATTCGAGAGTATATTTCACTTAGTTCTTAGAGTCTCCTTAATGTTCTCGTATAACAACACGGCAGCTATTTTCTCCAGTTCTTAATTACACAGTTACGAAATCTCCTTTTTATGAGAGGGGCTTACGACACTGTATTTTTGTTAGGGCGGCACGTATTTTACAAGAACCGTCATGCTGTTTTAGGGCTTTCTGTGGTATCCCTAAACAACTTAAGGAAAGTGCTGGTATATTTTTTTAATTTGAATTAAATTTAATTGTAAAATAAAATCGTGAAAAATAAATTAAAGAAAGATAAATCTGCGACCATTATGTATTCGGCTATCTTCCTATCAAGCGGAATGCTACTCCCACGTATCACTTACGACAAGCAGTAACTTCCTGAATATGCTGTAACATTGAAAATTAAAAATAAGTGCAAAAATATATTTTTCCTAAAGACGACAATACGTCGAGCAGAGGTACAACGAGGGTGAATATTTTCAATAACGGTAAGATGTTCTAATAAGACACTAATACGACTTATCTGTATAGTAGTGCCTGACCATATACATATTAACTAAATTTCACATTTTTAGGACTAGCGGAAAATTAAGATTTACTGTTAGTATCTGCCAACTGCATTGCCGCGATGGATACACCGGTTCCCGCCGTATCACCTAAGTTAAGCACTGTGGGACGTAGAGAGCACAGGGATGAGTGACCATCCGGGCTTGCCGTGCGCCGTTGGCCTGCGGGATGCACTCAGCCCTTGTGAGGACAACAGATGAGCTTCTTGATTAAAAGTAGCAGATCCACCTCACATTAACTGACAGTGGCCGGGAGAGCGGTATGCTCCACCGTATCCGCATCCGATGACGGCTTTGGGATCAGGATGACACGGCGGTCGGTCGGTACCGTTGGGATTTTAGAAGACTGTTCTGACGATGTATGAGGAAGCTATTTTCAATTTTGGATGCATTCGAGGAAGAAATCCCAGGGTGTTTTACGTCTTGTCAGTTTGCAGTTCATTAGGTAAACTACACATCACCGTTCACTCTAAGTGATTTAGCGAAACCATGGAAAACCGAAATAATGATAGCTACTCAGTAACTTGAAGCCTGCGTCTTTGACCATTGCGTCTTCTCGCTCAACGCTATAAGGAAATTGGATATCACGGAGTTCATCCAGGCTCCGTTATTTTAGTCGGGCAAAATCATTGTTGTGTAATACCCAGTCAGCGATCTGCCATCCCACACTGTCACACAGCTGCATGACAGTAAAGATAGGATGCCAAAGCCTCGCTGTAAGTAACAATCTTTCCAGCTTTCGCTGTTGTGAACAGGCAAGAAATTATGGAACTTGTTATCACTGATGGTTTAATTAGTTCGTTGCATTAGACGGGTACCTTTCACAGTACGTCCTTTATTTCGATAAATTATGCGCAGAACAGTAGCAGTTGTTTGCAATTTGACTGTTTCGAAAGTTGTGTGGTGGGGACAGTAAACACTGACGGGATGAATGGCCACTTCCAACAGCAGAAAAATAAATTGATTAGTTTCGACTTTAAAGTACGTAAGCTGTTAAGGTGATAGAAACTCATACGGCCTCTATCTGTGGTTTAGACTTGCCTCACCTGGGAAGTGGCTAAATAAACTTTGCGTTTTGTTCCTGACTGTCGCTATATCTGCGAGTACCGAGGGACATGGCGCAGTGGTAAGGTTCTGCGACTCGTGTACGGGAGGCCATACAGATCTGGATTTTCCGTGGTTTCCCTATATCACTTATAACAAATGCTGGGGTGGTAATCCTGAAAAGGAGATTACAGGACCGATTCCCTTCCCTCATCCTCTCCTAATCCGAGCTTGAGCTCTGTCGCTAATGATCACGTCGTCGACGGGAAGTTAAATCCTTAGCTTCCTTCCTTCCTTTTTTTCACGAATTTCATGCATCGATGTGGAAAGTTTTTCTTAGCGCGTGACGCGAAAAGACGTACTTGACACCAGAATTATAGATAATTTCTTTTTTATTTCCAAAAAGTCTATTATGCGAATCTATACAAAAAGACATGCACTTAAAGTATGTAAGCGAATAAACCTCAGATTTTAAAAAGAATGCAGTAATTGCTATTCAAAAACAGTCAGGTGCTGTCAGGTTTGAATATTACTTATTTACCAGTTTAGTAAGTCATGGGTGCAAAATACTGACACGAATTATTTCTAGATGAATGGAAAATACCGTAGAGGCCTATCTCGGGGATGATCAGTTTGGGTTCCGGGTAAATTTAGAGACGCGCGAGGCAACACTGACTACACAATTTATTTTAGAGGATAAGTCAAAGAAAGGCAAACCTGCGCTTATAGCAGTTGTAGATTTAGAGACAGTTTTCCACAATGTTGGCTGGACGACACTCTTTGAAATTCTGAAAACAGGGATAAAATAGAGGTAGCAAAATGTTATCCATTGCTTGTACAGAAAACTGACTGCATTCATAAGAGTCGAAAGACATGAAAGGGAAGCGGTAGTGGAGAAGGGAGTGAGACAGAATTTTAGCATGTTCCCGGTGTTATTCAACTGAGCCAACTGTGAAGGAAACAAAGCAGAAATTTGAAAAAGGAATTAAACTTCAGAGAGAAGAAATAAAAACTTTGAGGATTGCTGATGCGATTTTAATTCTGTCAGCGAAGGGAAAGGATTTGGAAGAACAGTTGAAAAGAATCGATAGTGGCACGAAAAGAGAATATCAGATTAGCATCAACATAATAAAACAAAGGTTATCGAATATTTGAATTAAATTATGCGATTCCGAGGGCATTAGATTACGACAGTCGAAGCAGGTACAATGTAAAATACAGACTGCTATAGCTAGAAAGATGTTTCCGAAAAAGAGAAGTCTTTTAAGGGTGAATATTAATTTAAACATTAGGAAATCCTTTCGGGAGGTATTTGTACCGAAGTGAAACATCGACGATAAGGAGCTCAGACAAGAAGAGGTTACAGGTTTTAGCATGAGATGCTACAAAATACTTTTAAGTGGGTAGATCGAATAACTAATGAAGAGATACTGAATCGAATTGGGGCACTATCGGACTAAAGAAAGAGATCGTTAGATAGGGGACATCCTGAAGCATCAATGAACAAATTTGGTAATGGAAGGAGGAGACCAAGGGTTGAATAAAGTAAATCAGATTCAAATGCATGTAGGTTGCAGTAATTATGCAGAGATAAAGAGACTACCACAAGATAGACTGGCGTGTACGGCTGCCGTGTTTGATCTGAAGACCACAACAGCAACAGACAAAACAACAACAACCACAAAGACAAAAAGCCCCCTCTTGTCGCGGAACAGACTTACACACATTTACTGTACACCGCTGTTGGCATTTCCAGAATATAACGCATCACGATCGTCGTCCATTGCACGTTCCAAAGTCAGTGTTTCACTTCGTAGGCTGTGATGCTGTTCTACACACACAAACTAGCCATATATCCAGTTATTGATGTATTTCTTTTAAATTGGAAGTCGTCAGGTTAAAAAGAAGACTCAAATTACAGAAGAGTGCGTAGCCTGCACATTAGTTGCTGTCATTAAATGTCTGAAAAAATAGCGACAGTTATTTAGCGGTAACAGTACAACAAATTATAACTTCCTGTGCTTTACCGTTTCAGGGCTCTGCGAGCAACAGTGTTACAGGCGAGAGAACACCGTACGTGTACAGCGCGTGTCTTCCGAAAACCTTAGTTATGTGTAAAATATAGTTTTCCGGGTTTCGTTTCCACCCACGTCGTATGTCAGACACGAAGGCTGTAGAACTTAACGTCCGACTACATAGAGATCACTAGAGCTACTCGAGAGCGCGTTATTTTAAACAGATATTATGTGCCTGCGGTTTAGAGTGTTGAAGTGAAGTGAATCTGTATCTGAAAAACGTTTTTCCTGCCGTCGTCCCCAAGCACAAAGTCTTAAATTTTTATTGAGAGCCATTAGTTTTTTTCTCTCTCTCTTTCTTTCTATGTTATATAAGAAATCATCAACAGTTATTGAGAAACCGCAGCGCTGGAGATTCTGCGGTTTATTTCCAATGAACAGAGTTCCGTGCTCGTTAGCGATTATGTTTGATCAAGCTTATAGCGGCATTGAGTTTTCGTAACTGGAAATTTTGCCGTGTCACTGCGTCATCACACTGAGTGGCATCGTTACCCGTTGAGAATAAAACAGTCCGATACTCTCGGGATGCGATTACCGCAAAACAATTTTTGTTTAGACAGCTAGACCTGTGTTTATCAGTCTTTGGCCGTAGAGGCCAAAGTGTTTTTGAGAAGGAACGAAGGCGAGGATTTAACGCCTCGTCGACGACGGTATCATTAGAGATGCGGCACAAGCTCGAATTGGGGGAGGATAATGGGGGAATTTGCTATGTTCTTTGCAAATGAACCACTCCGGCATTTGTCTCAAGAGACTTAAGTAAACCATAGAAAATCCTAAACCTCGAGAGTCGAACTTCTGTCACATCGAATGCAAGTCCAGTGTCTTCATAGTTGTGCCATCACGTTTCGACACCAGAAGGGATAAAGGTTACGCTTCCGACTGCACTACTTGATGTCCCATAAGGGGAGAGAATCACATAAGTAGCTACTAAAGTATATGAAAGTATCTCGATTACAGAATGAGATTTTCACTCTGCAGCGGAGTGTGCGCTGATAAGAAACTTCCTGGCAGATTAAAACTGTGTGCCCGACCGAAACTCGAACTGGGGACCTTTGCCTTTCGCGGGCAAGTGCTCTACCATCTGAGCTACCGAAGCACGACTCACGCCCGGTCTCACAGCTTTACTTCTGCCAGTATCTCGTCTCCTACCTTCCAAACTTTACAGAAGCTCTCCTGCGAACCCTGCAGAACTAGCACTCCTGAAAGAAAGGATATTGCGGAGACATGGCTTAGCCACAGCCTGAGGGATGTTTCCAGAATGAGATTTTCACTCTGCAGCGGAGTGTGCGCTGATATGAAACCTCCTGGCAGATTAAAACTGTGTGCCCGACCGAGACTCGAACTTGGGACCTTTGCCTTTCGCGGGCAAGTGCTCTACCATCTGAGCTACGACTAGTTCTGCAAGGTTCGCAGGAGAGCTTCTGTAAAGTTTGGAAGGTAGGAGACGAGATACTGGCAGAAGTAAAGCTGTGAGACCGGGCGTAAGTCATGCTTCGGTAGCTCAGATGGTAGAGCACTTGCCCGCGAAAGGCAAAGGTCCCGAGTTCGAGTCTCGGTCGGGCACACAGTTTTAATCTGCCAGGAAATATCTCGATTACATTATATCTTTATTTCAAGCTGTGATGCCTTGTATTGTCATTACACGGCGTTGTGGCTTCACTGAATGTCATTTACAGAATAGGAATATTGAAGCCTAGAAACGCCGTGTTTCCAAATAATTTTTCAAAAACCTGCGTGGTTACGTTTTAACTTTTCCCGACTTTGATCAACAAAAACTTGTGGTTACTATTCGCGCTCCAAACATTTTTTAGTTATAATATCCACTTTTCTTAGTATGTCGGCCAAATTTAGTGTTGTTCATTTCCTTCTTCTGGAGAAATTTGATACAACAGGAAGCACTATCGACTTATGGTACCACGATGATGATAAGGTTATCAGACACGAGGTAACTTTGAGTGCTTTTAGTGGGGTCTGTAACGTGTCTCGTTTCAGTTACACTCTCATTTGGATTCTGTGTGATTATATTGTTACAAGTGAACGCCACGTTGTTTGCATATAAAGAATGATAGGCATCGGGAGTTTCAATCCTTCCTCGTCTCTAAGGACTTGGCTTTTATGTCTAAAAAGGAAACCGTGAGCCAAAGCAGGACCATCGAATCAACGGCCATGCACTGACGTTTACAACGCGTAAGATAAACGAAAAAACAATTATTCTACTAAAATAATAAAGCATGATTTTTTCTGCGTCGTATTTTAACTAGTTTACGAACTTCCATTCTATATGGTCGTTACTTTAACTAGATAAATATTCCTACATAGTTCGTCATTACTTACTACGTTCATGTCTTGCAGACATGGAAATAACATTCAGTAATTTAGCCTCGTCCTCGACAAATTACTTTGAACGGCATGGATATCTTCGTAAGAAATACAAGTTTGGTACTAGTTTTTCTGCCTCCTTGGTTCATCAATTAACGAGTGTGCCCTCTGCTGGCTGTTCGTGCTGTCTGACTTCTTTATTATAGGTAACTTTACGACAAAATTCTGTCGTTACTTATTCCAAAACGATTTTCTAATTCGATTTCTTTTTAGACATATTTTTTGATTATGTTTTCTGTCTTTTTTCGTATGTGCTCACATATTGCTTTTTGTGCTGGTTCTCACTTAATTCAGTTATATTTGTACGTATACAAAACACGCTGCCACAGTGTTTGCTATGCACTTGTCGCGCAAATGTGGTCGTAAATAAGGAGCTATTTGTGAAAAAATCAGAATGCCTATTTATGACTATCGATATATAGCAGCTGTACTGTCTGTTCGTTTTACTGTTCTTGAGCTGTGGGGTGTTGCCGATAAACAAGCGAAGTTCTTCAGAGAACCTGTGCGTGATGCAAAAAAACGTTACTGTTCATTTCTTGTGAATCGCAGTTGTCATACAAGCACTCCCTAGCAAAAGTCTGATCGTTTTGTTTGAGTATAAAAGGAAATGGAAAGAGCTTGTATAAACGAACCATATGAAGTAATCTAAATGTTTATAAATTTCAATTTGCAGTGTCGTAAGTTCAACAGCAGTAATCCCACAAAGAAATGAAAAGAGCGTAATTTACACGATATCAGGAGTCTAAACATTGGCAACCTTTAATAGCTAGAGGCACAACGAATTCAGGGGATGCACGGTTACCCCGATAACTTTAGTGTGAAAACTTCGAAATTGACAATAAATACGTTTTTAAAAATTTGGATATAAAAGATTGTATCTCCTTTCTTTGTTGTTCACGAAGTGTCGCTACTTACACAACTGCAATCCAGTTGTCGGAACAGAAGACCTTTTCGGTGAATAACTCCAACGAACACCGTCAAAAGTTCCTGTTTTCTACGTTAGTATTGTCAAACGCAGATTTTATCGAAATTTACGCATAACACAGACCTATGGCTTATTTGTGTAGAGTCCGAGAAGCTTTGCTTCGACATTTCACCTCAAATATTCACGCCATAAAAGTTGTGTTTCCTTGGTGGGTGGTCTCAAATGTAGTGTAGTGGAAGCTGACGCATAGTTAAAATTTGTGATCGACTTTGCGTTTGTAAGTGTGCCTCTCAGAAATCAAGCGAATCTTAACGTAGCTTCTGTAAAATATCCCTCACATATCTCACACAGTGTCGAGAGCTGTGGTACCAAACTCAATTCAAACAATCATGCCAACAGAAAGAAATCTAAGACAGCTATGTAGCTGACTGTAAATTGTTGTTGTCGAACATTTTGTTTTATTCGGTACATAAAACGTTTAACGATACTGATATAACAGGGAGAGCTGCGGATATTTTCGCGAAGCCTAGCTCACATACTGTTAAACGTGACATGTTCATTGCTAGACAAAAGTATAATGAAGTAGTGAGACTTCTTGCGTGACGTAGTAAACGAACGCGTAGTACGATGTTTCTTTCGTGTATTGCAATGAATTTTTATTTTAGACGAAAGAATGACAAAAGTATTCTCCCACTGAAAAAAGATAGCATGTTAAATGTGGAAGAACGTTGTAGACATAATATTTTGTTATTCACACCTTTATACAAGCAGTTGTAAGAATATGAAGTAGCGAAAGCAATGCGCTTCAGAGTAAACAGTTTTCTCACGTGAGGCTCCGCGCAGAGGACATCAGCATGGCTATTGAGCCCGCTGCTGGCGCCAGTATTAGAAATGCCTTTCAGCCATTTTCCTTTTGTCTCTTGTTATCTGATCCGAGATAGAAGTTCGCTTTATGTGCATTTTAATGAACAGTCTTCACTCGTAGCTTATACCAAATAGATTTCGCTGAAGTATGAAGTTAATGTAGAACAGCATGAGTGTTTATTTTCTGGTGTTATGAACAAATCTAATTTGTGGAAGTATGGCTTCACTTCAGGTGTTGCCTTCCGTGATGTTACTTTTCGTAAATGCTAGTGTATTTGTATTTATCGAAAACTGCACCACGACAGAGTACCGTTGAGGTTTGGTACTCAGATTTGATTTGGCAGATACTTGTACAACTGAAGGAGTATAAGCTCTCCATAAAGTAAGGAAATTTGTTCTGTATAGCTATATAATCTACGTACGAGTACTTCAACTCACAAGGACGAAATGCCAGTGCATTTTTATAACTTAGAAACTCACTTTCAGGTTTACTTTCTAAAAGAGACCAAAAGTCATGTGATCTACATTTAAATCTATATCTGTTCCCAGCAACCCGCCGTATATTGTGTGTGTGTGTGTGTGTGTGTGTGTGTGTGTGTGTGTGTGTGCGCGCGCGTGCCTGCTTGTGGCCGTGTGTGAGGGGGCGGGCGGGAAGACGGAGGTTACATAGTGTGCCATTAAGATTCCTTTCTCCCCTTCCCCCTGAGTCCTACATTTCGTGATCCAAACCCGGATAGTGTGCAGGAAGAAAGGAGCATCTCTCGTATACATCTGAATGTCTCACGCTTTTCCTTCGTGATCATTGTGTGAGGTGTAGTTTGGAAGAGGCTGTATGTTTCTCGACTCGTACTGAAACGTGTTTCTTGTATAGCGTCTGCAATGGAAGTCTGCTGAGCGTATCTGTGAAGCTGTCGTACTGACTGAGCAAATCTGGGGCGAAATGTGCAGCTGTTCTTTGAATCTTCCCTATTTCTTCCCATTATTACAACATGTTAATGTTTCCAGACTGATAGACACTGCTCCATAATTGGCCAAATGAGGGTTTTACAAGCGACCTGTTAGTGCATGAGTAATTACACTTGCCACTGACCGACAAATCTCAGCTTGATGTCTGTATTCCCCGCAATTACAATTAGATGCTCACTCCACCATGGACAAACATCCCTGAATTTCTCGCCGACCGGGCACTCAAAGTAAGTATCACGTCTTTTCGTTTGTTCGCAGGATTTATATTGCGTTAATTTATACCGAGGGCCGTCTGTGAGTCTTCGTACCAAGCGCTGACACCTGTCAGTCCTCCTGTAGCTCATAACCATTTGCTAACACTCTGTCGGCCGTGAATACAATAACATTTCTGTGGGAATTACATTCTGCTACACATTACATCTTGTCCATAAATAATCGTAGAATTCACAGCCTTGGTATTTATTTATTTTCATGTCTTCGGGAGCCGTCGGTTTCCCGTTGTAGATCTACTGCTTCAACTTTTCCCTCCGATAAAAGTCCAATGGCGGTAGACCTGGGGAACGTGCATGTTAGTTTCGGTTTCCCTAATGACTGATCCAACGATCTCCAGAGATACTGTCAAGAAGATTTGTCATTATCTGCACGATAGGGTGGGACGTCAAATGGTTCAAATGGCTCTGAGCACTATGGGACTCAACTGCTGTGGTCATCAGTCCCCTAGAACTTAGAACTACTTAAACCTAACTAACGTAAGGACATCACACACATCCATGCCCGAGGCAGGATTCGAACCTGCGACCGTGGCAGTCGCACGGATGGGGCGTCACGTTGGTATCAAATGTCTTGTGAGATATCTTCAAATAGGGATGATAGCTTATCTGGTATGAACTGTAGTGACTATTGAATACTTAGGGTCCCATTAATAGATCAGGGAACAATGCGCTCACCACACGCTGACAGGCCAGATAGTGGCTTATCCACTTCTCCCAGCAATCGTTGAGGTCAACTGACCAACAGTGCTTAGTGACAACACTTATTTGACCATAGTTTGTAAATGATGATTTATCCGTGTGCAAAATCTTCCGTAGGTAGCCCCTTCATTACTTTGTTGATTTCGTAGACACCATTCAGAGAACAGCAACCAATTTTGAAAGTCAATTCGTCAAGCTGTCAGTGAAGTGAAAAGTGGAAAGGACGAGAACAGCAACCAATTTTGAAAGTCAGTTCGTCAAGCTGTCAGTGAAGCGAAAAGTGGAAACGACGAAATTCGTTGGAATGTATAATTCACAGAATGTACATTTGGCTAATCCCACTTTTACATTCGAGCTCCCTGGCAATGGCAAGCGTATTGTGTGTTGCCGCTGCTAATACGTTACTTGCGTTTCTCTCGTCGGTTTATATTATTTGCTTTGGTGAGTTTTATTCTTTACATTTGTAGTTTATTAAATATTTAAATAATATTTCGGTAAGGCAGGACGCGAACCCTAGGCACGATTAGGGTGTCTTAAAGCACACAGCTGCATCGCTGTTCTGTTTGGCGAGATTCGCTTTAAACGATAACCGTATTCATTTTTTCGGCTGCTTTATACACGGGTTGGACAAGCATATGGAAACAACGCGAGAAAGGCATGCTTGAATATACAGGGTGTCCGAAAAGTCTTTCCCTGATTACATAAATTGATAACTCAGGCTAGAAGTAAGATACAAATATGAAACTTGTGTCTAATTGTTTACAAACTATCAAAGTTTTTTTCACACATCAGTAAACTTCCACATGAGCACGCTTGGTAGCACGTAGCACATCTAGGCTATATTCAATTTCCGTCAACACATTAGCCAACATCACTGGAGGGGTCGATTCAATGACTGTGGTTATCCGTTACCGCAGGGTTTCAAGAACTGGTACACGTGTTCGGTAGACCTCGTTCTTGACATAACCCCATAAAAAGAAGTCTAATGGGGTTACGTCAGGAGAGCGTGGAGGCCAAACCGTTGGCCCATCACGACCAATCCATCGCCCAGGAAAGGTCATATTGACATAGGCACGGACGTCCAAACGCCAATGAGGCGGTGCACCGTCTTGTTGAAACAAGACATCGGGGTGATACTGAAGCAGCTGAGGAACAGCATACAGTTGCAACATGTCCAGATACACTGCAGATGTGATAGTAGCCTCAGCGAAGAAGAATGGCCCGATAATTCGATCGTTCAATAGCGCGCACCAAACATTCACCTCTGGTGCACTCCATGACCTCTCCAGGGGGTTGTGAACCCCAAATGCGCACATTATGGCGATTCACTACTCCACTGACAAAAAAGGTCGCTTCGTCTGAGATAACCATCATCGTCCTCAATAAGTGATAGCCTTTCGACCGCAAAGTCATATCGACGTGTACTGTCATTGGGCAACAAGGCCTGAACGATTTGCACTCTGTATGCACGAAACAATAAACGTTTGTGTAAAATGTCATGGAGAGAGCTTTTTGGCATCTGTAATTCACGTCAGGCCCTGCGCACCGATTTCTTCGGACTTCTCAGGAAAGACTGCCCTACAGCTTCCACACTGTCTTCTGAGGTTCTTGGTCGACCAGACCTCGGAAGGTCAGCAACCTATCCTGTGTTCTTGAACCTCTCATACCAGGCTTTAATGCTCTTGACTTCAGGTGGATTCCTTCTAAAGGTTGTCTGGAAGTGTCTCTGCACTGTGGCTGGTGATCGTGTCTCATGGTACCACAGGACACACTGTGCCTTCTCCTTATTGGTTAACATGGCTTCTTGGGCACTGCACCTCATCCACTACTTACGTACTGCGAACCTAAAACAGAAAAAAACTTTGATAGTTGTAAGCAATTCGACACAAGTTTCATATTTGTATCTTACTTCTAGCCTGAGTTATCAATTTATGTAATCAGGGAAAGACTTTTCGGACACACTGCAGATGCAGATGCTAGCCGAGCCTACAGGTTGTGGCACCTGTGCAGTGCCCTCAGTACAATGCAGCTGTCAGTCGTGGTCGGAACAGTGTTGAGTGTGATGGCGAGTGCATCATGTCGGCATGTCGGAACTCAGTGAATTCGAACGTGGGAAAACTGTTGGTGTTCGTATGGCGTGTGCTGTATCGAAGATTTAGACCGCGTACGGGGAAAGCGAAGAACATCATACGCCATGTCACAACACGGTCGAAAGTGTGTGCTAAACAATCGTAATAGATGGTAATTGAAGAGCATTGTGACGAAAAATAAGAGGTCTACAGTTGCAGAAGTCAATGCAGAACTGTATGTCGCACTCGCGAACCCCGTCGTCATCAAAACAACATGAAGGGAGCTCCATAAGAAGGGAATTGCAGAGCCACCTGGAATTCAAGAACCAGAAATCAGTGATGCAAACGCCCCTAACAGGAAAACGTAGTGCCGAAGCCATAAAACCTGGACTATGCGGCAATGGAAGGGTGTCATTTCGTCGGACGAATATTATTTCATGCTGTTTACAACTTCTGGCAGAGGTTACGTCAGAAGAAGGAAACATGGCCGAGATTCGATGATGGATCGGGCGGCCATATCGTGGTATTCTATGGACCCCATGGTTTCTCTGAAAGGCCGCACTACTGTCAAGGATTATGTGACCATTTTATATCATCAGGTCCGTCCCATGGTACGATGTTTGCTCCCCAGTGGTGATACTCTGTTCCAATAGGGCAGGGTGCCTGTTCACAAAGCTCTCATGTCTCCCCTAGCCACCGCAGTTACCAGATTTCAATATCATTAAGCCATTGTGATCTAATATGGAGAAGAGAGAAGCATGATCATTATCCACCTACATCATCGTTACCTGTGTTTGTCAGATTAACCCTAGGACGCCTAAGCGGGGGGGGGGGGGGGGGGGGTTCGTTGAACCCATAATTTTTTTATGTCCCCTGCTTTTGCCCAAGTAACTTTCATACTACATATTCCCTTTGAGTTATTGTTTGTCGGCTATCTTATGAAACGTTAGTGTCAATATATTTTATAGAAAATTCCTGCTTTGAAAGAAAAAATAAATAAACTTATTATGGGTCCAACAACCCCCCTCCCCCCTTAGGCTTCCATGCTACTGAAAATTTCCCTTAGTAGGATTTCGTATTTCTCATCTCTACAACAATGCAAGTTAGTTTCTTGTTGGTTGGTATTCTTGATATTCACAACAATCGGTTTACTTTCAGAGGAAGTGATTGTTGATGTCAGTCAGCTGTTATTTATCTTGTAAACTTGCAGTGAGTTAGTGCAGTTCCCAACACGTAGGCTTCCAGTAACTTTGGTGTCCTACACAGCAAAAACGAAACGAAGTAAAAACTTACTGATGTTGTCAACAATGCACCAAGATAAAGGCACTGTTGGAGGAGAGAAGAATAAAAGATAAATGCATATTATAATTCCACTGAAGGTGGAATTGATACCATTGATCAAGTGACGCGTATGTACACCTGCAAGAGGGGAACAAAGAGATGGCCTCTATATGTATTTTACTCTCTCATCGACATTTGTGATATCAATGCAACCACCATATTCATCCAGCAACATCCAAGATGGAATGAGAAGAAACACAACAAACGGAAACTTTATCTTCTGCAAGCTGGGACGGAACTAGTGAAATTGCAGGTAGACGAAAGAAGTACCAATACAAGAGGGTTATCTAACCAAATTGTTCAATCAATGGAGACTATTCTACAAAAGAAAATCAAAGAAGTGACAACAGAAGCACGTCAGCCTCCTGCAGGGAAAGGTCGGTGCCATATTTGTGTAAGAAAAGCTAAAACAAAGAAGCAGAAGTACAACAATCTAAGTAAACCAAAACAGTATTGTGCACAGTGTCATAGACATGTGTGTAACACACATTCAGAAAAAATTGTGAAGCGTGTCTCTTAGCTTGAAGTTGAGGACTGAGAGTAATCTATTGTATATGAACACATCTGTATTTTGTATTGTAATATGTCAATTTTTTATTCACTCAATCCAATATTTATAACAATTAACAACATTATTAAACCGATGCCTTAGTTAAAATACATAAACCATTTTGAAAGTTGTAACTTTTCGTCAGTAAACTTATTTAACACCTGTGGGCTCAACGAACCCCCCCCCCCCCCCACTTCTTGGGCAGCCAAGTTAGAGAAAAAGGCTTGGGCGTCCTAGGGTTAACTTGAAAACCATACAAGACCTGTGTTTATACATTCCGAGACAACCGGGAGCTGTTGTGAACGCCATCTAGGTTCCTACATCGCATAGGCAATGTGTTGAGTTTTGTGTATCCATGTTTGTGTCCAAGCCCTGTACATACCGAAAGTCTGAATAGCTTCACGATGAAGTTGCCTGATCGTAACAACGGTAAGGCACGGAGTGACGACTTCAAGCGCTACGTGTTTGCTTGCATTTAGTACGTATGCAGGAAGTTTGTCCGACCGTCTCCCTCGCGGCGGCCTGTCGTTGTGATTTGATCAGGTACTACACACGATGGGTCGCTCAAGTCCTATTCGAAAACTCATTCCAGTGCCACCGAAAAAAGTGTGTGTTTCGATTAAAAAACAAAGAAAGTCGGTGTCATGATTCGGTAGCAATAGGCGGCCTGTGGAACACTTTACTACTGCTCACTAATACACGAGTATTACTACGGAGCACTTGCCACAGGTCTACGCGCCGCCGAGTAACACGGCAAGAATGGCGCTGTGGCAGATGTGCCGGCGCCGTCTACTCGCCGACAGAGTGCCCGGCGAAATTAGTGCTGCGTCCGCAGGAAACAAATACACCTGCTCGGGATGGGACGGGCCAGGCGTCCTACTCCTTCCTTTTAGTCGTTTTCCCATTCTTTTTTTTACTCCTTCTTCTCCCGTTGCCCCGGTCGTGTTGAAGGTGGTGGGAGAAACTCGTACATAATTTTCTTCCCTGTGCCCGTGCCACATCTGAACACAGCAAAGTAATTCCATTAGCCTTCCCGAATCAGACGAACCTAAAGAAAAAATCTTAATAATAAAAGGAAGGAAGGAAGGACGGAGTCATTCAGAAGTCGCCGGCCGGCAAGGAGGATTACACAAATAACAGTTCTTGCGCGGTCGGCTCCGTTTGGTTGTTACGCGGGAATAATGACTGACGCGCGCTGCGTTAGAGAAGAAGGGGCTCTGCCAACTCTGGCCGCGCTTACCGCCGGCTGTTTGGATTGTTCCTGGCAGCCGGCGCGAGGACACCGCCTTTTTTTTTTTCTTTTGCCCACGAGAAGAAGCCATTTGCGACTGTGATTGGACAGTCGCGTCCACCGGACGCATCGGGACATGTAAACAGACTGCGAAGGCTGCAACCGACGGCGTGTAAATGTTATGGATAAACGACATGTGACGTTCACTCGGCTTCCTCTCCCACGCTATGATTGTCGCAGCAGAGAGACCGGCCCGTTTGCCGCACCCGTGATAAGAATTCAGTAATCCTTCTCGTGCAAGGCTGGTCACTTGAGAATACATTTTAATTACTTTCTCAGCACAAATTTTACCCCTTCTTCTTTCGTCACAGATATAAACTGTGCTTTTTTTTCTAATATAGCTACTAACTATTTTCCATTATTTATGGAACAGCTGTACAGAGCTGTACCTTTTATTATATGTAAATCTTTTTATAGGATGTGTGTCGTTATTGTTGTTGTTGTTGTTGTGGTCTTTAGTCCAGAGACTGGTTTGATGCAGCTCTCCATGCTACTCTATCTTGTGCAAGCTTCTTCATCTCCCAGTACCTACTGCAACCTACATCCTTCTGAATCTGCTTAGTGTATTCATCTCTTGGTCTCCCTCTACGATTTTTACCCTCCACGCTGCTCTCCAATACTAAATTCGTGATCCCTTGATGCCTCAGAACATGCCCTACAACCGATCTTCCAGTCAAGTTGTACCACAAACTCCTCTTCTCCCCAATTCTATTCAATACCTCCTCGTTAGTTTACCGAGCGGGGAGGCGCAGTGGTTAGACACTGGACTCGCATTCGGGAGGACGACGGTTGAATCCCGCGTCCGGCCATCCTGATTTAGGTTTTCCGTGATTTCCCTAAAAATCACTCCAGGCAAATGCCGGGATGGTTCCTCTGAAAGGGCACGGCCGACTTCCTTCCCAATCCTTCCCTAATCCGATGAGACCGATGACCACGCTGTCTGGTCTCCTTCCCCAAACCAACCAACAAACCAACCTCGTTAGTTATGTGAGCTACCCATCTAATCTTCAGCATTATTCTGTAGCACCACATCTCGAAAGCTTCTATTCTCTTCTTGTCCAAACTATTTATCGTCCATATTTCACTTCCATACAAATGCTTTCAGAAACGACTTCCTAACACTTAAATCTATACTCGATGTTAACAAATTTCTCTTCTTCAGAAACGCTTTCCTTGCCATTGCCAGTCTACATTTTATATCCTCTCTACTTCGACCATCATCAGTTATTTTGCTCCCCAAATAGAAAAACTCCTTTACTACTTTCAGTGTCTCCTTTCCTAATCTAATTCCCTCAGCATCGCCCGACTTAATTCGACTACATTCCATTATCCTCGTTTTGCTTTTGTTGATGTTCATCTTATATCCTCCTTTAAAGACACTGTCCATTCCATTCAACTGCTCTTCTAGGTCCTTTGCTGTCTCTGACAGAATTACAATGTCATCGGCGAACCTCAAAGTTTTTATTTCTTCTCCATGGATTTTAATACCTACTCCGAACTTTTCTTTTGTTTCCTTTACTGCTTGCTCAATATACAGATTGAATAGCATTGGGGAAAGGCTACAACCCTGTCTCACTCCCTTCCCAACCACTGCTTCCCTTTCGTGTCCCTCGACTCTTATAACTGCCATCTGGTTTCGATATAAATTGTAAATAGCCTTTCGCTCCCTGTATTTAACCCATACCACCTTCAGAATTTGAAAGAGAGTATTCCAGTCAACATTGTCAAAAGCTTTCTCTAAGTTTACAAATTCTAGAAACGTAGGTTTGCCTCTCCTTAATCTGTCTTCTAAGATAAGTCGTAGGGTCAGTATTGCCTCACGTGTTCCACTATTTTTACGGAATCCAAACTGATCTTCCCCGAGGTCGGCTTCTACCAGTTTTTCCATCTGTCTGTAAAGAATTCGCGATAGTATTTTGCAGCCATGACTTATTAAACTAATAGTTCGGTAATTTTCACATCTGTCAACACCTGCTTTCTTTGGGAATGGAATTATTATATTCTTCTTGACGCCTGAGGGTATTTCGCCTGTGTCATACATCTTGCTCACCAGATGGTAGAGTTTCGTCAGGACTGGCTCTCCCAAGGCTGTCAGTAGTTCTAATGCAATGTTGTCTACTCCCGGGGTCTTGTTTCGACTTAGGTCTTTCAGTGCTCTGTCAAACTCTTCACGCAGTATCATATCTCCCATTTCATCTGCATCTACATCCTCTTCCATTTCCATAATATTGTCCTCAAGTATATCGCCCTTGTATTGCCCCTATATATACTCCTTCCACCTTTCTGCTTTCTCCTCTTTGCATAGAACTGGGTTTCCATCTGAGTTCTTGATGTTCATGTGTGTCGCTATCAACATAATGTAAAATCTGTAGAATGTTTGGATAGACTAAGAGACGGTATAATCTTGCTAAATGAATCAATACATAAAAATAGAAAAAGCGGCTAAGTAAGTCTTACGATTTCTCTGCTGCTCGTCCTGAACACTAGCTTCTTCCTTCTCGTTTGTTATCCATTTACTGCCCTGCCTTCACGAATTACTTTGTCCTGTGAAACTTGCCACTTTGTCTTCAATTTCTTGTTTATTTCTTCTAGGTCTTCATACACTGTCCTGAGATATTGGGATTTACCTTTAATTTCTTTAAACTATACAGTTTTTCATGCCAGTCTACCAGGACTCATTGATTGTATGCCCCAACGATGTATTGGCATTCTTTCACTAATATCGTCTCTGAATTTCACTGCTTATTTACAGGGTGTTTGCAAATCAATTATTCAAAAGTTAACTATAATCGTGGTAAGGGTAAATAACTTACAAAAATGTTTCATACAGCAGTGAATGCAGTGTATCTTCAAGTTTTGTTCCCACGCAACAATTATAGCTCTCGACGATTTCGATAGGTGGCAGGTGCGAATGAGTTATTCCAACAGTCATCATGGAACTAAAGTTAAAATCTTCTGGGATGTTAGGCCGCGTCATATTTCCTTCTAAAATAATCGACGTCTCGACACCGAAAAATCCTAATGAGGATCCAAGCAGAGGAGTCGAAACGTCTACTATTTGAGAAAGTTACGTGACGCGCCCTAACATCCTATAAGATTTTAACTTTAGTGACAACGGCCACGAAAGCCTGCAGACTTACATAGTCATCATGGAGTCGTATAACGGTGCAGAGAATGCAAAAAAATGGTTCAAAATGGCTCTGAGCACTATGGGACTCAACTGCTGAGGTCATTAGTCCCCTAGAACTTAGAACTAGTTAAACCTAACTAACCTAAGGACATCACAAACGTCCATGCCCGAGGCAGGATTCGAACCTGCGACCGTAGCGATCTTGCGGTTCCAGACTGCAGCGCCTTTAACCGCACGGCCACTTCGGCCGGCCAGAGAATGCACAGTATTGTTTACCGTTTCATGAAGCCAAATCGACTCCCACAGTTCAGAGACAATTCATGACTAAATATTGCAAGCCGCCGCTTCAAAGACAAACTGTTATTAATTGATACATGCGTTCCACCGAAAATGGTTGCGTATCACACAGAACAGAGCAATTCAACTAGTTCGACAGTCTTTCTTTTTGCCGAGTCAACTGTAACTGGCATGTTGTACGTGGACGTGCTTCAGTATTATCTAATGCATCAGTTACAACAGAATGTGGGCACAGAATTTATTGTCCAGTAAGATGGCGGGCCACCGCATTATCATCGCGAAGTTGTCGCATATCATCGCAAGAATGTGCCGACTGGGAATGGACGTGGTGGATCAATATCCTAGCCACCTCAGTCACCTAATTTAACCCCAATGTACTTCTGTGTAAGTGGTTACATTAAAGACAACAGTGTTTGTTCCTCCGCATCTGGGTAACGTCGACGAGCTGCGACTACCGATTCATCAAGGCTTGCTTCATAATATCTGGTAAGAAACTGATTACAGATGGAACATTTGTCGTATTACAGCAGGTAACCACGCTGAACATTTGTAAATAAGAGGTGAAGATATGCCACATCCAGTGCTGTATCAAACATTTCTGAAACTTATTTACCTTTTCACAATTAAAGGTTACTTTTGTACAACTAATTTAAAAACACTCTGTATGTGCTTCAGTGCTACTTTTTCTACCCTGAATAAATATTTGCTAATGTCTTTCTTTCCTTTTTCATGATTTCTTCTTTTACTTTACTGAAACTGAAATTATTGTTTCTGAAACACATACGCTTTCAGGTAGTATTACTGCTTTGTTAATACGATAATTTCTGCATTTCGAGACAGTGACCTTTTACTGTAAACCCTTTTGGTGGAGTGGAAAGCTAAGTCCGTCTTTCGAGATATTGCTCTGATGGCTTCTTTCCGGCCCCACTCCGTCCTCCCCCCCACCCCCTCACAGTAGGCGTGATTTCTTTTAGATACTTAATTTGTCTGTTATTCTAACGTTTCGAACATTTGCGCTCAATTTTGATGTTACAATCTAGCTGTGTGTATCTTTCTTTGTTCTGTTTTTCGCAAGAGAATGGTAGTCCCGTTTTTCCTGTTGTTTGTTTAAAATTTTATGGTATGAAATACACAAGCCAAATTCAAGAATTTTACAAGTGTAGACTACTGAGAACCAATTTTTTTTCTTCTTATCGGTCCTTCAGTTGTTGTCCCGAAATGGGCTGATATCAATCCTACAACATCTACAGCGCTGCAAAGCGACCATTGTGCTCTTTTCAGCTGGTGACTAACATTTTGTCTGGTGAGCTTATTTGCATCCACATCTAAACAGCTTTGCAGTTTCTCTGCTGGGAGGGAATGCTTTCAACTCTTAACACGAGACGATCGAAAAATAAAAACTGAATGGCGTACTGAGAAAACTGTTTTTCATTTCACGACCCTTTCTGTTGCTTCCGATAAGTTCTGCGCGGGTACTTCAGTTTCTGGCACTTGTTGCCGTTTATTAAGTGTACGCTGCTTCGTACCGTGGAAGCATCAATAACGCTAACGAACGGTTCATTTCATTCGATACTGTTAAAAGTAAGCACCGAACGTTGAAATGCGAAACAAGTAAACCAGCGACAGATTGGTTTCTACGTTTTCATGGCTTGATGAGGCATGTTGCTCATCGTGGAGACGTGGAGACGCTTGTTTTATAATGTATTCTGCGGATAGAACAAACGCGAAACTGACTCATCTGTTCGAAAAATTCGAGAAATTTGCGCGAAATTTTGTGCTTTTGGGTCTTTCAGCTGTTGAAAAAGATTTGTCTCATCATCAAATATGTCACATGTATCTAGAGTTTTAAATGATTACAGAAATCTGATAGTGTGCCATACAACTGAAATACTTCGAAGTTTTATAATCGTAAAGGCTATGTGAACTTCATATCGAAATAGCCACTTAGTTTCCTTCACAAATGCAATGTGTTAGAGAAGGTACGAACATTGACGCTCGTTTTAATGCACTAATAAGGTAGTATGGTGTTGCCCTAGGCTCATATTCGGAAGAATAAAACCGTGTCGTGCTAATTTCGCTTTGTCCTTTATTCCCTGAATCGTTCTGGCTCATTCCTCATACAGTCTAGTTCACCTGTTCATTATCAAGCTCGCGATATTTCGACAGTCTGTTTCAATGACCTCTTTTTATACTGGGTGGTTATAATTAATGTGCAGCTACTCGCAGAGACCCATTATGGGCTGCGGAACTTGGTAAATATTCTATTGCGTTAATGCGCAACCGATTTACGCTGAAAAAAATCCGATTTTGGCCTCCAGGTGCAAATCTGGCACTGTGAATGCAAGAAAGACGTATAAAAATGTTTCCATATGTAATGGATTAGGCCGGCTGAAGTGGCCGTGTGGTTAAAGGCGCTGCAGTCTGGAACCGCAAGACCGCTACGGTCGCAGGTTCGAATCCTGCCTCAGGCATGGATGTTTGTGATGTCCTTAGGTTGGTTAGGTTTAACTAGTTCTAAGTTCTAGGGGACTAATGACCTCAGCAGTTGAGTCCCATAGTGCTTAGAGCCATTTTTAATGGATTAGGAACAGGGCTTGGGCAGAAAAGTTCAAACAAGTGAGAAAGGCATAATGTTGATTATTAACCGCCTATTACAGGGTTTATTCAATATGAGCACCGGAGACTTCGACGAGATCTTGTACAACGCCAGATTTGCACCTGGTGGCCAAAATTGGAACTAATTTTTTTCCAGCGTAAATCTGTTCGTCATTAAAAGCATTCATGTCTACAAGTTTCGCCGCCATACCCTAATTACAGCCCACTCTGGACCTCCGCAACTAACTGCACTTTAATTAAAACCACCATGTACTGTTCTTCTTTGGCTGTCTGTGATAGAGTTGGCTCATTGTATGATCGTTAGTTTTGAGTTATTTGGTGTCTTTTTACATACGTGAATAAGATTACATTATTACACTGAAAAGATTATTGCATCAGCCGGGGAGAGGTACAAATACTGATCTTTTTCCGTTTAGACAATTACAGAAACATGCAAGGTGAGAGGGAAAACAAATTATGTGCATGGCCTTGTGATTCCGTGGGATTTTTCAATCATTGTGACCAGCTTTGGAGAGTACATAGTTCATTCATATCAGTAAATAAATTTTTGTCACTCTGTATACTACAAAATATCCTCTTCTTCATCTCCCCCTTGCGATCCGAGTATTATTTTATAATAGATAATAGAACCTGTTGTCCGTGAGACGCTTCAAATATTCTTTATATAGCTTCACGGTTCTTTTGTTCAACGTTTTAATTTCTCGTTTCGTCTATCCTTCTTTCAGAATGCATACATTGGTTCGTTGTCAGCCATGTAAACTTTCATATCTTAAAAGTGTCTCAGGTTTATGTTACTTCAGATGTTTCTTTTCGTTTCAGTTGGCTAGCATTCACGATCTCCGTGTACATTTTAATATTTTCATATACTCTCCTCGAAGATTTTGGCTAATTGTCTCTGACCTAATTGGTAACGCAAAATTCTTCTACTTTGAAAGGATGTTACTTCCGTGATACTGACTTTGATACAAACTGTCCTTTCTTAATCAACTGCGCAACCAAAGCAGCCCATTCCTTCTACTTCTGCGGATGTTGCTATACTTAAATTAATCTTCTTCCATTTTATAGTCTTTCGCAATCGCAATTTCAGTTTCACAGCAGTGTATTTTTAGTTGCAGTTTCTGTAGAGTTCCTAATGTCAGCTTACCACTATCGTGATGAATAACTTAAATTACTCGTACATAATTAAATAAGAGATGTGTGTAACTTTATGTGTCTTTATTCACAGAATTTTATGAGTGTATACAAATGAGTTAATTAGAGATTAACGATTCACTTGTTTCAAAACAGCGATTAATGCCGACGGATAGTGTATGTGTGTATTTAAATGAAACAACCACGTCGAAAGAAATTAATTGATTGATTAGATTCTGACGTTGGATGGGAAGTGCATTAGATTTGTTCACCGGCGTAAGACGTCAGCTGTCACTCACATCGTCTCATCTTTCTATTCTATCATGTGAGCGATGGGTTTCAAGCACTAGTCGTCTGCGCTGAGGTGTCCATGCGGGCTATAGTGTTCTGTTTGTGTTTGTGTTGTTGGGTATGCAGAAGACAGCGGCTGAAATCCGATGCTTGCACACACAGCCTGCCCCTCTCGAATGTCACTGAGGCGCGGACGTTTGTCCCCATCCGGGTAACCACCAACAAACGGGGCGCAGAACGCCTGTAGTTACAATAACAGCTCATCGTGATCACCAGTGCAAACTTTCTTCTCTCCCTGCTTAGGCGCCAAATTCACCTGATGAAATTTATCCTGTTACCATTTATCGAACCCGCTGCCTACTGAGCTATAGCGCCCAACAAGCCGTTAGACAGAGGTAGGGATTACAAGCCATTAGACATATCATTTTTGAGGAAGATGAAAAAGATTAGTGTCAGCTGTTTCTTTCACCTCAAAGAACAAGGTTTTTCGCAAGCCGACGAGCAATTTTATTTTCAGCCTACTCCTGGGCCCAGTGCTCTGCCCTCAAGTCGTGGCTTTGTGACCCAGTGATGGCAAGTTTGTCAACATCGATTGCTTGATGGCGTCGCATCCCGCAGAACTGTGTCTGGCACACATCTGAGATTGTTTCCCGAAATGTGACACCTTGGGCCGGCCGGAGTGGCCGTGCGGTTCTAGGCGCTACAGTCTAGAGCCGAGCGACCGCTGCGGTCGCAGGTTCGAATCCTGTCTCAGGCATGGATGTGTGTGATATCCTCCGGTTAGTTAGGTTTGATTAGTTCTAAGTTCTAGGCGACTGATGACCTCAGAAGGTAAGTCGCATAGTGCTCAGAGCCATTTGAACCATTTTTTTGACACCTTTGCTCAATTAGTCAGCCAATCGACACCGACAAAATTGATCCCATGATATCTTGGAGCCAGCATCTCGAGGACCGAATACAAGACTGGGGGGTGAGTTAGAGAGAACACTGCTCTCCAACCCTCACGTGCCACATGACGCATACCTCTTATACTAAGCGGAGTGAAACCCAAATGTACAACTTCACACTGACTTGACAGAAAATCCTAGGAAGTTCTGGTCTTACGTTAAACCAGTAAGTGGCTCGAAACAGCATATCCAGACACTCCGGGATGATGATGGCATTGAAACCGAGGATGGCACGCGTAAAGCTGAAATACTAAACACCTTTTTCCAAAGCTGTTTCACAGAGGAAGACCGCACTGCAGTTCCTTCTCTAAATCCTCGCACAAACGAAAAAATGGCTGACATCGAAATAAGTGTCCAAGGAATAGAAAAGCAACTGGAATCACTCAACAGAGGAAAGTCCACTGGGCCTGACAGGATACCAATTCGATTCTACACAGAGTACGCGAAAGAACTTGCCCCCCTTCTAACAGCCGTGTACCGCAAGTCTCTAGAGGAACGGAAGGTTCCAAATGATTGGAAAAGAGCACAGGTAGTCCCAGTCTTCAAGAAGGGTCGTCGAGCAGATGCGCAAAACTATAGACCTATATCTCAGACGTCGATGTGTTGTAGAATTTTAGAACATGTTTTTTGCTCGAGTATCATGTCGTTTTTGGAAATCCAGAATCTACTATGTACGAATCAACATGGGTTCCGGAAACAGCGATCGTGTGAGACCCAACACGCTTTATTTGTTCATGAGACCCAGAAAATATTAGATACAGGCTCCCAGGTAGATGCTATTTTTCTTGACTTCCGGAAGGCGTTCGATACAGTTCCGCACTGTCGCCTGAGAAACAAAGTAAGAGCCTACGGAATATCAGACCAGCTGTGTGGCTGGATTGAAGAGTTTTTAGCAAACAGAACACAGCATGTTGTTATCAATGGAGAGACGTCTACAGACGTTAAAGTAACCTCTGGCGTGCCACAGGGGAGTGTTATGGGACCATTACTTTTCACAATATATATAAATGACCTAGTGGATAGTGTCGGAAGTCCCATGCGGCTTTTCGCGGATGATGCTGTAGTATACAGAGAAGTTGCAGCATTAGAAAATTGTAGCGAAATGCAGGAAGATCTGCAGCGGATAGGCACTTGGTGCAGGGAGTGGCAACTGACCCTTAACATAGACAAATGTAATGTATTGCGAATACATAGAAAGAAGGATCCTTTATTGTATGATTATATGATAGCGGAACAAACACTGGTAGCAGTTACTTCTGTAAAATATCTGGGAGTATGCGTGCGGAACGAAGTGGAATGATCATATAAAATTAATTGTTGGTAAGGCGGGTACCAGGTTGAGATTCATTGGGAGAGTCCTTAGAAAATATAGTCCATCAACAAAGGAGGTGGCTTACAAAACACTCGTTCGACCTATACTTGAGTATTGCTCATCAGTGTGGGATCCGTACCAGATCGGGTTGACGGAGGAGGTAGAGAAGATCCAAAGAAGAGCGGCGCGTTTCGTCACAGGGTTATTTGGTAACCGTGATAGCGTTACGGAGATGTTTTAACAAACTCAAGTGGCAGACTCTGCAAGAGAGGCGCTCTGCATAGCGGTGTAGCCTGCTCGCCAGGTTTCGAGAGGGTGCGTTTCTGGATGAGGTATCGAATATATTGCTTCCCCCTACTTATACCTCCCGAGGAGATCACGAATGTAAAATTAGAGGGATTAGAGCGCGCACGGAGGCTTTCAGACAGTCGTTCTTCCCGCGAACCATACGCGACTGGAACAGGAAAGGGAGGTAATAACAGTGGCACGTAAACTGCCCTCCACCACACACCGTTGGGTGGCTTGCGGTGTATAAATGTAGATGTAGATGTAGATGTAGATGAGGTGACAGAAGTCATTGGAAACCTCCTAATATCGTACCGGACCTACTTTTGCCTGGCGTAGTGCAACAGATTGACGTGGCATCAACTGCACACGTCGTAGGAAGCCACTGCATAAATACTGATCAATGCTGCCTATGTAGCCGTCCGTAATTGCGAAAGAGTTGCCTGTGCAGGATTTTGTGCACGATCTGACCTCTCGATTACATCCAATGTCGGGCGATTTGGGTGGCATACTCATTCGCTCGAATTGTCTCGAATGTTCTTCAAACTCACTGCGAACAGTTGTGATCCGGCGACATGGCGCATTATCGTCCATAGAAGTTCCATCGTTGTTTGGGAATAAGAAGTCTAGGAATGGCTGCAGTTGGTCTCCAAGCAACCGAACATAATCATTTCCAGTCAGAGATGGGTTCAGTTGGACCAGAGGACCCAGTCCATTCCATGTAAACACAGTCCACACCGTTATGGAGACACCGCCAGCTTGCACAGTGCCTTGTTGACAACTTGGGTCCATGGCTTCGTGGCGTCTGTGCCACACTCGAACCCTGCTATGAGGTCATACCATCTGAAATCGTGACTAAACTCACCTGGCCACTGTTTTCCAGTCGAATAGGGTCACGAGCCCAGTCAAGTGCAGGCGATGCTGTGCTGTTAGCAAAGGTACTTGCGTCGGTCGTCTGCTGCCATAGCCCATTAACGCCAAATTTCGCCGTATGTCCTAACGCATAAGTTCGTCGTACGTCTCACATTGTTTTCTGCGGTTATATTACGCAATGTTGCTTGTCCGTTAGCTCTGACAACTCTGCGCAAACGCCGCTGCTCTCGTTCGTCCGTGGTGCGGGGTAAGGCCCGAAATTTGGTATTCTCGGCACACACTTGACACAATAGCTCTCCGAATGTCGATATCCCTAACGATTTCTGAGATGGAATGTCCCATGCACCTAGCATAGCGCATTAGAAGTCTGCTAATTCGCGTCGTGCGGCCATAATCACGTCGGAAATCTTTTCACATCAGTCATCTGAGTACAAATGATAGCTCCGCCAATGCACTGCCCTTTTATAGCTTGTGTACGCGGTACTACTGCCATCTGTCTGTGTGGATATCGCTGTCCCTTGAATTTGCACCTCACTATAGATTACTTTTTCCGACTTGCAATCACTTATCGAATGATGTAGCTCGATCAGCCCAAGAACCTGTTATTGACACGATAGGAATTACATATTTCACACGGATGTCTGCTATAGTATTCGTATGAAATTGAGACTAAGCCTCTACGGACGCCCTTAATTTACTACACGTATTGCCTTATGGTGTTTCTAAGCTAAAGCTATTGTTAACTGGAAGCTTGGTTACTGTGCTTCGCTAGATGCGTTCCTGTTGGAGATGATACTCTATGTCCTTACCTTCCTCCGACATACGGACTGACTTACATAGTCACTTATAAGGCGATCCACAGTTTAATGTGGACTCCGAACCACGGCACAAATGGTTCAAATGGCTCTGAGCACTGTGGGACTTAACTTCTGAGGTCATCACTCCCCTAGAACTTAGAACTACTTAAATCTAACTAACCT
The DNA here is from genome assembly GCF_023864345.2 of Schistocerca serialis cubense. Lineage (NCBI taxonomy): Eukaryota > Metazoa > Arthropoda > Insecta > Orthoptera > Acrididae > Schistocerca > Schistocerca serialis. The sequence goes on along the minus strand of NC_064646.1, from coordinate 80,108,055 downwards.
AAGGACATCACACATATCCATGCCCGAGGCAGGATTCGAACCTGCGACCGCAGCGGTCGCGCGGGACCAGACTGTAGTGCCTAGAACCGCTCGGCCACCGCGGCCGGCTGAACCACGGCAGAGTTATGCATATTTCGTATTAACAGATATTGTCAGAGATGAAAGAAGTGATAACCGACAAAAAATTCTAGGACTGAGCAAGCACAGGCCTTTAGACCCGCAGTGTGGTTCTCAACAACTGAGCCATCGAGCGACAAAAATCAAAAATATATTTTGTGATTTGTCTGGATTTATATGAGGGATACAAAAATCTCTAGAACATGAGCCTAAGAAGGGTGCTATCATTAACTTTCTATCTTTGTCTTCTTCCTGGACTTTTTTAATTTGCGCAGCAATGTCGACACGCGATGAGTAATCACGTCTGAAGTAACATCAAAATGGTCCGTAAGTGTGTCTCTTGTTAACATAGTTACCATTACGATTTATGTTCTCCACCCTTCGCCGGAAATATCGATCGGGAAGACATTTATTTGTATAGAAAAATATTTCAGGTTGTAGAATGCCTCTGGTTAAAGCTCGGTAAGTGTGACTGGATGCCACAACAGAACAAGACTGGAGCCTTACTTTCCAAACTGATGCAGACACTGGACGCAGTACATGTGAAACGAGAGTTATTAGTTTCTGTTGTAGCTTGTCACTGCTTTGTTAATATTTCATAACTTTGTAGCAAACATTTTCTCCATTGTATCGAGGGAAATCGAATGTGCGTGAGCTCTCGCAACGTCCTGCCACGAACGAGAGGTCACTGGCAAACTATTGAATTTAGTAAAGGACTAATCGTGAGGGTACTATAATTTACCTGCTCTTATTGGTGTTGGGACGACGTTGTACTGTGTTCGACCTAATGGTTCAAATGGCTCTGAGCACTATGCGACGTAACTTCTGAGGTCATCAGTCGCCTAGAACTTAGAACTAATTAAACCTAACTAACCTAAGGACATCACACACATCCATGTCCGAGGCAGGATTCGAACCTGCGACCGTAGCGGTCACGCGGTTCCAGACTGAAGCGCGTTTAACCGCACGGCCACACCGGCCGGCCTCGACCTAATGGTTTTAATGTATCTGAAACGAATGAGGAACTTGGGACTACAAGCAGCTGTCATCGGCAAGCAGAACGAGCAGAACGTAAATTTCTCTTACAGATTTTATAGGCGTAGCGTCTGCTGTCGAGAGTGAGAAATCAGGTAATGTGACGGCTCTCGATTCGGGCCAAGGCAGATCGATTCCTGGCGATGGGTGAAACTATTATCAGCAATATTTGGCCCTCGAGTGAAGGAAAGGTGGCAGCTTCATTTCGTCATAACCGAACTGTGCACATCTCAACTGTCCATTCAGTGAACTATATAGACCAGCAGTGCGTGTGAGGAGAACCAGAGCATGATACCATGTTATGGTATAACGAACATAAAAGCGGATCGACCCCGGATTAGAAATTAGATATGGAGTTAGATATAGTATGAGGCTGTTGTTAGATAATGAGTTTTTGTTGCTAGAATTTATTTTGTTACATAATTAGTGTCATTTTCGTTGTCTTTTTCTAATTGATATGATTGTTGTAGCAGTTGTGTGTTTTGCTGTAGCCTCTAGGTTGCAATCTAAAGATAATAAATTCGCTGAGGATGTAAATCTGAGAGCCTCACTTTGTGGCTCGTAAGCGTATAATAAAAATCATACCCAATGTAAAGTTACGCATGTCATCGACGCCAATCCACACGAACGCCGGAATAAATATCCAAAAAACTACACATATGTAACTGTTGTGTACCTGTGGTTGCACTCCAAAATTTCTCACTGTTCTGGTTATGTCGTACTGGAAGCTGAAAAAGTGATGTATACATTGTTAAGTATACTAACATCTGTCTAATCAATGCTTGTTTCTCAGCGACCGACAGTACAGAATTTGCTGAAATTGAATCGTAAGATTTCTCAAAATCTATGCATTGAGTATGAATAACCACTTGTAATGGGTTCAGCGCGAATATACATACTCGTCGCTTCGTTCTGTAACTTGGGACGCGAGTCGCAAGTGACTCGCCGTGCCACACCCACTTCTAAAGCCAGTTTTTCCTTTACTGGATTAATTTTTTTTCTTTTTAGTTGGCACTGATTTTCGTGAGTCTCTTGTAAATCACGGATAGGCTGCTGATAGAGCTATAATTTTTTACGTTTTACCTGTTTCTTCCCTTAGAAATACGACGGTCAGAGCATTACTCCACTTCAGGTGAATTGTCTCACTCTGGGCATATTCTGTGAACAATTTCGTGAGTTCATTTAGTATTACTTATCCTGCGGCTTCTATCATTTCAGCTGAAACATCGTCATCTTCTAACGCCTTGACTTTCATTACATCTCGAATGGCTCTACACACCTCATCCAGTATTGCTTGCGGAATGCCAATATAATTGGTATTAACAATCTGTATTTATGATTTAACTCTTGCCCTATGCAAACAGTTAATGAAATGCGCCGATGTGTGTGCGGTTTTCTCTGTGTTGTGAGTTACTGCTTAACCTGACACCGTAACTGACTGAATGTATCTACCCACAATCAGCCCATGCTACATCTTCTTCACATTCTTATACAGGGTGAAAAGTATTTAAACCGACAAACTCTGGGAGGTTGTAGGGGACATCAAAACAAATATTTTTTTCTTAATGTCATTTTTTCCTATGAGAAGTATTTAAACCAGTAGAGGAAGATTTCTCTGGCGGCAAATTAATTAAACCAACAAACGCTTTTCCATTTTTTTATGACCAAGAGACAACACATTAACACAACACAATTTCAATTACAGTAGATTTTCAAAAATGCCTCCATTAACACGTAATCAAAGGTTACACCGTCGGATAATGTTCTGTTTGACACGGGCAAAAACCCCAGGATTATCCTGAATTGTTCCTGCTACTGCTACTATCCGGGCAACCAGATGCTCTTCTGATGTAACAAGAGTTCCGTAAACAAGGTTGCACATATCTCCCCACACAAAAAAGTCCAGAGGTGACATATCTGGGGATCGAGCAGGCCACGGTACAGGACCACCTCTGCCGATCCACGTTTCTAGGAACCGTCGGTTCAGGAATCGACGCACACGACGACTGAAATGTGCCGGCGCCCCGTAATCTTGGAACCACATGCGTTGTCTTGTAGGGAGCGGGACGTCGTCCAGCAATTCTGGCAATGCTCTGGCGAGAAAATTGTGATATTGCCTGCCATTTAATGGCCTAGGTAGCAGATACGGCCCAATTAAACAGTACCCAACAACACCGACCCACACATTAACGAAGAACCGCACCTGATGAGCGCTAGTAACTGTGGCATGTGGGTTATCCTCACTTCAAACATGCGAATTGCGCATGCTGAAGACTCCATCACACCCGAATGTTGCTTCATCAGTAAACAACACAGAGGATGGAAATGTAGGATGCATTTCACACTGTTCCAGGTACCACTGCGAAAACTGTGCTCTGGGTGGATAATCAACTGGTTCCAGGTTGTGGACAAACTGTAAGTGAAATGGCCGTAACAATTTCTCTCGAAGGACTGTTCTTACATTCGTCTGATTCGTCCACATGTTGCCGGCCGAAGTGGCCGTGCGGTTAAAGGCGCTGCAGCCTGGAACCGCAAGACCGCTACGGTCGCAGGTTCGAATCCTGCCTCGGGCATGGATGTTTGTGATGTCCTTGGGTTAGTTAGGTTTAACTAGTTCTAAGTTCTAGGGGACTAATGACCTCAGCAGTTGAGTCCCATAGTGCTCAGAGCCATTTGAACCAATCAAAACGTCCACATGTTACGTGCAATTGCACGAGTGCTGACTGAAGGATCCCGCTCTACATGCTGCAAGACAGCTGCTTCCCGCGCCCGGGTTCCCGGGTTCGATTCCCGGCGGGGTCAGGGATTTTCTCTGCCTCGTGATGACTGGGTGTTGTGTGATGTCCTTAGGTTAGTTAGGTTTAAGTAGTTCTAAGTTCTAGGGGACTGATGACCATAGATGTTAAGTCCCATAGTGCTCAGAGCCATTTGAACCATTTTTGAACCAAGGCAGCTTCCTCAAATTGCAGCGTTCTTACCGTGCGACGGCGTCCCTGTCCAGGTAATCTGCTAAATGACCCGGTCTCACGCAGACGCTGGTACACAGGAGCAAAGGTCGTATGATGCGGGATACGGCGATTAGGATATTGTTGTTGATAAACCGGCATTGCAGCTCGTCCTTTGTGGTGAGCTACGTAGTACGCACCAACCATAACAGTGTACTCACTCCAGGTGCATCGCTCCATTAGTAAACAGAGACAGTGCACTACTACACTGGTGGACAGCAGTTGCCTACAACTGAAGAGCGTAATGCGGTCTCTAACAACTGAAGAGCGTAATGCGGCCTCTAACAACTGAAGAGCGTAATACGGCCTCCACCGGTTTAAATAACCCTCAAAATAAAAAATGACATTAGGGAAAAATATTTGTTTTGATGTCCCCTACAACCTCCCAGAGTTTGTCGGTTTAAATCCTTTTCACCATGTATAAAAAAAAAGTTCCTGCATGCTTTTCCAGACATTTTTAGCTAGAAGGTGCGAGGATGTTCCAGTGAACAAACCGTCTAGTACGAAGTGTGGTGACGTGCTGAAAAGCGAGCGCCGCCTACCTGTGAACGCGCGTCGAGCTAGAAGCAGTGCTCGACTTAGTCACGACTTCAGCTGCTGCGGGCAGCCCTCCAAGCGGCGATTCATCCGCCGGCGACTCGCTGAACTAACCTCGTCCTCGTGGGCGATCGTGAGCTGTGAGCGTCCGCACTGGATTTACACGCGCCATTCTCCGCTGCCGAAACGTTTACTCGAACGTCCGGCTGACGTCCAGGGGCGTTAAAAGCGGATGTACGAAAACAGACGCAGCTGGATTTCATAAGCATACGCGGTAGGAATGATGTCCTTGATTAGACAAAAAAGAGATGACATATTTTCATCTCATTTGCATAAATGCAGGGCACAGTTAGTTTCCATTTGAAGTACGGTAGTCACTAATACCACAGTGACTGCACTGTCATTTATGCAGGACGTTATTGGCCTCTATATAAACGACTTTGGAGACAATCTGAGAAACCCTCTCACTATGATTTTGTCATTTACCGTCTAGTAAAGTCATCACGTTAATAAAACCAGTTACACAATGATGTAGACAGGAACTCTGTATGGTGCTAAAAGTGGCAATTGACTGTAAATAATCAAAAATGTGAAGTCATACACATGATTTCTAAGAGGCATCACACCAAGCGAGGTGGCGCAGTGGTTAGCACACTGAACTCACATTCGGGAGGACGACGGTCAATCCCGCTTCCGGCCATCCTGATTTAGGTTTTCCGTGATTTCCCTAAATCGCTCCAGGCAAATGCCGGGATGGTTCCTTTGAAAGGGCACTGCCGACTTCCTGCCCCGTCCTTCCCTAATCCGATGAGACCGATGACCTCGCTGTCTGGTCTGCTTCCCCAAAACAACCCAAATCTAAAAGGAATCGGTAAAATTTCGGTTACACGGTAAATCACACAAATCTAAAGACTGTCAGTTCAATTTTAATACCTGGGGATTACGATTTCGGACAACTTAAACTGGAGCGATCACACAGAAAATGTTTTGGAGATGCGAAGACTGCGTTTTATAGGCAGAACACTAAAGAAACGGTCCTTACTACGCTTGTCCATCCTCTTCTGGAGCAGTACTGTACTACATGGGGCCCGCTTCAGAGAGTATTGATGGAGGACATCGAAAAAGTTGAAAGAAGGGCAGCTCCTTCTCCAATATCGCGAAGTGGGGGAGAGAGTGTCACGGATATGATACGCGAGTTAGGGTGGCAATCATCGAAGCAGAGGCGTTTTTGGTTGCTGCGTGATCTTTTCACGAAATTCCAATCACCAACTTTCTCCTCCGAATGCGAAAATATTTTGTTGATGCCAGCCCACAATGGGAGAAATGACCATCATTATCTAGTGAGAGAGAGTAGAGCGTGTACGAAAAGATTTAAGTTTTTTCCGCGCGCTGTTCGGGAATGGAATGGTAAAGAAATAGTCTGAACTTGATTCGATGAACTCTCTGACAGGTATTTGAGCGTGAATTGCAGAATAGTCATGTAGATGTAGATTGTCGGTGAGAGGGGAAGTGTTGCACGCGATTTGCGAAAATCATCTGAGTTCTGTATTGTTTTTACTGCGATACCATTGTTTATTATCTGAAAGTATCTTTCAGTTTGTTCCCTGCAGTTTAATTAGGTTAGATTAGATATACTGTTTATTGATAGATCCGTACTGAGGAGATCCTCAAGAATGTAGAACATGTCAATACACAGTACAAAGAAGAATAGATATGCTAATGTACCTTCCACACGTTCCAAGTGAAATTGTCCCCATAAATGTGGAAAAAGTAAAAACGTATTGAAAAGAGTTTACTTTACTAGGTAATAAGTAAAATTTGTCACAAAACATATACAATTTTCTTGTGGCCATTACAGGCACAAATCATCAAAGAGAAAATCAGTTCACAGCATTTATTTACGTTGATCACATAACTGCGCGGAACATGTACAGAAGTTAGTATTTATATAATACACATTATTATTGCCGGCCAGTGTGGCCGTGCGGTTCTAAGCGCTTCAGTTTGGAACCGCGTGACCGCTACGGTCGCAGGTTCGAATCCTGCCTCGGGCATGGATGTGTGTGATGTCCTTAGGTTAGTTAGGTTTAACTAGTTCTAAGTTCTAGGGGAATAATGACCTCAGCAGTTGAGTCCCACAGTGCTCAGAGCCATTTGAGCCATTTGATAAATACAATTAAGGAATTAGTATATTCGGAAGCAGTACTTCGTTTCCCCGGTAAATTGATCAGGTCTCTGCTGGAATTTCCTATTACCCGTTTTTGGAGTCGGAAAACTTTACCTTTGCGTGCTGAGTTACCTCAAAAAATGACACCATGACACATGTGATCTAGTTTTTCTAACATCCTCAGTGTAACCACGACGGATTTAATTATTTTAAAACGCCACGTTTACAGGTCTTAATGCAAAGCAACGCGCTCATTAGTACGAGCTGTGTTGCGTTAAGTCAGCTTGACATGAGCTACCCGTCTCTCATCTGTGGTGCGAATGAGCTACAGTTCCATTTCCTAGAACACTGTGGTACAAATGCGCTCAGGGTTTCCGTGAGGCCGAAGGCGTTGCATCGTCCGATACTGATGAAATCTCACCTTTTGTTTAAATTTTTAGAGAGCTTCTCCAAGTGAAATATATGTATTATTGCCAGACTGTTATTATTATTAATAGAGCAGAACGACTGAGTCTTTAATTCTTTCATGGTTAGTAACGTATTTTGTTTCATGGCTTGTTTTGGGAAAGGTATAACACGATTCACTGGTTTATTCAGCCTGATTTTTCATCTGATTGCGTTCTTAACATCATATCAGAAATGAATTCGGTTGATACTTATTTTCTTCTTCCGCTCATCCTTCGTTAGCTCTCGAGAATTTACCGCGACTGATTTGGCATCATTTCTAGACTATTAATTGTAATAAAAATAAAAAAAAGACTACTCTGAGTGTGTAAATCGGATTTATAACACGTCGGCAACCGTTTCGAGTAAAACGCGCTCCGTATCTTTCAATGCCATTTGAAACAATCTAACATTGATATAATTTTAGTCAGTTTACTGCTTTTCCTTTCAAATTTTTTTTCTTTGATAGTAGGATGTGTGTATACCCTTTATTCCTATGTCATCTGGGACAAAAAGTTTAAAACGAGCTCAGCTGAATCCTACACACACACACACACACACACACACACACACACACACACACACACACACACACCTCCCCCCCCCCCCCTCCTGTCTTCTCCCGCTCACTCAGTCACCGTCCCCAGCACCCTTCCGTCGCTCCCATTCATTCAGGCTGCCTCACCTGGCCACATCTGTAGAGTTAAAACCACGTGATGTTCTTGCATCACTAAGCACTAGTCACGAATTCTTTTTTAGACAACGTGTTACTATATAAGCCATTCGAGAACATATTGATTATTCAGTGATACCCATACGTTTTTCAACAATAAAAATCCAGTACTCATCTTTTAACTCACCCTCCACAAACAGAAGGAAGGAAGGAAGGAAGACTAGGGTTTAAAGCCCAGTCGACAAGGAGCTCTTCAGAGACGGTTCATCAAACAATGTAAGATAGAATACTTTGTGTGCTGCGTAATGTGCCATTAGCATTGTCATTTCTGAACAAGTGAAATGTTCATTGGTATTGCGGTTTTCTTATTAACTCGTAATCTTGAGTATAGTGTATGTAATTAAGTACGACTGCAGTAACTTAATTGGGCTGAAGGATGCTGGAAAGTAGTAAAATCCACAGCTTAGGGGCACGTTGAAAGTTCTTTATTAGTTGTATTGTTAATTTTGAACATTTTATCATTAAAAATGCAGTTTGAGCCTTACATACACTCCTGGAAATGGAAAAAAGAACACATTGACACCGGTGTGTCAGACCCACCATACTTGCTCCGGACACTGCGAGAGGGCTGTACAAGCAATGATCACACGCACGGCACAGCGGACACACCAGGAACCGCGGTGTTGGCCGTCGAATGGCGCTAGCTGCGCAGCATTTGTGCACCGCCGCCGTCAGTGTCAGCCAGTTTGCCGTGGCATACGGAGCTCCATCGCAGTCTTTAACACTGGTAGCATGCCGCGACAGCGTGGACGTGAACCGTATGTGCAGTTGACGGACTTTGAGCGAGGGCGTATAGTGGGCATGCGGGAGGCCGGGTGGACGTACCGCCGAATTGCTCAACACGTGGGGCGTGAGGTCTCCACAGTACATCGATGTTGTCGCCAGTGGTCGGCGGAAGGTGCACGTGTCCGTCGACCTGGGACCGGACCGCAGCGACGCACGGATGCACGCCAAGACGGTAGGATCCTACGCAGTGCCGTAGGGGACCGCACCGCCACTTCCCAGCAAATTAGGGACACAGTTGCTCCTGGGGTATCGGCGAGGACCATTCGCAACCGTCTCCATGAAGCTGGGCTACGGTCCCGCACACCGTTAGGCCGTCTTCCGCTCACGCCCCAACATCGTGCAGCCCGCCTCCAGTGGTGTCGCGACAGGCGTGAATGGAGGGACGAATGGAGACGTGTCGTCTTCAGCGATGAGAGTCGCTTCTGCCTTGGTGCCAATGATGGTCGTATGCGTGTTTGGCGCCGTGCAGGTGAGCGCCACAATCAGGACTGCATACGACCGAGGCACACAGGGCCAACACCCGGCATCATGGTGTGGGGAGCAATCTACTACACTGGCCGTACACCACTGGTGATCGTCGAGGGGACACTGAATAGTGCACGGTACATCCAAACCGTCATCGAACCCATCGTTCTACCATTCCTAGACCGGCAAGGGAACTTGCTGTTCCAACAGGGCAATGCACGTCCGCATGTATCCCATGCCACCTAACGTGCTCTAGAAGGTGTAAGTCAACTACCCAGGCCAGCAAGATCTCCGGATCTGTCCCCCATTGAGCATGTTTGGGACTGGATGAAGCGTCGTCTCACGCGGTCTGCACGTCCAGCACGAACGCTGGTCCAACTGAGGCGCCAGGTGGAAATGGCATGGCAAGCCGTTCCACAGGACTACATCCAGCATCTCTACGATCGTCTCCATGGGAGAATAGCAGCCTGCATTGCTGCGAAAGGTGGATATACACCGTACTAGTGCCGACATTGTGCGTGCTCTGTTGCCTGTGTCTATGTGCCTGTGGTTCTGTCAGTGTGATCATGTGATGTATCTGACCCCAGGAATGTGTCAATAAAGTTTCCCCTTCCTGGGACAATGAATTCACGGTGTTCTTATTTCAATTTCCAGGAGTGTATATGCGTTTTCCCTGCGTTGTCATCGCAGTGGATGTCTTTCAGTATTGATCTGAAGTCCTGAAGATGAGGCTGAGTTTCGCAACGCACTTCAGTCACAACACAACAGTTAGTTGGTTTGCGTAAGTTCTACATCTACATCTACATCTACATCCATACTCCGCAAGCCACCTGACGGTGTGTGGCGGAGGTCACCTTGAGTACCTCTATCGGACCTCCCTTCTGTTGCAGTCTCGTATTGTTCGTGGAAAGAAGGATTGTCGGTATGCCTCTGTGTGGGCTCTAATCTCTCTGATTTTATCCTCATGGTCTCTTCGCGAGATATGCGTAGGAGGGAGCAACATACTGCTTGAGTCCTCGGTGAAGGTACGTTCTTGAAACTTCAACAAAAGCCCGTATCGAGCTACTGACCGTCTCTCTTGCAGAGTCTTCCACTGGAGTTTATCTATCACCTCCGTAACGCTTTTGCGATTACTGAATGATCCTGTAACGAAGCACGCTGCTCTCCGTTGGATCTTCTCTATCTCTTCTATCAACCCTATCTGGTACGGATCCCACACCGGTGAGCAGTATTCAAGCAGTGGGCGAACAAGTGTACTGTAAACTACTTCCTTTGTTTCCGGATAGCATTTCCTTAGGATTCTTCCAATGAATCTCAGTCTGGCATCTGCTTTACCGACGATCAACTTTATATGATCATTCCATTTTAAATCACTCCTAATGCCTACTCCCAGATAATTTATGGAATTAACTGCTTCCAGTTGCTGACCTGCTATATTGTAGCTAAATGATCTTTCTTTCTATGTATTCGCAGCACATTACACTTGTCTACATTGAGATTCAGTTGCCATTCCCTGCACCATGCGTCAATTCGTTGCAGATCCTTCTGCATTTCAGTACAATTTTCCATTGTAACAACCTCTCGATATACTGCATCATCATCCGCAAAAGCCTCAGTGAACTTCCGATGTTATCGACAAAGTCATTTATATATATTGTGAATAGCAACGGTCCTACGACACTCCCGTGCGGCACACCTGAAATCACTCTTACTTCGGAAGACTTCTCTCCCTTGAGAATGACATGCTGCGTCTCTTAAGGTGCAGAAAAATTTGCGAGAGATTGTTGTTGTAAGACTGTGTATACGCCCTATATTACTCTCGTGGTCCCTAAGCTAGGTGTAGCAGAATGGTCGCACGGCTTTCCCAAAGTACAGCTTCTCTAACTATAGCGAACAGGGTTTCACGTGAAGTTGTTAGAAGGATCCCCGTTTTAACTCCCCTGATCATCATTGTTACCTGTTCATATGAATGTACCAATATGTTACAATCCTGCAACAAGAAGTATGAACGGATATTCAGTTTTCAATGTGAGGTGAACTCAAACATTTCATTATTGCCTCGAAAAGGTAATTACATAACTGAGATTTAGTTTCTTTGCAGATACATGTCTGGCATACACTGATGTCCCTGCGCCACAGTACCGTACTACACCGCTAGAGGAACCAAAACTACACGGTATAGTCCATCGATAAGCGGGAGTATTGTTCAGTAGTTACGTTTCCTGCATCTGAAGGGTAACAAAGCTGCAGCACACCATGCTGATTTGCTGGAAGTGTGCGGCAACAGTGCACCATCGTATGACACAGTGGTCTGGTGGCGCAAATGCTTCCAGTCAAAAAGACGAAGAACGAAGTGACAGGCCATCTCCCTGCAAAGGCCTTGTACACACTAGTACACAACACCGAGCGAATTTTGTTTCTAAGGCAGTATCTATAAACAATCCGGCGATTGTGTATGTAGGCAATAATGTATAGACAGGCTTTTGTTACAATATCGCAGAGATTTTGACTTCCATTTGAAATGGGAGATATGAGATAATCCTTAGACAATGTTGCGCAACGTTTCATAGTGAGGCCGTCTTGGTAGACATGGCCTCCAGTTATTCTCTTTACGCCATGGAAATCACTTGGTCGGTTTTTTACTATTTTTGTTTTCCTTACTGTTAAACATCACTTATCGAGTGTGGCCAGTGGAGAAAGCGTTGCAGTTGATTGAAGATTTTCAGGCAGTATCGTGTTTGTGGGAAGATAGTAATTCCAAATATGAAAATCGCAACAAGATGAAGTTTGCCAGAATGGCATTTTCACTCTGCAGCGGAGTGTGCGCTGTTATGTAACTTTCTTGGCAGATTAAAACTGTGTGCCGGACCGAGACTCGCAGAAGAGCTTCTGTGAAATTTGGAAGGTAGGAAACGAGGTACTGGCGGAAGTAAAGCTGTGAGGACGGGGCGTGAGTCGTGCTTGGGTAGCTCAGATGGTAGAGCACTTGCTCGCGAAAAGCAAAGGTGCCGAGTTCGAGTCTCGGTCCGGCACATAGTTCTAATCTACCAGGAAAGTTTCGAGATGAAGTTGGTTGTCGATCTCTTTCGATTTCTTTCACTATCCATTATAATCACTGCGCAACCCGAGATCCCAACGAGGTCAGCCGTATTGAGCAAATATCGAGGAACAAGGCATTGAAGTATGTGCCTCCGCCTCCGACCAAGTCTATAGACGCTTTGCTTACACTGTCTAGCTACGTATCTATAGACAGTCCCTCTATAATGTCAATGGAACTGGGAATCGCAAGAGAAGTGGATTCCGTTGTGCTCGAAGAACTAAAGGCAGTCATGGACCAATTTTTAACATGTTACACGACAAATCGAAAATGACAAATGTCGTCACCGACTGATTTCCACTACGGCAACAAACGAAGCTGGAGCGGAAATGTTACAGCTTTGTCAGCCCAATCCAGATTACTTCGTTAGTCACCTGTAGCTGGAGTCACAAACGAGGGCGGTCGAGTTTAGGCTTATTCTGCGCACGCACGTCGCGCATTCTACGACAGTCAAAGAGCGTTCGGCAGTGTTCTGAGCCCTCTGTTCTGAATGTCGTAGCCAATGCCAGCATTAGCCGCGATCGCGGCGAATTATTTTGTGAAATTTTATTCCATTTGTTACGACTCGTCATGATGGTGGTGGTAAGCGACAAATTCTAGCCGCGCGGGATTAGCCGAGCGGTCTCAGGCGCTGCAGTCATGGACTGTGCGGATGGTCCCGGCGGAGGTTCGAGTCCTCCCTCGGGCATGGGTGTTTGTGTTCGTCCTTAGGATAATTTAGGTTAAGTAGTGTGTAAGCTTAGGGACTGATGTCCTTAGCAGTTAAGTCCCATAAGATTTCACTCACATTTGAAAATTTCACACACAAATTCTACAAAACCAAGAAAGAGACATAATTTGGAGGATACACGCTTTCTTCAAGCGCAAAGCAGGCGTCAGCAACTATCGCAACTGTCGCTTGGACGCGGCAACAATAGAATGCTCGTCCGTGCCTCGATCTGCGCGAACCGCCATCGTTCGTGAATAGGACTGTACACGCCACAGACGACTCGTAATGCGTGTCACTGTGATCCCGAGACAGCAAAGGAAAGCAAACAGAAAAAAAAAAACACGCGAACTCACCACTGCTGACAAAGGCGAAGATCCAAGCATTACTGGATACTGAGTGTTTTTGGGACTGCCACGGTTGGTTCTTGCGGATTGTGCCCATAATGGACATACGGTCGCAGGGGCGAACTAACGAAATCTCCTCGCTAGTTTACAGGAGGCTGTCAAGACGATGTAAGAGGTCCATGATTAAGGAATTTGTTGCTAGCGCACTCGAGCAGATGTAATTTCGATGGATTGATCTCGCGCTGCCTGCGATATGTAAGCTGTAAGAGAATCTCAGACCAGAGAGCAGTGTTGTAAGCAGTAGGAACTGTGTAGCAGTTGGAGTAAGTAGTTTCCAGCAGTCGTGTGTATGAAGTTGGCTGGGCCGGTCGTGGGGAGCGATGGCGGAGCCTGAGCGATATAATATTAGGTAAAAGCAGCCTCGCGCATATGTAGTATTCTTATATCAAGTCCCATGTAAATTAAAAAAAATCTCTTAATAATAATCTTTTTTATAAAAATTAACTTTTGACAATCATTCATCTCAATTTAAAGAATTCACTAATTTCTCCAATCCATGGGCATCCTGATTATTGTAAAGAAAAATCAGTTGTTTCCTTTTATACACGACCAATCTATCGGCCAGCATTGCACTGTGCTGTGCCAGAAAAATTTATTGTAACAGCTGATATATATGCGTTATCCGGCGACTTCATTGAGGTAAGAATTTTCAATTTATCCAGTATGATCTTTCAGGGCCATCACGCAGCACTGCTGACGTCCAAAATTTACCAGTTTAAATTCACAGCCAATTATTGAAAGGTTATCTATGACTCACATTTTTTGTTAGGAGATTATTCACATTTTATTGTTCCAAGGTTACGGAATTTATTTGTTGGGAGGTTACACTGAATGCGAATGATATAATTATATAATTATTATTTATCTTTTGGGAGGTTACACTTGAATGTGAATTATATAATTATATTATTTTTTCTTTTGGCAGGTAATGCTAAATGTAAATGTTATAATATTTTTTTTTGGGAGGTTACGCTAAATGTGAATGCTACATAATTATATTTTTTTACTGTTGGGAGGTTACAACGAAGCATTGCGGGAAGCTGTCCCCAGGACTGGGACGTTGGGTTTTTGCTCCACGACGATGCCCTACACCATTCGGTCGTCAAATTTCATCTCAAACCCATATTATCCTGAACCCTGTCTCCTGGGTGAAGAAAGCATTTTGTGGCAGACACTTTCAGAATGACGACGAGTTGATTTTCGAGTTGGAAAGTTCCTTGAACACTTTAAAAGCAGATATCTGCAGTGGAGGTCTGCGCTAAGTCATCCATCGCTGAGAATTAAGTGTCGCATTGAAGGGGCGGGCGGGGGGATGTGGGGAAGAACTACACCGTCACCAAGTTTCATAGCCACACCTTAATTTTTTCGAGGTGATAATTAAAAGGTTCGAGTAAGCGTCGTGGAGAGGGAACAGTCGAATTTCACGCTACTAACGACCCTTGGATAGCTGTCCCATGTTTACGACGCAGTTCCACGGCTTCGGCGCACCCTCTTTGTGCTCTGAGTAGAGATGGGTAGTTCGCGAACGAACGGGTGCAACGGAACGGTTCACCAAGGTGAACGAAAGGACCGAGGAACGAATTCCGAGGAACGATCGGTTCATAGTTCACTTCGGTCGCGGCGGTCTACTTATAGTTCTTGGGAACGAGGAACGATCGGTTCATAGTTCGCTCCGGTCGCGGCGGTCTACTTATAGTTCCCGGGAACGAGGAACTATCGGTTCATAGTTCACTAGTTCACTTCGGTCGCGGCGGTCACTTCGGCAGTTCTCGTTCCAGCCTCGGTCGCGTGCTCGTCTCAGTCTCGGTCTCCCTCGGCCGCACTCGTTCTTCGCATGACCACCTGTCTCAGTTCCACTTCCGACTGCTCCTAGTTACTTCAGTATCCAGTTGTTCGTTTCGTTCACTGCGCTCGGCCATTTTACTTGTGTTCCAAACTGTTCTTGCACTTGGGACTGGCTATTAAGCATCCACGACCGGTAATCAAAAAGTATTTTATAGTTACGTAAATTACATAAAAATTACGTTGTATCTAATAGGTACGTCTTTTCAGGTAACAAAAGGGCATATCAACTCACTTCATCATATCGGTTAACAGCAGAAAACATACTTATATCAAGGCAAGGTTTTTTTGTTATTCATATATTCTTTGGTTTCATCGATCTGATTTAGCAACTAACTTTCAATAATTTGCTTAATTTTTAGTGTAAGAAAATTGATATAAAACGATTTTCGTGTATCTTTCATATACAAAACATTACATTTAGGAAGGCTCTAATTATATTTAAGTTTGGTTGTTTCCAATTTGCATTACCTGCTAGTTTGGTTTCTTTGAAAAAAAAAAAAATGTGGGTTGTGGGTCATTTTGGCTCAGTAGGAAAAGTGGTGCCTCTCCATTTGAAAAGACGTAGATTGCCATAAAATCGTATTTATTATCTCAAAAACATTTATTCAGAAGGAGCTTTCAAACCAAAAACTTTACTACTGCGAACTTAATTATTATTATTATTGCTGCATTAACTTTAATAGTGCAACATAAAAACATAATTTTTACGAAGCGTGTGACGCAAGTATGATGAGAAAACCACATATTATTTGTGCTTCCATAAAGCCACTACTTCGCCTACGAACTCAGAGACAACGTGAAGTATATACAGGGTGTAAACGATTATTGTTTACAACGTAGCATAGCTATGTAGTGGAAGTCGAAGAATTTTATACAAGACACTTGTGGTCCATAAAGCCGGGAAACAGCCACTAACAGGTTTACAAAACTACATGAGCTATAGCCTATGCGCGTCGCTTGAGATTTCCAGGTTCTCTTCTCCAGCTCTCTACATATCCTCATCGATTGTTTCGCAATTGTTGCTTGCATTAGCTTGTTATTTCTTCACTGCCTAATTATGTTTGTCTGTTTGTTGTATCTGCTCGTAACGGGCAACACATCGCACATCGTCCGTAATTGGCGAGCAGTCAGTGGTCGGGGCCGGTTTTCCGTGCGCCACCCTATATTATTTCCCTGCGATCAGCCACTCAACGGTACAGTTGGCTAAACGAGAGGTTCTGCAGAATCACAGAAATTACTTCTAAAAGTGTGTAATAATTCTGTAACGAATAAAAACTCTATACTCCAGGGGGGGAGTGGTGCCCTCCATCCCTCAGTCACCTACACTACTAGTTTTCAGTTTTTCATAAGAACCATATACCAAGCAAAAATGAACGGTGAACGAGTAAAAATGAACGATTCCCAAAACAGAACGATCAGCAGTGAACTAGTTCCCAAGGATGAACGAGTTTGCCCATCTCTAGCTCCGAGGCGACCCAGGCTGCCCTGGCCCTTTGCTTCGGCGGCAGAGGCAGAGGTGTCCAGCCTGCCCGCAGCCCGCGCGGCACTCCTGGAGAGTCGCTCTCGCCCTCTCATCGACGGCCGCCCGCATGGACGGCTCGACAAAAGAGCAGCGCTCACCCTCGACAGAAAGGCCAGCTTGCCCGCAGCGTGCCCTCTGGTCGCGCGTATTGTCTCTTAATTTGTCAATTGCTGACCGGTTGCACCCTCTACCCCTGCCCGTTATACCACTTTCGACGAGCACTCTCGGTAAATTTCATGTGCGATTTTAAGATGAGATATTGCTCAACGTCCGCATCTGCATCTGCTTGTACGAGGTTTGTCCAGAAAATACGTATAAAAGTTGAATAATAACTTTATTTTACAATTATTCAGGTATTACAATATGGTCTCCTTCAAAGTACTCGCCCTGAGACGCGATACAGTTTTGCCAACGCCGTTTCCACTGTTGATAACATTGCTGAAAATCTTAAGTTGTGATGTTGTTCAGTTGCCGTGTCGTTTCTGCCTTGATGGCTTCCACATCTCCCAAGTGCCGCCCCCGAAGCACCATTTTGCATTTCGGGAACATGAAGAAGTCACACGGGGCTAAATCGGGTGAATAAGGCCGCTGGTCTGTCACGGTGATTGAGCTTCGGGCCAAAAACTCGCGCACAACGAGCGACGTGTGAGCGGGCGCATTGTCGTGATGAAGGATCCACCTGCCCCCTTTTGCCAACTCCGGTCGAACTCGGGCCACACGAGCTCTGAGACGTATCAGAACTTCAACGTAAAAATTTCCGTTCACTCTCTGGCAGGGAGGGACAAATTCCTTGTGAACAATGCCCCTAGAATCAAAGAAAACAATCAACATTGTCTTCACATTGGACCTTGATTTTCGCGACTTTTTTGCTCTCGGTTCTCCTGATAGTTTCTATTCCTTGCTTTGAGATTTGAGCTCCACATCGAATTCGTAAAACCAGGACGTCTCCAGTGATGACTCGGTTGAGAAAGTCCCCTCGTTCCTCTGCTTCCAACCAATCCTCACAGCACTCAACCCTCTTTGCTTTCGGTTCTGGCGTCAAGAGCTTCGGTACCATTTTCGCACACAATTTCTTCACTTCAAGTTTTTGTGTCAGGATTTCGTGAACGATTGTTTCGGGGATTGACAGCTCGTCAGCAATCATTCTGACTGTCAATCTACGGTCTTTAAGAACACAAGCCCGAATTCGTTCAACGTTTGCATCGGAACTCGATGTCGACGGGCGTCCTGGGCGAGGGTCATCGTTCACTTCTTCTCGGCCATCCCGGGGCCTTTTTAACCACTTGTTCACGGTTGGTTCCTTCAGAGAATTGTCTCCGTAAACCTGTTTCAAACACTCAAAAATCTCACGGCCATTCTTGCCTAGCTTTGCAAGAAACTTGATGATGTCGCTCTGTTCCTCAATCAGAGAGAGCTCCATGCCGACGGCAGGTGAAAAAGGGTAACTGTCAAGAAGCTGCCGCACACTCCCACCTTCACGCAGAGTGCTCTGACGTGATGGGATTGATTACAGCAGTAGTCCGACCTGGCGGTGACTGCAACCTGTAACATAAAGACATTATTCAACTTTTGTACGTATTTTCCGGACAAACCACTTACTCTGTAAGCTACCTTACGTTATGTCGCAGAGACAGCGTCTTTCACGGCTATCTTTTTCCCCCCTTACTTGTTCCTTTCGCGAATGGCTCGCGGGATGAATGATTGCCGGTATACCTCCGAATCAATTACAGTTTTCCTGATCTTCTGTTTGTACTTGTCTCGCAAAACTTACGTGGTAGGAAGTTATGCGTTATCCGACTCTTCCCGGAACATTCTCTCTCGGAATTCTTCAAGAATCGGTCTTACAAGTGTACTGTAAACAACTGCTTTCGAGGAACAGTTACATTTCTTCCAGTGAATCTCAGCCTTGTTTCTCCTCCATTTAGTTTTATGCAGTCGTTCCAGGTTAGGTCGCTCCATACGGCTGTGGGTAGTATTTTACGGTTGTTACTGCTTCCAGTAATATTTCGCTAATAGCATAGCTTCTCACCTCCTCATGTGCAATATTAGTATGGCTACCAAAGTATTGTGTCAGTACCAGCTCAAATACAAAGTCACTGTGTATCCTAATACGACATCTACGTCTTTATAGCAACTGCAAGGTTTAAATTCGAGGACACCCATTATGATATCTCATGCCATGGTTACTCGCTCCCCTCACATCTCTAGACCAATTGTATAACTTAAAAATTCTCCCTATTGGCTGGGGAGGGGGGAGGGGGGGAGAGGACATATAAAAAAAATGGTTCAAATGGCTCTGAGCACTATGGGACTTAACATCTGAGGTCATCAGTGCCCTAGAACCAATTAAACCTAACTAACGTAAGGACCTCACACACATCCATGCCCGAGGCAGGATTCGAACCTGCGACCGTAGCGGTCGCGCGGTTCCAGACTGTAGCGCCTAGAACCGCTCGGCCACATCGTCCGGCGAGAGGACAGATAGATTTATCCCTTGTAAACACTCTAAGATCAGGAATATGACGTGTCGGAAACCGCTGACGGTATTCTTCAACTGCAGCAGGAGCACAACCATTGCAGAAGCTGCAAAAATACACCATATTTGTATATTCTTCTTAGTGTAGATGTGTGGCATTTTAGCCAGCACGCGTACACAGTTATCAGATCCTTCCCTTTGATACACACCCAATCTCCCACACTATTTCACTCACACCATGGACAACTGCGCGTTCGATGTGCTAGGTTAATGGCAGAAAGACATCCCGGGCAAAGAGGTTGAAAGCAATGAGATTGCTTGGGATAGAATAAAACGTCAAAGAGGTTGGGTACGTAAGACACATACGTTCACTTCCCTGGACAAAATGTACTTTAAATTTGTTCTATCTCTGAAACGTTCAGAACAGGACATATGTTCATATAAAGAACAAGGGCTATTCGTAAAGCAAGGTCCGATCGGTCACGAAATGGAAACCACCATGAAAAATCAAAAATCTTTTATTTACAACAGTTAGCTACACCTTCCTGCTACTTCTCTACATAGTCACCGATCCGACTTACACATTTGTCGTAGAGTTGTACCAAATTTCCAATACTCTCGTCATAGAAGGCAGCCTCCTGTGCTTTTCGCCAACTGTCTACGCTGGTCTGCAGCTCTTTGCCTGTGCCAAAATGTTTTCTTCGCAGCCAGTGGTCTATGTGAGCAGGATGAAACTCAGCGTGAGCAAATTACGGGGTGTATTATGACTGATCAAACACTTCCCAATAGACAGGAGCATCTTCATTGCCCCTGCAAAGTGCGGCCGAGAACTGTCATCCAGAAGGAAACGCGTGACAATTGTTTAATTTGGAAGCATGGCATCAGGTGAAATCTCTCACCAGGTCCTCATACTTGGTGGGAGACACTATTGTTCTAGGCATCTTTATGTGGTCATTGGGCTCTCAGCACTGAAAAGAGCGACGTGAAGCGATCGACGGGAATACTAGGGACACTGTCCAACACATCAGTGTAAAGCTTCATCGCATGTTCACTGTGGTTTCCATTTCGCCCCGTCATATCCACGAATATTGACCATGCCGCCTGGGACATTCTATAAATGTATGTCCACAGATATGTTTCTTATTTCTTAAACTAATAATAAATACGAGAAGCCTTGGAATAAACCAATATGAACACTAAAAAGGAATTTGTGTATATTACCGTTACCAAGGCGGTATGCTACAGTTCTCAGTCGATGTAATATTACAGAGAGAGAGAGAGAGAGAAACTCATCTTTGATAGCCGCGCGGGATTAGCCGAGAGGTCTCAGGCGCTGCAGTCATAGACTGTGCGGCTGGTCCCGGCGGAGGTTCGAGTCCTCCCTCGGGCATGGGTGTGTGTTTGTCCTTAGGATAATTTAGGTTAAGTAGTGTGTAAGCTTGGGGACTGATGACCTTAGCAGTTAAGTCCCGTAAGATTTCATACACATTTGAACATTTTTTCATCTCTGATACAGTTATAATTTGTTGCAAAGTTCTCCATTGACAACAGAGTCGTTTTTAAAACGGGAAATGAATAATATAAAAAATTGTGCCGATTGGTAGCGGGGAAGAAAATTATTCAACATACACACAAAGACAGACACACAACACCAACAAACACACACACAGACACACACACACACACACACACACACACACACACACACACACACATTGCCACCATTTACAAATAAATATATATACTCTTTCTCTCTATCACCGAAACGAATGGTGAGAGTACAGAAGCGTCTCGAGTGTTATGGGACGCTTTTTCCAAAACTGCTTCAAAACCTTATTATTGGGCAAATTTTTTAGATGAGGATACCCCATCCATTTAAATTATTAACGCTGGATGTAAATTTGCCCACAATTAAGTCTAACAATGTGCGGCAGCCGCCACGCTGACGCACGAATTCAGATCGTCAGAACGGCGGACATCCGACGCAGTATGACTGATTTGTGATGAGACCCATAGGAAATGTAATGCACAGGCTGCATAGCGCATGAATCTCGTAATTCGATCTTCTAACGAAAACACTTTCCATTTATTTATCCACTTTGACGTCTTCATATATGAACTGTTTTAGTGCGAGAGATATAAGGTAGTTCACAGACTGGCAGGGCACGAAGTGATATTTTTAAAATACCATATTCTCCCACTGTCGAGCACTTCAATCTGTTCAAACACACATCAGTTTTCCAAGTAGATCTTTGGCTTTTCAGCTTCATTTTCTGCTCCCAAAACTTTATCAGTCTTTCCGATCTGGCTGCTCTTTCTTCATCAGTTATGGTGTATTGTTTTCGTTTATTTTTAGCTGAAGTTTCGTGTCTCTGTTCTTCAGACTCGCCTTTTCTTCTTTGTTTCCAGTCTGTTGCTTTGTTATATTTAACTAGAAATCATGCTTGACCTCTTTGAACCAGTTATTCATGGCTTTATTTTTCCAAAAGTAGTTGCGTAGTTCTATTTCACTAGTACCTATTTTTTCCGCTAATCTTGACGTATTACAGAAAAAAGCGATCCTCCTTTTTGCCATTGTATCTGTTACTGTGTCACTTTCTCGATAGACCAATTCATTAGGCAACAGTCTCCATCGGTGGTGCACGTGTTTTTTGTTGTTGTTCTCGTGCTTCTTCTGTCTTCCCTATGTAGTTCATGTATTGTTGATTTGGTGTTCAGTTTGAATAGTGTCTCCCTTGCGAAATACTTCAGGTTCAACAACGGAGTAGTCATTTATGAATTCGGCTTCCATCCAGAGATATTTCTTCTTGCAGGTAGACCGGGTGTTTCGTTGAGCTTGTTTCAATTTCAGCCGGAGCGCCACAAATTAATAATGAAGCAAATGACAGAACAAATGTCAACTGAGAAATATTGCTCGCATATTTTAATAAGATAACAGACGTCATTGGATGTTATTGAAGAATATTCCGTATCTTCAGATATATCTGTGTCGTCGATGCTGGGTTGTGACAAACTTGTACTCAACATGACGCTCTTACTACGGTAGTCTGATAATGAAAAAGACACGCGCACCACAAAACTCAATAAAGAGCTCGCTTTTCTGTAGGTTGCAGCTGGTGAGGAGAATGGCTGCTGACTCTTCGTTCGGGGACGAAGATGCACTGTGGAATTACAAAACACTTCTACGTCAATGGCGGTACGTTAGCGGAGTGAGCACTGTATCACTACTTGCGTTGGGAATTCCGTGCTTCTTCGCAACTCCTGAGTTATCATTCCAGGTTTGCGAAGCGAATGAAGCCTCTTACTTCCTTACCATAACGGTGGGTTTTAATATCGACTCAGGACGCCCACTAGCGGAGTTGTATCACAGGCGTCAGCACTGATAAAAGAGTTCTGTACTGCTACCTGCAGACTTCTCTTTATCAGATGGACAAAGCTCTGTTATCTAGACCGCGTAGGCCGTATAGTCAGCCTGATGGTCGCTAAAGATGCGATAACACTTCTCTACAGACATTATGTTGAAGCTGAACTTCCCATTCTGTCTCACGTCGTTGCTGACATGGGCAATGTTTCGTCGCTGCTTCTTGCAGCGGAACAGTATTACAAATGCACCACACTTCTCCCTACACTATATCGCTTCTGATTTCTTCACCAGCGTATGGCTCACTGAGACAGTGGAAAAGCATCAGCTTAAAACTCAAAACATCCATTATTTCATGCGTACCAGGTATTTCTTCACTCTTTTTATATTTAGTCTGATTTTCATCTTATGAGTATCTTTGTGTTCCAGAAAAGAGGCAGGTCGTTCTGAGCTTGAGATTCTGTGTTAAAAATAGACAAGTGATTAGAAAAGCGGCCTGAGACGTCGAAGGGAGCAAAGCTGTACCTACTTCATTGTATTTACGTTTCGATGTGGTTTAAGTTTGACTGTATTCTTCCCACAATGCTTGGTCGCATGTAGGCAGAGTGTTACAGTGATGGTACGAGCTTTCTCGAACAATGGAGAGATGAAAACGCATCAATTTGTAATAAGCACCATGACCCAGTAACGACTGTATCAGAAGCTACGAAGCCACTCCCGCAGTGCAATACGTGAGCCAACGAACCGTCACTTGTGCAATGTAACCAACTCATTTATTACTCGTACGTACGTTCTTGGTAACATTGGAGGTTGGACAAAACGTGAACAATATAAGAGGCGCTGTTCTCTTCATCTGATTGCACACATAACGTCACGTGATAAGTCTTGTACTCAAGACATCTGTCGAGAATGAAGAATATTTTTTTACAAGAATTTTAGCTGCCTGTCATACTGTCTGATCAACTGTCCGGTTGTCCCAACATGTACGACTGTACTCTATGCAAGACGTGATGGTTGTATGGAAGCTTGGGGATGCCACTCTGAAAAACTTCTGTGAATAATAAGGATTTTACCTTGATTGCAGCAGCTTGCGAGAAGTATGGTATTAAAGCTTTACTTACATTTAACCAATACTAGTTTCAAGGTCTAAAATTCCATCATTAGATGGCTCTTCTAAGCTGAGACCTCGCTTTATGGTCGTCAGTTGTTCGTTGCTCTTAGGTAAACAAAACCTTTCGTTTAAAATTCAGTAAACACATGTTACTCCATAAATCACGCGGGAAAAGGTCTTAGAGTTGATTAGTATATAATTTGACGTTATATGTGTTACAAGTGTGCTTTATACAGCGTCTGTAACTTAACGCTTTTGCTACTGTAATATCTTTGGCACTAATATTTTTATTTTCATCACCCATATGAAGCTAGACCACGTTTTGCAAATGTTGACCATAGTGCGTCGCACCTTAAAACTCACAACTGTGCTGACTAAATCGATAATTAGTGAATCGTACGGTACATTCATAGTGCACTCGCAACAGAGAATTTAGAAAGGTGCAATAGAAACATTTGTCGAATGTTACGGTCAAGAACATAAATCAAGTAAGTTTTCCCCAAGTTAAAGATTAACCAACTTTAACATCATTTCCAGCATGGTTTCTCAAATTAGAAATCTTTTCCACATGGTTACAGAATTGTAAACTAACAAATGTTTATCTTAGAGTGTAAAATTGTTACAGCCCACAAAGCGATGCCCGATAAGCTTAAAAAATCCAGAACCGCTAACGGTTAAATTCAAATAAACTTTTATACCACACTTGTGACAAGTTCTTGTATTCAGTCCCTATTATTCTATTACAAACAAGTTTCTCACACTGTTTCAATGCAACAAAATACACGTTTGAGGGTTGCAAATTATATAAATAAATAAAATTATTACAATATGTACCTACTTAGATTTTTATCGTCATCACCAGACCAATGGGGAATTTGAAAATGTCACATTTTCGCTTATAAGGTTTCCCGGATAGGGTTCCCTTTCTTTCATTTACGTGCTTTCCTCTCTTCGTCATCCTTGAAAGTTATTTTCATCATCACGGAAACACTCTGCAGCATCTCTGCTGTATCTTAGGTTCCGTTTTCGCTGTGTTGTATCCTCCCCATAAAGCTCCTTATCTATCCACATTTCTTCCATTGCAGGATCTCCGTGTATACTGAATTTATCAGTTGCCTTCTGAGTTGTGTAGTTCCCTTACTCTCATGATTTCTTTCCTGTATAAAATGGTGTCATGATACTTGTGATATTCAGCACTGAGCATTGCATTGTTCTTTAGCATTAGAATTGCAGTCCACTTCAAGGATTGTTTCTAACTTACGGAGAGGTTCGTCTCTGCTGCTGATCGCTTCGTATTTAATATCGAATTTGTTTTGAAGATTTTCGCTTAATGTTACTGTTGAAGTTACGCTGGCGAAGAGTATTTTGTTCCACAAACTTTCACCACTTCTTTCCAGTAGTATCTATGTTTACTATGTTTCTTTGTTCGCACGTTATCGTTGTAGACGACGATAGTCAATTATTGTGTTATGATGACTTTGCAAGAGGAAACTAAATCAACATTTAAGAATAAAATATACAGTAGTTGATAGTTGATGAAACTCACGACACTGAAACTATGTGCTGCGTCTGTACTCGAATGCTAATCTCACCTCTCACAACAGTGTTCTTACCATTCTAGTTCATAATTCGAAGTCATAATACGACTCAAACATATCAGCCAATATTTCTCTCCTACTCCCCATAATTTGTTTTCTATTTTAAATGTCTAACAGCACAATGGTGCTTAAATGAAGCTTTAAGTTTTACTGATGATAAATTATGCCTGTCAAGACTTTGACCCTCATCTTTAGAGCCATCTGGATTTGTGTGCGCTCTCCTAATGTTCTGCAGATGGACACCAACCTACCTTTTATTGGACAAAGTTAGAGAACTACACGAAGATAATGGTTAAAACTATAAAACACGTCGTACATGATTGACAGTATCGTTTGTGAATAGTTATGAGGATGTTCAGTTTCCCTTTTATACTAATGTTTTACCAGCTCACGGTGGCGTCATCTAAAGATTTTCTCCTTCTGAGCTCCAAAGCTCCGATACGATAACCGCTTTACATTTTAGCTTCAAGTTTATCCACGAAGTGAAATATTTTAGAAAGAAGGCTACAAGGTAACTTTTGTAACATTTCTTTCCGTTGTTTCAGGTATGGAGTGTATCCATAGAAGCAAAGACTACCTACTTTAATTAACCGACCAGAAGAGCCACAACTTCCACAGTGTATGAGGTAACTCACCAACTCCACACAGATACTCTACCTAAGTTAATGATGGGCCCTCGTTTCAGGACTCTTATTCGAACATATTTTGATAATGATTCAACATCTTCCATAAACTTTGATTATTATTGGGGCACTTCGTGTTGTTCCAAGAAGGTAACTGTTATTGTAAGTTAGATAGTTACCCTCCTGAACGATACACCAACGGTGTTTTTAATGTGAATGGTGACCAAGGCAGAGTGAGTGTCCAGGTGACGTGTGAAAAATGGACAAGTAATAGACAGCTAGTACCTTTAGTTGTCTGTTCAGATGTATCGGTCAACAACCTATATGTCCAGTTTCAGTTTGCCACTGTAAGATAATGTCTGATATTCAGTATAGGTAATTTGTCGGGGAAATAATCGAGACATTTTTATTGAATTTTTTACAGGTACTATATTTCCCTGGCTTGACTTTATTTCTTCGACTTTTTGTGCAATCCTAATTTAGTCATATAAGCACACGCCGAAAGTTTTCAGTAACTTGTTTCATTTAGTCTAATCTTTATTGCTGATAACCACGATGCGGAACGCCCTAACCAAACAACAGCAGAAACATACTAATCTTTATCTATCTCTGACAATTTTCCCTCTTCTGCTCTTCCCTGTTGCAAGTTAATTCTTCTTTCTCTCTGATTCTACCTTTTGCATTTCATACGTCGTCTCTTGAAATCCATGCTGTTAACACCACACGTCTTCTCCAGTTTCCCTATGGTCATCGTTACACTTTCACACATGTATTCTGTATTTGATATCGTTTATTGTTGTGGTCTTCAGTCCGAAGACTGGTTGGATGCAGCTCTCCATGGTAATCTATCTCTGCAAGCCTCTTCTTCTCCTCATAACTACTGCAACTTTCATCCACTTGAAGCTGCTTATTGCAGTCGGACTTCGCTCTTGTTTTGTAACTTTTAGCCGTTTCCTACATACACTACAGTCCATAATCAAATGGAAGGTTCCTTGATGCTTCAGGACGCGTGGTATTCCGATCCCATCTTTTAAGCAAGTTGCGCCATAACATCCTCTACTCTCCAGTTCCTTACTTAGTCGATCCATCCATCCAATCTTCAGCGTTCGTCTTTAGCAGCACGTTACAAAAGCTTGTATTCTGTTATTGTCTGTACTGCTTACTGACCTCGTTTCACTTCAGTATAAGGCTACACTCCAGACAAATACAACCATAAAAGTCTTTCCAACACTTAATTTTAAATTATGTGTTAACAAATTTATTTTCAGGAACTATTTTCTTGCTAGTGCCAATCTGCATTTTGTATCCTCTCTACTTCGGCCAGTGTCACTCATATTGCTGTCCAAACAAAAAAAAATTGCTACAACTTTTTAGTTCTCACGTTCTAATCTAATTCTCACAGCATCATTTGATATTGTAGAGTTTTGTGTATGGCTGTGGCGATCTAGAGCACTAGACTCTGGCCGTTAGGCAATGACATCACGATTGTTAAATGATTCGAGCCCTGCTACTTTTCTACTTTAGGCCCACGCACTAGAGCGACGGTTACCCAGCCATTGCCATGCTGTGCGGCGTCATTATTAGTAAGGGTGAAGTTCAGAATCCCTCCACAAAACATGTCTACCGGACATTTCAGATTTGTGAAGTGTACAAAGGAGACAGGGGTAAATCTTATTACATGTCCACCATGCCGTTGGTTATCAGGACCAGGAATCATCGTAAAATAAATGAGTCCGAATCTGTTTCAGTGTGGGTCAAAGGTATCGATAACAGCAAGAGAATTAAAATCGTCGGTGATCTCGCACATTACTATAGAAATTAAATAAAGTCTTCCTTTTACCCTATCGCTAAAAAAAAAAAAAACTGTGGTGTCACCGCCAGACACCACACTTGCTAGGTGGTAGCCTTTAAATCGGCCGCGGTCCGTTAGTATACGTCGGACCCGCGTGTCGCCACTATCAGTGATTGCAGACCGAGCGCCGCCACACGGCAGGTCTAGAGAGACTTCCTAGCACTCGCCCCAGTTGTACAACCGACTTTGCTAGCGATGGTTCACCGACAAAATACGCTCTCATTTGCCGAGACGATAGTTAGCATAGCCTTCAGCTACGTCATTTGCTACGACCTAGCAAGGCGCCATGTTCAGTTACTACTGACATTGTGAATAATGTACAGTCAAGAGCGACGTTCACCATTTATGGATTAAAGTTAAATATTCCACCAGCTACGTCCGTTTTTCTAAATTCTAATTTCCTTGTCCTGTTCCAGACGTCACGCCAGCCTGCGTGAGCTAAAACGCGTGCCTTTCGGCTTCCTCTAATAATCACGGTGTTGGCTCTCCTGCCAACCCACAACAAAAACCTACACATCGGTCTTGCCAAAATCACTCTAGCGAAGATAGGGGCTGCAAATGGGAGAATCTGTTGAGATAAGTGACTTTGACAAAGAGCAGATTATTATTACGCAGAGGTGTGAATGAGTAATCTAGAAGCTGGTCGAATGTTCACGTGCTACCGTCGTCAGCATCTACGGAAAGAGGTAGCAAAACAGTGAAACTACCACTAGGCTCTAAATGGTGGGACGGGAGGTTTGTCTGTCCCGTAAAGTTGGATAGGTGGCATTTCTGCTGAAGGAGCACATGTGTTTCGGAGCACACCATTCATCGTACAGTGTTGAACATGGTGTCTCGCAGCAGACCACCCCTTTGTGTTTACGACCCAACGAGAATACAGTTGTGATTGCAGTGGGCACGGGACCATCGGGATTCGACCGTGGATCAATGGAAACGTGTCGGCTCTTCGGGTGAATCACATTTTTGCTGCAACAGGTCTCTGCTCGACTCCACAAACGCCGTCATCGAGGTGAACGGCGGCTCGAAATGTGCAGCGCGCCACGGACGCCGACTGATGAGAGCAGTATTATGCTATGGGACACATTCTCCTGCGCTTGTTCGGGACCTGTAGTAGTAATCGAAGACGGCGATGTCGTCTTTCAGCAGCATGGTTGTCCGTGTCTCGGAGCCAGAACCGTGCTACAGTGGTTTCAGGAGCATTATACGAGGTGCATTCAAGTTTTAAGGCCTCCGATTTTTTTTCTCCGGACTGGAAAGAGATAGAAACATGCGCATTGTTTCAAAATGAGGCCGCGTTCTTTGTCAATACGTCCCAGAGACGGCAGCACCGTACGGCAGATGGAATTTTACCGCCAGCGGCGAGAATGAGAACTGTTTTAAATACATAAAATGGCGACGTTTTCCTTACTTGAACAGCGTGCAATCATTCGTTTTCTGAATTTGCGTGGTGTGAAACCAATTGAAATTCATCGATAGTTGAAGGAGACATGTGGTGATGGAGTTATGGATGTGTCGAAAGTGCGTTTGTGGGTACGACAGTTTAATGAAGGCAGAACATCGTGTGACAACAAACCGAAACAACCTCGGGCTCGCACAAGCCGGTCTGACGACATGATCGAGAAAGTGGAGAGAACTGTTTTGGGGGATCGCCGAATGACTGTTGAACAGATCGCCTCCTGAGTTGGCATTTCTGTGGGTTCTGTGCACACAATCCTGCATGACGACTTGAAAATGCGAAAAGTGTCATCCAGGTGGGTGCCACGAATGCTGACGGACGACCACATGGCTGCCCGTGTGGCGTGTTGCCAAGCAATGTTGACGCGCAACGACAGCATGAATGGGACTTTCTTTTCGTCGGTTGTGACAATGGATGAGACGTGGATGCCATTTTTCAATCCAGAAACAAAGCGCCAGTCAGCTCAATGGAAGCACACAGATTCACCGCCACCAAAAAAATTTCGGGTAACCGCCAGTGCTGAAAAAATGATGGTGTCCATGTTCTGGCGCAGCGAGGGCGTAATCCTTACGCATTGCGTTCCAAAGGGCACTACGGTAACAGGTGCATCCTACGAAAATGTTTTGAAGAACAAATTCCTTCCTGCACTGCAACAAAAACGTTCGGGAAGGGCTGCGCGTGTGCTGTTTCACCAAGACAACGCACCCGCACATCGAGCTAACGTTACGCAACAGTTTCTTCGTGATAACAACTTTGAAGTGATTCGTCATGCTCCCTACTCACCTGACCTGGCTCCTAGTGACTTTTGGCTTTTTCCAACAGTGAAAGACACTCTCCGTGGCCGCACATTCACCAGCCGTGCTGCTATTGCCCCAGCGATTTTCCAGTGGTCAAAACAGACTCCTAAAGAAGCCTTCGTCGCTGCCATGGAATCATGGCGTCAGCGTTGTGAAAAATGTGTACGTCTGCAGGGCGATTACGTCGAGAAGTAACGCCAGTGTCATCGATTTCGGGTGAGTAGTTAATTAGAAAAAAAATCGGAGGCCTTAGAACTTGAATGCACCTCGTAGTAAACTCACGCTGACGTCTCGGCGAGCAAATTCGCCTGATGTAAATCCTATGGAACCCATCAGGGTCGTTACCGCACACCATCATGGCGTACGCAGATCAGCGGCGCGCTGTTTACGACTATTACATGACCTCCAAAAACCTACCAACAAACTGTCAGATCTCCGATACGCAGAACCAGTTATGTATTTCGTTCCGAGGTGGGACAAACAATTGCTTCTTTGAATTACCCCGCCGGCGTTCGCGGAAATAATATTGACTTTCTTTCGGAAATTCCTGAAATCCTCCGAAACACTATCTTCTTGCCGAACCGCCTATATACGAGCACGGCTCTAAATTCGTTTCGTTTGCGTTGCAATCCGAACTGATGATGAACGCAGTGACTAAAGACATTCTGAGGAATGGAACGCACAAACGTCTTGCGTATTGTCTCCTGTCAGAGACAGCAAAGGACTTGGAAGAGCAGTTGAACGGAATGGATAGTGTCTTGAAAGGAGGATATAAGATGAACATTAACAAAAGCAAAACGAGGATAATGGAATGTAGTCGAATTAAGTCGGTTGATGCTGAGGGAATTAGATTAGGAAATGAGACATTTAAAGTAGTAAAGGAGTTTTGCTATTTAGGGAGCAAAATAACTGATGATGGTCGAAGTAGAGAGGATATAAAATGTAGACTGGCAATGGGAAGGAAAGCGTTTCTGAAGAAGAGAAATTTGTTAATATCGAGTACAGATTTAAATGTCAGGAAGTCGTTTCTGAAAGTATTTGTATGGAGTGTAGCCATGTATGGAAGTGAAACATGGACGATAAATAGTTTAGACAAGAAGAGAATAGAAGCTTTCGAAATATGGTGCTACATAAGAATACTGAAGGTTAGATGGGTAGATCACATAACTAATGAGGAGGTATTGAATAGGATTGGGGAGAAGAGAAGTTTGTGGCACAACTTGACTAGAAGAAGGGATCGGTTGGTAGGATATGTTCTGAGGCATCAAGGGATCACCAATTTAGTATTGGAGGGCAGCGTGGAGGTCAAAAATCGTAGAGGGAGACCAAGAGATGAATACAGTAAGCAGATTCAGAAGGATGTAGGTTGCAGTAGGCACTGGGAGATGAAGAAGCTTGCACAGGTTAGAGTAGCATGGAGAGCTGCATCAAACCAGTCTCAGGACTGAAGACCACAACAACAATTGTCTGCTTGCGCTTTCACTATGCTACCCCAGAAGAGGCGCGATAAATATGCCACCCCTTTTGTCTCCGTAGAAGTATTCTGGTCTGCTGTTCTCCTGTGTGCACCCCTCTACAGCGTTACGATTAGAAGCCGCATCCATATGAGCGAGTCCAGCACCCGTTCACTGTTGCTTGGATTTATCAAGATTTGATGCAAGTTGCCATCCATTAATTATATTGATATTTTGTCGAAGTCGATGCGAATTTCTATAGTGTTGCCTAAAGAGAATACCTTCCCGTGATTAACTGTAGCGCCAGCAAACATTATGATAACACACTCTAATTGTCGTTTAT
Source organism: Schistocerca serialis cubense (assembly GCF_023864345.2). Classification (NCBI taxonomy): domain Eukaryota; kingdom Metazoa; phylum Arthropoda; class Insecta; order Orthoptera; family Acrididae; genus Schistocerca; species Schistocerca serialis. Next base: position 80,076,118 of record NC_064646.1, on the reverse strand, counting down.
ATGCTTGGCAATAAGAGCGGACCCATCGCAATTTCTTGGGGTGCTTCGAAATTTACTTTTTTCCGATGAGTACTCGCCCTCCAAGAAAGCGCGTTGGGTAATAAAGTTCTTTGCTTCAGCCATAAAATGACACTTTAGAACAGCAAAGTTCTATTACTTTTAGTATTGTTTATTCCCCAATTATGTAGTTTAGCCAGTAGTTTTCCTTTTTTCTTTTACTATTCATTACTATCCCACTGGGCATAGCGCTAATTAGGTAACTATTCCCACCTTAGGGCTTCTCCACTTGCTGGCAAATTCTGAACACTTCTGTACCTTTCTGTGGTTTTACCGGTGTGGCCAGTAAGAGGATATTTCTTTTCATTTCAGCCACTCCGGGATTCGTTAGTTACGGACTGCCTTTGCTAATCCAGTATCGGGAAGAGAAAATAAGTTATAATATTTGACCATTACGTAGTCAAATAAACAAAGCTTAGCTGGGCATCCATCTATTTGTTTAATCTGCTTCCTGGGTATACGGCCAAAAGGCGGAGACTGTAGCCAGACGTTAGATTACGACTGGTTTATACCCGAGTTTTCATCTTATTTTCTGTGTCCTTAACACTAACCAAAATGGGTGGATTCTCGAATTTTTACCTTACCTGCTCAGACTGGCTCTTCTAATTTGTGGTTTGCTTTCTATCATTGTATTCCAAACTTCCGTTTCAGCTCCACAATTTACTTCTCATATTATACGAAGCAAAGTATGCAAGTTGTACTAATTCTCAGACATTAGACTGTCTCTGTAATAATACACCTCGGAAATAATCTCCCCGTGAAACTACATACGTTGCCCAGTGTTATTTTTACTCTCGGAAGACTCTGACGCCATCTTTTAAAATACCGAACAGCTGCCTCGTCGCACTCTGCTGTTTCCTCAACAAACAACCTAAATTCTTGTTTCTTTCATGTGGGTTATTATCTTTGGCAACGAAAAACAATCGCGGTAAGCGATAGTAGGAGTACTGAATCGGTAAAGATGAAAGCAAATTTTTTTTCATGAAATAGTGGTTATGTGCTTGATTATTTGGTTTCATCCAGTTACCTACTGTATCTCTTAGACATCTCTATACTCCTCGCTCGATAATGATCGGGTACGAAAGCAGAAAAATAAACAATGTGCATTTAAGGTGACTGGCCAAAAGCCACTAGAAGGGTTGCCCCATTTAAGGATGTGTCGTGTATGACGCCGGCGTACTGAGGCTAGATGCTGCGTCCGTTGCGATTGTGTAGTGCATATCTTCGCAGTCTGTTAGAAACAGGTGTGTAGCGAATACGGCAAGACGCCCACTTTGAATATGGGATGATATTCGGTGCAAAACACTTGGATCATGACTAGGGGAAGGAAAAAATCGATTTTATGGCTCAATTCAATGTTGATTTTTGTGTTTTTTTGCCAATTTCGGTGCCACTTTTTGCCAAAATCAGAGCTTTTTTGTGGTCAAATTTGTTTCTCTGCCAATTTCGATGTTATTTTTTTTTCTTACGTGTTATTTTTTCCAAACTTCGGTGCTGCTTTTCGCAAATTTCAGTGTTATTTTTTGTCGAATTCGGTGAATTTTTTAACCAAATTCGGTATTACTTTCCGCCATGCAGGTATTATCTTTTGCTAGCTTGGGTGCTACTTTTTTGCCAATTTCTTTGTCATTTTCTATCAAATTCGTTGTTATTTTTTGCCTAATTCTTTTTTATTTTTTGTCACTTTCACTGCAATATTTTGCCAGATTCGGTGCTATTTTTTGCCAAATTATTATTATTATTTTTTACCAAATTCGGTGCTATTTTCTGCCAGATGCGATGTAACTTTTTTGCCGCATTCGTTGTTGCTTTTCTGCTAGATTCAGTGTTACTGTTTTGTCACATTTGCTGTTACATTTTTTCAGATCCAGTGTTATTTTTTGTCACATTTGCTGTTACTTTTCTGCAAGAGTCAGTTTCACGTTTTGCTTGATTTCTTTCTACTTTGTTTTGCTAGATTCTGCCTAACCTTTGTCTACCAGATTTGGTCTTACTTTTTTTGGCAGATTCATTGTTTCCTTTGCTAAATACGGTGTAATTTTTTTGACAATTTCGGTATGTTTATTGTTAAATCGGAATTTTTGCCAATTTCGGTGCTATTTTTTATTTTTTGGCAATTTTGGTTTTAGTTTTTGGCCAATTTCGGTGCTACTTTTGACGTCAAATCTTAGTTCGTTACGCAGGAAGTGAACTGTCTTTTTAAGATTACAGACGAACCTCAGTGTTAAGGAGAAAAGAAGGCAAAATGCAATTTCAGTGTCAGTTAGGAATATTGGTAAACTGTATCCTCAGATTTATAAAAATTTTTATACTCGAAAATGACAAAATTCCCGGTATTGCGTAAAAATCGCCGCTTTGGCGTTAAATCGCGTAAAATCGCCAGTTTTGCGTTCTTTTCACGATATTTTCCTGTCCCAAGTCTTGACACGTCAGATATTACATAAGAATTAGGGTTTCCTAAGTCAACAGTATCTGCGGTGGGTTTCCAGCATTGTGGAGACAATGTTTCCACAAGCATAAACTGCCGCAGAGGATGACCACAAGTGTTTGGTGAACGGACGTCACGGCGCATTCGAAAAAGCCTACATGGCGATGGAAGTGGGTACTGCGGATCAGATAGTCACCAGCTTGAATGTGGGGCGCCAGAAATACATTTATACCTGGTCTCTACGGAGATAGATGCAGCGCATAAGCCTCAGCAGAAGAGGGGCGACTCGCTATTAACATCACAAATAGCGCCTATCCATGCATTTTGGCCACTCAGTGAATATCATCTTTTAGTTATAGATGCTCCGTCACACGCCTTTCAAGGCACCCTCAACATGTTTGTGCCACTCGTAAAATCGCATACAGTATTTGTAGGACGTAAGAAGTTGATTGAAATACCCTCTTTTCGTCCTGATAACAACAGCGACTTTTCGTGGCATGAAGTCTCCGAGACAAAGTCTTGGAGAGCCTCCCTGTACCATAGCTGTACAACCGCCGCCCACAGTTTATGAAGATTGGAAGGAGGTGTGTCCAAGGCTAGCTGATCTTACGTGACACTGTGCCATAAGAGCTTAATATAAACTCTAAAAGGAAACTAAACTCCGGCTGAACAGGGCATGTAGGCACAAGGGTAGCGACCGGCCGCCGTGTCATCCTCAGCCCACAGGCGTCACTGGATGCGGATATGGAGGGGCATGTGGTCAGTACACTGCTCTCCCGCCCGTATGTCAGTTTACGAGACCGGAGCCGGTACTTCTCGATCAAGTAACTTATCAGTTTGCCTCACACGGGCTGAGTGCACCCCGCTTGCCAACAGCACTCGACAGACCGGATGGTCATCCATCCAAATGCTAGCTCAGCCCGTCAGCGATTAACTTCGGTGACCTGACGGGAACCGGTGTTACCACTGCGGAAAAGTCGTTGGCTTAATATAAACTCAGCGATGAAAATACCAGTTTGCCCCTCAGAAGAGCACAATGGTCGCTTTGGTGCGCTGTAGATGGTCCTAGGCCGCCAAGTGATCCTCCACCGTGCCGTATGTCATGGCGGTTGAGATATAATTTAAGCGATCGATTATCGATGACGGGAGCAAAGCTAATCGCAACACCTTGCGACAGACTCTTTAATTCTAACCCAACTTCGTATTACGTAAATTCTGTTTTTCTTATACACAAGACACGTTTCTAACATCAACACAACACTGCTGTTTGCCGAATTCATAGATAGCAAGGAAAGCTCTGAAATTAGATTTTCCGATCTGTATATGAAGTGCTTATTTCAAATGTTGTGATCAGGTAAATATATTACCTATATTTTAGTACCATAAATTGAGGATCTATAACAACTAAAGATGACGATAAGGAAGTAGGTTTCATGGGGATCTACTCTTTTGGCTAATTACATTCCTTTATGGACAAAGGAACTGTAAGTAGGCTGTTTAGGTTTTTATGTTGGTAGCGCCATGTAGCGCTCTATATGAAGATCACTGACTGTGCTGTGTGCAGTCTGTGGCTGGTTTGCATTGTTGGAATTTGCTATTGTAGTGTTGGGCAGTTGGCTGTTAACAGCGCGTAGCGTTGCGCAGTTGGAGGTGAGCCGCCAGCAGTGGTGGATGTGGGGAGAGAGATGGCGGAGTTTTGACAGCGGATGATCTGAACGTTCGTCCATCAGAGACAGTAAATTTGTAAGACTGGATGTCATTAACTGTGAGACAGTAAATTTGTAAGACTGGATGTCATTAACTGTAACTGATATATATATATATATATATAATGAGTTTTGAACACTATTAAGGTAAATACATTGTTTGTTCTTTATCAAAATCTTTCATTTGCTAACTATGTCTATCAGTAGTTAGTGACTTCAGTAGTTTGAATCTTTTATTTAGCTGGCATTATTGGCGCTCGCTGTATTGCAGTAGTTCGAGTAACAAAGATTTTTGTGGGATGAGTGATTCGTGAAAGATATAGGTTATTGTTAGTCAGGGCCATTCTTTTGTAGGGATTATTGAAAGTCAGATTGCATTGCGCTAAAAATATTGTGTGTCAGTTTAGTGATGATCAGAATAAGTAAAGAGAGAACTGTCTGAGTAAGTTCAGTTCTGCTCATCTCTTTGAAAAACAAATAACGTAAGGGGCTTATCAGCACAGTAATTCATTAGTTTTTCTAAGGAGACGTTTCAGAACAGACAGTGCAATATTGAAATCCAATTAAACGATATTTTCAAATAAAGTCTGAAAACAACGATGCACCACCAAGGAAGTGCCCAAATGGACGGAAATCAGTGGATGTGATGCACATGTAGAGACAAACAAATGATTAGAATTTCATAAAAATTGGGTGATTCATTCAAGAGAAAGCTACACAAATTGAGCAAGTGACTAATGCATTGATCCACCTCTGGTCTTTATGTAAGCAGTTATTCGACTTGCCATCTCCCTGAGGAATATCGCGCCATATTCTGTCCAATTGGTGCTTTGGATCGCCAAAAACCCGATTTGGTTGGAGGGCCCTGCCCATAATGCTCCAAACGTTCTCAACTGGGGAGAGAGCTGGCGACCTTGCTGGTCAAGTTAGGGCTTGGCAAGCGGGAAGACAAGAACTAGAAACTCTCGCCGTTTGCGGGCTTGCATTATCTTGCTGAAACGTAAGCTGGTCATGAAGTGCAAGAAAACGGGGCGTAGAACATAGTCGATTTACCGCTTTGCTGCAAGAGTGCCGCAGATGACGACCAAAGGGCTCCCCATACCATCAGCCCGTGTTGTCGGGGCGTATCGCGGGCGACAGTCCGATTGGCATCCCAGACACGTTTCGGCCTGAAATCTCATTGCTGGAATACAATTGCCTTCAGTGGTGAGTCACGCTTCGAGTGAGCCCCTATGACAAGCGCAGACGCGTCTGGAGGTGCCCCTGACAGCTAATCTAAAGCTCAAATTGGACAGAATTTGTCACCATATTCTTCAGGAGTTTTGTATCCCGCCCGGAAGGTGGCGCATGGGTCTGCTCCTGGAAACTGAAAGGTTGGCCGAATGAAGAAAGCAAGTAGGAGCCGGTGAGGCAAAACACGACGGTACTGCAAGTAAGTAAAAGTGGTTTACTAATGCATGAATATATACAGAGGCAAACATAAGTTTGTAGATGAGCACGTAGGTGCAAAGTCTCTACATGAAGCGAAGCTGAAACGAAGTGTCCCGACCGTCTGCTCTTGATGAAAATGGGCTGAATCTGGAGCTCGTAGATCTGGACAGCGCCGGCTGGAGGGCGCTGTCGTCGGTGTCGGTGTCGTAGTGCCAACCTAAGAGCTTGCACCTACGCCGTGGCATCGTAGCTATCGATACCACAATGAGGACATACAACAATTCTCTCGATCAATGCCAACCCGTAAAACTTACTTGCGTAAGGGCCAAATGTGGACCAAGGCGTTGTTAGCCTGCTCAGTTTATGAACCTCGTTCTCTTGAATAAATCATCCAATTTTTCTGAAGTTGTAAAAATGTGTTTGTCTATATTTGTACGTCACATTTACCGATTTCTGCCCCATTCGGATAATTCCTTCGTAGTGCTTCGTTCTTTTCAATCTTAGAGTACATATGAGTCAATTGGCTTATGTTAGTGGACAAAAAAACAAGTTTTACACCTACAACTAGATTCTAAACTCATCAGGTGAATTAATATAAACAAAATATTTAGGCATATTAAACACAATATTTTGCTATCGATGACTTTGGAAATATGGTCGTTACAAGTGTTCTAAGACCAGTTTTGGAATCAGCACAACAAATTCTTTAAGGTGAGACACTTTACACAACATCTTTTAGCTATTTTAAATTTCGTAAAAAACTATATTTATTTTATATTATCAAGATGGCAGAACGGCTTGTGAACAGAATAAATGGCTCAAATAATCTACTACCACTTTTGTATACATTCCAAGAGATTTAATTTGCAAGTGAAAATCTCTTTTGTGTTAAAAGTATTATAAATTAAAAGAGTGCTTGTGTCGAATAGCCGGCCGCGGTGGCCAAGCGGTTCTGGGCGCTTCAGTCCGAAACCGCGCGCCCGCTACGATCGCAGGTTCGAATCCTGCCTTGGGCATGGATGTGTGTGATGTCCTTAGGTTAGTTAGGTTTAAGTAGTTCTAAGTTCTAGGGGACTGATGACCTCAGATGTTAAGTCCCATAGTGTTCAGAGCCATTTGAACCTTTTTGTGACGAATAAGCTTATTTTTCCTATGAAGTACATATTTACATTTTGTTTTCGTGACATCACATCCGCTAATCTGGTGGAGACAGGTATGCCTATATATATATATTTTTCGGAGACACCCTGCAGCAGTTCTTTGTAAGCTGTCATTGGAGTAGATCGTCTGACTTACCATTTGTGTAGCTTTTGTAATTGGCATCTCTGAAACCATATGGCTGACCCTTTGTTACTGTGTGGACTGTGATTTCTGTGAACCGTGTGAACGATGTTTAACAATAAACCATGTACTGTGAATTAATGTTCCGACTTGTTTATTAATACTTACAAGAGAAAATCCCCACACTCCCGCCCCCCACCTCACTAGATTCAGTTGCATGATGGTCCTAGGATAGTCCGCCAAAACTGAACACAGTCCAGGCATGAACAGAGGAAGAAGTTACACTGAACTTTTTTTAAAGAAAAAGCAAAGTAGAAACTGTGAACGGCCCGAGCTATAAAGATGTGCAATATCGAACAAACTGGAAGATCCACGGGGTCGTGGTTATGTGGTCACGGTGTTGGACTGCAAGGCGGGAAATACTTGTTCAGATCTCCCTCGTATCCCTTTTTTTTTTAGACTATTATGAACTTTACTGCAGGTCACTGACGTGTCTTTTCTCTTTCTGTGGTCTTTTCAACTGTTATACTATACATTGGTTCCACAATTGAGTCATGTGTTAAGTCTGTAGTTCCGTCGCAAGTAAATGTGATGAATAGTGAGAGCAGTCTAGATGGCCACATAGATCTCTCACACAAAAGAAAACAACGGGTGTGAACTATGTTACAGCAAAGGAATTCATCTACATCTACATCTACATTTATACTCCGCAAGCCACCCAACGGTGTGTGGCGGAGGACACTTTACGTGCCACTGTCATTACCTCCCTTTTCTGTTCCAGTTGCGTATGGTTCGCGGGAAGAACGACTGAAAGCCTCCGTGCGCGCTCGAATCTCTCTAATTTTACATTCGTGATCTCCTTGGGAGGTATAAGTAGGGGGAAGCAATATATTCGATACCTCATCCAGAAACGCACTCTCTCGAAACCTGGCGAGCAAGCTACACCGCGATGCAGAGCGCCACTCTTGCAGAGTCTGCCACTTGAGTTTGCTAAATATCTCTGTGACGAAACGCGCCGCTCTCCTTTGGATCTTCTCTATCTCTTCCGTCAACCCGAACTGGTACGGATCCCACGCTGATGAGCAATACTCAAGTATAGGCCGAACGAGTGTTTTGTAAGCCACCTCCTTTGTTGATGGACTACATTTTCTAAGGACTCTCCCAATGAATCTCAACCTGGTACCCGCCTTACCAACAATTAATTTTATATCATCATTCCACTTCAAATCGTTCCGCACGCATACTCCCAGATATTTTACAGAAGTAACTGCTACCAGTGTTTGCTCTGCTATCATGTAATCATACAATAAAGAATCCTTCTTTCTATGTATTCGCAATACATTACATTTGTCTATGTTAAGGGTCAGTTGCCGCTCCCTGCACCAAGTGCCTATCCGCTGCAGGTCTTCCTGCATTTCGCTACAATTTTCTAATGCTGCAACTTCTCTGTATACTACAGCATCATACGCGAAAAGCCGCATGGAACTTCCGACACTATCTACTAGGTCATTTATATATATTGTGAAAAGTAATGGTCCCATAACACTCCCATGTGGAACGACAGAGGTTACTTTAACGTCTGTAGACGTCTCTCCATTGATAACAGCACGCTGTGTTGTGTTTGCTAAAAATTCTTCAATCCAGCCACACAGCTGGTCTGATATTCCGTAGACTCTTACTTTGTTTATCAGGCGACAGTGCGGAACTGTATCGAACGCCTTCCGGAAGTCAAGGAAAATAGCATCTACCTGGGAGCCAGTATCTAATATTTTCTGGGTCTCATGAATCCATGTTGATTCCTACAGAGTAGATTCTGAGTTTCCAAAAACGAGATGATACTCGAGCAAAAAACATGTTCTAAAATTCTACAACAGATCAATGTCAGAGATATAGGTCTATAGTTTTGCGCATCTGCTCGACGACCCTTCTTGAAGACTGGGATTACCTGTGTTCTTTTCCAATCATTTGGAACCTTCCGTTCCTCTAGAGACTTGCGGTACACGGCTGTTAGAAGGGGGGCAAGTTTTTTCGCGTACTCTGTGTAGAATCGAATTGGTATCCCGTCAGGTCCAGTGGACTTTCCTCTGTTGAGTGATTCCAGTTGCTTTTCTATTCCTTGGGCACTTATTTCGATGTCAGCCACTTTTTCGTTTGTGTGAGGATTTAGAGAAGGAACTGTAGTGCGGTATTCCTCTGTGAAACAGCTTTGGAAAAAGGTGTTTAGTATTTCAGCTTTACGCGTGTCATCCTCTGTTTCAATGCCATTATCATCCCGGAGTGTCTGGATATGCTGTTTCGAGCCACTTACTGATTTAACGTAAGACCAGAACTTAATAGGATTTTCTGTCAAGTCGGTACTTTCGAATTCACTGAACGCTTCACGCATAGCCCTCCTTACGCTAACTTTGACATCGTTTAGCTTCTGTTTGTCTGAGAGGTTTTGGCTGCGTTTAAACTTTCAGTGAAGCTCTCTCTGCTTTCGCAGTAGTTTCCTAACTTTGTTGTTGAACCACGGTGGGTTTTTCCCGTCCCTCACAGTTTTACTCGGCACGTACCTGTCTAAAACGCATTTTTACGATTGCCTTGAACTTTTTCCATAAACACTCAACATTGTCAGTGTCGGAACAGAAATTTTCGTTTTGATCTGTTAGGTAGTCTGAAATCTGCCTTCTATTACTCTTGCTAAACAGATAAACCGTTCTCCCTTTTTTTATATTCCTATTAACTTCCATATTCAGAGATGCTGCAACGGCCTTATGATCACTGATTCCCTGTTCTGCACTTACAGAGTCGAAAAGTTCGGGTCTGTTTGTTATCAGTAGGTCCAAGATGTTATCTCCACGAGTGGGTTCTCTGTTTAATTGCTCGAGGTAATTTTCGGATAGTGCACTCAGCATAATGTGACTCGATGCTCTGTCCCTACCACCCGTCCTAAACATCTGAGTGTCCCAGTCTATATCTGGTAAATTGAAATCTCTACCTAAGACTATAACATGCTGAGAAAATTTATGTGAAATGTATTCCGAATTTTCTCTCAGTTGTTCTGCCACTAATGCTGCTGAGTCGGGAGGTCGGTGAAAGGAGCCAATTATTAACCTAGCTCGGTTGTTGAGTGTAACCTCCACCCATAATAATTCACAGGAACTATCCACATCTACTTCACTACAGGATAAACTACTACTAACAGCGACAAACACGCCACCACCGGTCGCATGCAGTCTATTCTTTCTAAACACCGCCCGTGCCTTTGTAAAAATTTCGGCAGAATTTATCTCTGGCTTCAGCCAGCTTTCTGTACCTATAACGATTTCAGCTTCGGTGCTTTCTATCAGCGCTTGAAGTTCCGGTACTTTACCAATGCAGCTTCGACAGTTTACAATTGCAATACCGATTGCTCCTTGGTCCCCGCATGTCCTGACTTTGACCGAGCGAGGTGGCGCAGTGGTAGCACACTGGACTCGCATTCGGGAGGACGACGGTTCAATCCCGCGTCCGGCCATCCTGATTTAGGTTTTCCGTGATTTCCCTAAATCGCTCCAGGCAAATGCTGGGATGGTTCCTTTGAAAGGGCACGGCCGACTTCCTTCCCCATCCTTCCCTAGTCCGATGAGACCGATGACCTCGCAGTTTGGTCTCTTCCCCCAAACAATCCAATCCAATCCAATCCTGACTTTGCCCCGCACCCTTTGAGGCTGTTGCCCTTTCTGTACTTGCCCGAGGCCATCTAACCTAAAAAACCGCCCAGTCCACGCCACACAACCCCTGCCACCCGTGTAGCCGCTTGCTGCATGTAGTGGACTCCTGACCTATCCAGCGGAACCCGAAACCCCACCACCCTATGGCGCAAGTCGAGGAATCTGCAGCTCACACGGTCGCAGAACCGTCTCAGTCTCTGATTCAGAGCCTCCACTCGGTTCTGTACCAAAGGTCAAAACCTCCAAAACGGAACGCAAGATTTATAACATGTGGTACTTACGTAGAAAAAATAGGAGGTACGTACGTCTGGAGGTTCATCGCGTTGTAGTCACGAGTTCCCAGTGTCAAGTACCGGTGGACACAAACCTGCTGGTATTTCGGACCCACCTGTAAACGGTAGGTCCGTTGCGAGATAACCGCGCTGTAGTCTGACGACACTACATCTAAATAAAGAAACATCGAAACCAAACGAAACAAACACACAGCGGACGTCAGTTGACTACAGTGCACGATGGAGAGGATTCCTGTTGACGAAACTGCTTGGCTGGCAGTGGACTGTTTGTGCCTTTGGACGTGGACGTGTTAAATACGCGAAAGATATTCCGCGGGCAATATGAATTCAACAAATATAGTTCGCGATCTGCATAACAAGATCCATGAACATTTTCCGACCTTTAAGAAATCTACAAGTTCCTTAAGGTATCGGATGACTGTGTAACATTTGTGTGGTTATTTCCTACATTTGTTGAGAAACAATAAGTGTGGTGAAGAAGATACGTTGGGCTGCATGTGTCAGATGATGAGAATGTTGATGATATGTACGAAGAACATGAAGAAGAGCTGCTGCGAAGTCAGTCTGACGGCATTTAGTTGGGCTATATGAAGGAAATGCTCCAATACAGAGTACTGTCCAAACCGATTATAAGACGCAAATATAGATTATACAGTGAAGTTACAAATAAATTCAAGACATTTAAAGGGACTGAGGAAAAAAAAGCACAGTTAAATACTGTAAAGAAGCCGTGCCACGCGGTGGACTCCGAAGACAAACGTTCAGTGAATTAGAAAGCTATTTACACCAACAATTTATTCAAGCCAGAAATGAAATAAGTGCAGTGCATAATACAGACTTATAAATTTGGAGATTGTAGTATGCTGAACGAATCGGTGTGGACTTTAAGGCTTCACGCCATTGGCTATTCACTGTTAAAAGGAAATACAAAATTACGAGCAGTAAGATTACCAAATATGTAAGCAAAAACTATGCCAATAAACTGGAAGAACTTGTGGACTGTTCCAAGAAGTTTGTTACAGCAGCTAACATCAAACTGCAACAGTATAAAATGTAGTGTAGATCAGATGCATGCCGCTTCCCACAGTAACACCGTACAGTAAGCCCTTAACAAAACAGGATTTCTTTTACTTACACTTTACTTAAGTTTGTAGGTAAAAAATGGTGTATTTGGATCGCAAGTTCAGCAATAGGTGAATACGGTACTTGCACAATGTCACTGTGAATTGTGACTAAATCGGGCAAGGAGACATATCTCACTCACTCACCAGACGTACAGACAGATGCGTCGGTAAGAGATTCCTGTCATATGACACCAGTGTCGTGTATGACACACCAGATGCGTTTTCCGGTGGAAGATTCGGTTGACTTGTCACTTTGTCATCAAACCTTTGCGGTTCCCATTCATGAGTCACATCCTTTTGGCTGCTAACAGAGTAATTGTGCGGAATCGACGTTCATTATACACACCAGGTCCCTTCCCTTGCAAACGGACGTTACGCCACGCACAACACAAAACTGACTACAGCGAACAGATACGTCAATTACCGCACGGACACTTCATAATGCTGTGTAAATAATAAAAAATAAAAAAAAACAGAAATGGGACACTAGGGAGTTTTGAACACGGATCCTGCTTTGCAATCCAACACCGTGACCACATAACCACGACGCTACGACTTTGAGAGTTGGCTCGATGCTGCAGATTTTGAGCTTGGACCGTTCACTAGTTTCCTTTTTTTTTCACAGTCCAGTACACCTTCTTCCCGTTTTCACACTTGATCTGTGTTCAGTTTTTGGCGGGCTATCCACTGGAGCACCTTACCACGATATCGAGGAGGGTGCGATGGGGATTTTTCCTTGTTAGTTCAAGTGAAACCAGGGGACAACCTCCTGGAATTGACCGCAGCCATTCTTAATACATCAAAGTAATCAATAAGATCCATTAGATGGATTTGTGTCTTCATTTTAATGTACTGGTACTCAGAGCTTGATTTTTGACACCCAGTAATAGAAAACGGCGCACAGTGAAGTGGTATTATGTATGTTCCAACCGGCCGTAAAGAAGTATAGGAGTAAGCTGGCTCGCCATGGAGACGTGACACATTGCTCTAAAGGAGCTGTTGTGTTTGGACGTGCCAATAATCACTCAGTGAATCTAAGTCTACGAGGATACTCTGCAAATCACACTTAAGTGTGTGGCAGAGGGTTCATCTAACCAGCTTGACAATAATTCTCTATTATTCCACTCTCGAAAAGAACGCGGAAAGAACGAATGCCTATATCTATCCGTGCGAGCTGTCATTTCCCTTATTTTATTATGTTGATCGTTTCTCCCCATGTATGTCGGCGACAAACAAAATATTTTCGCATTCGGAAGAGAACGTTGGTGATTGAAATTTCGTGAGAAGATCTTCGTGAGAGGAAACGCCATTGTTTTAATGATGTCCACCGCAAGTCCCGTATCATATCCGTGACATTCTCTCACCTATTTCTCGATAGTACAAAACGTGCTGCTCTTCTTTTAAGTTTCTCGGTCTATTCCATTTATCCTATATGATAGGATCCCACTCCGCGCAGCAGTAATCCTAAACAGGATGGACAAGCGTAGTTCAAATGGCTCTGAGCACTAAGGGACAGGATTCCAATCTGCGACCATCAGCCGCATGATTCTGAAGCGCCTAGAACCATTCGGCCACAGCGGCCGGCAGAGATGGTTGAAGAATGAGAAGTAACGAATAGGTCTACGAAAATATAGAAAAGTATTAGAAGCAATGGGAAAAATGAAGGTTAACCTTCTTGAATGCCTCTTCCAAATGAACGAGAATAAGTTAACGAAACAAATATTCCGCTATTTCTCGAAAAAGAATTCAACGATAGCTTGGATAAGATACAATGAAGCGCCCAAGAAACTGGTACAGGCATGCGTAGTCAAATACATAGATACGGCGCTGCGGTCGGCAACGCCTGTATAAGAGAACAAGTGTCTAGCGTAGTTCAAAATGGCTCTGAGCACTATGCGACTTAACCTCTGAGGTCATCAGTCCCCTAGAACTTAGAACTACTTAAACCTTACTAACCTAAGGACATCTCACACACATCCGTGCCCGAGGCAGGATTCGAACCTGCCGGTTCCGGACTGAAGCGCCTAGAACCGCTCGGCCACAACGGCCGGCCTCTAGCGTAGTTGTTAGATCTGTTATTGCTGCTACAGTAGCAGATTATTAAGATTTAAGTGAGTCTGAACGTGGTGTTATAGTCAGCGCAAGAGCGATGGGGCACAGCATCTCCGAGGCAGCGATGAAGAGCGGATTTTCCGTACCAACATTTCACGAGTGTACCGTGAATATCAGAAATCCAGTAAAACATCAAATCTCCGACATCGTTGTGGCTCGAAAAAGATCCTGCAAGAAGGGGACCAACGATGACTGCAGAAAACCGTTCAACGTGAGAGAAGCGCAGCCCTTCCGCCAACTGCTGCAGGTTCCAAAGCTGGGCCGTCAACAAGCGTCAGCGTGCGAATCATTCAACGAAACGTAATCGATATGGGCTTTCGGAGCCGAAGAAGACTGCGCGGTACTGTGCTTTACGCCCCGCCTGAGCCCGTCAACACCAACATTGGACCGTTGATGACTGGAAACAAGTTGCTTGGTCGGACCAGTCTCGTTTCAAATTGTATCGAGCGGATGGACGTGTACGGGTATGGAGACAACCTCATGAGTTCATGGACGCGGCATGTCATCAGGGGACTGTTCAAGCTGGTGGAGGCTCTGTAATGGTGTGTGGCGTGTGCAGTTGGAGTGATATGGGACCCTTGATACGTCTAGATACAACTCTGACTGGTGACACGTACGTAAGCATCCTGTCTGATCACGTGCATCCATTCATGTCCATTGCGCATTCCGACAGACTTGCGACGCCCCATACGTCCGGAATCGCTACAGAGAGGTTCCAGGAACACTCTTCTGAGTTTAACCACTTCCGATGGCCACCAAACTCCCCAGACATGAACATTATTGAGCATATCTGGGATGCCTTGTGACATGCAGTTCAGAAGAGAGGTCTCCATCCCCTCCTACTCTTACGGATTTATGAACAGCCCTGCAGGATTCATGGTGTCAGTTCCCTCCAGGATTACTTCAGACATTAGTCGAGTCAATGCCACGTCGTTTTGCGGCACTTCTGTGTGCTCGCGGGGGCCCTACACGATATTAGGCAGGTGCACCAGTTTCTCGAGCTCTGCAGTGTATATGAAAAGAACTAGAAAGAAACTACGTGAAAGAACCGGAAATAACAGAAGGAAGCCTTTTTAAGAGTTAAACCACGGCTTTCAAGGCGGAAGAAATACGAAATGGAGAACAACATGCACAGAAGAAAGGAAATAAATGCATTCCGCTACAGAAGAAACTCTAAGAGCACCAAGATTTCCAAGAAAAACTGAAACTAAAAACCGGTATAATTTGGACTGAAGCGATGAAGGAGCAGCACCGGAAACAAATCCGAGACTGCTGGCCTAAAGTTAACGCCTGTTATCAATTTCATGACTGATCCCTTACTTTGAGGTTATATTCTGTTTACAACACATGACAAAAATCAAAGTGTTTTGCCTCGCCGGAATTGTCGAAATATCTACTTTTAGTTGGTGTATGACTATTATATTTTAGTGGAAAAAGGAGCCTACATACGCGGTGATATTTAAGAGAAAGCGTGGTTTTTCGAGCATTGTTTGGCGAGTGTCAACTTTTAGGATTCATAGAAGTCACACCGTAATCAAGAGAAAAATTTTCTTTGCACAATTTAAAGATGCAATCAGTCTCTACCGACAGGGTAATTTTCGTTGCTTTCCAATGGGCCGTTTTGTCCTAATAACGGTGGCTGTACAATCTTTTAGTAAGAGCCTGGTCGGCATTACACACAGATAGTAAAAGATACCACCGTAATTCTTTCACAGCCCAACAGAGAGAAGTTTTGGTTTTCATGTAATGTTAATAAAGCATTAGTTTACTTTGAAATCTTGACTGAGATACACAAGAAGAGATAAGAGTGCAGCTTACGCGTCACGTTTGTCAGAGATGTTTGGTGCCGATTCCAAAACGTTGGTTCATCGACAAAAATGAAAATTGGATACTGCAGGAGGGCAAGTATCCGTAGCACCGCAGCAGACTTTGCAGCGACTGGAAGAAGGAGAATGGTGTACAGGCTCTGGATTGGCCGTCGCAGTCGCTAATCCTATTGAAAATGTATGGTCTTGCATCAAAAAGAAGTTGCAAGGAAAATGTAAATTTACTTCGAAACAGCTATGAACACAGATTCGACGCACTTGGAAGTCTCTTCCACGCGAATAAGCCAAAAACTTGGTTTCGGAGATGCCAAGCAATTATCGACGCTGCGGGTGACTAGACGTATTATTAACTGGAATTGCATTTTTCTTTTATTCATGTATGATGTATGTATATGTTTTAGTTTGTTGTCAAGTACATTTTCCTACTGATTTACACGACCACGATCTCACTTCACAGACTGTACATTACCGCAGTTCGCCTAATGGTGGTGTATATCGAGAAGACGAGAAGTATAAAAGCAAGCTTTTTTGTTGTCAATCAGCTGTTATGTTTCTATACACATAAATTTACGTAAAGCTCTAGAATCAGGTGTTTAATTTATTTGCTTTTGCATCGTTATGCGCCACGTTCTTGAGTATGCTATGATGCCGAACCTCTGAACAGTATAACCCCATTTCATTGAGGCTTCCCGTCAGATAGGAAACAGTCGTGCTCCTATTCGATGTTGTGTCTTGTATGAGTCACCCCCGCAAAATAATTAGTTGCCTCGTACTTGTATGTAACCATGAATCGTGGCCTGTGATCAGTGCGCGTGCTAACTTTGAGACAAAAGAGAACAGGAGATGAGCAGTCCTTATCACAGCCACTAAACAGAACGTCAGCATGTTCGGAATTAGTGAAAGTACAATGAAGCGAAGTTCCAGAGAATACAGAAAAATGTCATGTCCTGTATCGCCAAAGAGAAGTTCCGGCAGGCGACGGAAGTTTACATGGGACTAGTTTAGCGCGGAGAGTCATAAGAAGGAAAATCCACGACTTCTGCATGGAAAACAGTTCCAACATTTACAACTGCACTGAAAAAATTTAAGACTGAAGTTGAAGACTTTCCTGATATGAGCGAAACAACCTTTGGCGTGCTATTCTCAAATTGGTCATCAGACATGAAAAGTTGCACAAAAAAGCTGCACTGATGGAAAATAACTGAGTAGCAGGAAGGCGAGTTCTTGCGGGAAATAAGACATTTGCCAAACACTAACTGGACTATCTATTACACTGATGATTGTTCGTGCGATGGAAATCATTCCAGAATCAACAGTATGGGATTGTGGGTCCGCCTCGAAGCAAAACACTTTTGTTATTTATTGTTTATTCCCAAACTAGTTTCAGCGACAAATATCGCTATCATAGTTTTTCTCGGTATACATCAGGTCATGTCTAAGTTCGTTGGACAGCTTGCAGCTACTTTTAGACACAGTAAAACATAACTTTCGCACCTTGTTCGTAACCCAAAACAGCAAAACAGCAAGATGGCGTTCTGTTTTGGAAAAGTATCTGCAAGCTGTCCAACGAACTTGCAGATGACATGATGTATGGCGAGAAAAACGCAAAAATATGCCGGAAACAGCTGTAACAGTCGTAAAACCGTGATGTGACGGTTATCAAATAAAAATAAAGGAAGTCATTTATAATGGCCACATTTATCGATGAAACTAGTTTGGGATAAAATAAATAATAACAAAAGTGTTTTTTCATCGAGGCGGACCCACAATCCCATATTGTTTTTTTTGTATGCAAATATGGATCAATGGGAGAGTTTCAAGATAAAATTATTCATTTCAGAATGTTCGGAAGACAGGAAAAATGCCTTACGCATCAAAAGATGTATACGATTATCATATATGAGTCGTTCAAGACTGAAATGGGTGGAAAGAAGGTATTCAAAAATGGTCCAATTCCGGAAAAAGGATTGTAATGTGCCACATTGGAAGCGGAGATGAGTTCGTGCAAAATGCTGGCTTGTTTTATTGGGAAAAATGGGGGTGCCGATTATTATTCTGAGATAAATCCCAGACACTACAGAAAGTGGTTCAGGAGCTCTCGAAGAATTACGAAACAGATATGCGATTGTTTTTAGACCAGGTTCCATATCGTACGATGATAAATCCAGTGTCACGAAATCCACCTACAAAATGGAGGAAATATCCAGTTATTGAGCGAATGGAAAGCAATAACGTAGAGCTTACATCTGAGGCCTCGGCGTACGACTAATTTCCTGAAGTAGGCCTGCTGAAATGTACCCCATCGCAATTCAGGTCGCAAGAATGACTTTAGGAAATTGAATTGCGCTCAGTGGACAAGGAAATTCAACTCCTGTGGTTGCCCTTGACGCACTGCGAATTCAACACCAATGAACTTATCTGGGCATTTTTCAAGAACGAGGCAGCAAATGAGAACAAAAAGTTTAAGGTAAACGATACTTTACAGTTTTGTCGCTCCGCTCTTGAAAGTATTCCCCAAAGTGCCGGGAGGACTTCAGTGAGTCATGGAGCACAAACTAGACAACAGATACACACCAACATCCCCAATGGATCCATTGCTGGTGCAAGCAGACGACTACAACAGCAGCAAAAGGATCTCAGCCAGCGCCGAAAGAGATTATGTCATAATGTAGACTGAACGCGTCAGTGCTGTATTGGAATGTTAGTACAGAGCTGCCACACTTCGCTGGAGAGTAGGCGCTCATCTCGCATTACAACAATGGCAGCCGCTAGTGCGGCAACTACGTTGCACCACAGCCTCGCGCGAGTTAGAGTTACTAACACGATAGCTTTACAAACTCGTGACTGACAAACTCGGTGAGTATTCATTAGTGGTGATGACATGTTATATAATCAGCAAAGTTCAAACGGTTCACACGTCCTTTTTCTGTCGCAATAGCTACAACAGCAAGCTCACTCGCATGATCTTGCATTTTAAGTTATATCGATGGAACGACTACTCATAAAACAATGAAAATCCGCCTGTATATAGACCGAGGTAGTATCTTTAAACTGCACATAGGAAATTTTTCACCTAATAACGTTCTGTGTTCTACGACTCCTCAAGGTTGACACTCTCCAAAAAATGCTCGAAAAAGCAAATTTCGTCCTAAATATTACCGCGTATGTCGCCCCGATTCAACTAAAATGTAATTCGTGGAGGTATGTACCGTCTACGCAACTAATTGAAGGCAGTTTGTTTACTGCCATACGAGAATCACTTCTTTTATTCGGGAAGCGTCATCAGTGGCCTGTAATGCATGTTTCCTTTTATACATACAATAAACGTATTACGTTGTAGATATAATATGCTGCTATACTACATTTTGTCGTGTCTTTCTCTTCTTTTTCAGGTTAAAATCAACTTTTGTAGCACAAAATTCGTAATGTACTATTTCCGGCGCTCTTAACTCATGTGTGTGGTCCTGGAGATGCATTTGTTAGTTTCCATACCCCAGCTGGCCGATTTCTGGCGTTCTTTCACCAACATTTGTCATATCGCATATATCAATTGCACTTTCTATTTTGTGATCAACATTTGTGTGTTTTCGGTGTGTAGTGTTCCAGTTGTTTTGTGTGTTTGTCTGTCTTTTGTTTGTGTTATGTTGTGGTTTTATATTTTCCATTTGTTGTGTGCGTGTGTGTGTGTGTGTGTGTGTGTGGTGTGTGTGTGTGTGTGTGTGTGTGTGTGTGTGTGTGTAAAATATAAAACCACAACACAAACCAAACAAAAGACAGACAAACACACAACAGTTGGCAAAACTACATACAAAAAAAAAAAAGGTTCAAATGGCTCTGAGCACTATGGGACTTAACATCTGTGGTCATCAGTCCCCTAGAACTTAGAACTACTTAAACCTAACTAACCTAAGGATATCACACACATCCATGCCCGAGGCAGGATTCGAACCTGCGACCGTAGCAGTCGCGCGGTTCCGGACTGAGCGCCTAGAACCGCTAGACCACCGTGGCCGGCTTACATACCAAAAACACACACATATTGATCACAAAGTGGAAAGGCAAGTGATATATGCGACGTGATAAATGTGGGTGAAATGACGCCAGAAATCGGTCAGCTGGAGTATGGAAATTATGGAATACATCTCAAGGACCACACACATGAGTTAACAGCGATGGAAATCGTAAGTAACACCGGACGGTAAGTTCACATTACGAACTTTGTGCTACAAATGTTGATTTTAACCTAAAAACAAGGAGAAGGACAAGACAAAATGTAATATAGCAGCATATTATATCTGCCACATAATACGTTTATTGTATGTGTTACAGGCCACTGATAATGCTTCCCAAATAAAAGAAGCGAAACGCATGTGGCAATAAACAACCTGCCTTTAGTTAGTTGCGTAGACCGTACATATCTCCACGAATTTAAAGCAACTAAGGGAAAGACTGAAAACAGAAAAAATGACTATAAAATGTAAATATTGGTACGTTAAATAAAAGTAGACAGTTCCACAATTCCTGCAAGGTACAACACATCGACGTTCGTCATGCGATGTAACCGTAATATGAGCTGAAAGCCGTACGGGGTAGCCAGCCGGTCTAGGGCGCCTTGCCACGGTTCGCGTGGTCCCCCCCGTCGGAGCTTCGAGTCCTCCCTCGGGCATGGGTGTGTGTGTTGTCTTTAGCGTAAGTTAGTTTGAGGGGGGTAGGACGTCAAACGGGCCGACTTGGAGCAGGAGAGGCACCACAGGACATTTTAATTTCCACTGTCTATACTTCTACAAATAAATTCATAAAACTTTGGCAGCATGACCAGGAAGGATTCAGAATTCACACTGATTGCAGTGGAAGTTCGAAAACATAACAAAATAATTTTTTTTACGTGTGAAATTTCATCATTTTTTTCGCTTACTAATGGCTGCATTTGTTGCTATAGGTACACTTTTCTTCATAAGTTAGAGAGATTCTTCGATGAATTTTGCACAGCATACATAATACACTTACAGGTGTATGAAACTCTAGAATTTATTTAATTTACGAGAAAACGAATGATCTGTTGTATTTTAAACTTCATGTTCAGGAAAAAACACAAATTTTGTAGTTAATTACCTCAATTTTTACCACAGTTTTTAATAGATTTGGAAAATTCTAGAGTTTCATACACCTTTAAATAAGATTTGTATGCTGTGCAAAATTCATCGAACCATCTCTCTGACAAAGTTTTATGAATTTATTTGTAAAAGTATAGACAGTGGAAATTAAAATGTCCTGTGGTGCCTCTCCTGCTCCAAGTCGGCCCGTTTGACGTCCTACCACCCTTAAGTTGTATTGAGTAGTGTGTCAGTGTAGGGCCCGATGACCTCAAAATTTGACCCCATAGGAACTTACCACCATGAGATCAAAGTTAGGGGTTAATCATCATGAAACGGACAGTGGGCGCAAGGAAAACGAAACATTGCGGCTGAAATAGCGCGGTCTGGAGAAGGCCAGTACGGGAAGGAGAAGAAGAAGAAGAAGAAGAAGAAGAAGGCGAAACCCACGAAGACGACTGATTCGCCTGACGACCCAGTGATGAGAGGTTTGCTCAGCTACCACGGCTGGGACACGTCGACGGCCCGGCGGTGACACCTCGCAGGCAGCGGCAGCTGCCTCCCACGGCTGGAGTGCCCCAGCCTCCGCTCGCAGATGGCCAAAGCCCGCGCCGGCGGCGGCGGCTCGAGGACTCGGCGGCGACAAAAGAGCAGCGCGCCGTGGTCTCCGTTGCGGGCTGCGAGTTCCGCAACAATCGGCCATTGTCCGTGGCGGCTGCTTTGTGAGACGATACTCGGCGTGACCAATGTCTCTGCTGCAGCCGAGCCGCCAAACATTTCGGCAAAAAGAAAGGCTGTCGCCGAGTCGCGCAGTCCTGCATCGAGCTTGTCTTCGGTTCTTCACCCGCAGACTCCTTGTGTAACAATGGCCCACATTATCTCTAACCGCCGCCTCCTTTGTGCTAAAGACTGAAGGAGAAACACGTGTGAACCAGCACAACTCTCCGCGGGCCGTCACTCTTCACTTTTATTGTTGCTCACTTCGCCGCTCTACGCTGTAAAGTAATGCGAGACGATTTACTTATTTATCTACATATTTATTATGTTGGCGCATAAGGTCACAGCTATTTCGTTTTGCATGTTGATGTTTGAGTTCAAATATTGCCATTTTGTCATTGGAGATAGCGAGTGGGTCTGTGGACGGTAGAAAATGGAATGCCAAGTGGAGGAATCGGAACATTTCCCACATGTTCGTCTGTTTAAGCAGAGGGTGACAGCAGCGGATGCAGCCAGAAACACTTGCGCCGTGTATGGGGGTAATGACATTGGACAGAACTGAGCATGAAAATGATTTTCTCGTTTTAACGAGGATCGTTTTGACTTTAGTGACTCTCCAAGTTCAGGGAGACTTTGGGGTTTGATGAAGATCGTTTAAACGCGCTAATCAACAGTTATCCACGTCAGTATACTAGAGAACTGGCAAAATTGAAGAACTGTGATCATTCCAACATGGTGTGACATTTGCATCCAGTGGGTAAGGTTCAAAAACCTGGTGTATGGGCACCGCATGCTGTAAGCCAAAATCACAAGAATTAGCGGGTAGCCACATATGCATTTCTGCTTGCTCGTCACCAGTTAGCTCGTGAAGGACACCGACCATTCGTATCCTGTACCGCCGGCCGTGGTGGCCGAGCGGTTCTAGGCGCTACAGTCTGGAACCGCGCGACCGCTACGTTCGCAGGTTCGAATCCTGCCTCGGGCATGGATGTGTGTGATGTCCTTAGGTTAGTTAGGTTTAAGTAGTTCTAAGATCTAGGGGATTGATGACCTCAGAAGTTAAGTCCCATAGTGCTCAGAGCCATTTGAACCATTTATCCTGTATCGTTACTAGTGACGAGAAATCGTGTCTGTACGCTAAAGAAAGGATGGTTGAGCCAAGCAAAGCACTAGCCCCCAGTATAAAAACTTGCGCGCATCCGTAAAAGGTTATGTCATGCATATGGTGGAACAGCTGCGGTGTGGTGTACTACGAATTGCTTCCCCGAGACGTGACCATCACTGCTGACAATTATTGTCAACAACTGAGACGTTTGGAGACGAAATCCAAGAAAAACGACAGGGAAGACTGCGTGAAGTGATGCTACTCCACAATAACGCCCACCCGCATTCTGATAGACTGGCACAAAACACTAGGCTGGGTTTGGAAGTCATTCCGCAGCCATCTTGTTTACCTGATCCTTCGCCCTCAGATTTTCACCTTTTCCGTTCTCTATCGAACAACCTTCAAGGAACTTCCTGTCCAGACAAAATGCGCTCAGAACATGGCTCGACGAGTTCTTAGTGTAAATGGCGAAGGAGAATATTGGTGATTGAAGTCTCTTTTATATCTATCTGTTGTGTTTATTAGACTTATGGAAAAACGCTACGAACTTATGCACCAAACGAATATTTGCAACTATTTCAGCTGGCAACATTATGGTCTTCAGACCTTCTCTTATATCCAACCAGACGTCGTTAGACAGTCAGCACTACAATATGTATAATTTATTATTATTATCCTTTATTCTTTTTCCTTCGCGGACCGGGTGATTTCGCCCGTGCCGATCAAAAAGGCCCCACCTTCTCTTCAGTGCCCTTGCTCTCTAGCTTGCCCCTCTAGTTTCTTAATCGAGAATTTGTTTTAGAAGTCTGTTTTCATGCAGTCTACCATGATGCTCTCACTATCTTTTTCTGTTTGATCTGTTTTCTTGTGCATTGAAAATGCAGTGATCTTCTCTGGTGCACCTTTTAACGCTACGGAGAAATCTCATTTCGACTGTCTGGATCTTGTTCACATCCTTTTCCGTGGGAATGTAGGATTCAGATCAGGGCATATAGATATTGCGAGAACTTTGTAAAACTTATATGTGTGTTTCTTTCTTGGCTTTTCTACTATGTTTCTAATTGTTCCACAGATCGCGTTAAATTTTAGGATGTTGTCATCAACTTCACTGTCGAAATTTCGCCCTACGTCACATCCGAGATACTGAAAGTGGGTTACCCGCTCCAGTTTTATATTATTTATTACAGTTTTAGATCTTATATCCGAATTTACCTTGGTTATCTCAACACTGGAGATGTTATTTTATATTTAGAAGCCAACAAACTAAGATGATAAAACGGCTGTTTGAATATTATCTTCATATTCTTCAATTATTATTTGATCATCTGCATTTAGCAGAGTATTAAAACATTTCTCTCTGTTGATCTTTATGACATAGATGATACCAAGCCCTGAGTCGGTCAAAGAGCTGGAGACAGGCTACATCCTTGCCTAACTCCCTGTGTTGTTGTTAATCGTTTAGAGAGGGCATCTCCATATAGATTATAATTTTTACCTCTTTCCAAAGAGCTTTTACAGATTTAATTAAATGCGCTGGAAGCCTTTTTTTCCGTAATTGCCACCGTAGGTGTCTATTGACTTTGTCAATAGTCTTTCAGGATCTACAAACGCTGTGTCCGTGTCTAAGTTAAATAATCGTCTTTTCTCTAAAAGTTGTTTTATAATAAAAATACCATGAGCGCAAGGTCGTCTTTTTTTAAAACTTAACTTCTTCTTCTAATAAAGCTGTGTTAGAGATACAACGCAGTGTTATACAGGGTTATTACAAATGATTGAAGCGATTTCACAGCTCTACAATAACTTTATAATTTGAGATATTTTCACAATGCTTTGCACACTCATACAAAAACTCAAAAAGTTTTTTTAGGCATTCACAAATGTTCGATACGTGCCCCTTTAGTGATTCGGCAGACATCAAGCCGATAATCAAGTTCCTCCCACACTCGGCGCAGCATGTCCCCATCAATGAGTTCGAAAGCATCATTGATGCGAGCTCGCAGTTCTGGCACGTTTCTTGGTAGAGGAGGTTTAAACACTGAATCTTTCACATAACCCCACAGAAAGAAATCGCATGGGGTTAAGTCGGGAGAGCGTGGAGGCCATGACATGAATTGCTGATCATGATCTCCACCACGACCGATCCATCGGTTTTCCAATCTCCTGTTTAAGAAATGCTTCTGCTTTAGCCTTTTCCGTAAGATTTTCCAAACCGTCGGCTGTGGTACGTTTAGCTCCCTGCTTGCTTTATTCGTCGACTTCTGCGGGCTACGCGTGAAACTTGCCCGCACGCGTTCAACCGTTTCTTCGCTCACTGCAGGCCGACCCGTTGATTTCCCCTTACAGAGGCATCCAGAAGCTTTAAACTGCGCATACCAACGCCGAATGGAGTTAGCAGTTGGTGGATCTTTGTTGAACTTCGTCCTGAAGTGTCGTTGCACTGTTATGACTGACTGATGTGAGTGCATTTCAAGCACGACATACGCTTTCTCGGCTCCTGTCGCCATTTTGTCTCACTGCGCTCTCGAGCGCTCTGGCGGCAGAAAACTGAAGTGCGGCTTCAGGCGAACAAAACTTTATGAGTTTTTCTACGTATCTGTAGTGTGTCGTGACCATATGTCAATGAATGGAGCTACAATGAATTTATGAAATCGCTTCAATCATTTGTAATAGCCCTGTATTGAAAATGGTGCTGAGGATTTTGTAGCCCGTATTAACTAGCCCAATTCCTATGTAGTTGTATGGGTTGCCTGTGTTTTCTTTCTTGAGTATGGAGAAACTTTTAGCCAAATTCCCTCGCAGGTACCTTACCTACAGTGACGCATAGATTACTAAGATGTAGCGTACGTTGCTTCAGTGAAAGAACTTCGTATTCAAAGAATTCGGCATTTATTCCGTCGGTCCCTTTTGCTTTCCTCTTCTTTAAATTTTGCATTGCTACATCTAATTCATTCATTTCTATGAGCTCTATGTTTCTGTTGATTCGACAATTCTCACAGTATTCCCCAGTGGCTGAACCGTCAACTTGGAGACTTCTGTAATGCTGTCCCCGTCGTTCTAAAGCTATTACGTTCATTGATATTGCCAATAATAACGAATATTTGGAATTTAAGAAATGTCAGTCTTACCAACATAGTAGTGACCGACGTGGCCCAATAACCGACTGTTACATATCTTATGCTAGTATTCTGC
Source organism: Schistocerca serialis cubense (assembly GCF_023864345.2). Taxonomy (NCBI): domain Eukaryota; kingdom Metazoa; phylum Arthropoda; class Insecta; order Orthoptera; family Acrididae; genus Schistocerca; species Schistocerca serialis. Next base: position 80,050,061 of record NC_064646.1, on the reverse strand, counting down.
CGTTTTCGCCATTTGTAGCTCGTTGAAATAGATCACGGTAGTGATGATTTGGCAGTACTAAAGACGAGTAGTTTTTGTTTAACTTGAGGTCGAAATATTTTTCTGGGAATGTATCAGTAAAGTTCCTAATAACAATTCGCAAGTTTCAACTTTATTTTTGATGTAATAAAATTTTCAGCTAACTTCAGAGCTAGGGAACCCACGTGTGAATAGGTGAAATAAATTCCTGAAAAAATATGACACCACACCCATATCTGCGAATGTGTGTTGGGTTTAGATTCTGAGGGACAGAGAATGAAAGAATAAGCCATAGGAATGGAATAATTTATTGTGAAATAAAAACAAAAAATTACCAAAATAATGGCAGTCCGTTCGAAAGTACACATCTGCGAAATTAAAATCTGCTGCTGGGTAACATTTACAACTAATCTGCTCTAACCTGGGCATCGCAATATCTTGGGATACTCACTGGCACGATACACGGTGATGGATTACATTTTTGCTAAAGCCTGTGAACCCCTTCGATGGCCCTTTGAGGTTATCCAGTTTGTACGGAGGGCTACAAAGAATTTTTCTAAGTACCCACTGGGCTACCGCGGGGAATATTTGTAAGTGTCCTACCGTCGTCGTAAAGAAATTTCTATGTCCTAAAAGCGTGTTGCTTGATAACCGCCCAGACCAGCATACGCCCTGCTTCTTCAACTCCTTCCAAGTGACGATCAGCTCTTTATAAATTTGGTCCACCCTACCGTACAAGTCCCATGTATCTTCTCACTTAACGACCGTGAACAGCCACCAGGTTTATTTTCACCTTTTTGTATAATAATTAAATCATGAAACTACTTGCGTCATCAGAAACGCGTGAAAGATCTAATTAAAACGACATTTTACTCTTGCCGGCCGTAGTGGCCGAGCGGTTCTAGGCGCTACAGTCTGGAACCGCACGACCACTATGGTCGCAGGTTCGAATCGTGCCTTGGGCATGAATGTGTGTGATGTCCTTAGGTTAGTTAGGTTTAAGAAGTTCTAAGTTCTAGGGCACTGATGACCTCAGATGTTAAGTCCCATAGTGCTCAGAGCCATTTTGAACCATATTACTCTTGATTCTAGGTTGAGTAGTTTGTGCACAAATCAGAGTTGAATAAGTATGTATTTTAGTTGCAGTGATCAACTAGAGTGTTTTCTCTCTGTGTCTTGAATAATATTTGCACACACATGTATGGCACCTCTTTCTTACAGGAAATGACCCGCTCTTTCCACTGCTGCTATCAGAATCTGTAACCACATTTAAACTATGGACAAAACACACAAAACGGTTATTAATTAAAGGTAAGAATTAAACATACAATTGTTATAATCTAAATGCTGTGCGTGAAGCAGTGTACGTTCGCTAACACATACTACCATGCTGATCGTGCAACTGGTTTATTAATTAAGTTGATTTTAATTATAGTGACAAATTGCCTCTGACTGCGTAATTACGCATATAGTCAAAAATCTATACAGCTGACTAGATTGGTACCGATGAGCGCCATAAACTAATGGTTCGATCTCTTTGATGAATATAAAATTGGGAAGTAACTTCAACTGTAATGCGTAATGGACGCCATTGGTTACCTATGAGCTGTAAGGTATTGTTAACCGAGACGAAGATAGCGAGAACCATCCTCAATATTTTGAGACTCGTGATAGCGATTAAATATTCGAATGACGTGATGGTGGTGTACGACAATTCGGCTGGCAACTTCCTGTGCTGACAACACTAAGAATGCGCGCACGATCTAAGTTTGAAAGGATCTTTCGAGGCGTTTTAATAGGTTGTACTGTGTACACGCACTGCATTTTCCCGCTCATGACTTTGAAGACACTGATAAGTCTAATGGACTGTATAAGAAGCAGGTTTCCTATCTAATAACGTGAATCAAACAAGTCACGAGAAAGGTGGAAAACTCATTTTGATTTGTTTCTATCGAAGCCCAAATGATACACTTTCTCAGATCACGACACCACGGAAAAATTTAATGACTTATAGTGAGCAATCAAGAGCGATACTGTGTCTGTACATGTTCGGCCACACTGTTGCGTGCTATTTAGCCCATTAATTGTAACCTAAGGCTTTCACCTTTCGCAAAAGGTCATTACAGTGATAACCAGGATTCACGCTAGGTCCAACTAACAAGTGCTTCTTTGGTGCTGCCAAAAACAGCATAGGTACCTTCTCATAACTCTCTACAGTAGTCGTGCAGCTGGGCACATAATCCTCTCGCTATATCAGTGGGCAGCAGTTTCACAAAATTTAAACTATAAAGGGTACACTAAATCTAAACAACACGTAAATGAACTTGCTGGCACGCAGATCGAGACATCATCAATAACGTAAGTCTTATATAAGATTTTCAAGTAAATGATCAGTGAAGAGTTTTCATTTAGTGTGATTTTTTTTTTGTAGAAGGGAAGAACTTATTCATAGTTAAATATGATAGGAATGTAATATTATGTTCTGAAAGGGTTCTCATTACGATTCTTGTATTGTCCTCAGAATTTACCTCCTTGTACCATTTGCCATTGGCTTCATGCAACTTCTGTGACCAGTGATTACGTTAAACGATTCTTGTATTGTCCTCAGAATTTACCTCCTTGTACCATTTGCCATTGGCTTCATGCAACTTCTGTGACCAGTGATTACGTTAAACACATAAAAGTCTATAGTCGTAAATTTGTATTATTATTACTATGAATTACTGCGACCGTATGCTGTTTGTGTGTCTATCTCTCTATTTTCAATTACTTGAGAATTAATGACCAACGTTCATCATAAATACTTCAGTGCAAGACGTTTGCCTGGGCTTGAGAAATGCCTTGCGTCGATACTTACCTGGCCATGCTGTCATTTCTGTTTATCAGATATTAATTTTCCTATGTGGTATTAGTAAGCAACTTTAAGAGAAAAATAGTTCCAAACGCCGTTGGATCAATTTCTCCTTTAACTCAGGAGTTCTTCTTGAAATTTCCATTCAGTCGGCGTACTTTATTTTATCGTAGGTCATTCATACAATTCTAGATATTCCAGAGTTTGTGCAATTCAGTGTTATGACGAATTATTCGATCGCTATTATGAGTCAACTAGCATACCACGACGGCTGCACTCAACCGTTACACATTTTTTCTCTGTTTATTTGGCACATCGTCCTCCACTTGCGCACATTTTGCAGTTTCCCTTCCTCATACCAAGTGATTGTTAACGTATTGTGTATAGGAATCTGGAAGTCCCTTGAAGCTAAGCGACGATGGTGCTTTCCAGTGCACTAGTGAATCGTCAATCAACAATCTGAGACTGTTACTCCGTGCTTTAATTATTTCCATTCCCGCACTGAGAGACTACGTCTACATCAGTACTCCGCGAGCCACGTTACTGTCTGTACCGGAGGGTTCAAATGGCTCTGAGCACTATGGGACTCAACATCTGATGTCATCAGTCCCCTAGACTTAGAACTACTTAAACCTAACTAACCTAATGACAGCACACACATCCATGCTCGAGGCAGGGTTCGAACCTGCTACCTTAGCAGCAGCGCGGTTCCGGACTGAAGCGCCTAGAACCGCTCGGCCACAGCGGCTGGCGCGCCGGAGGGTATTTCTGGTACAACTGTTATTTCCCCCCTATCTTTCTACATTCACGAATGTTGCGTGGGGAGAACGAGTGTCGATGGACACTGTTTTCTCTGATATCGTGATAGTTTCGCTAGACGTATGTAGGAGGACGCAATACGTTGTTCGTCTGCTCGTGGAACGTACGCGGACGCTTGTCTCGCAGTGTCTGCCACGACAGTTCGTTGGGCGTCTTCGGAGAGCAGTCACGCTTACTAAACGACACCGTTGACGATACGAGCCGCTAGTTGTCGGTTCTTCTCCACCTCTTCTGTTTAACCGAACTAGTTAACGGGTCTCAAACTGAACAGAAATACTCAAGAATCGGTTGAACGAGTGTTTCTTTCACTGAACTATCCAGGTATCTGCTTTCCCCATACCTACATGTGACAATTCCCCTTAGGTCGCTCCAAAAGATTACTGGTGGATCTCGTACGGTTGTTGCTGTTTCCAGTGGCTTAATCGAACGGTAACGGATATCTTTGCCTGTTTGTTCACAGTACGATACATTTAATTGCGTTTATCTTCAAAAGCTAGTTCCTGCACCAGTCATCGTTACTCTACACGTCCTTTTGTGTTTTGGCACAGTCGTCTGCCGCTGCAGTCGTCCCACACACTACAGAATCATCTGCGAAAAGCCTCATGGAGCTCCCGACATGATCCACTAGATCATTAATAATTAATTTATCATTCCCAGGAGGGAATTTCCTGAGGGTAGCACAATACACTTGAGAGTTGATCGTTGCACCATAAGGGAGGTCATAAAACAGAATAACCTTTTCAGAGACCCAAAAGATCGTCGCCATGACTTTCCCGGCTGAGGGTACGGCTTTGAATTTTTTCTTCTGGGGAGAGGCGATTTGCCGCCACTCCAAGGATTGCCGTTTTGTTTCCGGTTCGAAGTGCTGAACTATTTTTCATCGCCTTCGACGACATTCGACAAAAAATTGTCACGACCAGCCTCGTAAGGCTCAAGCATTTCCGCACAGAGGGTCCGTCGTTGCTCTTTATAGTCTTCTGAGAGGGGGCGAGGGACCCAGCGGCCACACAGCTGTGTGTACCACAACTGGTGAACGAGCGAGTCAGCACTACGAGCAGACACGTCCACTTGTGCAGCGAGGTGTTTGACTGTGATCAGTCGATCACCTCCAATGAGTGTCTCTATATGTCCATCTTTTTCAGAGATGGTCGCGGGACTTGGCTGTTCGATACAGGGTGTCAAATGAAACACCCTTCAGCCGTTGAGTTTCCAAACTTATTTTATTTGGCTACCAGTTTCGGCGATTTACTATGCTATCTTCAGGCTCCTAACCGGCGTGTAATAAGGTTCTGGTCAAAACAGGGGCCAGAAATACTGGTATTAGTAGATTTCTGCTTGCTACGGCGATCACTTTAACCATAATCTACCGACTCAGACTTAGTCGGCAGATGATGGTTGATCTTCGTCCGTCCATATTTAAACTAGATGAAGATAGGACACAGCTGGTACGGTTTCTATTAAAAATGAAATTCCTCCAGCTGTACTTAAGATTTTACATTTACTTCGCTACTAGTTTCGACGTTGTGTCAAGGCCATCTTCAGGCCCGTACACTTTGATGAAATCAGTTGTGTGTGGCTCAGTCTAGAAGTCCGCGGTGAGACCAGCAAGTGCTCCACATGGATGGCAGTAAATCAGTTACTGCCCGCCATCCATGTCAAGCACGTGCTGGTCTCACCGCGGACTTCTAGACTGAGCCACACACAACTGATTTCATCAAAGTGTGCGGGCCTGAAGATGGCCTTGACACAACGTCGAAACTAGTAGCGAAGTAAATATAAAATCTTAAGTACAGCTGGAGGAATTTCATTTTTAATAAAAAGATAATGGTTGAAGTGATCGCTATATCAAGCAGAAATCTAGGTGGAATCTTCCTAAACGCCGTTTGGGGGCCTGAAGATGGCGTAGTAAATCGCCGAAACTGGTAACCAAATAAAATAAGTTTGGAAACTAGACGTCTGAGAGGTGTTTGATTTGACATCCTCGAATGAGAGTGTCCTCACGTTCCAACATCGCAGGAGTCACTGCAGGTCGGACAGATTTGCGCGACTTTGTTGCGATGATGACAGACACCTCGCCCGACGACTCACCTTGGTTTTTTTTACAGTGCCATGTCTTCGTGTACATTCTTCAAGCGCCTATAAATACACTCCTGGAAATTGAAATAAGAACACCGTGAATTCATTGTCCCAGGAAGGGGAAACTTTATTGACACATTCCTGGGGTCAGTTACATCACATGATCACACTGACAGAACCACAGGCACATAGACACAGGCAACAGAGCATGCACAATGTCGGCACTAGTACAGTGTATATCCACCTTTCGCAGCAATGCAGGCTGCTATTCTCCCATGGAGACGATCGTAGAGATGCTGGATGTAGTCCTGTGGAACGGCTTGCCATGCCATTTCCACCTGGCGCCTCAGTTGGACCAGCGTTCGTGCTGGACGTGCAGACCGCGTGAGACGACGCTTCATCCAGTCCCAAACATGCTCAATGGGGGACAGATCCGGAGATCTTGCTGGCCAGGGTAGTTGACTTACACCTTCTAGAGCACGTTGGGTGGCACGGGATACATGCGGACGTGCATTGTCCTGTTGGAACAGCAAGTTCCCTCGCCGGTCTAGGAATGGTAGAACGATGGGTTCGATGACGGTTTGGATGTACCGTGCACTATTCAGTGTCCCCTCGACGATCACCAGTGGTGTACGGCCAGTGTAGGAGATCGCTCCCCACACCATGATGCCGGGTGTTGGCCCTGTGTGCCTCGGTCGTATGCAGTCCTGATTGTGGCGCTCACCTGCACGGCGCCAAACACGCATACGACCATCATTGGCACCAAGGCAGAAGCGACTCTCATCGCTGAAAACGACACGTCTCCATTCGTCCCTCCATTCACGCCTGTCGCGACACCACTGGAGGCGGGCTGCACGATGTTGGGGCGTGAGCGGAAGACGGCCTAACGGTGTGTGGGACCGTAGCCCAGCTTCATGGAGACGGTTGCGAATGGTCCTCGCCGATACCCCAGGAGCAACAGTGTCCCTAATTTGCTGGGAAGTGGCGGTGCGGTCCCCTACGGCACTGCGTAGGATCCTACGGTCTTGGCGTGCATCCGTGCGTCGCTGCGGTCCGGTCCCAGGTCGACGGGCACGTGCACCTTCCGCCGACCACTGGCGACAACATCGATGTACTGTGGAGACCTCACGCCCCACGTGTTGAGCAATTCGGCGGTACGTCCACCCGGCCTCCCGCATGCCCACTATACGCCCTCGCTCAAAGTCCGTCAACTGCACATACGGTTCACGTCCACGCTGTCGCGGCATGCTACCAGTGTTAAAGACTGCGATGGAGCTCCGTATGCCACGGCAAACTGGCTGACACTGACGGCGGCGGTGCACAAATGCTGCGCAACTAGCGCCATTCGACGGCCAACACCGCGGTTCCTGGTGTGTCCGCTGTGCCGTGCGTGTGATCATTGCTTGTACAGCCCTCTCGCAGTGTGCAGAGCAAGTATGGTGGGTTTGACACACCGGTGTCAATGTGTTCTTTTTTCCATTTCCAGGAGTGTATTTTAAATGCGAACATTTTTAGGTTAGGCTTTACCGTGACTGTTCAAAATGGCTCTGAGCACTATGGGACTCAACTTCTGAGGTCATCAGTCCCCTAGAACTTAGAACTACTTAAACGTAACTAACCTAAGGACATCACACACATCCATGCCTTAGGCAGGATTCGAACCTGCGACCGTAGCGGCCTAGAACCGCACGGCCACTCCGACCGGCTTACCGTGACTGTTACTGTTACTGACATTAAATGAAACAACAAGTTTACTGTTACCTGTCACCGTTTTATTTTTTCCACGACGCGTTTCGAAGTAAACCATCATCGGGTGGATTTACATTAGTTAGTGTTACATATGTGTGTATGTTGTGTTACGGCTTTGGAGGAACTTGTGGCACTGCCTCCAGTGGTCACAGGTTCCTTTTTCTGCCGTAACACTTCACATGTATACTGCCACATTTGTAAACAAATATGGCGTCTGGAATCAGACAAATGTGGCAGTATACATGTGAAGTGTTACGGCAGAAAAAGGAAACTGTGACCACTGAAGGCAGTGCCAAAAGTTCCTCCAAATGTCGTAACACAACATACACACATATGTAATACTAACTAATGTAAATCCACCCGATGATGGAGGTTTAAACCTTCGAAACGCGTCGTGGAAAAAATAAAACGGTGACTGGTAACAGTAAACTTGTTGTTTCATTTAACGCCTATAAATATCTGCGATGCTTTGGTTTGTCGCCAAAAGAAACCCAATGAGAGCTCTCTGTTTGGAACGCACCTCTGTTTTCCTTGCAGTACATTTTTCTTGCAGTAATGGTGGTTCGACGAACCCTCTGCCTCGTACTTAAGTGTGAATTGCAGAGTAATCATGTAGATGTAGGTGAACCACAGAAAATATTGCAAAAATGTTAATTAAATTGCAATTAGACGTGGCTGAAGCGAGAAATTGTGTTACAATGAAATGAACACTCTTAGTTGCTTACAGGCGTTGATATACGTCAACGGGGACAGATGAAAATGTGTGCCCCGACCAAGAATCGAACCCGGGACCTCCTGCTTACATGGCAGACGCTCTATCCATCTTTTTTTTCCTCATTTTGTTCGTTGGGTTTGGTCGTTGCGGACGTCACATGACATCCGTTAAATTTCGTTTGTTGATCCTCCCACTCAGATTTTTATTACAGAGGCCAACTAGGTCTCTGACCGATCACACTGAGCTACCGTGCCGGCTTTTCATTTCGTTCGTTAGTGCTCGTTATATTTGTTCGGGGAGGACGTTCCATGAATCTTGTTTGAATTCATTGTTGATCCATGAACTCAGTTTTTTTATTACAGAGGGCAGCTAACCCTCTGACCGAACACGCTGAGCTACCGTGCCGGCTCCATCTGAGCCACCGAGGACACAGAGGATAGCGCGACTGCAGGGATTTATCTCTGGCACGCCTCCCGCGAAACCCACATTCTCAGCGTATTGTCCGGCACTACATTCGTGGTGCCCCCGCCCATTATACTCATTACTCGCGGCGCGTTGCCGATTCCCGTAAGAGTTCGGACAAGTCCGAAAGAACAGATACCATCTTAGTATATATATAGAAATTGTGTTGTTAACAAAATTCATAATGCGGTCACATAACTCGCCGAGGCCCATTAAAATGGATACATCTAAGTTTGAGAGATTCAATACTTCGGTCTCGTCCCTGTCGTCTTCCACTCTACTGAATTAGCTGCTAATCGAAACAGGCCATATCTGTACCGATTGACAGGTCGAAATGCAAAGGGCACTGTGAGACAAGCTTCAATTATTTTCCCGTCGGAACGAGCTCTAATTAATTCGAAGGCGGCCCGCGCCACACGGCCTACGCCGCGTCGCGTCGCCGCAAATCAGATACAGGGGAAACAAGAGAATTACTCGGAGGCGGCCTCGCCGGCCAGGTGCGCCGCCTTCCCACACACTCGCACTAGGTCCCTGCTCTTCCTCGCCGGCCCCTGTTTTATTGTAATTCCAGCGGTCGGCAGAGCATACACGCGCACGTGTAAAAAAATACAAGAGCAAACGAGCGCGCACACAAGAAAATATATATACACTCACTCTCGCGCAGTTCCGACGACAAGGAAACACGCCGCATGTGGAACTTAAAAGGCGAATAAGTTTGCAGAGACGCGGGCGAGCGCGGAGGGCTCGTGTAAAATTTTGATCCACCGAGAATTTAATTTCTTTTGAAAAACATTTTACGTCCGACTCGTTTAATTTCAAGCAAGATTTCACTCGTAACTATTCCATATTTTCGTTTGCCATACATGAAGAATCAGAAGGAAATGAAAACTCTGTAGTCTGAAAGAGAAAAAGTCGCTCGTAGACCTCTCCTCATATTCTTTCTTTCTTTTTTTTTTTTTAGCGTAAAACAGTACTTTGTGACGGCTGGCTGCGAACTGTGCTTTTCGTAGTTGGCCGGATTACTGAAACCTACGATTTTTTAAGCTGTTTAAATTTTTGGGATGGTTTTACGGGTGAAACTAAATACTCACATCGGTACGGTTTCTCCTCTTGAACACTCCCATTCGGTGCAAAACTGCACGACTTTGGGTGAATAAATATTATACATTTCTATGAAATTGCGGGAAATTTTGTCAGGGTAGTTGCTTGTTGAGAGTTGTCTTGAGTAATGATTATCACATGTTTCGAAAAATGGATAATTGACTATCATCGCGGAGAGAAAAGAATGTTTCTATTTAATAAAACGAGGATTTCCGTCCATGTGCAGACCGCCAGATACATGTTCCTGCGACGTCTTAGGTACCATGCAAAATCGTGTAATAGCGGAGAAATGAAATATACGTCGTCCGAGCACTGCAGATTTGTCATGTCGTGCACTCGTGAATGACAAAAAATTATGAATAAAATTCATGATATCGTGACAGGATCATCATCATCATCATCATCATAGTCATCGCCATTCGACTTCTATGCGTTACGTTCTTCATCTATACGTACTGATGTTTGTCCTGCATGTTTTCTAGCGTGATCTACAAACCTTTCTGATCATCTTCTCGGACATTTATTATGCCTTGGAATGCAGAAGAAATACTTCCTTGCTTCTTTGACCATTCATTCGCCTGGCTACCACATATTCCAGTTACCTCCAATTAATTTTCATTACTAAATGAATTCGGCATTTTTTCGACTTAGGCAGTTACCTATTTAAACTTTTTCTCTTCACAACAGGTTTCAACTTATGGAGCCATTCCCTAGTGATTATCTTTAAATTTGCCAAATGTTTACGTTGGCAGCGTCTTCACACACTATCTTTCCATTCGTATTCGTTTAGAGAAAACAACTGCCCTTCATATTTTCACAGTTTTCTCATATGTGCGTTTAGAGCACCACCTGTCCTTCCGTTCCCATTTGGTTCCCCACCCATTTGTTTCTTTTCCGTCTCTACTAGTAAATCGCAGCAGATAACTGGATTATTCGCTGAACGAACCTCCATTTTTGACTGAGAGCCCATGTTTCATTTGTAAGACGTGTATATTTCTATTGTCAAACCACAATTTATGAAATATGTTCATATTTTATTAATAGGATTAAGTAGGAATAATTAATATTTGTCATTTTGGAAATAATTGTGGTTGCAGGGAATGTCTGCACCAAACTATTGTTGGCGGGAGAGACCGCACATTGACATAATTTTAAAAAGGGCAGGAGAGACCGTGTATGGATACATTTTAAGAAAAGAGCGGGAAATACCGGGCATTGATACATTTTGTAATGGTAGCAGGGATTGTCTGCACCAGAAAGCATTGTTGGCGGGAGAGACCGCACTTCAGCGTTCGTAGGAAGTCAGTAGTAAGCGAGATGCGAATCGAGTCGGTAGCATGTCTGAAGCGAGAGGTTGAGAGGAGCGGTGTGCCTGCCAGCCACCAGCTATGATTTACAAGAGATTATAAACGGATGTACAGAGACGTCAACTAACTGTTATCATAAGAAGAACGAATATTATTGAATTATTTTCTTTGCGAAACTCAAGACTACTGAAGGTATGTTTGCGCAATGCTAGTTGTAAGATTATTGTAAAAAGTAAGCCCCATCTGAACGTTTGTAAAATCATTTCATTACCAACAGTAAATATTTGAAGAATCGTTTTCAGAATATAATTAATTTTTGCCAGCAATATTGCATTACTGATTATAATCTATCGCAAAAACAATCAACGTAAAACATTTCAAAAATTTTATTGTTGTCAAGAAAAAGTTTAACTATGAATTACGTAACTTCAGTCAAATTAATTAAAGAATAACGTCAGCTTTGGTAATAAATACAGCCACTTATTATGACAGCCTACCAGCAGCTAATAGAGTATAGTAAAACAGAGTAAGTATAGTCATGTCGCAGTTCGATGTAGCAGCCAGATGGCAATCCAGTAACAGTAAGAAAAGGTAAGGAACAGTTTTGGGTTATTGCAGGTAACGACTGAGAGCCACGACGACGACACATTCTATGTTTCGTGGAAATAATGAGCAAATAACTTTTACTAAGCAGCATTTAAATTTGTATGCGAAGATTGCACTTATTATTATTGAGAAAGAGAATTAATTTCAAAAGGAAGTTTTCATTTGTTATTATTAAGCAAGAGATAGAAATCCTAAGGGAAGGTTTCATAGGTTATTGTAGAAGGGAAGGTTGCGTAACAAAAGAGATAGAGAGGAGACGCGAAGGTTTCACATTCTCGTTATTCTTAACGGACAATCTGTTAGGAAATTTAATGAGATTTGTAAATCACATGTGGCTGTTTAAAGGCAGGGAACAATGCTTCTCTTTACATTTATTGGAATTTTGGAAAGCTTTAAAATTTATGGCAGAATTTTTCACGTCTTTTGTAACGAGATTTAGGAATGTGTTTCCGAAAGCTGCCCTTTTTACTTGAAACAGCCAGGCAGTCTGTATCAGTATATGGACGCGTGCTCGAATTTGAATAGTCTGGATTTTTTCTAAAATTTAAACTAGGCACCTGCTCCAGTTCTGCACGGGTAGCATTAAGTATTTGCGGCTGGACGACCTATCCACTGCACCATTAATAAAATTTAATTACGAAATGTTCTCGTGAATCTGTCTATTTATCAGTGAAAACCGTATCAAAATCCATACAGTAGTTCCCGAGACTAGCCTTCACATATAGACAGGAAAATGCTGTGTTGGACTTTAATTCATAGTGTGTAAAGATATGTATAGATTCTGGTCAAGCTTTCGTCGATCTCTGGAGTTGCTTCAGCTGTTTACTTTTCTGCTTTCCGACCAGAGGCCACCTCTGCAGCTGACCAGCTCGTACCTCCCATCGGTCGAAACCCCAATTTAAATGTGGAGCAGATAACAATATATGCATCACACACCTATCATTACTGTAATCATAAATTACCTACTCAAACTTTCCCCGTGAATCAGTTCAAAAATGTTCAGATGTGTGTGAAATCTTATGGGACTTAACTGCTAAGGTCATCAATCCCTAAGCTTACACACTACTTAACCTAATTTAAAGGACAAACACACACACCTATGCCCGAGGGAGGACTCGAACCTCCGCCGGGACCAGCAGCACAGTCCATGACTGCAGCGCCCGAGACCGCTCGGCTAATCCCGCGCGGCCGTGAATCAGTCTATCGAGTAATGAAAACTATTTCAAAATCACTGAAAAAAGAAAGAGGTGGGCTCAAGCTCCCGTCGATATCAAGTCATTAGAGACGAAGCACAAGCACTGATCTTTTCAAAGCTGGAGAAAGGAATCGACCATGCCCGTTCAAATGAACCATCCCGGCATTTGCCTGGAGCGATTTAGGGAAATCATGGAAAACCTAAATCTGGTTGTCCGGACGCAGATTTGAACTGTCGTCCTCCTGAATGCAGGCCCAGTGTGCTAATCATTGCGCCACTTCGCTCGGTCAAAATCCCTCCAGTAGATCCTGAGGTTAACCTTCACATACAGATAAAAACGCATCGGTGGACTTTAATAATTTGTAATACGCATATATATATACAGGGTTATTACAAATGATTGAAGCGATTTCACAGCTCCACAATAACTTTATTATTTGAGATATTTTCACAATGCTTTGCACACACATACAAAAACTCAAAAAGTTTTTTTAGGCATTCACAAATGTTCGATATGTGCCCCTTTAGTGATTCGGCAGACATCAAGCCGATAATCAAGTTCCTCCCACACTCGGCGCAGCATGTCCCCATCAATGAGTTCGAAAGCATCGTTGATGCGAGCTCGCAGTTCTGGCACGTTTCTTGATAGAGGAGGTTTAAACACTGAATCTTTCACATACCCCACAGAGAGAAATCGCATGGGGTTAAGTCGGGAGAGCGTGGAGGCCATGACATGAATTGCTGATCATAATCTCCACCACGACCGATCCATCGGTTTTCCAATCTCCTGTTTAAGAAATGCCGAACATCATGATGGAAGTGCGGTGGAGCACCATCCTGTTGAAAGACGAAGTCGGCGCTGTCGGTCTCCAGTTGTGGCATGAGCCAATTTTCCAGCATGTCCAGATACACGTGTTCTGCAACGTTTTTTTCGCAGAAGAAAAAGGGGCCGTAAACTTTAAACCGTGAGATTGCACGAAACACGTTAACTTTTGGTGAATTGCGAATTTGCTGCACGAATGCGTGAGGATTCTCTACCGCCCAGATTCGCACATTGTTTCTGTTCACTTCACCATTAAGAAAAAATGTTGCTTCATCACTGAAAACAAGTTTCGCACTGAACGCATCCTCTTCCATGAGCTGTTGCAACCGCGCCAAAAATTCAAAGCGTTTGACTTTGTCATCGGGTGTCAGGGCTTGTAGCAATTGTAAACGGTAAGGCTTCCGCTTTAGCCTTTTCCGTAAGATTTTCCAAACCGTCGGCTGTGGTACGTTTAGCTCCCTGCTTACTTTATTCGTCGACTTCCGCGGGCTACGCGTGAAACTTGCCCGCACGCGTTCAACCGTTTCTTCGCTCACTGCAGGCCGACCCGTCGATTTCCCCTTACAGAGGCATCCAGAAGCTTTAAACTGCGCATACCATCGCCGAATGGAGTTAGCAGTTGGTGGATCTTTGTTGAACTTCATCCTGAAGTGTCGTTGACTGTTATGACTGACTGATGTGAGTGCATTTCAAGCACGACATACGCTTTCTCGGCTCCTGTCGCCATTTTGTCTCACTGCGCTCTCGAGCGCTCTGGCGGCAGGAACCTGAAGTGCGGCTTCAGCCGAACAAAACTTTATGAGTTTTTCTGCGTATCTGTAGTGTGTCGTGACCATATGTCAATGAATGGAGCTACAGTGAATTTATGAAATCGCTTCAATCATTTGTAATAGCCCTGTATATAGAGGTGTAAACTCTAGCCAGTCCTAGGATTTTTGTTACTTACCGCTTCTTTCACTTCCAGCATAATTTTAACTTGTGAAAAGTCCCGATTGTCACCATGGTTTGGCGCCCACGTTAAACCGTGATCTCCCTACAACTAGCTGAGTGGACCAGTTTAGAGGTCGAATGAAGAAGGGAAGAGCACGGGGCAGGGGCCTACTACCTTACTGCACAGTAAAGTACTGCAGCATTCGAGTTAAGCTTCTACTTAACATTTTTATCTTTTTATTAAGATCACGTTCCATTACACAAATTACATCACGACCACACAACACTTATTGTAAACAAGAGAAACTCCATCACAGGTCATACGAATCTCAAACGGTTTCTTCTTTTGTTATTATTACATAACGACTTCAATCACAGAGTGATCATCTTCATTGCAGTTTGGATCTTACCTGTTAGTTTTCATGTGCTTCACGATAAATATCTGTGTTTGAAGTTTTATTTTGTGTATGTTGTATGAGGCCATATACTTCGTCTTGCACTGAAGATGAACACTCTGTGATTGAAATCGTTATCCACTAATAATATAAAGAATGGTTTCAAATTTATACGCTCAATCCTGGAGTTTCCCTTGTTTACAATTTTCATTTATATTTTATACTTGAGTAAGTGTCTAAGTCTTGAGTTATTACATTTGGTGCCTTGTGGGTTCTTCTGCATCTTATCCATCTTCGTTATTTCAATAAACTCTGATTCAAAGCAAGTTCTCTCAATTGTCCCCGTTTCGATAGTTTCGAACAAAATGCGTGTTGTGCTGTGTGTATGTCTGAAAAGAACTCCTCATACACATACAGTATTTTAATAATTAGAATCAGTTCCATGCAATTCAGATACAGCCACGCCTGTAACTGTTATTAGTGATAAACAAAAAGAGTTCCTCATCAGCAGTTCGGTAGATCGACTAACAACGAAAAATATGTACTTGTCTTCTGAAATTTGGGCAACTAATAGATCAGATGCAGTTCTAACCAGTGTGTAAAGTGATGGTAACTTATACGAACAGTAACAGCATTTAACTGGGGAGCAGTGATCGCAAAAGTAATATTCAGTAGTTTTCATATGCTTTTAGTAAACATTTGAAAATTGGATTTCAGTGTTGAAACATGTAGCCTTAAAAAGTAACAAAATTATGCGACTGCTGCGCCATCTACCAAAAAATAACATTTTTCTAACTCATTTGGAAGGATCTTCAGGCGATAATCAACGAACGCAAATTATATAAACAAAAGAACAACTTTCAGAGTGATCACCATAAACTACATCGTAGGTTTAATTAATTAATTTTTTTACAGTATTTACTGCGAATGACACTCGAATTTATTACAAGTATGCAAAGCCCATGCAAATACAATAAACGTATTTCATCGTTAGTGGTAAAACAGATGTCTTTAAAACCGGAAAAACCTGTCGAAAAATAAGGACTTTTTGACTGGAGATGCTAAAAGCTAGATATATAGCGACAGTCATCTGGTGGATCTCTTTCTCTCTTTAGTGCGCACCTGTGAAGTGGGTTCGCATCATTACGCCATTTCATTTCTGTGTCTGCCTTGCCTTTCATTTACTCATACGTAGCACACTAAACGTCTTAAAGTATGCTGCATATGTGTCATTCTTGGTCGCCCTCAGCGCCTGTTGCCGTTAGGAGCTACTGCCGTTGTACCAATCACGTTGAGTCTTAAAGTGTGTTTTACGAGTTTTTCTCATCTCGTTTAGATGTGCTACCGCAGAGAGATATGGTTTCCTGTAATTTCTGAGCTTTTCTTCATTAGTTTCTCTATATCTTCTCTGACCTTTAAAATCTATCTGTAACACTAAATCTCTATAATTTCTAGCCGTCTCCGCACGTGTTTCCCTATTGTCTTGAAAGCTGGAAGGTTCATTTCTTCTAGAGGTTCAGAAATGAGTACTAATGCAAAGCCCCGGGTTCCGGATTCGCTGCTTAGATTTCGAATAAAAAATATGTTAACTGCATCAGAAAACGGTATAACAGGAGTAAGATTCGTTATAAATAGGAAAGTTCAACGAGAGGGTTAATGTCATCGGGATGGAAACCACACCAACGCCAATAACCATAGTTCACATTAAACTGACATATGGCCGAGAGAGCGGTGTGCTGACCACAGGCCTCTCAATATCCGCATCCAGTGGCGCCTGTCGGCTGAGGATTACACCGGTCGGTGCCGTTGGGCCTTCTGATGCCTGTTCGGACGGAGTTTAGAACTGGGTAATGGAAACATTATGTCACCGGAAGGAGTAGGAGGCAGAATAATGACAGAATACAGGGTCGCCGATAGCAATGAGAGAAGAGGAGGACTTCTGGAGTTCTATAATAAGTTTTAGTTATTAAGAGCAAATATACTGTTAAAAAGAGGAGGAGGTGTACTTTCTAAAGACAGGAGACACAGCGAAATACCATCTATATTACATCATGATGAGACAAAGATTCTTCTTGTTCCTCAACCCAAAAGTTGGTGGGCTCATAGTTCCTCCCTTCTAGATGCTCCAGTATCTTCTGCCAGCTTTAATTTCATCTATGAACACATGTCTCGGTAGTCTTGTCTGTTTCTTTACCTCCAACGTTCGTTGTCAGGAGGCCCTGCAAATGAGAAATCGTCGGCCACGGCAGAAAAACAGTTGAGGGTCAACATCATAGGATGCAGGGCGTACGGCGAAACCATCAAATTATAGATCAATCGACATCCCGACCATCAGCAGTAAACCAGTCCAGTACCATCTGTAAAATTTTCTGGATGTTAACTGTCCTCCGGTCGCACCTTAGGGTAGGGACTGCAAAAGATATTTCAAAGACGAAGAAAATCAATGCCAGGGTGAGAGATATTACAAAAAAATAGCATAAGCGGAATATTATTGATGGAATGCTACATAACTCGAATGTGGGCTTAAATCTGAAATCAGTAGATTTTGAAGAGTGGCGATGGAATAGATTATGTTTCCTCGTGGCGTATTCGGGCGTCCACTCAGGGTTCAATTGAATGAAGAATAACGAAGTATACGTACTGATACATGTTCCCTTTAGTTATTATAAGCGTCGGCATCAGTCTATGTATTTCTAGAACGAAATGTCTCCCGCAACTTTAGGAAGAAGATTGGTTCAAATGGTTCAGAGCACTATGGGACTTAAGATCTGAGGTCATCAGTCGCCTGGACTTAGAACTACTTAAACCTAACTAATCTAAGGACATCACACACATCCATGCCCGAGGCAGGGTTCGAACCTGCGACAGTAGCAGTCGAGCGGTTCCAGACTGAAGCGCCTAGAACCGCTCGGCCACACTGGCCGGCGAAAAAGATTGGTGCGACAACGATTAATATAATGTAGTTCCTCCGTCGTCCTGAACGAAACAGAATGAATGAAAAAGTGTCGCTGTTGTACCAGGCTTATGAGAATCCAGTTACACCAGTGAATTACGAAAATCTGATGAACGTACCTGTGTAAGGGGCACTCAAATGACGGAAAAAAAAGTTAAGTAAACTTTTCTGCTTCCCGAGCGGACGCGTACACCATAATTTCTCTACCACGCAAACATTTGGGGTTACTCTCACACTCGTCTAGTATGAGACGTTCTCGGGAAGGAGGGGAGGGGGGGGGGCGGACCCCACAATAACACTGGGCTTGGTGTGGGGCGGCCGTGGGGTGGGTGGACTACTACTACTGTGGCCTGTTGTGGGGTTGTGAACCACTGAGGACTACGGCAGGACGAAGCCTCTCCGTCGTTTCTAGGTCCCCGCTTCAAAACACGTACACAATACACAAGTAAACTGTTTATAATTTATAATTTATATTTTAATATATGTATGTATATCTTTATATAATATATTTTACATAATATTTATAATTTATATAAACATTTCTCCATGAAGGCATTGGCTGTCCTATCTCACAGTGGCATAAGTGTATTAACAGTTACGGAGATTACTTTTTAAGTAAGTAATCTCCGTAACTGTTAATACACTTACGCCACTTGAGATAGGACAGCCAATGCGTTCATGGAGAAATGTTTGCCGTTGCCTGGAGAACCATGATTGTAGCTAGCTGTGCATGAACGTCTTTCGTCAGTGCTCCACAAATATGGAAATAGCGCGCGGAGAGGACAGGACTGTATGGAGAACGGAGAATGTATAAGCGCTTCCCCTTGAAACTTCTGCAGCGTAATCGAAACAAGTTCGGCAGCTTGCGTGCCCGCCTGGATTCGGTCATGTTTCTGTAGACAGCCCCAAACATTTTTCCATGAAGGCACTAATCGACTTCTCTCGTTATGTATTAACAGTCATGGTAATTACTTTTGAAATAATAAACAGTTTACTTACTTTTTGCCGTCTGTCCCGTTTTTATATGACTGTCCCTTATACTGGGTTTCCACATAAAATCATCGCTAGTCGAATTGCTTGTGAAGTGGCAACTGTCTCAGAAGTCTGCCACATTGCATTTTATCGGAAAGTTGAATGCAGCTCTGTGTCGTGCGTCACTTATCGTGAGGAGCTCATGCTGTTGTTTCAGAAATGGGGCAGTTTGCATTAGAACAGCCAACTAATGTTGTGGGGTGTTACACAAAGACAGGCTCCAGCAAGGAATGTGAAGAAGTGTTTCAAGCGAAGTATCCTGGTAGGAAATCCTCACGATCAACGCCATTCCAGATCCGCACAAGAAATGTGTAGAGGAACAGACGACCGACAGTGATGACCCTCAAACTACAGACAGAATTCGCATGGAAGTCGCGAGAACTCAGCAGGTTGATGTATCTGGTACATGGTGTGATCGTGGACTAAAACATATGAAATTAAAAGCCTATCCTGGGATCGTGGTGCAAGAGTCGAAATTTGAGGATCAGGAAAAAAGAGTTCTCTATTGCAACTGGTTATTAGCATCAATTACTTATTGCTAGTTGGACTCCTTGGTTTACTTCATGTCAGATGTGGCCTGGTTTCGTTTTCCAGCTTATTTAAACTCCCAGAATTGCAGATACTGGTCGCAGGTCAATGCATCCATGAAAAAACTCTCCACCCAGAGAAGATTTGTGTTTGGTGTGCGGCATGCACATCATTGGCGCCGTATTTTTCATTCTACCTTCAACAGTGCCAGATGTCTAGAGATCTTTGACTCTTGTTATGTACAGTTAACAGATGCAGAGAGTCTGTAAGCCGTATTCCAACAGGATGGAGCAACCACTCACACATCCAACCAACGTGTGGCCCACATCACCGACATGTTCCCTGGAAACAGATCCGTCAGAAGGGGCCTCTTGTCCACAATGACCCCGGACTTAGCATCGTCTGACTTTTATCTATGGCGGACGCTAGAAAGCAAAGTGTATGCTGACAATCCTCGCACAACAGACGATCTTAAACAGAACATTACTTGAGGAACTAACATCAAGCCTGCAAAATTGCAGCGTGTTGATGGCAACGTCATCATAAGAAGTCAGCGATGCCTGGATATCCATGGCCACTGCATTCAGTATCTTCTTCTTCTTGCGTTACGGCCTCTATAGGACCACGGCTAGCCCCTTCGTGGACTGCATTTTTCTCTTCTTCTCCCAGAACCTCTTCATTGTTTCTCTTCTACTCTCCCGCTCTTCTTCCGAGATCTTCAGTTTCCGTTTCTCCTGGCGGCTCCACTGGTGACATTCTAATCCTTTCCTGTATCCTTCTCTGTCATTGATCCCCGGTATATTTGTCGATGTATATTTGTTCCTCCAATTTTCCTTTCCTTCGACCTTGATCCCCAATTCCAACCAGTCCTTCCGAAGTTCAACAATCCACTTGGTTCCTATCTTTCCCCTTGTCCTCCCTGTTGTTTCCCACACTCTCTTCGTCATTCTGTCCGTACTCATCCTAACTACATGCCTAGCAAACCTTGCCCTTTTGAGTCTGATTTCCCCGGATATTGTTCTCATGTTCCGGTACAATTCTTCCCTAGGTCTTCGCATCCACCTCTCTCCACCTATTTTGGGACCTAGTATTTTTCTCAGTATTTTTCTCTCTTCTTTCTTTAGTTGTTCTGCCCCATTTCTTCCTAGTGTCATCGTCTCAGCAGCATATAATACTGCATTCCTCACCGTTGCCTTGTAGTGGCTTATCTTTGCCTCTGTGGATATATTCTTTTTATTGTATATCTCTCTCGTCATGCAGAAGGCTGACCTCATCTTCTTTACCCTCTCTGTTATTCCCTCTTTGCTCCTGTTCCTTCCTGTTATAAATTCTCTCAGATATTTAAATTTGTCCACCATTTACACAGTGCGTTCCGGTGTTTCCCAGTTTGCAGTGGTGTTTAATGTCTTTGTCTTGTTATAGGCGATCCTCAGTCTCACCTTTCTGGCTACCTTACTTAAGTTGTCGAGTTGTGTCTTTGCGTCTTCTTCTGTTTCACTTACCATTGCTATGTCATCTGCAAAGGCTAGGCAGTCCACTTGAGCCCTGTTGTCCTTTTTGTCTCCCACATGGGTCTTTGGTATTCCCATTTCCTCTTTTGTTGCTCTCCACCTCCTGATCGCTTCGTCCAGTGCTATATTGAACAACAATGGTGACAATCCATCTCCCTGTTTAACACCAGTCTCTATCTCAAATTCTTCTCACAGTGCTCCTCTGAATGTCACCCTTGCTTTTGTGCCTGTCAGAATTTCTTTTATGAGTTCTTGTGTAGTTCCATCAAGTCCTCTGTTCTTCAGGATCCTAACAAGAGTCTATCTGTCGATGGAGTCATATGCCTTTGTGAAGTCCACGAAGGTTATTACTGTCTTTTTGTTTTTTAAGGCCCTATGTTCTATCAGTTGCTTCAGGATAAATATCTGTTCTACACAACCTCTTGCCTTCCTGAATCTCGCTTGGTAGTCGCCAACTGTACTTTCTACCTGTTCTCTACTCTCTTGAGCAATAGTTTTGACAGCACATTGTATCCGACGTCTAGTAGCGATATTCCTCTGTAGTTTTTTGCATCTCTCTTGTCCCCCTTATTGTGTATTGGTATTACAATTGCAATGGTACTTCCAGCATCTCTTATAACTAAGCGTTTTTTGAAGTTACTTTCATCTATTCTTTTTGAACTAATTCATCGTTACCTGAATCTCGAGCGTGAGGCGTACCTGATTCTTTGCTTCATACAACTTCGGGAAGTTTAGTGGAATAATATGTATTTGATTGTAACCAGCGGCTGGTAGCAGTCGCTAGTTTTCAGTGGACCGTAGTAGTGCTGGAGGCTGTCACAGTAGCCCTTGAAGACAGAGGAAATAGCAGTACGAACGTACGAGTACGTAGCGACCTCAACTAGGGAGAAGGGAACTGATACAAATTGGATACTCTTAGTGGCACCTTTGATGTGGCGGCTACGGAGACGGAATGTTTTTGCGACCGGTGAGGGGTCTTTTTCTAGCAGCGCGTTGCAGCGGGACCGACCCGACGGCCGCGACGAAGCCGCAGGCGGCTGATGCCGCCTCATTAATGTTGCGGAACTGATGACTGCGCCCGCCGCGCTATAAATTGCTCATCACGCACTCGCGCATGCTGCCGGACCCATTTGTCAATGTAAACAATAATTGGCACAATTACCGGCCACAAATTACCATCACCTCTTCAGAACATTTACCTCCACTTAGTTACAGGCATGCCCACACAGCCAAGCTGTGTCGACACACAAGCCGTGTCACTGCTGCTTCCAAAATTAGTTTTCTTGCAATAGACAAAATCTTAAATTAGAAATGTGATGAATGATTCCAAAGTCTATGCCATAATTGTGGTGGAAAACATAGTGTCAGTGCAGAACTTCATAGAGTTTGCCGTCTGTGATGACGTTATTTAACTCACCTGAGTAGTAGAAAATTCACTAATATTTTCAGTAGCCGGTGCCCCAGAGATTAAATATACTTATCCAGGGGATCAGGCGAAACTATCAGATCATAGATCCATCGACATCCCGAGTATCACCAGCTGGTATGAAAATCTTTATTACTCTTATTCGCTTTCGCTTCTTACCAATCGTCAACAGGCACAAGGTGTCCTTCACTCTCTGTATCTGTTTGGGTACACACACTGAGGTGACAGAAATCATGGGATACCTCCTGTGGTGTGCGTGCTGTAAGACCTTCGGTACACACACCATCAGATTATTTGACTTGTCGCTCTAACGAAGTAGGCGAGTGTCAGCAATATGTCTCGTAGTCTTATCGTGACGTGTTTATCTTCTGCCGTTAGGTCAGACGATAGAAATGCCACTTTCACACTCAGAGTAGCAGATTTCCCGCATCTCGTGGTCGTGCGGTAGCGTTCTCGCTTCCCACGCCCGGGTTCCCGGGTTCGATTCCCGGCGGGATCAGGGTTTTTCTCTGTTTCGGGATGGCTGGGTGTTGTGTGCTGTCCTTAGGTTAGTTAGGTTTAAGTAGTTCTAAGTTCTAGGGGACTTATGACCATAGATGTTAAGTCCCATAGTGCTCAGAGCCATTTTTGAAGTAGCAGATTGACGGTGACTAACTTTAAACAGAACCTGATTAATTTTCACACACATTTATTAAAATAATAACAAGCATAAAAATAACTTAACTTGGTTCTGGATGCTATTTACAATTGACATTCTGAAGTTCCTTTGGTCTTGGTACGTTAATCTTATTCTCACATATCTCTGATACTCGACAAAGTGTCTATTCATTTATCGTTATGGCTATGTACAGGAATATGATAATCTTATTAGGCACAGACAGAAACTTGACTGCAGACTGATGCAGACTGAATAATCGGAGGTCTGTACACTCGTTATAACACCTTGAGCGTTCAGGTATCACTGCGCGAGTGTGATCCGCGAGGAGAAAAGGTTCTACGTTAGCAGCGATCTCATTGGCTGCGTTACATATTAATACGCGGATCGGCGGAAACAGAATTTGGTCCGTCTCTATGGCAGCGCCATCTCGTTGTGCGGAGACGGACGAGCGCTGCGCCTGCGCTGTTGTGCTTAGCGGGGCGCGCTCTACGCGCTCTAGTGGGAAAGTTGTGTACGCGCTGACTACGTGGAACTATGTACACAACACCTCCTAATATCGTGTCGGACTTCCATCTGCCCGGCGTATGCAGCAATTGGACGTGGTATGAACGCAACATGTCGTTGGAACCCCTGCAGAAATATTGAAGCATGCTGACTCTACAGCTGTCCATAATTGAGAAAGCGCTGTCAGTGCAGAATTGCCTCTCGATTATGTCCCATAAATGTGAGATGCGTCCCGAAACCATTTGTTTTAATTATCCAGAATGTTCTTCAAACTAGTCGCGAACAACTGTGGCCTGGTGACATGACCCATTGTCATCCATAAAATTTCCATCGCTGTTTGGGAACATGAAGTCCCTGAATGGCTGAAAATAGTCTCCAAGTAGCCGAACATAACCATTTCCAGTCAATGATTGGTTCAGTTTGACGAATGGAACCAGTCCATCCATATAAACACAGCTCACACCATTATGGTGGCACGACCAAATTATACAGTTGACAACTTTTGGCTTCGTCGGATCTGCGCCACATTCGAACCCTACCATCATCATTACCAAATGAAATCGGGAGTCATCTGAGCGGGTCACAGTTTTCCAGTCTTCTAGGGTCCAACCAATATGGTCACGAGCCCAGGAGACGTGGTGAAGGCGACGTCGTGCTATCAGCAAAGGCACTCGCGTCAGTCGTTTTCTGCCCTAACACATTAACGCCAGATTTCGCCGCAGTGTCTTAACGGATACGTTCGTCGTATGTCCCACATTGATTTCGGTGGTTATTTCATGCAGGGTTGCTTGTCTGTTAGCACTGACGGCTCTACACATACGCCACTGCTCTAAGTCGTTAAGTGAAGGCCATCGGCCACTGCGTTGTCCATGGAGAGAGGTAATGCCTGAAATTTGGTGTTCTCGGCACACTGTTGACACTGTGGATCTCGGACTGTTGAATTCCCTAAAGATTTCCGAAATGGAATGCCTGTGCGTCTTGCTCCAACTACCATTTCGCGTTCAAAGTCTTGTAATTCCCGTCGTGCGGCCATCATCACTTCGAAAATCTTTTCACGTGAATCACCAGGGTGCAAATGACAGCGCCACCAGTGCCCTGCCCTTTTACACCTGGTGTACTCGATACTAATGCCATCTGTATTTGTGGATATCGCTACCCCCAGACTTTTTTCACCTCAGTGTAATTCCTGTGACTCATATTAATTTGTGCATTATTATGCTAACTGGCATCTGTGACTGTCGGTTAATTTATCTCAAAAATGCAGAAAGCAGCCATTTTCTATTCAGCCTTTTTTAAGCCAAAGCGCATTTCACTTTCCATCGATCTTCAGTATACAGGGTTATTACAAATGATTGAAGCGATTTCACAGCTCTACAATAACTTTATTATTTGAGATATTTTCACTATGCTTTGCACACACATACAAAAACTCAAAAAGTTTTTTTAGGCATTCACAAATGTTCGATATGTGCCCCTTTAGCGATTCGCAGACATCAAGCCGATAATCAAGTTCCTCCCACCCTCGGCGCAGCATGTCCCCATCAATGAGTTCGAAAGCATCGTTGATGCGAGCTCGCAGTTCTGGCACGTTTCTTGGTAGAGGAGGTTTAAACACTGAATCTTTCACATAACCCCACAGAAAGAAATCGCATGGGGTTAAGTCGGGAGAGCGTGGAGGCCATGACACGAATTGCTGATCATGATCTCCACCACGACCGATCCATCGGTTTTCCAATCTCCTGTTTAAGAAATGCCGAACATCATGATGGAAGTGCGGTGGAGCACCATCCTGTTGAAAGACGAAGTCAGCGCTGTCGGTCTCCAGTTGTGGCATGAGCCAATGTTCCAGCATGTCCAGATACACGTGTCCTGTAACGTTTTTTTCGCATAAGAAAAAGGGGCCGTAAACTTTAAACCGTGAGATTGCACAAAACACGTTAACTTTTGGTGAATTGCGAATTTGCTGCACGAATGCGTGAGGATTCTATACCGCCCAGATTCGCATATTGTGTCTGTTCACTTCACCATTAAGAAAAAATGTTGCTTCACCACTTAAAACAAGTTTCGCACTGAACGCATCCTCTTCCATGAGCTGTTGCAACCGCGCCGAAAATTCAAAGCATTTGACTTTGTCGTCGGGTGTCAGGGCTTGTAGCAATTGTAAACGGTAAGGCTTCTGCTGTAGCCTTTTCCGTAAGATTTTCCAAACCGTCGGCTGTGGTACGTTTGGCTCCCTGCTTGCTTTATTCGTCGACTTCCGCGGGCTACGTTGAAACTTGCCCGCACGCGTTCAACCGTTTCTTCGCTCACTGCAGGCCGACCCGTTGATTTCCCCTTACAGAGGCATCCAGAAGCTTTAAACTGCGCATACCAACGCCGAATGGAGTTAGCAGTTGGTGGATCTTTGTTGAACTTCGTCCTGAAGTGTCGTTGCACTGTTATGACTGACTGATGTAAGTGCATTTCAAGCACGACATATGCTTTCTCGGCTCCTGTCGCCATTTTGTCTCACTGCGCTCTCGAACGCGCTGGCGGCAGAAACCTGAAGTGCGGCTTCAGCCGAACAAAACTTTATGAGTTTTTCTACGTATCTGTAGTGTGCCGTGAACATATGTCAATGAATGGAGCTACAGTGAATTTACGAAATCGCTTCAATCATTTGTAATAGCCCTGTATAAACATTCAACAATTCTATGTTTTTTCGTCGAATGCGTATTGAAGGCTGTTGCCTCCTTTTACACTCTGTGACTAGTAGCAACTTATTTCTCGTTTCTGTCCATAACATACGTGCCTCTCTGGAAGCTTGAAATTATGTCAAGTAGAGATGAATATGCGACAACTCAATTATTAAAATGGTTTAAATAGCTCTGAGCACTATGGGACTTAACATCTGTTGTCATCAGTCCCCTAGAACTTAGAACTACTTAAACCTAACTAACCTAAAGACAGCACACACATCCATGCCTGAGGCAGGATTCAAACCTGCGACCATAGCAGTCGCGCGGTTCCGGACTGAAGTGCCTAGAACCGCTCGGCCACCGCGTCTGGCCGCAATTATTATTCTAATATTTTTCATTGCACCCTATTATTGCTTTTCTCCTTATAATGATTACCGTTTTCATCAAATTTTGAACATCTTCAGGTCTGTTGCACTTGCAGAATAACTTGGCAGCCACTAGTCACTTACGGATGCTGCACGCATTAACACTTGAAGATGTTCACAATTTGAACGAAACCGGTAAGTAACCATTATAAAGACAAATGCAACAATAGACTGGAATGAAAAATATTAGAATAACACCCTCTTTCGACTTGTGTACCAATTCAACGAAGCATTCGCCATCCAGTCTACAAGTTTTCTCCGTAGTTATATGATTATAGCGGTAACAAGGCACTTAAAATAACCAGTTCATCTTTTTACTCATCATATGTGAAATTCGCCATGTCTGTCTTATTGTCCGTACATTTAACTCGAATAGAAAGTACACATATGTTGTTTCTGTGATGGTCAGTCCGAAGATTTTTTTGATGTAGCTCTCCGTGCAAGTCATCCTGTCATAGTCGCTTCCAGACTATTGCTCCTGCAACTACTGAGAATTGTGCTACCCCCCACCCCCCCTCACGAAACATATCTTACCGTAGCCTTTGCACATGTTTACACTATGAAATGAAAGATATCTCAAAGTAATCTTTGCTGTTGTGCGTGGTACTTCAGGCACCAGATGATGGGCAAAATTTCAAGAGACGTTGTGCTGAACGCAAACGATCAATAAACAGATATGAATTAATAAATTTACGAGACTGATTCCGTATCTTAAACACACAGCTTCGTTTTCCTGAAAGTCTCGGATAATGAAGATTAACATGGTTCATAATGTTTTATGTGATACCATAATGTTCTTTCTTACTGCCGGCTGCGTAAGGTGGCAGTAACGACATGTGTCAAATACGTCGCTCTATCTATGATTTTTTTGGCCGTGTGTAGCTTAAACACTGTGGTATCTGACTTGCCCTGTGGAGCTATTATAAAAAAAATCACATTTGCTAAGATACATTGAGTGATAAGTGGGGTATAAAGCTATGAAAAATCACTTGAATTTTTTAGTCTTTGACGAGATGCAATACGTTATCGTTCTAATTAAAACATTATAACTATTACCAGCTCTGATTCCTCTTAGTAAGGTGACAAAAGAGCAATTTTTAACTTAAAAATATCTTAGCAGCATTTTTAAGGTTTAGAGGTCAGAACAACAACTGTGTAAGCTGTATAGATTTTTTGTTTAATGTTGCAATCCTCAAAATTTTTCACTAAACTCTATAAAAATGTTTTTCTTATCATTGTTTTCATTTATTCATCTCTTTTCCCCGTTCTACTTGATTTTCGTAATATTTAGGTCATGGCTTCCTCATCTTCATCACGATGGATAGTAAGAGTGAAATTGATGGTGATGATGGTTAGTAAGTTAGTGAATTCCTTCTTCCACCTCATTTTATTATTCTGACTACAAGTATTTCATATAATTTTTGGAAACTTCGCACCTTGACTCCGACTCCCGCGTTTTTCCTCTGCAATCCCTTCTTTTTGGCATTAGCTCTAACAGAACTTCAAAGTACACAATACATCTCTCCTCTTTTCCTTTCCTTTTCAAAAATGTTCCCTATTGTTCTATTGCATTGTTTTAAATCTTAATATTTTTTCTCAGTTGTACTTATCCCTTTTTCGTTTTTCTCGATAGTAAACTTTTATGTTTCTTCCTTTCTCCATCATACTCTTCCTTATTGAAATCTTTTCTGGGTTAATCTTACTTCCTACTGTTTACCTCCTTCCTTTCTTGGTTAGCTTAATAATGAAAAAAAAAATGGTTCAAATGGCTCTGAGCACTATGGGACTTAACATCTGAGGTCATCAGTCCCCTAACTAACCTAAGGATATCACACACATCCATGCCCGAGGCAGGATTCGAACCTGCGACCGTAGCGGTCGCGCGGTTCCTGGCAGAAGCGCCTAGACCGCTCGGCCACACCGGCCGGCTTAATAATTCAATTCTCTTTCCTAATTATTACCTCCTAATTACTTCTTATATTTATTTCCCTCATATCTTTATTTCAACACCAGTTTGTGGTACCTTCCACAAATCATATATGCTTCACGTATTCCCCCAATATATCTCCTCAATTATTTAGTCACCGTCCTCGACGGAACAAATTAGAAATGACTATCTTACCTAATTCTTTATTTCCTTGCTACTTCTTTACTTCCTTTCGTCCACAAAAATCAACTTCCTCCTCCTTAACACTACTACTATTTCGTCAAACTAACCACATGCTGATCTCTATCTTCCTCCTTGCTTTCTACTCTTTCCCCAGACCATATTTCGTTTGCAGAAGAGTTACTTTAGTTGTTACTTTCCTGTCTTTCCTTGATAATTTCCTTTTACCTTCCTACGAAATTTGTTTTATTTATCTAACTGAGATAAGTACAAGTTAAAAGTTTTATCTGTGTGCATTTTTTATCTTTCATACTCTTTGATTTCTAGACATTCAGTGTAACTAAATTCTCGTGTGGAGTTACCCTTTTTTTCTTTTGTTTACCCTTTATACAATTTCAAGTGACTCACATGGTGCAAACCCATTGATTTTCCTGTTTTTGGATTAATCAATCCGACTGCATTATCATAGACTACTTACTCACTTCCATGGAGCCTTTGTAGATAGAAACGCTTAACCTTCCTATTGCTTGGTGATAATTTTACTTGATGTCGATGTTTTACTTTGGGTACTGGTAGGACTTCACTTCTAACTTGGGTATCACTATTGGTGTTGTCAGTGGTGATTTATCCTCTTGGCATACTTTTTCTCTCTCCATTTCATATAGATGCGCTACATCTTTTACAGTTTGGTCGTCATCAGTTTTTATACTACTGCCTAAGTTCACCGTTAATAGCTCCTGTTTATCATTGGTCGATTCCCAGTCAATTGAATCGCAGCATGCTGGTGTTTGTATCCGATTACCCCTTAACTTACTTCAGAATCTTGCTGATCAAAATGAAGTCTGTTTACATGTTAGTTATATAATTAACTTTTTGCGTTTGAATCACTTGTGACTGGTCTTCGTACCGTTCATCTCGTCAATTCTGTGTTTTACCTGGGTTTGGTGGCCTCAACTCGACTTCCTGTACCGGTTCATTTCGCTTGTTTTGTCCTGCTGAAGGCTGATTTTCCCAATCTTTCTGCGTTGTGTCCATTCCATTTCCGCCTGAGTAACTCGGATTTTGATGCTGAAAACCTCTAAACCTCCATGCCTTGTTTGCACGGTGATTATATCTCGGATCATAGTTACCACTGTAGGTTCTAGGGCCAAATCCACTACTGTAATTCCGCGGCCCACCAAAACCATAATTATTGTTTGGCCTCTGTGAGTTTTCAAAACCATAGTTATTATTGTTATCCCATGGGCGATTACCATTCTTCCGAAATTGTTACCTCTTCCTACGTTATTATCGTCATTGCAATTATTATTAAAGCCTATTCGGTTGCTATTATTCCCTCTACCATTGTATTCTCTCGCTGCACGTTGTTTCTTCGGGTCATCCTTACTGAAGATGAATTCAAATTCTCTTAACATCCCTTTAAATGCTTGTGTATTATCTCCTGTCCTACCAACTTACGACTGCTGATAACGTAAAGGTAACTTCATTGTGCACATACAGATCAGTTCCACAATCACTGTATGGATTATCTAAACACTGATTCTTTTTTGTCATTTCTTCGAAAAAGCTAACTGGTTTCTTTTCTCCTGAATTTTCGAATAATTCTTTCTGTAACAATTCATACTTCGTTTTATTTTGGGTTTCCGTGGACCAGTATCGCTCCAAGAATGCGTATTTAAATTGCTCATACGACTGACAGTTTGCAGCTACTCTTTGCATGCGTTTCCGCTATTGTGCCGTCCTTATGCCCACAAATGAAATCAAAGTTATATCTAAGTGGCCAATGCTCTGGTAAACCGATCTGGAATTGATTTATAAACGTGCGTGTATGTACACCGTCCCCGCTTTCTTTGTAATGTTGCAATTTTCTGACTGTCAAAAACTGATCATTGTCAAATTTTTGTATTCCACCATTCGGCGTTTGTGCTTTCACAACATTATCCGTTCCCTTCAACTGTGTCGTGTTTTCTTGTATTCGTTCTACCATATTTGGGTCCTGAGATGACAGATTTAGGTCTTATCTAGCATCGTATCTGTGCAGTGGCGTGCAGTTATCTAAACCGTACCGTTCCTCGTGTATCGGACTGAAAGATTCGTTTAAATTTCCCGTTACTGGATCAGTGTTTTGTCTCCCTATTTGATTCATATTGACTTGCGGTCTATAACCTGTTGTACTATAGCTTGGAAATTGAAAAGTTGGTACATGTGTCGTCGCAACTTGCTCTGTTCTCGCGTCACTAGCGTACGTTCGGAGGGTCGGCTGCCGCTCTGTTGGAATGCGCGCGTTTACCGTTTTTCGCTCCGTTGTCTGTTGTGACTGCACATTACCTGCTTCGCTCACTTGTGTTAACTGTTCTCTTCCCATTTGCTTCTGTTTCGTTTCGGCAATTATTGACGCAACCTCTTGTGGATATACGACTGGAATTTCATGACATTTTTGTGTTTCCGCTACTGCTACGTAAGACTGCACAACTGACTCGATTTCTGTCCATCACTATGTCGGTTGATACTATCAATTCCGTTGCCTGACTACTGATTTCTGCACGGTTCTCAGTACACTGTTTCAGTTCTGTACGAAGATGTTCAGAGTGTTTCTGATTTTTCGGTACGATGTTTTCCATGCTAGTATCGAATTTTTTTAGTGCGGCACACATTGAACTCTTCCACGATTTGTTGCGCCTTACCAGACGTCTTACGTGCTGAATTATCAACTCTTTGATTAACATTAGATACTGCATCCTGCATCTGGTCAACGTCAGAACGCATCTTTTTCTGGTCAGCCATTAACGACTTTATAAGCTCTAGCGAGTCTCTCGCATCTCTCCGGATTTTAGGAAACTGTTCATTAACTTCCGGTCGTAGTTTTTTCCGATCTTCGTGGAATTTTTAGAATCCAGCATAGGTTTCAAATTTGAGACTATTTAAGCCAGCATTTGTCTCGGTTTCCACTCTGCTAACCTTGAATTTGTCGTTTCACTCGTTTGCTTTACGACAATAGTGAGTTGCTTCAACATTGCAAATACACTATCTAAACTCTTCGCCATCGTCAGCTGCCACTACCTGGTGTAAATTTTGCCGTTCGCGTCTTTCACGTGGCGTCTCACCGACTTCCGTACATAGTGCGGACGCACTTGCACACATTCTGTCTGTTCGAAATTGTCCCGTATGATTTAGAATCGCCATATTTGGTTCAACGTACTGAAGTTGCTCGTCCTCTGATTCTACTTCTGACCCGCTAGATCCATCATTTGTTTGTTTTTGTGCATCCTCAGACGGTGATACCAATCGCGAAACTTCCACCATTCCCTCTTCACTATCACTACGTTCCGTTCCGTGACTCGCACTCGATACTTTTTGTTGTACATCAATCTATATCCTGTCAAGATCTTCAGTTTGCCCTATCTGCGATTGTCTCCGTTCTTCCGCCATCTCCAATCGTCCAACTAACCTCTGTCTTTCTCGAATTGCGCGAGCCTGAGCTCTCGTCAACATCAAGTTATATGATCCTACACGTTTCCAAAATATCGTAGAAAGTTTCTTAGACTATGGACACATCACTAGCAACGCAGTTCACTGTTAGTAGAATTTAAAACCGACTCAACAACGCCGTGTATAACTTTGCGCACGCCAGCAAGGTCATGCACAAGCTACTTTTACACCAATGTAAACATTATATTATTTATTAATGCAACTTTTCTACACTTTGGATCACATACTTATATACATACACATACATTGGGTAACCTCGTCACAAAAACAACAACACAATTTTTTTTTTCAATTCAACAATTTTAATTTTTCTTTCTAATTTGACTAATTGCCATCCAGGCAGATCAACTGCCATCCTGGCACGGTCGCCATTCTGTAAGGTTTAGAGGTCAGAACAACAACTATGTAAGCTGTAAAGATTTCTCGTTTAATGTTGCAATCTTATCATAGAAATGCACCCATTTATTCCGTTTACAATGTGACAATGTTACGATAGTTGTCAAACGAACGCATCTTGTTTACAGAAAGTGAAATAATCCTAAACACAACAATGGTAAATTTTAACTAGAAGTTTCTTTACAAAATTATTCTTACAACTACGTCCTGATGTTGGCCAGTACTACGATAAATCACCCGATTCCGGTTCAAAGTTCAATACTGTTTAGGATGACAATCAAGTCTATGGAGGATGCTTAGTTCTGTGACGAGTTGAGCAAAAGATTACCCAAGGTCGCTCGAGTTTACAGTGGACGCAAGCTGGTGAACTAACAAGTTTACACCTCTGCTCACAGTATTTACGTTAGCTGCGATGAGCTGTTGTGTGCATGGCTGCTCTCGTCCTCTGAAATTCCTATAAAAACTAATTAAGCCTTTGCTGATTCTTTTAGCAGAAACTCCCCCTATGTTTCTCATTATGCGAGAAAACTTGTACTCATCCCTAGTCTTAGAGTATGGCGATATGCATGCACATGGTTGGAGCAGCGTTAAAATGCCCTCTGTCCTCACAAGAGCAATTATCTAAATGGCTGGTTCGTTTCTCCACAGTTGGAGCTCAAAGATGCTACAGCTAACATCTAGCTGAATGCCAGCCACAGTGAACGCAGTGTTCACACAAATTTCTCCTCCGCGTCGCACAGAACGTTAGGCTCCCCGTTCTGCACTTGACGCCATTTCAGAGAAGAGTCCCTGAAAATTTCGGTCTTGTCTTTCTCGTAGCCAAACTGTTTCCCCATGTGGGTTCTTTCATTCTCCACGTCATGGCTTTTTTCGACCAATGGGAGCATTCCTCTTATTTTGTGGAAACTCGCTGCCAATCACAAGGGCCCTATCATTGAATTGCATCGAAATCTCGGCACTTTACTCCTTTCTAGTTCGTTTCCGCCAATCGGACGTTTTGTGCCGGCTCCAGACGCCTAAAAGTTACGTGGGTACATCGCGTGTGTACCATTTGCTGTTCACGTGATCAACTGCATCACTGGTTTTATTCGTATCCATTTGGAATTCCGAAACGCAGTTTTCTAAAGCTTCTTTCTGTCCTACTTCTGGTGGCCCGTTACGTGATCTCCAGTACATGTCACCTGTCCGGTCGCTGACTCCCGCCACGGTACGCCCCCTAAGAGCTTTTCGTGATGCCTCCCATGGTCTGGCCTCTGCTTCTGCCCGCACCTGCTTCCACACAAAACATTTCCTCTTGCTGCTTGTTTCACCTTCTGCTCAGGGACATGCATTATGTAGGAGCAGTGTGTTAATATCGTCGATTGAGTGTCATCCCTTTTGCATTACATACTTATTGGCAAATTTGCTCATTACAGCCGAAGTAAGTTAGGTGTCATATTCACCTTCCCATAATGATGTATAAAATTCTTATGTATGGTGCGAAATTGACCTTCATTTATTCTGACACCTTACACATTGAAAGCTAATAATTCTTTAATGTGCGGCTACCTGAGTATTACGTTCGGCTCAGGGTTTTGCAGGGTTTTGCAGACAAGGAATAATCACTTCATTTTACCAGAGAAATATAAAACCTTTAACTTGGTTTTTAAAACTGATTCGCATCTAACTTTTACTTTTAATAATGTTGCTTGACCCTCGTCTTAATTGAATATTACTGCCACCTTCAATTAAGTTCACTGACTTTCAAACTGCAAATTTGGCGAAAGATATTACTTTCTCTATAAATAAATACGGAATGCAATATCGTGGACCACGAGTGATTTATTCATGAATTCTTAATACACTGGTTGACGTGGCATTGAGTCAAAAAGGGATCTGATAATCCCACTAATTCTCTTAACATTTACAAACTGGAAAAAATGAAAGAAAAATCAGAGCTAGTCCTTCGCTACACCACCGTTTTTGCGCCTGTCAAGCGAGAAGAGACTTCTTCCCTTCTCAGATGTTGCACTTTTCTCTGCATTAAAATCTACCAATATGATTCTACATAATATGCACAAATTACTCGCTAACACCGCATCACCGATTTAGAGACAAAACACATTTGCTTTCCAAACTTCCAGCGTATTAAAATAAACGGTATTCCAATGGATGGCTCAGATTTCGTACTCTCGATATAACTACATGGGACATTACAAACGCACAATGGAGCGGTGATCCAGCTGTTTACAATAGTTATAATAAAAATGGCTTTCGCTCTTTTCGGAAAAATCGTCTATACATCACAGTCCGCTCGGTACATACAAAATATCAATTACAACTGCAATTAATATACATTATAAGATATAAATTTGTTGTCTGCAAAGTTCCTGGTAAAAATAAGAAAGAACTCTTCAATCAGCGGTCCGACATTCTGTAGGTAGGGAAAGCCCATTGAAATCAACAGACCATAGTAGAATCTCAGTTTCTGTTTAACCAAAGTTCCGTCCTTAACTAGTTAGAAGATATTTGGGATTAACTAGGCTGGAGCGTTGGATAACGGCTATCAGTTAGCCCAGTGCTCAGTAGCATCTATTCAGAATATTTTAGGAAGAACGGAGGCTGAATCTGCTTTCCAGTGTATGAGAATTAGATGGAAAACACTCTTGGAGATCAAATGCCATAACAACATGGAAAGGATTTCATAGACACCATGAACCAAACACATTGCCGTCGGTGTGTTTCGCTCACGGTCAGGCTTACGTGGGCCCATTCTTTTTGCAGTTAGGGTAATCTAGCTTAGACCACGTATGAACAGGGAACATGCTCATAAGAGGCTAGTCTCTCTTCAGCTCTCATTGCACAACCGTCTGGCAGGGAAGTAGCAACCGCTAGACAAACTACCCGATGTGTTGCTAAGCAGATTTTGTCAAAAATGCTTACTAGCGTGCACGAGTTACGCTGAGTTGACAAAAGTCACAAGTCACGGGATACCTCATAGTATCTTGCTGGACGTCCTTTTTCGCGGCGTAGTGCAGCATCTCGACGTATCGTGGACTCAAAAAATCGTAAGTGTACTGCTGAAATATTGAGCCATGCTGGTTCTACAGCTGTCCATAACTACGGAAGTGATGCCGGTACAGGATTTTGCGCACGAACTGACCTCTCGATTGTATACCTTAACTGTTCGATGGGTGGCCAAATCATTCACTTGAATTGTTCAGATTGTTCTTGAAACCAATCGCCAACAGTTGTGCCCTGGTGACATGGCGCACTGTCATCCATAAAAACTCCATTATTGTTTGGGAACATGAAGTCCATGAATGGCTACAGATGGTCTCCAAGTAGCCGAATACAACTATTTCATTGAATGATCGGTTCAATTGGACCAGAGGACCCACTCCATTCCATATAAACACAGCACACACCATTACGGAGCCACCCCCAGTTTGCACAGTGCCTTGTTGACAACTTGCTTCGTGGTGGATCGGCTATTACCATTTAAAATCGGGACTCATCCGACCAGACCACTGTCTCCATGTCTTGCAGTGTCCAGCCGATACCGTCAGGAGTAGGAGAGGCGCTGCAGGCGGCGATGTTGTGTTGTTACCAAAGGTACTCGCGTCATGATGCGTCATGATGCCACAGCCCATTATCGCTAAATTTCACCACACTGTCCTAACGGACACATTCGTCGTACGTCCCACAGTGATTTTTGTGGTTATTTCACGCAGTGTTGCTCTTCTCTTAGCACTGTCCATTCTACAAAACCGCCGCTGCTCTCGGTCGTTAAGTGAAGGCTGTCGGCCACTGGGTTGCCCGCGCTGGTGTGAGGTAATGTCTGAAATTTGGTATTCTCGATGCAGTCTTTACACTGTAGATCACGGAATACTGAATTACTTAACGATTTCCGAAATAGAATGCCTCATGCGTCTAGCTGCTACTAGCACTCCGCGTTCAAAGCCTGTCAATTCTTGTCGTGCGGCCACAATCACGTCGCAAACCTTTTCACGTGAAGAACCTGAGTACTAATGGCGGCCTCGTCTATGCACTGCCCTTTTACACTTGTGTGCTCGGTAGTACCGCCATCTGTGTACGCGCACATCACTATTCCATGAATTCTACGACCTCAGTGTAGTTCTCTGCAGTACTGCACGACATAACTGTGCTATACTCTCCAAATCATTGTAAATGAGGGTCGCCAGGCGAGGCAGTTTCCAAACTGTCACTGGCCCTATACCACCAATACACAATTCAAATGGTTCAAATGGCTCTGAGCACTATGGGACTTAACATCTGTGGTCATCAGTCCCCTAGAACTTAGAACTACTTAAACCTAACTAACCTAAGGACATCACACACATCCATGTCCGAGGCAGGATTCGAACCTGCGACCGTAGCAGTCCCGCGGTTCCGGACTGAGCGCCTAGAACCGCTAGACCACCGCGGCCGGCTACACAATTCAACTTCCAGAAAGATTCTGAAATTCGACCACTGGTCTGGAACATAAACACTGGTCACAAGATCATTCAGTATCTCCAGTTGGGCCCTAGACGCTTTTGCCGATAATCGTCACCACAAAAAGAAACAGAATAGTATTTCAAAGTCAGTAGGGAAAACGTTACACAAAAACACCACACTTCAAAGTTTCCGCGGAAACAAACGTTATTTACTGTCATCTATTGAACTTCGTCAATTCAAAAAAATGGTCCAAATGGCTCTGAGCACTATGGGACTTAATACCTGAGGTCATCAGTCCCCTAGAACTTAGAACTACTTAAACCTAACTAACCTAAGGACATCACACACATACATGCCCCAGGCAGGTTTCGAACCTGCGATCGGAGCAGTCGCGCGGTTCCGGACTGAAGCGCCTAGAACCGCTCGGCCACCGCGGCCGGCGAACTTCACCAATTCCATCACATTTAAAAAAATGGCTCTGAGCACTATGGGACTTAACTACTGTGGTCATCAGTCCCCTAGAACTTAGAACTACTTAAACCTAACTAACCTAAGGACATCACACACATCCATGCCCGAGGCAGGATTCGAACCTGCGACCGTAGCAGTCGCGCGGTTGCGGACTGCGCGCCTAGAACCGCTAGACCACCGCGGCCGGCTCCATCTCATTTATTAAACGTTTTCTGCAGCTGTGTACCGAATCCGCTATCAGATATAAGGCCGCTGCCTAGTTCTGTCGTGCACTCTCAGAAAACCGCAACACTCCCGTACGTAACAGGAAAATGATTGATGGCAATTCTACGTCCGCGCACGCCAATGCACTTGCAAACTGTTGTATGCTTCTCGTATTGAAAAAAAAAATGCTTCATAGAACATGAAGGATCACTTAACCTCTGAACTGGGAAATCAGTAATGTGATGTACATGTACAGTCAAACGTCTGATTAAAATTTCAGAAAAATTGGATGATGTACGCAAGAGAAAGGACTTCACAAACTGAGCGAGTCAGTAAGTAGCTGGTCCACTTCTGCTCTTAAGCAAGCAGTTATCCGGCTTGACATTCCATTGACAGAGTTGTTGGATGGCCTACTGATGTCCAGACAGACACATCTTCGCTGGACAACGGGGCTTAGTTTGAATCGGGACTCTTTACTGAAGACAATTCTTCTCCAGTCGACGAGATTCCAGGCCGAAGACGTGTCTGGAGACGTCCTGGAAAGCGGTGAGATATCATTCTGACGCTCGCCCGCCTCAAGACCCGACAAAGAGCAGTGATGGTTTGGGGTGCCATTTTTTTCATGGCAGAACGCCTTTGATTGTCATCCACGGGACACTTACAGCACAGCGGCTTGCCGATAGTATTCTGCGCCCCATTTTGTTGCCTTTCATGGCAAGACGTCGTCGGTCATATTTCAGCAACATAATGCCCGTCCGCATACTGCCAGAGTTTCTAACGCTTGTGTTCGTGCTTGCCAAACGCTGCCTTGGGAAGCAACATAGCCGGATCTCCCGCTAATTGAGAACGTTTGGAACATTATGGGGAGGGCCCTCCAACCAGGTCGGGATTCTGGCGTTTAACGCACCAATTGGACAGAATTTAACGCAGTATGCCCGAGGACGACATCCAACAATTCTTATCAAGCAATGCAAAGCCAAACAGGTGCTTGCATTATGGCCACAGGTGGACCAACCCGTTATTGATTTGCTCAATTTGTGAAGCTCTTTCTCTTGAATGAATCATCCAGTTTTTATGAAACCGCAGTCGCTTGTCTGTCTGTACATGCACGTCACTTCTACCTTTGTACCGAGCGAGGTGGCGCAGTGGTTAGCACACTGGACTCGCATTCGGAAGGACGACGGTTCAATCCCGTCTCCAGCCATCCTGATTTAGGTTTTCCGTGGTTTCCCTAAATCGTTTCAGGCAAATGCCGGGATGGTTCCTTTGAAAGGGCACGGCCGATTTTCTTCCCAATCCTTCCCTAACTCGAGCTTGCGCTCCGTCTCTAATGACCTCGTTGTCAACGGGACGTTAAACACTAACCACCACTTCTACCTTTGTTTTTTGTCTTAGAGTGTATACTCGTGAGGGGTGCCAGCTGACTACTACATTTCCTGATCTCTGAACCACTCCACGAAACTATTTTCACATCCGTGCCTTTCAGCCAATACGTGTTAAATGTATCTGAACCACAATCATTTTAGTGATTACATTCTGCTGTTTGCTTGTAGCGTAGATAAACTGGAACGACAAATTAAGGAACTTAACAGAGCTAGTTTGAAACTAGGCCTGAAAGTCAGGTATAATGAGACTAAAATAATCTGTAAGAAACGTATCTTAAACAAAATAGTACAAATAATCTGTGACTTCTCAGAACAGCAGAAGAGCTTTTTTATTTAGGGAAATTTAAGACAGTGAGTGGATGGATAGCAAAAGAAATCAGCATGAGAGATAGGGAAGATGGAACGAAGAGCGGCACGTTCCGTCGAAGGATCGTACCTCAAGCATCGTACACTACACACCGAAAGGTCGTTTGCAGAGTATGGATGTAGATGTACAAGATTTAAAATAGGATGGAGTGCTTTCGGTAAACTAAAAACTTTCCAAAAGTAAGTGAAAAGTAAAGTTTACAGCCAGTAATATTAACAGTTTTGATTCATGGTAGTCAGACGTGGACTTTCAATGTGAGAAATTTTTCGAGAAGTGAGGGTTGCACACCAGGCATTTGAGAGATGCACTATGAGAATTACAAGGAGGGACAGAAAACAAGCGAATTGATCAGTGAACAGACATATTTAACTCTGATCGTTGTGAAATTAAATGGAGTTAGGCGTTTCACATAGTCGTGGTATAAGAAATGACTGAGCCTACAACTTAATGAATTGTGAGTAGATGACATTAGAAAACATGCAGGGGCGACATGAGTCCGTATAGCTCAAGATTCTTACATGGAGATGTCTGGATAGGCCTTTATCCTGAAGCGAACGTCAAATTGCTGCTGATGCTGATTATCTGTATTCCCATTGTCCTACAGCACGTTAAGCTATGTCGGCTGGATCAATCCAAGAGATAAAATATGTGCATATCAATTCATGAGCAATACCTCAGCGTACCAAGAGATACAAAGAGATGTAATGACATTGTGTATTTCGCATTACGACACTTGACACCACAGCTATAAAGTAAGTGACATCAGCAACTAGGAATTGCAAATGAATTTTAGTACGTAGTCTTCCACGTACTGGTTGGTGCAAAAGTTTTCTGGTAGTTCTACGTCTGCGTACCAATGTGTGCGAGAAATGGTCAGCTCCAGGGCAATCTCCCGGTTCATCGCTGTTGCGAAGCTGACAAAGATACGTTGCACTCTTGGACGCATTAAGCCGTTTTGCGAACGGCGAGAATTGTACAGTTGAAGGTTAGGGCAATAACAAGTCTGCTGACGAAGCGTTTATACATGGGACGCGAGAGGCGGTTGTTAATTACTTCGTAATGATAGTAACTACTCCCTATTGTCGTATCGTTTCCATCTGCTCTTGGGCGTTGCGCGCTGTCTTGGAAAACACATAAATTAACTCAAGTACGCCGTTTCGAGGTCATAATATTTTGATGACTTGTTTCATTCGATTGCGGGACGGCGGTGGGGCAGACAGAAAAAGAACACGGAGAGCGGACGAATGCTGGCCGCTTTTATGAAGACGTACAATCAGGCACCTGGTCCGACTGCTCCCGAGAGTCATTTAAAGGTAAATGGATTTCTATTTTATGCCTTTACGGTTTTGCCGCTGAAATGGTAAATGAGATCTGTTCCAATCACGGCAGACGGCGGTTGCCTCTCGTTTCATGTTGAAGCAGTCGCAGAGCGTGAGGCGCTTCAGATCTACGCCGGACGCCTTAGGTATTAGCTGCAACGGACTCGCCGCTAAACATGCATAAGTGGGCTGCACTTCAGGATCTACAATCATACTTTGTATTACGGCCTGTGGTATTTGGTGGAGAGTGCTTGGCGCTAGTACGATTTTTCTTCCGTTTACGTTCATTTCATAAAAGCGACGCGAAACGAACCATTGTGTGGCTGCTGCGGCACTCATCCTAAACTGGTTACTTTTACTCGTATGATACGTGACTAACAAAAAATGGTTCAAATGGCTCTGAGCACTATGGGACTTAACTTCTGAGGTCATCAGTCCCCTAGAACTTAGAACTACTTAAACCTAACTAACCTAAGGACATCACACACATCCATGCCCGAGGCAGGTTTCGAACCTGCGACCGTAGCGGTCGCGCGGTTCCAGACTGTAGCACCTAGAACCGCACGGCCACCGCGTCCGGCTCGTGACTAACACCTATGACTATGCAGCGTAGGGGGTAAAGTGTGATACAAAATACTTGGATTCATCTGATAGAAGAGAGGTTACGAACTGGTATGCCGACAATAGCTTATTAGTTCGTGCATAAGTTCGTAGCGGTTTTCGGTAAGTTAAATAAAAACAATAGAAACAAATGTCAGAGACTTAAGTCTTCAGTAATATCTTCTCCGTCACTATTTACAACAGTCTACCAACGGCTGGCTGCCTTTTCGATTCCGCGACTGTAGAAATCTCGGTGTTCCAAGGCGAAGGCGAAGAGCCATGTTCGGAGCGCAGTTTCATCCGGAAAGGAAGTTCCTTGAAAGTTGTTGATAGAGAACGGAAAAGGTGAAATCTGAGGGTGCATGGTCAGGCGAAAATCGGAAATTTGTGGTTAGGTCTTGTGCGACCAAACAGCATGACGTCATCGGTGCCTAAACTTACACACTACTTAAGCTAACTTATGCTAAGGACGACACATACACCCATGCCCGAGGGAGGATTCGAACCTCCGACGGAGGAAGCCGCTCGGACCGTGACAAGACGGCCATAGACCACTCGGCTACCCCGAGCGGCATGCTCAGATGAATAAGGTGGGTGTGGACTGACTTCCCAACCAAATTCCAGTGTGGTGTTTCTTATCGGTCTAGCAGAATGCGGACAGGCTTTATCGTGGAATAGCAAAACTTCACGCTGTCTTCCTGGTCGTTGTTCTTGGATTGCATCTGCAAGACATCTCGACAGTAAATATCAGCAGTATGGCCACACCTCGGGGAAGTAATTTGTAGCACACCACACCGTCGCTGTTCCACCAGATGGATAATATTGTCTTTTGTGCATCGGCGCAGGTCTTTGTACTGGGAATTGCAACTTTGTTTGGACACAACCATCCTTTCTTTTCCTTATGTTAATATAAATATACCATTTCTCGTCCTCAGCAAAGGAATAGTCGGTGTTGGTGACGAGCAACTGATGATGAGTAAGTCACTCGCTGCTTTTTGTGAGTTTGGCTTAGAGCATGCGGTACCCGTCCACCCGAATTTTGAACCTTCCCCAGTGCATGCAAAATTCGCACCATGGTTTAATGGTCACAGTTCACCACTTTTGCCAGTCCTCTAGAACACTGACGTCGATCATTGTTGACTAGAACGTGTAAACGATCTTCATCAAACCCCAAGATCTTCCTGAACGCGGGGAGTCACTATTGCCAAAAAGATCCCCCTTCTAACAACCCTACCACAACGAAGGTCAAAATTTAAATATGATGGTGGTGTTGCTCACGCTGCTAAATACTGCATTTTCGGGCAACAACAAAGTTGTATTATGTGGCAGGTGTTATTAGAGCACAGTTAATAAAGTCATTTCATGAAATAATGAATTAACTAGGCACTCATCTTTTCGTATTTCCCACGTTGGTCTCGTAGTGAACTCATGGCTCAATCGTTGAAAATCTAGGTGGTGATGAATCCAAGCTCGGATGCAAAGAGGCCTAGGTGTTATTCTGCTATATTCAAAAGTTTTGTAGATGTGTTTCATAAACCATTCTTGAGGATTGAACTTTTACAAGTTAGCACAATGGTGATGTAAAAAAGTAAGCAGCACTCCGAATTTAAGTTACACTTCTTTTTTATTACTTTTGTTGCAGTATCACGTAACACACAAATCATCACATTATAAAACATACTTGAAAATATCTTCCCCACTGTTAAAGTTCACATTTTATAAGCTGACTACAATATGCGTCTTTTCAACATGACGTCCAAGACTTGACTTTTTAATAACCGCTTACGGGCCCAAAACTCAGAGTTACAAGTACGACAAAGATCATAGTGACAAAAGAAAGAATACACATAAGAATAATATCATTGCAACATAAACATATCGATGTATCAAAGTACCTCTACATTAATGAAATCAAATCTGAATGTTGTCTCAGAAATACTACTTTACAGAAACACAGTAGAATATTGCTGGTATCGAGAGGTTGAGGTGAGCTGCCGTAATGATTACGTAATTCAAGTACCATTACACCCTTAAAACGAGAAAATAATTTTCTTGCTGAGTTCTGTCCAATGTTGGTATACCTATACACGGAGCAAATATTTCTGGCTGTCAGTACTGCTACTGAACTAAAACTGAACAATATGTGGGAAACGTTCCGATTTCTCCACTTGCCAATCAATTTCCTATCGTCTACGGCTCCACTCACTATCTCCAAATGACG
The DNA here is from genome assembly GCF_023864345.2 of Schistocerca serialis cubense. Lineage (NCBI taxonomy): Eukaryota > Metazoa > Arthropoda > Insecta > Orthoptera > Acrididae > Schistocerca > Schistocerca serialis. The sequence goes on along the minus strand of NC_064646.1, from coordinate 80,006,300 downwards.
AAATGACAACATATAAACCGAAATAACAACAGTGAACTACAAAAAATGACATTCGATATAATCTCATGTGTACATACTCTGAAAGTCATACACTGAATGGCTGTGAGTGCTTTGTAGTGATGTAAGTGATTTTTTTTCGTCCTATTTCTTTCGTGTGTAGGGCGAAGGAGAAGCTATTGTCTGCATGGCTCATTACGCACCATAATTCCTCGTACCGTATTCTCATGAACCACAAGCGATGTCTACACTGAGGTGACAAAAGTCAAGGGATACCTGCTAACATAGTGTGGAACTCCTCTTGCCTAACGTACTGCAGCAGCTCGACGTGGCATGGACGCAGCAAGATGTTGGAAGTTCCCTGAAGAAATGTTGAGCCACGTTGCCTCTATAGGCGTCCGTAATTGTGAAGTCGCGGGGTAGCCGCGCGGTCTATGTCGTCTTGTCACGGTCCGCGCGGCGTCCCCGTCAGAGGTTCGAGTCCTTCCTCGGGCATGGGTGTGTGCGTTGTCCTTAGAGTAAGTTAGTTTAAGTTAGATTAAGTAGTGTGTAAGCTTAGGGACCGATGACCTCAGCAGTTTGGTCCCATAAGACCTTACCACAAATTTCCAAAAAAATTGCGAAGTATTACTGATGAAAAATTCTTTGGACGAATTGACATCCCTGTTATGTTCCATACATGTTCGATAGGAAACATGTCGGACGGTCTGGGTGGCCAGATCAATCGCTGAAACTGTCCACGATGTTCTTGAAACCAGTTACGAGCAATTGTAAGCCGGTGAATGGTGTATCGTTTACAAAAATTCCGGAGTTGTTTGGGAACTCGAAGTCCATCAAAGGCTGCAAATGATCTCCAAGTACCCGAACGTAACCATCTCCACTCAACAATCCATGTACACACAGGTCACACAATCATGGAGCCAGCGCCAGCTTGCGCATTGCGTTGTTGACAACTTGGGTCCATGGCTTCGTCGGGTCTGCGCTACACTCGAACACTACTATCAGCTCTTACCAACTGAAATCTGGACTCGTCTGACCATGCCATGGCTTTGCAGTCGTTTAGAACCCCAATCGATATGGTCACGAACCCAAGCCGATGTCGTGCAGCCGATGTCGTGCTATTAGCAAAGGAACTCACGCCGATCGTCTTCTACCGTAGTCCATTAACGCCAAATTTCACTGCACTGTCCTAAGGGATACGTTCGTCGTACGTCTCATATTAATTTCTGCAGTTATTTCACACAGTGTTGCTTGTGTGTTAAGACTGAAAACTCTACGCAAATGCCGCTGCTCGCGGTCGTTAAGTGAAGGCAGTCGGCCACTGCGATGTCCGTCGTGAGAGGTAATGCCTGAAATTTGGTATCCTCGACACAGTCTTAACACTATGGATTTCGGAATATTGGATTCCCTAACGGTTTCCGAAATAGAATGTCTCATGCTTCTAGCTCCAACTTACCATCCCGCGTTCAAAGTCTGTTAAATCCTGCCGTGCAGTCATAATCATTTCAGAAACCTTTCCACATGAATCACCTGAGTACAAATAATAGCCGGCCGTAGTGGCCGAGCGGTTCTAGGCGCTACACTCTGGAACCGCGCGCCCGCTGCGGTCGCAGGTTAGAATCCTGCCTCGGGCATGGGTGTCTGTGATGTCCTTAGGTTAGTTAGGTTTAAGTAGTTCTAAGTTCTAGGGGACTGATGACCACAGCAGTTAAGTCCCATAGTGCTCAGAGCCATTTGAACCATTTTTACTACAAATAATAGGTCCGCCAGTGGCATGCCCTTTTATACCTTGTGTACGCGATACTACCGCCACCTGTATATGTGCATATCGCTGTCCCATGACTTTGTCACTTCACTGCATATGACGGAGAAAATGGGTTTCACAGTATTCCTCGAATGTCACGTCTTCAAATTTGTGGAAGAGCTTTTTATGGAGAGTAAAGTTTTCTTACAAAGATAACACTTGTACTCGAGGTATGAATTTAAAAACGCCTTTAGCCCCAATTTTTCGTGTTTTATTCAGTACACGATGGATTTCGGACCCTGTGGGTCCATCTTCAGGTGTAATTCGTCTTACTACATGTTTTATTTGTTCTCTTGAATGAGATGAAATGCATATTCCTGTCACGAAAAGGTTTGATGCTAGGTTACGAATTTCGTAAGTCAGGCGCGGAAAACATGTGCGAAATAGTGGGAAAGATGAATAGTGTAAACTTACCAAATAATCCAAAAAAAGCGTTTTTAATGTTTTAGTAACAGCATAAGCTTTGTCCTCCACCGAAGCTTTGTCCTCCATCGAAGCTCGTCCTCCATCGAAGCTTTGTCCTCCATCGAAGCTTGTCCTCCATCGATGGAGGACAAAGCTTCTGCTGTTACTAAAACATTAAAAACGCTTTTCTTGGATTCCCCGAAGGCGATGTCATCTTTCAGCAGTATAATTGTCCGTGTCTCGGAGTCAGAACCGTGCTACAGTGGTTTGAGGAGTATTGTAGTAAGCTCATACTAATGTCTCGGCGACCAAATTCGCCTGATGTAAATCCTGTGGGACCTATCTGTCGGGCGCCATCACCACGTACGCAAATCAGCGGCACGTTACATGACCTTTGCCTTCTGTCGGATCCCTGATACGCAGAATCAGTCATGTATTTCGTTCCAAAGACGGACAAACAAGCTATTAAGCAGATGGTCATAATGTTGTGGCTCATCGGTGTTATAGTAATTAAAATTTCAATAATTTGCAAGGCTATAAGTAACAGAAGTGTTCAAGTCTATTAAACAGTAATTTGAAGACAGTACTTAACAGAACAAAATTCAGTAAATGATATTTTTTGTATATTTTCATGTATAAATAAATTATAAACTTTATACAACTGCAATCAGTCAGAACTGCTTGTTAGCTACTTGAGAAAATAATAGTTGTAATTCTACAGAGTGATTAGCGTTAATTGTTAATGAATAGTAATAAAATGTGAAATTGTATGAAACCAATAATTCATTAAAATCATATCAGTAACTTTGCCATTGTTTTACAATCGAAATTTTGATTTTGCAAATTTCGTCACTCTAACTCACAGGAACGTGATTATTGAATGGCGCTTTATCATTATGATAATTTTGAAGCTAAATGACAGCATTCAATAATGAATAAACGTAAATAATTTTTTAAGTTGAATTATAGACAGTAAACACTACAGTGAGATGCGTCACGAAATTTTTGCATTTAGAGGAGGAGGAGGAGGAGATTAGTGTTTAACGTCCCGTCGACAACGAGGTCATTAGAGACGGAGCGCAAGCTCGGATTAGGGAAGGATGGGGAAGGAAACCGGCCGTGCCCTTTCAAAGGAACCGTCCCGGCATTTGCCTGAAACGATTTAGGGAAATCATGGAAAACCTAAATCAGGATGGCCCGTGACGGGTCTGAACCGTCGTCCTCCCGAATGCGAGTCCAGTGTGCTAACCACTGCGCAACCTCGCTCGATTGCATTTAGATAAGTGTTTACTGTTGATGAGATTTTGCCGCGTTCTTTGATTATTACTGATTGATTTCCATGAGTTGTTACTTAAGTGAAACGTATTTGTTCACTGTGACATATCCATTTGAAATTATGTCAGGGCAATATTTACCAATTTTGTTCTGTCTTCACCTTGCAACAAAACCAAGCATTATTACATAAATTGCTCGGTTGTAACAGGCAGTAATTGTAGATACAGGAATTTTTGCTCATGTAGTGACCTGGCGACTGTTAATTTTCATTGATTGATATTGCCAGTAGGGGGACAAGGGCGATACTGGCACGTTCGTTAGTGCGGATTGCCTAAATCAGGGGCAAGTATGTGCTCATGGGCAAATCTATTGTTCTCTTTTGATTGACTGGTAATCACCCCCTGGGGATAATCGTTCCTTTTGATTGACTGGTCTGTAACCTGTTGTTCCCCCACCTGTCTCCCTCCCCCTCCTCCTCCCAAGCTCTCAGGAAACCTCCAACCCAACCCCCATTCTGCTCACTGATGCAGGTACACTTTCAGGCCTGAGTTATTCGAATAGCCCGCTCCCACTGGTATCAATTCAATTGATTACTTAATTAAATTGATCAATTAATTAATTCCTCCCACTCTGGTAATCCCCCAACCCCCTCCCCTTCCCCCTGCCTCCACTACCTGGTAATTGGTGGCTCTATGAAGAAGAGGAAGGATCTCATATAAATAAGAAAAGGGGGTTACTATACTGCTTTTCATATAGGTAAGAAATGGAGGCTACTACAGTTCCAACTGCTTTTCAAGGTCACCTGACAACACGCTTTCCCCATCTGAAATACATGGACTTGGATCAATGTATATAGGAAATAATTTAGGATGTTTGATAGGGTAGCGAATAAGACAAGTAAATATTCTACTACAAGATCTATATTAACTTTTGCATGTAAATTTACATATAGAAAACAACTCTTTCCTTATTTTTGTTAGGTATAGTTGTAATGATGTCCAATTTAATTTTTAACTTACAACTTAAATCCAATTCTGACTTACGTGTTTCTTTCTCGATCCAGCAATTTGACAGATATAGAGAAGGTGTATTCTCGTATTGTAGTATGTATATAACTTTTTCCTGTAACCTATCTCTTTTACGGCTTTAACAATTAGTTCTGTTCCTTCTGCCAGTTCTTCTAGACGAGAGCATTCGCTGATTTTAAATTTTCCTCTTATTCTCTGCATAACGCTGTTGTTAGAACGCTCCACATCTTCCTGGGCGTAGGCTACTAGTTCTCCTGCTGCACATTCTTGTGGAATTTCTGTACGGAACTTTAAGTTTACAGCTTTTGCAAACGAATTGCCGTTAAAGGTCGTTATTCCGTCGGTTTTTATCTCTGCAAACGGTTGTTCTGTTGCTGCGCATATGGCATCAAGCTCACCACATTTCAATATAATGTAACCATCTTTTTTAAGCAGATCCAAGGAGGAATGGAATTTCATAAACAGATTTTTCGTGTGTCCTTTAACATAGTAAACGTGCTCCAATCCGCCGTTTTAGGCCAGTGCTCCAGCATATGGCCACTTACCACTGCTCTTTACAGTAAATGCTATTATCTTGTATTCCCCAGTCGTAGCTAGATTTCTCCATATGGTGTGTTTCAACACATTTGTAAACCTGGACTGCACATCCGCAATAGCTTCTTCCTTTCCCAGATGCATCTTATATTCTTCCTTTATGGTAGTTATCTTCTCCATATACTCGTTTTCTTTTCTTTACTTCGATGTCCTTCATTTCTAGTTTTCTTCTTCGTTCATATAACACATTAACTGTACTTAAAGATGTAATTTCTTTAATGGGGAATGGTTTAAGTCTGTTTGGCACATTGGTTATTTTTGTTAGGATTTGTGGTGTAACATTGCCTGTGTCAACGAACCCTAATTCTTCAATATCTATATCATACGGTATTGTAGAGAACAGTGTTCTAGAGTGAGAAAAATAGGTTTCTCCTGATTTAACATAACACTTCTGTATAATAGATATCATCTTGATTGGAGTCAAAGTTAAGAATCTCCACGAAGTTTATAGGTAAATAATTAAACCTGAATGCGGACAGAACATAGCTGATAAAGTTTTCTCGGTCTGGAGTGTCTGGAAGATTTAGTTGTACAACTGTCAATACTCGGGTGTTCTTATCACCTCAGTACAAAAACTGCAGAACGTTATTAAACACAACGCAACAATTGTTCTGTAAGTTATTCGTTAACTGACGCCACATGGAAGCAGTGGAACAGAGTAAAGTGAGGACATAGTAAATAGTTTGTTGGCTTTTAATACACGTAAACACTCTTGCACAGGGTCGAATATACGATCTATTCTGTAGTTGTATACTGTAGCCTCCAACCTGGGGATGGTCCGCCCCCGGTAGCTGAGTGGTCAGCGCGACAGAATGTCAGTCCTATGGGCCCGGGTTCGATTCCCGGCTGGGTAGGAGATTTACTCCGCTCAGGGACTGGGTGTTGCATTGTCCTTATCATTATCATTTCATTCCCGTCGACACGCAAGTCGCCAAAGTGGCTTCAACTGTCGCCGAAGTGGCGTCAACTCGAAAGACTTGCACCAAGCAAACGGTCTACCCGACCGGAGGCCATAGCCACACGGCATTTCCATTATATATTACCTGGTGGTACCACGCTGCTTAGCCAAGGAAGACTTTAAAAGTTTCTCATAGTCGCACGTCTCGACACTTTATAAAATCTATAATGTTACCGATATCTTTGTTCACTCCCGGACTTGTGATTTGACATATAAATTTTTTATCTATCTTTACAATTGGAACTTAACAGTATTAGACAGTCTAATCCATCTGTCTTATTGTTGTGCACAATCATATTGCTGTTTTCCTGGCGATCTCTTTCCATGCAGAAGTCGTGGGTTGATATTAAATAGTCGCACATCTCCATTTTGTTAAAAATTCTGGTAAAGTCTTGCGTTATGTCCAAATCCAAAAAGTAATAGTCGTCTACAGGTATAGCTGCTGCAATATTCCAGGCAGCTCTTCCATTAGAACATATATTTGAACGTCAACTGATTCCACTTTATATGGAATAATCACAGGTTTTTATATTTCCTCGAAATAGTTTCCAGTGTTTCCTTGCCGATTTTTCCCGTTTCCCTCTTGCCGTCCCACTGTCGTTTCCGTGTACGAGATAAGGCAACTTCGCATTGACGCCATGCCTCGCAGTGATGAAACTGGATAATTTACTACGTAGATAATAGTTAAGCTAGCCACACATCTCCTTCTTTAACATTGCAGACCGACCGTCCTCTTTCTAATTCTTCTTGACAGTCCACTTGACTACAGATTTCAACGACCATCATATTATCGCAAAACTGTATTCTCCCACTACTCTTATCGTCATTGCTGCAAATACAGAGCATTGGAAATTTGTTTATAACTTAACTGCAACTACATTTCACGGATTTCTTTTAATCTTCGCAGTAGGGAACTTCGGTACACAATTCTTTTAAGTCCTAACTAGGCAGATGGGTAGTGGGTGGTTATACATTGTACAAAAATTTGCGACTGCACGCATTATTTCCCATATTCGACATATTTTGGTGTTCATTGACAGGCCTTATTAAGCCACGGGCTTAGTCGAGCACTTTAAAATTGCAAAACTGACGTTCTTGTATATTTTACCTGGCAGTTTTGTGAATTTTAACAAGATAAAATAAGCAATCACATCGTTGTATTCGTCAGGCCTTCTGACTACGAAACTACGGTGCTTCTAAGGGTTAAGTTTGGATCGAATTGTCGTAATATTGCGTGTTGCATAAAATGACATCGGTAGGAATAGCTTATCACTCTGCAAAGTGCTAACCCATAACGGTTTTGCAACTACAAGACTCTACATCTACATATGTACTCTGCAAACCACTTTACGGTGTACTGCGGATGCAACATTAGGTACCACTATCAGTTGCGAACTTCCGCGCTGCATTTGCGAAAGCATTTGATGGAATAGACTGCCGATAAACCTTCATTTTGACTCTAATATTTCTGATTTTCACGTCATGCTTATTTTGCGAGACATATCGCAGGATATTATATGTTGCCTGACATCTATTGGAACATACACTCTCGAATTTCCGCGATACACAAAAGTTCTCTTATAGAGGCTGCCATTGGCGTTCGTTGAGAACCGTCTTACATTACTCTTACTAATCTATCCCCTGACGAAACATGCAGCTCTTTATTGGATTTTCTTTATGCCTCTTATTAATCCAACTTCGTAAAATTCGATCTTACTTATTTCGTGGAAGAATTACACAGGCTAAGACTGTTGCAAGGAATCCTAGCCAGTCATCTGCTTTCCCTGCATTTAGTTTTATGCGGCCTAAAGTTGAACGACCGTTGTTTCGAGTGATTTGTCGCCTGTATTGTAAATGATCTCTTCGTCTATTTATATCCAACACGTTAGCTTTATTTACCTTTGGGGTCAACCGCCAATCACTGCATCAATCATTCATCCACAAGTCTTCCTCCCTTTCGCTACAGTCTTGTAGTGTTGCAATTTTCCTAATAACGGCATTGTTTATAAACAACAACACGAAGATTCCGACATAACTTGACAGTATAAGTAATGTATAACGTGAACTGTAAAGGCATTATAACATTCGCTTAAGGTGCTCTTGCAATGACGTTTATATTTGTCGATTTTGTCCCGTTAAAAAGAACGTGTGAGTTATATGTGCTATGAACTCCTAAATCTAGTCACAAATCTGGCCCAGTACTTGGTGAGTTCATACTGTCTTGATTATAAAACAAAATATCTAGCTCCAACAGCAGAAATAAAATTTTTCTGTATACATTTCCACATACAGGCGTGTTGTAGCGGGGTATGAGGGGTTAGCGGTAACAACTCTCATGGCTCTATCTTGCACTTCTTATTCGTGAGACAGGATGAGCCACTCTCTCACTACTTTTCATAGTCGAGGCTACTCTTTAATTGATTGTACACCCAAAGCATAATTTTTGTGGAACATGAAGTTATCCACATGAGCAGGCACTATGGGAGCATGCACGTTGTTAATGCACGCGGAATCTTTTTGGTGGTTCTCATTTGAATATTATTTTCTGGAGTTGAGAACACGCAGGCAGTTTGGTCATTTAACCGTAAATCTTGTACGTTTGGGACCTGGAAATCATGTGGAGCTATTTAGGAAAGGAACAACTCGAAGCACTTACTGCGGACAGAACGCTGGTCCGAAGAATTTCTTGCACCTGTGTGCATACAATGCTTTTGGCCGAAGAGACGAAAAAATCTGACTACCTGGATGTACCTGTTAGGCGCCTCTAGCCGCGACGGGGGCAGGGGCACAAGAGAAACTTAGGTTGCCTGGCCAAGGCGTTTCGATAGTGTCGTAAGCGCCCATTGTGAAAAGGGATGGTAGTCATAAAAATTCGCGAGTTTCCACGTTCACTGTGGACTGTACGCTATCGAGGGAACTGTCATGGGGTGTTGTCCCTCTGCCTGCCGGGTTTTTTGAGAAGCCTTAGGCCTTCAAAAGAATTTTTGAATGGGACGCAACATTTATGGGAGCTGTGAAATGGTTTATACTGGGGCACAAAAGCACTTCTCTTAGCTTAGCCGAGGCCCCTGTTTGGACACACTGAAACTTTCGGCCCATCTAGTTAACGATCTCTGTGATCATGTGTTGTTCACTTTAGGGTTAAACGGAAACTCAAAACACGCTGCCTGTAGTGGCCATGGGAAAAAACGAGCCAGGAGCACAACACCTTCTGTATGCGGGAATTTATGAGTCAGGGATTGGTTGCTTCTCCAGAAAAGAGAAGAATATTGTTAACTTTGATTAGGATTGGCGAATGGGTAGAGCTCACAAGTTAGAGGGGAGACATGGATCTCTTGGAATCTGGTGATTGGCGCGAAACCCTTGTGGGGGCAATTGCGTTTGTGCTTTTGTGGAGTTCACAGGAGAGTGTAGAGTGGAGAAATTTGGACTTCTGATTCAGATTCCAGTCTGCAGAAGATTCTGGTCCTGACGCTGGTTATGAGTGGGCTGCACTTGGGACAATCGTCCTGAGCGTAAAGTCCGCATTGACATTGGACTTGATTTGGTGCCTGAAGTGAGGACTTAGCTGTACCGACAGTTTAGACCTAAGTCATCTCGGACAACTCACTATGCCGAGGGCAATCTTATTCGTGTCAGGTCTACCACCTTGACGTTTGGTCACCTTGTGTGCCCTGCCATGTAAGTGAGTCAGATAGGTCCATGGCATGACCTGCGAATGGGAGTGCCGAGATCTCAGAGCTCCGTTAGAGAGGAATTGCGAGCCGTCTAGAAGATCGGCAGCCGCGACTTTGCATATTTTGTGTCCGCAATAATGAATTACAGATGCAGCACATCGCTACTCTGCAGACGCTGAATGAAAGACGGAGCTTAATGCATGGGACATTTCATATTGGAAATAGTCAGCGAATTCAATATTTCGAGATCCACAGTGTAAAGAGTGTGCCGAGAATACCAAATTTCAGACACTACCACTCACGACGGACATTGCAGTGGCAAACGGCCTTCACTTAACGACCGAGAGCACCGGCACTGGCGTAGAGTTGTCAGTGCTAACAGACAAACAACCACATAAATCATCGTGGGACGTACAGCAAACGTACCCGGTAAGACAGTGTGGCGAAATTTGGTGTTAATGGGTTATGGCAGCAAATGGCTGACGATAGTGACTTTGGAAAAAGAACGACATCGCCTGCAGCACTACTGCTGTGCTCGCGACCATATCCGTTGAAAACTTTTTTGTTTTTATTCATCAGTCTTCTGGCTGGTTTGATGCGGCCCACCACGAATTTCTCTCCTGTGCCAACCTTCTCATCTCAGAGTACCACTTGGAACCTACATCCGCAATTATTTGCTGAACGTACTCCAACCTCTGTCTTCCTCTACAGTTTTTGCACTCTACAGCTCCCTCTAATACCATCGGAGTCGTTCCCTGATGTATTAAAGGATATCCTATCATCCTGTCCCTGCTCCTCGTGAGTGTTTTCCACATATTCCTTTCCTCCCCCATTCTGTGCAGAACCTCCTCATTCCTCTTCTTATCAGTCTACCAAATTTTCAAAATTCGTCTATACCACCACGTCTCAAATGCTTCGATTCTCTTCTGTTCCAGTTTTCCCATAGTCCGTGTTTCACTACCATACAATTCTGTGCTCCAAACGGACATTATCAGGAATTTTTTCCTCAAATTAAGGCCTATATCTGATACTAGTAAACTTCTCTTGACCAGGAATGTCCTTTTTGCCAGTACTAGTCTGATTTTGATATCCTCCTTCCTCCGTCTGTCATTGGTTTTTTTCTTTAACTACATATACTTCTTGACCATCAATCCCGATGTTACGTTCCTCGCTGTTCTCATATCTGCTACTTGTCATTACTTTCGTCTTTCTTGGATTTACTCTCGGTGCATATTCTGTACTTATTAGATAGTTTATTGTATTCATCAGATCCTGCAATTCTTCTTCACTTTCACTGAGGATAGCAAACGTCATCAGCGAATCGTGCCATTGGTATTCTTTCACCTTGAATTTTAAAATTTCCGTCATTGCTTCTTCGATGATTACATCTGTCTTACATTCTTTTTAATCGGAACACATGGTTCTTGGTTGTCCACTCTTATTATTCCCGCTTGGCTCTTATGGGTATTGTATATTACCTGTCTTTCCCTATAGCTTACACCTATTTTTCTTAGAATTTCGAGCATCTTGGACCATTTTATATTGTTGAACGCCTTATCCAGGTCGACAAGTCCTACGAACGTGTTTTGATTTTTCTTTAACCTTGCTTCCATTATTAACCGCAACGTCGTAATTGCCTCTCTGGTGCCTTTACCTTTCCTAAAGCCAGACTGTTCGTCATTCGACACATCATCAATTTTCTTTGCCATTTCTCTGCGTTTTGTTCTTGTCAGCAACTTTCATGAATAAGTTATGATGCTGATCGTGTTATAATTCTCGCACTTCTCAGCTCTTGCAGTCTGCGGAATTGCGTGGATGATATTTCTCCGAAAGTCAGATGGAATGTCACCAGACTCATACGCTCTACACATCAACGTGAATAGTTATTTTGTTGTCATTTCTTCCAATGATTTTAGAAATTCTGATGAAATGTTATCTATCCTTTCTGCCTTATTTGATATTAAGTCCTCCAAAGCTCTTTTAAATTATGATTCTAATACTGGATTCCCTGTTGCTTCTAAATAGACTACTGTTTCTCCTTCTATTGCATCAAACAATCTTCCCCCTCATAGAGGCCTTCAGTGTACTCTTTCCACCTATCCACTCTTTCCTCTGCATTTAATAGTGGAATTCCCGTTGCACTCTTAATGTTACTCCCGCTGCTTTTAATTTCCCTAAAGGTTGTCCTGACTTTCCTATATACTGAGTCAATCCTTCCGACAAACATTTATTGTTCGATTTCTTCACATCTATCACGCAGCCGTTTGGTCTCAGCTTCCCTGCACTTCATGTTTGTTTCATTCCTCAGCTATTTGTATTTCTGTATTCCTGGATTTCCGTGAAAAATTTGCTTCATCCTTCTATCACCCATCAACTGAAGTGCTTCTTCTGTTACCCACGGTTTCTTCGCAGTTACTTTCTTTGTAACTATGTTTGTTTTTCGAACTTCTGTGATTGCCCTTTTTAGAGAGGTCCATTTCTCTTCAACTGTGCTGCCTAATGAACTATTTCTTATTGCTTTATCTACGGTCTTAGAGACCTTCAAGCGTATCTTATTATTCGTTAGTACTTCCGTATCCTACTTCTTTGTGTATTGCTTCTTCCTGACTAATCTCTTAAACTTCGGTCTACTCTTCATCACTACTACATTGTGATCTGAGTCTATATCAGCTCCTGTGTTCGCCTTACAATCCGGTATCTGATTTGAGAATCTCTGTCAGAGCATGATGTAATCTAACTGAAATCTTCCCCTATCACCCGGCCTTTTCCAAGTTCACCTCCTCCTCTTGTGATTCTGGAACAGAGTATTCGCTGTTACGAGCTGAAATTTATTACAGAACTCAATTAGTCTTTCTCGTTTCTCATGCCTTGTCCCAATCCCATTTTCTTCTACTCCTTCCTCTACCGTCGCATTCCAGTCCTCCATGACTATTAGATTTCCATCTCCTTTTACGAACTGTATTAGCTTCTTCTCTGTCTCTTCATACTCAGATTGCATGGTACGAATGTATACCTGAACTATCGTTGTCGGTATTGGTTTGCTGGCGATTCTGATAAGAACAATTCCGTCACTGAACTGTTGACAGTAATATACTCTCTGCACTACCTTCCTATTAATTTCTAATCCTACCCCAGTTATACCATTTTCTGATGCTGTTGGTATTACCCTATGCTCATCTGACCAGAAATCCTTGTCTTCTTTCCATTTCACTTCACTGACCGCTACTATATCTAGATTGAGCCTTTGCATTTCCCTTTTCAGATTTTCTAGCTTCCCTATCACGTTCAGGCCTCTGACATTCCATGCTCCGACTCGTAGAACGTTATTCTTTCGTTGGTTGTTTAATCTTTTTCTCGTGGACTCAGTATTACTGGAAAACAGTGGCCTGGTCAGATGAGCCCCAATTTCAGCTGGTAAGAACTGACGGTAGGGTTCCAGTATGGTGCAGACCCAACGGGCACAGTTTGTCGACAAGGGACTGGCACAATTTGGTGGTGCCTCCATAATGGTGTGGGCTGTGTTTACATGGAATGGATTGGGTCCTTTGGTCCAGTTAAACCGATCGTTGACTGGAAATTGTCATGTTCGGCTACTTGGGGACATTGGAGCCATTCGTGGACTTCATGTTCTCAAGCAACGATGGAGTTTTTATCGATAGAACGCGCCATGTCTCCGGGTCACTACTGTTCGCGATTGATTTGAAGATCGTTCTCGACAGTTCTAGCGACTGATTTGGGCACCCAGATCTCCTGAAATGACTCGATCGAACATTAATGGGACGTAATCGAGAGACCACTTCGTGCGCAACATCCTGCACCGGCAACACTTTCGCAATTATCGACAGCTATAGCATGGTTCAATGTTTTTGCAGGGGACGTGCAACGACTTGTTGAGTTCATGCTACAACGAGTTGCTGGACTATACCAGGCAAAAGGCGGTCCAACGCGATATTAGGAGGTATCTTATGACTTTTGTCGTGTGAAGTTGTTTAATGCTATCTTGTCGATATTAGTAATTATGTGAACCATGGCTGTAGTAGTACAGTTACAAGATTTATAATTTATAACAGCAATTGGTTACAAGTATGGTTTAAAAATAATTCCAATCCCAAAAAAGCAGGTGTTGGCAGATGTGAAAATTACCGAACTATCAGTTTAATAAGTCACAGCTGCAAAATACTAACGCGAATTCTTTATAGACAAATGGAAAAACTGGTAGAAGCCGACCTCGGGAAGATCAGTTTGGATTCCGTAAAAATGTTGGAACACGTGAGGCAATACTGACCCTACGACTTATCTTAGAAAATAGATTAAGGAAAGACAAACCTACGTTTATAGCATTTGTAGACTTAGAGAAAGCTTTTGAAAATGTTGAATGGAATACTCTCTTTCAGATTCTGAAGGTAGCAGGGGTAAAATACAGGGAGTGAAAGGCTATTTACAATTTGTACAGAAACAGGATGGCAGTTATAAGAGTCGAGGGACAAGAAAGGGAAGCAGTGGTTGGGAAGGGAGTGAGACAGGGTTGTAGCCTCTCCCCGATGTTATTCCATCTGTATCTTGAGCAAACAGTAAAGGAAACAAAAGAAAAATTCGGAGTAGGTATTAAAATCCATCGAGAAGGAATAAAAATCTTGAGGTTCGCCGATGACATTGTAATTCTGCCAGATACAGCAAAGGACTTGGAAGAGCAGTTGAACGGAATGGACAGTGTCTTGAAAGGAGGATATAAGATGAACATCAACAAAAGCAAAACGAGGATAATGGAATGAAGTCGAATTAAGTCGGGCGATGCTGAGGGAATTAGATTAGGAAAGGAGACACTTAAAGTAGTAAAGGAGTTTTGCTATTTGGGGAGCAAAGTACCTGATGATGGTCGAAGTAGAGAGGATATAAAATGTAGCCTGGCAATGGCAAGGAAAGCGTTTCTGAAGAAGAGAAATTTGTTAACATCGATTATAGATTTAAGTGTCAGGAAGTCTTTTCTGAAAGCATTTGTGATGGAGTGTAGCCATGTATAGAAGTGAAACATGGACGATAAATAGTTTAGACAAGAAGAGAATAGAAGCTTTCGAAATGTGGAGCTACAGAAGAATGCTGAAGATTTCATGGGTAGATCACATAACTAATGAGGAGGTATTGAATAGAATTGGGGAGAAGATGAGTTTGTGGCACAATTTGACAAGAAGAAGGGACCGGTTGGTAGGTCATGTTCTGAGGCATCAAGAGATCACCAATTTAGCATTGGAGGGCAGTGTGGAGGGTAAAAATCGTAGAGGGAGCCCAAGAGATGAATACACTAAGCAGATTCAGAAGGATGTAGGTCGCAGTAAGTACTGGGAGATGAAGAAGCTTGACCAGGATAGAGTAGCATGGAGAGCTGCATCAAACCAGTCTCAGGACTGAAGATCACAACAACAACAACATGGTTTAAAAAGTTATTTTTCAAGCAAACTCTTATCAGCTTCGGACTTGATACATATCCATCTTCAGATGGTTCTTGCAGATTTTCTAGCTTTCCTGCTAGGACCTTGTTTTCGTAACCGTTATTCGTTTCGTGTCCTATTCCGTAGCTCAGTGGTCAGCAATTCTGTCTGGTGTTCGGAGGACCCTGTTTCCATTCCCCGTACCGCCAGGGATTGTTGTTTGGTTGGAGGACTAGAGCGGGGTGCAGTCAGCCTTGTGATGTCAGTCAAGGAGTTGCCTGACTGAACAGTAGCGGCGCCACGGTCAAGAAAGCCAACGATCCGGAGGGCTGTGTGCTGACCCCACGCCCCTCCATACCGCATCCGGTGAGGCCTTTGGCAGAGGATGGCACGGCTTTAGGTCGGTTGATGATAGTTTGTTTTGTGCACTATGATAAAGGAAAAAGTGTTTTTTTCAAGACACCATCTCTTGTTTACAAAGTGTGACAGTTCACAAGTCATGTATTTAAAGAAAGGAGCCTGTGACTACTGGAGACAATGCCACAGTTTACCCCACAGTCATAACACAACACACATATATCGTACTAAAACTTGTAAATCTTCTTGATGATGGAGCTTTAAGCTAACGAAACGCTTTGTGGATATAAATGAACAGTGACTGGTATCAGTAGACTTCTTGTTTCATTCGTTAAGAGAGATTTTTTCTTTTCGATCTTCACAGAAACATACAGGAATTGATTTTAAAGTTATTAAAACACGAAATGCGGCGAAAACTTTCGTGACGTCTATTTCTGTGCGACGAATTCGTCGTGTATTTGCGCTGTACATTTTAAAGTTAACACATTTCGGCACGTGTACTATGTGTGCAGTGTTGTGTGTTCAACGATTTTCCAGAGAATATAACAGCACTCAAGTTATAAAAGTTATTTAATTAATTTGCAGGTACGTGTTTGCAGTCCCAGTACTCACTGAAACCCCTGCGGCACAGTGTCACAGCACATCGCTAGAGCAGCCAAAATAAAATGGCGCAGGCTATTGATAAAATGAGTATCATGCGATAATTTCTTTTCTGCGTTTGAAGGGAACAAAGCTGCAACAATCAATGCCGAGTAGCTGGGAGTGCACAGCTACCATGCATCATCATATGACACAGTGATTAGGAGGTGAAATCTTTTCAGTGCGATGGAACGAGTCCGAATGACAAAGAACTGAAGCAGCAGACCAACTCTCTCTGACAAGGGAACCTCCCCATCGCACCCCCCTCAGATTTAGTTATAAGTTGGCACAGTGGATAGGCCTTGAAAAACTGAACACAGATCAATCGAGAAAACAGGAAAAAGTTGTGTGGAAGTATGAAAAAATAAGCAAAATATACAAAATGAGTAGTCCATGCGCAAGATAGGCAACATCAAGGATAGTGTGAGCTGAGGAGCACCGTGGTCCCGTGGATAGCGTGAGCAGCTGTGGAACGAGAGGTCCTTGGTTCAAGTGTTCCCTCGAGTGAAAAGTTTATTTTCGCAAAGTTATGATCTGTCCGTTCGTTCATTGACGTCTATGTTCACTGTCATAAGTTTAGTGTCTTTTTTTTTGCGACCGCACCGCAAAACCGTGCGATTAGTAGACGAAAGGACGTGCCTCTCCAATGGGAACCGAAAGCATTTGATCGCAAGGTCATAGGTCAACCGATTCCTCCACAGGAAAACACGTCTGATATATTCTATACGACACTGGTGACGGCATGTGCGTCACATGACAGGAATATGTTGTCGACCCACCTAACTTGTACACTTGGCGAATGGGTAAAAAGATTCTTCTACCTTGCCCGATTTAGGTTTTCTTGTGGATGTGATAATCACTCCCAAGAAAGTGATGAAAACATAACGGACGGACAGATAATAATTGTCTAAAAATAAGAAATTAATATCTTTACTCGAGTGATGACTTGAACCAAGGACCTACCGTTCCGCAGCTGCTCACGCTAACCACGGGACCACGGCGCTCCTTAGCTCAGACTATCCTAGATGTTGCCTATTTTGGGCATCGACTACTCATTTTGTATAGTTTTGCTTATTTTTTTCATGGTTCCACTCAACTTCTTCCTGTTTTCTCGATTGATCTGTGTTCAGTTTTTCAAGGCCTATCCAATGTGCCAACTTATAACTAAATCTGAGGGGGGTGCGATGGGGAGGTTCCCTTGTAAGAAGAAGACTTCCACAGCAGAGGTCTCTGGCAAGTGATTCGTCGTTGGGAAAAATGTGGCGCGTTGAAGGGTGATACGTAGAGGAGGCTAACACCACCACCAAACTCCATGGTATCCGCATGATTTCTTTCCAGGTGGTAACTAAAACTTCACGACTAACCCTCGCACTTGTTCTTGACGGATGCGAGAAGAGGCGCCCGCGCTTCCCAAAGGCGCAGCGTGCCGGGCTGGTTGCACCCACCTACCTTCCCGCCGCCTGGCATCCGGCGCGAGGCAGGGCGGCTAGGCGCGCTCGGTTCGTTAACACGGACGGCACAACACGGAACTGCGATACCATCGGCGGCCGGGTTTCCACACGACGGGGCATTTCCCGAAGCCTTCGCTTCCTCCCTCGCACTTCTTTCCCCGCCGCGGTACGGTCGTACGTGACGGCAGAATTTACATTCAAACGCTGCGCCGGCGTAGATCGTTAGTTGCTGCTAATTAGTGGAATGGCCGTTGATTACCGACAGACTTCGCTGGCCACGGCCCGCCGAGAGCCTGGGACTGATGATGATGATGGTGGTGGTGGTGATGATGATCAATAGTAATGGCGGTAACGATATATCATCCACGGTCGGTGGTCGCGAGCGGCTGCGTTTCCTGGCCAGATTCGCGCCGCCGATACTCGACTCGCTTCAAGGGCCACGGCAGTGTTACCGAAGAGCCCCGGCCGTCCGCTTCGCAGTTGGTTGCAGCTAATTACCGTAGGCCTTTCTGCTGCCTCCACACCAGCACCGCGATGGTCCGCTGACAAGAAAGCGTCCTATTTTATTCGGAATTGTGTATATCGCATTGTATGGAATTACAAGAGTTTACCGGTTTACACTCTTATGAGTCATCACCAGAACCAGTTCCTTGATACAAAGGTAACATCTCGAAGAGTCAGCTAACAAGCTCGGTCGCTTGACATCAACCTATATATTGTCAACTGACCAAGATATGCGTTAAGTGACTGTTCGATGTATTAATTTCGTAACAAGAAACTGGGTCTACCAAGGATCGATGCTTTGAAAACGGTAAACCGTTGTAGTTCCAGCCAGTGTGATCAGTACAGTTGTGGATAAAAAAGTTTTGCTTGCGAAACAGATCACATGCTACAACTGAAAATGTGAGATTTTACTCAACATTAATCTTCATATCCTTACGGCTAATTACTTGACGCATAAAATCGCGCGAATTCAACCAGTACAAATCTTTATCTGTCGTTAATATTTTGGTTCGTAAACGTTCAGCTGTTTTCGAAGCGAGCATGAAATACAGCGTCTATCTTCACCAACAGCTTATAATTTTTTTTAAATATTTTTATGACGCAGTAATAAGAATATTCCACTATGCCGTAAGCACTTCTCACCAGCCACTGGCCATCTTCAGGCGGTCAGTGGATAAAAAGAGGACTATGTATGACTTAGTAGATAATGTCGATGGCTCCCTGAGGATGTCCGCGCATGATATTTTTGCGTATAGAAAAGTTATTACGCCAGAAAATTGTAGCGAAATGGCCGATACTGTGGAACTCTCCATTAAATATCTGCGAGTATAATTGCAGGCCGATTTAAAGTGGAACGGCCATATAAAACAAAACGTAAGAAAGACACACGCTAGACTGAAACTTATTTGAAGAAATCTCAGGAAATGTAGTCCACTCGCTATGTGCGTAGCTTACGCAGCCTTCGTTAGACCGATACCTGAATATTGCTCCTCAGGATGGGACCCGTAGCGGGTAGGACTAGTAGAGGAAACAGAGAAAATCCAGAGAAGAGCAGTAGCTTCTGCCATGAGTTTGTTTGAGGACTTCAGTTAACTAAACGAATAACCTTTAAAGTTATAATTAAAGCCGGCCTGAGTGGCCGAGCGGTTCTAGGCGCTTCAGTCTGGAACCGCGCGACCGCTACCGTCGCAGGTTCGAATCCTGCCTCGGGCATGGATGTGTGTGATGTCCTTAGGTTAGTTAGGTTTAAGTAGTTCTAAGTTCTAGGGGACTGATGACCTAAGCTGTTAAGTCCCATAGTGCTCAGAGCCATTTGAACCAGCCATTATAATTAAAGGAATAATCTTTTAGGCGTAGGCCTCATCGGGATGCTCACTTAACTCCAGTGCTTCTTCCTTCGTGTATCTCGCGAAGAGGTAATGGTGGTAAAATCAGAGAGATTCGAGGCTTACCAGCAGTGTTTTTTTCCAGTGCCATATTCGCGACTGGAATAAGAGGGGAAGAAAGTCACTGGTACACGGAATGTCCCACAGCACACACTATAAGGTAGCTTTCAAAGTGCAGAATTAGTTGTGCTGTCAATTTTGTACCAGTATTTGGCAAAACATCCACGTAAACTTCAGCCGAATAATTTGCAGCTACGTATATCTATACTCCGCAACGCCACCATGCGGAGTATGACGACTGCAATAACGCTCCGCCCTGTGACGAAAAGCGTCGCTCTTCGTTGGATCTTCTCAATCTTTCTATCTATTCACTCAACCTGATAAGGATGCCAAAGTAACGATCATTACTCAAGAGACTTGCAGACGAATAGTACGTAAGCAAGTTATGTTTGTTTGGAATTCTGCCAGTGGATCTTTACCTGGCATCAGCTGATCCTACAACCAAATGGTGTCTGACGGCGCGATCGATTTCCCCGTCTCCGCAGTGTCTAGCTGTGGCGGCGGGAGAGCGGACAGCACAGGCAGGTGATACCCGCGGCGCCGGCGAGGCGAGGATGTCTGGCGGAGTGGTCAATGGGCTGCAGCAGCATCAGCCGGAGGCCAGCGCCGTCGCCGTGGTGGGAAGAGCTGGACAACCTCTCGGCGCACCGCCAGGGGAAGGGGTGTCCGTAATGACGTGCAGGGACTGTAGGTGCTGGAGCAGACAGTTGCTGCACAGAGAGGAACGAGCGAGTTCTGGGCGATGCCGAGAGCGAGGGCCTCGAGAATCTGGTGTGCCGCAGTACTGTCAGCCTGGCGTCATCACAGTCGACGTGGGGCGAGGCCGCTCTTTAGGCTCAACAACCTGGTGGGGAAGCTGGTGCCGGCCGTTGTGGCCGAGCGGTTCTAGGCGCTCCAGTCCGGAACCGCGCTGCTGCTACGGTCGCAGGTTCGAATCCTGCCTCGGGCGTGGATGTGTGTGCTGTCCTTAGGTTAGTTAGGTTTAAGTAGTTCTAAGTCTAGGGGACTGATGACCTCAGACGTTAAGTCACATAGTACTCAGAGCCATTTGAACCATTTAAGACCCGGGTTCCCGGGTTCGATTCCCGGCGGGGTCAGGGATTTTCTCTGCCTCGTGATGACTGGGTGTTGTGTACTGTCCTTAGGTTAGTTAGGTTTAAGTAGTTCTAAGTTCTAGGGGACTGATGACCATAGATGTTAAGTCCCATAGTGCTCAGAGCCATTTGAACCATTTGAGAAGCTGGTGTCTTTTCCCGGCCAGAGGGACAGCGATCCTAGTGGAGGCGGATAAAGGCAGTTATGCGTGTCAAGACCGGCACTACCTGAGTGCTTTTGGCAGCTGACAGTCGCACACTAATCGTTTTATAGTTGATACAGTGCACTCTGTGCTACACGAACGGTGCATTGGGCGTGTTTGCTAGCTACAAATTTTGCGCGGAATTTCGTAATTGTCTTGTGACAATTTGTGGGTCTTTATTGATCACACATAACAGTGCGGCTGTGTTCGATGGCGGTTCTGATTGTATTGAAGTGTTTGTTTCAAGTATGTCGTGAATGGGACTGCTGATTGCATCTTGTTATTTGTTCTTTGTGAATAATGAGTTGTTTGTGCTATTGTATAAGGAAGATGAACAGATAGAGAAAGTGTATGAGGATGTTGAAAGGGTAATGCAGTATGTAAAGGGGGACGAAAATCTAATAGTCATGGGCGACTGGAATGCAGTTGTAGGGGAAGGAGTAGAAGAAAAGGTTACAGGAGAATATGGGCTTGGGACAAGGAATGAAAGAGGAGAAAGACTAATTGAGTTCTGTAACAAGTTTCAGCTAGTAATAGCGAATACCCTGTTCAAGAATCACAAGAGGAGGAGGCATACTTGAAAAAGGCCGGGAGATACGATGGTTCAAATGGCTCTGAGCACTATGGGACTCAACTGCTGAGGTTATTAGTCCCCTAGAACTTAGAACTAGTTAAACCTAACTAACCTAAGGACATCACAAACATCCATGCCCGAGGCAGGATTCGAACCTGCGACCGTAGCGGTCTTGCGGTTCCAGACTGCAGCGCCTTTAACCGCACGGCCACTTCGGCCGGCCCGGGAGATACGGGAAGATTTCAATTAGATTACATCATGGTCAGACAGAGATTCCGAAATCAGATACTGGATTGTAAGGCGTACCCAGGAGCAGATATAGACTCAGATCACAATATAGTAGTGATGAAGAGTAGGCTGAAGACATTAGTCAGGAAGAATCAATACGCAAAGAAGTGGGATACGGAAGTACTAAGGAATGACGAGATACGTTTGAAGTTCTCTAACGCTGTAGAGACAGCAATTAGGAATAGCGCAGTAGGCAGTACAGTTGAAGAGGAATGGACATCTCTAAAAAGGGCCATCACAGAAGTTGGGAAGGAAAACATGGATACAAAGAAGGTAGCTGCGAAGAAACCATGGGTAACAGAAGAAATACTTCAGTTGATTGATGAAAGGAGGAAGTACAAACATGTTCCGGGAAAATCAGGAATACAGAAATACAAGTCGCTGAGGACGGAAATAAATAGGAAGTGCAGGGAAGCTAAGACGAAATGGCTGCAGGAAAAATGTGAAGACATCGAAAAAGACATGATTGTCGGAAGGACAGACTCAGCATACAGGAAAGTCAAAACAACCTTTGGTGACATTAAAAGCAACAGTGGTAACATTAAGAGGGCAACGGAAATTCCACTGTTAAATGCAGAGGAGAGAGCTGAGCAGATAGGTGGAAAGAATACATTGAAAGCCTCTATGATGGTGAAGATTTGTCTGATGTGATAGAAGAAGAAACAGGAGTCGATTTAGAAGAGATAGGGGATCCAGTATTAGAATCGGAATTTAAAAGAGCTTTGGAGGACTTACGGTCAAATAAGGCAGAAGGGTTAGATAACATTCCATCAGAATTTCTAAAATCATTGTGGGAAGTGGCAACAAAACGACTATTCACGTTGGTGTGTAGAATATATGAGTCTGGCGATATACCATCTGACTTTCGGAAAAGCATCATCCACACAGTTCCGAAGACGGCAAGAGCTGACAAGTGCGAGAATTATCGCACAATCAGCTTAACAGCTCATGCATCGAAGCTGTTTACAAGAATAATACAAAGAAGAATGGAAAAGAAAATTGAGAATGCGCTAGGTGACGATCAGTTTGGCTTTAGGAAAAGTAAAGGGACGAAAGAGGCAATTCTGACGTTACGGCTAACAATGGAAACAAGGCTAAAGAAAAATCAAGACACTTTCATAGGATTTGTCGACCGGGAAAAAGCGTTCGACAATATAAAACGCTGCAAGCTGTTCGAGATTCTGAAAAAAGTAGGGCTAAGCTGTAGGGAGAGACGGGTCATATACAATATGTACAACAACCAAGAGGGAATAATAAGAATGGACGATCAAGAACGAAGTGCTCGTATTAAGAAGGGTGTAAGACAAGGCTGTAGCCTTTCGCCCCTACTCTTCAATCTGTACATCGAGGAAGCAATGATGGAAATAAAAGAAAGGTTCAGGAGTGGAATTAAAATACAAGGTGAAAGGATATCAATGATACGATTCGCTGATGACATTGCTATCCTGAGTGAAAGCGAAGAAGAATTAAATGATCTGCTGAACGGAATGAACAGTCTAATGAGTACACAGTATGGTTTGAGAGTAAATCGGAGAAAGACGAAGGTAATGACAAGTAGTAGAAATGAGAACAGCGAGCAACTTAACATCAGGATTGATGGTCACGAAGTCAATGAAGTTAAGGAATTCTGCTACCTAGGCAGTAAAATAACCAATGACGGACGGAGCAAGGAGGACATCAAAAGCAGACTCGCTATGGCAAAAAAGGCATTTCTGGCCAAGAGAAGTCTACTAATATCAAATACCGGCCTTAATTTGAGGAAGAAATTTCTGAGAATGTACGTCTGGAGTACAGCATTGTATGGTAGTGAAACATGGACTGTGGGAAAACCGGAACAGAAGAGAATCGAAGCATTTGAGATGTGGTGCTATAGACGAATGTTGAAAATTAGGTGGACTGATAAGGTAAGGAATGAGGAGGTTCTACGCAGAATCGGAGGGGAAAGGAATATGTGGAAAACACTGATAAGGAGAAGGGACAGGATGATAGGGCATCTGCTAAGACATGAGGGAATGACTTCCATGGTACTAGAGGGAACTGTAAAGGGCGAAAACTGTAGAGGAAGACAAAGATTGGAATACGTCAAGCAAATAATTGAGGACGTAGGTTGCAAGTGCTACTCTGAAATTAAGATACTAGTTCTTTCAATTCTAGTAGTCCATTTTCTCTTCCCCCCTCTCTCTGTCAATCTCCTCTCACCCTTCTCTCTGTCCATGTGCTACTTCCTCCTCTTTTCACCCACCTCCTCCTCTCCTCTCTCCATCACCTCTTCTCTTTCTATGTCCATCTAATCGGGAGATTAGATCCCCTCTCCCTGTCCACTCCCACGTCTTCCCTTTCTCTGTCCATCTTCTCTTCCCCCTGTCTCTGTATCGTATAATGATGCACTTTTGCTGGTTCATTCAGCGGCATCTGTGGACACTGTCTGGTAAATGTGTTGCGAATAGACTTAGTACTAAAGAAGTAATGAATTTGAAAGTCACGTTGTCATTATTGATGCCGCTGTTTTACTACATGAACAGCGAAAATATAGGAACTGATAAACCTTTTTTTTTCCTTTCAACATTTTGTGCTGGTTGTAAGTTTGGTAAAAGGCTTTGAAACCATGCATTTCCGGACATAAATTTATCAGACTTTTTTGTTCCGTATCTTTTCATCGATCAATCCCTGGAGTTCGTACACGGTGCAAGAAATCATCCTGTGTAAATAAACTGCATGTCACTGATTTAGACGTCCATACTGGTGTTCTGTTATATGTTGATTAGTTGTTTGCCCAGAGTATTCTTTGGCATATTGGTGTGGTTGCTTTTCGAGGCCTCTGTATGAGATACCACTGAAGTTGGGCCGTACCTGATACCGGTTTCACAAAAATATAGTCATTCATGTAGCCTGAGATGTGCCTATAAGCTATGTTTCATATAGGCGCTCGGAAACTAAACGTAGTGATTTTTCGATCAAACTAAGCATGACGCAAAAGTAAGGTTTTGGAACGCTAAATTTTGCTCATTCGACATGTAACGGAATAACAGTACCAGATGTCGCAGAAAGCATTTATTCTGGAACAGTGCTGGAGCTTCACTGTTTGGGAGCACGTGTGTGGTGCAATCGTGTACATGCGCGACTATAGACCTACACGCTGCGTCGCAGGTGCCAGGCGGATGTGCCGCAAGTGCTAGCTGGAAGGAGGCCTTGGATCGCTATCGGAACGGCACAGGGCGTGAAATTAAGGCGCGGTTCCTAATATGCAAATGGCGCTTCGCGAAGTTCGCCGGCGCGCGTGCGAGTCTGCTTCCGCAGCCCTGGCGGGTCGTCGCCAGACTGGCGTGGAGCATCGGGCGGCGCAGCCGATGCCACTGGCGGGAGAGCCGGCGTGTCCCTCTGCGGTGAGGAACTGTTCCCATCAGGACACGATTCTGGCGTAACGTTCCAATGGCTGCGTTCCTTTTCCTCTCAAATGCGATTGGCTGGGTTTTTTTTCTTTTCTATTTGATAAACAAAGTAAGAGCCTATGGAATATCAGATCAGCTGTGTGGCTGGATTGAAGAGTTTTTAGCAAGCAGAACACAGCCTGTTGTTCTCAATGGAGAGACGTCTACTGGCGTGCCACAGGGGAGTGTTATGGGACCATTGCTTTTCACAATATATATAAATGACTAAGTGGATAGCGTCAGGAGTTCCATGCGGCTTTTCACGGATGATGCTGTAGTATACAGAGAAGCTGCAGCATTAGAAAATTGCAGCGAAATGCAGGAAGATCTGCAGCGGATAGGCACTTGGTGCAGGGAGTGGCAACTGACCCTTAACATAGCCAAATGTAACGTATTGCGAATAAATAGAAAGAAGGATCCTTTATTGTATGATTATATGATACCGGAACAAACACTGGGAGCAGTTACTTCTGTAAAATATCTGGGAGTATGCGTGCGGAACGATTTGAAGTGGAATGATCATGTAAAATTAATTGTTGGTAAGGCGGGTACCAGGTTGAGGTTCATTGGGAGAGTCCTTAGAAAATGTAGACCATCAACAAAGGAGGTGGCTTACAAAACACTCGTTCGACCTATACTTGAGTATTGCTGATCAGTGTGGGATCCGTACCAGGTCGGGTTGACAGAGGAGATAGAGAAGATCCAAAGAAGAGCGGCGCGTTTCGTCACAGGGTTATTTGGTAACGGTGATAGCGTTACGGAGATGATTAGCAAACCCAAGTGGCATACTCTGCAAGAGAGGTGCTCTGCACCGCGGTGTAGCTTGCTGTCTAGGTTTCGAGAGGGTGCGTTTCTGGATGAGGTCTCGAATATATTGCTTCCCCCTACTTATACCTCCCGAGGAGATCAAGAATGTAAAATTGGAGAGATTCGAGCGCGCAAGGAGGCTTTCCGGCAGTCGTTCTTCCCGCGAACCATACGCGACTAGAACCGGAAAGGGAAGTAATGTCAGTGGCACGTAAAGTGCCCTCCGCCACACACCGTTGGGTGGCTTGCGGAGTATAAATGTAGATGTAGATGTAGATGTACCGCCGAGCAACTGATTTTAGTTTACAGATTTTGGGCATAGGCTTCATTATATAGCAAAATGTTACGGATAAACTTCAAAATGTTTTAAAAAATTGAAATGACTAGTCTGATAGATTGGGGTTTATAGCGTCGTACAATCATCTCTAAAATCAGTTCATGTGAAAGGACATCACTTCTCTTCCACAAGCGAAGGCCCTTGCCTCCTCCCCACCTCCAAAACGTTACAAGTTTCCGGAGATTTAAAATGCCTACCAAAAAAGGGTAAGCAACAAGAAGATATAGTCGAATCTCAGTGTAATCTCGTACACGTAGATACCATCGGCGGGTATGTGAATAAGTGGAGTTAAAATTCTCTATGTCAAGTAGAACGGCGACCAGAGAGCATTGATGTTGTTCGTGTTTAGTATTGTTACCACTCCTGGAAGGATATATAAGGAGCTTTTAAAGCCTCACGTGTCGAGTGAGATCACGGTGACGGACACGGCGATGGCGCGTACACATGTGAGGCAGCGTTATCAGCACCTGGCAGACTTTGAAAGGAGTCTTTTTGTGGTTCTCTGTTTGGCTGGCAGGTAGACTCATGCCATATGCAAATTTCGGGGGCATTCGGCTGTGATAGATGCCCGATATTAGACTGCGTGGGGACGTGAAGGCAGGCATACTCCTAAACCACGTCCTAACCCTTTCATCAGCCTTCATAGAACAAGTAATGCACTACGTGCGACATTCTTTGTCATCCCGCGTCATTGGTCGGATGCTGGCAGCAGCCGTACTAGGCCTTGCATCGGCTGCCATTAAGAAGACAGCTCAAACGGCTGCGTTTGGGGTGGTGCTATGACCGGAAACCATGGTCTGCTAATGAATGACGTCGCGTTGTGTTCAGGAATCAGTCGCGGTTCAGCACTGCACCGGATGACTATCTTGGGCGTGTATGACAGCGACCGCGGAAGAGGCCCCATTTGGAGAACCATCATGGTGTGAGGGGGGGCATCGGTCGTGACGTCAGGTCAGGACTAGTATTAACGGCACAACGGTACGTCCCGGACATCCTGTTTACTGCCGTGTTACCTCTTACGCGACAGTAATGTGGTGCACTTTTCAACGGGGCAGTGCTCGTGCACACATTAGGGTGCACTTGTCTCTACGAACTGTTGCGTGATGGTGAGGTATTCCCGTGCACAGCACGATCCCCAGATATGTCCCTGACAGAACATGAGTGTGAGTAATTCGGACTTCAACTCTGTTCCAGTGCGAGTATCGTGGATACAACAGTAGTAAGCCAGCTTGCCCCTGGCGAGAATACAACAACTTTATGACAGCCGTCAGTGCATGCATCCAGTCCCACTGTAAATGGGAAATGCTGATTCATTAATATCCGGTGCAACCGCTAGACTGTTGAATGCAAGGATGCAAACGTGCATGCATTGTGTTGTACAGGTGTCGGATGTCAGTTTGTGAAATCGAGTTCCACGGCTGTTGCACTTGGTCGGTCAATAGCGACTGGAAAAAAGCGCAGGTGACGCCTATATATAAGAAGGGTAGAAGGACGGATCCTCTAAATTACAGACCAATATCCTTAACATCGGTTTGTTGCAGGATTCTCGAACATATTCTCAGTTCGAATATAATTAATTTCCTTGAGACAGAGAAGTTGCTGTTGTAAGTAGGCTGTTTAGGTTCTTATATTGGTAACGCCACCGCCACCTAGCGCTGTGTATGAAAATCACTGGCTGTGCTGTGTGCAGTCTGTGGCTAGTTTGCATTGTTGTCTGCCATTGTAGTGTTGGGCAGCTGGATGTGAACAGCGCGTAGCGTTGCGCAGTTGGAGGTGAGCCGCCAGCAGTGGTGGATGTGGGGAGAGAGACGGCGGAATCTAGAGAGCGGACGATCTGGACGTGTGTCCATCAGAGACAGTAAATTTGTAAGACTGGATGTCATGAACAGATATATATTTTATGACTTTTGAACTCTATTAAGGTAAATACATTGTTTGTTCTCTATCAAAATCTTTCATTGGCTAACTATGCCTATCAGTAGTTAGTGCCTTCAGTAGATTGAATCTTTTATTTAGCTGGCAGTAGTGGCGCTCGCTGTACTGCAGTAGTTCGAGTAACGAAGATTTTTGTGAGGTAAGTGATTTGTGAAACGTATAGGTTAATTTAGTCAGGGCTATTCTCTTGTAGGAATTATTGAAAGTCAGATTGCGTTGCGCTAAAAAAATATTGTGTGTCAGTTTACTGTTGATCAGAATAAGTAAATAGAGTAATGTCTGAGTACGTTCAGTTTTGCTCAGCTGTTTGAAAATCAAATAATGTAAGAGGTTTATCAGCACAGTAATTCATTAATTTTTTTAATGGGACGTTTCATACTGTCCATGCATCAGTACGGCTTTAGAAAGCATCGCTCCTGCGAAACGCAACTCGCCCTCTTTTCACATATCTTGCGAACCATGGATGCAGGGTATCAGACGGATGTCATATTCCTTGACTTCCGCAAAGCGTTTTACTCGGTGCCCCACTGCAGACTCCTAACTAAGGTACGAGCATATGAGATTGATTCCCAAATATGTGAGTGGCTCGAAGACTTCTTAAGTAATAAAACCCAGTACGTTGTCCTCGATGGTGAGTGTTAATCGGAGGTGAGGGTGTCATCTGGAGTGCCCCAGAGAAGTGTGGTAGGTCCGCTGTTGTTTTCTATCTACATAAATAATCTTTTGGATAGGGTGGATAGCAATGTGCGGCTGTTTGCTGATGATGCTGTTGTGTACTGGAAGCTGTCGTCGTTGAGTGACTATAGGAGGATACAAGATGACTTGGACAGATTTTGTGATTGGTGTAAAGAATGGCAGCTAACTCTAAATATAGATAAATGTAAATTAATGCAGATGAATAGGAAAAAGAATCCCGTAATGTTTGAATACTCCATTAGTAGTGTAGCGCTTGAAACAGTCACGTCGATTAAATACTTGGGCGTAACTTTGCAGAGCGATATGAAGTGGGACAAGCATGTAATGGCAGTTGTGGGGAAGGCGGATAGTCGTCGTCGGTTCATTGGTAGAATTTTGGGAAGATGTGGTTCATCTGTAAAGGAGACCGCTTATAAAACACTAATACGACCTATTCTTTAGTACTGCTCGAGCGTTTAGGATCCCTATCAGGTCGGATTGAGGGGGACATAGAAGAAATTCAGAGGCGGGCTGCTAGATATGTTACTGCTAGGTTTGATCATCACGCGAGTGTTACGGAAATGCTTCAGGAACTCGGGTGGGAGTCTCTGGAGGAAAGGAGGCGTTCCTCTCGTGAATCGCTACTGAGGAAATTTAGAGAACCAGCATTTGAGGCTGACTGCAGTACAATTTTACTGCCGCCAACTTATATTTCGCGGAAAGACCACAAAGATAAGAGAGATTAGGGCTCGTACAGAGGCATACAGGCACTTATTTTCCCCTCGTTCTGTTTGGGAGTGGAACAGGGAGAGAAGATGCTAGTTGTGGTACGAGGTACCCTCCGCCACGCACCGTATGGTGGATTTCAGAGTATGTATGTAGATGTAGATGTAGATGTAGATGTAGAGGGACAGTTAGTGATGTTGGAGGATGCGCTGGAGCTGTCGTTCGATGATGTCCCACTTTTGCCTGATTGGAGATAGATCTGGTCATTGAGCACTGCCCCGTAGAGAAAGCTGGATTACAACAACGGCATGTGGGCGAGCTTTAGTTTGTTAGAAAACACCCCCTGGAATGCAGTTGATGAATGGCAGCCCAACAACTCGAATCACCAGATAGACGATCACATTTACAGGAGGAACCACGAGAGTGTTCCTGCCGTCATACGAAACCGCTCTCCCGGACGATAACTACAGGTGTAGGTCCAATGTGTCTAGAACGCAGACGGGTTGGTTGCATGTATCCTCCTAACAAATACACGGCCACCACTGACTCCGAGGCAGAATCAGCTTTCATCAGAAAACTCAACAGACCCCCAACCTGCCCTGCAATGAGCTGTTGTTTGACACCAATGAAGTCGCAAATGGCGGTGGTTTGGGATCAGTGGAATGCACGCTACAGAGCGTCTGGCTCGGAGCTGTTGAAGTAACCGATTTGTAAAATTTCGTTGTGTCACTGTGGTGCCAACTGCTGCTCTAACTTCTGCTGCAGATGCAGTATGATACGTCGGAGCCATAGGCCGAACACGATGGTTTTCCCTCTCGGTAATGCAACGTCGAGGTCTTCTTGCAACCGTACGTTCTCATGAGCACCGCTGGCAGCAGTTATGTACAATTTCCACATGCCTGATAAGTCTTACTGCAATATTAATGAAGGAACACTCAGCTTCTCGTAGCCCTATTACACGTCTTCTTTCAAACTCAGTGAGATGTTGACAATGGCATCTTTGTCAGTTTAAAAACATTCTTGACTAACATCAACACATCACGTCCAATGACGATTCTTACAGCGTGTGTTTGAAAAAATGGTTCAAATGGCATTATGGGACTTAACATCTGAGGTCATCAATCCCATAGACTTAGAACTACTTAAACCTAAGGACATCACACACATCCATGCCCGAGACAGGATTCGAACCAGCGACCGTAGCGGTCGCACGGTTCCAGACTGAAGCGCCTAGAACTGCTCGGCCACACCGGCCGGCGTGTGTTTGAAGCAAACCTGATTTTCATCTTCATAGTGGCGTTACTAGCGCCACTCTTATGTGACTGATGCGAAATCTGAATAGACATCGTCTTGAAGGTACCACAATAAATAAATAAATAAATAAATGGTTCCAATGGCTCTGAGCACTATGGGACTTAACATCTGAGGTCATCAGTACCCTAGAACTTAGAACTACTTAAACCTAACTAACCTAAGGACATCACACACATCCATGCCCGAGGCAGGATTCGAACTTGCGACCGTAGCGGTCGCGCGGTTCCAGATTGAAGCGCCTAGAACCGCTCGGCCACACCGGCCGGCCTTGCAGGTACCAACTTTGGTTTATGTCGCACAACTCCCTCTTGGTATTGCGATTCTTTTTTCGTCAGTGTATGCCTGAATGACCAAGAATGTAGATTTACCACATCTTTCTATGAAGAACAGCGAACCACAAGACTCGAGGAGGCTCTGGTGCTAGAAGACGAGTGTACTACTGTCGAGACGACAGTAGAAAAAAGTAAAAACAATTACTCACAGATGAGTTTTCCGTACCTTGGGCGACACTTTGAAGATGACACAGTTCGCCTCCCGCTGCGTCCCGCCGACTGTATCACTATGACCCCGAGAGAAAGGAGCAAAGTAAGCAGTGGAAACATGCGGAGTCACAGCCGCCGAAAAAGGAGAAGACCAAAGCATTATAGGGCTAGGTGATGCTGTGTTTTGGGGCTGCCATGTTGGGGTGCTAACAGATTATGCTCGGAAGGGGCAAGCCTCCTTTGGAGCATACCACCGAAATATCGTGTCACGCATGGTGGTTCTTTACACTATCAAATTTTGCCTAATCTCCGTATTCTCCTGAGACTGTACTCTATCACTTCATCCTCTTTTCGCGGACGAATAAGTCATTGCTCCACAACCAAGATGGAGATGAACAGAAAACTGAGCACCCAAAATGCAGACATCGTCTACATCTCCCCTGTACGTCTGGATTGGCCAAACCACCGGACCGTGTGTGGGCGCAAGGAATTTTTCCAGACAGTTTACAATATATCATTTTTAAATCTCTTCATAAGAAAGATGACAAGACAGTCTTAAAGAGTTATCGTCCAATTTCCTTACTGACAACTTCTTCCAAAATATTCAAAAAAGTGATGTACTCAAGAGCACTCTCACAATTAAGGGAAAAATTTACTTAGCGTATTACAGTTTGGAATCCAGAAGGGCTGCTCGACTGAGAAAACTAATTATACATACATTCACTCGTCAAATAGTACAATCCTTAAATAATAAAATATAGCCACTTATTATTGTTTGTGCTCTTCCCAAGGCATTTGACTGCATATCATGTTATTCTCTTAGAAAAACTTAAATTTTATGGAACTGATGGCTTTACATACAGCCAGTTTGAAACATAGTTAATAAAGAGGAACGCAAAAGGCTTTGCTGAATAATTCATAGAATGACAGGAGGGTGACAAATTTTAGTGACTGGAGAGAAATCACAAAGGAAGAGCCATAGAGTTCAATTTTTGGTTCATTCCTATTCCTTATATATGCGAATGACATTCCATCTAACACTCAAGTAGCAGAATTCGTACTTTCTGCAGACGATACTAGTGTTATGATAAATCCCATTAGAGAGAAAGCCACAGAAGAGACGGTAAATCATATTTTCCAGAGAATTATAAAGTAGTTATCAGAAAATAGACTCTCCCTAAATTTTGAAACGTCCACTGAATCCAGTTCTGTGCAACAAATAGTCGTACCAGCAATTGATGTAGCACATGAACAGGAGTCAGTGAATAGAGTGGAATGCTCCAGACTTTTCGATGTACGTATTGATGAAAACTTGAACCGGAAGAAGCATGTTAGTGAGGTTCTCAAACAATTGAGTTCAGCTACTCCTGCTCTTCGCGTAAATGCTAATGTTGGAAACAAACGAATCAACCCCCTGACATATTTTGCATATTTCCACTCAATAATGTCGTACGGAACAATTTTTGGGGGTAACTTATCACTTAAAAAGAAAGTATTGCTTGCACTAAAGCCGGCCGCGGTGGGCGTGCGGTTCTAGGCGCTGCAGTCCGGAACCGCGGGACTGCTACGGTCGCAGGTTCGAATCCTGCCTCGGGCATGGATATGTGTGATGTCCTTAGGTTAGTTAGGTTTAAGTAGTTCTAAGTTCTAGGGGACTGATGACCTCAGATGTTAAGTCCCATAGTGCTCAGAGCCATTTGAACCATTCGATTGCACAAAAACGAGCTGTAAGAATAGTATGTCGTGTTGACACACGGACGTTATGTAGATCTTCCTTCAAGAAACTAGGCATTTTAACGGCACCGTCACAATATACATATTTCTTAATGTAATTCGTCATAAGTAATCAATCGCAGTTCGAGAAGAACAGTGATGCCCATACCTACAACACTAGAGTGAAAAATGACGCCGGCCGGTGTGGCCGATCGGTTCTAGGCACTTCAGTCTGGAACCGCGCGAGCGCTACGGTCGCAGGTTCGAAACCTGCCTCGGGCATGGATGTGTGTGATGTCCTTAGGTTAGTTAGGTTTAAGTAGTTCTAAGTCTAGGGGACTGATGACCTCAGATGTTAAGTCCCATAGTGCTCAGAGCCATTTGAACAATTTTTTTGAAAAAGTCCTTTATTACCCATTGTTAAAGCCGTCAGTGGCTTAGAAAAGAATTCAATATCCAGCAATAAAAAATCTTGATCATTTGCCTACTAACATAAAACGTCTGACAGGTAACAAAACATGTTTTAAATCTGCCTTAAATTCATTTCTTCTGGACAACTCCTTTTCCATC
The DNA here is from genome assembly GCF_023864345.2 of Schistocerca serialis cubense. Taxonomy (NCBI): domain Eukaryota; kingdom Metazoa; phylum Arthropoda; class Insecta; order Orthoptera; family Acrididae; genus Schistocerca; species Schistocerca serialis. Next base: position 79,972,594 of record NC_064646.1, on the reverse strand, counting down.
GACGAATTTCAGTTGACAAAGAAAACTTGGGTTTTATGTTTCGTTGCACGAGCCCGACTAAAAAAAATGTGTTAATTAATGTTAACACTAATCATGTATACTTTTCACGTAAACTGGCTCGTTCTACATCATTTCGATAAAGGAATCGTTTAAATGACCTGTGAAACATGTAAGCAACTAACTAATTGGCGTAGGGTACGTCTGCTACCACTGACTCATTCCCGTCTCCCCGTTCCATTTGTGAGAGGCGCATGGGAAGAATGATTGTGGGTAAACATCCGTATTAGCTCTAATTTCTCCAATTTTCACCTTGTGGTCATTACACGAGAGTACTGGTATATGGGACGAAGGGATATTTCGTCCGGCTCTTCCCGGAACTTACTCTCTCGGACAGGTCATCCATCGTTGGGAAAAATCGGTCACGTCTAACGGTGAATATGTAGCGAACGACTATCAGCATCACCATAATCCATGGTCGCAGCTTTGTTTTTTCTAGATGATAACTGAAACTTTGTGACTACCCCTCGTAAACAAGTGTGTCTATGCGTGTGTGTGTGTGTGTGTGTGTGTGTGTGTGTGTGTATCAGCCCGCATGCTCACGCTCCGTACCAACCGGAGATTTATTCCGCCTCGGTCGCCGGCGCAGTATCTTAAACTCGTCGCAAAGTGGTTCGGCTCCCGGCTGCTCCTTGCGAAAAGCGCGGCGGGAAAATTATTGTGGCTTTCAGCGTGAGGTCTTCTTTTTACTCGCCGCCTTTCTTTTAGTTTATCCAGCACGCGGCTCGCTCCCTCTTCCCAGAGCCGATGCTGTCACCCCCGGCGCTTTGCCGCGAGGTAATTCGTTACGTGTATAAATGTTTGGTCAGAATTATTGAAGCGCGAAATAAATAAAGCAAGTCGCACGCCGACGCCGGTGCCGGTGGACACTGGATTTACGGCCGACGGTAGCCCTGAATCCTGCTCGGTACATTTCCCTGTGTGTGTGTCCGCGATAATTTGCGACCTCTTGACTTCCTTTTTCGCAACAGAATGCTTAGCTCGATTTTCTGGTCTCAGAAGGTAGCATGATACGCTAATGTCCTTCGTATGATAACGTTACACACAAAAACGAAACAAAAATGAATGTACGGTCTTCTTCTAGACACGTTAAATATACACTACTGGCCATTAAAATTGCTACAACGCGAAGATGACGTGCTACAGACGCGAAATTTAACCGACAGGAAGTGATATGCAAATGATTAGCTTTTCATAGCATTCACACAAGGTTGGCGCCGGTGGCGACACCTACAACGTGCTGACATGAGGAAAGTTTCCAACCGATTTCTCATACACAAATAGCAGTTGACCGGCGTTGCCTGGTGAAACGTTGTTGTGATGCCTCGTGTAAGGAGGAGAAATGCGTATCATCACGTTTCCGACTTTGATTGTAGCCTATCGCGATTGCGGTTTATTGTATCGCGACATTGCTGCTCGCGTTGATCGAGATCCAATGACTGTTAGCAGAATATGGAATCGGTGGGTTCAGGAGGGTAATACGGAACGCCGTGCTGGATCCCAACGGCCTCATATCACTAGCAGTCGAGATGACAGGCATCTTATCCGCATGGCTGTAACAGATTGTGCAGCCTGTGTCAACAGATGGGGACGTTTGCAAGACAACAACCATATGCACGAACAGTTCGACGACGTTTGCAGCAGCATGGACTATCAGCTCGGAGACCATGGCTGCGGTTACCCTTGACGCTGCATCACAGACAGGAGCGCCTGCGATGGTGTACTCAACGACGAACCTGGGTGCACGAATGGCAAAACGTCATTTTTTCGGATGAATCCGGGTTCTGTTTACAGCATCATAATGATCGCTTCTGTGTTTGGCGACATCGCGGTGAACGCACATTGGAAGCGTGTATTCGTCATCGCCATACTGGCGTATCACCCGGCGTGATGGTATGGGGTGCCATTGGTTACACGTCTCGGTCACCTCTTGTTCGCATACACTGCACTTTGAACAGTGGACTTACATTTCAGATGTGTTACGTAAAGTGGCTGTACCCTTCATTCGATCCCTGAGAAACCCTACATTTCAGCAGGGTAATGCACGAACGCTTGTTGCAGGTCCTGTACGGGCCTTTCTGGATACAGAAAATGTTCGACTGCTACCCTGGCCAGCACATTCTCCAGACCTCTCACCAATTGAAAACGTCTGGTCAATGGTGGCCGAGCAACTGGCTCGTCACAATACGCCAGTCACTACTCTTGATGAGCTGTGGTATCGTGTTGAAGCTGCATGGGCAGCTGTACCTGTACATGCCATCCAAGCTCTGTTTGACTCAATGCCCAAGCTTATCAAGGCCGTTATTGAGGCCAGAGGTGGTTGTTCTGGGTACTGATTTCTCAGGATCTATGCACCCAAATTGCGAGGAAATATAATCACATGTCAGTTCTAGTATAATATATTTGTCCAATGAATACCCGTTGATCATCTGCATTTCTTCTTGGTGAAGCAATTTTAATGACCAGTAGTGTATTTAATAATGTAACCTTCAGTTCTCCACAACGTGGGCCGCAACTGCTTGTGAAAGTAGCAAAGATGTCTAATTTAAATATTTCCACACAAAAAACAAAAGTAATGCTATTTCCAAGATGTGAACCAGTTACCGCCAAAATAGACATTAATAACGAAGCAACACAGCAAGTAATTTTTCTGTTGGTTGTGGTACACCGAATGGTCAAAAGTCATGGGGAGGGGCATTGGAGATGCTAAGACCCAAGAGTCTTGCGCTTATCGTAACAAGTTCAGTCGGTTAACTTGAGACGTGCTGCCATGTTCACTACACATCTATGTGTAACCTATTGCCATGTGTCGCATCTAGCTGCAACATTTGGCCGTTACACATGCACAGTAGAGTGGAGAAGAAAAGTTAGGATTTGCTAGATGACGGTCAGTTTGGTCTTAGGAAACATAAAGGCACCAGAGTGACATTCTTGACGTTATGCGTCGTAGTGGAAACAAAACTTCAGAAAAATCAAGACACATGCATAGGATTTGTCGATGTAGTAAAAGCGTACGACTAAAATGGTGCAAGGTGTTAGAAATTCTGAGAAAAATTAGAATAAGATGTAGAGAAACTCGGGTAATAGGTTATAAGATGTGTAAAAGAATGTAAAAATAGAACAAATATAAAGAAGTGTTTGAATTAGAAAATATGCAACACTGAGATGTAGTCTTTTGTCCCTACTGTTTAATCTACAAATCGAAGAAGCGATGACGGAAATAAAATGAAGGTTCAGGTGCGGGATTAAAGTATCACGTGAAAGGATGTCACTACTAGGACTCGCTACTGATACTGTTGTCATCTACATCTACAGCTACTTTATTACTCTGCAATTCACATTTAAGTGCTTGGCAGAGGGTTCATCGAACCACAATCATACTATCTCCCTACCATTCCACTCCCGAACAGCGCGCGGAAAAAACGAACACCTAAACCTTTCTGTTCGAGTTCTGATTTCTCTTATTTTATTTTGATCTTCATTCCTACCTATGTAGGTTGGGCTCAATAAAATATTTTTGCATTCGGAAGAGAAAGTTGGTGACTGAAATTTCGTAAATAGATCTCGCCGCGACGAAAAACGTCTTTGCTTTAATGACTTCCATCCCAACTCGCGTATCATATCTGCCACACTCTCTCCCCTACTACGTGATAATACAAAGCGAGCTGCCCTTTTTTGCACCCTTTCGATGTCCTCCGTCAATCGCACCTGGTAAGGATCCCACACCGCGTAGCAATATTCTGACAGAGGACGAACGAGTGTAGTGTAAGCTGTCTCTTTAGTGGACTTGTTGCATCTTCTAAGTGTCCTGCCAATGAAACGCAACCTTTGGCTAGCCTTCCCCACAATATTATCTGTGTGGTCTTTCCAACTGAAGTTGTTCGTAATTTTAACACCAAGGTACTTAGTTGAATTGACAGCCTTGAGAATTGTACTATTTATCGAGTAATCGAATTCCAACGGATTTCTTTTGGAACTCATGTGGATCACCTCACACTTTTCGTTATTTAGCGTCAACTGCCACCTGCCACATCATACAGCAATCTTTTCTAAATCGCTCTGCAACTGATACTGGTCTTCGGATGACCTTACTAGACGGTAAATTACAGCATCTTCTGCGAACAACCTAAGAGAACTGCTCAGATTGTCACCCAGGTCATTTATATAGATCAGGAACAGCAGAGGTCCCAGGACGCTTCCCTGGGGAACACCTGATATCACTTCAGTTTTACTCGATGATTTGCCGTCTATTACTACGAACTGCGACCTTCCTGACAGGAAATCACGAATCCAGTCGCACAACTGAGACGATACCCCATAGACCCGCAGCTTGATTAGAAGTCGCTTGTGAGGAACGGTGTCAAAAGCTTTCCGGAAATCAAGAAATACGGAATCAACTTGAGATCCCCTGTCGATAGCGGCCATTACTTCGTGCGAATAAAGAGCTAGCTGCGTTGCACAAGTACGATGTTTTGTGAAACCATGCTGATTACGTATCAATAGATCGTTCCCTTTGAGGTGATTCATAATGTTTGAATACAATATATGTTCCAAAACCCTACTGCAAACCGACGTCAATGATATAGGTCTGTAGTTCGATGGACTACTCCTACTACCCTTCTTAAACACTGGTGCGACCTGCGCAATTTTCCAATCTGTAGGTACAGATCTATCGGTGAGCGAGCGGTTGTATATGTTTGGAGCTATTGTATCAGCGTAATATGAAAGAAACCTAATCGGTATACAATCTGGACCTGAAGACTTGCCCGTATCAAGCGATTTGAGTTGCTTCGCAACCCTTAAGGTATCTACTTCTAAGAAACTCATGCTAGCAGCTGTTCGTGTTTCAAATTCTGGAATATTCCATTCGTCTTCCCTAGTGAAGGAATTTCGGAAAACTGAAAGGAAGAAGACTTACAGTCGCTGGATGGCATGAACAGACTCGTGAAAACAGAATGCGGGCTGAGAGTAGAAGAATCACTAAATCACTAGCAGTAATACGATTAGTGATAAATTTAACTTAAAAATTTGGGACCACGAGATAGACGAAGTGAAGGAATTCTGCTCCTTGGAAGGAAAATATCGCAAGACGCGCGATACATGGAGGACATGTAAAGCGGACTAACACAGGCAAAGAGGGCATTCCTGGCCGAGATAAGTCTAGTGGTATCAAACACAGCACTTACCTTGCGAAAGGAAGTTATGAAAATGTATTTTGAAGCACATCACTATATTATGGACCGTGACTAACTGAAAAGGAAGAGGGAATCGAAGCGTCTGAGGTGTGAGGTGTGTTCTTTTCTGAGTCGTCAGTCTTCAGACTGGCCAACATTTTCATCTCGGAGTAGCAACTGCAACCTACGTCCTGCACGTATTCCAATCTCTGTCTTCCTGTACAGTTTTTCCCCTCTACATCTCTCTCAGGTACCATTGAGGTCATTCCCTGATGTCCTATCACCCTGTCCCTTCTCCTTATCAGTGCGTTCCACATATTCTGCAGAGAACCTCCTAATTTCTTACCTTATCAGTCCACCTAATTTTCAACATTCTTCTGTAGAACTACATCTCAAATGATTTGATTCTCTTCTGTTCCGGCTTTCCCACAGCCCAAGTCTCACTACCATACAATGCTGTGTTCGAGACGTACATTCTAGAATTTTCTTCCCGAAATTAAGACCTATGTTTGATACTAGCAGACTTCCCTTGGCCATGAATGCCATTTTTCCTAACGCTAGTCTATTTATTGTGAGAAAATAAAGCGCCTACAGCCGTCCTTATGATTTTATTTATTTGTTGCAACCAGTTTCGGCGCTTCAATGCGCCATCTTCAGGTTGTAGTGGATGCGGAACGCGTTGCAACAAAATAAATAAAATCATAAGGACGGCTGTAGGCGCTTTATTTTTTCACAATAGTAAACGGCGTCCCCTAGAAGACGTCCTGCCAAAAGGATGGGCATACAAAAACTAGTCTATTTATGTCCTTCTTGCTCCGTCCATCATGGGCTGTTGTGCTGCCTAGAAAGCATAATTCCCAAACTTCCACTACTTTATGATCCCCAATTCTAATGTTAAGTTTCTCGCTGTTCTCATTTCTGGTACTTTTAGATACTTTCAACTTTCTTCGATTTACTCTCAATCCGTATTCTGTGCTGAGTAGATCATTCATTCCGTTCAGCAGAGCCCGTAATTCTTCTTAACTTTCACTGAGAACAGCAGTATCATGAGCGAATCTTAACATTGACACCCTTTCACCCCGAATTCTAATTCCAATCTTGAACCTTGCTTTTATTTCCGTCATTGCTTCTTCGATGTACAGACTGAACAGTAGAGGCGAAAAATTATACTCTTGCCTTACGACCTTTGTAATTAGTCTTCCAGTCTCATTGTTCTTGGTTTATCTTTCTCAGAATTTCGAACGTCTTGCACCATCTGACTCTGTCGAACGCTTTTTCCATGTCGACAAATGCAATGAATGTATCCTAATTTTTCTTCGGTCTTGCTTTCATTGTCAACGACAACGTCAGAGCTGCCTCTCTGTGGGTCTGTAAGAAAAGAAATGAGGAGGTTGTCCGCAGAATCGGCGGTACGGAAAGTACTGATAAGAAAAAGGGGTAGATTGGTAGAACAATTGTCAACATATCAGAGAATAATTTCCATGGTACTATAGGGAGCTGTAAAGAGTCAAAACTTTGGAGAAAGACAAAAGACTGGAATATATCAACAACATATTTCAGTAATTGAGAGAGTTGAGTGTAAGTTGCTCTGACATGGAGAGGATGGCACAAGAGGGGAATTCGTTGTGGTCCGCATTAAACGAAGTAGCTTAAATCACTTAATAAAGGCAAGGCGTCCGGTCCAGAGGGTATACCAGTCAGGTTACTTTCAGAGTATGCTGACACATTAGCTCTACTCTTAGTAATCATATACAATCGTTCGCTCGTCGAAAGATCCGTACCTAAAGACTGAAAAGTTGCACAAGTCAAACGACACCGAAGAAAGGAAATAAGAGTAATCCGCTGAATTACAGACCCATATCGTTAACGTAGATTTTCCGTAGGATTTTGGGACGTACACTGTGTTCGAACATTGTGGGTTACCTCGAAGAGAACGATTTATTGACAAACAGCCAAAATGGTTTCAGGAAACATCGTTTTTTGTGATACTCACAATTCTCTTATTCTCACCAACTAATGAGTACTCACCAACTTTATTCTCACCAATTAATGAGTACTCTCGACAGGGATTTCAGATTGATTTCATATTTCTAGATTTCCAGAAGGCATTTGACATCGCTCCACGCAAGCGCGCCCGTAAATTACCGTCTCAGTTGTGCGTGGTTTCCTTCCAGAAAGGCCGCAGTTTCATAATGATTGACGGAAAGTCATCGAGTAAACCAGAAGTGATATCTGGCACTCCTGATCTATGTAGAAGATTTAAGAGACAATCTGAGTAGCCCTCTTACATCATTTGCAGGTGATGCTGTCATTTACCGACTTATAAACTCATCACATGGTCAGTACAGATTGCAAAACGGTTTAGACAAGATGTCTGGATGGTGCGAAAAGTGGCAATTGACTCTAAATAATGAAAAGTGTGAAGTCATCCACATGAGTACTAAAAGGAATCCGTTAAATTTCCGTTACAAACCACACCGAAAGTCTGTAAATACCACTATATACTTTGTGATCACATTTACGAATAGTTTGAATGGAACCGGTAATGTTGTGGGCAAAGCAAACGAAAGACTGCGATTTGTTGGCAGAACACTTAGAAAATGCAGCAGGTCTACTAAAGAGAGTGCCTACACTACTCTCGTCCGTCCTCTTCTCGAGTACTGCTGTGCAGTATGGGATCCACATCAGTTAGGATCGACGGAGGACATCGAAGAAGTCCAAAGAAGGGCAGCTCGTTTTCTACTATCACAGACAGGGGAGAGGGCGCCACGGATATGGTACGTGAATTAGAGTGGCAATCATTAAAACAAAAGCGATTTTGGCTGGCTCTGAGCACTATGCGACTTAACTTCGGAGGTCATCAGTTGCCTAGAACTTAGAACTAAATAAACCTAACTAACCTAAGGACATCACACACATTCATGCCCGAGGCAGGATTCGAACCTGCGGCCGTAGCGGTCGCTCGGCTGCGGACTGTAGCGCCTAGAACCACACGGCCACTCCGGCCGGCACAAAACGGATTTTCGCTGCGGCAGGATCTTCTCGTGAAGTTTCAATCACCAACTTTTTCCTCAGAGTGTGAAAATATTTTCTTGGTGCCCACCTTCATGGGGAGGAATGATCATAATAAAATAAGATAAATCAGAGCTCGAACAGAATGAATTAAGTGTTCGTTTTTCCCGCGCACTGTTCGTGAATGGAACGGTAGAGAAAGTGCTTGAAAGTGGTTGGTGAATCCTCAGCCAGGTACTTAATGGTGAACTGCAGAGTAATTATGTAGATATACTTAGTGGGCGTATATGTACGAGGCTCGTTCAATAAGTAATGCCCCACATTTTTTTAAAAAAAGATATTAATATAAATAGACAAACGTCCTTTTTGGTGATTCAAATTTGATGTTTTTCCTGTGCGCCGGTGAAGTTTCGAACCAGTCTGGCAGTGGCAAAGGCTCAGTACAGCGTCGAAATGGCGTCTACACGAGACTCACGTTACAAGCAGCGTGCTGTTATTGAATTCTTGTGTGCAGAAAAAGGAAACGTGGTGAACATTCATAAACGTTTGCGTGCAGTGTATGGCGATGCTGTAGTTGACAGGAGTGAAGTTGGGCGATGGATAAAGAAAGTTACAGCCGCAGGAGATGCAGAAACAGAGCTCCTTGATCAGCCACGCTCAGGACGTCCTATCACAGACACTACTCCAGACATGCTGAATCGTACGGATGCTATTATTCGTGCCGACCGGCGCATCACAGCTCGACAATTGGCTCTGCAGTAGTCGGTCGGCACTGGAACGCGATTCTCGGACATTCAAAGAGGTGCTCACGATGGGTTCCACGAATGCTCACAGCGTGCCACAAGATTCAAAGAAAGGCCATTTCATCAGAATTGTTGGAGTTTAAAGATTCTCTACGGGGAACACACTATGAAGACGCCGAGAGTGTCAGTAATGCAGTCAAAACATGGCTACGCCTACAGGACAAGAGCTTTTACCAACAGGGAGTACATGCTCTTCCACAACGTTGGCGTATGGTTATAGAACGTGATGGAGACTACGTAGAAAAATAGGACATGGTCAAGACATGTTGATGTATATTGTCACCAAATCCTGACCGTTAACAATAAATACGTTCTGAGAAAAAAAAGTGGGGCATTACGTATTAAACGACCCTCGTAGAAACCTGTCACAAAAAGAAAAAAGTAGAAACATTACAATGAAATGAACGCCCTTATCTGCTTACAGGCGCTGACATACGTCAACGAGGACAGATGAAAATGTGTGCCCCGACCGGGATTCGAACCCGGGATCTCCTGCTTACATGCCAGACGTTCTATCCATCTTTTTTTTTTTTGTTCGTTTTTCGTTCGTTTTATCTGCTCAGGGCGGACGTCGAAAGACACCCATTACAGTTCGTTGTTGATCCATTAACTCAGTTTTTTTTTATTACAGAGGGCAGGTAGCCCTCTGACCAAACACGATGAGTTACCGTGCCGGCGATCCATCTGAGCCATCGAGGACACAGAGGATAGCGCGACTGCAGGGATTTATCTCTGGCACGCCTCCTGCGAAACGCACATTCTCAACGTATTGTCCCGCACTGCATTCGTAGTGCCCCCGCCCATTATACTCATTACACATGCCCGAAAGAACAGATACCATCTTAGTATATATATAGATAAGGCTCACCGGCCACTTGACCATCTTCTTCTTCTGTGCGAATGCATAAACAGTGCCCGAACTCTTACGGGAATCGGCAACGCGCCCCGAGTAATGAGTATAATGGGCGGAGGCACCACGAATGTAGTGCGGGACAGTACGTTGAGAATGTGGGTTTCGCGGGAGACGTGCCAGAGAGAAATCCCTGCAGTCGCGCTATCCTCTGTGTCCTCGGTGGCTCAGATGGATAGAGCGTCTGCCATGTAAGGAGGAGATCCCGGGTTCGAGTCCCGGTCGGGGCACACATTTTCATCTATCCCCGTTGACGTATGTCAGCGCCTGTAAGCAGATAAGGGTGTTCATTTCATTGTAATTTCATTCTAACGAGCTGCATGGTCACTTAGTATATATATGTAGAAACATGTCACAAAAATTAAAAAAGTTGGTAGTCTGCTGTTCTAAATGTTGGTGTCGACACTTCCGGAAGGTCTTCGTCACAGATTGCGGTGGCAACCCTGAAGGCCCCAGGCGGCCTCCCTGTGATGCTGGACATTAAGCCCCCCCGAGAGTGCGTGCGCGGCTCGCGTGACGTGCGCCCACGCGTCGTTAAGCGCTGGTGGCGCTCCAGCCTGGAATTTGCCCTCGTTCGTCGCTGGCGGCGGTGAGCAACGCCGGACGTACTGGAAAACAGTGCCGGCGGCCCGGAGTCGGTCTGGAGCGTCCGACAACTGCCGTCCCGCCACTCGACGCCCAATTCTCCACGGCCGCTCTTCGTCTGCAGTTGGCGTCGGAAACGCAGCTGTCGACGGAGCCCCTCCAGCCACAGACGTTTGACTTCGGACGGTCGGAACACCTTAATGAGAAAGCACCTCCTCCCATTAACTTTTCGAGTCGTGAAATAAAATTTTAGCGAAAGTACGGAGTGCCTGCGATTTACTGCCCGGAGCCTCATTATGGCGCGGCACTTCGAACCGACCGACACAGACTCGATGATGGACGCAGTCTCGCTAAGTGGCTGCGCGAAACGTGGATGGATACGCTTTAAAAATCGAATACGGCGCTGACGGCAGAGCTGCGCAAAAAAGAGTGCTCTCTCACCTTGTCCGGAAGGAGCAAAACGATCCGACCCGAAGCTTTCCAAATATACTTCCACATAAATCTCGCTATTATTATTTTTTGGGATATCAGACCAGTTGCTGGAACAAAACACAGTATAGATCAGATATTTTTTCTTGAAATTACCAATTTAGGCTGTGATATAATTGGGGTCACTAGTATCGGCTGTGATATAATTTATTTAGGATACAGGGTGAAAAGTATTTAAACCGACAAACTCTGGGAGGTTCTAGGAGACATCAAAAGAAATATTTTTCCCTAATGTCTTTTTTTCCTATAAGGATTATTTAAACCGGTGGGGGCCGTATTACGCTCTTCAGTTGTTAGAGGCTGTATTACGATCTTCAGTTGTAGGCAACTGCTGTCCACCAGTGTAGTAGTGTATTGTCTCCGTTACTAATGGAGCGATACACCTGGAGTGAGTACACTGATATGGTTGGTGCGTACTACGTAGCTCACCACAAAGGACAAGCTGCAAAGCGGGTTTATCAACAACAATATCCCAATCGCCGTATCCCGCCTCATACGACCTTTGCTGCTATGTACCAACGTCTGCGTGAGACCGGGTCATTTAGCAGATTACCTGGACAGCGACGCCGTCGCACGGTAAGAAAGCTGCAATTTGAGGAAGCTGTCTTGCAGCATGTGGAGCGGGATCCTTCAATCAGCACTCGTGCAATTGCACGTAACATGGAGACGGATCAGACGAATGTAAGAACAGTCCTTCGAGAGCAATTGTTACGTTAATTTCACTTGCAGCGTGCCCACAACCTGGAACCAGTTGATTATCCACCCAGAGCACGGTTTTCGCAGTGGTACCTGGAACAGTGTGAAATGCATCCTACATTTCCATCCTCTGTCTTGTTTACCGATGAATCAACGTTCAGGAGTGATGGAGTCTTCAACATGCACAGTTCGCATATTTGGAGTGAGGATAACCCACATGCCACAGTTACTAGGGCTAATCAAATGCGGTTCTTCGTTAATTTGTGAGACGGTGTTGAGGGTACTGTTTAATTGGGCCGTATTTGCTACCTACGCCATTAAATGGCAGGCACTATTACAATTTTCTCGCCAGAGCATTGCCAGAACTGCTGGAAAACGTCCCGCTCCCTACAAGACAACGCATGTGGTTACAACATGACGGGGCGCCGGCACATTTCAGTAGTCGTGTGCGTCGATTCCTGGACCGACTGATCCCAGAAACGTGGATTGGCAGAGGTGGTCCTGTACCATGGCCTGCGCTCGATCCCCAGATATGTGCCCTCTGGGCTTTTTGTGTGGGGAGAGATGCGCAATCTTGTCTGTTGCATCAGAAGAGGATCTGGTTGCCTGAATAGTAGCAGCAGTAAGAACAATTCAGGATACTCCTGGGGTTTTTACCCGTGTCAGACAGAACATGATCCGACGGTGTAACCTTTGTTTACGTGTCAATGGAGGTATTTTTGAAAATCTACTGTAATTGAAATTGTGTTGTATTAATGTGTTGTCTCTTGGTCATAAAAAAATGGAAAAGTGTTTGTTAGTTTAATTAATTTACCGCCAGAGAAATCTTCCTCTACCGGTTTAAATACTTCTCATAGGAAAAAATAACATTAGGGAAAATATTTGTTTTGATGTCCCCTACAACCTCCCAGAGGTTTTCGATTTGAACACTTTTAACCCTGTATAGTTTTTCCGTTCTAGAGACACGATATAGTTTTTAAATTTCAGTATTAATTCAATAACGACTGAAAGATTATTTTTAACCTGACCAGCAGTCCTATAGTGGAATAGCTATCTCTGACGCTGTTCTCTAGCGACTGCTCTCTTGCTCATCGGGAAGTACGTAGCTGTCGTAATAGACTTCCTGCCTGCCATTAGAAGAGATCGAATGTGGAATACATTTGGTGTCCGTCATTACTGCGCAGAGGGCACAATAAACTTGCAGCAAGCATTTGTGTGAAACGGTCCTAACCAAAGGTGTTTAACAGGAGTGTAAATAAGTTAAATATTCTCATTATCGTCCATCATTTTATTAAAAATGGTTCAAATGGCTCTGAACACTATGGGACTCAACTGCTGAGGTCATTAGTCCCCTAGAACTTAGAACTAGTTAAACCTAACTAACCTAAGGACATCACAAACATCCATGCCCGAGGCAGGATTCGAACCTGCGACCGTAGCGGTCTTGCGGTTCCAGACTGCAGCGCGTTTAACCGCACGGCCACTTCGGCCGGCTCGTTTTATTACCTGTTAACTACTGTTTATTGAAATATATGAACATGTTTTTCAGGGCCATTAGTCAACCACACTTTTTCGTTGTCTTGCTTACATTATTTAATGTTGCAACGTGTTTCGAGGTACAACGTCAGTATCATGCGAAAAATGGGATTACAAAGACATTTACGCAGGTATACATAAGTCTTATTTTTTCTTGACATGTTCTGCGGCCTGCCCTGCGTATCTGAAATGGCTCTCTTTCTGTGGCGTATTCACTCTCTTTCATTCCTGTGTGTAACTGGATTTCTTTGTCCGCTGTTTACGAAATTGTAAATAACACTTGCAACACGTTGTTTATTACAATCAACGCCAGTGTGTCCGAGAAACAAGATCGTAGTCAAAACAAAGCTTGGTTCGACTTCAATATCTCTGTGTCGATTCTGGTGTTACCTGTTGCTTTGTAATCTCCTCTGCACACTTTGGCGTAACATCTTTGTTGTTAGCAGCTGAAATATATTGCAATAAGAGAAAATATAAACGATGTTATTAACAATTACATAAACTTCGTCTAAAAAATTACACAAATATAGCTGCAGAAGATGCAGAGCCTTACATACTATTGTTCACTGTGGATTCTCTGATGTAATAGTTCTGAGTTAAAGTTGATGAAGAGCTGGTAGGTCGCCAAATACATAATTTCATTAAATGTTAATTATTTTATTTTATTTTATTTTTTTTTCTGCGCGTTAATATTTCCATTTACTCTAAGATGTCCATTTCTCCCATTCTTCTCTGAAGTATCTAGTAGTTGAATATTGTTATCTATTGTAATACTGTTGCCTGTTTCGCCTATATATTTAGCTACAGCTGATTTGTCGCGTTTGTTAAGGCAGAAACGGTCAATGAACCGTTGGAAGCGGATTTTGAAGGTTCTGCCCATTTGGTCTATGTAGTACTTTATAGATCCTTGACTTCCAGAATTCCCCACTTGGTTGTGAGATGTCGTACACCAGATTCTTACCTACATTGTTGGTAGAGACAAAACTGATTCAAATGTCTGTGTTCAGAAATTTTAACAAATATTTACGGTCGAGTAAATTATTTACCAAGTTGCAGATCCTTTCTCCACATGGAAAATTTTGTAGTCTTATCTCGTAAACTGAAACTGATGGGAAATTACAGGGTGTATCACAAATAATCATCCGATTTAAAAAAATTATGACTATTGTGTTATTTGAGTTATGTGTGTGAACAACGTACTGTTCGAAAGAGCAAACTCTCGAGTTTTACATGGGTCCCGCTAGGTAGCAGCAGTGTGCGCCCACTGTAGTTATAGTAAAAATGGTGTCGGGACAATGGGAAGAGTTTTGTGTCGTAAGTTCTGCGCAGTGCGGGTCAGTAATAACTGTCCAGCGTGACTTTCGTACTAGGTTATGTTGTGGATTCTCCTGCAGCACAGAGCATTAGACGATGGCATGAGCAGTTCCGAGAAACAGGTTGTTTGTGTAAAGGCAAATCGCCGGGCCGCCCCCGGGTGTCTGACACGGACGTCGAACGCATCCGCCATAGTTTCACAAGGAGGCCGCAGAAATCCGTTCGGCGTGCAGCTCGACAGCTCAACATGCCCCCGATATCCGTCCGGCCAGTACTGTATCGACGTTTAGACATGAAACCATACAAAATTCAGCTACAGCAAGCTCTTCGCGAAAGTGACAAACAACAACGTGTGGAGTTCTGTAATTTCGTTCTTGGCAAGATGGAGGATGAGAGTTTTCTTCCACGCTTAGTGTTTAGTGACTAGGCGACATTCCATTTAAATGGAAAGGTGAATCATCATAATGTGAGAATATGGGGTACGGGACAACCACGTGAAGTTGTACAACATGAGAGGGACTCTCCAAAATTTAATGTGTTTTGTGCAGTTTCACGGGTAAAGGTGTATGGTCCTTTATTCTCTGCTGAGAACGCTGTTACAGGAAGCACATATCTCGATATGCTTGAGAACTTTCTTTTCTCACAGTTGGAGACTGATTCGAACGACTTTTACCGACATTTACTGAACGATGGATCGGTCACACTGGACCAAATGATTCAGCCTTACATAAGTGGCCTCCGAGGTCACCGGACCTGACTTTGTGTGATTATTTCTTGTGGGATTTATAAAAGACTCTGTTTATGTGCCTCCATTACCAACAACTGTGAATGAAATGAAAAGTCGCATAACAGCAGCTGTGGAAGCTACACTCTAGACATGCTCGCTGCAGTGTGGGAACAATTTGAATACCGCACTGACATATACCGTGCATCTCACGGGGGGCATATTGAACTCCTATGAAAAGGTAAGGAAAAAACCTTTTTGGGTTTCCCGTTCATCAAAGCACAAAATTCAGTGTATATGTTTATTAGTTTCAGAAATATAGACGTGCCAAACCGGATGATACTTTTTGATACAGCCTGTACAGTACTGAGGCAATCTTTTGGCAAATGTATCAAAATAAATAAGAAGGAAACTACACGGCCCCATTTCTTCCATCTTCAGATCTAAAATGTACTTAAGATGGTAACCAACACTTGCGTCTGGTGGTGCGTGTCGTTTTGCACCAAATGACTACGCTGATCGCAATTGTCCTCTCCATATACTGCACCTGAAGATCGACGAGATTCGGCCGAAACTGGTATTTACAGTAAAAACCACGTGCTCTTGTCCTGTTTTGTTCATTAATTTGTAGAACAAGGTCACTACTTTCTTTTGGCAACACAATCCCACTTTTCTACTGAGCATTAAATGCACTTTTTGTTCGAAGAGTCGTAGTAAATCTGATGTGATCAGCAAATCTGAGATATTCAATTCGATCCTGGACATCTCACACCCCCATTCCAGCGACCAATGGAATATTTAACCGTAAAACCATAGAACGTTCTCACTTGTCTAGAAAGACTCTTAGAACGGCACGAAAGCTGCAGAAGGCGTCGTAAGGAAGACCCCGCCTCTGCCACCGCTCTAAAGCGTAGCTGAGTTATTGGCGAATTATGTATGACAAGCTCACAAATGGCTCTGTTTATGAATTTTAACTAAGCGGGCCTGTCGCTTTATTCGGGCTGGGCCGTGCCTTCGAGCACTCGTGGGGTGGCGTTAGCGATGCTCGACACCCCACTGCAACAACAATGGGATCCAGGAAGGGATCGCTTCCCTTTCGGAAGAGATACCATAACCCACCACACACTACGAATAACACGGATGTTTCTGAAGCAAGAGTGCCACCTGGTTACGGTATCAGAGATGGGAAGACTCTGAATCCCCAAGTTATTACAGGTTAGCCTGCCATAAGAAATGAAATCTTTTCAAAGCGATATGGTTGTTGTTGTTGTGGTCTTCAGTCCTGAGACTGGTTTGATGCAGCTTTCCATGCTACTCTATCCTGTGCAAGCTACTTCATCTCCCAGTACCTACTGCAACCTACATCCTTCTGAATCTGCTTAGTGTATTCAACTCTTGGTCTCCCTCTACGATTTTTACCCTCCCTTGATGCCTCAGAACATGTCCTACCAACCGATCCCTTCTTCTAGTCAAGTTGTGCCACAAACTCCTCTTCTCCCCAATTCTATTCAATACCTCCTCGTTAGTTATGTGATCTACCCATCTTAACTTCAGCATTCTTCTGTAGCACCATATTTCGAAAGCTTCTATTCTCTTCTTGTCCAAACGATGTATCGTCTACGTATCACTTCCGTACATGGCTACACTCCACACAAATACTTTCAGAAAAGACTTCCTGACACTTAAATCTATACTCGATGTTAACAAATTTCTCTTCTTCAGAAACGATTTCCTTGCCATTACCAGTTTACATTTTATGTCCTGTCTACTTCGACCATCATCAGTTATTTTGCTCCCCAAATAGCAAAACTCCTTTACTGCTGTAAGTGTCTCATTTCCTAATCTAATTCCCTCAGCATCGCCCGACTTAATTCGACTACATTCCGTTATCCTCGTTTTCCTTTTGTTGATGTTCATCTTATATCCTCCTTTCAAGACACTGTCCATTCCGTTCAACTGCTCTTCCAAGTCCTTTGCTGTCTCTGACAGAATTACAGTGTCATCGGCGAACCTCAAAGTTTTTATTTCTTCTTCATGGATTTTAATACCTACTATGAATTTTTCTTTTGTTCCCTTTACTTCTTGCTCAATATACAGATTGAATAAAATCGGGGAGAGGCTACAACCCTGTCTCACTCCCTTCCCAACCACTGCTTCCCTTTCATGTCCCTCGACTCTTATAACTGCCATCTGGTTTCTGTACATATTGTAAATAGCCTTTCGTTCCCTGTATTTTACCCCTGCCACCTTCAGAATTTGAAAGAGAGTATTCCAATCAACATTGTCAAAAGCTTTCTCTAAGTCTACAAATGCTAGAAACGTAGGTTTGCCTTTCCTCAATCTACCTTCCAAGATAAATCGTAGAGTCAGTATTGCCTCACGTGTTCCAACATTTCTAAGGAATCCAAATCTGATCTTCCCCGAGGTCGGCTTCTACCAGTTTTTCCATTCGTCTGTAAAGAATTCGCGTTAGTATTTTGCAGCTGTGACTTATTAAACTGATAGTTCGGTAATTTTCACATCTGTCAACACCTGCTGTCTTTGGGATTGGAATAATTATATTCTTCTTGACGTCTGAGGGTATTTCGCCTGTCTCATACATCTTGCTCACCAGATGGTAGAGTTTTGTCAGGACTGGCTCTCTCAAGGCTGTCAGTAGTTCTAATGGAATGTTGTCTACTCCCGGGGCCTTGTTTCGACTCAGGTCTTTCAGTGCTCTGTCAAACTCTTCACGCAGTATCATATCTCCCATTTTTCTTTATCTACATCCTCTTCCATATCCATAATATTGTCCTCCAGTACATCGCCCTTGTATAGACCCTCTATATACTCCTTCCAACTTTCTGCTGTCCCTTCTTTGCTTAGAACTGGGTTTCCATCTGAGCTCTTGATATTCATACAAGCGATGTACTGTCCTTAAAATACTGTTCTGAAAACTTAATTTCTGGTTACATTTAGGCCAGATTTCAGTAATAATAATAATAATAATAATAGTAATAATAATAATAAATGAAATAGTTTGGCTTACAAAATAACTCCACGACAAACATGCGAAAGGCTTCAACCAGGATCAAGTCGATTGCAAAAATCGAACTGCTGTTTGACGCTCGCAAGTTTGCATCCATAATATGAGGGATTTTTGACAGTAATATAAGATCCAAGTTTTTGCACAAAGACTATCAGAAGTATATCATGAAAGAGCAAGGAATAGGTGACACCTACCGGAGGAGTTGGGTTCGAAAAGAGACGATAACACGTAAGCCCCTAGAACCCACGGGGTTTTGGAGAAGACATCCTGAGGTCACCAAATAAATGCATCAGAAGTTCGGACAGCAGTATCAATGAATAAGTCTCCTTCGCGGCGACTGCTCAGGAGGATGTTGTCAGCAGGGGAAACAAAAATAAAAAATGGCTATGAGCACTATGCGACTTAACTTCTGAGGTCATCAGTCGCCTAGAACTTAGAACTAATTTAACCTAACTAACCTAAGGACATCACACACATCCATGCCCGAGGCAGTATTCGAACCTGCGACCGTAGCAGTCGCTCGGTTCCAGATTGTAGCGCCTAGAACCGCACGGCCAGCAGGGGAAACAGAACTGGCTTTCTACCATTAGGTGTGTGGTGCGTTAGATCCCTTCATCGGGTGAATAGGTTGGAGAATTTACAAAGAGAAATTGATAGGGTGAATTTAGACACAGTGGGAAAATTAATGAAGCGCGTAGGAGGAAGAATAGGAGCTCTGATCAAGTCAGTACAGGATGATAAATACAAAATCAAATAGGGCAATACAGGAGTAGATCTAATAATGAATAGGAAAATAGAAATGCGGGTATACTACTAAGAACAGCATTGTAATAACCAAGATAGAGAAAAAACCAATACTTACCACAGTACTATAAGTTTATATTGCTACTGTTTATGCAGATGATCAAGAGACTGAAACAATCTATGTTGAGATAAAAATAAGTATTCACATAGTTAAAAGAGGTGAAAATTTTTTTGGTGGTGAACTGGAATTCTGTAGTGGGCAAAGGGCGAGATGAAAAAATTGTAGCCGGCCGGTGTGGCCGTGCGGTTCTAGGCGCTTCAGTCTGGAACCGCGTGACCGCTACGGTCGCATGTTCGAATCCTGCCTCGGGCATGGATGTGTGTGATGTCCTTAGGTTAGTTAGGTTTAAGTAGTTCTAAGTTCTAGGGGACTGATGACCACAGATATTAAGTCCCATAGTGCTCAGAGCCATTTGAACCATTTTTGAAAAAAGTGTAGGAGAACATTGGGCACTGGGAAAGGAGTGAAAGAGGAAACCATGTGTCAGAATTTTGCGCTTAGGACAATTTGATCATTGCTAATAATTGGTTTAAAAATCATTAATGAATGTTGTACACGTGAAAGGCACGTGGCTGGAGGCACAAGAGTGTTTCAGACTGATTACATTACGGTAAAACAGAGATTTCGAAACCGGATTTATGAGTGCATAAGATTTGCAGAGGCAGATGTGGACTGCCCATAATTTATTGGTGATGAACAGCAAGTTACAACTGAAGAAATTGCAGAAATGTAGAAAACTGAGAAGATGGAGCCTTATAATTTGAAAGAACTAGGAGTTTTGGCGAGTTTCAAATGCTGATTTGAGTTACGACAGACTGGAACAGGGAACCCAATAGAAGACCAATGAATAGCTAAACAGATGATTAATGAAGGCAGCGGAGGATCAAATAAAAAAAGTCAAGCCTCAGTAGAAACAGTAGAAATCCTTTGAAAAGACACAGGTATTAAACCTAACTGACGAGACGAGAAAATTTAAAAATGCAGAAAATAAAGCAGGTAGAACAGAAATAGACGACTAAAAATGAAAGTGACAGAAAGTGGAAACTGGCAAAGCAGTAATGGCTACACCAGAAATGTAAGACTGTAGAAGCGTGTATGAGTATGGGAAAGATAGATGCAAATACCTTTTGACAAAAGAAAAGCATCTGTATGAAAATCAGGAGCAAAGATGGCAATCCGACCTCCTTGTTGTTGTTGTTCTTTTTCATCAGTCTTGTGACTGGTTTGATATGACCCTCGCCTACCTCTTCATTACAGACTAGCACTTGTGCCTCACATCAAGTGGTTCAAATGGCTCTAAGAACTATGGGACTTAACATCTGAGGTCATCAGTCTCCTAGACTTAGAACTACTTAAACCTAACTAACCTAAGGACATCACACTCATCCATGCCGAGGCAGGATTCGAACCTGCAACCGTAGCAGCAGTGCGGTTCCGGACTGAAATGCCTAGAACCGCTCGGCCACAGCGGCTGGCTGCCTCACATCCTCAATTATTTGTTGGATGAATTCCAATCTCTGTGTACCCCTACTGTTTTTACCCTCGACTTCTTCCTCTAATACCACGGAAGCTATTCCCAGATGTCTTAAGGCGTCATGTCTTATCATCCTATCACTTCTACTTGTCACCGTTTTCCATATGTTCCGTTTTCACTTAATTTTCAGCATCCTTTTTTAGCAACACCTCTCAAACACTTCGATTCTATTTATTTATGGTTGTCCCACGGTTCATGATTCACTACCGAACAATGCTGTGCTCCAAACGTACATCCTCAGACATGTCTGATACTTGTAGACCTATCTCGGCCAGGAATGCCGTCTTCGCCTTTGCTAGTCTGCTTTTTATTTCCACATAATATTTTCCTCTCAAGGTAATATAATCCCTTCACTTCATTTACTTCATGGTTCCCAGTTTTGACTTTAATAAAGCATTCCGTCTTCAGGCCACAAGTGACCCATCGGGACCATCCGACTGCCGTGTCATCCTCAGATGAGGATGCGGATACGAGGGTCGTGGGATCAGCACACCGCTCTCCCGGTCGTTACGATGATTTTCTTTGACCTCAGCCGCTACTGTCCGGTCGAATAGCTCCTCAATTGGCATCGCGAGGCTGTGTGCATCCAGAAAAATGAGTACAGCGTATGGTGGCACGGTTGGTCACCCATCCAAGTGCCGGCCACACCCGACAGCGCTTAACTTCGATGATCTGACGGGAACCTGTGTATCCGCTGCGGGCCGTTGCTTTTATTGTTAATAGCTAGTCTCGTTTTTGCTGCTCCTCATTACTTTCGTCTCTCTTCGATTTACTCTCAGTGTATATTTTCAACTCAATAGACTATTCATTCCATTCACCAAGTCCTGTAATTCACCTTCACTTTCAATGAGGATAGCAGTGTCAATAGCGAATATTGTCATTTATATTCTTTCACCGTGAATTTTAAACCAAATCTGGAATCTTTCTTTTATTTTTGTCATTGCTTCTTCAATGCAAAGATTGAACAGTAAAGGCGAAAAATTGCATTCTTGTCTTGAACCATTTTACATTCTCGAACACTTTTTCCAGGTCTAAGAAACTTACGAATGTGTCTTGGTTTTTCTTGGTTCTATTGTCGGTCACAAAATCCGAATTTCCTCTCTGGTGCCCTTACCTATCTGAAAGCCAAACTGATCATCATCTAACAGATCTTCATTGTCCTTTTCCATTCGTCTGTATATTATTCTTGTCAGCAGACTGGATGCATGAGCCGGTAAGCTAAATGTGCGATAGATGTTGCACTTACGTGCTATTTCTATCCTCGGCAATGTGTGGATGATATCTTTTCAGAAGTCTGATGTTATTTCGTCATACTCCAACTTAATAGTTGCTTTTTTGCCCAAATGATTAAATAAATTGCGAAGGAATGATAGCAGTCCGTTGTGCCTCATTTGATCGCAAGTGTTCCAGAGGTCTGTTAAATTCTGACTCTAACAGTGGGTCTCGAAATCGAGTCCGATTTCTTCTGTCACGTCTCCCCCT
Source organism: Schistocerca serialis cubense (assembly GCF_023864345.2). Taxonomy (NCBI): domain Eukaryota; kingdom Metazoa; phylum Arthropoda; class Insecta; order Orthoptera; family Acrididae; genus Schistocerca; species Schistocerca serialis. Next base: position 79,950,445 of record NC_064646.1, on the reverse strand, counting down.
CGTAGCGGCATTCAACGTACTCTTTCCATCTGTCCGCTCTCTGCTCTGTCCCTAGCAGTGGAATTCCCATTGACTTCTTAAAGGGTCCTTACCGCTTCAATATTTATTAGACATTACTGAGTACTGCGCAATAATATTAGCCTTCTGAGAGCGGTGTTGACGGTTTCCGCAATATGTTGAGGGAGATAGTAGAGCTTTAAAAACGTTGACGCGCGCTCAATATATAGCGCGAAATATCGTACAGTGTAGAGGTGGCATCGTGCAGTACACGGCAATTCTGCCAAGACTTCGTGATCTGCAGACATGCAAACAACTGTGACAGTGGCGTCATTTGCTTGTGAATACATCAGGAAAGACAGATGAAAGGGATCACCTGCTGAACTGGATTCAGAGAGTAGTTTTCTTACATATGTAATACTTATTCAGTAATCAGCTGTAGAAAAATTCGGCAAAAGTGTTTGAGTGCAGGGAAATAGCTCTGCAGCTGCGTATTTATTTACTGCAGAAATACATAACAACACTACCTGCCGGTCCTCTATAATAACGTATCTTACTCTTTTCAGGTGTATAGATCACTTCCAAATAGTGGAAAGTGAAATCCGCCGAGTACATGAACAGCATCTTTTCTGTGTACATCCTATGTAGCGAAGTTCACCATTTCGTTGAAATATTCCTCGCTCATCCTTAAAAATTTCCGATAGTCATTTGATCTACTGCAAGTTCTCTTAGCATGTTAGTACGGCCATGTGCAGAACGCCTTGCAAACCCCTTTTTCGCCCATCGTCACTTGCTCCTGCTTTTCGTTTTGTTGCACGTCGCGACTTCAATCACACAGTTCACGCGAGTCCTATAACATCGAGCACCGACATGGTCGGTACAGAGGCAGAGTATTCATTGACGCGTCCCGGGCATGAATACTGCATTGTAGCATTGCGCCGTTCTTGGCCTCGCACAGACGTGCAATATACTGACAAAATGTTTCTGTGCAATAAATATTGAGCTTATGATGGTTCATTTAATGTTGCTTCCCTTTCTTTTAACTTCGAGGAATTTTGCTTAGACTTCTCTATACGCTGAAACGATCCTTCAGACGCTCATTTTTTTCGGTCTCTTCGTATTTTATTGCAATTATTTCCTCATAGTTTCCATGCATTTCCATTTTATTTCGTTCATAAGTGACTTATATCTCTGTATTCCTGAATTTTCTTGAACATTTTTGTACTCCGTTCTTTTGTCGATTGACTGAAGTATTTCATCTGTTACCCAAGGTTTCTTCACAGTCACTTTCCTAGTACCTGTGTTTGTCTTTCCAACATCTGTGATTGCTCTTTTTAGAGATATGCTCTCCTACTTAATTGAACTACGTACCGTGGTATTCCTTATCGCAGTATCCACATCGTTAGCGAACTGTAAACGCATCTTATCCTTCCTCAGCACTTCAGTATCTTGCTTCCTTCCTCGCTGATTCTTCCGTACGATTCTTTTCAACTTCAGTCTAATCTTCATCATTACTAAACTGTACTTTGAGGCTATATCTGTTCCTGGGTATGCCTTACAATCCAGTCTCTGCCGAGAATTCTTCCGGGTTGTATTGCCGTGGTCCAAGGAACTCTTCTATTCCTGACGTTCCGTCCAAAGCTACGTTGAACATCTTCGGAGGTGCTCCTGGTTGTGCTGAGTCTTGCCTCCGAAGATGTACAACGTAGCTTTGGCCGAAACGTCAGGGATAGAAGTGTTCCATGGACCACGGCCATACAGCCCGGAAGAATTCTCGGCAGCTGAAACATCCGGTCGCGAAAGCCTTCATTGTATAATCCAGTCATTTAGAAATCTCTGTTTTACCATGATGTGACCGAATAGCAATCTTCCCGTATCTGCAGGCCCTTTCCAAGTATATCTCTTCCTCTCGTGATTTTTTAACAGTGTATCTGCTATTGCTGACTGAAATTTATTGCAGAACTCAATTACTCATACTCCTCTCTCAATCGTGCTAGCAAGCCTATATTCTGCCGTAACTCTTTCTTCTATTCCTTTTCCTTCTATCACATTCCAATCTTCCATCTCCTTTTGCATACGGAATTACCTGTTCAGCACCCTCGTATACTTTCTCATTGTCTTCATTTTCTCCGTATGACGTTGGTATGTGTACCTGAACTGTTGTTGCTGGAGTTCGTTCGCTGCCTGTTTCCATGAGAACAATCCTGTCACTGAACCGTTAGAAGCAACTCGCTCTCTACCCTATTTTCTGTTCATAACGAATCCTACTCCCGTTACACCGTTTTCTGCTGCTGTTGACATTAACCCAAAATTCGTCTGAGCAGCAGTTTTATCAGCCAACGACCTTGCTGCTGTAGTAACACCGGTTCTAGTCAGATCACCTAAGTTAAGCGCTGTCGGTCTTGGCTAGCACTTGAATGAGTGACCATCCGGTCTGCCGAACGCTGTTGGTTAGCGGGGTGTGCTCAGCCATTGTGAGGCCAACTGAGGAGATATTTCACTGAGAAGTAGCGGCACCGGTCACGAAAGCTAACAGCGACCAGAGAGCGGTGTGCTGTCAACATGCCCCTCCACATCCGCATCCAGTGACGCCAGTCGCCTGAGGATGACATGGCTGTCGGCCGGTGCCGATGGACTTTCCGAGACCTGTTCGGACGGCGTTTAGTTTTTAGGAATCATTAACTTCCCACAATTCCCCTTCACCGACCCTCCACAATATCTAGACAGAACCTTTGGATTTCCGTTTTCAGATTTTCTAGCTTCCCTAGCACGTTCGAACTTCTGACATTCCACTCCGCGACTAGAAGAACATTATCCTTTCGTTGTTTATTCATTCATTTTCTCATGATCACCTCCCCTTGGCAGTCTCTTCCCAGAAAACTGGACGGGGGACTAATCTGTAATATTTTGCCAATGGAGAGATCATCATGCCACTTTTTCTGTTACAGGCAACACGTCTTTAATGTAGTGGTTTCCATTGGCTTCTCAATCCTCATGCTGTTGATCACTATTGACTCTAACGCCTTTGAGGTGCAGTTTCCCACCGCATGGGCAAGAGGGTGCCCTAAAGCTCTGTTCGCTCCTCCGCTCCTGTTTGACAAGATCGGTGGCAGTAGGAGTGTGACACTTTAGACCGCGGGTCTTCAGCCACTATTGATGATGGTTTTTATTCATAATTTGAGCAATGGCTGGGCTGGAACGTGGGGCCCGTGACGTTCTGATTATTCGTCATGTACACTACACCCCTTACTAACCAAAGAAAGGAAGGCTGAAAGCAGGAATAAATATATAGAAGATCTGCGAGAAGACAGAGGTTTGAGTGGACTAAGTGATAACAAGTCTCGTGAAATGGACGTTCTCTCGGAATTATTAAAATCCGTCGAACAGCCAGCCACGACGAAACTATTCCATCTTGTAACCAAGACGTATCAGACAGGTGTAGTAACGTCAGACATAAAGGAGATTGTACCATTTCCTATTCTATAGAAGGCAGATGCCGACAGGTGGTAATTTTGGCGAACCATCAGTTATATTAAGTCATGGTTATAAAATAATGACACGAATTATGTACAAAAAGTTGAAAAAACAGGTAAAGGCTGATCTTGAGGAAGATCTGTTGGGAATCGGGAGAAATGTAGAGACACGTGTGGTAAACCTACATTTACAGCATTTATAAACTTAGAGAAAGCTTTTGACAATGTTGATTAGACTACACTACTTATCTACAATTCGAGCAAATACCAGAGTCTAGTGATAAGAACAAAGTGCATTAAATGCAAGCAGTAGTTCATAAGGGAGTGACGCAGGGCTGTAACGTCTCTCCGATGTTATTCAGTCTGTACGTTGAACAAACAGTAAAGAAAACAAAGGAGAAATTGGAAGGAGAATTAAAGTTCAGGAAGATGGAAAACAACTTTCAGGTTTGTTGATGACATTGTAAGTCTGTCAGAGACGGCAAAGGACTTGGAAGAGCAGTTGAACGGAACGGATAGCGTCTTGAAAAGAAGCTAGAAGATAGACATCAACAACAGTAAAAGAGGGATAGTCGAATGTAGCCGAAATAAATCAGGTGAAGCTGATAACTTTAGATTATGAATGAGACACTAGCAGTAGTAGTCAGGTTTAGCTATTTGGGCAGCAAAACAACTGACGACTGGTCGAAGTTGAGAAGATATAATGTGCAGACCGACGGCAACAAGAAAAGCGTTCCTGAAGAGAAATATGTTACTGTAACACTGAACATAAATTTAAGTATTAGACAGTCTTTTCTGTAGGTATTTATACGGAGTGTAGTTTTGTATGGAAGTGAAACGTGGACGATAAACAGTTCAGACAAGAAAAGCATAGAAGTTTTTGAAATGAGGTAATACAGAAAAATGTTGAAAATTAAATGAGTATATCGAATAAGTAATGAAGAGGTGCTGAATCAAATTGAGGAAATAAGAAACTGGTGGCAGACCTTGACTAAAAAAAAGTGATTGGTCGTAGGAAACATTCTGAGATACCAAGGGATCACCGGTTTAGTATTGGAGGGAAGTGTGAGAGGTATAGATCGTAGAGAGAGACCAATGCTTGAATACTCTAAGCCGATTCAGAAAGATGTAGGTTGCAGTAGTTGTATTGTATTGGATGTTAACCGGGGGCCTAGAGACGACGGAGAGGCTCCGTCCCCGCCGCAGCCGCAGTGGTTCACAACCCCACGATGACTACCGCAGTCCACTTCTCCCTTCCGCCACCCCACACCGAACCACTCTTTCAGGGTTATTGTGCGGTTCGGCCCCCGTGGAACCCACCCCCCTCCTCCACCCCCAGGGAACGTCTCACACCAGACGAGTGTAACCCATATGTTTGCGTGGTAGAGTAATGGTGGTGTACACGTACGTGGAGAACGTGTCTGCGCAGCAATCGCCGACAAAGTGTAGCTGAGGCGGAATAAGGGGAACCAGCCCGCGTTTGCCGAGGCAGATGGAAAACCGCCTAAAAACCGTCCACAGATTGGCCGGCTCACCGTACCTCGACACAAGTCCGCCTGGTGGATTCGTGCCGGGGACCAGGCGCTCCTTCCCAATCCGAAAAGCCGTTCGCTAGACCGCATGGGTAACCGGGCGGGCTTGCAGTAGTTACTCGGAGATGAAGAGGCTTGCACAGGATAGAGTAGTGGCGAGAGCGGTATCAATGTCTCCGGACTGAAGATAACAACAGCAACAACGATAAAAACGACAGAAAAAAACCTTGAGATACAGCATAAATTGAACGAAGGACACAAGATGTCTCTGTGGAAGTAGAAAAGTTTATGGTTAAAAAGAAATTTTGGGAATATCTGCACAATAAGAGTGGTGAAAGAGGCTCAACCTTTTTTTATTTTTTTCGTAAGATTAGCCAGAGTACTTATAGTTCTTTTAATATTTTACTTTAAATTTCGGTGCAAATTTCTTTGTAATACATTACTGGCTGCGTGGTATATACACGGAACGCCAATGATGAATAACATATCTGTGACGGGATTTTCGAACTTTTAGAAACTTTGAATTTTCTAATTTAGCAGTTCTCTCCTCTGACTGCTTTGACGGTAAATACCGTCCGTCCGCGAAGTACCTGCGCAGCGGCGAGCTCCGCGTGTGTCGCCTTGCGGAGGCTTAAAAGGCTGGCAGCGGATTCAAGTCTTGCCTGCACGTGTTCCGTGGAGAGGTTTTCTGTGCAGGAGGAAACTTTACGGAGCATGTGAGGTGGCAATTCAGACTGCGTTTTCCAGCTTCGAGGTGTCCACGTCGTGACAATGTACGTGATTTTAATTCGGAACTTTCAGGCAAAAGGTTCAGTTCATGGTGCACCACGAACTGGTAGGCCCACAGCTTTAAGAGAACGGGTGCTTGAAGACATTTCGGACATCATGCTGCAGAGTCAAAAAAAATCAGTGGGGAGATTATCGCAAGAGACTGAAGTCTCTTTTATGACAGCACATAAGGCTGTAACCAAGGAACTGGGGATGTATTCGAATAAAATACTGCTGTGCAACAATTACATTGTGTGATCCATGCGAAAGGAATAGCGTATCGTGAATGGTTTCAGCGATTTATTAATCGACATGGAGCTGGTGTTTTAGATCGAGCCTTTTTCACTGGTGAAGCTTGGTTTAACCTAGCTAGCTACATTAGTGCCCAAAATTCACAAGTTGATCTTCAGAAAATCCATATGCTTTAAGAGAAACGCCATTGCACGCGGAGAAAATCGGAGTGTGGGTTGCGATCTTTTCCGATACTAACGTTACTTCCTATGTCTATCGTTCACAGATAGTTTATCCATTTGTTGCCGTGCTGAATGAAAATCAGATCAGTCATTCGTTTTTCCAACAAGACAACGCTGCTGCTGATACGGCACACCAGTGCCTACGGCTTTTATACGAAATCTTTGGAAACGAAAGGTCGCTGGCCCCCGCGCTCACCGAATCTGTCTCTGCCGGACTGTTTCCTTCAGGGTGCGACTAAAATATTTGTGCGTCAAAATAACCCAAAGACAATAGACGAATTGAAGGCACCGAATATTAATTTTCTGCATTCGATTACACGTGAAACATTGGCAAAAGTGTTCACAAATAAATGTAAACATGTTGAACTATGCCTTCAAGAAAGAGGAAACATTTCCAGCACACACTGTGATATTTGAATATAGTGTGTTTAATTGTATTTAATATAATTGATTTATTTCATTGTTTTAGTTGTAATAATGATGAATTCCATCTCCCAAGATAACTGCAGCCACTAGCAGCGAATCCAGGCCCCTAGCTTACACAAAGATATGAATGTGCTGCCAACCTTACGTGCCCCTCAAAGCAAGGCACTCTGAACTCGCAGCTGTAGAGAGACTTTGCGGACGCACTGTACATCTACGTCATAGAAATACTTCATCCGTTGCTTTTTTTCTCTCCAGAAAGCGTATCCTGACGTCACAATTCGATTCCAGTGCTTATGGCAGAAGCTTTTCTTTTATCAGTTCTTCCATATCAGTCCTAAGAAACTTGGTGCTGCCATATCACTGATCAATGACGACATTTGTTTATTATCACAGTATGCTCACAAAACCAAGGTCCAACGTTAAACCCTAAGATGTCGCAAGTCATCCTTATGTCGCACCGAATGTTGATCAGCAGACATTGCCGTAAAGCAGAGTGGGACTCTGTTCAAATTGCATCTAATTTCAACCAAGCGAGGTGGCGCAGTGGTAAGCACACTGGACTCGCATTCGGAAGGACGACGGTACAATCCCGCGTCCGGCCACCCTGATTTATGTTTTCCGTGGTTTCCCTAAATCGCTTCAGGGAAATGCCTGGATGGTTCCTTTGAAAGGGCATGGCCGACTTCCTTCCCCATCCTTCCGTAATTCGATGAGACCGATGACTTCGCTGTTTGGTCTCTTCCACCAAATCAACCTAACCAACCATCGATATGCCGCAAGCCACCTTACGGTACAGTAAAAGACCTCGACAACGTTTCGGATGATCATTTAAACTGATAAGAACAAACTGCAATAGCGTGCAGGAAACTATTTGTTGCCTACGTGCAATCAAAAAATTTACACAAATATTCCACGCGAAAGAAAGGGAAAACTGATCAAATTTTTAGTAGTGCCGAACCTTTAGTACTATAACGTAGTTCAACAAGACGAAAACTGTGAAAACTGTAGACAGGAGCTAGCCACGAATACTTGGATAAAACAATGCGCGTAACGTTCGGCTGTTCTTGCTATCCTTAAATAGACCGGATACGACTGGATAGGCGGCGTGGTTTCCACACTCTCTGTCTTCTTACTCCGTTCCTTAGTCATTTGTGTCCTGAGAACCTCTTCTCGCGTATCAAAAAATTGTCATCATTCCTCAAGTACAAGATCAGGTAAGTTCCGCACCTTGGATGTATCTATGCTTAAAACTAAATCTTTCTCCAGAATGAGATTTTCACTCTGCAGCGGAGTGTGCGCTGATATGAAACTTCCTGGCAGATTAAAACTGTGTGCCGGACAGAGACTCGAACTCGGGACCTTTTAAATCTTTCTCTATTGCAGTCACACGACTCAGGAAGATAGTACCCACTAACCTCTGTCTTATGGAAAACCACCTTGCATTCAGGAGGGGATCTGTTGTCTTTGGCGTAGCTTCTCTGTCGGCATACCCCAGCGGTTTTCCATCTTTGCAATAGCGAATCAGTATTTCTGCCACAGTGTCGACACTATCTGCGCCTTCCTCAAACCTATTTATTTCCGTTTTCTTTCTTCCTTTTAATCTGACATCTTTGCCCTGGTGCATCTGTGTTAAATGCTATTCCTAAAGTGGACAAGAACGTAATGAAAGTGAATGTCTGTGTTGTTGGGCCGTGAGGAAATCTGCTGCTTGCGACTGGATAAAATCTAGATTAGAGTAGAATTTAGTGTCGCATATTGTCCTTTGCCACCACATAGTAATTTTTATTTTATTGTGATTGTTCCTAATCAACTTGGTAATTGCAGCAGACCAGACCGTCTGTGATAACTTATTAGGACATTGATGAATGAATAAATTTCTTTCTCTCAGTGCGTACCAAATGGTTTCGAAGACAGCCAATTACTTTATTGGTGTTACGGTATCCTTTTTTTTCTTATTATATCGTTACCAATGCATCAACTGCTACCAACCCCACTTCTTCGTCTAATGTCGCTCACACTGAAATATTTGTTACATTTCAGATGATTCGTCGCCACTGAGTCGACCTGAAGTTCGTGCTGACCAAAGTCATCGGGTTTTACGTTCTATCGGCAATGGAGGGTGTTGCAGTAACAACCCACTGGCACCAGGTAATCAGTCATTACTATCTGCACGCGCCTCCGGTCCTCAATATCTAGGGCACGATTCTTGTTTATTTATACTCTTATAGCACCTTTCACGTGAGCCTTGATTTTTACTACATACTTTTATTGTGGAGGGAGTGCGGAGTGGCAAGAGTTCAAAAAAATGGCTCTGAGCACTATGGGACTTAACATCTGAGGTCATCATTCCCGAAGAACTTAGAACTACTTAAAACTAACTAACCTAAGGATATCACACACATCCATGCCCGAGGCAGGATTCGAACCTGCGACCGTAGCAGTCGCACGGTTCCGGACTTCGCACCTAGAACCGCTCGGCCTCCGCGGCCGGCGCAAGACAGTTCCTTCTTAGTTATTTCAAACGAAGTGTCATCTGAAATTCGCCTTCCAGATCGTTTATCCGGCTACTTGCTATACGAGACAAGGTCGAGGAATATTTAAACCATGTGATACCCCTACTTATTTATTCTTTGGGGGTCTAATTCAATCGGGTTCAAGCTATAAAACATTTTTCAGATTAATGAAATGACTGTAGAACACCTCGCAGTAGACTAGACACTATTTCCACATAATGCGCTACATGGGAGCTGTTTTCATATCTGGATGGCCGGCCGGGGTGGCCGAGCGGTTCTAGGCGCTACAGTTTGGAACCGCGCGACCGCTACGGTCGCAGGTTCGAATCCTGCCTCGGGCATGGATGTGTGTGATGTCCTTAGGTTAGTTAGGTTTAAGTAGTTCTAAATTCTAGGGGACTGATGACCTTAGAAGTTAAGTCCCATAGTGCTCAGAGCCATCAGCCATATCTGGATGCATGCAACACAATGCTTAGCGACAGCGCGATAGTTTCGAACCGCAAGGTAAGTGGTAAGTACCTGGAGTTTAAATAGTCAGAGCCAGTAGCAGTAGCCGATAGAAGTGTGACGAAAATGTGGTATCAGTAGCAGGCAAGTCGAATGGAAAACAAATATTTGTCGAGAGAGGTTTGGGACGGTGTGCCTTAGTTACGGCACTGGACGCGGTGTCAAGAGGAGCAGTGGTCAAGTACCCAACCAGCCTCCTAGAATTATGACTTCGGTGGCTTCCGTAAACAGCTTGAGGTAGATGCCGCGATGATTTTACTTGAGAAGGACGCGATCGATTTACCTTCTCATCCTTGTTCAGTCACGTCGTGATTTCAGTTTCTAATGACCTCGTCCTCGAAGGGACGTGAAACGCCAATCCTCCCATACAGGGCCCTAATCTGGCCAGTTCGATGTTTACAACGCTTATCATGTTAGCATGACGGTAAACATCGAGCGAATTCCGAGATGCAGCAGTTCAGTATAGTCCAAACGCAAGTGTAACTGTGATATTCAGGCAACTTAAAATACAGCATCAGTAAGAAAAAAAAAGCACACGTCGCTTCAGTGGATCCTTGTTGGCCGAATTTAGAGAACCGCTAATTGAGGAAGACGGTGCCTTCATTGTATGTCGCGGCTGCACCTATGAGAATACGTGACTATGGCTTAGGCCGTTATTACACTTTCATATTTGACAAAGAAATACGGGAAATACTCGTCAAATTTTTTTGACAAAGATCTTTGACGTGGCGCCTAAAAGGAGTATTACACTGTCGTCATATTTTTCGTCAAATTTCAAGATGGCGGACACAACTTGTTATTGCATTTGCTGGTACCAAAATTGCATTGTGTGTGTATTTGGAAGAAAAGCAGAGGAAAAATAGGAAACAACCTCGATGAAGCCATAGGTATTTCGTCGAGATAATAAAAGCATTTAGCAAAATTTGTTACGAGAACTGTAAGTGGAGGACGTCAAGGCTTATATATAAATTACTTACGAATGGATGAGACTGTATTTCGATATTTGCTCAGTAAAGTGGCTTCTCATATTACAAAACAAAATACTCTCTTGAGGGTTGGGTTGGGTTGTTTGGGGAAGGAGACTAGACAGCGAGATCATCGGTCTCATCGGATTAGGGAAGGATGGGGAAGGAGGCCGGCCGGTCCCCCGTCAAAGGAACCATCCCGGCATTTGCCTGGAGAGATTTAGGGAAATCACGGAAAACCTGCATCAGGATGGCCGGACGCGGGTTTGAATCGTCGTCCTCACGAATGCGAGCCCAGTGTGCTAGCTACTGCGTCACCTCGTTTGCTAATATTCTCTCTTGAGAAATGCTATATGTGCAAAAGAGAGGCAAATTGTGGTTTCTTGATACAGGAGAGTGCTACTCTAACTTACAACACAACTCTCGAATATCACATTGCAAATTAACCAAAAAATTCCACAAACGTGTGAAGCGATTTATAAAGCACTGCAGAGTGAATGTGTGAAGGTAAATAACTGTTTCGTACACTATATGGGCAATAAGAATTGTTTTCCTTTTTTAATAATTTAATTAATGGAATTAGTGTTAGGCTTGTGTTCCCGACAGACCCAGCCAGTGGCTGGAAACTGTCCAAGATGATGATGATGATGATGATGATGTTCCAACAACTACAAAATTAATAAAAGTACGAAACAGATGGGGCGCTGAAACTTCCTGACAGATTAAAACTGTGTGCAGGACCGAGATTCGAACTCAGGACCTTTGCCTTTCGCGGGCAAGTGCTCTGCCGCGAAAGGCAAAGGTCCTGACTTCGAGTTTCGGTCCGACACATAGTTGTAATCTGTCAGGAAGTTTCATATCAGCGCACCCTCCGCTGCAGAGTGAAAATCTCATTCTGGAGATGAACCGCATTTAACTTGTGGCATACAGAGTTCAAAAATAGACAATGTAGAATGGGAAGCTAAGAAAGAATTTTTTTATTTTAGAGTGTGACTACATCTAGCTTGCTGAAAAGCTGCCTGGATGTTTGCAGAGGTAGAGGTGGATGGTTGTAGCGGTGATTGTGGACATGAAGTCGACTGCAGTATATTCCACCTGCCCATCAACACATAATTAATAGCATGCAATGTGTTTCTTGCTCACCCCCGACCCTAGTCGAAGCAAGTTTATTAAAAAAGAAAAAAGAGTCGAAGGAACAAACTAACTGTGAAGCCATGTTTACAAACACACTACAGAGACGTCAAATAGCTGTATCGACGGCAGCGATCCCGGCGGATACATTTCAAATTGCAGTGAACAGAAGACGAACGACTTTTATGATCAAATCTACGGCGAGGCTCTGGAGTTGATCATATTTATTTGAGGACAGGCGAGAGCTGACGAGGTATTTGACATATCAACTTTAACAGTGAAATATGAGAGTGTAATACCGACCTTAGGGCGCCAACCAGTACATACGGACAGTCATGTTTTCCTCGATCTGTACACGAACTGAACATGGCAGAACATCGCTGATACTAGTATGTACTACTCTGCGCCATGCGCTGTACAGAATCTTGCACGTTATATACATCACGATGAAAAGAGCAAAGAGAATACATACGTTGTGTTATGTACTGCACTTCTTAAGAAAAAGTTAGTTGTCCGAAGTTCGTATCCTGTCTAATCCTTATTACTGCGTGAAAAGAACAAATGGGCTCCGGAATTTCCTCCTAGATGACTTACGCTTTTCATAATTATACGACGCCCCATGAGCAATACCCGAAGACAATTTAATACCCTTATGTTTTCTGTTATTTTCAGCGGGATGAACTAACCGTCTTTGCTTAAACAAGCAGGCAGCAAGCTAAGGAAGCGAGTTCCACTCAGCATGAAATATTAATGCATTACTGCTGCGCCAACATAATAAGAGAAATACTCCTTGGGCATTACTGCTTGACGCGACCCGGGGGTTTTCGTGTAGCGGGATTGAACAGGAGTGCTACCACTGCGCACACTGACACCTTGTCTTCGAGACACGTGCGTTATGGGTTCAGTGTATGAGGTCAGTGCAGATGCGCGGCAGCTGAAATCATTTATCGAATAAAGGCGAAAATTTTCCGTTCGGGCTTTATTTATCAAGACCTCTCATTAGTTATGCAACTAGAGTCGACTTAGAAAGCCTTTTTTCCAGTGTTTACACGATGAGCTACCGTTCGCGAGGGTTTGACTGATGGTCAGTGGACTTGAGCATCACGAACGGTGTAATCTGTAAACCATCACGAACGGTAGTACGAAATGTGAACTGTGCACCATTTTCATAAGTATGGCTCCTTGTTTTGAGTAAAACTGGAAAGTGGATTTTTAAGCCGAATTCTGTTATATGACTAAAAAGAGGTCCTACCAAGGAAAACGGAAAAATGTCACCTTCATTGAATCACTTTATGACTGTTGCGCCTACCGTGAAGAAAATGAATTAATTTCACTCAGACCAAAAGGATGAAGAGAGTGCGAGGAATTAGTCTAGATGCAATGATCACAATTGATATCAGCAAGGTAGCACTCAGAAATGCTGGAAACCAGTGTAATGAATATGTTGGATTTTTTTGTTTTCCAGGTGGGTGGGTGGGGGGGGGGGGAGGGGAGGCGGAGACGAGCAGATCTCATTCTACCCCTTCAGCTGTGCTCTACGGTATAAAAATGCCTTCATTGGCTTAAACTTTTAGCGTTTCCCTCACAGTATTTGTCCTGAAATGTCTTCCGCCCCGTTTTATTTAAGCCTTCTGAAAACTAAAACTAGTTCTTGGAAAGAAAAGAAGTTGTTGGTTCAAATGGCTCTGAGCACTATGAGACTTAACATCTGTGGTCATCAGTCCCCTAGAACTTAGAACTACTTAAACCTAACTAACCTAAGGACATCACACACATCCATGCCCGAGGCAAGATTCGAACCTGCGACCGTAGCAGTCGCGCGGTTCCGGACTGAGCGCCTAGAACCGCTAGACCACCGCGGCCAGCAAAAGAAGTTGTTCAAGGAAAAACAGATCAAATAACCTATTCATGGAAACGAATGAAGTAAACTCTTTTTGGAAACAAAAATAGGTAAAACTCCTCCTAAAGATCAATGAAAATTGTACTCACATAACCAGAAACGTCTTCTTGGAGACGTAATAAACATCATATTTATATATTGAGTAAATCTAAAAGAGAAAACTAAAAGTAATCTGAAAAAGGTCCAAATTACCGCAAAGAAAAAACATACAGACGAGGTGCAAAAGATGAATTGAAAAGCAAACCAACATTTAGTTGAATAAGGAAAAACGCAGACTTAAAATTCTGTGGGCATATTAAAAGACTGGGACCAATCAGGTGAACTAGAGAGCTTGTGGAATTATATAACAATCGCAGTAAAGCTAAAACTGAGGCAATAAAATCGACTGGAGCTGAGACCTGAGGGAAGGGGGGATAACACAACTTGATTTATCAGAGATAAAAAATTTTCAGACAGGAAGTTCACGGCCAATCCAAGCAGACCGTAACTACTTGGTCTGACGTACGGAAATGAGTCCATTCTGAGAAAATGGATCCGAAATGGGCACGAAAGGAAGGTAAAACTAAACTTAGAACATGTCCTCTGTTGTACGACGAGTGACCTGGCAGGATTCAAACGTGAGTAGTATGTATATTTACCCGTTGTGGCAGGGTAAGCCACAGCCCTCTGTCATAATTCGTTTTCCTTGTGGTCCTGTTCAGGAATTGAGAACCTTCTGTGGTTGTTCGGAAGTAACTGAAGGGAAATTGCCAATGAAAGTTTCTAATTTAAGTTTTGAGTCGGGTCCGAAGATGCGCTGAAATTGCCTATTGGTTGAGACGACTGCCAGCAAGAAGCGAGAAATCCGGGTTCGAGTACGTGTCTGGCGCAAGTTTTTGTTACGACACAGGCCCCGCTCAGCAGATGCACGTGACGAGAGAGTGTGTGGAGCGTTGTGATGCTCTAACGCTGCTGATGAGAGAAGGCGTGCCCGTCTGCCACTCGTAGCCCACTTCCCGCGGGCAGCTCCCTTGGAGATGGCAATCTTAGGGACTGGGAGGGACGCCGCCTTCAGCAGTGTCGTGCGACGCCCCTGCACGTAACCAGACGCGGCGGTCCCCGGCGCTGTCGCTGAGGCAGGGAAATCCGGGCAGCGCTGGAGCCGTTCTTGGAGGCTGCTGCTGCTGCTGCTGCCACCGCACGCCAGTCAGCAATCAGCGGCGGAGGAGGGCGGCAGCACCCTGCAAAAAAGCGCCTACTGTGCGTGACGTCAGCGGCCGGTTAACAGCTTGTCGCCGACGCCTGTCGCTCACAGCGACCGGGAGCCAAGTCAGTAAAGCGGGGCGGTGAACTTGCTCTGACAAGTCGAGCTAGCTCGATATACTTCTCTGACCTGCTCACCTGTCCAGGAACGCCTTAAGCTTTCCCAAGGAGATTCCTCTACAAGCACACACAGAATCTCAACCACGCACCAAACGCCAAGTCTACAGTCATATGCTTCGACTCAAAAACAACAGTACACGTGGGGAAGATGACATTATTGATGCACATGGCGGCGAAGACACACGAGGAATTTAGACAACTCATCATTGATACGTAGCTGCCAGAAGACTGGATGTGCGCACTCACCCACCCACTCCACAATAAAGCGATCCTTCAAGTTCAGAAATGGTTCAAATGGCTCTGAGCACTATGGGACTTAACTTCTGAGGTCATCAGTCCCTTACAACTTACAACTACTTAAACCTAACCTAAGGACATCATACACATCCATGCCGGAGGCAGGATTCGAACCTGCGACAGTAGCGGACGCGCGGTTCCAGACTGTAGCGCCTAGAACCGCTCGGCCAATCCGGCCGGCGATCCTTCAAGTCATATACAAGATAGTCTCAGCATATTTACTTCAAAGAACATAAGTACAATTTGGACATAAGACGGCGAATAACTAGCGTGCTTTCGACCAGTGCACTCATGCATAAAACACATCTTGAACTCAAAAACAAAACTAAAATATAGGGCAACCTGAAAGAACGCAAACACCTGCCCTTCAGTCGACTTTAAGAAGGTATATAACTCGCTTGACCTATTGTCTCTGTTTAGCATCCTAGGACGGTAGGTACTAGACCCAAATACTGTAATCCTCATCAAGCGAATACTGAGGACACAAAGTCCGACGTAAAATTCACAAGGGAAATATCAGAGGCCTTTGAAATTAAAACTGGTGTTCACAGGGAGATTGGTTACGGACGAACAAAAGGTAACATTAACAAAAAAAAAAAAAGGTTCAAATGGCTCTGAGCACTATGGGACTTAACATCTACGGTCATCAGTCCCCTAGAACTTAGAACTACTTAAACCTAACTAACCTAAGGACAGCACACAACACCCAGTCATCTCGAGGCAGAGAAAATCCCTGACCCCGCCGGAAATAGAACCCGGGAACCCGGGGGTAACATTAACATCTCTCGCTTTTGTTTCGAAGCTTTAGTGATAGTAGCGGGCAGTGAAATCATGAGCCGGCCGCGGTGGGCGAGCGGTTCTAGGCGCTTCAGTCCAGAACCGCGCGACTGCTACGGTCGCAGGTTCGAATCCTGCCTCGGGCATGGATGTGTGTGATGTCCTTAGGTTAGTTAGGTTTAAGTAGTTCTAAGTTCTAGGGAACTGATGACCACAGCTGTTAAGTCCCATAGAGCTCAGAGCCATTTGAACCATTATACTGGGCATAACTGAAGATCTGCAGCAGCGTGTGACATGCCATACTGCTGAATATCACCGAAATAGCGTACGTGAGGAGTACGACGGAGGTCGCAGTTCTGTTGTAATCTTTCTGTTCTTTCTCGAAAACGCACCACGCCAAGGCACCTCGCGTACCTGTGTTCCATGTCAACACGACAATGAATTGTAGCCTTTCTTCCATCCTTTCAGGTTCTTCTATACTGTGCCTATCTGAAGACCAACCTAACAGTGATTTCCACGTTAAAATAGTTATGTCATGCCGTACTGCTAACTACCGTTTCCGTCGACTACATCGGGAGAAGTTTTTATGTTTGCACCTCGACAGCAAATTCGCGTTCGGAAATATGAGTTTCACAACTTACGTTTTATTGTTTCGTGTACGTAACAATGATACTCCCTAGAGCCAACTTCCATTTACGTGTTCTAACTCCTATGCAAATTCATCCACGTCCAATAATCAGCTGCATTCGAGCACAGTCTGTGCAATGCTCTTGCGTGGCGACTTGTTGCATATTGTACCACTGCCTTCAGAATTTTCCTGTCTGCTCGTTTTCGAATGTTTCTAGTCATCTTGATTATACTTTCGCTGTTCAAACTTTGGCTCTAAGGGAACTTCTGGAAATTTTACACAACATCTTTTTCGTTGCTGGTGTAACCGAAAATAAACTATTACGACGAAGTCCATGAATTTGAATGTGTATTACATAACGTACTCTACGCAATAAAATAACCCGTCACTCATGAAGATCGGTCGATTAGTTCAAGGCAAATCGATTACTCTTAAATGAGATTGCGAAAAACGTGTCTGCACTGGTCCATTTAGACTGACCAGAGAAGGCAGAGCAAGTCTAGTTTTCTCCGTACATATAACTGATATGAGACCCTTGATCTCATAAGAGATGTGTGTCTTATTCTTGTTTGTTTCAGAATCTTGGAAATGTAAAAATCTTATGTTATTTACAAATATGTCGTTACACCAGTTCAATAAAAGCGATTCCCCTCCTCGTCCCCCATACCCCAGCAGTACGACACCGAAAAGAACATGCTCAAGTTATGATATATTTATGTTAGGATGTTCGTATTATTTTGTTGATCCACTGCACCCCAGAAGTAAATTTTGTAGCTCGAGAGGCTCCAATTTCACCATAGTCTCCTATGTCAAGATTAGCGGTGAACCTATGGAGCTCATCACGTCGTTTAAATATTTAGTCGTAATACTAATAAGCGATACGAAATTGGACTATCACGTAAAATCAGATTTAGAGGAAACGAGAGGAATACTTGAATTTGTTAGGTAGCTTTTGGGAACGTAAATACGTTTGTGACACGATATCGTACACAAAACATCTACATCTACATCTACATTTATACTCCGCAAGCCACCCAACGGTGTGTGGCGGAGGGCACTTTACGTGCCACTGTCATTACCTCCCTTTCCTGTTCCAGTCGCGTATGGTTCGCGGGAAGAACGACTGTCCGAAAGCCTCCGTGCGCGCTCTAATCTCTCTAATTTTACATTCGTGATCTCCTCGGGAGTTATAAGTAGAGGCAAGCAATATATTCGATACCTCATCCAGAAACGCACCCTCTCGAAGCCTGGACAGCAAGCTACACCGCGATGCAGAGCGCCTCTCTTGCAGAGTCTGCCACTTGAGTTTGTTAAACATCTCCGTAACGCTATCACGGTTACCAAATAACCATGTGACGAAACGCGCCGCTCTTCTTTGGATCTTCTCTATCTCCTCCGTCAACCCGATCTGGTACGGATCCCACACTGATGAGCAATACTCAAGTATAGGTCGAACGAGTGTTTTGTAAGCCACCTCCTTTGTTGATGGACTACATTTTCTAGGGACTCTCCCAATGAATCTCAACCTGGTACCCGCCTTACCAACAATTAATTTTATATGATCATTCCACTTCAAATCGTTCCGCACGCATACTCCCAGATATTTTACAGAAGTAACTGCTACCAGTGTTTGTTCCGCTGTCATATAATCATACAATAAAGGATCCTTCTTTCTATATATTCGAAATACATTACATTTGTCTATGTTAAGGGTCAGTTGCCACTCCCTGCACCAAGTGCCTATCCGCTGCAGATCTTCCTGCATTTCGCTACAATTTTCTAATGCTGCAACTTCTCTGTATACTACAGCATCATCCGCGAAAAGTCGCATGGAACTTCCGACACTATCTACTAGGTCATTTATATATATTGTGAAAAGCAATGCTCCCATAACACTCCCCTGTGGCACGCCAGAAGTTACTTTAACGTCTGTAGACGTCTCTCCATTGAGAACAACATGCTGTGTTCTGTTTGCTAAAAACTCTTCAATCCAGCCACAGAGATGGTCTGATATTCCGTAGGCTCTTACTTTGTTTATCAGGCGACAGTGCGAAACTGTATCGAACGCCTTCCGGAAGTCAAGAAAAATAGCATCTACCTGGGAGCGTTTATCTAATATTTTCTGGGTCTCATGAACAAATAAAGCGAGTTGGGTCTCACACGATCGCTGTTTCCGGAATCCATGTTGATTCCTACATAGTAGATTCTGGGTTTCCAAAAACGACATGATACTCGAGCAAAAAACATGTTCTAAAATTCTATACAGATCGACGTCAGAGATATAGGTCTATAGTTTTGCGCATCTGCTCGACGACCCTTCTTGAAGACTGGGACTACCTGTGCTCTTTTCCAATCATTTGGGACCTTCCGTTCCTCTAGAGACTTGCGGTACACGGCTGTTAGAAGGGGGGCAAGTTCTTTCGCGTACTCTGTGTAGAATCGAATTGGTATCCCGTCAGGTCCAGTGGACCTTCCTCTGTTGAGTGATTCCAGTTGCTTTTCTATTCCTTGGACACTTATTTCGATGTCAGCCATTTTTTCGTTTGTGCGAGGATTTAGAGAAGGAACTGCAGTGCGGTCTTCCTCTGTGAAACAGCTTTGGAAAAAGGTGTTTAGTATTTCAGCTTTACGCGTGTCATCCTCTGTTTCAATGCCATCATCATCCCGGAGTGTCTGGATATGCTGTTTCGATCCACTTACTGATTCAACGTAAGACCAGAACTTCCTAGGATTTTCTGTCAAGTCGGTACATAGAATTTTACTTTCGAATTCACTGAACGCTTCACGCATAGCCCTCTTTACGCTACCTTTGACATCGTTTAGCTTCTGTTTGTCTGAGAGGTTTTGGCTGCGTTTAAACTTTCAGTGAAGCCCTCTTTACTTTCGCAGTAGTTTCCTAACTTTGTTGTTGTACCACGGTGGGTTTTTCCCGTCCCTCACAGTTTTACTCGGCACGTACCTGTCTAAAACACATTTCACGATTGCCTTGAACTTTTTCCATAAACACTCAACATTGTCAGTGTCGGAACAGAAATTTTCGTTTTGATCTGTTAGGTAGTCTCAAATCTGCCTTCTATTACTCTTGCTAAACAGATAAACCTTCCTCCCTTTTTTTATATTCCTATTAACTTCCATATTGAGGGATGCTGCAACGGCCTTATGATCACTGATTCCCTGTTCTGCACTTACAGAGTCAAAAAGTTCAGGTCTGTTTGTTATCAGTAGGTCCAAGATGTTATCTCCACGAGTCGGTTCTCATTTTAATTACTCGAGATAATTTTCGGATAATGCACTCAGTATAATGACACTCGATGCTCTGTCCCTACCACCCGTCCTAAACAGATCCGTTACAGACGTTGCCTCAGCGTGTGGAGCACTTATGAAGTAGACATGACAACAGTACCCTGACAGATAGGTGTTACCGACACCAAAGTGCAACAGAAATACTTGAGGAACTTAAATGTGAGTAGCTGGTTGTCCGCAGCTCGTGGTCTAGTGGCTAGCATTGCTGCCTCTCGGTCCCGGATTCTCGGGTTCGATTACCAGGTGGGTTGGCAATTTTCTCTGCCCGGGGACTGGGTGTTTGTGTTGACCTCATAATTTCAACATCATCGTCAGCATCCGTGACAGTGGCTAGTCTGGATTGTGTAAAAATTGGACTGTGTAAAATTTGGGACTTTGTACAGACAGAACGCGCAGTTGAGCATCCTACAAACCAAACATCATCAGTAGGACGTTGTCCTTCATCAATCCTGGCCGACAAATTTTGATTACTGGCATTCGAGGAAGATTGTGTGACAGTTCTAAAGTCTCTGTCCTATTTCCCACTTAGAAATAATGAGAATAAGACAAGACTGATTAGCGTGCATGCAGACGCGTTCTACCCTTAGTGAAAGTGAGGAAGAATAAGAAACCTGTTGAATGGAATGAACAGGCTAATGAAGGGCAGAATATGGACAGAGCGTAAATAAAAGATAAACGAAAGTAATGAGGAATAGCATAAATGAGGTTACTTAACATGAAAATTTGGGACCACGCGTAATGTACGAAGCAAAAAGGGTTTAATGACAGACTAGCACAGACAAAGAGGGCATTGCTCGCTTAAAGAAGGCCACTAGTATCTAATATAGGCCTTAATTTAAAGAAATAAATACCCAGAATGCAGTGAATTACGGATTGTGTCAAAAAGAGGAAAGAAGAGAATCGAAGCGTTGCAGAAAGATGAAAATTAAGTGGACCGATGAAATAAGAAATGAGATGACAAGAATGTCTACAACTACATCTAACGCTATACTCTGCAAACCACTGGGAAATGTATGGCAGGGGGTACATCCCGTGCCGGCCGCGGTGGCCGTGCGGTTCTAGGCGCTCCAGTCCGGAGCCGCGCTGCTGCTACGGTCGCTGGTTCGAATCCTGCCTCGGGCATGGGTGTGTGTGGTGTCCTTAGGTTAGTTAGGGTTAAGTAGTTCTAAGTTCTAGGGGACTGATGACCACAGCAGTTGAGTCCCATAGTGCTCAGAGCCATTTTTTTGGGTACATCCCATTGTATCTGTTATTAGGGTGTTTACCCGTTCCATTCATGTGTGGAGCGCGGGAAGAATGAGTGATTAAACGCTTCTGTGCGTGCTGTAATTAATCTTGTCTTCTTAAGGGAGCAACACGTAAAGGGTTGTAGTATATTCTAAGAGTCATCATTTAAAGCCGATCCTTGAAACTTTGTAAGTAAGGTTTCTCGGGATAATTTACATCTATCTTGAAGAGTCTGTTCAGTTTCTTGAGAATCTCTGTGACACTTTCCCACGGGTCAGACAAACCCAGACCATTAGTGTTGCCTTTCTCTGTATATGTTCGATACCCCTGCTAGCCTCACACAGCTCAGAAATATTCTAGGATGACTTAAGCGAGTGTTTTGTAAGCAATGTCCTTTCTAGACTCATTGCATTGCCTCATTTTCTGCCAATAAACTGAAGCCTTCCACGCGCTTTACTCACGACTGGCCTGTGTGATCATTCCGTTTCGTGTCCCTACAAAGTGTTACACTCAGATATTTGTATGAGGTGATCTATTCCAGCTGTGATGCATTGATTTGTAATTATAGGATACTACTTTTTTGTTTTACTTAGAGAACGTTTTTAAATTTCTGAACATTCAAATCAAATTTCTAGTCTTTGTATCACTTTGAAATCTTAGCAATGTTCGACTGAATATTTATGCAGCTTCTTTCCTACAGTACTTCATAAAAGGTAACTGCATCAGTTGCAAAACGTCTGAGGTTACTATTAATATTGTCTGCAACGTCACTAATATACAGCATTAATCGAAAGAGTGCCAATACGCTGCCATGGGGTACACTCGAAGTTACATTTAAATCTATGACTCTCCATCCAAAATAACATGTTGCTTCCCTACAAGAAACGTCAGTCCAGTCACAAATTTCGCTTGTTACTTAATACGATCGTACTTTTGATAATAAGCGTAGATGTGGTACTGACTCGAATGCTTTTCGGAAATCAAGAAGTACTGAATCTACCTGACTGCCTTGATACAAAGCTTTTAGTATGTCATGTGAGAGAAATGCGAGCTGGGTTTTACATGATCGATGTTTTCGGAGTCCATGTTGGTTAGCATGAAGAAGCTCATTTTGTTCCACATATTTCACTGTACATGAGTTCAGAATATGTTCTAAGATTCTCTAACAGGTAGATGTCAATGATACTGGACGATAGTTTTGTGGATCACTTCTACTACCGTTGTAGTAAATGGGTATGACCTGAGCTTTCTTCCAAGTACTTTGCACGGTCTTTTGTTCGAGTGATTAACGATAGTTTAGAGTTAGTAGAGGAGACTGACTCAGTCGCAAGTTCAATATAGAATCTGATAGGGATTCCATCGGGCCCTGGAGGTTCGTTGAATTTTAACGATTTCAGCTGTGGAAAATACTGGCTGTAGAAAGACAAGATGAAAGTATATGTGTGGTACTAGAGGGAGTCGTAGAAGGCAAAAACTCGAGGGGAAGATAACAAATAACAGAAAACATTGGATATAAGTGCCACTTTGAGATGAAGAGTTTGGCACACGAGGGGAGGTCTTGGCAGACATGATTAAAAAAGTGTGGGTGCATGTGGACAGTATTTTTACACTCGCCAAGTACGCGAAAGGAATAGGATGAAAATGAATTGATTTTCGTTATTGACTGTACTTTGTAATATTTCTGGTTTATTCAGCCATCATATTAGGGTCCAGGAAGCTATTCCCAGGGCAGTGGA
This sequence comes from Schistocerca serialis cubense, assembly GCF_023864345.2. Classification (NCBI taxonomy): domain Eukaryota; kingdom Metazoa; phylum Arthropoda; class Insecta; order Orthoptera; family Acrididae; genus Schistocerca; species Schistocerca serialis. The sequence continues at coordinate 79,927,430 of NC_064646.1, read as the reverse complement.
GATGCAAGAAGCATAGAGATGACGCAATGTGGGATGAGGTACCGGTGACAGATATTAGATTCGGTAGCATTCCCGTGAGAAAGACCGCCTGCATGATGCTGCTGCTCTGTGATTGGCTGCTGTGTTCGACGGTAGGGCGCCAAAACGTTAAACTTTAGTTACTATTATTAATTAAACCTGTCATCCATATTACTTCATTTTTTTAAATAAACATCTGTCAACAGTCAGCTATCAATCAGTCATTTCAAAATTATTAAAATCAAAGTATTACTAAAACAAAAGACTGACGATATTACTGCCGATGCACTTCGGTGGCGTTCGGGTCACGCCTTGCTGGCTTGGCGCGCGAAGTGTCACGGGCAGGCCGGCTCTCCAGTTCTGACCGTTCCAGTAGACAGACATTTTGTCTGTTATAGCAGTATTTGTTTCATGCAATTTTATTTACTACAGCTCCGACCGTCGCTAGGTACAGACATGTTGACTGTAATAGTAGTATTTGATTCATGTAATTTTATTCTCCAGTTCTGGGTTCCAGTAGACAGACATGTTGTCTGTGGCAGGATGTATTTAACGTTATTTTAGCCAGATATAATGGCTGTGGAAAGATATGTTCAATACGTTGTGATCAAGAATAGTTTCTCGTGCCTGTATCAATAAAAACGCGAGTGGCATCCCAAATGAGTTATAGCTTATTCGTAGCAGCAGTTCCTTGCGAAGTTAATTTCAGCCTCAAGAAAAAGAATCCACGACCTGCGTGCTGTTTTCTGCGCTGGGGACATCATCATCATGAAGACAGCAGGTTAGTGAAGTGTACAAGAACTTATGTATTCCACACAGGGCAGTGGAAACAACTAGGCACCTCACGTGTACTGCATGCACAGTACAAATGTGCTCAGTGACACGTCATCTGCAGTAATGCAGAGGAGGTAAAGAAGGATGAAAGTATTAACACTATCTACTATCTCACTTTTATTCCTTTTTTCTTGCCGTAACTTCTTACAAAGTTGTCCCATCATATTATCAATTTCTTCTCAAGGTGTTTCAGCAAGGACACTGATAATTGCATATTTGAGCACCAGCGGCATTCAGTAAAACTTTTGGACGGTCGCGCGGTGCGACGTCCGCGGTGGCCGAAGAGGAGCTCCATCGGCGGACGGCCGGCCGCCGCGGCTGAGGTTCTCCGAACGGCGCGCCGCCGCTCACCCACCTGCGCCGGCCAGGAATGCTGTACACGGCGGAACGCCGCGGCTTTCTGCAAGCCTGGCGCTTCGGTAATTACGACATTTGCGAATGACAATAGGCTACTGACTCGGCGAAGGCCGCGCGTTGACAATATTAACGGCGGCGGCACAACACCGACAGCTGCTGACTGGTCTCCGCGCGCTATCGTAAATGGTGCCGTATCTTAGCAGCAACAAGCGGCCGCCCGCGAAACAATGACCACCCCAAAGGCGCTCGCCCCTCGAAGCGACGCCGCCAACGTGTCCTCTTTAGGCAGTCCCGCGACGCCGTCTTCCAAGCATTTCGTGTTTAGACACCGGTTCTCAGAAGTGACACATCGTGTGTGTGTCATTTTGGGCAGGTCGGTTTGTACTAACACAACAAAATTTCTAGAGAAGTTAGTGTAATGCAGAACGACACTCTGGCCGTCAGACTAAACAAGCGCGCACGGGCAGTCATCATTTATTTTTTCAGAGGTCGTGCGAGCGGACACTTCCTTGAAATCCCAGAAGGTCTTGTGTCGATGTCAGCTCAGGAATTATTGCAAACATGGAACAGGTAATTAACCCCAGACTGCAATTGAAAGTATGGGGACCGTGGCCATAAAATCATTCTTCAGACCGCAGAAACAACCAGCTCAGCATGAAAATTCTTCAAAAGTATGAACCCTTTTGCGTTTAAAATTTATTTTGTATGTGTTTGAAAAATGTTGTTGTTGTTGTGGTCTTCAGTCCTGAGACTGGTTTGATGCAGCTCTCCATGCTACTCTATCCTGTGCAAGCTTCTTCATCTCCCAGTACCTACTGCAGCCTACATCCCTCTGAATCTGCTTAGTGTATTCACCTCTTGGTCTCCATCTACGATTTTTACCCTCCACGCTCCCCTCCATTACTAAATTGGTGATCCCTTGACGCCTCAGAACATGTCCTACCAACCGATCCCTTCTTCTAGTCAAGTTGTGCCACAAACTCCTCCCCAATTCTATTCAATACCTCCTCATTAGTTATGTGATCTACCCATCTAATCTTCAGCATTCTTCTGTAGCACCACATTTCGAAAGCTTCTATTCTCTTCGTGTCTAAACTATTTATCGTCCACGTTTCACTTCCATACATGGCTACACTCCATACAAATACTTTCAGAAACGACTTCCTGACACTTAAATCTATACTCGATGTTAACAAATTTCTCTTCTTCAGAAACGCTTTCCTTGCCATTGCCAGTCTACATTTTATATCCTCTCTACTTCGACCATCATCAGTTATTTTGCTCCCCAAATAGTAAAACTCCTCTGCTACTTTAAGTGTCTCATTTCCTAATCTAATTCCCCTCAGCAACACCCGACTTAATTCGACTACATTCCATTATCCTCGTTTTGCTTTTGTTGATGTTCATCTTATATCCTCCTTTCACGACACTGTCCATTCCGTTCAACTGCTCTTCCAAGTCCTTTGCTGTCTCTGACAGAATTACAATGTCATCGGCGAACCTCAAACTTTTTATTTCTTCTCCATGGATTTTAATGCCTGCTCCGAACTTTTCTTTCGTTTCCTTTACTGCTTGCTCAATACACAGATTGAACAGCATCGGGGAGAGGCTACAATCCTGTCTCACTCCCTTCTCAACCACTGCGTCCCTTTCATGTCCCTCGATTCTTATAACTGCCATCTCTTTTCTGTACAAATTGTAAATAGCCTTTCGCTCCCTGTATTTTACCCCCGCCACCTCCAGAATTTGAAAGAGAGTATTCCAGTCAACATTGTCAAAAGCTTTCTCTAAGTCTACAAATGCTAGTTTGAAAAATAAAAGATCAGAAACTATCTTCCTTTGTGATAAAATAATATACTTGCACTATAAAAAAAAAAAAAAATCACGCTGACCGATTTTGAAAATCGGTGATGTGGGTCACATGTGTCCCATGGACCTAAGAAGATCCATGTCGTAATGAGAACCTATGGCTTACCTATGGCAATTACTGTGTCGTGTTTTTTACCAGGACGACAATTATGGAAATAAGTATAACAAATCGCTGCCAAAACACATTTCTTCTTCTGAAAATGAAAAACATGAAATATCGGCCACAAGTTTTCAACACATTTGAATACGGCTTTGACATACCAAACACTAGTGTTTTCTATATGTATGACTTTGTGAGGCATGTACGTCCTACTGCACACAAATTATGTACAAACGAGCAGAATTACTGAGATGTGTAATAATGTTTCAAAATGATGTCTGTGATTCATAAGAAAACACAATTAGTCACTTCACACTGTCTTGGAAAGGAGAAGTTGGTGATTTTGATCTGATTTTTGTGAAACAGATGTGCACTGTGCCATCTATAAACACACGCCGTTCCATTTGAGTACTCACAGCCTTCTATATATCAATCCTGTGGTCCGTAGCTTTTTTTCCCAAGTTCCTTAAGTACCTCGCTACATACTAGCATTAGAGAGATATGAGATGTAGACGTCCCAACGCTCAAAAATGTGTATAAGTTTAGTGGATCTTATATCTCATTAACCACGAAAGGTTTAAACCTAATGAAAGTACCGTAATAAAACAAATCTGTTGTTTGTTCTTTTGGCCATCAACCTAAGGTGCACCTTAAATAACAGCTGTGGCGGTTTTCCTAAAATTCATATAACCAATTGTGGAACGGCGACACAGTCTTAATTGCACCCTACATACTCAGCGATCCTACTTATATATTCATTTATATGCTTGCCCCCCCCCCCCCCCAGTTATTTACTTTACCATCCCACCAGTTACTATGTACAATGCTGATGTTGTCATATGGGATAGTTTTTTGGCGTAACTTATAAAGCGGTCTATAATATACCGATCTCAAAAGTCTATAATATGAATTATTTCAGGTGTGAACTTGAGAACCTCCAGCGACTGCGGATACTTACAATTACTTCGAAATATGTTTACTCCTCAATGAAATTTGTCACTAGTAATATGCCTATTTCCTAGGCAACAGTCCCGGTTATGGAATCAATGTTGGAAAAAAGAATATTCTACTCGTACATAAATATTTGAAGCCACTTACTTTGGACCAGAAATGTGTCCGACATTCAGAATCAAATATTGCCAATAACATGCCAGAAGCCGTAAATAGTTTAACTACAGGTTCAGCTTAAGAAGAGTCTAAAGTATTAATTCGCGGCTACGAGCTTCTGCTCCACTGATGAAATTTTTAGTGGAATCGGTATATGCATATGTTATTAATAAAATCAAACAGCGTGAGTGTTAGGTAAAATCTGACTTCTGTACTTCTTCACTGCAGGAATATGATCAATGTTAATAGTGTTGTAAACTGCTTTGTTTTTGATGGTGTGTGGTTGCAGTAATTATTTTATGCATCTCAGTGTGTTTGCACTCACATTACAGATGAAAATAGGGATCAGCTTTTTTAACTTTTTCCACGTCCATGAGGTACATTGCACTTAGGACCTGTGAAAGAAACACTAGTTTAGCTTGGTTTTTGTATATATGTATTATTTATTCATTTCACTGACATGTTCTACGCCATCAGAGTCTCCGCAGAAAATTACTACGCGATTCTTTTGCAGTGTATATTGAAATAAAGTTGTCATCATTTGTCCGCTAAATGTATGCCCGGTGAATGAATGAAAAACAAAATAATAATAAAAGAATGAGAAAATTATTTGAAATTGTTTTCGGTGTAATTCCTGTAGTGTCAATAACCAATTGCAAGCGCCACTTTTCAGTAAAGTGATCCATTATGCGTGGTTTGAAGCTAAATTATTACCAACGCGTGAGATCTTCAGCAACGTTTACGATGTTTCTTTCCCGAGTGAGAATCACACGAAGAAATGTCACTGTGGCAAACCTACCTTCGCTCATTGCTTGTGGTGTTCGGTATTTCTATGTTTCGACTGTTTCTACGATCGATATCCTCCAGGGGACTGCACCAAATCTTCGTGAAGAACAAACGTGGGAAGAAAATATAATAATTAATATTTGTAGCCTCTGTAAAGACATATATTATACAGGGTCACTAACTATTGCCACCAAGAATAACTCCTTAAGTATGATAGGAGCTGAAAAGTTTGTGGGACAAAAGTTGCATGAGACAACGGGGGCCACAATATTACGTTGGTTTTTTGTTGCTAGATGGGGTTGCTGCAGAGATATGAAGGTCAACTTTGGTTTTTTAAATGGGATGCTGTAGTTTGGTACTCATTTTATCATAGCGGCTATCGAGACGAATCCAGTGATGTGTAACAGTAAGGTCTTTGAAGGTCAACGAAGGTCAGAAAGGTGGCATGAACGTCCATTTATAGAAGGTGTTTCAAGTGATGACCATTATATCAATGCAGTGCTGCAATCTTCTTATCATGGATTGAGTGGTATTCTTTATCACATCGGCACTTATCCAAGCACATTCTCTGACAATTCTCTCTCGTATATTTTGCAAATAGTAAATTTCGCCGAATACGGCGTATCCATCTAACGTGCTATTGACATGTAAACACCATTTGACGGTTTCGAAATAAAACACTAATAGGAACGGTAAGACTGGTATCGTCGAATCAAGCGAATGTGAATGATGCATTCCTTCGAAGAAAAAGTCGATATGCTTCTCATTTACGGGAAAAGCCAACGAAATTCAACGAGAACTAGAGACTTATACGCTGAAAGATATCCTCAACGTACTCACCCTACACGTCGTTCATTTAAATATGTGTACGATAAATTGAGAACATCGTCGAATCAGGCGAATGTGGAAAGAAAGTGATTACCGGTGGGACGTTTACTACATCACAAATGACAGTCACATCGAAAATGTCACTTGACACTTCAATTTCAAACGTGAGGTTGTTTGCTACAAAATGACACATCTACGGATTTTGTAAGTTATCTCAGTAAACTTGTATATTATTCAAAAGTTGCAAAGTCCTTTTTGCCTCGCTCTGTATTTTGATTTTCTATATTTTGAAAGTGAGAGAGTAAAAATTTTCCGATCGTTATTCGATTTCTACGTTTATTTCGGGAAATAATAGGAATTAAGAACCGAAAACAAGTTCTTTCTGCGATAACTGCTATCGATACTGCTGTGGCACGCTCGTAACACTGCGACCAGTGCTCAGTGAGCGCTACAAGTGAGTGGGCGCCGCCGGGACTCGAACCGGTGTCGGGCGCCGGGCGCTGGCCCTCTGCGGCGGCCGGCGATTGAGCCGGCTAATTATTGGGTCGGCGGTGGCCTTAATGAGCGGCGGCCTTTTATTGAGCCGCCAGTTTATGGTCGGCCGGCAGACCGCAGCGCAATCTGCGCGGCGCGCCGCGGCCCCAAACCTAATAAACTGGCCGAGGCCGGCGCGGCGCTGCCCGAGCACGAGTGGCGACCCCGCCAGGACATGTGGCGGACGCGACTGCCTGTTCGCACCTGCCTCAGGTGCCGATAGGCGTGCGTGCGATGCGTGCCTTACCGAGGATGCGTGCAATCTTCTGTTTCTTTTTCCCATTTCAGTCATGCCGCTCGTTATATGTGCACGGAAAGCACACTCGTATTAATGTTTCAATGTTCAGCATGACATCACTGGCTTCTCAAAAAAATGTCGGATTTCATCTCATCCATCATGGAAATGTATACCACTTTCACTGTCTCTGGTATTTTTTTTTCTGTCAACACCGGTAGAAAAATTGCGGAATTTGTTGTGGAACATCATGGAACATTACTGTTTCACTCCCTATACGTAATCATCAGAATGGCTTCTTGTAATGGAGATGCGTTTTCTAAGCAGACAGCTGTCATTGAGTTTCACTCGGCAGAAAACCAGATCATAGCAGATATACATGGGCGCTTTCAGCACGTCTACAGAGACCTGTCAGTGAACAAAAGTACGATGAGTTGTTGGGCGAGGCGACTGTCATCATCTCAACAAGGTCACGCTATCCTACCTGATCTTCCACCTGCCATCTGGCTGCACACAGTTGTCACTCCGGCAATGTTCGAACGTGTGGACACTCTCGTTGGAGGTGATCCACAACTGGACGTCTCTGTCGGTAGTGCTGAGACACTCGTCCACCACTGGGTTCTTCGCTGCCTAACAGAAGATCATAAGGAGCAATGAAGGACCATCTCTGCAGAATTGCTTAAGCGTTACGAGGCAAATCGTGACAATTTTTGTTGTTGTTGAAGATCATCACAGGCTATAAAACGTGGGTTCTTTACTTCGAACCAGAAACAAAACGGCAGTCCATGGAGTAGCATTACACCACCTCTCCTCTGAAGAAAAAGCCACATCCTCAGCTGGTGCCGGCCACGGTGGTCTCGCGGTTCTAGGCGCGCAGTCCGGAACCACGCGACTGCTACGGTCGCAGGTTCGAATCCTGCCTCGGGCATGGATGTGTGTGATGTCCTTAGGTTAGTTACGTTTAAGTAGTTCTAAGTTCTAGGGGACTGATGACCACAGCTGTTAAGTCCCATAGTGCTCAGAGCCATTTGAACCATTTGTACCTCAGCTGGTGGAGTCATGGCGACGGTTTTACGGGACTTCGAAAGTGTTATTCGGTTTGATGTCCTCTCTCATGGTGCAACGCTCAACTCTGAAGTGTATTGTGCTACCCTCATGAAAATGAAGGAACGACTTGAGCCTGTTCGTCGCCACAAAAATGCAAACGAACTTCTCCTTCTCCGTGACAACGCAGGGCCTCACACAAGTCTGCGCACATGGGAGGAGCTCACAAAACTTCATTGGACTGTTTCTCCTCATCCACCTTACATCCCGGATCTCGCACCTTCCCGCTTCCATCTGCTTGGCCCAATGAAGGATGCACTCCATGGGAAGCAGTACGTGGATGTTGGTCACGTTACTCATAAAGCAAGATGTTGGCTATGACGCCGTCCAGTAGGCTGGTACCGTGTAGGATACAATCCCTCTCAGTATGGTGGCGTAAGGTTGTCGTATTGAGCGGAGATTATGTCGAAAATAGGGTTTTGTAGCTAAAAGAGTGGATAATAATATGGTGTATTGTAATCCTGAATAAAAGCAACCTGCTTTCAGAAGAAAAGTGTTGCATTACTTAGTGAACATCCCCTGTACATAACTGTCGCATTCATTCATTCACGATGTTCCGTGGATCTCATCAAGAAGGAGAAAGTTCAGAGAGATGGGGTAAGTTGAAGTATGCACCAACATCAATAGATCTTTAGTAGGCGTCCTGTGTTGACAATAAACTGTCACCAAACTGCAAATACGCACACAGAGCGATTTAAAGTTAAATGAACACATAAAAACATATCTTAAAAAGGAAGACTGATGCCAGACTGGGATGCACTGCAAGTATACTCAGAAACTATATCCCTTCCCGTTGCTCGCCCAATATCTGAGCATTGCTCATCAGTCTCGGACTCTTACCAGATGGAACTGATAAAAGTATGAGACAAGATACAAATTACAGCAGCATGTTTCGCCACCTTTACCAACTGCGAAAGTGTCAGCCTCCACCTGCCACTTGAGATACATCAGTAGAGTAGCAAAATAACATATTTGGCTTTTTATATGTGCTTTTATACAAGGATAGGAACTTTAATATGCTTTTGTACGAGGGTTGGAACTTTAATAGTGGCAACTATTTATTTACAGTCCTTACAAAATAGATACGTCTTTCAAAATTTTACTGACCTTAAAAGTAGTCACCAGCATTGTGTCTAACCCGTTGCCTGCGATGTGGAAGTCGTAGGATACTCTTAGCAGTGCCAGTTGTGTTGACAGTTCGAGCGGCGCGGTCTATTGCCCGACGAATTTGTAGCAGTTCTGAAGCGAATGCCGTGAAGTGTTTCCTGCAGTTTAGAAATCGAGTTGAGCTCACGAGAGCTTAAGTCAGGAGAGTGCATTAGGTGGTGTAGCACTTAGCAGTTCCAACAGTCAAACAAATCAGTTACAGCTTGCACTGTACGTGCTTGAGCATTGTCCTGCAAAATGATGATCAGGTCCTGCAGAAAGTGTCATCACTTCTGTCTCTATGCTGTTCATTTTTGTAACACAACTTACGACCAGCTTAGAGACAGAAGTGATGACACTTTCTGCAGGACCTGACCACCATTTCGCTGGACAATGCTCAAGCACGTACAATGCAAGCTGTTACTGATGTGTTTGACTGATGGGGCTGCTAAGTGCTATACCACCTACTGCGCTCCCTTGACTTAAGTCCTCATGAGTTCAACTCGATATCTAAACTGAAGGAAACACTTCACGGCATTCGCTTCAGAACTGCTACAAATTCGTCGGACAATAGACCGCGCCGTTCGAATTGTTAACACAACTGGCACTGCTTAGAGAATTCAACGACTTCCACATCGCTGGCAACATTTCGTACGAGCTGTAAATAAATAGTTGCCACTATTCAAGTTCCAACCCTCGTAGTTTAATTCTAAAATTAGTAGTAGCAGCATGGGCAGGGTGTGTGTGTGTGTGTGTGTGTGTGTGTGTGTGTGTGTGTGTGTGTGTGTGTGTGTGTGTGTGTTTGTGTGTGTGTGTGTGCGCGCGCGCTGTTGGCATTCCGCACTATCTTAACCGAGGTGCTGTGCGTGGTGTTGGGTGTTTTGCTGATAGACATAATGATCACATACTGGGGCGCGTGCCAATTGTTTAATAGGGAAAGACATAGACAGCCTGCCGTAGTGGCCGTAGTCTGGAACCGCGCGACCGCTACGGTCGCAGGTTCGAATCCTGCCTCGGGCATGGATGTGTGTGATGTCTTTAGGTTAGTTAGGTTTAAGTAGCTCTAAGTTCTAGGGGACTGATGACCTCAGATGTTAAGTCCCATAGTGCTCAGAGCCATTTGAACCATTTTGAACCAAAGACATAGACATGATAAGATTAGGGAAATAACAGGGGAAGAAATCAAACCCAAACGTCAGCTAAACAGTTGGCGGTTGAATGTCTGGCAACGGGAGAGGGACTTAAGTGACAAAGGCAGTAGGGCGTACATCTCTTTCCCAAATATCAGGTAACGCGTACGGGACGAATCATGCCAATCTCGGCCTTGGCATGGTTCATTTCCTGACTGGACACGGCTCATATCCAGTGCACGGACAGCGCGTCTCACTTGCGGATGGCAACTGCCAATGCGACGAATATGGATCGCCTGAGCACATCATGCTGTTCTGTGAGCGGTACTCACATGCACGGCGAAATATAACTGGAATCACAACAGAAAAAATATAACACACACTCAGGGACTCATACGAATGCGGACAACTAAATGAACTAACAGACAGCATCTCCAAGACAGAACACACCATCTGTAAACAAATGAAACCTTGCAGGCATAGCACACATCAAAGAGACATCTGGGTTGGTTCATATGAGGACTCCAGTACTATAGACTTCTCCAACTCCGACACAGAGGACACAATACACACACCCAGGTATAGGAACATTAAACAGAGATAAAACCGGAGAGATACGTTATCGTATAATTGCGGCCAGTTATTGTACCAGTTGCCACGTTCAACCTGTTACTGTAATAAGATATATTTTAACGTATAGCTTAAGTTAGAATAAAACACACGATAAAGCACATGAAGAAACACAATGCATAGTTTACAGTAGTAATCCTTTATCACACAATACACAAACACGATGTAGAACGTATAATCTAGTGTGGCCACTTATTGTCCCAAGCGCCACGGCAAAAACTGTGATACACAGACCTTAGTAAGTAACCCTGGTAGGCACTAAACATTGATGTCTGTCTCGAGGCCACGTTCTGAGACCCCCTCCCTGTGCAGTGCAAGTTAAGGGACCTCTCCTACTCAGTCTGACCTATCCTTTTTTATCGGTCTTCTTCAGTTTGTAAATTGATACTACAGCCAGTGCTGAACTTTTATCTACGTGGCCATTGCTGTCTGAGTCTCTTAGCAGCCTCTAACAGAGTTTCATGATGTGAAGCAGCTTAGACTAATTTTTTCGAGATCAACGGCGTATATAGGGAGCCTGCCACATCATTTTAACATGAATGGGTAACACTACTTAGCGATATAAAATTGAGCGAACAATACTATGACAAGCGAATAGAATATTTATATTTGTTAGAAGTGCAGTACGCCTGTAAAAGGGAGTCACAGACAAGATTAAATATGATCAATTGAACAGGTCTGTTCCATCGACTGGAGTCCTTACCAAGCAAGCAAGACAGCGCTACGATGTTGCCAGCAAAGTATATCTCGCATGAGGGTAATGAGAATGTTATGAGACATTTGAGTGCGTACAGAAGCATACAGATAAAATGAGCAAATAGAAGTTGACTGAAAATGGGTAATTTCAGAACTAAGTTCCCTCCACCATGTACTGCGCAGTAGTTTGCGGAGTATATACGTAGATGTAATGATAAAATCTCCTCGCGTGATCAGCCGAGTGGCAGTGGGGTGTTGTCGCAACGTTTCAGCGAGTTTCGGACCCATCATCTTCAGGCGCACACTTCTCCTGGAGATGACTGCGTGCGAAGGTCTTTGAAACGTTGCGACAAGACGCCACTACCACTCGGCTGATCACGCGAGGAGATTTTATCATTTGAATACCCCGAGAAAGTCTGTAATCACACATACGCTGTTAACAGCAGAGTTAATTGCCTTCTATTCTGTTGGTTCTGAGACTACCGACAATCATTCTTTCGACGGACCATTTGTGAAAGGAACAAGAAAAGCGGGAAAAATAGTTCTCCCAGAAGTACTCTCACACGCCATAAGGCACCTTGTGGACTATAGAAGTAGATGTAAACGTAGGTTTCAGCTGCGTGCTGCTCATTTGTATCCTGGATGTTTCTTTCTGTCCGTGACAGTTATACGTAAGCAGCGATGGAGTGTAGGTGATCTTATGTATCTCCTGGAATACCTGAGTGGGAGTCCGTGTACACGCTGTAGTGATTATGATAGTCCGTATCGTACTGTAAGGTTGTTCACTTATTCATTGTTCCATAACTGTCTGTCGTCTGTTCTTGCATGCATGGATGTGTCCAGTAGCGCCCAGAGTTCAAGCCTGGAGTCGAACGGAATTACAGGGAATACATAAGCAATGCCATAAACGCATACAGTTGAAAGTAAGTACATGACACTAGAAGCAAAAAAGTCTTACAAGGGGAGGTCGCCAATTGTGAAATTCAGATTCGATCCCTACTGCGCATAATAAAAGCTCATGGCCAGAGGTGTAATGTGGCAAAGCATCAAGATGCTCTTCTCAGCCGTTGTCGAGAAAATCGACAGTTAAAAGAAACCGTTGCGGTGAAATACTCTCTACGATTAAAGATTTTCTACAGCGTCGTGGCGCAGCGGTAAGCGCTCGGGTTCGTAATCCGAAAGTCGCCGCATCGGATCTCGCGCCATGGAACATTTTTTTTTTTAGTATTTGTTTTTTGTAATTCAAATGTACATATAAATACACACACACACACACACACACACACACACATATATATATAATTCCCGGCAAGCAGTTGCAACAATTATGCATATAACAAGTTGTTGAAAGTCGTTTGTCGTGGAAAAACTGGCGACTTCAAACATCATTATGTTTTCCGCAAACAAAGTTTTATTTCACAAATGTTATTAATCGTCTTCATAATGTTTACCACGTATAGTTAACGGAAGACGTAGAAACGATATTCTGAAACGAATACGTATAGTGTAAGTCAAACGTTCGAATTAGAATAGAATTTTTAATCGAGTGAAACCGTGACATCAACTCCGGAGACGATTGTATAATATTCCAATCCATCGTCCACCACCAATTGTCTTCTCCGATTTTTGCCGATATTATACGATACGCGTGGTATCCATCAAACCTGACGAACGATAGAACAATTTTTCAGAATATCAATCAGATGTGTTTCCCAACAGATAATTTAAAAAACAATTGTTCTTGTAGAAACGCATCGTTTATCAGATGTGCTCGATGTCGTGGTGTTTTCTGCTTTCCATGTTTCTGTGATAACTATCACTCTGGTTCGTGCGATACTCCAGCTACTTCTTGTCACTAATTGTAAATTATGTGCGAGTGTATACCGAACTTTTCAATAAATTGTATCCACTTGAATATTATTTGTGATATTGTGTTTTATTTCAAGTATTATTTTTCCACGACAAACGACTTTCAGCAACTTGCAACTGATATATATATATATATATATATATATATATATATATATATATATATATATATATTTAAAATAAAGTAATAAAAACAGTTGCATGGCGTAGGATTCCATCCGGCGACCTTCGGTTTACGAACCCGAGCGCTTACCGCTGCGCCACGACGCTCTAGGAAGTTATCAATCGTAGAGAGTATTTCACCGCAACGGTTTCTTTTAACTGTCGATTTTCTCGACAACGGCTGAGAAGTGCATCTTGGTGCTTTGCCACATTACACCTCTGGCCATGAGCTTTTATTATGCGCAGTATGAATCGAATCTGAATTTCACAATTGGCGGCCTCCCCTTGTTAGTAAACATTGATCCGCGAGATGAATGCGACTTTGTGGTTACCAACCGCCACTGACTTGATTCAATGTAAATTTCATCCCCGTCAGGAAAAGGAAACAATACTGTACAACTTTATGAACAGTTATTAGAGTTAATCTGCTAAAAGTGTAGATGTTTTGAACGAACATGACAGCGGTCACGTGACTGTACTCGTAGTAAAATGAGGTGATACGGAGTACCGCGCTTGTGCTCGGATGCAGGCCTGTACCCGTCTCCGCAGTGAGTTTCGAATCCTTTGCAACGTGCCTAGATCATTTCGAAATTCTTGACAGTGATTGACAAGTCTCTTCTCCGACTCTCCAACCGTGTGAACCTTTAATGTGTGAACTCCATGCAGTTCAGATCAGATGATATTGGAGGCCACGGTACAGATCCTCCTCGCCCAATCCATCTTTGCCCATATTGGGGCGTTAGACGTCGTCTCACCATAGCAGCAAAATGTGCCGGTGCTCCGTCATGAATGTACCACATCCTCTGGCCTTGCTCTGAGGGAACATACTCGAGCACCACGCAAAATGATGCCGCAAAAATCGAAGGTAATTCCATCTTGTGAGTTTGTTAGGTAACATGTGCGGCCAGTAAGACGATCAGCTAGTGATCCTAACTACACACTGAATGAGAAACGTCGCTGATGTGGAGTCTTGTGCAGAGCATGTGGTTTGGATCCTAGACGACTTCAAATGTGAGAATTGTGATAAACATACCATCCTGAGTGAACTCTGTTTCCTTCTATAAATAAATGTTATTATCAAACGAGGGGTTACTTACAGCTTGTTGGTATATCTATTGACAGAACATTAGTTCAGGACCAAAGTCCGCCTCACTAATACATTGTTCTCGTTAGAGTTGGTACCGGTACATTGCACTGCGATGCATCTTTCTCCAAACACTACTGCAGCTCATTCCAAGAGTTCTTGTTGCAGGTCTCCGTGTCGAGGTTCCTGGAGAGTGATCGACTGCTTCTAGCACCACATCTGCAAGGACAGGTGTAATTCGTGCAGGTCTACCCGCTCCCGCAACATGTGCAAAGCTCCCAGTTTCTCGGAGGCGTTGATGCACCCTTGTAAACGTTCGACTCTCGCGGCGCCTTCGGACAGGGTATGTTTCTCGGTAAGAAATGTTACTGTAATGTCCTACGTTACCACCAACACTCGTGCAACACAACTGACGCTTCGCAGACAGCTGACATGAGTGACACTCTGATTGTGGACTGTATTGTCGTATCCATTCTGTTCACAACTATACGCCTCGAAAATGTAAACAATGACCACAACATGGACGGGCATCCGGTGATTACAGAGAATCACCACAGTAGTGGCCGGCAACTAAGAAATAGCAATTATCTCACAGCCGGCCGGAGTGGCCGAGCGGTTCTAGGCGCTACAGTCTGGAACCGCGCGACCGCTACGTTCACAGGTTCGAATCCTGCCTCGGGCATCGATTGTGTGATCTTCCTAGGTTAGTTAGGTTTAAGTAGTTCTAAGTTCTAGGCGACTAATGACCTCAGAAGTTAAGTCCCATAGTTCTCAGAACCATTTGAACCGGAAGCCTTGCTTTTATTAAGCGATTTAAGCTGCTTTGTGACACCGAGGATATCTACTTCCATGTTTCTCATCTTGGCAATTGTTCTTGATTTGAATTCAGGAATATTTACTTCGTCGAATCCTGCCTCGGGTATGGATGTGTGCGGTGTCCTTAGGTTATTTAGGTTTAAGTAGTTCTAAGTTCTATGGGACTGATGAGCTCAGAAGTTAAGTCCCATAGTGCTCAGAGCCATTTGAACCATTTTGAATTATCTCACAAACTGTTCGTTTGCTGACCTACGTTCACTGAGATTTTAGACTTCTAGTATTATTATTAGAACACTGTCACAGTTAAGTGGAGTAAAAAATTAAGAAAATAGTGTAACGAGAACAGTAGTACGAAGGTTCGTTATGTTAACACCGTGAAAACCGCCATCCTTTCGTCAGTGTATTACGTACTCAGACTAAATGGCATATCGGAAACGCAAAGGGATGTTTCGTAGGTACAGGAGCGCCCGCGTGCACAGCTACATGCCTACTATTGAACGATGGAAGGAACATCCATCAGTTTAGAGGCTTCCTTCTCTGCGGCAGTATCTGCGCATTAAGACGTCAGGGAGGCACGCGCACGTGTGTGTGTGTGTGTGTGTGTGTATGTGTTCGTAAGGAGGAGGGTGGACTGCGTGGGCCATGAGACTCGGCCCTGACGATTGCAATTATCATAAAGCGGCGAGAAGGCGGCTGCCAGAAGAAAGGAAACGGCCCCCCTCCCCTCTCCCCCGCGGCCCACGCTGCCGCTGATAAGTAATTTTCGTGTGACAGAATTCGCCGCCACCGCAGCCACAGACTCACCGCACCGCACGCCAAGGTCCCGGAGCCACGACCTAGACATTGGTTTGCCGCCTGACGTCTGGGACAGAGCAATTTCCAGAGTCCACTCCTCGCTCAGCTGTTTACGGGCGTTACAGCTTGTAGCAGCTGTCCCCATATTCGCTCTCCGTCAGTTTTCTCGAGACATCCGCGTTCGTGGCCTGCTTTATTTGAGTGGAGGACGGAACCTCGTGCTGTATCTCGAGGGAGACTGTGTTGGGAATCGCGGTTCACGTATGTGTCGCCACCTGCCAACGTCGTTGGACTTCCAGAGCGCTCTAGGACCCTTCAGTTGAAGTAATAATTTTTCTGGCTTGCACAGCTGATTTCACAAATGGTTCAAATGGCTCTGAGCACTATGGGACATAACTTCTAAGGTCATCAGTCCCCTAGAACTTAGAACTACTTAAACCTAACTAACCTAAGGACATTACACACATCCATGCCCGAGGCAGGATTCGAACCTGCGACCGTAGCGGTTGCGCGGTTCCAAACTGTAGCGCCTAGAACCGCTCGGCCACCCCAGCCGGGGTGGACCGTGGAAGATGTCTCACAATTGCCGCGCGGGAATAGCCAAGCGGTCTGGGGGCGCTGCAGTCACGGACTGTGCGGCAGGTCCCTGCGGAGGTTCCAGTCCTCCCTCGGGCATGGGTGTGTGTGTTTGTCCTTAGGATAAATTAGGTTAAGTAGTGTGTAGACTTAGGGACTGATGACCTTAGCAGTTAAGTCCCATTAGATTTCACACACATTTGAACATTTTTTTTGCCTCACAATTATTTCAGAGGCGTTACTCAACAACAGTTACATCAAAGTCGATAAGAGCGCTGCCCGCCAAAAGCAAGGTTACACATTCGACTCCCGCCCAAGCATACAGTTGTAATGTACCATGAATTTTAAGAAAATGTATTTCACAACTACACTGACGGGAAAGAAGTCCCAACACCAAAAAACAATTAATGCAGAGTAATGAAATTTCGGGAATACATTTGTCTAGGTAACATACTTAAGTGATTAATATAGCTAGATCACAGGTTAAGGTACGGGCGAAATAAGCCATTGCAAATGTAACCGCCAGACTGTTGAATGCAAGTACCCAAACATAGATGCATTGTATTTTACAGGTGCACATATCAGCATGTGAGCTGTAGTTCCATGCCTACTGCACTTGGCCGGTCAATATAGGGACGCTTCTACAACTACTTCTACGTGATTACTCTGCTATTCACAATAAAGTGCCTGGCAGAGGGTTCAATGAACCACCTTCAAGCTGTCTCTCTACCGTTCCACTATCGAACGGCGCGCGGGAAAAGCGAGCACTTAAATTTTCCTGTGTGAGCTCTGATTTCTCTTATTTTATCGTGATGACCATTTCTCCCTATGTAGGTTGGTGCCAACAGAATGTTTTCGCAATCGGAGGAGAAAACTGGTGATTGAAATTTCATGAGAAGATCCCGTCATAACGAAAAACGCCTTTGTTTTAATGATTGCCACTCCAATTCACGTATCATGTCTGTGGCACTATCTCCCCTATTCCGCAATAATACAAAACGAACTGCCCTTCTTTGTACCTTTTAGATGTCATCCGTCAGTCCCACCTGATGCAGATCCCACACCGCATAGCAGTACTCCAGAATAGGGCGCACAAGTGTAGTGTAAGAAGTCTCTTTAGTAGATCTGTTGCACCTGCTAAGTGTTCTGCCAATGAATCGCAGTCTTTGGTGTGCTCTACCCACAACATTATCTATGCGATCGTTCCAATTTAGATTATTTGTAATTGTAATCCCTAAGTATTTAGTTGAATTTACAGCCTTCAGATTTGTGTGACTTATCGCGGTATCGAAATTTAGTGGATTTCTTTTAGTACTCATGTCAATAACTTCACACGTTTCTTTATTCAGGGACAATTGCCACTTTTCGCACGATACAAATATCTTATCTAAATCATTTTACAATTCGTTTTGGTGATCTGATGACTTTACAAAACGGTAAATGACAGCATCATCTGCAAACAATCTAAGACGGCTACTGAGATTGTCTCCCATATCGTTAATATAGATCAGGAATAATAGAGGGCACATAACACTTCTTTGGGGAACGCCGGATATTACTTCTATTTTACTCGATGACTTTCCATCTGTTACTACCTACTGTGACATTTCTGACAGGAAATTATGAATCTAGTCGCACAACTGAGGCGATATTCCATAGGCACGCAGTTTGGCTTGAAGACGCTTGTGAGCAACGGTGTCGAAAGCCTACTGGAAATCTATAAATATGGAATCAATTTGACATCACCTGTCGATAGCACTCATTACTTCATGAGTATAAAGAGCTAGTTGTGTTTTGCAGGAATGATATTTTCTCAATCCGTGCTGACTATGTGTCAGTAAGTCGTTTTCTTCGAGGTACATCATAACGTTCGAATGCAGTGTATGTTCCAAATTGCTACTGCAGATCGACGTTAGTGATATGGGTCTGTAATTCAACGGATTGCTTCTACTTCTCTTTTTGGGTATTGGTGTGACTTGAGCAATTTTGCAGTCTTTAGGTACGGATCTTTTTGTGAGCGAGCGGTTCCTCTGAGAGGAACCTGACTGGTATACAAGCTGGACTAGAAGCCTTGGCTGGCCGGTGTGGCCGAGCGGTTCTAGGCGTTTCAGTCTGGAACCACGCGATCGCTACGGTCGCAGGTTCGAATCCTTCCTCGGGCATGGATGTGTGTGATGTCCTTAGGTTAGTTAGGTTTAAGGAGTTCTAAGTTCTAGGGGACTGATGACCTCAGATGTTAAGTCCCATAGTGCTCAGAGCCATTTGAACCCGAAGCCTTGCCTTTATTAAGTGATTTAAGCTGCTTTGCGACACCGAGAATATCTACTTGTATGTTTCTTATCTTGGCAGTTTATTCTTGATTTGAATTCAGGAATATTTACTTCGTCTTCTTTTGTGAAGGAGTTTCGGAAAACCGTGTTTAATAACTGTGCTTTAGTGGCACTGTCATTAGTTACTTCACCGTTGTTATCGCGCAGTGAAGGTATTGATTGCGTCTTGCCACTGGTGTGCTTTATGTATGACCAGAATCTCTTTGGGTTTTCTACCAGATTTCGAGACAGAGTTTCGTTGTGGAAATTATTAAAAGCCTCTCAGAATGAAGTACGCGCTATATTTTGAACTTCTGCAAAAGTTTGCATTCTTTTAAATTTGGCATGCTTTTTTCACTGCTTCTGCAACAGCGATCTGACCCGTTTTGTGTACCATGGGGGATCAGTACCATCACTTATTAATTTACGTGGTATATATCTCTCAGTTACTGTCGATACTATCTCTCTGAAATCATTCCACAACGTTTCTACTCTTACATGAGCAGAACGGAAGGAGTGCAGACTGTCTCTTAAAACTGCGTTAAGAGCATTTTTATCAGCCTTCTTAAATAGATATACTTAGCGTTTCTTTTTGATGGTTGTAGGTGTTACGGTATTCAACCTAGCAGCAACTGTCTTGTGATCGCTGATCTCTGTATTCGTCACGATACTCACTATTTATCCAGGATTATTTGTTGCTAAGAGGTCAAGAATACTTTCGCAACCATTTACACTTCGAGTGGGCTCATGAACTAATTGTTCAAAATATTTTTCTGAGAAAGCATTCAGTACAATTTCGGATGACGTTTTATGCCTGCCGCCGGCTTTAAACGTATAATTTTTCCAGAATATCGAGGGTAGATTGAAGTCACCACCGACTATAATTGTATGAGTGGGGTACCTATTTGAAATGAGACTCAAGTTTCTTTGAACTGTTCAGCAACTATATCTTCTAAGTCGGGGGTCGGTAAAACGATCCATTTAATAGTTTAGACCGATTGTCCAGCATAACCTCTACCCATACTACTTCGCAGGAATTATCTACTTCAATTTCAGTACAAGGCAAACTACTTCTGATGGCAATGAATACTCCACCACCAACTGTACTTAATCTATCCTTTCTGTACACTGTCACATCGTTATAAGAAATTTCGGCTGAACTTATTTCCGACTTTAACCAGCTTTGCGTACCTATAACTACTTGAGCTCCAGCGCTTTCTATTAGGGCTTGGAGCTCTGGTTCCTTTCCAACACACCTACTACAATTTGCAACTACAATACCGATCGTTTCTCCAACTAACTTACTGTGTTTTACCTGCCTGCTTTTAGATGGACACCCTTTATGTGGTTCCCCGAGACCCTCTAACCTAAAAAACCGCCAAGTCCCTTTCACACAGCCCCTGCTACCCGTGTAGCCGCTTCCTGTGTGTAGTGGACTCCTGATCTATTAAGCGGAACCCGGAAACCCACCACCCGATGGGGCAAGTCAAGTTTTCTGCAGCCTACACAGTCTCAGAACCGCCTGAGGCTCTGACTCAGACCCTCCGCTCGGTTCTGCACCAGAGGACCACAGTCGGTTCTATGGACGACGCTGCAGATTGTGTATTCCGCCTTAATCTCGCAAGCAAGATTGGCAGTCTTTACCATTTCTTCTAGCCGCCCAAAACCAGACAGAATCTCTTCTCATACAAAGCAACTCTCGCCATGGGTACCAACATAAGCCATGACCCGTGGTCTTGGGGTAGCTTCTTTGATTCATAATCAAAACGTCTTCGGTCGCGGGTTCGATCCCCACCACTGCCTAAATTTTGATAAATAATCAACGGCCGAAGACTTCCGGCATAAGAAGTCAGCCTCATTCTGCCAACGGCCTTGTCAAAGAGGGCGGAGGAGCGGATGGGGGTTCAGGGCACTCTCTTGTCCTAGGGGTGGGAAATTGCCCCTAAAGGCGGAAGAATCAGCAATGATCAACGACATGAGGATGCAGAAGGCAATGGAAACCACTGCATTAAAGACACGTAACGTGTATCCACACAGAACATGTGGCCTGTAATTGAAGAAGTGTCATGATGATCTCTCCATTGGCAAAAGATTCCGGAATAGTCCCCCATTCGGATCTCCGGGAGGGGACTGCCAAGGGGGAGGTTACCATGAGAAAAAGATTGAATAATCAACGAAAGGATTACGTTCTACGAGTCGGGGCGTGGAATGTCAGAAGCTTGAACGTGGTAGGGAAACTAGAAAATCTGAAAAGGGAAATGCAAAGGCTCAATCTAGATATAGTAGGGGTCAGTGAAGTGAAGTGGAAGGAAGACAAGGATTTCTGGTCAGATGAGTATCGGGTAATATCAACAGCAGCAGAAAATGGTATAACAGGTGTAGGATTCGTTATGAATAGGAAGGTAGGGCAGAGTGTGTGTTACTGTGAACAGTTCAGTGACCGCAGACCAACACCGACAACGATAGTTCAGGTATACATGCCGACGTCGCAAGCTGAAGATGAACAGATAGAGGAAGTGTATGAGGATATTGAAAGGATAATGCAGTATGTAAAGGGGACGGAAATCTAATAGTCATGGGCGACTGGAATGCAGTTGTAGGGGAAGGAGTAGAAGAAAAGGTTACAGGAGAATATGGGCTTGGGACAAGGAATGAAAGAGGAGAAAGACTAATTGAGTTCTGTAACAAGTTTCAGCTAGTAATAGCGAATACCCTGTTCAAGAATCACAAGAGGAGGAGCTGTACTTGGAAAAGGCCGGGAGATACGGGAAGATTTCAATTAGATTACATCATGGTTAGACAGAGATTCCGAAATCAGATACTGGATTGTAAGGCGTACCCAGGAGCAGATATAGACTCAGATCACAATATAGTAGTGATGAAGAGTAGAATGAAGTTCAAGACATTAGTCAGGAAGAATCAATACGCAAAGAAGTGGGATACGGAATTACGAGGGCAGTTCAATAAGTAATGCAACACATTTCTTTTCTGAAACAGGGGTTGTTTTATTCAGCATTGAAATACACCAGGTTATTCCCCAATCTTTTAGCTACACAACACTATTTTTCAACGTAATCTCCATTCAATGCTACGGCCTTACGCCACCTTGAAATGAGGGCCTGTATGCCTGCACGGTACCATTCCACTGGTCGATGTCGGAGCCAACGTCGTACTGCATCAATAACTTCTTCATCATCATCCGCGTAGTGCCTCCCACGGATTGCGTCCTTCATTGGGCCAAACATATGGAAATCCGACGGTGCGAGATCGGGGCTGTAGGGTGCATGAGGAAGAACAGTCCACTGAAGTTTTGTGAGCTCCTCTCGGGTGCGAAGACTTGTGTGAGGTCTTGCGTTGTCATGAAGAAGGAGAAGTTCGTTCAGATTTTTGTGCCTACGAACACGCTGAAGTCGTTTCTTCAATTTCTGAAGAGTAGCACAGTACACTTCAGAGTTGATCGTTTGACCATGGGGAAGGACATCGAACAGAATAACCCCTTCAGCGTCCCAGAAGTCTGTAACCATGACTTTACCGGCTGAGGGTATGGCTTTAAACTTTTTCTCGGTAGGGAAGTGGGTGTGGCGCCACTCCATTGATCGCCGTTTCGTTTCAGGTTCGAAGTGATGAACCCATGTTTCATCGCCTGTAACAATCTTTGACAAGAAATTGTCACCCTCAGCCACATGACGAGCAAGCAATTCCGCACAGACGGTTCTCCTTTGCTCTTTATGGTGTTCGGTTAGACAACGAGGGACCCAGCGGGAACAAACCTTTGAATATCCCAACTGGTGAACAATTGTGACAGCACTACCAACAGAGATGTCAAGTTGAGCACTGAGTTGTTTGATGGTGATCCGTCGATCATCTCGAACGAGTGTGTTCGCACGCTCCGCCATTGCAGGAGTCACAGCTGTGCACGGCCGGCCCGCACGCGGGAGATCAGACAGTCTTGCTTGACCTTGCGGCGATGATGAAACACGCTTTGCCCAACGACTCACCGTGCTTTTGTCCACTGCCAGATCACCGTAGACATTCTGCAAGCGCCTATGAATATCTGAGATGCCCTGGTTTTCCGCCAAAAGAAACTCGATCACTGCCCGTTGTTTGCAACGCACATCCGTTACAGACGCCATTTTAACAGCTCCGTATAGCGCTGCCACCTGTCGGAAGTCAATGAAACTATACGAGACGAAGCGGGAATGTTTGAAAATATTCCACAAGAAATTTTCGGTTTTTTCAACCAAAATTGGCCGAGAAAAAAAAATGTGTTGCATTACTTATTGAACTGCCCTCGTACTAAGGAATGACGAGATACGTTTGAAGTTCTCTAACGCTATAGATACAGCAATAAGGAATAGCGCAGTAGGCAGTACAGTTGAAGAGGAGTGGACATCTCTAAAAAGGGCCATCGCAGAAGTTAGGAAGGAACACATAGGTACAAAGAAGGTAGCTGCGAAGAAACCATGGGTAACAGGAGAAATACTTCAGTTGATTGATGAAAGGAGGAAGTACAAACATGTTCCGTGCAAATCAGGAATACAGAAATACAAGTCGCTGAGGAATAAAATAAATAGGAAGTGCAGGGAAGCTAAGACGAAATGGCTACAGGAAAAATGTGAAGACATCGAAAAAGATATGATTGTCGGAAGGACAGACAACATACAGGAAAGTCAAAACAACCTTTGGTGACATTAAAAGCAACGGTGGTAACATTAAGAGTGCAACGGGAATTCCACTGCTAAATGCAGAGGAGAGAGCAGATAGGTGGAAAGAATACATTGAAAGCCTCTATGAGGGTGAAGATTTGTCTGATGTGATAGAAGAAGAAACAGGAGTCGATTTAGAAGCAATAGGGGATCCAGTATTAGAATCGGAATTTAAAAGAGCTTTAGAAGACTTACGGTCAAATAAGGCAGAAGGGATAGATAACATTCCATCAGAATTTCTAAAATCATTGGGGGAAGTGGCAACAAAACGACTATTCACGTTGGTGTGTAGAATATATGAGTATGGCGATATACCATCTGACATTCGGAAAAGCATCATCCACACAATTCCGAAGACGGCAAGAGCTGACAAGTGCGAGAATTATCGCACAATCAGCTTAATAGCTCATGCATCGAAGCTGCTTACAAGAATAATATACAGAAGAATGGAAAAGAAAATTGAGAATGCGCTAGGTGACGATCAGTTTGGCTTTAGGAAAAGTAAAGGGACGAGAGAGGCAATTCTGACGTTACGGCTAATAATGGAAGCAAGGCTAAAGAAAAATCAAGACACTTTCATAGGATTTGTCGACCTGGAAAAAGCGTTCGACAATATAAAATGGTGCAAGCTGTTCGAGATTCTGAATAAAGTAGGGGTAAACTATAGGGAGAGACGGGTCATATACAATATGTACAACAACCAAGAGGGAATAATAAGAGTGGACGATCAAGAACGAAGTGCTCGTATTAAGAAGGGTGTAAGACAAGGCTGTAGCCTTTCGCCCCTACTCTTCAATCTGTACATCGAGGAAGCAATGATGGAAATAAAAGAAAGGTTCAGGAGTGGAATTAAAATACAAGGTGAAAGGATATCAATGATACGATTCGCTGATGACATTGCTATCCTGAGTGAAAGTGAAGAAGAATTAAATGATCTGCTGAACGGAATGAACAGTCTAATGAGTACACAGTATGGTTTGAGAGTAAATCGGAGAAAGACGACGGTAATGAGAAGTAGTAGAAATGAGAACAGCGAGAAACTTAACATCAGGATTGATGGTTACGAAGTCAATGAAGTTAAGGAATTCTGCTACCTAGGCAGTAAAATAACCAATGACGGACGGAGCAAGGAGGACATCAAAAGCAGACTCGCTATGGCAAAAAAGGCATTTCTGGCCAAGAGAAGTCTACTAATATCAAATACCGGCCTTAATTTGAGGAAGAAATTTCTGAGGATGTACGTCTGGAGTACAGCATTGTATGGTAGTGAAGCATGGACTGTGGGAAAACCGGAACAGAAGAGAATCGAAGCATTTGAGATGTGGTGCTGTAGACGAATGTTGAAAATTAGGTGGACTGATAAGGTAAGGAATGAGGAGGTTCTACACAGAATCGGAGAGGAAAGGAATATGTGGAAAACACTGATAAGGAGAAGGGACAGGATGATAGGACATCTGCTAAGACATGAGGGAATGACTTCCATGGTACTAGAGGGAGCTGTAGAGGGCAAAAACTGTAGAGGAAGACAGAGATTGGAATATGTCAAGCAAATAATTGAGGACGTAGGTTGCAAGTGCTACTCTGAGATGAAGAGGTTAGCACAGGAAAGGAATTCATGGCGGGCGGCATCAAACCAGTCTGTAGACTGATGACCAAAAAAAAAAGAGCCATGACCTGCAGTTGGCTGCACTCTGTACTCTTGATGGCATCCAGAAGCACCCTTTTCACATCTGGAATGACTCCCCCCGGTATGCACATGGAGTTCACGCTGGCTACCTTCCCCTCCTTGGCCATGTTCCTGAGGGGCTGCATTACGCGCCGAACGTTGGAGCTCCCAACTACCAGCAAACCCACCTCTGTGAAGGCCCAGACCTTGCGGGCCGAGAAAGTTCCTGTGGAACAGGGTGGACGACTGCATCCGTCTTAGAGAGATCGTCAGCCACAGATAATACACGAAACCTGCTCGAGAAACGAACCGCGGAGGCCCTACGATCGGCCCCTCGGAAAGTTTTTCGCTGCCTGCCAGACTTTGGAATGATCTCCCACTCGACCACGGGTGAGGGGTCAACCTCAGTGCAGGTAGTACACGGGGAGGTCACAGCAGTGGAGCGATAGGAGGACACGTGGGACTTGCTCGACGTACCTCGCATCCCTGCGTCCGATCCTCCACAGTGACGACCCGTGGCAGCAGCCTCAAGCTGTGTGACGGAAACCAACGCAGCCTGAAGCTGTGAGCGAAGGGTCACCAACTCAGCTCGCATCTGTACACAGCAATCACAGTTCCTATCCATTACTGCAGTCGCTCCTGTTTTGAAGCTCGTAAAAATTTTTAACAAATGAACAGTGTACTCGGTTTATTACCAACATGAATTCGAAGTGCTCTCTCACTAACGGTATAAACGACACTGAGCAACACTAACCAAAACAAGGGTCGATAACAATGGCGGTACTGTATGCTACGCTGTTATTAAAATAAAAGTTTGTGCCTAGTAGGCACTCGAACACGAAAGAAATTACAAAAGTAAACTAGTAACTAAACAGATAACTGAAAATAATTCGCTCGTGTTTGAAGCTCGTAAAAATAGATAACAAGCGAACGGTGTATTCGCCTTATTAACAGCAGGAACACGAGGTGATCGCTCTCTGACGGTCCATTCGACAGCTTAATGCTGTTTATGGATGACACTGGAGTTATTGTGCGATGATGTCCCATATGACGATCGAAGACAGATCTGGTAATTGAGCGAGCCATTCGAAACTCTGTAGACCATGTTACGTTACAACGGTAGTAGTGAGCGAGCATTAACCTGTTGGAAAACAACCCCTGGATTACTATTCCTGAATGGTAGCACAACAGCTCGAATCACCAGATTTGCAGTCAGGGTGCGTGGAATAAACACAAGAGTGCACCTGCTGCCGTACGAAATCGCAGCCCAGGCCACAAATCCAGGTGCCTGAGCAGTATGTCAACCACGCAGACAAGCCGGCCGCTGTGGCCGAGCGGTTCTAGGCGTTTCAGTCCGGAACCTCACGACCGCTACGGTCGCAGGTTCGAATCCTGCCTCGGGCATGATTGTGTGTGACGTCCTTAGGTTAGTCAGGTTTAAGTAGTTCTAAGTTGCAGGGGCCTGATGACCTCAGATGTTAAGTCCCATAGTGCTGAGAGCCATTTGAATCACGCAGACAAGTGGGGTGCAGGCCCTCAGCTGGTCTCCTTCTTACAAATACACGGCCACCACTGACATATCAGGTGTTCCCCAGGGAAGCGTCCTGAGACCTCTGCTGTTACTGATCTATATAAATGACCTGGGTGACAATCTGAGCAGTTCTCTTAGGTTGTTCGCAGATGATGCTGTAATTTACCGTCTAGTAAGGTCATCCGAAGACCAGTATCAGTTGCGAAGCGATTTAGAAAAGATTGCTGTATGGTGTGGCAGGTGGCAGTTGACACTAAATAACGAAAAGTGTGAGGTGATCCACATGAGTTCCAAAAGAAATCCGTTGGAATTGGATTACTCGATAAATAGTACAATTCTCAAGGCTGTCAATTCAACTAAGTACCTGGGTGTTAAAATTACGAACAACTTCAGTTGGAAAGACCACATAGATAATATTGTGGGGAAGGCGAGCCAAAGGTTGCGTTTCATTGGCAGGACACTCAGAAGATGCAACAAGTCCACTAAAGAGACAGCTTACACTACACTCGTTCGTCCTCTAATAGAATATTGCTGCGCAGTGTGGGATCCTTACCAGGTGGGATTGACTGAGGACATCGAAAGGGCGCAAAAAGGGCAGCTCGTTTTGTATTATCACGTAATAGAGGAGAGAGTGTGGCAGATATGATACGCGAGTTGGGATGGAAGTCATTAAAGCAAAGACGTTTTTCGTCGCGGCGAGATCTATTTACGAAATTTTAGTCACCAACTTTCTCTTCCGAATGCGAAAATATTTTGTTGAGCCCAACGTACATAGGTAGGAATTATCATCAAAATAAAACAAGATAAATCAGAGCTCGAACAGAAAGGTTTAGGTGTTCGTTTTTCCCGCGCGCTGTTCGGGAGTGGAATGGTAGAGAGATAGGATGATTGTGGTTCGATGAACGCTCTGCCAAACACTTAAATGTGAAATGCAGAGTAATCATGTAGATGTAGAGCAGAACCAACTTTCACCAGAGGACTCAACATGTCTCCTCCCTGCCCTACAATGATCTCTCGCTTGACATCACTGAGGCCGCAAATGGTGATGGTTTGATGTCAGTGGAATGCACGCGACATGGTTGTCTGGCTCGGAGCCGTCCTTGAAATAGCCGATTTGTAACAGTTCGTTGTCACTGTCATGCTAACTGCTACTCAAACTGCAGCTGCACATGCAGTGCAATGCGCCAGAGGCATACACCGAACACGATGGTCTTCCCTCTCAGCCGGCCGTTGCGGCCGAGCGGTTCTAGGCGCTTCAGTCCAGAACCGCGTGACCGCTACGGTCGCACGTTCGAATCGTGCCTTGGGCATGGATGAGTGTGATGTACTTAGGTTAGTTAGGTTTAAGTAGTTCTAAGTTCTAGAAGACTGATGACCTCAGATGTCAAGTCCCATAGTGCTCAGAGCCATTTGAACCATCTTCCCTCTCAGTAGTGCCACGAGGCCGTCCAGAACCCGGTTTCTTGCGACCGCACATTCTCATGAACACCAACCAAGCCATCAATCATGTGCAGTGGCGACATTCCTGTCGCGTCCTTCTGCAATATCGCAGAAGGAACATCCAGCTTCTCGTCGCTCTACTGCATGACTTCGTTTAAACTCAGTGAGGTGTTGATAATAGTGATTTTGTCGCTTTAAAGGCATTCTTGACTAACATCGACTCACCACCACCACCAATCTCAAAGTAACTAACCCTCGCGACCGTTCGGCGTTCATTTAAACCAAACCTGATTTGCAACCTCATAGCGGCGGTACTAGCGCCCTCTTATGCGACTGATGCGAAATTTGAACGGACGTCGCCTTTCAGATGTAGAAACAGGTTTACGAACTTTCGCTTAAGTCGCACAGCTCTTTCTTTGTTATGCAGTTTTTTTTCCGTCATTGTATTTTGTAAACAGGGAAGCTGTATAGAATGAGTTGTTTTTCAAAAAAAGGAAATAAATAAGCCGTTATAAGTAGACTGGTGTGCGTTTGGTGAACTGAAATAGTAATTTCAAAAATAAGCTTTCGACGGTTCTGGAAAAGAAAGATTACAAACAGTGTGCATTATTAGTGAAGAGTGGTATTTTTAGACGAAAACCACTAAAAAGTGACACAGTGCTCAGCTTTCTATGTGGAGATGTATGTTGATAACTATTGGGAGTGGCAGGAAAACATACAAATGGAACGGGGGACGGTCTGCAGTGGTAAAGTAGCTGCTCCAAGGAAGATCTGTACTTGGATTTACAAGAATTAGATGACAGCCAGGTGACATTAGAAAACTGGAAAGAGCAAGATGCATGTAAGTAGCTGAAAAACGAGACTTTTACCCAGAAGTGTATGGTCCTGTTATAGATGGTCATCCCACAACATAATGTTTTTTATAGCTGTCTCCATAATGTGATGTTTAAAGCTTTCCCCGCGTACTGATTGTTCCATAAAAACACGGGAGAACTGCCGGATATCAGTAACGTCCTGCCACGATATTTCGGCGCAGAGTCTTCTGGCCATCTTCAGGTGAGTGCCACTGTAGTAGTACCGCTCAGTGTAGTGGTGCTACTACAGTGGCACTCACCTGAAGATGGCCAGAAGACTCTGCGCCGAAATATCGTGGCAGGACGTTACTGATATCCGGCAGTTCTCCTGTGTTTTTATGGAACTGTCTCCATAATCTTCAAAACAATGACTGTGACAATCAATACCCGATTTGTAGGTCCTCACTGTGACAACAACTACAACTAGTCTGTCCAAAAAGTCTCGATATTGGATTGATAAAAATGGATAAAGGATAAGCTGCTGGTATTGGTGCTTCAGGTGTTCTACACAGTCTCCCCCCCCCCCCCCCCCCCACTCCTCACCAATTTCAGTACAGTGCAACATTGAGACAACCATATGAAACGGGCAGTAAAGTCTTACTTTGATAAGTTGTTCAGCGCCCCCCCCCCCCCCCCCCCGTAACATTGTCTTCATATCGGTTACGTCGTCAAAGCGTTGCCTCTTCATGTTACTTTCTATACTTTTGTCGTTTAGTGGTAGGTTCGTATTAATATTACCAAGTCTCGTCACCCGGGATGGCTTTTTCCAGAGAAGAATTCTGCACTTTTTGTATTTCAATTAAGTCGTGACAGGCGTTCATGTGTTGTTGTTTTTGTTCTGGAATGAAAGTGTCCTGGAGAAACCATGCACACTCTTTGCTCTTATGATGAATGTCTTGAACACATGATTTAGAAATGATGCTCCATTGCGATTTGTGGCACAAAAAAGTTGACACTCTACAGCGGCATGTTCACTATTTAACACTGCCTGCTTACAACTGATCGAATGGATATCTGTTGTTTACAGTTGTTAGTTCAAGCTGCCACCGTATCTACTGCACTGATGTCGTTTATACGTCAAAAATAAAATCATTTTTGGAACTGTTTTAGACGGACGTTGTATAATTTTTTAATATTATTTTCGTATGATGTATACAGTTTCCTAATTTTGGGAATTTAATTTTAATTTTGCTGTGGTGGCTCTATTTTCATGCCAAGAAAGTAAAACATTATGTATTATTGACAGTACTAGTCCTTCAGCTGTCTGTATTTTAATTATTGTTTTGTTCGATTTATTTAGGCTTGCCGTCTCCACGTTGAGAATCAATTCACGCAGTAGTTAATTTTGTGACTCGCTAGACAATCAGCGATAATGAAAACTAAGTTTTAATTAATTAGTAGTTAATTAAGAACGTGACGTAAGCGCAGCTTTTGGAATTAAGTGAAGAAGTATGAAAGTACTCCACCTGAAGGAAAGGAATAGAGATTACTATTCTTTTGGTACGAATTATTGTCTTAGATCACACTTCGAACACTATAATCTTAAACCACGCTAATTTTACAGTACTTAAGAATCTATTAACTATAACGTAATAAGTATATAGTTAGTGACACAAATAATGACTCCAATTGTTCTCTCAAAACCACATTTGCTCGATATGAAATAGTTAATGCTTTCGAAGAAAATAAGAAGAATGGCGGTATAAATATAAATAGTCTTTGTCTCCTAAGGTAGATTTAGCAGCCTTCCCAAATAGCACATTCAGCTTTCGGTTACGTCGAGAATACTTCACATAACGTACATAGATTAAGCCTTTAAGCCAACGAAAGAGGGTAAAATTCAATCATTTTCCATCTCCACCATATCAACTGTGCAAGAAATAGCTGCTCAAGTCTCTCAGTTTTCACCGTAAAGGATACTCTAAACTGTGTTAGCAGCAGACTGCGAGAGCAGCAAAACTGTAGTCAGAAAAAAAACTGTCGACAGGGGTTTCTCGGTGGAGTTGGAGCGGCGACCTTGTATTGTTTCAAAAAGAGTGGCGCAAGCCATTGTGTGTGTGTTGTTTGGGATTCACTGCGCAGTGCCCCCGGCCTACGCAAATACTAGCAACAGGCGGCGTATCACAAGAGAACCGTCAAGTCACTAAGTTAATAAGGACCTACTCCGCACTGACATTGTCTCTTGATTCATCGAAGAGGCAAATACGTTTCTGATGTGATATAAATGTTGGACTTACAGTTTTCGCAGTAGGTTCGTATTAATATCACCAATAAAGCTAAGTACTGACAAAGTTATTTGTGCATTGTTATAAAGTTATTGAATTTAATAGTTTTCAGCAGTGTTTCGTGCAGTTTGTGGCGAAATAACGATTTAGTAAACTTTTGGAAACGTTCTTTTTTAGAGTTTTCTGTGCGTGAAATCGTTTAGTAACTCCCGTGCTTTATTTTTCAGCTGAGGTCTCTTATCGTTTCTAGTGAAGTGTTTCAGTAAAATTTTCATTCAGGGTTTTGACTTCATTGAGTGTTCCAGTGGCCGCTTGTTTTTGGTTTTAGCTAATAATTTTGTGAAGTTTTCTTGGTATTCGTATTAGCTGTGGTGTAGTAGTTTTAATACAAGTGGTGACTTTCCTAGTAGACAGAGAATTTCGAGACTGCTACTGTTAGTTCTATAAATTGTTCTACTGGTGTAACTGATATTAGGTAACGTAGACGTATAGTTTTTCTCAGCAACAGTAAAATTTTACCATGAGTGTGAAGAGTGGGCTCTGTCGTAGGTTTGTGGGATTTGTTCAAAGTATTTTCATCGGGAGGGAGGGGGGGGGGATGCAGTGAGGATGCCAGTGGGCATTCTGGCGAGATTCTCACCTGGGAATGCAGAATGTGTAGTAGAAATAAGTTGATAGAGAAGCAGGAGCGTAAAATCTGTGCCCTTCAGGTGCAGTTACAACGCGCAAAGGAGGAACTAGATAGGTTGAGGAGGGTGAAGGGTGGTGGGTAATGGGATCTGGCAGTTGGCAAGAAGGCAGCTAGGAGGAGGAGGTATTCAGACAGTTATACTTTGCGTGTCTGCAATAGATTTGACCAACTGTCGGAGTTGAGTGGAGAGGGGACTCTTGTAGCTGTAGATGTAGGGAACATGCAGCAGTCCTCAGCAGTTGGGAGGCCTAGGTCAGTTGCAGAGTCTATCAGAAAGGAGAAGGTTCTGCTGCTAGGTAGTTCCCACGGTAGA
This sequence comes from Schistocerca serialis cubense, assembly GCF_023864345.2. Classification (NCBI taxonomy): domain Eukaryota; kingdom Metazoa; phylum Arthropoda; class Insecta; order Orthoptera; family Acrididae; genus Schistocerca; species Schistocerca serialis. Next base: position 79,895,019 of record NC_064646.1, on the reverse strand, counting down.
GCTGTGGGTCACCAGTTGAAGGAAGTGTTGGGGAGTGAGTACCAGGTCACCAGCATTGTGAAGCCTAGTGCAGGGTTGGCTCAGGTGACTGATAGCATAGGGGATCTGTGTAGGAATTTTATGAAGGAGGATCAGGTAGTGATAGTGGCTGGAGCAGGGGACAGTCTTGATAGGGACAGGGAATATGATGTAGGTGGTGAGCTGGTAAATATAGTTACTCAAACTGTTTCCGCGAATATAAAAAACTTGATAAATTTGTCGTTTATTCATGTGTAGCAGTTAACAGTAAACTTGAGAGAGTAACAAAGATTCTCAACAAACTACTGGGGCAGACACAACAAGATGGGCAATATGCGTCACGCAGAGGAGTGCCGTTGAAATGACGAGAGCGTACGTTGCAAGAAAAGTCAGATAAGATACTCCTTCTTCCCACATATGTGTCGGGATTTTACCACGAAGAGGAGGAGGAGGATATCAGTGCTTAACGTCCCGTCGACACCGAGGTCATTAGAGACGGAGCGCAAGCTCGGGTGAGGGAAGGATGGAGAAGGAAATCGGCCGTGCCCTTTCAAAGGAACCATCCCGGCATTTGCCTGAAACGATTTAGCGAAATCACGGAAAACCTAAATCAGGATGGCCGGAGACGGGATTGAACCGTCGTCCTCCCGAATGCGAGTCCAGTGTGCTAACCACTGCGCCACCTCGCTCGGTACCACGAAGAGGAAGCTAATAAATTAGAGCGTATACTGAGCCGTTTTTCCCAGGAACAGTTCGCAAATGGATACACGGGCGGTGCAAAATGAGAGTGGCATGTTTTCTGTCTGTACATTTTACAACAGTTCGCCCTTTTTGGGCTTATTTTGTTGCTAGTTATTTTATTTTACTTTATTGCACCACCCACTTCCTAAGTGACATATACGTTTAAATCCAATGCAGCCATTCGAAATCAGTATTGTTTTGATGATGATTGTCTTTTCTCTTACATCTCGTTGCAGAATATGACACAAGTAATGAATAAAAAACCTACTGTCTGCTGTCCACAAAATATTTGCCTTTTGGAAACGCAAGCTTAGAGAGATGCTGGAGGAGGGCGAATGTATGAATCCGAAACGGGGAAACTATGTCGGGAAATGACTCAGTCGAAAGTCATAAGCGATTGCAGGAAATTTGAAGTTCCCAGGTACACAAGTATTGTGATGTCTTTATGCACACCTTGAGAAAGATGCTACATTCCACAAGAGTTCTTCAAAGTGGAGTCTACCAGACTCTATGAAGGCAAAACACTGGCTACGTACTGTGATTCTCAGTTAGTCTCTGAGAATAGCATCCTTGGCCTTGAGTGAGGGCAGGCGCCAGGTGTACCAATACAAAAGCACGGAGCGGGCTGGAATCCTAATTTTGCGAAAGCTGCCCCTCCTAATGAGAATCACTGACACCTCATGCCGACAACCAGGAACTGTGACTACTCCGTGGTGTCCTTCGTAGTGAGAAAAATGCAAGGTTTTCCTCCCAGCCACACATATTCAGTACACTCAATAAAATAACCACGAAAGAGCAGCAGAAAATGAAACGACATCGCACGGCGATATGTGAGATTCAAGTCACAAGTTAAAGATTATTGCAGTTTCGTTCAGATCGTTCAAGTCTCTAAGGGGTTCGTTAGGGGTTCATTACTATTCGCTAGCGCACTTGAGCAGATGTAATTTCGCTGGATTCCTCACGCGCTGACTGCGGTATGGAATATCTATGCTACAATAGAGTCGCAGGTCAGAGCAGTGTTGGCAGTACGTAGAGTTTAGTAGCTCGCAGAGAGCTGTCGTGTTTTGTAACTCTCACAGAGCACTTGAGTTCTGGAATTCGGACAGGGCAGTCCAGCAGTTGACTTGTGTTGGACCGGTCGTGCAGAACGATGGCAGTGCCTGAGCGATGTAATACAAGGTAAAAAAAAAAAAAAAAAATGTTCTTAGTTGCCGCGCGCATATGCTAATTGCCCCAACTGATTTAACCACAAGTGTAACGTTAAAGTCCCATGTAATTCCTTGCAGAAGTGTTTCAATAATAACTTTTGTTCTGAAGAAAACTTTTGCGAATCATTTATCTGAGTTTAAAGATTTTGCGAATTTTTTCCTGTGCATACTCAAGTTGGTCAAGCAAAAGAAAATCAGTTGTTTTTCTACAAGTGAAAATCTAGTGGCCAACATTGCACTTGGCTGTGCCAAAAATTTCTTATAAGAGCAGATATAAAGATAGCGTTATCCGGCGACATCATTGTGAGGTAAGAATTTTTCAGTTTATTCAGGATGGTTTCACAGGGCCATGACGCAGCGCTGCTGACGTCTAAACTTATTAATTTCGATATGCAGTCAGTCTTTAATGGAAGGTCACATTAAAACTTGAAATTTTATTATTGGAAAGAAGTTTTTCTATTGGGAACTTAAACGAGATCTTTTTCTGTTGGGAGGTTGCACTAAATGTGAATATTATAATTATTTTTCTGTTGGGAGGTTACACTTGTAGACATCCGGGCAGGATAGTATTTTGAGAATTTTCTGAGAAGTAGTCAGCTATATATCTGCTCTTATTTATCTAGTGTTAAATGTAGGTTGCATTTGGCGCAACGCATTTACTAATTTGTCACTCCTTTTTCACAGATCATTGGCAATTATTGCTCTTTGTTGTCATTGTACACTCCTGGAAATGGAAAAAAGAACACATTGACACCGGTGTGTCAGACCCACCATACTTGCTCCGGACACTGCGAGAGGGCTGTACAAGCCATGATCACACGCACGGCACAGCGGACACACCAGGAACCGCGGTGTTGGCCGTCGAATGGCGCTAGCTGCGCAGCATTTGTGCACCGCCGCCGTCAGTGTCAGCCAGTTTGCCGTGGCATACGGAGCTCCATCGCAGTCTTTAACACTGGTAGCATGCCGCGACAGCGTGGACGTGAACCGTATGTGCAGTTGACGGACTTTGAGCGCGGGCGTATAGTGGGCATGCGGGAGGCCGGGTGGACGTACCGCCGAATTGCTCAACACGTGGGGCGTGAGGTCTCCACAGTACATCGATGTTGTCGCCAGTGGTCGGCGGAAGGTGCACGTGCCCGTCGACCTGGGACCAGACCGCAGCGACGCACGGATGCACGCCAAGACCGTAGGATCCTACGCAGTGCCGTAGGGGACCGCACCGCCACTTCCCAGCAAATTAGGGACACTGTTGCTCCTGGGGTATCGGCGAGGACCATTCGCAACCGTCTCCATGAAACTGGGCTACGGTCCCGCACACCGTTAGGCCGTCTTCCGCTCACGCCCCAACATCGTGCAGCCCGCCTCCAGTGGTGTCGCGACAGGCGTGAATGGAGGGACGAATGGAGACGTGTCGTCTTCAGCGATGAGAGTCGCTTCTGCCTTGGTGCCAATGATGGTCGTATGCGTGTTTGGCGCCGTGCAGGTGAGCGCCACAATCAGGACTGCATACGACCGAGGCACACAGGGCCAACACTCGGCATCATGGTGTGGGGAGCGATCTCCTACACTGGCCATACACCACTGGTGATCGTCGAGGGGACACTGAATAGTGCACAGTACATCCAAACCGTCATCGAACCCATCGTTCTACCATTCCTAGACCGGCAAGGGAACTTGCTGTTCCAACAGGACAATGCACGTCCGCATGTATCCCGTGCCACCCAACGTGCTCTAGAAGGTGTAAGTCAACTACTCTGGCCAGCAAGATCTCCGGATATGTCCCCCATTGAGCATGTTTGGGACTGGATGAAGCGTCGTCTCACGCGGTCTGCACGTCCAGCACGAACGCTGGTCCAACTGAGGCGCCAGGTGGAAATGGCATAGCAAGCCGTTCCACAGGACTACATCCAGCATCTCTACGATCGTCTCCATGGGAGAATAGCAGCCTGCATTGCTGCGAAAGGTGGATATACACTGTACTAGTGCCGACATTGTGCATGCTCTGTTGCCTGTGTCTATGTGCCTGTGGTTCTGTCAGTGTGATCATGTGATGTATCTGACCCCAGGAATGTGTCAATAAAGTTTCCCCTTCCTGGGACAATGAATTCACGGTGTTCTTATTTCAATTTCCAGGAGTGTATTTATTCCACTTTGTAGCTGCTTTGTCTTGGTTTGATTTTGTGTCCATCTTTAATTTATGAAGAATGCCGCGAAAAACTGCAAACAGTACATCGCGAAGTGTAATGAATGAAAACACCGACCTGAACAGTTTGACAATATTAGAGATACTCAGTGCCATAATTCTAATCTCGCAACTTTAGACAATCAGTGTTTACCAAACACCAGTAACAATTCAAACTTAAATGATAAGCAAACAAATTTAATCATGTCCACTGTAAATTTAACAACAATTGATGACGTGGCGCGTTCCACCACAAGGAACGCCCCCCAGTTTGACACATCAGATGTGTGCAAAATTTACACAGTGAGCAGATAAGTATTAATAATGAAGCTGAACAGTTTCCTCAAAATATGTCCGATTTATTTAATTCCGATGTAGTGACCAGCAGTGCACAACCAATCAGCAAACCATTTCATGAATCAGACAATGACCAAATGGTTACAGAACACGTATCAAATGCAGATACCCTATCACACAGCACAGGAAACAGAGCCGCTAAATTTGACGTTGATCAAATTATGGGAATATTGCTACAACTTGATGAATCGAACAAACAACTTAATGAAAATTTCAAACAGTCGAATGAAAAACACGACAGCTCTCTGCGAGCTACTAAACTCGAACTCGACTTACTGCCAACACTGTTCTGACTGCGATTCTATTGTAGCATAGCTATTCCATATCGCAGGCAGCGCGTGAGCAATCCATCGAAATTACATCTGCTCGAAATCAAACGACCGGCGAAAAGAAATACATCATTCGAATTGAGCGACATATCTATGATTAGGACTACCAACGAGCAGAGAAGTTGCTTAGCGATAAAAATCGGCATTTATATTATAAATCAGGGTCGTCTCGGTTCGGGAATTGCAAAGTTAAAACTACGCAGTTTATCGTCGCCAAGCATTCATTATTCCGGTCCACAAATTTATCAAGTCTGTATTGATGTTTCTTCAAAGCAGTAGCGAGGATATTCCCCATGGATATTGGAAGAGTTATCACACAATACGTCTGACTTCGTAATTTTCGACTGAATCGTTTACGAACCTCAAAGTCATGTGTTTGCTTTCTCCACCATCCCTCAAAGTTCGTATCATTGCCACGAAAACACTCAGTGCATTAGGCATGCTGAATGATGCACTGATGATACTTTATTGAACCACGCCGATATCGATAAATCATCCACGGACACTAATTTTAATAATACCTACATTACTGAACTTCACTACATTGGAGTGAACGGAGACTTCAGTACATTGATTAGTTTATTTCTCAATTACCAATCAAGATAGAAAGATACTCTTTGGTTTTTCCGTTTCTTTGTTACATTATAGGCTTAGCAAGTACTCACAGTCTAATAATGCTTTATTACGACAGTACATACAAATAAATCCTGTGTGAACGCTCAAAGCTGCAACGCATCCTTGGCAGCCACTTCCATAATTATTTGGCTCTTTAACAATGGATCCTTATTTCACACTGCGCAGGTGTCTAATTAACTTGCGTATCGTGGTTAAAAAAATATCCACGATATCTGCATCTATTTTTCAAAATTACGCTTACAGGTAGCACTAAACACACAGAGGCGGATCACACATAGCACTGCTTAAAAAAGTAGGTTATATGCTTCTCAGAATTATAAAAACTGTGTAATAAAGATAGATGCAGTCTAGCGTACTGTAGTCTTCGTGTTTGTCTTCCATTACGAAAGAGCTACCTGTCACATTTAGCAAACATGTGATAGTTGAAGTTTTCCTTCATTTAGGTTAGTTAATTAAGATGAAGAAGGTTATAGTTTCCAGCTCGTCTTGCGTAATCTGTCCCTCACGAGCTACACAGGTCGACGCATACGAAAAATCTCTTTTCCAGTGTGATAACAAAATTGCAGAGCTTGTGACTGCTTCCATTTTTTGTAATTACAATACTGCTCATTCGTTCCACTAGATTAATTTTTAAATGAACCTAGCGATGGCGTGAGAAAGCCAGTGTTACATTACAAGAAATAAATATACTCCACGGAATATCTTCGGTGATGAGTTTGAGAAGTAATTTCGAAAGCGATTCATCGTAATGCAGCGGAGTGGCTGGTTTAAAAATCCCGTAAGCCGTACCGTTCTGCGGTTCATTTTTTAGTGCGTTGCGAGATAAGGCTGGCGTGTTTCATTTCAGTGGACCTTGAAACACAAGCTATTACTTATTTCTGATGTGGACTACAATCACTGCGTTTATCAGGTCGATTAGTATCTGGGAGGTTCCTGATTGTTTCCTTATAGCTCAGTCTGTTGAGTTGACGAGGGTGTGTCAAATGCGCAGGGACCAGCAGAGGAAAGGAGCACAAAGATGACAGCAAACTAGGCTGCCGATTTGCTACATTTAAAACAATAGTATTCACACTGAGGTGACAAAAGTCATGGGGTAGTGACATGTTGCTGTTGTTGTTGTTGTGGTCTTCAGTCCTGAGACTGGTTTGATGCAGCTCTCCATGCTCCTCTATCCTGTGCAAGCTTCTTCATCTCCCAGTACCTACTGCAACCTACATCCTTCTGAATCTGCTTAGTGTATTCATCTCTTGGTCTCCCCCTACGATTTTTACCCTCCACGCTGCCCTCCAATACTAAATTGGTGATCCCTTGATGCCTCAGAACATGTCCTACCAACCGATCCCTTCTTCTGGTCAAGTTGTGCCACAAACTCCTCTTCTCCCCAATCCTACTCAGTACCTCCTCTTTAGTTATGTGATCTACCCATCTAATCTTCAGCATTCTTCTGTAGCACCACATTTCGAAAGCTTATATTCTCTTCTTGTCCAAACTATTTACCGTCCATGTTTCACTTCCATACATGGCTACACTCCATACAAATACTTTCAGAAATGACTTCCTGACACTTAAATCTATACGCGATGTTAACAAATTTCTCTTCTTCAGAAACGCTTTCCTTGCCATTGCCAGTCTACATTTTATATCCTCTCTACTTCGACCATCATCAGTTATTTTGCTCCCCAAATAGCAAAACTCCTTTACTACTTGAAGTGTCTCATTTCCTAATCTAATACCCTCAACATCACCCGACTTAATTCGACTACATTCCATTATCCTCGTTTTGCTTTTGTTGATGTTCATCTTATATCCTCCCTTCAAGACACCATCCATTCCGTTCAACTGCTCTTCCTAGTCCTTTGCTGTCTCTGACAGAATTACAATGTCATCGGCGAACCTCAAAGTTTTTATTTCTTCTCCATGGATTTTAATACCTACTCCGAATTTTTCTTTTGTTTCCTTTACTGCTTGCTCAATATACAGATTGAATAACATCGGGGAGAGGCTACAACCCTGTCTTACTCCCTTCCCAACCACTGCTTCCCTTTCATGTCCCTCGACTCTTATAACTGCCATCTGGTTTCTGTACAAATTGTAAATAGCCTTTCGCTCCCAGTATTTTACCCCTGCCACCTTTAGAATTTGAAGGAGAGTATTCCAGTCAACATTGTCAAAAGCTTTCTCTAAGTCTACAAATGCTAGAAACGTAGGTTTACCTTTCCTTAATCTTTCTTCTAAGATAAGTCGTAAGGTCAGTATTGCCTCACGTGTTCCAGTATTTCTACGGAATCCATCCTGATCTTCCCCGAGGTCGGCTTCTACTAGTTTTTCCAATCGTCTGTAAAGAATTCGTATTAGTATTTTGCAGCTGTGGCTTATTAAACTGATTGTTCGGTAATTCTCACATCTGTCAACACCTGCTTTCTTTGGGATTGGAATTATTATATTCTTCTCGAAGTCTGTGGGTATTTCGCCTGTTTCATACATCTTGCTTACCAGATGGTAGAGTTTTGTCAGGACTGGCTCTCCCAAGGCCGTCAGTAGTTCCAATGGAATGTTGTCTACTCCGGGGGCCTTGTTTCGTTTCAGGTCTTTCAGTGCTCTGTCAAACTCTTCACGCAGTATCGTATCTCCCATTTCATCTTCATCTACATCCTCTTCCATTTCCATAATATTGTCCTCAAGTACATCGCCCTTGTATAGACCCTCTGTATACTCCTTCCACCTTTCTGCTTTCCCTTCTTTGCTTAGAACTGGGTTTCCATCTGAGCTCTTGATGTTCATACAAGTGGTTTTCTTATCTCCAAAGGTCTCTTTAATTTTCCTGTAGGCAGTATCTATCTTACCCCTAGTGAGATAAGCCTCTACATCCTTACATTTGTCCTCTAGCCATGCCTGCTTAGCCATTTTGCTCTTCCTGTCGATCTCATTTTTGAGACGTTTGTATTCCTTTTTGCCTGCTTCATTTACTGCATTTTTATATTTTCTCCTTTCATCAATTAAATTCAATATTTCTTCTGTTACCCAAGGATTTCTATTAGCTCTCGTCTTTTTACCTACTTGATCCTCTGCTGCCTTCACTACTTCATCCCTCAAAGCTACCCATTCTTCTTCTACTGTATTTCTTTCCCCCATTTCTGTCAATTGTTCCCTTATGCTCTCCCTGAAACTCTGTACAACCTCTGATTTAGTCAGTTTATCCAGGTCCCATCTCCTTAAATTCCCACCTTTTTGCAGTTTCTTCAGTTTTAATCTACAAGTCATAACCAATAGATTGTGGTCAGAGTCCGCATCTGTCCCTGGAAATGTCTTACAATTTAAAACCTGGTTCCTAAATCTCTGTCTTACCATTATATAATCTATCTGATACCTTTTAGTATCTCCAGGGTTCTTCCATGTATACAACCTTCTATCATGATTCTTAAACCAAGTGTTAGCTATGATTAAGTTGTGCTCTGTGCAAAATTCTACCAGGCGGCTTCCTCTTTCATTTCTTAGCCCCAATCCATATTCACCTACTACGTTTCCTTCTCTTCCTTTTCCTACACTCGAATTCCAGTCACCCATGACTATTAAATTTTCGTCTCCCTTCACTATCTGAATAATTTCTTTTATTTCATCATACATTTCTTCAATTTCTTCGTCATCTGCAGAGCTAGTTGGCATATAAACTTGTACTACTGTAGTAGGTGTGGGCTTCGTATCTATCTTGGCCACAATAATGCGTCCACTAAGCTGTTTGTAGTAGCTTATCCGCGTTCCTATTTTCCTATTCATTATTAAACCTACTCCTGCATTACCCCTATTTGACTTTGTGTTTATAACCCTGTAGTCACCTGACCAGAAGTCTTGTTTCTCCTGCCACCGAACTTCACTAATTCCCACTATATCTAACTTTAACCTATCCATTTCCCTTTTCAACTTTTCTAACCTACCTGCCCGATTAAGGGACCTGACATTCCACGCTCCGATCCGTAGAACGCCAGTTTTCTTTCTCCTGATAACGACATCCTCTTGAGTAGTCCCCGCCCGGAGATCCGAATGGGGGACTATTTTATCTCCGGAATATTTTACCCAAGAGGACGCCATTATCATTTAATCATACAGTAAAGCTGCATGCCCTCGGGAAAAATTACGGCCATAGTTTCCCCTTGCTTTCAGCCGTTTGCAGTACCAGCACAGCAAGGCCGTTTTGGTTATTGTTACAAGGCCAGATCAGTCAATCATCCAGACTGTTGCCCTTGCAACTGCTGAAAAGGCTGCTGCCCCTCTTCAGGAACCACACGTTTGTCTGGCCTCTCAACAGATACCCCTCCGGTGTGGTTGTACCTACGGTACTGCTATCTGTGTCGCTGAGGCACGCAAGCCTCCCCACCAACGGCAAGGTCCATGGTTCATGGGGTGGGGGGTAGTGACATGTACATATACAAATGGCCATAGTATAGCGTGCACAATATAAAAAGGGCAGTGCATTGTATAACGGATCTTTTACGTTAGGATAAATTTATTTTATTTTTTGTTAGATGTTTTCGTTAAATAGCTGAATAAATTGTAATTAGGAATTATTTAATTAAGCAGAGTAGAGAAGTTAAAGTCAAAGAGATGTTCATTGGGCGGAAATTATCGTAATGTAACGTCATTGCGTTGTTCGGTTGTTAAAACAAGTCGTTTTTGTTCCGTTCTGCTGTTCGGTCGTGCGCGTATCTGAATGGAATTAATTCGGGGACTAGAATAAACTTTCACATAATAGTTACGATTCGATGTTCCGACAGAAGGGGTTAATGTCAGTGTTAATTTGAATAGTGGGTGACAGGATTAGTTTTGACAGATATGTGAAAACGGACGTAACGAAAGTTGTTCGCATATCATCCTTGAATGTGAATTTTTATTTAATGAACGATTGCGGGCTCATTAAAAGCTATTATGTCATGATTAGGATCAATCCCTCATTGCTCCTAGATAGTGGTCATTCATTAACATTTACGTCATAAGAAAAAGGATTATTAATAAAAGTGAAGTTAAATGACAATTACGTGTTATTCCGTTAGTGTGGAACCGACGTAATGTCTCTGAAATGACATTGATATATAATTTGTGTTAAATACTGGAGATAGGGAGTAAATTGAAATTAGTGAACTATAGAAGCAGAAGCGCTTAAGGTTTCTCTTCTCTAAAATGGCAAAATAGGTACGAACTTTAACTCAATGCTCAACCCTGGAGACTTGTGTAGTGAAATTAGAAGTCGGGCATATAAAACAAACTTAAAAATCCATTCAAGCTACAGTGGAGTCGGCACAACACGACGTGGGCAGTTATAACCAGCGGAATTGTCATTTGTATTCAGGTGATCCATGTGAAAAGATTTCCGACGTGATTATGACCTTACGACGCGAATTAACGGACTGTGAACGCGGTACGGTAGTTGGAGCTAGACGCATGAGACGCTCGATTTCGGAAATCGTAATGGAATTCAGTATTCCGAGATCCGCAGTGTCAAGAGTGCGTCGAAAAATCCGTATTCCACCTCTCTCTACGGACAACGAAGTGGCCGACGACTTAAACTCAGCGACAGAGAGCAGCGGCGTTTCCGTAAAGCTGTCAGTGCTAACAGACAAGCAACACGGCGTGAAACAACCTCAGAAATAAGCGTGGGACGTACGACGAACGTATCCGTTAGGACAATGCAGAGAGATTTGGCGTCAGTGGGATATGGCAGCAGACGACCGATGCCAGTGCCTTTTCTAACAGCACGAGATCACTTGCAGCGCCTCGCCTAGGCTCGTGACCCTATAGGTTCGATCCTAGGCGACTGGAAAACCGTGGCCTGGTTAGACGAATCCTGATTTCAGCTGGTAAGAGCTGTTTGTATGATTCGAGTGTGGCGCAGATCCCATGCAGCCAGGACCTAAGCTGTTAACAAGGCTCTGTGCAAGCTGGTGGTGGCTCCATAATTGTGTGAGCTGTGTTTACATGGAATTGACTGGGTCCTCTGGTCCAACTGAACCGATGATTTACTGGAAATGGTTATGTTCGGCTACCTGGAAAGGCACTGGCATCGGTCGTCTGCTGCCATATCCCACTGACGCCAAATCTCTCTGCGCTGTCCTAACGGATACGTTCGTCGTACATCCCACGCTTATTTCTGAGGTTGTTTCACGCCGTGTTGCTTGTCTGTTAGCACTGACAGCTGTACCAAAACGCCGCTGCTCTCGGTCGTTAAGTGAAAGTCGTCGGCTACTTCGTTGTCCGTAGAGAGAGGTGGACTTTGTGTTTCCAAAGAACGATGGAATTTTTATGGATGACAATGCGCCATGTCACCGGGCCACAATTGATCGCAATTGGTTTGAAGAAGGTTCAGGATAATTCGAGCGAATTATTTGGCGACCCAGATCGGCCGACATGAATCCCATCGAACATTTATGGAACTTAATCAAGATATCAGTTCGTGCACAAAATCCTACAGCGGCAACACTTTCGCAATTTTGAACGGCTGTAGAGGTAGCGTGGCACAACATTTCTGCAGGGGACTTCCAACGACTAGTTGAGTCCATGCCAGATCGAGTTGCTTCTTGATAGGGCAGATAAAATCTCGTGAACGATACGGAAATTGGAGTTGCTTGCTGCACTATGCCGGACAACCGGACAAAAGTTTGTCGGAGATGGTATTGGGTATCCCATGACCTTTGTCAACTCAGTGTGTTTCAGACCGGTATCGCGCTACATGCCCGTCTTCAGTGGTATACTCACAATTATTCTGATGATACTCGTGGCTCGAGTAGTCTGTGAGTGTTTCTCTTGAACAAGATGTGTAAGCCGTTGAAATGATTTTGCCGCCCTCTATCGATCCGGCATAATCAAATTTTAATGATAAATCCTAAACAGCAGGTGTCGATTTTTAGTAACACAAAAATCAAGTTTTTGGGTTTCTTGAGAGCTGCAGAGCAATTACAGTTACAGTTATCAAGAGAAGGTGTCATCAGAAGTCGTGACGATGTGTTGATAGGGCAGATGAAATCTCGTGAGCGATACGGATATTCGAGAAATAGAGGTTCCTATTGAAAAGTTGATAAAAATACAAATAATACTAGACAAAAAGGGTATATTGTTCCATAACACGTTGCTCACATTAAGGATGAAAACTTCTGTAATAGCTCATATGCGGTTTCTGTTCTATCTAACCAGCAAACTGGTGCAACACTTTATTATTTGAATCGTTTTGACACAGTAGCAGGCTTGTCTTGGTTTGTGATGGATGAAACTGATTTAAACTATGTAGTATCGAATCTATCTCCCAAGTTCAAATTATTGACTTTCGCCGTACGAAAGCTGTGACTGCATAGCACGAGGAACGTTTCTGGATGGTCACAGGTATTCAATAAACGAGGAATAAACACAATGAGAATCTTTCTGATTGGCTGCAACACTGCTTCACCGTCAGGTACAGGATGTTGGCAGCAAGCGTGGAGTATTTTGTCAGGAGGAGTGGAATGTCGATGTTAACAGCAGGCAGCTCACGTCAGCCGAATTTACGGCTGTTATCAGTGTTCGTGGAGGAAGCAGATTTTTTTTCGTGGTGTGCTTATTTACAAGTTATCTTTTCCGTTATGCCCCTATAGTTCGTATAAAAAAAAGATTAGGATTTAGCGTCACATCGACGACGAGGTAGGCGGAAGTGGAGCGCAGACTCGGAGTGGGAAACGGCAATGATCTTAATCAAGGACTCATCCCGGGGTAATTTACCTCAAGTGATTATGGGAAACAACGGGAAAACCTATATCTGGATGGCCGGCCTGGGGCTTGAACCGCCTTCCTCACAAATGTGACTCCAGTGTGCTGAGTTCAACGTCACCTCACTCCATCGTACAGTGCGATCGAAAAGTCACGAACATGCCAATAAATGTGTCTGTAAATAGGAGTTGCATCGACTTCGTTCGATCAGCCACCGCAAGGTAGCACTACAGGTGTTATCAAGAACAAACGAAGACGCCAATGTAACGGATACACGTCACAGGACACCTGTGATGTTGAGTAATTCATTGTTTGGTAAACGTGACGTTTTTCCAAGAGCAATGACTTTTCATGGTTTACCAGTACGCTACGTCGGCAGTTGTTCGTATGCACCCGTTGTAGACTCATTTCGACGGGAGTACCCCATTACCACAGTGCCGAACTGTTCGACAGTAACGAGATCAGTCGGCCGTTCCCGGGAAAGTGGATCAGTTGCAGACATGAAGTGAACAGGAGACCGGCCATATTGAGGAATCCTAAACCGGCTGAGGTGAGGACAGTGACGTTGCGTCCGTAGTCAGTAAGTTTGTGAAGACTATCTCCGATCCCAGACTTTGTATCGTAGTGCTCAGAAAGCGATGCGGAAATTAAAATTTCGTGCTCATCATCTTCATAGTGCGCAGGAACTAAAGGCGACGGATAAAGAAAAGCGTTAGCATCACGGTTTCAGTAATTTGTTGACATCCATGAGGTCACAGAACTGGATCATATTTTCTTCAGGTATAACGCGTGGTTTCATTTCACTTAGAGGATATGTGAACGCTCCCAGCACACGAATGTGGTCGTCAGAAAGTACATAGATCTTTCGTGAAAACATCTTGCACTGTCAGAGAATTGGAAAGTTGTGTGCCGTATCATGCCCTGTTGCCTCTGAAACTGCAGTGGACGGCGTTGTGTACCGCGACGTTACTGCAGAGTTTATTTTGCTTCCTGTAGCTCATGTGCGTGACATTTCGATTATCGTGCAATTTGTACAACAGCAGCAGTCATGGCTCGTGCAAAGTTTTACCAGTGTGCTTTTGATTTACAAGGAAAGTAATCATAACTAAATTGAATAGATTAATTCTATGTAAATAGATTGAGCTGTTTAAATGAATTTAAAGTTTATAATCATAGTGCCGGAAGGGTGACATCATATCAAAACATGTGGAGTCGAAAACAGACAGCTGCGCTCCTTCTGTGAGTCGATTGTAGCGTTGCTGTCCATCATTTCAGCACTTCTGGTTATCGCGGAGAGAGTGCTCCAAAACACATTTTCGTCTGTTTTATTTCCATACCAAAATGCATCCGCAGAGAAATAGGGTCGATCTAGGACGAGTTTTTGCTCGCATTTGAAGAGTAATGGCTCACATTCGAAAAGAAATGGCAAAACTTTAGTGGCATATTTGTAGTGCGCCATAGCACATTAGCACTTGGTAACTGGCAGCCACTGAGCAGCAGTCTAAATCACATTTGTTTTATTTAGGCTTGTTTTTAGGTGAAGTCTGTCTACAAAATGTTTAGCATCTAGTTCGCATTTTTGTCTATTTTTAGTAGCCAAGAAATCTGTTTCAACGGCAAATGTCAGCAGCTTGGCGCTGCTATTGTTCCACATGTGTTGTCCGTACTAGCCTCAACTTCTACGATTATGAGAAAAAAAATCGTGTCTTAGCTTCAAGTACTCTGAACTTCGCATCATGGTATTGTATTGTCGTATGTTAACCTGGGGCCTAGAAACGACGGAGAGGCTCTGTCCCCGCCGCAGCCGCAGTGGTCCACAACCCCACGACGACTACCGCAGACCACTTCACCCCTCCGCCGCCCCACACCGAACCCAGGGTTATTGTGCGGTTTGGCCTCCGGTGGACCCCCCAGGGAACGTCTTACACCAGACGAGTGTAACCCCTATGTTTGCGTGGTGGAGAACTTGTTTGCGCAGCAATCGACGACATAGTGTAGCTGAGGTGGAATATGGGGAACCAGCCGGCATTCGCCGAGGCAGATGGAAAACCGCCTAAAAACCATCCACAGACTGGCCGGCACAGCAGATCTCGACACAAGTCCGCCGGGCGGATTCGTGCAGGTGAACAGGCACTCCTTCCCAGTTCAGACCGCATCATGGTACTCGCAGTATCAGTCCATTATCTACGAGGTGCGACAATAAGGTAATGCGACTGATGTGGAAAAAAAATGTTGCTTTCCGTTTTAATCAAGTTTAGTGTTGTCTCCTTCAAAGTACTTCCCTTCTGATTCCACACACTTTTTCCAGCGCTTCTGCCATTGATGGTAACATTTCTGGAACTCATCTTCTGTAATATCCTCCAAGACGCTCGTTACAACTTTCTGGACATCTTGTGTTGTTTGAAAATGGTGTCCCTTGACCGCCGTTTTGACTCTTGGAAATAGAAAAAAGTCGCACGGAGCGATATCTGGTGGATAAGGTGGCTGTGGTAGTACTGAAATTTGTTTTGAGGTTAAAAATTGCTGTACTGACATCAGTATGGGATGGCGCATTATCGTGATGCAGAATCCAGTTATCAGCAATTTTGGCATGGACACGAAGAAATCTTTTACGAAGTCTTTCTAAAGTATGTTTGTAGTAATATTGGTTAATTGTTTGTCCAGGAGGCACCCACTCTTTATGAACAATTTCCTTTGAATCAAAGAAGCACACAAGCATGCATTTCACTTTTGACTTTGACATGCGAGCTTCTTTTGGTCTGGGTGATCGCTTTGAGCACCATTTTCCCACGCCCGGGTTCCCGGGTTCGATTCCCGGCGGGGTCAGGGATTTTCTCTGCCTTGTGATGACTGGGTGTTGTGTGATGTCCTTAGGTTAGTTAGGTTTAAGTAGTTCTAAGTTCTAGGGGACTGATGACCATAGATGTTTTCGCTAATTACAAAACTGTGTCACGTATGGACAAAAGAATCTGCTGTGCGATATCAGGATCCATTCAAACGATGTTTTCAAACATACAGGTCATTCAGTTAATGTGAGAGAGCAAATGATAATGTTTTACACCTACAGCTGGATCGCAAACAAATCAAGTGAATTAATATTGACAATGTTTAGAAATCATCACAAGTCGTTGTGCCCATTGCTGAGCGTCGTAACTTCATGAACTAAGCGTCTCCATCCCAGACGGTTACCAGCTTCTCTTAGAATCTGCATGAGAGGTAGGCCCAAGATCTTCTTCATTTGATCTGTTCACTTGTTCACAGCTCTTCCTCTCGGTCTCTTGCCCTCGATTTTTCCTTCCATGATGGTTTTCACTGTTTTTTCTCCAACTCTGCACACAGTATGGCCAAAGAACTGGAAAATTTTTTGGTTGACACGAAAAGAAAGGCGGGTTGAGATACTGAGTTGCAGCATCCTGCGCCAGCACTGAAGCTCAAATGCATCGATACGCTGTTTGTCTCTGCCTCTAACGGTCCATGTCTCGCAACGGAAAGCACGAGTGTTCCAACAAGTCGTACCTTTGTGGTGTTCGCTATTGCCCTGTTCTGCCAGATCTTGGTGAGCTTCTTCATATCCACTCGTCCTAGCGTGCTCCGTCTTCTTATCTCATCTTCACAGCTTCCCGTGTCACAGATGGGTGACCCATGATACGTGAAAGAATGCACGATTTCCAGTTCCTTTAATCGACCTGTTAGTTGCACCTGTACTTCTCGATCAGTTGTCATGAGTTTGGACTTGCCGAGATTGAGGCCCAGTCCATATCATAAACGTGCTTTACTTTTGTTGATAGCACAACAAGTTCGTCTTCGCTGCTGGCTAAACGCACGATGTCATCAGCAAATCGGAGGTTGTTAATAGGTCTACCACCAACTGAGATACCTTTTGTCGGGGGGATGGGACACAATCCTGGCTGACACTTTTTGATACATTGAAGAAATCAGACGTGCCAGCAATACTCTTCACAGCTGCGAGTTGATTACCGTATAGACTTCAGTGCTGTCAAGTGTTGTGGGAGACTGAATTCTGCAGGCACCTACCACAACTTTTCCCAGGCAACACAATTAATGGCTTTCCTATAGTCAAGGAAGCAGATGAAGACAGGAACACAGAATTCTTCGGTTTCTCGATTATTTGTCGTTTGTTCAGAATCTGCTCACGAATTCCTTTTCCTTCAACAAAACCTGCTTCTTCTGTGGATATGTGATTCTGAAGGTTTCAAACGCTGTTTCAGTATGTAGAGCAAAATTTTGCTTGCTTTGGATATGAGAGCAGTGGTACGGTAGTTGGAGGAGTTCCTGATTGACCCTTCCTTGTGTAGTGGGATGAAGACAGGCTTCAGCCGGTCTTTTGGCCATTCCCCAGTTTTACACATCCTTATACACCTCGAATGCAGCACATAAACACCTTCCTGCCCCATTTCCTTGGTCATCTCACCAGATATACTGTCTATACCAGGGGTTTTATAGTTTTTCAGATGTTGTATTGCGAGTTAAATTCACCGGCGAAGCTTTCGAGTTTCTTGAAGAGATCACGTACTTGACTGTGATTATGATGTTCTGTCACATCACAGGTAGCGTTAATGAAGTGTTATCTGTCCTTTCTGCAATTCCGTTGTATTTCTCTGCACCGGTTCTTATATCTGTCTTGATCTTGGGTGGTGTGAATACCAGTTTGCTTCACATTGCTTCTCTCTGCAATTAGATGTAGTGTGCACTGTGACATCCAAGGCTGTTTTGCACTCTGTAGTCTTTCTGAAGCCGGAAGTGACGAGGAAACGACCTCCTTCACTTGTTCCCATGCTTCTCATGCTGGAACATCTTTATCTAGACAGGTGTTGTGGAGTTTCGGTCTTACAAGCTCACCATATTCACGAAGTGCTTCCTTGTTTCTGAGTTTTAGATGTCTTTCTCCGCTCTTCTTGGTGCATTTGAACTTAATCCCCATTTTCGTGGACAGCTGATTGTGATCATTTCCACAGTCAGCTCTAGGAATGGTCTTACACTCCATGATCGAAGTTTTCCAACGTCTTCGCATTGGGATGAAGTCAGTCTGGTTTCTAAAACTATCACCAGGTGATATCCAAGTGTACAGTCGTCTTGGGTGATGGTGAGACATAGTGTTACGGACAATCAAGTCGTTACTCACATAGAAATCTAGTAAGTGCCTCCCTCGTTCATTTCTTTCGCTTAGATTATAAGATCATAAATTCTATGTGTATTGCGTAGTATATCCAATTTTAGCACTGCAGTCTCCTTGAATTATTACCTGTTCTTTGTTATGGATGTCGCTAAGGACTTGTTCCAGCTGCTCACAGGAGCATTCAGTTTGATGGAGATGATTCTGTCATTAATGGTTTAGTAACCGAGGAAAAAAGTTGTTTAGATTTCTAGAAACAACTATTGCGACACCTTTTCTGTTTTGGTCACTAGTCCCTGAAAAACATTCAGTGTTCCTTCCTTAGGTCACGAAATGGCCACTTCCTCTACAATGAGTCTCACTTAGCCCGAGAATATCGAGGTCATTCGCATTTCTACTACAACAAGTTTTCCCGTCTGCAGTAGCCCAAGCACAATTCATGTTGCAATCTTTCTTACAATGCGCAAGGATAATTTGTGCTGTGCTACTAGTCTAATGACTTGAAGCTCCGGATAATTTAGAACTTAATAAAGCCATGGGGGTTGCGTCGGAAAACTTCAGCGGTGGTTTTGTGTTGCCTTCCACTGAGCTTAAAATCCTGTCTGCTCGTCGACTTTGTTTCCCGCTGGGGTTGGTCAAACAACCTTCTGCTGAACTGCAGGGGCACAGCGGGTCGGTGGGAAGTTGGAGAACTGAGGTGACAGGCGCTAAGAGAACTCTCTTGACGTGTTCTTGTAATCGCGTATCACCACCATTTTCTTCTTACCAGTCTCAAGGTGCTCACAGAGACTCCACCAGTTTTTTCCCCATATTGCTTCAATGTTTTTGTTATCCATAACTTTATAAATATGACGGTAATGCGAAATCTAATACCAGTTTTGGAATCAGTACAAGAAATATAAGTTGAGACACTTCACATAGCTTTTTAAATTTCGTAAAAATTACATTAATTATATTTCAGTAAGATGTTAGAACGATTTGTAGATGGAATAGATGACTCAAATAATGTTGCAGCCACATTTGTGTACACTCCAACTGATTTAATTTGTAAGTGAAAATCTCTTTTGTGTTAAAAGTACTATAAATTAAAATACTGCTTGCCACCAGGCAGCTTTCTTCTAGTATGAAGTACACAATTAACTTGGTTTTCGTGACCTCAAGTCCCTGAATTGCGCGAGGAGACGCATAACCACTTAAACATTTTTTTTTAGACCCCAGCAGCTGCTCAGTGAAAGTTGTCACTGAGATAGGCCGTGCGACTTACTATTCGTGTGGTTTTGGCGATTGCCAGAATTATGTTGGCAGCTCTGAACAACATGGCCTACGTTTTTTTGTTGTGGAGTTTGTATGAAATGTGATTCGTGTGAGCGGTGTTTACCAATAGACCACGTACTCTGAATTAATGGTTTTACTTATCTATTAGTACCTGGTTCAGAGGCTAATCTCCTATAATGATCTGCAGCCAGTATTATTCACCGTTGTAATCTACGAAATCCATTACTACATATGAATTTGTGGTATCGTTTAGTTTATGGGAACTCAGATTTTAATTGATTTTAGACATAAGAAACGCCACACACTCCATGAATGTAAATGACTGGATAGTGTAAAAATGGTTCAAATGGCTCTGAGCACTATGGGACTCAACTGTTGAGGTCATCAGTCCCCTTGAACTTAGAACTACTTAAACCTAACTAACCTAACGACATCACACACATTCATGCCCGAGGCAAGATTCGAACCTGCGACCGTAGTAGCAGCGCGGTTCCGGACTGAAGGACCTAGAACCGCTCGGTCACAACGGCCGGCTGGATAGCGTAAATTGGTATGTTTGCAGTACGGGAGCTATATGAACAATTATAATTGTCAGTAGGCTCGGAAGCAATGATGGAAATAAAAGAAAGGTTCAGGAATGGAATTAAAATACAAGGTGAAAGGATATCAATGATACGATTCGCTGATGACATTGCTATCCTGAGTGAAAGTGAAGAAGAATTAAATGATCTGCTGAACGGAATGAACAGGCTAATGAGTACACAGTATGGTTTGAGAGTAAATCGGAGAAAGACGAACGTAATGAGAAGTAGTAGAAATGAGAACAGCGAGAAACTTAACATCAGGATTGACGGTCACGAAGTCAATGAAGTTAAGGAATTCTGCTACCTAGGTAGTAAAATAACCAATGACGTACGGAGCAAGGAGGACATCAAAAGCAGACTCGCTATGGCAAAAAAGGCATTTCTGGCCAAGAGAGGTCTACTAATATCAAATACCGGCCTTAATTTGAGGAAGAAATTTCTGAGAATGTACGTCTGGAGTACAGCATTGTATAGTAGTGAAACATGGACTGTGGGAAAACCGGAACAGAAGAGAATCGAAGCATTTGAGATGTGGTGCTATAGACGAATGTTGAAAATTAGGTGGACTGATAAGGTAAGGAATGAGGAGGTTCTACGCAGAATCGGAGAGGAAAGGAATATGTGGAAAACACTGATAAGGAGAAGGGACAGGATGATAGGACATCTGCTAAGACATGAGGGAATGACTTCCATGGTACTAGAGGGAGCTGTAGAGGGCAAAAACTGTAGAGGAAGACAGAGATTGGAATACGTCAAGTAAATAATTGAGGACGTAGGTTGCAAGTGCTAATCTGAGATGAAGAGGTTAGCACAGGAAAGGAATTCGTGGCGGGCCGCATCAAACCAGTCAGTATACTGATGACCAAAAAAAAAAGGCTCGGAAGGTCTTTGTCTTAGACCCTGGACCTATCAAGTGACATTAGCCCCAACCGTGGGTCCCTGAATATTCCTGAAAAAAATCCCACCAGTTCGGTCGAAACGTCGAACGTCGAAGAGTTTTGAAGGGGAACATGATGGGGCCTAAAAACCCACAAGATATTATTTTCGTTTACGAACGTCGTTACACGCGGGGAAACAACGTTAACGAAGGCATGGAACAAAAATAATGACAAATTGTTACCTCAACCTGAAAAGTAGTAATAAGCGGACATAAAACATGTTGCTCCATTCTGCAAAATATTAACATAGGAGATTTCGCCTATAATTATTAGTATCCGTTTGATGAGCCTTCTTGAGAACGAGAACGGCCTGCTGCTTTTCCCAGTCGCCTGTGGCGTCTCGTTGCTCTAGAAATCTACGATAATATACTGCTAGGAGGAGTGTGCCGTATAAGATGACGCAATGGTTGAGACGCTGCAATCGCATTCTGGACGAGAGGGAATCAAACCCACGCCAAGCCATCCAAATTTTTGCGGGGTTTCCTTAAATTAAGTCATCTGGATATCGATTATAAATTAAAGTGCTATGAAGTTTTTGTCTCGAGTGTAGCCTTGTAGAGAAGCGAAACAGGGACGATTAACGGTTCGTGTAAGAAAATAATACAGGAGAATAATGAAGATTAGATTGGTAGGTCGGATAAGTAATGACGAGGTACGGAATGAAATCGGGGATAAAAGAAATGTATATCCTGTGTTGACTACAAAAAGAACATTTCGAGATACGTGTGGTGTCTTCAATGTTAATTGCGTGAGTGAGTGTACACGACAGAGGATGCTGGTAGATCTCCTTAATTCATATCATCTGTTTCGACCTGTATTCTTTCCAATGAGAGTGCAGGGGAGTAGTACCACAGCCATAGAGAACATTTTTGTTCATTCATTATTACTAGAGGGCATTCCGGTAGCAAAAAGGTGAATGACCTTACAGGCCATGATGCACAAATTTTAACGTCAAAAGAATTTCGTGCTCAGTCGCACGTTAGATATAATTAGAAACTATTTTTAAAAAAGCTTATCCAATTGGAATAGATATCGTTTTAAACCTCATTCAGGAACAAGATTGTCAGGATACTTATAGTGGAAATAACGTAGACAATAAATATAATTCTTTTCTCAACACATTTCTCATGCTCTCTGAAAGTTGCTTACTACACTACTGGCAATTAAAATTGCTACACCAAGAAGAAATGCAGATGATAAACGGCTATTCATTGGACAAATATATTATACTAGAACTGACATGTGATTACATTTTCACGCAATTTGGGTGCATAGATCCTGAGAAATCAGTACCTAGAACAACCAACTCTGGCCGTAATAACGGCGTTGATACGCCTGGGCATTGAGTCAAACAGAGCTTGGATGGCGTGTACAGGTACAGCTGCCCATGCAGCTTCAACACGATACCACAGTTCATCAAGAATAGTGACTGGCGTATTGTGACGAGCCAGTTGTTCGGCCACCATTGACCAGACGTTTTCAATTGGTGAGAGGTCTGGAGAATGTGCTGGCCAGGGTAGCAGCCGAACATTTGCTGTATCCAGAAAGGCCCGTACAGGACCTGCAACGTGCGGTCGTGCTTTATGCTGCTGAAATGTAGGGTTTCGCATGTATCGAATGACGGGTAGAGCCACGGGTCGTAACACATCTGAAATGTAACGTCCACTGTTCAAAGTGCCGTCAGTGCGAACAAGAGGTGCCCGAGACGTGTAACCAATGGCACCCCATACCATCACGCCGGGTGATACGCCAGTATGGCGATGACGAATACACGCTTCCAATGTGCGTTCACCGTGATGTCGCCAAACACAGATGCGATCATTATGATGCTGTAAACAGAACCCGGATTCATCCGAAAAAATGAGATTTTGCCATTCGTGCTCCCAGGTTCGTCGTTGAGTACACCATCGCAGGCGCTCCTGTGATGCAGCGTCGAGGGTAACCGCAGCCGTGGTCTCCGAGCTGCTGCAAACGTCGTCGAACTGTTCATGCAGATGGTTGTTGTCTTGCAAACGTCCCCATCTGTTGACTCAGCGATCGAGACGTGGCTGCACGATCCGTTACAGCCATGCGGATAAGAAGCCTGTCATCTCGACTGCTAGTGATACGAGGCCGTTGGGATCCAGCACGGCGTTCCGAATTACCCTCCTGAACCCACCGATTCCATATTCTGCCAACAGTCATTGGATCTCGACCAACGCGAGCAGCAATGTCGCTATACGATAAACCGCAATCGCGATGGGCTACAATCCGACCTTTATCAAAGTCGGAAACATAATGGTACGCATTTCTACTCCTTACACGAGGCATCACAACAACGTTTCACCAGGCAACGCCGGTCAACTGCTGTTTGCGTATGAGAAATCGGTTGGAAACTTTCCTCATGTCAGCACGTTGTAGGTGTCGCCACCGGCTCCAACCTTGTGTGAATGCTCTGAAAAGCAAATCATTTGCATATCACAGCATCTTCTTCCTGTCGGTTAAATTTTTCGTCTGTAGCTTGTCATCTTCGTGGTGTAGCAATTTTAATGGCCAGTAGTGTACTAGAACATTCAAAACACGGTACTGACGCTGACAGGCTGACAGGGTGGCTGATTAGGGATGAGAATATCGTGTAGAACGAAGTGGGAATTATATCAAAGTATTAGAAGTAGTCACAATCGAGATGGAGCAGCCATTACAAACAGTAGGAAGGCAAAAAGTATGTAAGACGCAAGCAGAATAGCTAATTCTGAGGATGGAATTAAAATCATATGGGCAGTCGCGAAGGAAGTCTCAGGTCAGTAGCACGAGGTTGAAGATATAAATCAGTGCGTAGTAGAAATTTTTCTGTTAGTGATAAGGCGGATATACAGGGTGATTCTGTAAGTGTGTGCAAAAATATAACAGGACATGGAGAATGCTCCACTGAACAACTTGAGGTAGGGAATCTGGCGCTGAAGAAGCCAGCTTAAGGAGATTGGAAGTAAACGTTTGCTTGTTTGCTTTGTTTAGCATTAATGTTTCCCAACATATTTATAACTAACATGCGTACAAGTTTACGCATACTGTGTTGTTAATTTACACGTAAATTTTTTATTTCCTGCAAGGAAACAAGAAGGACGAGCCTGATTACCATGAAGTCATGATGCAGGTTTTGTTTACATTACTTGTCTATAAGGTGGCTCTGTTTTATCGTATTTGCGTTGTCCCATGACAGAACGTGCTATGGATCAACGACAGACCCATTCATTACTCAGTGCTATTCGGAGACCTTAAGTACAGTACTATGAAGCGATAGCGGTGCGGTGTCGCAGAACTCACTGACATGCACCATGTGTATGGGGAAGTACGTTGCAGTGCTCTCGCTGCTGAAAGGCTGTACAGGGAACGATGCGAGTAATAATCAGGATCACAAAGGGCGCAGTGCTTCGGCGGACAATGGCTACAAAGCTGCTGGCCTGCCGCAGGCTCTTGGGATAAAGTATGGCCTAAGCTGCGGTCTTCAGCTGTTGAAACTATCGAGCACAGTGGTCGCTGGCTTTCGGGCATTTCCACTGCAAATAATCCAGTATACTGTAATCATATAATATGGCCTTCCACGCATTGCGACAATGTCATTCCATCTGTCTGCTGCCGTTCGAAAGCAAGATACGTAAGTATGTTGTCTGCTACATACGAACCAGTTGCAAACACCTACATCTACATCTACATCCATACTCCGCAAGCCACCTGACGGTGTGTGGCGGAGGGTACCTTGTGTACCTCTGTCTGTTCACCCCTTCTATTCCAGTCTCGTATTGTTCGTGGAAAAAAGAATTGTCGGTATGCCTCTGTGTGGGCTCTAATCTCTCTGATCTTATCCTCATGGTCTCTTCGCGAGATATACGGAGGAGGGAGCAATATACTGCTTGACTCCTCGGTGAAGGTATGTTCTCGAAACTTCAACAAAAGCCCGTACCGAGCTACTGAGCGTCTCTCCTGCAGAGTCTTCCACGGGAGTTTATCATCTCCGTAACGCTTTCGCGATTACTAAATGATCCTGTAACGAAGCGCACTGCTCTCCGTTGGATCTTCTCTATCTGTTCTATCAACCCTATCTGGTACGGATCCCACACTGCTGAGCAGCATTCAAGAAGTGGGCGAACAAGCGTACTGTAACCTGCTTCCTTTGTTTTCGGATTGCATTTCCTTAGGATTCTACCAATGAATCTCAGTCTGGCATCTGCTTTACCGATGGTCAATTTTATATGATTATTCCATTTTAAATCACTCCTAATGCCTACTCCCAGATAATTTATGGAATTAACTGCTTCCAGTTGCTGACCTGCTATGTTGTAGCTAAATGATAAGGGATCTTTCTTTCTACGTATTCGCAGCACATTACACTTGTCTAATTGAGATTCAATTGCCATTCCCTGCACCATGCGTCAGTTCGCTGCAGATCTTCCTGCATTTCAGTACAATTTTCCATTGTTACAACCTCTCGATATACCATAGCATCATCCGCAAAAGGACTCAGTGAACTTCCGATGTCATCCACGAGGTCATTTATGTATATTGTGAATAACAACGGTCGTAAGACACTCCCCTGCGGCACACCTGAAATCACTCTTACTTCGGAAGACTTCTCTCCATTGAGAATGACGTGCTGCGTTCTGTCACGAGTGACGTGTTTTTCGTGAACTATCGGCAACTAGCGAGGAGAATGAGGGACAAATCAGTCTGTGCAGAGCTACGTCAAAACTCAGAGTTTCACCAATGATCGTTGAGGAGGTTTCTCCTCGTATTGATTCTCGGTTTATGACAAAGACTCTGGCAAAAATCGGGACCAGGAAGAAGAGCTGATCGCCTCTTCTGTGATGGTGTCAGGAAGAGACCTGTGTTGAGACTGTCTGTACCAGCCTTTTGTTTAATAGGTTTTCTCACGAGTCGTGAACCCTACTGTGCATATTTATACTGGACTGGTAGACAGCCAGATGCCAGGGGGCAGCTGTGCGACAGAGATGGGTCGCCGGAGCGCGTCTTGTGGTGTGCCGTATGCCGGCTGCACCTGCCCCAGGGAGGAGGTGTGGCTATCAGCGGGAGGTGGACGCACCACCTGCGAAGCAGCCAGAGAGTTGCGGTGCGGTATGAATAGCCAAGCCCAGCCGACGTTGTGGCTGTTGAGTCTTAAGAGAGGCTCCCGTTCCCCGTATGAAGACGGAAAGGACAAGTGGCGTATTCCATGGAGTGAAGAAAAAGTCTAAATCAACTCCACCTACTAATTTATTTCTAGTTTTTATCCACATTACAACGCGTTACCTAACATCTGAAAAAAAAAAATTCTTCTTGTCACTGTTTTCTGTAATATTTATGTTTACAAGAGGATGGGCAATGATAATGATCAAACATCAACTTCGTCCCAGTGCCATTTTCTAGGATATCAAGGAGCAATTACAACACTTGTGGGCCAGCTTGCCTCAGAAGAGAATATAACGGTTATATGAATGACACCCTTCCCAATCGAATCAGTGCACCATGCATCAACAAGAGACGGGGTACAACGTCATACTGATCGTGGGCTCCTGTTGCCAAGTTCTATGTGAATTTCACTCGAATTTTTAATCGCTGAAATAACATCAGATACCCCCTAAGCCCGTGAAGCTTCAATTCGTTTCCTCCTCGCGTTCTAGGTGCTTCACTTTCTTTGTTAGGCAGTGTGTATAACGTGAATAGGCGACTGACAATTAAACTTTAAGGAGTGTGAATAGAAAAGTAGCATATTGGCATTAGAACGACGACAGACGCACAGTGAGAGGATGGAGAAGTTTTGCGCAGATTAGAACAACAAGAAATCTAAAGATAACTAGTGGACCTACTTGCACTTTAATGGGCCAAATGACGTAATAACAATAGTCATAACAATGTAGACAGTCGATATTCAGTAAATCATGGTAATAATGATATTAATAATAATCATCATTCAGAATGCCTTTCTTTAAATACAGCTAAACAATTAGGAGAAATAGAAAAGAATGAAAGAAAAACAATCGGGAAAAGTTATAGGACCAAAATATGAATATGGGAAATTGAAATTAAGAAGTAATAAAGAAATTTTTGAAAAAATGGTATCAAAATCAGAGACAATGTGGAAGGGCACAGTTATACTCTATGAACACCGAAAACGGCTACGTGAAAAGAGGATACCAAAAAGAATTCTGAACTTTTTTGACAGCAACCCTAAATAAGTCAACGTCACGGATCAAAGGAGATGGCGGTGCGGTTCTAGGCGCTACAGTCTGGAGCCGAGCGACCGCTACAGTCGCAGGTTCGAATCCTGCCTCAGGCATGGATGTGTGTGATGTCCTTAGGTTAGTTAGGTTTAAGTAGTTCTAAGTTCTAGGGGACTGATGACCTCAGAAGTTAAGTCGCATAGTGCTCAGAGCCATTTGAACCATTTGAACCATCAAAGGAGCTAAAGCAGACCCGACAGAAATGGAAATGACGGAGGAAGAAACAGTAGAAAGAGGGAAGTTCAGAGCAAAAGTTTCTAGGGTTTCCAGGTGGAAAAACAGAAAAACAGTGGCGCCGTAGTGACAGAGGGAAAAAGAGAGAAAACACAGGAAAAGAATTAGAACCTACTGGAAAGGAAGAATCGAGAAAAGAAAGAAGATATAAGTTATTTCGGGTGTTCATTACTAGACCAAACCATTTAAAAAAATACTAAATCTAGCACAGTGAACTCATTTGGTGTGTTGTAATGGTTATAATAATAATTATGGTAATAACACATATAGTTGTCCGCCCCCGGTAGCTGAATGGTCAGCGCGACAGAATGTCAATCCTAAGGGGCCCGGGTTCGATTCCCGGCAGGGGCGGAGATTTTCTCGGCTCAGGGACTGGGTGTTGTGTTGTCCTAATCATCATCATTTCATCCCCATTGACGCGCAAGTCGCCGAAGTGGCGTCAAATCGAAAGACTTGCACTCGCCGAACGGTCTACCCGACGGGAGGCCCTGGTTACGCGACATCTATTTATTTACATATAGTTAAATATATAACACGTCAGCGTCAGTTGCAAATAGAAACCAATCTTTATCTAGGTTTCAGCCAAAATAATTTGGCCTTTTTCAGAAGCTATTGACACTAAACTATTGCATGCTAAAGTTTGGCCATGTCTAGTATTAAACTATAGCACCGAGTTCCGGCGCAGCTCTCGCAGCCTACCGACCTCATCCGTGCAGTGGGGCCTGCTGTTTCTCGTCAGCTACGTAATGTAGATTATGACTGGGTACTACGGTGCTATAGTTGTATACTTGACATGGCGAAACTTTGGCATACAATAGTTTAGTGTCAATAGCTTCTAAAGAAGGCCTAATTATTTTGACTTAAACCTAGGTAAAGATTGGTTTCTATTTGCAACTGATGCTGACGTGTCGTGTTTTTAATTATCACAGTTGGTGAGAAGGCTGCACGATGTTAAAAATTCTTAACACATATAGTAATAGAAATGTGATACTTCTGAAATATCGGTCTAATTATATTGTGTTAAGCAATTTCGTCGCTATGTTTTTTTTTTTATCTTTTACACTGAGTGTGAAGCATGAAACAGAAACGTATGGCTGCAGTACAGACGGAATCAAGTGTCGAGAAGAAGTTGACTGGTTTGGAGAACAGCAGGATGTAATAGGGTAAGGTAGTAGATAGATGGAAGAGAGACAACGCAGATAGGGACGCTGGGAGTATGGGTATTGTCGACAGTGTGTCAGAAATACTGGTTCGCTGTTGGACGGAATAACATAAGCCAATTAACACACAAGTTCTCTGGGTATAGTGCCGCGTCATATCGCAAAGTAACAGCCAGTGGGTAAGACCGACGTTTTGGTCAAAGTTTTAGTAGAGCCAGAGAAAGAGCCGCATCCGTGTTCGAGTTCACAGTTTTTATCAGTGTCCGTTATTTTACCGTATGAGACGGCACTACACCCAGAAAACTTCTTTGTTAATTGACACTGGCCGCGGACGCTTAGGCTACTGTAACACGAGACAAGTCTATCAGCGTCAGTCTGAAGCGTAGGATAAATTTGTTGAATACCACGGAATAAAAGTTGGAGACGTGAGATTTTCAGATTATTTCAAGATTTATGGCACACATTAAGTCGATATACCATGTGTGATGGATCGTTTCGAGTCCATCTAACCCATATCAAAATATTCAGTGGTATACTCACAGCCGGCCTGTGTGGCCGTGCGGTTCTAGGCGCTACAGTCTGGAACCGCGTGACCGCTACGGTCGCAGGTTCGAATCCTGCCTCGGGCATGATATGTGTGATGTCATTAGGTTAGTTAGGTTTAAGTAGTTCTAAGTCCTAGGGGACTGATGACCACAGATGTTAAGTCCCATAGTGCTCAGAGCCATTTGAACCATTTTTTTGGTATACTCACTCAGCGATGCAAACGCATCGTTACTTGTTGACATTTCGCAGCAACGCAGCATGTCATTCTCAATGGAGAGAAGTCTTCCCAAGTAAGAGTGATTTCAGGTGTGCCGCAGGAGAGTGTCGTAGGACCGTTGCTATTCACAATATACATAAATGACCTTGTGGGTAACATTGGAAGTTCACTGAGGCTTTTTGCGGATGATGCTGTGGTATATCGAGAGGTTGTAACAATGGAAAATTGTACTGAAATTGAGGATAATCTACATCGAATTGACGCATGGTGCACGGAATGGCAATTGAATCTCAATGTAGACAAGTGTAATGTGCTGCGAATACACAGAAAGAAAGATCCCTTATCATTTAGCTACAATATAGCAGGTCAGCAACTGGAAACAGTTAATTCCAGAAATTATCTGGGAGTAGGCATTAGGAGTGATTTAAAATGGAATGATCATATAAAGTTGATCGTCGGTAAAGCAGATGCCAGACTGAGATTCATTGGTAGAATCCTAAGGAAATGCAATCCGCAAACAAAGGAAGTAGGTTACAGTACTCTTGTTCGCCCACTGCTCTAATACTGCTCACCGGTGTGGGATCCGTACCTGATAGGGTTGATAGAAGAGATAGAGAAGATCCAACGGAGAGCAGCGCGCTTCGTTACAGGATCATTTAGTAATCGCGAAAGCGTTACGGAGATGATAGATAAACTCCAGTGGAAGACTCTGCAGGAGAGACGCTCAGTAGCTCGGTACGGGCTTTTGTTGAAGTTTCGAGAACATACCTTCACCGAGGAGTCAAGCAGTATATTGCTCCCTCCTACGTATATCTCGCGAAGAGACCATGAGGATAAAATCAGAGAAATTAGAGCCCACACTGAGGCATACCGACAATCTTATTTTCCAGGAACAATACGAGACTGGAATAGAAGGGAGAACCGATTAGAGGTACTCAAAGTACCCTCCACCACACACCGTCAGGTGGCTTGAGGAGTATGGATGTAGATGTAGATGTAGATGAAGATGAAACAAATGTTGCTGCCGTAACTCATTTAAAATGAAATACGGTCATTGCACGAATAACTTTTTTCGCGAACTCATACCACAGCAGTACTGGTAATCGTTCAACAGCACGCGCCACTGTCGGAAAACAATACTGTCACCGCCATTCTGCCCACCCCTAGCATATCCAGACTATAGTCGTTACTTTGAGGCTCTACAAATCGCGGACCCACGAAGCGAAGTGTCTGTAACTTTTCCCGAGGACGTGGGAAGACGGGTTAAGCACGGCGAATCGAGAGGGCGGCGGGGAGCACAGGTGCTGACCGGGTAGCAGCTGTACCGTATCGCCCTCGAGATTCCGGCCTGCCGAAACACAAGTTGATAAGGTATGCAGGATGCATACGGATCGGGGATATTGCTGCGCGATCAGAATGACAATGGCGGAGGCTGCAGCCCTGTGTTCCGCCTGCTGGCGTCCAGAAAGAATATGGAAATCAACGGCGATCAGCTGGCGGAGCTCCCACGGGCCGTATTTATGAGCGCGCGCGATAAAGCCGCTGACACAAAGGACGGCCGGCCGGCCGGCTCCGGCGCAGCCAGGCTCCCGACTCCGACCGCTACCAGTACCCAGCTCCGGACATAAATCAGGTTTAGCCGCAGGAGGAGTACTGGTCTCGGACACGTCTTCTCGAGACGCCGAGTTGCAGAAACACAGACGTAACTCCTCCAAAGCAGCTGAACATCACTACTGGGACACCGGAGGAACCGACATCTGACACCAGGCAGTATCAAAGGTGGAAGTCTTTGCCTATGAAGATTCTCCTCCCACAAGCAGACCACACGGCGATAGGATTTCTCTATTTTTCTTCTTTGATATTTACGTGCATGAAGTTCATAACTCAAGTATCAGTCGACCAAAGCGTAACATACAACTTTCAAAATGCCTCAAGAAAATCGAAAGTTTTCCGAGCGTCTTTAATACCTGAACGTAAGGTACTCTTGTCCAAGGGTCGCGTGGCTCTGTGCTCGCTTGCTTGCCTACCCTGTGAACAGCCTCCGTTCGATCTTCGGCCGCAGTAAATGTTTAAACAAAGGTGCATGTTCCATTAGCAATATCTGTAAAGCGTAAAACACACAAGGATGAAAAATGTGTATTTTTAGTTTTTTTATAATTTAAACAATCTTTATTAACAATCTTTTATATAAGATCGGTAATTAAGAGTTTATATTCGCCAGTCCTGACAAAACTCTACCATCTGGTGAGCAAGATGTATGAGACAGGCGAAATTCCCTCAGACTTCAAGAAGAATATAATAATTCCAATCCCAAAGAAAGCAGGTGTTGACAGATGTGAAAATTACCGAACTATCAGTTTAATAAGTCACAGCTGCAAAATACTAACGCGAATTCTTTACAGACGAATGGAAAAACTGATAGAAGCCGACCTCGGGGAAGATCAGTTTGGATTCCGTAGAAATGTTGGAACACGTGAGCCAATAATGACCCTATGACCTATCTTAGAAGAGAGATTAAAGAAAGGCAAACCTACGTTTCTAGCATTTGTAGACTTAGAGAAAGCTTTTGACAATGTTGACTGGAATACTCTCTTTCAAATTCTGAAGGTGGCAGGGGTAAAATACAGGGAGTGAAAGGCTATTTACAATTCGTACAGAAAGCAGATGGCAGTTATAAGAGTCGAGGGATATGAAGGGGAAGCAGTGGTTGGGAAGGGAGTGAGACAGGGTTGTAGCCTATCCCCGATGTTATTCAATCTGTATATTGAGAAAGCAATAAAGGAAACAAAAGAAAAGTTCGGGGTAGGTATTAAAATCCATGGAGAAGAAATAAAAACCTTGAGGTTCGCCGAATACATTGTAATTCTGTCAGAGACAGCAAAGGACCTGGAAGACCAGCTGAACGGAATGGACAGTGTCTTGAAAGGAGGGTATAAGATGAACATCAACAAAAGCAAAGCGAGGATAATGGAATGTAGTCGAATTAAGTCTAGTGATGCTGAGGGAATTAGATTAGGAAATGAGATACTTAAAGTAGTAAAGGAGTTTTGCTATTTGGGGAGCAAAATAACTGATGATGGTCGAAGTAGAGAGGATATGAAATGTAGACTGGCAATGGCAAGGAAAGTATTTCTGATGACGAAAAATTTGTTAACATCGAGTATATATTTAAATGTCAGGAATTCGTTTCTGAAAGTATTTGTATGGAGTTTAGCCACGTATGGAAGTGAAACGTGGACAATAAATAGTTTAGACAAGAAGAGAATATAAGCATTTGAAATGTGGTGCTACAGAAGAATTCTGAAGATTAGATAGGTAGATCACATAACTAATTAGGAGGTATTGAATAGAATTGGGGAGAAGAGGAGCTTGTGGCAAAACTTGACCAGAAGAAGAGATCGGTTCGTAGGAGATGTTCTGAGACATCGAGGGATCACCAATTTAGTATTGGAGGGCAGCGTGGAGGGTAAAAATCGTAGAGGGAGACCAAGAGATGAATACACTAAGCAGATTCAGAAGGATGTAGGCTGCAGTAGGTACTGGGAGATGAGGAAGCTTGCACAGGATAGAGTAGCATGGAGAGCTGCATCAAACCAGTCTCAGGACTGAAGACCACAACAACAACAACAACAACAACAACATGAAAACTGAATTTCTGTGTGCGATGTGTAACTAAAAACAAGAAGACGTGAATTTTTCATAAAAATGACAATTTTTTTGGGTCGTCAGCCTTCTCACTCAACTGATGCGACCCACCACGAATTCCTCTCCTGTGCCAGCCAAAAAATGTTCAAATGTGTGTGAAATCTTATGGGACTTAACTGCTGAGGTCATCAGTCCCGCCGGCCGCGGTGGCCGTGCGGTTCTAGGCGCTTCAGTCCGGAGCCGCGCTGCTGCTACGGTCGCAGGTTCGAAACCTCCCTCGGGCATGGGTGTGTGTGATGTCCTTAGGTTAGTTAGGTTCAAGTAGTTCTAAGTTCTAGAGGACTGATGATCACAGCAGTTGAGTCCCATAGTGCTCAGAGCCATTTGAACCATTGTTTTCATCAGTCCCTAAGCTTACACACTACTTAACCTAAACTATCCTAAGGACAAACACACAGACACCCATGCCCGCGGGAGGACTCGAACCTTCGCCGGGACCAGCCGTCCTGTGCCTCTTCATCTCAGAGCAAGACTTGCAACATACATTCTCAATTATTTGCTGGATGTCTTCCAGTTTTGCCTTCGCCTACAGTTTTTACCCTTTACACTTCCCTCTAGTACCATGGAAGTTACTCCCTGATGATGTCATCCTGTCCCTTCTCCTTGTCAGAGTTTTCCGTATATGCCCTTTCCCCCTGATTCTGCGGAGAACCTTCTCATTCCTTATCTCATCAGTCCACCCAATTTCCAGCATTCTTCTGTAGCAACACATCTCAAACGCTTCGATTCTCTTCTGTTCCGGTTTTCCCGCAGTCCCTATTTCACTACCATACAATGCTGTGCTCCAACCTTACATTCTCAGAAATTTCTTTCTCAGTTTTTGATACTAGTAGATTTCTCTTGGCCAGGAATGCCCTTTTTACCTGTGCTGATCGGCTTTTGATGTACTCCTTGCTCCATCCATCATTGGTTATTTTGCTGCCTGTGTAGCTGAATTCCTTGACTTCAGCTACCTCATCATTATCAAATTTAATGTTATTTTTGTCGCTGTAGTTATTTCTGATACGTCTCATTACTTTCTTCGCTTTACATTCCTCTGACTGTTCATTCCATTCAACACATTCTGCAATTCTTCTTCCCTTTCACTCAGGATGGCAATGTCATCAGCAAATCTTACCACTGATATCCTCTAATCATGAATTTTAAACCCATTCTTGTACCTTGAGACTTGAAATGGCAATAAGATTTGTTAATTAGCATATGTTTGATGAATTTCATTTTCAAATGACTTAGGTATTCGAACTGAACGGAAAACAACGAAAGAATAATGGCCGAAACGAGACTCGAACCAGCGATTACCAGTCTTGAGCGTTGCTGATCTTTTGCCATCTGTATTTATTTTCGCTTCAATGAGATGATTGTAGAATTCGTATGTTTTATTTAAAAATTTGCATCGACCAGGAATCGAACCCAGGGTCTCTACGTGGCAGGCCGAGTGTTCTACACGTTCCCTGTCGAAAAGATTTGACCGTACATTATTAAACACGCGTGGAAAACTTGAAAGTCGATTTTCTCGATAATTTTTGATAGCTACATCGATGTTCTTTGGGGGTTTATGTTTGAGCTGTGGGCTTCACGTACTATAAATATAAATAAATATATTACAATTATAAAAAATAAAAATCCGGTTTCTAATTGCGGCGCGGTTTTCTTATTAGTGTGGTTTGACGCGTGACCTACAAATATAATAAATTTCCTAGAAATCGAAAAGCTCATGTCCACGAGTCAGCACGGCTTTAGAAAGTATCGCTCGTGCGAAACTCTGCTTGCTGTTTTCTCACGTGATACACTGTGACCTATGGACGAAGGGCAACAGGCAGATTCCGTATTTTTAGATTTCCGAAAAGTATTAGAAACGGTACCTCACTGCAGACTGTTAACGAAGGTACGTGCATACGGAATAGGCCACCCAGATATGTGACTGGCTCGATTACTACTTCAGTAATGGAACCCAGTTCGTTGTCCTCGACGGCGAGTGTTCATCGGATACAGAGGTAGCATCAGGAGTGCCCCAGAGTAGCGTGATAAGACAGTTGCTATTTTCTATATACATAAATGATCTGACAGCCAGGGTGGGCAGCAGTCTGCGGTTGTTCGCTGATGATGCTGTGATGTACAGCAAATTGTCGTAAATAAATGACTGCAGGTTCATACAAGATGACGTAGACAAAATTTTTAGTTGGTGTGATGAATGGCAGCTGGCTTTTAGTGTAGAAAAATGTAAGTTAATGCGGATAGTAGGAAAAACAAACCGGTGATGTTCGGATACAGCATTATTAGGTCCTGCCTGACACAATCACGTCGTTTCAATATCTGGGGGTAACGTTGCGAAGCGATATGAAATTGAACGAGTATTTGAGAATTGTGGTAGGGAAGGCAAATGGTCGACTTCGGTTTATTGCGAGCATTTTAGGAAAGTGTGGTTCATCTGTAAAGGAGACCGCATACAGAACGCTAGTGAAACCTGTCCTTTAGTGCTGCTCGAGTGTTTGGGATACGCACCAGGTCGGACTGAAAGAAGATACCGAAGGAATTTAGAGGCGACCTGCTAGATTTGTTACCGGTAGGCTCGAACAATACGTAAATGTTACGGAGATGCTGCGGGAACTCAAATGGGAATCCCTAGAGGGAAGGCGACGTTCTTTTCGAGAAACGCTATTGAGAAAATTCAGAGGATTGGCATTTGAAGCTGACTGCCACTCGATTCTACGCCGACAACATAAATTGCGCGTAAGGACCATGACGATTATATGCGAGAAATTAGGGCTCATTCGAAGGCATATAGGCAGTCGTTATTCCCTCGCTCTGTCTGCGAGTTGAACAGAAAAGGAAACAACTAGTTGTGGTACAGGGTACCCTCTGCCAGGCAGCGTAGGGTGGCTTGCAGAGAATATGTTTGTAGATGTATAAATTTCACCAATATAACCGTTGTAGTACAGTAACCGCAATTTCCTAGGGACTAAACTCTTTGAACTTATAAAAGTGGCAGGCACTAAATAGAGGGGCGAGATGTTATTCATATGTTGTACAGAAGCCAGGCGGCAGTTACAAGGGTCGAAATACTTGAAAGGAAAGCAGTGGTTGAGAAACGAGTAAGACACGGTTGTAGCCTAGCCCAGTGTTACTCAATCTGAACACTGAGGAAGCAGTAAAGGAAACCAATGAGAAATTTGGAGAGTAAATTAAAATTCAGGGAGAAGAAACAAAAAGTTTGAGGTTTGCGGGTGACATTGTAGTTCTGTCAGAGAAGGCAAACGAGCTGTAAGAGCAATTGAACGGAATGGATGGCACCTTCAATAGAGGTTATAAAATGAACATCAACTAAAGTGAAATAACAAAGAAGGAATTGGATTACGAGAGCAGACACCGAAGGTGGTAGACGAGTTTTACTGTATGAACAACAAAATAACTGATGACGAGCGAAGTAAAGAGAATGTGAAAAGCAGACTGGATAAATTTCCGAAAAAGAGCAATTCGTTTAACATCTAATGAAAATTTATATGTTAGGAAGTGTATTTTGAACGTACTTGCCTGGAGAGTAGCTGTCTGTGGGAGTGAAACATGCAAGATAATGCGTGCAGACAAGAAGAGAATAGATACCACTGAAATGTGGTGTTACAGAATAATGGAGAAGATCACATGGGTAGGCCGAGTAACTGAAGAGGAGATACTGGTTCGAACTGAGAGAAACGACTAAAAGAAGGGATCGGCTCACAGGACACATCTTGAGACATCGAGAACAGCTAGCCCTATAAGGGAGGGTAGTGTAAGGGAGTAGAAACTAGAGACCAAGAGGGTGAATGCACTAAGCAGATTCAAACGGATGCAGTTTGCAGTAGTTATTCAGAGATGATGTGTCTTGCACAGGATAGAGTAGCGTGGAGTGCTGCATCAAAGCAGTCTCCTTACTGAAGACGAAGACAAGAACAATTTTTTCTATCATAGTCTAAAAAGATAACATGTGACACCTGTGTTACAAAATGTTCGTAATTAACTGCTTCCAAAGATGCTGAATACTTTCATCTGAGATTTCGGTTGAGTACGTCCATTAGTTCGACTGTTATCCTAAAAGAAAACACCTCTCCCCGATCCAGTGACTGTAACCACATAAATCCGGCACCGTCCGAAAAAAGGAGAAAAAAAGGAGATAACAGGGCCGTTCACAAAGTCATGCATCACGTTTTTTTTCCGGAAAGCAAATTGATTTTTTCAGAATTCCAATACACCATATTATTCTCAACTCTTTTGGCTACAAAAGTCTATTTTTCAGCATAATCGTCTTTCAATATGACAGCCTTACGCCACCTTACTGGAAGGACCTGTACGCCCGCAAGGTACCACTCTACTGGTCGGCGTCCTGCTGCATGAATAATCTGCGCGTCATACTCGTACTGATCCTTTGATGGGCCAAACAGATGTGTGTCGGAAGCTGCGAGACCCGGGCTGCAGGCCGGATGAGTACAGACAGTCAATGAAGTTTCGTGAGCTCCTCTCGGGTGCGCAGACTTGTGTGAGGCCCTGCGTTATCGTGGAGAAGGAGAAGTTCGAATGCATTTTTGTGGCTGCGAACACGCTGAAGTCGTTTCTTCAGTTTCCTGGTGTTGTGTGCGGCCGGCCTGGACGCGGGAGGACAGACAGGTTTGCGTGTCCTTGCTGCGATGATGACAGACGCCTCGCCCACCGACTCACCTGCTTTTGTTCTCTGCCAGGTCTCGATAGACATTCTACAATCGCCAAGGAATATATGCTACGTTCTGGTTTTCCGCCGAAAGAGAGACTCAATAACAGCTCTCTCCTTGGAACGCACCTCCGGTACGGACGCCATTTTGAAGACTACATATAGCGCCGGCTCCTATTGTAACTTTATGAAACTATAGTGGCTGCGGTGGGAATATTCCACGATGTCCAACAACAAATTTCGCATTTTTTTTTCAACCGAAACTGGCCGAGAAAAAAAATGGGTTGCTT
Source organism: Schistocerca serialis cubense (assembly GCF_023864345.2). Lineage (NCBI taxonomy): Eukaryota > Metazoa > Arthropoda > Insecta > Orthoptera > Acrididae > Schistocerca > Schistocerca serialis. The sequence goes on along the minus strand of NC_064646.1, from coordinate 79,856,805 downwards.
TACCTGTTGAGCGCCCCTCGTACAATTTTTATTAGAGAGAAGGATTTAGTTACTATAAAAAAAGCACTCCGTCTTCAGGCCACAAATGTCCCATTCGACCGCCGTGTCATCCTCAGCTGAGGATTCGGATAGGAGGGGCGTGTGGTCAGCACACCGCTCTCCCGGTCGTTATGATGGTTGTCGTTGACCGGAGCCGCTAACTATTCGGTCGAGTAGCTCCTCAATTGGCATCACGAGGCTGAGTGCACCTCGAAAAATTGCAACAGCGCATGGCGGCCCGGATGGTCACCCATCCAAGTGCCGGCCACGCCCGACAGCGCTTAACTTCGGTGATCTGACGGGAACCGGTGTATCCACAGCGGCAAGGCCGTTGAAATTACTGTAAGGTGAGTGGTTAACCATGACAGGAAGGGTTTTCCTATTGTCAATTATTTCTTTCTTTCGCTTACGCCATAGTCCCGCAACGATCGCAGGGTCGGCGCGGTTAGAACAGATTTGGCTTAAAATGGCTCTGAGCACTATGGGACTTAACATCTATGGTCATCAGTCCCCTAGAACTTAGAACTACTTAAACCTAACTAACCTAAGGACATCACACAACACCCAGTCATCACGAGGCAGAGAAAATCCCTGACCCCGCCGGGAATCGAACCCGGAAACCCGGGCGTGGGAAGCGAGAACGCTACCGCACGACCACGAGCTGCGGACCAGAACAGATTTGGCAAGGTTAGTTTTAGGGGTGGCCGGATGCCCTTCCTGCCGCCGCCCCGTACCACCAGGGAAGGAATCAGTGTACCCCAGCTGCCTGCGTCGAGTGTAAATCGTGAAATAGTTCGAACGTGTTTCAAATGTCTGCGACGCGTGTAACTGAGGCGGAACGAGGGGGACCAGCCCGGTATTCACCTAGCGGGATGTGAAAAACCGCCTAAAAGCCACATCCAGGCTTGCCGGCATACCGGCCCTCGTCGTTTATCGGCCGGGCGGATTCGGTCCGGGGGCGGCGCGCCTACCCGAGTCCAGGAAGCAGCGCGTTAGCGCTCTCGGCTACCCTGGCGGGTCTCCTATTGTCACTTATATTACGTATATATAAGAATATACAGCCTACAGTTGCAGGTTCACTTTATCGTTTACCTAGGTTTCAACGTTAGTAATAACGTCTCCTTCAGAAACTGCAAAAAGTTAATATTATAATGTGCTAGTAAATTATATTAGATATGGTCATCCTACAGCATGCAACGTGTAGTACTTACATGAAATATTATTTAAATGTTTGCCTAAAACAAGCCATGTCCTAAGTCAACTTTATAAAACTTGATGCATAACCATAAGTTATCACTTCTATTAAACAAGCTGTAGCAAATTCACTACCGAGCGAGGTGGCGCAGTGGTTAGCACACTGGACTCGCATTCGGGAGGACGACGGTTCAATCCCGTCTCCAGCCATCCTGATTTAGGTTTTCCGTGATTTCCCTAAATCGCTTCAGGCAAATGCCGGGATGGTTCCTTTGAAAGGGCACGGCCGATTTCCTTCCCAATCCTTCCCTAACCCGAGCATGAGCTCCGTCTCAAATGACCTCGTTGTCGACGGGACGTTAAACACTAACCACCACCACCAGCAAATTCACTTTAAGCCCGTTGTATGCAACTGTAGGATATATATTCTTATATAAACAATATCAGTTGCTGTCGCTGCATAAAAATGTTAAAAATTACTTATATTATGCCTGAATGTAGCACCTAGATGCGGCGTATCGCGAATGTAGACACGATACCTGAGAGTCTGTTAGAGACAGGTGTATAGTGAACACGGCAGAACGTCGCGAGTTAACCGACTTTGAACCTCAGATGATTATCGGTGCAAGTCGCATGGGCTATAGCTTACAGGAGATTACACAAGAATGTAGGATCCGATATCAACAGTGTCTAAAATCAAATGGCTCTGAGCACTATGGGACTTAACATCTGGGGTCATCAGTCCCCTAGAACTTAGAACTACTTAAACCTAACTAACATAAGGACATCACACACATCCATGCCCGAGGCAGGATTCGAACCTGCGACCGTAGCAGTCGCGCGGTTCCGGACTGAGCGCCTAGAACCGCTAGACCACCGCGGCCGGCTTCAACAGTGTCTAGAGCGGATCTTAATTATTGGCTCAGAGCACTATGGGACTTAACTTCTGACGTCATCAGTCTCCTAGAACTTAGAACTACTTAAACCTAACTAACCTAAGGACAGCACACACATCCATGCCCGAGGCAGGATTCGAACCTGCGACCGTAGCTCTCGCACGGTTCCAGACTGTAGCGCCTAGAACCGCTCGGCCACTCCGGCCGGCTCTTAATTATTGCACAAGTAATGTTCCTACACACATAAACCCCCACAAAGAGCGATCGTAAGTGTTTCTCAGACTGATATTAGAAGCAGAGACATGATTTGATTGATCTGGTATGTTTAATGCTGGGAGAAAAAAAAACATCAATGGTCTCAGCAGCCCACTGAAGCTCGCACTGAACCCTAGTTTATTATGCGGTTTCATTCACTGTGATTCTAGCATAGCCAAACGGTACCATTACGAGGCATTAGGTTACTAGTTACTTACGAGAAACGATTTTTTCAGGCTCAAATGACCCGAATATTCTGTGTCTTTTGGCCTCCAGAGCTACGCATTGGAACATTAGATATGGTGCGGTTTCATACTTCTCATTACGTAGTCTCCACTTACGGGCTTCTTCTGCTTACCTATTGTGTGTGGGTGGTCCTTAAAGTTCCCATGGCCAGTCATGAGCGCTACCGTATAATCTGTTTCCTTTTCAAGTTCAGTGTTACACAGCTTCTCCTGAAACTTGACTTCGACATCACGAGCTTGCCACGAATTTGTTTTTGGATCGTAGTCCAATATTATACGCGCTGCCTTCTGATCCAGCTACGCAGTTTTGATTCTATCATGGCCTTACTGATGGTTAGGAGAGGCTCCGGTCCAATAAATGGAGTCGTAGCGTCTGCCCTGCTCGATCTACATCAGCGTGTTCATTGGAGCTAATTCCTGAATGGCCAGGGACCCCACAACAGGTCTACCCTGTTAATTTTCCCTGGTCTCCCAAGGACTTCGTGCCATTCTGCAACGATGTTTGATGTCATTGTAGGGGCCGATAGGGATTTCAGAGCTGCTTGACGGCCTGAATAAATGTAGATCATTGAGGCACCTACGCAAATTCTCCTCCGCGCACACTCTGATAGCGGATGCTTCCGCTTGCCGCAAAGGCGTACGGGGCGAAGTTCTCGTATTTGTGAGGCAGTCGTAGGGATGTACCGGGACTGTACAAATGCCGTTTTCCTTCGCATGACTTTTGGCCACTCGTCGTACTTTAAGCTTATTATTCGAGTAACTGTTGCTGTACTAGTGGTAGTACATGCGATGATTTCTCGCAAGACAGCTTGTCGCAATGTCACCTTTAGGAGACACATCTGTCAGAATACTACGAGCGGGGAACTGTTCTAACAGTTTTATGTTCTGTTTGTGTCTTGTCCATAGTAAGATTGGGGACAGTGTTCCGTTCGACTGAAGTTAACTTCGGTGTTCACTACTGCAAAAGTTCCACGCAGTAAATATACTAAACAGAAGCACAGAAAAAATTATGACGGATGTGGAACATTTGACCAGTGTATGGAAAGAACCGAGTAGAACCAGCCTTAGAACTACTAAAACGCGTATCAAATGAGAGAAAAAAATTAAAAAGCGGTATAGCCAAACGATCAGATAACAGGGCATTATTGAAACCTTACATCACACAGGAGGGTATTCACCCCTGGCTGCGTGTTCTCGAACACCGCGCGTTATGAAAACCGTAAAGTCCATTCACTTCTTTATGACGTCGGGAAACACTCCGCACGCTGTACCATCATAGGCGAGCGTTATCGCGCAGTGGATAAGGTTCTTTCATTCAGCCTCTAAAAAAAGAGCGGGCAGTAACGCTGGCGACCGTTTCGATTGAACGCGCCGTTTAATGGCCGTGTATTCATTCCCTCACAAGGCGGGATAAACAGATCGGCAGAGGGCCATTCCTTTCCTTTGGAAGACGAATGCGGCGGTCGGCAGGCGCCGTACTTTGCGCTCGCCGACGCGGCAGGATACGCCATCTGCGCGCGGCTGTGTGCGTACACCTGGCCGGGCTGTAAAACTTTAATTGGATTCTTCAGCGCGTCACGCACCGCGCTTCGTCTTCGGGGCCACCCTGTCCCCCTCCAGTTCCAACCGCTTTGCGACACGCAACTACTACCAAAAAAAACTGCTGCGATAGGCGACTGTTGATACAACTCCGCGCCACTCTCTGATTGGCAGAAACAGATTTTGAAATAGTTCGCCTATCCTAGTGGGAGGGGCAATTCTTTCGACACTGCGCTCTTGCTTGGAAGAAGGAGGGAAAAGGGTGTAACATCCTGTCGACGACGGAGTCGTTTGAAGCAGGCCACGAACTGCGATTCGGCAAGAATGGGAAAAAAAACCGATCGCGTTCTCCACAAAATAACGGTGGTGCTCGCCTTGATGTGTAGTCTGCTTTTAGCAAGACAGGCATAAATCCCTCACCGTAAATCCTTCGACGAGGCAACCACAAAATTATTGCGCTCCAACATTCCTTTCTCTATAGCTGTTCGGTCCCACAACTTTCTGGAGCCAAAGACAGTCGCAAACGTACACACACGCACTCTGCAAAATTCTGTGAAGGTCATGGCAGAGCATGTGTATCATTCCACCGCAAATTAGGGCTTCTTCCCGTTACAATTGCTTGTGGAAGCGGGGAGAATGACTGCGTTAATGCCTCTTCACAGACTAGTCTAACATAGTCTTCGCGGTCCCGCCTTTGCTCATTTCAGTTTACCGTATGAAATGTAGGTAGGACTAGGTAAGGTTTCACCTTTCTAGCCACGTGAATGACCTGACTAACCGCAGACTGTTCAACCAAAACCCTCACATTGTGCATGAAAATCATCTTCACGATGATATGGAGGAGAGAATATGCTTCCCGGAACTCTGCGGGTAACCTGCGAATTAAAGCGAGGATATTTTTTTGCATCGACACGCCGCCGAAGCAGAAGAACGACACGCAAAAAATGAAAAAAAAGAGACGTTTTAAGTTGTGTTCGCGATATTGCCTTTGACTTTATAACAGAAATGTAAAATCATGAAGGAAAAAAGTCATTTAATATTCGATGTGAGTATACTCCCAATCCCAAAGAAAGCAGGTGTTGACAGATGTGAAAATTACCGAACTATCACTGTAATAAATCACAGCTGCAAAATACTAACGCGAATTCTTTACAGACGAATGGAAAAACTGGTAGAAGCCGATCTCGAGGAAGATCAGTTTGGATTCCCTAGAAATGTTGGAACACGTCAGGCAATATTGACCTTACGACTTATCTTAGAAGAAAGATTAAGGAAAGGCAAACCTACGTTTCTAGAATTTGTAGACTTAGAGAAAGGGAGCAGTGGTTGGGAAGGGAGTGAGACAGAGTTTTAGCCTCTCCCCGAAGTTATCCAACCTGTATATGGAGCAAGCAGTAAAGGAAACAAAAGAAAAATTCGGAGTAGGTATTAAAATCCATGGAGAAGAAATTAAAACTTTGAGGTTCGCCGATGACATTGTAATTCTGTCACAGATAGCAAAGGCTTGGAAGAGCAGTTGAACGGAATGGACAGTGTCTTGAAAGGAGATATGAGATGAATATCAACAAAAGCAAAACGAGGATAATGGAATGTAGTCGAATTAAGTCGGGTGATGCTGAGGGAATTAGATTAGGAAATGGGACACTTAAAGTAGTAAAGGAGTTTTGTTATTTGGGGAACAAAATAACTGATGGTGGGCGACGTAGAGAGGACATAAAATGTAGACTGGCAATGGCAAGGAAAGTAATTCTGAAGAAGAGAAATTTGTTAACACTGAGTTTAGATTTAAGTGTCAGGAAGTCGTTTATGAAAGTATTTGTATGGAGTGTAGCCATGTATGGAAGTGAAACATGGACGATAAATAGTTTGGACAAGAAGAGAATAGAAGCTATCGAAATGTGGTGCTACAGAAGAACGCTGAAGATTAAATGGGTAAATCACGTAACTAATGAGGAGGTATTGAATAGAATTGGGGAGAAGAGGAGTTTGTGGCACAACTTGACAAGAAGAAGGGAACGGTTGGTAGGACATGTTCTGAGGCATCAGGGGATCACAAATTTAGCATTGGAGGGCAGCGTGGAGGGTAAAAATCGTAGAGGGAGACCAAGAGATGAATACACTAAGCAATTCAGAAGGATGTAGGTTGCAGTAAGTACTGGGAGATGAAGAAGCTTGCACAGGATAGAATAGCATGGAGAGCTGCATCAAACCAGTCTCAGGACTGAAGACCACAACAACATACTGCCTGACGAGGAAGTTTACACAATCTAGCCGGAAAAATTGTCCAAAGAAAATGGCATCGTTTTGTTCTTTAGCATATGTATAGCGTGTGGTGAAAGAACTATGAGTGCTCAATGATAGACGGAAATATATCCTCATTTCATCCCACAGATGCTCTTCCGCCGGTGCTGTCCTACATCCTGCAAGCTAATGCTCTCCAAAGTGTCCGCTTTTGGTCGTCAGTGGTGCAGTCCGCGATGTACTTATACCCGGACATGTTTACTATAGGTAAGCTGTTCTGTATATTACATAAACAATAATTCACAATTACGTACATGTAACTGAAATAGTTGCGTTACAGATTTGTATTAGAATGTAACTTACGTGAAATGTTCAACTGGCGGATTGATTTTTCCAGTTTTCTGCTAGTGAAATATATTCTCAAAGATGTTCGTATTTTAACAATCACATACGTTGATTTTCATTGTAAAACACTTTCGTTTTGTAGCAAAACTAATTTTCATTGTGCACCACATGTTTTGATCCACAACATATGAAGACAAAAAAAAAATGGTTCAAATGGCTCTGAGCACTATGGAACTTAACAAATGGCTCTGAGCACCATGGGCCTTAACATCTATGGTCATCAGTCCCCTAGAACTTAGAACTACTTAAACCTAACTATCCCAAGAACAGCACACAACACCCAGTCATTACGAGGCAGAGAAAATCCCTAACCCCGCCGGGAATCGAACCCGGGAACCCGGGCGCGGGAAGCGAGAACGCTACCGCACGACCACGAGCTATGAAGACAAATACAGAGCCTACAAACTACATGAGTGTCAAAGATGCAGCGATACAATGATGCAAAGATGTGGCATTTTTGGGTAAGGAAGCGTAAGTTAATGTTATATTAAATTTAAAAAGTATTTTTACATTAAATATAGGACATTAAATACAGACAGATAACGATAAATACATAGCATTTTGTGTATTACAGGGTTCCAAACTTATTTAATACAACGATAGAGAAATAAATGTGGACAAGAAAGTGGGTGAAGCACTTATGTGCTATCTGAACACTGATGCTGATCATACATTAAAATTGATTAGTATTTAGTGCCATTATTGATACCTGATTATTTGTATTGGAGCATGGAAAATACTTTCTGTAAGTTTTTCTGGAAAAGAGAGTTAGCCGGCTCAGTCTGTCCTTTAAGGATATTATCAGGGGAAGTGTTTGTTTGTGTTTGTGAATATGTGTGTGTGTGTGTGTGTGTGTGTGTGTGTGTGTGTGTGTGTGTGTTTGGGACGCCTTAAGGTGTTCCTTGTACCGAACCTTTTTGCGCAAAAGAATGAAGGATGTCCTAACGCCTTTTCCCTGTCAGACGGCAAGAGGATCTCTCACCTTCCGATCTTCAGTCACTTGGCCACGTGCGCATCCGTCTTCATCTCCTACTTGCAGGTAGTGGTTGTCTGGTCATTGATATAATTAATAAAAAGGATCAAGGGAAAGCTATAGTAAGAGAACAGCCTTCAGAGAAGTTCAGTATGTAATCTCAAAAGAAACAACTGTGCTTGTCTACTAGCATTTACCAACGATTTGGCGAGTCGCCTTCCTGCTGTGGGCCAGGTAGTACACGTAACAAATACATCAAAAGTTCAATAAAACAATGAAATCGAAAACCAATACCTAGAGAGAGAGAGAGAGAGAGAGGAATAGTGTTGAGAGTTGAAACCCGAACATGAGAAATACAAGCCACAAGATTCGAGATACGTCAGCAGAAGTAGGGACGGCACGTTAAAGCTTACCACAGTACAGCTGACGGACTCGAGGAGCCGAATATGAGGGGCGCACTCGGTGTGACTGCGCGATAGCAGCTGTGGTGATTGCTACAAGCTACAGCTACTTATCACGCTACTCATCTGCTCTCTGTTGCACACACTTTGATGTCTCCAAGGTGATGGAGGGAGAACAGTGTTCTAAACAGTGTTCTAAGACGGCAGTAACGTCCACATTGCGGCTTCTTACGCAGAGACATATATTACATCTTCAAGCTACTGCATACACCTGAGATCCAAACATCGGTTCTCCGTGCTTTCGCCACTTCGGGCGCCAGCCACCAGTATACTTCCGTGGGAGGCGAAGAGGTTCCCAATGTCAACTTAATTTGGGGAGGATGTGGTAACGGTTCCTGTGGGCTCAGAGTGGCGGAGTGGCTCGGCCATTTGAAGTTACCGCACTTGCTCGGGCAATTAGTATCCCTATGCGTCGATATGCCCTCTGGCCAGGTTTGAAATTAACACTTCGAACTTTAAGATAACTCACCACCTTGAGGGATTTTAATATTAACTGAAGGGTGAACCAGAAAAGCGTTTAGCCTCCTCCAGCTGGTTGTCTGCCATGCAGGCATGACATTGGAGGTGTTTGGAGCTGGAGAAAATTAGTTTTGATACTTAATCCTTTGACTTAATTAGTGAGTTTTCAATTACGCAGTTAATATATGTGAGAGCTCAATACCAATAAACTCGTAGCTCGTCGTGATTGTTGTTGTTGTTGTGGTCTTCAGTCCAGAGACTGATTTGATGCAGCTCTCCATGCTACTCTGTCCTGTGCAAGCTTATTCATCTCCGAGTACCTACTGTAACCTTCATCCTTCTGAGTCTGCTTAGTGTATTCGTCTCTTGGTCCCCCTCTACGATTTTTACCCTCCACGCTGCATTCCAATACCAAATTGGTGATCCCCTGATGCCTCAGAGCCTGCCCCATCAGCCGATCCATTCCTCTAGTCAAGTTGTGCCGAAAATTTCTCTTCTCCCCAATTCTGCTCAGAACCTCCTCATTAGTTACGTGACTACCCATCTAATCTTCAGCATTCTTCTGTAGCTCGTCATGATTATGAGTCTGTAATCGTAATTTCTGGACTAGTTTTATTTTACTCTCTCTCTCGCTCGTTGTTTCCTGGTACTGGAATGCGCAGTCATGGTGGCTTCGCCATGTGCTGTGTCTATCCATGAAAAGTCCATGGACGACAAGTGGAAAATTTTCAGAAGCTGAGGCCAACGCGTATCACATCAGTTTGTACTTCCCACATTTTCAGTTTTCCTTTGAATGGAGTCGTTTCCAAGATGTTGCTCGTTTTCGTGGATATTTTCTGGAACTCAGTTCGTGAACAGGTTCAAATGGTTCAAATGGCTCTGAGCACTATGGGACTCAACATCTTAGGTCATAAGTCCCCTAGAACTTAGAACTACGTAAACCTAACTAACCTAAGGACATCACACACACCCATGCCCGAGGCAGGATTCGAACCTGCGACCGTAGCAGTCCCACGGTTCCGGACTGCAGCGCCAGAACCGCACGGCCACCGCGGCCGGCCTCGTGAACAGGTAGTTCAACTCATGCAGTGGTGAAGAATTATTCAGAGACAGAAGATCCTACGTAGACTATCACGTACAGCGCAGTTGATGGCGATGTCTCAAGAACTGGCTCTTACAGAGAAGCCCACTGGCCGCTGCTCTTTCCAACACCTGTGCTGATGACCAGCCGCTTCCAGAGCGCACCATGAATTTCCGACTGGTAACTACGGCAAGACGCAAACCCACCAACTCGGAATCGTTGTCTGCCGTGTGTGGGAGGTAGACACAGGTAGCTCGCAAGTGTAACGTAGGGGGCCATACTAAATTGTAACATGCTTATCGTAACGCACGAAATGTAAAACATGTAGCATGCTTGGTTAACTTTAAGAGAGGGCCTGACAGCCGTAATCTTGCCAGGTTAAAAAAAATCAAAAAATAAAACAAATAATAACGAAGTTCACAAAGTGTATTCATTAATCTTACAAGGAGACGGCACGACCGTGGGGTCGGGGATTTGTCCGCAATTTTGTGTGGTGAAAGAGGACCCCTAACACCTCACGTGGTTGAAATATTAAGACGCACTACTCGGAAAATCCCGAGAAAAATCGATCCAAAGTTTCTTAGGTGACTTATGAGCATACACTGTTAGTGAATTGTCGTGTCTGGCCTACATGGTTAGCGCTCGGACCCTTACGCCAGAGGTCTCGGCTTCGATTCCTCCTCCGGCACTATTTTTTTCTTCTGTTGCTTGCAAAATTGCAGCGCATTGTTACAGATGAATCGTGAAATTAATTCCCGGGAAGATTGTATAAACATTCATTCTATAATTCACCATCAATTATCGTCACCAATATTCCTAGACATGATTTAATATGCCTGGTTTGCCTCAAAATTGTCAGAAGCTCGAAACATTTTCGTAAATGTTAATGGGGCATGTTTCTGTACAGATTTATTGCAAACGCCCTGTGATTGTAAAAAATCCGCTTTTATATGTTGCGCAAGATGTCGCAAAAATTATTGCTTTGTTTGTTTTTACGATAATTACCACTGCGGTTCTTGTTTGTAATTATTATATGTATAAAAATTGAATGTTTCCGAATCGACTTTGTTATTCTGATTAAAAAGCAATGTTTCTCCTCATATACTTTACAATGAAAAATGGAAAACCCACCTCCATGAATTGCGTTGTTGGACAAAAAGAAAATAATATTTATTCAATAATGTAACTAATTTGTTAAAGATAATGTAGGTTTGGGAAACTTTCTGAATAATTGGTGGAATAACCAAAGAAAATGAAACAGAAGAAAATAGTGCCAGAGTAGGAATCGAACACAAGATTTCTGGCGTAAGAATCCGGGCCCCAAACACCGAGGCCAGACAGCGGCTCGGCAGTATACTTACATTTTACACTCATAAGGCACCTAAGAAATTTTGGATCGATTTTTCCCGGAATTTTCCGGGTAGTGCGTCCTAATATTTCAACCACGTGAGGTGTTAGGGGTCCTCTTTCACCATACAAAATTGCGGACAAATCCCCGGCCCCACGATCGTGCCGTCTCCTTGTTGTATGTCACAAAGTCTTATATTGTTTTCGCATTCGGGAGGACGACGGTTCAATCCCCTTCCGGCCATCCTGATTTAGGTTTTCCGTGATTTCCCTAAATCACTCCAGGCAAATGCCGGGATGGTTCCTCTGAAAGGGCACGGCCGACTTCCTTCCCCATCCTTCCCTAATCCGATGAGACCGATGACCACGCTGTCCGGTCTCCTTCCCCAAACAACCAACCAATCTTATATTGTTTTGTCAAAACATGACTTACTGAAGTCCGTCGCTTATTAAATTTACATGTTTGAGCTACAGTTGTTTTTGGTATTGTAGTAGGTACCTGTAATAGCTACAACTCAGATCCTTAAGTTTCACTTAAGATTGATTGGGATATACTCAAGTATCAGTAATAATAGTGACGCTTGCCGCCATTTTGGTCAAATGAAAAATTACAGCTAGTCGAGGCGTGTCTTACACCTTGCAACAGCAGTAAAGAATATTGGGAGATGAAGGAAGCTCATGCGAACTGAGAATCATTTGCTGTTGTCTTGATCTGTACGGAAATTTTAAATCAATATTATGAACCGTACGTGCCATTTGCAGACATGTCCTAACACAGGATTGTATCGTGTACTTCAGATTTCTAAACACATGGACTGAACCAGACGGTGTCAATCTGATAAAAATCCTTCTGAGTGCATTGCACCATAAAATACTAATATATGCGTCGTTTCGCCTATGCTGCCACGGCCTTCCTCAGGGCGTAAGTTAATGTAGCTGTGGACTGGTTGCTTCAGTATAGTGCATTTCTGACAACGCTGTATGACCACAGGCGTCGAATTTCTTAGATCTGATTGGCCCTAAGATACCATTGGTTTGTGTTGTGAAAGTAGGCGAGATGTATGGCACACTTTTCTTGGTTTATTCGACTTGCAGGTACTTGGTAGCACACCGTGGATCGATGACACGCTCGAGGGGGGTTGTGTTTTCCTGCATATAATTTTAACGTATCTTGTGACAATTCTTTCTTTTTTTGAGTCGTCAGTCTTCTGATTGATTTGATGTAGGCCGCCACCGAATTCATCGCCTGTGCCAACTTTTTTCTCTCAAAGTAGCAATGGTAACTTATGTTCTCAATTACGTGTTGGATGTACTCCAGTCTCTCTCTTCCCCAGCAACTTTTACCGCCTACAGCCCCCTCTAGCACCAAGTAAATCTTTGTCTGATGTCTGAACATGTCATATCCTATCACCTTATCCCTTTTACTTGTCTCTTTTTCCATATGTTCCCTTCTTCGCCGATTCTGCTGAGAACCTACCCATTCCTTATCTTAGTAGTCCACCTAATTTTCAACATTCTTTTATGGCACCACATCTCAAATGCTTCAATTCTATTCCGTTTCGGTTTGCGCACTACCATACAATTCTGTACTACAAAAGTAGATCAGTTTTCAAACTACAGAGTGCGTTTGATACTAGCAGATTTCCAATGCCCTTTTTTTGCCAGTGCTAGTCCGCTTCTTATGTCCTTGCTCCGTCCATCATGGTTATTTTGCTGTTGCAGAATTCCTGAACTTCGTCTGCCTTGTGATCCCCAATTCTGATGTTAACCGTCTCCCTGTTCTCATTTCTGATACTTCTCATTATTTTCACCTTTCTTCCGTTTACTCTCGGTCCATATTCTGTACGCATCAGACTGCTCATTCCATTCAGCAGATCCTGAGGATAGCAATATCGTCAGCGAATCTTATAATTGATAGCTTTTAAAAAAAAATGGTTCAAATGGCTCTGAGCACTATGGGACTTAACTTCTGAGGTCATCAGTCCCCTAGAACTTTCAATTGCTTAAACCTAACTAACCTAAGGACATCACACATGTAGTGTTGGCAGAAGAGCCAACACTGTGTTTCTAGAGGAGGCCGAAATGCACGCATTTAATTACACGCTGACTGGCGTGAGGTCTGGAACAGGACAATATCTTGAGAATTGCAATTAAAGTACGTAGATGATGTAATACTTAACTTTAATCCACAATTGTAGAACATCTCTCGTTACGGTACATGCTTCATAATATTAGTTATCAACTGAATACGGCGCCTTGCTAGGTCGTAGCAAATGTAGCTGAAGGCTATGCTAACTATCGTCTCGGCAAATGAGAGCGTATTTGTCAGTGAACGATTGCTATGAACGTCGGCTGTACAACTGGGGCGAGTGCCAGTACGTCTCTCTACACCTGCCGTGTGGTGGCGCTCGGTCTGCAATTCTGACGGTGGCGACACGCGGGCCCGACGTATACTAATGGACCGCGGCCGATTTAAAGGCTACCACCTAGCAAGTGTGGTGTCTGGCGGTGACACCACAACACACATCCATGCCCGAGGCAGGATTCGAACCTGCGACCGTAGCGGTCGCGCGGTTCCAGACTGTAGCGCCTAGAACCTCTCGGCCACTCCGGCCGGCCTCATAGCTTTCACCTTGAATTTTAATTCAACTCTTGAACCTTTCTTTTATTTCCATTATTTCTTCTTCGATGTATGCACTGAACAGTAGGTGCGAAAGACTACATCCCTGTCTTACCCTCTTTTCAATCCGAGCACTTCGTTCTTGGTCTTCCGCTGTTGTTGTTGCCTCTTGGCTCTTGTACGTAAGCCGAGCGGTGTAGCCGCGCAGTCTCAGGCGCCTTGCCACGATTCGCGCGGCTCTTACAGTCGGAGGTTTGAGTCCTCCCTCAGGCATGGATGTGTGTTGTCTTTAGCGTAAGTTAGTTTAAGTCAGATTAAGTAGTCTGTAAGCCTAGGAACCAATGACCTCAACAGTTTAGTCCCATAGGAACTTACCACAAATTTCCGGGTTTCTTGTACGTATTGTATATTACCCGTCTCTCCCTATAGCTTACTCCTATTTCTCTCAGAATTTCAAACATGTTGCACCATTTTACTTTGTCGATCGCGTTTTCCGGGTCTATAAACCTCTCGAATATCTCTCGATTTTTCTTCAGCCTTGCTTCCATTGTCAACCACAACGTTCGAACGGCCTCTCTGGTGCCTTTGCTTGTCCTAAAGCGAAACTGATCGTCACCTGACAGATCCTCAGTTTTCTTTTCCCTGTTCTGAATATTATTCTTCTCAGCAAGTTGGATGCATGACACCTTTAGAAACGTAGCACACTAAAACATCCACTCCCCAGTTGCATTAGCAAGTCGGTCGAGACGTCAGATATTATGGTGTTTTAGTGTTGTATCCGTCTATAAGGTGACGAGGTTGTTCAGCCAGAGAGACTTTAATCAAATTCAATTTTCTGCTCGTAAATTGTTACATGTCTGTTCCATGTTGGATCCCACAATTTCCGCTTAGCCTTTCGAATCACCGTACACTCCGTCTCTGTGCTAGCTGGTTGTGACGGTTTGTGGTTTTAACATTAGCTTGTGAGAATGTCTATAGTACATTGGCGGCTTACTGTGAACGACGTGTTCTCATAGATGACGAGAGCAGGCGAATGATAATGAAGATCCCTGCGTTTTCCTGACGCTGCCGGGGCGACCTGGTAGCCGGAATTATTCCAGATCACTGGAGAATTCGCCTCTGCCCGAGACGCCTGCCTACCCTTTCGAGAGGACGGGAGGGGGTGTCAGCGACCCGTCGAAGCCCGCGCCGCACGGTATCGGGCGAGTTCAATGGGCGCCGAGCGCCGGGTCCGGAGCAATTTGCACAGATTAGCCGCTGCTCGCACAATGCACGGGCCCGCTACCTGCCCAAACAAACCGGCCCACAATGGAGCGCGGCTCCTGGCTGCCTCCTGCCCGGTCGGTTACGCCTGTCGCGAGGAGAGGTGGTGCGCTCCTCACAAGTGGGTCAAAGCGCCGAACGTGGTCGGATTATGGTTCCGTGTGACGGCCGATTATCACGTGACTGTAGCTGCTCCCGTCAGCCCTCACAGTGCTACAAGTACGTCGCACAAAAGACTCGACAGCGTAGCTATACACTCGCCACAAAATCGATCAATCGCTACTGAGACGTATTCCAACATCCCGTAAATTTGCCAACAATATCTACATATGCATTGTTGTTGTTGTGGTCTTCAGTCCTGAGACTGGTCTGATGCAGCTCTCCATGCTACTCTATCCTGTGCAAGCTTTTTCATCTCCCAGTACCTACTGCAACCTACATCCTTCTGAATCTGCTTAGTGTATTCATCTCTTGGTCTCCCTCTACGATTTTTACCCTCCACGCTGACCTCCAATACTAAATTGGTGATCCCTTGATGCCTCAGAACATGTCCTACCAACCGATCCCTTCTTCTGGTCAAGTTGTGCCACAAACTTCTCTTCTCCCCAATTCTATTCAATACTTCCTCATTAGTTATGTGATCTACCCATCTAATCTTCAGCATTCTTCTGTAGCACCACATTTCTAAAGCTTCTATTCTCTTCTTGTCCAAACTATTTATTGTCCATATTTCACTTCCATACATGGCTACACTCCATACGAATACTTTCAGAAATGACTTCCTGACACTTAAATCAATACTGGATGTTAACAAATTTCTCTTCTTCAGAAACGCTTTCCTTGCCATTGCCAGCCTACATTTTATATCCTCTCTACTTCGACCATCATCAGTTATTTTGCTCCACAAATAGTAAAACTCCTTTACTACTTTAAGTATCTCATTTCCTAATCTAATTCCCTCAGCATCACCCGACTTAATTCGACTACATTCCATTATCGTTGTTTTGATTTTGTTGATGTTCATCTTATATCCTCCTTTCAAGACACTGTCCATTCCATTCAACTGCATATACATATAAGTATGTAATCTACAAACCACCGTGAAGTGCGTGGCAAAGGGAACTCAGCATGGTGCCATATGGTAGCGTTTATTTACGTTTCGGTCGCGTTCGTCAAACAATTCTGAAACAATTCGGTAACGGTGCAGCGGTGCATTGTCGTGCTGAAAGTCACCAGGTGGTTATAGTTAAACCGACAGTGCTCCGAGTCCTGCAGTGCGGGCTGTACACATGGCAGAATACTGAAACATTATGTTCACTAACAGGTGCGCTTGCCGAGTATGCTGATAAAAATAATAGTTCTATGTCTGCTACCGAGCGATTCTTGGGGCTTCAGTTTGGAACCGCGCGACCGCTACGGTCGCAGGTTCGAATCCTGCCTCGGGCATGGATGTATGTGATGTCCTTCGTTTTAACTAGTTCTAAGTTCTAGGCGACTGATGACCTCAAATGTTAAGTCCCATAGTGCTGAGAGCCATTTGAACCATTTTTTTGTCTGCTACCAGATGAAAATAGCTCGGCGGCCGCTGTGGCCGAGCGGTTGTAGGTGCTTCAGTCCGGAACCGCGCTGCTGCTATGGTCGCAGGTTCGAATCCTGCCTCGAGCATGGATGTGTCTGATGTCCTTAGGTTAGTTAGGTTTAAGTAGTTCTAAGTCTAGGGCACTCACGACCTCAGATTTTAAGTCCCATAGTGCTTAGAGCCATTTGAATTATTGGAAATTAACTCGCTGTGAGCTGCCAAAAAGTAAAATGTTTTCTGTTTTGACGTCAGTACGCTATTTGTTGAAGGGCGACACATGATGACTTCTTTTGTGAAACGAATTTTGGTATAAAGGTTTCCACCCGATGCGCAATGACTACTGAGAAGGAAGACTTTGCACTGCTGATAAAGTTCTGTTTTCAGAACGGCACCAATAGCAGCGGAGCAGTGCGAAAATACCGCCGACAAAAAGAGCAGCGAAGAGGAGCCATGTCAATCTATGGGCTGAAGAATATGGTCAAGATAGTTGAAGAAACGAGTGAATTAGGTGTTGCCGCAGAGAGAGGGAGACAGCCCATTCGCATGGCAGTTGCTGATGAAGGTGTTGCAGCTATTCCCGACCGTGCAGCAAATGTCTCAAAACTGTGCTGCCAGTGCTCGAGCTATGTCGTAGGGATTGTCTCTCTCCTGGTCAACCAGTTCAAAAGATTGTGCGGCGCATTTAACTCTCGAATCCCCACCAGATTCAGGATGTGCACCAAATTAAGCCTCCAGATAGGCGACGGTGCCGTGACTTTGAGATGGAAGTGGATGGCATGTGGCCGGGGAATATTCTCTGGTCGGATGAATCGCATTTTACTCTGCTCGGTATCACGAACGAAAAGAACTCTCGCATATGGGGTCTACTCCCCTACATGTTGTGCAGGAATATCTACTACACTCAGCTTATGTGACTCTATGATGTGGTTTCACAAGCTCCTTCATTCTCGGTCCGTTTTTCTTCCAGGAGATGACACCTCGCGGCCCTGTTAGGTATACACTGACATATGCAAGTTATAAGGAGCATCTCGTGCAACACGTGATTGGCTCAAAATGGTTCAAATGGCTCTGAGCACTATGGGACTTAACATCTGAGGTCATCAGTCCCCTAGAACTTAGAACTACTTAAACCTAACTAACCTAAGGACATCACATAAATCCATGCCCGAGGCAGGATTCGAACCTGCGACCGTAGCGGTCGCGCGGTTCCAGACTGTAGCGCCTAGAACCGCTCGGCCACTCCGGCCGGCTCTATGGTCATCAGTCCCCTAGAACTTAGAACTACTTAAACCTAACTAACCTAAGGACATCACACAACACCCAGTCATCACAAGGCAGAGAAAATCCCTGACCCCGCCGCGAATCGAACCCTGTCAAGCACCATCTTCCCTCATAGCTCGAAGCTAAAGCGTTCGCATGTGCGGTCAGTGCTGCGCGAAATACAGGAGGGGGTGGGCGATGTAGGTAATTCGCTTTCGCTACAGGAAAACCTACATCTTATCCATATTCCGTGCGCGTTCCAAGTTCTCCATAGACAGAACCACTGTTAATTCTTCCTCTTGTGTTCAGTTGTATGAGGTAATAACCAATTTCCGTAAGAAACTTATCACCCCCGTTGTGGGGAGAACGTACATCATTTGAAATCTTTTCTTCGCAAAATCTTTGCACCATAAGTGGGAAGGAATTCACAGACACGCATTCGCCCTGTGCCAGCAACCCAGTTCTCCTGTCAAACTGAAAGATTTCCTGTAAGGGGTTTACTCTTTGCTCGAAAGATCCGAGGAGCTTCTTACACATATTATGAAACGGCTCTGCACACAGGTGGCAGTATATGCAGCTGCAAATCTCAATACTGTGCCCCTCTTCTCTCTATGTAGGGCTTGTCTTTCACTGTATATGACCTACAATCAGCATGAACTATTACGGCGGAACTTTTTTCTTGTTATTTCATGAGACTGGCATATTCTTAATTCGAGTCCCATGTCGATAGCAATGTCCCTTGGAACATCTCACACAGTGTTTTACTGCATCTACTTTTAATTTGTTTTCGGAACAGTATGTGTAAAACACTGCAATAACAATCCAGCACTTTTCCTCTGACCTGTGGCTAGAGTGTCCTGTTATTATTACTATCTTCAGCGTATGCGGTTCATGGGAGTGAATTATTTTTCATAATAGAGTTTCCAGTTTAATATCCCAGAACTATGGCCAAATGCAGCGTCCTGTGGAATCCTTTAGTTAATTATTTTTGAAAAATCTCTCCAAGGACAAATCAGTTTGTCTTGGAGGGACAAATAGAGGCTTCTTGGCTTGCGATCTGTTTCACTCAAGAGATGAAGGCGGACTAGCAGGGGACATAAGAACCTGTGGCTCTGCCTATTATTTCCCCAGTCGTGCACTCTTCCTTTGAACTACTTACCGGCTTTCTCCGTGGATTTACTTTTTGTGGTTTCGAACCGAGATTCGTTCACGCTGACTGATTTACTATGCTGTTTCAGCCTACTGCATAGTAGTGTCTCTTTCATTTTCCCTAATGTGGCTGAAAAACACATCGGTATTTTTTTATGGTTTGGTTCCCTACTTCCTTTTTTGGTTTCCATATTCGATGTGTGGTGCCCTACAGTTAGCATTCATTTAGGGTTCCATGAGGTACGGAACGACCTGATCGGTGAGTATATTTTCGTTTATTGCACCGGACCGGGCGCTTCCCGTTCTTATTTCTTCAGTGATGGCTCACGTACTTTTTATTGAGAAAACTGGATTACCATTCTGTCATTTCTGCAGGGACTATCGAAGGATATAATCAGCGAGAGGCAGTGCTGAAAATCTGCGCACCCCTTCCTCAAAATAAAAAGTAAGTAAATAAAACAAAAATTAAACGAGTCTCTGCTAACCGAGTGCGCATTCTTCCCCGCCAAACAGCCAGATGGATCAGTTTGAAGAAAGAACACGTCATGTGTACTGACTAGCAGCAAGTGTACCCACAGAAACTTGTCGCGCAAGTCGTGGTGATTCGGAATGAAACTAATATGACTGTACCTCCCCCTCCCTCCCCCCCCAGTTTCCGCTGCTTTTCCCCACCTTCACCTACCCTTCTCCACCTAGCTCAGATCCTGGATACGCTCTTGGGACCGTCCATATCTGTAGCATACTGCGCTATTGTTTCATGTCAACAACTGCACTCTCACCGCATACTAGAGTCTTCATTAATACTTTGGCTGAACAATGGCTGTCAGCTGTTAATGTCCTGTTTTCTCTCTTGAGTATCCAGAGGACAGTAACTGGTAATTTTACTTTGATTGCTACAATTTTGTAGGCCATGTCCTGAGGTGCCATTAGTAAGATCACAGAAGTTAAGCCCTGTCGGTCTTGGTTTGCACCTGGACCTCCCAGGTCTGCCGAGCGCTGTTGGCAAACAGGCTGCACTCATTCTCAACCCTTGAGAGGCCAATTGAGGAACTACCTGACTGAGAAGTCACGAAAACTGACAACGGCTGGGAGAGCGGTGTGCTAACCACATGCTCCTTCACATCCACATCTACTGATGCCAGTGGGCTAAGGAGGACACGGCGGGCGGTCGATACTGTAGGGGCCTTCCGAGACCTGTTCGGATGGAGTTTGGTTTAGTTTTAGTTCTTTTATTCCCTGAGTATCTAACTGAAAGCGTTCTGTTACACATGTTTCCAATTCGTAAGAGCTCCGTGTGTTGTTTAAAATTTATCTACGTTATTACGGTGCGTTCTTTTACTCATGCGTGCAATCTGAAACATCTCATGCCCTATCTTTTTCACTTCGCGAGATTCTGCAGGGCTCTGGACCATATCTGAGTTTTGTCTCTGTTCCGCATTGCTGGGAGAACTGCTTTGTTCATTGCCATTGGAATGCCATGTAACAGTTCTTCCGTTTCCTTTTTAACCACGTCAGACAAAATTTTGTGTACGTGCTATATTGCTAGTGACTCCGCAGTACACCTCTGTGAAAGCCGTGAGAACGGTAGAGGACTTGGCGAGATAAGAGAACTGCTGCCTCAGAGATGGGTCAGCGGGAATCGTTTTCATTGAGCGCGTAACTGATCTCGCGGAATGCACCTACATGTGCTGCACTATGTCTTTCGGGAACGTTTTCCGCTATGGATTCATTTTTGGCTTTACGAATTCTATACAAACCAACTTACGATTTTTTCGCCACTCCAAATATATTTTCATTATTCGTTCTGAACAGCACAGCTATGTTGATCTAAATAAATAGTGGATTTATTCGTTGCGTGCTAACTGTTCAAGTATTTTAAGTGGAATGTGTATTTAATGACTATGGCCAAAGTAATCTGAATGCCAATACAGATGGAACTTTGTACGGGGGTGGACAAATTTGTGTAACCACTGTGGGAAACGCATGCGGTGTTGTATTTGACTACGAACGGCAGCTGCGTAATGTCATCAATACCTTGCAGATATGTCTTGACCTGAAAGTATTCTGTATAGTTGTGAGTGCCTTATATCTGAGCTATGCCAATTAGAACCGGTCACGTAAACCGACATACCGCCGGGAGAGCGATGTACTAACCACATGTCCCCCCATATCCGCACCCAGTGACGCCTTTGAGCTGGGGATGACGTGGCGGCCGGTCGGTGCCGTTCGCCTTTCATGGCCTGTTCGGACGGAGTGTAGTTTTTTTGTGTCAATTAGGATGGGGGCAAATTCTCGGTGCTCACGTAGTAGGTGCAAGGTGGCTGAAGTGTTTGGTGTTTCAAGAGGCACCGTGTAGAAGGTTTATACCGCGTACAGGCAAATCGGAAAAACATCATCCGCTAAGTCACAATGCGGGCGAAAGTGTGTGTTGAGTGATCGTGACAGACGGTCATTGAAGAGGCTGTGACGAAAAATAAGAGGACTACAGTTCCAAAAGTCATAGAAGAACTGAATGTTGCATTCGCGAACCCTGTCAGTAGCAAAAGAACACGAAGAGAGTCCCGTAAGCTGTGAAATGCAGGGCCAGCTGCAGTTCCGAAACCACTGACCAGTGATGTAAGTGCCTGTACCAAGGAAACGTGGCGCTGAAGCCATAAAACGTGGACTATATGGAGCAGTGGAAGAAAGTTATTTGGTCGGATGAACTGTTTCACACTGCTTCCAACTTCTGGGCCAGTTTAGGCGCTAAGAGTAAAAAACGACGGGGGTTCGTTGATGATTTGGGCAGCCGTATCGCGGTATTCCACGGGGCCCAGTGTTATTGTGCAAGGTCGCATTACAGCCAAGGATTATGTGCCCGTTCTGGATGATCGGATCCAAACAATTGTCCGGTGATTTTTCCTCAAGGGTGACGCTGTGTTCGAAGAAGACAGGGCCCCTGTCACACAGCTCGCATCGTACAGGACTGGCTTTGTGAGCATAAGACTGAACTGCCTTATTTCCCTTGGCCACCAAACTCACCAGCTCTCAATATTATTTAACCTTTGTGGTCTACTTTGAGAGACAACGCAGTGGTAACACAGGTTCCCGTTAGATCAGCGAAATTAAGCGATGTCGGACTGGGCTAGCACATGGATGGCTGACCGTCCGGTCTGCCGAGCGCTGTTGGCAGTCGGGGTGCACTCAGCCCTTGTGAGGCAAACTGAGGAGCTACTTGATTGAGAAGTAGCGGCTCCGGTCACGAAAACTTACATACGGCCGGGAGAGCGGTGTACTGCCACGTGCCCCTACTACACCTTTTTCCAAAGCTGTTTCACAAAGGAAGACCGCACTGCAGTTCCTTCTCTAAATCCTCGCACGAACGAAAAAATGGCTGACATCGAAATAAGTGTCCAAGGAATAGAAAAGCAACTGAAATCACTCTACAGAGGAAAGTCCACTGGACCTGACGGGATACCACTTCGATTCTACACAGAGTACGCGAAAGAACTTGCCCCCCTCTAACAGCCTTGTACCGCAAGTCTCTGGAGGAACGGAAGGTTCCAAGTGATTGGAAGAGAGCACAGGTAGCGCCAGTTTTCAAGAAGGGTCATCGAGTAGATGCGCAAAACTATAGGCCTATATCTCTGACATCGATCTGTTGTAGAATTTTAGAACATGTTTTTTGCTCGCGTATCATGTCATTTCTGGAAACCCAGAATCTAGTCTGTAGGAATCAACATGGATTGCGGAAACAGCGATCGTGTGAGACCCGACTCGCTTTATTTGTTCATGAGACCCAGGAAATATTAGATACAGTCTCCCAGGTAGATGCCACTTTCCTTGACTTCCGGAAGGCGTTCGATACAGTTCCGCATTGTCACCTGATAAACAAAGTAAGAGCCTACGGAATATCAGAACAGCTGTGTGGCTGGATTGAAGAGTTTTTAGCAAACAGAACACAGCATGTTGTTCTCAATGGAGAGACGTCTACAGACGTTAAAGTAACCTCTGGTGTGCCACAGGGGATTGTTATGGGACCATTGCTTTTCACAATATATATAAATGACCTAGTAGATAGTGTCGGAAGTTCCATGCGCCTTTTCGCGGATGATGCTGTAGTATACAGAGAAGTTGCAGCATTAGAAAATTGTAGCGAAATGCAGGAAGATCTGCAGCGGATAGGCACTTGGTGCAGGGAGTGGCAACTGACCCTTAACATAGACAAATGTAATGTATTGCGAATACATAGAAAGAAGGATCCTTTACTGTATGATTACATGATAGCAGAACAAACACTGGTAGCAGTTACTTCTGTAAAATATCTGGGAGTATGCGTGCGGAACGATTTGAAGTGGAATGATCATATAAAATTAATTGTTGGTAAGGCGGGTACCAGATTAGATTCATTGGGAGAGTCCTTAAAAAATGTAGTCCATCAGCAAAGGAGTGGCTTACAAAACACTCGCTCGGCCTATACTTGAGTACTGCTCATCAGTGTGGGATCCGTACCGGGTCGGGTTGACAGAGGAGATAGAGAAGATTCAAAGAAGAGCGGCGCGTTTCGCCACAGGGTTATTTGGTAAGTGTGATAGCGTTACGGAGATGTTTAGCAAACTCAAGTGGCAGACTCTTCAAGAGAGGTGCTCTGCATCGCGGTGTAGCTTGGTGTCCAGGTTTCGAGAGGGTGCGTTTCTGGATGATGTATCGAATGTATTGCTTCCCCCTACTTATACCTCCCGAGGAGATCACGAATGTAAAATTAGAGAGATTCTAGCGCGCACGGAGGCTTTCCGGCAGTCGCTCTTCCCGCGAACCATACGCGAGTGGAACAGGAAAGGGAGATAATGACAGTGGCACGTAAAGTGCCGTCCGCCACACACCGTTGGGTGGCTTGCGGAGTATAATTGTAGATGTAGATGTAGATATCCGCATGCAGTGGCGCCCCTGGGCTGGGAGGATGACACGGCTGCCGGTCGGTACCGTTGGGCCTTCCAAGGCCTGTTCGGACGGAGTGGAGTTGAGTTGAGTTGTGGCCTACTATGGAGAGAAAAGTGCGTAATCGCTATCCACCTCCATTGTCGTTACCTGCCACTATTTTGTAGAAGGAATGGTATAAGATTACCCTGAAAACAATACAGTACCTGTATTGTCCATTCCGAGAAGACTGGAAGCTTCTTACACGGTATTAAGGATCGTACTGTGTTGTGTTTTGGTGTTTCCATATTTTCGTCCACCCATTTTTAATAACGAAAAGTAGTAAATACTAATCACCAAATGGGTGATGGTGTGTGACGTCAGGTAACGAAACGAAACAGTTTCATCAGAAGGATAGTCAAATGTTGTTTTCATATCATTACTTTCCATACGTATAAAAAGGGACATTGCGCAAATTTTATAAAACCGATCGCGTAAGAGGAAAAAGAAAGGCAAGGGCTTAGCTTCCCGTTGACGACTATGTCATTACAGGTAGAGCACAAGCTCGAACAAGTCTAGGATGTGTTCTTTTCAAAGGATCCATAACGTGAGAGGTAGGCAAACCGTAGGAACCTGATTTTGGATAGAGGGCGGGGTCTAAAACCCACATATTTGTCTTTTGCGTGGAGCGGTGTACTACTCATGATGCCCAATCAAGATTCACTGCAGAGTAAGATAATTGGTAGAACGAAAGCTCCAGGTTCCAGTCTGTCACGAAAATGCATGTGCTGACAGTATGTCAACGATTTTCTCCAGTTTATTTTAGCCTATCCATTTTCTCACACTTTAGGTACTCTATGTTGTTTTACTATTACGTCCTTCCTCTCGCCGAAGCGATTCCGTTTCTGCAGTGTGAGCACTGTGTAAGCACGTTAAGATCAGTATCCACTTTTCAAATACTTGTATTTTAATATAAGAAAATGCATTTTGAACAAATGTTAATTTTTGCTTTTTTTAGACTGATTTTTCACCGTATATTCCATTTGATATCTTGAAAGCTGATTTAAAATCAATTCTGTATGACAAAAATAATGTGTCAATACCATATACGTCTATATCTATATTCAGATAGCCACCTTACTATGTATGAGGGAAGGTATTTTGTTTACTTGTGTCTCTTCCCCCTTTCCCTGTTCCAGTCACGCATGATTCGCGGGAAGAACAATTGGCGGTCAGCCTCTGTGGGGGCTCGAATTTCTCTAGTTTTACCTTCATGTCTTTTGTGAGACATGCGTAGGAGGAAGGAATATACTGGTTGAATCTTCTATGAATGTACACTATATGATCAATAGTAGTGCCAAAAGTAAAATTCGGAGGCGGTGGTGTTATGGTGTGGTCGTGTTTTTCATGGAGGGGACTTGCACCCCTTGTTGTTTCGCGTGGCACTATCACAGCAAAGGCCTACATTGATGTTTTAAGCACCTTCTGGCTTTCCACTGTTGAAGAGCAATTCGGGGATGGCGATTGCATCTTTCAACACGATCGAGCACCTCTTCATAGTACACGGCCTGTGACGAAGTGGTTACACAACAATAACATCCCTGTAATGGACTGGCGTGCACAGAGTCCTGACCTGAATCCTATAGAACATCTTTGGGATGTTTTGGAACGCCGACTTCGTGCCAGTCTCACCGACCGACATCGGTACCTCTCCCCGGTGCAGCACTCGGTGAAGAATGGGCTGCCATTCCCCAAGAAACCTTCGAGTACCTGATCGAACGTATGCCTGCGAGAGTGTAAGCTGTCATTAAGGCTAACGATGCGCCAACACCATATTGAATTCCAGCATTACCGATGGAGGGCGCCACGAAATTGTAAGTTGTTTTCAGCAAGGTATCCGGATACTTTTGATCACATAGTGTGTATGATCTCAGCAGCTTAACAGTAGCCTATAATGTGATGCTCTTACTAAATTAACCTCTGACGAAACGAGCTGCTCTTCTTTGGACTTGTGTATTCCCTCTATCAGTCTTATCTGGTAGGGATCCCATTATCACTAGCAACATTCACCTACTGGTCGAACGAGTATTTTGTAAGCTATTTCCCTTGTTGGTGGACTACATTTCCTGGGGAGTCTTCCAATAAGTCCCAGTGTGGCATCTGCCTAACTGGCGATTAATTTTATGTGGTCGTTTCCACTTCATATCGCTCCTTGCGCATAGTTCTCTTCCAGTGATTTTACTGCGCTTTTTTAGTCATAAAATAGTCTTTCTATCTACGTAGTCCCAATACGTTACCTCTGTTTACGCTGAGGGCCAGTTTCCATTCCCTGCACCAAGCGGCGATCTTCTGCAGGTCTTCCAGCATTTCGCTACAGTTTTGCAGCGTCGCGAATTCTCTGTGTAGAACAGCATCATCCGCGAAAAGCCTCGTGCAGCTTCCGACGTTACCTACCGAGTCATTTATATACATATACTGTGAAAAGTAATGGTCCTGTAACACTCCTCAGAGCCCGCTCGGAGTTACTTTTAGGTGTGAAGTCTCCTCTCCATCGAAAAGGAAATAGCACACATTAGAATGCTGATTTTACATTGAGGACAGCCGAAAATAAACAACTGGACGGACGGCAGAACCAACAAACAGAAAAGTAAAACTGGCCTGGAGTTATTTTGGCAAACGAAATAGGGTATCCCAAACCGAGTTCCGATATATCTGAAATAGAAAGTTTGGAACCAGTGTGCACTGACAGCTTTTATTTTTTGCAGCTACTTTCATTGTGAAAACCATTAGAAAACTGAATGTTTGAACTGCGAGCAATTTAGTGACAGTTGTGGGGATTTTGTCGGAGAGACTGAAAAATGAACGAGTGAATGACAGGAGAGACTGGAATGGAAGGCTTAGTCAAGGCTGGAGTGAAAATGAAATGGAAGTAGCAAGGAGAAACTATGGTACATGGGCCAAGGAACGTCTCTGCTGTATTCGAAGAGATAAGAAAAAGTGACTTAATGGAAGGTAGGCAGATGATATCAGCAAACAAGCAAAAGGTGACGCCTCCAATGAAAGGAAATCTCAACAGGAAGCCTTTATCCAGAACTGGGTATCTAGTAACGCATGACAGTAATGATTGTCCCAGATACTGAAACGAAGCTTCATTGTTTTCCGTATCATCAACGGTATTGTGCTGAATGAATTGCTTAAATGTCGAAGAACAGTAAGACTCGTAGAAGATGGGAACTGGGACATGTGTTAAATAGGATCGCCAAGTCTGGAAAAGGCGTCCAATGACTGTAAGAAGAATCGAAAATGTAGCAAACAATGTCACTGCTGTTCAAAAAATGGCTCTGAGCACTATGGGACTCAACTGCTGAGGTCATTAGTCACCTAGAACTTAGAACTAGTTAAACCTAAGGACATCACAAACATCCATGCCCGAGGCAGGATTCGAACCTGCGACCGTAGCGGTCTTGCGGTTCCAGACTGCAGCGTCTTTAACTGCACGGCCACTTCGGCCGGCATCACTGCTGTCGTGATGATTAGACACTGTGTCTTCACCATCTACATATATACTCTGCAAACCATTGTGAAGTGCATGGCAGAGATTTCTAAGCACTGTATCACATACGAGGGCAGTTCAATAAGTAATGCAACACATTTTTTTTTCTCGGCCAATTTTGGTTGAAAAAACCGGAAATTTCTTGTGGAATATTTTCAAACATTCCCGCTTCGTCTCGTATAGTTTCATTGACTTCCGACAGGTGGCAGCGCTGTACGGAGCTGTTAAAATGGCGTCTGTAACGGATGTGCGTTGCAAACAACGGGCAGTGATCGAGTTTCTTTTGGCGGAAAACCAGGGCATCTCAGATATTCATAGGCGCTTGCAGAATGTCTACGGTGATCTGGCAGTAGACAAAAGCACGGTGAGTCGTTGGGCAAAGCGTGTGTCATCATCGCTGCAAGGTCAAGCAAGACTGTCTGATCTCCCGCGTGCGGGCCGGCCGCGCACAGCTGTGACTCCTGCAATGGCGGAGCGTGCGAACACACTCGTTCGAGATGATCGACGGATCACCATCAAACAACTCAGTGCTCAACTTGACATATCTGTTGGTAGTGCTGTCACAATTGTTCACCAGTTGGTATATTCAAAGGTTTGTTCCCGCTGGGTCCCTCGTTGTCTAACCGAACACCACAAAGAGCAAAGGAGAACCATCTGTGCGGAATTGCTTGCTCGTCATGTGGCTGAGGGTGACAATTTCTTGTCAAAGATTGTTACAGGCGATGAAACATGGGTTCATCACTTCGAACCTGAAACAAAACGGCAATCAATGGAGTGGCGCCACACCCACTCCCCTACCAAGAAAAAGTTTAAAGCCATACCCTCAGCCGGTAAGGTCATGGTTACAGTCTTCTGGGACGCTGAAGGGGTTATTCTGTTCGATGTCCTTCCCCATGGTCAAACGATCAACTCTGAAGTGTATTGTGCTACTCTTCAGAAATTGAAGAAACTACTTCAGCGTGTTCGTAGGCACAAAAATCTGAACGAACTTCTCCTTCTTCATGACAACGCAAGACCTCACACAAGTCTTCGCACCCGAGAGGAGCTCACAAAACTTCAGTGGACTGTTCTTCCTCATGCACCCTACAGCCCCGATCTCGCACCGTCGGATTTCCATATGTTTGGCCCAATGAAGGACGCAATCCGTGGGAGGCACTACGCGGATGAAGAAGAAGTTATTGATGCAGTACGACGTTGGCTCCGACATCGACCAGTGGAATGGTACCGTGCAGGCATACAGGCCCTCATTTCAAGGTGGCGTAAGGCCGTAGCATTGAATGGAGATTACGTTGAAAAATAGTGTTGTGTAGCTAAAAGATTGGGGAATAACCTGGTGTATTTCAATGCTGAATAAAACAACCCCTGTTTCAGAAAAAAAATGTGTATCATTACTTATTGAACTGCCCTCGTATTAGGATCTTTTGTCGTATGGGTCTGCTTCTGTGCGCCTCTCTACACGTTGTTGTTAGTCTAATCTTGTCTACACAGTTCCTACAAGAGCGATAAGTACTGTCCTGTACAGTATTTCTGAGCAGATATTGGCTGTCGAAAGTTTGGAAGTAGGTTTTCAAGGAATATTTGACGTTTTTCTTGAAAAATCTGCTAGCCAGCGGTTTCAAAATTTCCATTACGCACTCCTGCAAGTCAAACAATTTCGTCTCCATTCGCTCATCCTTTCTTTATAAGAGTTCGTGGGACTATGCGAGTCAAAGCTACCTGGTCATCGAGCCAATACCTAGTTTACAAAAAACTTTATAAATAAAAGAGTTAAAGAAGTGATAGAGAACGAAAGAAATTGTGAGACAGTATGCGAATAAATAACACATTACAGAGAAGATTTCTCAACTACTGTGAGCAACTCTTGTACAAAGTGGGGGGAGTGTGCCACAAGGAAACTTTGCAACTAACAACTGAATATTTGGGCTTCATGATTAAATTTTTATCAGTCCTGCTGGAAACCTACTGAAAATAAAACCTGTCGAATGCTGCACACTTTACAACCACATGGTGGAGAAGGTTTTACCCAAGTGTGATGTTTACTGAATCAGTTTTGTTGTTTCTTCCGAATGAGTCAACCCTCAGCACCAAGAATTTAGATCGACTTCGCAAACTACTTGTCCAATCTGTGACAACATTCCCTGTTAGTCCTATTTGGTATCGATCAGGATCACAAAACCTCAATCATTATTCTAAGTTGGGTCGTTTTTTTTTTTTTTTTTTGGTCATCAGTCTACTGACTGGTTTGATGCCGCCCGCCACGAATTCCTTTCCTGTGCTAACCTCTTCATCTCAGAGTAGCACTTGCAACCTACGTCCTCAATTATTAACTTGACGTATTCCAATCTCTGTCTTCCTCTACAGTTTTTGCCCTCTACAGCTCCCTCTAGTACCATGGAAGTCATTCCCTCATGTCTTAGCAGATGTCCTATCATCCTGTCCCTTCTCCTTATCAGTGTTTTCCACATATTCCTTTCCTCTCCGATTCTGCGTAGAACCTCCTCATTCCTTACCTTATCAGTCCACCTAATTTTCAACATTCGTCTATAGCACCACATCTCAAATGCTTCGATTCTCTTCTGTTCCGGTTTTCCCACAGTCCATGTTTCACTACCATACAATGCTGTACTCCAGACGTACATCCTCAGAAATTTCTTCCTCAAATTAAGGCCGGTATTTGATATTAGTAGACTTCTCTTGGCCAGAAATGTCTTTTTTGCCATAGCGAGTCTGCTTTTGATGTCCTCCTTGCTCCGTCCGTCTTTGGTTATTTTACTGCCCAGGTAGCAGAATTCCTTAACTTCATTGACTTCGTGACCATCAATCCTGATGTTAAGTTTCTCGCTGTTCTCATTCCTATTACTTCTCATTACCTTCGTCTTTCTCCGATTTACTCTCAAACCATACTGTGTACTCATTAGACTGTTCATTCCGTTCAGCAGATCATTTAATTCTTCTTCACTTTCACTCAGGATAGCAATGTCATCAGCGAATCGTATCATTGATATCCTTTCACATTGTATTTTACTTCCACTCCTGAACCTTTCTTTTATTTCCATCATTGCTTCCTCGATGTACAGATTGAAGAGTAGGGGCGAAAGGCTACAGCCTTGTCTTACACCCTTCTTAATACGAGCACTTCGTTCTTGATCGTCCACTCTTATTATTCCCTCTTGGTTGTTGTACATATTGTATATGACCCGTCTCTCCCTATAGCTTACCCCTACTTTTTTCAGAATCTCCAACAGCTTGCACCATTTTATGTTGTCGAACGCTTTTTCCAGGTCAACAAATCCTATGAAAGTGTCTTGATTTTTCTTTAGCCTTGCTTCCATTATTAGCCGTAACGCCAGAATTGCCTCTCTCGTCCCTTTACTTTTCCTGAAGCCAAACTAACGCTAACGCATTCTCAATTTTCTTTTCCATTCTTCTGTATATTATTCTTGTAAGCAGCTTCGATGCATGAGCTGATAAGCTGATTGTGCGATAATTCTCGCACTTGTCAGCTCTTGCCGTCTTCGGAACTGAGTGGATGATGCTTTTCCGAAAGTCAGATGGTATATCGCCAGACTCATATATTCTACACACCAACGTGAATAGTCGTTTTGTTGCCACTTCCCCCAATGATTTTAGAAATTCTGATGGAATGTTATCTATCCCTTCTGCCTTATTTGACCGTAAGTCCTCCAAAGCTCTTTTAAATTCCGATTCTAATACTGGATCCCCTATCTCTTCTAAATCGACTCCTGATTCTTCTTCTATCACATCAGACAAATCTTCACCCTCATAGAGGCTTTCAATGTATTCTTTCCACCTATCTGCTCTCTCCTCTGCATTTAATTCCCGTTGCACTCTCAATGTTACCACCGTTGCTTTTTATGTCACCAAAGGTTGTTTTGACTTTCCTGTACGTTGGGTCGTACGAATAATAAATCTCCACTGTCAACCCATCCCACCTTCGTTTTATCCTACCAATTAGTTGCTTTTTTTCTCAGTTTGTTGCCTTTGGGGCAATGCCCATTGAGCCATCTCACTAGTAACGCCAATTATGACGATATGAATGTCAGGACAACACAACACCCAGTTCCCAAGCGGAGAAAATCTCTGACCCGGCCGGGAATCGAATACAGACCCCTTTGCTTATCAATCCGCCGCGATGAGCGCGCAGCTACCGAGGCGGACCCTGCTTTATCTATGACTGAGTCTATGTGGTTGCTCCATTTAATATCCCCCCAACTCAATACATCCATGTACTTGTATAATTTGAATGACTCCAGTTGTCACTCAATCTTACTGCAGTAATAGGAAACTATATTTTTGTGTTTTGTGAAGCGCATGAATTTATACACTCCTGGAAATGGAAAAAGGAACACATTGACACCGGTGTGTCAGACCCACCATACTTGCTCCGGACACTGCGAGAGGGCTGTACAAGCAATGATCACACGCAAGGCACAGCGGAGACACCAGGAACCGCGGTGTTGGCCGTCGAATGGCGCTAGCTGCGCAGCATTTGTGCACCGCCGCCGTCAGTGTCAGCCAGTTTGCCGTGGCATACGGAGCTCCATCGCAGTCTTTAACACTGGTAGCATGCCGCGACAGCGTGGACGTGAACCGTATGTGCAGTTGACGGACTTTGAGCGAGGGCGTATAGTGGGCATGCGGGAGGCCGGGTGGACGTACCGCCGAATTGCTCAACACGTGGGGCGTGAGGTCTCCACAGTACATCGATGTTGTCGCCAGTGGTCGGCGGAAGGTGCACGTGCCCGTCGACCTGGGACCGGACCGCAGCCACGCACGGATGCACGCCAAGACCGTAGGATCCTACGCAGTGCCGTAGGGGACCGCACCGCCACTTCCCAGCAAATTAGGGACACTGTTGCTCCTGGGGTATCGGCGAGGACCATTCGCAACCGTCTCCATGAAGCTGGGCTACGGTCCCGCACACCGTTAGGCCGTCTTCCGCTCACGCCCCAACATCGTGCAGCCCGCCTCCAGTGGTGTCGCGACAGGCGTGAATGGAGGGACGAATGGAGACGTGTCGTCTTCAGCGATGAGAGTCGCTTCTGCCTTGGTGCCAATGATG
Source organism: Schistocerca serialis cubense (assembly GCF_023864345.2). Taxonomy (NCBI): domain Eukaryota; kingdom Metazoa; phylum Arthropoda; class Insecta; order Orthoptera; family Acrididae; genus Schistocerca; species Schistocerca serialis. The sequence goes on along the minus strand of NC_064646.1, from coordinate 79,824,267 downwards.
GTCGTATGCGTGTTTGGCGCCGTGCAGGTGAGCGCCACAATCAGGACTGCATACGACCGAGGCACACAGGGCCAACACCCGGCATCATGGTGTGGGGAGCGATCTCCTACACTGGCCGTACACCACTGGTGATCGTCGAGGGGACACTGAATAGTGCACGGTACATCCAAACCGTCATCGAACCCATCGTTCTACCATTCCTAGACCGGCAAGGGAACTTGCTGTTCCAACAGGACAATGCACGTCCGCATGTATCCCGTGCCACCCAACGTGCTCTAGAAGGTGTAAGTCAACTACCCTGGCCAGCAAGATCTCCGGATCTGTCCCCCATTGAGCATGTTTGGGACTGGATGAAGCGTCGTCTCACGCGGTCTGCACGTCCAGCACGAACGCTGGTCCAACTGAGGCGCCAGGTGGAAATGGCATGGCAAGCCGTTCCACAGGACTACATCCAGCATCTCTACGATCGTCTCCATGGGAGAATAGCAGCCTGCATTGCTGCGAAAGGTGGATATACACTGTACTAGTGCCGACATTGTGCATGCTCTGTTGCCTGTGTCTATGTGCCTGTGGTTCTGTCAGTGTGATCATGTGATGTATCTGACCCCAGGAATGTGTCAATAAAGTTTCCCCTTCCTGGGACAATGAATTCACGGTGTTCTTATTTCAATTTCCAGGAGTGTATTTATGAACAGTTAGAGCTGGTATTCAAATTTCGCACCATTTTTCAGTACTATCAAGTTCTGGCTGGATATGTGCGAACGTTATTTTCAGATAGTGCTTCGTTATAGATAAACCACCGTCTACAAAAGGTACGTCGTTACTATTAATATTGTGAAGCAGGTCATTAATACACAACGTGAATACAAAGAGTTCCGACTCACTTCTGTCGAAGACACCTAAGCTATTTTCACATATTTCGGTGCCCCGTATTCCAAGATAAAATGCTGAGCCAAAAGAGTCAAGGTCAATGTCACTAAACTGGTTTAAAAAAATAGTCTAAATTGTAGTGCAAAGGCAGTAAAAATACAACCATAAAATTAACTGAGATTCACTGAGGCTCATTCGTTCTATCGCGTGAATGTTGTAAAACAATGGATAAATTATGCCTGCTGAGTTCGTTAATGATGCCCATGGGGATGCATAAACCATACTCTTCTAATGTACTCGGACGACGACGTGCAACAGATGAGCCTCAGTAGTTGTTGTTCTTACTTCTTCTTTCAAGGATTCGATTCTCCCGATCACAGATGAAGTTGTCAACGTTGGCTTGGCCTTCAGATGTCACTTCCACCTTCCAATCTATACGATTTTGACCGTCTTGCCTTCCAGTTATAACACCGTCTCGGAAAATGTTGAGAAATGTTTCAATACCAAAACTAATTACTGTTATATCAATGTAATCGCCTTTTCAAGTTTATTAGAATGGCGTTGAAAAACATGTCGTTGTGTGTAAAAAATATACTTACTCTCGGTTGAAAAAGAAGACGCACCACGAAGGACTTATGCAAATTTGTCCCAAATTGATATTCATGCTAGTATCGACGGGGAATGCAAACCCGTAAAGTTTGGCGGCCGGTGGATAAACGTGTGATTCTGCGCCGCAGTTTCACTGTGCAGCTGGCACGGATAGTAAACTGGGGACATATTGATACCAGGACATAAAGTCCTTGCGTACGTCATTCCATGCACTCATTTGGACAGTAACTACGACTCGCAAACAACCGCGTTACCAATATACGCTGATGTCAGAATTTGAGAGATGGTGTGTGCTTGGGCTCAAAGAAGCCGGATGGAGTTACCGGCAAATCGCTCGACATTTGAATAGGAGCGATGCCTCTATTCGACGATTTTGGCAGGAATGAGTGGACCACGGCCAAGCACGATGTGGCAGGGACAAAGAATCCAGTGAAATTTTTTTAAGTGCTTTATCTGAAAACTACCTTGAGCAGTTAAACAGAGAACCGACTCGTGGCGGTAACATATTAGACCTTCTGGTGACAAACAGACCCGAACTATTTTAAACAGTTAACGCAGAACAGGGAATCAGCGATCATAAAGCGGTTACGGCATCGATGATTTCAGCCGTAAATAGAAATATTAAAAAGGGTAGGAAGATTTTTCTGTTTAGAAAAAGTGACAAAAAGCAGATTTCAGAGTACCTGATGGCTCAACACAAAAGTTTTGTCTCAAGTACAGATAGTGTTGAGGATCAGTGGACAAAGTTCAAAACCATCGTACATTATGCGTTAGATGAGTATGTGCCAAGCAAGATCGTAAGAGATGGAAAAAAGCCACCGTGGTACAACAACCGAGTTAGAAAACTGCTGCGGAAGCAAAGGGAACTTCACAGCAAACATAAACATAGCCATAGCCTTGCAGACAAACAAAAATTACGCGAAGCGAAATGTAGTGTGAGGAGGACTATGCGAGAGGCGTTCAATGAATTCGAAAGTAAAGTTCTATGTACTGACTTGGCAGAAAATCCTAAGAAATTTTGGTCTTATGTCAAAGCGGTAGGTGGATCAAAACAAAATGTCCAGACACTCTGTGACCAAAACGGTACCGAAACAGAGGATGACAGACTAAAGGCCGAAATACTGAATGTCTTTTTCCAAAGTTGTTTCACAGAGGAAGACTGTACTGTACTTCCTTCTCTAGATTGTCGCACAGATGACAAAATGGTAGGTATCGAAATAGACGACAGAGGGATAGAGAAAAAATTAAAATCGCTCAAAAGAGGAAAGGCCTCTGGACCTGATGGGATAGCAGTTCGATTTTACACAGAGTACGCGAAGGAACTTGCCCCCCTTCTTGCAGCGGTGTACCGTAGAAGAGCGTAGCGTTCCAAAGGATTGGAAAAGGGCACAGGTCATCCCAGTTTTCAAGAAGGGACGTCGAACAGATGTGCAGAACTATAGACCTATATCTCTAACGTCGATCAGTTGTAGAATTTTGGAACACGTATTGTGTTGGAGTATAATGACTTTTCTGGAGACTAGAAATCTACTCTGTAGGAATCAGCATGGGTTTCGAAAAAGACGGTCATGTGAAACCCAGCTCGCGCTATTCGTCCACGAGACTCAGAGGGCCATAGACACGGGTTCACAGGTAGATGCCGTGTTTTTTGACTTCCGCAAGGCGTTCGATACACTTCCCCACAGTCGTTTCATGAACAAAGTAAGAGCATATGGACTATCAGACCAATTGTGTGATTGGATTGAAGAGTTCCTACATAACATGACGCAGCATGTCATTCTCAATGGAGAGAAGTCTTCCGAAGTAAGAGTGATTTCAGGTGTGCCGCAGGAGAGTGTCGTAGGACCGTTGCTATTCACAATATACATAAATGACCTTGTGGATGACATCGGACGTTCACTGAGGCTTTTTGCAGATGATGCTGTGGTGTATCGAGAGGTTGTAACAATGGAAAATTGTACCGAAATGCAGGAGGATCTGCAGCGAATTGACGCATGGTGCAGGGAATGGCAATTGAATCTCAATGTAGACAAGTGTAATGTGCTGCGAATACACAGAAAGATAGATCCTTTATCATTTAGCTACAAAATAGCAGGTCAGCAACTGGAAGCAGTTAATACCACAAATTGTCTGGGAATACGCATTAGGAGTGATTTAAAATGGAATGATCATATAAAGTTGATCGTCGGTAAAGCAGATGCCAGACTGAGATTCATTGGAAGAATCCTAAGGAAATGCAATCCGAAAACAAAGGAAGTAGGTTACAGTACACTTGTTCGCCCACTGCTTGAATATTGCTCACCAGTGTGGGATCCGTACCAGATGGGGTTGATGGAAGAGATTGAGAAGATCCAACGGAGAGCAGCGCGCTTCGTTACAGGATCATTTAGTAATCGCGAAAGCGTTACGGAGATGATAGATAAACTCCAGTGGAAGACTCTGCAGGAGAGACGCTCAGTAGCTCGGTGCGGGCTTTTGTTGAAGTTTCGAGAACATACCTTCACCGAGGAGTCAAGCAGTATATTGCTCCCTCCGACGTATATCTCGTGAAGAGACCATGTGGATAAAATCAGAGAGATTAGAGCCCACACAGAGGCATACCGACAATCCTTCTTTCCACGAACAATACGAGACTGGAATAGAAGGGAGAACCGATAGAGGTACTCAAGGTACCCTCCGCCGCACACCGTCAGGTGGCTTGCGGAGTATGGATGTAGATGTAGATGTCAAGAAGGAAGCGGTGAGTCTAGAGAGACGACAGAGCGTGAAGACCGAGCAGTTATCACAGAGCCCCTTAGAGCTCCAGATTCATCATCATCATCGATCCAACGTGCAACTAGTGCTTCAGTGAACACAGAAAGGGGTCTGAGCTCGCGGTGCCGCTTGCGCCGTTGGCCTCTAACCGCCAACATGCTCTATTGCAGTGGTGTCGGGCACATTCAGCCGGCAGTCTCATTGACTGGGGCATGTCTTCGAACTGAGCCCCAATGACCAGCAAAACCGTGTACGGAGAAGCCCCAGAGAGCAGCGAGATACCAACCTTAATGTCGCCCGCTATACGGTCTGACAACCAGGTGTGATGGTCTGGGATGCCATTTCACAGCAGGACCCCTTTGGTTGTCATTCGCGGCACCCGTACAGCACGGCGCTATGCCGACGATATTCTACACCGTGCACTGTTTCCCTTGGTGTCAAGCCATCCTGGACTTACATTTCAGCAAAATGATGCCCGGCCGCGCGATCGGCGAGAGTTTCTACCGCTTGTCTCCGTGCTTGCCAAATCCCACCTTGGCCAGCAAGGCCTCCGGATCTGTCCCCAACTGAGAACCTTTGCAGCAATATGAGCTGGGCCAGCTCGGGATTTTGAAGATCTACTGCGCCAGTTGGACAGACATTGGCAAAGTACCCCTCAGGAGGACATCCAGCAACTACAGCAATCTGTGCTAACCCGGATAACTGCTATCCAGAGGTGGACCAACACGTTGTTGACTTGCTTAATTTGTGAAGCTCTTTCTCTTGAATAAATCATCCAGTTTTTCCGAAACTGTAATCATTTGTTCGCTGTACACCTACCGGGTGATCAAAAAGTCAGTATGAAATTGAAAACTTAATAAACCACGGAATAATGTAGATAGAGAGGTAAAAAATTGACACACACGTGCTTGGAATGACATGGGGTTTTATTAGAACAAAAAAAAAAAAAAGGTTCACAAAATGTCCGACAGATGGCGCTGGACAGCAAAACGTCAGTGACTGCGCATGACAATCGTGTATAAAAGGAGCTGTAATGAGAGAGAGAATCAGATGCGCCAGCTGTCGCAGCATGTTGGCGTTACCTGAAAAGGCGCTTTTAGTGAAGCTGTATTATCACTGGGTAATGTGCTAGTTCAGCGTTACGATCCTATCACCATAGGAATGGGGATTCGAACGGGTAAAGGTCCTTTGATAAATGCAGTTGTGGCGAGAATGATTTCGAGGTTCGAAGCCACGGGTTGTTTAGACGATAGAGCCCGTAGTGGCCGACCGAGCACAAGGCGTAATGCTGCTGAGACAGTTCAGGAAGAAATGGAGACTGTAGCGGGTTCGTCTATGCACGGGGAAGTCACCGCTCGTGCAGTCGCACGTCGCACCGGCATTCCATACACTACTGTTTGGTTGGCACTCAGGCGTACCGTCCGATGCTATCCGTATAAAATCCATCGGCATCGTGAACTGTTACCTGGCGATTTAGTGAAACGGAGGGCATTTGCGGTGTGGGCGTTTCAAAAGATGGCGGAAGATGACGATTGGTTGAGTAACCTGTTGTGGACCGATGAAGCTCATTTCACGCTCCGAGGGTCTGTCAACGCCCACAACTGCAGAATTTGGGCTACCGAAATTCCTAGAAACTGTCGTGGAAACTCCATGCACGACGAGAAAATCACGGAATGGGTTGGATTCACCACATCGGGCCTTTTTTCTTCGTTGAAATGCGTGATTCTGTTTTGTAACTGCTACGTGACGGGTGAGAGGTACGCCGATATGTTACAGAATCGCATCGTCCCTAGCCTGGCTGATAAACACCTGCTGGAACGTACGATGTTTATGCAGGATGGCGCTCCATCCCATATTGCTAGACGCGTGAAAGATCTCTTGCGCGCGTCGTTTAGTGATGATCGTGTGCTCAGCCGCCACTTTCGTCATGCTTGGCCTCCCAGGTCGCCAGACCTCAGTCCGTGCGATTATTGTCTTTGGGGTTACCTGAAGTCGCAAGTGTATTGTGATTAACCGACATCTCTATGGATGCTGAAAGACAACATCCGACGCCAGTGCCTCACCATAACTCTGGACATTATTCCTCGACTACACCTATTGTTGAGGAATGATGGTGGACATATTGAGCATTTCCTGTAAAGAACGTCATCTTCGCTTTGTCTTACTTTGTTATGCTAATTATTGCTATTCTGATCTGATGAAGCGCCATCTGTCGGACATTTTTTGAACTTTTGTATTTTTTTGGTTCTAATAAAACCCCATGTCATTCCAAGCATGTGTGTCAATTTGTACCTCTCTATCTACATTATTCCGTGATTTATTGTTTTCAGATTTATACTGACCTTTTGATCACCCAGTATATTACACCAAAAATGGTTCTGAGCACTATGGGACTTAACATCTGAGGTCATCAGTCCCCCAGAACTTAGAACTACTTAAACGTAACTAACCTAAGGACGTCACACGCATCCATGTCCGAGGCAGGATTCGAACCTGCGACCGTAGCGGCTGAAGCGCCTAGAACCGGTCGCTCAGAACGGCCGGCTATATTACACCTACCGATTTCCGTCCCACTCATATAATTCCTTCGTGGTGGGTCGTATATTATTTGTGGGTATTAACCACCAGCATGATTAGGTGCATTTCGGCCTGCTATTAGTCAGCAGGAACCTCGTTTCGATATCTCTAACCGTTCTCGAAAGAGAAGGGCTGCAAGCTTTACGTGAATCACGTTGTCTGTCGAGAACGTCCACAGTCGGAGAGGGGAAGAAAAAAGTGTCAGGTGGTAACCATATTACATTGTCGCGCTCCACAGTGTGTTGGCGATGGGAGTGCTTACGCAGTACACTCAGTGAGACGAGGCGGCAGCCGACAGCCAGTAGACACTCCACGCGCATTGTGCCGTCCCGTCAACACTCCACCCAGGCGCTGGTCTCGGATTGCGCGGCTGTCACCCCGGATTCTGCGGCCTCGGGCGGACGTGACGCCAACCTGCCAAACCCCGCCGTTCGCCTGCCGCAGGTTTGTGATTCAAATCAGGCCGCGCCCCCTTCCGAAGCGGAAGCGAAAACAGGCGCGTCTTCCCAACGGTCGCCGATAAATCTCGGCGCGCCGGGCCTACCTGTGCCGCGTCCAGGCGCGCGCGAGCCCGCAGACGAGGAAAGCAGCTGGTACGTGGGAAGCCCGAAGCTCAGCGCGCATCTTCCCTGATCTGCATACTATTCGGGACACATACAGCCGGCCAGCACAATGCCAAAGTGCAGCCTGCGGGCTTTCCCGTAACCCCTTTCTCGGCGGTTCGTAGCAGCTTCACCTGGCCTCCTACCACACCCTGAAATGACACACGGCCTGTCTACTCGACAATACGGCCTTCTTTTAAGAGTCGTTATGGATAAAAAAGGCCCAAAGCAGGGATGCAGACTTTCTCCCCTGTTGTTCAACCTGTGGACGCTTCTGCCACTTGAAGGGGTACATATTGCTTCTTCCCAGATTTTAGAGGCAAAAAATCATTCGTGTTGGGTCAACAACTGATGTTCACTAAAGCCAAAACAAGTTATATATAGTTTATTTTTCAGCCTTAGCCGCACATTTTTACCATATGACTGCTTGGCTGCGTAAGAACCATTCTATCTGTATCGGAACTACATCTACATCTACATCTATACTCCGCGAGCCACCTTACGGTGTGTGGCGGAGGGTACTTATTGTACCACTATCTGATCCCCCCTTCCCTGTTCCATTCACGAATTGTGCCTGGGAAGAACGACTGCTTGTAAGTCTCCGTATTTGCTCTAATTTCTCGGATCTTTTCGTTGTGATCATTACGCGAGATATATGTGGGCGGTAGTAATATGTTGCCCATCTCTTCCCGGAATGTGCTCTCTCGTAATTTCGATAATAAACCTCTCCGTATTGCGTAACGCCTTTCTTGAAGTGTCCGCCACTGGAGCTTGTCCAGCATCTCCGTAACGCTCTCGCGCTGACTAAATGTCCCCATGACGAATCGCGCTGCTTTTCGCTGGATCATGTCTATCTCTTCTATTAATCCAACCTGGTAAGGGTCCCATACTGATGAGCAATACTCAAGAATCGGACGAACAAGCGTTTTGTAAGCTACTTCTTTCGTCGATGAGTCACATTTTCTTAGAATTCTTCCTATGAATCTCAACCTGGCGCCTGCTTTTCGCACTATTTGTTTTATGTGATCATTCCACTTCAGATCGCTCCGGATAGTAACTCCTAAGTATTTTACGGTCGTTACCGCTTCCAATGATTTACCACCTATGGCATAATCGTACTGGAATGGATTTCTGCCCCTATGTATGCGCATTATATTACATTTATCTACGTTTAGGGAAAGCTGCCAGCTGTCGCACACATCAGAATACCGTCACACTCAAAAATAAGCGATATACAGGGTGGTCATAAAATGTGTGAAATGCTTGTAGGGATGTTACAGGGCAGGTTTACTGAGACATAAATGTTAATAAAGAAATTCGATAAGTTGCTCCGTTTCCGAGTTATTTAGCATAGAATTTAGCCAACCGGGGCGTCGCGCGCTCGCATTTGAGCGGCCTGCCAGGGGCGGTGTTGCCCAAAGAGTGCTTTGTCTCGTTAGCTGAAACTTGAATTTACGCGCGCGACGATCTGATTGGCTAACTTCAATGCTAAATAACTCGGAAACGGCGTAACGTATCGAATTTCTTTCTTAACATTTATGTCTCAGTACAACCTGCCTTGTAACATCCCTACAAGCATTTCACACATTTTCTGGCCACTCTGTATATCTTGGAAAATGGAATTTTCTGCCTGTAATCCACGTCGTACTTGCACGATATTGCGATCGCATAACTCGCAATCTTCATCAGGTGCTCCCTGAGGCCGAATCACTGGTTTCAGCGTCAGGGAGCACCTGATGAAAATTGCTATTTACGAGAGTACCTGCAGTAAACGCTATTGTCCAAGATGACAACGCGTCGCTGAAAAAGCCTGAAGACGTGTATTTCCCGTAACTCAGTCGATAGAAACGGAACCCTTGTTGGATCGCTTTGTTGTCCGCCTGTCCACCTCTCTGTCTGTCTGCGCGACTGCTAAGACCAGTGTATCTCAGGAACAGGTAGAGGTGTCATGTCAAATTTAAGTCACGTAGTAAGGTCTAAGGTCCCTTGGTGGTTTAAAAAATGTATGCTTGTAAGTCAATGCATTCAAAAGACGCGGCCGTATATGCTATATATTTTGATACTCGCAAACTCACTCATCAAAACCTGTAGCTGAACTATTGCTATATATGTTGGCAGTGGTGCACTAGCGGTAAAACGACGACCTGCAAATCGAAAGGTCGCGGGATCAAATCTCGTCGGCCCACGTATTTTTCAGTCTTCGCTTTAACCTAACCTTCGCGTCCCAACGATGTGAGGAGCAGCCAGAAACAACACGTGGTTCGGATTCTACTTCAAACGGTAGGTTGCCTTTCTCCGGTTGGGTAACAGGGACAGGTTAAAAACGCGCAGGTGGCCGAAGTGCGTCCAGTGGAAAGACTTGCATCGGGCCATTGAGCCACACGAAATTATTGTCCTTTGTTTACGTAATTAAGTTTGTACAGAACCCTCAGAGCGCGGGTCTTACTCCCACTTGGCCGGTTTTCTCCTATTGCTGAATCTCTTGCACAGCTGAAGTGTCCAAAACTATTAATTATTGATTTGACAAAATAATGTTACCTAGTTAATTTATTCTTTATTTTGCAATTACATGTCTTCAGTTCTGGTATTCACCGAAATCTCTGAGCCACAGTAACACAAAATGTCGCTAGAAATGCCGAAACCAGATGGCGCAGCCCATCTACACTTTACCAGTGAGTTGCGTCGTTCTTTTTTTTTGTTTTTTTTTGGGGGGGGGGGGGAGGGGGTTCTCTAGCCACGGCTGTGTTACTGTGCCCAGGAATCTTCAATGTGTAACAGTCCTGCAGACTGGTGCTTGCAAGTGAAAGAAACAAAATTTGGTTACAGATTTTTTCCGAGATGTTAATTAAATCCTTTTGACTACTCCTCGTCTGCCAAAAGTCGTGATCCATCCACGGAATAGTTACATGCACAATGAACCGAAACTCCGCTAATAACATCTCAGAGGTTGTTCTGGGATGTCTTCTGATTATTTTGGAGTAATGGACCCGTGACCGCCAGTTGCATGTTACAGAATGATAATGTAAATATGATTTAAACGGTTCGTTACCGCAGTTACCTTCGTTTCTGTGAAAATACTTTCAATACAGCGAGGAAGACTGTATTATGCAATAACCAAACGTACAAATGCATGCACCGCAGAAGTCCTGTGACGTGCTTCCCACCGCAGCAGGTACAACTCAATATACAGCCACTGTGTCGCTCTTCAATTACACACACCAAAAAAAGTTTTGCATCACTCCGGTTCCCAGAACTCCTGAATATAGACGCTGACTGTAGATACAGTATCACAGGCACAGTCCCTTTGACTGTTCTGAGATGTCATTAAACCTGCCCAAAGATGTAAACAACCATGCATGAGCAACGCATATTACACGGAGGGCGTCCGACAGCCGATCAGTTCCCGTCATTCCACCAGGAAGGGGGTACACGGCTCGTGTTGTCCGTAGTTCAACCGTGCCTAGACGGCCAGTACAGCGGTTCGATCGCGTCCGCATTGTTACTTTGTGCCAGGAAGGGCTCTCAAAAAGGGAAGTGTCCAGGCGTCTCGGAGTGAACCAACGCGATATTGTTCGGACATGGAAGAGATACAGAGAGGCAGGAACTACCGATGACATGCCTCGCTCATGCCGCCCAAGGTCTACTACTGCAGTGGATAACCACAACCTACGGATTAGGGCTCGGAGGAACCCTGACAGCAACGACACCATGTTGAATAATGCTTTTCGTGCAGTCACGGGACGTGGTGCCGCGCGGGATTAGCCGAGAGGTCTCGGGCGCTGCAGTCATGGACTGTGCGGCTGGTACCGGCGGAGGTTCGAGTCGTCCCTCGGGTATGGGTGTGTGTGTTTGTCCTTAGGATAATTTAGGTTAAATAGTGTATATGCTTAGGGACTGATGACCTTAGAAGTTAAGTCCCATAAGATTTCACACACATTTGAACAGGACGTCTTGTTACTACTGGAATTGTTCTCAATAGGGCGCATGATGGGCAACTTCACTCCCGACGTCCATAGCGAGGTCCATCTTTGCAACAACGACACCATGCAGCGCAGTGCAGATGGGCCCAACAGCACGCCGAATGGACCGCTCAGGATTGGCATTACGTTCTCTTTACCGATGAGTGTCGCATTGTCTTCAACTAGACAATCGTCGGAGACGTGTTTGCAGGCAATCCAGTCAGGCTGAACGCTTTAGACACACTGTCCTGCGAGTGCAGCAAGGTGAAGGTTACCTGCTGTTCTGGGGTGGCATTATGTGGGGCCGACGTACGCCACTGGTGGTCACCGAAGGTACCTTAACGGCTAAACGATACATGAATGCCATCGTCCGACCGATAGAGCAACCATATCGGCAGCATATTGGCGAGGCATTCGTCTTCATGGACGACAATTCGCGACCCCATCGTGCACATCTTGTGAATGACTTCCTTCAGGGTGACGACATCGCTCGACTAGAGTGGCAAACACGTTCTCCAGACATGAACCCTGTCGAACATGCATGGGGTAGATTGAAAAGTGTTGTTCATGGACGACGTGACCCACCAACCACTCTGAGGGATCTACGCCGAATCGCCGTTGAAGTGTGGGAGAATCTGGACCAACAGGGTCTTGATGAACTTGTGGATAGTATGCCACGACGAATACAAGCATGCATCAACGCAAGAGGACGTGCTACTGGCTATTAGAGGTACCGGCGTGTACAGCAATCTGGACCACCACCTCTGTAGGTCTCGCTGTACGGTGGCACAATATGCAATGCGTGGTTTTGACGAGCAATAAAAAGGGCGATAATGATGTTTATGTTGATATCTATTCCAATTTTCTGTACAAGTTCCGGCGCTCTCGGAACAGAAGCGATGCAATACTTTTTTGATGTGTGCACTTTCAGTGACACCACACAAGGGGCGCCTATCGACCAATTATTTGTTCGTAAACCTGTTCCCATTAATGTATATCACTTCTACCTTACAGTTAACATTTCCAAAAAAAGGAACCCGAGAACGAACTGACCAATACTAAATGCAAGTTTGAGGCTAAAAAATAAACTAAAGAATAAAGGGGCGTTACTGTAGTCAGCAGCAGATATCTCGAGTGAAAGGGTTTCTTTCCGTACAAGACACACAACGCACTCCGTCGACATTTGAACTGTAGTGCAGAAACTTACAGTGTCTTATAGAAAGATAAATGACTGTAAGAAATCAAACTGAATTCCTCAGCTGATATAAGCTGGAGCGGAGAACGTCTTCGTCAGTCCTTTATCGGCTCACCTGAAGATGGCTGGCAGTTGTCCAGCCGAAATATCGTGCAATGAAGTTTACGATGACCGGCTGCAAACCCGAATTCTTTTTGACCAATTGATTCGCCGGGAAAATTTCAAATTTTACCGCATGTGTAGTGCCAACAGTAAAATTCGGATTCGGTGGTGTTATATTGTGGTCGTGTTTTTCATGGAGGGGGCTAGAACCCCTTGTTGTTTTGCGTGGCTCTATCACAGCACACCTGATTACTTCCCGCTGTTGAAGAGCAATTCGGGGATGGCGACTGCATCTTTCAACATAATCGTGCACCTGTTCATAATGCACGGTCTGTGGTGGAGAGGTTACACTACATTAACGGCCCTGAAATGGACTGGCCTGCACAGAGTCCTGCCCTGAATCCTACAGAACACCTTTGGGATGTATTGGAACGCCGACTTAGTGCCAGGCCTCGACGTCGATACCTCTCCTCAGTGCAGCACTCCGTGAAGAATGGGCTGCCATTCTCCAAGAAATCTTCCAGCACCTGATTGAACGTATGCCTACGAGAGTGGAAGGTATCATTAAGGCTGTATGTGGATTTACACCATGCTGAATTCCTGCATTACCGATGGAGGGCGCCACGAACTTGTAAGTCATTTTCAGCTAGGTGTCTGGATACTTTTGATCACATAGTGTATACTTATAACGAAATCAAGTTTAGCCGTGAACAGTGACAGAAGAAAACCGAAACTAGTCATCAACTAAATAAAAAGCAAATCTTACAACGTTGGCTCTTACTATGTCGAACCTATTAACAGAAGCTGCTGTTCTGCTGTTAATCCAGGATACTGGAAGTCCATAATTTTAATAATGTGTTTATTGATACTGTACGCGCACAATAAGTAAAAGTTCTTCGTCGGCTATCTTTCGTGATGCTCGTGTTTTAATAACCAGCAGTGGACGTGATTGTGAAGCATTGCTAAGTTGCTTGCGCTCCACAGGCAATCGTAATTTCTTATCAACCTAGGCAGTGAGCTACTTGGGGTAGGGGGAAGGTACCTGACACGTGCAGAGTGGAGCCGACCGAGCGTGGGAGAGCGACAGAAAAGAGGACCCGCCAGAGCGAAAACAGGATGCTAAAACTCCGCTCGGCGGCGCTTGTCGTTTGTCGTGCGCAGCGCTGGCGCGGAGGAGGTCGGAGAAAAATCCTTCCACTTCAAGTGCAGATGTTAACAGAAAACACGGCAGCCGGCCTCTGCATTCGACCTGGCAAACAAAAACAGCGGAAGAAACGCCTCGGCCGGCGCTTTATTCCGGAGCACTGGATTAAAAACCTCTCCGTCCGCGGACGCGCGCACCCACCCACACTCGCACACACACAGACACACACGCGCGCGCGCGCGCCGACACACACGTACACATATAAGCGCGCCCGCGCTCCCCAAAAAATTAATCTTAAAAATTCAGAAATTGCAAATTCGCGTAAGGGGTCGCCGGACGCTGGGTTGGAGACGGGCCGGAGAGTGTGGACGCCTGCCTGCTCGCCCCCTAACCAACCCTCTCCCCCCCCCCTCCCCAGATCCTCCCCCTCTTTCACCCCACCCTCACCCGCCTGTCTACTTGGCGGCGTATTTTTGTTGCGTTTCGCGGAAGCTTCCTCTCGCGGACGGTGCGTGTCGTGTTTTACATATTGCCCGCCGCGGTTGCGTACAGAGGGAGAGAGACAGAGAAAGAGAGAGATCTAGAATTAATGCACATGAAAGAAGTCTGGGCGAAATTTTTCCCTTCCCCCGCTGCTCCCGTCTCATCTCTCCTTTTTCCGCTCCTCTTACTTCATTTTTTTATATCTCTCTCCGCCCCCGCCGGCCCCTCTCTCTCGCCTGCTCCTCCCATCCATCGCACAGCAAAGCCCTTCCACTTTTGCGGGCAGAGTCTCGTCCATCCGCCCCTGACTGTCAATCAGAGAGAGGGCAGATTTTTTTATTATAATTTTTTTTTTTCGTCTCTCTTTTTTTTTTGCGCCGTCTCTCCCTTTTCGCGCTGACCGCAAGACGAGACGCTGCGACCCCTCCAATATGCGGCGCCGGGGCGCTCTCGCGCACAAAACCACTCACCCTGTACGGGCGAGCACAGAGAGAGGGAGATTCGTGCGCGCATAAGGGACGGGGCGGGTACAAATGAGAAATGTTATTAGGTCCCGGCGGCGGTTGCCGGTCGGCTGCCGGTGCCGGACGCCTCTAAACGGCGCTGGGGCGCTGCGCTGCGCGCATTCCGTCACGACGCGGGCGGCCGGCCGCATATGAGAAAACTTGCTCCACCTAGCCGCCGCTGCTTCCATATGCATCAAGTAGCAGATATTTTATTTCTGCCAGTCGGCCAAGCGCTCGCGGGCCGGGCAGGCGGGCAAACACTGCGAATTGTCGGGCGCAGAGGTGGAGTAGTGGCGCGGGGTGGTGGTGGTGGTCAGGTTTCTCCTACCGCCCCCTCCGCCCCCGCCGCTCCATCTCGGGCCGCCCTTACCTCGCAGCTGCCCCTTTCCTCCGCGGCCCTCCGGCCGGCCGCACGCCCGCTCGGCCACGGGCCCGCCGCACGCCCGCATACATCTCGCGGATACGCTCCGTGGCGCTGCCATGAATAAACAAAGTGCCGCGGCTCGGCCCGGGCCGGCGCGCCTCCGTCAGCGGGGCAGTGTGTGCTGCGAATCCACCATAGTACTCCAGGTGCGCAACTGCGGACGCGCTCCGAGGTTTACTGTACTGTTCTCTGGCAACTGAACTTGACGGCCTCGGGCTACCTGTTCTCGAGGTGCCGTCGTTGCCACTAAAATGGGGGTCGCCCCGGAAGTCGTTCAAATGGCTCTGACAAGGGAACCTCCCCATCGCACCCCATACAGATTTAGTTATAAGTTGGCACAGTGGATAGACCTTGAAAAACTGAACACAGATCAATCGAGAAAACAGGAAGAAGTTGTGTGGAACTATCAAAAAAATAAGCAAAATATGCAAACTGAGTAGTCCATGCCTAAGATAAGCAACGTCAAGGATAGAGTGAGCTCAGGAACGGCGCGGTTCCGTTAGCGTGAGCAGCTGCGGAACGAGACGTTCGCCGGCACGGTAGCTCAGCGTGTTCGGTCAGAGGGTTGGCAGCCCTCTGCAATAAAAAAAAACTGAGTTAACCGGTCACCAACGACCTTAAACGGATATTTTACGACGTCCGCCCCGAGCAGATGAAGCGAGGGAAAAAAAAGTCCTCGTTTCAAGTCGTCCCTCGAGTTAAAAGTTTAATTTTTTATTTTCAGTTTATGTGACAAACTCTTATGTTTTCATCACTTTTTCGGGAGTAATTATCACATCCTCAAGAAAACCTAAATCGGGCAAGGTAGAAGAATCTAGCCGCGAGGGATTAGCCGAGCGGTCTAGGGCGCTGCAGTCATGGACTGTGCGGCTTGTCCCGGCGGAAGTTCGAGTCCTCCCGCGGGCATGGGTGTGTGTGTGTTTGTCCTTAGGATATTTTAGATTAAGTAGTGTGTAAGGTTAGGGACTGATGACCTTAGCAGTTAAGTCCCATAAGATTTCACACACACACGGAAGAATCTTTTTACCCATTCGCCAAGTGTACAAGTTAGGTCGCTCGACAACACATTCCTGTCACGTGACGCACATGCCGTCACCAGTGTCGTATAGAATATATCAGACGTGTTTTCCTGTGGAGGAATCCATTAACCTATGACCCTGCGATCAAATGTTTTCCATTCCCATTGGAGAGGCACGTCCTTTCGTCTACTAATCGCACGGTTTTGCGGTGCGGTCGCAAAACACAGACACTAAACTTATTACAGTGAACAGAGACGTCAATGAACGAACGTACAGATCGTAACTTTGCGAAGATAAAGAAAGTAAACTTTTCACTCGAGGGAAGACTTGAACCAAGGATCTCTCGTGCCGCAGCTGCTCACGCTAACCACGGGACCACGGCGCTTCTGAGCTCACATTATCCTCGATGTTGCCTATCTTGCTCTTGGACTACTCAGTTTGTATATTTTGCTTATTTTTTTCATAGTTCCACACAACTTCTTCCTATTTTCTCGATTGATCTGTGTTCAGTTTTTCAAGGCCTATCCACTGTGCCAACTTATAATTAAATCTGAGGGGGGTGCGATGGGGAAGTTCCCTTGTGAGCACTATGGGACTTAACATCTGAAGTCATCAGTCCCCTAGAACTTAGAACTACTTAAACCTAACTAACCTCAGGACATCACACACACCCATGCCCGAGGCAGGATTCGAACCTGCGACCGTAGCGGTCGCTCGGTTCCAGACTAAAGCGCCTAGAACCGCTAACCGCTCTGCCACTCGGGCCGGCGCCCCGGAAGTCTCACTCGAAATCGACCAGAGACTTGCCCTCATTTTCTTTTTGGCGTCCTGCGAGTGTTACACTCACGATTTAACAGACTTTTTAGGATTTAAGTTCGAATAAGGCACAAGGGATTCCTTCGAAATTTCTAAACTCATTTGAGGAAATGGCAACAAAACCACTATTCTCGTCGGTGTGTAGAATGTATTGAGTCTGGCGATATACCATTTGACTTACTGAAGAACGTTGAGCAGTAGTAAAGTTAGCTTTGAAAAGCGCGCCGCACCGCGTAGCGTGAAGCAGTCGCCCTCCGTTTTCTGGCGGTGGCGCCTTTGTCGCAATTGATGGCTTCGGTGTCTCCCTCTAGCGGGAAACGCGAAAAGTGGGCTGTTCGCGTGGGTTTAAGAGGTGGCTGTGTGGGCTCTGGTAGGGAGTTGGCAGTCGAGGCATCAAGAAGCGACTTCTCTGCCGGTGCTAGAGGGACAGCACGCAGACCGCGGCATCAGCGTAAGCGACGCGAGCAGCGGCTCCGTGGTATGGGGCGTTAACTGCTCGTCGCGAAAGGAATCTTCCTGAGCGTGGGTCCGCAGGGGGCCTAATCTGCAGTTCGGCCGTATGCTGTCGACCGGCGAGAAGGTTCTGAAAATCGGCGCGCCTTGCTGCGTCCGTTGAAACGGCTGGCAGCCGGCTGCTCGACAGAGCATTTGGAGGTGCTGCGTTCATTCAGTCCTGGGAGTCGTAACGCACCAGAAGTTGAGTATTGATTGTTAACAGATTTTATGAAGTTTCATTGAATTCAATTTACTTATTCTTGTTAATTATACCAGCCGTATTTTTTTGGGTGTTTCCCGCCATTCATTCTCGTCTGCTCACCCGCGCGAAGGTGGTAATATTAGAAAGGGTGGTCCGTTTGTTCCCTTTTGAGGACGAAAGGGGGGGAGTCAGAGTAAATCTGTGGTTCGGATTGCTTCTTTCCCCTCCCAGCTTACCTACGGGTTTATTCGACTGTTAGCCTCTGCCATGTCTGTGAAAGTCTAAGGCACCAATGGCTGTACTGTTTAAAATGCAAGGCACTCAGACCTGATGCATTCTCTCGCCTGCCGTAACTAGTATTACTAGACTCACGCGTAAAAGGTATTCTAAGATAGAAGAAAAACTCCTTTTGCCTTCGTGGTAAGAACTAGTCAATTGCATAACGAATTCCTGTTCATCTGGAAGCTGTAACTTACGTAAAATTGTGTTTATGTATATTTGGCTATAATCAAGCAAAGTTGTTAATGTATGCCGTAGTGAATTTTTTATATTGTTTCTAGTCAGCAAAAACTGTTGTGTATTTTTTCAATTTTTATAATAATTTAATAATTTAAAAGTCCTTTCCTATTGTAAATTAAGACTTATTTGTTACATGATTGCCGGCCGGAGTGGCCGTGCGGTTCTAGGCGCTACAGTCTGGAGCCGAGCGACCGCTACGGTCGCAGGTTCGAATCCTGCCTCGGGCATGGATGTGTGTGATGTCCTTAGGTTAGTTAGGTTTAATTAGTTCTAAGTTCTAGGCGACTGATGACCTCAGAAGTTAAGTCGCATAGTGCTCAGAGTCAGTTTTTGTTACATGATTGTTAGTCTTTTTTTAAAAAAAAAAATCGTTAAGTCTTGCACCAAATTTGAATAAAGAGTGTTATTGAAAATTGTGTGTAATTTCACCAGTTATTCCTTGGCACCTACTTCCATTTTACATTTTGTGTATTGATTGAGATTAATAACCTTTGGTGAACCAGCAGTAATTTTATGGTTCAAACGTCGTCCACACAGTTCCCAAGATCGCAAGAGTCGTCAAGTGCGAGAATTGTGGCCCAATCAGCTTAACCGTTCATACCTTAATATTGCTAACAAGAATAATATACAGAAGAGTGGAAAAGAATGCATGCTCTCACGGCGATATCCATTATTCTCGGGTTACAAGCCGTGTCAGGTGGTTAACTGGCCACGAGCTTTCGGCAGAGATCTCCTTTGCCGTTGTCAAGTGGTTGACTGCCGCTACCTGCGCCGCCGCCAGTGACGTCACTGGAGACCAAGCCCCGCGGGGTAGCCGCGCGGTCTCGGGCGCATTGCCACGATTCGCATGGCTTCCCCCGTCGGAGGTTCGATTCCTCCCTCGGGCATGGGTTGTGTGTTGTTCTTAGCGTGTTACTTTAAGTTAGATTAAGTAGTGTGCAACCCTTGGGACCGATCGCCTCAGCAGTTTGATCCCATAGCAATAAAGGAATCGGTGCACGCTCAACGCTAGTGAAACGCAAACACCTTAATAATCAAGGAATATCTTAATGTTTCATAGATCGCCTTAGATGTGGTAGTTTCCAATAGTGCGTGGTTGTTCACCATCGGAACTTTCACATTATAATGTTACGCTGTTACGCAATGTGTTATTATCAAATTAGAATCAAAATGACTCCAAGTCTATATGGCAGCATTAACTGTTTGTTGTAATCCTTACAAAGATCCACCACATGTTTTTCCGCATCTTACAGGTGCTTCCTCAGGTGCATTTAAGTAGTCACTTCATGCCTGAAGAGAATTACGATGTTCCAAGGTGTAGCTACAAACGAAAGTGAGTGATCAATCAACGGCTGTCATCAGACTAAAAGATTGTTAAACACCAATGATGGGCGTCCTAAATAAAATCCTTATGCTGGATGCTCCTGATTATTCCCAGAGTTCATTAGATTCTCGGTGGGCCGATGGGAGTCATTATCTAATTTTGTACGCGCATTACTGTTGAACTAATCACGCGCGTAGCTGTGTGAATTCTAGTGAGCACTCCTCCCGCTTACAGAAACTTCCACAATCACACTTTCTCAGCTTACGGATTTTAGTTAGGACGGTCATCATTGGTGTTTAACAATCTTTTAGTCTGATCACAACCGTTGAAGGATCTCTCAATTTCATTTATAGGTGCATCTCGGAAATATCATAACTCTCATCAGGCATGAAACGACTGCTTAAATGTTCCTGAAGATGCAGCTTAAAGTGCGAAAGCTGTCGTGGGTCTTTGAAAGGACTACAATAAACAGCTAATGTAGTCATATGAGCTTTTTATTAATTTTGATTCTAATTTGCTAATAACACCTTGAGGAACATTATGATTTTAAAATTCCAGTTCCATCAATCATCTATTATTTTAGCCATGGTTGCCCCAACCAGAGAGTAGTTTTATGTGCAGAGACTGATGAGTCCCATTGCAAATTCGACGATTTCTCCTCATAGTACGTCAAGCATATCGGAAGTTGAAAAAATGCATTTTTAACCATCAGCTCTTTACTTCAAAGCCTTTCTGTCTATCGATTTCGGTCATGCACCATCTTCATAGGACATAAGGTAAAACAGGTCAGGTAAAAACCTATTCCATGTTCCTTTTAGGTTGATACAACCTCAGAGCTGTCCTAGTAAAGTTCCACAACCAATAGGCAAGTAAGCACTTACAGCAGCAACGGAAATGCTTCACAGTGATTAATGCTGATGGTTGAAAATGCGTTTCTTCAGTTGCTTAGTTGTTTCTTAACCACAACGTTATACATGGCGTTATCTGTTCCAAAACTGCCGTCATCCACCTTCGTTGACTGACCACCGCTGAAACGAATGTTCAGTAACCGTCCACGGATGCGTGCGAGGGAGAGCCTTGAGCTGTTAGAGATGGCTGGAATTAAGGTCAGGGAATCACCCCGGCTACTAAAGAGACACAGATTAGTTTTAGAAAAGAAGACGTGCAGGAAGAACTGCACCTTATATTACTTTTTTAAATCTAGTTTTACGAGATTTAAATCGTCTCCAGGATTTCATCAGCGTTTACATTGGTGGATCTAAGCAGGAGGACTTATCGGCTGTTCAGTAACGTGCTCCAAATGTGTCCTCCCAGAGCAGTTTTCAGTTTACTATCCGGAATTAATTGCTGTCCTGAAGGCACTTTCCAACAATAGTACCTTTAATATAATCCTGCTAGTAAAGCGTATGCAGTGTTAAGTGATTGTTAATAGTCCGAACCACGAACTATGTCGCTTCGCGGAGGTCGAAACAAGGAGGGGGATTTCATTGTTGGCGATTCCTGGCGACAGTTTCGGTACGCACACACACATACTTTGCGCTTGACGAAAGCGTAGATTATAGCTCTCGCTTGTACGTGTAAAATTTGTCGCTTATCACAACCTTCACCCATGACAACTCGCTACAAATGGAATAAGCATTCGCTAATTTACTCGCTACGATCACATTCAATGGTTGTAGTGCGTACAACACTTAGCAGAACGCTCAGAACACTGCTGAACGCCCGTTGGTTGTCGGAGAACGCGCCACGTAGGTGCGGAGACCAAGTCTGAACTCGTCCGCCGTCGCTCGTGGCCCCAGATTTTGTTATAAACTACTTTATAGCAATAGCGCCAACTGTAAGAGTCCTTTCCAAACACAAATAACAAGTTATATTTAGTGTTTCGACACCAAAAAATCTTCCTCGTATTACTTTTTCCATTTTAATTTACTTAATTTTTAATCGTGTCAGAAGCATCAGTACAAAGAAACACAAAACGTGAAATTCAGAATACATAAAACACATAACGTAAAGTAAATATGCCCTTCTATGCAGGCATGGAAGGTTTAACAAAAAAGTGTTTGTGTTATCTGAAATATGAAAAAAATGGTTCAAATGGCTCTGAGCACTATGGGACTTGACTTCTGAGGTCATCATTTCCCTAGAACTTAGAACTACTTAAAGCTAACTAACCTAAGGACATCACACATATCCATGCCCGAGGCAGGATTCGAACCTGCGACCGTAGCGGTTTTGCGACTTAAGTTCTATGCTCGGAGGAATTAACAACGCAAAATCATAGGAACCAGCAGACGTTTTGGACAGTTGGAAGAAAGTGTAAGTGCGTTTGTTGGAGTATTTGGCATATGATGCGCATGAAGCAGGAAAGATTACGGTAAAGTACACTAAGAATGAATTATCGCTATCGGATGCGGAATAAAGTGGAATGGAGGTTGTTGAACAACAGTGTTGTATTGAAGGACAGTGTTGTGGAAGTGAAAAGTAATGGCCTCTGTTGGACTGATTAATGCTCCGATTCGCGAGAGAGGCACAAAAAGTTACAGTAAGATACGCTGACAAATAATAATCAGCATGGAGTGCATTCATAGTTGTAACAAGCATAAATACTTTGCACCAATATACAGATTAAAGACTTCTCTGTCATATTTAATGAACAATTCATTTTAGAAACATTCTCACATGCGAAATTAATCGAATCGTTGTGTTATTTACTTGGTTGTTTTGTCGTCAGTGGTTGCAGCTCGATTTCAAGGGGGTGGAGTGAGCTTTCAATTCATCTTACGTATGTGCTTCCGATAACTGAAAAGGACCAATTCTGGTGCAAAACAGTGTCCACGTAAATCGCACTGAATATTTGGAAGCTGGTGTAAAACATGTGTCCATGTAAATCGCACTGATTGGGTTGGCAGCGGTCGGGGTTGATTGATACTGGCGGAGTCTTCTTGCTTGTCGAATGGTACCATCTTTCTGCGACGTTCTCCTTCTAACAAGTTGAAAGTGGTGGCTGCAGTGTTCCAAGTGACTGTGTGGTGTATGTGTTTAAAACGTGGTAATCCGTAGTCTGCAAACTTGCCAGTGTCACTGTAGCTGTCGTATGTTAACGATAAATTATATGGAGATAGGAATAAACTGTTTTACGACGCCTAGCGTAAGAACTGTATTAGCAGAAACTGTTTCACAATTATAAACATTTTCACTGGTGTCGATGTTGTGAATGTCAATGAAGTGTAATTGTATATTTTGTGTTCAATTGTACTAAGAAGTAAAGATCATCAGCCGGAGCATAATTTTAACAATAGTGAGGAAGAACAAAGAGTTATAGTACCACGGAAAAATCTACTAGATCGAAAATAAAAACGACACATAGCTAAACTGTATTGGAAAATGAGTGATTATTTGGAAAAAGCTTACGATATCAGATAAGAATAATATAGCAGTTATTAGTTTATTACAACACAAAACGAATCGCTCCATCAGCGCTTAAAAAAAGTGTTACAGAAGCGCAGTGGCTATGACCGGGATGTTCGAGAGTAGTATGTACAAATACGTGTTCGTCTACAGAAATTTAATATCAACGCTAAATCATGGATATACCAAGAGATGAACAGAAAGGCCTTAATTTTTCGGAAGAGCATTTGCAGTTGTACCGAGAATGACGCGGAAATATGTATTTTACGCGCTATCTAAACTTGTTTATTTACGACCTTAATATAAAAATCAGCCTCCTCGTTATATTGTATTAAAATTAAGCACTGTTTCTGCATAGGTGGGGTTGGTACGAAAAATTTGTAGAAGCTAATAAACAACAAACATTAACGAGTAATAGGGTGGAGTCAATTACTCCCAGTACACGGTTAATACCTTGTCGCGAAGCATTTAGCGGAAACAAAAAAGTTGGTTATCCTCAGCAGCAGTTATTTTTCAGATTTAATTTGTAATCAAACAAACTTTTCACGCTGCGCGCAGTTTAAAATTTATCTTTCATGTCTCCCGCCGTACGTAGAAAAAAGTTTAGTTGCCGCCAGAGCACAGCTTATACAAACAGCGGTACCTCTCCGTAGATTTGCCACGTTATCGGCAATTCCGGCTCGCACGAGGAAACCTGGAAAACGGCCACGGTGAAAACGCGCGCTCGCGCACGCACGCTTGCTGATCGTTCGAAACGGAACTCTGATTGCTCCCTGGTGAATCACACGCGCCGCTGCAGGTCTAATAACCGTTTTTAAATGTTAATCTCTGCGCTGAATTAGTAACACTCGGCGTTTTCTGCGAAATAGTTTAAAGTGCCCGAAATGGTCGTCTCGGGAGAGCACAAACCCGGACTGGAAAGGATGCAGAATACCAGGCACAGCAGGTTACATAACGCGGTACATACTTTGGCGGCGCGAGCTACATTATTTCCGGTATCAATTTACATTATTCGCCCAGCAGCCCTTTATTTCACAGTAGCCAACGTATTCCGAACACACACACACACACACACACACACACACACACACATATACACACACACACTTTAGTAGTTTAAACGCATATGAATATATGAATACAATTGAATATAATTTTAAAGTACATATACGCTGCTCCATCCGCGGTGCCCCGTTATTATAAAGCCATTACTAATGAAATATACCTCGCCGCAGGTCCCTCGCTACCGTGTTACATAAAACGCGCCGACCCCAACCGTTCGAGTGGGTCTGCGTGTGTGTGTGTGTGTATGTGTGTGTGTGTTTTCTGGCGCACTTGGCTGCGGTAACAGGTAATATCGTTAGTCCGGACCAGACCTCTGGAGCCTCCTCCAGTATCGAACGTTTTCGTTCCTGGAGAGGCCGGGAGATTCAGCAGACCCACTCCCCCCCCCCCCCCCTCTCCCTGCCCCACCGCCACTACCACTCCTCCCCCTCCCCCCTCCTCCCACCATCAGAGGCCTCAGCCACTCCCCGTGCGCCAGATACTCGACCGAACCGTGTGGACCCGAGATAGCGCGCTGCGCTGCGCGCGGGTCCTCTTCTGCGCGGCTGCCATTGCTAATGGATAAACGGCCCTGATTAAAAGTGCGATTAAGGAATTAAGTTATGGAGCAGCGGCGCCTGGGGCGAAGCCCAGAGGTCGGCGGTGTCTACAGGCTGCGCCACGCACATCGACCCTGCCGCTGGTGTGGCCGCAGCAGCAGCAGCAGCACGGTCCACTGAAGGAGCCAGCCTCTCACTCACTCACGTACACACACACACACACACACACACACACACACACACATTATTATACAGGCTGTCCCAGATGTCTTTCATTGTGTACAACATGCATAAGACAGAAAATATGACACATAGACACCTATCTTTTATCTTGAAGTGCAGGTAACATAGTCAACATCTACATCTACATCCATACTCCACAAGCCACCTGACGGTGTGTGGCGGAGGGTACCTTGAGTACCTCTATCAGTTTTCCCTTCTATTCCAGTCTCGTATGGTTCGTGGAAAGAAAGATTGTCGGTATGCCTCTGTGTGGGCTCTGATTTCATCCTCATGGTCTCTTCGCGAGATATACGCAGGAGGGAGCAATATACTGCTTGACTCCTCGGTGAAGGTATGTTCTCGAAACTTCAACAAAAGCGCGTAAGGAGCTACTGAGCGTCTCTCCTGCAGAGTCTTCCACTGGAGTTTATCTCCGTAACGCTTTCGCGATTACTAAATGATCCTGTAACGAAGCGCGCTGCTCTCCGTTGGATCTTCTCTATCTCTTCTATCAACCCTATCTGGTACGGATCCCACACTGCTGAGCAGTATTCAAGCAGTGGGCGAACAAGCGTACTGTAACCTACTTCCTTTGTTTTCGGATCGCATTTCCTTAGGATTCTTCCAATGAATCTCAGTCTGGCATCTGCTTTACCGACGATCAACTTTATATGATCATTCCATTTTAAATCACTCCTAATGCGTACTCCCAGATAATTTATGGAATTAACTGCTTTCAGTTGTTGACCTGCTATATTGTAGCTAAATAAGGGATCTTTCTTTCTATGTATTCGCAGCACATTACACTTGTCTACATTGAGATTCAATTGCCATTCCCTGCACCATGCGTCAATTCTACATCAACATCTACACACATACTCCGCAAGCCACCTGACGGTGTGTGGCGTAGGGTACCCTGAGTACCTCTATCGGTTCTCCCTTCTATTCCAGTCTCGTATCGTTCGTGGAAAGAAAGATTGTCGGTATGCTTCTGTGCGGGCTCTAATCTCTCTGATTTTATCCTCATGGTCTCTTCACGAGATATACGTAGGAGGGAGCAATAGACTGCTTGACTCTTCGGTGAAGGTATGTTCTCGAAACTTTAACAAAAGCCCGTACCGAGCTACTGAGCGTCTCTCCTGCAGAGTCTTCCACTGGAGTTTATCTATCATCTCCGTAACGCTTTCGCGATTACTAAATGATCCCGTAACGAAGCGCGCTGCTCTCCGTTGGATCTTCTCTATCTCTTGTATCAACCGTGTCTGGTACGGATCCCACACTGCTGAGCAGTATTCAAGCAGTGGGCGAACAAGCGTACTGTAACCTACTTCCTTTGTTTTCGGATTGCATTTCCTTAGGATTCTTCCAATGAATCTCAGTCTGGCATCTGCTGTACCGACGATCAACTTTATATGATCATTCCACTTTAAATCACTCCTAATACATTACTCCCAGATAATTTATGGAATTAACTGTTTCCAGTTGCTGACCTGCTATATTGTAGCTAAATGATAAGGGATTTATATTTCTATGTATTCGCAGCACATTACACTTGTCTACATTGAGATTGAATTGCCAATCCCTGCACCATGCGTCAATTCGCTGCAGATCCTCCTGCATTTCAGTACAATTTTCCATTGTTACAACCTCTCGTACACCACAGCATCATCTGCAAAAAGCCTCAGTGAACTTCCGATGTCATCCACAAGGTCATTTATGTATATTGTGAATAGCAATGGTCCTATGACACTCCCCTGCGGCACACCTGAAATCACTCTTACTTCGGATGACTTCTCTCCATTGAATGAGATGCTGCGTTCTGTTATCTAGGAATTCTTCAATCCAATCACACAATTGGTCTGATAGTCCATATGCTCTTACTTTGTTCATTAAACGACTGTGGGGAACTGTATCGAATGCCTTGCGGAAGTCAAGAAACACGGCATCTACCTGTGAACCCGTGTCTATGGCCCTCTTGAGTCTCGTGGACGAATAGCGCAAGCTGGGTTTCACACGACCGTCTTTTTCGAAACCCATGCTGATGCATAAAGAGTAGATTTCTAGTCTCCAGAAAAGTCATTATATTCGAACATAACACGTGTTCCAAAATTCTACAACTGATCGACGTTAGAGATATAGGTCTATAGTTCTGCACATCTGTTCGACGTCCCTTCTTGAAAACGGGGATGACCTGTGCCCTTTTCCAATCCTTTGGAACGCTACGCTCTTCTAGAGATTCGCCGCAGATCCTCCTGCATTTCTGTACAATTTTCCATTGTTAAAACCTCTCGATATACCACAGCATCATCTGCAAAAATTCTCAGTGAACTTCCGATGTCATCCACAAGGTCATTTATGTATATTGTGAATTGCAACGGTCCTACGACACTCCCCCGCGGCACACCTGAAATCACTCTTACTTCGGAATACTTCTCTCCATTGAGAATGAAATGCTGCGTTCTGTTATCTAGGACTCCTCAATTCAATCACACAATTGGTCTGATAGTCCATATGCTCTTACTTTGTTCATTAAACGACTGTGGGGAACTGTATCGAACGCTTTGCGGAAGTCAAGAAACACAGCATCTACCTGGGAACCCGTGTCTATGGCCCTCTGAGTCCCGTGGGCGAATAGCGCGAGCTGCGTTTCACACGATTGTCTTTTTCGAAACCCATGCTGATTCCTACAGAGTAGATTTCTTATTTCTTGTCTCCAGAAAAGTCATTATACTCGAACATAATACGTGATCCAAAATTCTACAACTGATCGACGTTAGTCAAGTTTTTGTCTACACACACACACACACACACACACACACACACACACACACACATACACACAAACAATTAGTAAATTTCGACGTTTGCTCCTTTCGTTGCTCGAAGGATTCCAATTCGACTCATGTGTCGGCCAACATTTCGTGAGCCATCGATGTTATGACGTCAGCGATTCTGCGTCGCACTGTCACTAGTGATTGGTAAACCTGGATCTTGACATAAACGCAAAGGAGAAAAATCCAGTGGTGTTATGTCCGGCGATTGCAGAGGCCAGTTGAAAGGACTACCATGCACGGAAATGTTGTATCCAGTTAGGGCGCGAACATCTGACCACCAGTGAGGTAGCGCACCATCTTACTGGGAAAATTAAGTCCGGAATGTCGTGAATCTGTGGCAAAGCAAATAACTGAAACGTATCAAGATCGTCTTTTTATCTTTTTAGTCATAACTCATCTGAGTAGTCTGATGCGACCCGTTGCGAATTCCTCTCCTGTGCCAACCTCTTCACCTCAGGGTAGCACGTGCAACCTACGTCCTGAAATATTTGCTGTATGTTTTCCTATCTCTGTCTTCCTCTACAGTTTTTACCCTCTACAACTCCCCCCACTTCCACGATGCCCGGGCATCCTGTCCCTTCTTGTCGTCAGTGTTTTGCGTACACTTTTCCTCGCCGATTCTCCGGACAACCTCCTCATTCCTTAACTTATCACTCTACCTAATTTTCAACATTCTTCTGTAGCATCACATCGCAAATGCTTCGATTCTCTTCTGTTCCAGTTTTCCCAGAGTCCATGTTTCACTACCATACATTCCTATGCTCCAAAATGCTTCCTAAATTAAGGCTTATGTTTGATGCCAGTAGTCTTCCCTTGGCCAGAAAAGGCCCTCCGCTTTTCACGTCCTCCTTGCTCGTTGCGTTATGCGTTATTTTGCTGCCTAGGTAGCAGAATTCCTTAACTTCATCTGCAACCACCAAGCCTCGTCTTTCTTCGATTTCCTCTCAATCCTTATTCTGTACTCGTTACACCTTTCATTCCATTCAGCAGATCCTATAATTGTTGCTGATCTTCCACTCTTATTGTTCTCTCTTGGTTCTTTTACGTATTGTGTATTTCCCTATAAATGGTTCAAATGGCTCTCAGCACTATGGGACTTAACATCTGTGGTCATCAGTCCCCTAGAACTTAGAACTACTTAAACCTAACTAACCTAAGGACATCACACACATCTATGCCAGAGGCAGGATTCGAACCTGCGACCGTAGCGGTCACGCGATTCCAGAGTGAATCGCCTTGGACCACACGACCACACCGGCCGGTATTTCCCTATAGATTACCCCTATTATGCTCAGAATTTCGAACATTGTACACCATTTTCCATTGTCGATCGCCTTTTCCATACTATGGACGTGTCTTAATTTTTCCGTAGTCTTGCTTTCATTATCAACCGCAACGTCAGAACTGCGTCTCTGATGCCTTTATCTTTCCTCAATCAAACTGATCGTCATCCAACAGATTCTGAATTTCCATTACCATTCTGTTCTATTAAGATAGCTATGAACTTTGATTATCTTTTTTTTTTCACTATGGGACTTAACATCTGTGGTCATCAGTCCCCTAGAACTAAGAACTACTTAAACCTAACTAACCTAAGGGCATCACACACATCCATGCCCGAGGCAGGATTCGAACCTGCGACCGTAGCAGTCGCGCGGATCCGGACTGAGCGCCTAGAACCGCTAGACCACCGCGGCCGGCCTTTGATTGTCTTTTCACTGAAGAAAGAAGGTACTATGATTTTATTGTACATATGACCGCACCACACTTTCAGCTTAGGGCTGCCTCTGACGATATTAAACGCAGTATGGGGATTCTCGGCACCCAGATCACAGCAGTGTGTCGATTGACAACATGGTTCAAATGAAATGTGGCCTTACCTGAGAAAAGGACACATTTGAGAGAGTTATCATGTTCCTGAATCTCAGCCAGCATGGCAACCGGGAAGTATCGTAATAATGACGAGTATTCTATCGGTTGGAGGGACTGCATGAGCTGAATGCGATGCACTGATGTCTTCGGAACCTGCAACTTACGTGGGGCTCTGCGGGCTGACTTCTTGGGGCATCTCACAAAGGCGTCTTTCACTGAATTGTCTGACCACTAGATCCAGGCCTGTCTATTCTAGGGAGATCAGACATGCTCCATGTTCACTTTAACTTTTAACATCTGGTACCTGTCCAAGCTATGCTGTCTGGAATTTCTCTGGACTGTTTTTGGTGACTATGTCTCCCGATACCAAAGGACACACTATACTTTCTCCTGGTCTGAGTACAGGTTGTTTCCAAATGGTGTCCGATTCCGATGTTCTTCAGTGGGCCCTGTAACAAACAAAGTAACGGTAATCATGTGTGTACCTAAAACTTGAATACGTCATATGCAGTTCAGTAATCAGTGACAAGCGGCTGTTTGGTGACCCGCTTCGACGTGGTTCTTAGGCGGTATCCCACATCCCTTCTAGGTGGATACCAGCACGGTACTCAAGTCCCGCCTATGAAACACGCTACGCAAACATTTAGAAAACTTGCTCACACTTGTGCGCAGAAATTACTCTTCACGCAGACAGATCGGGTCCACTGATTCTCTCCCTCGATGAGGGAAGGCGGTTACGATTTATACGAGACTGTCGACCTCAGATGTTTGGTCTCCTTAAACCCACAAGCACCAGAGCGTCCGAGTGATGTTCTATAACTACAATGCAAGACGGCTGGAATTGGTTATTCACCGACAAGTGGGGCTTCCATGCCAAGTTCCGCCTTCGTATCGAGCCTTTCGACTGTTTACTTGGTTCCACAACAGCTGTTCACATAATCGTGAGTGTGTGCACAAATTCGAAGTAGTTTTCTGAAGACCTTTCTGATGCGCCAGAGGTTAGCATTTACACTGACGGAAATACATTTATCTAGGTAACACATTTAAGAGGTGCTAGCCACGCCTGCAGGGTGCGGTGTTGTATTTGACCATGAACGGAACCTGTTCAGCGTCCTCAATACGTTGCAACTGTCTCTCGTAGTCAGGAAAAGGTTCTCTATAGTTGTGAGGACATTATATCGGTTCTAAGTGAATTCTAACTGGGAAAATTGTTGTAGTCGAAGTGTTTAGTGTTTGGAGAGGCATCAAATCGCAGATTTATTCCGCATACACCGAGCGAGGCGGTCCAGTGATTAGCACAATGGACCCGCATTCGGGAGGACGACGGTTCAAATCCGCTTCCGGCCATCCTGATTTAGGTTTACCGTGATTTTCCTAAATCGCTTCAGGCAAATGCCAGGGTGGTTCCTTTGAAAGGGTACGGCCGATTTCCTTCTTCATCTTTCCTTAATCCGATGGGATCGATGACCTTGCTGTTTGGTCCCCTCCCCCAAACCAACCAACCATCATCGCATACAGGGAAAGGTGAAAAACATCATCCGCATTGTCACAAAGTGGACGAAAGTGTTGTTGCGTGATAGTGACAGAGGCCATGAAAGAGGATTGTGAAGAAAGAGAAGAGGGCTAAGGCTGGAAAGTTCACTGCAAAACTGAATGTCGTACTCGCAAACCCTGTTAGCACAGGTCTGCAGTGCTAAGTGCAGGGTTGTCTAGCTCACACACTATATAATATATTCTAAGAATAAAACATACTGAATCCAAAACAGCTCTTATTTTCTCAAGAATTGAGAAAGAGATGAACTTGTAATATCGTTTATTTGTTGTATTACGCCCATCGGGAAGCGTTATAATAGCGTAAAGATAGGGCACTTCATTCTCCCTGGTTAGTGTAGTTGTTAGGAAAGTTAATTCTACGATTTGCAGTATCTGTAAATACTACTGGGAGAATCTATTATGTTTTTAATTCAGGGATCTATGGTTTACATTACAGAGTGAATGGAGGGATAAATGTGCTCACATTATCCTCAGTGTGTGGTGTAGAGTGTGAAGCTACAGTGAATATTTATTCCAAGGAGTTGTTGTTTTTGAAACATTTGTGTCGCTAACGGCGTCGGAGCAGCGGAACAGGGAGGTGTACCGAAATACCAATCTAGGGCCCTGGTAATGATCATTAAGCTAGTTAAAACTGTTTTCTAAAGTGATTTTTAATTGGCCTGCTTAATGACATGGTTCAGCCGAAACAAATTAGAAGGACATTGGTGACTAGACTATAGTCTCTGAAGGTTTCAGGGATAAAATACAAGAAGCGAAAAGTTATTTACAACTTGCACATGAACCAGACTGCATTTACAATATATGAAAAGAAGCAGTGGTTGATACGGAAATGAGGCAGGTTAGTACTTTATCCCTGAAGGTATTAAGTCAGTAAAGTGAGCAAACAATACAGAAAGCCATGAATAAACTTTGTGACAGAAGTAAAGATACGAGGGAAGAAACAGAAACTTTTAAATTTGTCAGTGACTTTGTATTTCTGTCGGAGTCGGCAAAAGACTTGGAAGAGCAGTCGAACGGAGCAGATAGCGTTTCGAGACACTATCCACTCCGTTCGACTGCTTGCAAGAGAAACATCAACAAAAGTAAAATGAAGGTAATGTAATGTAGTCGAATTAAATCGGGCGATGCTAATGGAATGAGATTATGGAATAACACACTAAAAGTAGTAGATGTGGTTTGTTCTTTGGACAGCAAAACAACTGATGACGGCCGAAGAAGAGACAAAAATGCACATTGGCTATAAGACGAAAAAATTTCTGAAAAAGAGGAGTTTGTTAGTATTTTATATACACTACTGGCCATTAAAATTGCTGCACCAAGAAGAAATGCGGATGATAAACGAGTATTCATTGGACAAATATATTATACTAGAACTGACATGCGATTACATTTTCACGCAATTTGAGTGCATAGATCCTGAGAAATCAGTACGCAGAACAACCACCTCTGGCCGTAATAACGGCCTTGATACGCCCGGGCATTGAGTCAAACAGATCTTGGATGGCGTATGTAGGTACAGCTGCCCATTCAGCTTCAACACG
The DNA here is from genome assembly GCF_023864345.2 of Schistocerca serialis cubense. Taxonomy (NCBI): domain Eukaryota; kingdom Metazoa; phylum Arthropoda; class Insecta; order Orthoptera; family Acrididae; genus Schistocerca; species Schistocerca serialis. The sequence goes on along the minus strand of NC_064646.1, from coordinate 79,791,632 downwards.
ATACCACAGTTCATCAAGAGTAGTGACTGGCGTATTGTGACAAGCAAATTGCTCGGCCACCATTGACCAGACGTTTTCAATTGGTGAGAGATCTGGAGAATGTGCTGGCCAGGGCAGCAGTTGAACATTTTCTGTATCCAGAAAGGCCCGTACAGGACCTGCAACATGCGGTCGTGCATTATCCTGCTGAAATGTAGGGTTTCTCAGGGATCGAATGAAGGGTAGAGCCACGGGTCGTAACACACCTGAAATGTAACGTCCACTGTTCAAAGTGCCGTCAATGCGAACAAGAGATGACCGAGACGTGTAACCAAAGGCACCCCATGCCATCACGCCGAGTGATACGCCAGTATGGCGATGACGAATACACGCTTCCTATGTGCGTTCACCGCGATGTCGCCAAACACGGATGCGCCCATCATGATGCTGTAAACAGAACCTGGATTCATCCGAAAAAATGACGTTTTGCCATTCGTGCACCCAGGTTCGTCGTTGAGTACACCATCGCAGGCGCTCCTGTCTGTGATGTAGCGTCAAGGGTAACCGCAGCCATGGTCTCCGAGCTGTGATAGTCCATGCTGCTGCAAACGTCATCGAACTCTTCGCGAAGATGGTTGTTGTCTTGCAAACGTCCCCATACGTTGACTCAGGGATCGAGACGTGGCTGCACGATCCGTTACAGCCATGCGGATAAGATGCCTGTCATCTCGACTGCTAGTGATACGAGGCCGTTGGGATCCAGCACGGCGTTCCGTATTACCCTTCTGAACCCACCGATTCCATGTTCTGCTAACAGTCATTGGATCTCGACCAACGCGAGCAGCAATGTCGCGATACGATAAACCGCAATCGCCATAGGCTACAATCCGACCTTTATCAAAGTCGGAAACCTGATGGTACGCATTTCTACTCCTTACACGAGACATTACAACAACGTTTCACCAGAGAACGTCGGTCAAATGCTGGTTGTGTATGAGAAATCAGTTGGAAACTTTCCTCATGTCAGCGAGTTGTATGTGTCGCCACCGGCGCCAACCTTGTGTGAATGCTCTGAAAAGCTAATCAATTGCATGTCACAGCATCTTCTTCCTGTCAGTTAAATTTTGCGTCTGTAGCACGTCATCTTCGTGGTGTAGCAATTTTAATGGCCATTAGCGTAACTTTTAGTGTTACGAAGCTTCTTAGGAAGGTGTCTCTTCGGGGTGCAGCCTTGAACGAAAATGCATGTGGATGACAAACAGTTCAGGCAAGATAAAAAATCGAAGTTTTTGAAATGTGTTGCTAGAGGAAATTGGTAAAGATTGGATGGGCAGAGCACGTAACGAATACAGTACTGAATCTTACTGTGGAAAAAAGAAATTTGGGACGCGGCTTGACTAAAAGAAGGGGTTGCTCGTTAGGATACATCGTGAGGAGAGAACGACTCGTGAATTTGGTAATGCAAGGAAGTGTGGGGGGTAAAAATTGTAGAGCGAGGTGAAGGAATGAACACAGTAAGCAAATTCAAGTGAAAGGGAACCGTAGCCACGTTTCAGAGTGTCTATTAGCAGAATGTTTCCAATTTAAGATTTCAGCAATATGCACATTGTGGGGAGTAAAAATTGTAGAGCGAGATGAAGTGATGAACACAGTAAGCAAATTCAAGTGAAAGGGAACCGTAGCCACGTTTCAGAGTGTCTATTAGCAGAATTTTTCCAATTTAATATTTCAGCAATATGCACATGCAAGAATTTTGTACTGTCTACCTTATGTGTTATTTTCGGTTGGTAAACTGGCAGCAGCCCTTTTCCTTTTGTTGGGGAAGGTCCTCCCCGCTGGGGTGACGGGCTGTGTCCAGGCTGAGGCGAGGCGAGGCGAGGCGAGTCCTGCTGGGTAATAACGTGGGGCGCTGATTGCCAGGTGCTCCGCGGTAGCCAGATTGCCTAATGCGGGCGCCAGGCCGGGGGCAGCCGCGGTCCGCGGCGCTAGGTCGGCACAGCTGCGGCCGGAGCGGGGGGCGGGGGGCAGCAGGGCGCGCTTTAATTTTTAATGAAGAAAATCATAATTTCCGCGGAGATGGAGACCCGGCGCGGCCGGCCGCCGGTAATTGTAATTTCTGCGCGACTTCCTGGGCGGCGGCAGCCTTCCGGCTGTCCGTCTGCACGACTCCCGGAGGATCGCCGCCCCCGGCCCGCCCCCAGGCTGCCCCCGCCCCCCGGCGGCACTGAGTGCTCTCGCCGCCTTCCTCTGCGCCCGCGTTTTAATGCGGAGGACGCGCGCCGGCGGACGCGCACGAGGGCCCTACACTGGCGATTGCCCGCCAGTCAACAGTGCGCAGTACAGGGCCGTCACTTGCCCCTCGCGGTTGTCCTCCCACCCTGCCGCGTGCCCGCAGACACGGGAGAGGGAATTTTTCTCTCTACACCACTCTCTTGCACCACTGCCGTGTTCCTGCTCTGCCAGCCAGGTCGTGTACAGCTGGCTGGGGATTTTTGTTGCATAGCCCTTCAGCGGGAGACCCAAATAGGGATGGCCTAAAGGGTATTTGAACCGCGGTCTCCCTGAAAGCGAATCGACTGTCTTACCATTGTGGCGCCTTGCTGAATAGTGGCTTTGTGGCGTGCATCTTGAAAGGGGCATGTTTCAACCTGCTTTCTTATTAATGTTGAAAGACAGCAGGTCATTTTCACCAGCCTTTCTTTCTTCCACTCTATTTATGGAATCGTACAGACAATTTGTAGACTTAGAGCAAGCTTTTGACAATGTTGACTGGAATACTCTCTTTCAAATTCTAAAGGTGGCAGGGGTAAAATATAGGGAGCGAAAGGCTATTTACAATTTGTACAGAAACGAGAAGGCAGTTACAAGAGTCGAGGGACACGAAAGGGAAGCAGTGGTTGGGAAGGGAGTGAGACAGGGTAGTAGCCTCTCCCCAATGTTATTCAATCTGTATATTGAGCAAGCAGCGGAGGAAACAAAAGAAAAATTCGCAGTAGGTATTAAAATCCATGGAGAAGAAATAAAAACTTTGAGGTTCCCCGATGAATTGTAATTCTGTCAGAGACAGCAAAGGACTCGGAAGAGCAGTTGAACGGAATGGATAGTGTCTTGAAAGGAGGATATAAAATGAACATCAACAAAAGCAAAACGAGGATAACGGAATGTAGTCGAATTAAGTCGGGTGGTGCTGAGGGTATTAGACTAGGAAATGAGACACTTAAAGTAGTAAAGGAATTTTGCTATTTGGGGAGCAAAATATCTGATGAAGTACAGAGGATATAAAATGTAGACTAGCAATGGCAAGAAAGCGTTTCTGAAGAAGAGAAATTTGTTAACATCGAGTATAGATTTACATGTCAGGAAGTCGTTTCTGAAAGTATCTGTATGGAGTGCAGCCATGTATGGAAGTGAAACGTGGACGATAAATAGTTTCGACAAGAAGAGAATAGAAGCTTTCGAAATGTGGTGCTACAGAAGAATGCTGAAGATTAGATGGGTAGATCACATAACTAATGAGGAGGTATTGAATAGAATTGGGGAGAAGAGGAGCTTGTGGCAAAACTTGACCAGAAGAAGAGATCGGTTCATAGGAGATGTTCTGAGACATCGAGGGATCACCAATTTAGTATTGGAGGGCAGCGTGGAGGGTAAAAATCGTAGAGGGAGACCAAGAGATGAATACACTAAGCAAAGGATGTAGGTTGCAGTACTTACTGGGAGATGAAAAAGCTTGCACAGGATAGAGTAGCATGGAGAGCTGCATCAAACCAGTCTCAGGACTGAAGACCACAACAACAACAGCAACAACAACAGCAGACAATTACAGGTTCCGTAGCCAATGAGACTATTACAGAGGATTGACACTGGTTGTGATACTGAATTTAATGGTAGCTGCATGCGTGAAGTCATTTTAGAGGTCGAGGAGCCAAACACTTGTATCATTTGACGGACACGGCTGAGGCAAGTGAGACAACGATACCGCGTCTCAATATACAGCAAACTGCAGGTACAGAGAAAGATAGCGAAGGGAGACCAGCAGAGGCCGCGCGGAGTGGCCGCGCGGTTTGAGGCGTCGTGTCACGGCCAATCCCACCGGAGGTTCGAGTCCTCCCTCGGGCATGGGTGTGTGTGGTTCTTCGTATAAGTTAGTGTAGGTAGTGTGTAAGTCAAGGGACCGATGACCTTTGCAGTTTGCTCCCTTAGGAATTCACACACATTTGAACATTTGAGACTAGCAGAGCTGGTCCACAGCATGCTTTCTGGCAAGATTCCTGTCACATCTGTATCAGCTAGGCCGGCAAAAACATCTCATCAGAACGGGCGAAATTGGGCGACACTGCAGGAGGCCAGACACTGGGTGGCTGACAGACTTGTGGCTTTTTATTTTTTTTCCGCCACGTAGACTGACGGCCCAGCTGTTCCCCGTGCGCACAAAATAACGGCGTGTTGATTGAAACGTGAACCGTGACGTTAGAAAACGTAACAGCGGACGCCCGTTCCATGTTTTGTGGTATGTTAGGATCGGAGAAACAGTTTCTTCCCGTCTTATGGAGGGATGCTGTACAGTATGTGTGGTGGTACGTGATTGGTGCAGGAGTGCTTTACCATCTTTCAACTGATGGTTTTAACTTTTTGGTGCAAATTCCACGCAGAAATTTTGGTGAACTTGGATGTAATGTGTGTAAGCAGCGGATTCCATCGCAAACTGCAGAGGAGATTAGTCGATTTGGTCTTGGAGAAGAGATTTGGTTTTGGACTTGGGGCATGGATGCGAGGGTGAACCAGAATGAGACAACAACAATAGCCATCCAATTTAAGCGAATTGTGCTAGTTTGTTTCAGGGTACAGTTCGCAGTCACTGTGACTAATACGAGGGTTGGAACTTTAATAGTGGCAACTATTTATTTATAGCTCGTACAAAATAGATACGCGTTTCAAAGTTTTACTGACCTTCGACGTAGTCACCAGCATTGTGTATAACCCGTTGCCAGCGATGTGGAAGTCGTAGGATACTCTTAGCAGTGCCAGTTGTGTTGACAGTTCGAGCGGCGCGGTCTATTGCTCGACGAATTTGTAGCAGTTCTGAAGCGAATGCCGTGAAATGTTCCCTTCAGTTTAGAAATCGAGTTGAGCTCACGAGGGCTTAAGTCAAGAGAGTGCATTAGGTGGTGTAGCACTTAGCAGTTCCAACAGTCAAACAAATCAGTTACAGCTTGCACTGTACGTGCTTGAGCATTGTCCTGCAAAATGATGGTCAGGTCCTGCAGTAAGTGTCATCACTTCTGTCTCTATGCTGTTCATTTTGGTACACAACCTACGACCAGCTTCTGTGCGTATGTAGCACAAAAACAATACACTACTGTACATGGTTACGGCTAATAGAAGTAACCATGGACGTTCGTGTATTGTTTCTGTGCCACATACGCACTGAAGTAAGAAATGTTCCTGTTCACATGTACCAGCGATATAATACTATGTAAAATGAAGCTACAGACTTAACATACATGATTGAAAATGACGAAAGGTTGGAACTGGCGAATAGCGTAGATAATAAAAAGAATGCAACCTACCTTGACGATGTTTTCATTCTCAAAACAACTTACGAAAGTGTTGTGAGAACCCTAAATGTGGGACTGATAACGGAGCTATTTAGTCCATTAACCATCAACCAATCAACCAACCATCTTAAATATGGATCTTTGTATGGGTGTCGTGGTTTATTTATTGACTTTATTTATTGGGCTTAAGCTTGAGCCATACAGCAATCGTATTCAAGCTAGTAATGTCTTACTATTTCGGTCATCAGCTGTAAAGGTGATATGATGCTGTCTTCCATTCGTATTGCACGGCAGCTGTCCTCTTCTCTCCAGCATGAGTGCTGTCGACATTATCGAGGAATTGCCTTGTATACTCGTGTCTAGAGGTACACCTGCTGTTTTTCCCTTAACCGTCCCTTCAACTAACGTTGCCAATATCGACTGATGACGCAATATGTGTACTTCCATCCAGTCTCTTCGGTTCCGCTGGTCCCGGCGGAGGTTCGAGTCCTCCCTCGGGCATGGGTGTGTGTGTTTGTCCTTAGGATAATTTAGGTTAAGTACTGTGTAAGGTTAGGGACTGATGACCTTAGCAGTTAAGTCCCATAAGATTTCACACAGTTTTGATTTTTTTTCTTCGTTTCCTTATGTATTTCATTAGGCACTTTTTCTCGTTAGTTCTTTGCAGGACGTTCCTAATTAGATCGATCCATTTGACGTTTGCAAGTTTCCTGCAATACCACATTTCAAAGGCTTGTAACCGTTTCTTCCCATGTGCCTTGATGTCCACATTTTTTACTGATCCTCATCAGGTCAGAAAGACTTCGGAGAAATTCTGAGACGTCCTGCTTGAGTTTTGTTACCTGCCAGTTCGATCAGTCGAGAGCGTTTCGGATATACTCCCTGAGCTTGGATCCTTAAAGGGAAGAAGACGATCATTTCGCATAACGCTATGGAGAATGTTCAGAGGGCAAAATCTACCAGAGATTAAAGAAATTTTATTGCCTCCGAAGTTTATGTCGCCTAAGGACGAAATAAGGGAGATTAGGGCTGGTTCAGAAGCAGACACTCAGTGAAGCAGGGCAGGAAATAACTAGTATTGGCACGAAGTACCTTCAGTTATTACTTGTAGAATGTTTAGTGAAATCCGTGTGTACGAGTGTGGCTCAGAATGTAGAGTAATAGTGTCTTCGGGGGTGTGAGACACACATATGAAGGCACTATTACTCTTCCACATAGCCACCATCATTGTTTGTGTTACGTCGGTATATTAATCGACACTGGCATAAAATAGCGTCCAGCTATGCGAGCAAATTAACAGCAGCCTCCGGAACGTCGGCATCGTTTCAAGTGACGACCAACCAGGTGCTTCTTTAACGAGAGAGATGAAAATCGTTTGGTGCGATATCCGAGCTGTGTGGATGGTTTTCCATCGGGCTGTGTGGATGGTGTTTCAACACAGTCCATCGGAAAGCTCGGACCAGAATACGCGAGACCATAGTCATATGCGGACGGTCATTGTCGTGTGTCACCACAGCGCCTTTCGATAGCAATCTCGATCGTTTTCTCCGAAACGTTCCAGCGATGCACAATAACTGGCACCATTCAGCGCCTGTCAACCAACAACACACCCTGCATGTCCCAAAGGTCTGTGGGCATAATTTCCTGCGCAGATACCCTTGATACGAGCTTCTTGTAGGAGAAGACGGGTGGGGGAGTGGGGCGTGTGTTTCCGCGGTATTGATGTTTTCTTCGTGTCATGGGTCACGTGATGTACCCATGTTTCATCCTTGTGATCCTCCGCCTGATACGGCATTAACTGCTAGAAAATTTATTCGCTTGTGTTTATCCCGTCCAGAGGCCTAGTCGCTGTGGTAACACCGGTTCCCGTGAGATCACCGAAGTTAAGCGCTGTCGGGCAGGGCTAGCGCTTGCATGGGTGACCACCAGGTCTGCCGAGCGCCGTTGCTAAGCGGAGTTCACTCAGTCCTTGTGAGGTAAAAACTAGAAGCTACTTGACTGGGAAGTAGCGGATCCGGTCTCGTAAACTGACATACGGCTGGGAGAGCGGGGTGCTTACCATATACCCCTCCATATCCGTATCGAGTTACGCCTGTGATCTGAGGATGACATGGCGGCCAGTTGGTACCGTTGGATCTTCATGGCTTGTTCGGGCAGAGTTTGGTTCAGTTTGGCTTTATCCTCGTCTGAGAGTTTCCGGTGCTCAGTGACAACACGTCTTCCGGTAGTGCAGTATATACTACACTGTAAATAGAGATGTTGAGTTCTTAGATGTGCTTGGGTTCCCTGACCTTTTCTCGACGCGCACATCTGTTCTACCTTCATAAAATTTCTGACATCAAAACCATATGTGATTTCGTGTTATTAAACTCGCTCGGTGAATTGCTGCCACCGACGTTTCTTTCAAATGGTTCAAATGGCTCTGAGCACTATGGGATTTAACTTCTGAGGTCATCCGTCCCCTAGAACTCAGAACTACTTAAACCTAACTAAGCTAAGGACATCACATATATCCATTCCCGAGGCAGGATTCGAACCTGCGTCCGCAGCGGTCGCGCGGTTCGAGACTGTAGCGCCTAGAACCGCTCGGCCACCTCAGCCGGCGACGTTTCTTTAAACCTCAAAAATTTTATTACACTTCGCACTTCAGTCGCTACCCATTTACCCGCTAACGCCGTACTTCGAAGCACATCCGGCACAACTACATCTACCTACCGGCGGAGTTTGATAGCTTTGATTTTCTCTTATATCTACACGTGGAATTTAATTCACTCGATGTATTTACACACCTGTGAATGCTCTTGTTACTTCATGTATTGAACCACTGTCGTAGACTTAGATATGGACACCTGTTAGTGGAGCAGCTGACTTAGTATACCGGCCCGCCTAAGACGTCTTTAAGCACCGGCCTCAGATGGGGGCAGGTGCTCCCGGGGGTAGGCAGTAGTCACGTGACAAGCGGAGCAGACTGTCATTATCGCGGCTCGGTTTGCGTGCTGCGAGTTGGGTGCGTGCGCGCATAGGGGCGCCGGGATGCTAGATAAACCCATTGACAGCCCGCATACCCGTCAGCTGCCATCATTACGGAAGCGCGCCTTTTCTGTCCAGACCCTCAAATATTGCCTCTATAGGCGACGACGTCGGAAGCGGGTTGCGCAGCTCTACTCTGGACGAAGAGGGAACCCTGAACGGTGAAACTGTTATGTTGTCACTTTTCGCAAATGTTGAGCTCACTGGAGGAAAATGCCGGTTACTCCGTGGGTAGAAGAGTACAAGCACCAGCCAAAAAATTATGGCCACCTGCTTGGTAGCTTGTCTGTCCGTCTTTGGAACGAAATGTACCACTGATTCTACGTATCAGCGATCCGACAGTTTGTTGGTAGGTTTGTGGAGGTATGTGGGATTAGATGTCTACACAAAGTCGCATAAATAACGGCCACTGATTCGCGTACGCGGTGGTGGAATCCGATAGCGAACCAGATGGGTTCCATAAGATTTACATCAGGCGAATTTGGTCGCCGAGATATCACCGTTGAGTCGAAAAAAGGTTCAAATGGCTCTGAGCACTATGGGACTCAACTTCTGAGGTCATTAGTCCCCTAGAACTTAGAACTAGTTAAACCTAACTAACCTAAGGACATCACAAACATCCATGCCCAAAGCAGGATTCGAACCTGCGACCGCAGCGGTCTTGCGGTTCCAGACTGCAGCGCCTTTAACCGCACGGTCACTTCGGCCGGCAACGTTGAGTCGACTGTAATGCCGTTCAAATCAATGTAGCACGATTCTGCCTCCGAGACTGCTGAAAGATGACGTCTCCGTGAGGGAAGGCATCAAGCATGAAGGGATGCAGGTGGTCCGCATGAGTGAGCGTGTCTTCGGTTACTACTACAGGTCGCAAGCAAGCACAGGAGAACGTCTCCCATAGCATAATACTGCTCCCGCCAGCCTGCGTCCGTGGCGCGCTGCACGTTTCGAGCAGCCGTTCAACTGCATGACGGCGTTTCTGGAGACGACCAAAGACCTAGTGTAGAAAAATTGCTCAATAATGCTCAACCGCCTACATGAATACGTCAGAAACGTACTGACTGCTGTCAAAATTACTGTCTATGGCCTATGCAAACCGGTTTTTATTGTGTTGTATGATCCTGCTATGTATCCAATGGTACCCCGTACCATCACACCATTTGCTGAGCCCATATGACGATAAGTGTAGTGGACTGGCCAGACAGCCAATCCACTATGACCGGTAGCCGAAAGGCACGCGTTTAGCTCACGCAGACTGGCGTGAGGTCTGGAACAGTTAAGGGAATTAATAGTAGCAAAACAGGAGGTAACTGGTAGAATACTTAACTTTAATCCACAATTGGTGTACATCGCTCTTGACGGTACATGTTATAACCTCAATATAAACTGGTAATGGCGTCTTGCTAGGTCGTAGCAAATGACGTAGCTGAAGGCTATGCTAACTATCGTCTCGGCAAATGAGAGCGTATTTGTCAGTGTAGCATCGCTAGCAAAGTCGGCTGTACAACTGGAGCGAGTGCTAGGACGTCTCACTAGACCTGCCGTGTGGTGGCGCTCGGTCTGCAATCACTGACAGTGGCGACACGCGGGTCCGACGTATGCTAATGGACCGCGGCCGATTTAAAGGCTGCCACCTAGCAACAAGTGTGGTGTCTGGCGGTGACACCACACTAAGAAATGCGATATGGAAATATTTCTTGCTCTTAGACCCTCCACACACTGATACGTCTGTCCTGTCGTTGTGTTGTTCCGATCTGGGAAGCTGGGGTCGTGTTGTGAACAGGAGGCCGGGCGCAGAGTGTGAATGAGTGGCCCAGTTCATGGCCGGAGCCGTCAGTGACACAGTGGTATCTGCGATATCATTAATGCAAAGGGTAGCTGAGATCTGTGGTCAGAGATGGAGTGCAAACGTCACGTTTCGTGAAGAAGTGCTGCTGCCTTGTGAGCAAGTCGCAACCTCACTCCCGCAGGTCAGTGCCGAGGCGGCGTGCTGTGCTGATGGAAAGCGGATGAGGAAGACGCCGTCTACCCAGACGCTCTGCGGCCCAGTGTAGGTACCGCCTCAGCGCTCTGGAAAACGGCCCGTTGCACATTTAATATATTTTGTGTGGGATCTAAAATTTTAAAACCTCTCTCACATCGGCCTGATTTAGCTTCACTGATCAGGATAGTAAAAACATGCGTATGTTAAGGGAATTTTCATTCACAAGGCAGGCTTATCACATTCACACAGTTCAATACTGTTCTATCCTGATTAAATTGAGCTTAACTTAAATTCCATACGGCAGTGAAGCCATTTCGAAGTCTCGGTGCGATGAAAATTGTCAGTCGATCTCCTGAAAACATTTGTAATACTTATTAACTTTCGGTGATCACATGGGGAAGACCGGAGATCTGCTGGTAAGACCGTGTTAGCCTATTTATTTGAAGTAACTGGATATCTTGAGCATACAAAACGGCAGGTTCGTCCAGTGTAAATCAGACGTTCCCCACTGATCCCGTGCAACACAGCGTAGTAAGCAGACACTGTCAATAATAATCAGTTAAATAATACGCGAACACACTTACTTTAGTTTAGTTCATGTATTAAATTCCTTCTCATACAGAATCTCATCAAGATGGCGACTAGCTCAACAATACATACATATACATCCTTCTTTCACGACTAATCGGCAAGAAGTCCTTCATTCTTTTCCCAAGAGAAAACATAGATAGCAGAGAAGCTATTCCATGGAGTAAATGGACGCTCCAAGGAATAATTGGGCTTGAAACTACTTTGCATTGATAATCGGTATGATAAGAAGAGATATTTCGAGATATGTACTGAGTTATATAATTTATAAAATTTCTGAAAATATCGTGGAGAGACCGCTGCAAGAGACATTACACACACTCAGGCGGATACTGCCGACTGTGGTCCAGGATGTCGGTTGTCGTGAAGACTAGGCTCCAGTCATCCATCCTGGCTCGACCAAGACGGTAGCAGATTCTCACGACTCGTCCGTGAGGCTGCTCGGTTGCGCAACGCCTATTTGGTGTGAAAGTGGGAGCTCGCGGATCATCTGCAACGATCCGCATTGTAGGAGGACTGGCTGCACACCGCTCTTCTCATCTGCAATGACTCAGTAGGCAGCAACGGCAGACAATGACTGTGGTATGCATTAGGTTGGCTGCATCTCGGTACTGAAGTCAGTAAGCAGGTAGCAGACTGACCATCAGCGATCAGCTTGCCATGGTTTCACTGAAACTCAGTACACTGTCATTCTATCTGGACCCAGTGGCAAGGACAGAACGGCAGCACGACAGAACGCGTTTTTGAGCTGTGAAAGCCTCTTCATTTAAAGGGTCGAGCCCAAGCCTATGACCTGGTGACTCTGGGTTTGTGGGTGCAGTTCTCCTCGTTTATCACACCCGTCAGCGCTCCTTGCTTCGCGATTTAGTAATTATTCTTTGTCGCCGAACAAAGTTCTGTCAGATTAAGTTTTATTTTGAAGCAGCGCTGAGGCCGTGAAGTTACACTGCTCTAATCAAGTTGTCTTTTTAAGTAGCTCAGCAACGCTTGCGTTTGTGTCTACCTAGGTCTGAGGTCTGTGGCATTGGGGGTACGCCTTGTTGACATACCGATTGGCAAACCATCCCAGCGCTAAGCTACTCTGTTCTGTGCTCCCCTGGTGGTTGCTGTTGTTGTTGCGGTCTTCAGTTCGAAGACTGGTCTGATGCAGCTCTCCATGCTACTCTATCCTGTGCAAGCCTCTTCATCTCCGAATAACTACCGCAACTTACATCCTTCTCCATCTGCTTACTGTATTCATATCTTGGTCTCCCTGTACGATTTTTACCCCCTGTACTTGTCGCCAACACTAAATTTGTGATCCCTTGATGTCTCGAAATATGTCATATCGATAAATCCCGTGTTTTGGTGAAGCTGTGCCACACATTTCTTGTCTCCCCAATTCTATTTAGTACCTCCTCATTAGTTGCATGATCAACGCATCTAATCTTCAACATTGTTCCATGGAATCCCATTTCGAAAGCTCTTATTCTCTTTTTGTCTAAACTGTTTATCGTTCATGTTTCGCTTCCATACATGACAACACTCCGTACAAATACCTTCAGAAAATATTTCCTACTACTTTAATCTGTATTCGATGTTAACAGCTTTTTCTTCTTCAGAAACGCTTTTCTCGTCATTGCCAGTCTACATTTCATATATTCCCTGCTTCGGTCATCATCAGTTATTTTGGCGCCCAAATAGCAAAATTCGCTCAGTACTTGAAGTCTCTCGTTGCCCCTGATTTAATCTGAAAACATTCCATAATCCTTGTTTTACTTTTGTTGATGTTCATGTTATATTTTCCTTTTAAGACCCTGTCCATTCAGTTCAACTGCTCTTCCAAGTCCTTTGCTGTCTCTGACAGAATTACAATGTCATTAGCAAACCTCGACTTTTTTTATTTCTTCTTCCAGAACTTTAATTCCTACTTCAAATATTTCTTTGGTTTCTTTTACTGCTTGTTCAATGTACAGATTGTGTAACATCGGGGATAAGCTGCAACCCTGTCTCATTCCCTTCTCAACGACTATTTCCCTTTCGTATCCGTCGACTGTTACAACTGCCATCTGGTTTCTGTATAAGTTGTAAATAGCCTTTCCTCCCTGTATTTAACCCGTGCTGCCTTCAGAATTTCAGAGAGAGTACTCCAGTCAACACTGTCAAAAGCTTTCTATAAGTCTACGAATGCTATAAACGCAGGTTTGTCTTTCCTTAACCTATCTTCTGAGAAGTCGTAGGGTCAGTATTGCCAAGCGTGTTCCTGCACTTCTCCGAAATCCAGACCGATCCTAGCCGAGGTTGGCTTCCACCAGTTTTTCCATTCTTCTGTGAAGAATTCGTGATAGTATTTCGCAACAATGACTTATTAAACAGATATTTCGGTACTTTTCACACCTTTCAGCAACTGCTTTCTTTGGAATTAGAATTACTACATTCTTCTTGAACTCTGAGGGTATTTCGCCTGCCTCATACATTTTGCACATCAAATGGAAGAATTTTGTCATGGCCGGCTCTTCCCTTGGGCTGTCAGTAGTTCTGACGGAATATTGTCTACACCCGGGGCCTTGTTTCTACTTAGGTCTTTCAGAGCTCTGTCAAATTCTTCTCGCAATATCATATCTACGTCCACTTCCCTTTCTATAACATTCCCTTCAAGCTCTACTCCCTTTTATAGACCCTCTATACACTCCTTACATATTTCAGCTTTCCCTTCTTTGCTTAGGATTGGTTTCCAATCTGAGGTCTTTATATTCATACAGCCGCTTCTCTTTCCCCAAAAGACCTCTTTAATTTTTCTACAGGCGGTATCTATCTTTCCCCTAATGAAATATGCTTTTAAATCCTTACATTTGTCCTCTAGCCATTCCTGCTTAGCCACGCTGCACTTTCTGTCAATCTGATTTTTTAAATGTTTGTATTCTTTTTCACTTGCTTCATTTACTGACTTTTTAAATTTTCTTCTTTCATCAATTAAATTCAATTTCTCTTGTGTTATCCAAGGATTTCCACTAGGCCTTGTCATGTTACCTGTTTGATTCTCCGCTGCCTTCACTATTTTATCTCGTAAAGCTACCCATTCGTCTTCTACTGTATTTTCTTTCCCCTGTTGCAATCAATCGTTGCCTAATAATCCCTCTGAAACTCTCAACTCTAGTTCTTTTAACTTATCCAGGCCCCATCTCCTTAATTCCCTACCTTTTTACAGTTTCTTCAGCTTTAATCTGCAGCTCACAGCCAATAAATTATGGTCAGAGCCCACATTCGCCTCTGGAAATGTGTTTAAATTTGAAATCTGGTTCCTAAATCTCTATCTAACCATTGTATAATCAATCTGAAACCTTCCAGCGTCCCCAAGTCTTTTCCACGTGTACAGGTACGGCCTTCTTTTAGGATTCTTAAACCAAGTGTTAGCGATGATTAAATTATGCTCTGCATAAAAGTCTACCAGGCAGCTGCCTCTTTCATTCCTTACCCCCAGTTCATATTCACCTACTACTTTTCCTTCTACCGCATTCCAGTCCTTCATCACAATAAAAATTTCGTCCCCTTTAACTATCTGAATAATTTATTTTGTCACATCATACATTTCTTCAATCTCTTCATCATCTGAGGAAGTAGTTGACATATAAACATGTACTATTGCGTTAGGCGTGGTGTTTGAGTCTATCTTCACTACGATAATGCGTTCACTATGCTGTTCGCAGTAACTTACCCGCATTCGTATCTTCTTATTCATTATTAAACCCACTCCTTCATTATTTCTATCTGACTTTGTATTTATAACCCTGTTTTCACCTGACCGGAAGTCCTGTTCCTCATGCCACGAACTTCACTAATTCACGCTATATCCAACTTCAACCAGTCCATTTCGATTTTAAAATTTTCTAACTTACCAGCCCGATCAAGTGATCTAACATTAGACGTTCAGGTCCGTAGAACACCAGTTTTGTTTCTCTTGATGATGACATCTTCCTGAGTAGTCCCCGCCCGGCGATCCGAAAGGGGGACTATTTTACCTCCGGAATATTTGACCCAAGAGGACGCCATCATCATTGAACCATACAGTAGAGCTGCATGTCCTCGGAAAAAATTACGGCTGTAATTTCCCCTTGCTTTCAGCCGTTCGCAATATAAGCATCGCAAGTCCGTTTTGGTTGATGTTATAAGGCCAGATCAGTCAGTCATCCATACTGTTACCTATGCAACTACAGAAAAGCCACCCGTCTCTCTTAAGGAAACAGCCTGGTAGAACTGTCAAAAAATTTAAACATCTGTAATACAAATTTTTTGCTGCACGACAGTATGAAGAACCAATTGGGATTCTGTAACATAGTCGGTACGCCTATTTCTGCTGCCGCGTCAAGACAAGTAGCAACAGTTGTGGCCATGTGGAGGGCCACGCTGCACCAGAGGTCCTCAGACTGACCGTGTGGATACTCGTCTGGCTGCAAACAAGTTCATTTCCTAACTCATGTTTCGTGACGTGGCCGTACGGTCCTGCATGGCCAGGCAAATAGTATATGTTTCCTCTCGAGGGCTGGGCGCATAGGGCCATTGAAATCCCGCGTGACGTTCAGTGTGACCCTCCTGAACACATCGACTCCGTATTCGCATCACGGTCGTGGGATCCCGAAAGCAGTGAGCGGCAATATCGCGCCACTAAAACGTCCATTCTGCCGCTGTAGAATTCTGGCGCGTCCTGGTAGACAAATCTTCTTCCGTGAGGTATAACAGAATCTTCTCGCATACCAGCATTTGCGATTTCTGAACGAGAAACCATATTGGTTCTATACAGAAAGTAGGTTGCGACACACCTACCTACTTTATTCTGTTAGGCTGAAATTCGTATCATTTGCATATCTAAGCATCCACTTTATGTCACTTTGACGTCTGTCACGAATGTCAAAATTCTAGTGGCCGGGAGTGTATCAGTATTACGAGATACATTTAGTTTGATGTCGTTGGCAAATTAAGCTCTTGGGACACGACACATTCCCACACGTATACAGGGTGGTCCATTGATCGTGATCGGACCAAATATCTCACGAAATAAGCGTCAAACGAAGAAACTACAAAGAACGAAACTTGTCTAGTTTGAAGGGGAAAACCAGATGGCGCTATGGTTGGTCCGCTAGATGGCGCTGCCATAGGTCAAACGGATATCAACTGCGTTTTTTTTAAATAGGAACCCCCATTTTTTATTACATATTCGTGTAGTACTTAAAGAAATATGAATGTTTTCGTTGGATCACTTTTGTCGCTTTGTGATAGATGGCGCTGTAATAGTCACAAACATATGGCTCAAAATTTTAGACGAATAGTTAGTAACAGGTAGGATTTTAAAATTAAAATACAGAACGTAGGTACGTTTGAACCTTTTATTTCGGTTGTTCCATTGTAATACATGTACCTTTGCGAACTTATCATTTCTGAGAACGCATGAGCCGGCCGGGGTCGCCGAGCGGTTCTAGGCGCTACAGTTTGGAACCACGCGACCACTACGGTCGCAGGTTCGAATCCTGCCTCGGGCATGGATGTGTGTGATGTCCTTAGGTTAGTTAGGTTTAAGTAGTTCTAAGTTCTAGGGAACTGATGACCTCAGAAGTAAAGTCCCATAGTGCTCAGAGCCATTTGAACCATTTTTTTTTTTGTGAACGCATGCTGTTACAGCGTGATTACCTGCAAATACCACATTAATGCAATAAATGCTCAAAATGATGTACGTCAACCTCAATGCATTTAGCAATAAGTGTAACGACATTCCTCTCAACAGCGAGTAGTTTGCCTTCCCTAATGTTCGCACATGCATTAACATTGCGCTGACGCATGTGGTCAGGCGTTGTCGGTGGATCACGATAACAAATATCCTTCAACTTTCTCCACAGAAAGAAATCCGGGGGCGTCAGATCCAGCGAACGTGCGGGCTATGGTATGGTGCTTCGATGATCAATCCACCTGTCATGAAACATGCTCTTCAATACCGCTTGAACCGCACGCGTGCCATGTGCCGGACATCCATCATGTTGCAAGTACATCGCCATTCTGTCATGCAGTGAAACATCTTGTAGTAACATCGGTAGAACATTACGTAGGTGTTCAGCATACATCACCATTTAGATTGCCATCGATAAAATGGGGGCCAATTATCCTTGCTCCCATAATGCCGCACCATACATTAACCCTCCAAGGTCGCTGATGTTCCACTTGTCGCAGCCATCGTGGATTTTCCGTTGCCCAATAGTGCATATTATGCCGATTTACGTTATCGCTGTTGGTGAATGACGCTTCGTCGTTAAATAGAACGTGTGCAAAAAATCTGTCATCGTCCCGTAATTTCTCTTGTGCCCAGTGGCAGAGCTGTACACGACGTTCAAAGTCGTCGCCATGCAATTCCTGGTGCATAGAAATATTGTACCGGTGCAATCGATGTTGATTTAGTATTCTCAATATCGACGTTTTTGAGATTCCCGATTCTCGCGCAATTTGTCTGCTACTGATGTGCGGATTAGCCGCGACAGCAGCTAAAACACCTCCTTGGGCATCATCATTTGTTGCAGGTCGTGGTTGACGTTTCACATGTGGTTGAACACTTCCTGTTCCCTTAAATAACGTAACTATCCGGCGAACTGTCCGGACACTTGGATGATGTCGTCCAGGATACCGAGCAGCATACATAGCACACGCCCGTTGGGCATTTTGACCACAATAGCCATACATCAACACGATATCGACCTTTTCTGCAATTGGTAAACGGCCCATTTTAACACGGGTAATGTATCACGAAGCAAATACCGTCCGCACTGGCGGAATGTTACGTGATACCACGTTGTATTACAACGCCATCAATCACAAAGCGAAAAAACTGGTCCAACTAAAACATTCATATTTCTTTATGTACTACACGAATATGTAATAAAAATGGGGATACTTATTTTAAAAAACGCAGCTGATATCCGTTTGACCTATGGCAGCGCCATCTAGCGGGCCAACCATAGCGCCATCTGGTTTCCCCCTTCAAGCTAGACGAGTTTCGTTCTTTGCAGTTTTTTCATTTGATGCTTATTCCGTGAGATATTTGGCCCGGTCGGTATCAATGGACCACGCTGTAGAATCATTCACACGAAAACTAGCGGTGGTTAGAATTTTGCCGTCTCCACGCTGACCCCTCGGAAAAAAATCAGAACGATGAAAAGGCAATCGAGTCGCAGCTGTCCTACTGTGGTGTCCGCAGCGCGCACTGTGGTGACGTCACGAGGAGCACTCGCCAGAGCGCCGAGCACGCGGGCTCCGTCGCGCTTTTCCCAGGCCACGGAGTGCGTGCGAGCGCGCAGTCTGCCAGCCGTCTGCGGGCATTCGGAAGTCTGCGGCGCGGCGCCGCCTCCAGCCGTTTAACGGTTATCGTCACAGACGCCGCCGACTGGTTCGGCAGCAGGCAGCGAGTCTCCCGGCCGCACCGCCGCCTCTGCCGGCGTTTCCGTCCGCGCTACATCGATACCGCATTAAGAGAGCGCCGTCCTCAACCGCCCGCCGCAGAGCGCCTGTAATTTCGCCCGGAATTAACCGGAATTTTTACCGCCGCGTTCGGCAACACTTGATTTAGCCTAATGGAGTTTCGTAGGAGGCTGTTACAGGCCGCTGCCGCGAGTACGACTCGTGTACGGTCTTATTAGCATTTAATGCGCGGTAGATTAAGATCTCTGTTAAACAGGCCCTCGCCGCCCGCTTTCGGGTACACTCTGGCCCACTTGCGTCCTCCTCCTTATGAATAAAGTAATGAAAGTGAGTTTCGCGGGCCGCTCCGCGTCGTTCGCCTACCGCACAGCGCAGGCTACTGCGGTGCAGTTGCGGGAAGCTGCCAGCGTTAACATTCCGCAACTTTGGCTTCGAACGCCCACACTGCGCTGCTGTTTCTCTGGCTCGCCGCCTCGCTATATAACCGAAGGAATTTCCAGGTTATTTACAGAGAAATGCCGAAGACGAAGTGTCCTTTTAGCGCACACGGATACAAACACAGTAAGAAAAGGTCCAGATTCTATACCGATTAGGTTCCTTTCAAATTACACTGATACAATAGGTCCCTACTTAGCAATCATATACAAGCGCTCGCTCACCGATAGATCTGTACCTGTGGTCTTCAGTCCTGAGACTGGTTTGATGCAGCTCTCCATGCTACTCTATCCTGTGCAAGCTTCTTCATCTCCCCTTACCTACTGCAACCTACATCCTTCTGAATCTGCTTAGTGTATTCATCTCTTGGTCTCCCCCTACGATTTTTACCCTCCATGCTGCCCTCCAGTACTAAATTGGTGATCCCTTGATGCCTCAGAGCATGTCCTACCAACCGATCCCTTCTTCTAGTCAAGTTGTGCCACAAACTCCTCTTCTCCCCAATTCTATTCAATACCTCCTCATTAGTTATGTGATCTACCCATCTAATCTTCAGCATTCTTCTGTGGCACCACATTTCGAAAGCTTCTATTCTCTTCTTGTCCAAACTATTTATCGTCCATGTTTCACTTCCATACATGGCTACACTCCATACAAATACTTTCAGAAACAACTTCCTGACACTTAAATCTATACTCGATGTCTACAAATTACTCTTCTTCAGAAACGGTTTCCTTGCCATTCCCAATCTACATTTTATATCCTCTCTACTTCGACCATCATCAGTTATTTTGCTCCCCAAATAGCAAAACTCATTTACTACTTTAAGTGTCTCATTTCCTAATCTAATTCCCTCAGCATCACCCGACTTAATTCGACTACATTCCATTATCTTAGTTTTGCTTTTGTTGATGTTCATCTTATATCCTCCTTTCAAGACACCCTCCATTCCGATCAACTGCTCTTCCAAGTCCTTTGCTGTCTCTGACAGAATTACAATGTCATCGGTGAACCTCAAAGTTTTTATTTCTTCTCCATGGATTTTAATTCCTACTCCGAACTTTTCTTTTGTTTCCTTTATTGCTTGCTCAATATACAGATTGAATAACATCGGGGATAGGCTACAACCCTGTCTCAATCCCTTCCGAAGCTCTGCTTCCCTTTCATGTCCCTCGACTCTTATAACTGCCATCTGGTTTCTGTACAATCTGTAAATAGCCTTTTGCTCCCTGTATTTTACCCCTGCCACCTTTAGAATGTGAAAGAGAGTATTCCAGTCAACATTGTCAAAAGCTTTCTCTAAGTCTACAAATGCTAGAAACGTAGGTTTGCCTTTCCTTAATCTTTCTTCTGAGATAAGTCGTAAGGTCAGTATTGCCTGACGTGTTCCAACATTTCTACCGAATCCAAACTGATCTTCCCCGAGGTCGGCTTCTACCAGTTTTTCCATTCGTCTGTAAAGAATTCGCGTTAGTATTTTGCAGCCGTGACTTATTAAACTGATAGTTCGGTAATTTTCACTTCTGTCAACATCTGCTTTCTTTGGGATTGGAATTATTATATTCTTCTTGAAGTCTGGGGGTATTTCGGCTGTCTCATACAACTTGCTCACCAGATGGTAGAGTTTTGTCAGGACTGGCTCTGTACCTACAGATTGGAAAATTGCGCAGGTCGCGCCAGTGTTTAAGAAGGGTAGTAGGAGTAATCCATCGAACTACAGACCTATATCATTGACGTCGGTTTTCGGTAGGGTTTTGGAGCATATACTGTATTCAACCATTATGAATCACCTCGAAGGGAACGATCTACTGATACGTAATCAGCATGGTTTCAGAAAAACATCGTTCTTGTGCAACGCGGCTAGCTCTTTATTCGCACGAAGTAATGCCCGCTATCGACAGGGGATCTCAAGTTGATTCCGTATTTCTAGATTTCCGGAAAGCTTTTGACACCGTTCCTCACAAGCGACTTCTAATCAAGCTCCGGGCCTATGGGGTATCGTCTCAGTTGTGCGACTGGATTCGTGATTTCCTGTCAGGAAAGTCGCAGTTCGTAGTAATGGACGGCAAATCATCGAGTAAAACTGAAGTGTTATCAGGTGTTCCCCAGGGAAGCGTCCTGGTACCTCTGCTGTTCCTGATCTATATAAATGACCTGGGTGTCAATCTGAGCAGTTCTCTTAGGTTGTTCGCAGATGATGCTGTAATTTACCGTCTAGTAAGGTCACCCGAAGACCAGTATCAGTTGCAAAGCGATTTAGAAAAGATTGCTTTATGGTGTGGCAGGTGGTAGTTGACGCTAAATAACGAAAAGTGTGAGGTGATCCACATGAGTTCCAAAAGAAATCCGTTGGAATTCTCAAGGCTGTCAATTGAACTAAGTACCTGGTTGTTAAAATTACGAACAACTTTAGTTGGAAAGACCACATAGATAATATTGTGGGGAAGGCGAGCCGAAGGTTGCGTTTCATTGGCAGGACACTTAGAAGATGCAACAAGTCCACTAAAGAGACAGCTTACACTACACTCGTTCGTCCTCTGTTAGAATATTGCTGCGTGGTGTGGGATCCTTACCAGGTGGGATTGACGGAGGACATCGAAAGGGTACAAAAAAGGGCAGCTCGTTTTGTATTATCACATAATAGGGTAGAGAGTGTGGCAGATATGATACGCGAGTTGGGATGGAAGTCATTAAAGCAAAGACGTTTTTCGTCGCGGCGAGATCTATTTACGAAATTTCAGTCACCAACTTTCTCTTCCGAATGCGAAAATATTTTGTTGAGCCCAACGTACATAGGTAGGAATGATCATCAAAATAAAATAGGAGAAATCAGAGCTCGAACAGAAAGGTTTAGGTGTTCGTTTTTCCCGCGCGCTGTTCGGGAAGGCATGGTAGAGAGATAGTATGATTGTTGTTTGATGAACCCTCTGTCAAGCACTTAAATGTGAATTGCAGAGTAATCACGCAGATGTAGACGTAGATTAGCGGTTGTTACATTTTTGGTAGATCAGGAGCACCTAACTCAATGGATCAGTCCACGATTTAAAGGAGAGATGAATGAAAAGATTACGAGCGTATTTCCTCTCGTCGACGAGGCGTTACAAACGGAGGAAATGTGCCAAACTGACTAGAGTTGAAGCGGCGGCATCCTTTTCAATCTCCTTGAGCGATTTAAAAAAACCGGGGAAGAGTGTATCTTCATTCCCGGACGTGACATTTGGCTCGCCACAAAAGGGGGACATACAATGGGGAAAAATACACTCCTGGAAATGGAAAAAAGAACACATTGACATCGGTGTGTCAGACCCACCATACTTGCTCCGGACACTGCGAGAGGGCTGTACAAGCAATGATCACACGCACGGCACAGCGGACACACCAGGAACCGCGGTGTTGGCCGTCGAATGGCGCTAGCTGCGCAGCGTTTGTGCACCGCCGCCGTCAGTGTCAGCCAGTTTGCCGTGCCATACGGAGCTCCATCGCAGTCTTTAACACTGGTAGCATGCCGCGACAGCGTGGACGTGAACCGTATGTGCAGTTGACGGACTTTGAGCGAGGGCGTATAGTGGGCATGCGGGAGGTCGAGTGGACGTACCGCCGAATTGCTCAACACGTGGGGCGTGAGGTCTCCACAGTACATCGATGTTGTCGCCAGTGGTCGGCGGAACGTGCACGTGCCCGTCGACCTGGGACCGGACCGCAGCGACGCACGGATGCACGCCAAGACCGTAGGATCCTACGCAGTGCCGTAGGGGACCGCACCGCCACTTCCCAGCAAATTAGGGACACTGTTGCTCCTGGGGTATCGGCGAGGACCATTCGCAACCGTCTCCATGAAGCTGGGCTACGGTCCCGCACACCGTTAGGCCGTCTTCCGTTCACGCCCCAACATCGTGCAGCCCGCCTCCAGTGGTGTCGCGACAGGCGTGAATGGAGGGACGAATGGAGACGTGTCGTCTTCAGCGATGAGAGTCGCTTCTGCCTTGGTGCCAATGATGGTCGTATGCGTGTTTGGCGCCGTGCAGGTGAGCGCCACAATCAGGACTACATACGACCGAGGCACACAGTGCCAACACCCGGCATCATGGTGTGGGGAGCGATCTCCTACACTGGCCGTACACCACTGGTGATCGTCGAGGGGACACTGAATAGTGCACGGTACATCCAAGCCGTCATCGAACCCATCGTTCTACCATTCCTAGACCGGCAAGGGAACTTGCTGTTCCAACAGGACAATGCACGTCCGCATGTATCCCGTGCCACCCAACGTGCTCTAGAAGGTGTAAGTTAACTACCCTTGCCAGCAAGATCTCCGGATCTGTCCCCCATTGAGCATGTTTGGGACTGGATGAAGCGTCGTCTCACGCGGTCTGCACGTCCAGCACGAATGCTGGTCCAACTGAGGCGCCAGGTGGAAATGGCATGGCAAGCCGTTCCACAGGACTACGTCCAGCATCTCTACGATCGTCTCCATGGGAGAATAGCAGCCTGCATTGCTGCGAAAGGTGGATATACACTGTACTAGTGCCGACATTGTGCATGCTCTGTTGCCTGTGTCTATGTGCCTGTGGTTCTGTCAGTGTGAGCATGTGATGTATCTGACCCCAGGAATGTGTCAATAAAGTTTCCCCTTCCTGGGACAATGAATTCACGGTGTTCTTATTTCAATTTCCAGGAGTGTATGTGTGTTCAGTCAATGAAATGAGCTGAAACCGAGACATACGATTCATAACAAAAACATAGATTTACATGACCATAATTCGGTCAGTTATGCTTTACCTATTCAACACGTGGGCAGCTAGAGGACTGGGTAGAAAGGCACTTGAATCGAATGTCGCCGGCCGAAGTGGCCGTGCGGTTAACGGCGCTGCAGTCTGGAACCGCAAGACCGCTACGGTCGCAGGTTCGAATCCTGCCTCGGGCATGGATGTTTGTGATGTCCTTAGGTTAGTTAGGTTTAACTAGTTCTAAGTTCTAGGAGACCAATGACCTCAGCAGTTGAGTCCCATAGTGCTTAGAGCCATTTGAACTATTCAACCATTCATTCGATCCCTACGAAACCCTACATTTCAGCAGCAGCATGTTGCAGGTCCTGTACGGGCCATTTGAGCCTTTACTAGACGAATTAATGTGGGTAACGACAAAATTCTAATGGCCTATCTCCACCTGTCGAAGGTGCTGAATCCTTTATAAATGACAACGATAGACGCCCTGCATATGTAATATCCGCCATATTCATATGTGTGGAACATCAATACGTTTACAAAAATTCTGCGTGTGCTTTTCGAAATATTATGTTCTACTATCTGAATAATGTTTTCTACTTCATCCACATTCTGTTCATTTTTACGTTTCGTTGAAATATGACTGCACCAGTATGACGCAGTACACGAGAAAATAGTCTCGAATCCGATACTCTGCGGTTAGGAAATCGTCTACTTATTTTATACAAGCAGCAGTACCGTTTCCATTGCGAAACCCGTACACAGACGTCATGTAGACATACCCAGGATTTGTAAATACGTGTGGCGTGCTTAAATGATATAGCAGAATTCCTCTACAAATCATAATCATAGCTAGAAAACTCAATTACGTAAGCTCAAGCACTGCTTCACAACTTTGAAACGTCCCATTAAAAAAAAATTAATGAATTACTGTGCTGATAAACCTCTTACATTATTTGATTTTCAAACAGCTGAGCAAAACTGAACGTACTCAGACATTACTCTCTTTACTTATTCTGATCAACACTAAACTGACACACAATATTTTTTTAGCGCAACGCAATCTGACTTTCAATAATCCCTACAAAAGAATGGCCCTGACTAGCATTAACCTATACCTTTCACAAATCACTTACCTCACAAAAATCTTCGTTACTCGAACTACTGCAATACAGCGAGCGCCACTACTGCCAGCTAAATAAAAGATTCTAACTACTGAAGGCACTAACTACTGATAGGCATAGTTAGCAAATGAAAGATTTTGATAGAGAACAAACAATGTATTTACCTTAACAGTGTTCAAAAGTCATAATATATATAGCAGTTCATGACATCCATTCTTACAAATGTACTGTTTCTGATGGACACACGTCCATATCATCCGCGCTCAAAATTCCGCCATTTCTCTCCCCACATCCACCACTGCTGGTGGCTCACCTCCAACTGCGCAACGCTACGCACTGTTCACATCCAGCTGCCCAACACTACAATAGCCAACAACAATGCAAACCAGCCACAGACTGCACACGGCACAGCCAGTGGTTTTCATACAGAGCGCTATTTGGCGTTCCCAATAAAGAAACCTAAACAGCCTACTTACAACTTGAACTTCAAAACAGAATTGACAATGAATAATGGAACTCATAGAAACTGTAGTGAGCACCTGTACCTATGAGCACTATGGGACTTAACTGCTGAGGTCATCAGTCCCCTAGAACTTAGAACTACTTAATCCTAACTAACCTAAGGACATCACACACATCCATGCCCGAGGCTGGATTCGAACCTAGGACGGTAGCGGTCGCGCTGACTGTAGCGCCTAGAACCGCTCGGCCACCACGGCCGGCCTGAAGGAAATCATTCACAAGATGTGCACGATGGGGTCGCTAATTGTCGTCCATGAAGACGAATGCCTCGCAAATATGACCACCAACGGCGCACATCGGCCTCACATAATGCCACCCGGAAACAGCAGGGAACCTCCACCTTGCTGCACTCGCAAGACAGTGTGTCTAAAGCGTTCAACGTGACCGGGTTGCCTCCAAACACGTATCCGACGATTGTCTGGTAGAAGGCATATGCGACACTCATCGGTGAAGAGTACGTGATGCCAATCCTGAGCGGTCCATTCGGCATGTTGTTGGGCCCTTCTGTACCGCGCTGCATGGTGGCATGGTTGCAAAGATGGACCTCGTCATGGTCGTCAGGTGTGAACTCGCGCATCATGCAGCCTATTTCGCACAGTTTGAGTCGTAACACGACGTCCTGTGACTGCACGAAAAGAATTATTCAACATGGTCTCGTTGCTCTCAGAGTTCCTGCGAGCCATAATCCGTAGGTAGCGGTCATCCACTGCAATAGTAGCCCTTGGGCGACCTGGGTAAAGCATATCATCGACAGTTTTTGTCTCTCTGTATCTCCTCCATGTCCGAACTACGACGCTTTGGTTTACTCTGAGACGCCTGGACACTTAAATTGTGGAGAGACCTTCCTGGCACAAAGCACCAATGCGGACGCGATCGAACCGCGGTATTGACCGTCTAGGCCTGGTTGAAGTACAGACAACACGAGCCGTGTACCTCCTTCCTGGTGGAATAACTGGAACTGATCGGCTGTCGGACCCCCTCCGTGTAATATGCGCTGCTCATGCATGGTTGTTTACATCTTTGGGCGGGCATAGTGACATCTCCGAACAGTCAAAGGGACTGTGATACAATTTCCACAGTCAACGTCTATCTTCAGGAGTTCTGGTAACCGGGGTGATGCAAAACATTTTTTGATGTGTGTGTTTTCACGTAACAGAAGGCATCTCGGATAACAAACCGAATAGGTCATAATTAACTTATTTCTCCGTAACGAACCACTTAAGGCCATGGATCCGTATTCCAAAATACTTAGAAAATACCCTTGTCGGTGGAGTTACGGTTCACTGTCTATATCAATGGAGTTACATTCACTGAAATGAGATCAACGGACGGGGACGAAACAAATGAAGCGGCAACCATATGAAATATCAATGAAAACCGGTCAGATATGTTCACACCAGAGCAAACGAATATGTGACGACTAACTCTTAACGCATGCATTTTAGAGCCTATGTTTAGGAAGAAATTTTTTCTCCTTTTGATCCGTTCTATCTCCTGTGAAAATGAGCAGAGTAAGGAGCCTCCAGTCGAATGATCGTTCCTGTCATATCCGTGAAATTGACCAGAGAGAGAGAGAGGGAGAGGGAGAGGCGGTGACACGAGCGGAGGGGTTGGCGAGAGGAAGGGGGGGGGGGGGGACTCGGCTACGGCGGCCATGTTTCGTCGAAATTCTACCACTATTATTGGAGTATATAAGTACTTCATTTAACAATAACTCATTTCGTATGACTTTATTAAATTTTGCTTCATTTCATGTGACCAATAATTTAAAGTGGAAAGTTGTTATTTCTATTAGAGAATTAAGATTTAGTATTTATTTACTACCATTTATATTTGAAATAAATATGACCTGCAAAGAAAAGTAAAAAAAGTTGCTACTAACGAGACTCGAACGAGACACTCTGATCATCAAAGTTGATCTACATCTACATCATACTCCGCAAGTCACCTAATGGTGTGTGGCGGAGGGTACTTTCGGTACCACTATCTGATCCCTCCAACCTTGTTCCACTCGCGAATAGTGAGTGGGGAGAACGATTGTAGGTAAGCCTCTTTATTGGCTCTAATTTCTCGAATTTCCTCGTCGTGGTCAATACGCGAGATGTCTGTGAGGGGAACTAATATGTTGTCTGACTCCTCCTGAAAAGTGCTGTCCCGAAATTTCAATAGCAAACCTCTCCGTGATGCACAACGTCTCTTTTGTAACGTCTGCCAGCGGAGTTTGTTTAGCTTCTCCGTAACGCTCAATATTGTGAAACTTGCCGGCCACGGTGGTCTCGCGGTTAAGGCGCTCAGTCCGGAACCGCGCGACTGCTACGGTCGCAGGTTCGAATCCTGCCTCGGGCATGGATGTGTGTGATGTCCTTAGGTTAGTTAGGTTTAAGTAGTTCTCAGTTCTAGGGGACTGATGACCACAGATGTTAAGTCCCATAGTGCTCAGAGCCATCTGTGAAACATGACCTTGTGCGCTTGTGCTACCGGCGTCTAAACAAATATTCACAAAATTTTTCATACTTAGCAGTGCTGGGAAATCTTCCAGTCTTCGAAGGCTATTTTTTCCCGAGTTTTCGTGCTCATAGTTTAGAGCTACGCCGTACTGTTTTAGGAAATTGATGTCTGAAGACTGTCAAGTAAGAAGAAAATCAAAGAGGGCTTGTCCGTGGGGTCCCCTTCTCGGATAAAAACTCGTATTTGCGCTCACAGGCCTAAAATCTGTACGCCCTGCGGTCTGGCCGAAGTGCAAACAAAACTGAAAATATCTCGAATACAGTGCAGTCATTTTTACAAGTCTTGAAGGCAATTTCCGAGAGCGACCTAAGGGCGAATCGTGGTGTCGCAGCTGATAGACAGTGCCCTGCGTCCTCACCTACGACCACGCTGCCTCTGTGTATACAGGCCCTCCAGGTGTACGGTTCGGCCACAGTTCTCCAGGTGCTACGTGGCTCGTTGGGCAACAGATACGCGCGACAACTGTCCGCTCACTTTCAGCCGCTGCAGCTGGGACTGGCGGATCGTATAGGTGCAGCCGAATTAGCTTCAAAGTGCTACGCAACGCGCCACGTCGATTTTCCTCCGGTTCGCGCCGGGGCGCGGCCGCGAGGGGTGACGAAAGCCGCCTCCTAAGAAGTGATCCGACACGCACTCAGCAAAGGAGCCGGTCACGCGACTCATCTGTGTTTTGCAAGGCGAGGAACGACCAGGGATCGGTTCTTGCTGCTGACCCTGGAACGTACAACACACTTCCCCCACCCCTCCCCCACACACAATTAGAAATAGGGTGTTCTTTAGCGCGCCATTTATACAAGATCCCTTTCACAAAACAATTCCACTTTTGTTTTTAGTTCGATTAAATACATAAATATACTAATGGAAAAAAAATCGCAACACAAAAAAAAATTAATATAGAATAATGAAATATCGAGAATACTGAGGTGTCAGGTCAGATGGGTATTCTGAACACAATTTCGACACAAAGCAGCTCAATAGGCTGTGGAGTGGAAGGGGTAAGCTAGCAATAGAACAGTGCATCACCATTGACTAGACACTCATTTATTGAACACGTAAGTCAGGTATTACCCAAAAGGAACAATCGGTACAAAATTACAAAATAGTATTCTTTTCCTTTAAGTCACTCAAACATTTAAACAGGCAAATAGCAATCATTTAACTGAAAGCCTTTTAAGAAAGCAAGACCAGATATTTTGAATGACAAGTTAAAATCATATTTAAATAGGCTCTGACCGAGCACATATTTTGAAACGAAATACTTCCTTTAAGGAACCAGCGATCAAAATTAATTACATAATCCTCAACAACCATATTACATCCAAGACATTTAAGATTGAACAGTAATACATGACATCAGAGAGCTGCAGTCCCAAGTTTTAAGCAGCATGTTTCAGATGGACTGCACTGCAACAGTACAATACAAGTCCCTCAGAGGATCTCCCCCACACAGGAAGTTATTGCCGCAATCGACAAAATATCAACATCATTCCATGTACAAACCTAAAACAAACTAAAGGCTCTCTTAAGTTTCGTACAGTTAATTCCCTTTCAACATACTATGGCTCTGAGCACTATGGGACTCAACTGCTGAGGTCATTAGTCCCCTAGAACTTAGAACTAGTTAAACCTAACTAACCTAAGGACATCACAAACATCCATTCCCGAGGCAGGATTCGAACCTGCGACCGTAGCGGTCCTGCGGTTCCAGACCTCAGCGCCTTTAACCGCACGGCCACTTCGGACGGCCTTTCAACATAACATACATCACAAGTCCAGCCGTAGGACGGCACAAGTCCAGCCGTAGGACGGCACCGACACCCCGCAATTTAGCACGCGAAAAACTACAGTTATGCACTCATCACGTATCCTTACAAAATCCAAGAACAGAGAGCCTGCTCCCCAATAGCGGAACATTTAACCACGTGCAGCGTGCGGGTTTGTGGGATGCTGATCTAGCCCTTAACCTCAACACCAGTTCAAATACTAGTCAGCCCACAATCTTGAACCACCATACACATTCCTTCAGTTACTGCATAGAAAGCCAATGTAATAGGCAGAAAGACCAGCATATGATAAAAGTTAAGCAGTTTCCTTACCAGACAACCCTCATGAGTAGTAGCCGTAATTTTTTTTTTTTAACGTGAGTACACCCACAATCAAAAGACAAAACGCCAATCATAAGGACAGTAGCACGTAAGCAAGTAGCAGTGGTAACTTCTGCTTAGATTGCCTACAAATCAGCGCGTGATTTAACACACCAGAGAACAGTCTTTACAACATAACCATCAGTACAACAGCAAATTACTCACACGTGTAGCCCCCCACGATTTCGATTCGCAAAGCCATAGACAAAACGTGGAGAACGTATCACTTAGACCAATATAATGGTGCTCCCTCAGTTACCCCAAATAACTGACTGCCTTAGTTGCACAGCAAAGAACCAGACCTAATGAAACCACCACAGTTTTCACCTCTAAATTGCCACAGTACAAGTGAGACTCAATCACAAATGTAATTTTACATCACCAGTTCCCGTATAGTCAATACAAGCGCCTGATTTTCACCCGTTTATAACGGCAGGCAGCAACATCGTACGGAAAAGAGCGTAGACACAAGCTCTTACAAATTCTCTTCTCCGAAAGCAGCCACCGCAACTCTCGGGAACCACTGGGACATCCAACGCAAAATCGTTACTCCTTCACACAGATTACAGGACGCCCGCTTCCCGCTGCTCGCTACGGCGCCTTCCGTTCAGAGCCAACTTGTATATCTCCATGTCATAGGTCCGGCCCCACACTCGCTGCGTCAACCAGACAACCGTCTTCCACCACGTCCCGGAGCACCCCCCCCCCCCCCACCCCCTCAGGACCACGCCTCGTTACTCCTCGCGTAGGCCCCCAGAGGGCGCTGCTTACCGGACCGTGGCAGGAAAGATACACCACCAGAGTGGCGCTATCTATATGAGCCGCCATGGCTCAAATACACTTGTTAGAAAACATATTTAAGTGAGTAACGTTGCAAGATCAGAGCCTAATTTAAGCGCGAGATAAGCCGCTGCCAATGTGGAATGCTAGTACATTAATAACCAGTGTAACCGCCAGAATGTTGAATGTAAGCACGTGGACGTGCTTGCACGGTGTTTCACAGGTGCCGGATGTCAGTTTGTGGGATGGAGTTCCAAGCCTGCTGCTCTTGGTCAGTACGAGGATGGCTAACGCTGGTTGTGCCTGACGCTGGAGCTGTCGTGCGACGGTGTTCCAAACGTGCTCGACTGGAGACAGAGCTGGTGATGGAGCAGGCCGAGGCGACATGTCGACACTCTGTTGAGCACGTTGAGTTACAACAGCGATCTGTGGGCGAGCGTTATCCTGTTGGAAAACGCCCCCTGAAATGCTGTTAATGAATGGCAGCACAGCAGGTCGAATCACCAGACTGACTTACAAATTTGCAATCAGGGTGCTTGGGATAGCGACGAGAGTGCCCCTCCTGTCATCTGAAATCGCACCCGAGGCCATTACTCCCACATGTAGGTCCAGTGTGTCTAGCACACACACAGGTTGGTTGGAACCCCTCAACTGGCCTCCTTCTAAACAACATAAGGCCGACACTGGTAGCGATGGGGAATGAGCTTTCATCGCAGAACAGGACAGACGTCCACCCTGCCCTCCAATGAGCTCTCGACTGACACCACTGAAGTCACAAATGGCGACGGTTTGGGGTCAGTGGAATGCACGGTGCAGGGCGTCCAGTTTGGAGCTGCTCGTGAGGTAACCAAGTGCAGTCCAAATTGCTGGTGCAGATGCAGTACGATGCACCTGAACCATACAGCGAACGCGATGCTCTTCCCTCTCGTAGGCGCTACAGTCTGGAACCGTGCGACCGCTACGGTCGCAGGTTCGAATCCTCCCTCGGGCATGGATGTGTGTGATGTCCTTAGGTTAGTTAGGTTTATGTAGTTCTAAGTTCTAGGGGACTGATGACCTCATAAGTTAAGTCCCATTGTGCTCAGAGCCATTTTGAAGCTCTCGTAGGCGTCAAGTGACAATCAGGAGCCACATTTTCTTGCGAGCGTGCATTCCCGCGACCACCAATGCAAGCAGTCATGTAGAGTATCTACATTCAGCTTCTCGTAGTCCTATAACACGACCGCGTTCAAACTCAGTGAGGCGTTGATTGTGGTTGCCTTAAAGGAATTGTTTTCTAATATAAACTCACCATGTCCCATCCCAAAGGTAACTAACGCTCAAGGCCGTTACAGTGCGTATTTTTTCCCGTCAGTATACTAAATTGTATCACAGCGTCTTTTCACAACTCTGCAGTGAAGCCTCTCTGCTTTCAAGTGGCCGAGTTACAAAGTCGGAGGAGTATGACTACTTCATCCAACCATCCACACCACCTCTGCCCATTTAACAGCAGCAAAAACTCTTCCAGAGAAGGAAACCGGCGTCCTCGGATTGTTTCTACTTTGAAAGTGATAGACTAACTCCCGGAATATAGAGAGCACGAGGTAATACTTCAAAGTCATGTTTCAGCATATTTGCGGTTGCTCTATTCAGTATGTGCTGGTGAGCTCCATGAAAGAGAACAGGGATACAGTCTCAAGCAAAAAAAATTTTTTTTTACATTTTCCAGAGGCTAATGAAGCACTCTGACACTTTTCCGTAAGGAATTCTGTCCTTCACTGGAAAAACAACGGTAAATGTCTGAGTGTGTTACCGAGTCAACTTGTTGTGTAACGATCACACACGGCTAGTAAGAGAAAAAGGAGAACCCAGACAGTTCATTCGAGCAATGTGAAGGAAATTCTATTGACCGAGGAAAGAGATAAAACACTCGCTCGATCGATTTTTGAATACTGCTGGCCAATCTGGTACCGTCACTGTGGATGGAGGAATACTAAAGGAGATAGAAAAGACTCAACGACAACGGGAAAAATCATACAAATTTGGGCTTAAAGGGGGGTGGGGTGGCAAGAGCAAGAGACAAGTGTAATGTTTGAAAGGGAGTAAGACATGGTTGTAGTCATCCTGTTGCACTATTCAACACGTATGTGTGAGAAACAATGAAGTTAATAAAAACATTTAGATGTCAGGGTGAGTGGATGTCGGTGACGAGATTACGTCATGACATTGCTATCCACATTGAAAGTGAGGTCAAATTACATTATATGCTGAATGAAAGGATCAGTCTAATAAGCAAAAAATTTTGATTGAGGGTAAACCAAAGAAAGATGAACGTAATTAGGAATAGCAGAAATGAGATTAACGATGAACTTAAAATTGGGGATCATGATGAAGAGGAATTGATGGAATATTGCTACCTTGGAAACAAAATAACGCGTAATGGGCGAAGCAAGAAGGACACAGGTACAGAACAACCATTGAAAGAGAACTTTACGCGTTGAAAGACATCTCTAGAATCAAACAAAGATTTTAACTTGAGAGAGAAATTTCTGCGAATGTACATCTGGAGACAAGCATTGCACAGAACTGACAAGGAGACGGTACAACCGTGGGGTCGGGGATTTGTTCGCAATTTTATGTGGTGATACAGGACCCCTAACACCTCACGTGGTTAAAATATTAGGACGCACTACCCGGAAAATCCGGGGAAAAATCGATGCAAGTTTCTTAGGTAACTTATGAGTGTAAAATGTTAGTACACTGCCGAGCCGCCTTATAGCCTCGGTGTTTAGGGCTTGGATTCTTACACCAGATGCCTCGTGTTCGATTTCTGCTCTGGCACTTTTTTTTCCTTCTGTTTCATTTTATTTGGTTATACTACCAATTATTCAGGAATTTTCCTAAACCTACATTGTCTTTAACACATTAGTTAAATTATTGAATAAAAATTATTTTCTTTTTGTCCAACAACGCAATTCATGGTGGGTTTTCCATTTTTCATTGTAAAGTATATGAGGAGAAACATTGCCTTTTTAATCAGAATAACAAAGTCTATTGGGAAACATTCACTTTTTATACACATAATAATTATAAACAAGAACCGCAGTGGTAATTATCGTAAAAACAAACAAAGCAATAATTTTTGCAACATATAAAAACTGATTTTTTACAATCACAGGGCGTTTGCAATAAAACTGTACAAAAACATTTACGAAAATGTTTCGAGTTTCTGACAATTTTGAGGCAAACCAGGCATATTAAATCATGTCTCGTAATATTGGTGACGATAATTGATGGTGAATTATAGAATGAATTTTTATACAATCTTCCCGGGAATTACACTCCTGGAAATGGAAAAAAGAACACATTGACACCGGTGTGTCAGACCCACCATACTTGCTCCGGACACTGCGAGAGGGCTGTACAAGCAATGATCACACGCACGGCACAGCGGACATACCAGGAACCGCGGTGTTGGCCGTCGAATGGCGCTAGCTGCGCAGCATTTGTGCACCGCCGCCGTCAGTGTCAGCCAGTTTGCCGTGGCATACGGAGCTCCATCGCAGTCTCTAACGCTGGTAGCATGCCGCGACAGCGTGGACGTGAACCGTATGTGCAGTTGACGGACTTTGAGCGAGGGCGTATAGTGGGCATGCGGGAGGCCGGGTGGACGTACCGCCGAATTGCTCAACACGTGGGGCGTGAGGTCTCCACAGTACATCGATGTTGTCGCCAGTGGTCGGCGGAAGGTGCACGTGCCCGTCGACCTGGGACCGGACCACAGCGACGCACGGATGCACGCCAAGACCGTAGGATCCTACGCAGTGCCGTAGGGGACCGCACCGCCACTTCCCAGCAAATTAGGGACACTGTTGCTCCTGGGGTATCGGCGAGGACCATTCGCACCCGTCTCCATGAAGCTGGGCTACGGTCCCGCACACCGTTAGGACGTCTTCCGCTCACGCCCCAACATCGTGCAGCCCGCCTCCAGTGGTGTCGCGACAGGCGTGAATGGAGGGACGACTGGAGACGTGTCGTCTTCAGCGATGAGAGTCGCTTCTGCCTTGGTGCCAATGATGGTCGTATGCGTGTTTGGCGCCGTGCAGGTGAGCGCCACAATCAGGACTGCATACGACCGAGGCACACAGGGCCAACACCCGGCATCATGGTGTGGGGAGCGATCTCCTACACTGGCCGTACACCACTGGTGATCGTCGAGGGGACACTGAATAGTGCACGGTACATCCAAGCCGTCATCGAACCCATCGTTCTACCATTCCTAGACCGGCAAGGGAGCTTGCTGTTCCAACAGGACAATGCACGTCCGCATGTATCCCGTGCTACCCAACGTGCTCTAGAAGGTGTAAGTCAACTACCCTGGCCAGCAAGATCTCCGGATCTGTCCCCCATTGAGCATGTTTGGGACTGGATGAAGCGTCGTCTCACGCGGTCTGCACGTCCTGCACGAACGCTGGTCCAACTGAGGCGCCAGGTGGAAATGGCATGGCAAGCCGTTCTACAGGACTACATCCAGCATCTCTACGATCGTCTCCATGGGAGAATAGCAGCCTGCATTGCTGCGAAAGGTGGATATACACTGTACTAGTGCCGACATTGTGCATGCTCTGTTGCCTGTGTCTATGTGCCTGTGGTTCTGTCAGTGTGATCATGTGATGTATCTGACCCCAGGAATGTGTCAATAAAGTTTCCCCTTCCTGGGACAATGAATTCACGGTGTTCTTATTTCAATTTCCAGGAGTGTAATTTCACGATTCTCCTGTAACAATGGGCTGCAGTTTTGCAAGCAACAGAAGAAAAAAAAAGTGCTAGAGGAGGAATCGAACCCGAGACCTCTGGCGTAATGGTCCGAGTGCTAACCATGTAGGCCAGACAGCAGCACGACAATGGACTAACTTTTTATGCTCATAAGCAACTAAAAAACTTTGGATCGATTTTTCTCGGGATTTTCCGAGTAGTGCCTCCTAATATTTTAACCACGTGAAGTGTTAGGGGTCCTCTTCCACCACACAAAATTGCGGACAAATCCCCGACCCCACGGTCGTGCCGCCTCCTTGTGAGACATTGTCCGGAAAAAAAGCAAAGAACAAAAACGCTTGAGGTTTGGTGCTACTCAAAAACACTGAAAATTAAGTGGACTGATGAGGTGAACTCTGCAGAATCGGCGACTAAAGGAGGACATGGATAACCCTAATAGAAGAAGGGACAGGATGACAGGACATGTGTTAAGACATCAGGGAATAATTGCCTGTTGTAATAGAGTAAGCTGTAGGGGGCGACAACTGTAAGGGGACAACAGAGATTGGACTATATACAACAAATAAGTAAGGATCCTGAGTGTAAGCGTTGCTATGAGATGAAGAGGTTGGCAGTGGCCCGCATCAAATCAGGCACAATTTAAAAATTCGACATTCGACCTTGCCGTACACACCCTGTAGTGTAGATGCGGAGTGGTGATACATATTGATCCTGATGATGGTCTTCTGCAGTAGGGTCTGAAACGTTGGAGAGCTTTGACGGTTGAGCATTCACGTTCTTTTTGCCGCAACTCGTGTGTGTTAGAGAGCTTACGGATGTGGCGCGCCCAGCGGGAGAAAGGCAGAGCAATTAGAAGAGGCGCGAGGTGTGGTGTTGGCCCGGCTTCCTGTGGCTCTGTGTAGGGGCAGGTGGCGGCGGCGGCTGCTGGCCGCTCGCAGGTGCGACCGCCGCCGCCGGCGCTGCTGCTGGCCGGCGCCTTGCCGCTCACTCGCCGTGCCACTGCGCCGAGGTACGTGCAGCGGACTGACTCGAGAACTCACTGTGGCTCCTCCTCTAAACTGACGCACGAACAACGAGCTGACACTAACCTCAGATTGGTAAATCAGTATACGGACGCGACTGGATCTATTGGAATAGCTACACTCTGCTAATACCAGGGAGAAAGCTAACTTCTCATTTGGAGCGCACCTCGTTGACCCTTGTGCAGAAAGGCGTGCAGTATTCTGCTGCATCCATTTTCAATAATCTGCCACAAGAATTCAAAAATCTCAGCAGTTGTTGTTGTTGTGGTCTTCAGTCCTGAGACTGGTTTGATGCGGCTCTCCATGCTACTCTATCCTGTGCAAGCTTCTTCATCTCCCAGTACCTACTGCAGCCTACATCCTTCTGAATCTGCTTAGTGTATTCATCTCTTGGTCTCCCTCTACGATTTTACCCTCCACGTTGCCCTCCAATGCTAAATTGGTGATCCCTTGATGCCTCAGAACATGTCCTACCAACCGATCCCTTCTTCTAGTCAAGTTGTGCCACAAACATCTCTTCTCCCCAATCCTATTCAATACTTCCTCATTAGTTATGTGATCTACCCATCTAATCTTCAGCATTCTTCTGTAGCACCACATTTCAAAAGCTTCTGTTCTCTTCTTGTCCAAACTATTTATCGTCCATGTTTCACTTCCATACATGGCTACACTCCATACAAATACTTTCAGAAATGACTTCCTGACACTTAAATCTATACTCGATGCTAACAAATTTCTCTTCTTCAGAAACGCTTTCCTTGCCATTGCCAGTTTACATTTTATATCCTCTCTACT
Organism: Schistocerca serialis cubense; assembly: GCF_023864345.2. NCBI lineage: Eukaryota > Metazoa > Arthropoda > Insecta > Orthoptera > Acrididae > Schistocerca > Schistocerca serialis. The sequence continues at coordinate 79,754,253 of NC_064646.1, read as the reverse complement.
TCGACCATCATCAGTTATTTTGCTCCCCAAATAGCAAAACTCCTTTACTACTTTAAGTGTCTCATTTCCTCATCTCAGCAGTAATCCACGCATTTTCAAGTCTACACTGAAGTTTCCTCGTGGTTCACTCCTTTTATTCTGTCGAGGAGCTCCGCGAAAATTAAAAACAAAAAATTAAGCTAATTCCAAAGTTGTTGACTGCCGTCTGCGTAGAATTCACATATTTTTCATTTCATCCGTTATTACTCTTCTGTTACAATTTCATGTACTGACTTCCTCCTCCACTTGCTCCTACGGTACAAATGCGTAAAGTAAATAAAAAATGTACACACTTTGTGTGAAAGAACAAGCTCTTGTCCCAGTATAACCCCCCCCCCCCCCCCCCGGCTTCACGGGATTTGCGAAATTACAAGTTGACAATGACCGTGAATTATGAATTTTGACCCGCGTCGGGATCAGGCATCCGAATCCGAAGTAAATAATGGTTATTCCGCGGGAAACAGGAGACGTTATAACATGATCGTTATTGAATGAGTAATTTCATTCAATAACGATCGGTAAATGAAATAATGGAAATAATTTGGAAATAAATTTTGCCAGTGGAAAGTTTGCCCAAAGAAATGATTAAGTTGCAAAAGCAATTAAAAAATCGGTCGCCAGCTCAACTGGTGAGCGACAGTACTGTTAAGGACGTGAATAATTGTGTCAAAAATAAAGATTACCTGTTTGTAGCGCAGCAGGTGGAACGGGAACTTTTACGTAAGTGCCGTGTCAGGCTCAGTAGTCATATAAAACAATGTCATAACAATCTAACTACACTTATTCATAATTTGTCAGCTAAGTGCAATGCTGACGACACACATAATTATCTATCGAGATTTTGAATAATGGACTGTCATTCTGTCTTTAAAATTAGGTCCTTTGCACAGTTTAATCTACTGATAATAAAATATATTGCCAATAATTGATTAACTATGTTTTGAATGATAATAATTATTAATTGGTGGATTGTCAGGTGGAATAAGCTTTATAGTTTCATGAAATATCCTTGAATTAACTTCAGCTGAATATGCATTGAAATAAATCTTAATGATCAAATTTATTACTTCAGTCTATTATTAAGTTACTACGGTTGGCTACTACCAAGTTACTACGGTTGGCGTAAGCTTATTAAGTGCAACAATTAACTACTATAACCAGTCTGAAATTTACTCTTCACCGTCTATACAAATAATTTGATAATTAACATATTTTCTCTTGATAATGGCGTGACACATTCGGTTCAATAAGGTAAGGATTGGAAGGAACCTACTTGGTGTTATAGTCGGGTGGAATGTAACTGCAACACTTCGATTATAAAGTGCTTGTTATTAATTGTTCAACTTCAGAGAAAAGCACAATCACTGGCAAGCCTTCTACAATTTTGTCCTACGAAAATTAAGTAGATCTTACTTCCCTCGTTGCCGGTGGATCGACGGAAGCCCACGGCAGCGACACAACGTGGCATCGGGCTTTTACTGTTGCGACTTGGGCCCACGGTGCGCTTCACATTTAAGTCCTCGTTCTTCAGCATTATGCGCATTAATCCATAATGACTTGCCCGGCCATGCTTCCAGATATGCCGACCATTACTTTCCCGTCGTACTTAGATCCACACACTAGCCGTTAGATGTAACACAGCTAGGACCAGCAGCACTCGACTGTACGTCTTACTCCGAGCACGGCGTCACTGCTACTACCACCCGCTGGCGCGCTCCCGCGCCCAGAGGCGCGACAAAACAATCTCAACGTTAACTAAATATGCCCTGACTTGCCAGTGTTAAATATTACATAATCTATACATAGTATTTACAATACATGTTTACACTAGACAATACATCGTATACAAACAGTTTCATGTGTTAAGTAAGCGAAAAAATTCATAGCAAGGACTGCGTTGTAGCGTCACACCAGGAACGCTCTATCGTAGTTCGAATGAAATCTGACATTGACTAACTTGAGCTGGACCTGCAACAGGTTACCGCTTTCGGGTCTTAAGAGTCAGACTGAAGTTGAAGATACCTATTACACAAGATGGATGTTACTTTTGTAACACGACTCTCGTCCTGTTGATTGCTCGTAACGCATAGCAGACTCGTGTTTCGCGCGCTATCCGTTACTGACGGATCTCGAGATAACTCGTGTTTTCTACACGCTGTCTGTAGATGCCGTATGCGAATATATGCTTCAACTATTTTGTGTGTTTAGATGCTTACACCAGTATTCGGTTCCCCATTGCCATTACGGAGGGTGGGTCTTCTATATTCTACGTCATGTTGTGTATCATGTTTTATTATTATTATTATTATTAGCGAATGTCCCCATGGGAGAACGATAAGCAGGTGATTAACATTTCTTAATGTTCTTCTTATTTCCCCAGTATTTCTTCATTGCCTCCCCAAAGGCCTTCTTCCTTTCTTCGGTCCACTTTGGTCGGAAAGGTTTAGATTCCGTCTCTGGAGTAAACTTCCACTTGTCGATTTTTCTTCTGAATGTATCCCGGTCTGATGTGTTTGTTATGTCAATTTTTGCCTTTTTCAAATCCTTCTTAACTTCAGTTACCCAGGGTATTGTTGCCTTAAGTGATGTCATATAGTCCAATAGACGTTTAGTTAACCTGTTTCCAGGTAATCTGTCTATATGTCCATAAAACTTCATCCGCCTCTTCCTGATATCTGCCTCGATGTTTGATATTTTTTCGGTTGTCTCGGTAGTCTGCAGCCTGTATCCATCTTGTGTGTATCGTGGTCCTAGGATTTTTCTAATAATTTTTCTCTCTACTTTCTTAATTTCGTGTAAATCTAATTTTCTATTCAGGGAGAGTGTTTCACTTGCATATGTGACTGTTGGTTTGATGACTGTGTTGTAGTGTCTGATTTTAGTGCCTTTTGATAGACATTTCTTGTTATATATATTTTGAATAAGTCCGAATACTTTCTTGATTTTCTGTAATCGGTTTTTTTGTGCTATTTTCTCAAGTCCTGTTGGTTCAATAACTTCACCGAGATACTTAAAGTGCTTGACTCTAGTTATTTCACCATACTTTGTTTTTAGTTTCGAAATATCTAATTTTGAGCAGATGAATTCTGTCTTCTCAAAGGAGATTTGCAGGCCAACCTTCTCAGCACATTCTTTAAGTGTCTCAATTTGTTTTACTGCTGTTTCTTCACTGTCAGTTATAATTGCCAAGTCATCTGCAAACGCTAAATAAGGGATGTTCAATTTTCCTTTACCTCTTCCTAGTTCAATTGGCTTCCAAAAGCTTTGTTTCCTTAGTGTTACTTCCCACTCTTTCATAACTTTGTCCAAAACTATATTGAATAATAGTGGTGAGATCCCATCTCCTTGTCTTACTCCTGTTTTAATTGAGAATGGTTCCGAAATTTCCCCTCTGAATTTAATTTTTGATTTGGTTTCTGTTAGTGTTTGTTCAATTAGTTTTCGGGTTTTAGTGTCTAGGCCTCGTTCTTCGAGAATGTTTTAATGTTTTAATATTTATATGTAGATTTTTCCATCACCCAACTTTTATTCATTGCCTACCCGCCCTACGGACATTATGGTTTTAGCTCTGGATGTTGGTCCCTTCTATATTCTGCGCACGTTGTTTACCATGTTCTCATGTTTATACGTATCTGATAATGTTGCTATATACCACGAAACCGTCAGAACATCAGTACAATTGGTTCAAAATACAGCTCTTTACAGAGTTCTCTCTACAAAACGTATCAAATTTGATTGCTTTCATATACTTTTTATGTATTTAGGATTTTGGACAAATTTTGATGTTTCTCATAGTTACTAGTTTGCTCTTGATGTTCCTCTTTAGAGATCACTTTGTTCAGAAAACGGAAGGAGATGGACGCATCTGAAACTTTGGAGGCTTATGACGTTAATTATCCAGATGTTCCCAGTGACAACGAAGACACCGATGACTGTTTAAATACATGTTTTCGTGGTTCAGAGAACGATTCAAGTGTCAGCGACATCATTAGACCTGTAAACAAGCGCATCGAGACTGTCTTCAAGTAATTCTGACAACAACGACTAAGATGATTCTCTTCTTGTCAATGATCCGGTTTGTCATAATGTTAAGAGTCGAAAGAGGCAACCAATTGTAATTCCATCAAAAGTAAGCAAGACAACTGTGAATAAAATAAATATTATCGTTGGTCGCTTCAGCAACAAAGCTGCTGGGAAAATGAGCAGGTGATTTCCGTTTTCAAGATGGCATGGCCAATAGGTGCACGCTACTCTATGCGGGCGTGCTTCACTGAGTACAATACACCTTCTGTAATCGCGTATTATGACCATTCTGTAGACCGAAAATATCGTCTGTAGGAATGAACACAGATTCCACGAACACCGAACGTGTGAAACTCAGCTCGTTCTGTCCATCCAAGAGACCCAGAAGGCAGTAAATAGAGGCGCCCATGTTGTTGCTGTGTCCCTTGATTGCCTGAAGGTATGCGATACTGTTGCGCACTGTCGTATAACGAGGAAAATAACAAAGTATGGAATATCATACCAGTTTCGGAACTCCGTTCAAGAGTTTAGCAAGTATCATACATGTTACTTTTCAGGGAGATTTTTCCTTAGACGTACAAGTAGCTTCCGGCATATCTTCACGAAATGTTTTAGGTTCAATTGCTCATCCAGCATATGGAGCGTGTTACTTGCATACGTCATAAAATTGTCCACATTGTCCATTATAACGTGGAGAAAACTGAAGCATGATGTAAACTGCTGGCTGTTAAAACTGCAACGGCTTGTAGGCGGAATACAACAAATTGCCATTAAAACATGCTTGGGTACGCAAATGATTAGCATTTCAGCGCAGCCGCGACGCTATTTTCATTCCGCATGTCAGCGGATATGATGCAGTGGGTTTGTCAATTAGAAATGTCTAAATATCGGCTGTTGGTGAGAATACCGTGTTGCGCTTGGTGTAAGAAGGAGCAACTTCTGCTAGTAAGTATCGGGATTCGAGAGCAGCTGGATCGTAGACTATCGAGATTACCGTCGATTGTTCACCTGCTGCTCGCGTCTGTCGGGACTCTACAGCTGTCATGTGGATATGGGATCACAACGGCCGCACGCGACTATCGCCCGAGAGGTCATCCGCACTGTTCGCTCGGCCGTGCAGGATCGTACAGACTCGTCACATGACTTGTCAGCAACAAGACGAGTATCCACAGGGGCAAAGCGAGGAATCGGGTGCACCATGGCCACCACTGTTGCGGTTCGACGCCATAGCAGGGAGAGTGTGGAGACTCTGGAGAGAACAAACATTGCCAGATTGCATTCATCACAGTGAAAGGTTGATGTAAGGCGAAAGCTACCTAGTTTGTGCGATATAGGAACATTTTAGAGATCAATTTGACTTTTTAGAGAAACACACTGTCTGCCACTTAGATCATGAATCAATCTTATTTATAAAAATAGTTTGTCGAGTGTAGTTGTAATGTACAGATTTACTGTGACTTTACCAGTCATTTGCGTAACAGATCGACGGCAAAGACTCTAACATCTAATTTGTAAAGCTTGACGCTTGAAAGGAGACATTGCCTTTGAGTATTAAGAAAAGGATCGTTCAGTAAAATAGTGCTCGGTAGGCAGAACAGCAGTAGCGGACTGAGCGACTTGTAGTTGAGTCTTGGGCGAGATGTGACAGTGATCGGTTGCCTTCGCTGAGGAACTCTCAATCAGAAAAAGTCATTTTGAGTGTTAGGTAAAGGAGACGATTTATCAGGGGTGTTAGCAAGTTCCATCCAATTCTGTTTGCTAAAAGGAGATTTTGATTTAATAATTTAAAAGTAAAACCGATAGAAATTCTATACTTCAATAATGCATCGTACCTATGATACGGTTAAAAGGAATGACTAATTTTATTAATAGGAGTTTAAATGTTAGATTTGCAGTTTTGTGAAAATTACATAATTTGTGATTTCGTTTTATTTTTCGTTTATAATCATCCCCTCGCTTTTCTTAAATGACATATTTTGAACGCAGTGAGTACTAGAGTCATTGTTAGCAAATGAAGAGAACGGCGAGTGGATAGGGTGTTGTCTTTCTCGACAAGCGGTAAATTACGCGATGCAGTGCAGTGCTTTTCTCACAACAGCACTGTGATTGGCAGCTACGCCGACACAGAACAGAACCGAGCGTCCGTTGCAAGTAAGACATTATCAGGGCATAATTACAAGAACTAATTTGGAAGGAGATTTCCTTGTTGCGTGCAGTGAAATAAATTAGACGTGAACACATTGTCAACACATAATGTATAGCCACTGTGAATAAGCATTTCCACGACAAAATTAGTTTCATTTGATACTGTCAATGTTCAAAGTTCCTTTCATTAGAAACTTCCAAATTAAATAAATTTCATTTCATTTGATACTTTCCGCAGTTTCCCATGGTTACATACTTTTCATTAGATACTTTCAATGTTTATACGGACCCGGCATCTACTGTGACAGTACAGGGTGCAATTGGGTACACATCACGGTCGCCTCTGGTGATCTGTACGGCAACCTTTACACTTCTCACAAGTTAAGGCCTCAGCCTGTGTCATATTCTCTTCTCGACGCTTCTGTGACGTTGACTTCCAACAAGATAAAGCAAGACCACATGCTGTCCATGCTGTCCTCACCTAACTCTTTATGGAATGTGTTCGACTGTTGTTCTGGCCAGCACGTTCTCCAGACCTGCCGATCACTGAGAACATCTGGTTATGGGTTTCCACTAAGACTGATGAACCCTGGCATAGATTTTGAAGCAGCTTTGAGCGACGTATCCCTACGTGAGATCCGTGGTCTGATACGCAACAGCAGTACTGGACACCGGAAGATCCCGAGGAAGATTCCACCAGAGGGGTTGAAACGTCGATCATTTTAGGCTAAATATGACGCGGCGTAGTTGTCCAGAGGTTTGTAACTTCAGTGACAACGGCCACGAAAGCCCACAGACTTACATAAAACACTGATAAACTTGTGCCCAGCTGGAATTGAGCCACTGATACTATCAGAGATGGCAGTTCGGTGCAGTAAATTTTGCATCGTGCATACTCCCAAATCACCAACAAATTGAATCATGTACCTTCCTACTATACCGTACATGCAAAACAAGTAGAATGTCGTTATTTGGTATCCTCCCTGGCGTTGCCATTTTAATGGCCAGCACTATATTTACTGCCAACAGTCTTGCCGCAATGGTAACACCGGTTTCCGTCAGATCATCGAAGTTAAGCGCTGTCAGGCTTGGCTAGCACTTGGATGGACGACCGTCCAGGTCTGCCTAGCGCTTTTGGCAAGCGGGATGTCCTCAGCACTTGTGTGGCAAATTGAGCAGCTACTTCACTGCGAAGTAGCGGCTCTGGTCACGAAAACTGACAACGGCTTTGAGAGTGATGTGCTGACCACATGTCCCTCCGTATCCGCATCCAGTGACGCCTACTGGCCGAGGAAGACATGGCGGTCGGTCGGTAACCGTTCGGCCTTCCGATGGCTATATGGACGGGGCTTGGTGTATTTACTCGTTCTGGATATACGGGGTGTAACAGGAATAAGTGAAGATATTTTTATTTTTGACTGAGGCTAGTATACTGAACAACATTACAGAATATTTACTTCATATGCAGACTAATAATTATAACTGTTAGTAGTAGTGTTAGTATGATTTTGGGATGATTAGTATATGTGGCAAGAGCAATCCATTAATGCTTGTTTTCCCGTGGGCAGCAGAACGAACGAAAAAATGACTGACATCGAAATAAGTGTCCAAGGAATAGAAAAGCAACTGAAATCACTCAACAGAGGGAAGTCCACTGGACCTGACGGGACACCAATTCGATTCTACACAGAGTACGCGAAAGAACTTGCCCCCCCTTCTAACAGCCATGTACCGGAAGTCTCTAGAGGAACGGAAGGTTCCAAATGATTGGAAAAGAGCACAGGTAGTCCCAGTTTTCAAGAAGGGTCGTCGAGCAGATGCGCAAAACTATAGGCCTATAACTCTGACATCGATCTGTTGTAGAATTTTAGAACATGTTTTTTGCTCGCGTATCATGTCATTTCTGAAAACCCAGAGTCTACTCTGCAGGAATCAACATGGATTCCGGAAACAGCGATCGTGTGAGACCCAACTCGCTTTATTTGTTCATGAGACCCAGGAAATATTAGATACAGTCTCCCAGGTAGGTGTCATTTTCCTTGACTTCCGGAAGGCGTTCGATACAGTTCCGCACTGTCACCTGATAAACAAAGTAAGAGCCTACGGAATATCAGAACAACTGTGTGGCTGGATTGAAGAGTTTTTAGCAAAGCGAACACAGCATGTTGTTCTCAATGGAGAGACGTCTACAGACGTTAAAGTAACCTCTGGTGTGCCACAGGGGAGTGTTATGGGACCATTGCTTTTCACAATATATATAAATGACCTAGTAGATAGTGTCGGACGTGCCATGCGGCTTTTCGCGGATGATGCTGTAGTATACAGAGAAGTTGCAGCATTAGAAAATTGCAGCGAAATGCAGGAAGACCTGCAGCAGATAGGCACTTGGTGCAGGGAGTGGCAACTGACCCTTAACATAGACAAATGTAATGTATTGCGAATACATAGAAAGAAAGGGGGCACTGAGCACTATGCGACTTAACGTCTGAGGTCATCAGTCGCCTAGAACTTAGAACTAGTTAAACCTAACGACATCACACACATCCATGCCCGAGGCAGGATTCGAACCTGCGACCGCAGCGGTCGCTCGGTTCCAGACTGTAGCGCCCAGAACCGCACGGCCACTCCGACCGGCTACATAGAAAGAAACATCCTTTATTGTATGATTATATGATAGCGGAACAAACAATGGTAGCAGTTACTTCTGTAAAATATCTGGGAGTATGCGTACGGAACGATTTGAAGTGGAATGATCATATAAAATTAATTGTATGGTAAGGCGGGTGCCAGGTTGAGATTCATTGGGAGAGTCCTTAGAAAATGTAGTCCATCAACAAAGGAGGTGGCTTACAAAACGCTCGTTCGGCCTATACTTGAGTATTGCTCATCAGTGTGGGATCCGTACCAGGTCGAGTTGACAGAGGAGACAGAGAAGATCCAAAGAAGAGCGGCGCGTTTCGTCGCAGGGTTATTTGGTAACCGTGATAGCGTTACGGAGATGTTCAGCAAACTCAAGTGGCAGACTCTGCAAGAGAGGCGCTCTGCATCGCGGTGTAGCTTGCTGTCTAGGTTTCGAGAGGGTGCGTTTCTGGATGAGGTATCGAATAAATTGCTTCTCCCTACTTAGACCTCCCGAGGAGATGACGAATGTAAAATTAGAGAGATTCGAGCGTGCACGGAGGCTTTCCGGCAGTCGTTCTTCCCGCGAACCGTACGCGAGTGGAACAGGAAAGGGAGGTAATGACAGTGGCTCGTAAAGTGCCCTCCGCCACACACCGTTGGGTGGCTTGCGGAATATAAATGTAGATCTAGATCAGATGTTGAAGTGTAGACACATAGATGCAGTGACAGGTGTAGTCCACTTGGTGGTGCAGTTACAACCGTTCACGAAACATCAGGTGGTGTAGTTTTTGATGTGTTCGTGGGACGACAAAGAGAAAAGAAACAACCAACATACTGATGTGTGTACGTATTAAGGTACCACACATAAATACATCTGAATTTTGGGTGACCTGCGCTGGGTGCTCCGTCCTATATACAAACACGAATGCTTAAACGTTGAAGGAAGGCGACCTGCGTTGCTGTAGCCGCGCCAGCTGACAGACGCGGTCTCTGGATGGAGCGGTCATCAGGAGTCGTGCAGACAGTCGCTACGAGCCAGCGTCGCCGGCAGAAGCCACGGCGCCCAGTGGCTGCCATCGAGCGGCAGCTGTTGCTCGCCTGGACATCATAATTACGAGAATTATATTCAGAAAATCAGTCATGCGATGCGAACCGTAGGGTCGCTGCCGCCTTCCCCGAGCCGTCCCCCCTTTTTATTACTCCTCGGCCGTTTTTCTCCCCCTTTCTTCCCTCTCTCCCCCGCGGCCACCGACAGCCGGAATGAAATGCTATCTGATGCCGGGTATCGGCGCTTCCTGCCTGTTGGCGATTGAGCCAGGTGGGCGCGGGCGGAGGCCATTGTTCGGCAAGGTGGAGGCGCTCGCCTGCGTCGTCACGTAACTCGACCGGCCGCTAATATTCACGACGTGTGTGCGTGTGTGTGTACGTGTGTGTGTGCTCGCGTGTGCGTGTGTATGCGTGAGCGTGCGTGCGTGCGTGCGTTCGTCCGCCTACCGGCCTCAACCCTCTCCTTTCACCGGCGCCGCTTCGCGGTTTGATGGCCAAAGAAAACGGAGACGGCAGAATAATACGCTCATCCTGGGACCTGCCGGCCGATCGCGTCGGGTTACCGGATGCCACTCTCGACAGAGGGGGCGCGTGAATACTGCCGAGGCCGTTGTTCTCGTATCCAGGGCGCATGCCGAAGGAGGAATGGCGAACGGCTAAGCTACCTGATAGAGAAAGTATTTGCACATTCCCACGCCGAGTAACGTCGTCTTCCTGTGCGGAGGAACCTCAGTATGCAACTGCATTAAATGAAGTGTGATACAGTTAAACTGAAGTATACAGCAGGTCACTGTTTAACATTTCTGAGATTCAAAACAACCTTTGATTGGAAAATTTTTTCATTGTTTTCCCTCTAGACCATTACACGAAACATAAGAAACTTTTAGCCAAGGTAGGCAATGTTAAAAGATCTAAAACCGTAATGCCACTGTGATAAATACACGTGAACTGTAGTGTGGGTTCACCTTCAGCAGTTTAGCAAGACAGACGGATCTGAAGATGATTGCATAGATCGAAACCGCTCGTCAGACAAAGAGAGCAGTTTCCGGTCAAAGACTGTTTTGAACTGTACTATTCCAAGACAGACACAGACAGGAGATAGGCAATGGTTTACCAATAAGGGGTTGGACCGCAATTGCCCGTAATACAGCTGCGATTTTTCTTGGAATAATGGCGTATAATGTATAGTCTCCAGTGGAATATTATGCCACTCTTCGATCACAACCTCTTCTAACCCCTGTAGTGACGAGGGAGGCGGAAATCTACTCCGGAGTCTGCGGTCCAATACCGCCCACAAAGGTTCGATAATGTCCAAGTCCGGGGACCGTGCTGGCTAGGGAAGATGCTGCAGTTCAGTTGCATGATCCTCATACCACGATTGTACTGGCTGTGTGAATGGGTGCATTACCATCCTGAAACATGGCATCATTGTTGGGGAACGACATTTGGATCATGAGCTGCACCTGATCACCTAAAATATTGACATAATCTTTGACTGTAACACGGTCTTTGAGAGTAATGATGGGACGAGCAGAATACCATGATACGGCTGTCCACACCATCGCACTTCCACATCCATGCTTAACCGTTGGGATCAAGAAATCAGGATCTTAGGCTTCTTTTGGCGTTCTCCAGACGTAAACCAGGCCCAATGTTGGGAACAAAGAAAACGTTGACTCGTCGGACCATATGACGTGTTTCCACTGATCAGCCGTCCAGGATTTATGCTCCTGACACCATGTTTTACGCTTCTTCGTGTTGGTTGCCATCACTAATGGTTTCGGTATAGCAGCTCGTCCATGAATGTTCGCTTTTTGGAGTTCTCGGCGGACAGTGTCGATAGATACGGGGTCTCGAAGATGGCTATTGAGCTCTGCATTCACTTTAGCTACCGTAGTTTTGTGTTGTTTTGACACAGTTCGTGTTAGCGAACTACGATCTCTGCATTTAGTTTTGATTTGCGCGCACTATTACGTTTACACGATGATGTGTTCCCATGTTTTGTGTAGGCTGTCATGACTGTTGAAACATTTTCTTTTGAAACATTCAATACGTTGGCTGTTTTGGTTACTGATGCTCCAGCTAATCGGGCCCCCACAATCTGCCTTCTTTGGAACTGTGTTAGATTTTTCATTGCAGGTCTACCTTGGCCTCTGAATGCAAATACGAAGTGTGCACTACTCGTAAACAACCTGCACTGATGCCTAGTCCGTAGTGGACACGCATAGTCCAGCACGGTACATGCCTTACCTACGTTGTTGACCGTCAAACACAACCATCTCATTACTACCACTGGTCACATTATTTTGCCTAAAACTGTTACTGTGCATCGAAATGCGGGCAGTTTACAAATCTCTTGACAGCTTAAAACTGCGAAAGGCAAGGTTCCGATTTCGTGTCCCGGTCCAGCACACGGTTTTAATCGGTAAGACAAGTCAAAATCGGCGCCCACTCCGGTGCAAAGTGAATGACTCATTCTGGCATCTTCCCGCTGGGGTGTGGATAAGCGATTTGTTCTTGACATCCTGTCTTACAGTAGTGTTAGATCAGCAAGATATGCTGTAGAGTTTCTTTGATGTTTGGAAAGGTATGAAAGAGGTGGTGGCTGAAGGTGTGAGGGTGTGTTTGCGAGGCGTGCCTGGATACCTCAGGCGGTGTGAACGTTGTCCACGATAGGCAAGGTTCCGGACTGGAGTCGCGATCCCGTTCACAGTTTTAATCCTCCAGGCTGATTCTTTTCCCAAGGTTGCTCATTGAAAGTGTTACAATATGTATATTTTTCTGTGCTTATATAGAATCACCATTTGGTAATTTAAAACGAGAAGTATCTGAGGATAGTTACACTACTGGCCATTAAAATTGCTACACCAAGAAGAAATGCAGATGATTAACGGTTATTCATTGGACAAATTTATTATGCTGGAACTGACATGTGATTACATTTTCACGCAATTTGGGTGCATAGATGCTGAGAAATCAGTACCCAGAACAACCAAGTCTGGCCGTAATAACGGCCTTGATACGCCTGGGCATTGAGTCAAACAGAGCTTCCATGGCGTGTACAGGCACAGCTGCCATGCAGCTTCAACACGATGCCACAGTTCATCAAGAGTAGTGACTGGCGTATTGTGCCGAGCCAGTTGCTCGGCCACCAGTGACCAGACGTTTTCAATTGGTGAGAGATCTGGAGAATATGCTGACCAGGACAGCAGTCGAACATTTCCTGTATCCAGAAAGGCCCTTATAGGACCTGCAACATGCGGTCGTGCATTATCCTACTGAAATGTAGGGTTTGGCAAGGATCGAATGAAGGGTAGAGCCACGGGTCGTAACACATCTAAAATGTAAAGTCCACTGTTCAAAGTGCCGTCAATGCGAACAAGAGGTGACCGAGACGTGTAACCAATGGCACCCCATACCATCACGCCGGGTGATACGCCAGTATGGCGATGACGAATACACGCTTCCAACGTGCGTTCACCGCGATGTCGCCAAACACGGATGCGACCATCATGATGCTGTAAACAGAACCTGGATTCATCCGAAAAAATGAGATTTTGTCATTCGTGCACCCAGGTTCGCCGTTGAGTACACCATCGAGGGCGCTCCTGTCTGTGATGCAGCGTCAAGGGTAACCGCAGCCATGGTCTTCGAGCTGATAGCCCGTGCTGCTGCAAACGTCGTCGAACTGTTCGTACAGATGGTTGTTGTCTTACAAACGTTCCCATCTGTTGACTCAGGGATCGAGACGTGGCTGCACGACCCATTACAGCCATGCGTATAAGATGCCTGTCATCTCGACTGCTAGTGATATGAGGCCGTTGGGATCCAGCACGGCGTTCCGAATTACCCTCCTGAACCCACCGATTCCATATTCTGCTAACAGTCATTGGATCTCGACCAACGCGAGCAGCAATGTCGCTATACGATAAACCGCAATCGCGATGGGCTACAATCCCACCTTTATCAAAGTCGGAAACGTGATGTCAAGCATTTCTCCTCCTTACACGAGGCATCACAACAACGTTTCACCAGGCAACGCCGGTCAACTGCTGCTTGTGTATGAGAAATCAATTGGAAACTTTCCTCATGTCAGCACTTTGTAGGTGTCGCCCCCGGCGCCAACCTTGTGTGAATGCTCTGAAAAGCTAATCATTTGCGTATCACTGCATGTTCTTCCTGTCGGTTAAATTTCGCGTCTGTAGCACGTCATCTTCGTGGTGTATTAATTATACTGGCCAATAGTATATAAATCAGATTTTCTGTAAACTGCACACAAATTCTTCTCGTTGCCTGCATGCCCCTGGGAATTGGGGAAGTCAGCTGTGGAATATTTTGGTGCAGGGAACAATTGTTTTTCCACTTAGCTGTGTTTATTGTGTTAATTTATTTGCATATGATTTCAAAGCAAGTACGATTTCATCTTCCGGCAATTTAGCACTGTTACCTACGTGATTTACCATCACAAGGGTATCTTGATGCTGTACCCAAGCATACTCTAGTGTGTGAATCTGTTGAGTCATCTAGTGTGTGAACCTGCTGAGTCTTAATCTTACCGCACCAGAGGGAGTCATGAAAGCTGTTCGATTACAGTGTCTGTGTTGTACTCTTCAGCCGGGAGAATAATCTGATGCAAATCTCCATTATATTGGCGTGTAATACCCAGAAAGGATAATAACCTTATAATAAGCGATCTGAAGAGGAAGTACTACATAAAACTAGTTGTAGGAAAAGGACATGCCATGTTGAGGTCCATTGGGAGTACTCTATGATAACGTAATTTATTCATGACGCAAATGTCTTACGATACACTTGTTAGACTTGTTCTTGAGCACTATTGGTTTGTCTGGAACCCTTACCAGGGAGAATCAGCTGTCTGACGAGAGAGAGGCATTAGAAAAAAGAGCGGAGTTTGCTTAGAAAGCGCGAGAGCACTAAGCAGTCGCCCAATAAGCTCCAGTGGTAGAATCCACAGGAGAGGCGTTGAGCGTCACGGAGAGGAATACTGCTGAGATTCTGAGAACATACGAGTTCGCTCCAGTAGGTGTCACGCTAATTATTACTTCCTCCTGTACATACAGGGTGAGTCACATAACATTACCGCTGGATATGTTTCGTAAACCACATCAAATACTGACGAATCGATTCCACAGACCGAACGTGAGGAGAGGCGCTAGTGTAATTGGTTAATACAAACCATACAAAAATGCACGGAAGTATGTTTTTAACACAAACTTACGTTTTTTTAAAATGGAACCCCGTTATTTTTGTTAGCACATCTGAACATATAAACAAATACGTAATCAGTGCCGTTTGTTGCATTGTAAAATGTTAATTACATCCGGAGATATTGTAACCTAAAGTTGACGCTTGAGTACCATTCCTCCGCTGTTCGATCATGTGTATCGGAGAGCACCGAATTACGTAGGGATCCAAAAGGAACGGTGATGGACATTAGGTACAGAAGAGACTGGAACAGCACATTACGTCCACATTCTAACACCTTTTTATTGGTCTTTTTCACTGACGCTCATGTACATTACCATGAGGGGTGAGGTACACGTACCCACGTGGTTTCCGATTTCAATTACGGAGTGGAATAGAGTGTGTCCCGACATGTCAGGCCAATAGATGTTCAATGTGGTGGCCATCATTTGCTGCACACAATTGCAATCTCTGGCGTAATGAATGTCGTACACGCCGCAGTACATGCGGTGTAATGTCGCCGCAGGCTGCCACAATACGTTGTTTCATATCCTCTGGGGTTGTAGGCACATCACGGTACACATTCTCCTTTAACGTACCCCACAAAAAGAAGTCCAGAGGTGTAAGATCAGGAGAGCGGGCTGGCCAATTTATGCGTCCTCCACGTCCTATGAAACGCCCGTCGAACATCTTGTCAAGGGTCAGCCTAGTGTTAATTGCGGAATGTGCAGGTGCACCATCATGCTGATACCACATACGTCGACGCGTTTCCACTGGGACATTTTCGAGCAACGTTGGCAGATCATTCTGTAGAAACGCGATGTATGTTGCAGCTGTTTGGGCCCCTGCAATGAAGTGAGGACCAATGAGGTGGTCGCCAATGATTCCGCACCATACATTTGCAGTCCACGGTCGCTGTCGCTCTACCTGTCTGAGCCAGCGAGGATTGTCCACGGACCAGTAATGCATGTTCCGTAGATTCACTGCCCCGTGGTTTGTGAAACCCGCTTCATCGGCAAACACGTAGAAATGCAACGCATTCTCTGTTAATGCCCATTGACAGAATAGCACTCGATGATTAAAGTCATCACCATGTAATTGCTGATGTAGCGACACATGAAACGGTTGAAAGCGGTGACGATGCAGTATGCGCATGACACTACTTTGACTCAGTCCACCGGCTCTCGCAATGTCCCGTGCAGTCCTGTGTGGGTTCATGGCAACAGCAGCTAACACACCAACTGCACCCGCTTCTCCTGTGACGGGCCTGTTACGGACCCGTTTGCGTGCTACGACCATACCTGTTGCATACAGTTGGTGGTAGATGTTTTGCAATGTGCGGCACGTTGGATGCTTTCTGTCCGAGTACCATTCTGCATACACCCTGCAGGCTTCAGCTGCATTTCGTCGACACTTGCCATAGATGAGTATCATCTCCGCCTTTTCACAGTTCGAATACACCATGGTCACAGTTCCTACAACATTACACTATCACAGACGTCTGGTAACACGGTCTGCGTGCGGAGACGAATGCAGAATAACAATAGCAGCAAGCGCTACATGCGGACACTGCGACAGCTAGACCAAACTACAACAGTGCACTACAGCCACACTCGTAAACACGGTCGTCATCGTAAACATGATGTCCCTGCAGATGCTGCTCGCCGACCGTGGCCCGTGTTTCTTACAACACGCAACTGAACGTCGGAGGTTTCAAGCGTCAACTTTAGGTTACAATATCTCCGGATGTAATTAACATTTTACAATGCAACAAACGACACTGATTACGTATTTGTTTATATGTTCAGATGTGCTAACAAAACTAACGTGGTTCTATTTAAAAAAACGTAGGTTTGTGTTAAAAAACATACTTCCGTGCATTTTTGTATGGTTTGTATTAAACAATTACACTAGCCTCTCTCCTCACGTTCGGTCTGTGGAATCGGTTCGTCAGTATTTGATGTGGTTTACGAAATATATCCAGCGGTAACGTTAGGTGACTCACCCTGTATATATCACGAAATTAGCATACGTTTCAGTAACAGTCATGTTTCTAATTTCTTCCTCCCGTGTAGGGGAAGGGCTTGTTCCTTGGTCATGTCTTTTTTAGGACGATCATAGCGGATGCAATAATTACTTCGTTGATGTTCTTATTTAACCATTTCGTTACTTATGCCCTATAAAATGAATCACAATACATAATAAATTTATCAAGAGGCTGTATCATAGGGAAAACTTCTCAAAATGTTGTACATGGATCGAGGTACAATTTGGTATTGTACCACGAGCCACAGTTTAAAATTAGTATACAAGACTTTATTGAACATAAAAAGAGGGCTAATAAACTGCACAGCCAAATGTACACATATAAAAGTAATTTTTCTGGTTAAGAAACTGACCGAAAAATTCGTATAAATTAAAAGCAATTAGAAGCAATAAATTACTTTTTTTGCTTTAAGGGGATACGGAATCACCTATCCCCGCAATGTTAATATATGCCTACTATAGGGAACATTTTCTCACAAACTACTGGAGACAGAGAGGTAAAAATTTTACTGTATGTGCATTCATATGTTACAACAATACTGAAACAACAGTTTATTGTCAAAGTATTTTCTTACAGAGATATTGTACATTTATTTTTAAGTAAATTTTTTCCATCGCTTTTTACTAGACTATCACCCCTAAGTCTTTTGTAAATCAAGTAATTAAAAAATCGTTGTTTCAGTATGTAATAGGGACCTATGTCACTACGTCATAAAAATTTCAGACTTCTAGGTTGACCAGTACCTGAGATAATGTTCCTAGATGAAGTAAAAAGTAAACTTACGGGAAACGGAGAAAGAAGATTAAAACATTCCTGATCCGTAGCTAATACCCCCTTCACAGTCTTCATAATCATCTTCAAGTCTTCTTTTGGCACCCCTCTGCACCTGTCTTGCTTTTTTCACTAATGTCTTGATTATATTATCAGCATGCCTTAGTCTGTGCTGATCTAAAAAGAACATAGCACGTACCGTACGGGAACCAACACACATACCCAACTTTTGAAGGACCTGGCATTTAGTTATATTTCCAAGATTGAAGGTTGCCACAGCATCATACACACCAAAATGTAGTGTATTAATTCCGATAAACACTGTTTTTGGGAGACGATGCCATATCACACTATTCAAGCACTCGTTGGGGTTCTGCGTTTTTCCGTGAAGACATTTCATCAGAAGACTTCTGTCAGCCAGATCTCTGAAAATGGGCTTTATTTCTGCCATGATGGCTGATGGTAGACTGTGGTGGTGAATGTATTTCTCTCCTGTTGTTAGTCCCCTATTGTATTTACACCAGCTGTTTTCACCTTTGGGGCACAAACCATGTTGTGGATGCTCATCCGTGGATGCGGTGTGGAAATATAAAGCCCATATAGCTCTCCTCATTTCTTCAAGATTGCCTGTATTTTGCCTGATTGCAAGGCCATAGCAGTTCTGAATGTGGTCTATTATGGAATCAGTCAATCTTCCTCTGCCATCCAAGGTTTTCCCATCATCTAGTTTTTTCCCTTTCATAACTGATTTTAACCTTCTCAGCCTGGCACCCATTCTCTTCTGCACATGTCCTATACATTCAAGTTTGCTTATATTTACACTGTTCCCATATGGTTTGCTTTCCAAAACTTCTTTGAATGCTTTAGAGTCACCATCTCCCAGATATTTGACATAGCGAACATTATACCACTGTGAAGAGCGATGAAAAATTTTCTTCACCCCAGCAACCTCCATGCCACCACTACTACCATAATAATTAGCAATGCAGTCATCACTGTGTTCATTTTTCAGCCTGCCTGTGCACCTACAGTATTTAGACATTATTGCAACATCAATAACCTTGCCAGTATCAACACTAGTTGCTGTTACAACACCATTGTTGGAGGTGTGGCCCCTTTTCTGCCACGTGCCATCAAACGCCACTGTGAGGTCACGACTGCCGTCATTTTCTTCCACTGCTTCTTCCACAGCAACCTGCATTGACTTCTGTGCTACATCTTCAACTGCAGATCCTAGTACATAATTGTAAGCTTCAAACTTTGAAGGTGCACTTGGAAGATTTAGAACATCACATAGCATATCACCAGCTGCTTTGCCCTTACCAATTGCTCGCAATCCATAAACTAACCTAATATTTACACTATAAAGTTCAGTTTTCTTGTATCCATTATTTACAGTTACTGAAACCGAACTTGGAAACTTACAGCTGTATTTACAAACACTGCATATTGAATTAAACTGGGCAGCCAGGCCAACATGGGATTCTACTTTCAGAGAAACGTTTCCATGACATTTTTTGCAGCACAAACTGTTTTCAAGAGCTTCACACAATATATTCGTATCAATGAGTTCAAAAACTTCATTCCCTCTATCAAGTAAATTATAATTCTCTTCCAAATCTCTTAGTTTTTTATGAGAAGCACTGTTTTCATTTGGTGTAAGTTCGTTCGGCAAATCAGTAATAAGTGGATTCACATTTTCCAACAGTGATGATGATGAACTGCTTTGCTTTGCTTATGAATCATTATTTCTTTTCTTTTGCCAATTCACACGCTTTTTAAATACTTTTGCTTTAGCTCTAGGCATTTTCACTGCGAAAAATGAAGCACTAAATACGAAATAACTCAACAACAACTACTTTCTTATATCACACTGTTTACAAAACACTCCCGCCACAAAGTCAAAGAGTAACTTGAGGAAACCAGAGAGAAACATTTTCGGGCAACTAGTGTATAAATAGTTGCTGGAAACCGGGATATTTGAATTCATGTCACTTTAAAGGTACTGCCAAAAAGTTCATGGTCAGCCACGAGAGACGTGTATAACTAAAGCGCAATACCCGATCTCACAAATATATAAAAATAAAATAGTTATAATTGTAGTAGAGCTATGTATGATACGTCATTTTAAAGAGGAAACATGGCAGAATATAATATGCCAATAAAAAAAAATTCGATTTTTTAACCCAAAATCCGATTCCGTATCCCCTTAAGCCTATGTAGCGTTTCTATTTTGTTAATCTCTGTTGCCACACTATAAATTACCTCGAGCCATGATCATGGTGCAACATCTGCAACTGGCTCAACGTAAAATTTTCCTTCTACATCAATAAATGGTTAACAACCTAAAATAATAAAGTAGTCAGAAAACCTACAGCTTGGTTGTTAAGATAAATGTCTACCATAAGTATTAAACACTCAAGTTTAATTTTATCTGTCCATATATAACTGAAACAACATTGAATTAACAACAGAAAACCTAACTTTTACGTAAAAAAATTATGTTTGTAGGAAATTTCTCCATTAACAACAGCTGACGTACTCATATCAGAGTAGAGAGATCAAAGATTGGTTTAGGGTACATGCTGGTTTAAGGTAGAAGGCTCGCTGCTACAATCCGCGAAATGGTCGCGAAGTGAAAATCAGGAATTTAGACCTCGTACCGAGGCTTACCGCGAGTCGTTTTCCCCACACACCATTTGCGGAACCAGCAGGAAACGGGAAGAAGAAGACGCAAGGGATAATAGTAGTGCTATCACAAATACCCTCCGCAATACGCCGAAAGGTGGGTTGCGGAGTACAGATGTGGGCATAGGTGTAGATAATCAGTGCTGTGGGATGCAGTAGCTCTGCTGTGATTCTCGCCCTGATTTACCGGAGTAAGCATTTTTCGGGTCGAGACAGGTGGGCCGCAGATCGAAGAGTAGCAGTGGGAGCAGTGCTTAGCGCCAGAAGCTCTCGCGCCTAAGCAGCCCCTGACCTCTGCTTGGCGGAAGCAGGAGGATGTGGGGGACGCAGCCGGCCGCATGGCGGCAGGTAATCCGCGGAATCGGCGGAGGATCACGGCCCCGGCCTGCGTTCACTTTGCGGCCTCCTCCCACGCACACACGGCCGAACCCCGCCGTCGGCTAACCGCCTCCCTCTGATCACGGAGGACTGGGCGGTTCCTCTCGCCGTGCTTAGTTCACTACATGTTCTACGTAAGCTCATCGAA
The DNA here is from genome assembly GCF_023864345.2 of Schistocerca serialis cubense. Classification (NCBI taxonomy): domain Eukaryota; kingdom Metazoa; phylum Arthropoda; class Insecta; order Orthoptera; family Acrididae; genus Schistocerca; species Schistocerca serialis. The sequence goes on along the minus strand of NC_064646.1, from coordinate 79,733,140 downwards.
AAAAAAATATTAGTGACGCCCTCAGAAAAGGGCATTGCTCACCGCGGCTCGCTGAAGCTGGTGTAAGATTGATACTACGCGATCATGTGATCCTCCATCACTGGCGTAAGTCACGTCAGTGAAGTGGTGTTTTGGTGCGACTGTCTGGCATCATCACTGTAAGACAGGTCGTCGTGGAGTCGTGACAGAATCGTGGAAAGGATGTATCTTGGTTGGATGTGCTCATGGCTACACACTGTGAATGAAGTTGTCCAATTTTGGTGCATCGACGTGAATTTTCAAACATCTCTGCAAGAATCGGCAAACCACTCCTACCTACGTAGCGCAGTGTAAGAACTATGGTCGTAAGGAGTTCCTAACCGACAAGCAGGAGGACAGAGGACACAAGAGCTAAATCGCTGACATAAGCATCAGCATCCCAGGAGTCAATGACCCCAGCATCAGCATTCCTGGAACCGATGCTACCTTCACGTCTGGGCAATTGCGCCAAGCTCTTGACACCATCTTATCACTGCCCTGTGAAGGTCCTAGCCCAGGCACAGCAGCTAAGTGCTAGCAGAATAATACTATTCAGCAGTACATATAATTTGCCCGCAAGTCGATCGAAGCATGCGATTGTAGGCTTAGAACCCCACAGTGACTTCGATGTAGTAACTGAAGTAGAGAATTTTCAATGTCTTGGTAGTATAGTGCAATGTGAGTGGTGCAGACGGGACCAGCTACACAGTATTATAAGGTTTATGTAGGTAAGAAACGAAGTGTACTGTACTTTCAACTAGCTACTGTCAACTACTTTTCAACGACACCCAGCGATTTGGAGGGGGCCAGAAGTGAGTACTTGGGTGACATTGAAAAGTAATCGAAAGTAAGCAGTTCAAAGAACAATACATCTCGGTTCCTACCTGTATGAAATCTGTCATGCTTCGCAGATGGCCCCATTCGCACCACTCATACTGTGCTGTTGTACCATGATGTTGAACATTGTCTGTCTCAATAATCACATCGAAGTCACTGTGGGGTGCTGGCCTTACATTCACACATTTAGATCCACTTGCAGTCAAATTGTACATAGTGGTGAATAGCAGTATTCTGCAAGCACTTAGCTGAGGCTCAAGTTTGGTACCTTCTGTCGCTGTGCTATGGTGCAGTCCAACAACGCTAGGTCTGAAAGACCATGAAGAAATTCTGTGTGCACTGACGGCTGCTGCTGCTGCCATGGTGGCTGAGGCTGGAACACCTGAGGTCTTTGTCTGGGACAATAATAACAAAACCATAAGAACAACGAAACACTTACAGAACAACAATAATTGGAGATGTATGGACAAAATATGTACCAATAGTCTTCTTCTACCCAGCTCATCGCTGCTGCTGCCAGCGCTTCATGGTGGACAAATGTAAAGACGATAAGATGTCAACGATGAGGCAATCGAATTATGAAAATTAAAATTACTCGAAGGCTGAGGGCAGAACTTGCGTGCCAATGGCAGGCAGCATGACATTCCTGCGATGAATGGAGATGCGGAGGTGGGGCGAGGGGGCACTGGGTTGGGGCTGGTTTTCGCAGGGCAGTGATATGGTGATGAATTCTGGAAATGCTGGTAAAGATGTCAGCAAAATATAATGTGAACAAATGCCTGAGCACTGGATGCTGACGTCAGCTTTTCTGAGAATGCTGATGCTGATGTCAGCAACCTGAGTTAGTATAACCACCACCCTCCTACTCCGACAGAAAACAGAAGCTGTGCATTGTAGATCACTATCTTTCTCTAACCCAACAGGAATTGCTACTGTCAGCCAAAGCAGGCTCAACTCAACCAGTTTCCGAGCGAACATTGCGAAGTTAATTGCTGTTGCACGCAGTGCAGAAACTGGACGGCAGCTGGAGGCAAGTAGTGTGGTTCTGACGATTATGCCTTTTCTGAAACGACGCAGGGCACCAAGGGTACTGGTGTCACAACGTACTATTTAATCTGTATCCAGCTGAAGTGGCTGAGCGCTTCTAGGCGCTTCAGTCTGGAACCGCGCGACCGCTACTGTCTCAGGTTCGAATGCTCCCTCGGGCATGGATATGTGTGATGTCCTTAGGTTAGTTAGGTTTAAGTAGTTCCAAGTTCTAGGGGACTGATGACCTCAGCAGTTAAGTCCCATAGTCCTCAGAGGCAATTTTAATCTCTAGTCTGTGGATGGTGCAGCTCAGGCTGGAGGTGGTATTTTGTGGGTGTTCAGCCTCCGTGAAAGGGGTCCATTAATTCAGCTTACTGTGAACATAGACAATAGTATAGTGTTTATTTCAACATTCAAGGTGAATATGTGTGCCCCTTTCTGCTACATTTTCATCATGAGTAGGGTTTGGGCACTCCTGTCTTCCAAGGTGAATGCAGCCAGCTACCAACTGATTACAGGATCTAGTCATCATTGAGTACCTGGAGAAACTTGTACACTCTCTTCCTCACAGAACTGAAACCATGACGATGGCCAGAGTCGGGTTTGCACGACTTAAGCGTAGTGTCTCCTGGACGAGGGGAAGAGAGTGTGCCTGGTGTGTATATGCTTGTTCTACCCACAAACTCCTGTACTCTGATTAGCAAGTGGTGTTCATACCACAATTAGGAAATATATATTCTACTCCTTTTCCTAAAGAGCGAGAGTGGAGAGGGAAGGGAGTAGGGAGGGGGAAATGGAAGGACGACTGGCTATACACCTCTGTACACGCCTTAATCTCTCTACTCTTATTCTCCTGATTACTAAACGAGATGTACGAAGTGTAGGCAGAATGGTCATGCAGCCTGCCTCAAATAACGGTTCTCCATATTAACCCAACAGGATGCTGCCATTACGTATTTCTTCTAAAGAAACTGATTAGATGAAGATGCAGTGAGAATGGGAAATTTATGGAGCTTCAGCCCATATGAATAGTTGAAGCCATTGCATGTAATGATTTCATCGTCATCTATCCATTCATTTCATTTCAGTGAACTTAATTAATTTCATAATTTGCTGTTTCTTTATTCCGACTAGAGTAGGATTTCCAGTCCCTCTCCTTCACTGGCCCCAAGTCCTACACATATCAAAAATTGTTGTACAACATTTTCAATTTCCATGTGTACTTATGATTTTGTTATGAGCATCTCAGATATAATTATGAGTATAATTACAATTACGAGCGTAAATAACTATAACGAACAATAACCATAATATAATAGCAATCGATATTAAGAACACATTAATGTTAGTTAGCTTAGCATTTTAAAGCCACGTTTAAAATATCTGCAACCCAAGGGATAGTGACAAAGAAGAAGATTAAAATAGCAACTGGGTAACAGAAACAGCAGATTGTTTTCAGAAGCGGACTCTACAGAGAATGGGTAGGGGAACGTAAGGCGGGAGGTGTGTTACTAGAATTAGCTCCAACAAATGTGTGGAAAAGGGAGCTATTGTAATAATTGGTGGACTACCTTTGATCCTGGTAAGGACATTCATTTTTCCGTGATTTTGAGAAAGATCGATACGAGGCCAGGTTCTTGGTGCAGAAAATGATTTTGGAAATGTGGCTGTGTTATATAGTGGAACAGAGCGTTCTGTACTTCGTTGAGAACGAGTAATTCTACTATGATGTTCAAACGGCAATGTTAGAGTTAAAAAGCAACAAGAAGGAATGCAATGATGGAGCATATGGTATAAGAGGCGTTCAAAACTTAACGAGCCGGAGTCTGGAATGCGCAAACTCATGACAGGAGGGTAATTCGTGGTGTGTGTAACGAAGTATGGTTCCGACCAGACCGTGGAAGTTCACTGCCCGTCCCTAGAGGGCACGCGTGCACGTCACATGACTATAGAGGTAGCAGCAGCATGCATCAACCGTCCAACGCTGCCAGTCACATTGCAAACAGTTACACTGAGGCGTCAACAGAAGAGCAAAGAGGTGGTGTTCGTTTTCTGACAGCGGAAGGAGTAGGACATTAATCGATGAATGTCACAAATGTACGGCGAACACTGCATGTCCTTTGCAAGGGTCAAGACGTGGCAAAAGCGCTTCAGGCAAGGACGGGTGTCGTTAGCCGATGATGCACGGTCTGGAGCACCACAGTGCATTACCGATGACATCGTCCAGCTGGTGGATGCACTCATTACCCAGCACCGCCGAGTGACAGTAAAAGCCATAGCCGCCGTGGTCGGATTGAGCGTCGAAGTGTTCACACCATCATGAAGGAACGACTACACATGCGCAAAGTGTGCGCCCAATGGGTGCCCCACAGTCTTCAACCGCACCAGGAAGCATGTCAAATGGCTCACTGCCTTGCTCATCTGCAGCACTATGCTCGGGAAGGAAATGCGTTCCTGGCACGAGTGGTGGCTGGAGATGAGTCATGGTGTCATCACTTCGAACCAGAATCAAATTGAAAGAGTCCCCTGTGGAAGCATCCAGGGTCACCACCACCAGAAAAAGCCAAGGCCATCCACAAGAGTGCACGAAAGGTTATCCTGGCGTTCTTCTTTGACTAAGATAGGCCCCTTCTGATTCACTTCCTGCTGCGCGGTTCGAATCCTGCCTCGGGCATGGGTGTGTGTGATGTCCTTAGGTTAGTTAGGTTTAAGTAGTTCTAAGTTCTAGGGGACTGATGACCACAGATGTTAAGTCCCATAGTGCTCAGAGCCATTTGAACCTGCTGCGCGGTACAACAATGAATGCCTAGCGTTACTCGCAAACCTTGACCACCCTGCTCCAAGCGATCAAATAAAAACAACCAGGCACTCTCACCCATGGGGTCATTCTGCTCCACGACAATGCAAAGCCTCATACGTCCAAAATAGTCGCGGCACTCCTGCAGACATTCAAATGGAATGTTCTCGGCCACCTTCCATACAGTCCGGACTTCTCTCCCTGTGATTACGCCATTTTTTGTCTCCTTAAAAAGGCTGTGAGGGGCAAACGATTCACCTCGGACGAAGACGCCCAGCTGTAAACCAGTACCTGTATGGTAGAAGTATTGACCCTGTCTGTTGAGACACTTGTCCCACTGTGTCACAAGGCGGTGACTGGTTGTCTCATAAAATTCCCGGGGCTGCGATGTTAACCAGTTCCACACGTACAGCTGGGCGTCTTTGTCCGAGGTGAATCGTTTGCCCCTCACAGCCTTTTTAAGGAGACCAAAAATGGCGTAATCACAGGGAGAGAAGTCCGGACTGTATGGAGGGTGGCCGAGCAACAATTGATAACATTCTAGACTCAACATATCTGAACGATTTGCACTTGTAGACCATTTCAAGCCGTTGCATTTTCTTTGACCTCGTCCTCTTTTATACACTCATTTAATTCATTCCCTTTGAAGTTCCTCGGGTATCTCTGAGCTCTTTGTTATGCCTTCTTGGGGGCTAACCAGGTCTTACTTTCTCTTCCCCTGAATGTTCGCCATTCCGTATAACGTAACAGGTTCCATGAATCAAAAATTCATAGTACCAATTGCGTAAATGCGAAAACACTACGATCTTCCCACGATAGCCTCCGGCGGCTTGGTCACTAACATCTGACTGTCTAATTACTGCTGTGATGGTCCGTGATTGGTCGAGATATGTCATTGTGACACAGTTCTAGCAGAGCTCGTGTCCATGTTGTGATCCTAGCGATCAGCTTTGCTGATTCCCCTCCATTCTCTTCGGTAGTACGGTTCCATCCATGCCTCAGATTAAAGTTGCCTTTGCGCTGAAAGTTGCTGTACCTCGTTCATATTTCCGCAGCGTTTCTGATGACAGAGTCCCAGGTCATCTTGTCCCATGTTAACCGAGACAGTGGCTATAATCTTGGATTCTAGTCTGGTACAAGTCTTCTGATTTGAAGCCACATTGGCAGGTGGCGTATCGTTTTCATCGTTTATTTGTTTGCTGAGGTTTTCATCTGTCCGCTTGTCGCAGAGTGGACCTCTTGGCAGACCGTCTTACGCCCGGTCTCAGGTGCTCACTTTAAATCAAAGAGGGTACCTCCACTTCAACAGATAGTGAAGCTAGCGATTTGACCGCGGATTTTGTCAAACATGCTGTACACGTACTAAAGGGGACAATAAAATGGACCAAACAAGTCAGAAAATACGCTCATGCTCATAAATGAAGGATAATTCTGATACATGGTGCGGGCTTAAATCACCTCGGGGTATGACCATGCGGTGCATTTGACCTGCGGTCGTCGCACGGTGGCGCTGGCAGCAACCCATATACGCAGAGATGTGTTGGTGCATGTCAGAGTACGGTGCAGCGAGTAAGTGTGCAAACGTTTTCAGACGTGCTAATGGTGATTGTGTGTTGAAAATGGCTCAAAGAACACATACTGATGACGTTATGAGGGTAGAATACTAGGGCGACTGGCGGCTGGTCAAACACAGCGATTCATAGCACGGGCTCTCCGTGTGCCACAAAGTGTGATCTCAAGATTGTGGCAACGATTCCAGCAGACAGGAAACGTGTCCACGTGCTACAGTACGGGACGTCCACAGTGTACAACACCACAAGAAGACCGATATCACACCATCAGTGCTCACAGACGGCCACAGAGTACTGTAGGTAGCCTTGCTCGGGACTGTCTCCAGACACACAGTCTACAGGCGACTGAACAGATATGGTTTATTCGCCCGGAGACCTGCAAGGTGTGTTCCACTGACCCCTGCTCGCAGGAGAGCCTGGAAAGCCTGGTGTCAAGAACACAGTACATGGTCATTGGAACAGTGGTCCCAGGTTATGTTTACGGACAAGACCAGGTATAGTCTGAACAGTGATTCTTGCCGGGTTTTCCTCTGGCGTGAACCAGGAGCCTTATACCAACCCCTTAATGTCCTTGAAAGGGACCTGTATGGAGGTCGTGGTTTGATGGTGTGGGGTGGGATTATGATTGGTGCACGTACACCCCTGCATGTCTTTGACAGAGGAACTGCAACAGGTCAGGTGTATCGGGACGCCATTTTGCATCAGTATGTCCTCTTTTCAGGGGTGCAGTTGACCCACGTTCCTCCTGATGGATGATAATGCACGGCCCCACCGAGCTGCCATCATGGAGGAGTACCTTGAAACAGAAGTTATCAGGCGAATGGAGTGGCCTGCGTGTTCTACAGACCGAAACGCCATCGAGCACGTCTGGGATGCTCTCGGTCGATGGATCGCTGCGCCTCTTCAAGCCCATAGGATACTTCAGGAGCTCCGACAGGCACTGGTGCAGGTATGGGAGGCTATACCCCACCAACTGCTCGAGTACCTGATCCAGAGTACGCCAACCCGTTGTGTGGCCTGTGTACGTGTGTATGGTGATCATATGCCATATTGATGTCGGGGTACATGTGCAGGAAACGCTGCCGTTTTGTAGCACATGTGTTTCGGGACGGTTTTCTCAACTTATTACCAGTACCGTGGACTTAGCGATCTGTGTCGTGTGTGTTCTCTGCCTATGCTATTAGCGCCAGTTTTGTGTAGTGCCACATTGTGTGGCAACACATTCTGCAATTATCTTTAATTTATGAGCATGAGTGTATCTTACGGAAAAAGGTATGTATGCCAAGGCGTTCATATAATGTAGGTAGGAAGGTAGAATAGGGCTTAAGGTCCAGGCGGCTAAGAGGTCGTTAGAGATGGTACTGTAGCCGAGAAACAGAATCAACGCAGTAAAAGATCGGCCGTGACCTTTTCAAAAGAATCATTTCCTTTAAGCAGTTTGGAAACACTATGGAGAACCTAAATGTAGGTTGCCAGACAGGGATGTGTTCCGCAGCCCTCCTGAATACGAGTCCAGTTACGAAATTACATATCTACATCTACATCTCTACGTCGCAAGCCACGTCAAGCTGCGTGGCGGAGGGAACTTGTGTACCCGTGCAGCTTCCTCCTTTTCCTGTTACAGTTGTCGCGAGTGGTTAAAGGGAAGAATGCCTCCTGATAAGCCTCCGTGTGGGCTAGAATCTCACCAATTTCATCTTCATGGACTTTTCGCGAAATATAAGTAGGAGGAAGCTATATATTGCTTGACTCTTCAAGAAACGTACACTCTCGGAACTTAAACAGTAAGCCACACCATGATGCGGAAAGTGTTTTTTGAAGCATTGTTTAGTAACCTACTTTCTTTGTTGATGGACTACATTCCCTGAGAATTCTTTCAATAAATCTCAGTCTGACATGTGGATCTGCACGTGATTAATTTTATATATTCGTTCCACAGCAAACCGCCCCGTACGATTGTCGCTTATTCCTAGATATTTTATGGAAGTAACTGCTTCCAGTGACTGTTCTGCAATCGCGTAATCGTACAGTAAAGGGGCTTTCTGTCTATGTAGTCTTCATACGTCACATTTGTTTATGTTGAGGGACAACTGCTACTCCCTGCACCAAAAGATGATCATCTGCAACTTGATTTTGTTAGGGATTAAGTTATAGATGAAAATAGAGAAAACCTTGCCTCCCGAGTCTCTTTGCGTCCCCAAGACGAATACTTGAGACGGAAATTCTGTATGATTATTTCCCTTGTACAAGAGAAATTTTTAGCCAGCTTAATTTTTAGTGCAACGCCTTCAGAACTATTATTGGCGGTCAGCAGGGCAGGCGGTCACCGTTAGAGAGACTCGCTACTTCGAAGGGGGACGCCAGAAGGGCAGGGGTACCGTCCTGGGAGACAGCCGCTGGTCAGGACCAGCCGGGTATTGGTAACGCAACAGATGTGGAGAGTTCCCTCAGCATTCGGTTGTAAGTCGCAGGTAGCTTTTTCTAGTTACGGCCGTTAAGGGTGACAACAGAAAATAGGGCGTACTCTGAGAGTCTGCCGTTTTCCTTCTGGGAACGATTTTTTAAACAGGACCGAACAGGGTCATCCAGTCTTACTTTTTTCTGTGGTGTCCTGGATCAGTCAACATGTAGCGTCCGCCTAGTCAGTGTCCATCACAGAGGACCAGTGGCATGTTGGCAAAAGTCTGGCTCGAAGGCCTCATGCACTTTCAGCAGTGACATCCTTTGAAGATCGGGTGTGACGTTTACTGTTCTCGAGACGTAAATGACCTGTGTTTTTCACGCAGCGAGAAGACAACTGCCGGCCGCCTTCTGTACAACGGTAAGATGCTACGGCTTACAGGGCAGGTGACACACCACGTGCTCACTGTTGCTCCTCGGTGGTAGCTTTTCTCTCTCTTGCTTGTCTCAACCCTATAGTGGTTATTGGCTTCCTTCATATTATCTTATAACTTTTATTTATAACAGATGCTCGATTACATGTGAAACCTGATACTGAGAACTACTGCATTCTTTCCTCCAGATTTCAGCCCCGTATTCGTTTTCCTGATTTCTTGTAAATTTTTAACGCACAATACGTATCAGTTATTGCAAATTTGGACACCTTCGACTTTTATAATACGGATACGGTCTTTCCTGTTCATCTACATCCCCATTATAAGCTTCAACTAACCGATGTTCAAACTCATTGCTCGATTGACGCCTGTAAGGTCGAGCCAGATAACTCCAAGACCACACGCTACGGCATCACCTTCTTTGAGTTCCACTTGTTAATGGAAGTGGCGCTCCACCTCTCTCGGTCTGAATCTGCAGTACGTTAGGGGCGAACACCTAGGTAGGTTAGCTGCCAGAGACTGCAGCTGCTAGAGTTCTGCAGAATGCCAACAAAGGCAGAAGCAAGAAATCCATCTGCGAGGGAGAGCTAGAGACTTTACGACCGGCACGCGCTAGTCCTCCGTTCGAGCCCCGGCAGCTGCACCTATTCGCGGAACTCGTCAGCGGGCGCGTGCTCCAGTAACGAGGTGCGGCCGTTCAGTACAGTCACAGGACGGGCGGCGGCGATGGCTGCTGGAAGCAGGCAGATGTCTCTGCACAGAGCAAGGCGGCACACTCCAGCCAGACATCTGCCCGCCGCGCTGCGCCGCTCGCATTGGGTTAATTAAAAGAGATGCCCCGCCCGATACTGGCGGCGACCGCGCATGCGCAGTACTTCAGCAGCGGAGCTTCCGGTCTCCCGTGTCAAGACCCGGCTTGAACGCCACGGCTCCGCGATTCTGTCGGGTAGTTCCCAACTGCGATCCTTCGCCAAGAAAAAGTCGTCTCTCAAGGTGCTGATCAGCCGTACACCATCTATACTGACATGACTAAAGCCACGGGATACGTCCCTACATCATGGCGGACCTTCTTTTGCCGGCTTAGTGCAGCAACTCAACGTGGCGTGGACTCAACAAGTAGCTGGAAGTTTCCTACAGAAATACTGAGGCATGTTGTCTCTATAGCCGTCCATAATTGCGAAAGAGTTGCCGGTGCAGGATTTGTGCATCAGTGAACTCTCGAGTATGTCCCATAAATTTTCGATGGAATCCACGTGTGGCAAAACATTCGCTCGAACTGTCCAAAATCTTCTTCAAACCAATTTCGAACAATTGTGACCCGGTGTCATCCATAAAAATTCCACCGTCGTTTGAGAACTTGAAGTACATGAATAGCTGAAGTGGTCTTCAAGTAGCTGAACATAATCATTTCCAATCACTGATCGGTTCAGTACCAGAGGATCCAGTCCGTTCCAGTAAACATAGTTACACCTTTATGGAGCCACTACCAGGTTGCACAGTCGCTTGTTGACAAGCTGAGGACTTCATGGGGTCTGCGCCAAACTCGACCCATACCATCAGCTCTTACCAACTGAAACCGGAAATCATCTGACCAGGTCACGATTTTCCAGTCGTCTAGAATCCACACCGATATGGCCACGAGCCCAGAAGAGGCTCTGCAGGCGAAGTCGTGGTGTTAGCAAAGGCACACGCGTCGGTCGTCTGCTGCCATAGCTCTTTAACGCCAAATTTCACCGTACTGTCCTAACGGATACATTCGTCGTACGTCCCACACTGATTTCTGCAGTTATTTCATGCACTGTTGCTTGTCTGTTTACACTGACAACTCCACGCACACGCAGCAGCTATCGGTCGTTAGGTGAACCGTCGGCCACTGTGTTATCCGTGCTGAGAAGTAATGCCTGAAATGTGGTATTCTCGGCACACTCTCGATACGGTGGATACCGAATTTTGAACTTCCTAACCATTTCCGCAACGGAATGTCCCATGTGTTCAGCTCCAACTTCCATTCCGCGTTCAAAGTCTGATAATTCCCGTCGTGCGGGCACAGTCACGTCAGAAACCTGTTCACGTGAATCGTCTGAGTACAAATGACGGCTCCACCAATGCAGTGCTCTTTTACACCTTCTGTGCGCGATACTACCGACATCCATCTATGTGCATATTGCTATCCCATGACTTTGTCTCCTCAGTGTGAACTTCTCGTAAAAATTTTATGGGCTGCAGACCGCGTCAAGAGGTGAAGTTATACAGCAACGCTTCACCTTCTGTTTCAAGTGACCTTCAGAAGTCGGCTCTTACTAACCCCAACCTCGATAAATCAACTTTTTCGATAAATCGAACTCGTTAACCCGCCCCCTTGTAAAACCTCAGTACATAGAATCGATTGCCATGAGAAAATGCCCGAAAACACTATGTAAATTGAAGCCAATGGATTTTTAACAGGCCGCCGTGGCCGAGCGGTTCTAGGCGCTTCAGTCTGGAACTGCGCTGCTGCTACGGTCGCAGGTTCGAATCCTGCCTCGGTCTTGGATGTGTGTGACGTCCTTAGGTTACTTAGGTTTAAGTAGTTCTAAGTTCTAGGGGACTGATGATCTCAGACGTTAAGTCCCATTGTGCTTTAGAGCCATTTGAACCATTTGATATTTAACACTTGGTAATTTAACTGTTTCGTCAGTTGTTTGGATAACTGTTACGTCAGTCAGCTCCTTACGTGGCTTCTTTGTTTACTAAACAGGGCGTAACCTACTACAGTACGTTAATGAATTGTAAAAATGTTTTCAAACTAGCACACGTGTTAGATTCTCCAAACATTTCGGATTCCGTCACCCACGCTGTTGACAGTCCTGAAGCAGAAATATCTTACTGCTGAAAGTGCATATACGGATGGAGGATGCGGACTCGGTAGGGTGAGTTCCCGCGTTTTGAAGGATGCTTAAAGAAAGCGCTAAGTCTTTCGCTATTAGTCTACGCACTGAAGCTTTCGCCGCTAATGAGGGTCGCTCACTAACTTGAAAGAAAGACACAACATCGTTTTCGAGAAGATTTTTGGTGAAATTTTCTCTTGGTAAAATTAACTAGGACGCCTGCTTGCTAATTAAGATACAGGCGATATCTTAAATACTGGCGTAACGAAACTTTTTTAAGTTTCTTCCCAAAGGAACTCTGATTTTACGGACTGGAAATGTCATAGATAAAAAGGTAGCAAAGAACGCAGATTCTTGTAGTGAACATGGACGGGCCTCAGCGACTAAAACTTCTTTTGATAGCGAAATTTCCTAATCGCAGATGTTACAATGGTATCAAATCCTTTTTGTGTTTTTTCGGCTCCAGCAGAAAAGGCGTGTATGACAAAAGAATATTGATCAGTGAGCAGTGGTTGAGGCTTGACAAAGACATGAAAATACAGTAGCAAAAAATTCTAGTGTTTCTGGACAATAGCGCTGTTCAAAACAACGCACCGCTTGCGAATACCACTACGAAATCAAAAACGCTTGACAGGGAAATATTCAGAATTTTAAAACTTTAGCGCAAGTAAGATGTGACGTTGGTGTTGCATAGCTTTGAAAGTGGTCAGATGCCCAACGTAAAAGCTCGTACATCGATATGTAGGGCTGACAGTGCGTGGAAAACTGTTACATCGACGATGATTTCGTAGTCTTTCAAGAACTGCGGATTCACCAAGGAGCCGCTGAATCAGCAACAACGATCGGATTGAGGAGAAAGGGACTCTGCTTTCCATGATGCCCAGGGCCTTCTTCCTGACTACAAAGAGAATGTGACATTTGATGACTTCGTACATTTTGACGAACGACTGGAAATCTGCGGTTCCCTGTCTGACGTTGAAATTACGGCTGTTCTAGGTGGCAAGAATGAAGGCGATGACGAAGAACAAGGAGAGGCAGAGCTGATTCAGTTTGTTATTGTAAGAGTGGTAAAGTCATTACTGCAAACATTGTGCATGTACAAGCTTAGAACGTAAGTAGACGATGGTGTATTTTCGGCTTTGGTTACAGCAGTAAACACGCTTCACCAAGCATCCTGTAGGACAGTGAAGCAGAAAAAATTATCTATTCATGTTAATACTGATTGAGCTCAGTGGTTATAGATGTAAACTGCTTGAAGAAACACAGAGACAAGACACTTTTGTGCAGCCACACAAGAAGTAGCTGTTTGATTTCTTCACGGAACGAAGGAGATAAATATCACTGAAGTTTCTTGCATATTTTCGAAAATTTGTACGTTTCTTTGGTTTTGAATGTTAAAATAAAAAATTAATAAAACTCGTAAAAAGTACCTACTACATTTTGATTTCTAGTTCTTACTTTTTGTTTCCGTTAGTAAAGGTGTTAGGGAGACTACATTAATATTTCAAGCTTTTTCTTTTTGTAATTGATAACCTTAGTTAAACTTTTTCTTGGTTTCAGCTTTATCAGACTTTCATTAAATTGAAATGTCAATCGCCGGCCGCGGTGGTCTAGCGGTTCTAGGCGCTCAGTCCGGAACCGCGCGACTGCTACGGTCGCAGGTTCGAATCCTGCCTCGGGTATGGATGTGTGTGATGTCCTTAGGTTAGTTAGGTTTAAGTAGTTCTAAGTTCTAGGGGACTGATGACCGCAGATGTTAAGTCCCATAGTGCTCAGAGCCATTTGAACCATTTTTTGAAATGTCAATCAACTGAACTTTTCCTGAGGTCGTTGAACTTCGAATTGCCGAGAATCTACTAAATGTACTACTATTGGGGCCAAGTAACTAAGGAGACGCACTGCGCCGCGAGAAGTCTCAGATGTCTTGAGACATGTTAGCTAGTGCCGACGCTACAGCCTGAACAAACACCGCAACTACATTTGCTACATTAACAATGCGACAGCGTATGTTGCCGCCATCTTTAGGTGATAACCTGAGGAATGAGCGTGTTGCGACTCCATCACCTGTGAGTGTTATAGAAGCACCACACAGTTTTGCCTGTCAGATTTCTACCTTGGCTTAATGATGAATGAGATGGTGGTTTTTATTGATCTGAATGACTGCATGTATCACCGATGTTTGTAATATGATATAGCCTGAATTGTTTGGTGAGCGTGGAGATGGGCCTTTTGTCTGAAGCATCGAAGTGTTATGTCCCTAACTGATGAACCAGTTGGTGAATTGAAGTGGATGCCTACTCAGAGGTTTTCAGACTACTACTCGATGTAGGTAAAAATGGATGATTCGCCTAGGAGATCACTAGTGTGTGTGTGTGAGTGTGTGTGTGTGTGTGTGTGTGTGTGTGTTTGACGAAGGATCCTGTTCTGCAGTGTTTGTAATTTACTTAGATGTGTGCTTGCTGCCCTTGGACGACACCTTCGAGCCACACAGAATCGTCTTATAGAGTCTTCGATGTGTCTGTGTTGATAGCCTCTTCCCCCCCCCTCCCCCTACCCTCCCCCCCTTCCCAATTAAGGAGCGGATGCATCAACAGTAAGCAGTGCAAGCATTACATCAAGCCCTATTTAACTGTTTAGCGAATGTTAGGCGGCTATCCAACTGAAGGCTTAGATAAGGTAGCTGCTCCACCGTAGATTTCCATCGGCTACATAAATCTGACGATCTGGAGGAGGGGTTAATTTATTTGTGAACGTAATTGCAATGCTTTTGTCTGAATTCTTTTTTATATTTTCATTTTCCAGACATTGCACCAATTGGCGCATGCGTCCAGATGTTCCTGCCGAGTCCTAGCTTTAAAGGTAAGTGTGCTGCTGCTTCTATATACTGTGTAAGTAGGCTGTTTTGGTTTTTATGTTGGTAACGTCACCTAGTGCTCTGTATGAAAATCACTGGCTGTGCTGTGTGCAGTCTGTGGCTGGTTGGCATTGTTGGAATATTCGCCATTGTAGTGTTGGGCAGCTGGATGTGAACAGCGCGTAGCGTTGCGCAGTTGGAGGTGGATGTGGGGAGAGAAATGGCGGAGTTTTGAGAGCGGATGATCTGGACGTGTGTCCATCAGAGACAGTAAATTTGTAAGACTGGATGTCATGAACTGATAATTAATGACTTTTGTACACTATTAACGTAAATACATTGTTTGTTCTCTATCAAAATCTTTCATTTGCTGACTGTGCCTATCAGTAGTTAGTGCCTTCAGTAGTTAGAATCTTTTATTTAGCTGGCAGTATTGGCGCTCGCTGTATTGCAGTAGTCCGAGTAACGAAGATTTTGTGAGGTAAGTGATTCATGAAAGGTATAGGTTATTGTTAGTCAAGGCCATTCTTTTGTAGGGATTATTAAAAGTCAGATTGAGTAAACAGCGAAATGTCTGAGTACGTTCAGTTTGCTCAGCTGTTTGAAAATCAAATAACGTTACAGGTTTATCAGCACAGTCATTCATAAATTTTTCTAAGGGGACGTTTCAACTGCTGTGTTATCTTTATACATTGCAAATTTCATTAATCGCCAACAAAAAATTTGCGGCATCTAACAGAACACTGCAGCCTCACTGAGAACGCTTCACTCCTGCTGATAACGAGTCCTGGAGTGTCTAACGGGACAGTTTATAAATTAAGCCCTTATACCAGCCTCTGTCGAATGTTTTAACGGTGTCGAGAAAGACTCATCCTGTGCTGTTTTTCCCATCACTCACCCTGTAAATGTTTTCAACCGGACATAGGAATTTGTGGGTAGTGTTGTGCTCTGCAGTGGCGCACTAAAGGCGGGCGGATTGGGCAGCCCGCTCCGGGCCTCGAGATTTGGAGGCCACTCAGCGCCAGACAGTTTTAATCAAATCCCAAGCAAGACCAAAGTACGTGCAGTAAATCACAAGGTGTTTGGAGCTCGAGGCTCCATACTTGTACAAAGTATGAACATGCAGGGTGGCGCACGAAATGTGTTACCATTTTGTTTTTGAATATAAACTATATTGTCAATACAATCTGAAAGGAATATATACTACAATGAAGAGCCGTCCATGGAGATTTGTTCTAACTCAGCACATGCTCAATATGTCCACCATTTTGTTTCCTAACTTCCTTCAAACGAACACTGAAGTTAGTGATTACCCTACGGCACATGTCTTACGTAATTTCACTGCAAGCTTGAAGAATAAGTCTTCTGAGCTCCATTAAATCACGTGGACGTTTCGGGAAAATTTTTTCCTTTAGGTACCCCCAAAGAAAAAAGTCACATGAATTGAGGTCTGAACTATTGGGGGGCCAATTTTGTCCGTCATTGAAGCGATCGTTAAACCTGAGTGAAATAATCGGCATGTCGAAATGCTCGTGTAAAAACTCCAACACAGTGTTTGCAGTATGTGGCCTTGCTCCATCTTGCATGAACCACTGCGTGTTGAAGGGCAAGTCAGTAGCAAGAAGCTGTGGAATGAAGCTATTGCGAAGCATGGTCAAATAACGCTCGCTGTTCACAGTTTCTTCAAAGAAAAAGGCTCCAGTAAGTCCGTGACTGGAAACTGCTACCCACGCTGTACTCCTCGGAGCATAATGTTGTCGTTCATGAAGCACTTATGGGTCTTCACTGCCCCAAAAGCGTACATTTTGTTTGTTAACCACACCGTCTAAATGAAAACGCGCCTCGTCTGAAAATCAAACGTTGTTGAGAGTTTCTTCCCTATCCTCCGCCCACTGAGCAAACAGTAGTCTCTGCTGTTTGTGTTCTTCAGTGAGCTTCTGTGCACAGGTCATCTTGTATGGGTACATATGGAGGTCACTTTTAAGAACGCGTTGAACAGAGCGTCTGGATATTCCCAGTTGCATTGCTGCCTTTCTACACGATTTCCCGGGTCTTCTCTGTACAGCAACTCGTACCGCTTCAGTATTCTCCGGCGAACAAACAGGCTTAGGCCGAGGTCGCTTCGCTTCCAATACCGTTCCTTCCTGTACAAATTTATCGCACAACCTGTGGATGGTCATCTTGCAAGGGACCCATCGTGTGTTAAAATGTTGTCGAAAACGCCTCTGAGTCACAACAAGGCTTTTCGTTTCATGAAAAACTAACACAATTGCCGATCGTTGCTGTGTCGTCAGTCTTCCATTGCCAGCCATTGCTGCTTACTAGTCTCCTAGCGGCATTATCGTGAATTATACGTAATTTCGTAACTCATTTGTTTTTCCAAGCACAGTTGGCACTGTTGTAGAAATCCCAGCGGGATATCTAATGTGCGTCGTAAATTGTGAAAGAAACAATTGGTAACACATTTCGTGCGCCACCCTATAGGTACCAGTTTATCTGTTATTAGACTGTGGCAATTATCAATGAGATATTCACAAATTTTAGATCTTTTGTAATACGTTGCATGAAACTTTATAACTGTTGTATGCTAGACGCAATTATTCTGCATGAAACGATTTCTGATACCTAAATCAGTCCTAAAGCTCTGGGCAGTCTGTAATCACAGTGCATAAGCGACGTTTTTATAGTCAATAATAGGTGTAAAGTTTGCTGTATTCCCGCGGCAAGGAAGTGTGTCAAAGTTAAGTAAATCTCTTGTTCATTTATGTAATAAAGTGAACTAATATTTCATGTGTTCTGATTTGATGTGCTGCCTCACCGAGCAACCAAAGAACCGGCAGTTGTGGCTGAATGAAAGTAGTTTGTCTTGGTCACAAGTCATATACACGGTAATGAGTCAGAGTGGTATCATTAACTGTACACTGAAAGATCATGTAGGCTATTCGTCTGGCAGAAACGTCCAAATTATCGTCGGTTCCACGTGGAAGCCTACGATAACTTTTATTTCTTGCAGCACAGACTCCTTATCAAACACGTAAATTTGTACCAAATTTTCCAATGCAACAGCCAGAGCGTCCTCGAAAGCCCCAAGCATAGATTTTGTTTCAATAATTTGGAACATTTTGGTGATTTCCTATATGACCGTGTATCGTTGTGACAATTCTTGTATAAACTAGTCTATGCATTCAAATATTGATCGGTGAACTACTTCTAGAATCGATAATATAACATCATGAGCTAGTTCACTTGACATGTTTTATTTACCCTCCTTCTTCGTTCGTCGGTCAATGTTATTGTGCATATCATTGCATTTTTCAGTGTCAAAAGTAACGGCATTGTCTATAATTGTAGTTCGTTTGGTCACTAAAGGCTCATTCAGGGTTTTTAATTTGGTGAGGCCTTTAATTTCCGTGTTTCTAAATGTGATGGATTTTCAGGCGATGAGTCACGCTTTGACATCTTCGGATTCAACTACCAAAAGTGATAGAGGACAGAAATAAATTATTTTTTGCTGGTATCGCCCTTAGAGGCAAATAATCGGTAGAAGAAAACGGTACAGTTTCTTTGTTACTGGTGAATATAGCATCCATTTCCTTAAATATTTAGTCTCGTTCAAATGCGGGTAAAACCAAGACGAAGTTAAACAACGATGTGTTCCTTTATTGTGTTCAGCTGTTCTTTCTATAGATCCAAAAGGTCTCTCCTTGTTCTGATACATTCCATTCTTCTTATCAGTTATCGCATTTCTGATATGCTCTGGACCAGGTATTTAATGAAGAGGAATCGAAGTTGATGCATCAGAAGTATGTTCATTCGCAGTAATTTTCTTATCAATACTCTCTCTGTCATCTTTTTCTTCACTGTCATTTACGGTACAATCTTCATTGAAATCATATGCGGTAAGCTTTTCACCTGTGTTTGTAGTCTCAACAGCCGGCCGACGTGGCCTTGCGGTTAAAGGCGCTGCAGTCTGGAACCGCGAGACCGCTACGGTCGCAGGTTCGAATCCTGCCTCGGGCATGGATGTTTGTGATGTCCTTAGGTTAGTTAGGTTTAACTAGTTCTAAGTTCTAGGGGACTAATGACCTCAGCAGTTGAGTCCCATAGTGCTCAGAGCCATTTGAACCATTTTTTTTTTATGGAAGGATTATTTTTATTTTACTGTTTGATAAATCATTATTTGTTAAACATCATGATTCTGCAATTTGTAACACATTTCGATGTTACAACAAGCGATGTGTGCTGTAAAACAGTGTAAAGTAAGAATCTAATGTTTGCAAAGGATTATAGTTCTTTTAAGTGTTCAGGTATTTCTGATCCTGACAGTATACACTAGAAAATTTCGAGATAATAATAACCTAATCAGAAATGCAGGTTCTAACCTTTTTGGGCTATACTTAGATGTCAGATAATACAGTCACTGTTCAAACGCTCTTAACACGCCTCAACAAAAATAATAGAAAAATTACATTAATTAAGTAGTATATCTAATCGATCTTAAGAAAAATGCAATGAAATGAAATTAACACGAAACCTAAGATATTCTAGAGGCGCATCGGCGAACAAACTGCTTGGGTTTTCAGCGGTCTGGCGGGTATTCCCCAAGAGTTTAAAATGGAAGTGGAAGGGAAGTAACGCAGCGGCTGCAATTTTCATTTGGTCTCCTAACAAGTTACGACATAATTTTACGACAATATGGTTCAGACTGATTGTCCTCGTTGCTATTCTTTAATAGATATGTTATCTCGTTTACGAAAGAAATCGTCACATAATTTCGGATCCATTATGTGTGTTTCGCGTGGAAGCCGCCATAGAGTGACCGGGGTGCACGTCTTTAAGGCGCTAACTGCTA
This sequence comes from Schistocerca serialis cubense, assembly GCF_023864345.2. Classification (NCBI taxonomy): domain Eukaryota; kingdom Metazoa; phylum Arthropoda; class Insecta; order Orthoptera; family Acrididae; genus Schistocerca; species Schistocerca serialis. The sequence goes on along the minus strand of NC_064646.1, from coordinate 79,713,481 downwards.
CTAGATAAAGATTTACGTAATACTGGTTTACTCAGCAGCGTAAAAGATACAAAACAGTTTTCTATTGATAGTTCCGGCGTATAACGCGTGCATGTCTCTAGTGTTGACCTTGATGTCAACAGTTGGTAAAGAACTTTACTTAAAACGACATGACTCTACACTACGTGATCAAAAGTATACGGACACTCCCAAAACCATACGTTTGTCGTATTAGCTGCATTGTGCTCCCACCTACTGCCAGGTACTCCATATCTGCGACCTCAGTAGTCACTAGACATCGTGAGACAGCAGAATGGGGCGCTCCGCGGAACTCACGGACTTCGAACGTAGTCAGGTGACTGGGTGTCACTTGTGTCATACGTCTGTACGCGAGATTTCCACTCCTAAACATCCCTAGGTCCACTGTTCCCGATGTGATAATTAAATGGAAACGTGAAGGGACACATACAGCACAGGCCGACATTGTCTGTTGACTGAGACCGCCGACAGTTGAAGAGGGTCGTAATGTGTAACAGGCAGACATCTATCCACACCACCAGACAGGAATTACAAACTGCATCAGGATCCACTGCAAGTACTGTGGAAGTTAGGCGAGAGGTGAGAAAACTTGGGTTTCATGGTCGAGCGGCTGCTCATAAGCCACACCCCACGCAGGTAAATGCCAAACGACGCCTTGCTTGGTGTAAGGAGCGTAAAAATTGGACGACTGAACAGTAGAAAAAAGTTGTGTGGAGTGACGAATTACGGTACACAATGTACCGATCCGATGGCGGGGTGTGAGTATGGCGAGTGCCCGGTGAACATCATCTACCAGCATGTTTAGTGCCAACAGTAAAATTCTGAGGCGGTGGTGTTATATTGTGGTCAAGTTTTTCATGGAGGGAGCTTGCAGCCCTTCTTGTTTTGCGTGGCACTATCACAGCACAGGCCTACATTAATGTTTTAAGCACCTTCTTGCGTACCACTGTTGAAGAGCAATTCGGGGATGACGTTGAATCTTTCAACACGATCGAGCACCGGTTCATAATGCACGGCCTTTGGCGGAGTGGTTACACGACAATAACATTCCTGTAATGGACTGATCTGGACGGAGACCTGACCTGAATCTTATAGAACACGTTTGGGCTGTTTTGGAACGCCGACTTCGTGCCAGGCCTCACCGACCGACATCGATGCCTCTCCTCAGTGCAGCACTCCGTGAAGAATGGGCTGCCATTCTCCAAGAAACATTCCAGCACCTGATTGAATGTATGCCTGCGAGAGTGGAAGCTGTCATCAAGACTAAGGGTGGGCCAAAATCATATTGAATTTCAGCATTACCGATGGTGGGCGCTACGAACTTGCAAGTCACTTTCAACCAGGTGTCCGGATACTTTTGATCAAACAGTGTAGTTCATCTTGTTGAATTTTCATATTTGTGAAATAAACTATATAATAATTATATATAACCACTGAAAAAGTAATTTTTAAATGTAAGAATTAATAAATCGCTGGTAAGCTCTTCACTCCACTTACGCCCGTATATTTAAACGGTACTTATAGTATATGTGTATAGTGCATCAAGAAATTTACGACGAGCTTGCACCAAGAAATAAAAGGTATCGTAGGCATCTACGTGCAACCGATACGAATGTGGATGTTTCTGCTAGATGGACAGCCCACAAAATCTTTCAATTTATAATTAAATGGTACCACCCTAACTCATTATCGTGTGTATCAGCCTTTGTGACCAGGCGAAAGTATCTCCATCCAGCCTCAACTGTAGTTTCTTTGATTGCTGGGTGAGGCGGCACATTAAACTACAACACATGAAATATTGGTTCACTTAATTACATAAATGAGTAAAAGAAGATTTACTTAACTTTGACACAATTCTCTGCCACAAGAATACTTGATAATATACTCGTGTTATTGACTATTGAAGCATTTCTTGAGGCACAGATTAACAAACTGTTCTCCTGCAGCACAATGTTCCACATTTAAATGAACAAGTCCACCAGAAACTTTAACCATCACGTTGGTCGAAGCTGGGTTCAGCTGAAGTGGTCTTCAGGTGAGGTCACAATCTGTGGCAGAGCCCTTGGTGGCTTAGCGCTATAACGACCACAGTGTGAGGGCGCTGTTATGTGGAGAGGGCGGTTTTCAGGATCATCTCCCATACGTCACTGCCTATTGCAGCGAGCCCTAGCTAATGTCTGTGATACTGATTCGCATTGCCAACATGGGTGTGGCAACGCCGTCTTTGTGAGATGACCCGTCACTTATGATCCAGCACTTCTTGACCATCTGTATTTCAGTCGCATCATCCAGAAAGAGTTTTTCCTGAACAGAAACTAATAAAAAATTATCTTCTCTCTATGATGAATTGACAACGACTAGCCAGTCTATCGACTTTGTCAATCGAAAGAAAAATTTCAAATGAATATAATTTGAACGACCTTATTGAGAATTTCAGTAAAATAATGGCACGAAAACATGAACATTAATAATATCATTAATAACTACCATGTCGTGTTGAGGTTACGAAACTAACTGATATTATAACTGTACAAGCTCTGTTTCCAGACATATACAATAAACGATAACTTTCTTATTGTATTCTTTATTATTTTTTTCACTTTACCTGGTAGCTGCTGCGCTGAATGCTGATCCGTAGATTTTATATATTAATGTGTGTATATTATTTAGAGTGCCCATATTATAAATACTTGACTTTTTTCAGCTACTACATCTGTATTACTGATTTTTTACAAAACGTACTCTACTAATACATTAATTTCCGAGCAGACCGGAGGCCTCGTTTTAGTTTCGCCGTCCCAGGCCTCCGACGGGTTTAGTCCTCAGTTAGTGCTCTGTAAGGAAGCCAAATTGCTGATAAGTGATTTTGTTGTTTGGTGAGGGCTCTGTGGATAAAAAAACTCCAGTACGACACTTCCACAGCAGATTGGTAGTATGGCATAGGGGTTTCAGATTGGGAAGTTTGGGAGGGGTTACCAATTTCAGCATTTGCTGAAACCGAGAAGAATTTGAATACTTGACGAAACCAAGATACAGCAGATATTTTTAGTTTATTTACGTCCATCCCAGACAAATATTGTGAAAGAGTGGTGCATGTATCAGTACGGCGTTGTCGATCACCGTTGTACTGGTAAGTGATTTTTTAATTTATTTTTCGTTCAGTACTACTGTAGACAGAGAAGCTTTTCAAGTTTTGACCCATTGAAGAGAAATGTTCTCTTCGTCCTACATTCCAGGTGAGCCGATGGTGCAACAGGGTTTTTGGGAGGGTATTTTCAGTCCCAGAATTTGCCCTGCAAACTAGGGAAACTTCAGAAAACCTTGTTCGGAATCAGGTTCTTAAAAGTATTTTCTGTTGATTTTTGAATCGTTGTGCACAAGACCAAACTATGAGTACCTAATGTGTGTATGTGTATCTGTTCTTGACTGTAAGACAGTACAATCTGTTCCTCAAACTTACAACTGGCATGTTATAAATCAATTTAATGGCTGAAAATGCGAGTTTTATCAGTCAAAACATCATAATACGCATCAGAACACGGACAATCTGTCGACACTGCAACTTTCTCAAACTCTAAGATACGTTTGGGACACCAAGAAACTCTTCTTTAGAAATTGCCACGGATTCCAAAAGTCCCGACCGTGTGAAACTCGGCTTGCTGTATTTGTCCACGACATCAAGAGAACTGTACCTGGCAGACTCCAGGTCAATAGCGTGCTTCATAACTTCTGCAAACCATTCAGTGTGGTATCACAGAGTCATCACAGAACAACATTCAAGCGAACGGAACCCTGCAATGCGACTGTGCAGATGACTTCCTAGTTAAGTGAAGTCAGTTAGTTTTTCGTACTGGAAAAAATCCCACTGTCAGAAGTGATATCACGTCTGGCGAACCATAAAATAACGTGTCGTGACTAAAGTATGTGTAAAAGATTTACCAGACAACTTTTGTATCACTCTGTGGTTGCTCACTGACGACACAGTTTTACTCAGGGACAGCACAAGGTTAGAAAACTGTTTTGAAATGTAGAAGGACTTGAAAACCGAGCGCGCTTGTTGTTAATATTGACAGTTTACCCTAATCATAAACAGATAGAAAGTAAAATACTTAAGAAGACAGAAAGGTTTTATATCGTTTGCCTATTTGCTATCAAGTACGCCGGATTTCTTGTTACTATTACTTTCTTGGAGATGTGGTCCGTCTACGCAACTAAATAAATTGCCGATATCTACGATTGTCTCGAAGGAATAGTATAAGCTGGAACGATCACATAGATGCAATCGTGGGGATTGGAACTGACATACCGAGAGTTTTCCGACGAATCCCAAAGAAGATTAATTCACTCATGATGATTCCTACGGAAGACTAGTTCACAAACGTCGAATCCTAAGGAAGAGTAATTCACCAATGACAAATTCTAAGTAAGAGCAACCTACCGACTAATCCTAAGGAAGGGTAATTACCCTATGAAGAACCCGAGGGGAGAATAATTAACCCACTGCTAATGTTAAGGAAATCATCTATGACGAACCCTAGGGAGGAGTAGTTGACTCGTGACGAATCCTGAGATATTTAAGGAATTCTTGTATTCTACACCGGGAAAAAAATGTGCTGTACTCAAAATATCAGAAAAAATCGAAATTTACGTTAACGAAAAAAAAGATGCACGATCACATTGGATCAGGGGTGTCCTAACCGCGGCCAGCGGGTCACGTGAGGCTCAAAGCAAGTATCAAGGCGGCGCAATGAGTGAGCATCTGTCGTACGACCGCTAAAGAACATTCTATGCAATTCCGTTTATGTAAAGTTACAATAAATTGAATATTTTCAATTCGAAACGCCCGCCACACTATGCAATTCTCTCATTGGTCCATCCCGTTGCTAACATTGCCACCCGTGCTATACGTGAACCCCAGTGTCTCATTCTTATAACGGAGCAAACCTTCAGACGCACCAGTCTGTTATCTTACGGCTACCTCAATTGCAATTCCGAAACTAGGGATTTAGAGACGTATAATGAAATAAATTTATAGAAATACAAAAAAATTCTGTGTTATTTATTTACATTTGTGGAACTGAATCATCGCCAATACCAGGAATTCTTCATTAGTCTGGACGCTGAGTATGGTGATATCGTATATTTTACAGAAGTAAGAGGGCTCAGGTTTTATACCATAATTAATTAAATCAAATCGTTCATGATACCAAAAGCAAAATCGGTGCCAAAACCTGACGGTGCCAACTGCTTGGCAGGTTTAGGATTTTTGATAGATGTGACAGTCCATTCAGTTGACTTAAGCCGGCATCATCAAGATAGACTAAATACGCAGCCATAATTGTTAATTTTGTGCAAGAATTAGACACTCTGTTCCGTTCATGATACCAAAAGCAAAATCGGTGCCAAAACCTGACGGTGCCAACTGCTTGGCAGGTTTAGGATTTTTGATAGATGTGACAGTCCATTCAGTTGACTTAAGCCGGCATCATCAAGATAGAAAACTAGTAATCAGTTCAATGTTTCAACAGTAGACGCGTTTCAAATGCAACTGAAATTATGGCGAGCACAAATAAATTCAAACAATTTTTTTTTCATTTGAAGACGTTGGCCCTACACAATTCTAAAGAAGGGACTAAATACGCAGCCATAATTGTTAATTTTGTGCAAGAATTAGACACTCTGTTTCTGGATATTCCAAATCCTTCAAGAGCTTTCCCACAAACAATTCGGAGCATTACTTTTCAGCACGCCCTCGTACTTTCAGAGTCATCGTATTTCAATCCCATCTTCGCACTACTATCTACTTTCTAACATTTTTATTCATGTTATCGTACATTTTTATATTTTAAACTTTCAAGCTTATTTCAGACCGATTAAACTTTCACACAACCTCGTGCATTATAAGTCATCACATTACGCTCCGCGGTTGCGATATGATACACAGATTTTCATATAATACATTTATTATCCGATTCTAAAAATACCCCCTTCGAGCCAATTTTAAATTGATTCTACGCTTTTCACTTTATCTTTACTATATGATTACATTGTCTTATCAGGTGCGAAACGAAGTGATCCGTGATTTTTATCAGATTAAAATAAAAGTATTAAAATAACAATTTTGTAAATGCAATAATATGGTATACTTTAGAGATGTAGGAAAATCACTTCTGCTCAATACACACTCGCTGTTCTGCTTCTTTTGTATGTTGACCACCCGCCTACGTGCCGCTGCTCTATCTGTTGTGTAAGATTTTCGCTTTCTCGCACATTGAGTAAGTCGTCTTTTTTGTGTAAAGTTATTTATAAGTGTTTTGGTATATTTTTAAATTTTAGACGTTATGACGGCCGTGTAGCCGAAACTTGTTATTGGTTTCAATAAAGTAATATAATTTAATCAGTTACGAAGGTCTCCTGTGTCCTCCGAAATTTCGAGTGGCGTCACTTCGCGTTGGTACAATATGATCAAAGTGACAAACGCCACCGATATATCCTAAGCTGGAGTTCATCGCCACGAGAATTGCCCAGAAAGTAAGGCACAGAATTTTTTTCTTCAACAATTCTTCATTGATCATAATGACAATTGCACGCACGAAAGAATGGTGTTTCATCTACACAACCCATTTTTCCACGAACCTCCATCCCGTTCTATGGCCTTACTCCAGCGCGAAACAAGGGCGTGTATGCCCTGTCGGTGCCAATCCTTGCCCTGGTGGCGGAGCCAGTGCATCACCGTGTGAATCACCTCCTCATCGTCCTCAAAATGTCTTATACGAATGGCATCCCTTAATGGCCCAAACAAGTAGAAGTCCGAGGAGGCTAGGTCAGGTGTGTCAGGTGTGACGGTGACCCCGACCGCTGCCTTCTGATGACCTCACCAAAATGGCTCTGAGCACTATAGGACTTAACATCTGAGGTCGTCAGTCCCCGAGAACTTAGAACTACTTAAACCTAACTAACCTAACGACATCACACACATCCATGCCCGAGGCAGGATTCGAACCTGCGACCGTAGCGGTCGCGCGGTTCCAGACTGAAGCGCATAGAACCGCTCGGCCACTCCGGCCGGCGATGACCTCACCCTCCGTGCCCAGCGACTAACTACATTTCTGTCGGCAGCGCATGCTCCACAGACTTTGCACGAACGTTTATGAATGTTCATAGTTTCTCTCTGCAGTGAGAAATTAAATGACGGCACACTGCTTGTAACGTAAGTCACCTGCAGACGCCGTTTTGAAGCTGCCCTGCAGCTACGCTATCGCAAGTGGCGGAAACTTGGTGCACTCACTCTGGAGACTTCAGATAATACATACGCAACGTTTCGCATTTGTAGCATTGTTTTCGGCTGAGAAAAGAAAAGGCGGTGCATTACTTTCTGGGAAACCCTTTATCTGAACGAATCACGCAATACACGGCTGCTTTAGAAAATCCTCTAAACAAAACTGCTCCTCAGATCAGGATGACGCCTGGTTGCGCAACACGTGGGAAAAACGTCACTGTTATTACCGCCATCACCACGTCAGACTGAGATGTTTTCAGCTTGCTCTTACCCTTGCAGTTTGAATAAATTCTACTTCTTAAAACGTTGTGGAGCACCCACTGAAACGGCCAGTATTTTCGATTTCCACAGCACAGTAACAGTGATACTGAGCGGTAAGCGGGTCCACCTGCCGCGGCGGTCGCCGCCGCGCGCCGCACATACCAGACCGGGCGGGAGTCCCACGGCGCCGCAGCCAGCGTCCGGTGGACAAGGCGCAGCCGATAGCGCCTGGCCCGGTCAGCGCCGCTCACCAGTTTGTTATCAGCGTCGGCCGCCGTCCGCCACGGCGTCGTTTTACACCCGCCGCGGGCGCAGCCCATCGGCGGAGCACGCAAATTGCCCGTGGCGCGTCCCGTACTCCCACGTGTCAGCTACGTGGCGTCCAGCCGGTGCCCGTGTGCCAAGAGTGACCAGTGTTGCCGGCTCAGAAATGGGATTGAAACATTTAAAACAAGTTTGTGGTCTTCGACACAGATACCAGCGAACACATCGACACCTGTCTCCACAAGCTAGAAAACGGTCACTGGCCAAAGTTTTCCTCGTTCCTGTTCCATCACGTATAGTGAGCGATAGGATTATCGCCACCTCTTTGTCTACGCTCATCATCATCATCATCATCATCAACAGTATGCAGCCCCTGGCTGCGTCTACTCGGAACGTAAGCGCCTCCTTCTTATCTTATCCCCTCACCATGTTCCCGTCCGCCCCCGGTAACTGAATGGTCAGCACGACAGCATGTCAATCCTAAGGGCTCGGGTTCGATTCCCGGCTGGGTCGGAGATTTTCTCCGCTCAGGAACTGGGTGTTGTGTTGTCCTAATCATCATCATTTCTTATCCATCGACGCGCAAGTCGCCGAAGTGGCGTCAAGTTCCGGCCGGGGTGGCCGAGCGGTTCCAGGCGCTACAGTCTGGAACCGCGCGACCGCTACTACGGTCGCAGGTTCGAATCCTGCCTCGGGCATGGATGTGTGTGATGTCCTTAGGTTAGTTAGGTTTAAGTAGTTCCAAGTTCTAGGGGACTGATGACCTCAGAAGTTAAGTCCCATACGGCTCAGACCCATTTCAACCATTTTTGGCGTCAAATCGTAAGACTTGCACCCGGCGAACGCTTCCCGTCGGGAGGCCCTAGTCACAAGACATTTACATTTTTATTTACCATGTTCCCTTCTCCACTTTGTCCTTTTCTTCTACTCTTTCTTTCACACATTCCGCCCGCCCCGATAGCTGAGTGGTCAGCGTGACGGATTGCCGGCCTACGGGCCCGGGTTCGGTTCCCGGCTGGGTCGGGGGTTTTCTCCGCTTAGGGACTGGGTGTTCTGTTGTCCTAATCGTCATCATTTCATCCCCATCGACGCGCAGATCGAATGTGGCGTCGAATGAAATAAGACCTGCTCCAAGGCGGCCGGACCTGTTCCGCAAGGGGCCTCCCGGCCAATGACGCCAAACGCTCATTTCCATTTTTTCACACATTCCGACGATCGATCTTTCTCTCGCTGTTGTCATTTCACTAACTTGTCTTTGTATCCTGCCAATTCCCGTCCTTTAACACGTCCATAGCGTCTCAATCTACGAGGGTTGAACAGAAAGTAATGCACCGCATTTTGTTTCTCAGCCGAAAACAATGGTACGAATGTGAAACGTAACGTGTGTATTATTTGAAGTCTCCTGAGGGAGCGCGCAAAGTTTCCGTCACTTCCGACAGATAGCGTAGCTGCAGGACAGTTTCAAAATGCCGTCTGTAGATGATGTACGTTACAAGCAACGTGCCGTCATTGAATTTCTCACTGCAGAGAAAGAAACTGTGGGGAATAGTCAAAGTCTATGGACCTGTGCAAAGTCTGTGGAGCATCTGCTGTCGACAGAAGTACACTTCATCGCTGGGTACGGAGGATGAGGTCATCAGAAGCTCCACGATTTGCAGCGGTCGGGGAGACCATCCGCGGCTGCCGCACCTGACATGTTGCAGTGAGCTGATGTTGTCATTCGCGAGGACAGACGCATTATGACCCGGCAGCTGGCGCTGCATCTGTCAATCAGCAAAGGAAGTGTGGATGCAGTTATCCGCAGTCTTGGATATTCAAAAGTGTGTGCAAGGTGGGTCGCACGGTGTCTAACAGTGGATCACAAATCCCACGGAAAAAAACCTTTGTCTTGATTTGTTGCAACGTTTTGAAGCTGAGGCGGAGGCCTTCTGGTCCCGGATTGTGACAGGTGATGAAACCTGGGTTCACCGTTTTGCACCTGAAATTAAACGAGAGTCGATGGAACGGCGCCATTCCTACTCCCCACAGAAGAAAAAATTCAAAGCAACTGCGTCCGCCGGTAAGGTCATGATCACTGTGTTCCGTGGCTGTGAAGATGTGATCCTCTCTGGTGTGAGGTCAAAAGGCGGTACCTATGGGACATACACGCCCTTGTTTCGCGCTGGAGTAACGCCATAGAACGGGATGGAGATTACGTGGAAAAATAGGGTGTGCAGATAAAACACCATTCTTTCGTGTGTGTAAACCTCATTATATTCAATGAAGAATTGTTTAAAAAAATGCGGGGCATTACTTTCTGGGCAACCCTCGTATCATGTTTTTTCTACTGTCTCTCGTACGGACTGCTCTCTCACTATTTCTCTCACCGTCCCATTCCTCACTCTGTTCATTTTTGTGATTCCTGTCCTGCTTCTTTGAAATTTCATCTCGCAAGCCTGTATATTGTTCACCTCGTTTTTTTCATTGCCCACGTTTCCGATTTATATATGAGTATTGGAGCACAATATGCACGGTTTAACAGATGCTTGCTTTTTAGTGGCACAACCTGGCTGCAGGTAAGGCTTCTTACGTTCTGCAGGAATCCATGTGGTTGCCTTACCCTCTTACTATCCCTATCACTCCTTCCGTTGTCCTCTATTACGCTTCCAACACACTTTTGTCTTTCTACGTACTTTCTTTAATACTTGACCCCTAGCATTTACGGTAGCCTGCTGGAAAGTAATATCTCCGAGGTTTTTTGTGAAAACTCTTAAAGATTTTTAAATAAAACAAACGTAATTAACATTGTACAGCTTTATTTTTCACGTCTACATATTCGCAGCACTCTGCCCCATCCTCTTTTCATCTGTTTCCTGAACTTAAAGAACACTTTCGAGGCTTTGCTTTGTTAGTGATGAAGCGGTGCAAGCAAAGGTGAGGTTGTGGCGCCGTCGACAAAGTTACACATTCTACTGCGACGGTATCAACAATCTGATCTCTCGTTAAGAGAAAAGTGTTCGTCGTCAACGTGACTATGTTTAGAGATAAATATGTAGACATGAAGACTAAAGATATATATTTGTTAATAAACTTTATTTTATTTATATTTTTAGCAGCTTTCACATAAAAAATTCGGAGACATTACTTTTCAACACGTCCTCGTACGTGCGTTGCTAGTCTCACCTTATTCCTCTTCACCACCATTACTTCACACTTCTTTGAATTAAATTGCAATCAACACTGTCCCACCTCCCCCTCACATACATTTAGCCCTTCTTGTACCCCTCCTTCTCCATTTCGTCAAACACTTATATCATCTGGAAACGCCATTAATTTCGTATTTTCATCTCCAATTCGTGCTGCCACTTCTACTATTGTTTCATCCAAATCGGTGATGAGGAGTAGAGGGGATTATGGACTCTCTTGCTTCAGCCCATTTTCCAATTGGTTATGAGATACGGTACGTTTCGCAAAAAGTCGGATTATAAAAAATATATCTTTATGGTAAGGTAAATGGATGATCATGGGCATGCTAAAGGACATAACAATGATATTAAAATTTATCAATGGCCAAGTCATAATTCATCACGCATGTTCTTTAAAAAAGTTGCATGATAAATTTTGTACACTGCTAAGAAGCAAAAGAAAAGAGCCGTCGAAACACTTCAAAACATAGCTTTCTTTGCTCGACAAAATACACAGAATATCAAGAAAATTATTCCATTTTTGGGAGGTGCTACTATGCACCAAAGCAAGAAGAAATCTCTATTAAAAATATGCTCCAAAATGCATACCTTAACAGCTATGTGCGCTTGTCCGTCTTCACCACTGCGAAACACATCTTTTCTACTGGACAAGTCCCACATCTCGTAAGGTATGCATTTTGGAGCAAATGTTTACTGGAAATTTTTATATTGTTTTGTTCCACACCACAACTTCTCAAAATATGGAATTCTTTCTTTTAACTCCTTGTACACACACACATACACAAAACAATATTTAGAAGGCGACAGACAGTATCTTTTTATACTGTATTATTCATTGCGTTTTGTTTCCTTTCTCGCTACCGAACAACGTAAAAAAACTGCATTTTCTTCTTCAGTAGAGCTGGCTTTCTTATTGTTTAATGGCTTTCAAAGAAAATTATTTCAGCTATTTATATTCTTACTTCTGCAAAGTGTAGTGTTTTACTTTGTCAATCTCAGTCATGTTGTGCTCTGGCATATTTAGCATACTTTGTGAAAAAACACTTCCAGAAGGAATATCCATCTCACGAATCTCGGCCTGCCGTCACAGCTTCACTCTTAACTCTCTGCTATTACCCTACTTTAGCAGAGAAGTCTCTGCCCACCTCGCTGGAAGAAAGAATATTGAACATAATCGCCTTAGTATCAGCATAGGGGAACTTTTCCCACATGATCTTCCCGTCTGCAGCGGGGATGGGCGCTGATCTGATACTTCCTGATTTATTAAAACTGTCTGCCCGGTCAGAACTCGATGCTGTAGCCTGTTTTGATGAAACTTCCAAAGTTTCAAAGCAGCGTAAACTTCGCTTCAGAGCGAATCATTCTGGAAACAATCCCATAAGTTGAGGCTAAACAAGTTCTGGGAGGCCTTTCTTCCAGGAGTTCTAGTCCCGAGAAGTATGCTGGACAGGGTCTGTGAATTCTGGAGAGTAAGAGAGAGTTGCTAACAAGAGTGGAGCTGTGAAAATGGGGCGAGAGTCGTGCCTGGATAGCTCAGTCGATAAAAGCATCTCCCGAGATCGAGTCCGGGTCGGTTTTAGTCCGCCAGGAAATTTCCTTGACTCTGCTGTTCTTCGACGACGTTTCCAGAACCGCAGGGAGGGAAGTTCATGGCCCGGCGATAGTTCACACTTCAGAAGCGGCACTCAGGAACGACCGACGAGGCGCGACTCCTGCGAGATGCTATCTGAGTGCTACACGACTATAATAAGCCATCAACTCGGCGTTGCGTCGTTTCAGACATCAGCAGTATCTCTTTGCCCATCTATGTAACTTTCCCTCAATTATCGCTTTTAAAAAAGAACTTTCGCATCCTGTTGCGACGTTGCGCCAGATTTATGTCCGGAGAACGTTACGGGCTGATACTGGACCTAATGGGAACACAACAACTTAATATCACTGGGCAATCCACATTCAACGAGAAGGCATCAACGTAAAATTGTTTTTTTTTTTTTACTTTTCTATAGAAATTATTGTTTTCAACGAAATATCTTAAAATTTGCAATATCTTATAATTTGCATTCATTCGATACTACCTCGTTTTTAATCTCTTTCACGTTGTTTCCCCAACACAGAAGTTGTCATGAATATATCTAAAGAAAGATATATTTCCTTCTATGCAGACGCTCTGACAGTCTATAAAACAGTGTAACATGCTACTTTGTTTATAACAGAGCTAGAGCAGAGGCCGAAATTGTTCAGCGTCACAACACTTCCCAAAAACAGGCAGACAATCAAAGAATCAAGCTGCTCGAGCTGTATTTTAGAGCTCGAGATATTCTCCGAAATGAGCTTTTGCCAACAGACGGTAAGCAAACGTTGTCACTTTGTAGTTATTACGACAGTGATGTGAACAAAACACAGTCAAAATACGTCAGGTCAAAGCGGCCATATAATTAGGGGTAAAAATATCTTTAATCTTATTCCACAGGGATGTTACAGGGCCGTTACTGGATATAACACATGATCTGATGTAACACTGTAACCTCCTTCTTCCTAACAGGTCTACTGGATTGTGATATAACTGACCGTGATCGCATATGCCTAATCAAATTTTACAGTGAGTAAGGCTATCGTTACATCCTGCACATGTCTCCATTCTTGTATTCAACAATCTGGCGTTTCCGCCGGTTATTAATGTACCATCATTTCACATTTGCAATCGTTTATCTCGTACTTACGTTAACCTGTGATCTTGCAATGTTGATCACTTAAATATGTTACCTAGACAAATGAATTCCCTGAACGTCATTAGTGCACATTAATTAATTTTTGGTGCTGCGATTTTTTTTTTTTTTTTTTTTTTGCTCGTCATTGTATTACAGTATCATGATGGGTTCGTAAGCTGAAAACCGGTTAATTAAATAAATTAGTATTGCAGAACTCCACAATTTTGTGCTTTTCTTTATAATTATGAAGTTGTTCTACCAAGCAACGACGGAAGACTCAACTGACACCAATAATTCTTTTGCCGATAAATAAGTAATGTGGTGGTAGATATATAGCGACAAAACTAAATACAAAATACTCTTTTAATTTTTTTTTTCAAATGCTCTCTTCCCTACTGAAAAATACAAACATGCATACATCTTATGTAGTTGGTCATTTGTTCCTATCGAAGGACATAATAGCAACTTGGTACGCAGACTAGAGTAGCGGAAGCACAATCTTCTAATTTTTGTGTGTTCATATTCATCATACTTGCAAAAAATGGCTCTGAGCACTATGGGACTCATCTTCTAAGGTCATCAGTCCCCTAGAACGTAAAACTACTTAAACCTAACAAACCTATGGACATGACAGACATCCATGCCCGAGGCAGGATTCGAACCTGCGACCGTAGCGGTCACGCGGCTCAAGACTGAAGCGCCTAGAACCGCTCGGCCATCCAGGCCGGCCATCATACTTGCAACTGGAAGAAATACGTAGCAGAGATTTTTAAACAGTTCAAGCACGTCACATCATTTGAAGTTCCAGAGAGAACTAGTTAGTTAGATAATATACTTTACTTATTCCCGAACAATAACGTCATTTACATCATATTCTGGAAGAATACATCCTTATGAACAGCGGCCTCGTGCTCACTTGATTCATGATAGTTGTAATGTCGCACCGCCCCTGGCTGCGACAATCTTTTTAGTTTCATGGTTTTATAATCAGTAGTTTACATTATCCTTTTCTCGTTCGTATCATTTGCTGTCGATTATCCACTCATTTGAGCAAACTTTATCTCTGCTTCTGAGTCATTTTCACCGAGTAAGGACGAAAAACAGATGACAAGATTACTCTGTCCCTTGTCCTGTGACAGTTGTATCGAGCGGACCCAAATTGAGAAGCATATTCGCGTTTGAAACTGATTGAAGCAGTAAATAAGTATAACTTTGAAATGTAAGTGTTAAACTATTTGTATTGCCTACATTATTTCAAGTATCGTCTACCACTCAATTCTATTATACAGGGTGATTCCGTGATGATGTTACAAACTTTTAGGGATGATGAGAAGCTTGCATGTATCGATTTGAGGTAAGGGACGCTTGACCGGAAACGACCAAGTCGAAAAGTATAAGCGATAATCTTCCTAAGTTCCGCCTTAGCCTCGAGCAGGTGTCGAGCTAAGGGCTCCAGCTTCCGAACCCTGATCACGACTCACATAAGTCCCGCTGAAAACTTCCCAAAACCCTCACGTAATTTTCCCTGTTGATGGAATAGTAAAGGCGCACGTAACTTGATGTCAGCGAGACCGAAAATCCTAAGTGAGTCCTTACTCTACAGTACAGTAATGATAGATTCCATTTTCCTGCACAAGTTTCAAAAACTGCGACTACTATGTTTACAAGAGTTACTCAAAATTGCGTCCGCCAGCGCTAATGCAGGCTTGACATAGCCACACAAGGTTCTGACGTACTCGTTCCGATACCTTCGGTGACGTCAGAACAGCGTCGCAGGCAGTGAGATTCCTTGCCAGGAGATCCTCTTCAGTGTCCAGGCGTCTCGTACACAAGACTTTTCACATGGCCCCAGAAGAAGAAATCAAGTGGGCTGAGATCAGGTGAACTTGTTGGCCACGAAACAGGACTTCTTCTGCCTAAACACTTCTCAGAGAATGTATGGTGCTGGTAATACGAACCGACAGTCCTAAATGAGGGGAGAGGCTCTGTCATATTGGAACCACATACGCACTTCAGTAACGAGTGACATTTGTTCCAGGAACCTGGGGAGTGGTGAAAGAAGACCCCTAACATCTCATGTGGTTAAAATATTAGGACGCACTTCTCGGAAAATCCCGAGAAAAATCGATCCGAAATTTCTTAGGTGACTTATGAATAAATAATGTTAGTCCTTTGCCGAGCCGCCGTCTGTCCAGAAGGTTAGGGTTCAGACTCGGACTTTTGCGCCAGAAGTCTCGGGTTCGATTCCTCCTCTAGCACTTTTTTTTCTTCTGTTTCATTTTCTTTTGTTATTCCACCAATTATTCAAAATGTTTCCCAAACCTACATTATTTTTAAAACATTATTTTTGCTGAAGAACGGAAAGTTTTTCATTCACTGAAAAATATTCGTGCTCATGCTCGTTGATATTTTACATCGGTAAAAACATTTTGTACGCAGAAAACATGTATTTACCTGTTTGGTCAGTATTTATCACATAATCCTCATGGTATTGACGGATTAAACGGCACGTCTGCCGACGAAAGTTCTCCGCAGACGCCTGGATGTCCTCCATTGACACCGCTTCTTTTTTCGAAACCAGTTTCGTGATCTTGCGTTGTGAAATTCTATGCTTCTGTTTGAATGCCGTGACCCATCGATCAGAGGCCTTGAATTTGAAATCGACGAATCGTGCAGCTGCAGCCAATGCCCATTGCTGTAATTTCTTGTCGTGACTTGCTGCTATTGCTGTCTTGCTTCCACGAAACGGTCGTAGGTCCACGAATCTATCTCCTCAAATTTATCCATTCGCGTACCATCACTTTTAATATCCTTCTCCCATTGTGAAAGATATTCTTTTCTCTTCAACTGGCGACACGCTTTTTTTGCAATTAAATTATTTTCCGTCAAAGCTTTTCATAAAACACCACTGCGTCCTTCAATCGTAATTTTGATAGATCACTACGAATGGATTCTTCAGGAACTTCTTCTCCTATTCGAGATGAGGCAGCAACTTCTTCAGTCGACATGAAATTTGAAACAGGCACGTCTGTTCAAGACGAAATCAAAAAACAAACTGCCATTTACTTCTCACAGCTCGAGCACAGTGCTATGCGCAGATGACTTTTATAATCCCAAGGGGACCCTTACAAAGCCCCTTTAAACCTTGTGCATGGGGGCTTAATTAAATATGATTGAAAATATTTTTTTTTATTTTTCGTAGCTGTATGTCCGATTACGCTGTGTCTCGTAAACGGTTGGCCCTTAAAACCTACAAAACCCAAGCACAAATGTAATTGTTCTGTGTGTGGGAGTGTGACTCAACGTACACATCTGGCACGGTTCTTCTTCAACAAGACAAGAATTTTTAAATACCAATTATACTGACGTGATAAAAGAAAATTAGAAATACGATAATTGCGTAAGGAAAGCAGAATTACACTCTAATACAAGAACACACGCCAGATGCTTTGTTGACTGAACCTGTAATGACGCATTATTTAGGACACTGAAAATAAAAAAAAACAAACGGTGTTAATTACCTCATTTATATTGATGAAAATCATTCTAATCCTTACATTATATCTCAACCAGAACTCTCCAATATCACATCTCAGCAAGCACTGCCTAATAGCACATCTCAACAAACACTCTCTGCTACAACATCTCAGCACAGACTACCACGAGACCTCGACAGGCACTGACTACTACGAGCTCTCTCCAAGCACTGACTTCTACGAGTTCTTAACAGGCACTGACTACTACGAGTTCTTAACAGGCACTGACTTCAAAAAATGGCTCTGAGCACTATGGGACTCAACTGCTGAGGTCATAAGTCCCCTAGAACTTAGAACTACTTAAACCTAACTAACCTAAGGACAGCACACAACACCCAGCCATCACGAGGCAGAGAAAATCCCTGACCCCGCCGGGAATCGAACCCGGGAACCCGGGCGTGGGAAGCGAGAACGCTACCGCACGACCACGAGATGCGGGCGGCACTGACTTCTAAGAGCTCTCGACAAGCACCGTGGAGGCGGCTTAATAATACTCTTTGGCGCAATCTCTGGCGCAGTGGCTCAGTGTAGCCACCTTTCACTTGAAACCCCATAAAACGAAATAGAACAACGAGCAAGAATATTTTTCATTGGATGAAAAACTTTACGTTCTTGAGCTAAAATGATGAAGGTTTGGGAAACGTTTTGAACAAATGGTGGAATAACAAAAGAAAATGAAACAGAAGGAAAAAGAGTACCAGAGGACGAATCGAACCCGAGACCTCTGGCGTAAGAGTCCGAGCCCGAGCCCTAACCATCTAGGCCAGACGGCGGCTCGGCAATGGACTAACATGTTATCCGCATAAAGCACCTAAGAAACTTTGGATCGATATTTCTCGTGATTTTCCAATTAGTGCGTCCTAATATTTTAACCACGTGAGGTGCTGGGGGCTTCTTTCACCACAAAAAACTTCGGACAAATCCCCGACCCCACGGTCGTGCCGTCTCCTTGCGAGTACGATGGTGCATTTAAGCGGGGAGGAAGAAGAGACGGGCCTAGTACGTAATCACTGAGTAGGCTGATAATCTGTGCTGATGCCTTTTCACAACTGTTGCGCGGGGATTCTCATGGCCCAAACATGACTATTGCGACTATGTAGTATTCCGCTTGTGGTGAAGCTGGCTTCATCTGTGAAAATTACATACGCAGGAAAGAGAGGATCGACTGTAAGGTGGTGCAACAACAACTGGTTGAACACGACACGAGATTTGAAGTCAGCAGGAGTCAAAGCATGCGCTTGTGGATGGCAGGAGTTTAGCTGCATTTCCCGTAACACTCGCCACACACTACTCTGCGAAATATTCATTCCCCGTGCGACTGTTGGAATGCTGATTGCAGGCGCCACATTTACCCGAGCAACCACTGCATCTTCTAACTCAGGAGCCCGTATAGTTCGTCGTCCCCCTCGCTCGTCGTACTGTTATACCAACTGCCTGTTTCACTTAATCGTTGGAACAGTCGTGGAAACATGGTGTGAGCCGGATGCCTTTCATACGAATATTTGGTCCTGTACAACATTTGCGCTTCACTGCTGGTTCCATTCGCTTGTCCATACACGAAAACCACGTTTGCAAGTTCCGTCACCGGATACAACTCTATCTCGTTAGGGTTGGTCGACGTTAGTACTTCAACGTGTAAACACAAACTGCAGAGCGCTACAGTACAGACATTGTAAACCAGGGCTGCTAGCGTCAGTACATCTGCTTTCGATTAGCCTCTACACCTAAGCGCTCGTCGGGAATGCCTACCTTACAATCTTCGCAACAACAGTACCCGTACTTGTGTTCCGCTGTCAGAGGTACTGGTAGGATTTTCTCATATAACTTTCGACTCAGCCGTTTACGGACCAGAGTCCCTTTCCTCAAACTAATACATTTACCTTCCCCATCATCCCTGAAAGTTTGTAACATCATCACGAAATCACGTTGTATGTTGAAGCAATTATCAGCAGCCAGCTCAGTAGCAATAAAAGTGAGGTAGGTGAGGTCGTATTGGGTGATGTCGTCTAGTACACACGTGCTTAAGGCACGATCATCCCGATAACTACAATGCTAGAGTGAATGAACTTTCATGACCGTTACTTACAAGAAACATTACTTAGTTACATCAAGTAGCTGCTGTTTATCTCTTTTTGCTTGTGTGATATCTACACATCCCCTCCGGTATCTTTCATAGTGCAACAGTTCCAAAAGAAAGAAACCTATTTGTAATTTCTATTTACCATGAATTTTACAGAAATCCTTAAGTCTTGAAAATAGATAAATTGATAAGTAGTAGAGGGACTAAAAGGAAAGATTTCTAATTTTCGTTTGAATTTTTACGGAATTTTATTGTCTTGCTTTATGTGAGATGGAAGGTTTCTGAACAGCTCACCACAGTAGAACACTTCCATCAAATCATTATTGTTATTATTATTATCATTATTATTCACTACAAATACAGTTAATGGATAAACATAAAGGGAACGGAATGAAAATAATCCCAAGATCTTTCAATAGTCCTATGCAAGACTTACAGTTACTTACTTTCGAAAGCATTTCTACCGTGTTTGTAATTCCACGATACGATTGGATGTATCACCTCGTCACAGTATCCACAGTATTTTCACTGTTCACAAGCGATGTGATTTTTGAACGCTATAGATGAACTCTCGTTTACCGTTCGTTAGAACAAGTCTCGACAATGAGCTGTCCATTTACAGTTAAGCAATACTAGTGTACGGTTCCTCAGTTCACTCAGAGTGGTAAAACTGCTGTAACGCATTCGGTAAAGGAGTTTACTAAATTGAGTAAAAAATGAACAGACTTCAAAAGTTCTCAAATTCCTAACTTCCGTAAGGTGACCGATTGTTAAGGGGATCCAAGGGAGAAACAATGACAGCAACACTCCTTTACCCTCTGCAAGATTCCGGTAGCTGTCACCATTGCTACGCTGATGTGAATACAGCTGTTTAGTTCTTTCGGACTAATTAGCTATTGTGAAATTGAAATAAACATTTTTGTCAAGGGACGTCATTCTAACGACTACTACGAACTGTTTTTAGCGTGCTGAAAATGCGTGAGTTTCTACATCTCTGTCTATACTTAGGAAGCCACAGTGCGCTGTATGTGGACGGTACTGTCGGCTTCACTAACATTTCCCCATTTTTATTGCCATTCGGGAGTGGTCCTTGGGATGAGATACTGATGGAACTCTTTCGTAGGATCTCGAATTAATCTGGCTTTTGCCGTCGTGGTCGTTTTGCGAGATGTATGTGGGAGCAAGACGTGTTTTGCCTGGGTCCTCTTCGAAAAATTGCTCTCGAAATCTGACGGCAAGCCTCTCAGTGATGCACAACGCCTCTCTTGTAGCGTGTACCAATGGAGTTTGGTGAGGGACTTCCTAACATTCTCGCGGTTACTGAACGACACCGTGAAGAAACGCCTCGCTCTTCGTTGGATATTTTTTCTATATCCTGAATTAATCCTACATGATGAGATCCCTGACTGACTAGGAATATTCTCTAATCAGTGGAACAAGTCATTTGCAAACTACCTCTTTCATCAGTGAATTATATTTATCTGACTCTTGCAGTAAATCCACACCGAAATGTTCGTTTCCTACAAATAATTTCATGTGTTCGTTCTACTTTAGGTCGTTCCCGTTCTGTACTCGTGGATGTGTTACGGTAGTGACTGTTTCTAGTCACTGATCGCCAAGCGCACAGTCAAAAAATAGCTTGTATCTATTTGTTGTTGTCTACATTTGTCTACGCTGAGGCTCATTTTCCAGCCACTGTACGAAGTGCCGATTTTTTGCAGGATTTTCTGTACTTCGCTACAATTGCCTGACGTTGTGAGCTTCCTATATACAACAAAATTATTACTAGCGAACAGATCACGCAATGTCTGATGTGTTGTAACACCGAAAATGCAGATAAAATACCTTCCGCACCATTCAGAATTGTTCGGCATTTAATATCCGTTGTAATGTCACTCTGAAACTGTAAGCTCTATTACAGAAATTATATTTAACACGTAATCGATGTAATCGTGTATTTATTTCCGTCTGTATATAATTGATTGTGATTATAATAAAAATACTGTAAATTGCTGGCTAATAGCAAAGGGAACTTTATTGAAATGTATCGATAGCAACGACAAAATGGTAGTAGCTGTGCCGTTGTTTATCATTGCGTACGGAGAGTTTCTGTCGCGTTGCGAGCAGAGAGGAAGCAGAGGAGATTGAGTCAGGAAAGACTGCTGAAGTATTTGCTGGGCGCTCCCGCAGATGTGGGGTGCAGCTACGCTCGCGCAAGTGTAGGCGCACCTAATTCGTTAACCCGCGGCCGTGCGGTTCTGGGCGCCGCAGTTCGGAACCGCGGGACTGCTACGGTCGCAGGTTCGAATCCTGCATCGGGCATGGATGTGTGTGGTGTCCTTAGGTTAGTTAGGTTTAAGTAGTTCTAAGTTCTAGGGGACTGATGACCTAAGATGTTAAGTCCCATAGTGCTCAGAGCCATTTGAACCGTTAACCCGCGAGTATTGGGAGCACAATAGGAGTGGACAGGCGGAGGAAGCGGCAGTTCCAGCTACTGCCTGTCCCATGATTACCCGTCGCTCTGCAGACGGCTCGGGGCTCTCATTCACCAGCAACAGCGCAGCTCAACATTGTCGTCGGCTACATTTTCCGTCGTCCGCACAGCCAGAACATCGTAAGACTGTTAAGTGAAAAATGGTAAACTTACGTAGACATAACCCAGCGACATTTCTTTCACAAGGTATGACAAACTTGAATAATAGCCTGCAATAGTTAAAACTTGCAGAGCACCTGTGTTGTCACTGCTCTCAGATTCTATTACCAGGCATGGTCCCTTTCCTCTCCATCCAATCACCGAGTGTTGTAAGAACATGAAAATTGATTAACTATTTACTGCCTGTTTTGTCTGTTTGATAATGAGCAGTTTGTCGCCTCTGTAGTTTCCTGCGCGCGGATCAGGATGGGAGCTAGACGCTAAACCTAGTAATGATGTGGCTCGTCCCACACGACGTCCTGGCGCTGGAAACCAATCTGGAAATTCTTTACAGATAAGGGAACTCGGTGCGATACAGGACGTATACTTCTGATAAAATAACTAAGACGAAACACGAGGTAGGATAAGAGCACTGTCGAACCCTAAGAGGCACAAACACATTGAATGTAAGGTGTGCAATCCTAGCCGGCCGAAGTGGCCGTGCGGTTAAAGGCGCTGCAGTCTGGAACAGCAAGACCGCTACGGCCGCAGGTTCGAATCCTGCCTCGGGCCTGGATGTTTGTGGTGTCCTTAGGTTAGTTAGGTTTAACTAGTTCTAAGTTGTAGGGGACTAATGACCTCAGCAGTTGAGTCCCATAGTGCTCAGAGCCATTTGAACCATTTTTGTGCAATCCTGCATGTACCCTGTGGAGCTAAGTGCCACGAGAAACTAAGTCCCGTCCCGAGGGCAGAGTAACTCAGGTCCAGCGTCTGAGGCAACTGTCGAAGGAATCCCCCAGCAACACCAGCGGCCCTGCTTATATAGGCTCGTCTGATGCAATCCCCGCGATCACGCGCGTCTCCCGTGTCCTGTCGTCCTTCCAGAACATTGTGTCGTAGCTGGTCACGTAGCTCCAGCGACCCTTACCACAAAAACGCAACCTCTCCCGCTTCCCAGCGCCCTGGCTGACGTTAGGTTGCTTTCCTACATGTCCATCTTATGCAATATTATGCATTTCTACTTACATCCGCGACCCATTCGCGACAAGTTTCAGTCTAAAGTTTCTGCCTTAGTAACTGTTCATTCTTGTGTTGCATAACATAGGCTTGAATAATTTGCAATTTTAAGTATTAAGTGATTTATGTAATACTGGATTTGCCACTGGCAAGAATTAATAACTAAAGATACAGCGCAGATTAATAGTGGGCAATTTCATTTGTTCTATATTTAGCTTAGCGAGTGACTTCTGCTGGCTTGGTACATATTTTATTGTTATTAAATTAAAAGCAAAATCAGTTGCCAGTTTCATCAAAGTAAATTCAATTCAGTCTTTCAATAATCAAAAGCAATTTGCTTGCCTTTTTCTAAATTTTGGATTACGTTACAGACGGGTTACTGGAAGTAATTTTTTTTAAATAACGAAGTTTTAGTTAGATTTATTTAATTAGTGACTCCATTTAACTTTACTTTCAAAATTTAGTGTTTCAGAATAAGTAACTGCAAACTCAGTGCTTTCCGATTCCTTTATTTTCTCGTGAACTGTTGTGCTGTGGAAACGAAGGCAAACATGTGCATTATGTTGTGCCGGATGTCAGCTTGTGGGATGGAGTTCTATGCCTGTTGCACTTGGTCGGTCAATACAGGGACGGTTAATGCTGCTTGTGGATGACGCTGCAGTTGTCGTCCGATGACGTGCTGTGTGTTCTTGATTGGAGACAGATCTGATGATGGAGTAGGCGAAGGCAACATGTCGACACTTTGTAGAGCATATTGTGCTACAACAGCGGTGCGAGGGCGGGTCTTATCCTGTTGGGAACACCCACGGAAGCTTGTTAACGAATGGCAGCACAACAGGCCGAACCATCAAACTGACGTACAAATTTGCAGTCAGGGTGCGTGGGGATAACAACGAGAGGACTCTTGTTGTAATACGGGTCCGAAATTCCCTCGCTCTGTTTGCGAGTGGAACAGAAAAGAAAGTGGTTAGTAGTGGTAGAGCTGACCGGAGTGGCCGTGCGGTTCTGGGCACTACAGTCTGGAACCGAGCGACCGCTACGGTCGCAGGTTCGAATCCTGCCTCGTGCATGGATGTCTGTGATGTCCTTAGGTTAGTTAGATTTCATTAATTCTAATTTCTAGGCGACTGATGACTACAGAAGTTAAGTCGCATAGTGCTCAGAGCCATTTGAACCATTTTTGAAGTGGTGGTACAGGGTACCCTCCACTACGTGCCGCACGGTAGATTGCGAAGTATCTACGCAGATGTAGATGCAGGTACGAAGTCGCACCCCAGACCATAACTCCAGGTGTAGGTCCAGTGTGTTTAGTACGCAGACAGATTCTTCGTAGGCCCTCAACCAGCACATGGCCACCACTGCTACCGACACAGAAACAGCTTTCATCAGAAAACACAACAGACCTCCACCCGCCCTCCAATGAGCTCTCACTTGAGGCCACTGAAGTCATTAATGGCGGTGGTTTGGAGTCAGTGGAATTAACGCTATAGGGCGTCTATCTCGGAACTGTCCTTGAATTAACCGATTTGTAACAGTTTGTTGTGTCACTGCGGTGCCAACTGCTGCTCAGATTGCCGCTGCAGAAGCAGGATGATGCGCCAGAGCCATACGCCGAACTCGATGGTCCTCCCTTTTGGTAGTGTCACGTGGCCATCCGGAGCCCGGCCTTCTTGCGGTCGGACATGCCTGTGAGCACCGCTGCCACCGCTCACGTACATTGGCCACATTCCTGCCAAGTTTCTCTGCAGTACCGCAGTTTCTCGTAACCCCTGTTATATGACCTCGTTCAAAGTCGGTGAGGCGTCGACAATGCCGTTTTTGTCGCCTTGAAAGCGTTCTTGACTAACATTGTCTCGCAACGTCCAATCTCAAATGTAACTAACGCTCACGACCGTTACAGCGTGTGTTTAAAGCAAACAAACCTGATATACATCCTCATAGTGGCGTTACTAAAGTGCGCGTCATTTATGTTGGCGGCCGAGTTTAGGTTCGTTCTGCGCATCTGACATCAAAAAATACAGTCAGCCAATGAACAGAGAACGACGTTGCCAGATCTCGACTGCAGAGCAGAGCACGGACGAGTGTCTTCAGTTTTAGAAACGTTCAGTCATAAACAAAGTAATAGAACAAAAGCAATGTCTTGATAGCAGACTTTGTTTTTTGAAAGTTTGGAAAAACCATTCTTTATACCAATTGCTTCATTTTCCATTAATTAATTAAACCAAACAAGCAATAAGACTCTTAATTCAGGCGATAGCAAGGAAAGGTGTTTGTATCAATTTCACGAACCGCTTTTTCGCAATAAAGAACAGCGGTAATTGTTTATTTCCTATTGTACTTCGATGAAGTGCGAGTAATTCATAGGCATACCAACAGTGTTTGTCAGAATTTTGCGTGACCTGTTAGACTCCTTATGTAGAGACATATCGGTTAAGGTGTTGGGTTAGTAGCTGAAAAGTGACGAGTTCAAACCTTATGCGATGCTACTTATTTTTTTTATTTTAAAACAATATCGAAGTGTCTAACTTCATGAATTTTATTCGTTTGAATGCAATTTTTTGAAATTTCTGGTGCTTTGTCTCCTCATTAACCCTTTCGCTGCTGCAGTCACGTGCTCCCCGCATTCCGCGCTGTGCGCGATTTTGTCATCACTGCACTGCTCGCCTGTGCAGATACATGGTGTTCCCACTGCTTTGACACACTTATCATTCGATTTCACAAAAACTATTTGGCCCAAAAATTAGATTTTTACACATCTTCTTGACTGATACCTTCCCCCCATAAATGACTTAATTTTGTTTCGATGTTCAACCCAGTTATTGTGCAGCATTAAATGTAGTAAACCATTGCACGAAATTTTGAAGAGTTTGCAGAGGTAAAAGTCCATAGGGTATACTTTCCGTATGGTCGATTTTAGTTGCCATAATGTTGGGAATGGAATGTGGACAAGGTACCTAAATTTCATATAAAATTTACTGTATAACAATATCTCATTTAATTTAAGTACCACATAGGTGTCGTATATGATATTGAGAAATATTCCTTCTTTCGCGACTGTAATAAAAGTTTTATTTACACCGGGCGCGTTTGGCTTTATTTTAAAGCACTTCAGTCAGTCAAAGGAAGTGGGGGGAAGGTATCAGTCAAGAAGACGTGTAAAAATCAAATTTTTGGGCCAAATAGTTTTTGTGGAATCGAATGATAAGTGAGTCAAAGCAGTCGGAAACACTATGTGTCAGCACAGGCGAGCAGTACAGTGACAAAATCGCGCACAGCGCGGAATGCGGGGAGCACGTCTCTAGCAGCGAAAGGGTTAATGCGGCCGTGGTGGCTTTACTTCATA
The DNA here is from genome assembly GCF_023864345.2 of Schistocerca serialis cubense. Taxonomy (NCBI): domain Eukaryota; kingdom Metazoa; phylum Arthropoda; class Insecta; order Orthoptera; family Acrididae; genus Schistocerca; species Schistocerca serialis. The sequence goes on along the minus strand of NC_064646.1, from coordinate 79,687,158 downwards.
AACTGCGCGCTCCCCTCTAAACGTAAGCTTGCGAACTATACTATACTATGGCGCTGTTTCTCTTGGCGCGTGCGTCGTGTGCAACTGGCAACGCAGCAATCTCCCGCATCTGGGCGGGCATGCGCGAGCCGCCAAGATAAAAGAATTCAACTATAGCATCACTCTTATACGACTGGCGTGGAATATGAGTAGACATCATCTTTCAAATGTAGAAACAATGCCTACCAACTTTTGTTTATATCGCCCAAATCCTTATTGGTATTGCGATTTTTTTTCCATCAGTGTATATAGTCTGGGCAAGGCCTTTCCGCAGTGGATACACCGGTTCCCGTCAGATCACCGAAGTTAAGCGCTGTAGGGCGTGGCCGTCACTTGGATGGGTGACCATCCCGGCCGCCATGCGCTGTTGCCATTTTTCGGGGTGAACTCAGCCTCGTGATGACAAGTGAGGAGCTACTCGACCGAATAGTAGCGGCTCCGGTTACAGAAACCCATCATAACGACAGGGAGAGCGGTGTGCTGACCACACGCCCCTCCTATCCACATCCTCAGCGGAGGATGACACGGCGGTCGGATGGTCCCGATGGGCCACTTGTGGCCTGAAGACGGAGTGCATTATATAGTCTGATGATCACCTTGTAAACTGAGAAACGGTTAACCGTATAAATTAACAGTCTACAACATCCACATTTTTGTGCATTTCATCTATAAGTTATTCTTAGTTGAGGTTTGCAGCGAGAAGATGGCAAGTAGGTGGGGGAGGCAAGGGGAGAGGCAAGGAGAGGAAATCAAGACCGAGTTGTGTCTGAGTCAATAAAAGATTTTTCTTTATTTCAGATGATATGTTCAGTTTGCTCCCTTTTACTTTTTACAGATTCTTCGCGTCTCTTTAAGGCGACCGAGGCTCCGTATTGCTGTCAACTGCCCATTTTTTGAGACTATATTTATCGTATATCGGCAGTTACGGCATTTTTTAATTTTTTTCTGATTTATAACTCGTGGTCTGGTTTATGTACTTCCTTTTATGAACCATTTCTGCGTGTGAAACTTCCTGGCAGATTAAAACAGTGTGCTGGACCGAGACTCGAACTCGGGACCTTTGCCTTTCGCGGGAAAGTGCTCTATCAACTGAGCTACCCAAGCACGACTCACGCCCCATCCCCACAGCTTTAATTCCGCCAGTACCTCGTCTCCTACCTTCCAAACTTCACAGAGCACTTGCCCGCGAAAGGCAAAGGTCCTGAGTTCGAGTCTCGGTGCGGCATACAGTTTTAATCTGCCAGGAAGTTTCATATCAGCGGGCACTCCGCTGTAGAATGAAAATTTCATTCTATTTCTGCATAGTGAATTGACTTGCAGAATGTAGCGGTGGTACAGGAATAGCGTCATGACTCCGTCTTTATCTCCACATGATTCAAGCAGGACGCGCAGGTTCTATCGAAGCAGAGGCAACGAGACACGTGGGTGGAACTCCCTCCGTCATATGATGGACCTGCAGAAGGCTGACACCGCCAGGTAACGTCCATTGTTCGGCAATTAGTGTAGGTCGTGGGTCGAGGGCAGCGGTCGGGGGCGGAGGAGGACGTGCCTGCCGCCTTCTACCTCTGGCGAGACGCTGGCGGTCACCTGTTGCCCTGAGCAACGGGACTCCACACCGGCAGAGTCGTCCAGTAGACCAGCAGGCAGAGGAAAAGGCGTCGTCACCTTACCGCCATCACGCTAGGGAGGAGAACACAGCTACTGCTTTCTTGCTCTCTGATTGCACACCTTTAGTGCATACACTACTGGCCATTAAAATTGCTATAGCACGAAGGTGACGTGCTACAGACGCGAAATTTAACTGACAGGAAGAAGATGCTGTGATATGCAAATGATTAGCTTTTCAGAGCATTCACACAAGGTTGGCGCTGGTGGCGACACCTACAACGTGCTGACATAAGGAAAGTTTCCAACCGATCTGTCATAAACAAACAGCAGTTCGGCGTTGCCTGGTGAAACGTTGTTGTGATGCCTCGTGTAAGGAGAAGAAATGCGTACCATCACGTTTCCGACTTTGTTAAAGGTCGGATTGTAGCCTATCGCGATTGCGGTTTATCGTATAGCGACACTGCTGCCCGCATTGGTAGAGATCCAGTGACAGAATATGGAATCGGTGGGTTCAGGAACGTAAGACGGAACGCCGTGCTAGATCCCAACGGCCTCGTATCACTACCAGTCGAGATGACAGACATCTTATCCGCATGGCTGCAACGGATCGTGCAGCCACGTCTCGATCCCTGAGTCAACAGATGGGGACGTTTGCAAGACAACAACCATCTACGCGAACAGTTCGACGACGTTTGGAGCAGCATGGACTATCAGCTCGGAGACCATGGCTGCGGTTACCCTTGACGCTGCATCACAGACAGGAGTGCCTGCGATGGTGTACTCAACGACGAACCTGGGCGCACGAATGGCAAAACGTCATTTTTTCGGAAGAATCCAGGTTCTGTTTACAGCATCATGATGGCCGCATCCGTGTTTGGTCACATCACGGTGAACGCACATTGGAAGCGTGTATTCGTCATCGCCATACTGGCGTATCACCCGGGGTGATGGTATGGGGTGCCATTGTTTACACGTCTCGGTCACCTCTTGTTCGCATTGACGGCACTTTGAACAGTGGACGTTACATTTCAGATGTGTTACGACCCGTGGCTCTACCCTTCATTCGATCTCTGCGAAGTCCTACATTTCAGCAGGATAATGCACGACTGCATGTTGCAGGTCCTGTAAGGACATTTCTGGATACAGAAAATGTTCGACTGCTGCCCTGACCAGCAAATTCTCCAGATCTCTCACCAATTGAAAACGTCTGGTCAATGGTGGCCGAGTAACTGGCTCGTCACAATACACCAGTCACTACTCTTGATGAACTGTGGTATCGTGTTGAAGCTGCATGGCCAGCTGTACCTGTGCACGCCATCCAAGCTCTGTTTGAATCAATTCCCAGGCGTATCAAGGCCGTTATTACGGCCAGAGGTGGTTGTTCTGGGTACTGATTTCTCAGGATCTATGCACCCAAATTGCGTGAAAATGTAATCACATGTCAGTTCCAGTATAATAAATTTGTCCAATGAATACCCGTTTATCATCTGCATTTCTTCTTGGTGTAGCAATTTTAATGGCCAGTAGTCTACCAGGTCCTCCCCGAGCCAATTCTTGTATACTTTTCTTTGGCTTCTCTCGTATTTTTCCTTGCACTGCGAACAAAATCGAGCAGTTTTACAGGCCACCATCGTATAGTGAGACCTGACCACAAACGCTGTTAACATTTCATGAGGGCCCACGACGACTGGGCTGTTGAACATCTCAACCAACTCACTACTCTACCATATCTGCCAGTCTTCATTGCCCACATCTTTTGCTCAGATACAAAGTGCGTATCAAAGTCTTGATTACAAGTAATCCACGTTTCGCACCCAGACAGAATCTCTAGCTGGGTCTATGCCTATGGTATTAGTGATTCACGGTTTGTAGCCTTACTTTGATCTTTGGTATTAGTGATTCACGGTTTGTTGCCTTATTTTGATCACTGTCATGAAATGTCTTATGGAAAAATTTCTCTCGGGTAGCCAATCTGAATTATCTGATGCTTTGCTAGATCGTGTCCCGGCTGTCAGTGGCTGCAGTCGATCTGCTTCTTTAACCTCACATCAGCTAATAAGAGATACATGGTCTTTGCTTCACTTGCAACAAGATTAGTTAGAGCGTCTCAGCGCAACGACGACAAACAATAACGACAACAAAGAAATCAATCCTGTCCACTCCAATATTCATGCCTCACTCACTGCTGTAAGTTGTAACAATCCGTAATTATTGAAAAAACTTATTTTACTTTATTTATGTCAATTAATGGAGAAGTGGTTTATGAGAAAAAGGCATAATATATTCTTAATCGAACTGGAATATTAAAATTTTATTAGCCTACATTAATAAACTATAAAAGTATAATCATTAACAAAAATAACTAAACATTTTCAAGAATTTACAGATTTCTGAATTAGTTTGCCCTGTCTGAGTTAACAAGCAGGGCTGTTACCAGGATACGATGTGAATTTAAGTTACAGTGGGGTAGTTAAGATACTGGAAAGGTATTTGACAGAGACAGCTACAAGGAACTATTCATGATCTTGAAAGAAGTAAATATAGCCTGAAAATGCACAACTTCAGTATTAAACATACAAAAATCCAATGCGTGAGGATAAAAGCTAATGGTGAGCAAGATAAAGGTAAAATTAATAAAAAGGAAAAGATTAGGTTGTTCGTTAGCACCGTAGTCGTTTACCCTCTTCGTGCAATAGTTACGAAGATTTTTCAAAGGAAAGGCATCAGGAATTGAATTGAACGGAATTCTCATTCACTGTAAAGAGCTGTGACTGATATTGCTCGAGCAAGTCATTGTGAAAAATATATGCAAAATAGACTTTCTGAATAAGCAACGCACCCGAAGAAGTTTGAACCTGAAATTAATAACTAAAAATTATGATGGTAAGGAAATCAAAGATCAGATACCAAAATCGGAACAAGTAAAATACAAAAACGTCGATAAACTTTTGTAATTTAAATACCTTAATTACATGGGTCAATAGATGTGATATGGAAAGAAATGCAGCAGGGGAAGTGCTTTGCAATGAAACAGGGTAACTATTTTTTAAAGGACATCACATTCGTCGTTGTCTGCAGAAATTATTTACTTCAAAATTGCAGTTCGGCCTTTGGGCCATCTTCAAGTGGTAATGCAAAAGATTTTGCTTCAGCACATGTCAGATTTTAAAATCCTCTGACATGTGTGCATGTCATTATCAAAAATAAGCCTTTTCACTGTAGAAATACAGTAACATCAAGCGAGTGCGAAGCTCTGTACCTTGTGAATTTTACAACTTGGAGTGTGCTTCTTTATGGATGTGAAAACCGGGCACTGCTAAAGACAGGCAGAAAATGCTCAAAAATGAGAGAAATGAGGTTTCGGAGAAGGTTAATGAGGATCAGGCAGACAGTAAGAAAATCTAGTGAAAATGTTTCGAACGAAATCATTGAGGGAAAATTCCTAATCACAGATATTCACGAGAGGGAAACGATATTTTGCGACTTTTATTTGACGATAATAAGTTTTTAGCAAATACAGGATAGGCAAAATATCGTAAAACTGGTCCAGAAAATATTTCATGCGTCCCAAGATAACGCTTACTTTAATCATCCGCACCTGGGACAGACGACGCAAGTTGTGTTGTCTATCTTACAGTGATGAAATTATTCAAGGCCAGCTTTATTTTGCCTCTCCAACATATTGACAGGTAAAGTTTTGGGATAGAAAAGCAAGGGGAAGCCAAGACAGAAAATACTAGAAAATTTATCGAAGTTTTAAACAAATGAGGAGGACAGCAAAGAAGAGTAATTGCTGCGACAAAGCATGTGCTTTAGAAGTGGGTGTAAATCATGAAGAGAGCAACAGAGTTTTTCTCGCTAGCGACTGCCCGGCACGTTGCGTAGAACTTCGCTGAGGTGCGAAGGCACTACTGCATTGAACGCGCGCACTCGGTTATTGACGTTCCAGGACCGGGTTCAACAAGATGTTTGGCATCGACGGTAGTACCTAAAATTTTATCAATATTTCGATATTATCAGAACAAATTTTTCGATACCGACGACTTGTGTGTTTTAAGATTTTTCAACACAATAGTGGTTATTTAAAATAGAAGTCGAAATACGAAATTATGCTACGGTGTCATGAACCAACTTGATTATATAATGAAATAACGAAAGCAGTAATGGTCAAATATGCCTATCACAAACAAAATATAGGTATGGAAATAAATGTTAGGCTGTCCATATGTGTCGCCATTACAGGCCCTAATTACAGGCTTTACTTAATGTAAGAAACAACTGATATTGAATGCGAGGAAAACTACAGAAGTTATACCATGTTTACATGAACAATCTCGAATATAAAATCAAAACATGAGCTACCTTTCAAAGGTAGGGGCTAAATAATTAATAATGGTGGCATATGTTGCCGATATCTAAAATGTTTGTAACGAAACATGCATTGTACGTAATTTTACTACTGGCTTCCTGATTGCTACATAAGAACTACATAAATTTTACCTCTTATTAAAGTAGTAGAGAAAAGTGTATATTCTCCGCAAGAACCAGAATAAGATTTTCACTCTGCAGCAGAGTGTGCGCTGATGTGAAACTTCCTGGTAGATTAAAACTGTGTGCTGGACCGAGACTCGAACTCGGGACCTTTGCCTTTCGTGGGCAAGTGCTCTACCATCTAAGCTATCCAAGCAGGACTCACGCCCCGTCCTCACAGCTTCAATTCTGCCAATACCTCGTCTCCTACCTTCCAAACTTTACAGAAGCTCTCCTGCGAAACTTGCAGAACTAGCCTAGCACTCCTGAAAGAAAGGATATAGCGGAGACGCGGCTTAGCCACAGCCTGGGGGATGTTTCCAGAATGAGATTTTCACCCTGCAGCGGAGTGTGCGCTGATGTGAAACTTCCTGGCAGATTAAAATTGTGTGCTGGACCGAGACTCGAACTCGGGACCTTTGCCTTTCGCGGGCAAGTGCTCTACCAAACTTAGCTACCCAAGCACGATTCACGCCGCTTCCTCACAGCTTTACTTCTCGCAATATCCTTTCTTTCAGGAGTGCTTGTTCTGCAAGTTTCGCAGGAGAGCTTCTGTAAGGTTTGGAAGGCAGGAGACGAGGTACTGGCAGAAGTAAAGCTGTGAGGACGGGGCGTGAGTCGTGCTTGGGTAGCTCAGATGGTAGAGCACTTGCCTGCGAAAGGCAAAGGTCTCGAGTTCGATTCTCGGCCCGGCACACAGTTTTAATCTGCCAGGAAGCTCCCCAAGAACATTCGCTGCTTCCGATGCGTTTAACTAAGATTGAATTCATCATATCGACGTCAGTACCTTAGGTATCAAAATAATAGTAGCTGTAGTTACTCCTGTCAGCATTTCTGGGACGTTCGTAGCTGAAGATGAGGTGCCGCCCCTCTTTGCAACTGGGTACCGCAGCGAGTCGCGTCGGGCCCTGCTGTCTGAACCTGTGACAGTGTCTCTCCCGCGTTAGTTGAGAAATTATGACCCTGTTGGTTACATGTGGTACCTGGGTCGAGTTGCTCGGGAAAGCCAGCGATGGCAAATTGATTCCGCCTGGTGTGCAAGATATATGAGACAGGAGAAATACCCTCAGTCTTCAGGAAGAATGTAATAATGCCCGTTTCACAGAAAATAGGTGTTGACATGTGTCAGCCGTGGCTGCAAAATTATTTACATGATTGGAAAAACTGCCAGAAGCCGATCTCGGGGAAGATCAGTTAGAATTCGGGAAAAATGTCGGAATACGCAAGGCAATACTGACCCTACGACCTAGCCTAGAAGATAAGTGAAGCAAAGGGAAACCTATGTTTGTAGCATTTATGGACTGAGAGAAAGCTTTTAACAGCGTAGATTGGACTACACTCTGGAATTCTGCAGGGAGCAGGGGTAAAATACAGGGGCCAAAATGTTATTTACAAATTGGAGAGATATCAGACTGCGGTTAGAAGATTCGAAGGGCATGAAAGGGAAGCAGTGGTTGAGAACGGAATGAGACAGGGCTGCAGCCTGTACTCGATGTTATTCAGTCTTAACACTGAGCAACCGGTAATGGAAAGCGAGGAAAAATTTGGAGAGGGAAGTAAAGTTCATTGAAAAGAAATAAAAACTTAAGTTTTCCCGATGTCATATTAATCCTACCTGAGACTGCAAAGAACTAGTAAGATCAGATAAAGGAAATGGATACTGTCTAGAAATGAGACCCAAAGAGAATAGAAGCTTTTGATAGGTGGTACTACAGAAGACTGCTGAAGATTAGATGGACAGATCACGTAAGTTATGAAGCGGTACTGAATCGAACTGAGGACAAAAGAAATTTGTGACACAGCTTGACTAAAAGAATGGGACGGTAGATCTTCTCAGGTATCAAGAGAAGTGTATGTGGGGGGGGGGGGGGGGGGGGGGGATGGAGAGAGGTAAACAATCCAGAGACAGATCGAGCCTTGAACAGGTTCAAATAGAAGAAGGTTGAGGTAGTTACGCACAGATGAACGGGCTTGTACACGCTAGTCTAGCATGGAGAGCTGTATCAGACTAGCCATCGTACTGAAAACCACAACAACAACCTGGTGTCTAGGAGACACTCTCTCTGGAGGAGAATACGTCCCACTATGACTTTACTTCAAATATGGCTTGATTTTCTGCACAAGTCAGTTATTTCCTTTTTAGGTGGCAGCTTTGTCTCGCTCTATTCTGATGCCGATCGTTGAAACCAGTGCGTGTCGCTCAGCACGCGCTGAAGTCCTCAGCGTGTCATAAAACGTGAAGCTCGCGGCAGAAGAAATGGATTCTTCAGATTGTTCAGCGTGCCTTTTGCAGAGAGGCCGTGTAGCGAATGTCTTCCCAAGCGATATAGTGAGCCCTGCAGATGTTAATAATAACTGAACTTTAACTATGGGTTGCACACAACTACGGTTACTTTCTGATGTCGTTTCGTATCCATAGGTGAGTTGCCACACAGTTGCGGCCAGGATCAGTACAAGACCATCAGTATTACCGCGTGAGCTATGCTCTTATCTCAGACTTGAATTCTGTGAAATTTCTGTTGGAACGTTTCCTTCACTATCTTTTCTAGGAGACAACCTGTGACTAAAGGATATGTAAAGTTATTTTCCACCCATAAGAGTAGAAAATATTTGTAGAAGGAACAATTACAATATGCAGTCTAAGGGGAATGTTGTTGTAAAAAGAGACGAAAAGATTAACACGGCAGCGAATGAGATGGAGAACACAATGAAGCCAATCAAAAACGTAAGGCTAATGAAGAATATTGCTTTATATATTAACTATGATAGTAAAAAGAACAAATATCGTTGATTTCTTGTGTGGGTGGGCCAGCGAGTCCGGAAAACGTCGCCGATCGAAAACGCGGCGCAAGACTTCTCCGAGACTCGGACCCGCGGAGTAGATGGACTGTGTTTACCCTCTCAGCCGCGGCATAAGCACAGTCATTACTAAAACAGTGCTCGCTACCTCAATAATACCAAGAATAATCCAAAGCGAATGTCTTCCCAAGCGATATAATGAGGCCTGCAGATGTTAATAATAACTGAACTTTAATTATTAATCTGTCTCCGGCGGGCCACCCCTAAGTTGCCTTTCCCTAGCGAATTTAGGACGAAAAATAAAAACTCTCGTTTTGTTTACGCTTTACGCGTTACTTGGCGCCGGGCTACGGCCGCTTTCATTATTCATACTAGTGCGAATTGTATTGCGCGCGCGCGCCACCTTTAATTATGTATTCAGCACTCTTTAGCTAAGCAGTAACTGGTACTGGGGAGAGCCGGAGCTTTTTCGAAAAAAAAAATGACGTAAGCTGGCACCCGCGGGGGCCGTCAGAGGATCACTTAGAAGATGGAGCTCTCGTTCACCTTTGGCGTTTCTGAAGGGGACACTAACCATCGCTCGGTACATGCAGAATGGTGTTAGACACCTTCTTTTGCCGTTGTTGCAACAGGAAGGTGATGTGTTGTTCCAACAAGATGATGTTCGCCCACACACTGCCCGTGAAACGCTGGCCAGCACGATCGCCGAACTTGCCTCCAACGGAGAACGTGTGGGATACGATGGGATGAGAAATGACTAGTGCGACTTCTCAACCAACAACTCTCACAGAACCACGTGATCATGTAAAGCAGGCGTGGCATAACATATCCCAGGAAAGTACTCACCATCCGTAACACCGGCTGGATGTGAGAGTCAGCGCCTGCATTGTCGCCCGTGGAGGCTAAACCACGTGCTAAAAACTGTGTTTCAGCATGGGTCGGTACCTAAGACCTCAGAATCGCTTGTGCTATTGATGTGTAAATATAATAATTTCATGTAATCCTTATGCCCCCCCCCCCCGCCCCATGAACCATGGACCTTGCCGTTGGTGGGGAGGCTTGCGTGCCTCAACGATACAGATAGCCGTACCGTAGGTGCAACCACAACAGAGGGGTATAAGTTGAAAGGCCAGACAAACGTGTGGTTCCCGAAGAGGGGCAGCAGCCTTTTCAGCAGTTGCAGGGGCAACAGTCTGGGTGATTGACTGATCTGGCCTTGTAACACGAACCAAAACGGCCTTGTTGTTGTGGTACTGCGAACGGCTGAAAGTAAGGGGAAACTACAGCCGTAATTTTTCCCGAGGGCATGCTGCTTTACTATATGATTAGATGTGAAAATTACCGAACTATCAGTTTAATAAGTCACAGCTGCAAAATACTAACGCGAATTCTTTACAGATGAATGGAAAACCTGGTAGAAGCCGACCTCGGGGAAGATCAGTTTGGATTCCGTAGAAATGCTGGAACATGTGTGGCAATACTGACCCTAAGACTTATCTTAGGAGAAAGATTAAGGAAAGGCAAACCTACGTTTCTAGCATTTGTAGACTTAGAGAAAGCTTTTGACAGTGTTGACTGGAATGTTCTCTTTCAGATTCTGAAGGTGGCAGTGGTAAAAAACAGGGAGCGAAAGGCTCTTTACAATTTGTACAGAAACCAAATGGTAGTTATAAGAGTCGAGGGACATGAATGGGAAGCAGTGGTTGGGAAGGGAGTGAGACAGGGTTGTAGCCTCTCCCCGATGCTATTCAATCTGTACATTGAGCAAGCAGTAAAAGAAACAAGAAAAGTTCGGAGTAGGCATTAAAATCCATGGAGAAGAAATAAAAACTTTGAGGTTCGCCGATGACATTGTAGTTCTGTCAGAGACAGCAAAGGACTTGGTAGAGCAGTTGAACGGAATGGACAGTGTCTTGAAAGAAGGGTATAAGATGAACATCAACAAAAGCAAAACGAGGATAATGGAATGAAGTCGAATTAAGTCGGGTGATGTTGAGGGAATTAGATTAGGAAATGAGACACTTAAAGTAGTAAATGAGTTTTGCTATTTGGGGAGCAAAATAACTGATGATTGTCGAAGTAGAGAGGATATAAAATGTAGACTGGCAATGGCAAGGAAAGCGTTTCTGAAGAAGAGAAATTTGTTAACATCGAGTATAGATTTAAGTGTCAGGAAGTCGTTACTGAAAGTATTTGTATGGAGTGTAGCCATGTATGGAAGTGAAACATGGACGATAGATAGTTTAGACAAGAAGAGAATAGAAGCTTTCGAAATGAGGTGCTACAGAAGAATGCTGAAGATTAGATGGGTAGATCACATAACTAATGAGGAGTTATTGAATAGAATTTGGGAAAAGAGGAGTTTGTGGCACAACTTGTCAAAAAGAAGGGATCGGTTGGTAGGACATGTTCTGAGGCATCAAGGGATCACCAATCTAGTACTGGAGGGCAGCATGGAGGGTAAAAGTCGTAGAGGGAGACCAAGAGATGAATACACTAAGCAGATTCAGAAGGATGTAGGCTGCAGTAGGTACTGGGAGATGAAGAAGCTTGCACAGGATAGAGTAGCATGGAGAGCTGCATCAAACCAGTCTCAGGACTGAAGACCACAACAACAACAACAACTCCTTATGCACTGTTGTAATAGTAAATTTCGAATGAGTTGGAAACTTCTAAAATGGTGTGCTAATTTTTTCCTGGCAATGTATATTTTAATATTATTAATAACATTCTAGGTAATTGTAGCATGTTAGAAGTTGGGGTTGTACGAGGTCTGTTCAAAAAATTCCGGAACTGCGTCCATAAAATTTTTCTTCGCTAATCTTTTACTTATTATGCGTGGTATCTTTCGAAATACTCTCCTCCACAATTGATACACCGCTCCCCAGTCTTCGTACGCCTCTTGCTGGATCGCGCGAAGCGCCGCCTGCGAATTTTCTTTTGTCGCGTCTATCGTTGCAAATGTTCGTCCTTTCAACTGGGTTTTCAAGTTAGGAGATCTGGAGAATACGGAGGATGAGGGAACACAGTGATTTCGTTTTTTGCGCAATAGTCACACACCAACAGGGATAAATGTGTGGGTGCGTTATCGTGATGTAAGAGCCATGAATTGTCTCGCCACATTTCAGGCCGTTTCCTTCTCACATTTTCTCGCAGACGTCGCAACACGACCAGATACTACCATCGATCAAAAATTTGTCCCAGTGGGACGAAATCATGGCCAAGTAATCCTTCAAAGTCAAAGAAAACTGTCAGCATGGCTTTGACATTTGACCTTACCTGACGGACTTTTTTTGGTCTTGCAATACTTTTCCCGACCGATTGTGAAGACTGAACTTCGGTCTCAACATCAGAACCGCAGATCCACGTCTCATCACCGGTTATGATTCTCTTAAGGAACACCTCGTTCTCATTTGTGCAATCCAAAATCTTTTCACAGATGGTGAGACGAAGGTCTTTCTGGTCTCGACACGCGAGCCGTGTGGTGAACTAGGTGGCAACGCGAAGCATTCAGAGATTCTGTGTCAGGATTTCATGACATGATCCAACTGGAATGTCGAATTCTTCTGCAATCTCTCGGACAGTCAGTCTTCGATTGGCACGCACGGTTTCGTTGACGTTCCTGGCATAAGCGTCGTCGGTAGACGAAGGGCATCCTTGAACGAGGGTGCTCTTTAACATCCGTCCGAACATTCTTAAACCGTGTGAACCATTTACAACACCAAGTATAGCTTAAGCACTCGTCACACTAGGCTTTCTGCAGCATTTGCTGAATCTCTGTAAAGGTTTTCTTGAGTTTGACGCAAAATTTAATGCAGACGCGTTGCTCCTCTAACTCTGCCACTCGAAATTCGCAAACTGTGCGACGTAACGTTCTACTCAGTGCAGCACTAAGCAATAACAAGCAGACATACAACAGTGAAACTCCCGTCAGTTGTAATTTAAACACAGGCGTGTGAAGGGATGCAAACGGCATTTCGCTCCAACACATCACTGGCGCAAAATTACGAATGCTCCAGAATTGGTTGAGCAGACCTCGTATTTAAGGACGGGGTGGGGGTGAAGAAAGGTAACAATTGTGACGCGACTCACCGTCCCCACCCCCACCCCACCCCCATCTTCCGAACCCAACCTTGAATCCATAGTTACTGCGGTACGGCATTGTTTTATTTGACGGCACTAGCAGTGGTTTTAAGGAAAGGGGGATCATCCTGGGTACCTGGTCCTCATATTATTATTATCATCATTTACGGGTCTGTATTTCACGCACTCTGCCAGCGGAGCCTTCCGCGGATGACGATCGCCGCCTCGCACCGCAGACGCGCGCCCGGTTTCGCCAGAGGGCGCCGCATTGTGTGCTAATACAGGCGCGCGGAGGTGCGTCCTGTCCGTGTTCCAGCGACGCGGCTGGCTAATCTTAATGTGTCATCGCGTCGGATAATTGTTCGCTAATTACGCGACCGCACTCGCTCGTGCGCACACACACACACACACACACACACACACACACACACACACTGATGAGAGAACACCGTCGCTCCTCCTCCGCCGGGAACCGAACCGAGACCGCTGCACATCCGCCATTGTTCTCGTACCGGCACTGCCCGCCCTCCTGATGGAGAACGTGCTACTGGCCCTCGTCTCAGTGCAACGTCAGTTCGACAGCGCACAGGTGGTAGCCGTCGGACGGAATACTCGTGAAGTCCTGTTGTGAACACCGCATTCTGGAGCTTGTTCCCTCCTCCTGTAACGCACTGTCGTTTGTCCCTTCTACTGTGACGACTGTTAGGCTGCAGCGGTGTGAAACTTTGTCTGTCATCGTACCAAGACGTCCAGCAGATCGGGTACGTGAGACCTGTCAAAGGACACTATGCATCTTATCCGAGATTTCAATGCTTCCGAGGACTCCTCACACGCAAAGCGAACACACATAAAGCATGAATAGGCCTATGAAACTACAAGGTCGGAAACGCTCTCCACAATAGGTACCTCCAGAAAAAGCTTCATAACACTTAAATTTACTATCGACGTTAACAAATTTCTGTTTTTCGTTAACACTTTTCGCGCCGTTCTGAGTTACTATTTTATATCCTCTCTGCTTCGTCCATTCTCAGTAACTTTCCTGCCGAAATGGCAAAACTTATGTACTACTGTTACTGTCTCATTTTTCTAGTCTAATTCCATCCGTATCACCTGATTTAATTCAACAGGCTTTTAGATTTTCCGGGGTTGTAAGTTAAATACCTGAGGTGTCCCCATAGATCACCTTGAAATAAATTCCCAATTGGCGGATACAAGGACACTCCCCCATTTAAATAAAGACTGTCGTAACAGAATTAAAAAATCCTAAACCAAATTTTCTGACTAGTGCTTACAAGAAGCCCTCCTTCCCCGCTAACAACAAAGAATGAAAAGTTAAAAAAAGACGTAAATAGCAAAATCTTCAGAAATAAACGAGCTGCCAGTTTTTTTATTTTATTTTATTTTATTTTTTCATCACTATTCTGTTTGGGTTGATGCTGCGTGCCACGAATTCATCTCCTGTGCCAGCCTCTTCGTCTCTGTGTAGCACTTGTTCTCTACATACTCAGTTATTTGTTGGATGTATTCAAATCCCTGCCTTCTCCTAAGTGTTTACCCCTCTACAATTCATGCTAGTACCATAGACGTTATTCTCTGACATCATAACACAAGCCCTGTCATCCTGTGCCATCTTTTTGACAGTTTTCCACAAACATCTATCCTCGCCGATTGTTCGTAGAACCTCTTCATTTCTTAGCCTCTCGGTGCACAGCAACGAAGCTCGTCGCTGTTGTCACAAACGGACCGACCGGGAACGGCCGACCGCCGTGTCAGCAAATGGAACCATCTAGATGCAGTATGGACGGATGTGGGATCAGCACATCGCTCTCCCGGCTGTGGTCGGCTTTGAAGACTTTCGATGATTCGATTCTTTTCTTCTCAGGTTCCCCTACAGTCCTTGTCACAGTCCGAGGCCTATGTTTAGTATTAAAATACTTGCCCCAAGTGATTTCCATATGTTTGGACCACTCAAAGACGCAATGGGAGTAAAGAAGTTCCACTCTGATGAATAGGTACGCCACGCGGTGCATGTGTGGTTGCGCGGACTAACAAAAGAATTTTTTTCTAAAGGAATTTATGCACTTTGTAAGCGCTGGAGGACTTGCATTGAGCGTGGGGGAGATTATGTTGAAAAGTGATACAGCTTTGTACCGCTTCTGCACAGTAAATAGTATTTTTTATAATATTTAAGTTTTTCATTTGACTCACCCTCGTACTAGTGCACGATAGAAAGTACCCTCCACCACATACGTCACGGAAAGCCTCAGATTACAGTTGCAGAGCCCCACTGACCACAATTCGCGACCTACGTACATCGCCGGCCGAAGTGGCCGTGCGGTTAAAGGCGCTGCAATCTGGAACCGCAAGACCGCTACGGTCGCAGGTTCGAATCCTGCCTCGGGCGTGGATGTTTGTGATGTCCTTAGGTTAGTTAGGTTTAACTAGTTCTAAGTTCTAGGGGACTAATGACCTCAGCAGTTGAGTCCCATAGTGCTCAGAGCCAACCTACGTACATCGGTCCGCTGGAAGAGGTATGCAGTCTTTAGAAACATTATGTGCTTGTTCAGATCGGCGTGCAACATCAGTATTGAGGGAAAACGGCCCTCGCTTTACGCTTGTGTCGACGGAAGCGGTGAGTGAGTTAATTACACGACTAGAAAGGCGGTGGGCGGAGCAGCTTGCATCCGGAACTCATGCTCGGACCGTGAAAGCCGGGTAACGGTACGACTTTTCGCAGGAGACGCCTGAGAAGAGGCGCATAACACACGCTTACGCGGTAATTAAGGGCTTTTGTTGCGGTCGACGATGACGAGAGCTGCTATCACATACCCATCTCGGTTTACACGTCCTTCTTGAACAGCCCGCCACGTTTATTGCACAGTGTACAACTGCCTCCTCTACTTGTAATTGTAGCTCTAATAGAGACATTATGCAAGGGAATGATACATTTGCCGCACTTTAAATAAATCGTTAAAGGAAGGGGGAATAAGCCAACGAACTGCAACCGGCCACAGGGACGTAAATGTACAACTTGTCCGCGTAGGGCTTCTCTTATATGTAAAGTGCTTGCACAACTGATTCTTCAGTCGGGGTCCAAAACCTTGTCCAGCAACAAAGACTTAGGGTGGCCGTGGTTTTCTTGTATCATGCCTGCTCAGATAATTTTATAAAAGGCTGATGAACGGTCGGGGTGAGACCTATACGGGCACCATGTTATGGTCATTGCTCCGGCTCGCTACATGGATAAAGGGAGTTGCAACGATGGACGCTTTGATAAAGACATTATCTGTTTATATTCCTCATCCTAGTCCAATCCACCTCTAGCGATCTTGTCGTTGGCTTACATGAAGGAAAATAATTTTTTATACCTAATCCCCTGTTTTCTCTTTTCTTTTTGTTTGACTCAGATGTATTTACTGATATAAAATTTACATCCTACTGATATAATATTTACATCCTGTACCTCGTTCTTACCTTAGAGGAGTGCAGTAATCAACCTAAATCCGGAGTCTGCATCATCTCTGGCTAGAGCATGTGAGAAAACTGTTTTCATATATCAACACGGAACTAAAAACATATTAACCACAAACCAAGCTCCTTTACATTCCGTTAAGTCTATCAGCTGATATCCGTAGTGTCTTTCATCGCCATGGTGGCTACTGGTCGTTTTTTAACCTTTTCGCTCAGCAAAAGTTTTTTCTTCTTTTTGTACGGTGACTGCTGCTGCTCACCTTCATTTTCTTCTTCTTCTAGAACTGCTAGTGCTGCTGCTTCTAATACGAGTATTATTTACTTCAGGGAGCCTACGCCGTCGCTAAGACCTGTACTACGAAAGAGAAAGTGTGTTATTCCCGTCTACACATCCTGGTTTAGATTTTCCATAGTAACCCAAAATTCGTTGGAGGCGAGTATGGGAACGATTCCTTGAACAGGGACGCGGTCGGTTTCTTTTGTTTACATCACTGAATTCAGCTGGTCTTCCCGATCTAATGACTTTAATGGCACATTAAAATATAAACATTCTATCATCCGACATTCTTGTCCATACTCCAACCGCGTTTTTCTGGGTTTTGTATCAGTTAGTGAAATGATTACGTACGAATTCGCTTAAATTCAAACAAGAGATGTCTGGGGACCGTGTGTAAGGGAAGTCTGATTCAGTAGACTCACTTAAAACAACCAACGCGGATATTTCTCAAATAAGGTGTGTAGTTGATGTACCGTACCCACAATATAAAGGTACATCTATGGCAATCGTCTCATATGGTTATTTTATGAAGAACAATACCTTTTGTTTTACGAAGAGTAATCCCTTAATCACAAGAAGCACGTAAACTTAGGCAATCATCTCATATGGATATTTTATGAAAAAATATCCCTTAACCAACAGAACGGTGTAACACAGTCTTTTCCCGATAACGGTTTTTTAAATCACATCTTCTAGTTACATCAAATGCATTCGCAGTTGACGGCCATCCTGATTTAGGTTTGCCGCGCGGGACTATCCGATCGGTGTCAGGCGCTGCAGTCATGGACTGTGAGGCTAGTCCCGGCGGAAGTTCGAGTCCTCCCTCGGGCATGGGTGTGTGTGTTTGTCCTTAGGATAATTTAGGATAAGTAGTGTGTAAGCTTAGGGACTGATGACCTTAGCAGTTAAGTCCCATAAGATTTCACGCACATTTTTTTGATTTAGGTTTTCCGTGCTTTCCCTATATCGCTCCCGGCAAACGCCGGGATGGTTCCTTTGAAAGGGCACGGCCAGATTCCTTCCCCGTCATTCCCTAATCCGATGAGACCGATGACCTCGTTTTTGTTTGTTTGTTTGGTCTCTTCCCCCAAACAGCCCAACCAACCCAACCATTCGCAGTTGAGAATTTATTTTTCAAGTAAAGACACAGCTGCCTGTTGTTATGTAGCAGATCGTACATTTTGTGATTTTACATGTTATCATAAAAATTTACTTTTATTACTTCTACGTTTTTGTTTTTAGAATTTTACAGATCTATAAAATAAAAAAATTAAAAATTTTACACTGATGAGCCAAAATATTATGACACCTGAATGAGATTTTCACTCTGCAGCGGATTGCGCGCTGATATAAAAATGTGAGCTCAGAAATGAGAAGGGTCATACTGGAGACACTGTCCAACACATCAGTGCAAAGCTTTATCGGATTTTCATAGTTGTTTCCATTTCGCGACCGGTCGTAACTTACTTTCTGGGCACCCCTTGTAGATAGCTCATTAATTATCTTCTGCAGCTGGAGATGTTATTCAGTTCTCTAATATAATGCAGGAGTTCTTCCAGAGTTGGGTTCCTGCTACAGTAGAGAAAGTGGCTGAACGATGGAGTGGGACAGAAAGGATTTTGCTCTGATGGGATTCTTCCTGATCCATTAGAGTCTGTGAAACGTCCCTTCATAAAAATTATACATGATTGTGCTTAAACTGACACACAATATTTTTTAGCGCAACGCAATCTGACTTTCAATAATCCCTACAAGAGAATGGCCCTGACCAAATTAACCTATACGTTTAACAAATCACTTACCTCACAAAAATCTTCGTTACTCGAACTATTCAATACAGCGAGCGCCACTACTGCCAGCTAAATAAAAGATTAAAACTACTGAAGGCACTAACTACTGGTAGGCATAATTAGCAAAAGAAAGATTTTGAAAGAGAACAATGTATTTACCTTAATAGCGATCAAAAGTCATAATATACACTCCTGGAAATTGAAATAAGAACACCGTGACTTCATTGTCCCAGGAAGGGGAAACTTTATTGACACATTCCTGGGGTCAGATACATCACATGATCACACTGACAGAACCACAGGCACATGGTCACAGGCAACAGAGCATGCACAATGTCGGCACTAGTACAGTGTATATCCACCTTTCGCAGCAATGCAGGCTGCTATTCTCCCATGGAGACGATCGTAGAGATGCTGGATGTAGTCCTGTGGAACGGCTTGCCATGCCATTTCCACCTGGCGCCTCAGTTGGACCAGCGTTCGTGCTGGACGTGCAGACCGCGTGAGACGACGCTTCATCCAGTCCCAAACATGCTCAATGGGGGACAGATCTGGAGATCTTGCTGGCCAGGGTAGTTGACTTACACCTTCTAGAGCACGTTGGGTGGCACGGGATACATGCGGACGTGCATTGTCCTGTTGGAACAGCAAGTTCCCTTGCCGGTCTAGGAATGGTTGAACGATGGGTTCGATTATGGTTTGGATGTACCGTGCACTATTCAGTGTCCCCTCGACGATCACCACTGGTGTACGGCCAGTGTAGGAGATCGCTCCCCACACCATGATGCCGGGTGTTGGCCCTGTGTGCCTCGGTCGTATGCAGTCCTGATTGTGGCGCTCACCTGCACGGCGCCAAACACGCATACGACCATCATTGGCACCAAGGCAGAAGCGACTCTCATCGCTGAAGACGACACGTCTCCATTCGTCCCTCCATTCACGCCTGTCGCGACACCACTGGAGGCGGGCTGCACGATGTTGGGGCGTGAGCGGAAGACGGCCTAACGGTGTGCGGGACCGTAGCCCAGCTTCATGAAGACGGTTGCGAATGGTCCTCGCCGATACCCCAGGAGCAACAGTGTCCCTAATTTGCTGGGAAGTGGCGGTGCGGTCCCCTACGGCACTGCGTAGGATCCTACGGTCTTGGCGTGCATCCGTGCGTCGCTACGGTCCGGTCCCAGGTCGACGGGCACGTGCACCTTCCGCCGACCACTGGCGACAACATCGATGTACTGTGGAGACCTCACGCCCCACGTGTTGAGCAATTCGGCGGTACGTCCACCCGGCCTCCCGCATGCCCACTATATGCCCTCGCTCAAAGTCCGTCAACTGCACATACGGTTCACGTCCACGCTGCCGCGGCATGCTACCAGTGTTAAAGACTGCGATGGAGCTCCGTATGCCACGGCAAACTGGCTGACACTGACGGCTGCGGTGCACAAATGCTGCGCAGCTAGCGCCATTCGACGGCCAACACCGCGGTTCCTGGTGTGTCCGCTGTGCCGTGCGTGTGATCATTGGTTGTACAGCCCTCTCGCAGTGTCCGGAGCAAGTATGGTGGGTCTGACACACCGGTGTCAATGTGTTCTTTTTTCCATTTCCAGGAGTGTATATAGCAGTTCATGACATCCAGTCTTACAAATGTACTGTTTCTGATGGACACACGCCCAGATCATCCGCTCTCAAAAATTCCGCCATTTCTCTCCCCACATCCACCACTGCTGGCGGCTCACCTCCAACTGCGCAACGCTACGCGCTGTTAACAGCCAACTGCCCAACACTCGTCGTCGTCGGCTGATACTCGTATCCGAGTTTTCATTTCTCTCCTGAGATTTCCTTTGTCACGGTTTAGGCGTGGAAGTGTCGTTGATGGCTTAGCAATCCAATCCTAGCGTGGAACAGGCGGCCACAGACATTACAGCTGATGGAAGGTGGAGGACGTGGTTGAGCCTGGAGGAGTTTACGTCTCTGGCGTTTGTCATTCTCCATTCTTCGACGTTCCAGCTCAAAGTTTTGAAGAGCATTTGAGGTAACTGAGCGCCAGCGACTTCGGTCTTCTGCTATTGTGGACCAGTTACTCGGATCGATGTTCAAGTTTTTCAGATTTTTCTTGTACTGATCCTTATAAGGTTTGAGAGGGGCACCTCGTGGCCTTTTACCTGTGCTCACTTCGCTGTACAGCATTTGGCGTGGAAGTCTGTCATTTTTCATCCGCTGGACATGTCCGACCCATCTGAGTTGATGCCCAATGATAAGAGCTTCCATGCTATGCATTTTTGCTTTATCTAGAACAGCCGTGTTGGATATGAAGTCATCCCATTTCAGGTTCATGATGTATCTTAGCTTCTGTTGGTTGAAGCGTTCTAGTTTCTTCAGATCGCAGCGATATAACGTCCAGGTTTCGCAACCATATAGCAGGGTGGAAATGACTACAGCTTTGTACACCATCAGTTTACAATAGCGACTATTGCAACAATGCCGACCAGCCTCAGGCTGCACACAGCACAGTCAGTGATTTTCATATAGAGCGCTACGTGGCGTTACCAATAAAAAAACCTAAACAGCCTACTTACATCTGGAGCTATTTAAATGCCTCAGAGCATGGTGTAGTTGCACAGAACTTTTCTTTGCAGTTCCAAAAGGAACGACAAATGGGGTGGCTTCATATATTCCTGGGTTCTTTACTTAATACTGGTTGTAGAAACTTTGTAACTTAGTTTTCGAGAAATAATTGGCGCCAATCTTCAAATATCTGCCAATTCAGTTTTTTTAGCATTTCTGGGAAGCACTCGCTTGAATCGAACAAACCAATGACCAGTTGTGCAGTCTTAAATGGCAGCGTTGCCACATACTTGAGAAATATTTTTAGACAAAACGCGAATATTGTAAGCAGTGTTCTTGGACTGGATTTTCCCATTATCCAAATAATTAACTGAAGTCTGCAACCTGCTTTAGCTACGATTCAGGCTATGTGGTCATTCCATTTCTTATCCACACCCAGTAATATATAAATTATTCCAATTTCGGCTCATCGATATGGTAGCCATACTTTTATACTATACATAGATAATACTTTTCTCGTTTTCTAATGTACACGATGTTAAATTCTGAACATAGGAAGGTAAGGGTATTTTACGAATCCTTTTTTTATCGGTCTTTAGACTGGTTTGATGCGAGCCGCTACGACTTCCTCTCCTTTAGAAACTCATTCGTTTCAGAGCAGCATTTGCACACAACGTCCTGATTTACTTCTTGGTTATATTCCAATACCTGTTTTTCCTTACAGGTTTTAGGATCCAGGACTCCCCCAAGTACAAAGTAATTTTTTCACGCTTCAAAACAGGTCCTATCATCCCATTCCTTCTTCTTGCAAACGTCTTCCAAATGTTCCTTTCCTCACCGATTCTTTGGATAAGTTCTTGATTTCTAATCTTATAAGTCCACGAAATTTCCAAAATCCTTCTGTAGTACCATATCTCTAACGCCTCGATTCCCTTCTTTTTCGATTTTGTAACAGTCCATGCAACACTCTCCTCGAGACATGCATTCTCAGAAATTTCATCCTCGATGTAAAGCAGATGCTTGATACTAGTGGATTTCTTTTTGCTGAGAATACTGTCTTTACCTGTACTATCCTTCTTTTTTTGCATTCCTTTCTCCGTCCGTCATGGGTTATTTTGCTTCCAAGGTAGCAGAATTCGTTAACTTAGCCTACTTCATGATCCCCAATTTTGACGTTAAATTTATCGCTAATATCATTTCTGCTTCTCCTGATTACTTGCATCTTTCTTCAGTTTACTGTCAGTGCATAGTGTGTCCTCCTCAGACTCTATTCAAAAGATCTGTAATTCCAGTGAGGGGAACGTTGTCAGCAAATCTCATCATAGATATGCTTTCACTCTGAATTTTAATCCTACTCTTGAACCATTCTTTTATTTGCGTCATTACGTCTTCAATGTATAGACTGATGAGTAGAGGCGAAAGACCGCATACCTGTCTTACACCCTTTTTAATCCGAACACTTCGTTCGTTGTCTTCCACTCTTTGTTGTTCCCTCTTGTTTCTCGTACAATTTGTATATTACCCGTCTTTTCCTGTAGGTGATCCCTATTTTTCTCAGAATTCACCATCTTGCACCATTGTACATTGTCGGACGTTTTTTCTAGGTCGAAAAAATCCTTTGAACGCGTCATGATTCATCTTAAGTCCTGCTTCCATTATTAAGCGCAATGTTGAAACCCCCCTGTGGGTTTTGTAAAATAAAGCGTCGGCATGTGTGGTTGCCTAATGTTGTCTCCACAATGGAATTCTCCCGCCTATAAATGATTAAAACGACCTTGCCATTAGCAACCTACACCAAACGACCCTGCCATTAACAACCTACACCTTGGGATTTCCATAAAACGAAGTATCATGTTGTGGTATTACCTCATTTCACTCTAACAAATTAACCATTGAAACCTTCCCGTCTCCTCTATACCTCTTGTTTTACTGATAACCTTACCTTTTACAACAAACTATGTAACCTTTTCTTAGGATTTCTATCTCTTGCTTGTTGTTGTTGTTGTGGTCTTCAGTCCTGAGACTGGTTTGATGCAGCTCTCCATGCTACTCTATCCTGTGCAAGCTTCTTCATCTCCCAGTACCTACTGCAACCTACATCCCTCTGAATCTGCTTAGTGTATTCATCTCTTGGTCTCCCTCTACGATTTTTACCCTCCACGCTGCCCTCCAATGCTAAATTTATGATCCCTTGATGCCTCAGAACATGTCCTACCAACCGATCCCTTCTTCTAGTCAAGTTGTGCCACAAACTTCTCTTCTCCCCAATCCTATTCAATAGCTCCTCATTAGTTACGTGATCTACCCACCTTATCTTCAGCATTCTTCTGTAGCTTAATAATAACAAATGAAATCTTCCCTTTGAAATTTATTCTCTTTCTCTATCTTTGCATATAAATTTAATTGCTGCTTATTAAAAGTGATTTTATGATTATTTCGACGAAACATAGAATGTGTCGTCGTCGTGGCCCTCAGTCGTTATCTGCAATAACCCACAAGTGTTCCTTACCTGTTTTACTGTTACTGGATCGCCATCTGACTGCTACATCGAACTGCGACATGAATATACTTACTCTGTTTTACTATACTCTATTAGCTGCTGGTGGGCTTTCATAATAAGTGGCTGTATTTATGACCAAAGGTGACGTTATTCTTTAATAGCAAAGCTGACGTTATTCTTTAATTAATTTGACTGAAGTTACGTAATTCGTAGTTAAACTTTTTCTTGACAACAATAAGAATTTTACGTTGATGGTTTTTGGGATGGATTAGAATTAGAAATGCAATATTGCTGGCAAAAGTTAATTATATTCTGAATGAAATTATTTTACAAACGTTCAAATGAGACTTACTTTTTACAATAATCTTACAACTAGCAATGCGCAAACATACCTTCAGTAGTCTTGAGTTTCTCCAAAAAATTAATTCAATAATATTAGTTCCTCTTATTATAATAGTTAGCTGATGTCTCTGTACATCCGTTTATAATCTCTTGTAAATCATAGCTAGTGGCTGTCAGGCACACCGCTCCTCTCAACCTCTCGCTTCAGACCTGCTACCGACTCGCTTCACATCTCGCTTACCACTGACTTCCTACGAACGCTAAAGTGCCGTTTCTCCTGCCAACAATGCTTTCCGGTGCAGACAATCCCTGCTACCATTACAAAATGTATCAATGCGCGGTCGTTCCCGCTCTTTTCTTAAAATGTATCAATACGCGGTCTCTCCCGCCCTTTTAAAAATCATATCAATTTGCGGTCTCTCTTGTCAACAATACTCTGGTGCAGACATTCCCTGCTACCACAATTATTTCCAACATGCCAAATATTAATTATTCCTACTTAATCCTATTAATAAAATATAAACGTCTTTCATAAATTGTGATTTGACAATAAACAATAGGAATATACACGCCTTACACCAGTTATGCCTATCGGGTTGCTACTAGAATGAGTCACAGCTTGGACACCGTGGACGATTTATTCTAAAAAAAAAGATGTACAGTGCAGAAATTTGTATAAACATGAAGCACGCAATATCAGTTTGTACCCTAAAAGTAATTTCGGATCGGTAGAACATATGCTTTACTTTCTGTAGACTGAGTCTGTTTTATCAGAGAAGTTAGCGGTGAGAAACAGAAAACCTACATCCTGACTGCCACTTTCAGAGAAAGCTCAGTGGACAAGCAAATGGAACTGAACACATTTACTGTGAGTGTTTCCCTATCCACCGAACCGAAGTGCGCATATCTTCTGCTGAAGTACGGGCAGCAGTCACGCTGCACCGATGATGTGCTCACTGGGGCGACGCCCGCTGTGCAGGTGACGTACGTGGCGTACCTGCAGTGCTCTGCCTACACGGTACACACAATAAGCCGTCCGGAAACTCCTAGGGCAGAAATTCCCTCAGTACAGGACAGAATATGAGTCAAGATTTCTGTTTGCTCACTAGCCAGGAACACTCGTAAGCACTCCGGTGTGTTTAATACTCCACAGAGAGCTAAAGAATCGTCACTCGAGTAAACACAATAACAACTCTGTGCACAGAGAAACGACTACAAGCCCTCCTTGTGTCGAAATCAACACTTGTCAAAATCTAACCGCCAGATTATCCTCTTTGGGTCTCGCCAGCGGAGTCTCTGTGTGATGGAAGTGCCCTCGACTGATCCCAATGGTGAGGTGTATCTCCACGCCATACGCTTGCCTCCCTCCTGGACACGCAGCATTTACTTTTGTGCTCAGGCGACGAATCCCAGTGGCTGTTACAAAAACATTACCTCCCACAATATGGGTCATGAATCTGCCAGCCAGTCACCCGAAGCTCGTACTCTTTTCAGATTTTCCCGAAGTTCCATTCCCCTCCTACATCCTTAGCACTTGTAACTCTTTAGAGAGTGGGTATTCATTAGATTATTCATTAGATTGAATTCTGTAGTACGAAATGACCCAAGAGCCAAAAAACGGTAGTTGTGTTTCGAAGTAATAGTTAGTTAAAATTTTACAAAGAGGAGATATTTGAAATAGAGTAACGCAAAGTAGTACAAAGGAAATCGAAGGAAGACATAACAGAGCTGCGTTTTATTTTGAATATAATATATAAACCAATGCGCAGCACTGTTAGCTCTCTTTGAGTCTTTGTTTTCAATGGTGCATGTTCGCAGTCTTCCGTGGTAGTTGGAAGTTAGGGATTATAAGCCTAATTAAATATCATTCTGATAACTGGATTAGACATTGGAGTGGTGGATAATAGATTATTTTGAGATATTGGGACAGAAAATAATTGGACCTTATCATACTAACATCTTTGCCGGTCGTTGTCAAGGCAATTCTTCTAATAAACGAGATGTGAGATATAGTGCCGTGCAAAGAGTACATTTGTGCTGAACAGACATTGAAAGAACTCGAACTTATAATTAATATCGTGCCGTGAGAATTAAGCATCTTAGACATTGTAAAGCCAATGACATATTTATGGTTTATCAGGTGTTAATGGTAAAGGACAGTTTCATGGGAAATCATATCTTTGGTGATAGGATCGCGAAGGAATGTGGTACGGACTGACTATTATTATACCGAAACGATACACACTAGGATCAAATCCTTTTTCATGGATTCCCCAGTGCCATTTCTCATTTATTTAAGAAGTGAATTGTGACAAGAAAACAATATATACGAGACTTTCTGCAAGTTTTCTAAATCCCAAAAGTCAGCTAGTACGTAGACAATTATATGTTGAATATTCAAAGGTTATTGAGAAAAGCTGATCAACCCGTTACAAACAGATAATAGGATTTAACAAACGCATATTGACAACGAAGGTAACTAAATCAAATTATTTGTGAAACAAAAATTAGAAAAAATGGACTGGAACCCGATTGCTATGTTATTCGCGAGTAATAAATAAAATCACTGTCTTTAGATCCGTCGTGGTAGAAAGTGTACGAAATATCTCTGGAAACAGAACACGAGATCAATTTTCAACTGCTAGTTCATACTACTTGATTCACAACGTGATTCAGAGATGTTTTATGCCCGACCCACACGGCGGGGAATGGTTCTTAACTAGCCGGGACAATATACACACAAACTTTTGAGATCAGTTCAGCTGCCGGGGGGAAACGGCGAAGCGATATCTGTGCAGTCACGACGATGGACAGTGGGTGTGCGGGCATACGCTCCACCAATCAAATACGTGTCTCTGCTTTTCCGTGGGAATCATGCACCGGTGATTCCCTTGAGAATATTCCTAGCGACCATCGTTTGTGACCCCATGCATTCTTTCCCGCTGTAAAGGATGTCTTTTCGCCTTGTTCCACCCGCGATGCACTTTCGCCAGGTACGCTATTCTGAAATTTTTTTCTGTCCACCATAGTGCAACCTCCTGCCCACACTGCCTCATTATGAAAGTTCTGCAACTTCCAGAATTGTTAACCGCTGACTCCTCGCTCTGCTCTCTCTCAGGGCAGTGGTTGTCCACTCCTGCAGAACACGACAACTCTCTTCCCAGCTCCTCTTTAGCTGATAGCGGCTTCTGAGAAAAGCACTGCCCATTGCCCTCTCTAATTCCCAGACATAGAGCGCTACAGAAATTGCTAGTAGTGACGGACAGTTTTTAATGAAATAATACTCGGCCAACTTTAAAATTAATGCATGTTTACTTACACAAAATCAAATTTGCCATTTTATGTACCAAAGTTATTTGTGAAAAATAATGTCGTCAACGTGTTGTCCATCATTTTGAATGGAGGACTCAAGTCTCTTCTCAAAATGCTCCATCACACGGACTAAAATCTCTGCAGGGATGGCAGAAATTTCTTGAATGATTGCATTCTTCAACCCGTCCAAATTTGGTGGCGTGTGGTTATAGACACAGTTCTTAGGGTACCCCCATTGAAAAAAGTCACATACTGAGAAGTTGGGAGACCTGGGAGGCCAAGGAACATCGCCAAAACGTGAGATAATCCGGCCAGGAAACACGCGTCTAAGAACTGTCATTGAAGTGTTTGCGGTGTGCGATGTTGCCCCATCCTGCTGGAACCGAACGCATTTTAAAGGCATTCGTCGTCTTCTTAGTTATGGTTTCAAGAAAGTTTCAAGCATACGAATGTAACGAACCGAATTAACAGTAACTGTGGCCCCGTTCCCTTAAAAAAAAATAAGGTCCAATAATGCCAACAGAGCCAAGAGCACCCCAGACTGTTACTTTTTCTGAGTAGAGAGGACACTGGTCGATAAAGTGTGGATGCTCTGGAGCCCAGTAACATAGGTTTTATTTATTCACGGTCCCGTTTAAATGAAAATGAGCTTCATCGCTCATAAATAAAATTTCATTTTCGTTCGATCCCAAAGTAACGTGCATTGCTTAAGCGAAGTCTTCTCGTACAGCAAAATCAGTTTCCTTAAGTTGTCGGACAATGAGCATTTTGTAGGGATGGAATTTTAATTATTTATGCAAAATTCGTCTAACCGATTCACGATTGATTCGTAACTCACTAGCATGACGTCTAGCTGACCGTCCTGGGCTTCTGACTGCCGCTTGCCTTACCCTTTCAACATTTTCTGGTGTCGTTACTTTGCGTCTCGGGCCGGGATGCTTCTTATCCAGTATGTTTCCAGTTGATATGATGTTTTCCACCCATCTGAGGATTGTGTTACAGCTCGGAACATCTCCTTGTCGACCGACATTAAACCACGCACGAAACAATCGCTGCGTAGCAATCACAGACTCACCACTTTTCACGAAACTGTCATGGACAAACACTCGACGTTGCAAGTCCCTCTGCTCCATGGTGACTGAGTAAATGAAATGGCGTCTTGTGTGGATCAGAACTATCCCCGCCACGATCACCTCCCACCACCGCGCCCTCAGTACTACGCAGTTCAAAACCGTCCGTCTCCCGTGTGTCACCCTGTACGTGACGCTAGCCAGTATCAACCAGTGAAATGATTAATAATCCGATTGTGCATAGTAAACAGTGATTTAATATAAATATAAACTGATTAATATTTACAGAACATTAAGTGTATGGTGGGAAAGTCTTGTCGCCTTACACCGTTCCTAAAGCCAAACTGATCGTCATGTGACAGGTTCTCAATGTGTACAGTGAGTGCAATATACGAACGGAGTAGAGGAGAATATCGATGATGTACCGTTCATCGTTAACTGTACAATGGTTGTCGAAGTATGCATGTGGATGCAGGATGTCTTAAAGCGCTAATAGGATCAGGTTAAATAAAAAATTGAAGGGTCCGCCGCGTATCCTGCGAGCCCGCAGCCGCTACCCGCCACGCTGCCCGAGTGGCTCCCAGCCCAGCAGCCGGCGGGCGCCCTGCGCTATCTCGCACGAGGCGAGAGCGCGAGGCGCGGCCGCATCTTTGATGGCGGCTGAGTGATACAGCGCCCCGTCCCGGCCCGCTCCGGCCGCTTCCCTATTCCCGAGAATTAGTGCCAATAAATTTCCCCGGGCGACAGTCGGAGAGCGGCGGCGCGCGGCGCGGGAGCCGCGGCCGCCTTTATTATTTATAACTTGGCGAAGCAATTTTTATCTGGCACGCAGTTGCACGCCCCCGCCCCCCCTCTCCCCCCGCTGGCCGCCGGCGCCACCGCCTTACACGCTATCGCGATTTCCTCTGCTCCAGAAAAAGTACCGCGCAGATCTTCCTTCCACCCGACTGTCCACTGGCGGTGATTCGTCACGTGGAATCATCAGAGTTTCTGCTCCCTCATATCTACCCTTCACCTTCTCCTCTTCACCTTCTTATTCCTACTCCCATTCGTCCTACACCACTCTAATTTCTGATACTGTACGGTCCAGTCATATTTATGTGACCACCTGCCAAAAACCTGAACAACCACGTTTTGCAGGACGGACGTGCAGGAAGAGAGTCAATGACGCTCTGGAAGGTACTGTGCTATGTTCCTCGCTTGAGGATCCATGCCGCGAACAGCCCGATCGACCTGGTCCCAGCGACTGGGTTTAAATCTGGGGAGTTTAGTGGCCAGAGAAGTACGGTAAAATCATCCTGGTCTCTTCGAACCAAACATATGCACTGCGAGATGTGTGACACGTTGCATTGTCCTGCTGGTGGGTGCCATCATGCAGAGGGAAAAAAATTGCATGTTAGGAAGGTACTGTGCTATGTTTCTCGCTCGAGGGTCCATTCTGCGAACAGTCCAATCGACCTGTCCCACCGACTGGCTTTAAATCTGGGGAGTTTAGTGGCCAGGAAGTACCGTAAAATCATCCTGGTGCTCTTCGAACCAAACATATGCACTGTGAGATGTGTGACACGTCGCATTGTCCTGCTGGTGGATGCCATCATGCAGAGGAAAAAAAAAAATTGCATGTACGGATGGACATGGTCCCCACGGATAGATGCATACTTGTGTTCATCCGTTGTGCCTCCCAGAATGACGAGATAACCCACAAAAACTTTCGTCGACGTTAAGGCTCCCTCCTCTGGCGATTATTGCAGACGCCGGCCGCGGTGGCCGAGCGGTTCTAGGCGCTTCCGGAACCACACGGCTGCTACGGTCGCAGGTTCGAATCCTGCCTCGGGCATGGATGTGTATGATGTCCTTAGGTTAGTTAGGTTTAAGTAGCTCTTTAAGTTCCAGGGGACTGTTGACCTCAGATGTTAAGTCCCGTAGTTTTGGTTCAATTGGCTCTGAGCACTATGGGACTCAACTGCTGAGGTCATTAGTCCCCTAGAACTTAGAACTACGTAAACCTAACTAACCTAAGGACATCACACACATCCATGCCCAAAGCAGGATTCGAACCTGCGACCGTAGCGGTCTCGCGGTTCCAGACTGCAGTGCCAGAACCGCGCGGCCACTTCGGCCGGCTAAGTCCCGTAGTGCTCAGAGCCATTTTTTTTTATTTTTTATTTTTTTTTTAATTGCAGAATGTTTGCTTTCAGACGTTTCACGCCGATGGAGCATAAAATGTGATTCAGCTGAAAAGCGACTTGTTGGTGCTCAGTGGATGTCCACTGGTGAGAAGTAATTGCGCCTTTTCCTCGTGAATATCACCATGGCGCGTTTATCGGGCGACAGAGTGACTCCCTTTCCTAACTCCCACCTGGCCAACATTTCAGTGCGTCATTAAGCCATAATTTTGTCACCCATGAGCACGGCGAATGGGCGTATTTACGAACGTCGTCCTCTTACTGGAGAAAGTTGATGTTTGGGCAAAATAGAATTTCTAGGTCAGCGACATACAAGGCGTATACTAATGGACGCAATATCGCACTCTGCTGGTGTCCTGGTCACTGTCGGGTATATAATACCCCAAAGCGCCAACGGAAGGTGCATCAGTTTCAATTTTTTAATGAGGTCATGTGTCATGACATTAACACAACTCCTAGAAAAATCAATAAATGATGACCTCAGATACCCGTTAGTCTGGAACGTTTTTTTCTCATCCATCGCAGCATATGTAATGTTCAGAAGTGCTTCTGCCCTTACGAAGATCGTATTGCATCCGAGAGGAAGTCCTCACTTCTAACCACCATTCTAAGCGGAGCTTGAGGAGACGTTCAAAGTCTTACACGTACACGACGGTAGTGCGCTCTTCATCTGCATACATACATACTCCGTGGTGGAGGATGCACTGTACCAGTTGAAACGTCCCCTTAGAAAAATTATACATGACTGTGTTTAAACTGACACACAATATTTTTAGCGCAACGCAATCTGACTATCAAAAATCCCTACAAAAGAATGGCCCTGACTAACATTAAACTATACCTTTCACAAATCACTTACCTCACAAAAATCTTCATTACTCGAACTACTGCAATACAGCGAGCGCCACTACTGCCAGCTAAATAAAAGATTCAAACTACGGAAGGCACTAACTACTGATAGGCATAGTTAGCAAATGAAAGATGTTAATAGAGAACAAACAATGTTTTTACCTCAACAGTCATAATATATATAGCAGTTCATGACATCCAGTGTTACAAATTTCAAAACTCCGCCATCTGTCTCCCCACATCCACCACTGCTGGCGGCTCACCTCCAACTGCGCAACGCTACGCGCTGTTCACGTCCATCTGCCCAACACTACAATGGCAGACAACAATGCAAACTAACCACAGACTGCACACAGCACAGCCAGTGATTTTCATACAGAGCGCTACGTAACGTTGCCAATAAGAAAACGTAAACAGCCTACTTACACAGTACTAGTCATTTCTGTTCCTGTTCCACTCGCGAACAGAGGGAGCGAAAAACAACTGTCCGTATGCCTCCGTAAGAGCCCGTACCTTACCTTCGTGGTCCTTGTATGTTGGTGATAGTAGAATCGTCTGGAGCCAGCTTCAAGTGGCCATTCTCTAAAGTTTCGTAGTACTATTCATCGAAAAACAACATCGTCTTCCTTCCAGCGATTCCCATTTGAGCCCCCGAAGCATTTCCGTAGTAATTGCATGTTGTTCGAACCGACTGGTAACAAATCTAGCGGTCCGCGTCAGGATTGCTTCGATGTGTTTCTTTAATCTGATCTGGCGCGGATCCCAAATACTCGATTAGTACTCAACAATATGCGAATTCGTTTAAAGTTGAACCATACTTTCCTGTAATTCTCCCAAAAAATTGAAGTGACCATTCGCTTTCCCTACCACAATTGTCACAAAAAAAATGGTTCAAATGGCTCTGAGCACTATGGGACTCAACTACTGTGGTCATCAGTCCCCTAGAACTTAGAACTACTTAAACCTAACTAATCTAAGGACATCACACACATCCACGCCCGAGGCAGGATTCGAACCTGCGACCGTAGCAGTCGCGCGGTTCCGGACTGCGCGCCTAGAACCGCTAGACCACCGCGGCCGGCACAATTGTCACATGCACGGTCCATTTCGTATCGCTTTGCAACGTTACGCACAGACATAAACGACGTGACTGTGTCAAGCAGGACACTAGGAATGCTATATCCGAACATTACAGGTTTGTTTTTCCTACTCATCCGCATTAACTTAAATTTTTATACATTTTGTCTAAGTCATCTCGTATCCTCCTACAGTCACTTATCTTCGACTTCTTCCCGTACACCACAATATCATCAACAAACAAGCAGAGATTGCTGCTCACCCTGTCCGCCAGATCATTTATGTGTATGGAAAATAATAGCGGACCTATAACAGTTCCCTGGAACACGCCTGACGGTACCTTGGTCTCTGATGAACACTCGCCATCGAGGACAAGGTACCGGGATGTGTTGCTTAAGAAATCGAGCCATTCACATATCTGGGTACCTATTCCACATGCTCGTGCCTTATTTAAGAGTCTACAGTGGGGCGTTGTGTCAAATGTTTTTTCGGAAAGCTACAAACATGGAATGGAATCAGGCGATACGATGTTGCTTGATCAGGATCTTCCCCACGTTTCAGTGAGGACACTAATATCTGAGTCGTCCAATCTGCTAGAATGTTGCCATCCTTACAAATGTCACTGAAGACGTCCACAAGAAC
This sequence comes from Schistocerca serialis cubense, assembly GCF_023864345.2. Taxonomy (NCBI): domain Eukaryota; kingdom Metazoa; phylum Arthropoda; class Insecta; order Orthoptera; family Acrididae; genus Schistocerca; species Schistocerca serialis. The sequence goes on along the minus strand of NC_064646.1, from coordinate 79,654,021 downwards.
GCATTTTGCGTTGTTGGACAAATTTCTGGTCATGGAGTATTGTATCTGGTCGTATCCGGACAACATGTCCGTTGGGTATGCCAGAGCTCTGCTGAGTTCGGCGAGAGAGAGTATCGTGTGGTGAACCTGTCTCGAAGACTGTCATTGGTTCCGCTCGCAGCAGGGTGAGTGGGTTCTGGCATGGCAGTAGGTGGTGCTATAATGTCACACACTCAATTGTCAACGTCTCCAACCGCTGGGAGGCATCGGTTTCCGTTTGAGCGAGGAAACCATTGCCCAAACCCTCTCGACGGGGATGTCCGTGGATAGTTTTTCGCAAAATTTCTTCCAGTCCTTTCTTGCACCTCTTGAGAAAGCGCTTAGTACCTGCATCCGTTCAGTTGTAGGCAACATAGGTCTTCCAAGTGGTATGCCATTCAAGTCGACTGCGAGCCGGCCTCTTTGTGCCACCTGATGCAAACAATCTTGGTCCTGCCAGGGAACCAGTTGTTCTGCAGAATAGAGTGTGATACCACTACATTGATACGATTCCTAAGGATGACGTTTTTTAATTGCGGGGGCGCCACAGTGGGAACGACGTAAGTTGTGCATCCATTATTTCCCCGTAATGGGACAAATCTGCCTCCGTGACGTCCCATTTGCATGGCGTCCTACTGACCGTGACAGGGGTAGAAGTTAATGTCGTTATAGAAAGAGCGTACTTGTTATATCCCACAGAAGAGGGAATAGTTATCCATGCAAACAGCGAAGAAATCGAACACAAGGTCACATCGACGGCTGAGGTTCTCTTTCCTGGTAATGGAAGTAACAAATGGGATCCATCATCTAGAACAATATGACTGAACTCGAGAAGCTCAAGAATCGCGTCACCTAAACTATCATTAAATGCGCAGACCCACAATTAGTAGTACGAATTAAAGTCCCTACACAATATGAATGGAAGTTACTACTGCTGTACCAAAGCGTACTTTTCTTCGAGGAGGATAAACGACCGCGGCCGGCTGTAGATGGCCACAACGGTTAATGGAGCGATTAGAAACGAGAGCCTGGCCGCTATCGCTTGAAGATGCCAGTAGTGGCATGGGATATCATTACTGTGGAATGATACAGCCGTTATTGATGAAGAGGACAACTCCTCCTCGTCGACCCTCTCCATCTTGTCTGTATACTTGATATCCTCGAAGGCGGACGATGGTATCTGGTTGAAACTATATTTCGGAGATGGCTCCCACTGCTAACATCCACGCCCATTGTTCATGTTGGGATACACCGCTATTGGCAGTCGCAGATCGCACGTTCCACTGGAGGATCCCAAATCCCACTATAGCTGGTAGGTTAACAACTGTTGTACAGGATGTATCTGGAAAGTTACAGGAGGATGTGTCTTCGTGTCTTCAAGTAGGTGAAGGATAAACGAGACAATTTTTTCTATGACATACTTGCTGTTATTACGAAGTGGTGGTGGTTTTTTACTGTACTGAGGAGGATTCGGGTTGTAGGGTATTGAGGCTTGGGGGAGATGGTAAGAGACAGAGTATTCTTGACTAACTTCTGAGAATCCCTGCTGCCAGACTGGTCTGGCAACGTGCCATTTCGATGAACCTTTCGTGCCAGAGACGGTACTCGATCACCGTGCAGACTGAAAGTCATTTTGACGATGCCCAGCTTCCCGAAGAAGAGAACCCAACTGGGGTGCCACTGGCGGTGGTGGTGGTCTCGTGGAATAGTCTTTGTATAGCGACTGGAGGCTTTGTTGGATGGTTTGGAGGTAGTGGCGGAAAATCCATGTCACTTTGGAAACTGGGAGGCTGTCGTAGGGCAGTTGAGTATGTGTGCTGCAAGCTATCAGTAACCCTTCCTGATATGGCGTAGTCCCTTGCACGTTGTAGCTCAAATACCGCATACGACAGATCTATGACTGGGTGCTGACCAGAGCAGTTTAAGCAAGTTGGAACCGTCGCCATGCACGACTCCATGCCTCACCTGCTGCAACGAGTATGGCTTCTGCCCTGGTTCGCCCGATGTTGAAAATACCAGCCATTTCTACAATGGATGACTTGAGCGACGTACGGTTCGATCAGTCAGCGGTTTCCATATAGTGACATGTGAGAGCAAAGTTTGTGAACGAAACCGACTACTGAATGGGTGTAATTAAGTCGGAATGTACGTGATGTTTCTCCGTGTATTGATTGACACTTGCCACAGGGTACATACTCTCCATTTCGTCGACTATCGTCTTATCTGTCAGAGTAATGTCAACATCGCAAATATTGTCATACGTATGGGGCAGGACTTAGGGATATAGACATCAAATCATGGTCTTTGAGAACGGAGTCCTCTGTTAAATCACTTGCAGCCTCAGCGGACTTCGGTTCTATCTTAACTCTGTTTCTGCCAGACGGACTAGTGTTGACAACATCGTGTTTTAAATGAGCGGTGTAGGCATACAATAAATTGCATACTGACACAGGATGGAGTTTGCCAGTGCTCTACGAAGACAATTTGTGGACCTGCATTAGGTCGACTCTACCTATTGTTGACACCCTGACGCGCGCAACCGCTTCGCTATGTGTCGATGACTGATCCTACAGTCCGCCCCCGGTAGCTGCGTGGTCAGCGCGACAGAATGTTAATCATAAGTGTCCGAGTTCGATTCCCGGCTGGGTCGGAGATTTTCTCCGTGCAGGGAATGGGTTTTGTGTTGTCCTAATCATCATCATTTCATCCCCATCGACGCGCAAGTCGCCGAAGTGGCGTCAAATCGAAAGACTTGCACCCGGCGAACGATCTACCCGACGGGTGGCCCTAGTCACACGATATTTACATTCATTTACTGACCCTACAAATTTTTACACCCAGATATCTGTATGAGTTTACTGATTCCAGGTGTAACTCTTTAATGTTGTAATCATAGGACACTGCGTTTTTTCGTTTAATGAAGTGCAAAATTTTACTTTTCTGAACATCTAAAGCAAGTTGTTAATCTTTGCACCACTTCGGAATCTTATCAAAGTTCAACTGAATATTTATGCATCTGTTTTGAACATTACTTACTATATATAATTGTATCATCTGCCGAAAATCTGAGGATACTATTTGTATTGTATGCAAGGTGCAGGCACACTTCTGTAAGGCACAGCTGGAGTTACTTCTACATCTTTGGACGACTCTCCGTCTGAGGTAACGTGCTGCGTCCACCACACCAAGAAATAATAACTCCACTCACGAATTTCGCTTGATACGACGTACTGTCGTACTGCCGGTCATAAGCATTAATATTGAGTCAAACACTTTTCGGAAAGCAAGAAACACTGCGCCTGCATGCGTGCCTTGAATCCATGGTATTCAGGATGTCACGTGAGAAAAGTGTGAGTTAGGTTATGCACAATCAATGTTTTCGGAAGAGTTAGGTTATGCACGATCAATGTTTTCGGAATCCATGCTCGTTGGAATGGAGGAGATCATTATATTCGAGATACACGACACTACAGCCCTGGTTTTACGTAATTACATCTTTTGTTTCTTTACACGTAGCTACAAGAGAAACTAAAATGTACATGAATTATACTGAAATGACCCTTATTTCAAAGTTTTAGATTACATATTTTGAGGTAAGACATATAGTTTACATTACACTATCTAATTTTACATATTTTAATACTATTACAAAATGATTACACATTTTCGTACGTCCCATGCATTTTCGATACGTAACAGGCAAGGAAAAAAAGGTTTCATAATTGTGTTACTCTACTGTCATCAAAGAAGAATGATGTAGAAATAGATGAAATGTATGACGAGATAAAAGAAATTATTCACGTAGTGAAGGCAGACGAAAATTTAATAGTCATGGGTGACTGGAATTCGGCAGTAGGAAAAGGGAGAGAAGGAAACATAGTAGGTGAATATGGATTTGGGGGAAGAAATGAAAGAGGAAGCCGCCTTGTAGAATTTTGCACAGAGCATAACTTAATCATAGCTAACACTTGGTTCAAGAATCATAAAAGAAGGTTGTATACATGGAAGAATCCTGGAGATACTAAAAGGTATCAGATAGATTATATAATGGTAAGACAGAGATTTAGGAACCAGGTTTTAAATTGTAAGACATTTCCAGGGGCAGATGTGGATTCTGACCACAATCTATTGGTTATGAACTGCAGATTGAAACTGAAGAAACTGCAAAAAGGTGGGAATCTAAGGAGATGGGACCTGGATAAACTGAAAGAACCAGAGGTTGTAGAGAGTTTCAGGGAGAGCATAAGGGAACAATTGACAGGAATGGGGGAAAGAAATACAGTAGAAGAAGAATGGGTAGCTCTGAGAGATGAAGTAGTGAAGGCAGCAGACGATCAAGTAGGTAAAAAGGCGAGGGCTAATAGAAATCCTTGGGTAACAGAAGAAATATTGAATTTAATTGATGAAAGGAGAAAATATAAAAATGCAGTAAATGAAGCAGGCAAAAAGGAATACAAACGTCACAAAAATGAGATCGACAGGAAGTGCAAAATGGCTAAGAAGGGATGGATAGAGGACAAATGTAAGGATGTAGAGGCTTGTCTCACTAGGGGTAAGATAGATACTGCCTACAGAAAAATTAAAGAGACCTTTGGAGAGAAGAGATCCACTTGTATGAATATCAAGAGCGCAGATGGCAACCCAGTTCAAAGCAAAGAAGGGAAGGCAGAAAGGTGGAAGAAGTATATAGAGGGTTTATACAAGGGCGATGTACTTGAGGACAATATTATGGAAATGGAAGAGGATGTAGATGAAGATGAAATGGGAGATAAGATACTGCGTGAAGAGTTTGACAGAGCACTGAAAGACCTGAGTCGAAACAAGGCCCCGGGAGTAGACAACATTCCGTTAGAACTACTGATGCCCTTGGGAGAGCCAGTCATGACAAAACTCTACCATCTGGTGAGCAAGATGTATGAGACAGGCGAAATACCCTCAGACTTCAAGAAGAATATAATAATTCCAATCCCAAAGAAAGCAGGTGTTGAGAGATGTGAAAAATACCGAACTATCAGTTTAATAAGTCACAGCTGCAAAATAGTAACGCGAATTCCTTACAGGCGAATGGAAAAACTGGTAAAGCGGACCTCGGGGAAGATCAGTTTGGATTCCGTAGAAATGTTGGAACACGTGAGGCAATACTAACCTTACGACTTATCTTAGAAGAAAGATTAAGAAAAGGCTACGTTTCTAGCATTTGTAGACTTAGAGAAAGCATTTGACAATGTTAACTGGAATACTCTCTTTCAAATTCTGAAGGTGGCAGGTATAAAATACAGGGAGCGAAAGGCTATTTACAATTTGTACAGAAATCAGATGGCAGTTATAAGAGTCGAGGGGCATGAAAGGGAAGCATGGTTGGGAAAGGAGTGAGACAGGGTTGTAGCCTCTCCCCGATGTTATTCAATCTGTATATTGAGCAAGCAGTAAAGGAAACAAAAGAAAAATTCGGAGTAGGTATTAAAATTCATGGAGAAGAAGTAAAAACTTTGAGGTTCGCCGATGACATTGTAATTGTGTCAGAGACAGCAAAGGACTTGGAAGAGCAGTTGAACGGAATGGACAGTGTCTTGAAAGGAGGATATAAGATGAACATCAACAAAAGCTAAACGAGGATAATGGAATGTAGTCAAATTAAATCGGGTGATGCTGAGGGAATTAGATTAGGAAATGAGACACTTAAAGTAGTAAAGGAGTTTTGCTATTTAGGGAGTAAAATAACTGATGATGGTCGAAGTAGAGAGGATATAAAATGCAGACTGGCAATGGCAAGGAAATCGTTTCTGAAGAAGAGAAATTTGCTAACATCGAGTATAGATTTAAGTGTCAGGAAGTCGTTTCTGAAAGTATTTGTATGGAGTGTAGCCATGAATGGAAGTGAAACATGGACGATAACTAGTTTGGACAAGAAGAGAATAGAAGCTTTCGAAATGTGGTGCTACAGAAGAATGATGAAGATAAGGTGGGTAGATCACGTAACTAATGATGAGGTATTGAATAGGATTGGGGAGAAGAGACGTTTGTGGCACAACTTGACTAGAAGAAGGGATCGGTTGGTAGAACATGTTTTGAGGCATCAAGGGATCACAAATTTAGCATTGGAGGGCAGCATGGAGGGTAAAAATCGTAGAGGGAGACCAAGAGATGAATACACTAAGCAGATTCAGAAGGATGTAGGTTGCAGTAGGTACTGGGAGATGAAGAAGCTTGCACAGGATAGAGTAGCATGGAGAGCTGCATCAAACCAGTCTCAGGACTGAAGACCACAACAACAACAACAACTGTCATCAATCCCGTTACACTGAAAGCTAAATTGCACAAGTCCGATGCGGACAACAGCGACTCGTTTCAAACGCTTTCCTTTATTGATCTCAAATACTTCACAATGTGTCACAGTTAGTTGCATTTAAGTTAACCATGTCACCAGCTACGTCTTCGTTCTCGTCAAAGCTGAAAACATGGATTTCTATTGACAGTACTTTAACCACAGTAGTCCTCTGCCAAACTTGTGATGAACGTGTAGGATGTACGATGGAATCTCAAACTGAACAACATTTACGAAGAAATCTCCATATTAAGGATAAATAGTGGATTTCTTCACAGAAATAGATTCTGCATACACAGTTGCAACGAGAGCCTACATCATCTCATAGTGAATTTTACAAAGAACTGTGTTTAATAAACGTAAACATGGTCCGCAGTAGAGTGTGAAGCGACGTGTATTTAATCCTGCGATTAGCTAATTTCGACGAACCGTCATTGTCAGACACATTTGTAACACCTGTATTTCGTGTCATTTTCAAATCACTCTTAATTACAAGTAAAAAGTTGCCATATCCAGTCATTTTACGAAAGGATCCACACTACAGTGACATCTTTTAAGATAGTATTTTGAACTTTCAGAATACCATCTTAAAAGATGTTATAAGCTTTCAGAATGCGATCTTAAAAGGTCTCACTATAGTGTGGATCCTTTCGTAAAATGACAGTATATGGCTATTTTTTACTTGTAATTTCAAGTGATTTGAAAATGACATGAAATAAAGGTGTTACAAATGCGCTTGACAATAACGCTTAGTCGAAATTAGCTAATCCCACGATTAAATAAACATCGCATTACAGTCTGCAGCGGACCATGTTTACGTTTATTGAACATCTGTAGGCTGTGGATCGCGATGGATACAAAATTTTAAGGAACTATGTGTTACGTTGCCTGGAGGGAAATTACACTGGAACAAACTTGAGGTACCTGAATTCAAACATTTCTTACAGAAATATTGCAACCGCAACATTGCCGACGAGTCCACTCTCAGGAAGAATTACCTGGTTTGATGCTATGTTGACAGAAAAAAACTGGAGCTGTCATTGGCATTTCGCCTGTATGGATTTCTGCTACGGAGATGTCAGATGCTGTAGCTCGTTACATCGCTATTCTGATTGTGGGCAAGTTGGGCTCTATGGCTGAAATAAACCCTACTTAAATCACTGTAAACCTCTGGAGGCAACGAATGTGTCAGCAATTCTAGATTCATTAATGCCGGGCCGCGCGGGGTAGCCGAGCGGTCTAGGGCGCCTTGTCACGGTCATCGCGGCTCACCCCGTTGGAGGTTCTAGTCCTCCCTCGGGCACGGGTGTGTGTGTGTTGTCCTTAGCGTAAGTTAGTTTAAGTTAGATTAAGTAGTATGTAAGCTCACGGACCGATGACCTCAGCAATTTGGTCCCATAAGACCTTACCACAAATTTCCAAATTAATGCCGGCCTTAAGGTACTATGGCCAGATGGCATAAAAGAAGATAGTGTCCTGCAGATGTACAGAGATGCAGCTCCGTGCAACTTGAAAGCGGACAAATCGCTTAATGTATTTTGTCCGAACATAGTGCTTGTTACATGTACGGCTCATGAATGCAACGAGTGGCAGAGGGTCAGTCATCAATTTCCAAAACTAAATACACTGATATAAGCAACGAAGAATTTTTTATGAAATATCCTTATCGTGTACAAAAACGCAAGCAGCTTCTACCTGATGTACCTCTGGCTCCGGAACTAGTGATACCAAGGTGGGCAACTTGGATTGAAGTTGTGATTTTCTACCGTAAGCACTTTCACTTTGAAGCTGTGAAGTCAGTGATGGAGAACTTATCTTCTGATACTTCAGTGTCTGTCACTGAATCCTTGTCAGCATTCAACAGTTCTGAAGTGTCCATTTCAGTTTCATGATCACAAGTCACTTTAGCTGAAAATGGAGGCTTCAAGTATGCTTCTCTAAGAGGCTGTGAGAATAATGGAAAATGCACTTCGGAAGGTCAGTGTGATGCCAGGTGAAGTGGGTGATATACTTTCCAGTAAACTGCAATCTTCGCTGAATAAGAATCCTGGGTGCTCAAATCTTGTTATTTTGTCTCGCTTAGTTAATAGTGAAACTGTAGAGCCATATGAAAATATAATTCCGAGCACAATACCTCTGAATAAATATGCATCGTTGACTTCTTGTAGAGCTGAGCGATCTTTTTCTAGTTATAAAAACGTATTGTCAGACAGAAGACACGGAGTGGCAGTAGAACATTTGGAAAACTATTATAATTAATTGTGGATCGATTTCCAATGTGTCTTAAATGCTTGAATAGGAGACACTTGCACTTCAGTACTTTGTAGCAGAAGTGAACCGATTAAGAATTTACATACACTTTTGACTAGCCTACCTGAAAACTTTGACTGGAATACTCTCTATCAAATTCTGAAGGTGGCAGGGTAAAATACAGGGAGCGAAAGGCTATTTACAATTTGTACAGAAATCAGATGGCAGTTATAAGAGTCGAGGGACATGAAAGGGAAGCAGTGGTTGGGAAGGGAGTGAGACAGGGTTGTAGCCTCTCCCCAATGCTATTAAATCTGTATATTGAGCAAGCAGTAAAGGAAACAAAAGAAAAGTTCGGAGTAGGTATTGAATTCCATGGAGAAGAAATAAAAACTTTGAGGTTCGCCGAGGACATTGTAATTCTGTCAGAGACAGCAAAGGACTTGGAAGGGTAGTTGAGCGGAAAGAACAGTGTCTTGAAAGGAGGGCACAAGATGAACATCAACAAAAGCAAAACAAGGATAATGGAATGTACTCGAATTAAGTCAGGTGATGCTGAGGGAATTAGATTAGGAAATGAGACACTTAAAGTAGTAAAGGAGTTTTGCTATTTGTGGGGCAAAATAACTGATGATGGTCGAAGTAGAGAGGATATAAAATGTAGACTGACAATGGCAAGGAAAGCGTTTCTGAAAAAGAGAAATTTGTTAACATCGAGTATAAATTTAAGTGTCAAGAAGTCGTTTAAGAAGTATTTGTGTGGAGTGTAGCCATGTATGGAAGTGAAACATGGACGATAAATAGTCTGGACAAGAAGAGAATAGAAGATTTCGAAATGTGGTGCTACAGAAGAATGCTGAAGATTAGATGGGTAGATCACATAACTAATGAGGAGGTATTGAATGGAATTGGGGAGAAGAGGAGTTTGTGGCACAACTTGACTAGAAGATGGGATCGGTTGGTAGGACATGTTCTGAGGCATCTAGGGATCACCAATTTAGTACTGGAGGGCAGCGTGGAGGGTAAAAATTGTAGAGGGAGACCAAGAGATGAATACACTAAGCAGATTCAGGAGGATGTATGTTGCAGTAAGTACTAGGAGATGAAGAAGCTTACACAGGATAGAGTGGCATGGAGAGCTGCATCAAACCAGTCTCAGGACTGAAGACCACAACAACAACAACAACAACCTGAAAACTTACATTTCATAGCAAAAAAAGATAAGATTTTACGTGTAATTGCTTCAGTGCATATTTATTTACATATTTAACCAATTTTGGTTATATATTTATGTGCATGTTTCTTGTTTTCATATTATCTAAACTCCAGGCTCTTCTCATTATGTTTGAGCTTAGCATACGGTCTAAGATCATAATACAAATGCATGTCAAGGATACATCAAGTCGTTAACACAATATCTGAAAGTTCAAACGTACCGTTAACTGCAGGGAGTTGTAAAAGACAGGAAAAAATCGAGAACGAAATATGCTTCCGACCAATCTACTAATGGAGAAGTAGAAAAAGATTGTGCTTAGCGTTCAAGGCGACTTCCATCATCTGCTGCAATGTACGCAACATATGCTTCAGTGGGAGCGTGGACTACGATTTATCAAAAAAAAAAAATTGTCGCCCCGACTTACTTTCATTCCCGCAGAGACTGGAGGGCGTATTCGAGAACGCTCCTTATCAACAGACGCATCATTCCGTAGGAGTGGTCCGCTTTCAGTCTACAATAGCGTATACCACCGGACAGCGAACACCCGTGGCGAGTAATTACACAGCTTTCGTCGACCTGCTCCTCATTTCTTCTGCGTTTTTGTCGTCATGCCCTTCCAAACTTTGAAGCAAATTTCCTGAAAGCCTATGTTTAAAGAAGTGATGTACATAGTATTCATTTTCAACCTCTCACCATTCTGTGCTGCCACAGTAATTACTCTTTATGATGGAAGCTGCGTCGCTACGCCTGACAGTGAACAGAAACTTTTTGTCGCTAACGCGAGAACATTTCTTTGCAGGTAGAGAGGTATTCGTTTTAGAAAAGATTGTTCAGCTTTGTGTACCGATCCCTTTATATGGCGTATCATTAGGGGTCTCCTAGAAGGTGCGTTACGTCCGTACGACGGAGCATACAGTTCCCGCCACAAAAGTCGCGTTTTCATTAACGAACTTTTATTCCGTCACTTCTGTCTGTCCCGGTGTCTTAAGTAAGCACTCCCAACAGTCCATGCCGCGAAGCGGACATCGGGAATGCATTAGGGCCTGCTACACATCAAAGAAGTATTCTTCGAGTTTCCAGCACTGGGGCAAATAAAATGTCCTTTTACTGTAAGTGGTTTCTGTCGCCGGCTAGGAGCGTTCCGCTGCAGTGGCCGACTTAATTGCTGTGTGTTGAGCATTTCGCCTCGGCCCCCTCTGGGAGGCATTCCAGGTCTGACGAATGTCTTAACCCACACGTTCGCGCACGGAAATGTTATTCCGTTGTTCGTTTATATCGATTATTGGCTGCAGGTTTCTGTCTTACCGACAGTACAGCACGATATGCTGTATCCAAAACGTCGTTTCTTCGGTTGGTTGATTCAGAGGGGAGGGGAGGGGAGGGGGGGGGGACCAACCAGCGCGGTCATCAGTCCCATCGGATTAGGGAAGGATGTGGAAGGAAGTCGGCCGTGCGCTTTCGCAGGAACCATCACGGCATTTATCTGAGGCAATTTAGGGAAATCGCGGAAAACCTAAATCAGGATGGCCGGACACGGACTTGATGACGTTTCTTCCTGTGTGCCGTCAGTTTATTTAAAAACAAGTTTCACTTGGATTCTTGGTTTTCGAATACATGCAGAACATCTTAAGAAGTGAAAGTACGAACTACTCTGCAGATAAAACATCGCATAAACGTAAACTTTCTCTCAATTGTTTCCGACGTATAACTCTTCATTGCCGTGATGACACCTCGATATTTCATATCATATTGCGAACGTTGCTTGCCGTTAAGAGCCATGGGTGTTATAACAATACATATTTCTCCCTTCCGAATATCATAAGAAATGGGAATTTTAGCACGGGAAACAAGTGGCGCTGTTATACCAAGAAATGTGGGATTTATAATATTTATAATGGACTTCAAAGTTTTGTCGTCGGCACCAACTAGTTCTGTTGTGGTGCGTTTATAATCACTGTCACAAGACCGATAATTGAGCTCTTGTGCGCTCTTTATTAGGCAAAATAGGGATAACAGTCCTCGTACAAGCCCCCTACTCGCCTGATACGGCCCCAGCAGACAATATTCTCATTCCAAATTCTCATCTGTCCTCAAGAGAGAGCATTTTGAGGATTTAGAACCGATTCAATCCAATGTGACAGCGTTTTGGAACGGCATTACAGTGCAAACTTGCGTCGAGTTGTTCCACGGTCTCTACGCTCGGTGCTGCGAGTGTGTGTCAAGGGAAGTATGTACGCTGTAGACTAATACAATGCTAAATCTGTTTATCATTAATTTGCATTTTATTTCGATGTAGTCCCTTTATTGAACCTGTTGTGTATATCACATGATATTTGTTTTAAAAATCAACGTAGTAACGCTTGGTCCTTAACACAGCCGAAGTCATTAACTGGGAATAAAAACACATAAACTTGAAACAACAGTATTGGCTTAATGATGATGATCTGTGGGTTAGGGCGCTAAACAGCGAGATCATCGGTGTCCTTGCTAGAATTATATAGAGACGAGCTTAATGAAAATCTAGAAAAAAATAACAATAAATTGGAAGACCATGATGTATGCACACACAGGAAAGTCGGACGAAACGCACCAGAATACTTAAATAAAATCTAGGATAAAATGTCAATACAGATACAGTATCGTTCTGAGGTGAACGTTTGTGTCGTATGTGGGGATGCAAAAGAGAGTTTGAAACCGAGTTAATGAAGCTCTGTACAAATAGAAGGCAAAAATTTGATTCGAGTGCCATTCATCTCGATTTAACAGCCACGGTCCTTCATGCATCGATTACGGATGTATTAATAAAATTATATAAAAGTCACTCCCGTTCGAGTACAAAGTTCCGCGTCTGGAAGGCGATGGCCACCACTGCGTGCGACTGTACACGCAGGGTCAAGAGCAGTTAACCACCCCAAGGACGCCCCTTCGCGGCTATGCGGAGAAAACTGCCGCATTACGGCTCCCCAAATACCATATTTGTCTGCGAGCGTCCTCCCTGGACGCCATTAGCTCCCCTCCGTTTCTTACGCGATATTAACTCAGCACCTTGCCGGAGAGTCCCTCAGACGCAGTAATTCTAGTTAGCACGAACGGCTTAACCCATAAGTCACGGAACCCTTGCCACTATTGCGTTTCCTGCGTCCCCTTTCCCTAGACCGCTCACGAAACGCCCACACTCTGCGGCTGCTGCATCGAATTATGTAAAGTGTAACTGATATAAATAATGGACGTTTCGTTAATTATTTATATGGGGCGGCACTTCCGCCCACCGCCGTATGTCTTCGCCCCAGATGCTCATAACGTCTCGTTAAAGATTCCTCGTCGGTTTTGTGAGGACAGTCTCATCGAATAGGATTCCGAGTCCCCCTCCCCAGGGCGCAGAGCTAACTGCCAAGTTTCGTCTTATCCTCGCAACAGCAGCTCGAATCAAAGAAATTCATAAACAGACTAGTAACTATGCGGAGATGTCCAAAATTATGTGACAGAAAGTAAGTATTAGGTTGGCGCATAAGTTCGTAGCGCTTTTGTTTTGCATGTTGGTATTCAAGTTATTATGGGTTTATTTATTGATTGACATCTTTTATTTGTAGTTCATTCTTGCTGTTTGAGTTAGTATGTTGTCATTTTGTCATTTGTAGATAATGAGTGGAACTGTGGACAATAGAGGATGGAGTGCCAAGTGGAGAAATCGCGACGTTTCCGACACACTCCTCTGTCTTGAGTTCAGTAGAGGAGTGACAGCAGCGGAGGCAGCCAGAAAAATTTGCACTATATATGGGGATAATGCAAATGGGCAGAGCACGGAAAGAAAATGGTTTTCTCGTTTTGAGGAGGATCCTTTTCACATTAGTGACTCTCCACGTTAAGGAAGACCTTGAGGGTTTGGTGAAGATCGTTTAAACGCATTAAGCCACAATGATCCACATCGGCGTGCTCGAGAAATAACAGATGTGGTGAACTGCGATCATTCCAGCATCGTACAACATTTGGATGCGATGGGGAAAGTTCGAAAATCGGGTGCTTAGATACCGCATGCTCTAGCCGAAGTCACAAAAAACGGCATGTCAACGTGTGTCTATGCTTGATCGTCATCAACTGAATCGTGAGCAATACCGACCATTTCTATCCTGTATCGTTCCTGGTGACAAGAAATTGTGTCTTTATGCTAACATATGGAAAAGAAAGGGATCGTTGAGCACAGACAAAGAAGCAAATCCTTGCACAAAACCTGCACGCATCCACAAAAGATACACTCATGTTCAGAAAAAAAACAGTAAACGTTGAACCACTAGAGACAGGACTTTTATATTCACAGGACATGAACATTAGTATATTCTGCAGAAGTAATTAGCATTTGAACATGTCGGCCCGCGGGTTCAAGGTCAACATCGATATCGCGGAGCAAAACCACCTGCCGGTAAAATGTGCCTGCCGCTCTCGTTGCCGCTATAAACCGAAGGTAATGGATAAGTATGATTGAACAGACGCGCAAGATACCTCGCAGACGTATGCGCGAATCGCAACGTCTAATGTCTGAGTTTGAAAGAGGGCGCGTTATTGGCGTACCCTTCCTGCACAACATCCAAGACGCTGCTTTTCAGCAAGACAATGCACGAACACATGTTGCTGCACGAGCACATGCCTTCTTGGTATCACAGGATGTCAGCCTTTTACCAGACTTGTCGCCAATCTAAAATGTGTTTGATATGGTGAAACGCAAGGTGCAGCGCTGTGACCCAGTGCCAACAGCCACAGATGAACTCTGGACCAGGTGAATGCAGCATGGATGGCTATACCATGGGATGCCATTTGCACCTTATAAGTGTCGATGCCATCACACGTGGAACAAGTTATCAACGCCCGTGGCGCACCCTGTGCCTATAAGGCAACAGGACACGTGCTGGACCGAGGTGATTGATTTAAATGCCAATCATTTCAGCACAACATGCTAATGTACATGTCCTGTCAATATGAACGTTTTATCTCTAATCGTTCAAGGTTTTCTGTTTTTTCTGAACATGAGTGTAATATTTTGCATCTGATGGAATGGCATCCGTGTGGTGTATTGCAAATTGCTTCCCGAGCTGTAATCGTCACTGCTGACATTTATTGTAAATAACTGAGACGTCTTGAAGATGTAATACGAGAACCACGATCATGAAGACAGCGTGAAGTGATGCTACTTCATGATAACGCCCTCCCGCGGTCTGCCAGACTGACGAAAACACAATATTTTAGGGTTGGCTTAAGGAGCAATACCTCACACATCTTATTCACCTGATCCTGCGCCCTCGGATTTTCACCTTCTCCGCTCTTTATAGAACAAACTTCAAGAAACTTTCTTTCCGGATAAAAATGCACACCGAACATGACTCTTTGCCTCAAAACCGCGTGATTTCTATACTCGCGGAATTGGAAATTTACCCCAGTGTTGACCCTGTTGTAAATAGTGAAGGAAAAAGTATTATTGATTACTACAGTCTTTGTTATGCGTATCAGTTGCGTTTATAAACTTATGGAAAAACAGTATAAACTTACTGACTAATCCAATAAGTAGGTCGCATATTTTAATTGGCACATTCGTCTCAGTCGACATACCTTTGGGGGAGAGGATCAGTGGGCACACCAAGAACAAAACGGTGAAACCACAGCAGGCTTCCTCTACGCTCAATATGGAAGGCCAGAAGAAGAAGTTATTAAGTAGCAGCTTGACCGAATACGTCTTTACGGACTACTTAACTGACTCATAAACGAATACGACCGCGACCACCATTCTGAAACAGAAAACTTCTAGCTAGATCACCTGTGGCTCGTCATGAATCCATGTTACCATTCATTTAACAAGGAGCGTTCTCCTTCGAATTGCTGCAGTAACAACAGTCATCTTGTCTGTCCGTTTTTTTCCCTTTCGATTGGTGTTTGGTTTCGTGGCCTTTCAGCCTTTAGTGTTGTTGTTGTTGTTCTTGTTGTAGACTTCGGCCCGAAGACTTGTTTAACGCGGCTCTCCATGCTATTCTGTCCTGTGCGAGCCTATTCATTTCTGTACAAGTAATACGTCCCACACCCTTTTGAAACAGCGTACTATATTCTTCCCTTGTTCCCCCTCTACAATTTTTAACCCTCCCTGACCAAACTGACTATTCTTTGATCCCTCGGAATGTGTCGTATCAACCGATCTCTTCTTTAAGTTAAATTGTGCTTAAATTTCTTTTCTTCCATTTTTATTCCATAACTCCTCATTAGTTATTTTATCTACCCATTTAATCTTCAGCATTCTCCTGTGTTAAGTTTCTATTCTCTTCTTGTCTGTAATGTTGACTGTCCAATGCTGCACACCAGACAAATAATTTCAGAAGGAATTCCTACTACTTCAATTTATATGTTGAAAGATCTTCATCCTGGTCTCTTTTCTTACTATTGTCAGTCCGTGTTTTATAGCTTTTCTCGTTTAAAAACATGAGTTATTTTACAGTCAAACAGCAAATTCAGTTACACTTGTTTTCACCCTTGTTCATATTCGTTTAATAACCTCTTTCCAAGACACTGTCTATTCACTTTCACTGATCATTACCCCTGACAGGATTACAATGTCATCGACAGACAGTTTCATTTATTCGTCCTTACCTTTGGTTTAGTTTCCAAGTTTTTCTTTGGTTTCTTTTACAGCTTGCTCAAGCTACAAGTGGGGTAACATCAGAAGTAGTCTATAGACCCACCTCACTCCCTTCTCAACTACTGGTTCCCTTTCGTGTCTTTTGACTCATAACGGCAGAGTAAGCAAGTTGTGAACGACCCTCCGCTCCCTGCATACCTTTCTGTATTAAGTGTACATTTCAAACAGCATTTTCTAGTCAACAATGTGAAAATCGTCATCTAAATGTTCAAATGGCACAAAAGTCGGTTTGCCTTTCTTCGTTCCGAAATACGTTGTCTGGTCAGTATTGTCTTGTGTGTCACTAGATTTCTCCGAAACCCATACTGATCTCCCCAAAGGTCGTCTTCTAACAGTCTTTACATTCTTTTGAAAATAATTTGTGTTAGTGTTTTGCAGCTATTGTTGTGGTCTTCATTCCGAAGACAGGCTTGATGCAGCTCTCCATACTACTCTATCCTGTGCAAGCCTCTTCATCCTTGAATAACGACTGCAACCTACATCCTTCTGAATCTGCTTACTGTATTCATCTCGTGGTCTCCCTTTACGAGTTTTACACCCAAAACTTGCCTCCAATACTAAATTGGTGATCCCTTGATGTCCCAGAATGCGTCCTATCAAGCAATCCTTTCTTTACGTCAAGTTCTGCCACAAATGTCTTGTCTCCCCAGTTCTGTTCAGTACCTCCTCATTAGTTACGTGATCGAACCCATCTAATCTTCAGCATCCTTCTGTAGCACCACATTTCGAAAGCTTCTATTCTCTTATTGTGTAAAA
Organism: Schistocerca serialis cubense; assembly: GCF_023864345.2. Classification (NCBI taxonomy): domain Eukaryota; kingdom Metazoa; phylum Arthropoda; class Insecta; order Orthoptera; family Acrididae; genus Schistocerca; species Schistocerca serialis. The sequence continues at coordinate 79,636,783 of NC_064646.1, read as the reverse complement.
TGTTTGCCACCCATGTTTCATGTCCACGCATGGCAAGACTCCATACAAATTCCTTCAGAAAAGACTTCGTAACACTTAAATCTACTTTCGATGTCAACAAATTTCTCTTCTTCAGAAACACTTTTCTTGCTATTTCCAGTCTACATTTTATATCTTCTCTTCTTCGGCCATCATCAGTTACTTTTCTGCCCAAATAGCAAAACTCACTTACTACTTTAAGTGACTCATTTCCTAATCTAATTCTTTTAGCATTCCCTGATTTATTTCGACTACCCGCTTCTGTTAACCTTCTTTTGCTTTTACTGATTTTCATCTTATATTTTCCTTTCAAGTCATTTTCCATTCCACTCAGCTGCTCTTCCAAGTCCTTTGCAGTCTCTGACAAACTTACAAAGTCATCGGTAAACCTTAAAGTTTTTTTCTTCTCCCTGAATTTTAATTCCTACTCCGAATTGTTCTTTTTTTCTTTTACTGGTTGTTCAATGTACCGATTGAATAACATTGTAGATAGGCTATAATCCTGTCTCACTCCCTTCTCAACCACTGCTTCCCTTTCATACCCCTAGACTCATATAGCTGTCGTCCGGTTTCAGTGCAAATTGTAAATAGCCTTTCATTCTCTGTATTTCACTCCTCCTACGTTCAGAATTTCAAAGAGAGTATTCCAGTCAAGACTGTCAAAATCTTTCTCTAAGTCCAGAAATGCTATAAATGTAGGTTTGTCTTTGCATTACATATCTTCTAAGAAAAGTCGTAGGGTCAGTACTGTCTCGCGTATACCTACATCCCTCCGAAATCCAAACTGATCTTTCCGAGGTCGGATTCCACCAGTTTTTCCATTCTCTTATAAAGAATTCGTGTAAGTATTTTGCAACCATAACTTATTAAACTGATAGTTCGGTGTTTTCACACATATTAGCAACTGCTTTCTTTGGATCTGGAATTACTACATTCTTCTTGAACTCTGGGGGTATTTCGTCTGTCTCATACATTTTGCACACAAATGGGTTCAAATGGCTCTGAGCACTATGGGACTTAACTTCTGAGCTTAGAACTACTTAAACCTAACTAACCTAAGGACATCACACACATCCATACCCGAGCCAGGATTCGAACCTGCGACAGTAGCCGTCGCGCGGTCACAGACTGTAGCGCATAGAACCGCTCGGCCACTCCGGCCGGCCATTTTGCACACAGATGGAAGAATTTTGTCATGGCTGGGTCTCCCAAAGCTATCAATAGTTCTGACGGAACATCGGCTACCCCCGGGGCCTTCTTTCCTCTTCGATCTTTGCCAAAATTTTTCTCGCGGTATCATATCTCCCATCTCATCTGTATCTACGTCCGACTCCCTTTCTATAATATTATTTTCATCTCCCCTGTATAGACCATCTATATAGTCCTTTCATCTTTCAGCTTTATCTTCTTTGCTTAGGTCTGGTTTTTCATCTGATCTCTTGATATTCATACGACTGTTTCGCTCTTACTCAAAAAATAGCTCACGAGAATTTTGGGGCACTTGGAATGGGCTCGTGTTCAAACACGAATCTTTGCCCACGATGTAGGCTCCTGGGAGGCTAAGCAGGTAGTCACCCACAGTTCCCACTTGCACATTGGTACTAAAGTAAATCTGATGTACTTTAAGTGATATATCTGAGAACAGCGTCACTGCCAGGCATATAAATACGTCGACTAACACGACCAATAATAAATGAGCAATGGACGTCAACAGGATGGGCAGCCTGGTCAATACTACGCAAGTAAAATGACCCATATTTCAACACCTATTTGTGTATTGGACTTTTATACTTCTGACCAGCATTGCCATCTGTAAGCATACAGAACTTTGGATTAAGCTCTCTCTATAACTTTGAAGCAAGCACACTAAACGTATCTCGAAAAGATTCATCCGATTCCACAAGACTGTATCTTCTACATGAATTAACATAGAAACTCGAGGTTAATTCTGTGTCTCGAAAGGAGGCCTAAAGGTTTTTCTTGGCAAGCTGCTGCTTCATGTGGCCGACGACGGGGGTCTCCCTGGTGCAGCCAGCTCGCTTGCTTGCTCGTTCATTGCTCAGTGTTCGTCGAGACGCGATGGCGATAACACAATGTATAAAACGCGTTTGGCGTACACCGTTTCAGCACGTGCAGTCCAGTTACAGCTGATTTTCTTTGAGACTACGGCACTGCACCTAAGCGGCGTACAGTCTCGTGTTGAACGATCGTCCTCCAGGATCGCCTAATCTGAAAGTATGCACTCTTTTAATCATACTTGTCACCCTCAGTCCAGATAGTTACATCATTATGGGTTTCGACTTATTAACGAGTTACCATCAGATGATATGAATACGCTACAAGGTATCTCTTCAGTTCAACAGACTCGGACAGGCGCTAACAAAGTATGCCACTTGAAGAGTTACTACGTAATGTATTCAAGTCACTTAATGATAACTTGATAATAAATGGAAACCTGTTGTGATACCATTTGTGTGACCTGAGTGTGCAGTATACTGCCTGGCAAAATATGGTGAACCACATAGAAGGGGACTTTGTGGGATCGTCGTCCAGGTCCTGAAGGCCCATGGGGTGTCGACCGACTTCCGTGTCATCCTGTGTCTTGCGGTGTCATGTGACCAACACACCGCTCTCCCCGCCGTCTTGCCGATTTTCCAGATCGTGGAGCCATTACTTCTCATTCAAATATCTTTACAGTTGGTATCACAAGGCTGAGTGCACACCTTCTCAATACTCCAGCCAAGTAAAATTTATTACCAGTTCCAGGAATCGAATGCAAGTTCTCTGTATAGCATCCATCTATGCTGACCACTAAACTGCGGAGGTATAACCCCAGAATGGGAGGAGGAAACGAAATGAAACTTCGTGGAATGAGAATGTATTTGATGTTATTTCAGTGATTACAAAATCGAGTCAAATTTACAAAGAACTTAACAATAGGAACCTACTTTTCGTAATGACGTTGCACCGTCTCTGGCCCTGGATGCATGCACTGAGTCGATCGGGAATGGTGTCATGAAGCCGTTTTATCTTTCCTGAGTAAGCTGGTCCACGGCTGTTGTAACTGGTTATTGATATCCTGAATACTGAGATTGGGACAGAGTTGACATCCAGATGGTCCCACACATGTTATGTCGGGGACAGACCTGGAGAGTACATCAACGTCACGCAGACATTTCACGGTGACATTTGTGGACGAGCATCGTCCTATTGAAAAATTGTATCACGATATTGTCGCATCAGATGTCCGTGACGTACCATCGTTCCATTAGAGTTCCCTCAGTCACAACCGGGCGTAAGCTACAGTCATACCCGGGTGCTCCCCACACCATGACACCAAGACTAAAACCACTGAGCTTGTCGAAAACATTGGAAGCATGGGACCTCTCCCCAGGTCACCAACATACTCGCTGATTACAATTACCCAATACAGTACAATGGACCATACTACTTGGATTTCCCCGAGTGTGTTATATTCAAGTCGTTATATTACATAAAACAGAAGTACAGCTGCAGTTGAAAGTAGTATTGTTTAGTATAACATTCTAAGCAATACCACACTACTGGCCATTAAAATTGCTACACCAAGAAGAAATGCAGATGATAGACGGGTAGTCATTGGACAAATATATTATACTAGAACTGACATGTGATTACATTTTCACGCAATTTGGGTGCATAGATCCTGAGAAATCAGTACCCAGAACAACCACCTCTGGCCGTAATAACGGCCTTGATACGCCTGGGCATTGAGTCAAACAGAGCATGGGTGGCGTGTACAGGTACAGCTGTCCATGCAGCTTCAACACGATACCACAGTTCATCGAGTAGTGACTGGCATATTATGACGAGCCAGTTGCTCGGCCGCCATTGACCAGACGTTTTCAATTGGTGAGGGATCTGGAGAATGTGCTGGCCAGGGCAGCAGTCGAACATTTTCTGTATCCAGAAAGGCCCTTGCAGGACTTGCAGCATGCGGTCGTGCATTATCCTGCTGAAATGTAGGGTTACGCTGGGATCGAATGAAGGGTAGAGCCACGGGTCGTAAGACATCTGAAATGTAACGTCCACTGTTCAAAGTGCCGTCAACGCGAACAAGAGGTGACCGAGACGTGTAACCAATGGCACCTCATACCATCACGCCGAGTGATACGCCAGTATGGCGATGACGAATACACGCTTCCAATACGCGTTCACCGCCATGTCGCCAAATACGGATGCGACCATCATGATGCTGTAAACAGAACCTGGATTCGTCCGAAAAAATGACGTTTTGCCATTCGTGCACCCAGGTTCATCGTTGAGTACACCATCGCAGCCGCTACTGTCTGTGACGCAGCGTCAAGGGTAACCGTAGCCATGGTCTCCGAGCTGAAATTCCATGCTGCTGCAAACGTCATCGAACTGTTCGTGCAGGTGGTTGTTGTCTTGCAAACGTCCCCATCTGTTGACTCTGGGATCGAGACGTGGCTGCACGATCCGTTACAGCCATGCGGATAAGGTGCCTGTTATCTACATCTACATTTATACTCCGCAAGCCACCCAACGGTGTGTGGCGAAGGGCACTTTACGTGCCACTGTCATTACCTCCCTTTCCTGTTCCAGTCGCGTATGGTTCGCGGGAAGAACGACTGTCTGAAAGCCTGCGTGCGCGCTCTAATCTCTCTAATTTTACATTCGTGATCTCCTCAGGAGGTATAAGTAGGGGGAAGCAATATATTCGATACCTCATCCAGAAACGCACCCTCTCGAAACCTGGCGAGCAAGCTACACCGCGATGCAGAGCGCCTCTCTTGCAGAGTCTGCCACTTGAGTTTGTTAAACATCTCCGTAACGCTATCACGGTTACCAAATAACCCTGTGACGAAACGCGCCGCTCTCCTTTGGATCTTCTCTATCCCCTCCGTCAACCCGATCTGGTACGGATCCCACACTGATGAGCAACACTCAAGTATAGATCGAACGAGTGTTTTGTAAGCCACCTCCTTTGTTGATGGACTACAGTTTCTAAGGACTCTCCCAATGAATCTCAACCTGGTACCCGCCTTACCAACAATTAATTTTATATGATCATTCCACTTCAAATCGTTCCGCACGCATACTCCCAGATATTTTACAGAAGTAACTGCTACCAGTGTTTGTTCCGCTATCATATAATCATACAATAAAGGATCCTTCTTTCTATGTATTCGCAATACATTACATTTGTCTATGTTAAGGGTCAGTTACCACTCCCTGCACCAAGTGCCTATCCGCTGCAGATCTTCCTGCATTTCGCTACAATTTTCTAATGCTGCAACTTCTCTGTATACTACAGCATCATCCGCGAAAAGCCGCATGGAACTTCCGACACTATCTACTAGGTCATTTATATATATTGTGAAAAGCAATGGTCCCATAACACTCCCCTGTGGCACGCCAGAGGTTACTGTTTGCTAAAAACTCTGTGTTCTGTTTGCTAAAAACTCTTCAATCCAGCCACACAGCTGCTCTGATATTCCGTAGGCTCTTACTTTGTTTATCAGGCGACAGTGCGGAACTGTATCGAACGCCTTCCGGAAGTCAAGAAAAATGACACCTACCTGGGAGACTGTATCTAATATTTCCTGGGTCTCATGAACAAATAAAGCGAGTTGGGTCTCACACGATCGCTGTTTCCGGAATCCATGTTGATTCCTACATAGTAGATTCTGAGTTTCCAAAAACGACATGATACTCGAGCAAAAAACATGTTCTAAAATTCTACAACAGATCGACGTCAGAGATATAGGTCTATAGTTTTGCGCATCTGCTCGACGACCCTTCTTGAAGGCTGGGACTACCTGTGCTCTTTTCCAATCATTTGGAACCTTCCGTTCCTCTAGAGACTTGCGGTACACGGCTGTTAGAAGGGGGGCAAGTTCTTTCGCGTACTCTGTGTAGAATCGAATTGGTATCCCGTCAGGTCCAGTGGACTTTCCTCTGTTGAGTGATTCCAGTTGCTTTTCTATTCCGTGGACACTTATTTCGATGTCAGCCATTTTTTCGTTTGTGCGAGGATTTATAGAAGGAACTGCAGTGCGGTCTTCCTCTGTGAAACAGCTTTGGAGAAAGGTGTTTAGTATTTCAGCTTTACGCGTGTCGTCCTCTGTTTCAGTGCCATCATCGTCCCAGAGTGTCTGGATATGCTGTTTCGATCCACTTACTGATTTAACGTAAGACCAGAACTTCCTGGGGTTTTCTGTCAAGTCGGTACATAGAATTTTACTTTCGAATTCACTGAACGCTTCTCGTATAGCCCTCCTTACGCTAACTTTGACATCGTTTAGCTTCTGTTTGTCTGAGAGGTTTTGGCTGCGTTTAAACTTGGAGTGAAGCCCTCTTCGCTTTCGCAGTAGTTTCCTAACTTTGTTGTTGTACCACGGTGGGTTTTTCCCGTCCCTCACAGTTTTACTCGGCACGTACCTGTCTAAAACGCATTTTACGATTGCCTTGAACTTTTTCCATAAACACTCAACATTGTCAGTGTCGGAACAGAAATTTTCGTTTTGATCTGTTAGGTGGTCTGAGATCTGCTTTCTATTACTCTTGCTAAACAGATAAACCTTCCTCCCTTTTTTTATATTCCTATTAACTTCCATATTCAGGGATGCTGCAACGGCCTTAAGATCACTGATTCCCTGTTCTGCACTTACAGAGTCGAAAAGTTCGGGTCTGTTTGTTATCAGTAGGTCCAAGAGGTTATCTCCACGAGTCGGTTCTCTGTTTAGTTGCTCGAGGTAATTTTCGGATAGTGCACTCAATATAATGTCACTCGATGCTCTGTCCCTACCACCCGTCCTAAACATCAGAGTGTCCCAGTCTATATCTGGTAAATTGAAATCTCCACCTAAGACTATAACATGCTGAGAAAATTTATGTGAAATGTATTCCAAATTTTCTCTCAGTTGTTCTGCCACTAATGCTGCTGAGTCGGGGGGTCGGTAAAAGGAGCCAATTATTAACCTAGCTCGGTTGTTGAGTGTAACCTCCACCCATAATAATTCACAGGAACTATCCACTTCTACTTCACTACAGGATAAACTATTACTAACAGCGACGAACACTCCACCACCGGTTGCATGCAATCTATCCTTTCGAAACACCGTCTGTACCTTTGTAAAAATTTCGGCAGAATTTATCTCTGGCTTCAGCCAGCTTTCTGTACCTATAACGATTTCAGCTTCGGTGCTTTCTATCAGCGCTTGAAGTTCCGGTACTTTACCAACGCAGCTTCGACAGTTTACAATTACAATACCGATTGCTGCTTGGTCCCCGCATGTCCTGACTTTGCCCCGCACCCGTTGAGGCTGTTGCCCTTTTTGTACTTGCCCGAGGCCAACTACCCTAAAAAACCGCCCAGCCCACGCCACACAACCCCTGCTACCCGTGTAGCCGCTTGCTGCGTGTAGTGGACTCCTGACCTATCCAGCGGAACCCGAAACCCCACCACCCTATGGCGCAAGTCGAGGAATCTGCAGCCCACACGGTCGCAGAACCGTCTCAGCCTCTGATTCAGACCCTCCACTCGGCTCTGTACCAAAGGTCCGCAGTCAGTCCTGTCGACGATGCTGCAGATGGTGAGCTCTGCTTTCATCCCGCTAGCGAGACTGGCAGTCTTCACCAAATCAGATAGCCGCCGGAAGCCAGAGAGGATTTCCTCCGATCCATAGCGACACACATCATTGGTGCCGACATGAGCGACCACCTGCAGATGGGTACACCCTGTACCCTTCATGGCGTCCGGAAGGACCCTTTCCACATCTGGAATGACTTCCCCCGGTATGTACACGGAGTGCACTTTGGTTTTCTTCCCCTCCCTTGCTGCCATATCCCTAAGGGGCCCCATTACGCGCCTGCCGTTGGAGCTCCCAACTACCAGTAAGCCCACCCTCTGTGACCTCTGTGACCGAAGATCAGTATCAGCCTGAGACAGAGCCTGAAACCGGTTCGTCAGACAAACTGGAGAGGCCTTCAGTTCAGCCCTCCAGAATGTCTTTCGCCCCCTGCCACACCTTGAGACGACCTCCCATTCTACCACAGGTGAGAGATCAGCCTCAATGCGGGCAGTATCCCGGGCAACCACAGTTGTAGTCCGATCGGGGGATGCGTGGGACGAGCTGGCCATCCCCGACAAACCCCCATCCGGACCCCCACAGTGATGCCCATTGGCAACAGCCTCAAGCTGTGTGACCGAAGCCAACACTGCCTGAAGCAGTGATACGAAGCCGCTGGGATCCAGCACGGCGTTCTGTATTACCCTCCTGAACCCACCGATTTCATATTCTGCTAACAGTCACTGGATCTCGACCAACGCGAACAGCAGTGTCGCGATACGATAAACCGCAATCGCGATATGCTACAATCCGACCTTTATCAAAGTCGGAAACGTGGTGGTACGCATTTCTCCTCCTTGCACGAGGCATCACAACAACGTTTCACCAGGTAACACCGGTCAACTGCTGTTTGTGTATGAGAAATCGGTTGGTAACTTTCCTTATGTCAGCACGTTTTAGGTTCAAATGGCTCTGAGCACTATGGGACTTAACAGCTGTGGTCATCAGTCCCCTAGAACTTAAACTACTTAAACCTAACTAACCTAAGGACATCACACACATCCATGCCCGAGGCAGGATTCGAACCTGCGACCGTAGCAGTCGCGCAGTTCCGGACTGCGCGCCTAGAACCGCGAGACCACCGCGGCCGGCGAACGTTTTAGGTGTCGCCACCGGCGCCACCCTTGTGTGAATGCTCTGAAAAGCTAATCATTTGCATACCACAGCATCTTCTTCCTGTCGGTTATATTTCGCTTCTGTAGCACGTCATCTTCGTGGCGTAGCAATTTTAATGGCCAGTAATGTACTTTCAACTACTGTGGTACTTCCACATTACATGTAACAACTTGGATACAACACTGTTCGCCTACTTTGGACTACTGGGAAATCGTAGTAGGTTGCCCATTCGTAGCGACGACGACATGGGTCGTACTATCCAATTGCGAAATCACTGTCCAACACCACACTAAGCTACATTCCAACGCCCCTACATAACAGTAACTATCTCTTCTACTGAGCGCCTTTCAGATACTACTTGAATGAGTGGATGGAGGGGAGATTTCACCGTCCGGTCCAGCCAGCGGCGGCCAGCCCACGTGCGACGGCTACCCCACCGTGCACTTTCCAAACCTCCAGTCCCTTGGCGAAGCAGAGGAGCGAGAACCAAGCGCACGCTCCACTCCCCTGCTCCATCTTGCGTCTAGTCCAGAGGTTGCGCTGAAGCGAGATCTGCCCACGTTGCTGTCCTCTAATTGCGAAGTTGTTCAGTGTACATCTTATGTGGGTAATTAGATATCTTATTAGCTAGCTGGTCTAAAATTTTCAGTGTTTCAGAGTCATACAGCAACTGTTCTATATCAGTAGTTGATAAAATCTCTCTTTCTTCTTGGGCTACGTTAGTGAGAGTTGGACATCCAAACAGCATATGCTCAGGATACCCTGTAGAGCACCACAATCGAATCTAGTGAGTCCCGCTTTCCGATACTACGCAGATACACAGGATGTGGCCCATGGCCTGTGAGACGGTGTGTCAGTCTCCGACTAGATTCGAAATATTTCATATTTTGTGTTTCTCTTACATTAGGGAAGATTTAGTTTTATCTTCTGGCAGTTTTTGAGGAGCCCAGTGCTCCGTGACCTCTTATTTCTCTTTATTATTTAGGTGCTTTCCCATGATTTCTCTTATTTTTTCATGACCCCTTTTCCGTATCCAATGGTTTGCAGCTCATTTCCGCATCAGTAAGGGCAGAGAGCATAAGACCATTATCACCAGTAGTCTACCAGAGGGAGGAGTAGCAAAGGTTTCAATTGACCTACTGAATACGTTCCATTTTTTCTCACAGCCGTCCTGGGTCTCACCAAACACAACCTAAGAGCCCATACGGTGGAACCGTATCCGACCATTGAAAGAAGGAAGCTCGCGTGATATAATTGTATTAAATGACAAGTTGCGACATTGTCGCGAATAAAACAGTGACCCGTATATATAATAAGTTTCCTTTAATTTACGTCTATGGTTACAAACTTTTTGTTAACAGATTACCGGTTTCGGTCTGTAAAGACCATCATCAGATCTCTTTTATAAAAACAAAGCCCTAATGTACTGCACCATAGATGTAAATTAAAGGAATCTTATCGTATTACATGAGCTGGAAGATAAACACTTCTCTGCCCGATGCTTATTAATCTGTGCAGCACATCCAGTATTATTACCCGCGAACTCAAAGTGGGACGCGAAATTCCAGACCTGGTCCAAGTATACAACGAAATATTTACACACAGTCTTCCGGCGTACAACAGAGTTCTCAGTTCTTACTATAGGATCTCTGTTAAGCTTTGGTTCAAATGGCTCTGAGCACTATGGGACTCAACATCTTAGGTCATAAGTCCCCTAGAACTTAGAACTACTTAAACCTAACTAACCTAAGGACATCAAACACACCCAAGCCCGAGGCAGGATTCGAACCTGCGACCGTAGCAGTCTCGCGGTTCCGGACTGCAGCGCCAGAACCGCTAGACCACCGCGGCCGGCTCTGTTAAGCTTTCATTTTAACAACACATAAGATAACTTCTGTGGAACAATACTTAGATTTTCTACACCAGTGCGTTATTATGTCCATCACCACTCAAGTTCTTCCCTCGAATTGGAGGCGACTGTTTCCCTGCACCAGTATGTGTAGCTCGTCAGCGTAGGCGGCAGCCCCCAATACCGAAGTGTCGACCTACAAGGACCTCCTCAGCAGGGGCTCCGTGTTCCCATTCCAAAACACAGGGCCACATCCTGAGCCCTGGGCACATCCTTTTGATACGTCTTTGACAACAGGTAAATCGGGAGAAGTCATCCTTGCGACGTGGTGTTTACAATAGTCCATAAGGCACCCATATAGCGACGCCGGACATGTATCTCCCGCAAGGAAGCGAACAGAGCCGGCCACCACAGATTGTCGGATGGACAAAAGATGTCTATCGTGAGTTCCAGAAAATAGAAGCAGGCTGCTAAGTGTACAGATTCACGGTCAGATTAACCGCATCTTCAGTGGACCGACCCTTGCAGAACCGGAACTGCCACTCATTCGTACGAGCTATTTCCCAGTGACTTCGAAGTCTGTCGCAGAGCAATTTCTCCAGCGCCTTCCCCACTGTGTCTAATAAACAAATTGGTCTATATGACCTGGCCTCACGTGAGTCTTTGTCCTGCTTACGCAGTTTTACTACTTCTGGAATTTTCCACACGTGTGGAAATCTGCAAGTCTCAAGACATTTATTCAAGATTTGGACCATAACAGGGGCTATCTTAGGGGTCAGCATCTGTTGTACTTCATTCGGAATCCCATCTAGTCCCGGAGACTTACCTCTTTTCAGTCCTCTGATAATGTACAAGATACACAGCTGGTCCATTTTCGTAAAGTTCCTCCATGCGCTTACGTATCTCAGTTTGCCCCAGAGTGTCCTGCTCTGGCACTTTGTCTGGCAACAGAACCTCCAGCACGACTTCAATTGCAGTTTGGTGCAGTGTCATTTACTCCTCTTGTCCTTGACAACACCGTAGGTACCCGAATTTTCTCTCTTCCAATTTCGTACGGCGTTCCTCATGGGGACATAGTCAAATTTGTACGATCTTGTCCCATCTTTCCTTCTTCCCCTCATATATCTTATGTTTATATCGTTTCCGCAGTCTATAATAAGCCTATACTGTCTGTCCAGCCATCGTCGCGTTCTGCCCAAAGATCTACGAAGATCAGTTATTTCGAGAGTCCATGGCGCCGGGCAGACCCTCTGGACTCCTCTTCTTATTGGTACAGCGACAGAAATATTGACGCAACTATCGCCATCGCGACTTCATCTGCATCAAAATAGTCACACGGCTCTCAAGGGGTGTACTCTCGTAGGAACAAGTGCCACTCGCCATTTTGATAATTGTATCTACAAAGCCATGCCTGCTGCACAGCTGCTAGTATCTACAAAGCCACGCCTGCTGCACAGCTGCTAGTTGAGATAGAAGTGTGAACATTATGATCACTAGCTGTCTGAGAGTCCAAGACCACCTAGTCATCTATCTTATTAGCTACAACGTTGCTTACTAGAGAAACGTCAACATTTGACCTCGCTACAGCACAACTTGAAGAGGTAGGTATCTGGCCGCGTTTGTTCACAACATCCATATTGTGTTCACTTATTAACGCCTCTAATAACTGACCCTTTTCATCTTGATCACCGCTGTACCACAGGACTGACTTACCACTGGCGTCCATAGCCAGCATCAGATTCTTTCCCTCTAGAGCTCGGCATATTCACGATACTTGCTCTATATACATTTCTGTCGGCTCTCTATATTGACAGTATATACCGACACCAAAAACCAAGCTTCAGATGCAGGAACACGATTCTTTGATGAACACAATGCGACGCCATTCCTCATCTGGCCGTGCTTCCATGTCACGGCACCACTAAAAAGACAGCCGTTCGTCTTATGCCTTTAGCTGCAGCCCACGAATGGGATGGTAATTCTCTAGTCCGTCTGCAGCTAATCTCTGACCAGTGGTGCATGATGACACAGAGTTTTATAGGGAGTTAAATACTTGTTCTCGGATGGCAGGTGCAGAAGTCAAGGGGTTACGATGTGCTTGGTGCATAATACGACAGTCCTCCGTTGTGGCGGTCAAACGTGGTCGATCAGAACCTTCAAGAATACACCTGTCCTGTCGTTCCCATGCAGTTCATCACTGGGCTCGTGCCATATCTGAATACCCCAAGAATCTGGATATTGCTCGATGCGATTAGCTGGTAAATCAGAGATGCACAATAGGGCCAATTTCATACTGTCAGTTGCAGAAAACGCTATCGCCCACCAATACGCGGCATTTACGTAACTAACAAATACATCACTCAACATCAAATGCTGTTCACACCTCCTACATACCGTACCACGCCTTTTAGCAGCACTAAACGTGAACAAGAGTAATGCACTCTGGTTGACGTTCTAACTGTCACAGAGAATTGCAACTCTTAATCATTTACATAATCACCACTGGTGTGTACGTACACGGACGTCCGACTACGTCTACTGGGTGCTTCAGTTTTTTTGTTAGGCAATGTATATAATAAAAATAAAGCCTAGTCTGTGTAAATATGATTCTTTATTTTTATGGCGATTTTGTGTGACTTCATCTACGTGCCATTTGTCTCAACAACTTATTCTGAAATGTGACGTCACATAGCACCAGCAACCGATGCAGTCTCTTCAGACTTGTTCGCTAAAGGCTGGGACACCTTTATCGTCAGGATGTTTATCGAGCGTAACGATAAATGTCGATGGACGTTGCAGACGTGGATTGGCTTGCGTGGCTCTGTGAAACAGATAACCGTGCCGTAGGTGCAACAACATCGTAGGGATATTGCTGGAGACATCAGACTAACATATGGTTCATGAAGAGGGGCTGTAGCTGCAGGAGCAAGAGGGCGGGTGACTCAATGATCTTGCCTCGTAACACACGCCAACATGGCTTTATGTTGCTACTGCGAGCTGCTGAAAGAAAAGGGAAACTGCAGTTGTTATATTTTCCGAGAGTATGCACGTCTTTTGTGGAGAGCTGCATCAGATCCGTCTTCGGACTGAAGATCACAACAATACCCAATACTGTATGTACGTGCACAGCTAAGATATACGCTTGAAAAATCGGACGAATATTTAGAAAATAAAAACTTTGTAATCCTATGCGTAAGTTCGAGTGTACTCCAATGTCCTAAGCGTAAAAGGTGTTGTGTAGCCATATCGGATGACTGTTTTTGAAGCATCCCTCGGCTTGTGGAAGTTCTTCTATCTACTCGTTCTTCTGCCTATTGCAACAGGGTTGAGGAAGAAGCTTAGGGTCTGATGAAAGATTAAAACCACTAATAAGCATGAACAGACTGTATGTAAGTTTTCAGGACTTTGCGGCTTTAGTCACTGATGCACAAATCTTTCAGATTCTTAGACCATGTCATGTTCCTTTCGAGTTCTTCTAAAACAATCGACATTTGACCACGTCTACAGCCGAAAAGTTACAAACATAAAGAAAGAGAAGACTGCCATTGTTACCTTCGGTGCGGAAGGAGCCGGATTCTAATCCCGATACCTTCTGAAACTGTGGTAGAGAGGTCTGGAATGGGGTTCAGTCAACTCAGGAGGCCAATAAGGAGGTGCCCAAATAAAGAGGCAGCGTCGTCATGTCCTGGTGGTGATGGCTGGAGAGACTGTGTACGGGAAGGTGTCGTCATTGAGTGACTGTAGGAGGATACAAGATGACTTGGACAGGATTTGTGATAGGTGTAAAGAATGGCAGCTAACTCTAAATACAGATAAATATAAATTAATGCAGATGAATAGGAAAAAGAATCCCGCAATGTTTGAATACTACATTAGTAGTGTAGCGCTTGACACAGTCACGTCGATTAAATATTTGGGCGTAACATTGCAGAGCGATATGAAGTAGGACAAGCATGTAATGGCAGTTGTGGGGAAGGCGGATAGTCGTCTGCGGTTCATTGGTAGAATTTTGGGAAGATGTGGTTTATCTGTAAAGGGAACCGCTTATAAAACACTAATACGACCTATTCTTAAGTACCGTTCGAGCGTTTGGGATCCCTATCAGGTCGGATTGAGGAAGGACATAGAAGCAATTCAGAGGCGGGCTGCTAGATTTGTTACTGGTAGGTTTGATCATCATGCGAGTGTTACGGAAATGCTTCAGGCACTTGAGTGGGAGTCTCTAGAGGAAAGGAGGCGTTCTTTTCGTGAGTCGCTACTGAGGAAATTTAGAGAATCAGCATTTGAGGCTGACTGCTGTACAATTTTACTGCCGCCAACTTATATTTCGCGGAAAGACCACAAAGATAAGATAAGAGAGATTAGGGCTCGTACAGAGGCATATAGGCAGTCATTTTTCCCTCGTTCAATTTGGGAATGGAACAGGGAGAGAAGATGCTAGTTGTGGTACGAGGTACCCTCCGCCACGCACCGTATGGTGGATTGCGGAGTATGTATGTAGATGTATATGTAGATGTAGACTGGCGACTTGCTGATCACATGACTCACGAACAAGGATCGCTCCTCGTACTGCCTTGTAGGCTTCAGTCGGCCAACTGGAACAGGCCTAAGGGTTATTACCAGAGTGGTGGTTTGCGATTTTCTTTTCCCTTCTGCTCAGATTTGCTTTTGAAGACTGTGAGGAGGGAGTGTATCTACATACGAGGCCTGAAGGCCAAGACCAAAGTAAATACAGGTGTTATCCGTGAGTTGTTATATGCGGACGATGCAGCTCCAGTAGCGAACACAGAAGATGAGCGGCAGAATATAATCAACAAATTGTCAAATACCTGTGAAAAATTTGGTCTACTCATCAGCCTTCAAAAGACGAAGATCATGGCGCAGAGCACTACCAACCTTCCATCAATCAGCATTGATGGCAATCCTCTCCAGATAGTTGATGACTTTACCTACTTGGGATCCACAATATGTGGCAACTTGTCCATGGACACTGAAATTACTAACAGAATCGCAAAGGCATCATCTGTCATGGCTAGATTGAAAAACAGAGTATGGAACAACGGACTGCTTACCACAAAAACTAAATTAAAAGTCTACAACGCTTGTGTTATAAGCACCCTTCTCTATAGCTGTGAGACATGGACAACTCGTTCTAGGCATGAATCTCGGCTCAACAGCTTCCATCTCCGATGTCTCCGGAAGATCCTTCAGATCTCTTGGAGAGATAGAGTACCAAACACCGAAGTCTTTCATCGTGCAGGCACAACCAGCATCTTTGCACTCCTGAGTCATCGACGTCTAAGATGGTTGGGACACGTCAGGCGCATGGATCCTGAACGGATACCGAAACAACTGCTGTACGGAGAACTTCAAGAGGGTGTGAGGCCAGTGGGATGACCGCATCTTCGATTCAAGGATGTCTGCAAGAGAGACCTGACCAAGACCAGAATCAATCCAAGTCGCTGGGAAAGTATTGCAGATGACCGTGTCAAGTCGCGAGGTAACTGTGCGCAACGGCGTCAAGCTTTCAGAGGACGAACGCACACAGGAACAAATCAGGAAGAGGACAAAGCGAAGAGACAGAGCGGCTTCTGTTCGAAGTCCCTCAAATTTCACATGTCCAAACTGCAGTAGAGACTGCCACTCTCGAGTGGGACTTTTTAGCCACAGCAGACGCTGCAGACTCTGAACCAAGCATGCTACACCGTCATCCCTCAAGGATGGACGGATGCCATTAATGGTGGTTACATCTCGCTATCGACGTTTCCAGCCCTCTGCTGAGATCATCTTCAGTGTCATATAGTGTCAACTAACCGGGAACGCCAGAAGATCCTCGTTAATTTTATGTCTCTAACTCTTAATATTTCTGGATTGTTTGTGTGATATACCTTTATTAGCTGGGTTTTATTCAAAGGATTTAGTTCTTGGAAGAAGATACTGGCAGGCGGGTGGAAACGTCGCTTGTGTAATGAGAAACTGAAGAGGAATATAATGTGGCCTAACAATGTAAAAGAGTTTTTAGTTGTCAGTAGATAGTGTTTGGCTACTGCAAGACATCGATGGAGACTTCTCGGATACGTCGCCCCGTGCGAAGCGCACTGCGTGAAGGAAGGGCGCGTCCGTGTTTGACTGCGGCACTCGTGCCGTTTCGTTGTTTGGCGCTGGAGAGGCGCCGGCAGAAGGGCCTGCCCGACACGCCCTCGTGGCGCCGGCGAGGTGTTGTCATCAGGGGCGGCCCTCTGCCGGCACAACAATGCGCGGAGAGCGCTGGAGGGCGGCGCCGGGCCGAGGACCGTCAAGGGCGGCCAGGGCCCGCGGCGCTGGGCCGGCCCGCCCACGCCTCTAGAGGCGCCGCGACGGCCTGGCGTGGCGTCGAGGGGCGTCGAGGCGGCGGCGCCGGCGGCGCGCGTGTCTAGGGCCCGCTCTCGCCGCCACTCCGCCTCCTCGCCACTTTCGATAGGACAGACACATGTGACGCTGAAATTACCACCTGGCGCACAGCCTGCGCGCTCGCTACTAGTTCACCTTGTCGACTACATTCGTAAGTAAGCTAAACGGACACCTGCGAGACATCACGTGTAACACCGCCCCTGCCTTTGTGATAGCCGCAATACGCTGAGGAGAAGAGTCCAGGTTGTAAGATGGCAAGAACTATGCCCTTTACATGAAGTCATTAAAGATCACCTAACTCACGTTGAGCGAACAGTAGTGCTGAACAAAAATGACTGACAAGGCACAATGCATCGTGTAGAGGGTATAGTATGGAGATATTGGAATAATTAATGTCGGGTGATGGTTTTAAAGTAATTCACACGACATGAAAATTTTGTGAAAACGCGTCGATTTACTGGAGGCTAGTTTAGCCCAGGGAAGTATTCAGAACTGACGGTGGCCGGCTAGAGAGCGGCGAAGGGAAGCGACAATATGCAGCTTAGGGCGGCTCAAACTCTGAGAAAGCGGTAACGGGGCGCGGCCTCCAGCTGCCTTAGGATCAGTGACAGTGAGTGGGTGGTTGACCCCATGCTGGTGTACTGGGAAGCAGACCGAGAACTTGTACGCCTGTTGATAAATGTCCGTCGTCCCGTTTTCAGTGAAACATGTGAGCAAGCCGCGCAAAGCTACGGTGGAGCGGTCAACAGAGGCCAAAATATGCGTCTTCGTCACCATAGCAACTTCACGCTGAATTCACGGTCCGCAGAGTCTGACGTAAATCGGGTGAAGAGCGACAGAATGAAATACGCCGGCCTCCGATTGGAAAGTAGGACCGAGGAGTTTGAAGTACTCTCCTGGGAGTCAGAATTACGGAAAAAATGGTGTTTTGTGCAGACGCTAACCTTGATGGGTGGCGTGGGAGGAGCTAAATAGCAGAAGTTGAGAGGAAGGGAAATTTTGTGGGAATTTGTTCACTTCCCAGAGCAGGCATTGGTCGGCGCTGGGAAGCGACGCATAATTAACGCGACTTGCGCTGCAATTGGCGTAAGTGATTTTGCTGGAGGGGAAACCGAAGCGAAGAGCTGACTGTGAGAAGTCTCCGTCGAGGTCTTCCGTTCCCAGTTTGCCTAGAGTGCGGACGTGGCGTTCTTTACTCAGCTTGCCTGAGAAAGAGTGAGCATCTCTGCAGTTTAGGACTTAGCAAATGGAACGATTGAGCTTGAAGATAGCAAGTTTTCGTTCAGCTATGTACTGAGTAAGACAGCTAGGAGTGAATAGACGAGCGCAGCCTAGCGGCACCACGAGGCCAGCCGACGTCCGCGCAACGAAGACGCTCCGCCACGCTGTATTCGGTGATATTGCGCCCGCTCCGGCCACTGATTAATTTCTTGTATCACGTCGGCAAAGTTTCCACGAGGGTTTCATGGGCCGTGTATTGTAGAATTCTTCTCGCACTTCGCATTACGCCTTGGTCAATCGATAGAAATTACTTTTGATTTATCGCGCTTTACTCCACGCAAACGCAATTTATTACCACTGCCTGTTAGGAGAGTCATGTAATGTGATGATTGAAGGTCGGGAGTTAAAATAAATCTGTGCTAATCGACTGCATCTGTTTTCAATCAAGTAGTGGAAATCCCAAGTCACCTTCTTAATTAATTTTATGTTCAACATTTGCATCTGGTGTCCAGTAGTCGAATATAACATCAATGTGTACCCCTTTTTAATTAAAAGGGATCAATTCTGAATCAATTAATGTCAACACTGCCACCGCATTTCAATCAGGAGTCACAGGGCCTTATTACTTTCTTTGTGTTATCCGACATTGCGGCAGTTTTGCACTCTCTGTTGATCTGTTAGTCAATTACCTGGGGTGAACACACGCAAAAACCAGATAAGTGTCGGGTGGGGTGTTAGAAGGTATCCTACAACCAGCTGAAATCACTCATTAATGGTTAGATCCTGTGGAGCTACCAGTCGGCGAGACTATCGATTGCTGCGTTTCATCCGCTTCTAACAACCCTACCACAACAAAGGTCAAAAGTTAATTATGATTGTGGTGTTGCTCACGCTGCTAAATACTGCATTTTCGGGCAACAATAAAGTTATATTATGTGCCAGGTGTCATTAGAGCACAGTTAATAAAGTCATTTCACGAAATAATGGATAAACTAGGTGTTGTGGGTTGGCAGGAGAGCCAACACCGGGTTACTAGAGGAAGCCGAAAGGCACGCGTTTTAGCTCACGCAGGCTGGCGTGAGATATGATTCAGTATCAATAGTAACTGGTAATGGCGCCTTGCTAGGTCGTAGCAAATGACGTAGCTGAAGGCTATGCTAACTATCGTCTCGGCAAATGAGAGCGTATTTTGCCAGTGAACCATCGCTAGCAAAGTCGGTTGTACAACTGGGGCGAGTGCTAGGAAGTGTCTCTAGACCTGCCGTGTGGCGGCGCTCGGTCTGCAATCACTGATAGTGGCGACACGCGGGTCCGACGTATACTAACGGACCGCGGCCGATTTAAAGGCTACCACCTAGCAAGTGTGGTGTCTGGCGGTGACACCACACTAGGCACTTATCTTTTCGTGTTTCCCACGCTAGTCTCGTTGTGAAATCATGGCTCAATCGTCGAAAGTCTAGGTGGTGATGATTCCAAGCTCGGATGCAGAGGCCTAGGTGCTACACAAACCATTCTTGAAGATTAAACTTTTGCAAGGTAACACAATGGTAAAAAAAGTAATCAGCACTCCGAATTTAAGTTACACTTCTTTTTTATTACTTTTGTTGCAATATCACGTAACTCACAAAACATCACTTCAAAATACAAAACATACTTGAAAATACCTTCCTTACTGTTAAAATGACTACAATTTGTGTCTTTCCAACATGACGTCCAAGACTTGACTTTTTAATAACCGCTTACGCGCCCAAAAATCAGAGTTACAAGTACGACAAAGATCATAGTGACAAAAGAAAGAATACACATAAGTTTAGTATCATTGCAACATAAATCATATCGATGTATCAAAGTACCTCTACATTAGTGAAATCAAATCTGAATGTTGTCTCAGAAATATGTTAACTACTTTACAGAAACCCAGTAGAATATTGCTGGTATCGAGAGGTTGAGTTGAGGTGCCGTAATGGTTACGTAATTCAAGTCCCATTACACGCTGTACCAAATAGTTCCAACCATTTTTTTTGGATTAAGGTCATCTGATTTAGTGACCCAGTCGACGTGCGATGGGGTGCCTGAGAGGTCATCAAACTGGGAAGTTACGTACGGCGTCCTCTGAACATGGGTGTTGTCATTCTGGAAGGTGGGAGTGTTCATGGCAGATTCATAACGAAAACAAAGAAGAAGTGCTAACTTTTGGTCGTCGAGAGTGTTGACATTAACATCCTGGCTCGTGTTCACGGTAACCTGAATGGTCGAGTCCACGGCACGATGGGAAAAACACCAGTGAACTCCACAGAACCACTTCCGGCGTGATCTACACCCTTCGTACAAACTCCTCATTCGGTCGTGCACATGCCAAACCGCAATTCGTTGACTACTCTACACGACATCACTGACATACTGTCTACTTTCCGTGTTGTTGCCGCCCGTCTGGCCGAGCGGTTCTAGGCGCTTCAGTCTGGAACCGCGCGACCGCTACGGTCGCAGGTTCGAATCCTGCCTCGGGCATGGATGTGTGTGGTGTCCTTAGGTTACTTCTGGGGGACTGATGACCTCAGATGTTAAGTCCCATAGTGCTCAGAGCCGTTTGAACCGTGTTCTTTGGCTCACTGAAGTGTAGGTTTATGTATCGCTGTGAGCAGCGGCCTTTTGCGAGGTTCAAATGGTTCAAATGGCTCTGAGCACTATGGGACTTAACATCTGAGGTCATCAGTCCCCTAGAACTTAGAACTACTTAAACCTAACTAACCTAAGGACATCACACACATCCATGCCCGAGGCAGGATTCGAATCTGCGACCACAGCGGTCGCGCGGTTCCAGGCTGAAGCGCCACACCGGCCGGCTTTTGCGAGGTACCCGACTCCAAATGACCAATACATACAGCTCCATTCGCAATGTTCGCTGAGAAGCTGCATGAGAGAGACCTAAAGCGTGACACTTGTCACCGGTCGCCGTCGGCTAGGATCTTTTTTACGACCGCTTTTCTCTCGCCGTGTTACATGGTTACGAGCGATACACATTTCCTTATTGACACGCTGGACAGTCTGCGTTGGCAGACCAACAAACCGAGCATATCCATTCACGGTATTGTCAGCTTCTTTTTGTCGATCTGTCACGTTTCCTCGTCGTGCCATCTTACTGCAGTAATGCCATGCAACCGCCTGGTACGTACTCGCCACTTCATTGCCATCACTTACGTCAGCGGTCTAGTGTCACCACTCGAACACCATGTACAGCGATCTTGTTCATTTTTAAGAGGTGAAAACTATTTCTCTGTTGATCTTACTATCCTTGCCTTTTAATATTGTGATTCTCGGTCTGGGTGTGGTCTCCGCTTTTAAAAAAGCAGCCACAAATCTGTTCTCAAAAATCGTTTGTCAAGGCAGACACAAAATTATCATCAGCCGCCGCTCCTTGTCAGTACCTCCCTAAAGCTAGAACTTTCTCGAGCCAGGGACCGTTGTGAACATCTGCTGCAGTCGTCCTGCTGTGGGAACCTATTTGGCGCACATGTACACTCATGTTCAGAAAAACAGAACATCTTGAACGACTACAGATAGGACGTTGGTATTCACGGGTCATGTACGTTACTATGTTCTGCAGAAATGATTAGCATTTCAGTCAGCTCGGTTCAGCATGGGTCCTCTTGCCTAGTAGGCACAGGGTCCGCCATGGATCCTGATAACTTGATCCATGCGAGATGGCATCGACACTTATAAGGCGCGAATGGAGTCCTCTAGTATAGCCATCCATGCTGCATTCACCTGGTTCCGAAGTTCATTTGTGGTGGTTGGCACTGGGTCTCAGCGTTCCGCCATATACCACACATTTTCGACTGGTGACAAGTCTGGTTATCTGTCGGGCCAGGGCAAAAGGCTGACATCCTGTGACATCAAGAAGGCACGTTTTCGAGCAACAACATGTGGTCGTGCATTGTCCTGCTGAAAAACGGCGTCTGTGGTGGTGTACAGAAAGGGTATGGCTAAGGGTCACGGGATGTCATTCACGTAGGTCACACTGGTCACAATGCTCTGGACATGCACCAGCTGTGATTTGTACCCAATAGCACCCCCCGCCATACGGCCTCGAGTTGGCGCATTATGTCTTTGTGAATGCAGTCACTGTGACGCCGCTCCCCCGTCAGCGGCGAACCAAAATTCGGCCATTATTTTCAAACAAACAGAACCTGAATTCGTCACTAAACATTACCTGATGCCACTCCTGTCTCCAGTGACGTCGTTCCATACACCATCGCCGCCTGGCATGTTTCTGCACATTCGCCAAAGGTAGGCGGAGAATTGGACGACACGCACGTAACCCAAGCCGTAATAAACGGCGACCGGCTTTCACCTCCCCTGTACGATGTGTTACACTGTCCCACTGTTGCTTCAGAGCCAAGGAGCACTTAGATCTGCCCTGTGCTTTTCAGATGATGTGTCGGTCTTCTCGGGGTAAGCTCTGGATGGTGGGACCTGACCCATCTCGACGTATTCTACAGCCTTCCGTGAACCATTCGGCACAGACCACATGCACTGTCGGAACACTTCGTCTCACACGAGCAGCAATTTCCCGGACGGATGCGACACATTCTACCGCACCAATAACGCGCCCTCTTTCAAGCTCGTTGATTTGACGGTAGTGTTCGCGCGTGCGTCTGCGAGGCATCCAGCACGTCTGTTCACGTCACATTGATCCATTACAATTTATAGCGACGTTAGCCGCAGGCACATTTTACCGGTGGGTGGTGTTGCGCCGCGATACCGATGTTGAGCTTGAGCCCGCGGGCTGTCATGGTTCAAATACTAATCATTTCTGCAGAACATATTAATGTCTGTGTCATGTGAATATGAACTTCCTATACCTAGTCGTTGAAGGTCTCCCGTTTTTTCTGAAAATGGGTGTACATTCTGGAAAGACGGAGTCTCTATACGAAGGGCATTGCTTACAAAACACTCGTGCGTCCCATACTACATTGTTACTCAGGTGTGTGGAAACCACATAAAATAAGACTAACAGAGGATGTTGAACCTATACAAAGAAGTATAGCATCAACGGTCAGAGGTTCGTCTGACCCACTGCAGAGCATCGTGAAAATTTTGAAAAAATGCTAATTGGCAGACACTTGGAGAGGGACGTCAACCAACAAGCGAAAACCCACTTACAAAATTTCAAACACCAATATTAAGTGAGAACTGTTGGAACATACTACAGCCCTCAATGTATCGCTTCGCTGGGATCAACAGGACGAAATAACTTTAAATAGAGCGAGGCATTTGTTATTTTTCCCTGTATTCCGTACGCGACTGGATCGGTAAGAAACCCAAATACATGATACAGTGGGAGGTACCATCTGTCATGCACTTCTCGCTGGTTTGTAGAGTGTCGATGTAGATGTATATGTAGATGTAGATGTAGATGTAGAACGATTAGCTCCTGCAGTTTAAACTGCCTGCGGGTTCTCTAAATCGCTTAATGCAATGCAAGCGTGGTTACTTTCAAAAGCACGCAGAAGATTTCCTTTCCTGCTCTAGTCCGTTCGTAGATTTAGTTCCATCTCTAATGACCTCGCCGTCCATGACACTTTAACCTATACTCTGCTTTCCTTCCTCCCATTAGAGTGGCTAGTACGACGCAGAATTCGCTTACGGAGTGTTAAGACAGCCTGTGGGTACACAGTGACCTGAACTGCATTTGTCCTGTACCTTTTCGATGGTTTTCGATGCTCTTCCTGCCAGTTTACGTAATAATTCTGTAAATGGAGCGCTTCTAGAGCGTAGAATTCCTTGTCGGTGAACTGCAAGCAAAAACACTTGTCCGTACGGCTTTCTTAGGCACCGACTAACATTAAGGAAGCAGATAACATCATCACCTCGGAGTTAAACTACAGTCGCATACTCACTCCGCAAGTAGCGGTGAGCGCGGCGTGCCGGACAAAAACCTGGCGGGCTGCAGTTCGCCGTCGTCTCGCGACTTCCTTTGCATGGTCTGCTTCAACACGTAACTGTGTGGCGTAGATAACAACGCCGATGCTTCGAGCAGAATGAGCGGTGCGTTGTTGCTGAAAAAGACAGACGAAAAAAGATGAGACTGAAACATGTGCCAGCGTATTGCCTACCGTCAGTAGGAGCTGTCGAGCTTAAAACAATTGGTTCAAATGGCTCTGAGCACTATGGGACTTAACATCTGAGGTCATCAGTCCCCTAGAACTTAGAACTACTTAAACCTAACTAACCTAAAGACATCACACACATCCATGCCCGAGGCAGGATTCGAACCTACAACCGTAGCAGTCGCGCGGTTCCGGACTGAAGCGCCTAGAACCGCTCGGCCACTGCGGCCGGCTTAAAATAATTGTTTGGTGGATGGATGATACATTGTTTATACCGATTCTTGTTCACTTGGCGCTTAGGTTAATGCAAGCAGGCCTTAGAATTGCTACCTATGACGTCAGTGGAAAATCTAGGAGCTAAGAAAAGTTAGTCCGACACTTGTGTGTTATTTCGACGGATAAACTCGTATTTGATTACTACGATTCGATCGCCCAAATCATCAGGGTCAAAATTATGCAGACGGTAGAGTACAGAGTATTTTGAGGCAACTAACCAATGTGATCGCTCAGGTTTTCACAGCGTAACTCATTAATGGCGTGTTTCCGAGGTTTGCGCCGGGTTGTTGTTTACACTTCCCGCAAAGTATTTCGACTACCAACCACCCGTCTTCTTTAGGTGCTGTGAGTTTTGCAGTCATGTTTACTCCCTGTCTAGACTCCAACAAGACTGTCAACTGTTGTGAATATTCAAAGCTGAGTTCCATTACCGACGCCCACTAAAGCGGTGCGATCGACTTTTTTAAACTATCTATACAGTGATGTAGGCTAAGATCCTAGGTATTTACCCTAGTCGGGCCTTGTTTGCGACTAAATGACGAAAAAATAGGAATTTTGTGTGACACTCAATAGCTTTAAAAATTTGTTTGTGTAATTTGGTCGCATGGTATAATTGATAGGCTAACAGCTTCACGTGCATGAGGTTGTGGAGGAGGAACTTGTCAGGTTGGTTCAAATGGCTCTGAGCACTATGGGACTTAACTTCTGGGATCACCAGTCCCCTAGAACTTTGAACTACTTAAACCTAACTAACCTAAGGACGTCACACACATCCATGGCCGAGGCAGAATTCGAACCTGCGACCGTAGCGGTCACGCGATTCCAGACTGTAGCGCCTAGAACCGCTCGGCGACTCTGGCCGGCCTCTTTTCAGGTGAAGGAAATTTTTTTAAAATCTTTGTCGAAATTACTTTGGTCACTATTTTTATTCAACTAGTTGGTTTAAATGTAATTTTTTATTTCTGTTCCTCCGTCACGTCATTTCAATCACCATATGAACTTTTTCATTTGTTTCATTTTTTCTTTGTATCATTCTTTTACCAATCGGAATTTCTGTGAATATGATTTAATTATATTTATCTATTACAATACTCAATTATTTGAAAATTCCGATCTAACAGTTAAAAAAACAAAACACGAAATAATCTATTCATAATTGTGCAGTGGTGTGAAAAATGTATTTTTGTTACCATTTGTGCAATTTTTTGGCACGGTAACCGTCATACAAACATTTAAAACATAACCAGATTAAATATTGCCCTATGGACGGAATAACCCAGATGAGAAATTAAATGAAAGACAGATTTACAAGTAAACCGAAATTCAAGCAAAATGAGAAATACACTCCTGGAAATGGAAAAAAGAACACATTGACACCGGTGTGTCAGACCCACCATACTTGCTCCGGACACTACGAGAGGGCTGTACAAGCAATGATCACACGCACGGCACAGCGGACACACCAGGAACCGCGGTGTTGGCCGTCGAATGGCGCTAGCTGCGCAGCATTTGTGCACCGCCGCCGTCAGTGTCAGCCAGTTTGCCGTGGCATACGGAGCTCCATCGCAGTCTTTAACACTGGTAGCATGCCGCGACAGCGTGGACGTGAACCGTATGTGCAGTTGACGGACTTTGAGCGAGGGCGTATAGTGGGCATGCGGGAGGCCGGGTGGACGTACCGCCGAATTGCTCAACACGTCGGGCGTGAGGTCTCCACAGTACATCGATGTTGTCGCCAGTGGTCGGCGGAAGGTGCACGTGCCCGTCGACCTGGGACCGGACCGCAGCGACGCACGGATGCACGCCAAGAGCGTAGGATCCTACGCAGTGCCGTAGGGGACCGCACCGCCACTTCCCAGCAAATTAGGGACACTGTTGCTCCTGGGGCATCGGCGAGGACCATTCGCAACCGTCTCCATGAAGCTGGGCTACGGTCCCGCACACCGTTAGGCCGTCTTCCGCTCACGCCCAAACATCGTGCAGCCCGCCTCCAGTGGTGTCGCGACAGGCGTGAATGGAGGGACGAATGGAGACGTGTCGTCTTCAGCGATGAGAGTCGCTTCTGCCTTGGTGCCAATGATGGTCGTATGCGTGTTTGGAGCCGTGCAGGTGAGCGCCACAATCAGGACTGCATACGACCGAGGCACACAGGGCCAACACCCGGCATCATGGTGTGGGGAGCGATCTCCTACACTGGCCGTACACCACTGGTGATCGTCGAGGGGACACTGAATAGTGCACGGTACATCCAAACCGTCATCGAACCCATCGTTCTACCATTCCTAGACCGGCAAGGGAACTTGCTGTTCCAACAGGACAATGCACGTCCGCATGTATCCCGTGCCACCCAACGTGCTCTAGAAGCTGTAAGTCAACTACCCTGGCCAGCAAGATCTCCGGATCTGTCCCCCATTGAGCATGTTTGGGACTGGATGAAGCGTCGTCTCACGCGGTCTGCACGTCTAGCACGAACGCTGGTCCAACTGAGGCGCCAGGTGGAAATGGCATGGCAAGCCGTTCCACAGGACTACACCCAGCATCTCTACGATCGTCTCCATGGGAGAATAGCAGCCTGCATTGCTGCGATAGGTGGATATACACTGTACTAGTGCCGACATTGTGCATGCTCTGTTGCCTGTGTCTATGTGCCTGTGGTTCTGTCAGTGTGATCATGTGATGTATCTGACCCCAGGAATGTGTCAATAAAGTTTCCCCTTCCTGGGACAATGAATTCACGGTGTTCTTATTTCAGTTTCCAGGAGTGTAGATACAATGCATGCAATAATGTGGACGAAAAAACAGGATGATGAAAGAAAAGAAATTAAATCGAAATTAATACACCCTAATTAATTAAAAACATATGAACAATGATTTCAAGTGGAGAAAGAATGATAGGAGGAAAAATGAGAGCAAATGAAGAAGTTGATATTATGATTAATAACTATGTGACAAAGATTAAAAATAAAAAATTACATTTAAACCAATTATTGAATAAAAATAATGATCAAAGTAATTTCGATAAAGATTAAATAAATGTAGCGCACGTGACGAGATTTGAATCCACAACCTTCTGCATATGAAGCTGATATCATACCCATTGTACCACGTAACCAAATAGCAGAAAAAACTTCTTTAATTTATAAATAATAGAGTGCAGCAATCAGTCGTCCTTTTTTTGCAGGTTTTATTCGGCTAGTGCCTATCCATTGTCAATGCACTATTTTCTAGTCTCGATGCATGTCAGTTCCCTGTTGCACGGGCGTCAGTCACAGTCGGGACGACTGATTGCTGTGCTCTATAATTTATAAATCGTATCACAGTCGCTGAGTGCACCCACTTTCCTAATGGCAGGTAACCTGATGAACTTCTTTAATGCTGTTGCGTGTCACACAAAATACCGAATTTTTTTTCGTCAGTTACTGGCAAGCGAGAGCCCACCAGGGTGAATGGCTGCAGAGTGTGATACCTGGGATCTTGACCTACATCGCTGCAGAGATAGTTTCAAAAAGTCGACCGCACCACTGAGAACCTCTGCCTGTAGGCCCTGTGATGGTATTTTGTTTTCAGACCCCGCTCTGATATTCCGTGAAACGCAAATTCTCCCTGCGTTTCCCATCTCGGTAGATGTGATGGCCGTCGACATCGTAGTAAAACGAGTGTTGCACCGTAAGCCGTGTTTAAACTGAAATCTCCATCCCCGCTTATTAGGTTTTTGTGGAAATGTTCATTTCGACAGCGTATTTAATTACGCAGTTCCACAAACTTGGCGTTTGCCTGACGATACTGGCCGCATTGTATTTCATTTCATGATCAACACGGGAACAGCTTTTTTCCTTTCGGATATTCTTCTGCATGTAAGACACGTCACATTCGCGTGGAACACTGGGCTTTTGGTGACCTAGATCTTTATCATTATGGAGACGACTTTATCTTAACTGAAGGGAGTGAAACAGATTGGGTGCCACGTTTCCGTATGAATCCACCGAACTATATGGATATTGGGCCAGCATTCGTTAGATAAGCGATCCTTGGCTTTTATTCTTGTGTCTCAGTCTGAGCCTCTTTCTCAGGCGGAAACATCAACTCGGTAAAACACCCGCAAGCAAACACTTGTCAATTGTTGGAAGTGAAGTTGGCGTATGAGGCCTTGCATCCCGAGCGGAAAGGTGTTCCGGTCCCCGGTACGAATCCGTTCGGCGTATTAGTGTCGAGATCCGGTGTGCCGGCCAGCCTGTGGATGGTTTTTAGGCGGTTTTCCATCTACCTCGGCGAATGCGGGCTGGTTCCCCCTTACTCTGCCTCAGTTACACCGTATCGGCGATTGCTGCACAAACACCGTTCCCACGTACGCGTACACCATAATTACTCTACCATGCAAATATTTTTGGTTACACTCGTCCGGTATGAGACGTTCCTGGGGGGTCCACTGGGGGCTGCACCGCACAGTAACCCTGCGTTCGGAGTGGGGCGGCGGTGGGGTGGGTTGACTGCTGTGACCCGTCGTGTGGTTGTGAACCACTGAGGGTTACGGCGGGAGGAAGCCTCTCCGTCGTTTCTTGGTCCCCGGTTTAATACATACTTACATGAGGTCTTGCATGAGAAATGGAAGTCAGGCACGTGTTAGCGAATTTCTTGTGCTGACAATAAACAATTTGCTTGCCGCATCGACGTTTGTAGCGCTACCTTGAAAATCAAAACACAGTCGTCTGTGTTGTTCGTTGTTCGTTATTCATTGTTCACGATTCATGACAGGTTGTCAAAGATGGGGCCTTACTCCTTACAGCGTCCACCTCATGCTACCTGAGTGGTCAGCGCGACGGAATGTCATACCTAACGGCACGGGTTCGATTCCCGGCTGGGTCGGAGATTTACTCCGCTCAGGGACTGGGTGTTGTGTTGTCCTTATCATCCTCATTTAATCCCCATCGACACACAAGCCGCTAAAGTGGCGTCAACTCGAAAGACGTGCACCAAAAGAACGGTCTACGCCGGCCGAAGTGGCCGTGCGGTTGAAGGCGCTGCAGTCTGGAACCGCAAGACCGCTACGGTCGCAGGTTCGAATCCTGCCTCGGGCATGGATGTTTGTGATGTCCTTAGGTTAGTTAGGTTTAAGTAGTTCTAAGTTCTAGGGGACTGATGACCTCAGATGTTAAGTCGCATAGTTCTCAGAGCCATTTGAACCATTTGTCATCAGTCCCCTAGAACTTAGAACTACTTAAACCTAACTAACCTAAGGACATAACACACATCCATGCTGGAGGCAGGATTTTCCGGACTGAAACGCCTAAAACCGCTTGGCCTTTATTTATAGTGTATAGCTACCTACTGTCGAATGTATCCATTTTTCTCTCTGTGTATTTGAGAGCCAAGTCGTATCAGAAAGATGAATGCGTGCATTTTCCTTTTTACACACATGCACTGTTACAGTCGTTACGATTGTTGCTTAAAATTTAGCAATTCATGTTGGCGAAGAAATATCACGGTAGCTTTAAATGAACTTGGATTAACATTGGCGTTCTGTTAGGTTGGGCTAGCACTTGGATGGGTGACCATCCAGTCTGCCTAAAGCTGTTGGCAAGGGGGCTGCACTCAGCCCTTGTGCGGCCAACTGAGGAGTTACTTGTCTGAGAATTAGCGACTCTGGTTACGAACAATAACATCGGTGTGCTCACCACATGCCCCTCCATATCCACGTCTAGTGACGCCTACAGGCCAAGGATGGCACGGCGGTCGGTCAGTACCGTTGGGCCTTCCAAAGCCTGTTCGGACGGAGTTTACTTTAATATCCGCGTTGCCTAAAAGTAAGCTTAGGCAATTAGATACAAAATGTTGAAGAGGACAGAGTTAGGGGGACTTCTAGGATACTGGAAACGTTTACAGAGCAGACTGCTAAGAAAATACTCGTGCTAACCATACTAGAATATTGCTAAAGTTTGTGGGACCTGTACCGAATAGGTGTGTCAGTGGATATTGATCGCATGCAAAGAACAATAGCACCAATGGTCACAAATTTGGTTGAAAGAGGGGAAAGCTTCAAGGAGGAGCTCCCAGGAGATGTCGAAAACGTTGAACTTGCAGACGCCTGAAGACAGACACGAAGCATCGTGCGAGCGTTTACATGCAAGTTTTCAGCAGCGAGTAATAAGTGAGAAGTGTACGAATATAGTGCAACCTCCTACGTATCGCGCGAAGACAAGATAACTGTGATGGCAGCACACGCAAAGGCATTTAACCCTTAGACTACCAACTTTATTTCAGAAACATTAATGTACGGTTACTTTAATTACTGTCCTAGTCTTTAAGTAACCCGCCGTTTCGTTTTCCAACGCGTAGAGATACAGAATTATTTATAAGTTCAAATGGTTCAAATGGCTCTGAGCACTATGCGACTTAACTTCTGAGGTCATCAGTCGCCTAGAACATAGAACTAATTAAACCTAACTAACCTAAGGACATCACACACATCCATGCCCGAGGCAGGATTCGAACCTGCGGCCGTAGCGGTTGCTCGGTTCCAGACTGTAGCGCCTAGAACCGCACGGCCACTCCGGCTATTTATAAGTATCTCCAGGTTTTCAGAAGACGACTGCGCAAAATCTACAAGACGTACTCACAACAGACCCACATAACTGGACAGAACATGTCTCCAGTTTGTAACTCACACGAAAGGTGCTCATTATGTGCTCCGTTTGTGCTATGTCAAGCATCAATTCGTGGGCGCAAGTCGTCGTCGCAATACGTCCGCGAAGACGCGAAGATAGCCCGCTTTGCGGTTGTGGTAACTGGGTTGCCTATCTGCAGGTGCGAACTAATTCGATGTGAAAACACGAAAACGAGAGTCAACAATGACAGCTGAGAACAGCACAACCTGTAGGTGCAATCTGTCATTAGAAGAATTCTTCGATCCTAATGGCTTCCCTTTACCAGTGTGATATGTACACTACTGGCCATTAAAATTGCTACACCACGAAGACGACGTGCTACAGACGCGAAATTTAACCAACAGGTAGAAGATACTGTGATATGCAAATGATTAGGTTTTCAGAGCATTCACACAAGGTTGGCGCCGGTGGCGACACCTACAACTTGCTGAGATGAGGAAAGTTTCCAACCGATTTCTCATACACAAACCGCAGTTGACCGGCGTTGCCTGGTGAAACGTTGTTGTGATGAATCGTGTAAGGAGGAGAAGTGCGTACCATCACGTTCCCGACTTTGACAAACGTCGGATTGTAGCTCATCGCGATTGCGGTTTATCGTATCGCGACATTGCTACTCGCGTTGGTCGATATCCAATGACTGTTAGCAGAATATGGAACCGGTGGGTTCAAGACGGTAATACGGAACGCCGTGCTGGATCCTAACGGGCTCGTTTCACTAGCAGTCGAGATGACAGGCATCTTATCCGCATGCCTGTAACGGATCGTGCAGCCACGTCTCGATCAGTGAGTCAATAGGTGCAAGACGTTTGCAAGACAACAACCATCTGCACGAACAGTTCGACGACGTTTGGAGCAGCATGGACTTTCAGCTCGGAGACCATGGCTGCGGTTACCCTTGACACTGCATCACAGACAGGAGCACCTGCGATGGTGTACTCAACGACGAACTTGGGTGCACGAATGGCAAAACGTCATTTTTTCGGATGAATCCAAGTTCTGTTCACAGCGTCATGATGGTCGCATCCGTGTTTGGCGACATCGCGGTGAACGCACATTGGAAGCGTGTATTCATCACCATACTGGCACACGTCTCGGTCACCTTTTGTTTGCATTGATGGCACTTTGAACAGTGGACGTTACATTTCAGATGTGTTACGACCCGTGGCTCTACCCTTCATTCGATCCCTGCGAAACCCTACATTTCAGCAGGATAATGCACGACCCATTGTTGCAGGTCATGTACGGGTCTTTCTGGATACAGAAAATGGTCGACTGTTGCCCTGGCCAGCACATTCTCCAGATCTCTCACCAACTGAATACGTCTGGTCAATGGTGGCCGAGCAACTGGCTCGTCACAATACGTCAGTCACTACTCTTGATGAACTGTGGTATCGTGTTGAAGCTGCATGGGCAGCTGTACCTGTACACGCCATCCAAGCTGTGTTTGACTCAATGCCCAGACGTATCAAGGCCGTTATTACGGCCAGAGGTAATTGTTCTGGGTACTGATTTCTCAGGATCTATGCACCCAAATTGCGTGAAAATATAATCACATGTCAGTTCTAGTATAATATATTTGTCCAATGAATACCCGTTTATCTGCATTTCTTCTTGGTGTGCAATTTTAATGGCTAATATTGTAAATAGCAATACCATCTAACAAATTGCAATCGGCTCGCTGGTAACATGTTGTGGGACACATACGTCCCGTTGGTAGCCAAAGAATTTATCAATATTCGAGTGGAACGGAAAGAAGCCCTAATACTAGGGACACTGGAATGTACCTCCTGCCATGTACCTCACGGTGGTTTGGTCAGTCTGTATATAGACGTAGAAACACTCTACCGAATGTATCGCTACTCTTTCATCGAAATGATGAGAAGAACAGTTGAACACAGACGCTGTGAACCCAGCGGGTGACATCCGCTCTTCGGTGTCCTTCAGCGCCTGGTGACGGACCGACGAGATGAAAAAGCCTGCACACTGTGCCGTGCGGTTCCCAGAAGCGCCGCAGCGGCCGAGTGGCCGTCTGACCATTATGCAGCCCGTAAATAAGAGTCGGCGCGCAGCGGCGGCGCCCGAGGAGCGGCGTCGGCGATGTTTACGAGCGGCGTTAGGCCTCATAAAGCCGTCAGCGCCGGCCGCCGCCGATGCCCCGCTAATACCGCCGCTGTTTGCTGATACTGGCCAGCCGCGAAGGCAGCCGCCGGATCTCTGGTCTGGCACGCCACTCCCCACATCGGCGGCCCAATGTGTGCCTTCCGGCCGCCTCGCGAGTGTTCACCTACACTGGCGCACACACCTTCACTCGCGAGCACAGCGTGTAGGCGCTCATATATCTACGTAAAGTACGAGGGCGTGCCTCCGAATTTTTTGTTGTATTTTCAACGTCCGTTGTATTACGTATCATGGATATTACTCCGTCGACTCTCCTGCGTCGCTGACACACATTGCAACTTTCTGCCGCTAGAGGGCTCACATTTGTAGGGTGTATAACATGTATCTACATCCATATCCATACTCCGCAAGCGGAGGGTACTTTGAGTACCTCTACCGGTTCTCCCTTCTATTCCAGTCTCGTATTGTTTCTTGGAAAGAAAGATTGTCGGTATGCCTCTGTGTGGGCTCTAACCTCTCTGATTTTATCCTCATGGTCTCTTCGCGAGATATACGTATGAGGGAGCAATATACTGCTTGACTTCTCGGTGAAGGTATGTTCTCGATACTTCAACAAAAGCCCGTACCGAGCTACTGAGCGTCTCTCCTGCAGAGTCTTCCACTGGAGTTTATATATCATCTCTGTAACGCTTTCGCGACTACTAAATGATTCTGTAACGAAGCGCGCTGCTCTCCTTTGGATCTTCTCTATCTCTTCTATCAACCCTATCTGGTAAGGATCCCACACCGCTGAGCAGTATTCAAGCAGTGGGCGAACAAGCGTACTGTAACCTACTTCCTTTCTTTTCGGATTGCCTTTCCTTAGGATTCTTCCAATGAATCTCAGTCTAGCACCTGCTTTACCGACGATCAACTTTATATGATCATTCCATTTTAAATCACCCCTAATGCGTACTCCCAGATAATTTATGGAATTAACTGCTTCCATTTGCTGACCTGCTATATTGTAACTAAATGATAAAGGATCTTCCTTTCTATATATTCGCAGCACATTACATTTGTCTACATTGAGATTCAATTGCCATTCCCTGCACCATGCGTCAATTCGTTGCAGATCCTCCTGCATTTCAGTACAATTTTCCATTGTTACAACCTCTCGACATACCACAGCATCATCCGCAAAAAGCCTCAGAGAACTTCCGATTTTATCCACAAGGTCATTTATGTATATTGTGAATAGCAACGGTCCTACGACACTCCCCTGCGGCACACCTGAAATCACTCTTACTTCAGAAGACTCCTCTCCATTGAGAATGACATGCTGCGTTCTGTTATCTAAGAACTCTTCAATCCAATCACACAATTGGTCTGATAGTCCATATGCTCTTACTTTATTCATTAAACGACTGTGGGGAACTGTATCGAACGCCTTGAGAAAGTCAAGAAACACGGCATCTACCTGGGAACCCGTGTCTATGGCCCTCTGACTCTCGTGGACGAATAGCGCGAGCTGGGTTTCACACGATCGTCTTTTTCGAAACCCATGCTGATTCCTACAGAGTAGATTTCTAGTCTCCAGAAAAGTCATTATACTCGAACAATAACTATGTTGGTGTGTGGCAAACAGAGTGCTGTAATTGAGTTCCTAACCGTAGAAATCCGTTATGAAACGCCCTGCTTAAGTCCGCCGGACAGAACAGGTAGTTGCAATTGTGGAAAGGGGCTGAAAGGGAGCTGTCAGTTACACTCAGACTTTATGTAGTTGTCCAAACAATACAGCAACAATTTTTTAACTTAGTTATCGGCTGAATAGGCGACACTATCTTGTGCCTTAAGGGCACAACCATTTAAATTTAAAAACGGCTGAAAGCCATTAACTTAAAATTCAGACTCAAAACAGAATATTTAGAAGGCAGAAGGCCACACGTAAGTAACTTCTATAACTTGGCTGAAGACCCAACAAATGTAACACTTGAAAAGCAAACAAGTTTAATTTAAAGACGGCTAAAGGCCCATGATTTAAGACTGCAGGTAAAATCAATTTAAAAAAAAAGAAAAAAAAAACGCAAGGCAGAAGGCCTTATCTTCAATTAGGCTGAAGGCCCCACACAGTCTGACACTTGTGAGACAAGAACTTTAATTTAAAAACGGCTGAAGTCCGATTACCTAAAACAACTAAAATAATTTTTAGTAGGCAGAAGGCCCAAAGCTTTATCTTTAAACAATATTTTACACAGGCTGTAGGCCCAAACAATCTAAAATTTAACAGGTAGGGAATTTAAATTTTAAAGCGGGTGAAGGCCCATTATTGAAAAACACAACTACAATAAATTTTCGAAAGGCAGAAGGCCCAAAGCTTTATCAAAAAAATATTTTAAATGACGCTGAAGGCCCAAACAATGCAAGACTTGACAAGTAAGGAACTTTCAATTTTAAAGCGGCTGAAGGCTCATTATTTAAAACCCAACTAAAGGCATACAAATTCAAACCATTGGCTATAAGCCATTAAAATACACAATCAAACACTAACAAGAAAAGGTAGTCCAGCCAGCGGCGCTCAGAAGTTTCCGGGGGTCGGTCTGCACTTGAAATATTAACGTTCGCTTTGGGGAGACAGGTAGTCGGCCCAACTATATCCGATCCGCCGGCAACCCAACCAAAAGACAGTCAACGGACCCACCGACAAGACGACTGGCTTTCCACCCGACCAGTGCACAAGGAACTCCAATGCCAAAACGTAAAAAGCGTAGCCGCCCACAACCAAGTATGCATGAGCTGTCAAAACTACACACACGTGTTGGACAGTGACAGCACGATGAGGGAAGAACACTGCCTGAATTTTACGTCAGCGGTCAGGGCAGGTAACTGGAACACTAACGGCCACAAGGCAGAAAATTTCGCTGGTGCACTTGGACTTCAAATGACCAAAATACAGTTAAGCTCCACCGGATGGTGGCCAAACTTTCGCCAACTCGATCACTCGCTGTTGCTCACGGGAATACCCCCAACAGCCAACCATGAAAATGTGAACAGTCTGGCTTCGGTGATTAAATCACCACTCAA
This sequence comes from Schistocerca serialis cubense, assembly GCF_023864345.2. Lineage (NCBI taxonomy): Eukaryota > Metazoa > Arthropoda > Insecta > Orthoptera > Acrididae > Schistocerca > Schistocerca serialis. Next base: position 79,600,326 of record NC_064646.1, on the reverse strand, counting down.
CTTTGATGTTCTGGGTCAGCGAGCCACCAACCCCGTAGCAACCGGAACAGCTCCCACACACTCCGACACTGCGTAAAGGCCGCAAGCGGACCCGGCCCACTGCGCCGCGTGATTTCCTGCCAGATCTACACCAACCGACCGACTGCCTGCCAGTACTCCGTCAACATTTAAAACAAACTGTCAGTGAAAATTACACCAACTACACGCACAGTTTGACAAACACTTGCACGAAGACTTGAACGACACTAGGCAGTGGCTGTGCAATCACTAAGACCAATCGGGAGTCGATTCACACATACAGCCAGCCCATAAGCGATCGGCGAGCCAATTCACGTCGTCCGGTAGGAAGACCGACCGACGATCCACGAAGACCGCCCTCGGCTCACGTGATGTGTGGCGGCAACGGTCGGGCGAGTCATGGACATGCGGGGCTCACTGCTGCTTCAGCTCGACTGAACTAGTGCCGCGTTCCAACTCCCCGACTGACAGGTCCGAACTGCACTCCTGACACATTCCAACTGACCCCCTGACAGACGACAACCGGGAAGTAATAGCAGTTCAACAAAGATAACACATGAGGGCTGTGTCGATAGGCGCTGCTGCTGCCGCTCACGGGCAGACAAAGCAGCAACTCAGTGACAAAAGAAATTGAAACTAACATGTCGAGGCGGGAGCACGCAAAGAAAACAGAATGTAAAATAAGAGATGGCACGAGCGCGAAACACACACGGCTCACGTTGAAGAATGAAAGCTGCGAACGGAGGTGATTGTATCGACATGAGTGATGTACGACGTGCGGTTGTTCGTGTTCGTATTGAAGAGAACGGTGATGCTAACCTCAACATATGTGACAGAACTTGAAATGGACGACCGCGTACGGTAGCCGACAAGGCTTAGCGGAATCGGATTGATGAACTCATCGAAGAAAATCTTCGGACAACACAGACACAGTTGTCAGGTAAGTGTGTCATGTCACGAGAGCGTGTACAAGCCATCACTGCAGAACTACGTGCAGGGCGGGTGTCTCGAAAGCTCACTCCTGACCTGACGCAGAGGAGACTGGACGCCAACAGTTTCTTTCGCGTTTTGAGAGTGAGGGTGATGGCTTCCTTAACAATATTGTGACAGGTGATGAAAGCTGCCTTCACCATTTTGACCCGAAAGAGAGACAGCATCACTGACGCCAAACAAGCTCAAGACCATGCCACCTGCAGACACAGTCATGCTCACAGTGTTCTGGGATGTTCGAGGTGTGCTACCTTTGGAATTCATAACTTTTAGACATCACCATACACTCTGAAAGGTACTGTGAGACCGTTAGAAAACTGACAGCAAGAATTCGGGGAGTTCGTTCACACATGGAGCACTCTCTCCTTTGGCACGATAATGCCAGACCACACTGAGACATCTCCCAACATCCGACGCCTTGAGTTCATTGTCATCGATCATACTCCATACCGTCCCGACTTGGCCCGATCCGATTTTCATGTTTTTCCGAAACTTAAGGAACACTTTCGAGGACTTCTCTTTCATAGTGATGAAGCAATGAAATCGGTGTTGACTCGAAACCACACATTAGCATCCATCTTTCAAATTTGTCGTTTTCCGATTAATTTCTACTGGAACTTTTTTGTCCCGACTGTCGTATACTTTCACCCGTGTTAGTTTTCGCTACGAAATGTGATACACCCTGTATAACACTATTCTGTGTTCGATACAAGGTCATCATCTGGTAGATTTTACAGCTCATAATGGTAAAAACCACACTGAACTGCAGTCTGTCAAATGATAACCACATGGAAACGCTAGTCACAGCGTAATAAAGTGTTAGTTAATAGAAGCATTTGGTGTATGCAAAAAACGTCTTAAATGCAACAAATCGAAGCTATGGAGTACTATTTAAAGTAAACTATAAGTGTATGTCTCTAGGCTTTCATGTCCGTTATCATGTACAGCAATATGTAATTTCTCAACTGTTACGGCACTTTGTTCTACAAATAATTTCGACTTGAGTTTTTCGGTACAGCTCTTGAAATCTTTTTCAGCAGTGCCCCTTTTGAGTAACTTGTCTTTCCAAAAGGGATGTTGCTAAAGAAGATGGCAGAAAAGATTTGAAGAAAGATTCAGCGCAGATTTTTTTATACTACACAGAGAAACTACTTATTGCTGTGTTTACTTAAATAGTAAGTAACGTACATGAAAATTTCAGTGCGAACACTTTTCTCCGTATGTGTAATATCGAAAAATATTTCGCTGCACAGCTATATTTTATAATCGCTACGAGGTAAACAAGATTTCGACAGGTGACTGTTTTTGCTGTAATTCAGTGGCAAATACGAGGGAGGAGCTGCCAGCCTCACATGTTTGCTAAGCACACCAATGTGCTGCAACATTCACATTTGTTTTGCGTCAGACCTCGTTCACGACAGAGTCCGGCTAAGCGCATGATCACGACTACAGGATAGCCAAACACGGCCGTTTACAAAGTACCACTTCTCGAGAACGTCTTTAGACATCTTGAACCGTTTCTGAAATACTAAGTGTACGACGTGGCACAAAAGAAGGAATGTATGCCGCTATTACACCTGCAGATAAAAGTATTCCCACTAGTATCTTATGTACCTTCCATATATATCAATTATCATATACAGTTATGAATAACGTCTTTGTACAATACAAAACCTTCCGAAATGCTGGGTTTTTACTACAGCGTTTCAACCCAGCGCAGGAACGAATACCTCGTTGTTTCCGTTAAGGACGTCAACAATTACCATCTGTCTGGAAACATTGCACACAGGACAACTGGATCAGTCGTTCTCCGAGGTATGCTGTTCTGCAGAGGCCAAGCATCACCGTCCGTCGTGTCGTCGAATAACATTACTGAAGTGCACAATGATCTAATACAACTCTCACAAGGATTACACTGATTTTCTACATCTACACGGGTACTCTGCAAATCACATTTAATTGACTGGCAGAGGGTTCATCTACTATTCAAATCTCGTATAGCGCGCGGAAAGAACGAACACTTATATGTTTCCGTGCGAGCTCTGATTTCCCTTATTTTATCAAGGTGTTCGTTTCTCGCTATGTAGGCGTCAACAAAATACTTTAGTATTAGGAGGAGAAAGTTGGTGATTGGAATTTCGTGAGAAGAGTCCTCCGCAACGAAAAACGTCTTTGTTTCAATGTTGTCCATTCCAAACCCTGTATCATTTCAGTGACACTCTCTCCCCAATTTCGCGATAGTAGAAAACGTGCTACCTTTCTCTGAACTTTTTCGATTTACTCCGTCAATCTTATCTAGTAAGGATCCCACACCGCGCAGCAGTGTTCTAAAAGAGGACGAACAAGCGTAGAGTAGGCAGTCTCCTTAGTAGGTCTGTCACATTTTCTAAGTGTACTGCCAATAAAACGCAGTCTTTACTTAGCCTTCCCCACAACATTTTCTATGTGTTCCTTCCAAATTATTTAGTTGAATTTACGTCCTTTAGCTTTGACTGTTTTAACGTGTAACCGAAGTTTCCTTTTAGCACTCATGTGGATGACTTCACACTTTTCGTTATTTAAGGTCAATTGCCAATTTTCGCAATTTTGCAATTTGATTTGATCTTCTGATGACATTACTAGTCAATAAATGACAGTATCATATGCAAGAAACCTAAGCCGACTGCTCAGATTGTCTCCCAAATTGTTTATGTAGGTAAGGGCCAGCGAAGGGCCTGTAACACTACCTTGGGGAACGCCAGAAATCACTTCTGTTTTACTCGATGACTTTCCGTCAGTTACTACGAACTGAGACATAACTGAGACGATATTCCATAAGCACGCAGTTTCACTACAAGCCGCTTGTGTGGTACGGTGTCGAAAGTGTGGTGTCACCGCCAGACACCACACTTGCTAGGTGGTAGCCTTTAAATCGGCCGCGGTCCGTTAGTATACGTCGGACCTGCGTGACGCCACTATCAGTGATTGCAGACAGAGCGCCGCCACACGGCAGGTCTAGAGAGACGTCCTAGCACTCGCCCCAGTTGTACAGCCGACTTTGCTAGCGATGGTTCACTGACAAAATACGCTCTCATTTGCCGAGACGATAGCCTTCAGCTACGTCATTTGCTACGACCTAGCAAGGCGCCATTACCAGTTGCTATTGATGCTGTAAAACATGTACCGTCAAGAGCGATGTTCACCAATTATGGATTAAAATTAAGTATCCCAGCAGCTACGTACGTTTTTTGTTAGTCTCATTTCCTTGACCTGTTCCAGACCTCACGCCAGCCTGCGTGAGCTAAAACGCGTGCCTTTCGGCTTCCTCTCAAAGTGGGTTGGCTGTCTTGCCAAACCACAACAGAAAGCCTTCCGGAAATCCAGAAATACGGAATCAATTTGAAATCTCTTGTCAATAGCACACAACACTTCAATGCGTGTTACACAAGAACGATGATTTATGAATCCGTGCTGACTGTTTGAAAATAGACCGTTTTCTTCGAGGTAATTCGTAATGTTCGTACAGAATATATGTTCCAAAATCCTGCTGCATATCGACGTTAATGATATGGGCCTGTAATTTAGTGGATTACTCCTACTACCTTTCTTGAATATTGGTGTGATCTGTCCAACTTACCAATCTTACGGATCTTTCGTCGAGCGAACGGTTGTATTTGATTGTTAAGTATGGATCTATTGCATCATCGTACTCTGAAAGGAAACTAACTGGTATACAGTCTGGACTAGAGTACTTGCTTTTATCAAGTACTTAAGTTGCTTCACTACTCCGAGGATATCTACTTTTACGTTACTTACGTTGGCAGCTGTTCTTGATTCGAAATCTGGAATATGTATTTCGTCTTCTTTTGTGAAGCCATATCGGAAGGGCGTGTTTAGTAACTCTGCTTTGGCAGCACTGTCTTCGGTAGTACCTCCATTGCTATCGCGCAGAGAAGGCATTGATTGTTTCTTGCCGTTAACATACTTCACAAATGACCAGAATCTCTTTGGGTTTTCTGCCAGGTTTCGATGCAAAGTCTCTTTGTGGAAACTATTGTAAGCATGTAGCATTGCAGTCCGCGCTAAATTTCGAGCTTCTGTAAAGGATCGCCAATCTAGAAGATTTTGCGTCCATTTAAATTTGGCATGTTTTTTTCGTTGTTTCTGCGACAGTGTTCTGACCCGTCTTGTGTACTAAGGAGGATCAGCTCCGCCGTTCGTTAATTTATTTGGTCTAAATCTCTCAATTGCTGCCGACATTATTTCTCTGAATTCAAGCCACATCTGGGCTACACTTAGATTGTTAATTTGGAAGGAGTGGAGATTGTCTTTCAGGAAGGCGTCAAGTGAATTTTTATCATTTTCTTTTTTTGAACACATACAGTTTTCGTTTATTTTTGGAGGATCTGGGAGTTACAATATTCAATCTCGCTACGACAACCCTGTGTTCACTAATCCCTGTATCCGTTTTGATGGTCGTTATTAACTCAGGATTATTTGTTGTTAAGAGGTCAAGTGTGTTTTCACACCCTTTCACTATTAGCGTGGGCTCATGAACTAACTACTCGAAATAATTTTCAGAGAATGTGCTTAGCACAATTTCGGATGATGTTTTATGCGTGCCCCCGGAATTAAATATGTATTTTCGCCGGCATATCGAGGGTAAATAACAGTTACCACCAACTATAATCTATGATTCGGGGACGTGTTTTAAATCGTACTCACGTTTTCTTTGAACCTTTCAGCAACTGTATCATCTGAACTGTGAGGTCGGTAAAGGATCGAGTTACTACTTTATTCCGGTTTCTAACAATGACCTCTGCCCATAGTAACTCACAGGAACTATATACCTCAATTCCGCGATAAGACAGCAACAAACACGCCACCGCCGACCGTGTTTAGCCTATCCTTTCGTAACACCGTTAGGTTCATCGCAAAAATTTAGGCTGAGCTTATCTCTGGCTTTAGCCAGCTTTCAGTGCCTGTAACGATTTGTGCCTTAGTGGTTTCTATTAGGGCTTGCCCTCGAGATCCACTTTTTGACAGTTTCACTTCTTCGAAGTTTATTTACTGCTGTATAGATCCATTATCCTCAATTTCAAACGTTGAAATGAAATGAAATGTCGTGTGGCTAGGGCTTCCCGTCGGGTAGACCGCTCGCCTCAAACGTTCCAGTTGTGTTAGGTGTACTTCCAAATTTTAATGCAGGCGGACGACAAAGTACACTCCTGGAAATGGAAAAAAGAACACATTGACACCGGTGTGTCAGACCCACCATACTTGCTCCGGACACTGCGAGAGGGCTGTACAAGCAGTGATCACACGCACTGCACAGCGGACACACCAGGAACCGCGGTGTAGGCCGTCGAATGGCGCTAGCTGCGCAGCATTTGTGCACCGCCGCCGTCAGTGTCAGCCAGTTTGCCGTGGCATACGGAGCTCCATCGCAGTCTTTAACACTGGTAGCATGCCGCGACAGCGTGGACGTGAACCGTATGTGCAGTTGACGGACTTTGAGCGAGGGCGTATAGTGGGCATGCGGGAGGCCGGGTGGACGTACCGCCGAATTGCTCAACACGTGGGGCGTGAGGTCTCCACAGTACATCGATGTTGTCGCCAGTGGTCGGCGGAAGGTGCACGTGCCCATTGACCTGGGACCGGACCGCAGCGACGCACGGATGCACACCAAGACCGTAGGATCCTACGCAGTGCCGTAGGGGACCGCACCGCCACTTCCCAGCAAATTAGGGACACTGTTGCTCCTGGGGTATCGGCGAGGACCATTCGCAACCGTCTCCATGAAGCTGGGCTACGGTCCCGCACACCGTTAGGCCGTCTTCCGTTCACGCCCCAACATCGTGCAGCCCGCCTCCAGTGGTGTCGCGACAGGCGTGAATGGAGGGACGAATGGAGACATGTCGTCTTCAGCGATGAGAGTTGCTTCTGCCTTGGTGCCAATGATGGTCGTATGCGTGTTTGGCGCCGTGCAGGTGAGCGCCACAATCAGGACTGCATACAACCGAGGCACACAGGGCCAACACCCGGCATCATGGTGTGGGGAGCGATCTCCTACACTGGCCGTACACCACTGGTGATCGTCGAGGGGACACTGAATAGTGCATGGTACATCCAAACCGTCATCGAACCCATCGTTCTACCATTCCTAGACCGGCAAGGGAACTTGCTGTTCCAACAGGACAATGCACGTCCGCATGTATCCCGTGCCACCCAACGTCCTCTAGAAGGTGTAAGTCAACTACCCTGGCCAGCAAGATCTCCGGATCTGTCCCCCATTGAGCATGTTTGGGACTGGATGAAGCGTCGTCTCACGCGGTCTGCACGTCCAGCACGAACGCTGGTCCAACTGAGGCACCAGGTGGAAATGGCATGGCAAGCCGTTCCACAGGACTACATCCAGCATCTCTATGATCGTCTCCATGGGAGAATAGCAGCCTGCATTGCTGCGAAAGGTGGATATACACTGTACTAGTGCCGACATTGTGCATGCTCTGTTGCCTGTGTCTATGTGCCTGTGGTTCTGTCAGTGTGATCATGTGATGTATCTGACCCCAGGAATGTGTCAATAAAGTTTCCCCTTCCTGGGACAATGAATTCACGGTGTTCTTATTTCAATTTCCAGGAGTGTATTTTCACGTTTTGGAGAATGTGTATTCGTAATGAAAATTGCGAGTGTGCTAAAAACTTGAAGTTCGAACTTTGCCCATTCAACTATGGCGTGATGCAAAAACGAAATACCGCGCGAGGTGGCGCAGTGGATAGCACACTGGACTCGCATTCGGAAGGACGACGGTTCAATCCCGCGTCCGGCCATCCTGATTTAGGTTTTCCGTGACTTCGCTAAATCTCTTCAGGCAAATGCCGGGGTGGTTCCTTTGATAAGGGCACGGCCGACTTCCTTCCCTAATCCGATGAGACCCATGACCTCGCAGTTTGGTCTCCTCCCCCAACACAACACAACCCAACCCAAAAACGAAATCAGAATTTTGTTACGTTACTTTTACTATAGTAAGTCACATTTCTTACCTGAATATTCCTCCTCAGTCTGGGATTCTCACCAGGTGCGACCGACACAGCAAATATAAAATATCCGAGGATGAGCACCGCTTTTCGTCAAGGGCTCCTTAAATAAGAGCCAAAGTGTCACAGATATGCTAACTAGACTTATCATATGTGAGAGTAGGGTACAGCACAAAAAGACGACTTCTCTCTATTTAATAATTTTCAGCATTCTTTTGCAACGCAACATTTCAAATGGCTACACTCCCGAAAATATCTGCTGAAAAGACTTCCCAGCATTTAAATTCTCTCTATCTCTCTTTTCCTCCTATTACCAGTGTGGAATTACATCCTTTCTATGTTGGGCACTGCGAGATATTTTTCTAACTAAATATCAAAACCTATAAACTACTTTTCGTGTCTAATTTCATAATCTAATAGCCTTAACATCATCTGGTTTAATTTGACTGCAGTTTAGTACATACAGTTGTCACCTCCAGCATCAACGACGGTTCTAGCTAGTCCTGCTGGCCTTTGAGGTCAACTGATTGTGAGGCTGCATGCCATAAACGTCACTGCACGGTTCTCGAGGCCCAAGAAGAATAAGGACACCGTAACGAACCTGTGATGTCAATTTAGTTCACTGGCCTGCCATACTTCGCGAACGCTCGGTACTGTGCAGGACCCACGGGAAATCATTATGTCAAGGGAAAGGTACCCACTATAGGTCTTAACTTCGTCGTGTACTGTCGAGAGCTTTCACGTACTTAAACGCCCAGGTAATAGTTACTCGCTCCCCGCCAGAGACGGCTGCGGGCACTCATAAGACCTGTAGTTCCACGTGCTGTGACGTACGCGCCGCGGTCTGCCTTTCTCGTGAGGCAGAGGTCATCAGTCATAGTGCCTGGCGAATAGTGACGTGGCGGTCTGTCCTTAACCGAAGCCCAGATGTTTTCAATAGGTGAGAGATCTGAGAACGTGTTGGCAAAGGTGACAGTCAAACACCGTTCCTATCTAACTAGGTCAGAAGAACACGGGCAAAATGTGGTCCTGTGTTATCTTGTTGAAAGATAACGTGACAGAGAACTCGAAGATTAGGTCACAGCCACCTGTCTTAACAAGTCAGAAATGTGACGGCTGCTGTCGAAATTACGGGCTATGCAAATCGCAGGTGATCAAGTTTGGTATGAAGAGCACCTCACGCCCTCACACCAGATGCTGGGTCAGTTTGAAGATGACGAATACAACCTGACAACGTTCGTTCTCCTCGGAGCATCCACACCGGATATATCCATGGTGATGCTATATAGAGACTCGAACCCCCTGCTTTGTCCAGTGGTTTTGGACGCGCCACTGCCGCGATGAGAGAAGCCGAAACAATGGTCGCTGCACTCGCATCCTGTGCAGTCCCAGATGTCGTCGCACTATCCTGTGGATACCTGTTTGCTGCAAATACCATTCGTGGTTCTGTGTGCCTGACTTAGCTGTACGATCCTATACGGTGGAGCTGGCAATGCGTCTGTCTTTTAGAATGCTCGTGGAACTGCTGAGGTTCCGCAAGGTGTGGAGTATGGCTCTCCCGAACCCACCGATTCTCAACAGTGTGTCTCAGGAGGAATGGTCAATATTTGGGGCTATCACAGGAACGATCATTCGAGGCAAAAAAGGTCTAGTAAACATGTACTCTAAAATGCGCACCTTAGGAAATACTGATAAATATATCTCTTCTACTGTAAGCTCTTTGCTTTACATATTTTGGGAGGAGGTAGTCTGTACCAGTGCAAGGAAAAAACGTACAGTAAACATGAACTCTAAAGCACGTATCCTAAGAGTTAATCAACACTTGTTCACCTTCGCTACTGCGGAATACAGTCCTTCTACTCAACAAGTGTGCGTAGCTCTTAAGGTATGCATTTTAGAGCGCATGATTACTAGACAATTGTTTCTTGTTTTGGTCCAAACTGTGTACAGCAAAGAGCTTGCAGTAGAAGATGCATGTTTATCAGTATGGAAAATAAGGTGGTGATCATAATTCTTAGGGTTTGCGTTTTACAACCCATGTTTACTTGGCTGTTTTACTTCGAATGATCGTTTCTGTCTTATTACTAAGTACTGGTCTGCCTCCTGGGACACTGTGTTAGAGCGGACTTACACGATAGCGATCGACGCCAACAACAGAACTGCAGAATGTTAAACTGGGCTCCGGACCTGTCACGATCTTGGTGTTGCCATAGCCGGACCGTGCTGACAGGCATTTCTCCTTATTTTACGTGTAACGCGATCTTTGCACGAACAACCAGTGTTGAAATGTGATTTATGTATGAGAATTCCGTTGCATAATATTTCCTCATATATGGAATGTGGATGGCATTACTTTTACACCTTTCTTGGGGTTGTGCTGAAATACTGATCATTTGCATGCCCAAGCACGTGTTACAAACCGTGCTTCTCGTATTTCGCGAAGGTAAGTGAGGCCGGCTCAAACGCCAACTTTGAAATGAGGGGCCTCGCGGGATTAGCCGAGCGGTCTGAGGCGCTACAGTCATGGACTGTGCGGCTGGTCCCGGCGGAGGTTCGAGTCCTCCCTTGAACATGGGTGTGTGTGTGTCCGTAGGATAATTTAGGTTAAGTAGTGTGTAAGCTCAGGGACTGATGACCTTAGCAGTTAAGTCCCATTAGGTTACACACACATTTGAACATTTTTTTGAAATGAGGGAAGTACACGGATTTCCCAGAAGGTGTAACCATTGCAGCATAGACCTCAACGATACCCGAAAGAAATTGGTTCGACGAGGCACTACCAAGCGGGGCACCACTCGTATCGGTGTTACTGGAGACGCGGACCCTTCCGACGTTCGCGGTTTAATCGGAAGCTTCATACCTCCGACTAGAGCGCTGGTAGGACGCTATAATGTTGTGACGGCGATTGAGTAGGTACCGTGAATTGTTTTTTGTTGTTGTTGTGGTCTTAAGTCCTGGTTTGATGCAACTCTCCATGCTACTCTATCCTGTGCAAGCTTCTTCATCTCCCAGTACCTACTGCAGCCTACATCCTTCTGAATCTGCTTAGTGCATTTATCTCTTGGTCTCCCTCTACGATTTTTACCCTTCACGCTGCCCTCCAGTACTAAATTGGTGATCCCTTTATGCGTCAGAACATGTCCTACCAACCGATCCCTTCTTCTAGTCAAGTTGTGACACTAACTCCTCCCCAGTTCTATTCAACACCTCCTCATTATTTATGTGATCTACCCATCTAATCTTCAGCATTCTTCTGTAGCACCACATTTCGAAAGCTTCTATTCTCTTCTTGTCCAAACTATTTATCGTCCATGTTTCACTGCCGGCCGGTGTGGCCAAGCGGTTAAAGGCGCTACAGTCTGGAACCGCGTGACCGCTACGGTCGCAGGTTGGAATCCTGCCTCGGGCATGGATGTGTGTGATGTCCTTAGGTTAGTTAGGTTTAAGTAGTTCTAAGTTCTGGGGGACTGATGACCTTAGAAGTTAAGTTCCATAGTGCTCAGAGCCATTTGAACCAGCCATGTTTCACTTCCATACATGGCTACACTCCATACAAATACTTTCAGAAACGACTTCCTGATACTTAAATCTATACTCGATGCTCACAAATTTCTCTTCTTCAGAAACGCTTTCCTTGCCATTGCCAGTTTACATTTTATATCCTCTCTACTTCGACCAACATCAGTTATTTTGCTACTGAAATAGCAAAACTTCTTTACTACTTTAAGTGTGTCATTTCCTAATCTAATTCCCTCAGCATCACCCGACTTAATTCGACTACATTCCATGATCCTCGTTTTGCTTTTGTTGATGTTCATCTTATATCCCCCTTTCAAGACACTGTCCATTCCGTTCAACTGCTCTTCCAAGTCCTTTGCTGTCTCTGACAGAATTACAATGTCATCGGCGAACCTCAAAGTTTTTATTTCTTCTCCATGGATTTTAATACCTACTCCAAATTTTTCTTTTGCTTCCTTTACTGCTTGCTCAATATACAGATTCAATTGTGTAGTCAAGTGAAAACATTCCGGAACATATTTTGTGTTAGTCCTGCGCCGACCAGGGCTTTATTGTGCCCAGCGTGGAAATTACGGATTTATCGACGCCAGTGTGACGTCGGTTCCACGCCGATTACATGGCCAGTGAAGGTGTACACCGACCAGAGCTAATGCCTCGCTTGCTCTCTCGGCAACCAGCGCCCCCTTCTCCATCTCATCTGGAGCCCGCGCCTCTCGTTTCACGTGCAGTCACTCGGGGAGGGGGTCATCGTCCCGCGGCAGACCCTCGGCCCCATAGGAAAGCCGGAGCCCCGCGCTGCGCAGCGCCACCAACTCATCCGCCGTCCGCCACTGTGCGCTCTGTGACCTCTCGCCCCCTCCACCCCCGCCCCCGCAACCCCTCTGCACCGCTCCGCTCCTTTCCGCTTTTTCCGCCCGCCGCGTCCCCCATTTTTCGCCGCCCGAGGCCCCGCGCCGGAGTTTTCCCTCTTTCCGTGCGTCTCGAGTGAGTGATTAGTCATTGGTGGCGGCCGCGCGCCCTCGGACGTCTGCGTCGAGACAAAGCCGGCTCGGCGCGGCACAACAGGCTGCTGCATTATTAGCTACTGTGACCTCTCCGGCACACCCTCACCTCGGCGCGCCCCGCCCCGTTTTTTGTCTGTGCCGCTGCCTCTGCCCGCGCCGGTGGTCCAGGGCCCTCATCGCCGACTACTGCCCCCGTCCCCCTCGCGTCCGCCACTCCTCTACCCATTCGCGAGGCCACCGCTTATTAATCCCTCCCTCTCTTCACGATGCCCCGGGCGAATAAACGCTGCATCGACCGCCAGGTGCCGTTTCTCCCAAGTTCGCCCACCGGTAAGTTTCCCTGCACGTAAACCTCCGCCACATACAACCTGCTGCACCCGCATGTCGCCTGCCTACTGGTTTGCTCAAATTCTCTGACGTATCTTCAACATGAAAAACTGGTTGTACAGTAACTGTAAAACATACCATTAGACTCGATAGTCGAATCTGCATATTGAGCAAGCAGTAAAGGAAGCAAAAGAAAAATTTGGAGTAGGTATTAAAATCCATGGAGATGAAATAAAAACTTTGAGGTTCGCCGATGACATTGTAAATCTGTCAGAGACAGCAAAGGACTTGGAAGAGCAGTTGAACGGAATGGACAGTGTCTTGAAAGGAGGGTATAAGATGAACATCAACACAAGCAAAACGAGGATAATGGAATGTAGTCGAATTAGGTCGGGTGATGCTGAGGGAATTAGATTAGGAAATGAGACAATTAAAGGAGTAAAGGAATTTTGCTGTTTGGGGAGCAAAATAACTGATGATGGTCGAAGTAGCGAGGATATAAAACGTAGACTGGCAATGGCAAGGAAAGCGTTTCTGAAGAAGAGAAATTTGTTAACATCGAGTATTGATTTAAGTGTCAGGATGTCGTTTCTGAAAGTATTTGTATGGAGTGTAGCCATGTATGGAAGTGAAACACGGACGATAAATAGTTTAGACAAGACGAGAATAGAAGCTTTCGAAATGTGGTGTTACAGAAGAATGCTGAAGATTAGATGGGTAGATCACATAACTAATGAGGAGGTATTGAATAGAATTGGGGAAAAGAGGAGTTTGTGGCACAACTTGACTAGAAGATGAGACCGGTTGGTAGGACATGATCTGAGGCATCAAGGGATCACAAATTTAGTACTGTAGTGCAGCTTGGAGGGTTAAAATCGTAGAGGGAGACCAAGATATGAATACACTAAGCAGATTCAGAAGGATGTAGGCTGCAGTAGGTACTGGGAGAAGAAGAAGTTTGCACAGGATAGAGTAGCATGGAGAGCTGCATCAAACCAGTCTCAGGACTGAAGACCACAACAACAACAACAGCCGTCGACTGCTGTGAAGATCCTCCGCATCGCGTGTTCCACATTTCCAACAACTAAACAAATTTTTAGACTGAAATTCACGGGCAGAATCTTAAGGAAATGTAACTCACCCGCGAGAGAAATAGCTTACAGAATTATTGTCCGACCGATTATTGAGTATGTCTCATCAGTTCGGACCCTTACGAGGTTGGGTTCAGAGAAAAGAGAGAGAGGATCCTTTCACGGCCGGGATCGTTCAGTCGGTGTGAGAACATTGCAGTGATGATCAGCAGACTCCAGTGGCAGATGATACAGGAGAATCATTGTGGATCGAGGAGAGGTTTACAACTGCCCCATTTAAATGGCGACAGAATACTTTCTGGGAAGAGCTGGGGAATTTGTTACTTCCTTCCACAAAAGTCTCGCCAAGTGGCCACAACGAGAAAGCCAAGAAATTAGAAATAATACGGAGCTTTTCCGACAATAATCATTTTCACTCGCTGTTCGCAAATGGAAGCAGATAAAGGGGGTCGGAGGTGGGGTAGTGTACAGGTGCCAGAAGTAGCTTCAACCGCACGCCTTAAGCTGATTTGCAAAGAATGAATCAAGATGTAGACGTAGGTGCAGTTCCAGGGCAATAAGGTATCCAATACAGTAAACTGGTTTAACGATAGCGAGACGCGGCGCTTAATAGTGCGACATTCGTTTTCGCACTGGAGCGATATGAAAAGCTGCTTGACGTAACAGGCAGAAATAGCGTCTCGACTAGCACGTTTCTATCAGCCTCATCACGGACAAGCTCGAATAGACGCTGAGGTGACAAGATTCATCGCATGGAGACAAGCACGTATACGTCTTGTGGTAGTATAGCTTAAACAAGGTACAAAATGTCACTGTACTTGCTGAGCAGTGATTTGTATTCAGGTGATTCACGCGAAAAGGTTGCCGACGTGGTTACACACTTCTGACCATTAAAATTTCTACACCACGAAGATGACTTGCTACAGACGCGAAATTTAACCGACAGGACGAAGATGCTGTGATATGCAAATGATTGGCTTCTCAGAGCATTCACACAAGGCTGGCGCCGGTGGCAACACCTACAACGTGCTGACGTGAGGAATGTTTCCAACCGATTTCTCATATACAAACAACAGTTGGCCGGCGTTGCTTGGTGAAACGCTGTTGTGATGTCTCGTGTACGGAGGAGAAATGCATACCATCACGTTTCCGACTTTGATAAAGGTCGGATTGTAGCCTATGACGATTGCGGTTTATCGTATCGCGATATTGCTGCTCGCGTTGGTCGAGATCCAATGTCTGTTACAGAATATGGAGTCGGTGGCTTCAGGAAGGTAATAAGGAACGCCGAGCTGGATCCCAACGGCCTCGTATCACTAGCAGTCGAGATGACAGGCATCTTATCCGCATGGCTGTAACGGATCGTGCAGCCACGTCTCGACCCCTGAGTCAACAGATGGGGACGTTTGCAAGACAACAACCATCTGCACGAACAGTTCGACGAAGTTTGCAGCAGCATGGACTATCAGCTCGGAGACCGTGGCTGCGGTTACCCTTAACGCTGCAACACAGACAGGAGCGCCTGCGATGGTGTACTCAACGACGATCCTGGGTGCACGAATGGCAAAACGTCATTTTTTCGGATGAATCCAGGTTCTGTTTACAGCATTATGATGGTCGCATCCGTGTTTGGTGACATCGCGGTGAACGCACATTGGAAGCGTGTATTCGTCATCGCCATACTGGCGTTTCATTCGGCTTGATGGTACGGGATGCCATTGGTTTCACGTCTCGATCACCTTTTGTTCGCATTGACGGCACTTTGAACAATGGACGTTACATTTCAGATGTGTTACGACCCGTGGCTCCACCCTTCATTCGATCCCTGCGAAACCCTACATTTCAACAGGATAATGCACGACCGCATGTTGGAGGTCCTGTACGGGCCTTTCTGGATAAAGAAAATGTTCGACTGCTGCCCCGGCCAGCACATTCTCCAGATCTCTCACCAGTTGAAAACGTCTGGTTAATGGTGGCCGATCAACTGGCTCGTCACAATACGCCAGTCACTACTGTTGATGAACAGTGGTATCGTGTTGAAGCTGCATGGGCAGCTGTACCTGTACAAGCCATCCAAGCTCTGTTTGACTCAATGCCCAGGCGTATCAAGGCCGTTATTACGGCCAGAGGTGGTTGTTGTGGATAGAGATTTCTCAGGATCTATGTACCGAAATTGCGTGGAAATGTAATCACATGTCAGTTCTAGTATAATATATTTGTCCAATGAATACCTGTTTATCATCTGCATTTCTTCTTGGTGTAGCAATTTTAATGGCCAGTAGTGTAGCTGCACGACGTGAATTGACAGACTTTGAACGCGGAATGGTTGGTGGAGCTAGACGCATGGGACAATACAGTCCAGAATTTGTTACGGAATTCAGTATTCCGAGATCCACAGTGTCAAAATGTGCCGAGAATAGCAATTTTAGGCATTACCTCTCGCCACGGGCAATGCAGTGGCCGACGGCTTTCACTTAACGATCGAGAGCAGCGGCGTTTCGCGCGTAGAGTTGGCAGTGCTAACAGAGAAGTAACACTGCTTGAAATTACCACAGAAATCAGTGAGTCGGAAGTACGACGAACGTATCCATTAGGATAGTACGGTGAAATCTGGCGTTAATGAGCTATGGCAGCAGACGAACGAGGCGACTGCCTTTGCTCGCAACGCGACATCGCCTGCAGCGCCTCTGCTGGTCTTGTGATCATACTAGAGCTGGTGGAAGGGTTAGAGTGTGGCGCAGCCCCCACGATACTATGGACTCAGGATGTCAACAAGGCACTGGAAGCTATTGGTGGCTCCATAATGGTGTGGACTGGGTTTATATGGAATGGACTGGGTCCTGTGATAAAACTGAACCTATCATTGATTGGAAATTGTTATATTCGGCTACTTGCAGACCACCTGCAGCCATTCATGGACTTCATGTTCTCAGACGACGACGAACACGTCACCAGTCCATAATTGTTCGCGACTAGTTTAAAGAAAATTCTTGACAATTCGAGCGATTGATTTGGCCACCCAGATCACCCGACATGAATCCCATCGAACATTTATGGGACATAATCGAGAGGTCAGTTCATGAACAATATCAGGCACCAACAACACTTCGCAGTTATGGTTGGCTGTAGAAGCAGTATTTCAGGAAGGGACTTCCAGCGACTTGTTGAGTCCACGGCACGTGGATTTGCTACCCTACGCCGGCAAAAAGGAGGATCGACACAATGTCAGGAGGTATCCTGAGATTTTTGAGACTTTTGTCTCCTCACTGTACATCTCTTATTAACTCAAGACTGGAAAGAAGCGCCGGCCGGAGTGGCCGAGCGGTTCTAGGCGCTACAGCTCGGAACCGCACGACCGCTACGGTCGCAGGTTCGAATCCTGCCTCGGGCATGGATGTGTGTCATGTCCTTAGGTTAGTTAGGTTTAACTAGTTCTAAGTTCTAGGGGACTGATGATCTCAGAAGGTAAGTCCCATAGTGCTCCGGGCCATTTGAACAATTTTTTTTTTTTTTTTTTTTTTTTTTTTTTTTTTTTTTTTTTTTTTTTTTTTTTTTTTTGTGGAAAGAAGCGTGGTTCTCCTTTCAGTGTTAAAGGCTATTTTGATATGATAGCTACTTTTCATATGCAACAATGTACGAGCTAACATACACCAAACGTAGATTGGCCAGCGGCTACATTTTTCACGTCAAACTTTTCAAAATATGTGCTTCGTACAATATTGATGTAGTTATATATTGTCAATGATAAAAGTATGAGCATATAGATAAGGTGACGATTTTTCATACGCACATTACATCGTCTGATAATTTTTGGAAATCAATTACAGTGTGTGAAAAAAGCAAACTGCTCTCCACACGAGTGGTTTTTCGTGAAACTGAGCTGAATCTGTGACAGAAGATTATTTTCCTCCTGGAAAGTCGCAATGTGTGAGCTTAGAATACGAACTAAGATCCTGAAACAGACTGACGTCAGCGATATCGCCTGTAATTTTTAATACGGACTTCATCTACCCCGCGGTAGGAATCATAATCCGATCCTGTTTGCAGTCTCGCCCTCTCACGGACAGTCCCCTCTCTTGCAACAGGGGCCATTACGAAGTTCGTAGCTTCGGAAGATGCAAGTAATGTTTGTCGTGTCCGCGCTTGTACATGACCAGTTTTGTGTCGTGTCACAGTCGCACGGGGAGGTAGCGTCAATCGGTGTGAGCGGCGAAAGATGTCAGGTGGATGGTGAATCCAAGGAAACTGGTTACAACGTGGACCCGCTCTTCGTTCAATCGATAGTCTTGGTAATAAACAGATCAGCCTCCTAACGTACTTTGCATATTTTCACTCAATAATGTCTTATGGAATAATTTTCTGGGGTAATTCACCACTTAGACATTAAGTATTGATTGCACAAAAGAGAACAGTGAGAATAATTAGTGATGTTCACCCAAGGACGTCATGTAGGCACCTTTTCAAGGAGTTATGTATTTTAACTGCACCGTCAGAGTACATATATTCGTTAATGAAATTCGTTACAAATAATCCATCTCAATTCGCGAAGAACAGTGATGTTCATACGTACAACACTAGAGGGAAAAATGACCTTTCCTATCCGTTATTGAAGCTGTCAGTTGCTCAAAAAGGAGTACATTGTTCAGCCACAAAAATCTTTGATCATTTGCCCAACAACATAAAGTGTTTGGCAGGTAGCAGATCAAATTTTAAATCTAGCTTAAAATCATTTCTTTTGAACTTCTCCTTCTACTCCATGGACGAGTTTCTGTTTCAGAAATGGTAAAAAAAATTGTACCTCTAAATGTAGTTACATGTTGTAATGGTACTTGAATTACGTAACCATTACGGTACCTCACCTGAACCTCTCGATACCAATAATATTCTACTGTATTTCTGTTAACTACTTAACATATTTCTGAGACAACATTCAGATTTGATTTCACTTTTGATACATCCATATGTTTATATTGCAATGATATTTTTATGTGTATTCTTTCTTTTGTCACTATGATCTTTGACGTACTTGTAACTCTGATTTTTGGGCGCGTAAGCGATTGTTAGTTAGTTGTTAGAGAGTTGTTAGAGAGTCGGACCTAAAAAAAGTCAAGTCTTGGACGTCATGTTGGAAAGACGCGTATTGTAGTCCGCTCATAATATGTGAACTTTAATAATGACTGTGAGAAAGATGTTTTCAAGTATGTTTTGTATTGTGAAGTGATGTTTTGTGTTTACGTGATATTGCAATAAAAGCAATTAAAAGGAAGTCTAACTTAATTTCGGAGTGTTGATTATTTTTTTACATCACCATTGTCCAGCAAAAGTGTAATCTTCAAGGATGGTTTGTGAAGCGCATCTACATAGCTTTTGAATATAGCAGAATAAAACCTAGGCCTCTTTGCATCCGAGCTTGGAATCATAACCACCTAGATTTTAAACGATTGAACCATGATAATACGAGACCAGCGTGGGAAACACAAAAAGATGAGTGTCTAGTATTTTTATTATTACGTGAAATGACTATTAACTGTGCTCTAATGACACCTGCCACATAATATGACTTGTTGCCCGATAATGCAGTATTTAGCAGCGTGAGCAACACCACAATCGTTATTAAAATTTTGACCTTTGTTGTGGTAGGGTTGTTAGAATGTGCAGAACTAAAAATGTCAGTAATATTAATATTAGCACTATTCAGGTGTGTGTATATATATCTTGTAATCTGACTTGTTCCACATCATATCGATAAAATAATCGGTAACATGATATACGGAACATGACATAACTAAAACTAAAAACTAAACTAAAACTAATAGCAGTGTAACCTAACAGGTGGCAGCCTGTTAGCGTAATGCAAACAATCGAAATTAAACGTTGCAACTTTATAAGGTCAAAGACAACTATACATGTGTTAGGTATGAGCCAGTGAAAGTCATAATTGTTAATAATAAACAAAGTTATACATAATTATGCACTGTAAAATCTAAATTTAACCATTTAAAATACTAGTTCTCTCGAAGGAGAAGGTATATGAGGTGTGTTATGTCGTTTTAATTACACGTAGTAACTGCTGAAAAAATTGTGATTTACACAGGTTGTAAGAGAGAGTGAATTAGGGACATAAATCCTGTCTTTGGCTATATTTAAGGTAAAATATGGGCCTCACGTGCCCTAGCTACGGTGACCCAGGTTCAGTTAAGTTACCTTCAGTTTCTGTTGCAAAAAAGTACTTTTTATGATGTTGGTAATTACAGTTGGTAGGAAGCAATGTTTGTTTACATTTGCCTAAAAACGAATTGTATTTAGTAAAGAAATCTGTGTCGAAAAAGAGTGAGTCTACTGTATTTTCAGATTTCCAAAAAAGACAATGTTTCTTGAAATTTACTTGGTAAATCAAAAATTCGACGATTTCAGTATTCCATCTTAGGTGGGAAAACTAAGTATAGTGTGAGAGATACAAACAGATAAGAATAATATTAATCGACTGCCCTTCCACATTGCGTACCTATATTATTTCACGGAAATGGCAATAAAAAACAAGTAAATTTATTTAATGTATATTTTTTCAGTGTCGCTGGCCAACGCCACACGCAGAGCGAATGCAAAGATACGTCTTACGCTACATGACTGCGTTATAGATACTCTCTGGTGTTGTGTAGGCGCAAATCATATATTGCAGGAGCTGGCCTGACAATACTCAAAATTCCTACTCGTAACACAAATCGTGCTGCAACTGTAACAGAAATGTAAAGTATCTATCCCTGTTACAAAGGAAGCATATTTATGTAAGTTATTTCTTTCAGCCTTCCATTTAGGGAAGCACTGCACACAATGCAGTAATAGCAGCAGCAATAGTAGATATTTTTTAATCTCTTTTACAGGGATATTGGACGTGTCTTAGTATTACAATTTAAAAACAACAAAAATTAAGTAATTCACATATACAGACTTAACAAGTCCACTGTGGCACGGATGGGATAGGCAATCGTCAGTGGCCGTTTAGTAGGAACCATTCGCCTGAAATAATTCAGGGAAACCGCCGAAAACCTCCGTCAGGAAGGCAGGATAAAGATCGGAGACTCCATCCTCCCGAATATAAGACCACTCTAGTTAAAACAGTGCTATCTCATTCGGTCTAGCCTAGCCTGCATTACTCTTTTACATATTAGTTGTTTAATAATAAAAAAGCTAACGCTCCGTTGTCCATTTATTTCCCACTCATAGTCACTGTACACATAACAAGCACTACACACTCATTGTCATCTGACGTCAGGAAGGTTTGGTGTATTGCAAATTCCGATTTGCTAGCCTGAAAAACAGAGTCAGTATCCCTCTATAACGTGTGAGACGATGAGCTCAGAAAGAGGATAGAGTATTAAATGTTTTCCAGAAAAGAAGACAAAAAAGAAAAAAAAATATGGTGTGAAAGTGTTGTGTGGAATGTATGGGTATTATTAGTTGCTGAAGAGCAGATTTTTTAAAAAAATCTTTAATACCAAAACTGCTATTTATTTACTAGCTGACTATTTTCGGTCTTTGCCCACATATTATAGCGAACAAAATTTTTATAGGTGGATGTATCGTATGTGGATAATACAGGTACCATTGATAATATCGTTCATATGATCAGTACTTTCGTATTTTGTATTTTGGGTGTGTCTGTTGCGGTCAGTTCTGTTTATGTCATCATATATACATGTTTGTCAGATCTGTGTTAAAAATTCTCACCGCATGTTGCGCTGGTTTTGACAGATGTTGAAACAAAGAATTTTATTATAAGGTCTTACATAATCTCCGGTATATTCAGTTTACTTCGCGATTGTATTAATGTCACCACTGTATGTTGAGTGGGAGACTGTGTCCTGGCACATCACAGTTTTACAATAAATTTTCATTTCCTTTTCAGCACTGTTTCAGAGGAAACAACGTTTCATTCGTATTTCAGTAGAATCCACATACGACAATAATATTATGCTGTTGAAATTTATAGCGCGTTGTTTGCAGTCTCGCATTTGGTGAGTGATTTAGGTAAGATGCAGTGAAATTCATATGTTGATTAAGGCGTTATTGAAGTCATCTATATATCATTCGTCATCGCGTATTGGGTAATTAATAGAAGTTAGAGAGCCTTTCATAAGCTGATTAAGGCGCCATGGAAATTTTCTATTACCGTTTGGCTGCGCAATTCTGTTTGTTCATTTAGCATTTTTTCTAGGTGCTTGGTCGTGTAAATGTAGATTTGTATTTCTTCTAAAATGTCCATTAAATGGCATTTTGAAACATCATGTAAAATAGTGTGATTTCTCTCGATATTTTCTCTGGAGTGTTTTGTTCTCTCTGAGGAGAGTGCCGAAAGGTAAAAGATTATTTTCGATTGTGTTTATGAGTTCTCTGTATCTTGTTTCAAACGTTTTTCCTGTCTGTCCAGTGAAGGCTTTATTACATTCGCTGCATTCGATTTTGTAAGCGCCAGAGTGGTTGTATAGTTTTGTTTCGTCTATTTTATGACTGATGTTGGCTCCTAACGCGTTGCTGGCATAGAATCCTATTTTGAGACTTTCTTTCTCTCTGTTCTGGCTCATTATGGCCCTTTTTCATGAAACTGAAGTACTTAAGGATTTGCGAGCACTTAATATCTTCTGTTAGCCATTTGTTTCTGAGAGACATTGATACTGATGTGGATGCTTTTGGAGGCATCTTTTCAAAGTTCAGTTTAAATAATGTTGAGAATTTAGAGAATTTCACATTTACTTTGGTTTCTCTCTACATTTCATCACAGCTTTGGCTTACTAATGCCTTTGAAAAACCTTGTAATTTAATGTCTGATAAATTTCTTTTGTATGCCTATAGTTTGCGGAATTTTTCCGTACCCGATTTTACTGTTATTATTTGGCAGAAATAGTCTGACAGTCCAAGATCTTTTACAGCTACATCAACCTTTCCCTGTCGATATTTGTGGCCACCTGGTCAATTATTGATGCAGTCATTGTACTAATCCTTGATACACTATTTATCAACAGGGACATGCCAAAACAGTGATGAATATTTCTGGTATTTCTGATATTTATGTCTCCATAAAAATTATATTGACTTTTGTACTTATGACTTCATCTAGAACTTCTGTTGATTCTTTGTAAAACGTGTCCACACTGCGACTGGGATATCGATGCACACATAAAACGGTTGATTTCTTGATGTTACCAAGCCCTGTTGATTCAGTAGCTGATATTTCACACCAGTCTTACCTTCCTAGTCCTGTTTAGCCATCCCTAGTGAAACCCCATCTATTGATCGTCCCGACAGGCACCAGAGCAGCATGCGCCAAGTCGACTGTCATCAGTGTCCTCTCTAACCCGAAATTAATCCGTCTCACAGATACATTTTGGTGTGGCCGGTCATGACGCTGGAACAGCTCAACGAAGTGTACATTGGTGTCGCGAGTTACGGAAGCTATTTCGTCTAGGTCACTATCTGTGTCATATGCCACATCCCTGTCCAAACTGTTTCCCGCCGCAGCCACTATCGCTATATGGTCCTCTTCTGAATAATCTTTATATAAAGACCTTAAGTGCTCTATCACTTGCTGTAGAGCTGCATTTGGTTCGAAGATGCTGGTGGCCCGGTGCACTGCACGTAAACTTTCCTGTATCTGAGAGCTCACACTTAGGCTATTACCTAACAGCAGCGCTTTCATCTTGCCAACACCCTGCGCATTGCTAGGCTCCCTTTATCGGTTGAAGTGCGCTGCACATTTCCTGCTCTTAGTGCTGCCTGAGACTCTTCTCCACGTAACTCTGGCAGCGTGTAACGCCACGTTCATGCGATCTGAGGAGAGAAGGAAATACGAAAAATCTTTCACATCAAATAATGTCCAAACTCGGACTGATTCGTTAGTGAATCGAGATTTCAGATCACGTAAAATGTCCGTGAGAGCGAAAAATATATTGAATTTTTCCATAACAAATGTTTTACAAAATATTTCTTTCTCTCGCGCTGTAAATAAGTAATGAGAACAGAATATATTACCTTTGGAGTTAACTGGCTTGGTTACAAATCCTATGACCCTAGAATGTAAAATTATAAGTGCGCTAATATCTGTTCGCACTGGCTAATCGTACTTCGTCAAGATAAAACAAGTAGGTACTTTGTAATAAATACAAACACTAATTACCTCAGCGAGATGGCCGCAATGGCGACCAAGCCAGATAATGCTGATCACAGAAATCCACCACTTGGCCCATGAGATAAGCTGTTAAAACGTAATGTTGACGTTAAAATGGAGAAGCACAATACAGTGAATTTTATTTATCGTTGCTTATTATTCAAGAAGACTTCCATGAACACTATGTCGGTACAGGTACAAACAAGGAGACCATAAGAACAGCTAACAAGAGAAGAATGAAAAACAGTTGACAAAAAATGACAGAGATTCTCCCTTTAACTCATGGAGATAAAAATTAAATCAGCGTTATTACCATTATGTTCAGTTCTTTCCTCGCTATAAAAGTATTGTTTTCTGTTCAATAAAGCATCACTGTCTCTTCAAGGTAAGATATACAGGCTAAGAAAGAAAACAATCATTGTGATGTTTCAAGTGGTAGATGCCTGTTTCTACTGTCTTCTTCTTATCTTACAACCAACTGGTAGTTCCCAACCACACTCCTCTCCTTTATCCCCCTTGATTATAATCAGTTTCTTCCTTGCTTCCGCCAACTGTGCCTGAAGGGCACAGATTTACTTTCCTGTTCCTCAATCAAAATTTTCCTACTGCATATTCTGCAGTTCCAGAAGAGAGCCTCTTCTATTTTCTCCACATCCTGCCCACAACATCCCCTCCCTCTCTGCTACACTGAAAATATTTTCTACAAG
Source organism: Schistocerca serialis cubense (assembly GCF_023864345.2). Lineage (NCBI taxonomy): Eukaryota > Metazoa > Arthropoda > Insecta > Orthoptera > Acrididae > Schistocerca > Schistocerca serialis. The sequence goes on along the minus strand of NC_064646.1, from coordinate 79,575,491 downwards.
ATTGGTAACAAATCCCCATCCTCATTACCCCATGATAGCTCCCACATTACCCACTCATGGTCAGTTTCAAACTAAAAAGTATAACTTTAAAGACTGTTTCAAATGTTCATCAAGGACGCGAGATTGGCTGCATGTAAGCAAAATCGATACTAAAAGTGTTTTGTGCTATTGCCGCAGTTTTCGTACTTAATTGGTTCAAATGGCTCTGAGCACTATGAGACTTAACTTCTGAGGTCATTAGTCCCCTAGAACTTAGAACTACTTAAATCTCACTAACCTAAGGACATCACACACATCAATGCCCGAGGCAGGATTCGAACATGCGACCGTAGCAGTCGCGCGGTTCCAGACTGTAGCGCCTAGAACCGCTAGGCCACCCCGGCCGGCGTAGTTAATTGGTGGTTACTTTTTTTGTAAGAGAATTCTCGTTGCGAGGATTGTTTGGTTAGGTTTAAAACGTTTATAGCTTTTACAGTTTTATATTTTGGGCAGCCACAATCGTTGAAATTCATGGTAAATTGAACTTGTCTAAAATCGCAAACAGCTGTTAATTGATCATTTATTCACCTCAGGTTTCGCTGCGTTAAAGCGGCTTCTTCAGGTGGTTCGACGTAGAAAGGAAAGCATCCTTCTAAGCCATATTATTAAAAAATTAAGTAAGAACAGCCAATGAATGTAAACTCAAGTAACAAGTACTTTCAGTAGCGTCACATAGGTTACTATGACAAAAACAATCGTTGTTGATGTGGTAATCATGATTAAAATATAATAAAAGAAGCATAAAATTAGATACCATCTCTGAAGTGTCTATCTGAGAAACTGGACCCATTAACTAGGCCCGTTAGTACAAAGATAAAACCTTCAGAAGGAAAAATTAAATTTCCTATAATGATATATTTGGATATCCATGTCACGTTAGGCGGTCCATTAATCTGTTCTTCTGGTTTCCTAGTTTGCCATTATAAATGGGGTCGTCTGTTATCAGATGTTCACTCTCGGTTCTGACTAGTTTGTTACTGCTAAGTTGGCATAAATACACTCCTGGAAATGGAAAAAAGAACACATTGACACCGGTGTGTCAGACCCACCATACTTGCTCCGGACACTGCGAGAGGGCTGTACAAGCAATGATCACATGCACGGCACAGCGGACACACCAGGAACCGCGGTGTTGGCCGTCGAATGGCGCAAGCTGCGCAGCATTTGTGCACCGCCGCCATCAGTGTCAGCCAGTTTGCCGTGGCATACGGAGCTCCATCGCAGTCTTTAACACTGGTAGCATGCCGCGACAGCGTGGACGTGAACCGTATGTGCAGTTGACGGACTTTGAGCGAGGGCGTACAGTGGGCATGCGGGAGGCCGGGTGGACGTACCGCCGAATTGCTCAACACGTGGGGCGTGAGGTCTCTACAGTACATCGATGTTGTCGCCAGTGGTCGGCGGAAGGTGCACGTGCCCGTAGACCTGGGACCGGACCGCAGCGACGCACGGATGCACGCCAAGACCGTAGGATCCCACGCAGTGCCGTAGGGGACCGCACCGCCACTTCCCAGCAAATTAGGGACACTGTTGCTCCTGGGGTATCGGCGAGGACCATTCGCAACCGTCTTCATGAAGCTGGGCTACGGTCCCGCACACCGTTAGGCCGTCTTCCGCTCACGCCCCAACATCGCGCAGCCCGCCTCCAGTGGTGTCGCGACAGGCGTGAATGGAGGGACGAATGGAGACGTGTCGTCTTCAGCGATGAGAGTCGCTTCTTCCTTGGTGCCAATGATGGTCGTATGCGTGTTTGGCGCCGTGCAGGTGAGCTCCACAATCAGGACTGCATACGACCGAGGCACACAGGGCCAACACCCGGCATCATGGTGTGGGGAGCGATCTCCTACACTGGCCGTACACCACTCGTGATCGTCGAGGGGACACTGAATAGTGCACGGTACATCCAAACCGTCATCGAACCCATCGTTCTACCATTCCTAGACTGGCAAGGGAACTTGCTGTTCCAACAGGACAATGCACGTCCGCATGTATCCCGTGCCACCCAATGTGCTCTAGAAGGTGTAAGTCAACTACCCTGGCCAGCAAGATCTCCGGATCTGTCCCCCATTGAGCATGTTTGGGACTGGATGAAGCGTCGTCTCACGCGGTCTGCACGTCCAGCACGAACGCTGTTCCAACTGAGGCGCCAGGTGGAAATGGCATGGCAAGCCGTTCCACAGGACTACATCCAGCATCTCTACGATCGTCTCCATGGGAGAATAGCAGCCTGCATTGCTGCGAAAGGTGGATATACACTGTACTAGTGCCGACATTGTGCATGCTCTGTTGCCTGTGTCTATGTGCCTGTGGATCTGTCGGTGTGATCATGTGATGTATCTGACCCCAGGAATGTGTCAATAAAGTTTCCCCTTCCTGGGACAATGAATTCACGGTGTTCTTATTTCAATTTCCAGGAGTGTATGTTTCATAACCTTACAAGGTTTTTACCCTAAACCCTTCATTTGCATTCAGTTTGCATATGGATGCTCATGTAGGCCCAACAGCTTAATTAACTTCTTGCTTCCCGAATTTTATTCTTGCACAACATTTTCGTTCTGGGGGGTTTCCATCTTTGTAGTAACGGTGTTGGTTAATGTGCTCCGTTTGTAAGTATGTAATTTTATGGTTCTTTTCTTTCATTTTAATCGTAGTTATTACATTAACTCCGGTTCCTTTTGCCATAATGCCTCATCCCCCATTATGTCCGTTCCAATATTCTGCTGGTTGTTATTTGTTGGCTACTTCCCCTCTTCATGGGCTGGAACTCTGTGAATACGAATGTTGGAGACGCCTCCGTGTACTAATCTGTGACACACTATTGTAAGCACTTCGTGTTTATTTTTGTTGGCTGTCCTTAATTAATATTTATTTAATATTTTAATTATATTGATTACAAGGATGTCATGTTTTCTATATAGAGCTACCTAAGGATGCTGCTTAAACGCAGCGAAACGGATCTTGAATAAATCATCAATTAACAGCTGTTTGCGGTTTTATTCAAGTTCGGTTTATAACTCGGAAAGTTTAGTTCTAGATTGCATCTAACTAGTAAACAATACGAAATGCGTTCCGAAATATGACAAGAAACGTTTAATTACACTTTCATGGGAGAATAGACACTACCGAAACTAGCAGCAGCCTTGTTTTAATAAAATTTATACTATTAAGAAAACTGAAAAAGAATTTTCAATTTTCAATTTTCGTGTCATGTAAAATTTTGCCTTGCTTCATAACTGTCGAGATTTCAAATAACACAAATTTTTTTGAAGGAAAAGCACAATGGAAACAGTAAATATTCACTTGTGTAGTGAGAACAGACACTATAGTAAGTATAGAAAACAAAATAAGTTTAAATTAACATTATTTACTCTTAAATAAGCACTTCTTGTAGAGGAAGCATACCTTTGTATCTTACTCGGCAGCCGTCTTGGATGCAGTTTTCACAGTATTCTGGAGTTTCTTGCCACCGTGACTAGTTCAAGAATATTACATGTGAACTGTAAATTGGCGAGGTACTCCAACGTGTACTGCCAATATGTAGGTGTAATTTCGAGACCAATCTGCATATTGATCTTTGCTGATTGCGATGTATTTTTGACTTGACGGCTTTTCTCGAGACGTGCCGCGCGGTGTGCTCACAGCGGTGGTTGTAGCTGCCGTAACGCGCAGATGGCTCGTGCAACGCAGGGTCTACGGAAAGCATCAGAAGAAATGCGTGCTTCCGCGTTGGTCTCTGTCCTCCGTAATTAAGCCTCAAACGTCGAACGATCGTATTTTACGATTAGGCACGGTGACGGGCGACGTCGGAAGCAGAGACGTTATCTCTCGCTTTCTGTCCAAATTACGGGAAATTAATAAGCACGGTTGGCTCACGAGAAACAACTGTAGAGCTAAAGAAAATTAGCAGGTGAAAAAACTTAAATTAGGAACCTTTCTTCGGCGATCAAACATAAACTAACTGTTTTTCCAGTCGATTCGTCTCGTATTTTACGTCCAGAAGCGTTTTAGAGAGTTGAGGCCAGATGTATGCTGCTTTTAGATTCAATGGTGAGTTTAAAAACAGTTGCAGACTGCCGTGAAAGTCCTATACAAATCTGTGAAAGTGTTAGAATTACTAGGGGAGCAGCATTTGCAACTCCATCTCTGCCAGTCTGTTGGAGAGAAATTTGCGCAATGAGATCTTTTCAAAAATGGCTCTGAGCACTATGGGACTTAGCTTCTAAGGTCATCAGTCCCCTAGAACCTAAGGACATGACACACATCCATGCCCGAGGTAGGATTCGAACCTGCGACCGTAGCGGTCACGCGGTTCCAAACTGAAGCGCTTAGAACCGCACGGCCACACCGGCCGGCAAATAAGATCTGTGTGCTCTAGTGTAGCTAATAAAAGTTCACACTAGCGTGAGGTGTATTCTCTAAAAGAGTAACAGGGAAAGGGGAAAAACGTTCTTTGTTACACTGTATATTTGAACTAGCCATACAGAACAGTGTAAACTTCGACCTTTTTCATAGTTTAATTCGTACTACAAATGATATAAAAGCCATCCCGTTTCAACAAATGCGCGGTGCTAAGCCCCCTTTCTACACGTATGTGTCCTTGTTCCCTGTATTTTATTATCTCATGCCATTAGAGGAGATGTCTGTAGAGTATAGAACGCTGTGAGCCTATTATTATCCGATTAATTACAGTTTATTGAAGAACTGCACACATGGTGGAACACAAAACGGGAACGAATGCTTTAATAACCTCATTTAGAAAAGACGCCCGAAGACATGTCATGCTTGTCTGGTGTTCAATGATGGTAACACTGGAAAAATCAAAAGCCTTACGAAACTAAGATTTGATGCAGCTTGCTTCACTGAAACCGGCCGCTGTGGCCGAGTGGTTCTAGGCGCTTCAGTCGGGAACCACGCTGCTGCTTTGGTCGCAGGTTCGAATCCTACCTCGGGCATGGATGTGTGTGATGTCCTTAGGTTAGTTAGGTTTAAGTAGTTCTAAGTCTAGGGGACTAATGACCTCAGATGTTAAGTCCGATAGTGCTTAGAGCCATTTGAACCATTTTTTTGAGCTTCACTGAAAACCTATTGAATAAGACTGATGATATGCCTATCGCTAGCTCTGAAATGTCTGTGAATGATATTGTCAGAAGGTCACGCCACAAGGATCAGACTAGAAGAAAGAGGTACATGAGGACCAGAATGACCAAACCTACGGCTATGGCCTGCATTAAGGTACTTGGTTCTGAGATAAATGCTAGCAAAATCTTTTTATGTATTTCCTGCAACTTTCAGTTTTCAGTATAAGGAACATTTCCTGATGAACCATTGCCGATTAAAAAATGAAACTTGCAACAAACTTTGTGGACTTAGGTGACAAAAGTTGTGGGATACATCCTAATATCGTGTCGGACCTCCTCGCACCCGGAGTAGTGAAGCATCTCGACGTGGCATGGACTCAATAAGTCGTTGGAAGTGCCCTGCAGAAATAATGAGCCACGTTGTATCTATAGCCGTCCATAACTGCGAAAGTGTTATTGGTGCAGGATTTTGTGCACGAACTGACAAGTCGATTATCCGAGATCGGTGTCGCGCGATCTGGGTGGCCAAATCACTCGAAATGTCCACAATGTTCTGGCGGACAATTGTCGCCCGGTGCATGGCGCATTGTCATTCAGAAAAATTCCATCGTTGTTTGCTGCAAATGGTTTCCAAGTAGCCGAACATAACCATTTCCAGTTAACGATCGGTTCAGTTCGATTATAGCACCCAGTCCATTCCACGCACACACAGCACACACCATTATGGAACCACCACCAGCTTGCACAGTGTCTGCGCCACACTCGAACCAACTATCACCTCTTACCAAGAGAAATCGGGACTCATCTGACCGTGCCACGGATGTCCAATCGTCTAGGATCCTATTGATAACGTCAGGAGCCCAGGAGAGGCGTCGCAAGCATTGTCGCGCTGTTGAGAGGTGGCATGAGCCCCCTCTCATATTTCTATCTTACTCTGAGTAATTCGATTTTCCTCTCTAATTGCATGCGGTGAAAAGTTGCTATTCTTTCACACGCGGGCTTCCCACGCAGCGTCACCCGGGTGGTCCGGTAACAGGCGAGTTCTGCTGGTCTTGAAAGGGTTAAGCCGACGGGTGTGAGAGAGTCGAGTGGATGCTTTCCAGACGCCGACATTGTCATAAGAGTGGCGGCGACACGCCCAGAGGGGCCTGATGGAGCGGCTGGGCTAGAGATTCCGTTACTTCGCAGAAACTTAGAGAAAACACTTTCTGGCGGGCTACCAGCGAGGCGTGGGAATGACTTGTCTTCCCAGGCAGTCTTGGTGGGCAAATTCCCGCGTTTTCTGCAAAATCGTAACTGTGATTGGCTTGCTCGGGGGATAGCTCCGTGACGTAGCAAAATCGGCGCAGAAATTGGCGCCAAGTATCTCCATTGGTGGAATAGTAGTGCGTCGGCAATAGAGTGGAATTTTCCGTCGGTTTTCGAGTTGCTGTCGTGGGGGTGGGAATGTTCTCGCCTCCGGTATGCCAAATCGTGTCCTTGCAGTTAAGAAGACAGCTTGGTAATGTACGTCCGCAGCACTGGCAAATCACGGAATTTTGCTAGGTGATAATCAGAGCTCAGCAGAGCGCGCCTGTTCGTCTTTTCTAACTTTGTTCTGTCTTGGGTGTTCATTGTCTGAGTTATCACTACTGTAGCAGCAATTAATGTTGGGTTGGCTGGGTGTTTCTCTTAAGATTTGAGTTGCAAGGAATTGGCTCCACATACCACTTGGTCATAAATGTCACAATCTAGTTTATGGACAACTTCACCTTCACAGCATTTATTTGAGTATCCAATCTGATGTATTGTAAATGTTTCGTGTGCTTTGTTTATTATTTTGAGTTTACTCATAATAAATCAAATTATTATTTTGGACAGAACTTTCATTCCGTTAATCGGTAGAGTAACCCTTTCATTTCTCACTACGTTAATGAAACTTTCCTTAATTTCTATCCAATTACATTATTGCAGGTGCCAAACTCTTTTCTACTCCACTTGCAGGGTAGATTACAGTCAGTTCGCGTTTTTTTTTAATCCATGTCCAACAGCAAAAGTCGGAGTCACAAAAGGGGGGGGGGGGGGCTTAGAGCATCATTTCCATTTGAAGATTCGAGAAGAATTTAGTGTTAAATACACTGCTAGCCCCGGCACCTCGCACTGCCAGTAAAGGCACTCGCATCGGTCGTCCTCTGCCATAGCACATTAACGTCCAGTTTCACCGTGCTGTCCTAACGAATGCGTTCGTCGTACGTCCCACATTGATTTCTGTGGTTGTTTCACAAAGCGCTGCTTGTCTCTTGGCACTGGCAACTCTACGCAAACGCCGCTGCTCTCGGTCGTTGTCTGTGATGAGATTAATGCCTGAAATTTGGTATTCTCGGTACACTCTTGACACTGTGGAACTCAGACTATCGAGTTCCTTAACGATTTTCGAAATGGAATATTCTATGCTTCTAGCTGTAACTACCATCCCGCGTTCGAAGTCTGTTAGTTCCCGTCGTACTGCCATAATCACGCCGGACACCTTTTTACATAAATCACCTGAATACAAGTGACAGCTGCATCAGTGCATTGCCCTTCCATACCTTCTGTATGCGATACTACCGCCATCTGTTTAGGTACATATCGCTATCCTCTGACTTCCGTCGCCTCATCTTGTATACTGTAACACAACTACCTGTGGTACAAAATTTTTCAAATTGCAATACTGTCAAGTTTATTTCAATTTTTGTATAACAAAAATTGCTGTATATCGTACACATAAATTTATAAAATTAGTGCAAGATTTCCAAGGCTGATATTAAAAACACTTACACACAGATTTCTTTATCTAATTACTAAGAATAACCTACCACGTTTTGAAACTGATAACTAAAGTAACGTTTGAGGAAATGTTCTTCATGTAATAGTATATGTTCTAAAAATTTCCAGCGATATCTTGATAAAAAAATCCAGCCTATAGCGAATAACGTAATGACAAGGTGTACAAAATGTGGTTCAATTATCTCTCGGACAGTAAAAGTTTCATTAGTTTATATGTACCCCTGTATTTTCTCATACATCACGCCTTAATCGGCCTTTCGCTTCTAAGTAACAAATTTTACATGCATGCAATCTAAATGAGTGTTTACTTGTCCCGTACACTTTACTCTCAGCATAATCTCCTGGGTCTAGAAGAGTACCATGTGGTTCTTCATTTCCATCAAATTCTTGGTCTTCTTCTGAAGAAACGTTGACGATTACTGTTTCTGTTCACTCCACAAATTCCGAAAACACAACCATAGATTTTCAATTAGCCGAAACAAAGTCGGATTAAAGTATACTTTAAAACTGGACTTTTACTTAATGAAACGGGATTGCATATTTGCTTACCGTCTACTGACATTACAAGAACACAGTTTAGATTGGCACCCACAAATGATGTTCGGCGAAGAAAATTCAGCCCCACATCCGACATTTGTGTCAGAGTGAACAAAACATTTACTGACAATGTCGTTAACTTTGAAATTCGTAATGCCCCTGTTAAATTAGTTCACTACCAAACTATGCAAACAAATCTTTCATTGATATAGTAGTTTGTAAATATCTTCGCAATTATCCTGCGCACTCCTAAGTTCTTTTTAGGTGGTTAAACTTCGTGCTTAAGCACAAAAATTTTCCAAGATAGGCCATACCTTGTAAGCACACGATGTCTTCCTCGTATCATGACCAATGAAAACTTCATAAATGTTAAGTCAGTCGATCTAATTACGTTGTGCACAGGATAACATATACGCCCTTTTCCTCAGCTATATCTTTTACTTCACTTTACTAGTAAATTCAAGGTCAGGAGTTAAGTTCGCGTCTTGTCCCAACAAGTAACTATCATACAGTTTATGCGCAGGCGCAAGGTATTGTTTCCGCCTAGGCGGGCCTCATGACGCTACGGTCAGTTCCAGTACAGTACTCGTGGCTGCCGCATCACGGTCGTAAAGTGGGGTCGAGGCAGTTTCAGATAAGTTTTTACAGTCTGACGATAATTTGTGGATTTGTAGTTTTAGCTTAACGATGTCCACTATGGACAAACGTTAATTATTGTTATTATGAAGAAGTTTGGCTTATCCCGACTGAAACCTAGGTAAATTCTAGGTAAACGGTGCAACTGAGGCTGTTGATTATTACAATTAAAATTAATAGCAATCTATCTTCCGACACAATAGCATAGAACTTTTCCGGAAGTTTGGTTTCTACTCATCCCCATTGTACTTTATATAATCAACTTCTTTAACAACACATAAAAGCCTCAAGTACAACTAAAGGTCAGTGCGCTGCTTATTTTTAAACATTCGTCTCTCTTTCAAATTCTGAAGGTGGCAGGGGTAAAATACAGAGAGCGAAAGGCTATTTACAATTTGTACAGAAAACAGATGGCAGTTATAAGAGTCGAGGGGTCTGAAAGGGAAGCAGTGGTTGGGAAGGGAGTGAGACAGGGTTGCAGCCTATCCCCGACGTTATTCAATCTGTTTATTGAGCAGGCAATAAAGGAAACAAAAGAAAAGTTCGGAGTAGGTATTAAAATCCATGGAGAAGAAATAAAAACTTTGAGGTTCGCCGATGACATTGTAATTCTGTCAGAGACAGCAAGGGACTTGGAAGAGCAGGTGAACGGAATGAACAGTGTCTCGAAAGGAAGGTATAAGATGAACATCAACAAAAGTAAAACGAAGATAATGGAATGTAGTCGAATTAAGTCGGGTGATGCTGAGGGAATTAGATTAGCAAATGAGACACTTAAAGTAGTAAAGGAGTTTTGCTATTTGGGGAGCAAAATAACTGATGATGGTCAAAGTAGACAGGACATAAAATGTAGACTGGCAATGGCACGGAAAGCGTTTCTGAAGAAGAGAAATTTGTTAACATCGAGTATAGATTTAAATGTCAGGAAGTCGTTTCTTAAAGTATTTGTATGGAGTGTAGCCATGTATGGAAGTGAAACGTGGACGATAAATAGTTTAGACAAGAAGAGAATAGAAGCTTTCGAAATGTGGTGCTACAGAAGAATGATGAAGATTAGATGGGTAGATCACATAACTAATGAGGAGGTATTGAAGAGAATTGGGGAGAAGAGGAGCTAGTGGCACAACGTGACTAGAAGAAGGGATCTGTTGGTAGGATATGTTCTGAGACATCGAGGGATCACAAATTTAGTATTGGAGGGCAGCGTGGAGGGTAAAAATCGGAGAGTGAGACCAAGAGATGAATACACTAAGCAGATTCAGAAGGATGTAGGCTGCAGTGGGTACTGGGAGATGAAGAGGCTTGCAGGGGATAGAGTAGCATGAAGTGCTGCATCAAACCAGTCTCAGGACTGAAGACCACAACAACAATACCTGAGTTATTCGTCACGTCGCGCTACATCTCACTCCCGGCCGCAGCCTACATGTACAAGCCTCCCTCCCTTGTGTGGAAAGCTTTCGTGGCTGACCGAAAACAGCTGATGATAGTTTAATGGCGAACCACAGTATTTTGCTTGTATGCTCTTTTACCTGCACTCAGTGATATCATTTACCGAATATAGACGCACCATGTCTATCTGTCATGTCTTACGTGTACTGTCACAAGATGTTTTATCCAGACTGAGTACTGTGGGATTTGTGCTGTGCAGGCCGCCTGCAGCCAAGCAGCTGCCGGACCATCAGGCGCCGAGGGTCCTCGAGCGCCCTCTGGGTCAGCGCCGCCTCATTAGCGCAGACGACGACCGCGGCGGCGGCGGCGGGGGCGGCCACAGTCGTGCAGCGGGCGCCGCCTCAACTCTCCCCTCCGTCCTGGTCATCGCAGACCATCTGACGTCGCTATCAGGTGTATCAGGCGAGAATGGCACGGATATCACCGACGGTACGGCGCACTCCTGTACAAAGTTCGTTCCGTCCCACAAATATAATTGTATTGCGAGTTCCGTGGCGCAAGTGAAATTTGTGTTTGTGTGAAACTTACAGGTACGAGCGTCAATCCAAAAGAAAAACACAGTACTTTTTTTTTTTAAATCCATCTTTTATTCTACATGTTTGAAAGTTTTACAGTGTGTAGATACATCCTTTAGGAACAATATTTTCATTTCTCCACATAATTTCCATCCCTCTCAACTGCCTTACGCCATCTTGGAACCAGCGCCTGTATACCCACACGGTAAAATTCTGCACCAACCTGTTGGAGCCACTGTTTGGCAGCGTGCACAAGGGAGTCATCATCTTCAAACCTTGTTCCACGAAGAGAGTCTTTCAGTTTCCCAAAAAGATGATAGTCACATGGAGCCAGGTCAGGACTGTAAGGCGGGTGTTTCAGTGTTGTCCATCCGAGTTTTGTGATCGCTTCCATGGTTTTTTGACTGACATGTGGCCGTGCTTTGTCGTGTAACAGCAAAACATCCTGCTTTTGCCGACGTGGTTGAACACGACTCAGTCGAGCTTGAAGTTTCTTCAGTGTCGTCACATATGCATCAGAATTTATGGTGGTTCCACTTGGCATGATGTCCACATGCAAGAGTCCTTCGGAATCGAAAAACACTGTAGCCATAACTATTCCAGCAGAAAGTGTGGTTTTGAATTTTTTTTTTCTTGGGTGAATTTGCATAATGCCACTCCATTGATTGCCTCTTCGTCTGTGGTGAAAAATGATGGAGCCATGTTTCATCACCTGTCACAATTCTTCCAAGAAATTCATCTCCACCATTCTCGTACGGTTCCAAAAGTTCGCCGCATACCGTTTTTCTTGTTTCTGTATGAGCCACTGTCAACATCCTGGGAACCCACCTGGCACAAAACTTTTTTTAACGTCAACACTTTCAGTATTGTGCAAACACTTCCTTTCCCTATCCCAACGAAGCGTGACAATTCGTTCACTGTGATGCGTCTGTCAGCAGTCACCAATTCGTTAACTCTCTGCACATTCTCTGGAGTGCGTGCAGTACGAGGCCTGCCGCTGCGAGGACAATCGTCAATATTGCCGTGGCCGCTTTCATCACGTAACCTGCTTGCCCACCGACTAACTGTACTGCGATCGACAGCAGCATCTCCATACACCTTTTTCGACCTCTTGTGGATGTTTCCCACTGTCTCGTTTTCACAGCACAGGAAGTCTACGTCAGCACGTTGCTTCTGACGAACGTCAAGTGTAGCAGCCATCTTGAAGACATGCTATGACGGCGCCACTCACGGGAACAGGTTGAACTAAGTTTGAAAACAGGCGGGAAGAATGTATCTACCCACTGTAAAACTTTCACACATGCAGAATGAAAACTGTATTTTTAGAGAAATAGTGTGCATTTCTTTTGGAGTGAACCTCGTATATTAAAACTGTATGCCTGACCAGGACTCGAAGCCGGAACCTTTGCCTTTCGTGGACAAGTGCTCTACCAACAGAGCTAACCGAACACGACTCACGACCCCTATGATAAGTAGGAGACGAGGTACTGGCGGAAGTAAAGCTGTGACGACGGATCGTGAGTCATGCTCGGGCATTTTAGTTGACAGAACACTTGGCCTGCCAAAGACAAAGAGCGTAGAAGCTTTCCATATTTTGCCGATACAGACCAAACGTATTTGACATCTTACCATCAGCCAGCGGTAAATGAAGTCATGTTCCTTTTTTGCCTGCAGAAACTTTTATTCCGGTACTGAGATTTCTGCTTTACGCCAGTGTCTTTACGCCAGTGTCTAGCGTAAATAATAACTAATGCCGTGTCACTGCACAGATACAAGTAACGTTGCCGTCATAGGGCTGTATCCCACTTCACAGCAATAGAAAAAACAGTTGTGATCACTCGCGTAAGTGACACAACGTCTAAACCTGTGGTAATCAGATGCAGGTTGAGTAAAGGCGGCCGGCCGCGGTGGTCTCGCGGTTCTAGGCGCGCAGTCCGGAACAGCGCGACTGCTACGGTCGCAGGTTCGAATCCTGCCTCGGGCTTGGATGTGTGTAATGTCCTTAGGTTAGTTAGGTTTAAGTAGTTCTAAGTTCTAGGGGACTGATGACCACAGCTGTTAAGTCCCGTAGCGCTCAGAGCCATTTGAACCATTTGAGTAAATGGCAATTTAAAGTCACGGTTCTAAAATATCCGTAATGGATAAGCATAAAACAATTTTTAAGTGCTCAGACTGTTATGAAAATAACTGATACAATAAAAAAGAATATGTTTAGTTGCTTTCAATGTTTTAATTTACTTGAAATACTGTTGACATGTTTCAGTTTTTTGGTCTATCTCGGCATGTCTTAATTTTTACCTCTACCGAGTGGAAAAATCTTCTACACTTACACCCACGTATTTTCTACAACTTTTACACTTAAATAACACTATCTGTATTTTTTTAATACGATTAGCCTTGCGGTAAGATGTGGCTCGGTAAGACCTGAGCCAGCACAACTTCGTACGGGTTTTCATATATAATCTATTTTACATTACTTACTAGCTAAGTAACATTTAATACTGCAGCTATAACTAATTTCTCTGTTATAGTGCGATTTGGGAAAACTTCGAGCGACCATAATTCTATGCAGATAATGATACTCAACTATTTCCAGCTATTAACGAATTTATATTAAACTAATCTGCAATTGCGTCTGCAACTACTGCAGAAGTGATTTATACAACGCGCACAACACTTCACTGATCTCGCACTAAGTCACTTGTAAACCTATATTCATGTATTTAGTTGTGACCACTGTCACTCGCATTCCTCATCACAGCCCACTTCCTCAGCATCGGCATTAATGACACCCATGTGTTTCCACGTCCCCCCGCCACTTTTCGTGTGCCTCTTTCTGTTGTTAATATCTTCTCTGAACTTGTATATATGAAGATGGCATCTGTTCTTTCGGACATATATATAAGGCTCACCGGCCATTTGACCATCTTCTTCTGTGCGGATGCACAAACGGTGCTCGAACTCTTACGAGAATCGACAAAAAGCCGCGAGTAATGAGTATAATGGGCAGGGGTACTATGAATATGGTGCGGGACAATACGTTGGGAATAAGGGTCTCACAGGAGGTGTGCCAGACATAAATCCCTGCAGTCGCATTATCCTCTGTGTCCTCAGTGGCTCGTATGGATAGAGTGTCTGCCATGTAAGCAGGAGATCCCGGGGTTCGAGTACCGGTCGGGCCACACATTTTCAACTGTCCCCGTTGACTTATATCAACGACTGTATGCAGCTAGGGGTATTCATTTCATTGTAATAAACCTTCTCTTAACTTGTTTACTTCATTCCTAGATTTTTTTGTTTGTTACAAAGGCTCACTGGCACAAATGTGTCGGTATTTGTAATTAAAACGGGTGCTTCGTCCTGACAGAGTTGTTCATTATCCATACATATATATATTTTATGAAAGTGGAAGCGGGCTTACATGTATGTGTGTATGTTTGTTCCACATCATCTCCTAAACCCCTGGAACGATTTCAACCAAACTTGGTACCCGTATCACTGGCTGTCTGTAAGGAATCGCAGTGAGGCCGAGAACCATTTACGTATCGAAGGGGCTGGGAAGGGGTTGAAAAAGCATTGTAGTCCTCGATGCCAGAATACCCAGACTATATTCATCCGGTATTGTAACGCACTTTACACATAATTTTCTCGCTTACTATATTTTCGCTGTTAATCCAGTAAAACTGCCGCATAGACAATGACGTTTTAATTTATCATCCTTTACTATTAACTTTATTCTCGACACATTTTCTAGACGTTATTCACGTATACCACTGAATTTTTCTGAAAAACTATGTCATTATTCGTCACACAGTTCAGGAGATATGTGGTCATCAAAATTAACATGTGTGCAACACATTTCTCGTGTATCTAGTAAATTACACCATTGTACAACACATAATTCAGAAGATACGGCATGATAAACAATGAGCTGCATGAAAACGAAACTGCAGGGTGAAATTAGATGGAGATACAGGTGAAATGTGTTAAATGTATGTGACGTGTGCATACATGGGGAATCCCTGGATAGAAACATAAACGGTGCAGTAAGAACCAGCAACTCCTATTGGGGCATCGTTGATGCTGTGGAGAGGCAAGGGGAGAGGAGATGGACAGACAGAGAGAGGAGGAAGGAAGAGACGGACAGAGAGAGGGTGGTGGAGGAGTTAGACAGAAGGAGGGGAAGGAGATGGACAGAGGGGGAGTACGAGATAGAAAGGGAGATGGGAGAGGAGCAGATGGACAGAGAGAGGACGAAGGAGGAGATGGCCTTAGAGGGGGTGAGGAAGGACAGAAGTGGAGGAGGAGATGGACAGAGGGAAAGGAACAAACGGACGAAAGTGGGAGGAGGGAGTGGACACAGAGAGGGGGAGCAGATGGACAGAGAGAGGGGGAAGAAGAGATGAACTAATAGAAGATTGGAATAAATTCATTTCCGGGCAATACCGGGTACTGAACTAGATTCACGTATGAACCGCGAAGAGGTGAAACAGAGAGATCTGTAAGAACATTTCAAGAGCGTAAATGAAACAGTCGCATTACAATTTAATGTGTCATGGCCGTTAGGGAATTAACGGTGTTGCCGAAAAGCTAAATAAAAGTAACAGAGCACAGTGATATCTTTAGAATATTCTGCACGTTGGGGTGTTTAAACGAGGGTGTTGGTAACAACGCGAGGAGTCAGCGGCCTCATTTCAGTTCTACTGCGACTAGTGAGTCTGCGAACTGCGGGGCGGTGTCAGCTGCCGCAGGTCCATTGTGAGTCTGCAGTAAGACGGTGAGGCACGCGCTCCGAGGAAACGCGAGTCTTCCGTGCCAGCAACCTAGCGCTCGGCCAACCAGGAGTCTCCCGTTAGAGTGCTCCTGTTCATTCAGTAAGCGAACTGTTGTAATCCGCCGGCCGGGGTGGCCGAGCGGTTTTAGGCGCTACAGTCAGGTTCGAATCCTGCCTAGGGCATGGATGTGTGTGATGTCCTTAGGTTAGTTAGGTTTAAGTAGTTCTAAGTTCTAGGGGACTGATGACCTCAGAAGTGAAGTCCCATAGTGCTCAGAGCCATTTTTTTGTTGTAATCCAAGAAACATACCACTCACACATCTACATCTACATTATGCCCCGCAAGCCACCCAACGGTCTGTGACGGAGGGCACTTTACGTGCCACTGTCATTACCTCCCTTTCCTGTTTCAGTCGCGTATGGTTCGCGGAAGAACGACTGCCGGTAAGCCTCCGCGCTCGAATCTCTCTAATTTTACATTCGTGATCTCCTCGGGAGGTCTAAGTAGGGGGAAGCAATATATTCGATACCTCATCCAGAAACGCACCCTCTCGAAACCTGGACAGCAAGCTATACCGCGATCCAGGCCGCCTCTCTTGCAGAGTCTGCCACTTGAGTTTGCTAAACATCTCCGCAACGCTATCACACTTACCAAATAACCCTGTGACGAAACGCGCCGCTCTTCTTTGGATCTTCTCTATCTCCTCTGTCAACCCGACCTGGTACGGATCCCACACACATGAGCAATAGTCGAACGAGTGTTTTGTAAGCCACCTCACGAAATGTTTTCTTGTCTCGTCACTGTTCGTATTAATCGCTGTCAAAGTACTGGTTATTAATACGTACATTGAGGTGATACGCAAACACTTAATATTTACCATATGTTGTTAGTGCCTATAGCAGATCTGTCGAGTACTACAGGCCAAGTTGGTGTACATAGAAAACCCTGCTCTCGTGGGAACCTCGTCGCTGTTCCTTGACGGAAACTACCTTTCAATATTTTTACTTCTTCTTTTAAAAACTGTGCTACGAATCACGTAGTCATGGGGTGCTTTCTCCCATAAGGTTGGATCATTGGAACTTACGCTTCGTTCCCCTTAGGTATGGCCTTTAACTTGGCGATCCGACACAAACACACACACACACACACACACACACACACACACACACACACACACACACACTCCTACCTTGTCGATCAGTGAAAACCGTATCAAAATCCCTAAAGTATTCTCTTAGATTAGCCTTCATATACAGACAGGAAACAGCAGGTGACTTTAATTTAGTAAAACGCATTTCTGTAGATGTAAATCTTGAGCATCCTCCTACCTTTGGTCTTTTATATATGTAGTAGACTGTGTAGTGATCCAGCTTGTTTTCTTCTAATGCAACTTATTCGCAAATTATTTTCCTACTCTGCCTAAATGCCTGTAACTCTTGCTTTTGGCAAGTCTTACATTGCCGAGTAGACTTCTCTCTATGGCAACGCTCCATGTTCCCATCACCAGGGAATTTTATGGCCGTAAACGCCACTCAGTTCCTTCACTGCATCAAAGTTCTTTTGATACCAAATTGGCGCAGAAGTAAACATAAGATTTTCAGACTCAATATCGTGAGTGTACCGTCAGAGTACCACGAAGCACAAGATTTGTGCTAAACGAAACAGTTTCTTTCTGTTATGTAAGAGATACATCTACCACAGCTGCTAATGGATCATTGAGCTATTTATTCTGCTAGCAGCAACCAGATGACGAAATCTGAAGAGAGCTTGGTGCTCTCTCTACGTGTCGAGAGCGTTAGCCACAAAGCTTTCACAGCAACGTGATAGGCAGGGTAAAAATTTCTAAAGAAGATTCCAGGACAGTTGCTAAATATCGTCTGAGCGATCTTGCTCGGTCTTCTAACTGCCAATTCCAGCTTCACGTCAGACTTTCGACGTTCAAATTGATTGCTTTTGTACGCCTCAAACTTTCAGACTCAGTTTTGAGGCTTCCTGCACACAAAAATCATGTTTTACCGTATTAAGACAGCAAACTTTATACCAGCAGTGACTATCATTAGCAATATATATATACAGGGTTATTACAAATGATTGAAGCGATTTCACAGCTCTACAATAACTTTATTATTTGAGATATTTTCACAATGCTTTGCACACACATACAAAAACTCAAAAAGTTTTTTTAGGCATTCACAAATGTTCGATACGTGCCCCTTTAATGATTCG
The DNA here is from genome assembly GCF_023864345.2 of Schistocerca serialis cubense. Taxonomy (NCBI): domain Eukaryota; kingdom Metazoa; phylum Arthropoda; class Insecta; order Orthoptera; family Acrididae; genus Schistocerca; species Schistocerca serialis. Next base: position 79,557,431 of record NC_064646.1, on the reverse strand, counting down.
GCAGACATCAAGCCGATAATCAAGTTCCTCCCACACTCGGCGCAGCATGTCCCCATCAATGAGTTCGAAAGCATCGTTGATGCGAGCTCGCAGTTCTGGCACGTTTCTTGGTAGAGGAGGTTTAAACACTGAATCTTTCACATAACCCCACAGAAAGAAATCGCATGGGGTTAAGTCGGGAGAGCGTGGAGGCCATGACATGAATTGCTGCTCATGATTTCCACCATGACCGATCCATCGGTTTTCCATCGGGTGTCAAGGCTTGTAGCAATTGTAAATGGTAAGGCTTCTACTTTAGCCTTTTCCGTAAGATTTTCCAAACCGTCGGCTGTGGTACGTTTAGCTCCCTGCTTGCTTTATTCGTCGACTTCCGTGGGCTACGCGTAAAACTCGCCCGCACGCGTTCAACCGTTTCTTCGCTCACTGCAGGCCGACCCGTTGATTTCCCCTTACAGAGGCATTCAGAAGCTTTAAACTGCGCATACCATCGCCGAATGGAGTTAGCAGTTGGTGGATGTTTGTTGAACTTCGTCCTGAAGTGTCGTTGCACTGTTATGACTGACTGATGTGAGTGCATTTGAAGCACGACTTACGCTTTCTCGGCTCCTGTCGCCATTTTGTCTCACTGCGCTCTCGGCAGAAACCTGAAGTGCTGCTTCAGCCGAACAAAACTTTATGAGTTTTTCTACGTATCTGTAGTGTGTCGTGACCATATGTCAATGAATGGAGCTACAGTGAATTTATGAAATCGCTTCAATCATTTGTAATAGCCCTGTATAAAGCGTGAAATCAACTGGGTTGCATTCTTTGGGCCGATACAATGCTACATTTCGCTATTTTCGGATTAAAAATTAGAATAAATTAATTTGGCTTCTGCAAGACACAAGCTATACTCCGTATTTCGGCACTCAAAAATATTTTGGCATCTATGTATTTCTTAAAATTTATGACACATATTTGGTTACGCTCGTGTCTACATTTTTATTGTAGCTTACCTTAACGCCTGTAGTTTTACTTGCTGGGAGTATTTTATAGCAGCATTTTATGGAAAATATTTGATCTTCAAGAAAGTAAATATAGATGTGTAGTGGCTTTAGATATATTTTTACCGAAAGACTTAATACAAATATGATAATTTCCACAAAACTACATGTAGTAGGTCTTGATGTATTTCCACGTTGTGGATGCTTGTAATGGCTCAGCAGGTACAATCTAATTTTTAGGAAAACAAGATCCCCCAAGCAAAATTGGTAATTGCCTAGGAAAATAAAAGGTCCGGCACACATTTCCAATGTGCCAGGGAGTTTCGTATCAGCTCGCACTCCGCTGCAGAGTGAAATTTTCAGTCTGGAAACCTCCCCCAGGCTGTGGCTAAGCCATGTCTCCGGAACATCCTTTCTTCCAGGAATTATATTCTTACAACGTTTGCAGGAGAGCTTCTGTGAAGTCTGCAAGGTAGGAGACGAGGTACTGCCGTAAGTAAAGGTGTGAGGTAGCTGCTGGGTAACACAATTGGTTGAAAACTTGCTTGCGGAAGCCAAAGACCCGACTTTCCGGCGCACAGTTTTAATCTGCTAGGAAGTTTATTATTAAGTATGGTTTGTGATTTGGGTGCTTACTCACTACATTTTGATTTTGTTTTGTTTACCGATAAATAGTCTAGAAAATGGTTGACTCATTCTGAGTACACCAGAGCAGCTAAACGTCTGAGGAGCATGTGGTCTCAAGAATCCAACGCAGATCAAGGCGAGGCTTGCCGTGGCTCGAGAACATTAAATTTTAGCTGGCTCTTTGGAAACTCTTTCCAAAAGCAATGTGCGGCCTAACTCTGATCGAGAGCGTCATGCATTATCTTGCTCCTCGGACCCCTTCATTCACAGAGGTTCAGAGTTACTTCTCTCCAACATAACATCACTGAAGTGGAAATTGTGACAGAAAGTGTCGCAAGCGAGCGAGTTTTTGTGCCCCGAATGCCGCTTATCTTTTAACAATTTACCATTTCGCTTTAAACGTGTACTTTTTCCGGTGACCTTTGTTGTGCAATAATCATAAAGCACAAAGCCAGACGCTGCGTGTTGCGGACGTAGACTTTAGTGTCAGTTCCTTTTTGCACGGCCAGCTCAAAGCGGCTCTCTCCCGTGTTAAGTGAATCAAACAAACTCTTCGTACATGTCTCCAAACTTCAAACATTGTATATAAAGAAGCTTCATACGTCAATTCCACGTGTACAAAGTCTCAGACATGGCTATAAATGAATACTCCATCAACGACGGGTTTCTCAGCTAGTGATTTAAATAGTAAAATACGATATAAGTAGGTTCTTTCAAAAATGTAACTGTTGCATACTTAATATTATTTAAATAATAACAAGTGTGGAATTGTTTGGACAAAAGAAAAACAACTAAATGTGGAATACATCTTAAAGAGGAGTCCTTAGAGACAGAGCACAAGCTCGTATCAGGGAAGGGTGGAGAAGGAAAGCGGCTGTGTGCTTTAGAAGGAACCATCCCAGCATTTGCCTCAAGCGATTTAGGGACATCAAGGAAAACTTAAATCAGGATGGCTAGACGCGAGTTTGAACCGTCGTCGTCCAATGCGCTACCCAGCACAGTGAATGTATTTTAAGATTGAGTACTTACAAATTCATGGAAGCTGGAACGTAGATGCTGAAACATGTTTCTGTGATCAAAATAGAGATGGGGTAAGCGTATCGCCAAACAACAAACCTTTGTTGCAAACACGTATAAAAAGGACGAGCTCTAACATTCGTGTAGAAGATTGAGTTGATATGTTCAAGAAACGACATATGGAATGCAGAGTTCTTACAACAGTGACGTAATAATTTTTGGTCTGCTGGCATTAACCATATTTCTACTAAACTGAAACCAGATTTTGAAAGGGCTCTACAACACGAAAATAATGTAAAATCATGGTGAATCTGAGATTTCCGACTATAGACATTATGGAAAAACAAGGGCGATGAACTTGAGGACAATATTATGGAAATGGAAGAGGATGTAGATGAAGATGAAATGGGAGATATGATGCTGCGTGAAGAGTTTGACAGAGCACTGAAAGACCTGAGTCGAAACAAGGCCCCAGGAACAGACAACATTCCATTAGAACTACTGACAGCCTTGGGAGAGCCAGTCCTGACAAAACTCTACCATCTGGTGAGCAAAATGCATGAGACAGGCGAAATACCCTCAGATTTATAGAAGAATATAATAATTCCAATCCCAAAGAAAGCAGGCGTTGACAGATGTGAAAATTACCGAACTATCAGTTTAATAAGTCACAGCTGCAAAATACTAACGCGAATTCTTTACATACGAATGGAAAAACTGGTAGAAGCCGACCTTGGGGAAGATCAGTTTGGATTCCGTAGAAATATGGGAACACGTGAGACAATACTGACCCTACGACTTATTTTAGAAGCTAGATTAAGAAAAGGCAAACCTACGTTTCTAGTATTTGTAGACTTAGAGAAAGCTTTTGACAATGTTGTCTGGAATACTCTCTTTCAAATTCTGAAGGTGGCAGGAGTAAAATACAGGGAGCGAAAGGCTATTTACAATTTGTAAGAAAGCAGATGGCAGTTATAAGAGTCGAGGGACATGAAAAGGAAGCAGTGGTTGGGAAGGGAGTGAGACAGGATTGTAGCCTCTCCCCGATGTTGTTCAAGCAAGCAGTAAGGGAAACGAAAGAAGAATTCGGAGTAGGTATTAAAATCCATGGAGAAGAAATAAAAACTTTAAGGTTCGTGATGACATTCTAATTCTGTCAGAGACAGCAAAGGACTTGGAAGAGCAGTCGATGGGAATGGACAGTGTCTTGAAAGGAGGGTATAAGATGAACATCAACAAAAGCAAAACGAGGATAATGGAATGTAGTCGAATTAAGTCGGGTGATGCTGAGGGAATTATATTAGGAAGTGAGACACTTAAAGTAGTAAAGGAGTTTTGCTATTTGGGGAGAAAAATAACTGATGATGGTCGAAGTAGAGAGGATATGAAATGTAGACTTGCAATGGCAAGGAAAGTGTTTCTGAAGAAGAGAAATTTGTTAACATCGAGTATAGATTTAAGTGTCAGGAAGTCATTTCTGCAAGTATATGTATGGAGTGTAGCCATGTATGGAAGTGAAAGATGGACGACAACTAGTTTGGACAAGAAGAGAATAGAAGGTTTCGAAATGTGGTGCTACAGAAGAATGCTGAAGATTAGATGGGTAGATCACATAAGTAATGAGGAGGTTTTGAATAGAATAGGGGAGGAGTTTGTGGCACAACTTGACTAGAAGAAGGGATCGGTTGGTAGAACATGTTCTGAGGCATCAAGGGATCACAAATTTAGCATTGGAGGGCAGCGTGGAGGGCACAAATTGTAGAGGGAGACCAAGAGATGAATACACCAAGCAGATTCAGAAGGATGTAGGCTAGAGTAGGTACTGGGAGATGAAGAAGCTTGCACAGTATAGAGTAGCTTGGAGAGCTGCATCAAACCAGTCTCAGGACTGAAGACCACAACAACAACAAGGTCACTTGTGGGAACTTGTGGCACAGCTCAGAGTTATCTTGCGACCGCCATTAGTATCTATTTCCAGACACCTAAATAAAGAGCACAGAGGCGTCAACGATGGCCGCCAAAGAGTTCTCACCTGCGTGCGTGTGTATGACTCAGGAGGCGGATGGAGTCGCAGATACTGCTGGCTCAGGTTCAGGCACGTGAACGCTCTGATTTACGGATTGCCCTGCTGCTCGGCTTCCGACAAAAGCGCACTTTCCGCCAAGGAGGCCGGTGCCCGGCAGAGCCCGCTAACTCTAACGCGACCAGCGATTTGCAATTACGAGCTATTAAACAACGCGTCCATCACGCGGGCGGTGTAATCGGTTCAGAGGACTGTAACCTCCGTTTGCCGGGCGCTGCCATGCACAGACGGCTATTCTAAATATACGGTTGTATAACGGCGTTCCTCTTTAAGATTACGGCTGGCAAAATTTATGGCCGGTGCATTTTGACAAACGCCCCATGAGCACCTTAAATTAGCAGTCACGAAGCTGCCGACAGACACACGCACCAATAGACACACATACACACACAACGCACGCGTGCAACAAAAGTACGTGGGAAATCGCACGCATGCAGCGCCCGCTGGTCCCTGCCGGCGACGGCACATTAAAATCGCGCGATATACCGCAGGGGGCAGCGACGTGTCTGCTGATTTACGAGCCGCGCGAATCACGTCGTGTGCGCCATCCCAGAGTGCCGAAAATACTCGTCCTGCACCCGCTTTTAAACCTATGGATTTCAACATTCGTTCTTATGGCCGGCGTGGAAAAAGACCAGGCTACTCTAAGGAACTGCATTATTTCACCGTGACAACGAGGAATTTTCTGCGCCCAACTTGCTACCAGTTTGTTGTAGGAGCCATTTATTTGCTGTTTACTTCATTCCTTTCTTTGAGAGTGAGCTGAGAGCTGATGGAGTACTGTTTTCTAGACTTGCACTAGCACGGCGATGGTCCAAAAAGTAACTAGAATTCCTGCAGATGGATGGGCTCTGTCGCATTGCTCACTGACACTAGTATAGTCTATAGAAAAGTATCGTCGTGGGACGAGCGCATTTAACTTAAAAATTCTTTGTCAAGTTCCCCATATGGCGTAAGGAATAGCATTTCTCTTTAAATGTGGATAACTGCAAGGTGATGCATATAACAAGGAGGAAGAAACCCGAAACTATTAGATTATATAAGATAAGTGGTGAACAATTTGAGCCAGTCACATCATGTAACTATTTACGGATAATACTAAGAAGCGAAGCTACACGGGACGAAAGCTTAGATCCAATAGTACGGAAGACAAATGGAAGACATAGATTTGTTGAAAGAGTTCTTGCAGAGTAAAGGGGATCTATAAAAGAAAATGTGTACAAGACACTAGTACGGGCAGTTCCAGAGCACTATTCCAGGAGCGGTCTAAGGCGCTGCAGTCATGTACTGTGCGGCTGGTCCCGGCGGAGGTTCGAGTCCTCCCTCAGGCATGGGTGTGTGTGTCTGTCCGTGGGATAATTTAGGTTAAGTAGTGTGTAAGCTTAGGGACTGATGACCTTAGCAGTTAAGTCCCATAAGATTTCACCCACATCTGAACATTTTGAGCACTATTCCAGAGTTTAGAGCAGGGCAGAGGGCTGTCCTCGAAATGCTTTTCTGATTTTCGCGCCCAGCTAGCCCTACAATAGAAGTTTCATACGTATATTTTCTTCGACATAAAAGTTTTCTGGGTGTGGTACCGCGTCATAATATATAAAGCCACTGCTGCTGGAGAAAAACCACGGTTGCAGTGGCCTTCTTCTGGATCTACTGGTGCGTTCTAGCTACGCAGTGTCCCTTATACTACGGTCGCAGGTTCGAATCCTGCCTCGGGCATGGATGTGTGTGATGTCCTTAGGTTAGTTAGGTTTAAGTAGTTCTAAGTTCTAGGGGACTGATGACCACAGATGTTAAGTCCCATAGTGCTCCGAACCATTTGGTTTGTCCCTTATATTTGATTGTTACTGTTCACTGCGCATGCTATTACGTCATAATTTTAAAAAAATAGTTGGTTTCATTGGTCACTTAAGGAAGAAGGAGAGGGAACTTTATTTTGATAGATTATTGCGTTGGAGGGGGAACGTAACCTCTTTTGTCTATTGGCTCTTGTGTTATGTGCCATGATTGGTGGCCACAGTCGAATGAGAAGTTGGCTGCTGTTTACCAAATGCCGGACGTCGGCCGCGCGGCAACAGTTACTCGCCGGTAGTGCTCGTGCCTCGTGTTGACAGTGCGGTCTGTTGGGCTCTGATTGCTGGCAGCCAAGATGGGGCAAGCCTGAGTCCATCATCCCTATTCATGTTATTAGGGTTTTAAGTATTTCGATGGCCTCTCTTATCTGCGTTTCGTCGTAACCGGCTGTTTGGCCTACACACAGGCTTCGCTGAATTCGATTTCTTTTCCGCAGTCGTGCTGATGTTCTGCCACTGCAGATTCGTTATGTTGCCCTAGATGAATATAGCGCTCGTGTTCTCGAACGCGCGTTGCTATTGGCCTGCCAGTCTCGCCGATGTATGCCTCTCCACATTCGCATTCCACATTGTAAACGCCTGCAGTGTGTAATGCATCCACCTTGTCCTTAGTGGAGCCTAGCACATCCTGGATACTACGACTACTATGTAAGACAGACTGCACCCCAACGCGGCGAAGGTGTTTGCCTGTTCGGTCAGTAACATTTTTCACATAAGGTAAGCGCACTACTGGCTGCAGTTTGTCTATTTCTTGCTTATCTTTCTTACTTGTGTTGGTCGACAAAGCTGTGCGGATCGACTTGTGGCTGTAGCCATTGGCTAGAAACGTTGTGCGTAGCCTTTTAAGTTCAGGTGTTATGTTTTGAGCATCACTTTGGCGGTGCGCGCCGATTGCCAAAGAACGGATGACCGAGTTCTTCTCCGCTGGATGGTGGTAGGGTTAGGAGTGCAGATACCTGTCTGAATGTGTAAACTGTGCCCCAGTGTGCCGTCCTCTGTCCTGTACACTTCGACGTCTAGAAATGGAATTGCACCATTCTTCTCCACTTCGAGCGTGAAATGTATCTTCCCGTGCAAGTTGTTCAGGCGTGTACAAGGTGGAATGCGAATGTGGAGAGGCAAACATCGGCGAGACTCAAGGGGCAATAGCAACGCGCGTTCGGGAACACGAGCGCTATATTCGTCTAGGGCAACATGCAGAGGAAATTAGATTAGGAAACGAGACCCTTAAAGTAGTAGACGGGTTCTGTTGTCTGGGCAGCAAAATAACTGATGATGATCGAAGAACAGAGGATATAAAATGCAGACTGGCAATGTAAGAAAACCATTTCTGAAAAAGAGAAATTTATTAACATAGAATTTAGCACTGGAGGGCAGCGTGGAGGGTAAAAATCGTAGAGGGAGACCAAGAGATGAATACACTAAGCAGATTCAGAAGGATGTAGGTTGCAGTAAGTACTGGGAGATGAAGAAGCTTGCACAGGATAGAGTAGCATGGAGAGCTGCATCAAACCAATCTCAGGACTGAAGACGACAATAACAGTAGATTTAAGAGATAGAAAGTCTTTTGTGAAAATATGTGTCTGGAGTGTACCCATGTATGAAAGTGTAACATGAAAGATAAACATATAAAAAGGTTTTTAAATGTGATGCTACAGAAGAATGTTGAAGATTACATGGATCGATGGATAAAGAAGTACTGAACAGAAATTTGTTGCACAACTTGACCAAAAGAAGGGGGTCGATTGACAGGACATATTCTGCGACTTCGAGGGATCACCAATTTAGTGCTGGAGTAAAGTGTGTGAGTGAAAATCTAGAGGGAGACCAGGAGTCGAATACAGTAAGCAGACTCAGGAAGATGTAGGTTGCAGTAGTTACTCGAAGATGAAGAGGCTCGACAGGATTGAGTAGATCAAACCAGTCTTCGGACTGAAGACCACAACAATAGCAACAACAACATGAACAAGTGTCGGAGTGCCTTCGTACCAGGTAGTGTGGGATCATAGAGCTTTAGAGATGGGAGTTTGTTCACGAGCAAAGGAAAGAGATTGTAGAAAAAATATTTTCGCTCTAGTTCCACTGAGGAGTTATTGAAATATCCCCTTAGAAAAATTAAGGAAGACAGTGCTGGTAAACCTGTTACGTTATTTGATTTTTAAACAGCTCAAAAAAACGGTTCAAATGGCTCTGAGCACTATGGGACTTAACTTCTGAGGTCATCAGTCCCCTAGAACTTAGAACTACTTAAACCTAACTAACCTAAGGACATCACACACATCCATGCCCGATGCAGGATTCGAACCTGCGACCATAGCAGTCACGCGGTTCCAAACTGAAGCGCTTAGAACCGCACGGCCACACCGGCCGGCTTTAAACAGCTGAGCAAAACTGAACGTAGTCAGACATTTCTCTCTTTACTTATTCTGATCAACACTAAACTGACACACAATATTTTTAGCGCAAAGCAATCTGACTTTCAGTAATCCTCACAAAAGAATGGCCCTGACTAACAATAACCTATACCTTTCATGAATCACTTACCTCACAAAAATCTTCGTTACTCTAACTACTGCAATACAGCGAGCGCCAATACTGCCAGCTAAATAAAAGATTCTAACTACTGAAGGCACTAACTACTGATAGGCATAGGTAGCAATTGAAAGATTTTGGTAGAGAATAAACAAGGTATTTACCTTATAGTGTTCAAAAGTCATCATATATATATATATACAGACTGCACACAGCACCGTCAGTGATTTTCATACAGAGCGCTACGTGGCGTTACCAACATAAAAGCCTAAACAGCCTACTTACATTATTTCATTCAATACTTTAGAGTTTGGAGGCAGGATGTTTGACAGTGAAGGGTAAAATATTTTGGATTTGGTAATAAATGACTTTGACGTTTAGTTGGAATGTAGAGGACACGTTTAAGGTCACACAGCAAGTACGGTAAAGGTTTGCATCGAGTGACACTTGTCCTGCCTCTTATTAAAGTTTCCATTTCTACGGGTTATTGCTTTCTGTTGGCGCAGACGCCAGTGGCCGGCTGACGATCGTGGGGCCGCTACGGCTCATCGACTCCGTGGCGGGGCGGCCGTCCGCGCTACCCTATCGGAAGCGGGCGGCGCCGAGTCGGACTCTCGAAATGCCGGCGAGCGGCCTTTAGAATGGGACAGGGCGGCCGGACGCCGAAAAATCATTCGATCCGGCTCGTTTAATGGAGAGAGCAGAGAATAGAGGCGAGGCAGGGCGTAGCGATGCGGGCTCGGCGGCCAAATGTCGGCGGCTCGTACAAAGGTCGCAGACACCTGATGACGGCCAACCGCCTGCCCCCGAAACGTTCAGACCGTACTCATTCCACCTCCAACTCGGCACAATATTACTTATTTCAGTCTTCGTATCGACGTGGAGTACACATACACTACAGGCCATTAAAATTGCTATACCAAGAGGAAATGCAGATGATAAACGGGTATTCATTGGACAAATATATTATACTAGGACTGACAGGTGATTACATTTTCACGCAATTTGGTTGGATAGATTCTGAGAAATCAGTACCCACAACAACCACCTCTGGCCTTAACAAAGGCCTCGATACGCCTGGGCATTGAGTCAAACAAAGCTTGGATGGCGTGTACAGGTACAGCTGCCCATGCAGCTTCAACACGATACCACAGTTCATCCAGAGTAGTGACTGGCGTATTGTGACAAGCCAGTTGCTCAGCCACCATTGTCCAATTGGTGAGAGATCTGGAAAATGTGCTGGCCAGGGCAGCAGTCAAACATTTTCTGTACCCATAAAGGCCCGTACACGACCTGCAACATGCGGTCGTGCATTATCCTGTTGATATGTAGGGTTTCGCAGGGATCTAATGAAGGGTAGAGCCACGGGTCGTAACACATCTGAAATGTAACGTCCACTGTTCAAAGTGCCGTCATTGCCAACAAGAGGTGACCGAGACGTGTAACCAATGGCACCCCATACCATCACACCGGGTGATACGCCAGTATGGCGATGACGAGTACACGCTTCCAATGTGAGTTGACCGCGATGTTGCCAAACACGGATGCGACCATCATGATGCTGTAAACAGAACCTAGATTCATGCGAAAAAATGACGTTTTGCCATTAGTGCACCCAGGTTCGTCGTTGAGTATACCATCACAGGCGCTCCTGTCTGTGATGCAGCGTCAAGGGTAACCGCAGCCACGGTCTCCGAGCTGATAGTCCATGCTGCTGCAAACGTCGTCGAACTGTTCGTGCAGATGGTTGTTGTCTTGCAAACATCCTCATCTGTTGACTCAGGGATCGAGACGTGGCTGCACGATCCGTTACAGCCATACGGATAAGATGCCTGTCATCTCGACTGCTAGTGATACGAGGCCGTTGTGATCCAGCACGGCGTTCCGTATTACCCTCCTGAACCCACCGATTCCGTATTCTGCTAACAGTTATTGGATCTCGACCAACGCGGACAGCAGTGTCGCGATACGATAAACCGCAATCGCGATAGGCTACAATCCGACCTTTATCAAAATCGGAAACGTGGTGGTACGCATTTCTCCTCCTTACACGAGGCATCACAACAACGTTTCACCAGGCAACTCCGGTCAACTGCTGTTTGTGTATGAGAAATCGGTTGTAAACTTTCCCCGTGTCACCACGTTGTAGGTGTCGCCAATGGCGCCAACCTTGTGTGAATGCTCTGAAAAGCTAATCATTGGCATATCACAGCATATTCTTCCTGTCGGTTAAATTTCGCGTCTGTAGCACGTCATCTTCGTGGTGCAGCAATTTTAATGGCCAGTAGCGTACCTTATGGCAAGACGAAAAGTTCGCGGCCTGTCACGGAGACAGTGTCGTTATCAAACGAATTTTAATTTTGCGATTGTAAATGTTGCTATATAAAGCAAATCACGTATCAGCCAGATATTCAAATAATTTTGTGCGAGGGGCGCTCAATACGCAAGGTAACACCTTTTTTTCTCGGAAAGTTTCGGTAGAAGAAATACGATATTTGGTGTGGGACATCGTGAGATATTCCTGCTTCAGCTGCTATAGATTCATGAAGTTCCGCTAAATGACAGCGCTATAGGTAGCTTTCAAAGTGGCGTCCGTAACGGAGGCGCGTTCCAAGCACAGATCTGCCAGTGAGTTTCTTTTGGCAGTAAACCAGAGCATCGCAGACATTTACATGCGCTTGCAGAATTTCTGCGGAGACCTGGCAGTGAACAAGAACACGGTGACTCGTTGGGCGAGACGTCTGTTATCATCGCAACATGGTCCCGCTTGCTAGCCTGCAGCACACAGCCGCGACTCCTGCAATGTTGGACGGTGCGGACACTCTCGTTTGAGATGATCGACGGACCAAACACCTCGCTGCACGACTGGACGTCTCTGTTCGTAGTGCTGGCACACTCAGCCACCATCTGGAGTACTCAGAGATGTTTGCCAGCTGGTTTCTTCGCTACCTAATAGAAGACAATGAAGATCCACGAATGATCATCTGTGCAGAATTTCTTGCGCGTTACGTTGGCTCCAGCGTGTACCAGTAGACTGGTACCATGCGGGCAATGAGACCCTCCCAGTAAGGTGGCATAAAGTCATCATATTCAACAGAGGTTATATTGAAAAATAGGGTTTTGTAGCCACGACGAGGAGTAATATGGTATATTGCAATCCTGAGTAAAACCAACGAAAATGGCTCCGTTGTAATATTTGAGGTTGGAAACTCATCCAAATGCGGTGAAATTGTGAACGGCTGTGACTTATTTTTCAGTCTTTGGAATTACGAGGTCAAGAGACGGTGCATAACCGAGTACAGTACCGTTCCTTCTCGCCGTGCATTCGACTCTCTCTTAGTTGGCTCGCACAATCTTTGTTTGGTGATGCAGTCGATGCATTTTCTGTGCCAGATCTTCTTTCAATGGATATAAGAAAGAGATTCATGCTTTATGCTTTGTGTTGTTGTGCCATAGAAATATAACACTCTGAATCTTATTAGATAGAGCTATACTGTCCTGTGTTAAAAACGAACTGATTTTGAGAGCTCTATATCTCGTCTGATCACGAAATGTTGTCCAGTGAACTGCTTGTACATGGGAATGTTAATGAGACTGCAGTCGAGGTCGTAAAGCAAGGCAACGCTGATTGTTTTTCTCCATCTGTGAACATCTTTGTCTACAATTTCATAAACTACTCTTGTAAAGAAATTTAACTGTAGACTACAATTATTTTCTCTTAGCTTCAAATTTTTCTTTCACATTGCTTTCTTCGAGAATTTGTTTTCATCGTATGTGTCTATAATGTTGTGAATTTACTCTAACTCAATTCTTTGAATTAAAAGTGTTCTGCTTAGTACAATCGAGAGTATATTCAGGGCGTCCCTAAATTGTTATTACACACCTATAGGCTGTAGAAGGAATTCAGGCGATAAACTTTGAACTGGCAGTTATTCCCATAAATTGTTCGTTTCCACGATACAAGTAAAGCAAGATGGACACATGTTCTAGACATGAACCGTAATACTGATACCATGTTTCTCTGTAGAACAGACTAGCTACGTTGAGCGTTTATGTAATACGAGGGGTATTCATGAAGTTTGCATTATGAACTCGAAAAAATTAAATTGCGTAATTAATTTTCTGGACATTGATCCACAGTACCGTAACACACTGATAGACGAGCCAAACCAAATGGTGCAGCCTATTGATAAAATGGTGTATTATGCGACAATTCGTTACCTGTGTTTGACGAGGTAGAACGCTGCAGCAATCCATGCACGGCAACAATGCTCCACGGTATAAGACAGTCGCTAAGTGGCGCACACCTCACAGTGTGGTCAAACAAGTTTCAATGACGAAGAATGAAGTGGCAAACCACTTCTAGAGAGTGAATCAGCTGTCCATACCTGTGGGTTTTGTGCAACCCGTGATTTCTGCAAATACCACACCCAAGACTTTCATATTCTCTCACTCGCTGTTTACAAACTGTTAGTCCTACGTAAAAAATGAACAGGAACTTTTTGAAGGAAATTTAATGTAGTTAAATTTTGTACTGGGATACGTTTTTGCTGGACGCCACGGTTTTCGAGTTATTCAAGGAAAACGCGTTTGATGATGACTTTTGTACGTTTTCAGGGTTGCCACAAGTTTTCCCAAGTGAAACTCCGTGATATTTCTCTGATTTCCAGACGAGTATTAGCATTTTCCCCTGACATATTTTGAGATCTCAAGGGTAAGTTAAGGCGTAAGTTGACAATCTGTCTTTGCCGCTACGATACAAGAAACAATAGTGCAAACGAGGAAATATCGAAACAAGACTTGCAAGCAGATTGCGTTTCTTGATGTGAGCAAAAACATTAAGTACTAACAGCAACGTCTTTGGCAATGAACGGTTTTTAGTTGGAGAAAGCAAGGTATGTGTGTTTCTTTAAGACCACTGATCTATTTTATTTCAATACAACGAAAGCCACTTTGTGGCAAAAACATGCTTTTCCATGGAGTCGCAATGCGCATTTAAAATACCATCACTGATTTCAGAAATAACCTCAGAAAAAAGTAGGCCCCTTGAAAGAAGTGTATAAGGTGTGGAAGAATTGTGTAAGCCAACACTGTAGGTGACAGCCAGTAAAATGATGATTCACTATGTTCGTTATTGTCGGTTATTACCCACTGTGTTATAGCTATTATTTTACAGGTATTGTGCGATTTTTGATTCAAGAAATGTATGAGTACACAGCGTGCAAACCACCAGCGACTGCTATAATTTTCTTCTTCTTATCACCCATACTTGCTAACATATAATCTACTTTTGAAGTGCTAAAATGTACTAGAACAAATATAATATCCATAAAACGCAACACTGTACAACCGGTTTAGGCCCGTCGTGGAAATCCACTCGTACGACCAGATGTTCACGAGCCACAGACAGCATGTTGATGATATGATACCACGGTTATCAATCCAGGCAACAGGTAACTTGTTCAGATACTATGAGAATCAATAATAACAAGTATAGGTAGCAACTCACTGTAAAGATGGCTGCTGAGCTGCAGACAGGTACGTAGAAAAGACAATCTACATCTACATCTATACTCCGTAAGCCACCTGACGGTGTGTGGCGGAGGGTACCTTGAGTACCTCTACCGGTTCTCCCTTCTATTACAGTCTCGTATTGTTCGTGGAAAGAAAGATTGTCGTTATGCCTCTGTGTGGGCTCTAATCTCTCTGATTTTATCCTCATGGTCTCTTCGCGAGATATGAGTAGGAGGGAGCAATATACTGCTTGACTCCTCGGTGAAGGTATGTTCTCGAAACTTCAACAAAATCCCATACCGATCTACTGAGCGTCTCGCTTGCAGAGTCTTCCACTGGAGTTATCTATCACCTCCGTAACGCTTTCGCGATTACTAAATGATCTTGTAACGAAGTGCGCTGCTCTCCGTTGGATCTTCTCCATCTCTTCTATCAACCCTATCTGGTACGGATCCCACACTGCTGAGCACTATTCAAGCAGTGGACGAACAAGTGTACTGTAACATACTTCCTTTGTTTTCGGATTGCATTTCCTTAGGATTCTTCCAATGAATCTCAGTCTGCCATCTGCTTTACCGACGATCAACTTTATATGATCATTCCATTTTAAATCACTCCTAATGCGTACTCCCAGATAATTTTTGGAATTAACTGCTTCCAGCAGCTGACCTGCTATATTGTAGCTAAACGATAAATGATCTTTCTTTCTGTGTATTCGCAGCACATTACACTTGTCTACATTGAGATTCAATTGCCATTCTCTGCACCATGCGTCAATTCGTTGCAGATCCTCCTGCATTTCAGTACAATTTTCCATTGTTTCAATCTCTCTACCTACAACAGCATCATCCGCAAAAAGCCTCAGTGAACTTCCGATGTTATCCACAAGGTCATTTATGTATATTGTGAATAGCAACGGTCCTACGACACTCCCCTGCGGTA
Organism: Schistocerca serialis cubense; assembly: GCF_023864345.2. NCBI lineage: Eukaryota > Metazoa > Arthropoda > Insecta > Orthoptera > Acrididae > Schistocerca > Schistocerca serialis. The sequence continues at coordinate 79,541,883 of NC_064646.1, read as the reverse complement.
CACCTGAAATCACTCTTACTTCGGAAGACTCCTCTCCATTGAGAATGACATGCTGCGTTCTGTTATCTAAGAACTCTTCAATCCAACCACACAATTGGTCTGATAGTGCATGTGCTCTTACTTTGTTCATTAAACGACTGTGGGGAACTGTATCGAACGCCTTGCGGAAGTCAGGAAACACGGCGTCTACCTGGGAAACCGTGTCTATGGCACTCTTGAGTCTCGTGGACGAATAGCGCGAGCTGGGTTTCACACGATAGTCTTTTTCGAAACCCATGCTGATTCCTTCAGAGTGGATTCCTAGTCTCCAGAAAAGTTATTATACTCGAACATAATACGTGTTCCAAAATTCTACAACTGGTCGACGTTAGAGATATAGGTCAATAGTTCTGCACATCTGTTCGACGTCCCTTCTTGAAAACGGGGATGACCTGTGCCCTTTTGGAACGCTACGCTCCTCTAGAGACCTACGGTACACCGCTGCAAGAAGGGGGGCAAGTTCCTTCGCGTACTCTGTGTAAAATCGAACTGGTATCCCATCAGGTCCAGCGGCCTTTCCTCTTTTGAGCGATTTTAATTGTTTTTCTATCCCGCTGTCATCTATTTCGATATCTACCATTTTGGCATCTGTGCGACAATCTAGGGAAGGAACTCCAGTGCAGTCTTCCTCTGTGAAACAGCTGTGGAAAAAGACATTTAGTATTTCGGCCTCTAGTCTGTCATCCTCTGTTTCAGTAGCATTTTGGTCACAGAGTGTCTGAACATTTTGTTTTGATCCACCTACCGCTTTGACATAAGACCAGAATTTCTTAGGATTTTCTGCCAAGTCAGTACATAGAACTTTACTTTCGAATTCACTGAACGTCTCTCACATAGCGCTCCTCACACTACATTTCGCTTCGTGTAATTTTTGTTTGTCTGCAAGGCTTTGGCTATGTTTATGTTTGCTGTGAAGTTCCCTTTGGTTCCATAGCAGTTTTCTATCTCGGTTGTTGTACCACGGTGGCTCTTTTCCATCTCTTACGATCTTGCTTGGCACATACTCATCTAATGCATATTGTACGATGGTTTTCAACATTGTCCACTATCTGTACTTGAGATAAAACTCTTGTGTTGAGACGTCAAGTGCTCTGAAATCTACTTGTTGTCACTTTTTCTAAGCAGAAAAATCTTCCTATCTTTTTTAATATTTGTATTTACGGCTGAAGTTATCGATGCTGTAACCGCGCTATGATCGCTGATTCCCTATTCTGCGTTAACTGTTTCAAATAGTTGCCGGCCGATGTGGCCGTGCGGTTCTAGGCGCTTCAGTCCGGAACCGCGCTGCTGCTACGGTCGCAGGTTCGAATCCTGCCTCGGGCATGGATGTGTGTGATGTCCTTACGTTATTTAGGTTTAAGTAGCTTTAAGTCTAGGGGACTGATGACCTCAGATGTTAAGTCCCATAGTGCTCAGAGCCATTTGAACCATTTGTTTTTTCAAATAGTTCTGGTCTGTTTGTCACCAGAAGGTCTAAAATGTTCAAATAGTTCGGGTCTGTTTGTCACCAGAAGGTCTAAAATGTTATCGCCTCAAGTCGGTTCTCTGTTTCACTGCTCAAGGTAGTTTTCATATAACGCAATTATAAAAATTTCACTTGATTCTTTGTCCCTGCCACCCGTTATAAACGTTTAAGTCTCCCAGTCTATATCTGGTAAATTAAAATCTCCACCCAGAACTATAACATGGTCGAGAAATCTACTCGAAATATTTTGCAAATTTTCCTTGAGGGGTTCTGCCACAACAGCTGCTGAGCCAGGGGGCCAATAGAGACATCCAATTACCATGTTTGATTCTGCTTTAACCGTGACCTTCAGCCAAAGTATTTCACATTTCGGATCTCCGTCAATTTCCTTCTATACTATTGCACTTTTTATCGCTATAAAAACGCCTCCCACTTCACTGTCCAGCCTGTCTTCAATCTGAGTTTAGAATTTCATTACTGTTTATACCTGGTTTCAGCCAATTTTCCGTCCCTAGTACTATGTGTGCATTGTGACTGTTTATTAATGAGAGCAGTTCTGAGACCTTTCTATAGACGCTCCTGCAGTTTACTATTAGCACATTAATATTGTTATTCCCTGTTGCGTTTTCCCTACTACTACCTTGTCGCGTCTCAGGAGGCGTCTTGTCAGGCCTAGGGAGGGAATTCTCTAATCTAAAAAATCCACATGTGCACTCCACACGTACTCCGCTACCCTTGTAGCCGCTTCCTGCGTGTAGTGCACGCCTGGCCTATTCAGGGGGACCATACATTTCTCCACCCGATAGCGGAGGTCGAGGAATTTGCACCCCAGATCTCCGCAGAATCGTCTGAGCCTTTGGTTTAAGCCTTCCACTCGGCTCCAAGCCAGAGGACCGCGATCGGTTCTGGGAACGATACTACAAATAGTTAGCTCAGATTCCACCCCGCGAGCGAGGCTTTTCGCCTTCAGCAAAGCCGCCAGCCGCCTGTATGAACTGAGGATGACCTCTGAACTCGGACGGCAGGGGTCATTGGTGCCGATATGAGCAACAATTTGCAGTCGGGTGCACCCAGTGCTCTCTATCGCCGCCAGCAGGGCCTCCTCCACATCTCGGATGAGACGCCCCGGCAAGCAGACAGAATAAACACTGGCCTTCTTCCCCGACCTTTCCACTATTTCCCTAAGGGGCCCCATCACCCGCCTAACGTTGGAGCTCCCCATCACTAATAAACCCCTCACCCCGTGTGCCTGCTCGGACCTTGCTGAAGGAGCAGCCACATGTCGACTCACAGGCCGAGCGGGCAATGCCACACGGCCAGCCTCCACATTGACCCTCCGCCTCGTGCGGCGCGAACACCGTTGACCCTGCCACTCCCCTTGGGGAGGGTGGCCCAACCGCGCCCGGTACCCGCGAAGATGTCTCGACAGCAGGGACCGTGGGTGAAGGATGTAACACCTGGGGTGTACCATGCGACGCACCAGACTCCCCACTGCCGCTACACCCCGAGGCAGCAGCCTGAAGACGGCTGACCGCGGCCATCAGCACCTTTAGCTGCACACTCACAACTAAATTTTCAGCCATAGCTTTTGTCAGAAAACAAGAGCACACACACATTCACACAATCACTCAAATACAACTCATGCACACACGACCGCCGTGTCCGGCCTCGGCGTCAACAGTCTCTGAGAATCATATCCAAACAAACGACTCCTCACGCCTCCCTGCAGCTCGTCGGCAGCTGCTACGCTAGCCGCAAGAAGTGGTGGCGGCACAGACTGCAAGCTGAGGGGAGTAATAGAAAGAGGCGAAGCAGTAGGAATGAGGGAAGGGGGAAGCGGCGCAAGTACTCAGCTGCACCCAACCATCTACGATGCATGACACCTCAGTAAACAAACCATATCATCTACTGAGCCAAAGGTGAGATTTTTCCAGCGTTTTTTTTCAAATTTCCCTCATATTTCCCTGATTTCCCTGACGTGTTTGAAATTCCCTGATATATCCCGATTTCCAGAACTAGTGGAAATCCTGGTTTTCCTTGAATAATTCGAAAACTGTGGCCTCTACCGAAAAAGTGCCTCAGTACAAAATTTGACTACATTAAATTTCCTACACAAAGATCTTGTTTATTTTTTCTGTAGGACAAATAGTTTGCAGGTAGCGAACATGAGAATCAGAAAATCTTGGACGTGATCTTTGAAGGCGTTGTGGGTTGCATAATACCCATAGTTGGGGGGGGGGGGGGGGGGGCAGCTGAGTCACCCCGTGTATAAGGAACCTGGAACGGCAGCTGATGTGAAGGCCCCAGTGTTTGAATCCTGGCTTGTCACAGTGGTGGTGAAAGCCAAGAAAGTTAAAATCAGTCATGACTCCGTTCCCGACGTCTTGCGCTGTATGTTCCCTGACTTTAGGAAGGCATTTGTCACCGTCCCGCACCGCCGTCGTCTAGTGAAAAAAATACGACCTTACCGAGTATCAGACCAGATTTGCGACTGGATTCAGGACTTCCTTGCACGTAGAACTCAACACGTTGCTCTTAACGGAACGAAATCGAGAGATGTAAAGGCAGTTTCTGAAGTATCGCAAGGAAGTGTGATAAGACCTTTACGGTTTACAGTGAATATAAATAAGTTACCGTATTTCCGTACAGGAGGACGCTGTTTTTACCCCAACCAGCGGCCATAGATTTGCCAAAGCATGTGCTCTCTTCCTATGTAACACACCAACCTCATTTATCTCTTTAAGACAGTTTGCAGATTATGCGATTGTCTGTAACAAAGTAGTTAAGTCAGAAGACAGAATAGATTTGCAGAATGACCTGCAGAGAATTGATGAATGATGCATGTCTGGCAGCTGATCCTGAACGTAAATAAATGCAACGTATTGCGAGTACACGGGAAAATAAAGCCAGTACTCCACAACTAGACCATTAATGAGAAACTGCTGGAAACTACCGATGCTTGACTGTTGTTCATCAATTTGGGACCCTTACCCGTTAGCACTGATAAGAGAGAGAGAGAGAGAGAGAGAGAGAGAGAGAGAGAGAGAGAGAGAGAGAAAGAGAGAGAGAGAGAGAGAGAGAAAGATCCAACGAAGAGACCCGCCATTCGTCAAAGGCTCGTTTAATCGGCACGAGAGCGTTACAGAGATTATCAACAGACTCCAGTGGCAGACTCTACGACAAAGGCACTGTGCATCACGGAGAAGTTTACTATTGACATTCCGAGAGACAACTTTCCGGGAAGAGTCGGCAAAACATATTACTTCATCCTACATACATCTCGCGAAATGACCGCAGTGAAAAAATTCGAAAAATTTAGCTAAAACACAGGCTTACCGACAATCATTCTTCCCGCGCGCTATTCGCGAGTGTGACAGGGAAAAGGGGCTCTGTTCGTGGTACCAGAAGCACCGTCCACCACACACAGTCAAGCGACGTGCGCAGTACTGATGCAGATACAGAGGAACTCAGTTACAGAGGCTGCTTCCGTAGGCTCTCAAATTTTGCCTCAAACCAAGTTCCCTGTATTCCGTTGACATGCCACCTGGTGACTTCTTTATATTTCCCCGGATGATGAAACGATAGCGTGACACCATTTCCAAAATAAGATCATTCCAGCGTTGGGAAATATGTGTCGCATTCAAGGATGAACATGGAGAGAAATGGACACCAAGTGTCACACTCACGTTTATTTTTTAGAATGGCAGTGAAAACCCCGTGACTGTGACTCGTAACGACGTATACTGCTTTGAAGGGAAACGCGGCTGTAGCTGCTGATGACGTTAGTTCCTACTACAGCCGCCACTACGAGTAATGACAGTAACACGACTTTACGGCCTGATGTCAAACGACACCTTCCATACAGCACGTTCCTCACTGACGCAATTATCACTTGCCATTTAGTCATCTAGTGATTGCTTTTATTGCCCTTAAGACCTACATTGCGATGCTATTTTATGTACTGAGTATTTAAGCAGTCCCACACCGTGAAGCTAATTTATGTTAACCGCACTAATTAATTAAGAAAATTGGTTCAAATGGCTCTGAGCACTATGGGACTTCACTTCTGAGGTCATCAGTCCCCTAGAATTTAGAACCACTTAAACCTAACTAACCTAAGGACATCACACACATCCATGCCCGAGGCAGGACTCGAACCTGCGACCGTAGCGTGCGCGGTTCCAGACTGTAGCTCCTAGAACCGCTCGGCCACCCCGACCAGCCTAATTAAGAAAATACTGAACATGAGTGTACCATGTGCAAACATCATCATATTGAAGATTAGTTGCCCCAGCTCCTCTGTACGCGAAATGCAGTACGTTACAATTACTCTTAAGAAAATCACAAACACGTTTCAAGAAAATCTCTTGCCATCACTAATTCAAATTATTTTACAGAAAGGATGAGCCCCGTGTGCCTTCAGTGCCTTGGAAGGACGACGAAAGAGCGACGATCCTGGAGTATCCAGCTGTTGCATGCGCAGCAACTACAGAATTCTGGAGACCCGTAGAAGGAGCCCAACACACAGAAGAAGTGTGGGCGATTAGAACCTTGGTACGGTAATGAACATAATGCTTTAAGTCGGCACTGCTAAAGAAAAACTTTAACAGAGATCTGTCTACTGAGGAAATTCAATGTAAAAGCCTTTCGTACAGACAAAAAATGTGTAATTCACTAGGGATGTACGAGGGCTATTTTTTGTCCTCCTCCGATCGGTGGCGAAATTAAAACAACAGTGAAAATCCGGTGAAGCTCTGCGCAGTTCTGATGCGCACTGTCTCTAGTATTCCCATCTATTGCGCCAAGCTACACTTTTCAGTTCCGACAATATAGTGAGCCTAGAACAATAGTGTTTCCCGTCAAGTTCGAAGTGCCTGCTGAGGGATTTAGACACATAATGTAGCTGCCGTGCGTTTCCTTCTTCATGACAATTTTTGGTCGCACATTGTAGGGGTAACGAAAATCTCCTCTGCTTCAGCGTTTTCGGTGTGAAGTGGTTTGATCACCCACCATATAGCCCGGAATTGGCTCCCTCTCTTTTTCATCCTTCGCTCACACGAACCGCTGGCTATAAGGACAGCATTTTGACACAGTCAGTGAGCTGCAGGCCACAGTAGGGAACTGATAGAAGTTACTGGCGCTTGTCTTGTATAATGAGGTTATTAGAAAGTTGGTACCACACTACGACAAATGTCCAAGTCGGAGCGGCGACTATGTAGAGAAGTAGCGCTGGAAGGTGTAGCTAAAAGTCACAAATAAAGCAGTTTCGATTTTAAACTGTAGTCTCCATTTCGTGACCGATAGGAGGTTGAAAAAAATTAGTACCCATAGCAACTATGGATTAAGAAAGCATACGAAATACAAAGCAAAGGTTTATAATATTAAAGCGAAAATGGTTACAATAATGAAATACTTGCCAATTTTTGTACACCATTCGTAGAATATTGCTGTGATAACTAATGAAAAAGAGAAACAAAATAGATGCAATATATTGAAAAACGTACTGAGGAAATTCAATGTAAAAGTCTTTCGTACAGACAAAAAATGTGTAATTCACTAGGAATGTACGAGGGCTATTTTTTGTTCTCCTCCGATCGGTGGCGAAATTAAAACAACAGTGAAAATCCGGTGAAGCTCTACGCAGTTCTGATGCGCACTGTCTCTAGTATTCCCATCTATTGCGCCAAGTTGCACTTTTCAGCTCCGAGAATATAGTGAGCCTAGAACAATAGTGTTTCCCGTCAAGTTCGAAGTGCCTGCTGAGGGATTTAGACTGATTTCATGTCTCCCTCATAATGTAACTGCCGTGCGTTTCCTTCTTCATGACAATTTTCGGTCGCACATTGTAGGGGTAACGAAAATCTCCTCTGCTTCAGCGTTTTCGGTGTGAAGTGGTTTGGTCACCCACCATATAGCCCGGAATTGGCTCCCTCTCTTTTTCATCCTTCGCTCACACGAACCGCTGGCTATAAGGACAGCATTTTGACACAGTCAGTGAGCTGCAGGCCACAGTAGGGAACTGATAGAAGTTACTGGCGCTTGTCTTGTATAGTGAGGTTATTAGAAAGTTGGTACCACACTACGACAAATGTCCAAGTCGGAGCGGCGACTACGTAGAGAAGTAGCGCTGGAAGGTGCAGTTAAAAGTCACAAATAAAGCAGTTTCGATTTTAAACTGTAGTCTCCATTTCGCGACCGATCGGAGGTTGAAAAAAATTAGTACTCATAGCAACTATGGATTAAGAAAGCATGCGAAATACAAAGCAAAGGTTTATAATATTAAAGCGAAAATGGTTACAATAATGAAATACTTGCCAATTTTTGTACACCATTCGTAGAATATTGCTGTGATAATTAATGAAAAAGAGAAACAAAATAGATGCAATATATTGAAAAACATAGCTCTTCTGCACAACTCCGCAATAATGTTCCTCGCAGGGATGCTGGTCCCACGAGGTATGCAGAAAGCAGCTGCGAAATTTCGAAGTAGCAGGAAGCTGTGAGGACAACTTGTGAGCTGCGCCCAGTGAGACTGTTAATCATCTTTTTGGATATTGATGCTCTTCTTTGTTTATGTGCTTGCTGACAAAAATTGGTGAGATGTTCCGTCTTATACGGACATTGTTTGTTGTTTTACTTTTTGTGCTGTCTACAGTGAGACTTTTTATATCTCAGTCTGAAAATTATTACAATACAGAATTTGAAAAACAGTAATATCAGAAATTGAGTCCGCCTTGATACAAAACACCTTGTTATTCGTTTATTTTTTTATTATCCCAAACTAGTTTCGGCGACAAATATCACCATCATCAGTGGTTTTTTTTTAATCTTACAGCACGTTTTAAGCAATTACTGGCGCTGTTTGTGACATATTTTCTGTGCTCTTTTTTTCTATTGCCGTCTTTTTACTTAGCGAACACCACGTCATCCATTCAGACAGTTCACAACTTTCCTGCAGATAAATAACATATCTCTGAATGGATGACATGATGTTCGCTAAGTAAAAAGACGGCAACAGAAAAAAAGAGCACAGAAAATATGTCACAAACAGCGCCAATATTTGCTTAAAACATGCTGTAACATGAAGAGTTCCAAGATAATATTACAGAATTTGAATTTCAACTTAAAGTTATTTACAATATCTATATGAAGATGGCTCTTCAGTGCGGATGCACTCACATTGCCCGAACTCTTACGGGAATCGGTAGATTGACTGTCGCGAGTAATGAGTATAGTGGGCAGGGGCACTAGAAATGTAGTGTGTGCACAGTAAGTTGGGAATGTGGATCTCACGAGGAGCGTGCCAGAGGTAAGTCCCTGCAGTCGCAATGTCTTCTGTGTCCTCGGTGGCGCAGACGGATAGAGCATCTTCCATGTAAGCAAGAGATCCCGGGTTCGAGTCCCGGTCGGGGCGCACATTTTCAAAGGTCCCCGTTGATATTTATCAACGCCTGTAAGCAGCTAAAGGTCTGGATTTCATTGTAATTTCGTTCTTCGAGGGCTGCAAGATCAACAATGGTATCTCTTCTTTCGGATATGTCCGAAAGAACGGATACCATCTTAATATAAAATCACAGCACGTTGTTAGTTCCTGCAGTGGCTCTACGGAAGTCACATATAAGGTAGACTGTTAAAGACATACATTAAAATGTTCATAAGCAGATACCCATTCATTGTGCCATAATCATGAAAACATATTTGGCGTTTTACGGAAAACGGATTGCCGTGAATTCTTTAATAGACCATTCGCAGCATTAACTATTAGATTCAAGGCAATGAGTTTCCGATTTGTGGTCGTAGGATTTTAAATACAGTAGGATTATGACGCAGCCGTTGCCGGAATTACTGAGACATCGTTTGGAGCAGTTTAAAGCCGCGAGGCCAAAAGTCGCGGTTGGAGTTGTCTTACTTGATGACTTACCATGTAGGAAACCCGAATGTTGTGCTAGATATCTCGTGTGGCGCGAGTGCAAACACAGTATTTGGGCAACCTATTACAGGCAAGGGTGTTGTGGGTGCAGCTACTCAAGGCGTGAGTTAAGCGACCTGCATCACTTTAAGTCCCAACAACATAAATTATATATAAATTAAATTTTTTTGCTAAATTAACCTTCATTAGCATCATAAGCGACGAGTACATCAAGAAACTGAGAAAAAGCAAAGAACAGATTATTTTGTGGAGGTAGTTCGCTTTGGAAGGACTTGGTCATACTGTAATCAGCCTCTCATCATCTCCTGTGGAAACAAGCTCAGAAAACCTTCTACGGGAGATTCACAGTATGCATCAACATTTGGTCAGATCTCGTCACAGAAGTCATGCACAGATGCTAATTTGTGCGATGTAGACCATGTTTTAATGTTTATCATGGCAGGCTCATCTTCACTGTCGCCATCAACATTGTCATGAACTACGTTTTCAAAGAGCGGTTCAGGACCTGGCAAAGGAGTTGAAGTTCCCGATGTACCGTACTTGCCGGACGGAGACCATTCACACAAGCATCCCTAGGGTCAGTTTCTGCCTCAGATGTCTCTGATACAAATCACTCGGGATTTCTTTTTCTAAAAGACGGACATTTCGATCATGCATGACGTCTCGAAACATCCATGAACTCATAATACCTAAAACGAATTATAGTCCTAAATAACAATAAACAAGCGGGCATAAAATTTTTAAATTTACAACGAATTACAAAATTAGTTATGAAAGTACATACAGCCCCAGTGGTTCCCTGTCGAAACCATTTATCAAGCACTAGTACAAACTGAAATATGCCATAAGTGACTTGGATGTACTTGCTTTCACCGTCAGTGACCTGCTCAGTATGAACACTACGCAAAAAATCTCACGTCAAGAAAATGTTGTTGTGGTCTTCAGTCCTGAGACCGGTTTGATGCAGCTCTCCATGCTACTCTATCCTGTGCAAGCTTCTTCATCTCCCAGTACCTACTGCAGCCTACATCCTTCTGAATCTGCTTAGTGTATTCATCTCTTGGTCTCCCTCTACGATTTTTACCCTCCACACTGCCCTCCAATACTAAATTGGTGATCCCTTGATGCCTCAGAATATGTCCTACTAACCAGTCCCTCCTTTTTGTCAAGTTGTGCCACATACTCCTCTTCTACCCAATTCTATTCAATACCTCCTCATTAGTTATATGATCTACCCATCTAATCTTCAGCATTCTTCTGTAGCACCACATTTCAAAAGCTTCTATTCTCTTCTTGTCCAAACTATTTATCGTCCATGTTTCACTTCCGTACATGGCTACACTCCACACAAATACTTTCAGAAACGACTTCCTGACACTTAAATCTATACTGGATGTTAACAAATTTCTCTTCTTCAGAAACGATTTCCTTGCCATTGCCAGTCTACATTTTATATCCTCTCTACTTCGACCATCATCAGTTATTTTGCTCCCCAAATAGCAAAACCCCTTTACTAATTTAAGTGTCTCATTTCCTAATCTAATTCCCTCAGCATCACCCGACTTAATTCGACTACATTCCATGATCCTCGTTTTGCTTTTGTTGATGTTGATCTCATATCCTCCTTTCAAGACACTGTCCATTCCCTTCAACTGCTCTTCCAAGTCCTTTGCTGTCTCTGACACAATTACAATGTCATCGGCGAACGTCAAAGTTTTTATTTCTTCTCCATGGATTTTAATACCAACTCCGAATTTTTCTTTTGTTTCCTTTACTGCTTGCTCAATATACAGATTGAACAACATCGGGGAAAGGCTACAACCCTGTCTCACTCCCTTCCCAAACACTGCTTCCCTTTCATGTCCCTCGACTCTTATAACTGCCATCTGGTTTCTGTACAAATTGTAAATAATGTTACAAAAATTTGCAGACGCAAGTCTCCTACAGTCACGTAGCATACACTGCATGGCGACTGTTGCTCTGAGTACTGTAAGCGACTGCTGCACTGCATTACAATCCTGGAAGTAACTCGGTGTACCGCGTGCAATCTGTCTTGCGGCAACACTGATAGTTTTACACGGAAGGCACTGCTATTTAAAATAATAATAATAATAATAATAATAATAATAAACTGGTGGTTTGAAGCAGAAACTAGTGGGGCTGAATGGATTAACGGGGGGTGATAGTTGGCGCAGGATGTATCGGTTGCATTACGTCGGAGATTACACACGAAATCGGGTTTCCGATGTGGACGGCTGCTTGAACGGATGTTGAATGTTGCGGAGACTTTTTCCACTTGCGTAAAACCAGCGCGCACGATAACCAAAAATGCTGCAGAACCATAAGGGTTGATCCCAACCGTCTCCTGCGAGTCAGATCTCTGTCGATTTAAGTGTGGGGCGCTATGGACCCATTTCTGCCAGGGCTATACGGAGACAAAGACACCGCAAAGGTTTCGGCAGCCGATGAGCGACTCATTTCTCCTTGCCCTCCCAGTCCTTTAACTCATTCGCGGTAAAATTAATCCTGCATCGAACGAAACTGCGGCTGAACCCAGTTCTTTTCTACAGTGGAGTAAAGTTGGAATTGATTCTCAGTTCCTCATTAATAAGTGAAACAGACTCTACAGTTTTGTCTCCAGACCCTCTGAGAGTCCATCCTTGATGAAGAGGGGGGCATTTCTGTTAACTAGCGGCGAACTCTTACAAGCACGCCTACCACTCTACCGAGGGACCCTACATGCAATCTTCAATAGGCGAAGCTGTCGGCCGGCACCGTATAAGGTAACCAGTTTACACGGAATCCAATCGCAGGAAGATCAACGCCCTTCTGTTCTATTTTCGGAAATGCATGGGACAACGGCGGAGGCCGTAAGCGAGGAAACCTTGGGTACTGATGAGCTCTTGTAACTAAAGAGATGCAGTTCATCTCGGAAACACGGTAACATATCTCCCGAGACAGACTCTCTCTTATCACCACGGCAAGACGAAGATGGGCTGTCGGCAGCAGCTAAACGTAGAAACAGAACATGGCTCTCCCCAGCAGGCGGTTACATTTGGTTCTCACAAAAGAACACATGGCAAGTCTGGCTGATCAGAGAGCTAGTAACTGTCAGCATCCTGTAAAAAACAAATAGTGAAGTGCATTTTCTTATAATAGGTATTTGCAAAGGCGAGTAATGCAACTGATGCTTGCATAATATGCGTGCTGACCAGATAAATCCCTACTGTTATCATTAGTGTTACTTATGCTCTTCCCACAGCTGCATCAAACCAGTCTTCGGACGGAAGACTAAGGCTACAGCAAAAATTTCGCTTAAGATACATCATCTTTGCATTGGACTTTAACTTCGTTCCTACTTACAATTATTACCATCTATCATGATTTACATTTAGCGTTCGGAGGGCTTTACACCGAGCAATTACCTGATGTGAATATTCTGGTTTTGTTTTTTATCGAAATGGTCACCAAATCTAAGGCACCGAAATTAGTACCAGCGATTTGTTAATATATTCGTTTAAAAAAACCCCTTTCACACACAAAATAATCTTCACATGTTTACCAACACTGAATAAATTGTGTCACGAGTTTGAATACTATCACTGCAGCCTACTGTTTGTCTGGAAAACTAATGTGACCCACCATGCATGTGAGTCCGACTCTATTAATCAGCATCGTTCGCTGAGTGCTTTGAAACGGAGAACCCTTAGGCTCCAATTGATCCTAGTGTAGTAATGGCGTGACCTCGTCTAACATGCAGTTATCATACCCGTGAGAGCTTTGAACAACTCGCGCAGAGAAGGAGTTCAGTAGTGTTATGTACTGTACGGCGTACTTGAACAACACTTTATTCAGTACCACTAAACCCCGGATTCCTTTTGAATCGATCTCCCATGAATCACATACATTCAGACGTCCAATTATTTTACAGTGTGTTAAATATTTGAAAACCATTCCATTCCATGGTGGCGGTTTAGTACAGCAACTTTATTATAAGTTGATGGTAAAAACAGGCCTAGGTTGCACATTTGTAATTTATTTATTACTTATTTCGGAGGACAAAGCTATAAATGGTCATATTCCACGCTATCGAGATGTCTATCTTTTCGTTGCCCAAATAACGCTTATTTATTCTTCATTTCCAGTATATTCTGCTGTGGTGTTCCATTCGATGTGACATATGCTGTTGGAATTAATTTTAACGTGCCGTATGCCACTGGCATTAATTTTTACACGAGTTCCTAAGATTTTATGCTTTATCTCTTCTCCGAATTTTTGCTACCATATCACCTTGGTCGTATGTACTTTGTCCTCCCTGCGTACTTTCAGATTATCTGATGAAGCCCCATCCGATCGAAACGCGTAATAAATAAATTACGGGTCTGCAACCTACGACTGTTTCTACAATCAACTTAAATATTTGACTATAAGCATGTAAACCAACCTAAAGTTTATTACAAGTCGGTAACTGCTCTCAGGGTAAGATACTGCGTTAATATAGTCTGCGTAATTTGCGTTCTATTTTAAGCAAAATTTAGTTTTTCAAGCATCTCAATACTCATGACATTATATACCTTGATATAATTTTGGAGACACATTCAGTAGTATATGTGGATATTGTCTGCAAACTGTGTTGCTAATAGAGTCCGTAAACAAAGAAGTAATAAATTAAAACGTCATGCTTTGCGCTGAAACCTTTCTGCACGAACTGCGAACTGTAGCAAGCGGTATGTATGAAATTATGTGTTCAGTTTGTTATAAGTCACTAAGTGCCCTAGTTCTGAAATAATGGGTGGGTAAAGACCGGATATTTTCGTGTCGTCAGTCACGTTGGCAGCAGACAAACACGCAGAACTGTGTTACGGCCTTAACATAATATTACGCCTGTTAATGAGTAGATTATGGCAGCATTTTAAGTTCTTAAATTCGGTCAATAATTACTCTAAATACTGAAAGTCTAATTTTTGTTGCCCCTTAAGCCGTTAGATAGGCGACGTGCAACTTGTAACGGCTTCCAGGATAGCGGTGCGGGTGATTCCGTAAGCTGCGCCTGTGCACGTGATGGTCTCTCATCATTCTCTGATTCAAGCCTGAGGACAAAGGGGCATGGTGGCGTTTAACTGTATTGCCGTCAGCTAGTACCGTCGTTCAATGGTAAATATTTATTTACAGACACGGCAAACATTCCGAATTACGGGCATCTGTCGATTTGAATGACACTGGGGCCCCATTGTTAAAGTCAGAATGGCTTTGAAACACTTGAAACTAAACTAATAAGACGCGATAGATAACATTCGCTCGGAATTTCTAAGGTTACTAAATAATGTGAAAGCCAAGTGATTAGTGTCTAGAATCCATTAGACTAAAGACTTTCGGAATTACATCGTCCACACAGTCCTCAAGATATTAATTATAATACATGCGGGAGCTGTCATATCGTCACCTTGAGGGCTCCTCCGGTCAAGTTTCTGAGAAGAATAGTACGCAGAAGACTGCAAGACAAAGCTAGATGACTATCAGTTAGAAAAGGTAAAGGCAGCAGAGAGGCAGTTCTGACTGGATAATGCAAGCAATGCTTGAGAGAACCCAAGATATTTTCCTACGATTTTCCGGCCGAAGAAACAGCGTTCGACAGCCCAACCCGGTGCGAGATTTTCGAAATCCTCAAGTAAACAGATATAAGCTACGGTGAAAGAGAGAACTACAACAATGAAAGAGAAGAGCTCGGATTAAAAAAATGCGTACGGCAGGGGTGTAGTCTTTGTTCCCTACTGCTTAAATTGTTCATCGAAGAAGCAACGATGGAAACCAAAGGAACTGTCAGAAGTGGGATTAACATTCAGCATGATTTGTCGACCTGGAAAAAGCGTTCGACAATATAAAATGGTGCAAGCTGTTCGAGATTCTGAAAAAAGTAGGGGTAAGCTATAGGGAGAGACGGGTCATATACAATATGTACAACAACCAAGAGGGAATAATAAGAGTGGACGATCAAGAACAAAGTGCTCGTATTAAGAAGGGTGTAAGACAAGGCTGTAGCCTTTCGTCCCTACTCTTCAATCTGTACATCGAGGAAGCAATGATGGAAATAAAAGAAAGGTTCAGGAGTGGAATTAAAATACAAGATGAAAGGATATCAATGATACGATTCGCTGATGACATTGCTATCCTGAGTGAAAGTGAAGAAGAATTAAATGATCTGATGAACGGAATGAACAGTCTAATGAGTACACAGTATGGTTTGAGAGTAAATCGGAGAAAGACGAAGGTAATGAGAAGTAGTAGAAATGAGAACAGCGAGAAACTTAACATCAGGATGGATGGTCACGAAGTCAATGAAGTTAAAGAATTCTGCTGCCTAGGCAGTAAAATAACCAATGACGGACGGAGCAAGGAGGACATCAAAAGCAGACTCGCTATGGCAAAAAAGGCATTTCTGGCCAAGAAAAGTCTACTAATATCAAATACCGGCCTTAATTTGAGGAAGAAATTTCTGAGGATGTACGTCTGGAGTACAGCATTGTATGGTAGTGAAACATGGACTGTGGGAAAATCGGAACAGAAGAGAATCGAAGCATTTGAGATGTGGTGCTATAGACGAATGTTGAAAATTAGGTGGACTGATAAGGTAAGGAATGAGGAGGTTCTACGCAGAATCGGAGAGGAAAGGAATATGTGGAAAACACTGATAAGGAGAAGGGACAGGATGATAGGTCATCTGCTAACAAGGGAACCTCCCCATCGCACCCCCCTCAGATTTAGTTATAAGTTCGCACAGTGGATAGGCCTTGAAAAACTGAACACAGATCTATCGAGAAAACAGGAAGAAGTTGTGTGGAACTATCAAAAAATAAGCAAAATATACAAATTGAGTCGTCCATGTGCAAGATAGGCAACATCAAGGAAACGTCCATGTGCATGTGCAGTATTAAGGGCACTTTGAGATGAGGAGCGCCGTGGCCCTGTGGCTAGCGTGAGCAGCTGCGGAGCAAGAGGTCTTGTTCAAATCTTCCCTCAACCGAAAATTTTAACTTTTTATTTTCAGTTTAAGTGACAAACTCTTATGTTTTCATGACTTTTTTGGAGTGATTGTTACATCCACAAGAAAACCTAAATCGGGCAAGGTAGAAGAATCTTTTTACCCATTCGCCAAGTGTACTAGTTAGGTAGGTCGACAACATATTCCTGTCATGTGACGCACATGCTGTCACCAGTGTCGTATAGAATATATCAGACGTGTTTTCCTGTGGAGGAATCGGTTGACCTATGACCTTGCGATCAAATGTTTTCGGTTCCCATTGGAGAGGCACGTCCTTTCGTCAACTAATCGCACGGTTTTGCGGTGCTGTCGCAAAACACAGACACTAAACTTATTACAGTGAACAGAGACGTCAATGAACGAACGGACAGATCATAACTTTGCGAAAATAAAGAAAGCAAAATTTTCAGTCGAGGACAGATTCGAACTAAAGGCCTCTCGTTCCGCAGCTGTTCACGCTAACCACGGGTCCACGGCACTCCTCGCCTGACCTTGCCCATAATATTGCCTATCTTATGCATGGACGACCCAGTTTGTATATTTTGGTTATTTTTTCATAGTTCCACACAACTTCTTCCTGTTTTCTCGATTCATCTGTGTTCAGTTTTTCAAGGCCTATCCACTGTGCCAACTTAAAACTAAATCTGAGGGGGTGCGATGGGGATGTTCCCTTGTAAGACATGAGGGAATGACTTCCATGGTACTAGAGGGAGCTGTAGAGGGCAAAAACTGTAGAGGAAGACAGAGATTGGAATACGTGAAGCAAATAATTGAGGACGTATGTTGCAAGTGCTACTCTGAGATGAAGAGGTTAGCACAGGAAAGGAATCCGTGGTGGGCCGCATCAAACCAGTCCGTAGACTGATGAAAAAAAAATAAAAAATAAATAAATGAAAGAATGTCAAGGAATCAATGAAAACTTTCCCATAGTCTGTTCAAATGCGGAAGAATTACAAGACCGATGGAATGAACAATCTTCAGAGAACAGAATAAGGACTGAGACTAAAACAAACTAAATTGGAAGTATGAAGAAGTTGCAGAAATGAGATTAGCGACAAACTTAATACCAAAATTGGTGCCCACGTAATGAATGAAGATAAAAAAATTCTGGAAGCAAAATAAAGCTAGGCAATCGAAGCATAGAGGACGTAAGAGGTAGTGAACACAGGGATAAATGTTAGTCCTCGCCAGAGGAAGTTTCATACATAGGCCTTAATCATAGAATGTGTATTTGGAGCATTGCATTTTATGGAAGCGAATTATGAACAGTTGGATAACCGGTAACGAAGAGAATCGATGAATCTCAGGTGGGGTTTATAGAAGGATGCTTAGAAGTAAGTGGATTGCGAAGGATCTTCGCAAAATCGCCGAGGAGTGGAATATGTGGTAAATACTAACTATAAGAAGGGACAGAATGACAGGATATGTGTTAAGGAGACATGTATGTAAAACGGGTAAAAAAAAAAGTTGAAATTTTTTCGCCATCTCATAGTTCTGTTGCATGTTAGAAATATTGTCTCCAATCTTCATGAGTTCTTGCTACAAGAGACGTAAAAGCCACCTTCTTTCAATCCAATGAGCAGTGTCACGCCACCGTTTCTACACGACTCTGTCCGTGTCTGCGATATTTTATTATTTTATGCTATCAGAGAAGACATTTGTAGAGTACACAAGGCTGCGAGCTCATTTACATTGCGATCAATTAAGATGTATTAAAGAAATGCACACATAGTGGAACACAAAACCCGAACGAAAGCTTCAGTAGCCCATTTTAGAAGAGGTCCCCTAAACACAACGTTTTGCTCATCTATTATTGTTAAAATTTCCTCATATGTTGCTTGGGGGTCAGCGGTTGTAACACTGGAAGGATCATGGCCATCATGAGACTAGGATTTGATAAAGGTTGCTGCACTGAAAACCTGTTGAACAAGACTGATGGTGTGCGTTGTAACTAGTTCTGAAATTTCAGTGATAGGTATTGCCAAAAGGCCACGCCAGAAGGATCAGACTAAAAGGAAAGAGCTACATGAACATCAAAAAGTCGGCCAACATTAAGGTACGCGTTTCTGGAATAAATACTAATAAAATCTTTTTTTGCATTTTCCGCAGCATTCATTTTAGGAACATTTTCTGCCGGACCATTGGAGATAAAAAAGTGAAATTTGCCACAGTCTTTGTACTTACTATAACACAACATCCTGGGTACAAAATTTTCTGTGAAATGAAAATTTCTAGTTATCGTACAAATACATTTAAAAAAAAGTGACGATTCTAAAACTGATATAAAAAACTGCTACACAGGTTTGTTTACCTAATTACTAAAAATAACCTACCAGATTTTGAAAGTGATAGGTATTGTAACCTTTCAGAAAATGTTCCCCACATGACAATATGTGTTTTAAAAGTATCCAGCAACGTCCTCATCAAATTATTTGTCAAAAAATAAAAAAAATATATATTATAGCCAATAACATAATGACAACATATGCAAAAATTGATTCAGTTACTCTTCAAACAGTAAAAGTTACATCAGCTTGTGTGCACCAATGTGTTTTATCATACGTCCCCACTTAAAACATCTGGAAATACGAGGGTAATCCCAAAAGTAAGGTCTCCTATTTTTTTATAAGTACAGAACACTGTTTGTGTGGCAGTTGGTCACACTGTTATGAAGAGTGCTTCATGCGCTGTGTGTAAACATGCGCACTCCGCGCTGAGGCGCTTGAGAATGGAGCTTCCGTTGGGTGTTACCGCCAAGTGCGAATTGCACGCAGTTATTCGGTTTTTGAACGGAAAGGGCACTGCGCCGATTGCAATCCATCGCCAATTGACGGAAGGGTATGGTGAGTCCTGCATGGATGTCAAAAATTTTCGTAAGTGGTGTGATCGGACCGAAATTCACGACGAACAAGGGAGCGGGAGACCTTCAATTTCTGAGGAGACAGTGTTGAAGATTGAGCAAAGCATGCGTTAAGATCGGCGGACCACCCTGGATGATCTCCGCACGTTGGTTCCTGAGGTTTTCCGAAGCACCACTCACAGAATTTTAACGCAAACATTGAATTACCGGAAGGTGCGCGCAAGATGGGTGCCACGCATGCTGACTGAGGACCACATGCGGCAACGAGTTCATGCTTCCCGCGCTTTTCTTCACCGCCTTGCAGCCGAACAGGACAACTTTCTGGACTCAATTGTCACGGGTGACGAAACCTGGGCATACCACTTCACACCTGAGACCAAGCAACAATCACGCCAGTGGCGGCATCCTTCTTCGCAGCATGGCGGCGAGATGGTATGACGTGGGCATACAAAAACTGCCACAGCGTCTACAAAAATGCATCGACAGAAATGGTGATTATGACGAAAAATAGATAAATGTTCAAGCTGTAAAGTGATGTAAACCATTGTAGAAATAGACAGGTCTATGTACTTATAAAAAAATAGGAGACCTTACTTTTGGGATTACCCTCGTAATTAACATGCTGTTAGACAGACTCACGGAGAGGAAAGACTGGAGCTGCGGACATAGATTGGAATACACACGACAAATATTTGACGACAATGATTGTAATTGCTGTGCTAAGATGTCTGTATTTATTTATCTGAGTCCAAAAGACACTAAAACATAGGATAATCTAAAACTACAATAACAGAGAGAGTTTCACACTTTGTGACTGCAATGTTCAGCAGCCAGAACGGCGAGATCATTCAATGCAAACGAGTCTTCTGTGTCACAAGGTTCGCTAGCATTTCTGCAAACGAGCAAGAGTTCAGAGTCATGTCTTGCCCCACTCAAAAAGCTCATCAGCACTCATCCCATTTTTCCAGAATAGCCTTGTCACCAATGCTCTCAATCTGTTCAGGGTCTTCCATGTCCCTTGCTGGAACGAGTGTCTCAAGTTAGGAAGTGCCACGGTGTGTGGCTCGCGTTCGGTTGAAGTCGGAAATCGGTCACGTGACGTCCCTCGCTCGCTACTTTGATGCCATATGGGATTGTTCGTATTTGATTGTCTCCATATTATAACTAGCGTGCTATGAAAGCATACCATTTCAGGGCAACAGCACATAGAAAATTAATCCCAAACATGTTACTCTAGGTACGATTCGTTATAAATAAACGCCAATTAACGACACATTAGCTATTAGTTAAAGCCTTTAGGATATTTTAAGAGGAACAGTAATGCCTAACGTTGTATGCGATCGCTGTGATCGTGTGGTTAGAAACGTACAGGGACAGAGTTGAAGGATGTCGGGTTTGCATCTTCGGACATGCCTTTTTTTTCATGCTCACGTTTGTGGCATACTCTGGGACTTTCCTATCGATGTAACAGAAGTATGTTCTGTAATATTTAATGTTATTTATATATAAAAGCTTGTTCCCTCAGTAATGAGTTTCTTTGATTTCGTGGCTTTAGTCTGACTAAAATGCGAAAAGATGAAATTGCAACCAGCAACTACATTTATATTCTTTCTTGTCAGAAATACTTGATCGTTTTTCCGAACGTGTCGCAGTTTTCGAGGAAGTGGTCAGGCAGTAAATGAAACGAGCAGCAATAACATTTATGTTTTTGCATGTCACAAATATTTAGTTGCTTTCGTAAATTTGGCGGTCAAGGAAAATATCGCATTACACTGGGATAGAGGTAGTCACATGACCGCTTTCAGCCGAGCGCCAACCGCACATCCAGGCTTAGTCAGTTGTCGTACTGGATGGTGATGACCGCTCAACCGCGCGGTCTTCAGCGCCCGTACAAAGTCCCATTTTTTTCACAGTCCAATTTTTTACATTAATCGAGCGATTGTCACAAATGATAGTAATGAGGATGAAATGAGGGGAACAACACGAACACCCAGTTCCCGGGCAGAGAAAATCCCCAACCCGGTCGGGAAGCAAATCTGGGAGTGAGTGATCCAGAGGCAGCAACGCTAGCTACTAGACCACGAGCTGCGGGCTGTCGTATTGGAGATAGCAGTCATATGGTAACACCTCTTTTCTGTTCATAGCCCTCCAGGAGTTTTTTTGTTCCTCGCAGCTCAGTTAGGCGACCTTCTGCTGAAGTTGGAAATGGTGCTGTTGTAAGGAAGACGCTTTCTTTGAACTTCAGTCATGATAAACGTGAATTGTACTAGTGTAACGTGTCTATGTGTGTGTGTGTGTGTGTGTGTGTGTGTGTGTGACAGAGAGAGAGAGAGAGAGAGAGAGAGACCAAATTTTTAATAATTAAATGAAGGAGCCGCTACAAAATTGGGTTCTCGTAGTGCTCACATATTCTGAAAGCGGTACTTGTGTGTTTTGTAATTCGTGAACTGTACCATCACGTGTGACAACATCTGTTCTCGTAACATGTTTTCCGCCGACAACACGCTCTGTATGAATATTTTTGGTTTGTGTAATGTGTCGATACAGTGTAGGACATAGTCTGCGACGTGAATGCCTCTGTTAGGAAATGACCAACGTCCCTTTTACTGCCCTTCGACATATCGTAACAAAATGTCTTCTCACTGAGCTCAAACAGCTCCAGAACTTTGCATCTAATTATTATTTGTTGTTTACAAATCCTCCTACATTTTACCAGTAGTTTGCAGTGTATCTCTAACTGTTTTTCTCCACCCCCCTGTATTTATCCATTACTCTTAAGAAATATTAACGACTGAAGCCCCTGTATCCAAGTATTAGGCGCTCACCGCTTTCCCGTCTTTAATTTTCTTTCATTTGGTGCCCATTTCATTATACACTTTGGTAGCCTTTCTTTTCAATTCATTTTGGCATGCGAATACCATTGCAGTTGCTTCTTCCGAATAAAACAATCAATAACCGCTTTTTAAACATTCAGTCTCAAATGACTTACTCTGTTATTTTATCTTTTCTTGCTATCATTGTCGCATGTTTTCAGAAATCCAGTATTTTTGGATTTAGTTCTCTTTAACCATACTTGGCAGCCTTACGTAATAATGATTTTAACTGTCGTTTTAAATGCCATTTGAGCATCAGATCTTATTCGAGACAATTCCATTGTCATCTTTGCTGACTCTTGTTTCCCATCATATGTAATTTTCACCATTAAGCTTTTAAATTCGTCAGTAGCTGCTGTTGTTTCCATCAGCTATTCTAACAGTAGATCTTAATTTATCCCAACCGTTACCAGTTAGACCTGCATATACTCTTTAATAAATTTTCTTGTCAAATGCTCTGCACCCTCTTTCTCTCGGGCTAAAATCAGTTGCTCTTCAGCAGATTATGGCGAGTAGTTTCTAATATTGTTTACTGGTACCCTTATATTTTTAATTGTTGCCCGTATCTCGTGGTCGTGCGGTAGCGTTCTCGCTTCCCACGCCCGGGTTCCCGGGTTCGATTCCCGGCGGGGTCGGGGATTTTCTCTGCCTCGCGATGGCTGGGTGTTGTGTGCTGTCCTTAGGTTAGTTAGGTTTAAGTAGTTATAAGTTCTGGGGGACTGATGACTATAGATGTTAAGTCCCATAGTGCTCAGAGCCATTTTTTAAATTGTTTTGCTCAAAGTTTCTTCTGTGCACATTTTGTTTCGAGAGGGTGCAGTTGACATCAATCACGTAGTCCTTTTGTAATTTGAAATACAGGTAACAGTTATTTTTCGAAATCGCATGTAAACAGAAATGAAGTAGAATAAATCTAATTAACACTTCTTACGGTGTGTTTTGTATTACGAACAGTGTAACTCAAATCATGAATAAAATTCAACGACTCAGCAAGTATATGTACCGTACCAAAAATGCATTCACATCCGTCTAACTATGTAAACGTTTGCCGCGCGGGATTAGCCGAGCGGTCTCAGGCGCTGCAGTCATGGACTGTGTGGCTGGTCCCGGTGGAGGTTCGAGTCCTCCTTCGGGCATGGGTGTGTGTGTTTGTCCTTAGGATAGTTTAGGTTAAGTAGTGTGTAAGATTAGGGACTGATGACCATAGCAGTTAAGTCCCATAAGATTTCACACACATTTGAACTATGTAAACGTTTCGCAGATGAAGGTGTTGTGTGTCACAAACGGTACTGTTTTCGACTTTTTAGCCATTATCAAACAACACTAAGATAACTTCAACGTTTTCATTTGAAAAATTTATCGAGACTATTGACACATGAAGCTAAATTGTACCTGAATGTTGCTTCATCTACATCTACATGGATACTCTGCAAATCATATTTAAGTGCCTGGCAGAGGGTTCATCGAACCACCTTCACAATTCTCCATTATTCCAGTCTCGTATAGCGCGCGGAAAGAACGAACAACCTATATCTATCCGTGTGTCAACAAAATATTTTCGCATTCGGAGGAGAAAGTTGGTGACTGGAGTTTCGTGAGAAAATTCCGTCGCAACGAAAAACGCCTTTCTTTTAATGATGTCCACCCCAAATCCTGTATCATTTCAGTGACACTCTCTCCCATATTTCGCGATAATTCAGAATGTGCTGCCGGCCGCGGTGGTCTAGTGGTTCTAGGCGCGCAGTCCGGAACCGCGGGACTGCTACGGTCGCAGGTTCGAATCCTGCCTCGGGCATGGATGTGTGTGATGTTTTTAGGTTAGTTAGGTTTAAGTAGTTCTAAGTTGTAGGGGACTGATGACCATAGAAGTTAAGTCCCATAGCGCTCAGAGCCATTTGAACCAACCAGAATGTGCTGCCCTTCTTTGAACTTTTTCGATGTAGTCCGTCAGTCCTATTTCCTAAGGATCCCACACCGCACAGCAGTATTCTAAAAGAGGACGGGTTAGCGTAGTAGCTCTGTTACATTTTCTAACCTAACCTAACCTAGCCTAACCTAAGTGTCCTGCCAATAAAACGCAGTCTTTGGCTAGCCACATCTTCTATGTGTTCATTCCAATTTAAGTTTTCTGTAATTGTAATTCATAGGTGTTTAATCGAATTTACAGCCTTTATATTTGACTGATTTATCGTGTAACCGAAATTTGACGGATTCCTTTTAGCACTCATGTGGATGACCTCACACTGTTCGTTGTTTAGGGTCAAGGAGTTGTCCTGAAATCCCTTATGATCGTATTCAAACGACCACTGTTAAATCCAGTGCCATTTTCTACGAAGATTCGGTAGTTTATGTTACTCTTTTGCTAGAAACAGGAGAAAAGTCGCATTGCACGTGCGGTTTTGTCCGAAAAACTACGCAACAAAACCCTGCGCGTGGTGTGTGTGTGTGTGTGTGTGCGCGCATTGGTGTTGAACAAAAATACAAAATAACCTTGCACGATTACGATCTCATTGTAATTTTACTTTGAAGGCATTAATTGTTCACTTGCATTAAACTATTCCGGACAGGGAAGCAGCAGGCGATAACGCTTAGCAGTAAACACACTTGTCAATAAACGTTAGCGGACAGAGGTGGGGTCGGGTAATTGCGTTTGGCGTTGCGCGAAGCGGCCCGGCTGAGGGATTGACACGCTCCGTTCCGGATCGGCGCGGTTCCCATCGGAATGTGCGCGGAATGCGGGCGGCGCGCATGCGCGAACGCAGCCCATAGCTCTACATTGCGCTCGTCCGCGGCAGTCGGCCGCTATAAACGTCCGGCGCCCATCGCACTGTTTCACGCTCTGGCGCCGTCCAAGCACCGACGCGTATCTGCCAGCGTTCGGGGCTATCGGATAGACGGACCGAGGGTTACGAAGCAGAGCCGGGCGGTCGACGCGCGAACACTGCACTTACCCATAAGCGTAGTTTTTACCTGCTGGTCTTTACAATGCACACGAACGATGATCGGTAACAACACGTACCTTCTGGTTCCGTTAAAGAACACTCTCCCACACAGTGTAACGAAGTTCCAGCCTAAATAAAGGTCTCATTTCGACGAGGAAGAGGTTCTACAAATTTCTTCAGGTGCTATATTCAGCTGAATCCACTCTCCTTGTGCAAGAATCAGGGGTGTAGAACCGGGATGTTGCAACGGCGAAACTAGAGATTTAGAGACCTTTAAGGTAATTAATTTACGGAAATAAAAGGATACGCTGTGTCATTTCTATACAGTTGGAAGAAAGAAACTCTTTCATTGTAGTTCTGATCAATACAAGTCGGTAGAAGTTAGAAATATTCACGTGGAATGCAATTATTGCCATTGTTTGCTGTCTGACGGAACAGTAATTCTATTACAAAAGGTTTAATTTGATATCATATTTATTGCTACAAATAAGAAACATTTTGAACACTAACGTCTTTGTAATAGGCTTTCACGAAGTCTTTTTACTTTCGTGTGCATTTTCTACCATAGCGGATGATAGGTACAAATAAAAATGTGTTAGTACTTCCCTTGCCCTTCGCCGCCCCGCAGCAGTCATTATGCTCACTCCCCTCACACCGCACCCATAGCAGAGGCGCTGTACTGTACTGTACTGTCTGACCGCAACAACTTGGCCCCTGTCTTCGCCCTTTCTTGTTGGTAGCTGTTGGAAGTCATCGACTTGGAACTACAGTCAATCGATACAAACTAACAGTACCTCTCTTGGGCTTTTGCAAATCATACCTGCCCAGATACAAATATCCCTTGTTGTACAGTCATGTGTTATATATCTCATCTTTCTATTGAAGGCGTGTACATTTCTGAATTGTTATTTTCACGAGTAAAATACACAAATAGTAAAAACAGAACCACAATTTCAGATGAACACCTAGAGGACAGCCTGAAAATTGCAACTACTTCGATCGAAACTAATATTTTGATACGTTAGTTTCCAAAATTCAAAGTCAAATGTCACAATAATTCTATGATTTGTAATTACTTACACAGTGAGATTGAGCTGCCCCTATTTGCCTCTTCATGCAACTCACAATGCGTTCAAAAAAATGCACCATATTTTCATATTCTCTTGCTCTCCATGTGCAAAGTATTAGTCCTACGGATAAAAAGAACAGAATCTTTTTGTAAGAAATTTAATGTAGTTACATTTTCTATTTTGATACGTTTTCACTGGAGACCACCGTTTTAGACTTATTAAAAAAATGCGTTTGAAGGTCACTTTCATACGTTTTTTCTTGAATAATTCGAAAGCTATGGTCTCTAGCGAAAGGTATCCCAGTATAAAATTTAACTACAGTAAATTTCCTACCAATAGGCGCTCTTCCATTTTTCTGAAGGGCTAACAGTTTGCATGAAGTTACTGAGAGAATATGAAAACCTTGCACATGGTTTTTGAAGGTATAGTGGTTTGCATAGAACCCAGCGGTAGGGACAAAAAAATGGTTCAAATGGCTCTGAGCATTATGGGACTTAACAGCTGAGGTCATCAGTCCCCTAGAACTTAGAACTACTTAAACCTTACTAACCTAAGGACATCAAACACATCCATGCCCGAGGCAGGATTCGAACCTGCGACCGTAGCGGTCGCTCGGTTCCAGACTGAAGCGCCTAGAACCGCTCGGCCACAAAGGCCGGCGGCGGTAGGGACAGCTGAATCACCCTTTACATAAAATTATTAATGAAATCTCGATCATGAAAAGGTAAATTAATTCCCACGTGGTTGTTTAGAATATAGATGATAAATTATAAATTACCTAAATATGTTAACTGTATACCTCGGGCCGGCCGAAGTGGCCGTGCGGTTAAAGGCGCTGCAGTCTGGAACCGCAAGACCGCTACGGTCGCAGGTTCGAATCCTGCCTCGGGCATGGATGTTTGTGATGTCCTTAGGTTAGTTAGGTTTCAGTAGTTCTAAGTTCTAGGGGACTGATGACCTCGGCAGTTGAGTCCCATAGTGCTCAGAGCCATTTGAACCATTTGTATACCTCGGACCCTCTCCCTGCAACCGAACTAATGGGCCCAGGAGGTAATCTAATAGGTAGAGTACCTCCCACCTGGGAAGATGTTGATTGCTACATTTCACAAACTCTTCCAAACCGTCCCTGATATTTTCTTCGGGATCAAGATCGGGTGAGTGAGAGGGTCATAGCCAAGATGGCCGGCGAGTAAGTGACGCCAGAAACCATTTCCAGAAAGTTAAGTGATTTAGACAGGAATATAATTTAGTTTAACGCCGACAACAAATTAAATACGTACATTAGTGTATCGTTTAGTCTTGCCATTAAAGGTTTGACTTTTCTTTGCGTATTTTTTCAGAAAACACGAAAAGATCGTAACTTCGCGAAGTCGCGCTTAGGCTTAAATTTTGTAAACGTGTTTGTTTCTTGTTTCACGGTAATTTAACTAGTTTCTCGGTAACAAATAAGTAAACTACCGTAAATAGCGTATAACTTCATTGTTGTAATACAGATTTCAGAAAAACAGCGTAACTCTATATCAGAAACTTGCCTATATACATTTGTTTATAGGCCTAATTCTCGTAACGTTTCTGGAGAATCAAAGTTAAAGTATCTTGTTTAATTGTCCTTTTTTTCATTCCATCGAGTGAAATATATAATAAATAGCGTATACCTTCATTTTTTTAATACAGATGTCAGAAAAACAGCGGAATTTTAAATCAGAAACTTGCTTATATACATTTGTGAATAGGCTTAATTCTTGTAACGTCTTTTTTGATTTTCGGTAATTTAATTGATTTATTCTAGCTAAAGTATTATTTTTGCCATGAGTGAGAAGTGCCTGACTTGCCGTAGAATTGTTAGTCCCGGGGTTTGGTGTGATGGATGCAGTAGTTTTTTTCACTGGGGGGACTGCAGTGGCGTGGGTGTTGGGAAAGTGGATCAGGCTCATCAGTGGCTATGTAGGATTTGCAGCAGAGATAGGAAGATAGTGGAACAGGAGGGGAAAATTGCTGCCCTTCAGGCTGAGCTCGATCAGGCTAGGGAAGATCTGGACACGTTAAGGAGGGAGAAGGGCAAAGAGAGGTGGGAAGTGGCAACAGGTAGCAGAAGGAACAGGCCTAGAACTAAGTCTGACAGTTTTGTGGTGAATGTCAAAAATAAGTTTGACCTGCCGGCCGAAGTGGCCGTGCGGTTAAAGGCGCTGCAGTCTGGAACCGCAAGACCGCTACGGTCGCAGGTTCGAATCCTGCCTCGGGCATGGATGTTTGTGATGTCCTTAGGTTCTAGGGGACTAATGACCTCAGCAGTTGAGTCCCATAGTGCTCAGAGCCATTTGAACCATTTTAAGTTTGACCTGTTGCTTCAGTTAGAAACTGATGAGCCTCAAGCAGAGGTAGGTGTAGACAGGACACAACAAACTTTCAATAGGAAATTGAAAAAGAATGTAGGAAAGTCATCGAAAAGGAAGAAAGTTTTGTTGTTAGGCAGTTCTCATGCCAGAGGTGTAGGCCAACTTCTGCAGAAGGAATTAGGACCAGAATACCAGGTCACAAATTTTTTCAAACCAAGTGCTAGTCTGGATCAGGTGACAGAGGATTTAGGTTCACTCTGTAAAGGATTTACCAGGGAAGACACCGTGGTTATTTTGGGAGGGCCAGGGAACAGCATCGACAGAGATCCTCGGTACAGTATAGAGTGTGACCTTGTAAAGATTGCGTCGGCATCGAGACACACCAATGTTGAATTTGTATCTGTCCTGAGACGCCATGACCGGCCTCATTTGAACTCTTCTGTTGGGAGAGTTAATTTGGAGTTGGAACGACTGCTTGGGTTGGGTGCGGGGGCTCATATTGGTGTGGTTCCTGTTGATTATCTCAGTAGGTGGGACTATACCAGGCACGGCCTACATCTCAACAGGAAAGGGAAGGGGAAACTGGCTGGGGTAATAGCAGGAAATTTAAGGGGGGGAGGCACTGCCATG
This sequence comes from Schistocerca serialis cubense, assembly GCF_023864345.2. Taxonomy (NCBI): domain Eukaryota; kingdom Metazoa; phylum Arthropoda; class Insecta; order Orthoptera; family Acrididae; genus Schistocerca; species Schistocerca serialis. The sequence continues at coordinate 79,512,699 of NC_064646.1, read as the reverse complement.
AATGGTAAAATACCAGTGGTTACAGGTGTTGGAGCAGCACCTTTTTTAGGATAGGTAAGACAGAAAGATGTCAAGTTCTACGAGAGGTCAGGATTGAAACAAATCTTCAGTTTAGGAAAGAAATTAAACAGCACAATTCTAGCACATTTGATCACCAATCACAGCTATCAATTATAAATTTTCACCAATCACCAGAAATATTATCTCCACCAAGTTGTATCTCAGTCCTAGGTAATTCCATTGATGAATTAAAGTCACCCAACCCAGTTGACATAATCTGCCTCTCTGAACACCATGTGACCACTGGTATAGGAACTAGGCCTAAGCACAATGAGAAACTCAGACAGGAGAGTACTGCAAATGTTAGAATAAGGAAAGGTTCCCATAAAAGTATAATTAAAAATAATGTAAGTATATTTCATCAAAATATTGGGAGTTTAAAGAATAAAGTAGATGAGCTTCTGGTTTGTTTAGAAGATTTAGAAGCTGAGAATGAAATAGATATACTATGCCTGTCTGAGCATCACATTGTTACTGATATGGATAAGGTAAATGTAAGTGGATATAAGCTCTCTGCACATGTAATGAGAGAAAATATGGAGAAAGGAGGAGTTGCCATATATGTCAAAAGTTATCATTGTGCAAAAAGTATAGAAACAAAATAGTTTTGTGTAGAGAAACATATAGAAGCATGTGCCTGTGAGCTTAAATTAAGTAAAGGCACATTTATAATTGTAACTGTATATAGGTCCCCATCAGGATATTTTCATCTATTTCTGAAAAATTTGGACTCCTTGTTGTGCTATCTGTCAGACAGGGGGAAGCAAATTATTATTTGTGGGAACTTCAATGTAGATTCTCTGAAAGAGGGTAATAGGAAAAATGACCTTGAAGTATTACTCGGTTCTTTCAATTTGACACCCGTTATTGATTTTCCTACTCGGGCGGTAAAGGATAGCAGCTCACTGATAGATAACTTCTTTATAGACCAAGATAAGTTTAACCAGATAAATGCTCAGCCTGTTGAGAATGGTCTTTCTGATCAAGGTGCACAGCTAGTTACAATATATGACATAGCTCCATTCAGCAATACTAAACAGTCCTCCAAAGTAGTACGTTCAGTCAACGATTTAACAATTGCAAATTTCAGGGAAAGCCTACAGCAGTTAGACTGGGATGAGGTGTACCGTGAACCTGATGCCAATTTAAAATATAATTTATTTCATGACATTTTTGTAAATGCATTTGAAAACTGCTTCCCCAAGAAAATAGTTAAATATACTCGTAAGAAACCTTGTAACAAACCATGGCTTACTAAGGGTATAAAAATATCTTGTAACCGGAAAAGGGAAATGTATCTGACAGCAAGAAAGAGTAGTGACCCAGAAACTATCAAAAATTATAAAAACTACTGCGTTATATTAAGAAAAGTTATTAAAAAATCCAGGAGTATGTGTATCATGTCTGAAATCAGCAACTCTGATAATAAAATTAAAACAATTTGGAATATTATTAAAAGAGAAACAGGTCAACCAAGAGCAGAGGAAGACAGTATTACCATCAAATTGAATGAAAACTTTACGAACAAAAAGTCAGAAGTTGAAAATATTTTTAATAATCATTTTCTAAATGTTGTGGATATAGTAGGATCCAGGTGTTCATTAGAAGATGCTAGGCTGTTAATGGAAGAGGCCATACCTATGCAATTTGATACAATTGAAATCTCACCCACTTCTCCCTCTAAAATTAGGAAAATAATAAACTTGCTTAAAAGCAAAAACTCACATGGAATTGATGGCATTTCCAGCAAAATACTAAAAGCTTGTTCTCAACAGATAAGTAAGATTCTCAGCCACCTGTGTAATAGCTCTCTGGAACAGAACATTTTCCCTGATAGACTGAAATATGCTATTGTTATACCTTTGCATAAAAAGGGGGATAGATCTGATGTCAACAATTACCGTCCAATCTCCCTTCTAACAGCTTTATCCAAAATTTTTGAGAAAGTAATGTATTCAAGAGTAGCTTCACATATCTGTAAAAATGAAGTACTAACAAAATGTCAGTTTGGTTTCCAGAAAGGTTTTTCAACAGAAAATGCCATATATGCTTTCACCAGTTAAATTTTGAATGATCTGAATAACCGAACACCACCCATTGGGATTTTTTGTGATCTCTCAAAGGCTTTTGATTGTGTAAATCATGAAATTCTGCTAGACAAGCTCAAGTATTGTGGCATGAGTGGGACAGTGCACAAATGGTTTAATTCGTACCTAACTGGAAGAGTGCAGAAAGTTGAAATAAGTAGTTCTCGTAACATGCAAAGATCAGCACATTCCTCAAACTGGGGAACTATCAAGAATGGGGTTCCACAAGGGTCAGTCTTGGGTCCTTTGTTGGTTTTATTATATATTAATGACTTGCCATTCTATATTCATGAAGAGGCAAAGTTAGTTCTCTTTGCTGATGATACAAGTATAGTAATCACACCTGACAAACAAGAATTAACTGATGAAATTGTCAATACTGTCTTTCAGAAAATTACTAAGTGGTTCCTTGTAAATGGACTCTCACTGAATTTTGATAAGACACAGTACATACAGTTCCGTACAGGGAATGGTATGACGCCATTAATAAATATAGACCTTAATCAGAAGCATATAGCTAAGGTAGAATATTCCAAATTTTTAGGTGTGTCCATTGATGAGAGATTAAATTGGAAGAAACACATTGATGATCTGCTGAAACGTTTGAGTTCAGCTACTTATGCAATAAGGGTCATTGCAAATTTTGGTGATAAACATCTTAGTAAATTAGCTTACTACGCCTATATTCACTCATTGCTTTCATATGGCATCATATTTTGGGGGAATTCATCGCTGAGGAATAAAGTATTTATTGCACAAAAGCGTGTAATCAGAATAATAGCTGGAGTCCACCCAAGATCATCCTGCAGACATTTATTTAAGGATCTAGGGATATTCACAGTAGCTTCTCAGTATATATACTCTCTTATGAAATTTGTTATTAACAACCAAACCCAATTCAAAAGTAATAGCAGTGTGCATAACTACAATACTAGGAGAAAGGATGATCTTCACTATTCAAGATTAAATCTAACTTTGGCACAGAAAGGGGTGAATTATACTGGCACTAAAGTCTTTGGTCACTTACCAAATAGTATCAAAAGTCTGACAGATAACCAACAAGTATTTAAGAAGAAATTGAAAGAATTTCTGAATGACAACTCCTTCTACTCCATAGAGGAATTTTTAGATATAAATTAAGAAAAAAAAGAAAAAATATTTAAAAAATAAAAAAAATAAAAATAAAAAATAAAGAAAAACAAAAAACATAAAAAAATAAAGTTGTTATATTAACTTAAGTTTGTTGTTAAATTAACCTAATTATGTCATGTATTAGAAAATTCGACTCGTTTCACATCATTACGAAATATCGTATTCATGATCCATGGAACTAGTATTAATCTAATCTAATCTAATCTAATCACCTGAGGGGCGATAGTCTGTCCGAGTGTTGGTCAAATTAGGAATGCATTAGGCAGGCGCTGTGAACGCCGCATTTGTCATGTCGGAGAAACGAAGTGCCTATGAAATCCCCACCATGAAGATGTAGAAGAACAACATTTGGTCACTTAGTATGTTAGAATAAACGTCCAGGTTCATCTTCACAGCAAGTTGAGTGAGTCGACCGATGTCATGGTACGAAAGACATGTCCTCCCCCTCCTCCCTCACCCCCCCCCCCCCGCCCCCCGTCCCCTCTCGCATACATTATAGAACGGCCAAAGGCTTAATGCTGGTATCGGTGTACTGGACGACTTCCAGCATTTGAAACGAGGCAAAATCGCAACTCATCTGACCACATTACGCGCTTCACAGCCACCTATTGTCCCGCCTCTTGTTTGTTTGGCCGATTAAAGACGCGCTGCTTTGCCCTTTCGTGAACTACCCGACCGCAAATATACACTGTATTTCCGGCTGGGAATTCTGCGAGATGGACCAGCATTCACTCGCATACTAACAGTTCTTTTTGGGGTTGATACCGGTTCTCGTTGTCAAGACGTCACACGTGTTTCCGGCCCCTGCCGCTTACGAACTCTTTACGACCACTGTTCCTACTCAGTGTGAACGGTATTCCGTTCATCGTAGACACACCTATGCTGATAAATAACAAATCGGGTAACTTCATTCGTGGTGTGGTCATGGACAATTCCAAACACAATAGACGCTTTCTGAGGTTCTGCCTCGTCTCCAAGTCGATCCACTTTACTGTACTGATTCGTTACTTTTGACTGCCACATACACAGCACTTCACTGCCATGACTTTCGTCACCGGTGGAGGGTAACATGACCGTCTGGTACCAGTTGTACAGAGCTAAAAATCGACCAATGCGCTTTTAAAGGGGAGAGACAAAATTTTTGTCAGTTGAGTTTACATTTACAACTACATCTACATGGCTGTTTTGGAGCTCACACTCAAGTGCTCGGCAGAGGGTTCACCGAACCACCTACAGACTATTTCTGTCATTTCATTGTTGAACAGGACGAGGGAAAAATGATCACTTAAATCTTTGCGAGCGAGCTCTAATATCTCTTATTTTATTACGGTGATCATTCCTCCCTGTGTGAGTAAGCGTCAACAAAATATTTTCGCATTCGGATAACAATGTTGGTGACAAATTTTGTGAAAAGATCTCGTCGCAACGAAAAACGCCTTTGTTTTAATGATTGTCACCGCACCTTGCATATCATAGGACACTTTCTCCCCTCTTCCACGATAATACAAAACGAGCTGCCTTCCTTTGAACTTTTTCGATGTCCTCCGACAATCCCAGCTTGTAACGCTCCCATGCCGCAAAGTAATAATCCCGAAGAGAACGCAGAACCGCAGTGTAGCGAGCCTCTTTAGTAGATCTGGTGCATCTTTTAGCTGTTCTGCCAGTATAAAGCAGTCTTTAGATGGGTTTTCCCATGACATTTTCTGTGTGCTCGTTCCAATCGAAATTGTTCATCAGGTATTTAGCAGAAATGACAGCTTCCAGATTTCTGTGATTTATCGTGTAGTCGAAATTAAACGGATTCGTTCTAATGCCACTATGGAGGACCCCCACATTTTTCATTATTTAGAGTCAACTGCCACTTTTCGCTATCTACAAATATATTTTTGCAGTTGGTTTTGGTCTCCTGTTGACTTTGCTTGACAATAAACGACAGCATCGCCTGAAAACAGTGTAAGAGGGCTGCTCAGATTGCTTCCTAAATCGTTTATGTAGATTTGAAACAGTAGAGGGCTATAACTCTTCCTTAGGGCCCGCCAGATGTCATTTCCACTATTTTCGATGACTTTCCGTCAGTTACTACGAACTCTGACCCTTTTGACAGTAACTAACGATTTCAGTCGTACAACTGATACGATACTTACTCCACAGGCTCGCAGTTCGATTAGAAGCCACTTGTTAGGAATTGTGTTAAATATGAAAATGGAAACGATCTGGACTGTGCGGCTGATCCCGGCGGAGGTTCGAATCCTCCCTCGGGCATGGATGTGTGTGTTTGTCCTTAGGATAATTAGGGTTAAGTAGTGTGTAAGCTTAGGGACTGATGATCTTAGCAGTTAAGTCCCATAAGATTTCACACACTTTTGAACATTTTTTTTTTGAAACTATCTTAAGATCCACTGTCGGTGAATAAAGAGCTGTTGTGTTTCACAAGAATAATATTTTCTGAATCCGTGTTGACTATGTGTTATTGTATTGTTTGCTTCGAAGTAATTCATAATGTTCGAACAAAATTCTACTGCAAATCGGCATTAGTGATATGGGTCTGCAATTCAGCGGATTACTCCTATTTCGTTTTTTTTGTGTTCTAGTGTGACATGTGGAACTTTACAGTGCTTTGCTACGTATCTTTCGTCGAACCAGCCGTTGTATGTAATTGTCAAATATGAAGCTATTATATCAACGTATTCTGGAAGGAAGCTGATCTGTCCCGGAAAACTTTCCTTTATTAAGTGATTTAAGTTACTTCGCTGCACCGACAATATCTACTTCTAAGTCACTCATGTTGGTAACTGTTCTTTATTAGAATTCTGGAATATTTACTTCGTTTTCTTTGATGGATGAATTTAGGAAAACCGTGTTTTCTAACTCATAGGTAGCATTACATTCGCTACCGCGCAGCGAAGGTATTGTGTCTTACTTTACATATGACCAGAATCTCTTTCGATTTTCTGTAGGAATTAGAGTTACGTGACGTCTCGTACTGAAGTCCGCGCTAAGTTTCGAGCGTCTGTAAAACATTACCGACTCTGGTGATGTTTCGTTCTTTCAAATTTGGCGTGCTTTCATCGTTGCTTCTGCAACCGTGTTCTGAATTCTTTTGCGTGCCAAGAAGGTCAGTGGTGTCTCATATTAATTTATTTAGTATACGTCTGTCAATTACTAACGGTTCTACTTCTATGAATTTAAGCATTTGGTCTACTCTTACATAGTTTGAAAGATAGGTGGATCGTTTCTTAGAAAGGGATCAGGCAAACTTTTATTTTCTGTTTTCGAGGAACTTAATTAAAATAAAGAGGCGTGGAGTGAACTGGAGTTTGAAACACAATTTCTGTAGCGAATTGTTCTATTATCACACGTTTTCACATTTGAAAAAGCCTGTGTTAAAATGAAACATAAAATCTATGCTCGGTCAGGTTTGAATGGTCAACTGTTCGTAAAAGCGTTATTTTGCGGTATTGCTGTAATGTTTGTATCTCCTTGCCCATCACGTTTTAACTATTTTAATGACTGCTTGTGAAATTCAAGGAATAACTGGCGTAGGATGACTCTACTTCACACAGAATAGTGTATGAAAAGTGAGTATTTATCGTGTGGGAGAATTGTATGCATTGTATCGTTGGTATGGATCACTTTTAGAGAGTTGTTTGGTAAAAAATATACTCTACAAATAAAGAATTTGAGATAAGGATACACTAATTTTTGGAAATTTGTGGTTAGTTCCTATGGGACCAAACTACTGAGGTCATCAGTACCTAGGCTTACACACTACTTAATCTAATTAAATTAACGTACGTTGAGGACAACACACACACACACACACACACACACACACACACACACACACACACACACACACACACACACACACACACACCCATGCCCATCTGATACATTAAGATAGGACGAAAGTGGTCCCGACGTCCGGCAGTGTAGCTGAGATTGATTTGGTACATACTGCTTTGGTTATGTCATGCCCACTAGATACACAAGGGAACCATACAAAGCGACGTGGAATAACAATTTAAGTTATGTGGCTTGGATTGGGGAGGAGTCCAAACTTGGTTCGACGATTTAGGGTTTTCAAATAAATTACTTGAGACCAAGTATCACCCACTGCTGGACATGAAGCTCTTCCACACTTCTCCATATATTACGATCTTGATTTCTTGCTAAGTAGTCAACCAGTATTCCAATAGGTCATTGCCTTCGCCTTCGCTTATCACAAGCAATCCAACAGAAAGCCTCCTTAGGCCAACATGCATCTTCCCGCTGCTCGTTGCAGAACCATCAATTTTTGAACTTTTTCATATTTAAAGTCTATATTTCACTCTAGAAAGTTAGTACTAACTGTATACACCGACGGTAGACTATCTGTTTACTTCTGAATACAGCACTCAGTTTCCAAAATTAACTGCGATCCATTTTAACCATCTTGCTCTTTTCTTCGTTTGCCCATATGCTTGTTACTTGCAATGTTCCTAAGTTTTCAGATTTCAGCGGTTTCCAAACTTTATCATTAATCTTTATCACATCTATCGCCATTATGACATTACGTTATTTTCCACACAGTGTAATTAATTTTTACGTCTGCTGTGGTATTTATTCTGTTTAATTGCTGCATCATTTGGTGAAGTTCATCTGGATTCGAAACCACCATACTTTACTTTACTTTTTTGTGATAGGAAATTAACATATTTCAGCTAGAAGTTGGACTACGTCCAATGCTTATTTGCCCTCCTGCCGTAATTCATCGAAAGTGCATTTACGGAGAAAGGACATGTCATGACATGTTCTGTATCCCGATATTTGCCACAATCACATCTTTCCCAACTTTATGAGGTTTGATTTCGCTAGTGTTACGCCCGTTCTGATGGGTTTACGCTTCTCTATGTGGTGTCACCGCCAGACACCACACTTGCTAGGTGGTAGCCTTTAAATTGGCCGCGGTCCGGTAGTATACGTCGGACCCGCGTGTCGCCACTATCAGTGATTGCAGACCGAGCGCCGCCACACGGCAGGTCTAGAGACACTTCCTAGCACTCGCCCCAGTTGTACAGCCGACTTTGCTAGAGATGGTTCACTGACAAATTACGCTCTCATTTGCCGAGACGATAGCATAGCCTTCAGCTACGTCATTTGCTACGACCTAGCAAGGCGCCATTATCAATTGCTATTTATCTTGTGATGCATGTACCGTCAGACCGATGTTCACCAATTATGGATTAAAGTTAAGTATTCCATCAGCTACGTACTTTATTTGCCAGTCTCAATCCCTTTTAAGTGTTCCAGACCTCACGCCAGCCTGCGTGAGCTTAAACGCGTGCCTTTCGGCTATCTCCTAGTGGCTTGGCTGTCTTGCCAAGTCACAACACTAAGTCTTCCATCTCAAATTCTCGCTGCTCGTCAAGTTCTTTGTTCAAGACTCTGTTGCGGAATGTAAGTCTTCCAGGTCCGTAGAAGGCACAAAATAATGTGTGGCGTTCTTCGAACATAGACTTACGTTTCCCAGTGAGTTCTTGACCGGCTTTTCGGGTGTTGTGGTCCAAAAATCCGACCGTTTTGTATACCTCATATTGCGGCGTGGGTTTCATGCAGACAAAACAACGTCATTTGCATATTGAAACGATTTGAATTAAGATCATTTTGCGTGTATTCTTTCCTCATTCCCGTTTAATAATTTGAAGGTTTCTTTACATGAAAGCAGACAATTGTCGCCTTGTCCAAAATCTTTCTCAATTCCCTTAATGTCACCGAGTGGAAACTGTAGCCTTGTTGTAACTGCCTGCCGGTGTGGCCGAGCGGTTCTAGGCGCTTCAGTCTGGAACGCCGCGCGGGATTAGCCGAGCGGTCTTGGGCGCTGCAGTCATGGACCGTGCGGCTGGTCCCGGAGGAGGTTCGAGTCCTCCCTCGGGCATGTGTGTGTGTTTGTCCTTAGGATAATTTAGGTTAAGTAGTGTGTAAGCTGAGGGAATGATGACCTTAGCAGTTAAGTACCATAAGATTTCACAAACATTTGAACATTTTTTCAGTCTGGAACCGCGCGACCGCTACGGTCGCAGGTTTGAATCCTGTCTCGAGCATGGATGTGTGTGATGTCCTTAGGTTAGTCAGGTTTAAGCAGTTCTAAGTTCTGGAGGACTAATGACCTCAGATGTTAAGTCCCATAGTGCTCAGAGCCATTTGAACCTTGTTGTAACTAATGTACGTAGATTTTGTCCGTTGATCCTCAAGTGCTGTCACCGTAGACTTTACTGTGACGATGTCAAACGCTTTCTCATTGTCTACAAACTCCATTGAAAAGAACAGCTGATATTCGTTACTTACTGTTATGATTCCGTTGGCCGCCGGCCACTGCACTACACCCACTTCTGAAGCCGGCTGTTTCTTTTGGTTAGGTGAAGCTTAAGATTTTTAGCCATGGTTAAATAGTAAAACTCGTATCTACAGAAGATTCGAGGGAAAGCTATGCAATTTGTTACAAAGTTGAATAATTGAATAATCTGTGTGGGGATCACAGAAATGCCCATCAAACTGCAGTGGTAGGGGGTACTAGAAATACGTCGTGTATCACGGAAAGTTTTACTCCTTACATATCGGGAACGGGCGTTCAAACATGAATCAATGTACAGATTATTTCCTGCCAAGCACATCTCCCACAATGATCATGACGATAAAATTAGTGAGCTTCGGCTTATAAGGATGTATACCGACAGTCCTTCTCGCCGCGAAGATGCGTGAATGGAATGGGAAGAGGAATAGGGAGTGGACATACTCCACTGTAGCCAGCTTCACAAACCGACTGACTACAGCGTATCACGCCTCCGATTGCATGAGATCAAAATAGAGGTGGCGGGGAAATCTAAAACAACTGGGCGCAGTCTGTTAATGGCACATCTTTCAATGGCTGCCATCCTCTGGTGACGAGCATTTTTTTTTCCCGGCGCTGGAATCAGACCGGCCGTCTCCGCGTCTCACATTTGCATCCAAGTGTTGATTTGCACCCCGACTGTTCTTGAGATGATGGACACCTGTTTCCTTATGCTTATAGCCCGCCGAAGTGGCCGTGCGGTTCTAGGCGCTGCAGTCTGGAACCGCGAGACCGCTACGGTCGCAGGTTCGAATCCTGCCTCGAGCATGGATGTGTGTGACGTCCTTAGGTTAGTTCGGTTTAACTAGTTCTAAGTTCTAGGGAACTAATGACCTCAGAAGTTGAATCCCATAGTGCTCAGAGCCATTTGAACCATTATGCTTATATGTTTCATCTGTCTGTCCCTCATTCCCCCACTCTGTCACTACACTCTTTCCTTGCCCTTCGGCTCCTCTTTTGTCCTCTGCGTTCTCGCCTTTTCCCAAACTTCTTTCTCCATTCTGTAACCTCTCTTCCTGTTAGTCTTGCGACCCATCCACTCATTCTCTCTCTCTCTCTCTCTCTCTCTCTCTCTCTCTGTGTGTGTGTGTGTGTGTGTGTGTGTGTAAGGCAAATGGCTGGATATTACCATTCCAGAAAATGACACTGCCGATTTCTTTTATCATCTTTCCAAAATCCTATCTCGTGCTAAGTGTACAATGACGACGTCGTCGACGGGACGTTAAATCTTAATCCTGAATAATTCCTCACTCTCATTTTCCCTGACTTTTGTCATTCTCTCTCACAATTTCAGTCTGACACCCCTCCTCCCCCTCTCTCTTCCTGTCACTTTTCGCGATTTCTGTCTCTTCTCTCCTCCTCTCGCACTACTGCTTCTCTCTCTCTCTCTCTCTCTCTCTCTCTCCCGCCCTCTGCACTGTCTCTCTCGCGTCCACTCACACATCCGCACACACAGTGTGAAAGCGGAACAGAGACAGAGGCGCAGGAACATCGGCGCTTCACACTCCGCTCGCAAATTCCGAATGACGCAAGACGCTGACAGGTGTGGGGGGCAGACAGGCGCGGAGTCCAGCGGGTCCCACAGCCAGGTTTTTGACGGCGCGGCGGGCGGCTGGCGGCGCGCGGGCCCGCAGCTCCGCGCCGGCAAGTCGCAATATCACGCTGGCCGAACACAAGTGCGCCATAGCGGCGCTCCCGATGTCCACCCCTAATTAAAAGCCGCACTCGCAAACACCGCCCACCGCCCCCGGCGCGACCCTCCGCCCGCGGCGCGCATAGTTTCATCTAAATGTTTGAACCCCATTGCCCGCTAACTGCATACAGCAATAACCATTCCAATTAGACCTAATGATTCGTGTATGTATTTGCCTTGCTTTTTTAAGTTGCGCTCTGTGCTCGGCCACGGTTTCGCTGCTACTGCTACTACTGCCGTTGCTGTTGTTGTTGTTGCTGGCGGCACTGGAGAACGCGCCAGAGTTCGTCGTCTGTCCCCTCCCCATTCCACCGCCCCCTTTTTTTTAATCCCTTCCCCTTTCCATTCCCTCCCTCCCGCCCCCTCTTTTTTTTTTGTAATCCGGAGTTCGTCTGCAGCAGCTGTAATCGCGCTATCAAATGTAGCATGACGTCATGTTCCACGTCATATCCCACTCTTCATTTTCTGGGACGGTGTAAATATCGCGCGGCCCGCGACGGCCAGTGGTATGCACCAATTACACGGTCCAGCCGGCGCGGCGCTTCTTGGCTTTTGTCCTTGCTGCGGCCGCTGCCCGGCCCGCCCCCTCTGCGACAACATCTAAACCGGCGGCCGGCGCCGCGTTCTCCATTACGCTGGTATTTCTGCATCCGGCCGCTGCCGCCGCCGCTGCCGTCTGCCCATTATGACCAGGCGCCGGATGGGACGAGCCTCGAATGCTTCGCCGCCGCAGATTAAGAGTATTAATCACCGAAATGTCTTCACGGATAACGTTCCCGGTTGCTCTTTCAGTCACATGTCGCTTTTGTCTCGAGCTGTGGACACGTTTTGGTCAGTATTTCGTTGCTGTTTCTGCAGTATTGCTCTTCTATCTAGGCTTTGCAACTAAAGAAGCGCCACGATAAGGTATTCTGGAGAAAGATATTTGAAATCCCCGGCTGATCGGCATGATGTAAATTTTCCCATGTCTGCCGAAATTACACTGCTGGCCATCAAAATTGCTGCACCACGAAGATGACGTGCTACAGACGCGAAATTTAACCGACAGGACGAAGATGGTGTGGTATGATTAGCTTTTCAGAGCATTCTCACAAGGGAGGCGCCGGTGGCGACACCTACAACGTGCTGAAAATGATTCAAATGGCTCTGAGCACTATGGGACTTAACTACTGTGGTTATCAGTCCCCTAGAACTTAGAACTACTTAAACCTAACTAACCTAAGGACATCACACACATCCATGCCCGCGGCAGGATTCGAACCTGCGACCGTAGCAGTCGCGCGGTTCCGGACTGAGCGCCTTAACCGCGAGACCACCGCGGCCGGCTACAACGTGCTGACATGAGGAAAGTTTCCAACCCATTTCTCATACACAAACACCAGTTGACCGGCGTTGCCTGGTGAAACGTTGTTGTGATGCCTCGTGTAAGGAGGAGAAATGAGTACCATCACGTTTCCGGCTTTGATAAAGGTCATATTGTAGCCTATCACGATTGCGGTTTATCGTATCGCGACATTGCTGCTCGCGTTGGTCGAGATCCAATGACTGTTAGCAGAATATGGAATCGGTGGGTTCAGGAGGGTAATAAGGAACGCTGAGCTGGATCCCAACGGACTCGTATCACTAGCAGTCGAGATGACAGGCATCTTATCCGCATGGCTGTAACGGATCGTGCAGCCACGTCTCGACCCCTGAGTCAACAGATGGGGACGTTTGCAAGACAACAATCATCTGCACGAACAGTTCGACGACGTTTGCAGCAGCATGGACTATCAGTTCGGAGACCGTGGCTGCGGTTACCCTCGACGCTGCATCACAGACAGGAGCGCCTGCGGTGGTGTACTCAACGACGAACCTGGGTGCACGAATGGCAAAACGTCATTTTTACGGATCAATCCAGGTTCTGTTTACAGCATCATGATGGTCGCATCCGTGTTTAGCGACATCGCGGTGAACGCACGTTGGAAGCGTGTATTCGTCATCGCCATACTGGCGTATGACCGCAATGGGGTGCCATTCGTTACACGTCTCGGTCACCTCTTGTTCGCATTGACGGCAGTTTCAACAGTGGACGTTACATTTCAGATGTGTTACGACCCGTGGCTCTACCCTTCATTCGATCCCTGCGAAACCCTACATTTCAGCAGGATAATACACGACCGCATGTTGCAGGTCATGTACGGGCCTTTCTGGATACAGAAAATGTTCGACTGCTGCCCTCCAGATCTCTCATCAATTGGAAAGGTCTGGTCAATGGTGGCTCGTCACAATACGCTAGTCACTACTGTTGATGAACTGTGGTATCGCGTTGAAGCTGCATGGGCAACTGTACCTGTACACGCCATCCAAGCTCTGTTTGACTCAATGCCCAGGCGTATCACGGCCAGAGGTGGTTGTTCTGGGTACTGATTTCTCAAGATCTATGCACACAAATTGCGTGAAATGTAATCACATGTCAGTTCTAGTATAATATATTTGTCCAATGAATACCCGTTTATCATCTGCATTTCTTCTTGGTGTAACAATTTTAATGGCTAGTAGTGTACTTCAGGGAAAAACCGAGAAGGTTCTCACATACTTTCAGATTAAATTCCTCCCTCCCCCCTTTCACGTAACTGTGCTATTACTGTGCTACGTCGGCGGGGCATTATTTTTCACCTACCTTTCCGTTTCTGCAATCAACTCTAACGTGAAAGTCGCCCTAATAAACCAAAACTTCGATATTAAATCAATTATTTGTCTTGATACTTTTTTACGTTACACTACACAGTCTAATGTGTTTTTGGTGAAGCCGTCATCAGGATGTCTGTCTCCGCAGCTGGGTGGTTTCTGTATAACCGATGCAGATCGTTTGGTGTGGTGTAGGGTCATTCATCGTTTGATGCCGATTAGCGACCGTCTTTTCGCATAAGCACACTGATAAATGTGACGAATGTCATCACGATGATAACTTATTCCCACGTTATTGTCTTATGGAAGGGATCATTGGCCGTATATTCGTCGACAGTTGCTTTTCTATCCCGAGGGCCTGAGTCCGCTTTTTCTAATGAATTTCTTATTCTTCCTGACGTATTTTTTTTTTCCTCAGACAAAAAAGAATACGATCGTCTGGCTCCTGGGTCATCACTATGTTACTGAAGAGACAACGACGCTGATCCCCGACTCTTTCAACAATATCTGGAGACCACATACTCTATGTGATCAAAAGTATCCGGACACCCTCAGAAACATACCTTTTTCATATTACGTGCATTGTGCTGCCACCTACTGCCAGGTACTCCATATTAGCGACCTCATTAATCATTAGACATCTTGAGAGTGTAGAATGGGGTGCTCCGCGGAGCTCACGAGCTTCTAACGTGGTCGACTGGTTGTCACTTGTGTCATACGTCTGTAAGCGAGATTTCCACACTCCTAAATAGCCATAGGTCCACTGTTTCTGATGTGATAGTGAAGTGGAAACGTGAAGGGACACGTACAGCACAAAAGCGTACAGGTCGACCTCGTCTGTTGACTTACAGAGACCGCCGACAGTTAAAGGGGTTAGTAATGTGTAAAAGGCACATATCTCTCCAAACCATCACACAGGAATTCCAAACTGCATTAGGTTCGAGTGCAAGTACGATGACATTTAGGTGAGAGATGAGAAAACTTGGAGTTCATGATCGAGCGGCTCCTCATAAGCCACAAATCACGCCGGTAAATGCCAAACGACGCCTCCCTCGTTGTAAGGAACTTAATCATTGGACGACTGAACAGTGTAAAAACGATGTGTGGAGTGACGAATCACGGTACACAATGTGACGATCCAATGGCAGTGTGTGGGTATGGCGAATGTCAGGTGAACATCATCTGCCAGAGTGTGTAGTGCCAACAGTAAAATTCGGAGGCGGTGGTGTTATGGTGTGGTCGTGTTTTTCATGGAGGGGGCTTTCACACCTTGTTGTTTTACGTGGCACTATCACAGCACAGGCCTACACTGATGTTTTAAGCACCTACTTGCTTCCCACTGTTGAAGAGCAATTCTGGGATGGCGATTGCATCTTTCAACACGATCGAGCACCTGTTCATAATGCACGGGTTGTGGCGGTGTGACTGCACGACAATAACATCCCTGCAGTAGACTGGCCTGCACGGAGTCCTGACCTGAATCCTATAGAACACCTCTGGAATGTTTTGGAACGCCGACTTCGTGCCAGGCCTCACCAACCGACATCGATACACCTCCTTAGTGCAGCACGCCGTGAAGAATGGGCTGACATTCCCCAGGAAACCTTCCATCACCTGATTGAACGTGTGCCTGCGAAAGTGGAAGCTGCCATCAAGACTAAGGGTGGGATAAAAGCATATTGAATTCCAGCATTACCGATGGACGGCGCCACGAATTTTAAGTCATTTTCAGCCAGGTGTCCAGATACTTTTGATCACATAGTGTATTAGCGCTTTTTGCAAATTTTTCTTGTCTTTAGTCGATAGTGTTTTTGTTAGTTCCCAAGTGGTCTTTGATTCCTTTCTGTTTCAGGTGTCCCCACGTGAAGTCTCGTTTTGTTTTTTTCATTTTTCTTTCTTTCGCACAAATAAAAAAATAAAAATAAAAATAAAAAAATAAAATAAAAATAACAGAAACTGACAATAAGTTGTGGCTTAGTTTCTTGGTTACTCAGAACCTTTCTCTCTCGTTTCGTTACAAATAATTATTTGTTTTCTCAATTTGCACTCATATTACATGATTTTTTTGATTGGGGTCGTCTGAATATTCATGAAAGAACCAATCAATCAGATAAGAAATTTAAAAAATTGTCACTCGCTGAATCAGTGTTCGGTACTACCATATGGCCAATAATTTTTATGTTCCCGACTACGTAGGTATCAACGGCCTTTCTGTGGTAGCTTCTCATGGGGGAAAAAAAAGAAAAAGCCGTCAGAGCGGGTGACTTCCACGTGAAGGACCTGGATTCGATTCAGTGCCCAGAACTGCCAAGGACTTTTGCTTGGTAGGAGGACTGTTAAGGGGTGTACTCAGTTAGGAGCTAGCGGCTCCACGGCGTGGAAGGTCCTCAAAACGGCCGGCAGAGCGGTGTGCTCGCCACATGCCTCTCCCACCCGTATTCGCATGAATCCACAAGGCAGAGGACGACGCGGCGGCCGGTCGGTTTCCCCTAGGCTTTGAAGGCCTAGACGAGGAGCTCGTCATCATCAGGATCACATTGAAGGCCATCGATACACAGATTCCAATGTACAACGTACCACTGACTAGTGCACAACTACGTTTTTACATTGGGGGAACCGGACATATTGCGAATCGATGCCCTTTATCACTGAGGATGGATTAAGACGAGGTGTGTACAATAGAAAACAAAATAGCCGGAAATTATTATAATTAGTTCTATAATTATCTTTACTTTTATAATGATATTATCTTTTGATAGAATCGAAGACTTATCAGAACAGACCGCGCAGACATGACACCATAGGACCGACAGAGCTCTTAATATGTAAGCTCAGTGAGTAAGAAAACTGCCACCAGCAACAATTTTGTAATGAATAATTTATCTTAACGTAACTAATTTCATCAGACGACAGCGAGGAATCCTCGTACGAATTTCACATTTTTATCCCACAACGGAATAGAACATAGTTGTTTTTTAGGGTACCCGAAGCAAGATGTGCACATTCTAATTACTTGAGGAGATGTTTTACTTTATACATCACAACTCAGAGCTGAGACATGCTGGCCTATGAGCTGAACCATGTCAGACATTAATGAAGCAAATCTCTAAGTTGCGATGTCCATTTACACTTTGTTCAGCCTCACGTACTTCAGATTAATGCTTTTGTACTTGTTAGATACTTCTATTATTCTATGATAATATCGTAAACCATAAGAAACATGTTTCTCTCTCTTGCTTACAGGTCTCCCCAATATTTAAGCACCCGACTATTTTGCTTTCTACTATGAAACTCTTATTTTCTTTGGCTGTGTGCATCTGGGACATCGCCGCTACATTTCTGATTCCAGGATGCCTAAAAAATCACCAGAAACGAAGATCTGTCATCAACATATAGGTACAGAGACGAGTAGTAATGATAGAAATCCACGAATGCTATCATCGCGCACTCCGGATATGCGCAGGAACTCTACGAAATTCATCGATGCACTCCAGCATATCCTTACCTGTGCGATTTGTTGATTTTGAGTGCGAGCATATTTTCCGCAAAGAAAATGCAAAAAATGGTTCAAATGGCTCTGAGCACTATGGGACTTAACTTCTGAGGTCATCAATCCGCTAGAACTTAGAACTACTTAAACCTAACTAACCTAAGGACATCACACACATCCATGCCCGATGCACGATTCGAACTTACGACCGTAGCGGTCGCGCGGTTCCAGACTGTAGCGCCTAGAACCGCTCGGACACTCTGGCCGGCAAGAAAATGCAATTACGACAGATAAACAATGGCGTGATGGCTACTGGGGTATTTAACCTTACTAGAACTCGGTGACTTTTATTTTATGGACATTACGGAATGATCTACAGCATGTTTCTGGTCCTGCCGTTTTATCTCCTGATGCTGTAGACTTTACCAGGCGTAGAAACACGCCTTGGAAGACGGCCTAATGTCCATAAAACCAAAGTTACCACCTTTCAGTAACGTTAGACACCCACAGTATTGCATCCTTGATCAATTTTGTTACGTAGGCATTAGGTCGTGGTTCGGGGCACATTTCTGCCCTTGACGTCTCGTCTGATAATGCTGGAGACACCGTCAGCAATAGACGAGACGATAGGCATAGAAACATACACTAGGTCGCTGCCTAACGCCCACAAAATAAAAATCACGAAGGACGCAAACACCGGCCGTGAAAGCGTTCATTGTCACTGGAAATTCTCAGCTGAAGTTCACAGCACAGCTTGTCCACAGGATGCACACGTGCAACTTATCGCCATCTTTCGTACTCTGAAAAAGATCAAATTATTGGTATGAGTGACATGGGGGCGTCATACAGATCGCACATGCAGTTGGCTCTAGTCCAACGACAGCAGTAAGCATGATGAGTAGATGGGCTCAGGACGTAAGTGTGGCAAGAATAGTAGGTACTAGTGATTCTACAAGCACAGCACCACGAAAAAAATTGTAGAATTATTCGATTGGTCCTGTGTATCAGATAGGTAGCAACATCTGAAATTCGGAGAAAGGTTACAAGCAGAATGGCACCACGAACAGCCAAGGACAGATTGCTAGGAGCTGGCTCGAGATTTGCCACGCGTCGTTTACCGCTGGTACCATACCACAAACAACAGAGATTCGTGAGACTCTTAGTCAGCCGTCACAATGAGTGGAATTTTGCTATGTTCAGCGAAAGGTCTCGCTTTGCGGCGGTGAGACGGACGCCACTATGGGCGTAGAAGACCTGTTGAAAGATCGCAGGAGGCAGCGATTATCGAGACTCGTACGTCTACAATTGTTGAAGGGAAGCCGTATGCTCTCCTGTACGCGGCAAAAATGGTAAACGCTGTCATCATGCGATCAATTACCGGGGTATCAAATGACATAGTCTAGCGGGATAATGTAAGACTCACGCACTTGAAAAACGCTGTGAGGAATTTATGGATACTTGACTGTCCTGCCCAGTCCTCTGACTTGTCGCCGATAGTATACGTCGGCACTCTGATGGGAAGACGTATACTCCTATACCAGACACCATACACCAATTTCCAGGAAATGACATTTTTCAATTCGCAACAGTATATAACGGAGAGAGCACCGGAGGCCTAGAGGAAGACCACCAGACAGATGGGACAAAGACATCAAGAAGATCGCTGGTAACACCTGGCAGAGAACTGCCCAAGACCGTCCCACTTGGAGAAGACCTCTGAAAGCCTACCTGAATCCACGACTCGAAGAGGCCACATCATCTAATGATTGAATTGGCTGATGATGATGATGATGATGATATAACGGATTTCGTACCGTTAGTCGGGTTAGAGTCTTATGAGTCCGCTTCAGAACCAGTGCCTTGTTATGGCAGTAACAAGTCAAGTCATCAAGCGCTCATTTTGGCCACCATTTTACAAACAGCTTATTTTGGCGTATCGGTGTAAGTAGTCACAACGAGCGCTTGGTGACGATCTGGCGTGCTACCTTCATAACAAAACACTTGAACCGGTACAGTTCGCTATTTAAATTATTTTTTTGTTTTGAAATAACCCGCCTTCCCAGCACTCGCAGCGATGTGGGAAGGCAAGGCCGCTTGGTCGGTAAGCTCCGCGGAAGCTGTCGGTTGGGTACGGAACGCCGTGGGCTCGAAGATCCTAGCGTGGAGGGCCGGAGTTGTCCCGATGGCGGTCATCGAGTGGTCATTCAAGGGTTGAGAAGTGATTTCTTGGTTGTGCCCTTGGATTCCGACGAAGAATTACGGCAAGTTTGGTGTATGAGGTCAACATAAGAATTCTGAGAAGGTGCACGTTGTTGGCGCATATACCAGACTTGTAAGTGGTGTAAGCTTTCGCTGTTTGGCAGGGGACCGTTGATATCGACACTGTCACCTTTTTAGTTGCTTTAAAGTACATGATTGTTTTGGATCGAAAGTGCATCCACGCCGAATCATTGCTTGTCTCACTAAGAAACCTAAGTCGGCCCCCAGAGTGTTAAACTCTATTATCTACAGTTATAACGAGTAATTTGACACTCTGGTAGCGTATACGAGTGAAGTTTGGAGGTACTGTTAAGTGTTTGTGGTAATGGAAAGATTGACTGTGGAGCTTTTCAGTCGGATGCTTATGAATCGTGTTAATTGCAAAATAAATTGTTCAAATGGATCTGAGCACTATGGGATTTAACTTATAAGGTCATCAGTCCCCTAGAACTTATAACTACTTAAACCTAACTAACCTAAGGACATCACACACATCCATGCCGAGGCAGGATTCGAACCTGTGACCGTAGCGGTCGCGCGGTTCCAGACTGTAGCGCTTAGAACCGCTCGGCCACCCCGGCCAGCTGTTAATTGCGGTTCACTTCTTATGGTATTTTAGGTTCTTCTTGTTGTGGCGAAATCACCGATAGTATTTACCTAATTTAGCTTGCGACGTCATTCTGTGGTTTGGTGTGGCCCTCCCAAGAGTTTAAAGCCTCAAATATTTTTTTAATGCCTTTGCTGATGTTATGAATATTTTATTGCATTTAGAGATCACAGGTGATATCTAGGAAAATTTTGGTTTTCCCACATGACGTTAGAATCCTTTATTTAACCTTGCACTATGCAATTTGTATTTTTTTCCTTTGCTTAGAAAGGAATCATGAGTTTTAACCGTTGTAAATTGCTTGTGAGAGCTGTTCTTTGATCTGTTATTATTTAAGAGACTGTTGGTTAAATAATGCTTCAGAAACTTTCGTTAAGCAACTATAATGAGGATCTTGCTGGTCGTGATAACGACTATTCACTTACTATTTTAAAATCAAGTTAATAAAGCTGCAAAATTTTACAGGTAAAAAAAACTTTTATTAGAGAAATGGTGCCTGCCCGTACTCCCCACAACTTCCAAGTGTTCAAGGTATTGGCTTTCGAGCGTTGTCTGAGGGCCATGTCAATACTGATTCTAGTGACTCATGGGAGTTCAATCCAGTTATCCGTCATAAATCGACCGCATTTGATCAAAATATTTGTGAATAAAATAGTGTATTTCAAATAGACCGTTTGCTCCAGTTTTACAATGTAGAATTTCGTTAACATTAACTGGCACAGCAAGCGTTACAGGCATGGCTATACAATCCAAAAGAGGACATTAGGAGGTCGTTAGCTTCCGTGCCACAGCAAAAGCAAGATTGTATTCGTGTCCGTCGATGTCACTCCTCCTACAGGTGATTATGGGTATTAGCTGAGAATTAATTAATACCAGTAATCCGACGAACATGTCTACAAAGTTCGGTAAATACCGGTGAGGTGCGTCAGGGTGTAAAACTTTCCATTTCCGCCTGTGTAAGTCACATTTGCGGTGCGGTACGCCGTGCTTGCTGTGGGGCTGCAGTCCAGGGCTGCAGGCAACACCGACTCAAAGGAAGGCCTCGGCGCTTGTTGGTGACGTCACGTCAGCTAGGCACGGCGAACGCCACGTCTGTTGTAGGCAGAAGCGCCTGGACGAGCTGATCACTGTAAATCTCTTCTTTTTGGACAGAATGTTTGGTATTGTTTTGGATTCTGCAGTTTTATATAGATGAAAGATTTTCTTACTATCGTAAAGCTACAAATGAAGATCATAGTTCTGTATTACTGAATCCTGTCTAAACAAACGTATATCAATATGAGAAGATGCTTCGCCCCATTGCAAGCTTCGGAAATTTTACATTCAAGTAACTATATTTACTTGATCCATTTCGTTATCGAAACTTACCCCAACCGCCTTACAATTAACTCGTTTCTTTTATTTATTTTTTTATTTTCGTTTGACATCGTCACTGGAAATGTGAACTAATTTACACGTGTAAATGTGCAACTGTCGCCACTCATTAGATTGCAGGCGTTTTCAACGAAAGGAATTCTAAACAGGAAACAAAATAGCTTCATACATCGAAAATACTGCTGAGCTTAAACTTTTTTAAACATGCACATTAGAAAAGATAAATATTCCCCTCTTGCAACTGAAAGGAGAAGCTTTATACGATAAAAAATTTTTATTTGATAAAACAAGTATCTCCCTTTTGCCTCTTCTTCTGTCCCCCACCCCCTCCCCCAACGTGTACAATCGCAAGATATTTCATTAACATTCAGTGCTCCTCACCCCATACTCAACCAAGATACCTAAAGAAGAGCACCAATATGTTCAGTTTCTTGTAAAAGCAACCCAGTACAAACGTAACTTCCTCAGATTTACAAATAAGGTAAAGAAGCACGAATTCTGTTGCTGCTGGACCATGAAGTTGTTTTTCTGTGTCAATCCTTAAAACAGGTGAAATTTAAGTTCAGGAGTACACTATTTGTTAAGAAGTGTAATGAACTGCACAATTAATTGATTGCAGAAATTTCTCAGAACAATGTGTGTTGGTCAACTACTGCCAATAGTTTCGCAATGTCCTATGTCAGAGAGGGAGACACCACCATTATGAGTATGCCTGCAACAGACGTGGCGTTCGCCGTGCCTAGCTGACGTGACGTCACCAACAAGCGCCGAGGCCTTCCTTTGAGTCGGTGTTACTCACGGGCCGCACCCGCGCCCCCTGGCGGCCCGGAGAGCCGGAGAGTCGGATCAGTAAGTGTCGGACGGCCGGCGACTCGACGGCTCGGCGCGAGCCAACAGTGGCAGCCGGCAGCGGCCGTCCCCCGCTGACTCAGCGCCGCGCGGCGCCCGAAATAATTCGGCCGCAGGTCGGCCCTCCGCCAGACCTTGGCACGCGGCTCTGAATCACACGAGGGCGCCGCGCAGTCCTTCGCCAGCGAGCGCCCTTCGCCCTTGAATGGCCCTCGGTGAACGCTCCTTCCAGCGTACGGCACACCGCTTTCGATGGCGACCGTAGCGCCAGTCACAGGTGCAGGCTGCTTCTGGTTTTATCTAAGTTTCCTGTGCTCTCCGACCGACCTCCAGCGTCTCTGTAGATGAGAACCATCAACCTGTAGAATCTTCTTTTTCATGTTGCAAACACGGTCTCATCCAGAGCTACAGCAGATTGCGATGCCCTTTGAACTCATATTCTCCGCGGCCACTGTACGGTATTACCATGCATAATGCACTCTGTTATAATAGCGTTCATGTCGGGAGTTTGGTAGTCAGCAGAAGGGTTTAATCTCAGAAGAGTGTTTCTGGAGTCACTTTGTAGCAATTTAGGTTTTTATATTGGTAACGACATGTAGCGCTCTATATGAAAATCACTGACTGTGCTGTGTGCAGTCTGAGGCTGGTCGGCATTGTTGCAATATTCGCCATTGTAGTGTTGGGCAGTTGGATGTTAACAGCGCGTAGCGTTGCGCAGTTACAGGTGAGCCGCCAGCAGTGGTGGATGTGGGGAGAGAGCTGGCGGACTTTTGAGAGCAGATGATCTGGAAGTGTGTCCATCAGAGACAGTAAATTTGTAAGAATGGATGTCATGAACTGCTACATATATTATGACTTTTGAACACTATTAAGGTAAATACATTGTTTCTTCTCTATCAAAATCTTTCATTTGCTAACTATGCCTATCAGTAATTAGTGCCATCAGTAGTTCGAGTAACGAAGATTTTTGTAAGGTAAGTGATTTGTGAAAGGTATAGTTTAGTGTTAGTCAGGGCCTTTCTTTTGTAGGGATTTTTGAAAGCCAGTTTGCGTTGCGCTAAAAATATTGTGTGTCACTTTAGTGTTGATCAGAATAAGTAAAGAGAGTAATGTCTGGGTACGTTCAGTTTTCCTCACCTGTTTGAAAAGCAATTAATGTAAGAGGTTTATCAGCACAGTCAGTGATTTTCATATAGAGCGCTACATGTCGTTACCAATATAAAAACCTAAACAGCCTACTTACAGCAATTCTAGACGTGTGGGGTGCCGCATTTTTCTGCTGGAATGCCAAAGAGCGGCGGAATGCACAATGGACATGAATGAATGCAGGAGATCACCTGTCAGAGTCGTACATAGACGTATCAGGAGTCTCTTATCACTCCGAATGCACACAGCCCGCACCATTACATAGCCTCCACCAGCTTGAACAGTCCCCTGTTGACATGCAGGATCCATGGATTCATGAGGTTGTCTCCATACACGTACACGTCCACCCGCTCGGTACAATTTGAAACGAGACTCATCCTACCGCAAAACATGTTTCCAGTCAACAGTTCAATGTCGGCGTTGACGGGCGCAGGCGAGGCGTAACACTGTGTAGAGTGGTAATCAAGGGTACACGAGTGGGCCTTCAGCTCCGGAAGCCCATATCGATCATGTTTCGTTGAATGGTTCACACGCTGACGCTTGTTGATGGGGTGCCGGCCGAAGTGGCCGTGCGGTTCTGGGCGCTGCAGTCCGGAACCGCGAGACCGCTAGGTCGCAGGTTCGAATCCTGCCTCGGGCATGGATGTGTGTGATGTCCTTAGGTTAGTTAGGTTTAACTAGTTCTAAGCTCTAGGGGACTAATGACCTAAGCAATTGAGTCCCATAGTGCTCAGAGCCATCGCTTGTTGATGGCCCAGCACTGAAATCTGCAGCAATTTGCGGAAGGGTTGCACTTCTGTCACGTTGAACGAGTCTCTTCAGTCATCGTTGGTCCCGTTCTTGCAGGATCTTTTTCCATCCGCAGCGAAGTCGGAGATTTCACGTTTTACCGGATACCTGTTATTCACGCTACACCAAGTGATCGTACGGGAAAATCCGCACTTCATGGCTACCTCGGAGGTGCTGTGTCCCATCGCTCGTGCGCCAACTGTAACACCACGTTCAGACTCACTTAAATCTTCATAATCTGCCATTGTAGCAGCAGTAACCGATCAAACAACTGTGCCAGACACTTGTTGTCTTATACAGGCGTTGGAGACAGCAGCGCCGTATTCTGCTTGTGTGCATATTTCTGTAGTTGTATACACATACCTATACCAGTTTCTTTGGCGCTTCAGTGTATTACGAAGCAAAATTATTTCGTTGTAATAACTATCTCATACTTGAAACAACTTTAAAATATATGTAGTAAGAGCAAACGCATTATATTTGCATACAAATGACACTTATGTTGCAAAGCTGCTCAGTGTCAGAGCTGGTTCCTTTGTTTCTGCATAGCCTGTTCAAAAGATTTTGTCCAAGGTCGTTTAAATGAAAAATCGCTGGAACATTATGTTGCTTTTAATTATTTGCTTCTTTCATTTGCTTGTTCTTGAAACATAGCTTACCAGCACGTATTTGACACTTTTCAGATATGCACTGTGCAGCTTGCTTGAGCCATACAAACAACATAATCGATCAGAGAACAACGTGCCTAAACTTAATAGATGCTAAACCCACTCCAATCTGACGCGCCTGGCGCCATAAATACATTATCCAGCTTCCAGTACTTTCTACAATAGGGTGTAGTCCAAATTAGTATTAACATGACTGCCTTAATTGAAATTCTTTTTCAGATTTAATTTATATATTGTATTCTGAAAATAAGTATTTACGTGAAGCTGTACAGACCTAATGGTTAATAACAATGTTTGCAAATTTTGACTACATGAAAATTTGTAGCTTCCTGTTATTTCATACAATCGATTTCATCATCGACAGTAAATTAGAAAAATTATAAATAAAGACAGAAATTTTGTTTGCATGATAACTGAAGCACAACAATATTCTGTATAATGTAAATTTGTTTTTATATCCTTTACGTTGACAACTGTGATTACTAATTTTCTTCGTCAAAAATAGCTCTGAACACTATGGGACTTAACTTCTGAGGTTATCAGTCCCCTAGAACTTAGAACTATTTAAATCTAACTAACCTAAGTACATCACACACATCCATGCCCGAGGCAGGATTCGAACCTGCGACCGTAGCGGTCGCGCTGCTCCAGACTGTAGCGCCTAGAACCGCTCGGCCACCCCGGCCGGCTTAAGTTTCTCATTGAGTTCTTCACCGGCCGGCCGGCTCATCGTAAAAGATCGATATTATGAAGTGGATCATAATAATAAAATTTATCAACAGAAAAATAGTTTTTTGGCGATCAAATGTGATTAGAAATAACTAGAGATGAGGAATACATAATTTATGAAGAAAATTAACCCAAGTATGGTCAAAAATTTATACGGAATGGAACATGTCGGTTAACACGTGAAAGTACCGAGGAGACTAGATTCATTAAACGCGAAGCTTCTGCTGATACCGCTGTCATTGCCCCTGCTCCATTCGCGAGTGACGCGCGGGCAGGGCGACTGTCGATAGCGAGGACGTACCTAGCGAGTGGGAGGGGATCGCAGCTGCCCCCATCCGCCCCAACAACAGCTACAACAACAACTAATCTGTGTACCTCGAACGCACAACCTCCCCAGCAAAACAGAGACACATAACAATTCCGTGTTAGCTTGAAAAAAACAAATAAATAAAAATTCGATGAATGTTTACTAACACAAGTATACCGAGAGTTATTTTGGAAAAAATCTCAAACTATTTCGTCATCTAACCGAAAGTAACATTCGTTGCTGCTTCCACCTATCTCCTTCTCCTGATTCCGAGAATGGGTACGTTGTTTGTCTATTCCACAGGATTTTTTTTAGAATACACTGCCACCTGACTGTATATTACTGATTTTTTTCCCTGTATAGTCTAGATTTCGGCTTTCACGCCATTATCGACTACGGTGTTCTTAGCCCATTAACTTCATTTTGTTGCCTACCGTGTGTTGAAACGTGTATTTGTCATCGTGTACGCTTGCCGGGGTGGCCGTGCGGTTCTAGGCGCTGTAGTCTGGTACCGCGCGACTGCTATGGTCGCAGGTTCGAATCCTGCCTCGGGCATGGATGTGTGTGATGTCCTTAGGTTAGTTAGGTTTAAGTAGTTCTAAATTCTAGGGGACTGATGACCTCAGAAGTTAAGTCCCATAGTGCTCAGAGCCATTTGAACCATTTTTTTCGTCGTGCACAGTACGCAGCAAAATGATGTTAATAGCATAAGAACAATGTACTGGATAATGGCGTGAAAGCCAAAATCTAGATTGCACAGGAGGAAAATTACATTAATATAAAGTCAAATGGCGGTGCATCCTTTTAAAAGATGCTGTATGATTGTGGTTCGGCAGCACTAAAAACTTTTTATTTTACAGGACTTTATTTTACAGGTATGCCACTGGCGTTTGTAGAGATTAGAGGAGATGAGACGTACTACGCTTCTGTAGATCTTCTGCATCTCCTACATTGAACCTAAGTTTTTAAGGTGCGCCGCACGCCCTGTGCGAATTAAGTTGTCTGTTAGCATTCCCTGCAGTGATTGGGAGGGGAGCGCGTTCACTCGGCCTTGTCGTCGACCCGATCATTGGGGAATGCTGCCAGTAGTGTACAAGGGGCAAGGGGGTGGGGGGTGGGGGGGGGGCAGCACACGGCACCTACGGTTGCTGCTGGCTATGCTACATCCATCGAACGGCGACATTTACCATTCCGGCACCAGGATAAGTCGCAAGAGCTTGTACGCTTGTTGGCTGGCGCCGATGGTACAGCCTAAACCACTCAAATTGGCCCACTTATCACGCTGATATGAGACGGCTAAAATTTGCAGCTACTTCTTAACTACTCATGTTCCGCGTGCGCATTGGGCACTTTCCTTCTTCCGTGACCTTTGCCCTCTGTCAGCGGACGTGTCGTCTCACGATCACAGTATGAGGGTATTAGCAAGCCTAACGAATCATGGAATACTTAACCCATTTGCGAAAAATTATGAACCACAATAATGAAGAAAAGACCTGAGATTTTTAAGTTTTTGGACAGCAACAAAGATTTCTTCTCCAAAATTCGAAAAGGAACAACGGTCTTTGTCACGTTATTTGTACGGTGAGTGTGCATATCAATCTATATCACATGATATAATGTAGTGGTGTATAAAGTGTAAAGTTGGTTGCCTGTATTCAGTGTGTCCTCCTCCGGCAGCGTCGATGACGTGTGTTTACAGTATTTTCATACGAATACTATTGTTTCGAATTCAACCCCTTGCTCTCTTTCCTTGATTCCTGCAAACGTTTCACTGCCACTTGTTCTGTCTGCTGTCATCTTCTGATGTAACGTAATAACCGATGACAAGGAGAAAACGACGATGTTCCAGTTCGATACGGTAGTACTGCAATGAAATCAATATTTTTGTTATATCCTGCACAAGGCCTTTAATTATTATGGAATTTTTGCGCTATTTTTCCGACATGTTTTAACATGCTTCTGCTATTGTCAGTGCGTTCTTTTACTGCTTTGTGTTTTACATACACTAATGATCAAAAACATCCGGACACCAATTTGTAATGCGGAAATCGCCACTAGGTGACACGAGAGGTGGGCCCGTCAGCATAACAGGAAGAGTACTGTGATGACAGCAGAGAATCAGTGACAGCAGAATGTGTGGGTCAAGTGAGCTCAGTGACTTCGAATGTGGAGTAGTCACTAGCAGTCAGCTGAGTTACACAGCCATCAGGACATTTCAGCGCTTCTACAGCTGCACACATCGACTGTTGGTGACGTGACTGTGAAGTCGAAACGCGAACAACCGCGGCTAAACTGAGACTTGGCAGGCCTCAAGTACTGACTGATGGGGACCGTCGATCATTGCGGAGAATTGTCATAAAGATCGCATGGACTCAACGAAAGGAGTAACTCGTGAGTTGGAAAGTGCTACAGCAGATTGTGCGTAGAGTTAATGAGTTACAAAGGTGTAGCAGTACTAGGCGACGCTTGAAGTAGTGCAAGGAGCGAGTCCACTGGACAGTGGATGACCGGAGAAGAGTGATGAACCACGCTATATCATGTGGAAATCCGACGAAACGGTTCTGTTTCACGAATGGCTGGAGGACATTATTGTCATCACACGTGGTGCCTCAGCCGTGCTCACTCCCGACTATGCGTTTTCGTGAACTTCGCTCTCTATCTGTGTTTGGCTGGCTCAAATGGCTCTGAGCACTATGGGACTCAACTGCTGAGGTCATTAGTCCCCTAGAGCTTAGAACTAGTTAAACCTAACTAACCTAAGGACATCACACACATCCATGCCCGAGGCAGGATTCGAACCTGCGACCGTAGCGGGCTCGCGGTTCCAGACTGCAGCGCCAGAACCGCGCGGCCACTTCGGCCGGCTCTGTGTTTGGTTTCCCGCCCTTGTTGCGGTTACGTCGTGCTTCTTCTTCTTCCTTCTACGTGTGGCAGCACTGATGTGTATCGATATTTGGGCCGTGTACCATCTTTGGTTTGGTGCATATAGTTTCCGGCCAGGGGGGTCTGCAGGCAGTCGGTCGGTTGTCGCGGACGAGAGAAGTTATCTCCGCGCTGTGCAGTCGGCTGGGTCCGCTGGCAGTCCTTGCGCAGTGTCGGAGCGTGGGTGGAGCTGTCCCATCGCTACGAGCTTCGTGGTTCACCGACCCAGGACGTCAAAGTTGAGTAGTGGTTTCAACTACCCAAGCCACGTCCATTCATGTTGCGGTGGTTCGTTTCGGTTGTTTGCTCTTGGAGAGGTTTTCCTGTGAGCAACACAGAGTGTTTCTACTGCTGAAATGTAGCCGCCATGCAGTGCAATTAACTATTTTCGTTGACTACAATTCGAGTGCGCCTGTGGAATTTTCTGCCTTGTGGCCTTTAGTGTTCTAGTTACCTGCCCTGGGCACTGACGTAAATTCAGGCAGTGTTCTTTTGGGTGAAGTTAACTATATTAGCGTGTTTCAAATTCAAGTGTACCAGCGGAATTTTCTGCTTTGTGGTCGTTAATGTTCTGGTTACCTGCACTGGCCAATAACGTAATTGCCGGCCTGGGTGGCCGTGCGGTTCTAGGCGCTACAGTCTGGAACCGCAGAACCGCTACGGTCGCAGGTTCGAATCCTGCCTCGGGCATGGATGTGTGCCATGTCCTTAGGTTAGTTAGGTTTAAGTAGTTCTAAGTTCTAGGGGACTGATGACCTCAGAAGTTAAGCCCCATAGTGCTCAGAGCCAGCCAATAACGTAATTTCAGGCAGCGTGCTTTCCTCACCTGTTGTCGCTGTCCAACATGGTGTGTAGTTTTGGCAGCTAATACATACTCCATTGTGCATTATCACGTTTGTAACCTTTTCTGTTTGAGTTCTCATGAACTCATTGATGGGAAGCAAGTCGTTGTGTCGGTCGGTCCGTGGCTGTCCCCTGGTTGGGTTCCGACGGATCAAGTGTAGTTGGGCTCACCACCTGTCTCGCCTAAATGAACGAGGGCAGACCGACCTCCCTGGAGGCTTCTGGGTGCCGTTGTCTTTATTGTCTTTCCCACCGGTGTTTAATTAACTGTTTTCAGCTACTTAAAATTGAAGGCTTATGGTTATTACTTTTTCTTAAAAAATTTCAAAAATTAATTGTGGGCTTTCAGTCTTCCAACCTTATTCTTAAATATATCTTTCAAGCTTAAATATTGCGGCCTTCTGCCTTTAAAAGATTATTGTATTATATTTTAAAATTTTGAAAGTTAATTGTGGCGTTCAGCGATTGGTATTGCACCTTGCATATGTTTGTTTTATCTACTTTGCTTTGAGGCTTTCCACCTAGCTGTGTTAGATGTTTTTTAAAATTATTTTATTGCTATTTTAATTGGATTTTTATCTTGATTTTTAAGATTTCTTGTTGAGGCCTTCAGCCGTGAAAGAGTTGCATTCGCTTAAAGGTTCGGCTAAGTGCCGCTTTGGCTGTAAATGTGTAAATTACAATAAATTACAATTAGAAGGTGAAATTGACCCCAACCTTATTTGGCCCTTTCCGCAATCCTAATTACCTTTTCTGCCCAAGCGGGTTTAGCGGGCGTCTCAGTGCCGACACTGAAGTATAGGGGAAGCCGTGTTAGGGCATGGCGGTGTTTCTCGCAGCCAGTGTGTCGTCTCCTTACCGAACTAAACAAAACGCTGTGTGTATAAGGATGTGAACAGATTTTACAGTACTGTGTGCCGTGTACAGTAGAGGAGCGTGAATATACCTGCACCACCGTGCACCCTGTCATGAGGAAGCATCTATGTTGTGAGGCAGTGGTTTGTCGACAATAATATTCCTGGAATCGACTGGTGCGCCAAGGGTCCTTACCTGAAACCAATGGAACACCTTTGAGATGAGTTAGAACGCCGACACCAACGTGCAGCATCACTACCCCCTCCGGTTTCGTCTCTTGGGGACGAGTATCTGCCCTCTCTCCACTGACCTTCAGATACCTCACTGAAACTGTCCCCAGCAGAACTCAAGTCGTTATAAATCTGAGGAGCGGATAAAGTCCATATTAACGTCCACTAACAGGTGCCTGTATGCTTCTGATCAGCTTATGTCACGTCTTTCAGTGACTTTTAAAATTTATTTTTAGTAGACGATTACTTTGAAAAATTGGTGATTCTTCTTTCAAACTCTTAATTAATTCATGTTGTCCAGTGTCAATAGGGCTTATAAAATTTAATTAATTTTGGAGAATGACTTTAAATGTTTCCGTTTTACTGATTTTTAACTGAAAAGTCAACTATTCCACTTTCTGGATACGAGATGTCCCAGCAGGAATGCTCTATATCCAGGCATTGACAGGACCGATCATTTCAAGCAAAGAGCTTCATATGGCCGCCCTATTCCGGATGGTTTTCGAGATAGAATAACTTAATGTTCATCGTCATATGTTTTCCGTACTATTCAATATATTGTCAGGTTTGCGCGTGTTGACATCTACAACAGCTAGTAGTTTTACAAAGTACCAATTGAAAAATACTTCCAGAATGAGATTTTCACTCTACAGCGGAGTGTGCGCTGATATGAAACTTCCTGGCAGATTAAAACTGTGTGCCGGACCTCTCCTGCAGGAGAGCTTCTGTAAAGTTTGGAAGGTAGGAGTCGGGGTACTGGCAGAAGTGAAGCTGTGAGGACGGGGCGTAAGTCGTGCTTGGGTAGCTCTGATGGTAAGCACTTGCCCGCGGAAGGCAAAGGTCCCGAGTTCGAGTCTCGGTCCGGCACACAGTTTTAATCTGCCAGGAAGTGAAAAATACTTACTTGTAACACAATCACACAGTCACAATAAATGCTCGAAAACCTCACCGTCAACTTCAGTGAATTTTTGTGCACTGTGGGGAGAACATGCTGTGTTGCTTGTCTCGGTGCCTCTGTACGTTCACTAATTAAGCCAGCAGTTCAGCTCGGGTATTCGTTTGCGCGCCTCACAGTTATCAAATTCCAGAAACAAAACTCTTTTGCCGTAAGCTCTCACGTTCCTGGTGGCCAGTTAATTGTATTAAAACGACCAAAGTAGCTATTAGAATAAGCGCGGTTGATGTGTTCCGTCACACTTTGATGAAATGTGGAGGGGCTCCATTAAGCTGGATATTGCTCACGCCGTTCAGCAGACGAATTTTACAAAAATTGCAAGTAATTTTGTCTCATCATATGCTCTTCTGAAATTATACCTATCAAGATGTCACAGAGCCTGCTGCACCAAAATCTGATCGAAAAGCGAACTACGAAGTCCAGTTTAGAATGTGGATTTTCCTGCGTCCGTCGATGATTATTACTTGTGTTGCTGATTGTGTTCTGTGTGATCGTGGCTTCATGAGTGAATAGTATTAGTGGAAGCAAATGACGATTATCCTTTGTGCGTGACAAAATTCAGGTCGTCTGGCACTTCCGCCAATGTGAAGGTTGTGGACACGCTGTATGAGAAATTGGTACAAATTTTTAGAATGAACGTAACATTCTAAAGACACTTGTTACGGGACATTGATACGTGCAGAAAGTCCCTGGTAGTACGACTACGCTGGACCATATCAACAATAGGCTGCTGTTAGTGCACAAGTTGCTGAACTAGAGGTTCAAAAGAAAAACGGGAACTTAGAACCATACCTGATTCACGCATTATGCTCAAAGGTCGTACAAACACTCAGCGATCAGGAAATCGATGTGTGGGAAAACGCCAATGGTATTCTTTGACAGGAGCAGGAGCATTACTATTGCTGAAGCTGTAAACATACGTCACATCTGCCTATTCTTAATTAGTGTAGATGCGGTGGCCTTTTAGTCAGCACATGCACCGATACAGACAATAGATGATTGTCTCTGATACCCTGTAAATCACTCGCACTATTTCGCTCAAAACACACCGTGGACAAAAATGGTTCAAATGGCTCTGAGCACTATGGGACATAACAGCTGAGGTCATCAGTCCCCTAGAACTTAGAACTACTTAAACCTAACTAACCTAAGGACATCACACACATCCATGCACGAAGCAGGATTCGAACCTGCGACCGTAGTGGTCGCGCGGTTTCAGACTGAAGCGCCTAGAACCGTTGGGCCACACCGGCCGGCCACCGTGGACAACTGTGCGTTCAACGCATTTAATAGCAAAAAGACATCTTCCGCACTGAGGTTGAAAGCAACGGGGTAGGATGGACTAGAATAAAACCTTAGAGATGTGTGTCGGGTAAGACACGTCAGTGCGTGCCTTCAGCCCAAAAGTAAATGTATGTTGAATGTGTTCTGTCTCGGAAAGCAATCGGAGTAAAGCATATGTCCGTACAAAGTCGTTTGCTTAAAATAGGTGTTCTTGTCATATCGCTCAATATTGACCGTTTCTCCTGGGACACGCCGTATAGCTCAGTGACAAATTTTAGTTTCTCATGGATTTCTTTGACGTATGATTTCAAACTTACAAAATTTTTTCTCCGATCTGCAAGCAAAATATAGGCCCTGTTGTATCCAGTTTACATCGTTTACCAATACAGTATATGTTTCCAAAACCCACGCTCATTATTTTTCAATACGCAGAAATGTAGGAAATATGTATATGGGACTGGACATCACTCCATGTGGTTTCCCCTGACTAGTCTGACGTGGGCAACACGTAATGTACGCAAAGCATCGAAATCCGTAGCGGAAACAATCTCACGGAAACATGAGACTGGCTTTTTTCTCCCGAATAATAGCGCCTTTGTTCCAGCGACCCTCACATTTGACGTTAAGACGTTTTCCAAACATTTTGCAGTGAGTATACAAACCCATCACTCACGGTGCAGCTTTCTTCAGGCGTTTCGCAATCTGGCAGTGGAAACGGAATGTCTGGAGCTATGCATACTTTATGGCTATTAGAATTAAGTTTATTATTTGCAAGTTCCGGTCGGTGACGTCGTCGACGGAGGCGGCTCATACTCGCATCCGAGTTCTCATTTTTCTTCTGTATTTCCTTTATTGCATCGCTGTTCAAGTGTGGAGATGCCTTTGATGGCTTAGCAGACCAATCTTGGCATGAAACATGCGGCCACATAGATTACACGTTATAGAGGGTGTGAGCCTGGCGAAGTTTTCATCTCTGACGTTCTTCGTTTTCATGTTTGCAACGATCCTGCTCAAAATGTAAATCAGCAGCTGAAGTAGTTGCGCGTAAGCGATTACGATCCTCTGCTGTGGTGTATCAATTATTGGAGTCAGTGTTTAGATTCTTTAGCTGCTCCTTGCACTGATTCTTATAGCGCTTCAAGCCTTTTTTCCATCCGCTGGACACGCCCAATCCATCGAAACTGGTGACCTATGATGGTCTTTTCTTACCCAAGAATAGTTGTTTGATACGAAGTCATCCCACTTGATTTTCATAACGCACCTAAGTTTCTATTGGTTGAATCGTTCTAGTGTCATAAGATCATGGCGGTATAGCGTCCAGGTTTCGCAACCATAGGGCAGGGTAGCGACAGCAACTGCTCGATACACCGTCAGTCCGGGACACATAGTCAGATCTTTAGTCAGGAAGACCTGATGCAGGAGACATCCAGAAGTAACAAGTGCAGCACGAAACCTGTTCTCCACGTCCTTTTTCGATGAGTAATTAGTTGATCATGTACTAACCAGACAGAGGAAGTGGAAACGGTCTACTTGTTCCAAAGGTGTTTTGAAAATAGAGATACTGAGATCTGGAAAGCTTGTTCCAGGAGCTATATGTGTGAGTACATTTGCTTTTTGGATGTTTATGGTCCAGTCAAACAGAAGTTTCGAAGAAATTTACAGACAGTTGCAGTTCTGCGGGTATATAAGCTGGAGAGGAATTGTTATCCGCATACTGCAGTTAAGTTGTCTAGATGAGATTCGAGAACCTTTTAGAATGGAGTCTGGACTCATTAATTAGTCCTCCGACAAATCTGTGTTTAAGTCCTGCATTTGCATTGTTTATAGGCGATGTCTCTTACAGAACACTGCTAGGTATAAGGAAAATAGCATTGGCGAGGAAACATACCCTTGTTTGAGTTCATTAGTAATAGCGAATTTGTTACATGTTTCGTTATGGTGTAACACTTGCCCAGACATCAAGGAAAGCTTGAATCAGTCCGAACGAAGTGTCCAGCAAGGCCGAAACCTTTTGAAGACCTTCCACATAGCATATCCAGCCACCGTTTCAAAGGCAATTTATAGGCCATAGAACACAAACACTAGAGGCTTACGTCGTTTCCTGCACTTCTCCTGAAGATGTTGTCACAGAAAATCGTATTAGTAGTTCTTCTGGAGTGGCGAACTCCGCAGTGAAACTCATGAAGTACATTCTCGGAAGGAGTATGGACGCGATTTCGCAGAATTCTAGCAAAACTTTCTGTCCAATGCATTTGCCGCTGTCACATTCTGTCAGTGTGTGTGTGTGGAGGAAACTCTATCCTAAGACTTAGTGCTCCGATAAAGAAAACCATAGCTCGCAAACGTCTATTTCAAGCACAGCTTCATCAGTACTTAGAACCATATCAGCTGTTGACCCGCTTGAATGGGCAGCGGTAGCTGGTGCTTCGTTCCGATCTATTGCTCAGATAGTGGATGGAGCGTGGGCGCAACATGATGACGTTGAAATTTACCATCGTGTTCACCTCAGTCCTACTCTCTATTTCTCGACTCTCTACAGCGCGACTCTTCATGTCAACGTAGGTGGCGGTTTCTGGATCTACAGTGATATCTACATACATAAACTGCAAGCCAACATACGGTGCATGACGGGAAGGTACCCAGTACCACTATTAGTGAATCTCTTTCCTACTCCCCTCGAAAATGGAGGGAGGGAAAACGACTGCCTATATGCTTCTGTACGAGCGCTGATTTGTCTTGCCTTCTATGTCCTCACAGAAGATGTACGTTGGTGATAGCAGAATCGTTCTGCAGTCTGTCGAAGATTCCGGGTCTCTGAACTTTTCGAATAGTGTTCCGCGTAAAGAACGTGTTTTTTCCTCCGGGGATTCCCATTTGACTGCTGAGAGAATATAGCGTTAGTAAATCTAGCAGCCTGCGTCTGAATAGCTTCGATATTTTCGTTTAATCCTACTTGGTGGGGATTCCAAGCACTCGAGAAATACTCAAGAATGGATCGCACAAGTGTTCTGTACGTGGTCTTCTCTATAGATGAGCTACATCTTCCCAGAATTCTTCCAATATATCGAAGTCCACGATTCGCTTTCCCTAGAACCCTCCTTATGTGCTCGTTCCACTTCACGTCGCTTCGCACCGTGACGCCTCGATGTTTAAGCTGCGTGGCTGTGTCAAGCAGCACACCGCTGGTATTGTAGTCATATTCTGTAAGAGCTGAGACCATTATCATTTATCCTGATTTCCTGTTCTGTCCGCGAGCGAGTGGTGCATGGAAAGAATAGCCGTCGGTAATTCTCCGTGTGAGATCGAATTTATCCGATTTCCGTCGCGGTCACTTCACTAGGTGTATTGAGGAGGACGTAACATGCTCCGCCGCTGTTCTTGGAACGTGTGTCCTTGAAATGTTAACACAGATGCTGTCGCTGATGATGTATGAGCCTTCCCTGCTTCGTTAGCCTCTGATGTTTGCCTCCGTACCTTCTCTCGAGATTACAGAGCAACCCACGACGAAACCCTCCCGTCTTCTTTGTATTTTTTCTATCTCGTATATTAATCACACCTGACTAGGGTCACAGACTAGTGAGTGATACTAAATAACATGTCGAGCGAGTGTTTTGTAAGCCACCTCTTTCTTAGATAAGCTAAATTCGCTTGGGATCCTTCAAGTGTACCTCAGCCTGCCTTGTGTTTCACTTACAACTAGTTTTATGCGGTCTTTCCTCGTACTTGATGTCGCTTCAGGTATTTTACCGTTGTTGCACTTTCCACTGATTTGATATACAGGACATAAAATCCCGTCTGAGGACTGCGATCATTTTTATGTTAATAATGGCAACCAATGCTGTGCAATCGCAATAAAGTCATGAGATGTCCAATTGACTCTTTTATTAGAACATGTTACGCGTTTCGGGATTCACTCATCTTCAGACACCACAAACTTCAACTCCTTCCTAACGAACCAGGCGTGCAGCCTTGACAACTCAAAGAAAGTATCCAATAACATATGACTATAACTGCGACACAAGCATTCATACGTTATTGGACATTTTCTTTGAGTTGTCAAGGCTGCACGCCTGGTTGGTTAGGAAGGAGTTGAAGTTTGTGATGTTTGAAGATGGGTCTATCCCGAAACGTGTAACATGTTCTAATAAAAGAGTCAGTTGAACATCTCATGATTGTATTGCGATTGTATAGCACTGGTTGCCAATTATTTTCCACTGATTTATCGCTAATAGTGCAGTTATACAGTAAAAAGTGTTGAGTTCTGTCTGCTAGAAACTTCTAAATTCAGTTTCTTTGAACAGTCACTCAGATTAACTCGTCAAAGGTCATCGATTTTAATCCAGCTCACTGGCGGAAAATCTGATATGAGACATCGCGTCGCCACGTCTACTCTCATTCCGGCTAAGTACTGAAGAAAATATCTGCCAGCATCAACAATCCTTATCGGCAGCCACCATGTCTAGCTCTACAGCAAACATTTTCTCTGCCGCGGTATTTCTAGCACTATAGTTGTTTCTTATTAGCACTAACAGGATTTACAAATGGAAGTATTGAAATTAACCTCTTCTAAAGAGAAGCACTCTCCCGCATATTACACATATTACTGCCGTATGAAAAACAACTCCGCATACAATGTACAGTGCAGTTGTTCCAAGTTCCAGAACTATCCACTAGTTCCTCATAGTGGAAGCACTTGTCATCCACAGAGGGAGGCACGTAAGGGGAGGAGAGTAGTTACCAACTTGACCACTATGACTACATCTAGCCTCTTTAAAGTGATAACAAGTCATTCTTTTTGAAAAAGCTACTGATGGCATTCCTAGTCATTTTTTGGTCATTTTTACACATTTTTATTTTTCGATACTTCTCATAATAAAAATACAAAAATAATACAACTTTGCACTTGATTGCGAAATGTATTTGTATTTTTTAATGTTTCTTTAGATACGGCGTACGGGTTGTGTGTTAACAGTGGACATCCTTGCACCCGCATACCCGCGCACTGACGTCATATACATGATACGGCATTAACTTGGTGATTCCTCTGCCCGCAGAAACCCGGACGCCCTTACAGAAATCAGTGGGACAATAGTTGGACTCTGAGGAGTGGATATAACCAGTCGCAACAGACACTACTAAAGCAAGTCGCCCGGGTTGGCCAAGCGGTTACAAGGCGCTACAGTCTGGAAGAGCGCGACCGCTACGGTCGCAGGTTCGAATCCTGCCTCGGGCATGGATGAGTGTGATGCCCTTAGGTTAGTTAGGTTTAAGTAGTTCTAAGTTCTAGGGGACTGATGACCTTAGAAGTTAAGTCCCATAGTGCTCAGAGACATTTGAACCATTGAACTACTAAAGCAAAAAAATGGTTGCTTTAGTAGTTCAATGGTTCAAATGGCTCTGAGCACTATGGGACTTAACTTCTGAGGTCATCAGTCCCCTAGAACTTAGAACTACTTAAACCTAACTAACCTAAGGGCATCACACTCATCCATGCCCGAGGCAGGATTCGAACCTGCGACCGTAGCGGTCGCTCGGTTGCAGACTGTAGCGCCTAGCACCGCTACTAAAGTATTTTGTACGCTTTGCTAAGCATATTTAAGGGCAAAATTATATGATTTAAAACATCATTCCAGTTCTAAAAACACTTTTCAGCATCTGCTCCACTCAGTACCAAATGTCACACTATAATAACGTGTAAAAGACTTAATGAAACCATGGGTAGCAAAACGGCTGAAGCTAGTTCGGCACTGTACATTGCAACACATACCGCAGTAATGAGCACTGTCTCAATTATGAAATAACAAATTTTCTTTGAGTGACCGTAAAATAGTCAGTCTTCTTTGTTATAGGACAAAATACCCAGCACTTCAATGATTCTATTAGTGAGATAGATAGGCCAAGGGAAATTCAGTTTTGTCACAGATGAATCGACTGACATTTCAGTATCCCAATTATTAGTAGTAGCGGTGAGATATTACAGCACACAAATGAACTAAATAACGTTCACGTTTTTAGGTAATGTTGAGCTAGAAAAAATGTAATGCTGCATCCTTCCTTTTAGGAATAAAACAGTTTTTGCTGAATTGGAAACTTGATTCTAAAAAAAGCGTAGGGGCTCAGAACAGATAATGCCAGCGTAACGTGTGATGTTAACAACTGGGTATATGTTCAGACAGAAAAACAGTTTGAAAACAGTTCTACTATTCTCATGTGTTCACTACCGCTTGCACTTTCTTATGCTACAGAGGAAACTCTGTCCAGAAACAATGAATTCCTTATTCGCGAAACGCATAAACCGTTCTTCTGAGCTCTACAATTAATTATGAAGGGGATAAACGTGATCCATGAAACATCCCAGAAATTTGCAATAATCGCTGGATTTCCACTGAACCCGCTGTTAATAGAATTTTAGAACAGTGTGCAAAACTAGTACTACATTTTGAATTAACGAATCACAATTAACGTTGCTTTGCTTTCTGTAGAAGTTTTATACAAAATGTACGAGTACAAGGATCCACCCAATAAGGTGTATCTACAGTACAACCAGAATACTCTAATTAAACTTCAAAAAACCACTAAACTTTTTGAATCCAAGTTGTTAGATAGTTTGGCCTATTTAGTTCAGTCCTTAAGCGACAGAGTAATAAATTCCACAGCCAAAATTGACCCCCTCAAGAACAGCATTGGTAATTATATTGATCTTTACGCATAACTCAGCAGCATTAGTGGCAGAACAACTGAGAGAAAATTTGGAATACATTTCACATAAATTTTCTCAGCATGTTATAGTCTTAGGTGGAGATTTCAATTTACCAGATATAGACTGGGACACTCAGATGTTTAGGACGGGTGGTAGGGACAGAGCATCGAGTGACATTATACTGAGTGCACTATCCGAAAATTACCTCGAGCAATTAAACAGAGAACCGACTCGTGGAGATAACATCTTGGACCTACTGATAACAAACAGACCCGAACTTTTCGACTCTGTATGTACAGAACAGGGAATCAGTGATCATAAGGCCGTTGCAGCATCCCTGAATATGGAAGTTAATAGGAATATAAAAAAAAGGAGGAAGGTTTATCTGTTTAGCAAGAGTAATAGAAGGCAGAGTTCAGACCACCTAACAGATCAAAACGAAAATTTCTGTTCCGACACTGACAATGTTGAGTGTTTATGGAAAAAGTTCAAGGCAATCATAAAATGCGTTTTAGACAGGTACGTGCCGAGTAAAACTGTGAGGGACGGGAAAAACCCACCGTGGTACAACAACAAAGTTAGGAAACTACTGCGAAAGCAAAGAGAGCTCCACTCCAAGTTTAAACGCAGCCAAAACCTCTCAGACAAACAGAAGCTAAACGATGTCAAAGTTAGCGTAAGGAGGGCTATGCGTGAAGCGTTCATTGAATTCGAAAGTGAAATTCTATGTACCGACTTGACAGAAAATCCTAGGAAGTTCTGGTCTTACGTTAAATCAGTAAGTGGCTCGAAACAGCATATCCAGACACTACGGGATGATGATGGCATTGAAACAGAGGATGACACGCGTAAAGCTGAAATACTAAACACCTTTTTCCAAAGCTGTTTCACAGAGGAAGACCGCACTGCAGTTCCTTCTCTAAATCCTCGCACAAACGAAAAAATGGCTGACATCTAAATAAGTGTCCAAGGAATAGAAAAGCAACTGGAATCACTCAATAGAGGAAAGTCCACTGGACCTGACGGGATACCAATTCGATTCTACACAGAGTACGCGAAAGAACTTGCCCCCCTTCTAACAGCCGTGTACCGCAAGTCTCTAGAGGAACGGAGGGTTCCAAATGATTGGAAAAGAGCACAGATAGTCCCAGTCTTCAAGAAGGGTCGTCGAGCAGATGCGCGAAACTATAGACCTATATCTCTGACGTCGATCTGTTGTAGAATTTTAGAACATGTTTTTTGCTCGCGTATCATGTCATTTCTGGAAACCCAGAATCTACTATGTAGGAATCAACATGGATTCCGGAAACAGCGATCGTGTGAGACCCAACTCGCCTTATTTGTTCATGAGACCCAGAAAATATTAGATACAGGCTCCCAGGTAGATGCTATTTTTCTTGACTTCCGGAAGGCGTTCGATACAGTTCCGCACTGTCGCCTGATAAACAAAGTAAGAGCCTACGGAATATCAGACCAGCTGTGTGGCTGGGTTGAAGAGTTTTTAGCAAACAGAACACAGCATGTTGTTATCAATGGAGAGACGTCTACAGACGTTAAAGTAACCTCTGGCGTGCCACAGGGGAGTGTTATGGGACCATTGCTTTTCACAATATATATAAATGACTTAGTAGATAGGGTCGGAAGTTCCATGCGGCTTTTCGCGGATGATGCTGTAGTATACAGAGAAGTTGCAGCATTAGAAAATTGTAGCGAAATGCAGGAAGATCTGCAGCGGATAGGCACTTGGTGCAGGGAGTGGCAACTGACCCTTAACATAGACAAATGTAATGTATTGCGAATACATAGAAAGAAGGATCCTTTATTGTATGATTATATGATAGCGGAACAAACACTGGTAGCAGTTACTTCTGTAAAATATCTGGGAGTATGCGTGCGGAACGATTTGAAGTGGAATGATCATATAAAATTAATTGTTGGTAAGGCGGGTACCAGGTTGAGATTCATTGGGAGAGTCCTTAGAAAATGTAGTCCATCAACAAAGGAGGTGGCTTACAAAACACTCGTTCGACCTATACTTGAGTATTGCTCATCAGTGTGGGATCCGTACCAGATCGGTCTGACGGAGGAGATAGAGAAGATCCAAAGAAGAGCGGCGCGTTTCGTCACAGGGTTATTTGGTAACCGTGATAGCGTTACGGAGATGTTTAATAAACTCAAGTGGCAGACTCTGCAAGAGAGGCGCTCTGCATCGCGCTGTAGCTTGCTCGCCAGGTTTCGAGAGGGTGCGTTTCTGGATGAGGTATCGAATATATTGCTTCCCCCTACTTATACCTCCCGAGGAGATAACGAATGTAAAATTAGAGAGATTAGAGCGCGCACGGAGGCTTTCAGACAGTCGTTCTTCCCGCGAACCATACGCGACTGGAACAGGAAAGGGAGGTAATGACAGTGGCACGTAAAGTGCCCTCCGCCACACACCGTTGGGTAGCTTGCGGAGTATCAATGTAGATGTAGATGTAGATAACTCGGCCACGCAGTCGATAATGAACAACTCTCCACCCTGTCCGATGATGCGAAGAAAACTTTACGGGACAGATGAGAGAATTTCACAAAAGACCTAGTCCAGCAGCTTCGAAATAGACTTCCTGAAAATTTTGAAGTACTCAACCAAATGTCGTAGCCAAGTGTGAAAGAAACGTTCAAAACAGCAGAACAACCTGTACTGGTTTGGTGTTAACTTTGTTTTGAGAAAAATGCCAACAAAATTGAAAGCCAGTGGCGAAACATTAGTTACATAAAACTGATTAATAAAACAGGCACACCTAAACCTTGGCAACATGTTTGTCAGTAAAGTGAGGCGAAAGTCTTTTTACTGCATCAGATAATTTTTAGGCAGGTAAACTTGGTGAAAAACAAACTCAGAAATAGACTTGAAACGAATACACTCTCCGCAGTTCTGATTGTTAGGTAAGAATTGAGGCTTCACCATGAGTGACTAAGAAGAAATACTGGAGCTTGTTGATACAAATGCGGCATACAGGAGGGAGACCAGGGACATCTGCACCCTCAGCAAAGAAAGTGAGGCAAAGGAGGGTAAAGATTATGATTTTAGATTTGCTAAGCGAGTGTTTTTTCATGTTTGTAATTATAATTTCGACATTTTTGGCCTTTTTTGTGCGACTGTTTTACTATTTTCACTGAATGATAGTTTTCAACCCTGGAGAAGAGGCGCTGTGCATATTTCGATACCAAACTGTTTGTGACTGATATCTTAACCTCTTTGAGTATATCGATTAGTGATGGCACATGCTTTGCTCTCCATTCCTTACAATTCCATAATCACTCAACACGCGGCAACAGTTAGTAATACAATGGACTCGCATTCTGGAGAAGGAGGGATTGAATCCTTTATCAGCTATTCTGTTGTCTTTATTGTTCCATAAGCCAATGATGATGGATGTTAAACAGAGCACCATCGTGTTTTTCCTCGTCTTCGAGCTGAAGTAGTGCTCCGACTGTAACGACCTCGATGTTGCTTAGATATTAATCATTAACTTCCCTTTCTTCATATCCACAGCCATTCACAATAACACAAAGAAAACACTACACTGCATAGCTGTTATTGTTACTCACATGTTCCGCATCAACCACAGATTATACCATTAGAGTCATACCCACTATTAACAGGCCGGAAGAAGATGATTACAAATAGCTGAATCTGAGACCTTACCAAAAGTTCAATACTAAACATCACACATTTAAGATGTCACTGACAGTATGAGGGGGAGTGAAGAGTTTGAGGGACAGTGATCGGAAACTTTTCGTCTCAGTTTGGAGAAAATTGCAGCAAACTGTGCCTCGCTTTGATCCTTGAAAGTTGACAATTCCTTTTCGGAACGTAAGTGGTCCGGGTGGAAACATAAAACGAAATGTATCTGCTACTGTTATTTCAGTGACTCTTCCCTCTTTCACTTCTTCTCGAAACTATTCTTCTCGATAATGCTCAGTTTGGGGTAGGGAAGTTCCTTTAACGACTGCGACGAAAACCACCTACATGAAGTTTCAGCCGTTGTTGCCCTTCCTCCATGCACTGCCGTTCGCAGCAGCTAAGATAACACACTACTGATAATATCAACACTCTTATGAAAATTGTCTTATCACAGGGCTGGACTGTTCAGATGAT
Organism: Schistocerca serialis cubense; assembly: GCF_023864345.2. Taxonomy (NCBI): domain Eukaryota; kingdom Metazoa; phylum Arthropoda; class Insecta; order Orthoptera; family Acrididae; genus Schistocerca; species Schistocerca serialis. The sequence continues at coordinate 79,468,516 of NC_064646.1, read as the reverse complement.
ATTCTCGTACATAAATCAGAATCACTTTCACACTGAAACGACGCAAATCCATCGATTACTTTGTCGCGATCAAGTTCTCTGTGATAATCACTTAATTCGTTTCTAAATCTCGCAGTGATCCATTCACGGTGAGATTCCAACAAACATCAGAATAGTTTCACAGCCAATTCTTACGATATAGTCCACTGCTCCCAAACAAAGCACAGTCAGCGTGACGCGGCATATCTGTAGGAATACTCGTAACAGCACGCACGAATTGTCTTAAACCGTGCACCGAAATGTATCGCTGGACTCTTACGAGTCACAAATGTGTACAGTGTCTGATCAAAAGAATCCAGGTACCCAAATGTAACGCGTAATTGACCACCAGATATTACGAGAGGCGGACCCGCCATTACGAAAGGTGGTGGCGGCTCTTGTGCTGTGAGTAGAGCAGCAGTAACAGCTGTACGGGCCGGACAAGGAGAGCTCAGCGACTTCGAACACGGACTAGTCGTTGGATGTCAGCTGAGTTACACATCCATCAGAGGCACTTCAATCCTTCTACTGCTGCCCGAGGCAGCTGTTGGTGCAACCACAACCATAGCTAAAACAAAGTCAGGCGCGTCACGCGTACTGACGGACTGGGGCCGTCTCCAGCATTGCAGAGGCTGGTTGTAAAAAATCACTTGAAGTCAGCTGAAGAAATCACTCGTGAGCTCCAAAGTGCTACCAGCAGTCCAGCTGGTACATTGATTATGGGTATAAATAATGGGGTAAAATGGCGAGCAGCCCCTCATAAGCCACACAATCTGCAGCACTCAGAGTGGCTGAGCCTTGGTTGGAGAAATGGCGCGTTAGAGTAAACGTCGACAATTGGCCGCTCTGTTCACTAGAAGACCGAAGCTACTGCGCGAACACCGACACTGCAGACCAATAACTCTACATGCACGCCCAATACGTTTCCGTGGGAAAGTCAAATACCTCGGTGTCTGGCTGGACCGGAAATTACTCTGGGGGGGGGGGGGGGGGGGGGGACCACATACAACAAATCACCAACCGAGCAAGCGCGAGGCTCAAACAGCTCTGCCCTATGCTCAACAGGCGTAGCACACTGAACAGAAGGGTGTCGAGATCCATGTTCATGACACTTATTCGACCCCTGATGACGTACGCAGCTCCTGTCTGGGGATACCCTGCGACCACACGCCTGCGCCGTCTGCAGCTCATACAAAACAAAGTACTCAAAATCATAAGCAATGCTCCACGATACACACGCATCGCGGACCTTCACCGGGAATACCGACTTGAGACTCTCATGGAGGTAATCCACAAACTGAATCTGGGGAACTACGGCCACAACCATAGATGGAAACATAAAAGACCAAAAGACGTACTTGTAAGGACCTAACATCTGTGAACAAGCACACGCAAACACAACGGTATAGGTGAGCCCCTGTTAATCAGACACCATTGCTGGATATCCAGCTGGAACACACTGCCGAATAACTGGCACCACGCAGGGAAGCCGTACCGTACACTGTATGCAGACAAGCTCCACACACCCCCCCACACAGTGAGATGATCTATGGCCGATCTCCCACTACTACGTAACGATCTTGGTTGTTCCAGGAATGCAGCGGCTGCAGCAAACTGGGATACATCGCCATCGCCTGCCACGGTAATGATGCATGATACCCATACTAACAAATCCAACCTTGCATGAACTATCGCAGCTAGTAAGCCGCTACAGCTCTTATTACCCACCCCACTGTCGCAGAGGTTTTTTTCCCACGGCACGAGCCTTGGCACTTTTTTCCCTCTGCTCTTCAAATTGCTACCCTCATTCGCGTTTCGTCCACTATTTATGCGTGGTCTTACCCAGACGCACGGATAACATCACAGCCCAGCATCCTGTGATCCACTTATTAGATAACTAACATGTTGACGGAGGTGACAGTAGAACTTTTGGTCTGCTCACCACGTTGGTGCTGGCGTGGAGGGGCCCCATCTCTATCTAGTCAAGCGACACTTGAGGAGGCATCAAGAGAGACGCGAGAGTGGAGACGCGACAGTGGACAAGTGATTTGGAGTGGCGAATCACGCTATACCCTGTGGCAGGCAATCCGATGTCACGTTACAGCCTGTGGCAGTCCGATGGAAGGGTTTGGGTTTGGCGAAAGCCTGGAGAATATTATCTGCCAACAGTGAATAATGGATGAGGTGGTATTAAGGTACGGGGATGTTTTTAACAGTTGGTGTGATCTCCTAACTGCACGGAAGAAAGGGCAAAATGCAGAGGGATATGAACACATTTAACAGCATCGCGTACTGTGTACTTCAGACCACGGAGTGCAGAATCACCAACTTCTCGCGCTACTGTCATTGTATTATGTTCTGCTATCAATAAACATTCGCTGTTTTAATCTTTAACGGTTCTTTCTGTAGGTTACAGTACTTATTTTCGAAATTGTGTTGGAACTGTGGAGATTATGAATGGTCTTTGTAGACTGGTGAGTCGGGGGGGGGGGGTTTATTTATGTAAACAGGGTGTTGTTACTTTTGGTAGATTTTCATGCTTCTACAGCATGCAGAACAGTGCCTCCTCACACACACTATTTCACTGTTTGTCTAATGTTTACTTGTTCCCCCATCTTGTTGTGTGTTCTGGGCGGGCATTCCAAATTTTGCAGTGGCATTGGAATTTGGGGTTCTGGGAGAACTGTCTTTGTGTGCGTGTGCGCGTCTTGATCTTCTAATAGTTCTTTTAGAGCTGAGAACAAGATTTCATTGCGTAGTGCTTTTTATTCATTCGTCATTTCTTTCTCTTTCAATAGCTTTTTGTTATATTGTAACTTTTTTATACAAGTTTCAGAGGAGGGCTGTTGCAACATTTAAGAATTTTTAAGTCTGTGTTGATTTCTGTTGATCTGTGTTCCATGTCAGTGAGATGGTCAGCAAATGTAGAATGACTTCTGTTACTTTTAAGTGCCCTCGTCTGTTCAGAGTATCTGATGTTGAATTTTCTACTTATCTTTCCAATATAAATTCAGTTGCAGCGTGGACATGTGAGTGGACAGATTCCAGATGTTATGCTTGTTTCAGTGTTGTTTGTCCTTAGTTTTTTTTTGTATAGCCCTGACTTTTCCATAGACTGTTTTCAGTTCTTGTTTTTTTGCCATTTTTCCAATCCTGTGAACTGCCTTGTTGTTGTAGGTAACTGTGTGACATTGGTTTGTTGTTGTAGATGTTTCCTGTCCACATGTTTTGTGTGTGTTTGTGTTCTTTGTTTATGTTGTATGTTCCTGTGCTTGTGTGTTGATCCATTTATTGCTGTGTGTTGGGTGTGTCTTTCATTTTTGTTTTAATTTTGTAATTTAGTTTGTCTGTCATGCTTGTTTTCAGCCATTTGCAACAGCTATTAGTTCGGATATTTGTAGGTCATTTTTGTAGTTGTCTTCAACTTGGAGTTTTATTCAAGCTGTGTAGCATGTGTTGGGACCCAGTTTCCTTGAGGATAATTGGTTGCTTTGGATTCAATGTATGGTTGCACTCTTTTCAGAACGTGAAAAAATGATGTTGGTTGTTGTATCTCTGTGTTGTGAAGTCTAAGAAGTTTAGTGTTTTGTGTTTTTCTGCTTATTTAATAAATTTTTATGTGGGTGGATTGTGTTTATGTCGTTGTGGAGCTGTTGTACATGGTGAGCTGTTTCATCCAGAAAGAATATGATGTCATCTACATAGCGATGTCAGTGTTTTATTCACCGGCCGATGCGGCCGAGCGGTTCTAGATGCTTCAGTCTGGAACCACGTGACCCCTACGGTCGCAGGTTCGAATCCTGCCTCGGGAATGGATGTGTGTGATGTCCTTAGGATAGTTAGGTTTAAGTAGTTCTAAGTCTAGGGGACTGATGACCTCAGTTAAGTCCCATAGTGCTCAGAGCCCTTTGAACCATTTTCATTGTATTTTCTGTATTCTGTAGGTTTACTACGGCTCGGAATATTTTGTTGTCAGTGCGATTTAAGAAAATGTTGGGTTGGAGTCCACTGTTTAGTGATCCCATGGGAGTTCATTCTGTTGTGAGTAGAACTAGTTGTTGAATGAGAAATACTTTTGCTCTGTGATTAATTTTAGAATGTTTGTTACTTCTCTTATTTGGGGGCGTGGAAATGTCATTTTGTTGTTGTTATTGTTCTCTGATTATGTTGTTGGTTTCTACAGTGGGGATATTGGTGTCTATGGATGTGATGTTGAATGATGTGAGTGTGGCTGTTGTGGATATGCCGATATTTTTCATCTTATGTATAAGCTCTTCACTGTTGTGTATGCTTCTGTTGTTTGTGTATATATAATGTTTCTGTATGTATGTGCTACTTTTTCTGGTTAGGTGATATGCAAGTGCACCTCTGAAATTTAGGGTGGGCTGTATTGGTACATCTTGCTTGTGGATTTTTTTGTAGGCTGTCTGGTGCGAGTGCCTTGAGGTTCTTTTGTTCTGTTTTGTTTCTGTTTTGTCAATATGTGCAGGATGTTTTTAGAGGTGTTTGTGTAATTTTTTGTATCTTTGTGTTGGGTCACTGATTTGCTTTACTATGTTGTTCTCTTCTAAAAAAATTTAAGCCTTTATTTTTCTTCTTCTCCTGTTTCATTATATCACAGAGCTGTCTCTCTCTTCAGCCTGCATGATGAAAGTCCTTTATTTCTAAGTTTATTCATTACTAGTTGCAGATGACAAACTGGAAAAAAGCAATAGCTGTACTACAAATGTCAGCCATTTAAACATCAGTATGTGATACTAAGGTATTTACGATTAATATTTTTGTGTTCATACTTTTAAAAAGTTAGATAACGTAAACTGTTATGTATTATGATGCAAAAATTTCTACATATGTTATCTGACAAAGAACTGAAGAACTTGCTAAAGATGGAGAAACTTCTCTGAAACATGTTCCGACATCGAAAGGAGAAGGATTTCCCAAAATAGAACCGCATTTTCACAATATATAAGTCTTTTAACTTCACGCTCTGCCTTTTACTCCAACACGCGAACGAAGCTTCTTCATTTCTTTGTTTCAGTTAATTCCAACACTCCCTGGCTTTGTACGGAAACTGCCACACTAAGAAACAAATAAGACAGTAACGGTACACTATAGGTATCCTGACGCAACAGTATGCTGTTTACAAGAGGTAGAGATTGGCAGTAAACTACCTCCACTCGGGCATTGCCAAAAGATCAGTGTCGGCTGTTGGACGTTAGATGTAGATGATACAATTTTAGGAGTGATGAGAAACAACTTCCGCTAGCATGTTGTAAACAGAAGAATGTTTGATAAACCACATTTGACTCATCATCTTTAGCTTGTAAAAAGTTGGTGTAAACCTCAATTTGTCGCAGACAGTACAATGGGGGAAGACATCCTAAATTTGAGGTATCCTCTCCAAACCTTGCCAAAACCTGAACGTTGCATCTTGCAATTTTGGCACGTCGTTCACAATTTGAGCAAGTTGTGAGGGACTACACTCTAACACCCCACCCGTCACTTATCTGGTTTTGGCGTGTGTTCACCCCAGCTAATCGACTAACAGATCAACAGAGAGTCCAAAATGCCGCAATATCGGATAACGTAAAGCAAGTAATAAAGCCCTGTGATTCCTGATTGAACTGCGGTGGCAGTATTGACATTAATTGATTCAGAATTGATCACTTTTAATTAAAAAGGGGTGCAAATTGATGTTATATTCAGCTATTGAACACCAGATGAAAATGTTGATCATAAAATTAATTAAGAAAGTGACTTGGGATTTCAGCTACTTGATTGAAAACAGATGCAGTCGATTAGCACAGATTTATTTTAACTCAGGACCTTCAGTCATCACATTACTTGACTCTCCTAACAGCCAGTGGTAATAAATTGCGTTTGCGTGGAGTAAAGCGCGATAAATCAAAAGTAATTCCTATCGACTGACCCAAGCGTAATGCGAAGTGCGAGAAGAATTCTACAATACACGGCCCATGAAACCCTCGTGGAAACTTTGCCGACGTGATCCAACAAATTAATCAGTGGCCGGAGCGGGCGCAATATCACCGAATACAGCGTGGTGGAGCGGCGTCGTTGTGTGGACGTCGGCCGGCCTCGTGGTGCTGCAAGGCTGCGCTCGTCTGTTCACTCCTAGCTATCTTGCTCAGTACATAGCTGAACCAAAACTTCCTATGTCCAAGCTCAATCGTTCCATTTGCTAAGTCCTAAACTGCAGAGACGCACACTCTTTCTCAGGCAAGCTGAGTAAAGAACGCCACGTCCGCACTCTAGGCAAGCTGGGAACGGAAGACTTCTATGGAGACTTCTGCCAGTCCACTCTTCGCCTCGATTTCCCCTCCAGCATAATCACTTACGCCAATTGCAGCGCACGTCGCATTGATTATGCGTCGCTTCCCAGTGCCGACACATGCCTGCTCTGGGAAGTGAACAAATTCCCACAAAATTTCCCTCCCTCTCAAATTCTGCTATTTAGCTCCTACCAGGCCACCCATCAAGGTTAGCGTCGGCACAAAACACCAATTTTTCTGGAATTCAGACTCCCAGGAGAGTACTTCAGATTCCTGGGTCCTATATTCCCATCGGAGGCCGGCGTATTTCATTCTGTCGCTCTTCACCTTATTTACTTCAGACTCTGCGGACTGTGAATTCAGCGTGAAGTTACTATAGTCACGAACACGCATATTTTGGCCTCTGTTGACCGCTCCACCGTAGCTTTGCGTGGCTTTCTCGCATGTTTCACTGAAAACGGGACGACAGACATTTATCAACAGACGTGCAAGTTCTCCGTCTGCTTCCCGGTGCACCAGCATGGGGTCAACCACCCACTCACTGTCAGTCATCTTAAGGCAGCTGGAGGCCGCGCCCCATTACCGCTTTCTCAGAGCTCGAGCCGCCCTAAGCTGCCTGTTGTCGCTTCCCTTCGTCGCTCCCTAGCCGGCCACCGTCAACTCTCAATACTTCCCTGGGATAAACTAGCCTCCAGTAAATCGACGCATTTCCACAAAGTTTTAATGTTGCGTGAATTAGTTTAAGACCATCACCTGACATTAATTATTCCAATACGTCCATACTATACCCTCTACAAGATGCATTGTGCCTTGTCAGTCATTTTTGCTCAGCCCTACTGTTCGCTCAACGTGAGTTAGGTGATCTTTAATGACTTCATGTAAGGGGCATAGTTCTTGCCGTCTTACAGCACCCACTGAGATCTTACAGAGTTGAACAATGAGAGACGCTCGGCACCCGACACATCAGGAATTCGATGGCAAGCTGCCCCCTCTGGAGCCGTGCCAAAACAAGAACCGGGGATGTACTGCGCTATCGCCGCCCTCGACAACAAGATTCGGCCAACGGCGAGATCCGATGTTGTGGCGCGGCCGGCGCTCTTTGATGTTATAAATGCGTGGAGAGCGAGGTGACGGGAAACAGGCGCAGGATAGCGGGCAGAGGCGCCGCGGCTCGGACAGCACAGGCGGCAGCCGGCTTCCGTCGGCCGAGGGCCGCGTCCGCGCCGAGTGAGTCAGCCGCGGCGGGCCGCGAGCAAAATAGCCGCGGCGTGCCTGCTAAATGAGGGCCGCGCGCTGACAACGGGCGCCGTGTTCCCGATCAGCCGGCCGCCCGCCAGCCGCGTACAAATAGTCCGCACCTGGCGCTCGGCTCGCCCACGCGGCGCATTGATTCATCGGGAGGCGGACAAAGGGAAGACCGCGCCGCGAACTGTGCTGCCACAGGCGTCAGCGACGGGCTGATGTTGAGGGCTGCACTCCTTAGAAATCGAGGCGCCGCTGTAGCCTCAATGTTAACACTGGCTTCCTTCCTTCCCGCCCACTTTAGTTCCGTGGTTATCACTTGTCTCTCACTGAACTGTGCACGGGTGTAAGGCAAGTCGTGACCTACTCAAGCCATACACTTCGATTTTGATAGGCTTTGAATATGTTGTAGTTCAAATGGTTGGCTCTGAGCACTATGGGACTTAACTTCTGAGGTCATCAGTTCCCTAGAACTTAGAACTACTTAAACCTAACTAACCTAAGGACACCACACACATCCATGTCCGAGGCAGGATTCGAACCTGCGACCGCGGTTCCAGACTGTAGCGCCTAGAACCGCACGGCCACTCCGGCGTCAAATGGTTCAAATGGCTCTGAGCACTATGCGACTTAACGTCGGAGGTCATCAGTCCCCTAGAACATTGAACTACTTAAACCTAACTAACCTAAGGACATCACACACTTCCATGCCCGATGCAGGATTCGAACCTGCGACCGTAGCGGTCGCGCGGTTCCAGACTGAAGCGCCTAGAACCGGTCGGCCACTCCGGCCGGCAAACTGTCTTCAATTAGTTGCATAGACGGAACATATTTCCACGAATTTGAAGCAACTAAAGAAAGACGGAAAACAGAAAAAAGTGACGGTAGCTATATTTCTTTTAATTTTATGAAATATAAGACATCTTCTGTTGTATTTTTGTTTCGCTTTTACAGTTGGTGCATTTCTTTTTGTTTTCAAGTTGTAACATTTCCAGATGTAATTGTTGTATTTGTAATTTTTTCAGTGTTGTAACGTTGTTATAAATCTGCAGCATGAGGTAGCACAGAATTGTTAACGCCAAAAAACAGTGAATGCACTTTAATCTTGCGCACTAAGCACATCGAACAATTACAATACTACTTCAACATAATTACATATTTGAATTTGGTATTACCGATGGTATACGTTTTACTACTAGTCTAACGTCGAAATGAAAAAGAAAATAGTGGAGGAGGGGATTTCACGAGAAACTTACTTTTTTGAAAAATCTGTGTGCACCGTTGTAACGTACATTACAAGCCATTTGAACGTTTATTAAAAGCTCAACTCCGTCAAAACAGGCCTTGAAGGCCGAAAGGTACCGACGGTCGCCGTATCATCCTCAGTCCCCAGGGCGTCACTGGATGCTGATATGCAGGGGCATGTCGTCAGCACACCGCTCTTCCGGCCGTCTGTCAGCTTACGACGCCACGTATAAAAATGTGTCCAGTATTTTGCTGACTGAAACATATTACAAGCCCATCAAAACAGCAGGTATATCCCTTCAGTAGGTTTACTTGTTAGTACGCAACTGGTGCGCACTATCTTGTCGTTATAATGTGGCACTGACAAGGCGAAATGACTGATCGTTGGGATCATATGGCCTGTAAGGAAGCTGTGTTTTGTCAGGCTGCGGAGGATGAAGGCAAAAATGAAGTAATGCAGTGTATACAACTGCAAATGTGCTCCCTTACAGGAGGTCTAATGTCTGGAAAAAGTTCGACGATATATATATATATATATATATATATATATATCGTCGAACTAATATATGGGTGGTCCATTGATCGTGACCGGGCCTAATATCTCACGAAATAAGCGTCAAACGAAAAAGTACAAAGAACGAAACTAGTCTAGCTTGAAGGGGGAAACCAGATGACTATGGTTGGCCCGCTAGGTGGCGCTGCCATCGATCAAACAGATATCAACTGCGATTTTTTTAAATAGGAACCCCCATTTTTTATTACATACTCGTGTAGTACTTAAAGAAATATGAATATTTTAGTTGGACCACTTTTTTCGTTTTGTGGTAGATGGCGCTGTAATAGTCACAAACGTAGAAGTACGTGGTATCACCTAACATCCCGCCAGTGCGGACGGTATTTGCTTCGTAATACATCACCCGTGTTAAAATGGACCGTTTAACAATTGCTGAAAAGGTCGATATCGTGTTGATGTATGGCTATTGTGATCAAAATGCCCAACGGGCGTGTGCTATGTATGCTGCTCGGTATCCTGGACGACATCATCCAAGTGTCCGGACCGTTCGCCGGATAGTTACGTTATTTAAGGAAACAGGAAGTGTTCAACCACATGTGAAACGTCAAAAGCGACCTCCAACAAATGATGATGCCCAAGTAGGTGTTTTAGCCGCTGTCGAGGCTAATCCGTACATCAGTAGCAGACAAATTGCGCGAGAATCGGCAATCTCAAAAACGTCGGTGTTGAGAATGCTACATCAACATCGATTGCACCCGTACCATATTTCTATGCACCAGGAATTGCATGGCAAAAAAATGGTTCAAATGGCTCTGAGCACTATGGGACTTAACATCTGAGGTCATCAGTCCCTTAGAACTTAGAACTACTTAAACCTAACTAACCTAAGGACATCACACACATCCATGCCCGAGGCAGGATTCGAACCTGCGACCGTAGCGGTCACGGGGTTCCAAACTGAAGCGCTTAGAACCGCACGACCACACCGGCCGGCAATTGCATGGCGACGACTTTGAACGACGTGTACAGTTCTGCCACTGGGCACAAGACAAATTCGGGACGATGACAGATTTGCACGCGTCCTATTTAGCGACGAAGCGTCATTCACCTACAGCGGTAACTTAAACCGGCATAATATGCACTATTGGGCAACGGAAAACCCACGATGGCTGCGACAAGTGGAACATCAGCGACCTTGGCGGGTTAATGCATGGTGCGGCATTATGGGAGGGCGGATAATTAGCCCCCATTTTATCGATGGCAATCTAAGTGGTGCAATGTATGCTGATTTCCTACGTAATGTTCTGCCGATGTTACTACAAGATGTTTCACTGTTTGACAAAATGGCGATATACTTCCAACATGATGGATGTCCGGCACATAGCTCGCGTGCGGTTGAAGCGGTAATGAACTGCATTTTTCATGACAGGTGGATTGGTCGTCGAAGCACCATGCCAGGGCCCGCACGTTCACCGAATCTGACGTCCCCGGATTTCTTTCTGTGGGGAAATTTGAAGGATATTTGCTATCGTGATCCACCGACAACGCCTGACCACATGCGTCAGCGCATTGTTAAGGCATGTGCGTACATTACGGAAGGCGAACCTCTCGCTGTTGAGAGGAATGTCGTTACACGTATTGCCAAATACATCTCGACGAAGAGTAACCGTATGTGAGCTCGAACACCTTTGGGATGTTAGCTCGCATTGAAAAACTTCGTACATGGTGTACTTTACTCGTATTAGTTGATAGTTTCTGGATAAAGAGAGAAACAGTAGGCCCACCTCTAATTTCAGGTTGTCACTAATGGCATGTTTATCAGGTGTGCATGCAGACAGTGGTAAGATAGAAATGTGGCGGCTGATACTAATAACGTGTGCGGTGTCCGTGCCATACAAATACTTTTCAGGAGCTATTTGTACAAATCTGAGGATGATGTGGATAAATAAAATTCAGGTAAAGATCATGAATGTGTTCCTGAACGCAAGTGCGTTTCAAAAAAGGTTGTTGCTATTTAGGTAAATGTGAATAATTCTTTAAGCAGTAAACACCGTTAAGTCTTGTCCGCTACCGTTCTTTACGTCAATTTACGTCGCAGTGTAATATGTTGAATCATACGCTAATTTTTGAGGCTGTTATACTTCATTATTTCAAAAATTGCAATGCGAATCTTAGTATCATAAACTGAAACAGTTCGGAACTTTTGTATTTGTATTTCTGAGAGCTTTCGCAGTAACATTTCTTTTAACTCGCCCAGAAAGTAAACAGTGGTAAGTCAACGATGACTGATGTTAACTGGACTCAAGTTTGGAAGTAAAAAGTGTTAAGTAACCACTGACAGACTTTTAAGAATAAAATTTTGGACACTATTTACGAATTTCAAAACATGTCATTTCTCTAGAAATATTTGAAAACAATGACTTTCCTGAATAAAAAATTCAAAAACGACATATTTGAAGTATATAAGATTGCAAAATTTCTCTAAACGACCAGCTTGCCTGTTACCAATGTCTATAGCAGACGTCTTCAAGCAGTAGCAAGATAAGAGCGCCACAAACCAGTACCCCTCCCTATTGTAGTGTACCAAATGCAAGCCGACGCTCAACTCAGCTACGGCTCCTATGTTTACTGGTGAGCTTAATGCCGGTCAGTTTTATGTTTTAGAAATTAGACAACATACTCGTGAATCTGTTCAGACGCTCACAATTCATACGACGGTCAAGAACATGGATGTAATTTTCATTAACGGCACATTTCGCCAAACTCTTAGAGCAGCTCTGCGGTTGCATGGTGAAAGGTGTCATAATCTTGTCAAGCCCTCACGATTTCTCTCTGCAAATGTTATACAAATTTCAAGAACCAGGACGTCTGAAGAACAAAATATGCCAGTGGCAAAGTTCTGCAACTCAAAAGATAAGTGCACAAGATGCTAAAGTGAAATAAATAAAGTGAAATAAATAAAAAAAGAAGTATAAGTAGTGATATATCGCCAAAGATAAAGTTCCGTGTGCTTAATAATTGGCAAAACACTCTCCTCCTTGTGTGCTATCATTCGCCAAACTTTCGTTTCGACGTCTCGAGCGGTTTAGGAGATACGAGAGGTGTTGCGAGTATTTCATTCTCGCGGGCGTGGGATCGGAAGTGAGCGCGCTACATGGTATCCATTTTCTCGAGATCGGAGGCAGATAGAGACCTCCTTCCAAGTCTAAACAAAAATTCAACATCTTAGCGAAATTTCGTACGCAGCAACATATGGCGTAATACGCACCAAACGCAAAATCATAGTGACCGCTGATTTTCGTTGCAAACTTCTTGAGTTTTGCATAGTGTCTCACTAAAATGTGTACATCGCAATAAGAATGGTCATTAGCGATATGATGGGTTCTTCGCCACGAAGCTGACATACAACGGTACAAGTAAGGCAAAAATAAAATATTTTCTGTGAATAGTTTCTGTAAAATCGTTTGAGAAAGGTCACAGGTTGCGCACGCTTCGATTACGTCAGCGCAGAGCGTCGCCAGTCGGCGCGTGCGAAGTATGGTGTACGCGTCGCAATATGCGCTGCACCCGCGCGACCCGTGGGGTACGTGCGTGCCGCGCTGTAGTGTCGTGTCGCGTCACATGGACTATACCCGTCTCAATTTTAAGATTTCCAAGATCGTTAGAAAGGCCTCTGCGTGATATTCAATTATCTGCGTAACACGGTATTCTCACGCAGTGTTCGCAAAATTGATAGCACAGTTATTACGTGACAGACCAGAAGTGGTATTGAAAAATTTGTTTTTAGATTTAGAAGCCCACGTAGATGTACAAGCTGAGAAGGTGCGATTGCTTTTCATGGGAACTTGAGCATCAGGTGGGCGATGGAGCCAGCTAAGCCATACGCGTTTGTTTTTCACGCACGTCAGTGACATAATTCACGCCGTCATTGTAGAACACTACGTGTTGAATGGGGCTGGTTACAAGACACCTTTACGCACGTTGCTTGCCCGAAGACTTCTGCGTTCTCGCTGCGCGAACGCTCTCAGGTGCATTTCATGGGAGTGTTTTTCACGCGGGGCACTGGCAACACGTGCGGGTATCGCGCGTTGCGTTTTTATGATCTATCAGGGGGAATCTGCCTTCTACGAAGCAGCCCAGGAACTATGATACTTCAGAACCTGGGCAAAACTTCATAGTGCCCCGCCCCTCTCCCCTCGCATTCGAGTGTTTGAGATCGGACGTCAAACATTAAAAAAAGAATACGAAAAAAAAGGTTTTTCAAAAATATGTTCATTCTGTAGCGCCCGCCTTTCCGAAGCGTTTCACATATACACTGCTGGCCATTAAAATTGCTACACCACGAAGATGACGTGCTACAGACGCGAAATTTAATCGACAGGAAGATGGTTGGTTGGTTGTTTCGGGGAAGGAAACCAGACAGCGAGGTCATCGGTCTCATCGGATTAGGGAAGGACGGGGAAGGAAGTCGGCCGTGCCCTTTCAAAGGAACCATCCCGGCATTTGCCTGGAGCGATTTAGGGAAATCACGGAAAACCTAAATCAGGATGGCCGGACGCGGGATTGAACCGTCGTCCTCCCGAATGCGAGTCCAGTGTCTAACCACTGCGCCACCTCGCTCGGTCGACAGGAAGAAGATGCTGTGATATGCAAATCATTAGCTTTACAGAGCATTCACACGAGGTTGGCGCCGGTGCGGGCCCTCCAACGTGCTGACATAAGGAAAGTTTCCAACCGATTTCTCATACACAAACAGTAGTTGACCGGCGATGCCTGGTGAAACGTTGTTGTGATGCCTCGTGTAAGGAGGAGAAATGCGTACCATCACGTTTCCGACTTTGATAAAAGGTCGGATTGTAGCCTATCGCGATTGCGGTTTATCGTATCGCGACATTGCTACTAGCGTTGGTCCAGATCCAATGACTGTTAGCAGGATATGGAATCGGTCGGTTCAGGATGGTAATACGGAACGCCGTGCTGGATCCAAACGGCCTCGTATCACTAGCAGTCGAAACACTCAATTTAGGCGACACTACGAGGAGGGTAGAATGCGCGAGTAGGACCAGCCGAACAAGTGTTCTACTAATACTGCATTCTACGTATTTCATCCCCTGCATACTTGGCTTCCCCTACAGCAAGGCTTAACAACCCGCTGGCTCTGAGCGTGAGCACTCGCGCCTGCCCAGGCTGTCGCTCGCGAGCTGAGCTGTTGGTGGGGGCGGGGACTGTGTCGTGGTCGCGACAACACCGCAGAGACGCCTACTGTGATACAGGTGAGGGTCAGTTTCGCTAGCGGTCCAGCAGTAGCGAGAAGCCATCCCTTAACGCCGACAGTGACTTCGAATTTCAGTCCACGGACGGAACAATCTTATCATATTACACAAAAAGCTTGGTTCACAAAACGTGTAGTGTATCGTAAGACTCCGAATATTTTCAGGAAGTTCAGTTTAGAATGGCACTTCATGTCTTACCACGACGGCGAGAAATTGGGAAACGAAAAGTGTAGAGGACCTTAGCAAGTTCGAAGGGGTTTAAAACTAAAAAGGAAGAAATCTGATGAGGAGGAAGATGAAGAAAAAAAAATCAAGACTGTGACTTTCGGACGAGTACAAAAATGCACTACTTTTAGCAAAGTCCTTGCGCCCTTTTACGAATGGTGATTTGTTAAAACAGTACTTGGTCCTTGCAGCAGATCATTTACAGGGTGAAAATTATTGAACTACATAAAATAAAATCTTTATAACTTCTGAACGGTTTGGTGTAGGTTGAAACTACACAGTTGGTCGCGGGGCATGATGGAAATTAGCATGCGCTGTATAGTTTGGTTTATCGGCGAAGCCCACTTTATCTTGAATGGGTTCGTCAATTAGCAAAACTGGCGCATTTGGGGACTGACTCTCAACGGGTGTGCAGTGTCCAGTCACGGAATAATCGTTGCGATATTCCTTCCTCGGTCCGGCACACAGTTTTAATCCGCGAGGAAGTTTCATATCAGCGCACACTCCGCTCTAGAGTGAAAATTTCATTCTATCTGTAGTGATGTTTACATGTTGAATAAAGTGTGTGCACGCCTTAGTTTATAACTAATTTACGTTTTTTTTCATATATTTCAATAATTCTCACCCTCTATGTCCACTTCAGATGGAACAGTTTCGCATGGTAGAAGATGGTCCGAGCCATCTTGCGAAATCCTTTTAAAGACAACGTCGTACATTCTTTGGCGCTCTGTAGAAGTGGAGAGATCATATGCATACAGCTGGATGTGACATTCTCTGCAGTGTTAAAGAGAGTATAGAAAATGTATCCGTGTTGTGTAATTGATTATTTTATAAGTGTACAGACGGAGGGCTAGTCATGTTCGGAATTAAATCGGGATTCGTAGCGCAGCTAAATGGGAAAATGGAAAGCTTCTAGTACCCAATACGCGCTGATCTGCAGCTTGAAGTAATCGCTCTGCAGTGTGACAGGACAAATAAAACCAGTCTAGATTTCGCCAATGGTTTCCCTCTGGATCTACTCTCTGTAATCAAAAGTATCCGGACACCTGGCTAAAAATGACTTAAAAGTTCGTGGCGCCCTCCATCGGTAATGCTGGAATTCAATGTGGTGTTGGCCCACCCTTAGTCTTCATGACACCTTCCACTCTCGCAGGCGCACGTTCAATCAGGTGCTGGAAGGTTTCTTGGGGAATGGCAGCCCATTCTTCATACGGAAGAGAGGTATCGATGTCGGTCGGTAGGGCCTGACACGAAGTCGGCGTCCAAATCATCCCAAAGGTGTTCTATAGGATTCAGGTCAGGACCCTGTGCAGGCCAGTCCATTACAGGGATGTTATTGTCTGTAACCACTCCGCCACAGGCCGTACATTATGAACACGTGCTCGATGGTGTTGAAAGATGCAATCGCCATCGCCGAATTGATCTTCAACAGTGGGAAGCAAGAAGGTGTTTAAAACATCAATATAGGCCTGTGCTGTGATAGTGCCACGTAAAACAACAACGGGTGCAAGCCTACCCCATGAAAAACACGACCACACCATAACAGCACCGCTTCCGAATTGTACTGTTGCCACAACACAGGCTGGCAGATGACGTTCACCGGGCATTCTCCATATTCACACCCTGCCATCGGATCGCCACATTGTGCACCCTGATTCATCACTCCACACAACGTTCTTCCACTGTTCAATCGTTCAATGTTTACCCTCCTTACATCAAGCGAGGCGTCGTTTGTCATTTACCGGCGTGAAGTGTGGCTTATGAGCAGCCGCTCGACCATGAAATCCAAGTTTTCTCACCTCCCGCCTAACTGTCATAGTACTTGCAGTGGATGCTGATGCAGTTTGGAATTCCTGTGTGACGGTCTGGATAGATGTCTGCCTACTAAACATTACGACCCTCTGCAACTGTCGGCGGTCTCTGTCAGTCAACACACGAGGTCGACCTGTACGACTTTGTGCTGTACGTGTCCCTTCACGTTTCCACTTCATTATCACATCGGAAACAGTGGACCTAAGGATGTTTAGGAGTGTGGACATCTCGCGTACAGACGTATGACACAAGTCAGACCCAGTTACCTGACCACGTTCGAAGGCTGAATTCCGTGCAGCGCCCCATTCTGCAGTCTCAAGGTGTTTAATGACTACTGAAGTTGCTGTACCTGGCAGTAGGTGGCAGTACAATGCAATTAATGTGAAAAACGTATTTTTAGGTGCGTCCGGATACTTTTGATCACATAGTGTTTTTCCTCGTTTACGCAGGTCTACACAAGGCTCGCCACAGGCCTGGGCTCGCAGTCGGCTCGCGCAGCGCTTTTGCGTGAAGCCCCGCTGCTCAATAGCTTCATTCGACGACTTTCACAATCGGTTACATTTCTGCTAAAGGTGTCTACGAAAACTGCAGTGTGATGCAGTTTTGCTATACAAGATTTTATTTACGGCAAAGCATCTTTTACAGACCACCGGAAAATTAATTTTCGCAACACACACTGGTCAGCTGAAAATCCATGCTAGCTTACAGAAGTGAATAAACCATGGTCTCTGCCGCATAGCGTGTGGTGCGGGCTTTTCAGGTATCTACAAATTCTAAGAGACGTGCAGCCTCAGTTACTACAAGACACCGCAATGGACATAAGGCAAGCAGTGTGGTACCAACATCATGGATGTACCGCCTGTACCTCGCAGGTAATTACTCTCAGCAGAACACAAATTAGCCTGTCATTACTTAATTTGGGGACTTTTACCTATGGGGAAATCGAAACAAGAGGTCTCCAAAGAAACGCCGACGACGTTAGAAGTGAACTGCGCTATAACAATGACTTGTGCTGCGATAAGTCCAGATAAAATTCAGCGGGCATTATTGCATATCCTCAATCGCTTTATAGCATGTGCAAATGCACAACTTGAGCACATACCATGACACCCATAATGCTAAATGTACGAAACGTAATTCAGTTACATATTTGCTTCCATTTCGCGTAGTACGGCAGACGTTTGTGGGACCAAACTCAAAAAATGGTTCAAATGTCTCTGAGCACTGTGGGACTTAACTTCTGAGGTCATCAGTCCCTAAGAAAAAAATGGTTCAAATGGCTCTGAGCACTATGGGACGTAACATCTGTGGTCATCAGTCCCCTAGAACTTAGAACTACTTAAACCTAACTAACCTAAGGACATCACACACATTCATGCCCGAGGCAGGATTCGAACCTGCAACCGTAGCGGTCACGCGGTTCCAAGCTGAAGCGCCTAGAACCGCACGGCCACACCGGCCGGCAGTCCCCTAGAACTTAGAACTACTTAAACCTAACTAACCTAAGGAGATCGCACACATCCATGCCCGAGGCAGGATTCGAACCTGCGACCGTAGCGGTCGCACGCCTCCAGACTGTAGCACCTACAACCGCTTGGCCACTCCGGCCGGCTGACCAAACTCCTAATGGCGAGAAAATGCTCTGCGGTACTTTTATCTTGTTACAATTTGATCGAAGTTTCGTACATTTTACGCCGCTGAAGACTTCTTCGAAGGCTCTTGGTAATGCCCCAGAAAAATGTATACAGTTTCATAAAAAAGTGAAAATCGATGTCAAAATTCTGCATCATAAACATTAAAAACTACTTGTGTACGTCAGAAAAGTTGCCACGTCTTTCGTTATAACTCAACCGAAACCAAGCCACAATGTATTTACTAGTTCTGTATGTATTTTAGCGGCTTGTCTTAGTTACCTCACCTTATATAAATTGCTAATTCTGATAAGGTGGAGTTTCGTGTGAAAGTAGTGTCTCTAGTTGGTAATTTTAGTTTGTTTGTTACTCACTTCAACGCCTCGGTCCAGTGTGCAAGTCCTCAGAAATATACCTCTCCATTTTGCAAACACACACACACACACACACACACACACACACACACACACAGCGAGTGGAGAGAACTCGTGCACGAGCTCTGCAACAACTTTCTCTCCACCCCTCGGACGCTGAGCTCCAATAGATACATCCCACGGAGAAATTAATACTTTGCATATTGCCGTTATCTGTGAAATTAAAACGAGCTGGCTGTTACGGCTCTGTCTTCCCTCCTCGCTTCCTCTCTTGCTTCCTCCTATCTATTTCTCTCTCTCTCTCTCTTCCTCTTGCCACCCCACAGCGCCGGCTTCCTTACACTTCCTAACCATTACCATACATCACGAGCCAAAGAGGGAAAGGAAAGAAAAAAGACGATGTGAAAAAACTCCGTTGCAGATATAGGAAGCAGGGGTGGCCAAGCCAAGGCGGCCCCAGAACGCCGCCTGGCCCTTCTACGGCACTTCGCAGTACGCTCTGACCGCCGCGCCGGCCGCAGCGAGACAAATGAAAAGTGCGCCGAGGTTGCAGCGCTGTAGCTCCGGCATGCAGCGCATACAGTGCCGCGGAGCTGGACTTGAACACCAGGTCAAGGACAGTGTCACGGGCCTGCTTTGTAACGTCTACAGTGACGGAACTAACTAAATGTCAACGAATAAATAAAAATCGTTAAGAATCAATGTGAAAATACAGAGAGAACCTGCAGATCAGTGTATAACTGAATCATAAGATAAAGCTAATCACAAAGCTCCACTTGCGAAATAGTAAGTTACATTCATCGCCTCACGGAAACACGACAGACGTTAGAGCTATGCTCAGAGCTACCGTGAAACATTTAGAGGCATAACTAGGATGCACAGCTGGAAGCTCGTTGACCAGGTTTATGAGTCGAAACACTATGGAAATAATGCACCATGTGTTAGTGAGAAGGCAGGAGCCACACAGGTGGAAGTTGTTCACACCACACGAGCCACGTCCACATGTATTTCAAAGCTACTGTAATTGAACATGTGTATAACGAGTAATTTTCCTTGTGACATATGCTAAGGCTATGTATTTCGCATATATTAGGCACAAATGATCCACTAATTTAACAGTATATGTAACCACTCTCATAAATTGCTTATAACTTACGTATGTAGCTGAAATACAAATGTACACACTAGAAAAAAAAATTAAAATAAAATATGTCATCAAAGGCACGAACGCTGTCACTTCAAGTGTATTTTAATAGATTATCTCTAATTGTATGCATATACACATGCTTTATCAGTGCCTGCTTAAATGATATACGTCAACTCCCGTATCGGCGATCTTAATCTTCATGTGCTTCCTTGTCACTCTTCAAAACATTTTTATTAATGACTCACTTTCCAAAGACGATTGCTTGTTCAAAAATGGTTCAAAAGGCTCTGAGCACTATGGGACTTAACTTCTAAGCTCATCAGTCCCCTAGAACTTAGAACTACTTAAACCTAACTAACCTAAGGACATCACACACATCCATGCCCGAGGCAAGATTCGAACCTGCGATCGTAGCGGTCGCGCGGTTCCAGACTAGCGCGTTTAACCGCTTGGCCACCCCGGCCGGCAATTGCTTGTTATAGTAGCGTCGACATTTGTACCATCGTTGTCTTTCGCAGTCTTCTTTCCATGCGTTGTGTGCCCTCATTTTAACCACAGGGATGTGCTTGGAAGCACTAAAACCTGGGATAAATACAGTGAGTCCAAAAAGTTTTCGTCTGCTTAAATTTTTTTTTAAAGCTAAGTATATGTCACGTGAAAGGAAGGGAATATAAAATGTGAACGTCCAATGATATGCAAGGAACCTTGGTAAGTCATTTTTATTGATGGACAAGGAAATAAATACGAAAAATGGTTCAAATGGCTCTGAGCACTATGGGACTCAACTGCTGAGGTCATTAGTCCCCTAGAACTTAGAACTAATTAAACCTAACTAACCTAAGGACATCACAAACATCCATGCCCGAGGCAGGATTCGAACCTGCGACCGTAGCGGTCTTGCGGTTCCAGGCTGCAGCGCCTGTAACCGCACGGCCACTTCGGCCGGCTAAATAAATACATCCATAGCGATAGTAAATTTGACAAAATGGAGACTTTATTCAAGGACTACTTCAAAAAGTATTCGTCCACTCATACATTTTTTCTAAATTTACAACCTGAAAATGATTTCAATTACAAAAATTAATATTCAATAGGGTTTCAATTTGCAGCTATTACTGCTTGTAGTCGTCTGGGCATCGACTTGGCCAAGTTTGCCGTGAGAGAGGCTGGAATTTTGTCCCATGCGCCTTGAAGTGCTTCTTTTAGGTATCTCTTGTTAGAAATGTCTTCTCCTGATGCTATCTTCCAGTACTTTCCAAAGGTGTTCAATTGGCTTAATGTCTGGGCCCTGAGGAGGGGTGGTAAGGTGTTTGGGTTATTCTACAAGAGCCACAGCCTTGTATTTAGAGCCGTATGCTTTGGGTCGTTATCTTGTTGAAAAATGCAATTTTCTTGCAGACCTAATTTTTCGGCGCTAGGATTCAGATTGTCCTTTAAAATGTTGACATACATATGGTGATCCATTGTACCTTCTATGAAATGTAATTTCCCAACACCTGCAGCACTCATACAGCCCCACTCCATCAGGGAGCCACCACTGTGTTTAACTGTTGGCACAAGATTGCGTGGCAACATCTCCGCATTCTTCTTTCGCCACACCATTCGCCTGCCATCCGACCCGAATACGTTATATTTACTCTATTCCATAAGTCTTCATTTTTGAACGTTTCTTTCGATTCTGTACACTGACCCAAAATTTCTTGCGCGATACCCGCCCGTGATACCCATACGTTTTGAAGGTATTTCTGATTGTGTTGACACATACCTTCTTTCCCCTAGACTCTAACTCCCCAGCCAACTGATTTTAGGTTTCTTCTTCATTTCCCTCATGATAAATCTCACGTTTGCATTAGTCAAAGTGTGAGGGCGTCCGGTACGTGGTTGGTTTCTTAATGATTTTGTTGCGCAAAATCCATCTATCATCAACTGAACCGTCGATCTAGGGCTACCTACTGCTTTAGCAATCTCGTAAGAAGATTTGCACTCATTATGCAAGCGCAGAATAAGTTTTCTTTCGATCAGCGTCGTCTCACTACCCTTACGGCCCATGGCGCTAATTGCACTGTATGGGCGCCTTTCAGAACCACAACAGGCGATAGAGTGGGGCTGCGCGCGGTTGACTCCAGTGTGTGCCGTGGGTCAGCGTTATAGTTTAATCACTGCGCGCAGAATTTCGGCATGTTCAAATGGTGGACGAACACTTTATGAACTAGCTCTTGTATTACATTTTCTATTTTGTTAACCTTGCGGTCGATTACATGTATTTTTTTCCTTGCTTTTCAACAAATATGACTTACCGAGGTAATGCTTACATGACTGGCTCTTTAGATCTCGTATACATTTCTTTTCATGTTACACAGACTTTGTTTTCTAAAAGACATGCAGCTAGACGAATACTTTTTGGGCTCGCTGTAAGTGTCCGGCTTGATTTTCTGTCCTTTACGAGCGGGACCACGTGCCCGATTTGTTGGGGTCTTTGGTGCAAAGCAGTGCAGAGAAAGTGCAGCTCCACCACCTTTCCAGAGTTTTTACAGTACAAGGGATAAACAAAAGATAAAAGATAATGCGTTACGGAATTCACGGAACAAGCCCCGAAACATGTTCTCAACATGACTTGGCCACTATTTTGTCCGACAGCTACCATCTGTCTGCTGTCGATGGGTTCACTCTGCGATGAGATTAGGTATAGCCCACCTTACCTTCCCAGAATCGAGAGGAGAACAATGGCTTGTGTGCGTCGGTCTCCGTACAGGCGAGAGAAAGCTCATGAGAGAGTCCATAACGTTGCATCTCAACCAATTTCTGCTTCATGTTCATGAGATGTACGTTGCTGTCACCGCGTATCACAGAGATACATGTGATCAGAAGTTGTTTAGTCTAAGTGTCCGACGGTATTACTGGTTCTTTCATGCGAAGAATCGACGCCATATTCGTCTCTGTTGCGCCTGCAGGAAATAAAACTATTTCACTTCGCTGCTTTTCCCTTGAGAAATTGTGACCGTCAATGATACTGCATTCGGCTTTGACGAAACGTACTACGAACGTCTCAATATCATTGTTGTGGTCTTCGGCACAAAGACAGATTTGATGCAGTCATGCTACTGTATTCTGTGAAAGCCTCTTCATCTCTGCATTTAACTACGCCAACCTACATCCATTTGAAGCTACTTACTGTGGGAAATCCAAGCCTTGGTCTCCTCCCGCAATTTTTAACCTCTACACTTCCCTGAATTGCCAAGTTCACGATTGCTTGATGTCTCAATATACGACCTACCAGCCGAGACCTTTTAGTGAAGCTGCGCCACAAATTTATTTCTCCCCAACTCAGTTCAGCATTTTCCCATTAGTTATTCAGTTTGCCCATTAGTTATTCAATTTACCCATCTATTTTTCAACATACTTCTGTAGCACCAGATTCCTAAAGTTTCTGTTCTCATCTTGTTCAGGCTGTTCATCTCCCTCGATTCACTTCCGTTCAGGGCTGCATTCCACATAACTTCAGAGAAGACTTTTTGAGAAGAATTTTTGAATTTTTATTCGATGTTAACAAATCTTTCTTTTTAAAAAACGCTTTGCTTGCTGTTGTTAGTCTGCATTTTACGTTCTCTTTGTTAGTGAATAGCGAAGCCAGCAGTGCTTCGCAAATTCTTCTACCCCCCTCCCCCCCACTCTCTCCCTCCATCTTCCCTGCCCCCTCTTTTTGTCCATCTCTTCCTCCTCTCCCACTCTCTGTGCGTCACCTCCTCCCCCTTCTCCCTCTCTCTATACCCATTTCCTTCCCCCTCTCTGACAATCTCTTCTCCCCTCTCTCACTTTGAGCCTCGCTTACAGTTATTTCCTACGAAACCATGAGTGGCAACTGAAGTCGCTTAAAATGAATCGGTAAACTGGCTGGGATCTTTGGTGTCCGGGGTACGAGAGACCTCTCCTGCTGAGGACAGTAGCTTCAGTGCAGTATTTTGCGTAGTTTAAATCTGCAAATGGGTAGGGTTATATTTGAACGATTCAGAGTCCGTAAAAGTATTCTAATCATAAGCCGATAAGCCAAAAGTACAACTTTCCCGTTTCCTGTTAAAACCGACTGCAAAGAAGTAACCAAAAGAGGACAGAGCTGTGTAAACGATTTTCGTTTAAAATTATATATAAGGAGAAAGAATATACACAAGTTGTTCCAATGGTTTAAATGCCCGCTATGTTAGTTAAAATGACTGCAAGAAAGAAAATGGAACCGTACAGTTTCACAGCACAGCATTTTTTTCCTCACACTGTAATGAAAGATCTCCATATCTTGTTTAAAAAATACACCCTATACCTAAAATATTTACTAATAACTTTATAGTTATAGTTTTTATTTATACACTCATCCAAAGTAAATATTTAAAATATATGTAACCATTGTGCGTCCGAACGTTTATTAGGATATCGTGTAAAAACATTAAGTAAATCGGACAAGAGCCGGCCGCTGTGACCGAGCGGTTCTAGGCTCTTCAGTCCGGAACCGCGCCGCTGTTACGGTCGCAGGTTCGAATCCTGCCTCGGGCATGGATGTGTGTGATGTTCTTAGGTTAGGTAGGTTTCAGTAGTCCTAAGTCTAGGGGACTAATGATTGGCTCTGAGCACTATGGGACTTAACATCTGAGGTCACCAGTCCCCTAGAACTACTTAAACCTAACTAACCTAAGGACATCACACACATCCATGCCCGAGGCAGGATTCGAACCTGCGACTGTAGCGGCCGCGCGGTTCCAGACTGGAGCGCCTTGAACCGTTCGGCCACATCGGCCGGCGGGACTGATGACCTCAGATGTTAAGTCCCATAGTGCTTAGAGCCACTGGAACCATTTCTAATCGGACAAGAACTTTTCGAGTTTTTTGGTAACAACTTTAAAAAACGACTTGTCGTTGTATTGTATAATAGTATAGAAGATTAATGAAAAACCACCTCATCTGTATGATTACACAACTATTATGTTCAGATGAGATTCGTTCGTTGAACATCTTCAGGTGTCGATAAAGATTACCGTTTGTTTCAGCCATTTTCCGTTGTTTTTCTGCCAAAATCGTTACTCTTATCTACAACTTGCAGTGACTTGTTGCCTAACGCAATTGCCTCAGCATTGTCTACTTCAATTCGACTACACTCCAGTACTTTTATTTCACTTCTGTTGAGATTCATTTTATATCCTCCTTTGCATAACGCTGTCCATTCCGTTCGTCTGCTCTTCTAAATCTTTTGCTGTCTCTGAAGAATTACTATGTCATCAGCAACCTTTAAGTTTTTGTTTCTTTTCTCTAATCCTTAATTCACTCGCCAGATTTCTCTTTGCTTTCGTTTACTGACGGCACAATGTACAGATTGAATAACAGCGGGGCGCCTCATTTCTTTGTCAGCTGCTGTTCCGCTCTCATGTTCTTGGACTCGGTTTTTGCACAAGTTGCAGGTAAACATTCATTCCGTCTATTTCGTCGCTTTGAGAAAGCTCTTGTTGCCATTGTCAGTTTGCATTTTATATTTTCCCTACTTCACCCTTCGTCAGTATGGCGCCGAGTCGGAAAAAAAGCTCGTTTACGCGATGTCGCTGTCAATCATTTCGGTCCGCTGCGAGGTGAAATGCGGATCAGAGCTGAAGCATCCAAGGCGAAGGTAAAGAGAGGGAAACAGAGCAGACGGCGCGTCAGTCGCTCTCCGTTGACGGCCCCCTAAGGTGACCGCATTTCAGTCCGGCGCTCCGCCAGTCGCACGGAAAATAACCAAGCCAACTTACCGCCTCCCTGACGCCGTCCCGACCCCGGAGCCGTGCTTTTGACGAACACACAAGTACTTGTAGCCTAATTAATGTACGTCATCAGTCAGACGTAAAAAGCAACAAAAAAACAAAACAACACAATTAGTTGATGTGCCCTGGTCGGACGAGCTTGTAATGTCATCTCTAAGTAAGCAAAAATGAGAGAAGGGATGCGCCGACATCGAGGTGTCGTAAATGCGGTAAAATGTTTTCGTGTTTTTTTAGAACCCACCCCGTTTCACTCAAATTTAATTATTTTAGACGTAATGTTTTCGTTTACAAAGAAATCGTGTGGGATGGAGGGAGACTGCACGCATGTAAAACAGGTAGCGTGCGAGTTTTGTTAATTTCGCAGAGGAACGGGATTAATCCGCCGCGTTGTTTTGTTCAGCCGAAACTCGAATGTAAGACAAAAATTTTAATTTTCCTGTAATGAGGCACTTCGCAAGTGTTACATGCATAATGATATATGTCATTCTCATAGCG
The DNA here is from genome assembly GCF_023864345.2 of Schistocerca serialis cubense. Classification (NCBI taxonomy): domain Eukaryota; kingdom Metazoa; phylum Arthropoda; class Insecta; order Orthoptera; family Acrididae; genus Schistocerca; species Schistocerca serialis. The sequence goes on along the minus strand of NC_064646.1, from coordinate 79,442,473 downwards.
TCGCGCCCCGCAAGGTTGAGGGAAATTAGAATTTTTCACTAGCGGGAGATTAAATACGAGAGCGCCGAACACTGCTCTCCACACACACGCACGCACACAAATACACGCAAACACACGCACATCCTGTTACAGAGAAGCCGGAAAGATACAGTCGCGTTCAAGATTTTTTACTGCTGCGCCATACAATGAATGCTGTTGCAAGCGCCACGGTATGAGTAAGATATTGCCTTACATACAACACTGATTTCTGTCTTGATTTGCGTGGTGGGCGTCGTGTGAATGTGTGTGTGTGTAGGGGCGGGGGAAAAGGGGGGGGAAAGGGAGGAGAAGGAGTTAAAGGATGGAGAATTATGAGACAGCGAGGAAATGGTTTATTAAAATTTGTATCATCTAATGATCAACCAGTGAGCCAACGACATTATTACGAGTTCAGCTCACAACGAAAAACGCCTGAATGACGTTTTAATACAATGTCGGAAAAAAATCCCAACACCAAAAGAAAGTGTTGTACAGTAATGAAATTTCTGGAATAGATTTGTCTAAGTAACGTATTCACGTGATCAACGTTGCAAGGTCACAGGTTAATGTACGCGCGAGAAAAGCAGTTGCAAATGTGAAATGCTAGTACATTAACGATCGGTTTGACAGCCAAAATGTTGAACGCAAGCGTAAAGACGTGCAAGCATTATGTCTTACAGCTGACGGATACCAGTTTGTGGTATGAGTTCCCTGCCTGTTGCCGTTGGTCGCTCGATACACGGACGACTAATGCTGTTTGTGGATGACACCGGACTTGCCGTCCGATGACGTCCCATACGTGCTCGGTTGGAGACATTTGGTCATCGAGCAGGCCAAGGCAACGTCTGGGCACTCTGAGGAGCGTGCTGGATTACAGCAGCGGTATATGGGCGAGCGTTATCTTGTTGGAAAACATCTCCTGGTGTGCTGTTCACGATTGGCAGCATAACATGTCTAAAGACCAGACTGACGTACAAGTTTGCAGTCAGCGTGCGTGGGATACCCGCGAGAGCGCTCCTGCTGTCATACGAATTCGCGCCCCACACCGTGACTCCAGGTCCAGCTCCAGTGTGTCAAGGCTGCAGGCAGGTCAGTTGCCAGCCCTCCTCCTTCTAACCAACACACAGCCATCACTAGCATCGTGAGAGAACCGGCTTTCATCAGAAAACGCAGCGTATCTCCGCTCTCGCTTGACACCACTCAAGTTGCGAACGGCGGAGTTTTGGGGTCAGCGGAATGCACGCTACAGGGCGCCTAGCTCGGAGCTGTCCTTGAAGTGACCGATTCGCAACAGTTCATTGTGTCGTTGTGGTGCCAACTGCTGCTCCAATTGCTGCTGCAGGCGCATTACGATACGCAACTGCCATATATGTCGTGGAGGGAACGTCCAGCTTCTTGTAGCCCTATTCACGACCTCATTCAAACGCAGTAAACTGTTGATAATTGAGTCTTCATCGCCTTAAAGGCATTCTTGACTAACATCAGCCGGCCGGTGTGGCCGTGCTGTTCTAGGCGCTTCAGTCTGGAACCTCGTGACCGCTACGGTCGCAGGTTCGAATCCTGCCTCGGGCATGGATGTGTGTGATGTCCTTAGGTTAGTTAGGTTTAAGCAGTCTAAGTTCTAGGGGACTGATGACCACAGATGTTAAGTCCCATAGTGCTCAGAGCCATTTGAACCATTTTGACTAACATCAACTCACTAAGTCCGATCTCAAAGGTAACTAAAGCTCACGACCGTTACAGCACGTATTTAAAGCAAACACGACTTGCACTCACATAGTGGCGCTATTAGCTCCATTCTTAAAAGTGACTGGTTCGAAGTTTGAATGACGTCATCTTTCAGACGCAGAAACACGTCTACCAACTTTCGTTTATCTCGCACAACTCCTTTTTTCCCCATCAGTTATGTCGTAACACAAAGTTTGAGTTGAGGTTGACCGATACAACTTCGACGACCCATAGAGCTGATGGCTGACATCTGCGAACACGGTTTCCTATCCTCTAAGTTTGTATACTTCTGTTACACCTTATAGAAGGTACAGTGACATTTAGAATGATGACGACATATGAGTTAGTATGTTTCTGTAAACTTTAAAGTTGGACATGTTGTTTTTAACGGATACTGTCATATTGCTACAAATACACTCCTGGAAATGGAAAAAAGAACACATTGACACCGGTGTGTCAGACCCACCATACTTGCTCCGGACACTGCGAGAGGGCTGTACAAGCAATGATCACACGCACGGCACAGCGGACACACAAGGAACCGCGGCGTTGGCCGTCGAATGGCGCACCGCCGTCAGTGTCAGCCAGTTTGCCGTGGCATACGGAGCTCAATCGCAGTCTTTAACACTGGTAGCATGCCGCGACAGCGTGGACGTGAACCGTATGTGCAGTTGACGGACTTTGAGCGAGGGCGTATAGTGGGCATGCGGGAGGCCGGGTGGACGTACCGCCGAATTGCTCAACACGTGGGGCGTGAGGTCTCCACAGTACATCGATGTTGTCGCCAGTGGTCGGCGGAAGGTGCACGTGCCCGTCGACCTGGGACCGGACCGCAGCGACGCACCGATGCACGCCAAGACCGTAGAATCCTACGCAGTGCCGTAGGGGACCGCACCGCCACTTCCCAGCAAATTAGGGACACTGTTGCTCCTGGGGTATCGGCGAGGGCCATTCGCAACCGTCTCCATGAAGCTGGGCCGTCTTCCGCTCACGCCCCAACATCATGCAGCCCGCCTCCAGTGGTGTCGCGACAGGCGTGAGTGGAGGGACGAATGGAGATGTGTCGTCTTCAGCGATGAGAGTCGCTTCTGCCTTGGTGCCAATGATGGTCGTATGCGTGTTTGGCGCCGTGCAGGTGAGCGCCACAATCAGGACTGCATACGACCGAGGCACGCAGGGCCAACACCCGGCATCATCGTGTGGGGAGCGATCTCCTACACTGGCCGTACACCACTGGTGATCGTCGATGGGACACTGAATAGTGCACGGCACATCCAAACCGTCATCGAACCCATCGTTCTACCATTCCTAGACCTGCAAGGGAACTTGCTGTTCCAACAGGACAATGCACGTCCGCATGTATCCCGTGCCACCCAACGTGCTCTAGAAGGTGTAAGTCAACTACCCTGGCCAGCAAGATCTCCGGATCTGTCCCCCATTGAGCATGTTTGGGACTGGATGAAGCGTCGTCTCACGCGGTCTGCACGTCCAGCACGAACGCTGGTCCAACTGAGGCGCCAGGTGGAAATGGCATGGCAAGCCGTTCCACAGGACTACATCCAGCATCTCTACGATCGTCTCCATGGGAGAATAGCAGCCTGCATTGCTGCGAAAGGTGGATATACACTGTACTAGTGCCGACATTGTGCATGCTCTGTTGCCTGTGTCTATGTGCCTGCGGTTCTGTCAGTGTGATCATGTGATGTATCTGACCCCAGGAATGTGTCAATAAAGTTTCCCCTTCCTGGGACAATGAATTCACGGTGTTCTTATCTCTATTTCCAGGAGTGTAGATTAAGAGAAGGTGTATTCCACAGTAATTATGTTCTTTGAAAGTCTAGATGCAGTGACGTACCAGATGACCAGATAACGCATTACGTGAATACAACAAAGAAAAAACCATGTCAATAAACAATAATGTGAATGGTGTTACAAGATAATCATAAGAACTTACAAGCGTGACGGAGCAGAGTAACTGTATCAATTTTAGATCAGATACTTTGGTGCGGAAACAACTATGTTTTGAAGCCAAACGTGTTATATGATAATATAGTCAGTGAAATATGAGAAAGTACGAATTGTCGTTTGTACGACGTAACAGACTGATTCATTACGTACACACGTTCTAACACTGAAAGGCAGGCAGCCCCGACCGGTTTCCAAGGGAAATGAGAACAGGAAATCCACTGACACACTGCAGACGGTATGTATGGTGTGTACATCGACTGCCTTGTTCTCGTGTCAACCTACGTATGACTGCAATCTGTTTTCACAAGCTAAGTGTCCCTAATGAAATGGCAGATTTCCCCTAGTGGAACTAGTGGACATAACCTTTCATGGAAACTTTAGAAGAGCTGACTTCTTTTGCTGTTCGTCCGTCTTGGATTCCGTTCAGGTGTGAGAGCCATCGTCATTTATTTTCGTAGATTCTGCTATTTTAAAAATATTCAGTTCTGTTTAATCTTTTCAATCTACTACAGCACGGTAATATTCCTCGCATTGTTCCACGTATGGTGTACTACTTGCCACGCGTTGCAATAAAATTTTAATTATCTTCTTAAAAAATAGTTACGCAATTCATTTTTATTCACTCGCGAATAAATGTTTGTACTTCTGATATAGATTAAGCCCGCGTACCACAGAAGCGCAATACATCGTTAGAGGACCCAGAAAAAAATCTAAAAATACGGCACAGCCCGTCTCCAATTTATCAATGGCTTGAGTAATTTTGTTTTGGCTCCTCTGGCAGTGTACAGATTTCACTGTATACCTTGGCAGCTGACATCATATCTGCAAACGAAAAGTTTTGCTGAGACTGGATATTTGCGTCTAAAAGCCGTAGTCTTGGTCTTTCGTGCAGAGTGTTTCATATTATACCCCAAGCTGATCTCTTGGAGACGATACACAAATTCCTGCAGGTCATCCTCAGTTTACTGAGCAATAACTTAATTGTCAGAAAACATCCATGTATTTAAACGCAGTCTTCCATTTATTTTAATATCAGAACTTCCTCTGAGCTCCCATCCTCTAATTATACTGTCTATGTAGAGATCCTGGCTAGAATTCTCGCTGCTTGTGACATTTTCCTAACCTCACCGGCTTGTTCAAACGGATAGAACAGAACTTTGTGCAACGAGGCATGCCTGCACAGGAAGTGGGGAAAGCCATTTTGAACAACTGTTGTGAAGTAGAGCTAACAGATTAATTGATTACTTAAAGGTGCTACTTCATTTCGCTTGTGACTTTTGGGTCTAAATCGTATAAAGGTAGGGGCACCCCACATATAAAATATATGCAGTTTGACAGCGAGGCCGGGTGACTTCCCACACATCCGTCTTATATGCGTGACGTCGCAACCACTGATTATCATCTATCTGTACAACACAATTTTAAAGACTGTGGAGTAGTAGCAACTTCTGTCGTGGACTGGCTGAAATCACAGGTGACGAAATCCTGTGCAGATATTCGTTAACGGCTTGTTCAACGGTATCAAACGCGTTTGGGAAATGAGCATAGTAATGAGAAACGTGCTGGTGGATCTCATAATAATTATTTGGTCTACCCCCGTGGTTATCTTTTCCAGGCACTCAGTCCAACCTTTTAAGACACGTGTCGTAATACACTCTTCAAAATGTTTGTGCTAGTTTCTGAAATACATAGGGTAACGAACCAAACAACAAGATTTCTGTCACCAGCCACTGTTTTATTTATTTCCACAACGCGTCTCATAGGTTGCAACCTCCATCATCGGGAGTAATTATTTGTATTAATACGATGTGTGTGTTGGATTACGACTTTAAGTTAACCTGTGGCACTGTCTAATAGAGAAACAAAACACTGTTTCAGAACATGGCTCCATGGTGGTCTCTGACTAAAAATTGAAAGTAAATGTAAATATGCAAGTAAAAGAACTAAAACAGAATACAGAAATGGTCATGGGCTCCTTCTCTGTCGTAATACAGCACACATAAACAAAGATGGTGTCTATAAAGTGTATGAGGAACACATAGCACAAGCAGAAACACTATATCAAAATACGAAGGGCATATAGAAAATCAAATTCATTATTTTGGAGTACGTCCTAAAGCATTGTGAAGATCTTTGGTTGAGTAGATGAATAGATATGTAGGTTAAATATTTCGAGTGGTACATCAATTCGTTTCTTATCGTATTCTAGTTGATAGGGCGTGGGTCGGTGGCTAGATTACAAATCCGAAAGTCAGGGATCAACAGTCAGTCGAACATATTACTTTTTTCCATATCTGACACTGTTTTTTTTATGCAAAAACGCCAAGTTGCACCCTAGTTCGTAGCCCCTTCTGTAATTGGCAGCGTAAGCCGTTTCAAAGGGAGGAGGAAGGTAAGAGCATACCCAACACTGAACGACGGAGCCGTGACAGGTAAAGCACGGCAGCGTCCAAACGGTCTTTGGGACTACTGTGGGCTTACGAGTGTACAGGAACGGTGTTCGCTTTCGTATGGACGCCGAGTAGGTGAGGGTGTCGTAACCTGTAACACTTATCAGAGTTATTCCATTCATTCTTTGTGCGCTGCATTCTCTTTCCGCTATAAAAATAATTACTCCAGAAAGTAAGGTTTTTCCAAACGTGGAAAAAATGTTCCACTGTACAAAATGGTCATGTGCCTAGGAATAAATATTCTATTCAAATTTAAAACTGTTGTGAGCGAGTATCTCTTGTCAGTTTGTCAGTACTTTATTTAATAGTCTGTCTGTTGTGTTATTACTGTGCCACACGCTAATACCAGTAAGTGACATCAAATGAAGTAGAAATACTGGCGAAAGACAGTTACAAGTTAAATACATTTTGAGATAGAAGCTGTTGCAAACTAACACAAATTTCCATTTTCAAGGCTGGTAAAATTATCAAGAGATTAAAGAACCTCGGCTCATTTGCAAACATCACATGTGCTATGGTATGAGGCCCACTGTTTCATGGTAGAAGATGGTGCACGACCGACAAAGTACGGCTGAACAGTTCACACGTTATGTAACTAGTTTTAAAAATACATGGAATTTTACACACCTTAAAATTCTATAACTGAAGAGTTAACAATATCTTCCAAAGAACTCCTATATATTTTACAACAATTAAGCGTGTAGAACTCAAAATATTTACAAATCACGCACGAAACACCACCTTTCAACTCACAACAACATAAAGGCAGAAACAGAGGAAACTGGTACACCATTTCTTCGTGTGATTCTGAAATCGTTTATTAGATTGAACCACCGACCAGGAAACATCCTGTTTCCTAGGGACACTACCCTCAAGGTACAACACTTTGCCCTGCGACAGTCAACAAGTAATGAGACTTCTATTTTGGACATTTCACCAAAAAGTTTTCTAGTATGTCTTGTGGAAAATGGGGTAAGTTAACCATAACGACACGAGCAAACCGAACGACTGCCAGTCACAAAGCTTCAATTATCATTTCGAAAAGATTAAGTTGCTTAATTAATGTTTGTTTCTTTGCAGCTATAAGTATGCCGTTCTGATACACATATTAACCCCGCATCACAGTACCGTAGCAAGCCGTTAGAGGAGGCAAAACTAAATGGCACATCCCACTGGTCAAGTAGAATATGAAGCGGTAATTCGGTTTAGGCATTTGAAGCGGAACAGCGGAGCAACAATCAATGCTCAGTTGGTGAAAAAGTGCGGCAACAACGCGCCGGCACAGGGCACCATGGTTCAAATGGCTCTGAGCACTATGGGACTCAACTGCTGAGGTCATTAGTCCCCTAGAACTTAGAACTAGTTAAACCTAACTAACCTAAGGACATCACAAACATCCATGCACGAGGCAGGATTCGAACCTGCGACCGTAGCGGTCTTGCGGTTCCAGACTGCAGCGCCTTTAACCGCACGGCCACTTCGGCCGGCCAGGACACCATGATTAGGTGGCACACAGACGTTCCCCGTGTGGCCAAACAAGTCTGGATGATGAAAAACGAACGGGAGATCATCTCGGTTTGAAGAAAAGGGGACCACAAGACAAGTGATGGGCAGCCCTCTTAGACTGTTAGCAGATGATGCTGTCATTTGCCGTCTTGTTAAGTCATCACATGATCAACATGATCAAAACAAATTACAAAATGATTTGGACAAGATAAGTGCATGGCGCCAAAAGCGGCAGCTGACTCTAAATAAGAAAAAGTGTAAAGTCATCCACATGAGTACTAAAAGGAATCCGATGAGTTTCTGTTACACGATAAAACATGCAAATTTAAAGGCTTCAAATTCAACTAAACAGGGAATACAGTTAGGAGTAACTTAAACTGAAACGATCACATAGATAATGTTGTGGGGAAAGCGATTTGTTGGAATAACGCTTACGAAGTGCAGCAGGTCTACTAAAGAGACTGATACCGCCACGCTTGTCTACCCTCTTATAAAGTATTGATGTTCGGTGTGTAATCTGCATCGGATAGCATTGACAAAGGACATCAAAAAGATTCACAGACGGACATTATTCGCGAATTGGAGTGCCAACAATGAAAACATAGGCGGTTTTCCTTGCTGCGGGATCTTCTCATGAAATTTCAATCACCAACGTCGAGAGTGAAATGGCATAGAAATAACTTGAAGGTGGTTCTATGAACCCTCTGCCAGTCACTTAATTCTAAATTGCAGAGTAATGATATAGATGTAGAGCCACGTGAATGTATTTTTTTAATTCTTTTATTTTTTAAATTGAAGGGACAGGCATAGCGTGTTGCTATCGATTATGCTGGTAATGGGAAAACCGTCACAGGACTATACCACCGAAATCTTCTGTTTGTCTTCCGTTCCACGAAATGCCCCAGTTCGTTATGACATTTTGCGTCACTCTCCGTATTCTCCTGACGTGGCAGTCACTGACATTTTCGTCTTCCCTCGGATGAAGGAACCATTGTGTTGAGGGCACTTCCAGAAAGACGACGAGGTCATTTTGGAGGTGAAACGTTTCCTGACAAACAAAAATTCAGATTTGTGCAACCACTATTTCTGCGAAGCCCTCTATCGTTGGGAAAAATGTGTCACATTGAAGTGTGAATATCCGTCATGAAATATTGCGGTAGCATCTTGACTTCTTAGAGTTGGTATCTAAAACCTTATCACTACCGCTAGTATTGTCATTTCTCCACGACTTTCATATTTTCTTATATTTACTCTGTGAGAAGATGGTCGCCAAGTCGCGCCTGGGCAAGGCGAGTGGTTCGAGAGGCCACCCCTGCTAGTAGAGAGAAGAGTGTAGACTGTAGTGTGTTGGGTGTACAGCCCTGGATAGATACGGCCCCCGCTGCTCGCCGCCACATCTTCTCGCCCCACTGCGGTCGCGCTAAGAAGGATGGTCCTCTGGTCCTCTCGCCGCACAGAGGATACATGCTCTCTCTTAACGTTTAATTACTTTCAGCGCCTGGCCGCTCCCCCGGGACACTATCGCCTCCGGGAAGACCTTTAACACTCGGCGTCCCTGCGACTCGTAATCTGCTCTTTCTCCGACTGCAGTAACTTCTTGTCTGCTGCTAGTTTGTCCACTCAAAACAAAAGCGTTACCGGCCGGGTCCAACACAAAAACGAATCCCGTCGTTACTGTCTCTTCATAACATACGGGTAGTTTCGAAATGCGTGATGAAACTTCCTCCTAGTTTCTATTGTCATTCATGTAGAAGATACCTTCTTCTCTTTCTTTTGCCTTTGTCCCGCATCTACGCGGGGTCTACGTGGTTCATTTTATTTTGGATTTGGCTAGGTTATTTTAAGGGGTTGCCAGATACCTTCCTGTTGCCAACCCCTGCCTCCACGGGGAGGAAGATGGGTATCCCAACTGTGTGCGTGTAGACTATGTGGAAGTGTGGAACGTTTTTCGAATGTTTTCGAATCGTGTAACTGGCGCGCAGCCAGCCCAATTTTCATCTACTAGGATGTGGAAAACCTCCTAAAACCACATATATCCTGGTCGACACTGCGGCCCTCGGCTTTAGTCCACTGGCTGATTCGATCTGGTGCCCGCGCGTAGCCTCCCGAATGCCGGAAATGGCGTGCTAACACTCGCGGCAATTTGGGCGGGTATTCATGGAGAAGATACAGTCTTCTGAAATCGGATTAATCTTTTGAAACACTCCGTATGTTGATAGAATTTTCTCGAGCTTCCAGTCGCTTCAGTTGGTCAAATGTCTACGAGCTTTCGGCCGAGTGCTTCTCGCCCATTGTCAATTGATAACCGTCGCGTGACTGTTGCTACCGTCATCATACAGCCGCGCTACCTTCTGTGACGTTACCGGTGTTCATTCCAGTAGCACATTTCCCGCCGCGCCCCCTTCAGCCTTCCTACGGCTGGGTCGCAAGCTGTGCTTGCATGCGGGCCACCTCCTTTATTGAAGGAGCTGTCGGAAATTGTTATCTCGATCGTTTCTTTTATGCCTCTAACCCACAGCTTTGGATCCGGCCATTGGAAGGTTGAAGCGGGCGCGGCGGATGCGCAATGGAATCCTTACCATATAAAGCGCTGGAGCGAGCTTCAGAAGGCAGCGCGGCTATACGGAGTGATTCAGAATTCCTATTATAGGCTTCTAGAGGTTGTAGAGGGGACTTTGTAGAGGAAGTTTTGGAAAAGACCCATGTCCAGAAATATACAGTATCGATATAAAATCAGTTTGAGGATCGCATCACTTTCGATCTCCCGCTTCACGGTGCGGCGGCAATGAGCTCTGACCTGCGTGCTGTAAGAGCACATGGCATTGGCGACGTTTCGAGTGTTTGTCCTTAGGTTTTCTTCTACGTGACGAAGGACGACCTCTTCAAGTAGTGAGTGCAGCGCGTCCTTGGTGCACCACAGCCGACCCTCCTAATATCGAACGTATCAGTTTCTCGGAGTCGATGTTGGACAAAGGTGTTATGTGATCTGCTAATTACAACAGAGACTGGCGACGACGACCTCTTCGCAACTTGGGTGCGTACCGTGATGTGGGAGATTTGAACTTGATCCGATCTTCAAATTTACTTTATATACAAACGGTACATTTCTGGATATGGGATTCTTATCAAAACTTCATCTGCTGATTCCCCTGTACAAACCCTAGAGGTCTGTAGCGGGAATTTTGAATCATCCTGTGTAAGGCGGGCAGCAGCAATGACATGACAGTCATCATTTGACAATGGCAGAGAGGCATTCGGTCGAAATGGTTCAAATGGCTCTGAGCACTATGGGACTTAACTTCTGAGGTCATCAGTCCCCTAGAACTTAGAACTACTTAAACCTAACTAACCTAAGGACATCACACACATCCATGCCCGAGGCAGGATTCGAACCTGCGACCGTAGCGGTCGCGCGGTTCCAGACTGTAGCTTCCTAACGTTAAATGTTTCCAATTTGTACAGCATGTTAATAGTCGTTATCGACCAAACATTACTTGGTCGTAGACGGTGCCATGAGCAACAAACTGAGGACAGGAACCTATGTCTGAGAATGTCAGACGAGTAGCATCAAAGTTTAAGGGCCAACACCTGCTGCTGGATCACCCCTTGAGCTTACGACCGGAGAGCGCGCCGAGTGACCGCGAGAGAAAACGCTCGCACCGGGCTCGAGTGCATCCAGGACGTCACGTGGTGGAACCCCCCCCCCCCCCCTTTGCCCCCACAGCACTGCCTCCAACTCGCTAACTGCCCCAGGGATGGTCTTGCAGCAGGCGTCGCACGGTAACCGCGACACCTCACATCGTCGCTGTATGACGCTTCTGGGCACAGGTTGCTATCTTCAGTTACTCCTGGGGACACCGTCTACGACCACTCAAAGCTTTTCCTTATCGTTTTGTTTCACTCTTTAAAGTTCCTGTAATCAGCTATGATTGATGTGTTTGGCACATCAGTTGTTCTCTTTTAGTTTGCGACATGCACCAACTCGTAAGTTGCACACTTGGTTCCAAGTGTGTGAATTACAATTTTTTTAACCCACGTATTAATATGGTAGGATATTTTCAGTTCATGAATTAAATATGTCCAGATATTGCAGAACCTCGTCAAACTGGCTGCAGACCGAAATCGATAGTGCAAAAGATTGAATAACATAATAAGAGAAGACAGTCGTCACGGGTATATGTCGTCGGTTCATAAATACAGTGCGACTGTGGCGCATACCAACAATGAGTTGCAAGTGTACTTTCTCCAAGAAATTACGGTAAAGCTGAAAATAGATTTGGAGACACTAAAGAAGAAGTTTTAGTACTGCAGACAATTATAGAGGGTGGATTTACGAGAAACTAGGGAATATACATTGCATGTAGATATTAGGAAAAGGTTTGTCATAACGTGGAGTGGAATAAATTGATTTCTATACTTACGTAGTCTAGTGTGAATGTCAGGTATGGAAGGGAAATCCATTCTCTCCATAAAGAGCAGAATGGAGTATTCAGCGCTCACGGAGGCCAACCTAAGGAAAGGTGCAAGGTGTGGTTGATCATTGCCACCACTGATACTTAACTAGCGTGATGGAAGGGTAATGGTAGGATTAAACAACCGTATTACAGTGGGAGTTGTCTGTCATGGACAGAAAATCTGCGTGGTGACATAGCAGTAGTCACCGGAAACGAACAGGAATCGAGTCGGATGCTTATTGACGTGGAACGTGTTCCAGCCGATGGCTCCAGTGCCCACACAAACAAAGAGAAAACTTTCATGGTAATGGTATGCCCAGCAGCTAGACAGGCTCAATGGCTAAATGCTAAACTTGCACAAAAGGCTCTTGAAGAGGTGCACGAATTTTGCCTTCAAGAAAGTAGAACAGAAAATGAATGAAGATGGACAAACTGGCAAGTAAAAGTGGTTTTAGCGTTAATCTCGCCTAGTGCGGAGACGCCGTGCTCAAGATTTGCCAGATTCATTTTATTTAATTCTGCGGCCGGATGCTGTGGTCGTCTGTCAGATAAGGAATGTAAGTCGTCTGCGCCAACCGTCTGCGAATTGTGTGAACCCCATTCCGCGTGTGACAGTACTTAACTATTTGCGCATCGTGTTTCCTCAGGCGCGAATTAGGGACCAGCTGAGCACTTGCGTCAACGAGCGTGGGAAGCCGCCGAAAAGCTGCAACGAGGAAGGCCGGTGCATCAGACACGGGAGCTGATCCGCCGTGCGGTTTCCACGTCGCTGCGGCTCACCTTGCAGCCTCGCAAGATACCGCGCAGAACGTTACGCTATACCAGGAGATCAAGGCACATCTGCTAACATCCAAAAACACCACCTGGCAGGAAAATAAATTCACGAATAAGTCTTTGAGCACAGTTACGTTAGGCTGTGAAACATGGACACCGGGGAAAACATATACGAAGCGATGAGCAGCCTTCAATATGTGGAGTTGCTGGGGACTTTTGAAAATCAGACGGATTGATCGAGTAAGGAATGAAGACATCAGTTCATTAGCCAACGGCAAAAAATGCGCAGTAAAGAACATAATGAATCAGAGATACAGAGTGGTTGGGCACATATTACGACGATTATGACGTGATACGTTTCTCAGAATTTTAGCTGAAAGGATACTGCAAGGACAGAATCGCAGGGGAAGACCTAGATACGAGCGCTTAAAACAGATCACCTTTCCGTGGTACGCAGCAGTTGCACGAAAATGACGAGAACAGCTACAGGAGTGGAGAACTGCATCAGTCTAATGTCAGGGTTTATGGCGATGCCGGCCCGTATTATCACACACTTTCGTGCAATGGGCACCGAGACAATATACGGTCTAGTCCCAAAAGTTCCGCCAGCTCGAAAGTCAACCAGAAGCGTCAGATACTTTTTTCCCTAAACTTGAAATGTTAATCCTTAACTTTTCAGTGGCTGAAAATAAATATAGTTGTTTGGTACCAGCGATAAAGTGAAATTATTTTCCATTAACAACATTATATGTATATTACCACTTTCATTCAAGTCCAAACAGCTTTCAATGCGAAAGTACGAATCGATAAATACTTCATCATTCGAGAATGCCTGCGTTGTCAAAGGTTCATAATTGATCATACAGAAAGACTATTCTGTATTAATCATACGCATTCAACACTATCTCTTGCGGTACAACATTCTACATTCGGAAACTTGCGGCCTTGTCGCCGCTCGTACTCTGTATGTACGCCACTCAGAAATGTTCTCCCGGCTTCCCTCGCGACTCTGCGCTTCCCCGTCGGGCGCCTGAGCGTTGCTAAGCACTTCACGTGGTAATGCATCCGTGTGACTATATGTGACAAAATAAACAATTATTGCATAAAATCGATCTTTAAATATTATAATACTCTTGTTGGATGCGCGCTTGCGCCCCGATTAAAACGGTATGTAGGTCATACTATTACGATTAAAATTACATAATGTCTTTAATTACAAATTTACAAAATTACGATAGATAATCACAATATCGACAACTGTTAAACAGTAATACTGATAACGATAGCGGCACATCAGTCCATATCCTTTTTGGCTGGTGATAATACTAACGCAGTTGCTTTTTGAGCATCTTTCACCCTTTTAGAGTTATACTAAACGTATAAACAAATTGTATTGGTGCGGAAGACACGAAAATCATTGAAAAGCATGAATATTTCAATACCTTATCCTGCAAATATTGTAGTATGTTACATGCTATCCCTTTTGGTTATATGGTGCAGATTAAATTTGGTATCAATCTGTTTATAAAAAGCTAGTGTAATAATTGGTGTCTGGAGGCTGAGTCTGCTTTGGGATATAAATGGTGCTGAGGTCAAATGAAAGCACTCCTCAATAACTTTCATTTGAACCCTACTGTTTTTTCGTTACATTACTGCATAACTTGTTATTAGTTAATAATTTAGCAGATTTGGCGTACGTGTAGTGTTTAAAGTATGTACATATATTACACATGATGCGTTTACGCTACTAGAACCGTCGTCAAATGTGCTTTAAAGTGGTGTTTCTTCTTTCTGAACCCGTCGATTCCCTTTCATAGATACATATCTGTCCATATTTGTATTACTCTAAAACAAACTACTTATATTTTCAGCCACAGCCTTCTTTCCTGCCTGGCTGGTACATCCGTTCAGCGTTGCAAATTCCGACACGCCTGCCTCGGTCAAACTATAAAATGCCCATCTACACGTCTATCCTTAGACGGAGCCCCACACTCCACGATCGGGACGGTACTGACATATAATGTCACAGGTTGACGACCGATACAGCAACATTAATGTCAACAATCTTTTGAATTTTTTAGCATCATCCTCCCGCTTTTGGACCCTGCAAATCGTTGTCACTCATACATCCTGGACTGTGAACTATTCATTTCACAGTGTTAATTTCCTTATCACAGCCCCTCATTCACAAAGCTGATCGTAATTCAGATTTCTTCCGTAGGCAAGCTATGTCTCGAGTACTGCAGAATTTAGTAATACAATTTATGAATACTGTCAGGGTTTGTAGATGACACATTTACGGTTTGGTCCCATGGTAGAAAGGCTTTGGACGAGTTCTTTGATCATCTAAATAAAATTATTACAAAACTCCAGTTCACCATGGAAATGGAAAATGATTATAGAATATCTTTCTTGGATGTTTTAGTTATGAGACTGTCCGATGGAAGTTTGGAACATAAAGTTTTCGGAAAATAACACATATCGACAGATATTTGCACAAAAACTCCAATCAGCATCCCCAACAAAAGAGAGGTGTCATAAAAAGTCCTATCGATGGAGCCGAGCGGATATGCACATCGGAACACCTGAACGCTGATATGAAATATTTGAAGCAGGCCTTCGAGAAAAATGGCTACTCTGGGAAAGAGGTAAAGAAAATTTTGCGACCAAGGAACAGAACACCGAAGGATAAGGATGAACCACAAATACACTTTCTGTCCCTTTTATTAAAAAAGTAACGGTCTTTAGACCAACAAAGAAAATAAGTACTGCGATCTGTGAAGGATAAACGCCCTCTCCTGTCTACATGTGGTGTATACAAAATTCCGTGTGCGTGTGGTTAAGTTTATATTGAAACTACCAAGAGTAGCGTAAATACGCGGCTAAAGGAACACAAAAGTCTTTGGCGACTAAGAAAAATAGAGAAATCAGCTGTAGCAGAGCATGCTCTTCAGTCAGGAAACCACGAAGTGAATGTTTCTGAAACAGAAGTTTTATCTACAACGTCAAATTATTATCCACGACTATGTAGGAGAAGCCATTGAAATTTATAAGCATCAGGATAATTTTAATGGGAAAGAGAAGGCAATGAAACTTACCGACATGTGGACAGTAGCTCTGCAGAATCGCTAGGCAGTTTATCTTTGACAAGACGACAATCGATAGTTAAGTTCTACCTTTGACAAGGTTTATCTCTCCTCATCACGTGTTATTTCGACCACTCCCCTTTTCCTACAGCATATATGTCACTCTCGGAGGTCCGACCAGTCAGTCAGCAAGATTCAGTGGAGGAGCGCCTCTGAAGATGTCCAACTCTGTTCTGGATGAAACGTCAGGATAGAAGAATTTCCTGGACCACGACCTCACATCCCGAAAGGTTTACCATCAGCTGTGTCATCCGATCGCGAAAGCCTTCATTCTATGATCTGTTAGGTCTTTGATTGCATGTCCACATCGGCCTCGGAATGCAAACAGGAAGTGTGCACTACTCGTAAACAACCTGCACTGGTGCCTAGTCCATACTGAACACGCACAGTCCACTGCGACACGTGTCTTATTTGCGTTGTTGACGTCAAACATAATGATCCCATTACTACCACTGTTCACATTATTTTGCTTATGTCCTGTATGTAAATCGGCGAAGGTATTGCTGTAAACGTTCAAGTGTGTGGAAATGTGATGTTACGTCTCAGACGGTAGCTCTGAGACTGGTAGCTGACGTATTTAGGTGGGCAGCCGTTATATTTGTCTGTGGAGTATTCACAAATGTTAGTATTTGACTAACCTCGCTAATTGCATTAGCAGCATTACTGAAATTAACAGTCGGTGCTGAATCCTTTTCGTCATTCCTAATTGTAGCAACGCTAAATGAAATACATGTCTGTATGGTTACTTTATATTTCTTCTCTTTATTATAGTTCGCGGCTACTTGCTTAGTATTCAACAAATATCACTTCAGCTATAATGTTTACCCACATATATGACACGGCAGTGACATCAAAAATACGTGTTACTTGATGTACACTGACAACACAGCTTATACAACTATATCACAAACAGCGGCGAGATCGTAGGCCTAACAACACAATCACATCGCCACTCAAGAGCCCGCACAATTAACACATTCAGTATTACATTTATTTCTACGGTTTACACTTCAATTGAGAAATTTCAAATCTTGCAATTTTCTATTATGTCCTTGATTAAAAACCTTACACAAATGTGAAAACCTGCCTCAAATACTTATTATAACTAAAAAATGTGTGTGATACAGGTGAAGTGGATCAGTACCCTCTAAGATTCAAATTCCAGAATCGAAACAGAAAAGAAATGGGTGAAGCCTTTGCCGATTTTTATATTTCAGCAGTTTTCTGAGGGTTAGTTGGATAGCGTGACTGATAGCGTGTTGTCCGCGGTCGCCGAGGTTGCAGATTCGAGTCCTGCTCAAGCACGCAGAAAACTACAGAGGGTAATGGTGGTGGATGGATCCGTTGCGAGCTATTCTCTTATTATACAAAGCAATAACAACTGAAAACGTGACGCTGTATTAAAACTGGCGGTTGGAGGCAGAAATTTTGAAAGAACAATGTTCTTTGTATCTCCTGGCTAACAGGAAAACAATATTGATTGTCGTATCCATACTAGGACTCTGTCGTGATGCATCTGAGTTTCTGTTTTTTGCACGACTGTAATTGCATTATTTGGAGTTTCCTACTCTTGACACGACTTTACTAACAATTCTACATATTATATCGACTTATAAATATTTGACAATGTTCTAACGATTTAAGGTTTCCACCCTTCGACAATCTCCGTGAAAAGTATCAATATACTTCAGGGAATTATCGAGAATAACGTTTTCACATAAATTATGCCGCGATCATTCTGCTTCCTAACTCGTCATCCTATATGGTTTTAGTAAATATTCTCAAGCTAACAGCGAAGGCAAAGATCAGGGCTACATGCAATCTGTCGCACATGCACTCGCACAGTTAATTGCAATCAACACAGTTTTTTTCCTCGTCTACAGTGCAGCGATCAAGTGTCCACTACATAAATAATCTAGAGAGCATTGAAAGAGAGTAATGTAAATTTGGAAAATTGTGACGTATTGTGAAAAGGTAAATGAAAATGTAGCTACCATTGTAGAGAGTTGTAGGCACCGACATTTTATTACATTTTTATTTACTGTGTTCTCCTTGCCTACATGACAGTATTTTGACACTTAGCACTCACAAGTGGACATATGTTGTTCGCTTGAGGATAGCCTCATTTAACGCCTAAAACTGACGCCGTTAAAAGCAGAAAGTAGAGATTCCAGCTTCTTCTAGGTATTGACATCCTTGCATATCCTTTGTACAGGGCAAAAAGGATACTTACGGTCAACATGTTCCTTAATGGAGCAAACTATCCTTACGCACAGCTACACCAAAGGGTGCAGGACAGATTGCGTCTGTAGCCGGCCGAAGTGGCCGTGCGGTTAAAGGCGCTGCAGTCTGGAACCGCAAGACCGCTACGGTCGCAGGTTCGAATCCTGCCTCGGGCATGGATGTTTGTGATGTCCTTAGGTTAGTTAGGTTTAACTAGTTCTAAGTTCTAGGGGACTAATGACCTCAGCAGTTGAGTCCCATAGTGCTCAGAGCCATTTGAACCATTTAAACAGATTGCGTCATTATGCATTCTCCTGCTCAGCTGATCAGTGACAAATGCAGTGTCATACCGACGGATGTCCTTGCCATGTTGCCAAACGCACTTTCATCAGACTATGGGATAAATACCCACAAATTTTGTTCCTCATCATAACGGTTTCTTTCTTATACTTCGTTAGCTGTCAAATGTTATTTCCAGTGCTCTGCTTGCAAATACGGCATGCATTTTGTAGATCTCAAGCACACCCACGCTGTTTGTAAGATAAATAAACACGAAGCATCTAAGCAGAGAACAACAGACACTTTCGAAATATTCTGCCTTTCTTTGTGTATGTAGCAGACGGTTAAAGGAAGCAGCACTAAAAGTTTATGCTGCGCACGGGGACAATGGCAGTGGAGAAAAGGCCGTATTATTCGTTACAAGGGTGTTCCTCTTTGATGTAACAGATCCACTACACCGAGGTACCCCATCGGATCGCCTCCTGAACACAAAATGGTGCAAAAAGTGAGATCTTCCACATTAGTAATAAAAAGCTCATTGAATTGATGTTAAGTCCCATAGTGCTCAGAGCCAACCCATTGAATTTCGGTTACACGACAAATCACACAAATTTAAAGGTTGTCAATTCAACAAAATAACTAGGAATTAAAATTTCAAACAAGTTAATTATGAAGCACCACATAAAAATTTTTTTAAAAAATGTTGTGGGAGGTGACCCAAAGACTACGTCTTCTGTCATAGGACTTACAAAATGCAACACGGGAACACGTCTACTGCCAATAGTACGATTGTCTGTCCTGTTCTGGAGTATTATGCACGGTATGGGCTCCTTACCAGATAGGACTGACAAAAAAGGTAAAAAAAGAGCAGTTTGTTTCGTATTATAGTTAAATAGGAGAGAGTGTGTCAAGGATATATTAAGCAAGTTGGAGCGATTAAAATTTAAAAAAGGGAGTTTTTCGTAGCAGGGAGACATTTTTACGAAATTTGAATCAGCCTTCTCCTCTGAATGCGAAAATATTTTATCGAGTCCCATCTTGTTGTTGTTGTGGTCTTCAGTCCTGAGACTGGTTTGATGCAGCTCTCCATGCTACTCTATCCTGTGCAAGCTTCTTCATCTCCAGTACCTACTGCAACCTACATCCTTCTGAATCTGCTTAGTGTATTGATCTCTTGGTCTCCCTCTACGATTTTTACCCTCCACGCTGCCCTCCAATGCTAAATTTGTGATCCCTTGATGCCTCAAAACATGTCCTACCAACCGATCCCTTCTTCTAGTCAAGTTGTGCCACAAACTTCTCTTCTCCCCAATCCTATTCAATACCTCCTCATTAGTTACGTGATCTACCCACCTTATCTTCAGCATTCTTCTGTAGCACCACATTTCGAAAGCTTCTATTCTCTTCTTGTCCAAACTATTTATCGTCCATGTTTCACTTCCATACATGGCTACACTCCATACAAATACTTTCAGAAACGACATCCTGACACTTAAATCTATACTCGATGTTAACAAATTTCTCTTCTTCAGAAACGATTTCCTTGCCATTACCAGTCTACATTTTATATCCTCTCTACTTCGACCATCATCAGTTATTTTACTCCCTAAATAGCAAAACTCCTTTACTACTTTAAGTGTCTCATTTCCTAATCTAATCCCCTCAGCATCACCCGATTTAATTTGACTACATTCCATTATCCTCGTTTTGCTTTTGTTGATGTTCATCTTATATCCTCCTTTCAAGACACTGTCCATTCCGTTCAACTGCTCTTCCAAGTCCTTTGCTGTCTCTGACAGAATTACAATGTCATCGGCGAACCTCAAAGTTTTTACTTCTTCTCCATGAATTTTAATACCTACTCCGAATTTTTCTTTTGTTTCCTTTACTGCTTGCTCAATATACAGATTGAATAACATCGGGGAGAGGCTACAACCCTGTCTCACTCCTTTCCCAACCACTGCTTCCCTTTCATGCCCTTCGACTCTTATAACTGCCATCTGGTTTCTGTACAGATTGTAAATAGCGTTTCGCTCCCTGTATTTGACCCCTGCCACCTTCAGAATTTGAAAGAGAGTATTCCAGTTAACGTTGTCAAAAGAGTCCCATCTACATAGGAAGAAATCATCATCGTGATAAAATAAGCGAAATCAGAGCTCGCACAGAAAGATATAGGTGTTTATTATTTCCCGTGATATTCGAGTATGGAACAGTGGAGAAATAGTCTGGCAGTGATTCTACGAATGCTCTGCCGTACATTTAAAATGTGAACTGCAGAGTAGTCTCGCGGATGCAGCTGTAGATCTCATTAACTCTGAGCAGTCAACCATCGCGCTACTTCTCATTCTTTGGTCATTTCTAGTTCAAGGGCACAAAAATTTACATTAAAAACCACAATTATCAGCTGCTGGCATATAGTGTTTCTCTGTTTTATGTACGTTACCTCATGAACGACAACGACCGTTCCTGTATACTAGTGTTCTGGGTGATGTAGGCTGAAAAAGCTAAAGCAAATCTGAGCCCTAATAGCCCTAATAAAGAACATTTCTGTCAATCTAATGAAAACAATAGAAGGCATCCAGTGTGATAAACAGTGGTATTATTTGCGACGTATTACATCAGAGGACGGCAACTACAGTTGTCGACACTGGCTGTTGAAACTCCAAAACACTCCGACTACAGACAACAACGAGAGGACTTCATCAAGTGAGGTTGTTACACCATAGTACAAGCCCGCGTACCTGTAACGTGTATCACGACGTGTCAGATAAAATTAATGATAAATCATAAGAAAAATCTCAGCAACAAAGTAGACAAATCCAACACCGATGGAGATCAATAACTATTTCTTTCTGGCATCTATAAGAATTGGTGATGTGGAAAAAAGTGTAGAATTATTCAGGGTAAAGATTTGCGAAATCATATAAGGCTGGGAAACTGTGTCATCAATATTTTAGAAGCCAATCTGAATAAATGAATTCGAAATAGGAAAGGCATCGTATTCTCAAACTGCGCAGGCGTGGTTGTTAGGCATAAAACGTCAGAGAGCAAGATGTTCTAGACTCTCAACTTCTGAAACATCATTCATTTTTAACAAAGTTGATTATCAGAGCTTTCCAGTTCCCGGCTGAAGGATTCCTTTCCTGTGAGAAAGTTGTAAACTTGTCAGGGCAGCAGCGAAAAGAAATCTTCGGCAGTCACGAAACCTGCTCGGGGTGAAAATCGTACTGTTCGTGCTTCGACAGATTTATCGTTTCAGATAGCGGCAGGAGGAGGCGAAATTTATGCCTCGTTTCGCTACTGTTCTTCTACGGCGTAAGTTTTGACAACTTACAACATTAAAAGTTCAGCTGCATGTCCGGCATAAAACGGGACTGCGAAACACGATTTGTATAGCTGTATCGTTGGCGAGCAGAAAACAGGATCGTAACTGTCATTCAACTTCTTTTAGTCTCTTTATGATCTTTATGTGCGTTTCAAAACAATAATTGCTTAAGGAGTACTTCGCTAATGAAACATAAAGATTACACGACTGTTTTTCCCGAAGTTATCTTCTAAAGGAATTGGTTTTAAAACAACAGCGAAACATCTCCTGTCGAAAAGTTGGAAGCGTTTTTAATTATTGATTTTTGAACCAAAAGCCATATTACCATCTCTTAGCGTTTTAGAGATTTTCCAGCGGTTTATAGGGTAATGTTAATTTATTTAAAATTTTTATTATTATTTTTAAAAATCAAATATCATTTTGATGAATATCTGATTAACTCTTTACTGATACTGCTACTGTGGTGAATACAGCCCTAACGCTACGAAAATCTGAATTATATCACCTATTGTTATTTCGCCACATTCAAACTAGGTGTTATTTCGTAGGCCACGGGATGACTGAAGAATGCTCTACCGTTTAATATATTATGGGGCTTAGAATATTTTCATTCCCTTTAATTTTATGGATCTGGAAAAATTCTCTGTTTTGTTTGTCCGTAATAATTCCCAATACTGCGTAAACTTTCTGCGAAACACTACTGCCTGCTCTTACAGAATACATTATGTACGTAGAACAGTTAAAGCGAAGGATGCTTTTCTGTTTGTAATTGGCCAGTGTCAGACAGATGCGCTCATTAAAATTTCTACCCAGATTGTTCCACAAATTGTCTGGTATTTTAGGAATGTGGAGGCTTCATATATTTCTAAAAATTGATCAAATACGCGAGTACTTCATCTAATTCAAAAGTTAACATTTTGGAACAGAACATGTCTCACTAATGGAGTAACTGTACATATAGGATTTGACACGCAGAAATTTTTAAGTGGATATTCTGTCTCATACGTGAAAATAAGACCGTCATGATTATATTTTTCCGAAAACTGTTTAAGGGAATATGGAAAAATCAACAGTGTCCTGAGAACGGAAAAGCAATCCAAAGAGGAAAGAGAAAAGAGCTTTAGCTTGTTCTACTTTCTGTCACAGGGTTTATGCCAAAGTTTCAATAACCGACGTCGCACAAGGTGAAATACCCTGTGTGGTTTATTAGCACAGAGAGTCGTACCGTACCGTCTGTTAGGAAGGTGACCGTATCTTTCGAACTGAGTCTTGGCATTCTTCCACTCCTACGGCGTAGGTAATTAGCGGAACGGGTACTGGCCTAGCAAAATATTAGCACTGAAAATAAGACGAGAATTTAAAGCGCTTCAAGGACTCATCAGTGTCAGTAATGCGATCAGTTTTTGTACACAGAAAAGGGTTTTCGTTAATGAAGGATATCCTTTCAGAACAAACTTCTGCATTCGGCTCTTGCCCGTTACGTGCGTGTACCTTACACGCGACTGAATTTCATTAGTGTAACCGCCTGAGCGCTTTTAGCTGATTGCACTTATATGTTTCACTTGAAAAACAGATTGTAAAGTTGTTCCATGTCATCACTGCTTTTTCTGTCTACAAGCATTTTTAAATCTAATTCTCTTTCCGTTATAGTCAATTTCGTGCATGAACGAATACTCTAGCGAGACCGTAGTATTTAGTATTTATTTATCACGCGATCGATTTATCACACAGCCAAAATCCATACGTTGTTATTGATCCTTGTGACCCTATTATTTTACAAAAAGCTAGTTTTTTACTTTCTTCAAATGGGCTTATCCTGAATCTCTATCACCTTGCTCCGCAGTCTTATTAACTTCAACAGCCTAGGGACGCACTGCTTAAAACACTGGTCTCGTAGGCGGGTGGGTGGAATCAAATCGCCGGCCACGGTGGTCTAGCGGTTCTAGGCGCTCAGTCCGGAACCGCGCGGCTGCTACGGTCGCAGGTTCGAATCCTGCGTCGGGCATGGATGTGTGTGATGTCCTTCGGTTAGTTAGGTTTAAGTAGTTCTAAGTTCTAGGGGACTGATGACCACAGATGTTAAGTCCCATAGTGCTTAGAGCCATTTGAACCAATTTGGAATCAAATCGACGTTCGCCCAGTCTACTTTCGGTATCCCGTGGTTCCACTCTATTCATCATTGGTTCTTGTCGTTGCTATTTGAAGTCTTCAATTCGAGCACATAGTTTCACGGTGCCCTCCACGCTAGTCCATCCTATACACGTCTCCTCATCTCTCCATCCACTTGAATCGCCGTTTACTGGTTTCAAGACTTGGCCTCTCTCTACGCTCCCATTCACTATCAAAGTAACTGTTCTGAATGCCCTCAGGTTGTTCCGTGCCAACCTGTACATAATTGTAGTCAAGTTGTGGCACAAACGGTTTTCGCCCCGATGCAGCAGTTGTATGATCCCTTAGACATACTAGGGTTCCATTTCGCATCATTCTCTAAATAAGCCTCTGGAACTATGATGTAGTATTAGGCAGTGAAAGAAATTTGCATCTTACTCCCGTATCTCTTTCCTGAATTTTACTTGCTTCAGCACTTCCAAAAGTGTACAGTGGGTTTCAGGCGCTACTTTAACGCAACATCAACATCTATGCCCAGTAAGCCATCTCGCGGTTAAGTGCCGAAAACCGCTTCTGGCACTACTATCGTCACCTCCCCCCTCCACCCTCCTCCCCGTTGCCACCCTCCCCCCAACCCTCCCCTCCTTTGCTGTTCCATTCACGAAGGTTGTGTGACAAGAACAACTATTGGTCTAAGCTCTATTTCTCAGATTTTCATATTAATTTCGTTAGCTATATTTCAGTGGACGTAAAATGCCACCAGATTCTTATTAGAATGTACGCTTTTGGTGTATTAACCGTAAAGCCATCCATAATGTTAAATGTTGCTCCTGCACAGCATGCCATGGATATTTGATGAGAACTTCCGCGACTTTTCGCGTTTTTAGCCTAGCCTGTGAGAAGCTCACAGCTCTTCTTCGGATCTCCATTACCTCGCTGATTAATTTCACCCGGCATGGGTTCGAGGCTGATGAGTAACACTCGAGAATCGGTGGAGCGAGGGTATCGTAAGCTGCTTACTTCGTGGGTGAATTATGTTTCCTTAGGTTTCGTCGAAGAAATCACAGTCTTTCGTCTCCTTTTCCTACCAAAAGTTTTGTGTCGTTCTACTTAGGTCACTGGGATGTATAGTCCTTGATGTGTATTTTAGGATTCTTCCTGCATCCAGTGGTTGACCGCCAATGGCTAGTCACTGCGGTACTCTTAAGACGCGACTGAACAACTGGAGGAGAAGTGGGATTGTCAGTCGTCGAGAGGGGACATGTGCGTGGTTCTGCAGGTGCGGAGGGAACCCTACCCTGCTTGCAGCCTATACTAAACTGCTGAGATGAATACTAGGGCTCGAGTGTGGAATGGGCATTAGTTGTAAAAGGGCAGTATAGTTAAGGTGCAGTTACGATACCCAGAATACAGGCAGGCAGGTTATCATTATTGTCACGTGGCGTTATAGCGTGAAATAAAGTTAATGACAACGGTAACAGTGGCTTAAGAAAAATCGGAGGGTTAAACATCTAAGGTACATCATATCACTCGCTTTTTCCGCGAGGTATAATAATGTGATAACTACGAAAGCGGTGAATGTAGTAGTAAAGATTATTAGTAATTTCGATTGTACTACAATAAACTTCAGGTACAAGCTACATTTTTTTCAGCTCACTAACTACATCATCTACGTTAGTTTACTAGCCTCGTCGAGGTTTTAAACAGGACGCTTTTTGATCTCCAAACTCGACGTGAGCCATTGTATTCAGACTGCCTAAAGGTACGTGTTAAGATATTTGGGGGGGGGGGGGGGGGGAATCTTACTCCGTTTTCTTCTGTACTTTAAGGAACTATTTGAGTTCATGTTTTTCCACATGTATCTATTATATTCGCTGAGCCGTGCTGTGAGTCGACAGCTCTCGCCCTGTGATCTGAACAGTTTCTTTGCCACTTCAAGGATCTTTGGCCTCTCTCAGCAGTAGGAAGGAAGTGCTTGAAGTGGACAGTTGGTAGTGGTTTCCGGTGGCGCGTACGTGCTTCTTGGGGAGCGAATGGCCACTGCCGCAGGTGCACGTACTTCCTGGTGCCAGCGTCGTGAACCGGTGCTTACTGTACAGCACGGTGCGGTTGTTGACGTCATGTGTTTGGCGAGGCTGCCCCTGTCCTGGCTGTGCTAGTTCGCGTGGTTTAGCAATTTCCTCCTGGAGAAGCAGCGCGATTCAGCGAGGCCTGCGGACCGAGCGCCGGACTGCCCCATCGCTCGGAATACATTCATCGTGGGATTTTGGCCTGATGTCATATTTGGCTATCCTCACCTATGGATGACTTGCTGGGTTACTTGAGAGGCGCACATGTCGTTCGTGCCTTAGCAGGGAAGCCAACATGTCGAATAGGAAAATTCTTCGAGAATGACGCGGTACCATTCAAAAATCGGTTCAAATGGCTCTCAGCACTATGGAACTTAACATCTGAGGTCATCAGTCCCCTAGAACTTAGAACTACTTAAACCTAACTAACCTAAGGACATCACACACATCCATGCCCGAGCAGGATTCGAACCTGCGACCGTAGCAGTCGCGCGGTTCCGGACTGAAGTGCCTAGAACCGCTCGGCCACCGCGGCCAGCACGCCATACCATTACCCAAAAACTTTTAACATAATCGACAACAGGCGCTAAAGGCTACATTCTTAGAAGAAAGAGAACAATACAATCTTGTATAATGAATTCATAGTAGGGTTCGACACAATCTTTCAATTGTTGCTTCGAAAAGATAAAGCTATGTTGTTTATTTTTATTTTATTTTTATTTATTTTTTGAGATAAATAACAGCCAAGCCATAGCATCGCAGGTATCGCAGAACACCGTTAGCATAATTAAACCAAAATGGTGCAGCCTGCTAAGTGGAGTATCGTGCGTTTATGCGTTTGTTGTATTTGAAGGGGAATAATGCTCCAGCGATCACTGATGAGTTGATTGAAGTGCACGAAAACGATGGGTCATTGTATGACATAGTGGTCAGGCAGCGGAGACGTTTCCAGCTTTGCCAAACAAGTCTGAACGAAGTGGCCGACTGTGTCTCTCTTATGAAACGGTAATCGCGAGAGAAGTGGAGATACTCGATGTCGATTATTGGCGTATTACAACCAAGGCGGTTGTAGACAAAGGTAAAAATTTGTCATGGATCCATTTTCAAAGTGTCGCACATTTTGGTTGTGAGAAAGGACGACGTCCGCTCAAAAAGTCTCCCAAACCGAGGCACCAACGAATTGTTGCAGCTTTCTTAGCCTAATTTAAAAAAATGGTTCAAATGGCTCTAAGCACTATGGGACTTAACATCTACGGTGGCCGACCGCGGTGGTCTTGCGGTTCTAGGCGCTGCAGTCTGGAACCGCGGGACTGCTACGGTCGCAGGTTCGAATCCTGCCTCGGGCATGGATGTGTGTGATGTCCTTAGGTTAGATAGGTTTAAGTAGTTCTAGGTTCTAGGGGACTGATGACCTAAGATGTTAAGTCCCATAGTGCTCAGAGCCATTTGCACCATTTGAACATCTACGGTCATCAGTCCCCTAGACTTAGAACTACTTAAACCTAACTAACCTAAGGACATCACACACATCCATGCCCGAGGCAGGATTCGAACCTGCGACCGTAGCAGTCGCGCGGTTCCAGACTGAAGCGCCTAGAACCGCTCGGCCACCTCGGCCGGCAGGCTAATTCGGATGACAACTTCAGCTGCATAATCGCCGTCGACGACTGCTGTGTGCGTCATTGTGACACCGTCAGATCACTGCAGGCGGAGAAAACATATGGATTCACCACAGCCGAAAAAAAGATGAAGCAACCGTCATAGGGCAAGGAAATGCTGAGCTTTTTTCGGAATAGCGTGATGTGTTGCTAACAGGTTGTGCTTGTCAGGGGAAAACTATCACAAGAGCACACAAGTGAGACATCCTGACCGGGCTACGGGAGGCTGTGTACAGGAAGCTTCGCCAGGAGCTGTCCAAGGGGCTACTTTTGCCCCGTAAAAACGCCTCAGCTCGCTGTGCGTGAGACACAATGTTGCTCTTTGGTCTCATATGCCGTATTTTCTATTTTCTTGACAAGGAATCCATTAAATTCTTCCATTTTCCTCACACGAGGAACTCATTGCGTGACACGCATTTCCCCAGTGGCGACGAATTGATTTTCGAGGTGAAACGCTCCCGAATAGTCCAAATAGTCCTCTTTGGTAACTGCGCTGCCAGGGCGTCAGATTCGATTCCCGGAAGGGTCGGGTATTTTTTTCACCTCAGGGACTGGGAGTTGCCTTCTCCTTACGTTCGTACCGTCATAATTGACACTACAGTACTGAAATGGCTGTATGGGCACTTTCTGAAAGCTAATAAATTTTTAAAAAAGCTACTTAATATGCAGACTTTTCTACCAATGTCTCCTCCAGGTCATCCATCGTTGGGAAAGATGTGTCGCATTGCAGGGTGGATAACTATGTAGAGGAGGGTTAACACCATCACCAGATTTCGTGTTCGCAGCTTGATTATTTTGAGATGATACTTAATAGTTTATGGCCACCCGTCACACGGTGCCAACTCTGTGTGACTCGGGAACACGCGACAGACTCTAGTCAGCGAGGTAACTGGACGCGCTTTCAGCCGAACAGGTCGGCTGCCGCTACCGACAGGAAGACGCGAGGGGGACGCGTCAGTCCGTGAGCTGGCGGCAGCACAGTATCTGAGCGCCAGTAAACTGTCGCCGAACTGAGCGGCCGCGACGCTCATAAATCTCGAGTCTTTGCGCGGATCCCGAAATATGAGGGCGGTGGGCCTATTCTGGACGCAGCCCTTCGCTTTTCCTTTCTTATTTTTTTTCCCCATCAGGCCCCCCTTTGTCGGGTGTGATTTGTGGCCGCGAGAGGGGGAGCAGGTGCTACTTACTGCGCCATGATCGGCCGCAGCGTCACGTTCCTGGTGGCGCACTGTCTGGCGGGAGGAGACCCGAGTTTTTAACAGGCAGATGCGGGCGCTCGGTCCACCCTCGTACGTCTGCTTCTTCCAATTTTAGTTTTACTTATCTGTTATTTACATTTCCCTTGTAGTAGGAGGACTGGAAACGGCCATTCTATCGCTCTTTACCATTTGAGTGTGCTACTTAGTGGAAACTCGTCATGGCGAGACCGGGACTGTGTAAAAGTACGGGATAAAAACGTATACGTAGACTCCATGTATAGGACCTGGCGGGCCGATTCGTACTGACCGACCGCCGTGTCATCCGCCAGTGGCGTCACTGGATCCGGTATGGAGTTCAGCACACCGTTCTCTCGGCCGTTGTCAATTTTCTTGACCTGGAGCCACTACTACTCGGTCAAGTAGCTTCTCAGTTGGCATCATGAGGCTGAGTACCCCCCGTTCCAGTCCTCACGCCAAGGAAAAACCCCTGTCACTAGATAACAGAACGCAGCATGTCATTCTCAATGGAGAGAAGTCTTCCGTGGTAAGAGTAATTTTAGGTGTGCCGCAGGGGAGTGTCGTAGGACCGTTGCTATTCACAATATACATAAATGACCTTGTGGATAACATCGGAAGTTCACCGAGGTTTTTTGCGGATGATGCTGTGGTATATCGATTGGTTGTAACAATGAAAAATTGTACTGAAATGCAGGAGGATCTGCAGCTAATTGACGCATGGTGCACGGAATGACAATTGAATCTCAATGTAGACAAGTGTAATGTGCTGCGAATACATAGAAAGAAAGATCCCTTATCATTTAGCTACAATGTAGCAGGTCAGCAACTGGAAGCAGTTAATTCCTGGGAGTACGCATTACGAGTGATTTAAAATGGAATGATCATATACAGTTGATCGTCGGTAAAGCAGATGCCAGACTGAGATTCATTGGAAGAATCCTAAGGAAATGCAATCCGAAAACAAAGGAAATAGGTTACAGTACACTTGTTCGCTCACTGCTTGAATACTGCTCACCAGTGTGGGATCCGTACCAGATAGGGTTGATAGAAGAGATAGAGAAGATCCAACGGAGAGCAGCGCGCTTCGGTACTGGATCATTTAGTAATCGCGAAAGCATTGCGGAGATGACAGATAAACTCCAGTGGAAGACTCTGCAAGAGAGACGCTCAGTAGCTCGGTACGGACTTTTGTTGAAGTTTCGAGAACATACCTTCACCGAGGAGTCAAGCAGTATATTGCTCCCTCCTACGTATATCTCGCGAAGAGACCATGAGGATAAAGTCAGAGAGATTGGAGCCCACACAGAGGCATACCGACAGTCCTTCTTTCCACGAAGAATGCGAGACTAGAATAGAAGGGAGAACCGATAGAGGTACTCAAGGTACCCTCCGCCACACACCGTCAGGTGGCTTGCGGAGTATGGATGTAGATGTAGACGTAGAACCCTGGTCCTCCACATGTCGGTCAGCCGTCTTACAGAAAAAGTCTCCTCAGTGAACACAGTCAGCCATATCAGCGTTGCTACAGAAGTTTATCCACCTGATTCGTGCTTTGAAACTTAAATAAACGCCGCTACTCCCATTAACAATAAAAAAATGGTTCAAATGGCTCTGAGCACTATGGGACTTAACATCTGAGGTCATCAGTCCCCTAGAACTTAGAACTACTTAAACCTAACTAACCTAAGGACATCACACACATCCATGCCCGAGGCAGGATTCGAACCTGCGACCGTAGCAGTCGCGCGGTTCCGGACTACAGCGCCTAGAACCGCATGGCCACCGCGGCCGGCCAGTAACAATAAAACATTCAGATACTAACTTAACAGCAAATGTCACAATAAAATAATCGCATCGGCCAAAAATCTTAAGAACTTCCCTGGAGAAATAACGCTAATAGTGTAACACTACCTCTGGTCTAGACAACAATCTCAATTTGCCTCGTGCGACAGTCGAGAAATATCTCCAGGTATATTATATAGTTGAAACCATTCACTGATGGTTGGATTCCACACAGCTACGAAATTGAGGGAACGTTTATTATTATTGTCCATCACCTTCTGTTGCAAATAGTGACAGACTTTTTCTGTGGGATTAAGACTGGCTGATTTAATGGGCTACTCGAGGAGCGACAGGCTGTCTCGAGTCTTCGCCAATCCAATAATGTATGTGTGCAGCCCTGTTAATATGGTTGCTGTCGTCTTGGAAGACTGGAATGTCTACAACACAGTCATCATGAATACGTAGAAAGACACGCGGGCCAGCCGCGCGGTCTTGGGCATCTTGCACGGTCCGCGCGGTTTCCTCCGTCGGAGGTTCGAGTCCTCCCTTGGGCATGGGTGTGTGTGTAGTCCTTAGCGTAAGTTAGATTAAGTTAGATTAGGTAACGTGTAAGCTTAGGGATCGATGACCCTGTGAGTGTGTGGGTTTTATTTTGTCAAGTTGCACAATGGATTGATCCAACAAGTACCCTTTGGCTCCTGCAAGAAACAATTTCCACCTCACACTACCACAGAAGTCAGACAGACGCTCCTAATGTACCAACAACAACTGCCTGAAAAACATTCAGCAACAAATATCTTCTGGAGTCGTCCGCTGTAAGGAAAAGATACAAAAATATTCTATATATTCTTACGTAACTAGTGGGATACTTGGGTACAGGAGTATTGCTGGTTAGTGTAAGAAAAACATTAAACGAACGAAAAATCTGAGAAATCAAGTGAAACTTTTCTTATAAAATGATAATAAATTGCTGGGTTCTTTTTGGAACAGTAGATTGCCTCTTATGGATAGGAATGCTATTATTTTATAAAGTATGGAAAGGTTCTTTTCTCCCTTTTCTTTAAGAATGTTATTTACTTGGCAGAATGGCTGAGAGCCGCGCCTACACAACTTGAATAACTTTTCCAGGTATGGTCAAGGCTGTCACGTGAGAAATGTAATGGAGTGTGCTGTTATGGAGGACAGATGGGGCTTGCAAACGCTGTAGCGCACAACACCGTGAGCTGCGATTACTGCTGCTTCCGTCGCTCGCTGCTGACAAATAACACAACTATCTCTTTCTATCTGGATTGACCTTTCCCAATCAAACTCTCCGTACGCCTTGATGAAGTCAAGGATTCCTATCTGCCCCTAGTCTAACTATTGGCGTGGTACACCAGTCAGATAACCAGTCCACCGCGATGCCACTCAATACTCGCTCGCAGGCGTTTAACTATACTCTGTCTGTGTTCACACCGCACATAAGTGTGGTGGCCAACACAGTGAACAACGCTTGATCGCGAACGACTCAATATGGAGTGTCACTCTGATTCACTAACGGCAGAGGTGCACTCCCAGGGAAGTACTGAGAAGAGACTTTGTTCCTCGCTCTTTGCGTACACGTACGAGCGCACTCGCTCTTGTTACGTGTTCCCGCTCCAAGAGCGACAACGGAACGGCCCTTCATTCTGGAAAAGTTGCCAGGGTATATCATTCACTGCCTTTCCATCATTCCTCTGACTCTTCGCGTCAGAAATATTCCGCCAATCAGCGTTGCTTTTTTAAACGGTAGAATGACGTTTCGTTTAAGTCGACCAATGCGGAGATCTGTAGCATCTCCGTTAGGCGTATACTGTCCTGTGAGAACTCCATAGCTACGCGGTCGGCCCGTGAAAAAATGGGTCTTCTGGGCGCTCCCACACAATGTAGCGGAATCTGCTTTTAAGTCGAACACAAAGGTCGTTATCCCTTCGCTCTGGCAAAAGCTGTCTTCTCTCTGGGCAGTCGCTTCAGCCGAAGTAGGTATGTTGTTGACCCAGCCCTCTGAAGGGAGGGTCTTCCCAGCAGGCTGGTTTCCTCTTTGGAACGAAAATTCCTGTGGCCGTCATGTTGTGTACGCCAGCCTCGACTTTTTTCAACCTCGGTGTGCACTTGCAATTTACTTATTAGATTTGCAAAAAATGGTTCAAATGGCTCTGAACTTCTGAGGTCATCAGTCCCCTAGATCTTAGAACTACTTAAACCTAACTAACCTAAGGACATCACACACATCCATACCGGAGGCAGGATTCGAACCTGCGACCGTAGCGGTCGCGCGGTTCCGGACTGTAGCGCCTAGAACCGCTTGGCCACTCTGGCCGGCTTAGATTTGCATATCGCTTACATGAATTCATACAAAATTGATTCTACCTTATCGAGTTTTGGTTCGAATAAAGCGTCTTGATGTGCAGAATACGATTGTGAGGACGGAATATGTAAGAAATGAAGGTCAGGAGACCACGCCACCTTACAACCTCAGCAGTTTGGTCCCATAAGACCTTACCACAAATTTCCAAAAACAATATGTAGAAGAATGGGCAACATAAGGTCACCAAGAATGTTGAAAGAGACTATTGGTTCATGCTCACCATAACCTGAATAAGTCATCGTAAGATAAAGATCACTGAAACGACAACTAGCAACCTTCGGCTTGAACTATAAGGGGCAGTGAAATGAAAGCGAACACCTGCCACCACGGAACCATGGTATGCTTTCATTCAAAAGTAATCACGCATTAAGACATTTATCGCTCTGGTAGAAGAGACGATGAATTCCTTTACAGCAGAACGATGTCGACCGCTGACGGATCCGCAACCGCTTCACGCATTTCTTTCTTCATTTCGCCAAGGATGTAAAAATAACACCGTGAATGATCCGGGCTGAACGGGGGATGTTGCAGTGTTTCCCGAACCAAACTGCTGCGGTTTAGCCTTTATCCGGTCGGCACTGTAGAGGGCGGGAGTTGTGCAACCGGATGCTTCCTTCCGACAGTATTCCCGGGCGTTTTGGGCTTATGGGCGCCGCAGTGTCAGAAAAAGTCTCTCTATAGCGCTGCGTACTGATTGTGGTATTACATTGAAGGAACTAGACGTGCAGAGAGCCCCTGCAATCGAGGAAGATCATCATGACTCCCCGGTAGGACTTTTTTTTTGGAGAGATGTGGGATGTTTCCACTGTTAGCTTTGCCGTTAGTGCTCGGGCTGTCGGAAAGCTGTCGGACGGAATGATCCTGTTGGGCGATAATGCTCGCCACCACATTGCCATTCTGGCGATTTCGTTGGAAAACACGGCTACATCATATGTACAGCTCAAATCTTTTCCTTTGTGATTTCATATCTTCGGCGTCCTGAAGAAATACGTGTCTGGACGTCAGTTTCAGCTGGACGAGGAAGTGCAGGAGTGGGTGCGGTTGTGATTCCGGCAGCGGCCGACGGCTTTCAATGAAACAGGAATTGATCGTCTTGTCTCCCGGTGAGACAAATGTGTTAACGCGTGTGGTGGTTAGTTGTGTGACCCGCCACGTTAGCCGAGAGCGCAGTCTGCTTTCCGCAGCGCTGCGGCGAGGACGTCTTGTTTACGTCCCGTCCGCGCGGTCGCGAGTGCCCGTAGTTGTTTACTACTTCGTCGCCGCTAGTTTAGAGTCCATCACTACCGACGCAACATGGCACATTCATACAGACAAACCATCATCAAGATCAGTTTTCAAACCGATCATGCACGACCGCGAGCTTTTGAAGTGGAACGTTTTCTACGTGACGACGTTAAAATTGACCCGCGAGACATAATTGGTATCCATCTCTCTATCACGAGCAGTGTTGTCTACGTCAAGCTAGTAAGTGACGAGGTGTGCAACAGAATCGTGAGCGCACATGCGAACGATCTTAAATTCAAACATTCTTATGGCCATATTGGGGCGGTCTCTATCGATCACGCGGGGCTTGGTCTCCGTACGATACACGTCTTCGAACTCCCTTTCGAAGTACCACCGGACGTAGTCACCGCGGCTTTCCAGCCCTACGGCAGAGTGATCAGCCATATGGCCGAAAAATGGACCACCTTTACAACGTACCCCGTTCTTAACGGGGTACGACAGATTAAAATTGAACTGACCAAACATGTTCCGTCATATCTTGTCATCAGCGGATGTAGGGCGATCATTATGTATGACGGTCAGCCACGCACTTGTTCTGGTTGTGGCCAAGAAGGGCACGTCCGGTCGGATTGTCTCCGACGACGGCTTACTCAAATCCCGACAGGTGAATCTATGACTCCTCCTACGGTGACGACCCTTCCTCTCAATTACGCCGAAGTTACACGGGCAGCAACTCTTTCCGATGCTGACGACAGTAGTCCGATAGCCGCCCCCGATGGAGAGACCAAAATGGCTTCTGCAGTACAGGATCCGGCCTCTACAACGGCGCCCCCACCTGAAGATAATCACCGATCGACCTTGCAAGAAGGCGTGGATGCCAGAATGGACATTGACCCACGGGTTGTGCCGACAGCGGCTTTTCTTCCAGACACCGGAGCAGCTGACGAAATCCACCCACATTCAGATACTGAAACACACGTCCGTAAACAGCGTTCCCCGCGAAAACACAAGAGACGGCGGCGTGCTCCATCGGACGAGTGTTTGCAGCGATCGTCTGACATGGACTATGGAAATTCCGACGACGGTACCGGCGGTACAGAGGCCGCTGTAACTTCAAACTCAACAGATCGCCGTGGTGACGGCTTCAGCCCCTCAGACCCCACAGCACAGCAGGATCACAAGCAGACATCCGCTGCCGATTCCCAGCCAGCAGAGCCGATGGAGTCAGCGCCGAGTGCCGCAGCAGCCACTAACAGCCACCAACAGCCGATGGTGTTTCACGGCGACTGGGCGGACGACTGTGAGGAACACTCCTTGCCCATCGTGTCGGACGACACGGGGGGAAATTTACCCCACCAGTGTTGATCCTTTCCCGCCGTCAGTTACAGTGACGAGACTGCCTTACCAGGGTATTGATGGCCAACACGGATGCTGTGGATAGACCTCAAACTTATCGCGTTGCAACTATAAACATTAACACTATACGGACGCGCGCTAAGTTATCCTTGCTTCAGGATATGTTGAACTCTGCTTCCATCGACATAGCCCTTCTCCAGGAAGTGTACGTCGACGACTTCCCAGGCATGTACGGTTACGATGCTTGCGTCTCTCCAGCTTCCCCAACAGGCAGCGGTGTCGCTGTACTTCTTCGGGAAGGGATAGTGGCGGACGATATCCTGTTTCTGCCTGGGGCAAGAGGAATGGCACTCACAGTACTGGGGGTCCGCCTTATCAATATCTACGCACCTTCCGGGACGGACAAACGTCGCGAACGTTCACGATTCTTTGCGGAAGACGTCGCCCCGCTCTTCCAAGGCCGCCACGACCATCTGGTGTTTGGAGGTGACTACAATTGCGTACTGGCGCCCAGAGATCAACTCCCACGACATAATCCGTGCCCGGAACTCGGGACGCTAATTCGAGACCTGCAGATGGTGGACACTTGGGAACATCTTCACGGCCACCGACCGGGATTCACGCACTTCACAAGTCACTCTTCCAGTCGTATCGATCGGATTTATGTCTCACGCTCTCTCGCCGCTGGAACACAGGATGCGGAACTGTGGCCTGCAGCATTCTCGGACCACTCAGCTTACATTTGTGCCGTCACCCTGCGGCGGCAACAAGTGTGGAGAAGCCGCAGCCCGTGGAAATTAAACATCGCTCACCTGTCGTACCCGGATTGCCGCCAAGCCGTTGAGGATACGTGGCATTCGTGTGAAAATCGCCTCCGTGCATATCCCACAACGATCCGCTGGTGGTTGGACTGCGCCAAACCGGCACTGAGGCGAACGTTGATAACCTACGGTCGTGACCACGCTACCTGGCGAAGACATACACTCGACTTTTACTTCCGGGTCCCGCGCGACTGCGATGCTATGGCGCCGTCTCCGGAACGTCAAACGGCGGTCCACCGTGCTAAGGCTCAGATCCTCGCTCATATGCGACGCCACCTAGAGGGGGTAGTCATCCGCTCGAGGACGCAGGATCGGATACCGAGCGAACGCCCGTCAATGTTCCACGTCCTTCGTGAACGTAAACGACGCCAACGAGCGCTGATACGCTTCATCGACACGGAGGACGGTCATCGCCTCACCACGCAACAAGACATAAACACAGCGTTCTACAATCATTATTCCCAACTCTATTCCGCTCAGACCCCTGATCCGACAGCACTGGAGGACGTCTCTCAGACGATTTACGGCACCGTCACCCCGGCAATGGAAGCGGCCTTGATGGAAGAAATTACAGAAGAAGAAGTGATCGACGCCTTTCGAAAAGGTGCTGTCAACAAGTCTCCGGGTCCTGATGGCCTCCCCTTGGAATTTTACCGGACTTTTCAATATTTATTAGCCTCCCGATGGACGGACATCTGTCGCGAACTCCTATCCCCGGACGTGCCGCTCCCTGCGGCCCTTGTGGAAGGAATGATTATTCCTATTCACAAACCGTCCGGTGGCTCACGACTGCAGGACTACCGCCCGTTGACGCTATTGAACTGCGACTTTAAGATCTTTTCTCGACTGTTGGCGGCGCGGATACGCCAGACCCTACGAAATGTTATCCTACCCGATCAAACGTCATTAGGAGGCGACAATAATATTCAAACAGCACTCAGTGAATATCGTGACTTGATCTCACTGGCGAGGGCATGTCGTCTGAAGGGTGCACTGGCGGCAATCGATTTTAGTCAAGCTTTCGACCGAGTGGACCACAACTATTTGGAAGCGGTCCTCCAACATATGCGGTACCCACAGCCATTCGTCACTGTCGTCATGCGACTCCTCCGTGGCGCGACGTCCAAGGTGATCGTCAACGGCCGACCTTCGCAGCCCCTCACCATTTCTCGATCGATACGCCAAGGGTGCCCTCTGTCCACTTTACTTTACGCTGTGGCCATGGAACCTCTCCTCTGCGGCCTGCGCCAACGACTAACGGGTATGACGTTACGAGGCCACACTTTCCGGTGTAAAGCGTACGCTGACGACCTGGTGATTGTCATCCGCCACTGTGACGACACCGCTAGCGCACTAAATTGGATAACGAAATATGGCATGGCCGCTGGTAGTCGTATCAACGTCGCAAAATCGGTGGCGATGAACATCGGGGTCGGATTGTCTGAGAACAGTGTCACCCCCTTACAGCTCAGAGATAGTTTGAAATGTCTCGGCATTGACTTTACAGACGATATACGACGGACCGCTGCTCACAACTTTCGACGGCTTTTACGGAATGTTCGGACTGGAATTGCCAACAACCGCCTACGAGCCCTGGACGTCGTCCAACGGACCCAGTATGTTAACTCACATTTAGCGTCACGCATTCCGCACATCGCCCAGATATTACCTATACCGGTGATGTTAGCACGCCGTATACATGCGGCTTTTGGGTCCTTCGTGAGTTCAGGAATGCTTTTCAAGATCAAATATGAGACTCTCACCCTTCCTCCGGATCGGGGAGGGCTTGGCCTTTATCACGTTTATGACAGAGCGGTCGCCCTATTTGTGAGCACATTAGTCAAACTACGGCACCGCCGTCCGGACAGTCTGACCAGTTTGTTAATAGAAGAACTAGCACCGCCCTCCCTGTTGCCGCCTGTGCCGATACACCACGTCCCCTCCTCGCTCTTCTACATCGGTGTCTTTTACCTCGAACTCAGTTATGTTCGACTTGCCTTACCAGCGACTCAACTGGCGACGGCAAAGACGGTTTATAGGGTCCTACATCGTGGACGACCCGATAACGTCGTGGAGAGTAAGCACCCGAACGTCAACTGGCGAGTAGTGTGGAGGACAATTCACCACGTAACACTGGACACTGACGTCACGTCGATGTGGTATGTCACTGTCAACGGTAGGCAGGTGACCAGATCAAGGCTACATGCGATCCACATGGTGGACTCACCCACGTGCACGTACTGTGGCGTTCAAGACGACGATGAACACCGTCTTAGCTGTGGCGAGTCTACGGCAGTGTGGCACTTAGTGAGGCAAATGTCAGCATACTTCCTTCGGGTAACGCCGAATCATATCGACCCCAAGACTATCTTATTCCCGGATGAAACGTATTACCCACGCACTAAAACTAATGCAATGACGTGGCTTCGTGGACATGCAGTGCATTATTTGTTTCAAGACGGCACTAAGGACACTTTAAACTTTTGGAACTATTTGCAGGAACGACATTGCAAGATCCTCCGTAACCCTAAGTATCGACAATATTTTTCCAATTTTTTGTGGAGTGCGTTCCACGACCCTCCACGTAGCTGGAACATCACGGGTAAGAGAAGCTAAAATTACAATACGATGATAGAACACTACACGGTACGACGTGGGATCTACTTTCATCATTACGAGAAGTCATACCTGGATGATCCAGCAGATGGAGAGTTTCGTTGTGAACCCTCACACTCTGTAGCAGTATTTGCCCCATTTCCTCTTTTTGTCCCCGGTGCGAAAAGGTCTTCGCAGTTTTAGTTTCCCCATCCGGTGCAAGATGTAGCACTGGTTAATGGTGGTATGGATTCCACCCTTCAGTTTTGTTTCATGGTTTCCTTCGCCCCGCACTTTGTTCTCTTTCTTTATGCCTTTTTCTACAACTATTAGCGTGGTTTTAGTTATGTGCGTCCCCAACTCGACGCAAAGAGTGCACTTACTAGTTTTCAGTTCCTTACTGTTTTTTAACAAAAAAACAAAAACAAAAAAGCGCTAATGCGCTGCTTTGTGAACTCGGGTAGGAGCGCCGGCCCCGGATCGAATCCGCCCGGCGGATTAACGACGACGGTCGATGTGCCGGCCAGCCTGGATATGGTTTTTATGCGGTTTTCCACACACCCCTAGGTGAATACCGGACTGGTCTCTCTGTCCCGCCTCAGTTACACGGCTCGCAACCACCTGAACACATTCGCATTATTCCATGGATTGCGCTAGTCGCAAACAGTTGGGGTAGGCTAATTCCGTCCCGGGGGGGTACGGTGTGGTGGCCGGAAGGGCGTCCGGCCACCCCTTAATCTAACATTGCCAAATCCGTTTAACCATGCCGACCCTGCGTCCCTGCAGGAAAAAGGCACAAGCGAAAGTAGAAGAAGAAGAAGAAATGGTTAGTTTTGTGGCGGGTGTTCGGTTTTCATTTGCGTGCCACTCATGCATCCATCACTCACTGCTAGATAAACTTCTCATTGAACCATCAATGTACACGACGTCTTGTTTCATACGAAAAGAGGGAAAATCACGACTCCTCTGGTCATACTACACGCCCCCTCTGGCCATACTACACGCCCCTAGTCACCCACTGTCCAGTTTTTCTGCTGTGTCCCCCACACCAAATATCAGTTGCATGCCCTACCCTTCGCAATTTTCGATCGGAAAAAGCATGAAATGGACCTGCGTCCACTGGCAGCTGCAATTCCTGTCGGAATGGAAACGGATTGACAATAACAAGCAGTGACACTCCTCTCCGGTTCATGTCGATTACGACCTCTTTAGGACCCCTGCTCTTACGCTATAGTATATAGCTGCGAGCAATACACCGTTCCCTATATACACATCGGTCAGTATGCGCTTATACATTTACAAATAGGACGCTTCACTCACGGCGTGATCGCGAGCACACGATGCTATTCTGCCGCTTCTTCACGTCGGCCCTCTTAATCAGCTGATTCCATACATTTTTAAATGCACACACCGCCATTTGATTGTATTGTTGTTCATTTAATTACGACCGAGGTTTCGGCCTTTTATGCCGTTTTTAAGTGATTGAGTTTAAGTCACTAACAAATATCGCAGGCCATCAAGCCCAAAACTGGTCATAAAGTAAGAAAAATATTGGCTCCCCACGAAATGCCAGATGCTCATTGGGAACGAATATTTGAAAACGGCCGGCCGGGGTGGCCGAGCGGTTCTAGGCGCTACAGTCTGGAACCGCGCGTCCTCTACAGTCGCAGGTTCGAATCCTGCCTC
Source organism: Schistocerca serialis cubense (assembly GCF_023864345.2). NCBI lineage: Eukaryota > Metazoa > Arthropoda > Insecta > Orthoptera > Acrididae > Schistocerca > Schistocerca serialis. The sequence goes on along the minus strand of NC_064646.1, from coordinate 79,401,699 downwards.
GGGCATGGATGTGTGTGATGTCCTTAGGTTAGTTAGGTTTAAGTAGTTCTAAGTTCTAGGGGACTGATGACCTCAGCAGTTAAGTCCCACAGTGCTCAGAGCCATTTGAACCATTTTTTTGTTTGAAAACGGCATAAAAGGCCGAAACCTGGGTCGTAATTAAATAAACACCAATACAGTCAAATGGCAGTGTGTTCATTTAAAAATTATTGTATGACTGTTGCTCAGCAACATCAAAAACTAATTATATGCAGCTGGCTGGTACACACACACACACACACACACACACACACACACAGAGAGAGAGAGAGAGAGAGAGAGAGAGAGAGAGAGAGAGAGAGATCGAGGGAGAGAGAAGCACACCACATTTCACGGCTTACGTACCGGTCAGTATGCTCATTTCAGAGTGTAACAAATACATGGTACATATAATTAAACTTTCGCTACTTGAGAAGGTCTGGACATAATTTCGCTGTTTTTTGCAGCACACTGCAAACGGTGGATCACGAAATGTTCAGGTGTCGTGACACACCTCGTGCGCTGAAGATCGCGCACTGCGTCCAGCATCCTCATCCACGGCAACGGTAACTTCTTCGGTTTCTGCCAGGAGCAATTCCAAAGTCGCCCGTCAGGTCCAACTTTGGAATCATGTCCTTCAACGCCGGTGCGGAAAGATGATCTCTCCGTCTTTCTTTGGTGTGTCGATAGTCACGAAGGCCAGTAGCACAGTGCTGTTGTTTTGATACAACAGCCTTACGAGTAAAGCCCTGCACACCTTGTCCACACTCATGTTGACTGTCTGCAACTGTAGTGTACGCTGATGCTTGTGTTTCAACCCTATCGTGCAGTATCAATACCGGCGTCCAACAGCAAGTCATGACACTAAAACTAAAAACGCAAATACGGCAGCGCAAATTCTGAACTTCGTTCCTATAAAGTGGGGTACCCATACGAAAGTAGTTTTCCCTCTACACCGGCTCAAGTAGCAAAAGTTTAATTACAGCCACCCTGCATTTTATGCAGTAGTCTTTCATTCACAGCATGATTATAAGCGAATAAAGAATTGCCTACACATCACTGATTATTTCATCCTACTCGGACAATTACCGTGAAGATTGAGCGAGCATAATCGGTCATGTTTTCCGTACTCTTCACACTTTGCTACGTACAGAACAAATAATTTTCCACGTGCTTAAGATAGAACTAACAGGAAATCGTTCCTCGCATGCGCTTTCTGCTGTAATGGTCGCGACTAAAACAAACGAAACTAATCAAACACCAATATTATTCTGGAAAATTGTGAACTCACATTTCTCTGATAACGAATGCCCGGTGTCAGAGGTTATACCGACAATATGCTTTGACACTGCATCGCTCCGTGCTGCCCTTAGCTAAATGCAGGAAACGGCAAACTCTTATTTAAACTGCTCGTATCTCATCGTTCTGTTTAACTGGAATGTTTTAACAGTGGTGTGCTCCTGAATTTTTGACTGTTTGGGAATGAAGTTCCAACTATTTTTATTTCTTATTTGCTCTCATCTTTTCTGAATCCATAAATTCACCGGGACGTGGAAACAGTACGGAAAAAATAAGTCATTTTCAGTTTGCGTGCTGATGAGCGCAGACTGCTTTGCAGACAGAAGTTGGTGCTGTGTTTGGTCGAACTGGGTGACGAGTGCCATCACCAACAATCGTTCGCATTGTTCTTCACTGAACATATATGCTCTAAAGCGATGTACGCTCTCCAGCTTACCGGGTGTATTTACAAGGAAAACGTTTAGAACATTTTTCCAGTATTATTTTTTTTCAACTTGATATCGCACAGTGGGATTATTTTCATTAAATAGAACTCATTTGCTACCAAAAACTTGCATTAATTGTCCCTCACAATGCCTTAAGAACGAAGCCTTTTTTCTCAATAATTTGCATTACTTTTTTGTTTCATGTACTCTCTGTTAAATGTCACTGCTATGCTTGAATATGCAAAAAGTTTTGTGTATCATAACTTACAAGTTCATAACGTCAGAACGTTGCTGGTTTGTGCAGTATTGTGTACAGGGTGGAGCAAATTAATGTGACCCGGAGAACAGAGCTACAGGGTACAAAGAAACACAGCAGAGGAAAGGAAATACGGTACTAACATGACGATAGCAGATGTTGAAAGTCAACGCTACTAATCTTGTCGCAGATTTGGGCCCTGCTCAGCAAGTTGCTTGATTCAGATCAAAGCTGTAGACTCATACTAAATGTTCTGCTGCAGTTCTTAAAGACTATGAGGGTTGTTACGATACACCTCAGACTTGAGGGCTCCCCACACAAAGTAATCACACGCTGACAGGTCAGGCGATGCGATGTCCAGCTAAGGCCGCGACCAGACTGACCTCTGCTAATAACTCCGCCAGGAGTGAGGATTGTGTAAATGTGCTCCAAGACTCGGTCCGCTGTATGGGCAGTTGCTAGATCCTGTTGGAAGTAATTATAGGTCTTTTGCTCCTCCTTTAATGCAGCCACAAATTGTGTCAAAATGTTGGCAATGTAATACGCCTAAGTCATCGTTAAGTCATCGTCTGATGAAGAACGATGGGACCAATAATGCGGCGTACAGACACTGCACACCACACCTCGACTTTCTGGTCACGCAATCGTGTTTCGTGGACATCAGTTAATGGCGTCCAGGTTGGTCCTGTAATCCTTGGAAACTCAGGGACTGTCACCGTTTAGAGAAGTGTTCATACTAGGCTACATACAGTATTTCAACACCAGCCTACACAGTTCCGCAGGTATGGACAATCAGATCAGCTTCGTTCCTGCATTTAGGGCTTTCTAGCGGGTACAACTAATAATTCCACGGAGAGAATAAATAAAAAGAAAACCAGTTTAATGTCACGTGCTGTGGGAACGCTGAAAATCGGCGTGAGGACGGAGGCCGATAGAAAGTAGCTGTCCAAAGTGGCCGACGGCTTGGAGAGACACAATAGCCCTTTGTAAAAAGGTGGAAGGTGTGCGACGCAGCGTAACTCCGCCGGCAGGATGGCGCCATGACAACAACAGGCAACGGTTCTTCCTGCCTTCTGCACCTAAAATAGTAGAGACCGAGAAATCGAAAGGCAACAAATCACAGCCCTGCACTTCAATGCGTATGGCCTGTTTAGTAACAAGGAAAATTGAAATATTCGGGGTATGCAAACAAAGATGGTCTGGCTCCTACCGAATCATCTAGAGAGATTTATTATTTTTTTTTAAAACAGCAGCTCCTGTAAGATGATATTGTTAAAGTAGCGTGGCGGGAAATACCGATCCCTGACTGGTTGGCACACACATTCGTTGAGTGAACCTGTCCAGAGCCGATACCTGTAGAAAACTTCACTTCTTCCTGGGCCCCCGTGAGCGATGGATGTGCACGACTTCTGCTTCGACACACGCGAGGTGGCGCGAGGTGGTGGATAGGTTTTGAGTGTAGCAGTTCCTAACATTGTTGCGCTGGCATGGATTTTGCCTCTGCAGGGTCAATTTGTAGCCTAGCCATTTTCATGTAAACAATTAGCGTGTGAATTAACTTGTGCTACCGAAAAGCAAATCATCAAAAATGGTTCAAATGGCTCTGAGTACTATGGGACTTAACTTCTAAGGTCATCAGTCCCCTAGAACTTATAACTACTTAAACCTATCTAACCTAAGGACATCACACACATCCATGCCCGAGGCAGGATTCGAACCTGCGACTGTAGCGCCTAGAACCGCTTGGCCACTTCAGCCGGCGGAAAAGATAAGGTTGTTCGTTGGCACCGCGGTCGCGCGGTTCCAGACTGTAGCGCCTAGAAACGCTCGCCCACTCCGGCCGGCAGCAAATCATCATTATGTTGTAAATGAAGCATGACTACTGTAATAAAACTCAGCCTTACCTTGATTTAGCTTTGCTTATTCCTGTTTGAGACCTGGGGGCGACCTTTCTATCGGTTCCTGCTGATGTTGTAGACATGCCGAACGCAGAGTGTTGGGTGTCTTGTTGTGCGACAGGGCACAGAGGTGGAAGTACAGGTTGAGAACAGTTTTGCTGGAGCATTACAGAGCTGACCTCGTCTGTCATTAGTACGATATAGCCACCAAATTTGAACCACCTTACACCATCGCAAACTCAACACGCCGTTCTTAAGGACGCGATATCATCAGATGTGAAAGTTTCTTGTGAGTATGGTTGATAACGTCGGAAATATCATGAGGCTGTTGGCGTCTGTTGTTGTACATGGGCAAGTTCCAGTGTCAGAAAGCTGCAGTGAGATTCAGGAAACCTGCACAGGTTCCACGCTTGTATGAGGATTTGTAGTCAACTCATTAAGAAAATTAATGTATCGTGTCACGCTTAAGTTAGTGGAAAGACGCATTACTGTTCGCTTGCGCTATCGGCGATTGATCACTGGAAACAGTAGCGACCGTAAAATACCTGCAACAAACATCCGAGCTACCTCTAGTGGAACGACCGAATAAAACTAACTGTAGGAAAAGCAGACGCCAGGATGAGGTTCCTTAGATGAATTAACAAGGAAATGTGGCTCAACCACGGAAGAAGTGGTATACAAACCACTTGTTGGATCGATTCTCGAGAACTGCTCTTCAGTTGTGGGCTCTTACCAGATAGGATTAATATACAGAAAATATCCACAGAAGAATGGCGCGTTTCGTGATCAGGAGGTGGGTAGGGGGGGGGGGGGGGGAATTCTGCTAAGTACTGGCGGGTTACAAAGTAATTTGTCGCACTCCAGTGTTAGACAACACTAGAGAGGCTGTTCAAATTCCGGGAGTGAGTTCTCCAACAAGAGTCAGGCAAACTGTTAATCCTTCCCGCTTAAATGTCACTGGACAACCACGACGGGAAAATGAGAGAATTCAGGGTTCATACAGGGAGCTAACTACAGCCTTTGTTCCTACTGCAGCGTCCTTGAAATGGGATGGACGACAGGGATTGGCGACTGACCCCCCAACACAACAAATGCAACGTGTTACGCATTATTGGGCAAGATGTCCCTTTATTGTATCATTACACGATGGCAGAGAAATCAATGGAAGCAGTCACATCCACACAATATCGAACAGTATGTGTACCGAGCGATTCAAAGTGGACTATATAAAACTAATCGCTCACAGGAGATTTACCAAGAAGTGTTCTTCGTGTTCTTCTTCTCGTGGGCCATTCCCGATTGGAACAGGGAAGGGGGGGGGGGGGGAGAGTTAGGAGTGTTACACAAAGTACCCTCCGCCCTCCCACTCAACATAAGACGGCTTGCGGGTTTTATATGTTTATGCTGATGTAGATTAAAATGAAATTGGTTTTTACTTGGTCCCGTCATGGGTTAACAAATTTTGCCCAACGTGTCTTTTAGCTAATTGATTCCATCATTAATGAGATTCTGGAATGGCTCTGAAATATTGCTGCTGCAACATATCTACTGGACACAAAACGTTTGACAGCTACAAATTTGTTTTACATTAGTGAATGCGTGAAGTCAAGTGGTGCACAGGAGGGACTGGGGAACAACTATACTTAACTTCCCTGTGTTCCCATCGATACTTTTCAGTCTAGGCTCTACTCACAAACTTTTTCTTTCATTGGCCCAGATAGCTTCTATATTATACGGCACTTATTGTTTTTCCCTTTGGAAGACAAATAATAACAATCCCTTTCCTATTTCAGAAAACTGTCCACAACATATTGTGCACCTGAAGTGTACTTTGGTTTTCTCGGTGGGAGGCAGCGTTTTAAAACGAAAGCACAGGAGGAGAAAGAAAATAACCAAAGCACAGGCACTAAATTTTTATATGATGCCTGTGTGGGTGAAATGAGGCACATTCAAATATTATTGCAGACACTAGAGCCACCTGGTTCTGACGAAACGTTGTCATGATAGGAATAGTAAGCAGCACGATTCTATTTGGTCATTATTATGCCTCCTACTGTATTTTCAGAAAGAATGAAGAAAGTAACGTGACTTGCGCACATAATAAATCCTCGTCTTGAAATACATCACAAACAAGGACTCGGTGTCGCGATGTGTGCAGTACTCTCATAGCACTCCGTATGTCCGTAGCCATGAGTAACGCACAGCTCGGAGCAGCTGTTAGAAGACTGCCAAATACTATAGGCAAATGAAACTGAAGGCTTATGAGCGGTGCCTGCTGTAGAATCGCCCTGGCATGTAGTACCTTCATCAAGAATCTGCTGAGGTTTTCTTCAGCTTCTCCTGCACTGCAAGGTTTAGGCACTTGTGTCTGCTCCGTTTTCATTTTTCACTGCCACCTCATGCTAGATCTTCCCTCGCCCCTTCTTACTCTTGGCTGACAAAACATGGCCTAACGTGGGATTCTCTACACTCACTATCTGTAGGTGATATTTTAACAATGTTTTATTTTCTTCAGTCTTTTCATTAACATTATAAATATCTAGTTAACTCCTAATAGCGCCATTCCCTGTAAGGTCTTTCCCAGTAACACCTCTCACTTCCTGAGACATCTCATTTCCGATTCTTGTAATTTACTTTTATCTCCTTCTTTAAGGATCCATCACCCACTTTCACACAGCAATACAGGAATACCCACGGTTTTATAAAATTTTAATTTTGTGTCTTTTATTATTTTGTTCCGGAATGCTTTCTTTACCATTCAGTCTATTGAATGATATTTGCTGCATTCTTGTCCACATGGTAGCTTATATCGCATCCCAAAAAACTGAATCTGGATATCTGCTCAAGTAGTGTATTATCTATTAGTACTTTCGAGCCTGGTTGGTAGTGGGGGGGATAGCGTTTCCTATGATGAACCATGATCGCAATTTCCTCCACGGGTATACGAAGGTTATATGCTCTATTATACACTGATTTCTGTAGCTCATTTTTAGTTTATTCCAAAATTGTTACTTTTGTCAGGATTCATAATGATATTAACATATTTATTTAATTTGTACACCCGAATTTACTACCTGTTTCCAGTTCGTAATCAAATAATTTATACATCCATTAAATGAGGTTTGAGAAAGGCTATAGTCCTGTTTAAGTCCCTTGTTGGTTGCGATTTCAGCAGTTTCATTATTGCCGACTTTTATCATTACTTTTGTGTTCTTGTATAATATTTTCATAGCTGCAGTAAGTTGTATAGGAAATCCAGCTTTAATCATTACGTCCTTTCCGTTCACTATGTCAAAATATTTTTCGATTCAATAAAGCTATATGTGTCTCTAAACTATATTATCACTGCGTAAGCGGCATTTCCGCAATCCACTTTGCTCATCTAATAAAGGGATCTCTGTTACGGTTTTTATACGAAGTATTAATTATTTTTCCAAACATTTTGTAGGCTGAGTTTTGGAGGCAAATTAATCTATAATTTTCACAGTTGCTTCTTTGACGTTTTTTTTAAAAAAAACTGATATCTCCTCCACATGTATCCTACTCTACTGTAGTTATAAAATGAATCTATGACTTACGGTGTGGTAGCCTAGTTATTTGTTAAGCGTGGTTACTTTTTCGCTTACACTCGTCTTCATTGTCTGGTGTTTTATTCTGCAGGAATTTTTTGTGTCCTGTATCCTCTTCTTCAACGACTTTTGCGATAATTTAATTCCAAACTCTTATTCCTTTCTTTTTCCTAACGTTCTTTATTCCCAATGTCTCATATGCCGCTTCCTATTCATTATTTAATATTCTGCCATTCTTTCCTGGATTATTTGAGTGTCTTGTAAATATTTCTGTCGATGACTTTGATAAAATTTTCGAAAATCTACTTATTCTACAAGGTACATCTTAGTGACATCTTCATACTTTGTATGTCTTCTTGGTCGAAGTTTCTTCCCCTTCGCTATCACTGAAACTGTTGCGATAACTAAATAGTGACCTGAACAGATATCGCTTCCTCAGTGTGCGTGTGTTATATCTTGATCTTAATTACATATCCTGTCGTTTGCGATTACGTAGTTTATTATAGATCTATGACTCCTAGTAGTCCATATAATCTTATGTTTCTCTTTTTTCCTAAAAATGTGTTAATGACCTTCAACTGGTTGAAGGTACCAAACCGTATAAGTTAGTCACCATTTTTGTTGATGTACTGTTCTTCGAATGTATGCACAACTCCTGAGATAGATGCTGCGTACTCTAGTACAAAAATCTCCGTAACTGAGAACTGGATATCTTTTAACTACTACAGTTTCCAGTTTGTTGTGTACATTCTGAATTTGTTAATGCCATGTTAATAGCAGAAGTGGCTCTCCAAGAATTCTTAATCAGTTAAATGCAACCAGCATGACGTTCCAACTTCATCTTTCATTGTTTCAGGTAACATATGGATAATGACCTGGTCAGCCGGAGAACACTGACTGACGTTAATATGAACTAAAGAACCTATCTCTAACAGGTAACTATGGCTGTTTTTTCTGTTAATTAAGAGTCGATATGGTTTTGAAGAAAGAAATAATGTTCTGTGAATCTATTTCTTCGCAATTTATCCTTGGTTTACAGCAGTTTTTTATCGCATTTCTTTCTTGAATTCATCTTGACTACTGATACGTTACTGTAAAGTTCTCATATGTTTTCTGCAATTGTAAATAATTCAGCTTTACTGTTCTGAGACAAAGATGAATGAGCACACTGCATGAGTAGTGAAGAAGATCCCTGACTCTGTGTTTAGTCTTATCCGTGGTTGTCTTGTTAGTCAGTTGTGCAGCGCTGAGACATTCTTATTTGAGGCACAGCAGCGAGCAATTGAGTTTTTCAGAGAATGAGGTCTGTTACTGTAAATCTGGGGGAATTTATCGGGAATATTTTATTCTGGAGACGCAAATTCATTTAATACTTTCTTGTTACTTATGTTAATTGAGGATATTTTGGAGGAATTTTAAAGGTATGTTTGTAGTTTCGTTGTTGTGTGAGAATTTCATGATTATTAGAGTCTTCCTATGTTGTGCGGTCTTTTTGTCAACAATCAGAGTTTGATTTCTTAAAAACGTGTCTCTTTAAAGTAAAACCCACCTCCATGATTCATAGTAAAGTTTTTAATTTTTATCGTGTGTGTATTGCACCTTGCGCCACACGAAGCAGCAGATTGTTTCTGACAAGAAGTATTTAGAGTAGATTATCTATCTTTAGCTGCTGCGCCTGCTGATTTGTATTTGCTTTCGAGAACATCGGTACTCCAGAAACATAAAAGCAGCATGGAGACCAAGAGGTAAGTCACTTTAATTTCAGAACAGATCTCATCTTGCATTCTTGGTGAAACAATGTGTAATCAGGATTGGAAGGCGTCGCAGTAGCAAGTACTTTACTTTTCAGTGGACAGTATGGGTAATTTCGGACAGCTATTTTCCTCCGATTAGACAAGTAATTTACTTTTGTAGATATTTTCAGTCTAACATTTCACTCCATAACACGCATCGTTCATAATGACCTTCGGTACCGAGTTTTAGTTATACGTTTTCACTGAGCGCACAATTTGTTTCTTTTGGCACTTTATTAGGTTCATTTTCTTTGTTTCAAATTTTGTATTTCAGGAAGTTTAAAATTTTATTTCACGACACTGGTCACATGCGCAACAAATGTCCAAATAATTCAGTTTTGCTCAGCAACTGAATACGCTTCCAAAAGTACACGTCACATGAGGAGGAAGTTTTCGAAAAAAGTGTATTCTGTTTTATCTCATATAGACAAATTTTATCTTTTATTGATTTAACGACTGTTAGTACAGACAACTTCAATATATACTTTTTCAACCACCTGACCAAGCTGTAATGTTGCATGTAAGTTCTACAAAGTTCCTGTGCGTCTTTTACATATAGTTGCCAAATGAAGCAAAATGGAAATAAATCAATCCACAAATATGGTAGAGTAGATCTTTACTTTATTTATTGGTACTATCATGAATCGAACCTCGCATAACGTAATTACTTATTGATTTAACGACTATTAGAACAAACAATTTCAATATACACTTATTCAACCATGTGACCAAGTTGTAATGTTGCATGTAAGCTCTAATGTTACCAATTACGAAGTCCCTGTCCATCCTTTAAATATAGTTGCCAAATGAAGCAAAATGGAAATAAAGCAATCCACAAATACAGTAGAGTAGATATTTACTTTGTTTATTGGTACTCATTGCAAAGAATAGATAGAAGCTTTACATGTGACATATTTTTGTATTTTTCTCTTTTATATATTTTAATATAAGTGTAAACTCAAAAAAGTATGAAAACAGCAGGACAAGTGCTATTAAATTGTAAGCCAAGAAAGACGTAAAATATTCACCTGAAGCTGACTGAATAGTCGTCAGCCGAAATATCCCGACTATACGCCTACATTATCCGACTGCAACCCCGAAACCTCACTGAATGCTCATTACGCTGAAAAAAAACTTAAAGAAGCACAAGTAAGAACATATTTCTCCGTAATGCAGAGCATGATAATAGTATAAAGAATGAACTATTTAAAGAACATGAGTACAACGCAGATCGTCCGTACTCTGGCGTAAAATGATACAGTTTGTGGCACACGTCACAGTATCTGCTTGCGTAGATCCACAAAATCACACATTGGTTGGCTTATCACCATGGAATTCAGAGTGGTTAAACATCTATAATGAAAATCCAAGGCTATCGAATGAAATAACGGTTACTGATTTTCTTTTCCTTAGGTTTCAAGAAAAGGGCTATCGCTTCATCAGCAGATTTGCTATTAGTATTAAGTAATAAGATTCAATGAGTTATCGAGCTGAAGTCGATATGATAACCTGCATGTCTTCAGAAAGAAGCTTATCAAAGCGGGTTGGATGCATCATTTGTTAAAAATGATAGTAAATAGATGGTTGCTTGTGACTATGTAGCACAATTACTAAGCAATAAGAAAATGAGATTGACAAAAATGTAATGTGTAAACGAAAGTAAATAGCATCTTCCATGACAAAAAAAATAAGAAATAAAAAAAACGCATTGCAATCTGATCGATTAATCACAGCATTCCAGAGCACCCATGGACGCAAACTGGGAAGGACAAAGAAAGGAGCAGATAAAATACTATGTACAATGTACAATCTTAACTGTTTTGAAATCTGATTCAGACAGCGTATAAAGATTGTAGTGGACAATAAATAGAATTGTACGCGACCGCATTCTAGAATACGGAATTCTTTCTATGTGGTGGTGATGCTCTGTGGAGAAATTTTCGTAGTTGCGGAGTTGCGGAATATCAAGCGTGTAACGCAAAACTGGGTTACAAAAATTTTAAATCGATATGATTACATCACATGAGACAAAGAAATGATGCTACACAGCTACTTCCATTTTCTAGGATCGACTTTCAGCAGATAACCACATAGTAAAATTTAATGTAGATGAAATGATAGTGTACTTTAAGTAAGATTGAGTTCTCCTATACGAACCAATCGGTCCTTGCCTTCTCTGATCTTTGTGCCTTCTATAGCTGATTGATGGGGACGTAAGAAGGTGGAAGAGGGGTGAGTACGGGGGAGTACTTATAGGAAAGTAAGAACAACAAGAAACCACATGAAAAAAGTATCTGCAGTAAGATGTGGCAGTAAAGCAATTATCGTCCAATATCTATATGTAATTCGCAATGGTCTAGGCGTAGCGCCTCTTACGTCCTTCTTCCCGGTTTCAGCCCCAGCCACTGCTTAAATATTTAAATAAAAATCATCAGCGAGTGCGACCAGATAATTCCGGTAGATGGAGTCATCCTCGATTAACCAACCGTCTTGTCAAAGAGAGCGATGGAGCGAAGAGTGGTTCGGACCACCCTCTAGATATTGGGGTGGTAAACTGCCCTAAAAAAGCGGATGAATCAACAATGATCAACGGCACGAAGATGCAGATGCTCTGAAAACCACTTCACTGAAGACATACAGTGTGTAACCTCAGGACACGTGGTCTGATTAACAAACTGGCATTATGATCCCTCCATCGGCACAAAATTCCGGATTTGTACCCCATTCCGATCTCCGAGAGGGAAACACGAAGTGGGAGGTAACAGTGTAAAATTAGGTTTAATGACCAATGAAAGGGTAACATTCTACGAACAGGAGAGTGAAATGTCAGGAGTCTGAATGTGCCAGGATAGCTAGAAAATCTCGAAAGTAAAATGCAGGAATTGGATCTTGCTATAGCAAGGGTCACCGAAGTGAAACAGGAAAAAGGTAAGGATTTCTGGTCAGACGATTGTAGGATAAGGTCAATAATGGCAGAGAATGAAAAGTAAGCGAGTAAGTTACTCTAAACAATTCAGTGATAGAATTATTGTTTTGAGAAACAACAGTAAACCAATAACAACAATGATTGAGGTACACATGCCGAGGTCACATGCAGAAAATTGAGAGACAGAGAAAGTGTAGGAAGGCACTGAACGAGTAACTCAGTATGTAAAAGATGATAATCTAATAATCATGGGGGACTGGAACGCTGTGGTACGGGAAGGAATTGAAGACGGTGTTACAAGAGAAGTAGTGGGAATGAGAGAGGAAAAAGACTAATTGAGTTCTGCAGTAGACTCATGCAGATAACAGCGAATACACTGTTCAAAAGTCACAAGAAGTGGAGGCATACTTCGAAGTCGCCTGAAGACAGGGGAAGATTCCAGTTGTATTATATGATAGAGAGATTCAGAAATCACCTATTAGACTGTAAGGTGTATCCGCTAGCAGATATAGACTCAGACCACAACTTAGTAATGATGTAGAATATGCTGAAGTCTAAGAGGAATGAACGTGAAAGGAAATGTGATACTGAGGTACTGAAGAATTATGAGAAGTTATCTGACGGTGCAGATAATGTGAGAATGAACACCACAGTTCAGCTGAACAGGAATGGAAATCGATAAAAAGGGCAACTACATGAATTGGATAAATGCCGATACAAAAGTAACTGCGAAAGAAACTTTGGTTAACAGAAGAAGTACTTCAATTGATCAACGAAAGAATGAAGTACAAAAATGTACAGGAATAGATACGAATGAAGAAATACCAGTGTAAGTCACTTAAGACTGAAATAAATAGAAGTGTAGGGAAGTTAATGCGAAATGCCTGCAGAAAAGGACTGTCTCAGCATATAGAAAAGTCATAACAACCTTCGATGAAATTAAAAGCAAAGGCGCTAACATGCAGAGTGCAGGACAAATGCCACCGTTAACGGCAGAGGAGAGAGCAGACAAGTGAAAACAGTGGGCTGAAAGCCTTTGCAAGAGGGAGAAAATGTCCGTTGATGTGATAAAAGAAGTGGAAGTCGATACGAAAGACGCAGGGGATCTAGAATTACAGTCTGAGTTGGTCAGTGCTTTGAAACACTTCAGATTAAATAAGGCAGCGGGCATAGTTTCGGAGTTACTAAAATTGTTGGGGAAGTGGCAAGGAGCAAACGGCTATTCATGTACATGTGTAGGCTCTATGGAACTGGGGACATACCATCAGACTTTCGGAATAACATCACCCACACAATTCCGAAGACTGCAAGAGCCGACAAGTGTGAGAATTGTCGCACAATCAGCTTAAGATCTCGCGCGTCTTAGCTGTTGACAGCAGTAATATACAGAAGAATGGAAAACCAAACTGCGGATCTGTTTGATGACAATCAGTTTGGCTCCAGAAAAGATAAAAGTTCCAAAGAGGAAGTTCTGAAGTTTAGAACGATAATGGAAGGTAGATTAAGAAAAAAAGGCACGTTCATAGGATTTGTCTAGATAGGAAAAGCTTTTGACGAAGTGCAATAGTTCAACATGTTCGATATTCATATGAAAATTAGGTTGATAGTCTATAATTTGTAGAAGAATTAAGAGGAAAAAATAAGAATGGAAGACTACGAACTAAGTGCTCACATTAGAAAGTTTTTATACAGGGATGTAACTTTTTCCCTTAGTGTTCAGTTTATATATCGAAGACGTAGTGATGACAACAAAACATAGATTCAGGCGTGGGGTAAAAATTGAGGATGAAATAACGTTAGTGTTAAGATTCGCTGATGACATTGTTGTCCTGGGTGAAAGCGAGGAAGAATTGTAACGTTGCAGAACCCAATGAGCAGTCCATTCAGCATCTGTTACTGATTGAGAGTAAATCGAAGAAAGATTAAAGTACTGAGGAGTAGCAGAAATGAGATTAGCGATGAACTTAAAATCAAAATTGGGAAGCACGAAATAGATGAAATGATGAAAATCTGCTACCTTGGAAGATAAATAACACACGACGGATGAAACAAGGAAGACATAAAAGAAGCAGACTAGCACAGACAAAGAGGGCATTTCTGCCCAAAAGAATACTAGTACCAAACATTGGCCTTGATTTGAGGAAGAAATTTCTGATAACGCACGGTTGGAGCACAGCACTGTATGAAAATCAAATGAATCACAGTTTGTGGGAAAACCGAAAAACAAGAAAACGAAGTGTTTGAAATGTTGTGCTATAGAATGATGTTAAAGATTGGGAGGACTGATAATAAAGGACAATACGAAACGATACGCTATTGCAGTGTCTGGGTTACTCTGGAATATCGTATTTATCCGCCGACACTGGGCAGGCGACTCTCAAGTAAAATATCTGACCTGTATGGAAATATACATAATGGATCTACGAGTACAGGTTGCAGACGCATGGTTGACGACATACGGAAGTTTAGGTCTCGTCCTGAGTGTGCACGAATAGCCAAATGGTTAGGCGACCGCTCGCGATAAACGGGAAATCCGGGTTCGAGCCCCGCTAGTACACATAGTTTCATTGTCGTGATTCCTTTCTCCAGCTGGTGGTTTTCCATTTTCGCCATAGAGAATACAGGTAATGATAATTTAGGAGGAGGAACATGTGGATAATGTTGACAAGAAGAAGGGACACTATGACAAGAAATGCATTAAGACATTATGGAATAATTTGGATTGTACTTCAGGGAAACTGAAGAGGAAGACAGTGTCTGGATTACATCCAACAAATAATTGAGGATGTAGGTTGCAAGAGCTACTCAGACATGAAGAGGTTGGCGTGGGAAAGGAATTCGTGTTGTGTCGCATCAAGCAGTCAGAAGACTGATGGAAAAAAAGAGCAGTGCAACATCTCTGGCATATTGATTTTCTACGCATGTTAGGATACGTATTTATTGACACTCAGTAACAATGGGAAGTGTTGATGCTCTCGTTATATTACTTGCAGTTTTCTTTTATCGTTAATGTGCAGTGGATAGCTATGCTACCCACTGGGCAGCTATGGTCACATAGTGTACCCTATGGGCTGTAGACGATAATGGTAATCTCCCGTAAGAATTCCTCGATACGCAGAAAGAGCAGCGCTTGACGCCACTGACATTTGATTTGTCAGCACCTTACGAGAAAGGAATGACGTCATCAGAGACGGAGCACAATCTTGAATCGGGAAAGGTTGGGAAAGGAGACCGGCTGTGTGCTTCACAGGGAAATCATGCGGACATTTTTGTTAAGCGATTTAGAGAAACCACGATAAACCTAAATGCAGATCGCGTAGCATCCACACTAACGGAAGATGGTGGGGACGGCTAAGAACTTCAAGGAGGGCACTAACAATTATTATTCCCATCTTTCAATTTCTTTGCCCACTCAGCTGTATTTATTGTTTTCCGGGTTTAAATACTATCGATTTTTTGGTCGCGCGGCTTCATCTTCAGGGACATCATCTGCCCATGTATCATCACGTACAACTGACCGTTAGGGTTTAAAAATGCTTTTTCATACATGGATGGTAAGCACTTCACTCATCCACTCTATCGGACGCTATATCGCTCCTTAGCATGTGACACTTCGTAAGTCGCGTTTCTTATCATTTTGCACTACTGGTATCAAAAATTGCAGAAAAATGATCTGCAGTGTCATATTGATATCTAGTAAAATACGAATGAAAAATTCTAAGCTAAACTCTGTTTTAAAGTGGTGCCTTGTGAATCCATTGGTGTGGTAACCCTGTCCAGTTTTTTTCTCTTTCCTGCAAAGTTGCGTTTATGTATCGCATGTCAAAGAGTAGTGTATGTACATCGATTCCCGTGTCTCCCTGCTTGATGATGGAGACTTGTAACTTCGAAATCGATAGTATTTGAGCTGGAAACAATAAATAAAATTGAGTGAACAAAGAAGTACGGGAGACAGTCATAAAATGTTATTAATCAACAAAATGTTAAGTTATGTAATGAATGTTTTTTGGTTGCGTGCATGAGGGGCATTCAATAAGCAAGGCAACACTTTCTTTCTCGGCCAGTTTGCGTTGAAAAAATGCAAAACTTCTTGCGGAACATTGTGGAATATTCCTGCTTCAAGTCCTATAGTTTCAAGAATTTCCGATAGTTGGCGGCACTATGCATAACATTCAAAATGGTGTCTGTCAAGAAAGTGCGCTCCAAGCACGGAGGTGTCATTGAGTTTCTTTTGGTGGAAACCTAGATGGCAATAAAGAAAATCCTGCAGTCTTTCTTTCTTTACCCTCAGATGGTAGTAGTAAATGCCTTCGGGTAAAGGCTACATTTCCCCCACTAGATGCAGTTATAAGATAGTGGAACGGAGGTGGAAACCTAGAGCATCGGAGACATTTACATGCGCTTGCGGAATGTCTACGGAGACCTGGCAGCGAACAAAAGTACGATGAGTCGTTGGGCGAGGCGTCTATCATCGCAGCAAGGACACGCAAACCTGTTCGATCTTCCGCGTGCCTTCCAGTCATACTCAGCTGTGACTCCTTCAATGCTGCAATGGGCTTACATATTCATTCGAGATGATCGACGGATCACAATAAAACACCTCGCTGCACAACTGGACGTCTCTGTTGCTAGTGCTCTCGCCCACCATTTATGGTACTCGCGAAAGGTGTGTGCCGGCTGAGTTACTCGTCGTCTGACAGAAGACCATAAAGAGAACGAAAGACCATCTGCTGGGCGCCGTGAAGGATCCACTCCGCAGCACGTGGATATGGGAAGGGTATTGAGGCATCAAGATGCTGGCTCCAACGTCGACCAGTAGAGTGATACCTTAGGGCTTTCAGGCCGTCCCAGTAAGGTGGCGCAAGGCCATTTCAATGAACGGAGATTGCGTTGACAGACAGAGTTTTGTACCCACGAGAGTGGGGAATAATATGGTGTATTGGAATTCTGAATAAAACCAACCTGCTTTCTCAAAAAAATCGTTCCATTACTTTCTGAACTCCCCTCATACAAATCTGCAGTCCTGGTACGCATTACAGTACCCGTATCGTAGCTCCCTAGCACGTCGCTAGAGGAGCTAGAGCTGAGAAACTGCAGCATTATACAGCAGTTTGTTCTCTGCATTTGAAGGGGAACAATGCTGATGGTGAATGTGTTCGACAACAATACGCTATCATATGACAGAGTTGGCAGGTTCTTGAAGCACTTTCAGTGTGGTGAAACAAGTCTGAGTGAGGAAGTCGAAGTGGCAGTCCAAGTTTCTGTGAAAAACATGTCAAAGGTCGCCGTCCTCTAAGTTCCACCACTGCTCACACCAATTTAAAAAGCCCTGAGCCGACGCAGTAGCGGAATTTCCTATGTGTCAGGCCTATGTTCCAGTTGCCTAATAGACACGGAGGAGTGCTGAATGTATTACTATG
Organism: Schistocerca serialis cubense; assembly: GCF_023864345.2. Lineage (NCBI taxonomy): Eukaryota > Metazoa > Arthropoda > Insecta > Orthoptera > Acrididae > Schistocerca > Schistocerca serialis. The sequence continues at coordinate 79,384,095 of NC_064646.1, read as the reverse complement.
ACCCCCGACAAAGGAGCAAATCAAGCACTGGACACTTGTGGAGTCATAACAGGCGAAAGAGGCAGAGACCCAGCCATCATCGGGCAAGGAGGTCCTGAGTGTTATTTGGGACTACGTGGTGTGGTATTAACAGATTATGCTTTTGAGTGGAAAATAGTCACAGAAGCATACTACTAAAATCTCCTGAAGAAATTATGGGAAGCTGACAAGACTAAGGGTGCAGAAAACTATTAAAGGTGGTGTTTCTGCTCCACGAACATCCCACCTCATTCTGAACAGGACACACTCTGACATACTGCTTCTTCGGGCTATCAAATTTTGTCTCAGGCCCTTATTCTCTTGACGTGGCACCCAATGACTTCTTCTTCTTTTGTGGATGAAGAAACCATTACGTGGCATTCATTTTGAGAATGACGACGAGGTGATTTTCGAGGTGGCACGTGTCCATAACAGCCAAAATACAGTCTTGGTAATCAAGGTCTGCTCCAATTCGTCCATCGCTGGGATAAATGTGTCGCACTGCAGGGTGAATATGTAGAGAGGAAGTGATAACATCACAGAGCTAAAGAGAAAAAGGATTTATTTTCCTCTACGAAGTTAATGTTGAGAGTCGGTCGAGCATCTTACATTTTACCAGTCTTATGGCATCAGGCCCTCATTGGAGATCAGCAACACAACCTTAAGGAGAAACGGCCGGAGCAGAACCATTTAGTTTAAGTGAAGTACGGCGGGTCCTAAGACACCATTTCCGCATCTCTCGCCGTTTCTGTTCGCGTTTCTGAGTTTCGCGAATAAATTATCGCTCCTCTTCCGCTGAACACGAAGAAGGAAATTTAAAAAGTGGTTTTAGGGAAGAGCTATTTGTTAACGGGGCTTGGAGGTGAGGAGGGGAGGGGGTGGAGGGGGATAGGTGGCGACAGTCGGCAGCGAGCGGCGACACGGCGGCTGTTATTACCCAGAGTACAGCGCGCCGGGGTTGATGGGTGGCCAGGGGGCGCCAGAATGGCGAGGCCCGGGCTTGTAACAAGGCGCCGGCAAACGCTACAAGATATTTGGGAGCGGGCGCCGGAGCAAAACAGAAACATATATTTATAAGGGAATTGTAAGGTGTAATTTAAAAGAAAAGGTGACAAAATATCGCGCTGCGGGCGGATCCCTTAGGCTGCAGAACGCGCTGCGACGCCCAGGCGCTCGTCATAAATATCACCGACAAAGGGGAAAGGAATGGAAAGGAAAGGAATGGAAAGGGAAGCGAAGCGGAGGGAAGGGAAGGGAAGGCACGCGGGTGCGAGAAGCGATAGCGGCCTCGGCTCGGCCTTAAGACGCGGTGTGCGCCCAGCAAGGCGGGAACGCTGCCCGCGCCACAAGGCACCATCGGCGGCGGCGGCAGCAGCAGCAGCAGCAGCTGCTGAGTAAAATGGCTCTGAGCACTATGGGACTTAACATCTGTGGTCATCAGTCCCCTAGAACTTAAAACTACTTAAACCTAACTAACCTAAGGACATCACACACATCCATGCCCGAGGCAGGATTCGAACCTGCGACCGTAGCAGCTGCTGAGTAGCGATGTAGACGAAGGAGCTTACACACCTCCAGTCTAACTGCCCGACACAAAATCTGTACAGTTATCAGAACTCAAGGTGTGTAGCCTACATACAGTATCCCCTCAGTTCTGGCGTTGTCTGCGATGTTTATCTCACTCTTGGTATGCTAAGGCTTTAGCGTGCAAAACAGCTAAGATCATAAGCACCCAAATAATATCTTAAAATGGGCTGTTTTCTAGGGAAAGCACTCGGATAGTCATAGTGAGCCTGGAGCGCTAGTCAAAGAGCAACAAACATAGTGGAAAGGCAAAATGAATAATTGCAACAATCCTCCTTTTTAGGGTTCCGTACCTCATTGTGTGACCCGGAACCTTTCTAACTTTGTTGTCTGTCTGTATGTCTGACTGTCCGTTCCTTAAGACCTGTTTTCCTCAGCAACGCATTGAGGTATCAGACTGAAAGTTACGTCAAACACTAAACTCTACGGTCCCGTGGCGCTGTAAAAACTGTAAGTTTCTATGTCAGTGCAATCAAAAGGTACTGCCGCTTACTTGACATATTTCGATACTCGCAAACTCACTAATCACAACCTATAGACGAACTATCTGTATACATAACTAAGTTTGTATGGGATCCTCAGAGAGCCAGTCCTTGTCCGGTATCTTTTAAGAGAACATTTGCCAAGAGTTTCTCGGACAACTGTTGTCCACGGTCGAAAATTAAATCTCCTTCACCGCGTTGCGACAGCGAGTAAAGATTACAATGCGTTCTGCAGCTTTCCGTGTATCTGCTAAGACATCAGATAGCTCAGATAACAAATACACTTTAAAGCGAAAGGTAATAAGAAATCTGTTACTAATTTAGAAAGTGGCGCACCGTCAGTGATTCCTTACTGTGATAAGAAAGCAATGCGGAGTCGCTGCGTAACAGATGAGGACGGCAGATCCTTCCGACGAGACATACGAGAGACGTGCGTCTGTAAAAAGAATGGTGCGGGAAGTATGCAACTACACCGTCATACCTTAGCAAAATATCTTGCCACTAAGCGAGTCTAAGGCTTCTGTCCCTGCAGTCGTTGACTGCTGTGGAAGTAGAAGATAGCAAAACGAAAGCCGCAGTTCCGAATTTCACGTTTAAAAAATCGTTAACGCAGGAGAATCGTACAAACATACCGTCGTCAGACCGTCGTACAGACTCTTGTAAGGAAGAGATAGTAATAAGCAACCCTGGCGCAGAGAAACAACTGAAAGAATTGAAAGCGAATAGATCGCCAGGTCCGGCTGGAATCCGAATTCGGTTTTACAAAGAGTACGGCATTGGCCCCTCACTTAGCTTGCATTCATTACGAATCTCTCGCATAGTGACCGGAAAAAGGCACAGGTGACTCCTCTTTCGAGGAAAGGTAAAAGGTCCACTCAATTACAGAGCAATATCTTTAACATTGGTTTGTTGCAGAATCCTTCTCACTTCGAATATTATAAATATCCTTGAGACGGAAAACTTCTCCACGAATCAGTGCAGTTTTAGAAAGCAGATTCCATATTCCTAGTTTTCCGAAAAAGCGTTTGACACGGTGCTCCACTGCAAACTGTTGACGAAGACACGAATATATGGATTAGGTTCCCAAATACGTGGTGGGCCTGAAGACTTTTTAAGTAATCGAACCCAGTAAGTTGTACTCGACGGCGAATGTTCATCAGATACAAGGTTGTCGTTAGGAGTGCCCCAGAATAGTGTGATAGGATCACAATTATTTTCTACATACAAAAATTATTTGGCGGGCAGGGTGAGCAACAATACTGTGGTGTACTGGAAGGTTTCGTCATTGAGTGACTGTAGGAGGATACAAGGTGATACAACGTGACTCAAAGTTTCTAATTGGTGTGGTGAATGATAGAACAATGTAAGTTAATGCGTATGACTAAGATAATCAGTCCTATAATATTCGAAAGCAATATTAGTTACAGCTCGACCCAGTCACGTCCATTAAAAATGTAGCTGTAAAATTGCAAAGAGACATGGAATTAAACGACTTGTAAAGACTGCAATACGGAAGGTGAATGGTCGACTTCCTTTTATTAGGAGAATTTTAGGGAAATGTGGTTCATATGTAAAGGAGGTGACATATAGGACAATATTGCGTTGCTGTCTTGAGTAGTGTTCGAGTGTTTGGGATCCGCACCAGGTCGGATTACAGGAAGACATCAAAGCAATTCAAAGGCGGGTTGCTAGATTTCTTGCAGGCAGGTTCGAACAACATGCAAGTACAGAGGAGATGCTTTGGGAACTCAGATAGGAATCTGTGGACAGAAGGCGACGTTCTTTTCGAGGAATGCTACTGAAAAAATTTAGAGAACTGGCATATGAAGCTGACTGCGGAACGATCTTACTGCAGCGAACGTACATTTCGCGTGAGGACCACGAACATAAAATACGAGACTTCAGGGTTCGTACGGAGGCATGTAGACAGTCGTTTTTCCCTCGCTCTGTTTGAGAGTGTAACAGGAAAGGAAACGACTGGTAGTGGTAGAGGGTACCCTCCACCACGCACCGTATGGTTGCTTGTTGAGTATTTGTGTAGAAGTAGGAAACAGCCTAAGCCGTAATATTCCTGAGCTTGTTCCCATGAAGACATTACCAGTGTTCGAGCCAGACTGAGTGAATGTTCCTGGGTGTAGCAACGTCGAAATCGTCCTGGAGGACAGAAGTGCTAAGAGACCTGAGTAGTGCAGTTCTACATCTACATCTACATTTATACTCCGGAAGCCACTCAACGGTGTGTGCCGGAGGGCACTTTACGTGCCACTGTCATTACCTCCATTTCCTATTCCAGTCGCGTATGGTTCGCGGGAAGAACGACTGCCGGAAAGCCTCCGTGCGCGCTCGAATCTCTCTAATTTTACCTTCGTGATCTCCTCGGGAGGTATAAGTAGAGGGAAGCAATATATTCGATAGCTCATCCAGAAACGCACCCTCTCGAAACCTGGACAGCAAGCTACACCGCGATGCAGAGCGCCTCTCTGGCAGAGTCTGCCACTTGAGTTTGCTAAATATCTCCGTAACGCTATCACGCTTACCAAATAACCCTGTGACGAAACGCGCCGCTCTTCTTTGGATCATCTCTATCTCCTCTGCCAACCCGACCTGGTACGGATCCCACACTGATGAGCAATACTCAAGTATAGCGGCGTTCTTGACGATAAAGTGACAATGGGTGTCAGAAAAAGGACCCTATGTGTCTGCTGCCCCTGACTGAAAAGCAAGAAGTTGCCATTCTACCATACAGTGGCAGCATGTCTCGAATAAACTGCTGAATCTGTATTGTTTCTTCAGTTCTTCCCAAAAAGCGGAGCGAAGATGGTTTCTTTTTTTCGGTGCACTATCAAGGGTCATGTCAAGCTTCTCTGCACGACTGCTACATGTACATTCTTTATCTCACACTTTGCGAAGAGTCAGGTAGCTTTCAATCAATGCAAATTTTTTTTGTCTTCATCGAGGTTTATGAGGGCAACAGGTTGAGGGTCACGAAACTGGCGACGGCGAGAACGTGTTTGCTGTGCGATTACCGGAGGGAACTGCACGAAAGGCGAGTCTAAACGCCTTCAACCGCACAGTTGTCTCCGATACTCGCATAGTTTTTCGCTGGGATTCGACATCACTTGTATTACTAAACTGAAGGTGTGTAGGTCCCTTTAGGTGCATCTTCAGTATATGTATCACTACCAATAGCTTCTTTTCTCTCCAGACACAGTTGTGATTAACAATTACAGTATAAAAATTAATGGCATAGTCACATGCTGCTTTATTAAAATTGTTTTCCGCTTTCGATTTGGTAGCCATGATCAGATGTAATGAATACAGCACCTATGTATTGAGTACAAGCCTATGTCTCACTGCATAATTATTAGATCTGATGATGGCTGCAAAACCTAACTGGTGACGATACCGTTTTCATGATCTGAGGCTCAAATATATAATTAAAAATATCTGTCCCCTGCGATCATTTCCTTCCACCATCTCTTGTGCCAGCAACGCTATCTCATCGTTTCATCACGTTATTGATAAGATCTTTTTCTCGTTAATCGGTTGCACGACCTCTTCATTTCTCACTCGCTTAATCTGTCAGACTTTCAATTGTCTCCTGTAACACCGCATTTGAAATTCTGTTAGTGTTTTCGTTTCTGTCTGCTCCGTTGTCCATGTTCGCACCCGTACACAGCTGCGCTTCAAACACGGCTTCTCCTGAATCTTCTTCTTATTGAAGTTTTATATTTTTGTATTTCATCAGCTGTTTCTCTTCACAGAGAGCTCTTTTGCGTTGTGTAATTGTCGCTACTGTGCCTTTCTTCTACACGACACACGAAAATTCTCTCCACCTGTTCGTGAGTCTCTCGTCCAAGTCCGACCCTTGCCCAACCAGCGTGTCCATTAGCTGTGAAAACCAGTATGTCAGCTCTCCTTTCGTCTATGGCAAAATGTTCGAATGGCTCCGAGCACTATGGGACATAACATCTATGGTCATCAGTCCCCTAGAACTTAGAACTACTTAAACCTAACTAACCTAAGGACAGCACACAACACCCAGTCATCACGAGGCAGAGAAAATCCCCGACCCCGCCGGGAATCGAACCCGCGAACCCGGGCGCGGGAAGCGAGAACGCTACCGCACGACCTCTTCATTTCCCTTTACCCTTTCGGGTATATGCATATTATCGTCACCAGGTAACATACGTTCCATTTCAATAAATACCGAATTGTGTTTTCATTAGCTTAAGATTAACTGTAAAGAGTCACTTTCCAAATGATTTCTTGGGATAACATTGTGGGTGTAGGTCACGCAATGAAATTCTGTGAAATTAGCAAAAATGGAATAACAGCGAGGACTGGTGCGAAACCATTCCCTTCGCAGGCGACATTGCTCTCAGGCGTGATACACAGAGGTGCAGGGAAAACTAAAATTCTTTTATTCGATGCCAGTCTTACTGCTTATGTTGCCATTTGTGTTATAATACCGTGAAAACAGTTGACTGCGTATCAGTGCTTACGTAACTTAAGCTAGTTAAAGGGTAATGATGTGCAGTGCTCTACGCTATGAAATGTTTCAAAGTTAAGAAATATTTCCTTCACGTGTGACATCGTTCCTTTACACAAAATGAAGGAGAAATGCAATGTTCACTTCACCGAATGCACGATAGTCTGAAGCAAAGGCGTGACTTGACGGTAAAGACGTGTACCTTCCCGACTCTCATAAAGCGCTTCTTCATTGTAACTTTTCGTGTTTACATACAGACGTCTGACAACTACGCCAGTAGAACTGACAGTAACAGAAAAATTGCATTTTTTAAATTTGATATCACTGATGTTCTGTAAGTTATCATTCCTTTTAAAATAACTGCGAACTGTCTTTCCTGTGTATGAAAACATGGACTCCTTGCGGCAGGAGAAATGGAGTGATGTCTAACGCTTCACACTATCTGATGTTTCCATTCTTTCACATTCTGTGATCTGGATTTTGCAATATTCATCACTAAAATTTCTCCAACAAGCAATAAATGTTCCAAGCATTCTCCTCGCCTAAGACAAAAAGAAATAATATAAATAAAAAGTTATACCTGAGGACAGATCTGAATTCCTCGTAATGGGTCACGTAACACAAGATAAAAGGAATATTTGTGACAGAGGGCATTTCTATGTGCTCCCCTTAAATTTCTTTAGCGTTGGATAACCTTTCCAGAAAATGTATGTCTCCATCGTACAGCTGAACATAACGCTAACATACTCAATCACCAGCCATTGAAACCAGACAGTTCACAGAACACTACAGGCAATGTTGCATATCGAAAATTGCCTAATGCATGCACAATAGATCACGCAGTCCATTATTCACTGCTACAAATCTACATCGTTGTTAGTTCTTGATAGTGGCAACGTTTACCCATGTACACAAAGCTTCCTGAATACATCATCTTTCTGACACAACATCACACAACATATTATTTATGTCCTAAATAATTCAGTCAATGGAGAGAAGAGAAATGGAACGATGATACAGGTGGAAGAGCTACTTACGTTTCTCGGGTGGAAAAGAGATCTAATTTAACGAACCATCTTTCAAAAGCAAACAACGGCTATCCCACCAATGCAGAAATTGTAATACAGAACTCGATGAGAAGTAACGAGGGCCAGATCATTTAACATCTAAAAGTGGTAAGCAACTTTGGCTGAGGATATCCAAAAATGTGACAGGATTCAAGGAAACAGCTAGGAAAAGTGAAGTCTTTCTTACAAAAATAGTAAACAGACGTTACTAAAGTTTGTGCATTTGTTCACAAGTTTAGTGCAAGAGAACAGCCTTATGTCGAACCGCCGAGATACTTACTTGTTAGCCGGCCGGTGTGGCCGAGCGGTTCTAGGCGCTTCAGTCTGGAACTGCACGACCGCTACGGTCGCAGGTTCGAATCCTGCCTCGGGCATGGATCTGTGTGATGTCCTTAGGTTAGTTAGGGTCTAAGTTCTAGGGGACTGATGACCTCAGATGTTAAGTCCCATAGTGCTCACAGCCATTTTTTTTAACTTACTTGTTAATTTTTGAAAGCTGCGTAGTCTCAAACGATCATACTGATAGAAGTGAATATTTCGCACTGCTCTTCAGAAAAAAGTACCTATAATTTTGCTACAATAGCAACTCATTTTCTATTTTTACCTCCATGAGTGGGTGTTAATACATTCATGTGATAAACATGTACTCAACCAAGATTCAAGACTTGTTTCCGTCTGCTTCCGTTCATACAATGACGGAGTCTTTCGAAACGGAGGGGAGCAATCTGCCATCATCTGTTTAAAGAAGGCTCCAAGTAGTTTCCTTAAGTTATTCAGGGAAGCCACGGTGTCTCACCATAGGCCTAACCGTTGCATAATGTCGCATGGCCTAATTAAAGAGAATTTTTTTCCTTTTGCCTGGGACAAAGTAGGATGGCAAAATTGGTCATGGACTTGTTTGACTCTCGGAAGAGCGCCAGAGAAATTTCAATAAACTGTACCGGCAGACCCTTGAAGATATACGAAAATAACCCCGCGAAAATCTAATGGAGAAAAGATATTAAGTGAAGAACCTGAAGATATCCTACGTCCCGATACCTATCGTTCCTGTTGGGACCGTGAGGAAGAAATTAGACTAGTTTCAATACACAAATGTTCTTAAGCAGTCATTCATACCGAGCTTCTTACGCAACTGGAACGAGAAGAAACTTGTAACATGTGGTACCTTACTACATAGCCTCTGCCGTCCCAATGTTTTTCATAGTATGTTTGTAGCTGTAGCTGTAGGTACAGAAGAAACTGAGAAATCTTTTACGGTCTCTCTACGATCTTGCAGAAGCAGATCCCAAAATTTTCAAAATGTCTTTTCGTATGATGCTAGTTGACGACCGACCGAAATGGCTGTAGACATCAGCCAATTTCGCTCGAGTTTGGAAGTTTATACCAGTCACAAGTCTGTTGCTCTCCTAACACTTTGTCTCCAAAAGCTTGCTTCAATATTTGGCGCATCTCTGCAACGGGTTTCTCGAGTTTTACAAAGCTTACCACACTGATTCTGCAGGGATATGTGGGAAGACATATAGCGCGTGCGCATGCGCTTTTGTGTGTGTGTGTGTGTGTGTGTGTGTGTGTGTGTGTAAGGCTCTTTGTTCGATAGTGCTTCGCACTCCTTGTACAGAAAAATTAATAACTCAGACGGTAAACATTTTCTGTGTTATTCACTGCCATGCAAGAATAGAAAACAATACGGAACAAAGAGTTTTTGGGCATACTACATGTATTTATCTGTGGAACATCCCTCTGTCCTTACAGCGCGTCGCTGGGTTGGTCAGGATATACAGGGTGTTACAAAAAGGTACGGCCAAACTTTCAGGAAACATTCCTCACACACAAATAAAGAAAAGATGTTATGTGGACATGTGTCCGTAAACACTTAATTTCCATGTTAGAGCTCATTTTAGTTTCGTCAGTATGTACTGCACTTCCTCGATTCACCGCCAGTTGGCCCAATTGAAGGAAGGTAATGTTGATTTCGGTGCTTGTGTTGACATGCAACTCATTGCTCTACACTACTAGCATCAAGCAAATCAGTACGTAGCATCAACAGGTTAGTGTTCATCACGAACGTGGTTTTGCAGTCAGTGCAATGTTTACAAATGCGGAGTTGGCAGATGCCCATTTGATGTATGGATTAGCACGGAGCAATAGCCGTGGCGTGGTACGTTTGTATCGAGACAGATTTCCAGAACGAAGGTGTCCCGACAGGAAGACGTTCGAAGCAATTGATCGGCGTCTTAGGGAGCACGGAACATTCCAGCCTATGACTCGCGACTGGGGAAGACCTAGAACGTCGAGGACACCTGCAATGGACGAGGCAATTCTTCGTGCAGTTGACGATAATCCTAATGTCAGCGACAGAGAAGTTGCTGCTGTACAAGGTAACGTTGACCACGTCACTGTATGGAGAGCGCTACGGGAGAATCAGTTGTTTCCGTACCATGTACAGCGTGTGCAGGCACTATCAGCAGCTGATTGGCGTCCACGGGGACACTTCTGCGAATGGTTCATCCAACAATGTGTCAATCCTCATTTCAGTGCAAATGTTCTCTTTGCGGATGAGGCTTCACTCCAACGTGATCAAATTGTAAATTTTCACACTCAACATGTGTGCGCTGACGAGAATCCGCACGCAGTTGTGCAATCACGTCATCAACACAGATTTTCTGTGAACGTTTGGGCAGGCATTGTTGGTGATGTCTCGATTGGGCCCCACGTTCTTCCACCTACGCTCAATGGAGCACGTTATCATGATTTCATACAGGATACTCTACCTGTGCTGCTAGAACATGGCCTTTACAAGTACGACACAGCATGTGGTTCATGCACGAAGGAGCTCCTGCACATTTCAGTCGAAGTGTTCGTACGCTTCTCAACAACAGATTCGGTGACCGATGGATTGGTAGAGGCGGACCAATTCCATGGCCTCCACGCTCTCCTGACCTCAACCCTCTTGACTTTCATTTATGGGGGCATTTGAAAGCTCTTGTCTACGCAATCCCGGTACCAAATGTAGAGACTCTTCGTGCTCGTATTGTGGACGGCTGTGATACAATACGCCATTCTCCAGGGCCGCATCAGCGCATCAGGGATTCCATGCGACGGAGGGTGGATGCATGTATCCTCGCTAACGGAGGAATTTTGAACATTTCCTGTAACAAAGTATTTGAACTCACGCTGGTACGTTCTGTTGCTGTGTGTTTCCATTCCATGATTAATGTGATTTCAAGAGAAGTAATAAAATGAGCTCTAACATGGAAAGTAAGCGTTTCCGGACACATGTCCACATAACATATTTTCTTTCTTTGTGTGTGGGGAATGTTTCCTGAAAGTTTGGCCGTACCTTTTTGTAACACCGTCTATAAGTAAATCGTCCTCCACAGCAGTACATAATACTCTCCGGGTTGTAGCGCTTGAGACGTACACGTGCAGCTAGGACGAGGAGAATTTCCAAAGCGTGAGAGTTGGGCGGAAGAATGTGAGAAAATTGCCAAACAATTCGGCAAGCGAGATACGGCCTCAGGACCCGACGAAATAAAAGTAAATTAGATTCGCTATCCCGGGCTCCAGAATTAATTCTGCATTAGAATTGCGGTCTGAGCGAACCGGATTGTGCGACCTTCACTGTGACGCGGCCGGAGAGAGACGAAGCAGCGACGAAGGTGCGGAATTAATATTGATAGCGGAGGCACGTTCCTAGCGGGCTTTAATATCGCGCGCGGCCCAATGAAACGGACAAAAGAGCCTCAAGACACAAGCGGGGCGTAACGAAGTGCTATAATCGGGATGGCACACACGTGTATCCTATCTCCCAAAGTCCAATTTCAAAGGATGTGACCGTGGGGGGCAGGAGGTGTGGGCGAGGCAGGCCGGCCGGGCGGCGTCGGGGGAATACGGGAGGCGGGAGGCGGGAGGCCAAGAACCCCTGAATTGACCTTTACTGGGAGGCGGTCGGAGGGCCCGTCCACGTGTGCCGCTCTAGAGGCGGCCAGGGCGGCGAGGCGAGCGCCTGTGTGTGTGTGTGTGTGTGTGTGTGTGTGTGGATGGGTGGGTGGTGGGTGTACGTGTGGTGGCAGAAGGGGTAGCGGCGGGGGCGGAGGGGGAGAAGATGCGACGTCGATGCGAGCCCCGGCGGCCGGTCAGCGGCGGAACTCGCGGGGGGCGGACGGGGTGCATCCGGAGAGAGGAGAAAAAAGTGGGGGTGGAAGAGATCGTCGCCGGCCGTATCGACGCCCGGTGAAAAAGTGGGCGGACCATCGCGCCAGCGCGCCGCGCCTGACCGAAACGGGACGCGGCCGCAAAAAATCGAAGGCTGCTGCCGCTGTGGGAGAGGGAGCGCGAGAGAGACGGAGAGGCGGAGAAAGGGGTGAGTCGAGAGAGAAAGAGCGACGGGCGAGGGGCGGTGGTGGTGGTGGTGGTGGTGGTGGCGGCGGCGGCGTCGCGACGGCGCAGGCAGCGGCGCGCATCCCGGGGACCGGGGGCGGGCGGCGGATGCGGCGCTCATCGGCGGCGACGGGGGCGGCGGGGGCGGCGGAACGGAAAAAAAAGCGGCCGGCCGAACGCAGGCGCGCGCGCGCGCACGGCCGGCGCGGAGGAGCGGCGCGCGGCGGGGGCGTTTGAAATTGGTGATCGCCAATCGGGGCAAGTATTGGCGGGCGCAGAAGCGGGAACCAATAGAGAGGCTCGCCCCGGGGGTGGAGACTGCGCGCCCGAGCCGATGCGTTCGATCGCCGATAGGTTGGCCGCGCTCGCCGGGGTGGGTTCGGCGCCGGCATGCGCGTGGGGCGGCGCCGGCCGTCGGCGTCGGCGTCGTCGTCGCCACAGCCGCCGCGGCCGGAAACTGCCCGCCCGCCGGCCGCTCGTCGGGGGCGGCTCGGCGCCGACATTTTTAACTCTTCGTTGCAGGTGTGCACCCAACCAGTTCACAGCTCTGTCCTACACTCGCGGGGTCTAATGAAATGTCACCGTATTAAAGTGTGTGGTAGCTTTTAGGAAACTTCCGTGCCCTCAAGGGCACTGTTTTTCGTCAATGTACTTCAACCTTATCGTGGAAATCTGAGTCACTAAATGACATAAGAACTGTTCGCAAATACTTGTAGCCACTATGGGGCATATGTGCTACTATATTGCACTTACGTATCCGTAAAAGCAAATGTCTTTTGTGATTTCGTATGCATGGCGTTATGCGGCTTCCATATTCGTGATAAACAATAAAAAAGTCCTCTCGTTTAACATTGCATTCAAATTATCTGTTATTCGACCGATGTTTTGGACTAGCCCATCATCAGGAATCTTAGCTGTTCATTTATTATAATGTACTGACTCGCCATCTAGAGTCTACAGCTGATTTATATGCCACATACAAATGAAAAAATATCTTTTTCTATAAAAATACACAATTTGAGACGAATAGGCAACATGAGAACAAACTAAAATCTAACCGTAATATATTTCCCATACCAATCTCACCTGTGCTAAAACTAACCTACGGCAGGGGCACTGGTAGCGACAGACGGTTGAGGTGGTCATTGTAGCAGCCCATCCCTCCCGGAAGGGTGGTCACCGCCCCTGGCACCTGTGGTCTCGTCTGTGGCGGTGTGCTCGCTCAAAACTCCCAACAAGCCACGAAATCTTTGTCATATGTGGCACTACGATACTACGATATGGAATTACGATCCGTCAATAGGAAGCAAAGTAACTTCATGCGCGCTGTGAAAATCAACCTTATAAAGTTGTACCTGTAGAGTCCGAACTCGAGTCCTTCCTGCTGGCCCTCCTACTTCCTCCCCTCCCCCCCCCCCCCCAGCCCCCTTTGCGCATGGGCTACTCACTGTCTTGTAAGCACATGAAGAGTTCGCTTTGGGAGAACGCACCTACCAACCTACCCAGCATCCAATAGTTAGACTGACATTAATCACGTGTACTGCCAACCACCTATCAGCGAGACTAGTTTTTCCCTGACGAAAGTAAGGTCGAATGTTGATGGTCAGTGTTCATGATGCCAGCTCGGGTGCGATTAGTGGCAGTGTATCTCCTAATTGGCTCGTCCCGAACACTGGTCGAATAATAAAGATCTTGTACGGAGCTTAAAAGAGCTGTTTTATAAAACATCATCTATCATTTTTCTAATATTTTGTTACCGTAGCAGTAGGTGATGATGATGGTGATGATGTTTGGTTTGTGGGGCGCTATACTGCGCGGTCATCAGCGCCCGTACAAACTCTCAATTTGTACACAGTCCAATTTAGCCACTGTCACAAATGATGATGATGATGAAATGATGAGGACAACACAAACAATCAGTCCCCGGTCAGAGAAACTCCACAACCCGGCCTCGAATCGAACCCAGAACCCCGTCATCCACAGGCAGCGACGTTAGCCACGAGACCACGAGCTGCGGACATAGCGGTAGGCATAGACATAATGAACACGTAACTCAAAATTCATAACTCCAACAGAGGATTAACTGAGCCGGTAGGTCGTAGATTCTGATACAAGCACCAGCAGGCTCCATCTGACTAGCGAAAGTTTGCTGGTTGGTTGATTTGGGGTAGGAGACAAAACAGAATCGGTCCCATCGGATTAGGGGAGGAAGAGGAAGGAAGTCGGCCGCCCCCTTTCAAAGGAGCCATCCCGGCATTTGACTGAAGTGATTTAGGGAAATCACGGAAAACCTAATTCAGAATGGCCGGACACGGGTTTGAACCGTCGTCCTCCCGAATGCGAGTCCAGTGCGCTACCTCGCTCGGTAGTAAAAGTTTGACGCCTTTGATCACACTCATTGATTTAAGTTGTTCACTCATGAATATTAAATAGAGCTGTTACTCATCATTGAAGGATTACTGTTTCTACTTTATCACCGAGTAACATTTTACTTCGGGAATCACAAACAACAACTCTTTGGCTGCGGGACTACCAGGTGTATTTAATTCAGTCACTCTTTGCGAAGGACAAACTGAGCTTAATTTCGCTTCCAACTTTAGATGTCTTCTGCTGATGTTAATTAAGGTCTCATTCCTCGTCCATACAGACCAAATGGAATTTTTGGCTTCTCACCCCATTGTAGAGCTCCTTTGCTTACAGAATGAACTAGGATTCTGACGCAGATTCCGCACTGGGAATAAAGAGGAGGGTATTTGCCTTACAACGAAAGAAAACTCCCGAAAACCTTACGCAGAGCCAGTGGATACGATTGGCTAGCGCGTATGTGTAAGTACGCATATCAAGGCAAAATCGATTTGATAATACGTTCCATTTTCTACCCAACAGATTCGACACATCGCAGAATTTAGTTGTTTGCTGCTATGTACCAGGCCAGGTGGCAGAGCGATCTACAAGACTACAACTAGGAATATGTTGGGAGGGAATTTCCAAGTTCGAAATTTGCCTTACAACCGAGGGAAATCTCTCGAAAACTCAGACGTATATCTCAGTAAGCTGGGGGAGGAGTCCCGATTGGATATATTTGGGAGGCGACTTTCAGTTGGGACGCATGGCCCTCGTATTCTCTCGATAGTGCTGATTGTTCAAGCAGTGACCCACGTACAGCCGGGAACTTTGCAGCCAAATATCAGGCGAGCCGATAGTGCGGTACGTGGAATACCAATTTGGCATTTGGGGAGGAAGTGAATGTGAAAAGGAGTTTCCCGTTCCGGCTACTGTATGTCTAGCAACCGAGGGAACCCTCTCGAAACCCTTACGCACAATCGAAGAGTAGGAACTATCTCTTACTTAACTCTCTACTTGCCACTCAGAAGACTTAAATGAAGTGAATGTGATCGCATAATTTCCGTTACCGATCAAAATTCCAAATCTTGTATGACTCAGTCTGCAAGCTTACGTCAACGCCGATCGCAAACATGTCAGTTAATTCTCCTCAGGTATAAATATCCGACACCAGAGGAAACTGGCAGCGAGAGAGATCGGTACAGATTGCTCTTGCTTTGACAGCCGCGTCCTCGTACAGAAGAGCACCTCGCTCGCACTGTAAGCGTTCGCTCGGTGAGAGCAACGGTGTCTGCTCATTTTGCGCGGCCACAAAAACGCCGCGACCGGCGCGAAGGCGTTCATCTGTATGCACTGCGGCCCCGTGCCTCTTTAAGCGGATCCTTAAAGAGGCTGTGGAGGAACTCGGGGGCTCGCCGGCTCTCCCGTTGGCCCGACCCGCGGGCGCCCGCCCACGCGCAGACAGCCGCTCGGCTGCGATGCACTCGGCTGCAAGTTCAGACAGTGAGGGCGGCCACGAGTAGCGGGCGACACGGCGTCCAAAAGAAAATAAAAGTATCGGTACCCACCTTAAGCCTATCTTGGGGCATCGACATTTACCTTTCCTAAAAAGAATAGAATAGATACATTATATTTGCACCGATCCTTCCACCTCTATTTTAATATGTAAATTTACAGAATAGATACACTCCATTTGCACCGATTCTTCCACCTCCATTTTAAAATATAAATTTACATCTACATACGTACTTCATGAGCAACCATAGTGGACATGGTGGAGGGTACTTTGTATCACTATCTGTTCTGTTCTACTCGAAACAGGAGCGAAGGAAAAGGAATTGTTTATATATTTCTGTACGAACCCTAATTTTTCTTTATGTCTTCTCGATCCCTACGCCAAATGTTAGTTCGCGGCAGTAGAACCGTGCTGAAATCAGCCGTAAATGGAGAATCTCTAAATTTTCTCAACAGTGGTTCGCGAAAGAATGTCGCCTCCCCAGGATTCCCATCTGACTTCACGAAACATCTCCATAATACTCGCATCTTGATCGAACCTGCCGGTAACAAATCCAGCAGCGCAGCGTAGCTTCGATGTCTTCGCTTAATTCCTCTCAATGGTGAACTCAGACAATCGAGCAGTACTCAAGAATGTGTTGCATTTGTGTAATAGAGGGAGAGATGCAAATAATACAAGTGTTAAACCACGGAATGTTTCTATTTTCATTACTGATTATAATTTTTTAAAGTTTCAGATATGGCTTTACAGAACAGATTACCAGAAAAACAGGCGAATATTAACCAAAAGTCAATAAATTACATCTTACCTAAACTTCCCATTCCTCCTCTGTCTAGTCATTCAAAAACAACACTTTATCCAGTCGTTTCACCGATAATTTGTTACGTGACTTTAGCAGCAAGCTGCCTGCCTTTGAAAGTGAACCCTCGGAGGGTATTATTTACTCAGCTGTTGCGTTGCAGCGTCTCCTCAAATTATTTTTCATGTTTGAAGTATTTCACGAAGACTTCAAGTTTTTGAAACATATTTTGCACCTCGCTTCATTATTACCCTGTTTTTCGAAATACTGCCAATTATGTTTTTGCCGCTGGTTTAGTAATTCTTACCATTAAACAATTTTAAACGACAATACAAAAACAAGCAACTAAGTAGAATCACAACAAAGGGATTCCAAGCGTTTCCAAGGTTGGCGAAGCGTCGCAAATCTTTTCGCAGACTCACCCCGCTTTCATAGGTCTCCCAAAACCGGGATCGTAAACTGGTTTTCCAACACCGCTTCTGGGTAGCCACGTAAACACTTCAAAATCGATTCTGGAAATCTGCTTCTAGGTGTCGGTTTTCCAATTCCGCTACCGATTTTCGCCTCACGTAAACGTAACCGGTTTTGAAACGCTCTTGGATTGTCAAGTTACGTCGTGTTTTCAGAATAATATCGACTTATTCTCCAGCGAAGAAGAAGTATTAGACAGAGTATGAAGCTGTCTACCAGTAATATTTAAGTGAAGAGAAATAACAATTGTGTTGACTGAAGCAGAAACTGGATCAGCTGTTTTCCAGACGCCTTATTTAACTGGGGTAGCAAATCCGTTTCAAACCTCAACATACAAACACGACAGCGAAAAACGGTTTCCGAAATTCGGTTTTCGTCTTTCGGAAGATGTGTCGCACGTAAACGTACTGATTATCTCTCGTACGGACGTTTCTCGTTCAATTGTTGATTTGTTGCTGGTCCCAAGTTCAGTTGTTGAAAGTCTTGGAACTGATAATGAAGAAAACTTAGCAAAATTTTGTGTAAATAATATAAATGTAAATGGATCATATATTACGATACCTTTTGTAAAATACTTACATGAGTAAAAGTATCAGCTGAAAAGTATGGAGTAAAAATGTATCGGTATCTAGATGAAAGTACACGATGCCAAGAAGGATCGACTCTTTTTCCGTGACACTTTTTCCGTTTTCTTAGCCGGAGTTGGTGTAAGAGCTGCGACATACCACAAGAGCGCCGATCCTAACGTAGCGGAAAGATGTGTAAACAGTTTATCCACAACTGTGCTTATGTTCGAGCATCGCTCTGGGCCACGCTTACCGACTGAGCAGTGATAAGAACGTCTTAGAATCTTTGCTTCGATTTTCCTCGCTAGTAATTAGGGCGAATGTCAATACTTTTATTAATGAAATACTTGTTACGCCTGCATTGTCGGATCACAAAGACTGAAATATTCATAGTTGGATTCGTTTTGGACAAATTTTGGAATGAAATGTCAGCTAAACTGAAAAAGTCCATTTTCACAGAATAATTGTTGGCGTCATATCTGAAGAGGTAGGCGGAAGGAAGTGCTAACTCTCAGCTTAGTAGTGATTAGTCTAAACACGTTATCTGTTATCCTTGCGAATGCTCCGAATTCTCGTAGCCTTTTACTATCCGTTTATTACATTTTTTTAAAAAAAATCATACTTCCAATTTATTAAATGAATTGCTGTGTCTTATTCTCTGTTGTTGTCTCTGAATTTAATCAAACTTCTAAGATGCAATATCTCAAAATACGCTCTTGTTTGTCAGCACTTTCTTCTGCCGACACTGTAACTGTAATAAGGAGAATTAATTTACATTTAACTGGAGTAAAGTAAGTTATGAAGAGATCGTCAATGTTTGTAACCCTTTGATTTAATCTTCTGCCGGGAACTTGGATGCTTATTGGCTGCTAAGTTGTTTTCACTGTAAGATAACGTCCATCACCTTCTCTGTCATTTATGGAATCTTACATTAATAATGTCGTCGGCCACATCTACATATGTATGTTTGCTGTGGCTAATATCCTTCATCTATTACATTGGTGCATAAGTTGTAAGCGTTTTTGCCCGCATCTCGTGGTCGTGCGGTAGCGTTCTCGCTTCCCACGCCCGGGTTCCCGGGTTCGATTCCCGGCGGGGTCAGGGATTTTCTCTGCCTCGTGATGGCTGGGTGTTGTGTGCTGTCCTTAGGTTAGTTAGGTTTAAGTAGTTCTAAGTTCTAGGGGACTTATGACCACAGCAGTTGAGTCCCATAGTGCTCAGAGCCATTTGAACCTTTTTTTGGTAAGCGTTTTTGTTTTGCATGTTGGTATTTCGGTTGATATGGGTTTATTTATCAACAGTCAGTTTTTTGTTTGTAGTTCACTGTTGCTATTTGAGTTTACTTATTGTCATTTTGTCATCTGAAGACAGTGAATGAAGCTAGAAAGTGGAGTGCCGAGTGGAAAAATCGGAAAACTTCGAAATTTCTTTGTTTGAGTTCAGTAGCGGCGTGGCAGCAGCGAAGGCAGACGGAAACATTTGCCCAGCGTATGGGGATAATGACATTCGACAGAGCATGGCAAACACATGGTTTTCTCGTCTTAAGGTGGATCGTTTTGACATTAGACACACTATACGTTCAGAAAGGTCTTCGATGTTTGAAGAAGATCGTTTAAACACATCAACCCACAATGATCCACGTCATTATACTGGAGAACTGGCAACTGTGATGAACTGTCATCATTCCACCATCGCGCGACATTTTCATGCAGTGGAGAAGGTTCGAAAGTCAGGTGTATGGGTACTGCATGCTCTAAGCCAAAATCACAATCTGCACCTCTGCTTGCTCGTCATCAATTTGCTTGTGAACAACACCGATTATTGCTACCCTGTGTCGTTACTGGTGGCAAGAAATGATGTCTTTATGCTAACATAACGAAAAGAGAGGAAATGTTGAGCCCAACAAAGTAGGAGCTCCTCATACAAAAATCTGCACGCATCCGCAAAAGATAATACTTGCTTCTGGCGGAACGGTAACGATGTTATGTACTACGAATTGCTTCCCCGAGGTGTAACCACCAGAGCTGACGTTTACAGTGGAAAACAGACGTCTTGCAGACTGAATGCTAGAACAACGATAGGAAGTCTACATGAAGTGATACTGCCCCACGAAAACTTCCGGCAGCGTTCTGCTAGACTGACAAAAAACACTAGACAGGAGATGGGTTGGGAAGTAATTCCGGACTCACCTTAATCAACTGATCTTGCGCAGTCAGATTTTCATCTTTTCCGCTCCCTATAGAGCAACCTCCAACAAACTTCCTTTCCGGATGAAAATGCACTCCTCAAAACGACATGATTTCTACAGTCAAGGAATCGAAAAGTCACCCCAGAGTTGGCAGACAGTTGTAGATAGTGAACGAGAACATGTTATTGATGACTAAAGTCTCTGTTATGTATATATGTCGTGTTTATTAAACTTACGGAAAAACGCTACGAACTTGTGCACCAACCTAATAGAATATATTACACGGAAGGCAAATTCCACAATTCTTCTAGTTCATGAAAACGCACTGAAGTTTTCTTTGTCAAAAGTGTATTGGTGCCTCCCAAAAAGTTTTAACAAAGTGCCTAATCTTCATCGACAAGAACAACAAATACACTTAAACCACAGTGGCATAAGGAATTTGCGGCCATTGGAGCGATAAGAAGTGAAAGAAAGATAAATTTCTAAATGTTGTTCCATCGCTTTGTTTTTGGTATGTACGAACATGAAATGTTATGAATTTGTAATTAGTACCGAGCGAGGTAACGGAGTGGTTAACATACAAGACTCGCTTCCGGGAGGACGACAGTACAAATCCCCGGCCGGCAATCCAAACTTAGGTTTTCTGTGATTTCCCTAAAAGTGGCTCCAGGCAAATGCCGGGATGATTCCTTTGAAGAGGGCACGTCCGATTTCCTTTCGTAATGAGAGCTTGTGCTACGTCTCGCTGTCTACGGGACGTTAAAATCCTAAACTTTCTTACGGAAAGTCTAAGTATTGCAGTAGTCATCCGCTATTTTTTCCGAAAACAGTGGTTCTCAAGAGTGTAGGTGGTTAATAGCATATAGTTGTGTTTGTCAACAACTGCAGTGAGAACTGAATAGAAACGCTTACGTTACAAACTTAGTACTACCTTGGCTTCCATTTCAAAGCCAAAATAGCTGTAGTGCTCAGTACTGACTTTCACGTTGTCTCTCTTCGGCTCCAAAATAAATGTTGCCTTAGAAATGGGCGATACTTACCGTATCTATCAATATGACACTCTGAGTCACGCCAGATGTTAAGTCCCATAGTGCTGCCGGCCGCGGTGGTCTAGCGGTTCTAGGCGCTCGGTCAGGAACTGCGCGACTGCTACGGTCGCAGGTTCAAATCCTGCCTCGGGCATGGATGTGTGTGATGTCCTTAGGTTAGTTAGGTTTAAGTAGTTCTAAGTTCTAGGGGACTGATGACCACAGATGTTAAGTCCCATAGTGCTCAGAGCCATTTGAACCCATAGTGCTCAGAGCCGTTTGAACCGTGTTGTTTGGCTCACTGAAGACGTGTAGGTTTATGCATCGCTGTGAGCAATGGCCTTTTGCGAGGTTCAAATGGCTCAAATGGCTCTGAGCACTATGGGACTTAACATCTGAGGTCAGCAGTCCCCTAGAACTTTAGAACTACTTAAACCTAACCAATCTAAGGACATCACACACATCCATGCCCGTGGCAGGGTTCGAACTTGCGACCGTAGCAGTCGCGCGGTTCCGGACTGAAGCCCCTGGTCCACATTAAGCACTATTACATTTTTAATAGGATGTGATTCAGAAACAGAAAAGCAAGTCTTCGCCATTCACTTCGTTTTTGTGTAGCAATGAGAAAAATATTCATTTTTTTTATTACAAAATTTCTCTTCTTACTGGTAAAATTTCAGCAATTTAAACTATTCAGCCTGTTTTTCGTCACTGTTACGTGCAGCCCAGAGTCCCCTCTCGCAACCTACTGCAGACACATGTAATCAGGGTGTTGGTTGCACTCCTGCAACGTCTTCATTCCACTGTAACGTTCTTTTGCAGCTGTCCAGCACTGCATCTGTGACTCATTAATAGCTCGACACAGCAGGCTGTTACTCCTATACGAAAGCCCAAGACAGACTAAGTAGGAAATAGCTATCGAATCCACTGCCTACGACAGGTTCGGTCACAGTGCGCAAAGCTTCACGCGTACTGCCCGCTTGCGGTCCGAGGCTCTGCATGTCTCGGCGCTACTCGGAATTCATCGATTTTGCTCGGTCCTTCTCGGTATAGCACAACATTTCGTCTAAAAGTGCGATGTGACAATTTCTTCCAGTATTTAATGCGCCTGGTTTTGGTCCGCGCCACTTCCTTAAGTTCGGCAGAATGGTGGTGAAAGTGTTTGTTCGAGATATAAAAGAACTTCAAGGTCCAGCGGCTGTTTGCACAAAAAGAGGCGGTCTAGAGTTCTACGTTCGTAATCCTTTAACAGTGAATAGGAAACACGGAGGAGAAGGATCAGAGCTCTCAGTATGTGTTATGTACAAGCATAATCGACGGGTACCGTAAATTTGGTATGAAACTGCATTGCAACATCACGTAAAAAGAATTTAAATATTTAGTTGGCAATAAAAAGCTGAAAATTATGACCATCAACAGATGATTTTTACGGGATTTATTGATCTGTACGTCAAGAAGCACTTTGTGTTAAATATGCAGGCCTGGAACAAGTGATGAAATTGATGGTGCGAATACTAAATTTTTTAAGTCGCTCTCATTATTACATCGTCAGTTACAACAGTTTTTGACGAAATTGAGCGAAGATTATGGAGTCGTCGTACATGACCGCAAAGCACGTGAAGGGACATACCAGAAAGGAATTTTTTGATTTACACTCCGCTATTGCTGAATTTCTGAAGGAAAAGGAAAAGCGGAACGAAAACCAGAATATCTAGGACGGAAGGCAGACGACTTTCAAATAGTTGACTGCAGACTGGCCTTAGCAAGACATTGTAAAGTGAGAAGCAGTTTATTTCTGGATTCATAACGAAAGAGGATGCATTTAAAAAGAAAAAACGCATTTTGGAAGGGACAACTTCTGAAAGGAACACCTTCCATTTCCCTTCGCTCACTGACGTTAAAGAAAACGCGAAATTTAAACAATCCAGTGTGACGTCGAAAGAATTAATGGTTCAGATGGCTTTGAGCACTATGGGGCTTAACTTCTGAGGTCATCAGTCCCCTAGAACTTAGAACTACTTAAACCTAACTAAACTAAGGACATCACAAACATCCATGCCCGAGGCAGGATTCGAATCTGCGACCGTAGCGGTCGCGCGGTTCCAGACTGTAGCGCCTCGAACCGCTCGGCCACCCTGGCCGGTTGGAAAGAATTACAGGAATAGCTTTTTAAACGTTTGGGAACAATGCCATGTTATATCTGTTTCTGACCTGTTGTCGAGACCGTTTGCCATTTGAGTTGAAAGTGCCCCTGTGCATCTGCAAATGGAACTGATCGGTCGACAATGTAATTCCCATTTGAAAGACAAATTCTTTTTCGTTGTAAGTCTCCAGGAGTTCTACGTTATCCTCGGGAAGACTCTCTACATCTTCATAATGAGGGTGCAAATGTTATATCAATGTTTCGATCAGCACATGTTCGTGAAAGACGTTTTTCAATTATGAAGCTACAATTACGTGGCAGCTTGAGTAACGAACATTTGCCAAACTATCCGCGTCTGTCTGCATTTCGACAGTTTGTGCCACATGTAAATTTTATTATGTCTTCAGCACGCCAAAAATAATGAACTAATACTAAAAAATTGTTTTGTTAGTGATCTACGTTGTAGAGAAATATGACATAAAGCCGCATGCTGCATGTTGCGCTTTCAAAGGCTCCCTCCTCCTTCTCCCCCAGTTACCACTCAGACAGCATGGTGTCGCAGTGCTGAAGTGTGCACTCAGGTGAAAGAGATTTGCATGCGTGCAGGAGTAACCCACTTTTGCTGAGTTCTTGGCCGTTCTTGGTCTACAGAATAACCCCAAGTGAGGTTTTATGTCTTTTCCCTCGCCTGCAATGTGAATGCCGGGAATATAATTTATCCTCTCAAACCAAAATCAAAGAAAAACAAGAAGACAATATATTCAAAATTCTCCTTTCTGTTCAGGAAAAAAATGGGGCCAAATCAGAAAAAAACTCAACCTTTGTCTGAAAAGAGCATAAACTCTCACCAGCTCACTCCCTCCATTCACGAGTGCGAATGTAAGATAAGAAAAAGCTACTTGAAGGTGTTCGTTTCTACGGTAACAGTTGAGAGCAGACAGCCAAGTGCAGACTCATTCCACTCTGCAACCGGTGCCACCGGTAGTCGAGAAGCGTTTACTGTTCCAAAGTATGTTATTTTCCCAGTTAATTACCTGCATGAAGTCACAGGGTAATCAACAGTCCTTGAACGACCCCAAGAATACTCCAGAAAATTCTATGCACGTTCACGAAGATCTACAATCTGCCTTGCAGATACTTAGTGCAACCTAACGACGAAAGAGACCACTACAAAGCTACTAGCGGCCCTGCTCTACAGAAAGTGAGGTCCTCAAAAGTTGACAAATGTTAGTCAGTTACGCACACAGAAAAACACAATAAAAACTCGTATGTGAATAAATACACAGTTCTCTACACACAAGACAATTACAGTAAATACCAAAAGGTAAACGTTGCATTAAGTTAGAGCGAAGATAGCGTGAGCGCCAGCATTCTTGACTGCAATCCTCCACTCGGCTATCATGCAAATGTAATAAGCTAAAGGAAAACGAAGTTCATAATTTTTCTTTCACTTTTATGTGTAGTTGCGTGTGGCTGTGTGCACTGAATGAAAGAGAGAAACGTAGTTAATCGTGAGAATATTTTTCTGTAAGAGACAAAAGTAACAAAAGTGCACGATGCGACATTCTGTTTCAAACCGACTGTGAATAAGCTGAGAAAACATCTGGAACGAAGGCACCATAGACAAAGTGATTCACAAGCACGAACTACTTTGCAGGTTTCACTAGGGCGGCGCGCCGAAGCGTCGACACCAATTTCGTACTAATTCATGGCGTATGCAAGGCTTGGGAAGAAATGAAGTGACAGAAGTAGGAGCTCCACATGGCCAAGATTTTAGAATAAATAACATTTTTGACGCGGATCCTACGAGATATGAACCATTTATGCTGGCGTAGTTGACACCCATTGGTTGGCGCAGTGGAAAGAGTACAAAAAACCGCGGGTCCTGGGATAAACTCCTTGTGCGGAAAATTTTTATTTTCGATTTTTATGTTATTTACCATGCAAATAAACCGAGAAAAGCTAAGTATATTGTGTTTATTAATATTTTCATAAAATGCATGAAAAAGAAATTTAACGGAAAATGTGCGATAGAAAATAAATTCCGGAAAGGGATTGTACTTGCAGTGCCCATTAGGTCTCTGCAAATAACGCTCCTAGAACGGACTGTAATTAAATCTTACAGGAGTTCGTACTCCATTAGTTTCATTTTAACCTTTGAGCAGCCTACGCAGCTGCAAGCCAACAATAGGTCCCCTGTGTACGTATAATCAGCCCATCGCTAGAGAAAAAGAAATTATATCCCGAGAAGACTGCATCAAAATACATTCCACACTGAATAAAATGTTCTCGGGTTTCCAACCGCGTCAATTGCTTAAAACTACACGAGCTTTCGGCCAAGCACTCCTTGGCCATTTTCAAGTGTTATGACTGTCAGTGGGCTGTTGGTGCGCCCTTATATACGTTAGCTGCCGGCTGTGACGTCACTGGTGCCCGTGACATTGCCATATATGAACATGTTTTGAGTCGGCGTTCGATATGCGCTCTTCAACCGCGCGATCGCTGGATCCCAAATTGAATTTGACGATACCTCTGTCGTGACTCGCACTAACGGCTTCTGGGACAGTTTAATAAAGGAAGCTATTGAAATAAAAATTACCGCAAACACCCTGAATAGAGACGGAGACTTGCAGCTCAGCGCTGCGTGGGATCCAGCGATCGCGCGGTTGAAGAGGGCACATCGAACGCCGACTCAAAACATGCCCATATATGGCAATGTCACCGGCACCAACAGCCCACTGGCAGTCATAACACTTGACAATGGCCAAGGAGTGCTTGGCCGAAAGCTCGTGTAGTTTTAAGCAATTGACGCGGTTGGAAACCGGAGAACATTTTATTCAATGTTATCGCCGCGAGACTCTGCATTCATACACATTCCAGACTATTACATCAAAATACATTCCACAGTACGTCACCAGCTATCCTCGCCAATATTTGGCGAAATGATGGGTCACGCGTGGTTTGCTGCCGAAGTGTGTGATGAGACAGTACCTATATGTAAACGAAGTCAAACAACAATGCAATTGTAAAAATTGCGGCGTCTGTTACGTTTCTCTGTTTTTACGATTTATATCACCAAAACAACTGTGAAACATCAACTGCAAAATAATAGAACTATCTAATTTCTCTAGCGGTTCTGGCGCTGCAGTCCGGAACCGCGGGACTGCTACGGTCGCAGGTTCGAATCCTGCCTCGGGCATGGGTGTGTGTGGTGTCCTTAGGTTAGTTAGGTTTAAGTAGTTCTAAGTTCTAGGGGGCTTATGACCTCAGACGTTATGTCCCATAGTGCTCAGAGCCATTTGAACCATTTTGTTAACTAGTTGATAGTATTATGGTTGGAGCTGGAGCTATTACTCGCGATTACTGGTTTAGCACACCCCTAGGCCGCTGCCCCACGTCGTGTCCGGCGAGACGGTGAAGACGGGCGTCGCAGCCGCCGCTCTTAAAGTGACACCGGCGAGAGGCGCTCCGCTGCGCTCAGGCGCCGACGCTCCGTCTCCCTTAACTTTTGCTGCCGGGCGAAGAAGGTCAATGTTTACGCTCCTTGATGGTGTCCTAGCGGCTAACGCGACTTCTGGCAGCTGACCAAAACTTAACTCCGCATAACACGCGAGGAGTACAGGGCGGCAAGCGCACACGCACGCGCACATACACACACGCGCGCGCGCACACACACACACACACACACACACACACACACATAAGCACTCGCGTGCGCGTGCGACCCTAAAAGCACACAAGCAATAAAATCTTACAACGACGTATCGTAAAATACGTAGCTACAGAAAATATCCTTTTGAGATTCTCATGCTGCGTTGAAGTCAACAAAACATCGAGGTAGGCACAATTTGTACAGAAAGCAGATGGCAGTCATACGAGTCGAGGGTTATGAAAGGGAAGCAGTGGTTGGGAAGGGAGTGAGACAGGGTTGTAGCCTCTCTCCAATGTTATTCAATCTGTATATTGAGCAAGCAATAAAGAAAACAAAAGAAAAGTTCGGAGTAGGTATTAAAATCCATGGAGAAGAAATAAAAACTATGAGATTCGCCGATGACATTGTAATTCTGTCAGAGACAGCAAAGGACTTGGAAGAGCAGTTGAACGGAATGGACAGTGTCCTGAAAGGAGGGTATAAGATGAACATCAACAAAAGCAAAACGAGGATAATGGAATGTAGTCGAATTAAGTCGGGTGATGCTGAGGGAATTAGATTAGGAAATGAGACACTTAAAGAAGTAAAGGAGTTTTGCTATTTGAGGAGCAAAATAACTGATGATGGTCGAAGTAGAGAGGATATAAAATGTTGACTGGCAATGGCAAGGAAAGCGTTTGTGAAGAAGAAAAATTTGTTAACATCGAGTATAGATTTAAGTGTCAGGAAGTCGTTTCTGAAAGTATTTGTGTGGAGTGTAGCCATGTATGGAAGTGAAACATGGACGATAACCAGTTTGGACATGAAGAGAATAGAAGCTTTCGAAATGTGGTGCTACAGAAGAATGCTGAAGATAAGGTGGGTAGATCACCTAACTAATGAGGAGGTATTGAATAGGATTAGGGAGAAGAGAAGTTTGTGGCTCAACTTGACAAGAAGAAGGGACCGGTTGGTAGGACATGTTCTGAAGCATCAAGGGATCACCAGTTTAGTATTGGAGGGCAGCGTGGAGGGTAAAAATCGTAGAGGGAGACCAAGAGATGAATACACTAAGCAGATTCAGACGGATGTCGGCTGCAGTAGGCACTGGGAGATGAAGAAGCTTGCAAAGGATAGAGTAGCATGGAGAGCTGCATCAAACCAGTCTCAGGACTGAAGACCACAACAACAACAGGAGCTAAAACAGTCGCTCTCATCCTGAAAGAACATTCTTCAGATCTCCGTCACGCCTTTCGAGGTTTTTTTTACTTTTATCTCACGTCTAGCGTATGTCATTTCTTACGTTATTGTTATCGGTCTTTCTTCTGAAGACGACGTAACGATGGCGGTTATCGCTGAAACAACCAGTTCTCGGCTGTAAAGGTTTTCTTCCACGCCAGTTCAACCTGACTGTTAAAACAGCTCAGAATAACCGATTATCCGAGAAACCCGATTTTTGGTCTTTTCCCTGTTATTTCCGGTAATAAAATGGCTCTGAGCACTATGGGACTTAACTTGTGAGGTCATCAGTCCCCTATAACTTAGAACTACTTAAACCTAACTAACTTAAGAACATCACACACATCCATGCCCGAGGCAGGATTCGAACCTGCGACCGTAGCGGTCATGTGGTTCCAGACTGTATCGCCCAGAACCACTCGGCCACTCCGGCCGGCTTTCCGGTAATAATCGCAGTATTGTATTGGATTGTGTTTTATGCAACTGGGGACCTAGAAACGACGGAGAGGCTTCGTATCTGCCGTAGCCCTCAGTGGTTCACAGCCCCACAACAGGCCACAGCAGTCCACTTAACCCATAGCCGTCCCACACCCAACCCAGGGTTGTTGTGCGGTCCGGCCCCCAGCGGATCTCCCTGGAACGTCTCACACCAGACGAGTGTAACCCCAATGTTTGCGTGGTACAGAAATTATGGTGTACGCGTACATGGAGAAAGTGTTTGCGCAACAATCGCCGACATAGTGTAACTGAAGCTGAATAAGGTGAACCAGCCCGCATTCGCCGAGGCAGATGGAAAACCGCCTTAAAAACTATCCACAGACTGGCTGGCACATCGCACCTCGACACTAATCCGTCGGGCGGATTCGCGCCGGGGAACGTGCCTTCCCGCCCGGAAAGCATTGCGTTAGATCGCACGGCTAACCGGGCGGGCTAATAATCACAGTAAGGGCCCACAGATCGACAAATTCTGAATCCCTCAGTTTCAGTATACGTAGTATCACAATATTGAACTAAATAGGCAAATAAAATTTAGTCCGTCCACTACTCGCTGCTTTTTTCGAAAAGTCATGCATGGCTGAATACTACAAAAAAAAAAAAAAAAAAAAAAAACACCCGTATTCTTATATTGCTTCTAATTTTCTGAAATTCAGCAATGGGGATCACACCACTGTTTGAGCATTACGAATAGTCAGTACTAAAGGGTGAACAATGAAGTTGAAACACTGTTTTTCGTGTTAATTCGTTCGTTTTCAACGGCAACAAGCAGACAAAGGCATGTTACGTAGACACTGCTAACAGACCAGTTTCTCTCTAGTTCTACTGAATACTATGAATGAATTATTGAAAAGTTTGTAATTTATTACTGCTACCATAGCCGGCCACGGTGGCCGAGCGGTTCTAGGAGCTTCAGTTTGGAACCGCGCGACTGCTACGGTCGCAGGTTCGAATCCTGCCTCGAGCATGGATGTGTTTGATGTCCTTAGGTTAGTTAGGTTTAAGTAGTTCTACGTTCCAGGGGACTGATGACCTCAGATTTTAAGTCCGATAGTGCTCAGAGCTATTTGAAGTGCTACCATAATTTCGCTACTCTTATTATTTCATAGAAACAACAGATAAATCTTTTAAAGCAAATTAAACATTGTACTTCATTGCTACCTCACTTCGTATAAACTTTCCAAACTAGAGTTGATCACAGATAGCTTTTCCCATTCTCTATAATAATGCAATATTTCAAACCAATGCAGGTTTTACGTCTTATAACCGAGACCAAACAAATACCGAAAAATACTAGTTATTCAGAACTAAAATACCGGTATCGGTTTTCAGCGGTCGGATTTTTGGCATCCTTAAGACGACGGCAGAAGCATGCAACAAGAAGATACGGTCGAACTTCAGGACACATTCTTTTCACACAGAAGAATTAAATGTATTGTGTGGACATCAGTCTGCAAGCGCTTTTTTCCATGTTAGAATATATTTTCTACAGATCCTCATAAATCAAATATGTAAATTCACAGGAACATGGACTGACTGACGTGAATTCTAATAGAACTGATGAATCACGTCGCCAACAAAGAGCTTATGTCGATGTTTGGCTAGGCATTATTGACGACTGTTCGGGCTCATGTTCTTCCACCGAGCCTCAACGGACGAACTTAAACAATGCTTATGTAAAGACTGCTCTCCGCAGTCTCTTAGACGTGCTTTCTTCTCAGTGCGACGAAACATGAACGCACGTTTCTGCTCCTGCTCATTTCGGCGCCTGCTTTTAAGTGACAAGATTCAGAGGTAGAAGGCGCTGGACCAATTCCCTGGTTCTACGTCATCCAAACCTACACCTATTACCATTTCAAGGGGCATTTTAAAGATCTTGCGCGTCGCAATAACGGTACAAGTTGCAGACAGTAAACATGCCCGTACTATGGAAGGCTGTGGAACTATGCGCATGGATCACAAATCTAGGTATACAGGGTGAGTCACCTAACGTTACCGCTGGATATATTTCGTAAACCACATCAAATACTGGCGAACCAATTCCACAGACCGAACGTGAGGAGAGGAGCTAGTATAATTGTTTAAAACAAACCAAACAAAAATGCACGGAAGTCCAGAAGTGTAAGATCAGGAGAACGGGCTGGCCAATTTATGCGTCCTCCACGTCGACCGTGGCCCGTGTTTGTTACAACATGCAACTAAACGTCGGAGGTTTCAAGCGTCAACTTTAGGTTTCAATATCTCCGGATGTAGTTAACATTTTACAATGCAACAAACGGCACTGATTACGTATTTGTTTATATGTTAAGATGTGCTAACAAATCTAACGTGGTTCCATTTAAAAAGACGTAGGTTTGTGTTAAAAAACATACTTCCGTGCATTTTTTTATGGTTTGTATTAACCAATTACACTAGCCCCTCTCCTCACGTCCGGTCTGTGGAATCGATTCGTCAGTATTTGATGTGGTTTACGAAATATATCCAGCGGTAATGTTAGGTGACTCACCCTGTATATCAGCGTATTCAATGTGATTCCTTTATCAATGCTGAGTGCATTTCGTGCAGTTCATGTGAGAAAGAGTATCGTGTGGTATGTTGGTACGGTCAATCCCTGTATGTTTCCGTATTTTGAAGAACCGTAAAAATGAGGCTCACATCTAAATAAAGTGTTTCCAGACGTATATCAGTAGAACACTTAATTCTATCATGTTGTTGGAATGTCTTACGTAAGTTTGGCTATTCCTTCTTCTGACACCCTGTCTACTGAAGCAAGCGTTAAACAGAAGAGGAAAACACAGGAAGTTAAAAGAAAGAAATTTTCGAATAGGCAACAAACAAAAACGTATGCTACATCATTCATATTATAAGACAAAAATTTTGTTTACATAATATTACTACCAAATAATAACACCTCTTAAATGTCTCGAATGCAACGTATGGGAATTAAAACCAACTAACTAACTTTTCTAGAATGTCCACAAGAATGAATACAACTATGGGACGAGACAGTAAATAAGACATCCAAGTAAGGTTCTATAAAATTATGGCAATATCCACAATTTTACATAATGCCATTAGTTGTATATCAAAAATCATGAACTGAAGTTAACTTCAAGGGACGGAAACGAATTTTCCCAGGAGAATTTTCAAGGATATAAGAGGATACATTCCATGAAAAATGATACAGTCAGAGAAAAACTTTTGGTATTTGCCGTGAACGTATACAGGCAACCATGTCATCAATACATTTTACAGATGGGAGAGAATCGGTTGCCACACTTGCCTTTCGCAAACTAAACAAAACGACGAAAGACCTAGGTAGCCCAGAGAAGAATCCCGTGGGTTGGAACAAGCAGTGGTGTGAATTTGTGCCATGGATGACAGTACGTGATGGTTGCAATGACGACGAAATTACATACCGATGAAATGTACCTGCTATTTTTAAGCACTGTAAGCGACCGTTAAAAAAAACATTCCTGCAATTGTTGTTATATGGCGACAATCCACGTAGTACATAAGTGTCGTATTGATTAACAAATAAAGAAAAAAATGACGGTGTAAAATCATTCAAACAATGACTTAACACAGATTGCAATATTTCATTTTATTACATGACATACGCACTTTCTCACTATGAAGTCATGCAGTAGTCGTACAGACCATCTAATTTAATATAGCATTTGTGAATAAAATGAACGAATGAAGACTGATTAGCAGGTAAGTTTGTGCAGACACGTTGGTAAAAATCTACAATACATTCAAGTTGCCGTCAGTAAAATACTTTTCGATCATTTCGTGGAAGAAAGAAACCAAAGTACGCTTTTTAAAAAAGATAAATCTCTGTATTTTATCCCCTGGTAGTTTTTCAACACAAAATAGACACGTTTGCTTGAGAATATACCAACAGTGTAATGACGTAACATAGAAAGGAAATGGTGCACAACGACGACGTAAAACCCCCAAACTATCACTACAGAAATCTGGGGGCCGAAAAAAGCAAACAAACGAAGAAAATGTGTAAAAATATTCTGCAGGGATAAGGAGTAATTTGTAATCGTATCAACAATGTAGTAAAATACTGATAACAACACAACGTTTATCCAGCTCAGGGAGATATTCGCCGAATCTGATAAGTGATTAGTGATGCACGGCTAGCTCTTGGATTTACGCTGACATGTGGTTCGCGTTCGGTTTTAAACAGCGTACCAAGATTACCTGAAGTATCCTAAATATGCATATTGGCTTGGGTGAATATGAATATGCTACAGTTTTTTACTCAGAATAAAATGGTAACTTTTGTATTTTATATGAGAGATTCCTGCTTTTTCAACATTTTACTTCTTTCAAAGGGACTGCATGTGTACCTCTATTGTTTCCTGAATTAGATACGTAGACTTTCGTAAAGTAAAAAGGTGCTTCCCTTACCTGGAATACGTTTCACAGACAACAGCCATCGAAAATTCTTCGCTCGATGAACAGATTCGTCCAGCCGCAATAAAGCAGAGCGCTCGACGAATCGAGTACTGAAGTAAACAATCACTAGGAAAATTAAGAATGGCTTCGGAGAGACGAATTGTGGCATTCATTTCGCAGAACACAAAGCGAGTAAAGAACGCGCAAGTAAGAGTAACATACCTCTGCGGAACAAAAGAGAACGCGGACTGTCACAAAAAACAAACACCCAGCAAAGAATAAATTGCGAATTCAGTACTGCTCCATTCCTCGAATACTGCGAGAGCAAGAGCACCACAGGGTGAAATGAACTTCAACGAAAAATCGCACTTTAATACCGTCACGTAATGTAAAAAGTATGGTTATAGGCGAGATTAAATTTTATAGACGTACAAACGAAATTAGTTCTGTTTTTCGTAACAAGTTTAGCAATGAATTTCCGCAAAAACTAATATTACGGAAATAACAGCGATTGTAAATGATCCCCTTATTACTGTGATCAAGGTGCTTCACTTACCTGGAATACGTTTCACAGACAACAGCCATCGAAAATTCTTCGCTCGATGAACAGATTCGTCCAGCCGCAATAAAGCAGAGCGCTCGACGAATCGAGTACTGAAGTAAACAATCACTGGGAACATTTAGAATGGCTTCGGAGAGACGAATTGTGGCATTCATTTCGCAGAACACAAAGCGAGTAAAGAGCGCGCAAGTAAGAATCGTACATTAGCTATTTCGTAATATTCACAGTGACATGTGCAAAACGGAAAGCGTCGGTTTCATATCCTGCTTAATCTATTATGCAATCAAAATTACCAATAACCGCATACGCGAAAGGCAGGAGTATCTGGGAGGTTGGTAATGCCCGGGAAAGAAAGTACTTCCATTATTTTACTGCAATACTTGAAATTTAATCCTTGCATATTAAGTTACGAACTATTCAATCACTGTTTTCAGTCAGAAGAACGATTTTAAATATATTATAGAGCTACATAGCGTTCCGAAGCCTGAGACTTCATATTCAGGTGCTATGTGAAAAGGTTAATTGCTGTGGATGCATAAGTACATCCCGTAAATCAGTAAAGGGTTGTTGGGTACCAAGAGAATTGTGTAACTACGGTTTCACTTTCGAATCGCGGGAATATATTGTTTTTCAGAAAAATATATGAAGCCAAACTGATTGCAGGCTCATTTCACAAAAATGGAAAACGTTACACCACTCTTATCCACAGCCATATCGAAGTGATTTTGCGCCTTTGGCGGAACTGCCAAAGCCGCGCTTTCCCTCAACCGCCGCACAGAAAACTTTTCTTTCTGCAATTTCTTCTTCACAGATAGAAGAAATTTTGTAACTGTTCGTGGAGTTAATAATATATTACTTAAATGAGCTGGATGGGTGGAAAATATTACATACAGCAAATTAAACGTATCATGGTAGAAAATATACAACAAATTGCGTAATATTTAAGCAGTTGAAAGTAAAACGAAATCTGTCCTATTGTTAATGGCATCTACTGTACCTTAGTCTTAATATGATGTACAATAAAAAACAGGCTTTATTTGCTCTTCGCAAATTATTAGCTGTACGTAAAAGAAAATTAATCGTTGACAACACATTCAGTTCCAAAAATTTCGCTTGTGTCATAATTTTTCTTTTCGATCCTTTGGTTTGAGCGAAACAAATTCACTGATTACGCCATCGAAAAATTTAGCAGCTGCGTCATGTTGTATCCGCAGATGCATTAGACAATCTGATCAACTGTACTCAACCTTAAGTAGTTTTTTATCACCTTTAATTTTCTGGAACTATGTTGACATGATGGTGTAGTGACTGGAATTGTTATAAATATCCGCAAAGCTGCTTCGATGTTTGGACGAGCATCTCATAGTCCATAACATGAAGGGGATTTTTTTTTTTTTTTAATATCCAAGTGGAAAGCTGTGTTACAGGTCTTCACTAGCTGTTTTAGCTGTTTCTACTGGAACTGTAAAGCCGCTATTTTATTAACTCGTTCAGCTGTGTCGGTATTTTTCTATATTTGATCCAAAATTCGCTGCGTATTTTCCACAATATAATGGTAT
Source organism: Schistocerca serialis cubense (assembly GCF_023864345.2). Classification (NCBI taxonomy): domain Eukaryota; kingdom Metazoa; phylum Arthropoda; class Insecta; order Orthoptera; family Acrididae; genus Schistocerca; species Schistocerca serialis. Next base: position 79,349,119 of record NC_064646.1, on the reverse strand, counting down.
AGAGCTTTTTTAAGCAAACACTATTTTTCTCATTTTACTAACCACACATATTGGTTGACGAGTTCCCCCTCTTCAGTAGGTTTTATTTATTATCTTATTACATCTCGGTTTTCACAAGTCTGTTGGATGTTGGCCTTCTAGTATGTCAATTTTTGGAGATCTCGCTTTTTCGTGCTATCACAATGCGTTTGACTGGAGCTTCCTAACACACGATGTTACACACACGTTTGCTCTAGGGGGAACCACATTTCCTTATTACACATTAGGATGTGAACGCGGACAAGGAGAGCGCTTCGACAACGAAATGATTACAGAGTTTTCATTTAAGGCATTCGTGACAGAAGTGGCATGCTGTTACGTGAGATCTGTACCCCATTTCACTTACTATTCTGTCAAATACATTCAAGCACTCTAGCTTAAACAATTTCATTGCAGTCCTCAGTTCTCACAAAACTGACAACAATCAAAAGCCTTCGTCAGACAGCATATTTGCTTCAGAAATCGTTCGCCAGCTTTGAGGTCCTACAATACCATCACGAAGTAGCATCGCAAACTCCGCTGTTGAACATTGGCTAGCTGTGCAGGCAGTTGTTACGTGGACCATGCACACTGTTAACGCGAATCCACCGCTTCGGTAGTAGTCATTTCTTATGGTGCTGCTTCGACAAAACTACACTGACACCAGCGAGCGTTTGCAGTCTCAGGCTGAGAGAAAGGCTTTTCTCGGAGGCAGAACTCATGTACGTCTCCCTGTTTATTCTTAAATCTTCTTTCCAGTTCTTTTTTCGGAGAGTTTCTGCGCCCAAACTACGCAGACACCATTATCGTGTATGTCTAAATGTTACAGAAATTCATCCTAGAGTTTCTTCAGTGACAGTAAACGTAACAAATTACTAATTACTAAAATTCTGATTTATTTTACAGTTCCATTCACATAGATATTAAAGTAGTGATATGTAGAGTAATAACATCGCACGTTCCTTTGTAGCTTGATTCCCACTTCATGTTCACGTAATTTGTAGCCGACATGTGTGTAAATCATTATGTATCTGGCATCAAGGCCATCTGGGATGTCGTTTGAGACAGCTAGTGTATGTAGCCGGTCGCGATATCTGGTGAGCAATCATCCTTCCGTGTTTCGAAATCACTCAACAGTTTCTCTCCGGGGACGTTCTGGGAAAACGGATTGCGCAGCCTCCTTCCAAACTCAGTGGAGGGGTACACAGATAGACTCACCTCCTCGTGGTGTACCCTGGAAACGTCTAGTAGACGGCTAAGTGGCCTATCAAAAAGAAGGCTAATGTAACACGCACTGAAACACTTAAAAATAATGAAAATAAAGAAAATCACTAAACTGAACCGTGTACTTGCCGCACTATTTCGTAAATCAAGTATCAACTTCATCTTGGTACAAATGGCTGTGAGCACTATGGGACTTAACTTCTAAGTTCATCAGTCCCCGAGAACTTAGAACTACTTAACTAACCTAAGGACATCACACACATCCATGCCCGAGAAAGGATTCGAACATTCGACCGTAACGGTCGCGCGGTTCCAGACTGTAGCGCCTAGAACCGCTCAGCCACTACGGCCGGCTCAACTCCATCTTCGAAACAGTTTTGTTTACATGGTGTTTTTAGTCATGGATGTTTCGCTCGATCGAATATGTAGGAATACCCTGCCAAAGAGGCACTCTCTGTTTTGAGCGGTTTATCCCCAGTGCAAATTCATTCAGAATTGCTGAAAGATTATTAAGAGACTCATCATTTATTTTCAACAGCTGAGAATTGGATGGGTAACGGCCTTGCCGCAGTTGATACACCGTTTCCCGTGAGATCACCGAGGTTAAGCGCTGTCGGGCGTGGTCGGCACTTGGATGGGTGACCATCCAGGCCGCCATGCGCTGTTGCCATTTTTTGGGGTGCACTCAGCCTCGTGATGCCAATTGAGGAGCTACTCGACCGATTAGAATACCATCATTACGGCCGGGCGAGCGGTGTGCTGACCCCACGCCCCTCCTATCCGCATCCTCCCTGAGGATGACATGGCGGTCGGATGGTATCGATGGGCCACTTGTGGCCTATAGACGGACTGGTGAGAATTAGATGGCTAAATTCATACTGCCATATGATCATAAGGAATATCAACCTGAAAATTGTGAGCACAGACAGAAACTTACAGAAATTAACACAAGATGCTATTGGGCAATAAAAGTGTGACATAAAGTCACGTAGGAGGCTAGATTTCTAGTAAAGTAGTTCTGTAGTTAATCTAGCTAGGTCACATAAAAATTATACAGCAAGTGTAGAATGACTTTATTTCCTGGGAGATTAAAAGTGTGTGGCGGACCGAGACTTTGCTTCTGACGGGCAAGTGCCCTACGGTCTGAGCTACCCAAGCACGACTCACGCCCTTACCCACAGCTTTAATTCTGACAGCTGTGAAGATGGGCTGTGGGGCACGCTTGGGTAGCTCAACTGGTAAGAGCACTTGCCCACTAGAGGCAAAGCTCCCGATGTCGTGTCTCGGCACAGCACACAGTTTTAGTCTGCCAGGAAGTTCCATATCAGCGCACGCTCCCCTTCAGAGTGAACATTTCATTCTGGAATGACTTTATTAATTACAAAATATGACGATATATTTCGGAATTACTTACGTCTTCAGAAATCTACATGCAAAAGTAACATAAGGACAAGAGCATTACGAATTGTGTACGTTAACATGAGATGACTGAGTACTTGTCATCTTCCTTTGCGACTTTTTACTCGACCTTGCCAGCTTAACTACAGATCCACGCATATTTGCTACTGTGTGATACAGCATTTGTGGTGGACATCGTTAAAACAAAGGCGTTTTAAGTTGCGGCGGAATCTTCTCACGACATTTCGATCACCAACTTTCTCCTCTTCCTTGTTGACGCCGACCTACGTAGGGAGAAACTATTATCATAATAATGGAAATCAGAGCTCGCACGGAAAGATATAATTGTTCGTATTCTCCATGCTGTTCGAGACTGAAATAATAGAAAATTATTGTGAAGGTGGTTCGATGAACTCTCTGCTAGGCACTTGAGTGTGACTTGTAGAGTACCCATGCAGACGTAGATGTATCAAATACCGAACCCGACAGTGGTATCACAAGAAGAGTGTGATAAAGTGTGGTACGCTTCATGTGAATAATTAACCACAAGAAAGTTTGGCGCAAGACGGGGTTTAGTTTGTTGAATATTGGCAAAAGGCGGAGTAACTTAATGACTTTGTACGCTGATTTGTTATTGCTGATGATTCAGGGTCCAACACTTCGCATCGGAATGAAACAGCAGTTAAAAGAGTGGCTCAAAGCCGCACTATTGTCACCAGAAAAAGTGAAGTTGTCTAGTCAGCCGGGACGAGACAAGTGGGGCTCATAACCATGAAACGAAGATAACAATGTCTGCATCGATAGGATGAAAACGTAGGTGGTAAGACGCCTGTCTTGAAAAAGAAAAATATTTTTCGTCGGAAAAAAATCACCTGTTACACGAATACTGGGGCATTAGGAGTACGAAACTGTGGAACGCCTTCCTTATTCACCAGATTTGATACCGTCTGGCCTGCACATATTCCCATAGCTAAGGAGGTAGGTGACTGCAAAATATATTTTAGTCCAATAAAGAGGTGTGGTAATAGCTGGTGGTAGCCATTGATGGGTATTTTGTACATCTTCGAGGATTTCTGGATACTTTGGTCGAAATTCATAGGCCAAAAACGAAAAATTTGTTATTTTCTTGTACCTGAAATCATAATATACGTCTATTAGAACTAGATCCTTGACCTTATTCTATCAGCCAGCCGTTGTGGCCGAGCGGTTCTAGGCGCTTCAGTGTGGAGCCGCGCTACTGCTACGGTCTCAGGTTCGAATCCTGCCTCGGGCATGGATGTGTATGATGTCCTTAGGTTAGTTAGGTTTAAGTAGTTCTAAGTTCTAGGTGACGGATGACCTCAGATGTTAGGTCCCATAGTGCTCAGAGCCTTCCCCTATCACAGTATAACAATCCAACAGGCAGTACTCTAAAATGGAATCCACCAAGATATTTTTAACACTCCTATCCGCATGGCTGTTCTTTATGAAATGTTTTAGCAGCTCTCAACACCGAGGCACCTAGGCACATATCGGAAGAGACCTGTAAAATTAGGCCTGCGCGTCCTCTGAAGCGAGACGACGTGTGCTGAATAAAGAACGCTTCGCGAACAAAATGCCATTAACTGGCTGTGTTACTGCAAAACTGGACTTACGACTAAATCGTGAAATGTAATGTTTCATATTAATGCCGTGGCGTTCGCCTGTAGTCGTAACACCGTTCCATATTGTTCCATAAAGGCGACTTAAGAAGCGGGCACGGCGCACTCCCGATAATGAAGTGTATTCTGAGAATGACACGCTCATAAATAAAACTCTTTGTACTGCAGCGAAATATTAGAACCATCTCGAAACATCTCTTCATGAATCTTAAAGTCCGGTTTTAAGATCGAATTAAAAAGTTATACGTAGCACAGCGTTTCGTTTAATGGATTGGAACCCGGCAGCGCGATGGTGCTCGCTGCGAGCATCTTTCGAACATAAAGGAGAGACAATAAAGGGCGCGATCGAAGCGAAGATTTGTATGTAAATAAAAGCACTCCCGGCTTTCTTTCAGTTGCTTTACGGCGACTTGAAACATTCGTGTATTCATAAAAGCGGATGCTGCAGATACTTCTTGCAAAAAGCGTCGCTATCTCCCCCAAGACAATAATTACGACAGACGTCGAATCGCTCCCAATGCAAACAGCTGCAGAAATCGCTCTGCTCGCTTTTTTTCCCCCTCCACTCTCTTTTTTCCCCTCGCAAGAGTCTGAGCAACAGTGAAACTGTAGTAAATTTTACGCAACCGCTATTAACTCAACTGGAAATTAGCCAGCGTATTTAAATGATATCGAGTTCCATCTCGAGAAAGAAACTGGTTTTCTTTCTTTTTCTGTCATCAGTCTTTCGACTGGTTTGAAGACGTTCTCCACTTCTTCACACCTGCACCCTCAATCGTTTCATCCCTATCTACCTGCTACACATAAAATTTTCTAAAATTTCTCTCGCCTACTCTAAATCTTTGCCTGTCCCACAATGATTTTTTTCTCCTCTAATGCTCCCGTCAGCGCCAAGTTAACTGCTCCTTGATGCCGGTGCAGGTGTTCCATTAAACTGTTCGTTATTTTAACAGCAGACTTCCATAAACCTCTTTCTTCGCCTACTATTTCCAGCTACCCTTTTAATTTTGCGTTCAGCTAATGCAGAACTAGAATAAAGCGATCGTTTACTGGCTGACCTGTAATTGACCTACCCGGGAATCATCAGCATTCCAGACAGACTCTCTTTACTTCGGTCATATTTTACCGGACACGTAATGAGTTCTGCAATACGCCTATTCATAAAAAGTGTTACACTGAGCGAGGTGGCGCAGTGTTTGGCACATTGGACTCGCATTCAGGAGGACGACGGACGAAACCCACGCCCGCAGATCTTGATTTAGATTTTCCGTGATTTAAAAAAAATTGTTCAAATGGCTCTGAGCACTATAGGACTTAACTTCTGAGGTCATCAGTCCCCTAGAACTTAGAACTACTTAAACCTAACTAACCTAAGGAGATCACACACATCCATGCCCGAGGCAGGGTTCGAACCTGCGACCGTTGTGGTCGCGCGGTTCCAGACTGTAGGGCCTAGAACCGCTCGGCCACCTCGGACGGCTCCGTGATTTCCCTAAATGGCTTCAGGCAAATGCGGGGATGGTTCCTTTGAAAGGGCATGGCCGACTTCCTTCTGCGTCCTTCCCTAATCCGATGGGGCCGATTACCTCGCTGTTTGGTCCCTTCCCACGAATCAAGCAACCAACCAGCCAAAGTATAACGAATAATTCATGCCACTGAACGTTCACTCAATTGAGTAAAGATTATATAAAATATGTTTCCCTACTACATTTTCATAAAACACAGAACATTAACTATAATCTATGACCGTTCTCTGTAGCTTGGTGGTTGTATACCGAACGATGTCCATCAATTCTGAAGTTAACAAATACCGAGTACTATTAGGCTAGCGACAGTATTCCTGTTTCCCAGAGCCAGTCGTAGTGTGCAATTTAACTGAAAGAGAAATTAGCTATCACATTTCATTGATCAAGCAACAACTTCTTCAGATAGCTCTGCCCTAAACAATGACTTGGGTTCTTTTAATATGTTCGTAATCGATACATCGTCCCATTATTCCAAGAAAACCTGTGCTTTCCTTATATGTGTACCGTTATTAATGACGTACACAAATTAGAGAAACAAAGAGAGAAATACTTTATGTACAGCTAAGGTGCTCTCGAAACGTCATAAATACGGAATAATCACACACTCCATTACAGACGGGGACATTGTTAATCTTCATGCATACATGAGTGTATGAAAATATTACATGCAGACAGGATATAGAAAGAAAAACATTTATGAAAAAGATAAATATATTAACATCGAATACCGTCCGGGGTAGCAGCACGGTCTCAGGCGCCTTGTCACGGTCCACGCGGCTTCCCCCGTCCGAGATTCTAGTCCTCCCTCAGGCATGGTTATGTGTGTTGTCCATAGCATAAGTTAGTTGAAGTTAGATTAAGTAGTGCGTAAGCTTAAGGACCGATGACCTCAGCAGTTTGGTCCCAAAGACGTTACCACAAATTTCCATTTTAACATCGAATGTACATTTAAAAATTTGGAAGACTTTTCTAAATGTAGTTGTCTGGAGCGTAGCCTTATACGGAAGTGAAACGTGAACAATAAACAGTTCAGACAAGAGCCACGGAGAAGCTTTTGAAATGTGGTGCTACAGAAGAGTGCTGAAGACTCTGTGCGTAGATCGGACGACTCATGTGGAGGTACAGAAACCAACTGGAGACAGAAGAAATTTGTGGCACAGTCCAACTAACTGAAAGAAGGACTCTGTTGACAGGACACAGCCTGAGGCAACAAGGAGTCGTAATGGAGGGAAGCGAAGAGGTAATAAGTTACGGAGGAAAAGCAAGGCTCGCATACAGTAAGCAGGTTAAGACGGACGTAAGTTGCTAAGTTGCAGCACTTACGCAGAGATGATAGGACCTGCACGTTATATACTAATGTGGAGAGCTGCTCCAAACCAGCCTTTTTAACAGATGGCCCAGTCAATGAAGGAAAATTTGTGGAAAAATTCGTTTAGCCGCAAATTTTTGAACAGTACGATCGGTTTCGGGCTTGAGCCCATCTTCAGGTGGTTTACATTCAAGTGCATGTGTGTCTGAAAATACCAACACCTAAGGTGGCACTATCAAAGACATAATATGGAAGCATCTGTAATTAGTATGGTAGCTAATAAATATTTTTGTACAAAAGTGTGACAAATGTACGGTGAATACGATATCGACACACCAGCTTTATTCATCATCACATCACTTGTTTTCGATTTAAACAGTGCTCTCCAGCACTGAGTATGGAAACGTGTGCCAGAACGTAAATCACTTGAAGATGGGCACGAGGCCGAAACCGGTCGTGTGTTACATAAAATCACCTGTTGTAAATGGTTATTATTCTACACCCTGTAACGGAACAGTCACGTAGTTCACCCGCATCCATTATGGATAAAACACATTCACCTTTTCATATTTTTCTGGAGCATCTCGTAAACTGCGACTTCTACAGAAAACGTTAAACAGCACCCCTGCTCTTCCCCGTCCAGCCCCTTACATCCTACGATGTAACGGAAATTAGCCGTAGTTGCACCAGGACTCTTTCTGCCATAATGTGCGCTAGTGGAAGATTAGCTTAAGTATGTTATTTTGATAGATTTTGTACATTAATGTTTTTGTTTGTTTCATGGCGTGAGGAAGAGCGCCGCAACGCACCGACGGCCGGATATTCGTCGCTTCCGCCAGAGATAATAACCCGCCGCCACCACCACACACTACCCGACGTGCACCGCGGGCAGGAGGATCGAGCTGACGACTGTCGCTGCTCACTGCTGTCGATTGCTTTACTTACAAAACTAATTGTAATTGAAAAACATATGAATGTCATTGTGTTAATTAACTAACATGTAAGGAGACTATGTAACAGTAAGGTGACTGACGTCTTACTGTCAGCATCTGTTATGTTATTACCACGTTATACTAAAGTCAGCAGGAAGTGAACAATATTTTGTTACACTTCCCATTTAAAAAGCGTACAGTGATTATTTATTTTGCACAGGTTTATTGAAAATTATTTTCCTGTTTTGAGTGCGGCTTACTGCATAAATTGAAAGTAGTTTGAGATTTGTAATTGATGAAAATGTCACAGTTCAACTACAGTTTATTTACAGCGCTCTCCATTCCAGAGATACACTTTAACACTGAAAATTTTCGATGAAGCTAACATTTTTACCAGGACAATTGAAAGTGTTTTTAGTCCACATTAAGTCTTTCAACTTCCAAATCTGCTAACTGTTTCTCAGAAAACTTCCAAGATTTAGGTGTAGCTTCCTCCTTGGGTAACAGAAATACGAACACGGTCAAGAAAGATTATTTCAAACATTTAGTTCAGTGCAAGGCTGATTAATTGAAAGTTGTGAGCAGCTGACGTTCGTGCATCCACGATACCTGCTCCGCTCACCGCCTGTCATCACAGTGTATAAGATCTGGAAATGGTCACAGTTTGGCCGACACTGGTTACCATTGCCAATAAATATTTTATTGCGGTCAGGAATGTTTTTAGTTCAGTTTCAAAATGTTCGATCGAGATCGCTGATATTCTCCACGATAAATGTTCTCAAAAATTGCTACGAGCTAAAGTTCGAATAAAGCACATACACGAAAACCTATCACTTGATATGGCATTCTTATAGTTTCAAAAGGGAGTGATAATGAGAGTGATAAAATCATAACGAAACTAGTTCAGAATAAGAATAAAAAATTTTCTCTGCATGCCCGAACTGGTCTGTACAATTTAACACCCCTTTCATCACAGTAATGCACATATACCTTAAAGTGGGGTGAGAATAGAACAGTTTTCAACTATAAAAGAAAAAACTGATACTTTTAAAAAGAAATGTGAAAATGAAAATTATACGGGTTTATAGGTCTTGCGCTCAAACTTATAGATTTTGAACCTCGCGCCATTCACCTTGCAGATCAGAGTGAATAGAAACAGGACATTGTTCTGGATACATATCAAAATAGTTTTGACCTAGAAGAATAAGAAACAAAATTTATCTGCTTCAAAAAAGCGATACTCAATACATAAACTAAAAATATTGCATGAATTGAATTTGTTTACTCTGTTTTCGAAATAAAGATTGTTATATCTCTAATTATTTTAATATTGGGCTGCTGAATTTGGTTGATTTGTTGACACATTAAGTCACTGATATAATGGTGAAAAATGATATCTTTGAATCTACAAGTCGTACCCCCCAGAAGTACTTCTTGATTAAAAAATTTCTACTCATCTGACGTCTACTATTCAACGTGTTTGATCGGGCTTGTTTATTCAAAAAACACCAACACAATGTTTGCCTTCTAAATTACAACTTTTAAGTGCAGGAATGCTTATTTTTTCCATATTATTTAATCACAGCATTATCTCCTGGCTTGAGAACAGAGTAAGGTGATTCTTCATTTCTGTCAAATTCTTGGTATTCTTCTGAAGAAACACTGAAGATTACTGTTTCTATTCACCCCTCGATTTCCGAAGGGACAACCCTGCATTTTCAAAGAGCCGAAGAACAATTCTGTTTAAAGTGTACTTTTAAACTGAACTTTTCGGTTGTGAAATGGAATTGTAAATTTGCTTAGTATGTACTTAAATTAAATACAACACAGCTTACATTGGTACTCAAAAAAAAGTTCAAAGAAGCGTCACCGACATTAAAATTCATAAATTCCCTGTTAGATTGGTTCACTGCCAGCCTAGACATACAAATTTCTGAATGGTATTCCCATTGTCTTGTGACACGATAGCAGAGAAGTTTTTCAGAAGTTTCGTTTTCTCTTCACCCCGCTGCTCCTATTTATCCAATTTTACGACACGTAAGATTTACACTTGTGACGACTCTTGAATAAAAAGATTTGGCTTATCATTTGTTGTGCTTTCTTATGTTGTGACTCTGAAAGGTAAGTGGAACTTCTCTCTGAAAACGTTCATTCAGCGAAGATTTATGCATTATGAAATTACGAATGCGAAGAAATACGATTTATGAATGCAAGAATTTGTTTCCTAAAACCTCATTTGGCACTGGTCTGATTATTCGTACGAGAAATAAACTGGAGTTTAAAGAACACGAATCAATAAGAAAGGACGCTGATAACAACAGAGTTTCGATTTCGTACAGACAGTTGTTAATAATAAACAAGAATATCACCGTTCTTGTAGGAAATAAACAAGTAGGGACACATCACTTCCCTTAAAATTATACAAAATTCACAGGCCACATATTAATCAAACATCTGGCAGAAATAGCAAAATGTGATAAAACTATTTGAGGCTATCTTTTCGGGAACGATAAATCATATTTCTTTTCTTCTTTGTTTAATTTGCTATGAAATGATTCACGTGTATATGTTTGCGATTACTGTCCTCTTAGCAACAAGACGTTCAGGCAATAAATTCTGTATTTCATTCAGGACAAAGTATTCCAGATGTATTCAGAATTTGTTCAGCATTTCTTCTTCCTTCCTACGACATAAATAACTTTCCGCAAAGATATTCCGTTGCGGCTGTACTGGGGAGGAGGATGTGTTTTAACTGTACTTGGAATGAACACTTTTTAGTTCCGATTGATAACTGAAAGATGATAGCAACGAACGAGGACTAGTTCGAAGTTTCATTATCGACACTACAGTCACCCAGATTGAATCGGTGTCTTCTGGCCCAGCTGATTGGTATCTGATTTGAATTCTGGGGCAAGACCGGATTCTGAAGTTCCCGTTAAAAACCTAGCAGCCGAAGAAGAAGCTGGAATAGGCACCACACTCTTATTGTCTACGCCAAGATATAATATTTTCTTAGATATAGTTAGACGTGGCAAATTATAGCTCGATAGTTTGGAATACACGATTAACAAACATAGGTCCAAAAGCTGAAATATGTTACTCACATCGTCAATCAGAAACTCAGGGATGCAAATTGCACGTACAGAGAGCTACTTACATGTTCTGTGAAGCATTGTTTGCTAAAGAAAATGGTTAGGACTCAAGTACCGGTCTCTACGTCATAAAATGTTAGTTTTCATAAATTTATATGGTGGTGATAACAGCGGCCTCATACCGTTAAATCACTTATCATTAATCGTATGACGAAACGTCAGTGTTCTTTATTTAGTATTTGTTGTATTCACACAAGTAGGGCACACGGTGTTTATCAGTACTGCGAACACAAACAGAAGCAACTCATATAAGTGGGCATTATGTAAGATACGGTTACACAGGAGAGCCATAATTTTTCTAAATTAGTTGACACGTTATACATCACACCTAGGTATTTCAAAACAGATTCATAGCACATGCAAGAGAGTACTTAACTACTTACTTTATGAGTGCAAAATGAGCAGTCTGCACAACATTAAGATGTCCTTCAGGCATGTTGAACAGTAGAGAAGTGTGGTGTTTGAGGCAGTGCGTTGACCTCAGGCGGCGGTTGCGACGTTATGCTTATAGGAAGGCTTCTTCTTCACTCTCTGCTACTGCCCCATACCTAAGGGTATGGGGTTGCGGCAAGTGAAAGAACAGGTAATCCTTAGTCTTGAACATCCTTCGCCGACCGGTGTGGCCGAGCGGTTCTAGGCGCTACAGTCCGGAACCGCGCGACCGTTACGGTCGCAGGTTCGAATCCTGCCTCGGGCATGGATCTGTGTGATGTCCTTAGCTTAGTTAGGCTTAAGTAGTTCTAAGTTATAGGGGACTGATGACCTCAGAAGTTTAGTCCCATAGTGCTCAGAGCCATTTTTGAACATCCTTCGAGGATACCAACCGTTTCATAGATTTACTCTGTGAGAGTATGTATTTACCAGATTGCAGCATCAACCATCCAGCTGCGAAACGTAATGAAGATGCCTGTACGAGAATTAGTGAAGAAGCATGTTTCGCGCAGGAAAGGAAAGGGGAAAGAAATAAGGTTTTTAGGTTTTATCTATGACATCGTAATTCTGTCAGAACTGCAAAGGAGTTGATGGGTAATTTGAAAAGAACTGATAATCTCCTGAAATGAGTAGCACATCGCTTCAAAGTGAACAGAGCTCAATGGCAGAATGTGATTAAAAGAAGAGATACGTTGGTATGGTGCATCCCGAAGCATCAAGGAATAATTGATGTGGTAACTAACGGAAGTGGTGGCGAGGATGGGTGGGTGGGTGAGTAGCAGGGGAGCGGGTGGAGAAGGGAGACGTACGTTGAAAGAAGTACGCAAGATCAAGTGGGTGAACAGTACAGTGGTTATGCAGAGATGAAGGCACTTGCACAGATTAGCCTAGAGCGGAGAGCGGGAAAAAGAAACCTTCAGACAGGAGACAGCAACAACAGGAATCGAGTGAAACCTGGGCATCACTGAAAGAATGGCCATTCCTTCCACGTGCAGAAAGACTGAGATGGGCTCTCTATCTGAAGCTGGTAGCACGGATTCAACCCAGGCCTGCCACATGTGTAGAAGGCAGTGCTACTCAGTAAATCGCAGAGTTGGTCATACAGTGAATTAGAAGTGTGTTCAATCGTGTCTCATTCTCGTATTATGTCCACAACTGAAAAAACCATATCCGGGTAACAAATAAACATCGATTATCGATCATGTTTAGACATCTCTTCTTTCTTCACTACCTACATCTACATTTACGTTCACGTCTACATCTACATGATTAGTCTACAATTCACAACTAAGTGCTGGTAGAGGATTCATCGACCCACCTCTCCGTGCGAGCTATAATTTCTCTTATTTTATTATGTTAATAATTTCATAGGGGCATGAAAAAGTTTGTGATTGGAATTTCATGAGAAGATCCTGCTGCAACGAGAAACACCTTTGTTTTAATGACTGCCACCCCGATTCACGTATCATTCCCCTGGCACACTCTGCCCAATTTCGCGTTAATAAAAGCGAGCTACCCTTCTTTGAACATTTTCGATGTCCTTCGTCAATCCTATCTGAAGCGGATCCTACACCGCACAGCAATACCTCAGAAGAGGGCGAACAAGTGCAGTGTAAGCAGTCTCTTCGGTAGACCATTTGCATTTTCAGTGTTCTGCCAATAAATCTCAGTCTTTGGTGTGGTTTCGTCACAACATTATCTACGTGCTCGTTCCGTTTTAAGTTTTTCGTAGTTGTAATCCCCAGGTATTCAGTTGAATTTACAGCCTTTAGATTTAACTGATTTATCGTGTAACCTAGTTGAATCACACTCTAAGACGGTAATATTAAAGTTCAAATCACCACAAAAAACAAGTTATAAACCTAAAAGATTTTTAGTGGTGTTAATTCTCATCTGGATAATTTTTTTTATTTAATTGTCTTAATCCCAAAGTTTTTTGAACAGAATTACCAGTTTCGGCTATGCAGTAGCCATCTTCAGAATATACGATAGAAGAAAAAGAAGAAAGCATTACTGCCTTCTAATTAAAAGGTTGATAAATAAATTATAATATAAAAAATATACTTCTCATTTTGCTCCAGCGCAGTAAGTCACAAATGTGTAAAAACAACACGAGTCAAAATTTCCATGCACGCTTCAACCAGTATATATGGTGTGCAAGAGCTATCCTAGAGGTCGTTGATGTACGCATTATGTGCAGATAACTGTACAAAGAAATTAAATGAAGAGTCATTTAGAGACACAATACTTACAAATATTCTCATTTGTGCATAAAAACGCTATTTTTTATATTTACCCACATAAAAAAGGCCTATTAGTCTTTTGAGAGTTTGCAGCTGATCAGAACAGAACAAAATGTTAAAAAATATGACCTGATAACAGAAATCAAGCTTAACAAATAAGTTTTGGCGACTCTAATTTACTACTTATAAAGAAAGAAGATGGAACAAAGTTCGAGGGCATGTATGTTAGTGTGATTCTTACATTCCAATTTAAATTTTGGTTAGAACAATAAGAAGTAAAAATGAAATTAGAAAGCAAATCGGATTTGAAGAGACAGAAGAAAGTAAATTACAGCAACATTGCAATAAAATGAGAGATAGTATAATTGATAGTAGGAAGGCAGCAAAGAATAGCGGTCGTCACTAGATGGTGCAAACTACTCGTAGTTTCATGTAGGTTTATGTTGGTTGCAGTTCTTCTTTGGTACGACGTCACGGCGACGACTTACTCCCCGGACCGGACGGTACAACGAAGTAACGGCTGAAGAAGTTGCTGCGGAAACCACTGCTGTTGATGATCCGCATTTTTAACAGTGCCTCTTGCAGCGATACTTCCCGTCCGAGCGGAATATAGATTGCATTATACCACTACCAAGGCTGGGAAGGACCATCACAAACCGCAAAACCATCTGCCAACACTCTATAAAATATTGGAATGAATCATACCCCAACGACTTCGCTCAGCAATCACCGAAGGGGATACGATGCGTCCTGGCCAGTTTTCCTTCCAGCCATGCCTGCTGGCCGAAGTCCGGCTCCTCCGGGTTAGGGAGCACTGTATATAGCGTGTAAAGCGACGAACCCTTCTTGATAGTGAAAAGCCATTGATCGAGTGTAGAAGAATAAGCTGCTCACCGAACTGCATGACGTCCCCACTACGCCGGACTGCTGCACGAAAGTTATTGACAGACATCTTCAAGAAAGGCGCTGCTATGTCCGAATAGATTGTCAGCGGTTCAGCATTCATCAACTTCCGGAGAGTATCCTTCAAGGCTCTGAGATGTCACCGATTCTATTCATCTTGTACGTGAGTGACCTGCCGTTACTTCCACAAGTCGTGCTTACAGAAGAAAGCAGGTGTTGACAGATGTGAAAATTTAATAAGTCACAGCTGCAAAATACTAACGCGAATTCTTTACAGACCAATGGAAAAACTGGTAGAAGCCGACCTCGGGGAAGATCAGCTTGGATTCCGTAGAAATGTTGGAACACGTGAGGCAATACTGATCCTACGACTTATCTTAGAAAATACATTAAGGAAAGGCAAACCTACGTTTCTAGCATTTCTAGACTTAGAGAAAGCTTGTGACAGTGTTGACTGGAATACTCTCTTTCAAATCCTGAAGGTGGCAGGGGTAAAATACAGGGAGAGAAAGGCTATTTACAATTCGTACATAAACCAGATGGCAGCTAAAAGAGTCGAGGGGCATGAAGGGGGAGCAGCGGTTGGGAAGGGAGTGAGACAGGATTGTAGCCTGTCCACGATGTTCTTCAATCTGTATATTGAGCAAGGAGTAAAGGAAACAAAAGAAAAATTCGGAGTAGGTATTAAAATCCATGGAGAAGAAATAAAAACTTTGAGGTTCGCCGATGACATTGTAATTCTGTCAGAGACAGCAAAGGACATAGAAGAGCGTTGAACGGAATGGACAGTGTCTTCAAAGGAGGATATAAGATGAACATCAACAAAAGCAAAACGAGGATAATGGAATGTAGTCGAATTAAGTCGGATGATGCTAAGGGAATTAGATTAGGAAATGAGACACTTAAAGTAGTAAAAGAGTTCTGGTATATGGGGAGCAAAATAACTGATGATGGTCGAAGTAGAGAGGATATAAAATGTAGACTGGCAATGGCAAGGAAAGCGTTTCTGAAGAAGTGAAATTAGTTAACATCAAGTATAGATTTAAGTGTCAGGAAGTCGTTTCTGAAAGTACACTCCTGGAAATGGAAAAAAGAACACATTGACACCGGTGTGTCAGACCCACCATACTTGCTCCGGACACTGCGAGAGGGCTGTACAAGCAATGATCACACGCACGGCACAGCGGACACACCAGGGACCGCGGTGTTGGCCGTCGAATGGCGCTAGCTGCGCAGCATTTGTGCACCGCCGCCGTCAGTGTCAGCCAGTTTGCCGTGGCATACGGAGCTCCATCGCAGTCTTTAACACTGGTAGCATGTCGCGACAGCGTGGACGTGAACCGTATATGCAGTTGACGGACTTTGAGCGAGGGCGTATAGTGGGTATGCGGGAGGCCGGGTGGACGTACCGCCGAATTGCTCAACACGTGGGGCGTGAGGTCTCCACAATACATCGATGTTGTCGCCAGTGGTCGGCGGAAGGTGCACGTGCCCGTCGACCTGGGACCGGACCGCAGCGACGCACGGATGCACGACAAGACCGTAGGATCCTACGCAGTGCCGTAGGGGACCGCACCGCCACTTCCCAGCAAATTAGGGACACTGTTGCTCCTGGGGTATCGGCGAGGACCATTCGCAACCGTCTCCATGAAGCTGGGCTACGGTCCCGCACACCGTTAGGCCGTCCTCCGCTCACGCCCCAACATCGTGCAGCCCGCCTCCAGTGGTGTCGCGTCAGGCGTGAATGGAGGGACGAATGGAGACGTGTCGTCTTCAGCGATGAGAGTCGCTTCTGCCTTGGTGCCAATGATGGTCGTATGCGTGTTTGGCGCCGTGCAGGTGAGCGCCACAATCAGGACTGCATACGACCGAGGCACACAGGGCCAACACCCGGCATCATGCTGTGGGGAGCGATCTCCTACACTGGCCGTACACCACTGGTGATCGTCGAGGGGACACTGAATAGTGCACGATACATCCAAACCGTCATCGAACCCATCGTTCTACCATTCCTAGACCGGCAAGGGAACTTGCTGTTCCAACAGGACAATGCACGTCCGCATGTATCCCGTGCCACCCAACGTGCTCTAGAAGGTGTAAGTCAACTACCCTGGCCAGCAAGATCTCCGGATCTGTCCCCCATTGAGCATGTTTGGGACTGGATGAAGCGTCGTCTCACGCGGTCTGCACGTCCAGCACGAACGCTGGTCCAACTGAGGCGCCAGGTGGAAATGGCATGGCAAGCCGTTCCACAGGACTACATCCAGCATCTCTACGATCGTCTCCATGGGAGAATAGCAGCCTGCATTGCTGCGAAAGGTGGATATACACTGTATTAGTGCCGACATTGTGCATGCTCTGTTGCCTGTGTCTATGTGCCTGTGGTTCTGTCAGTGTGATCATGTGATGTATCTGACCCCAGGAATGTGTCAATAAAGTTTCCCCTTCCTGGGACAATGAATTCACGGTGTTCTTATTTCAATTTCCAGGAGTGTATTTGTATGGAGTGTAGCCATGTATGGAAGTGAAACATGAACGATAGGTAGTTTGGACAAGAAGAGAATAGAAACTTTCGAAATGTGGTGCTACAGAAGACTGCTGAAGATTAGATGGGTAGATCACATAACTAATGAGGAGGTATTGAATAGGATTGGGGAGAAGAGAAGTTTGTGGCACAACTTGACTAGAAGAAGGGATCGGTTGGTAGGACATGTTTTGAGGCATCAAGGGATCACAAATTTAGCATTGGAGGGCAGCGTGGAGGGTAAAAATCGTAGAGGGAGACCAAGAATGAATACACTAAGCAGATTCAGAAGGATGTAGGTTGTAGTAGGTTCTGGGAGATGAAGAAGCTTGCGCAGGATAGGGTAGCATGGAGAGCTGCATCAAACAAGTCTCAGGACTGAAGACCGCAACAACAACAACAGCGATCCTTAACAGCAGCCACAGAGTCGAAGCAGCTGTGCGGCGCCTCCAACGTTAGCTTATACGTATTCAGTTATGGACAGCAGCGAACGGCATTATCCTGATTGAGGAGAAGACGCAGGCCATTAAGTTTACTCGCCGTCTGCCCGACCTCAGAGACCATCTCACGCTGCGCAACTTAGCACTCTCTTGCACAAATCAGGTGAAATACCTGAGAGTGATAACTGACTGGAAACTGCCCTTCTAAGACCACGCTCTGGGAAAACGCAACAGCATCGTCATGCACCTGTTTCACCAGTACGTTATACCATTTCAGACAACTCCTGAACGTGAGAACCAAACTACGCCTGCACCAAACAAAGATCCTACCGTCAATCTTATACGTATGCTCTTCCCTGGGGGACCACCTGTAACAGAAATCTCAAACTACTGCAGATCGTAAAAAATCCGATGTTTGTGGTTAATCCTTGGAGCAACTAGGTGGCCAAGGATCTTGGATCTCCATCAGGAACTGCACGTAGAGACCTTCAGGGAAGTAACCGTATCATCCGTACAAAAACAAATCGCTGTCATTGAAGCACTGGGGCCCACTATGAAACATCTTGATTACGTGGGGTCTGTCGTCCCTGAGACGTGGCACATCAGAGTTCCTCAATCTATCATCGAGGCGCTCCTCTGACATAGCAAAGTAATGTGTTTTTATAAACTAAAAAAGGAGAAAAAGTAATGCAACGTTGTGTGACAGAAAGGTAAAATCAACTGGAACAGTATGTAACATTAGGTGAAATGTAATAAAGTAACCAACACCTTAGGGGGTTAAAGGATCTAGTGCCTAACAACCTTCTCACGCGGAAATACAGAGAAAATTACGCGTTCACCCATTACACCTAGGACGTCCAATAGCGATGTGGTAGTACTTCTGTGAAACATCTCCAAAAAGCGGCGGGCTGCCCGTGAGCCGTGCGTCCACAAAGAGCCGTAGATGACGGCGGCGCTGTTGACCTCTGCAAGCCTTGGACGACACACGATGACACTTCACACTAGAAACTCACGTGTCAGGAAATAAATTATTCAAATATTACGTTCTGGTTGAAATCATTTTGTTCATTGAGGACACGATCAGAATGCTGTTTCTTACTGCCAAACATTTCAAGGTTCTTCAAAAAGCTGAGGTAAATACTTTTAGAAGTGGTGTGCTAAATTTTCAGAGTATGCTTTTTATCAGTTCTTTTATGTTTTTGATTTTTTGAAATGGTTCAAATGGCTGTGAGCGCCATGGGACTTAACTGCTGAGGTCATCAGTCCCCTAGAACCTAGAAGTACTTAAACCTAACTAACCTAAGGACATCACACACATCCATGCCCGAGGCAGGATTCGAACCTGCGACCGTAGCGGTAGTTCCAGACTGTAGCGCCTAGAACCGCTCGGCCACCCCAGCCGGCAATTTTTTTTAAAATGATCACTAAATGTTTTATTGCAGGTGTATGTGAACTGTTTAAATCTTGTTTCGAAAGTACGTTCCACTTGCCCAATATAAAAGCAAAGCAATCGTCACATGTGATTTTATAAACGCCTGAATTGAAAAATTTACTGCGCTTTTGGCCAGTTTTGTGGCGAAGATGGTACTGCGAAGTGTTGTTAGCTTGGAAGCCTACTCTTAGACTGGATTTGAGAAAATAATTTTCGAGTGTTAGGATTCCGCACCTCAGTCGGCAAAAAAGGAACCCTTAAAGGACCACTTCGTTATCAGTCAGTCTCTATGTCTGTCTGACTGTTGCGACGTCTTTTTCTCAGGGATGGCTCGTGGTATCAACTTGAAATTTACGTCATATACTAAGATCTACGGTCGCTTGGCGGCGTAAAAAATTTAAGCTTCTAGGGCAATGCAATAAAAAGATACAGTCATTTTTTGAAACTCGCAAACTCTCTGATCCAGACCTGTAGGGTTTTCCTGGAATAACGAAAATGAACTAAAAACTCCGAAATTGTTAATTTGTAATTACGTCGCATAAGAAAATATTTTTGCGATTACAAACTTACATTGCATTCGTAATCTGCCAAATATCAGGAACTACTGTAGGAATTTTGATTTGATTTTCAGTGATATGTAGAGTGATTCACGAGAAAGCTTTGTATGCATAATTCACAAATATGTTATGCTAGCTGGCTGAGCTACGATGGAGTGAAGCCCCAGCCGCTGTGAAAACTATGCACTTGCCACGTAGTCCCGACCGGCTCATTCACGTTACAAACATTCCCTGACAGTCTATGCTTGCGACACGTCAGCATCTGTAAAAATTCAAAGTAAAGTAATACTCGTAAGAGATGCACGATTGCACCCCCATTGTTTGGAATGAGGTTGCAATAAAACATAAAATACCCATTAAAGTGTTCCACAGAACAATTGCCGGCCGGAGTGGCCGAGCGGTTCTAGGCGCTGCAGTCTGGAACCGCGCGACCGCTACCGTCGCAGGTTCGAATCCTGCCTCCGGCATGGATGTGTGTGATGTCCTTAGGTTAGTTAGGTTTAAGCAGTTCTAAGTTCTAGGGGACTCATGACCTCAGAAGTTAAGTCCCATAGTGCTCAGAGCCATTTGAACCATTTTTTTTAGACTCAAAATTAATAGTCTGTCGAAAGTCTTTGAATTCCCCAGATAGATATCTCGCCAGTATCGATATCGATAATAGGTAAAAATCGTCGTGATTCTCGATTATTGGGGTGGATGAACTGACTGTACTGTACATCTAATTAAATTTGTACAGAACCCACGGAGCACGAGTCTTATTCGCACTTGTCCGGTTGTTTTTCTAGACGCATTTTTTCTTGCTCTCGTTTTTCTGACAGTGTTTCCATGTGTTGTCATTCCCTTTTTATCTTGTAATAAATGTTCATTACCTGTTTACTTTTATATCCATTAACATAAGCTATTTGTTTAAGGATGATGAGTTCTTTATCTGTTACTTCTAGTGACAAAGGAACCCGTGTCATATAATGGATCATCGAATTAAAGAAGGCTTTTTTGTATCGTTGAACAGTGCACGATTTGGCTCGGGTTATGCTGTCTGTGGTTGTAGTTTTTCTATAAGTATAAAATGAATGCCTATTGCCTTTCTGTCTTGTTTCCAGGTCTGCAACTTCGTTGTTCCTCATTCAGACTCGTGCGACTACGCTGGAAGCTTGTGTGCTACTTACCCACAGTGGCCGGCCGAAGTGGCCGTGCGGTTAAAGGCGCTGCAGTCTGGAACCGCAAGACCGCTACGGTCGCAGGTTCGAATCCTGCCTCGGGCATGGATGTTTGTGATGTCCTTAGGTTAGTTAGCTTTAACTAGTTCTAAGTTCTAGGGGACTAATGACCTCAGCAGTTGAGTCCCATAGTGCTCAGAGCCATTTGAACTTACCCACAGTGTCCTACGGTGGTGTAGTGTTGCCGTACGGTGCTCCACTTTATCAAAGGACGCTCAGTTACTTTTGGTTTCTCTAGTGGCTTGCTACGGTACTTTGCCGGTCGGATCTCAGTGCGTACTAGGAGCTCAGTCCTCCAGAGTGCAAGTCCAGTGTGCTGACCACTGCACCACCTCGCTCGGTGGTACCAGATGGGACTCAAAGAGGAAATAGAGAACATACAAAGAAGAGCAACGTGTTTGGTCATAGGTTCATTTATTAAGGGCGAAGCGTCACAGAGTTGATCAACAAAGTCCAGTGGCAGACGCTGCAAAAGAAATAATCTTCATAATCTTCACAACGATTTAAAGTCACTTACTCTTGTACAAAAAGGTGTGCATTATTCAGGAACACACATTTTCAATAACTTGCCAGCAGCCATAAAAAGCTTAACAACCATTGAAATTCAGTTTAAGAGAAGCCTAAAGGATTTATTGGTGGCCAACTCCTTCTATCCCATTGATGAATTTCTCAGTAGAACCAACTGATTTGTGTGTGTACAATATAACTTCTGCACAATTTCGGTGCAGTAATGTGTTCATTGTAAATAAGTGTGTGTAAATACAATCTAACTTCTGCACCATTTCAGTGCAGTAAATTGTTCATTGTAAATAAGTAATATAGAAGTTCTATTACATGTTTATTACCTTATAAATAAATAAAAACGTTTTTATTTTAAATTCAGTGCATTAGTGTTTGTAAAATGATTCTTTCATAAAGTGTTCATTAAAAAAATGACGATCATTCCACTTGGGACCTGTGGAATGGTACATTAGCTTATTTGTTTTAGTTGTAAATATTTGTCATGTATTATTGTTTTTCTGACATGTTCTACATCCTGGAGGACCTCCTCACTATGGATCAATTGGAATGAAAGTAAATCTAACCTAATCTAATCAGCATCACAATTTGGTTTGCTGCTCCTAGAGCGTACGTTGCTATAACAGTCAACAAGATTTATTGGTTCCTCGTATACATATCTCGCGAAAAGACAGTGAACATAAAATTAGAGAGATTCCAGCCCACACGGAACTTACCGGCAATCGTTCTTCCCGCGAACCATTCACGACTGAAACAGGTAAGGGGTGAGGAGACAGTGGCGCACACGAACACCCTCCCGCTATACACCGTAAGGTTGGTGGCGGAGTATACACGTAGACGTAATTGTTAGGCACGATAGCGCTTCCTTCGACGAGTACGTCACACAGGCGCACCTCGGCATAAGAGTGCATCGTCGCCTTGGGCCATGTGACGTCAGCGCCCCCCGCGCTAGGTGCGGCGGCCGCTACCTGCTCCGCGCCGGTGTATTTGAAGTTATGACAACAGCGTCGGCAGTTAGTCAGCGCGGGCCGGCCGCCTGCCCTATATTTAGAGGGCTGCCGCTCATCCATCTCGCGAATCATCGGTCTAATTCCGGTACTCGAGCGGAGCTGTGTCGCGCGCATTCGGCACGGCAGAGCGTGCTCTTGGTGGCGGCTGAGCACCCTCTGCTGCCGGCACAATTAAGTCCGCTGTAGCAGTAGCCCGGTCCATTCTCCATCTCTCTCAACATTCTTGAAGAAAATTACTAGTTACCTGATAAGGAAAGCAGAATGACTCAGGAATAGAGGTACTGTACTGAAATGTTTAGTGCGCCAGAATGAGATTTTCACTCTGCAGCGGAGTGTGCGCTGATATGAAACTTCCTGGCAGACTAAAACTGTGTGCCGGACCGAGACTCGAACTCGGGACCTTTGCCTTTCGCGGGCAAGTGCTCTACCATCTGAGCTACCCAAGCACGACTCACGCCCCGTCCTCACAGCTTCACTTCTGTCAGTACCTCGTCTCCTACCTTCCAAACTTTACAGAAGCTCTCCTGTGACATATCACTGGAAACAGATGTCCATTAAACGTCTAGATGCGTGCATATGGGTCGATTTAAAGTGGAACGATCACATAAAACTAGACGCACGATACGCAAGTGACAGACGGAGCCTCACTGAAAGAATTCGCAGGTAGTGTAGTCCACGTGGTAGTATACAAAACCTTCGTTCTACCGACACTTGAGTATTGTTAATCAGTCAGGGAGTTCCGGTAGTACACTCGGGGATGCGTTCCCTTTAACTTTTTGAATCCTTAGAGACGAAAAAAATCTGCATTTTATTAATATTATAAGCAGAAAAAGCATATATCAACGGCATTATTACGAAAAGGAGGTAATGATATTATATTACGTCTACATCTGAGACATTTTTTAGGTGTCAAAGCAGCCAGTCTCGCAGTCTTTTCCAAACGTGACTAGAATATCGATCTGTACAACATTACTGAAACAGTTCCACATGTGAAGGCTATGACCCTGGGAAATAATTAATATGGTCAGATTTTAAAATACATTTCGAGAAGGCACTGCTTTCATTGTTGTACGGTGATGTAGTAATGCAGTTTGTTCACTTGCGCATTCATAGCTGAAGAGATTAATGAGAGTTGTGAAATTCTATTACAGTTTGAGAGTCCAAATGAATCGTACAATACACAGTATTTCTCATCCCCAGCGAAGTTTGTTGTAGGTGACGATGGAAATGACACAGGTTATGAAAGTTAAGAAAAGGGTGGACAAGTCTGTTATAATTTCCTGAATTTCTAAAAGTCTGTCATAATTTCTTTCTTTCAATAACTTCAATAACGGTAGCGTTGGCGACAGGACAAGCATAGTACCACTTAACTGTTGCATGGGGGCTTAATGAAAAATACAGGGTTATTACAAATGATTGAAGCGATTTCACAGCTCTATAATAACTTTATTATTTGAGATATTTCCACAATGCTTTGCACACACATACAAAAACTCAAAAAGTTTTTTTAGGCATTCACAAATGTTCGAAATGTGCCCCTTTAGTGATTTGGCAGACATCAAGCCTATAATCAAGTTCCTCCCACACTCGGCGCAGCATGTCCCCATCAATGAGTTCGAAAGCCTCGTTGATGCGAGCTCGCAGTTCTGGCACGTTTCTTGGTAGAGGAGGTTTAAACACTGAATCTTTCACATAACCCCACAGAAAGAAATCGCATGGGGTTAAGTCGGAAGAGCGTTGAGGCCATGACATGAATTGCCGATCATGATCTCCACCACGACCGATCCATCGGTTTTCCAATCTCCTGTTTAAGAAATGCCGAACATCATGATGGAAGTGCGGTGGAGCACCATCCTGTTGAAAGATGAAGTCGGCGCTGTCGGTCTCCAGTTGTGGCATGAGCCAATTTTCCAGCATGTCCAGACACACGTGTCCTGTAACGTTTTTTTTGAAGAAGAAAAAGGGGCCGTAAACTTTAAACCGTGAGATTGCACAAAACACGTTAACTTTTGGTGAATTGCGAATTTGCTGCACGAATGCGTGATGATTCTCTACCGCCCAGATTCGGACATTCTGTCTGTTCACTTCACCATTAAGAAAAAATGTTGCTTCATCACTGAAAACAAGTTTCGCACTGAACGCATCCTCTTCCATGAGCTGTTGCAACCGCGCCGAAAATTCAAAGCGTTTGACTTTGTCATCGGGTGTCAGGGCTTGTAGCAATTGTAAACGGTAAGGCTTCTGCTTTAGCCTTTTCCGTAAGATTTTCCAAACCGTCGGCTATGGTACGTTTAGCTCCCTGCTTGCTTTATTCGTCGACTTCCGCGGGCTACGCGTGAAACTTGCCCGCACGCGTTCAACCCTTTCTTCGCTCACTGCAGGCCGACCCGTCGATTTCCCCTTACAGAGGCATCCAGAAGCTTTAAACTGCGCATACCATCGCCGAATGGAGTTAGCAGTTGGTGGATCTTTGTTGAACTTCGTCCTGAAGTGTCGTTGCACTGTTATGACTGACTGATGTGAGTGCATTTCAAGCACGACATACGCTTTCTCGGCTCTTGTCGCCATTTTGTCTCACTGCGCTCTCGAGCGTTCTGGCGGCAGAAACCTGAAGTGCGGCTTCAGCCGAACAAAACTTTATGAGTTTTTCTACGTATCCGTAGTGTGTCGTGACCATATGTCAATGAATGGAGCTACAGTGAATTTATGAAATCGCTTCAGTCATTTGTAATAGCCCTGTATTATTAATACGAAGTCTCGTAACCGGTTGGCCCTGACTATTATTAGCACGCAATCTGACTGCATAAAATAAAAATAAAGAATGACAAGGAATTTACATTAACACAATTGATTAATTAAGTCCCCTGCAACTATAAAAGCTACGAAACAACAAAGCACAAGTGCAACTGTTTTGTGCGTGGCAGAGTGACTCAACGTACAAGTATCTGGATCGGTTCTTTCTCAATACGACAAAATATTTTAAACACTATTTACAATGAACTAATTGAAAAACCAGAAATACTATAATTGCACATAGAAACCAGAATTACAAGTCCAATAAATGAACACAAGCCAGATGCCTTGTTGACTGTACCTGTGACCAAGAGGCATTATCATTAAAAAAAACTGTAATACCTTTCTACCTCATTATATATTGAAGAAAATTTTCCATTACACCAGCGTCATAAATCAAAAGCCCATCTCCTCAAATACACTCTGACAATTGCAACTTCTTCCATCTATACATTACACCAACCGAACAGCATCTACTCTCTCGCCCAACAGAACAACTGCCCTCGACATCCTCTGAACTACTACTGCACCAGTGGAGACGGCGGAATAATAATCTTTGGCGCAATCTCTGGCGCCGTGACTCAGTGTAGCCACCTTTCACTGTTTTCTAGAAAATCAGAACTTCATAACGGCATCGTCTAGTGGTCACGAAAGCGTCATGGTGTTGATCATCCAACTCCAATGGGAGACACTATGAAAGATCCATCTCAGAGTTTATTTGCTGTTTCAATTATGAGCGCGTACATTCATTGAAGAACACGTATCTCATGAAAAGACCACGAAGGTAAAATTAGAGATTTGGGCTTATACAGAAGCATACCAATAGCAGTCATTCTTCCCGTTTTATTAACACTGTAGATCCCTTGATATCTTGAACAACGTTTTTGGTGGTGCTCGAGTTCGATGGTGAGACGATTTCTGTAGAGAGGTCGCTGCCACTTTCCTTTCTCACAGTTGTGCAGTTGCGTTAGTGTTGTAACGCCCTGCGAGTGAACAAGATGTGTAACTGCTTTTCCTTCTAACAGAAATCTTTTACATGAGCTTTCCCCAAACCATTTTGCCAACAAATTATACATTTTTAACGCTTTCAAGATCGATTTAATTTTTATATCCGATATCGCTATAATAATCGGCAGACTGTTTCTTGACTCCTTCAACTTTTGTAGTCCTGTCTTCCTCAGTTGCTTGTAATATTACGGTATATTGATAATTTTTACTTATGGACCGTCTGACAGCAACTGAATAAAACACAATTTTAGTGCCATACGCGTTTCGCCTTTATTTTCTGCATTGAAACAAGCGTTCAGTTCATAGTGCTGTGGAATGTGGGAAAAAACCGCAAACTGGCATTCCTAAGAAGAACAACACCAAAAATGCAATAGGAGCGTAATATGTCCAAGCAACCTGCCATTGATGATGCCTTGCAGAAAATAAAGGCGAAACGCGTACGGCACGAAAATTGTGTTTTATTCAGTTGCTGTCAGGCGGTCCATAAGTAAAAATTATCAATATACCGTAATGTTTCTTGACTGTTTAGCAACTAGTGAGTAAGTTAAGGTTTGTAATTCTCCCCCATTTTTAATGGTGTGAATGCCTATGACCCGCTGGACTCGAAGCGGAATAAATTTAGGTAACCGTTCTATCAATAAAGAGGATGGGATCTCTAAAAGGAACGGAATTTTGTCTATGTCAATAAGTTTGAATTTTTGAAAAGTTAAGATTTACGGAATTTTTAAAAGCGCGGATGGATACATAATAGAACTTTGCAAAACCTGGACATGATATTAGTACTTATCTTAAGCCTCCTTGTTCTCCATCCTACCGCATGTAGTTGTACGTCATAAATGACTGCTCGAAGCCCTGGTTCGCCTCTTTGTGAGAAAACCTTGCTTCCCCCATCTTTGTATTTTTCATCCAACTGAAAGTTGCTTTAGAAGTCTGAAGCGAAAAGATACTATGTCACTTTGTGCACCATCATTACAATTCTAAGATAAAATAGAAAAAAAGTCATGTTCTAGTGACTTCAGCACAGATTCTCAACCAAGAGGAAAGGAAATAGGTCATAGACACATGCGCCGTAAAAATGTAAATGTAAGTAAATGGCTAAAAAGAGAATTCCTCTTCAAACTCTGGCTGCAATTCAATCGTCTTATCTCGTCAAGAGTTACTTATCACTGAACATACTGGTCGAACGGTATGTATGAAAAAAAAGCAACAAAAATAAGAAATATCTTTCTGTGACGTACCCCAGAAAAATCAAAGTAGAGGAAACTGCCCCTACATAACGTTCTCCGCAGAGCTCAGTAACAATAAAGCGAGAACACACGTTGCAGGCGCCACACGGTGGGCCTGCTTGTCATCGAATACTTCGTAAACACAGCACCATGTCGCAGCACCGTATAGCAGAGGGTCCCTGTGGGCATCGGAAAGGGAATGTCTTGTTGGAACACGAAAGTGACACAGTCTCAAGATTTTTTATGTCTGTTTTGGGATGAAACTGATTTTGAGACTGTCAGTTTGATTTTCAGCATACTTCGACTACACATTTATTTGAAATCAAGGGCTCTGATGGAATTTGCTACTGAAACACAATCTGGGGTTCAGCACGTTATCAGCCACTAGGAAACATATTTCTGTCAGCATTAGTGTGCTTAAAATTGAAAAGTTACGTTCTCCAGAGAAATTTACAACAGTTTAAGAAGTCGATACGCTTGACGGTCCGTAGACTATGTACCTAAAACACAATAACATTATCAAATATTAGAATGAATCCTAAAACTGTGGCTTCTAAAGTTCGAAAACTGTGTCTGAATTGCGTTTGTCCTGATGCAATTACAGCAACAAAAAGTGAAATACAACTGTGAAATATGTGTATCTTCACCAGTTCTAAAACAAAATATGAGAACGAAGAAAATCAAATAATGCAATTGCACTATGAGAAACACTTGAAGTATGGAAACATGGCTTACAGTATCTGATCAAAAGCATCCCGACATACTGGTCGGGAGGGCGACGGTTCAATCCCGCGTCCGGTCATCCTGATTTAGGTTTTCCGTGATTTCCCTAAATCGCTCCAGGCAAATGCCGGGATGGTTCCTTTCAAAGGGCACGGCTGACTTCCTTCCCCGTCCTTCCCTATTCCGATGAGACCGATGACCTCGCTGTCTGGTCTCCTTCCCTAAAACAACCAACCAACATACTGGTCGAAGTAGACGTTCCAGTTGTAATGCATATGTGCATTCCCTTCACGCTTTTAAGCCAAGTACTATTCATGTTTATGCGATTAGGAATGCTCAGTAGCAGCCAGGCTACATATACATTTAACAATTAAGTGTCAACAAGGAGCATTAGTGGTGAAATTATAGGAGGCAATATTGTGCAACCTTAGTAGTGACAGGATCCGACTATTCGGGAGTAGGATCTTACAATCTGAGACAGTGTTCCGAGAACGAAAGAAGTGTCCTTATTGGCTGAGAGAGAAAGGTTGGAGTGGTCTCTGTTGTCCTTCGGGAAGACAGGGCGAGTAAGTCGCGAGGAGCCACGCAAAACGCACGATCGACAAACTGGGGCGGCTCTAAAAGAACGGTTGCGAGTGCATATTTCAGATGTTAAGCAAGATATAAAGTGAAGTTATTAAAGAACACCACGTGTCGTGGGCAGTGTCTATCATTACGTAAAGTCAGAAAACTGTGTCAATGTGTGTAAAGGGTCGGATATAACGGCGTAGTCCAGAGCCGCCATAATGCAGATACTGATTCTGTGACGTATGTGACAAAGCAAATTCTGTATTAAAACAAGTATAGTTCAAACGTTGTTGACAATTAACAACTGGCATTGAAACATCCCCTTAGAAAAATTATACATGGCTGTGCTTAAACTGACACACAGTATTTTTAGCGCAACGCAATCTGACTTTCAAAAATCCCTACAAAAGAATGGCCCTGACTAACATTAACCTATACCTTTCACAAATCAGTTACCTCACCAAAAATCTTCGTTACTCGAACTACTGCAATGCAGCGAGCGCCACTACTGCCAGCTAAATAAAAAATTCAAACTACTGAAGGCACTAACTACTGATAGGCATAGTCAGCAAACGAAAGATTTCGATAGAGAACAAACAATGTATTTACCTTAATAGTGTTCAAAAGTCATAATATATATAGCAGTTCATGACATCCAGTCTTACAAATTTCAAAACTCAGCCATTTCTCTTCCCACGTCCACCACTGCTGGCGGCTCACCTCCAACTGCGCAACGCTACGCGCTGTTAGCAGCCAGCTGCTCAACACTACAATGGCCAACAACAATGCAAACCAGCCACAGACTGCACACAGCACAGCCAGTGATTTTCATACAGAGAGCTACGTGGCGTTACCAATAAAAAAACCTACACAGCCTACTTACAGCGTCCCTAAACACTCCACTTCAGCAGGATCACCACCTACATGGAACCTGGCGACAGAGCGCTACTACTGTGCTACGAGGGACTTACCGAAGCAGCAAGACACCAGGTTAGTGATATCGTCCAGATAAGTACATCCTTCTCGCTACAGTGCCAATGAGGGTGTTGAACAGCTCACCTCAAAACTCCTCCATGAGCATCAGGTCGAGACTCCCGGAAGGCCAGTTCATTTCGGGAATGTTATTGTTTCCAAACCACTCCTGCATATATGCTGCTTTATAATAGTATGGACAATCACGCTGATACAATAACTGTCTCCAAACTATTTCTCTACTGTGAGCAGTACACAACGCTGTAAAGAGTGTTATCCTTCCGCGCTAACTGTTTACTTAAATGCAACGAAGGACCACGCGCTAACCACAGAAAACACTACCACGCTACACTGAAGCGCCAGAGAAACTAGTATAGGCATACGCATTCCAATACAGTAGTATGCAAACAGGCAGGATACAGCGCTGCGGTCGGCAACGGCTATAATAGATAACAAGTGTCTGCTGCTACGATGGCAGGTTAGCAAGATTTAAATGAGTTTGAAAGTGGTGTTATAGTAGGAGCACAAGCAATGGGACACAGCATCTCCGAGGTAGCGATGAAGTGAGTATTTTCCTGTATTACCATTTCGCGACTGTACCGTGAATATCAGGAGTCTGGTAAAACATCAAATCTCCGACATCGCTGAGGCCGGAAATAGATCCTGCACGAATGGGACCATCGACGACAGGAGAGAAACGTTCAATGCGACAGAAGTGCAACCCTTCCGCAAATTGCTGCAGATTTCGATGCTGGGCCCAAAACAAGTGTCAGCGTGCGAACCATTCAACGAAACATCATCGATAAGGGCTTTCGGAGCCGAAAGCCCACTCGTGTACCCTTCATGACGGCACGACGTAAAGCTTTACGCCTCGCCTGAGCCCGTCAACAACGACATTGGACTGTTGATAACTGGAACATGTTGCCTGGTCGGACGAGTCTCGTTTCAAATTGTATCTAGCGCATGGACGTGTACGAGTATGGAGACAACCTGATGAATCCGTGGACCCTGCATGTGTGCTGGGGACTGTTCAAGCTGGTGGAGGCTCTGTAATGGTGTGGGGCGTGTGCAGTTGGAGTGATAGGACCCCCAATACGTCTTGAAATCTAGATATTACTCTGACAGGTGACACGTATGTAAGCATCCTGTCCGATCACCTGCATCCATTCATGTCCATTGTGCATTCCGACGGACTTCCGACACGTCCAGAATTGCTACAGAGAGGCTCCAGGAACACTCTTCTGAGTTTAAACACTTCCGCTGGCCACCAAACTCCCCAGACATAACCAGACATAATCATTATTGGGCATATCTGGGATGCCTTGCAACGTGCTGTTCAGAAGAGATCTGCACCCCCTCATACTATTGCGAATTTATGGACGGCCCTGCTGGATTAATGGTGTCAGTTCCCTCCAGCACTACTTCCTACATTAGTCGAGTCCATGCGACGTCGTGTTACGGTACTTCTGCATGGGCACGGGGTCCGTACACGATATTAAGCAGGTGTACCAGTTTCTTTGGCTCTTCAATGTATGCCACTTCCTCCGTACTTCACTGTTCGCATTACATGTGACGGCAGGTAACTTCCTACATACATACGCCAGCCCCAATCCTCCAGTCGGATTGTCACAGGGTTTAACGTGACTCATCATTCCAAATCACTCGTTTCCATTCAACCACTGCCCAGTGATGGCACTCTTTGCAGTGAGAACGGATATGTGTGCCTTATGAGGAGCTGCTCCACCAATGTACCGCATTGTTTTTAAGTCCCTACACGGATTTATTGGGCTATCAACAGTGCTGGTAGCATTTTGGAGTTCACTAGTGATTCCTTCCGCTGATTTCATGCGATTTTTGCTACCTTCCTCCGCAATGCGCGCTTGCCCCTCTGCGTCAGAACATGAGGTTCATCTGTTCTCGGTTTAGCCATGCTTTTTCCTTCGCGCTTCCACTTCAGAATCACATCACCAACAATCGACTTCGCCAGTTTTAGCAATGTCGAAATGTCCCTGATGGATTTGTTACTCAGGTGACATCCAGTACTAGTCCACGTTCGAATTCGCTGAGCTCACCTGATCGACCCATTCTGCTACTCTGCACTTCTCTATTCACAATACAACAGTCCCTGCCTCCTTTTGTTCTGGCGGGTCCGCCTCCCGTGACATCTGGCGGTCAATTCCACATCACACAGGGATGTCCGGATATTTTTGATCAGGCAGTGTGTACGGTAAATGACAAGAGAGAAATACAGACGTGGGGAGAAACCAAGTGAAGGGTTTCGAAATGTCAAGACTAGAGAAATCTGTGAAATATAATAGGTACTAACTACTTAGGAAAACTGGTGGAGAATTTGGTCTGTCGAATTTTATCAGTTGCCGTTTTCTGTCTACATATATGATGAAGTACTGCACATATATCATTTTTTTAGGTTTCCGCGGCATAATCACCCCCCCCCCCCCCCCTCTATGCAAGATGTCGTTCTTACGATGCAGATTGCAACAATAACAATTCACATTCCAGAATTTTACACCAACCAGCTCAGAAACTCTTTGTCGCTTTGATGTTACACCGCTCTATTCTGCTTCGAGAGCTCGCCTTCCACGGTCTCTTGGTGGCTTCTGTACGGTACTCGGGAACGCCTTTGCCACGTTGTGACTTAGTGAAGAGCATATGTAATGCAGTGACCGTTCGTCTACTAATAGAACAGACAGCATTTGTAACATGTTATTTATTTATTAATTCAGAACAAAATCAGGAACTGCTGAAGAGTCTAAGTATATTAATAATTATTATTAAAGTCATAGTCGCCTGCACGCCAAACGAGCAACGTCCAAGCGTTCCTGAATACACGGTCGAATGGATTTGTGCTGTTTCGTGAAATAAAAGAGTTAGTTATTATAGAGGCATCACCGTTGTTTCTTCAGGAAATTTCGTGGATCAAGTAAGACCACAGTACATTTCTCTCGTGAATCTAAAAATAAGATAGACATTTGTAAATATATTTATGTTTGCTCATTTTTAAAATTAAGATGAGACGAGTGTGTGGTATTCCGTCTGAATGTATTGGCACGTTCAATTTAAATATTTCATGTTTCATTTTTCCGGTTTTTTAAGTTCCAGGAATAAGCAGTTTTGCGTAAGGTAAGTGATTTTCTAGTCCTACATTGCACTCGAATATCTCACATACAGATGTTTTGTTAGAATGCCAGGCAACAAACGAACCTTTCTATTGTACACTAGCTATTGATGAAGGGCAGAAGACGACAACTCGGTTTGAACAACGAAGCGAGGTGGCGCAGTGGTTAAGACACTGGACCTTCGAGAGGACGACGGTTCAAACCCACATCCGGCCATCCCGATTTAGGTTTCTCGTGATTTCCCTAAATCGCTTCAGTCAAATGCCCGGGTGTTTACTTTGAAAGGGCACGGCCGACTTCCTTCCCTAATCTGATGGGACCGATGACCTCGCTGTTTGGTCCCCTCCACCGTTTCAACCAACCAGCCAATGCGTTTGAACTACTGTAAATTACGTTTTGCTATCATTCATGGGATATGCAACGAGATTCTAATTAAATATGGGTTCTAAACTTTAAGTGGTTAGCTTGAACGTAATTTAATTGAAGGAGGGGTCTCCCTCTAGTGACAGTCAATGAGTGGAAGTCTACTGTACTTCAGTGGTTTCGAGCAATTCAGACTACAAATTATTACATTAAATACAGGGTGAAAAGTATTTAATCCGACAAACTCTGGGAGGTTGTACGGAACATCAAAACAAATATTTTTCCCTAATGTCATTTTTTCCTATGAGGATTATTTAAACCGGTGGAGGCCGTATTACGCTCTTCAGTTGTAGGCAACTGCTGTCCACCAGTGTAGTAGTGCATTGTCTCTGTTTACTAATGGAACGATACACCTGGAGTGATACACTGATATGGTTGGTGCGTACTAAGTAGCGCACCACGACGAACGAGCTGTGCAGCGGGTTTACCAACAACAATATCCTAATCGCCGTAACCCGCCTCATACGACCTTTGCTGCTGTGTACCAACGTCTGCGTGAGACTGGATCATTTAGCAGATTACCTGGACAGGGACGCCGTCGCGCGGTAAGAACGCTGCAATTTGAGGAAGCTGTCTTGCAGCATGTGGAGCGGGATCCTTCAATCACCACTCGTGACATTGCGTAACAGGGGACGAGTCAGACGAATGTAAGAACAGTCCTTCGAGAGCAGTTGTTACGCCCATTTCACTTACAGCGTGTCCACAACCTGGGACCACTTGATTATCCACCCAGAGCACAGTTTTCGCTGTGGTACCTGGAACAGCAGGAACAATTCAGGATACTCCTGGGGTTTCTGCCCGTGTCAGACAGAACACGATGCGACGGTGTAACCTTTGTTTACATGTCAATGGAGGTATTTTTGAAAATGTACTGTAATTGAAATAGGATTGTGTTAATGTGTTGTCTCTTGGTCATAAAAAATGGAAAAATGTTTGTTGGTTTAATCAATTTGCCGCCAGAGAAATCTTCCTCTACCGGTTTAAATACTCCTCATAGGAAAAAATGACATTGGGGAAAAATGTTTGTTTTGATGTCCCCTACAACCTGCCAGAGTTTGTCGGTTTAAATGCTTTCCACCCTGTATATTAACTATCATAGTATTGTAAATAAACTTGATCATTTTTATCATTTGGTAGGACATGTTCTGAGGCATCAAGGGATCACCAATTTAGTATTGGAGGGCAGCGTGGAGGGTAAAAATCGTAGAGGGAGACCAAGAGATGAATACACTAAGCAGATTCAGAAGGATGTAGGTTGCAGTAGGTACTGGGAGATGAAAAAGCTTGCACAGGATAGAGTAGCATGGAGAGCTGCATCAAACCAGTCTCAGGACTGAAGACCACAACAACAACAACATACCTGGAACAGTGTGAAATGCACCCTACGTTTCCTACCTTTGTGTTGTTTACCGATGAAGCAACGTTCGGGCGTGATGGTGTCTTCAACATGCACAATTCGCATGTTTGGGGTGAGGATAACCCACATGCCCCAGTTACTAGCGCTCATCAAGTGCGGTTCTTCATTAATGTGTGGGTCGGTGTTGTTGGGGACTGTTTAATGTGGCCGTATCTGCTACCTAGGCCATTAAATGGCGGGCACTATTACAATTTTCTCGCCAGAGCATTGCCAGAACTGCTGGAAGACGTCCCGCTCCCTACAAGACAACCCACGTGGTTCCAACATGACGGGGCGCCGCCACATTTCAGTCGTCGTGTGCGTCGATTCCTGGACCGACGGTTCCCAGAAACGTGGATTGGCAGAGTTGGTCATGTACCATGGCCTGCTCGATCCCCAGATATGTTCCCTCTGGACTTTTTTGTGTGGGGAGAGATGCGCAACCTTGTTCATGCAACCTCTGTTTCATCAGAAGAGGATCTGGTTGCCCGGATAGTAGCAGCAGCAGGAACAATTCAGGATACTCCTGGGGTTTCTGCCCGTGTCAGACAGAACACGATGCGACGGTGTAACCTTTGTTTACATGTCAATGGAGGCATTTTTGGAAATCTACTGTAATTGAAATAGGATTGTGTTAATGTGTTGTCTCTTGGTCATAAAAAAATGGAAAAATGTTTGTTGGTTTAATTAATTTGCCGCCAGAGAAATCTTCCTCTACCGATTTAAATACTCCTCATAGGAAAAAATGACATTAGGGAAAAATGTTTGTTTTGATGTCCCCTACAACCTGCCAGAGTTTGTCGGTTTAAATACTTTTCACCTTGTATATTAACTATCATAGTATTGTAAATAAACTTGATCATTTTTATCATTTGTGCACACAGTGCAACGGTATAACCTATAAGAATATTTCGGCTTTGGCATAGGACTGAAACAGATTACAATTTGGTAATAAATAATCACTGCACGTACAAGGTCGTAGTGACGCATTATTATATTCGTACTTTCGTGCAGAATTCACATCATTTCTGTTTCCTGCTGTACAATTTACACAATATCAACTGAAACCTTTAGATGACATGAAATATATAAGATTGGCAAATTCTGACTTCTGGAAAACAAGGGCGTTCAGAAACGGGCTGTTTTTACATACTAGATGTTTTTGCCTACTATAGTGAGAATTATCTCTACTGTATACATTTTCTCACTGCCAGACACATTTTAATTCTCAAAGTATGTCTTATAGGATTATAAGACGCGTTTGGATTTAACATTCGTTTTTAAATCATTTTTATCACAGTTCTGAAAAAGAAAGGTCGCTAACAGAACCCTCATCTCTTCTTCTAAGGGAACCTTTCATGTGACAATCGCTGTCACATCAAAAAGTGGAAAAAGGGTAACGAAAGAACTTTACTACGTGGTTTGTCAAGGAACAGTACAGCATGCCAGTTGCGCTTATTATTGTGCTATGTGCTACTTGTAACATTTGAAACACTGAACACCGATATATACGAGTATACACACTCATGTAATCTTTTGCATGAAGTTTCGCTCGTCTGAAATCTCACTTCCTGAGACGGTAATAAAGAGCCGCAAGTCTTATTTTCTTGCTCTCGGCTGTTGGCCTGTGTCACGAGTCACTGCGTCATGTATCTGCCAAAACCCACATCTTCAAAGAGGTTGAAAATAATAATAAAATATATGTAACAGTTCACTGCGTAGAATTAATAACGAGAAATAATTGCTGAAGGCTGCTACGAATTCTCTTTTATTTTGACAAATCCAGTTGTGCAACGCGCCGCAAGTGCACTTTGAACAAACTGTTTGAAGTATCGCCGTGATTTATTTCAGTCTTCAAAAATGCAACTTCAAACAGTTAATCAAATCTTATCTGTTGGGACCTAGTGTTTGCGAATTATTTAATTGTACATTTCAGAGTATCACGCCATTAAAAGGTATCTGTTAGTGCTGTCTTTGAATGACTGAATTACAACGAACATGCCCTTACTGATGCTTTTAAATTAAAATTTTTGTTTTCTCCTTGTTACTTATATCAGGTGTACTGGAAGCTTGTCATGGGATTAATTTGTTCAAGCCATACCCTCATTCAGTACAACACGACAGAAAGCAATTTAATAATAAGGAATTTATCCCCTACTATGACGCACGTTGCCGAAAGGTAGGAAGGGATAAAGACCCTGAGGTCAGAGTAACGCGGAAGAGAAACGGTATCAGCGTAGGTAAAGGACGAGGGCCGTACCGATTGAGAATAAGAGAATAGAAGCCCCGAGAATTGTGCAGGAGGGTTTCAGATTAGAAGAAATTTACGAGTCACATTTAAAATTCAGACTGTCGCCCACTCCGCATCTCCCTGGGTCCCCCGTTTTTTTTTTTTTTTTTTTTTGTTCCTGGAGGACCCAACAAAAAGAAGGGCTAATCGGATTCGGATGAAATATTAAAGTGTTTGTAATATATGGAACAAAGGCAGAGGAGCCGCTATCTGCGGATGCGCCCCGTAAGTCGCCGCCGAGATGAGTCGCCTCTGGGTGGGGGCGGGGGGGGGGGCAGGGGGTTGGTGGGAGAGCGTGGGTGAGGAAGAGAGGAGGGGGTGGTTCCAAGGCTGCCCGCCGGATTAGATTTGCGGCCACTCCAGCCGCACCTCCCGAATGCTGTGACGTCACAGCGGAGTGCGGGTAGCACTGCAGATTCCAATCTACATCTGCATCTACATACGTGCTCTGCAGATCACTATAGAGTATCTTGCAGACTGCTAACATTATTTTACCTATGATGTGACACAGAGACTCGTGTAAATGAACAATGTGCCTGAAATATATCGGCCATAAGATGTTATTTACAATACGCGTTCTGTAATTACACAGCTAGTACTACGAAGGCGCGCAGAAAAGTAATGCCCTCGAATTTTTTATGTCAAAATGCTGAAAGATTTTTAAATAAAATAAACTTTATTAACGTTCTATATTTTTATTCTTCATGTTTACATATTTATTTCTCAACATTAACACCCTGGCGACAGACACATTTCTCCCAACGAGAGACCAGTTTGTTGATCCCATCACTGTTAAATAGCCACAACCTCACCTCTGCTTGCACCGCTTCATCACCATCAAAGTGAAGTCCCAGAAGGTGTTCCTTAAGGTTCGGAAAGAGATGAAATTCGGATGGGGTCAAGTCAGGACTGTGTGCAGGATGATCCGTGACAGTGGCCCCATCCCCAGATGTCGCAGCGCTCGTGTGTGTTCTGGCATAGTCATGTTGAAGAAACGGTTGCTCCATGTGTAGACGAACTCGTCGAATTAGTTACTTCAGTTTCCGATGGTTTCTGTCGCACCAGCATAGTTATACTTACACACCATCATATTACACACTACAATTCGGAGCGTTCTAGTGGCAGAGCGTTGCAAATTACGTCAGACAAGCGGAAAAGTCGACCGAGTAAGACACATGACAGGTAATACCTCAACCGGTATTGAGAGCAGAATAAAAAATTCGGAGACATTGAAACGTCCCCTTAGAAAAATTTATGAATTATTGTGCTGACAATCCTCTTACATTATTTGATTTTCAAACAGCTGAGCAGAACTGAACGTAATCAGATATTTCGCTCTTTACCTATTCTGATCAACACTAAACTGACACACAATATTTTTAGCGCAACGCAATCTGACTTTCAAAAATCCCTACAAAAGAATGGCCCTCACTAACAATAACCTATACCTTTCATGAATCACTTACCTCACAAAATTCTTCGTTACTCGAACCACTGCAATACAGCGAGCGCCACTACTGCCAGCTAAATAAACGATTCTAACTACTGAAGGCACTAACTACTGATAGGAATAGTCAGCAAATGAAAGATTTTGATAGAAAACAAACAATGTATTTACCTTCAAATGGTTCAGATGGCTCTGAGCACTATGGGACTCAACTGCTG
Organism: Schistocerca serialis cubense; assembly: GCF_023864345.2. Classification (NCBI taxonomy): domain Eukaryota; kingdom Metazoa; phylum Arthropoda; class Insecta; order Orthoptera; family Acrididae; genus Schistocerca; species Schistocerca serialis. The sequence continues at coordinate 79,310,443 of NC_064646.1, read as the reverse complement.
AGGTCATTAGTCCCCTAGAACTTAGAACTAGTTAAACCTAACTAACCTAAGGACATCACACACATCCATGCCCGAGGCAGGATTCTAACCTGCGACCGTAGCGGTCTCGCGGTTCCAGACTGCAGCGCCAGAACCGCGCGGCCACTTCGGCCGGCGTATTTACCTTAATAATGTTCAAAAGTCATTATATATATATATATATATATATATATATATATATATATCAGTTCATGACATCCGGTCTTACAAATTTACTCTCTCTGATGGACACACGTCCAGATCATCCGCCCTCAAAACTCCGCCATCTCACTCCCCACATCCACCACTGCTGACGGCTCACCTCCAACTGCGCAACGCTACGCGCTGTTCACATCCATCTGCCCAACACTACAATGGCGAATATTCCAACAATGCCAACCAGCCACAGACTACACACAGCACAGCCAGTGATTTTCATACAGAGCACTAGGTGACGTTACCAACATAGAAACCTAAACAGCCTACTTACAATATTACTTTTCTGCACGCCGTCAAGAATGAAATGAACGGAATTACGTAAGTAGATTATTTGCTCAGAAGTATCAGCCGAAAGACTTGAAGACGTGTCTGTTTAGAAAAGGAAAGTGTGGTCCTATAAATAGTAATAATCAAGCCCTGGCACCAAAATATGCAAAATGCCCCATTAAACAACTCGGAAACGCTAATTGACTCGTAAAGCTGAATAGAAATAATCACACAACACACACACACGCACACACACATACACACACACACACACACACACACACACACACACAGACATACACACACATGCTTTCATAAATTCATCATAACACGGAATAACGGAAAGAAACAGGTGTCCATATCTTCTTTCCTCCATAGCACATATTGACTCGTAGGGACACTGAACCAAACTGAACATGTTTTAGCCTTCTGTTTATAGTGTCCAGTTGTGCAGTGAGGATGTTTCCTCGATCTTGTGATCACTAACTTGACGTGCAAAAAGGGTTAAAACATCTGAATGAGCAACCAAATCCTTATTCTTATTCCTATATAACACCACACCGTAGTAATAGTCAATATTACGTCACACAATGTCAGACATCCAGCCATCAACAAAACAGCACGCGTCGACTTTCCTTTATCGGCACCTGGAACCTAATAGCACGCATAGAAGAACTATTTATTATTACCAATATGTCTTATTGGCAGCTTAACAGGCGATTGCCTGACCATCAAAATGTACACAAGTCACGAAGTGAGGTCACGCGTAAACAAGATGGCTGATACGCAACATGGCACAGTCTCCAGCATTAAATAACAAAGAATGCCCAGGTATCTTTGAAAATAAATCCTAACGAATTAGATCAACAATGATTTGTACTGTCTCAGAACACAAATAAACTAACCCACAAACCCGCACGAGCACTCAAACCTACAAGTACAAGATGATATTCACTACCAGCAAACAGAACATCATTTTCGCGTCTCATGATTCTTCAACAAGGAAATGTCTATTTTTGCTATACCCTGAATTAGAAGACGACAAGCAGAAAATATGATTTACGATACTGTAACCACCTTCCATTCACTAAATACGAACAACCAATTGAACGGTGTAAATATTATGAGAAATTGTTATGAAAGGCGTACATATCATGAGCAATATTAGTTTGGTTGGTATATTTGCCACTGTTTGCCCGAACACATGAGTCATATGTTTTCTTTTTCTATCAGGGGCTGTATGATTGAGTACAGTTAGGCTTGGGCGTGCGAGTGAGTCAGAAGCAGGTACCCGATGGGTAACTGATGACGGAGGATAAAGGATGAGTTGTGACAGGACCATATAGAGAGACGGCTCATTAGGAAAAAGGTAACTTGCATTAAGTGTTATTTTGCAGTAAGCGCTACCTGAGTAATTATTGTAGAGCAAGAATTTCACTTTATTTAACAATATCTACGTGTTGGTACCCAGGATGGACTATCAGTCATGTGTTCAGTATTCTAATTAGCTTCCTCCCATTAGTGTTAGTTAAAAGTACTTCATTAAGAGAGGTAAACAATAAATCTTATGTAATTTAAATACTGTATGTAAAAGTAATTATTATGGTATGAAAATGCTAGGGAAATATCATAGTTCATGTTAGTTCGAGTCACTTCTATGTCATTAAAAGGACTTTAATTTCAAATACCTCTTTTATTCATTTACAAACATTTCGCAGAAACTTGTCTTTAATGAAAAATAAATCTCGTAAAAATTGCGCTGTATTCAAAAGTAGGGTAGGCAGGAGCTGCAGTCTGAATTTAAAGGACGCCGTTTACAGACTGCTAGCGAGAGGTTTTGTCGCATCCAGTTTCAGTAAATGCGTTTCGTTATGAGCGTCAAAACCATTACTTGCAAGAACATCACTCTCCGCAAAGAAAACGATAGAAATGAGTAGCACCTATAAAGCACGCGTATCATTGTCATTCCTAGAACAGAAAAAGAGGTATGACACCCTGGCTAACACTATCTGATCAAAAGTATCCGGACACTTACTGGTGGATGTCAATATGAAGTGTGACAACCCTTCGCCCTTATGACGGACTGAAATGTACTGGCTACATTTCCAATCAGGGGTCTGAATGCCTGGAGGAATGGTAACCCATTCTTCCAAATTGGGGTCTAGAGCGAAGTCGACGTTATAATCCATCCGAAATTTATTTCTTTGGGTTCGGGTCGGGACTCTGGTCAGGGCAATCCATTTCAGGAATGTAACTGCCCACAAACCATTGTCTCATAGGCGCTGCTTTATGATAGGCTGCAATGCCATCTGATTACAATCGTCGTCTTCGAACTGTTCTTCAACTGTACGCATTGTATAATCCTATATCCCTACACATTTAGCGATTTCTTAAGCGCTATAAAGACCGTACCCTAATCACCAAAATCGCCCTCAACCCTTAACACCATCTCCCCTGTGCTTCGCTGTTGGCACTTAACATGTTCACTGATAAGGTTCTCTACGCATTCACCAAATCCGAGCCCTTTTTGATCGGATTATCATAGGGTTTAGCGTGATTCATCACCCCAAATCATTCGTTTCCACTCACAAACTGTCAAGTCGCGATGCTGTTTACACCACCTCAAGCGTCGCTTAGCTTTTACAGCCATGTATGGTTGATGAGGAGCTGCTCGATCATTGTATCATATTCTTTATAAGTTCCTACGCACAGTGATCATGCTGCTGGTTGTGCTTTGGAACGCACGAGTGCTTCCTTCCGCTGATTTCATGCGATTTTTTGCTCGATGGTCCGTGTCCCTCATACAAAAGATGTGCCTGGTTTTGGTTTCTCTGTACTCGTTCATTCGCGTTTCCACTCCATAACACCAACAGTCGAGCTGGCCAGCTTTAGACGGGTTGAAACGTTCCTAATGGATTACTCAGGTGACATCCAATGACTAGTCGACGTTGAAAGTCACTGACTGACTCATTCTGGTGTTACTGCTTCCCTGCTGACAACACGACACTCCCCGTCTCCTTTTATACCGCTGAGTTCGCCTCTAGTGACATACGGTGGTCAGTTCCGAATTGTTTAGATGTGTCCGGATATCTTTCATTAGGCAGCGTTATAGTCTTGCTAGAACGGCACTTCCTTCTTCCAGGAATGCCACTACCTGTTGACTTCAGTGCTTACCCTATTCCGAGATGTCCAGGTAAACAACCTAGTATCGTTATGCATCGTCACAATATCTTCAGCCTGGTAGAACTTCGGACAAATTTACATCATCTTTCCGTAATACCTCAGAACCGCATTTTATTGACGGTGATACTTCCTGTCAAATTACTTGCCCTTCAACCTACTCTCCCTTGTACTTCTTTTCCCATTTTTATTTACAGAGAACGCTCGCGAACATTACATTCCCGTTAACGTATCCGGTTTTCGTAGCATACGGCGATCCTGAGACGTCTTTTATGATGCTAGCACATCTACCACGAAAGTCGCTTCTGCTTTCCCACAATCAGAACATGCTGTGACAAAGAACTGTGCAGGTCTGTTGGTATTGTTCCCCTACTGAGTGAGAAGGCGCGCTGCTAACATTCTGAATTTTTATTCACGAGAACGGTGGTTGAAATGCAAGTCTAGCCACACAGATTTAAATTTTCTGTGCGGTACATCACTTCCGGCAAATACCGGGACGCTGCATTTGAAAGAGGGCACCCGACTTTTCTTCCCCGTCCTCACTGAATAAGAGCTTTATGCCGTATTTAACGACGATTTAATCGACATAACTTTAAACCCTACTCTCCATCCTTCTTTTTCTAATCTGTATTCTGCCGTTGCTATTAGCTACGATGGAAAGAAGGTTCAAATGGCTCTGAGCACTATGGGACTTAACATCTGTGGTCATCAGTCCCGTAGAACTTAGAACTACTTAAACCTAACTAACCTAAGGACATCACACACATCCATGCCCGAGGCAGGATTCGAACCTGCGACCGTAGCAGTCGCGTGCTTCCAGACTGAGCGCCTAGAACCGCTAGACCACCGCGGCCGGCCGATGGAAAGAAGGATGATTAATGCTTACAGTATCGTCGACAACGATATCAGTAGAGACAGAGCATAAACTCGGAACAGCGAAGTCACACTGGACGCGCATTCGGGGGGGACGACGGTTCAAACCCGCGTCTGCCCATCCTGATTTAGGTTTTCCGTGGTTTCCCAAAATCGCTTCAGGCAAATGCTGAGATGGTTCCTTTGAAAGGGCACGGCCGATTTACATCTCTATCATTCCCTAATCCGATGGGACCATAACCTCTCTGTTTGGTCCCCACCCCAAATCAAACAACCAACCAACCAACCAACCAATAGCGAAGTGTGGGGAGAAAAATTGCCAGTCCCCTATTCATTGGAACAATCCCAGTACTTGCCTCATGCAGTTTACAGAAATCATAGAACATCAAATCTGGAAGTCCGGACGCGGATTTGAACCGGCGTCCTATCGAATGCGCTTCCAGTGTGGTAACCACTACGCCACATCGCTCGTTATTAACTGTCAGGCAGAGAAAATTAAGCAAAAGTATGGAGAAATTTAGCAACGTACATGTCGAAAATCTGTGTCTGCTACCACGCGCCGGCCGCGGTGGTCTAGCGGTTCTAGGCGCTCAGTCTGGAACCGCGCGACTGCTACGGTCGCAGGTTCGAATCCTGCCTCGGGCATGGATGTGTGTGATGTCCTTAGGTTAGTTAGGTTTAACTAGTTCTAAGTTCTAGGGGACTGATGACCACAGATGTTAAGTCCCATAGTGCTCAGAGCCATTTTTTTGCTACCACGCACTCACCAGACGATCTGGTCAAGTGTTCCACACTGTTTAGGCGCTGCTTGTGTATCTTCTAAGAAAAGCAAAATCTTAGATATGCTGTCGCGTCCAGACTACATGAAAAAGACTCTAACAGGGGAACCTCCTCATCGCACCCCCCTCAGATTTAGTTATAAGTTGGCACAGTGGACAGGCTATGAAAAACTGGACACAGATCAATCGAGAAAACAGGTAGAAGTTGTGTGGAACTATGAAAAAAATGAGGAAAATATACAAACTGAGTAGTCCATGTGCAAGATAGGCAACATCTAGGGGAGTGTGAGCCCAGGAACGCCGTGGTCCCGTGGTTAACGTGAGCAGCTGCGGGACGAGAGGTCCTTGGTTCAAGTTTTCCCTCGAGTGAAAAGTTTCATTTTTTATTTTCAGTTTATGTGACAAACTCTTATGTTTTCATCGCTTTTTTGGGACTGATTATCACATCCACAAGAAAACCTAAATCGGGCTAGGTAGAAAAATCTTTTTACCTATTCGCCAAGTGTAAAAGTTAGGTGGTTCGACAACATATTCCTGTCATGTGACGCACATGCAGTCACCAGTGTCGTATAGAATATATCAGACGTGTTTTCCTGTGGAGGAATCGGTTGACCTATGACCTTGCGATCAAACGTTTTCGGTTCCCATTGGAGAGGCTCGTCCAGTGGTCTACTAATCGTACGGTTTTGCGGTGCGGTCGCAAAACACAGACACTAAACTTATTACAGTGAACAGAGACGTCAATGAACGAAAGGACAGATCATAACTTTGCGAAAATAAAGAAAGTAAACTTTACACTCGAAGGAAGACTTGAATCTAGGACCTCTCGTTCCGCAGCTGCTCACGCTAACCACGGGACCACGGCGCAACTGAGCTCGCATTATCCTTGATGTTGCCTATCTTGCGCATGGATATTTTGTTTATTTTTTTCATAGTTCCACACAACTTCTTCCTGTTTTCTCGATTGATCTGTGTTCAGTTTTAAGGCCTATCCACTGTGCCAGCTTATAACTAAATCTGAGGGGGGTGCGATGGGGAGGTTCCCTTGTAAGCCACACGTGAGGCGGGCCGGCAGCCCTGCGGGAACGCTGTGGGGCAGCTGGCATCTGACTTCGTCAGCAGGTGATTGCCGCCGCCACGGTGACGTCGTCCGTCGCCCTGGCCTGGCCGACGTGGCGTTGGGAGGGGCGAGGGGGGTGCGGGGGTGGGAAGGAGTGGAGAGGAGAGGAGAGGATGCTGCCGCTGCCGACGCCGACGCCGCGACGGCGAAGCGCCGATCAATAAGTCGCTCCAAAAGCTAAACAAGTGAACAACACTCGCCACCGCCGCAATGCCGCGCCTCCGTCCCCTCGCCGCCCGCGTCTTCTGGGGACACGTGGCCCGCGCGCGGACACCTTGCGGTCTGCCTGCAGCGGCTCCGAAACTGTGCCCAAGTCTGACTGCTGCACGTTTGCGAATTACCATCAGCGACCTGTTCCGTTGGCGGAAATATGGATTAAATGACAAAAGACGATTGAACAAGTTTTCCAGTGGTCACCTCGTGGTGACTTCGCCAGATGATGAGAAAGCCGGCCGAGGTGGCCGAGCGGTGCTAGGCGCTACAGTCTGGAACCGCGCGACCGCTACGGACGCAGGTTCGAATCCTTCCTCGGGAATGGGTGTGTGTGATGTCCTTAGGTTAGTTAGGTTTAAGTAGTTCTAAGTTCTAGGGGACTGATGACCTCAGAAGTTAAGTCCCATTGTGCTGAGAGCCATTTGAACCATTTTGATGAGAAAGAAAAACTCTCTTCCCACTGGCAAGAAAGGCGCTAAACCTCATATGAAAACGGTGTAGTCAAAAAAGCGCCTTTCTTCATAGAGACCAAAATCCAAAACAACTACTGCGTCAACAGCAAAACACACAAAAACTACACTACAAGGCATGTACAACAGTCACATTCACACTTGATAGGTTCAGTAAATTGAGTTCTGCGGCACACTAGAATCAGTTGTCTCTTACAATAGTAATCTCTGCAGCTATGTTACAAAATTTAATGTGTGACATTATTTAATAAATACGTTCTACGCTCCCATCGAGCTAAAGGGTTAACATAAAAAAAGAAGATGACTCTTTTGGTGGAAGTAGTGAAACTTTGTTTCAGAAAAAGGGTATCAGCGTATGCTGGATACCTTAACCAAGAATTTTTTTTTTTTTGCATTTTAACCTTTAGGAAGATCGCTACAAATATATCATGTTATATTGTGGAAATTTGACTTACACCTTTCCGTCCAAGGAATGGAGACCGAACACATTCAACAGCAAAAAAGGTTGCTCACTAAGTTCCCTTTACAAATCAAAATTTTCAACAGAATGTTCCAAAATTAAAGCAGTTAACTAAATTATTTATACAATACCTAATTATGTAAGCAATTATACAGCGTAAAAAGCGCCATTATATTACCTACATGGAAATTATGCGCAGTCATCCGAACTGCTCCTGTCTAAATTACAGTAATTTATTATCTCATTACGTCAAACACATAATGCATATTCTTTACTTCTTTTTTCGAGAGGCGAACTTTCCAATAAACAGACGGTCAAAGATATGCTTCCAGTTACTAACACAGGCATTGTCAGAACCTACAGAAAACGTTATATTAAACAGTGAGCCAGAGTGTAATTACATATACAAAAATTGATGTACGTCTTTGGGTTTTATGTGTGTTTTCCAGCGTAATTCTGTAACACATGGAGCAATTTCAGCCAAAGCTTAAACACATATGTTTTTCTCCCTGGAAAAAGTACTGTAAAGTATAACTCACAGAGGTTGGGCGGCGGGAAAGGGGTGCGGTGCAGAGGCTAACATGAGAAACCACCTAAAACTAAAAATGTAGGAATCGGACCCGATGATATGTAACCCTTAGAGGTGGGAGTTTGGGAGTTGGGGAACCGGGAAGGGGGCGGGGGGGGGGGGGATGATGTGTAAGGCGTAACACATGAACAGTAGTAGCAAACCTGATACTTACATAGGGTGTTCGGAAATTCCATCTACAAATTTCTAAGACTTATAAAGAGGAGTAAGTACATTATATTTTAAATAGGAACCCGTGTCCGGAAACGTCATCCAACGACGCTGTAGAGCGCCAAGTTATGGGCACTGGCGCCTGTAAATGCATATAAATACAGGGCAATGATATAAACGTTCTTGGATGATGGAGAAAGATAAATGTGTCAACTTGCGGTAAGGCCCCTGTATCGGAAACGAAAAAGTCGAAAGTTTTAAGCGAAACCGTTGTGATACGTCTGAATTTGGAATACATGTACTTATACTGTTGTTGCTAAGAGTGTAGAGTAGGCAACTTTTATAGGTGGCAGTATGGACCAAAACAAAAAAGAATCTAGTAAACATTGGTTACCTTGAGCTATGACCACTTGTTCAATAGAGGAGATGTTTTTCACTACAGCGAAGATGAAGAAATGTTCATAGTTCCTCAGGTATGCATTTTAGTGCTCATGTTTACTGGACACGTTTTTCTTGATTTGGTCCATACTACCACCTCTGAAAGTTGTCTACACTCCAAGCAACAACAGTACCAGTACATATATTCTACTGTGAGAGGTATCAGAAAGGTTTTCGCTTATACCTTACGACTCATTCATTTCCAATAAAGAGACCCTTACCTCAGATTGATACGTTTATCCTTCTCCATCATCCTAGACAGTTTGTACATCATCACGGAATCACCCTATATATACACACATTTACATGCGCCGGCGTCTCTGACTTCGACGCTCTGTAGCGCCCATGGATGACCTTTCCGAACATAGGTTCCTATTCAAAATATTATGCACTCACTCCCCTCTACAAGTCCTATAAGTTTGTAGCGGGAATTTCCGAACACCTTCTATGACTTCCTGATTGGGGGGGAAAATACTGTAGAAGTGGGACACGTCTGGAACTCCTAGAGATGGGGGTGAATGTGAGAGAAGGAAATGGTGACATGTAAGCATCACTTTGAAATGCTATGAGAAACTTCAGACAAACTTATCGCATATTTGGATTATTGTACACGAAAATACATTGAGTGTAAGACACCTCTACAACTTCTATTTGTGGGAAATGGGGGTTAGAAATGTTTATGGGGAAGGCGTAACTTTCGAACGCCCGAAGCAATTTCATCCAAACTTGTTACATGTATGACTTACTATCTCATAGAGTAAGGTACCCACACCATTCTTACGGCCAGTGCCTATAAAAATAAGCTTTGTAAATGATTTTGCTCTATTATCAGTATACTGCATTTATGTGTTTGAAACACCAGCGGTGTTCGGAAAGTAAGGTCCGATCGGTCGCGAAATGAAAACAACAGCGAAAATCAAAAACTTTTCGTTCACATCTACCAGATACTTCTCTAAATAGTCGCCGCTCCGACTTCGACCTCCGTCGTGGCGTTGTACAAACTTTCCAGTATCCTAGTCGCAGAAGGCACCCGCCCGTGCTTTCCGCCAGTTCTCTACGCAGGTATGCCTTTCGTTGTTTGTGCCAAAATGTTGGCTTCGTAGCCAGCGGTTCATGTGAGCAGAGATGAACAACGGAGGGACCCAATTAAGGGCTCTACTGTGGGTGACCAAACACTCTCCATCGAAAACGGCTGCAGGAGCGTCTTCACCCCTGCAGAATGCGGCTGAAAATTGTCTTGAAGAAAGAAATGCATGACGTTTATGTTATGTGGGCTGCATAGTTTCAGGCGTAATCTCTCACCAGATCCACATACTTGGCGGGAGGGACTGTTGTTTTATGGATTTCCACGTGATCAATTTGCGCTCTGAACTGAAAAGAGTGACGTGAAGCGATCGACAGGTACACGAATACACTGCCCAACACATCTGTGCAAAGTTCCATCGGATTTTCACAGTGGTTTCCATTTCACTTCAAATCGGACCTTACTATTCCTTTTTCTATCTAACAAAAAACAGATAACACTGCTCCTGGTACTTAACTAGTACTTGCTACAGGCCAAATGCCTCCCCAGTCCCAGCAACTGAATATTGGCACGGGTTCGATGAGCCAAGGTTGTTGTGAAAAGTAAGAAACATTTATCTTTTTTCTGATTGATATCATATGATTTGTTTCATAGGGAGAAAACTATTTTGTAGTTTCTGGAACACATGAGGCCTAATTGACAGACGTAAAGTAACAGTATCGCTGAGGAATGTTTGAAATCACCAGTGTTTATTGGTCTACTAATGATCACGTTGAAATGAACAACGAATCGTAAGGCACACATACGATATAGTTCTACAACTACCCACTCTTTCCCACACAGTCTCAGCATGCCCCGTACAGTGGCAAGATTTATGGTTACCAGTCGTCAGCCTCTGGTGACGCAGGCCCGTTCATTCTTCGAAGTTATACGTTCCGTAGCTGCGTGTCTGATTCAAAAATACTACCTAACAAGTGGAAAATACATTCTGATGGCAATACGCTGTCTGAAGACTAGAATGAGATTGTTGTGAAAATTTGCCAATTGCTTTATGGAAGACGTCACTTTGTGCCTGAATAAGCAAGAAACTATGAGTGGCCTATATTAGGAAAACTAAACGCAGGAGATAACGAATATAAAGCTGTTGACAAATCGGAAAAGATGCATCCAGGCAAGTTTGCTACAAAGTGAAGGCTATCAGATTTGACAAACCTGTGTTGGCCAGTGAGTGGAAAGGGTTTCATTCCGTAGAGATAAGGGTATGCCAATTGATGGCATATATTTAGGACTTGCACATCTACGGGAATTTCAGGACGATGAGTTTACAGTTGGTAACAGCAGTCATCCAGCTCAACGACTTTTCTGATTGGGTTTTTGGATTGGTAACACAATGAACAAGTTGGCCGATTAGAATGCCACAGACTTTGTAAGGTTCTCATTACGTTATCTGCTATTATAAATAATTCATCTTTACTGTGCTGGGACAAAGATGAATGAGCGCACTGCCTAAATAGTGCATAAGATCCTTGACTCTGTGTTTACCTGTATCTGTGGTTGACTTGTTAGTTAGTCGGTTGTGCAGCGCTGAGACATCCTAATATGAGGCACAGTAGGATGCAGTTGAGTGATTCAAAGAATGAGATTTGTTTTCTGCGAATTTGGAAGAAGCTATCTCAATAATTTATTATGGAGAAGAAAATTGACATATAGTACTTCCTTCTTCTTATTACTGGTAGAGATGCTCTTGGAGAAATTTTTATGTTATGTTTGTAGTTTCATTGCAATGAGGGAATTCTGTCATTGTTAAGGTCTTCTTATGTTGTGCAGTCTTTTTGTCAATAATCAGAATTTGATTTCTGAAAAAGAATTTTCTCTAAAATAAAACCAATATCCATGATTAGTAGTAAGGTTTTGAATTTTTATCGTGTGTGCATTGCACCTTGTGCCACACGAAGCAACGATTTATTTCTGTTTAAAAAATTAGAGTAAATTATTTATATTTAGCTGTTGCATCTGCAGATTTGTATTTGCTCTCGGCAACATCAGTACTCCAGACAGAAATTAAGCATGCTGAAGAAGAGATAAGTCACTTTAATTTCAGGACAAATCACACCCTACATTTTTGCGCAAACAGTGTGCAGTCAGGACTGTCAGGTGTCCTGGTAGTAAGTACATTAATTTTCAGTGAACAATGTTGGTAATTTCAAACAGTTATTTTCTTACGAGAAGAGCAGCAATTGCACTTGTGGATATTCTTAGTATGACGTTGCACTTCATATTACGCATTGTTCATAACGTACTTCGGTCCTAACTATTAGTTATGTATGACGTTGCACTTCATATTACGCATTGTTCATAATGTGCTTCGGTCCTAACGATTAGTTATGTAGTTTTCACTAAGCACAATTAGTATGTTTTACCATTTAATTAAAACTTTATTTCAAAATTTTCATTTCATGATGTTTAAAGTTTTATTTTATGACATAATTTTATGACATAATTTTATTTTATGACATAATTCAGTCAACAGTCAGTTTTGCTCAGCAACTGAATAGGTTAGCTGAAGTACATATTACATGAGGAGAAAGTTTTCGAAATCAATCTATTCGGTTTTCTATCATGCAGAAACAAATTCTACAAAAAGCTCAAACTTTTCGAGCCAACGGCCTTGCCGCAGTGGTAACACCGGTTCCCAGCAGATCACCGAAGTGCTGTCGGGCTGGGCTAACGCTTGGGTGGGTGACCATTCGGTCTGCCGAGCGCTGTTGGCAAGCGGGATGCACTCAGCCCTTGTGAGGCAAACTGAGGAGCTACTTGATTGAGAAGTAGCGGCTCCGGTCTCGGAAACTGACATACGGCCGGGAGAGCGGTGTGCTGACCACATGCCCCTCCATATCCGCATCCAGTGACGCCTATGGGCTGAGGATGAGACGACGGATGGGCTGCATGGTCTGTTCGGAAGTAGTTTAGTTTTTTACACTTTTCGACCCTTTTCGCGGATGATAGTCTCTGGTTTTTCTGTGATTACGTGGTTAGACTGCAAGACAAGTTCTCGAAAACAAATCAGCGCTACGCGTATATTTATTAACATTTCTATTTTCTCTTTCACCTATTGTAATTTCACTGTCTTATTTGCATATTTGTGTGTGATTTTGTGTGAAAATTCTTATTTCTTCTCCTTTTGCAAATGTATTGAGGTGTGAAGATCTTCGTTGCGTAAGCAGAAAATAGTATAAACCGTATGAAACATTTCATTGTTACATAGATCTCTCGCAGATATTTCAGTTGCGTAAAAGAATATTTTACTTTCGGTTATTGAACTATGGCTAGCAAGACGGTACTTCGTCGTGTTACGAGATCGCAGGCCACGACAGAAAGTAATGACGCAGTTATAAATGAAATAGGAGAAGTATAACAGTCGTTACACATAAATAATTTGAGATTTCAGAGAATGAAACTCCAACACACATGAGCTCTTTACTGGAAAATGAAACAGAGCAGATATTCAACGGTGCACAAGACATTTCAGAAGACGAACCGGTAGGCGAAAAGTTGCCTGAGCCATGAGAAATTTCGCAACAACCACTTACTTAGACAGTAGATTTTAGGTTTGTTTCATTCCTTTTAATTAAACAGTACACGAGCCAATATCGGCTACTGACAATACACCCTCAGTCGTTGCAAATCCCGTAAACATGAATTCGGAAATCAGTAATTCAACTTTGTTAGTATTGGTACTAAAGTTGAATAAATCACTTGAACAGTTTCAGAAAACAAAGAAAACCCTAGTACAAAACACAAAATCACGAGAAGAAAAAAGTAAAGATATCACAAATACGAAAGAATAACTCACATCTCACATTTGGAAACCTGAGGAAAAAGAGCAATACTTTTCTGTGGATATCCGACGAGAGATTGCAACCTATTATTACGAAGTTAGAAGCCAGGCTACGAAGCCATGAAACTGAACAAAAAATTTAAGAACTACACAACAGAACGACACAGAACAGATTTTCGCAAAAACAAATACCACTGTAACGAGTGCAATAGTCTCGCACCTCACAGAAAGTCACTGTTGAAACAATTAATGAACAGGCAGACGCATTAAAACTTAACTCTGGCGAACAAAAATAACAACATAGAACATTAATGAAGAATGTCGAAGATTTGACGGCAAAGATAGCAATTTTGTCTGCAAATACCGGCAATGAATATGATGTCACACATCCTGTACCATTTTCAGACACAACAGATAACAGGCACATAGAACAGTTGACACGTATCGAAAGTAAAATAAACAATAATGACGACACTAAGGACTTCACGTGTCCATACTCACAACCACGATGGAAGACCTGTGATGAAACTAACACTCTGTGGCGTCTTTGTGACTTTCACAGGGAACAATACATTCTGGCAAGACACGATATAAGCCGCTCTTCAGGCGCGATAGAGAACATTTCGGCTCTCGCCGAAGTGACAACTTCGATTACTAGTATTTTCTGTCCATAAATTCAAATTTTTTCCAAACTTTGACAAAGACATTCGGTCACTAGGCTAGTTGGATCAATTTCTGTTTTTACTACCAACAAAGTGGCCCCTGGGCCATAAACTGGAATTCGTGTGCGGATATCTCGAAAGCGAGCCTGCCGTGAGAATGCGGTCTGTAATCAGAGATTGTCAAAGTGAAGCTGATTTTTATACCACGCTTTCTTGTCCGCGTATTGGACGCAAGCTACTCGGGATCGAGTAAATCATAGTATAGTAATGATGAAAAATTTTGATCAATTAGAGTTTTCTAGCACAGTCAAATACAAGGTGTATCAAAAAGAATCATCCGATTTCACTTGTATATATTTCTGAAACTAATAAATATATACAATCAATTTTGTTTTTGGTGAACGGAAAACTCAGAAAGTTTTTTCTTCATATCTTTTAATAGGTGTTCAATACGCCCCCCTTGAGATGCAGGGCATATGTCAATGGGTATTCAAATTGTTCCCACACTATAGCGAGCATGTCTTACAGCTTCCACAGCTGCTGTTATGCGATTTGTCAGTTCATTAATTGTTGGTGACGGAGGCACATAAACAGAGTCTTTTATAAAACCCCACGAGAAATAACTACATAAATTCAGGTCCGTGGCCTTGGAGGCCAGTAATGTAAGGCTGGACCATTACAGAACTGCACACGTTGTTGTTTGTCACCTTCACGAAGAGCTTGCAGTACCTGAATTTTGAATGGTTTCGTCGACGCGACACACGGCATACGTACATCAGAGGGCATGTCGAGATTCGAGCTGCACCGTGAACGGATTTCTGCGGAATCCTTGCGAAACTCTGGCGGATGAGTTCGACTTCTTTGTCAGACACTCGGGGACGCCCGGCGATTTGCCTTTATCCAAACAACCTGTATCTCGGAACTGTTCAGACTATCGCCTAATACTCTGTGCTGTAGGAGGATCCACACCATACCTAATACGAAAGACACGGTGAACAGTTATTACTGATCAGCACTGCGCAAAATACACAACACGAAACTCTTTCTTCTGTGTCGAAACCATTTTATGAAAAGGGAGCACGCTGCTGCCACCTGGCGGAAACCATGTAAAACTCGAGAGTTTGTTCTTCCCAACAGTACGTTGTTCGCACACATACCTCAGGTAACATAAGAGTTATGATTTTTTTATAAATCGGATGATTCTTTTTGATACCTCTGTATTTTGAGGAGATGTTGCATAGGAACCAATACTTCACGAATCCGTACAGTCCATCTGAGTTGTTACGCATTTGCTTGATAAAATTGCCTTCACATTTGCGTCGCGTAATGTTGGCAGGAAGATCCAAGGACGACCTTCATGCTTTCCAAGGCTTGCTACAGTAACTGGAACTAGACTCCGACAACTGCATCACTCGAAAAATATGACAACGGACATCGTAACTCGCGACCTTCATTTCCACCGTTCGATCATAGAAATGAAGAACGCACTCGCAAAACTCATTATGAGAGAGAAAAGTATAGACTACAAAACAGGCATCATCCGTATGATTCACACTGGGAAAACAAAGCAATTACCGTGACAGAAGCCGTTTCCGTAGTAATGATTTCAGGCGTAAATAGAAATATTAAAAAAGGTAAGAAGATTTTTCTGTTTAGCGAAAGTGACAAAGAGCAGATTTCAGAGCACTTGACGGCTCAACACAAAAGTTTTGTCTCAAGTACAGATAGTGTTGAGAATCAGTGGACAATGTTGAAAATCATCGTACAATATGCATTAGATGAGTACGTGCCAAGCAAGATCGAAAGAGATGGAAAAGAGCCACCGTGGTACAACAATCGAGTTAGAAAACTGCTGCGGAAGCAAAGGGAACTCCACAGCAAACATAAGAGTAGCCAAAGCCTTACAGGCAAACAAAAATTACACGAAGCAAAATGTAGTGCGAGAAGGGCTATGCGAGAGGCGTTCAATGAATTCGAAAGTAAAGTTCTATGTACTGACTTGGCAGAAAATCCTAAGAAATTTTGGACTTAAGTCAAAGCGGTAGGTGGATCACAACAAAATGTCCAGACACTCAGTGACCAAAATAGTACTGAAACAGAGGATGACAGACTAAAGACCGAAATACTAAACGTCGTTTTTCCAAAGCTGTTTCACAGACGAAGACTGCACTGTAGTTCCTTCTCTAGATTGTCACACAGATAACAAAATGGTAGATATCGAAATAGATGACAGAGGGATAGAAAAACAATTAAAATCGCTCAAAAGAGGAAAGGCCGCTGGACATGATGGGATACCAGTTCGATTGTACACAGAGTACGCGAAGGAACTTGCCCCCCTTCTTGCAGCGGTGTACCGTAGGTCTCTAGAAGAGCGTAGCGTTCCAAAGGATTGGAAAAGGGCACAGGTCATCACCGTTTTCAAGAAGGGACGTCGAACAGATGTGCTGAACTATAGACCTATATCTCTAACGTCGATCAGTTGTACAATTTTGGAACACGTATTATGTTCGAGTATAATGACTTTTCTGGAGACTAGAAATCTACTCTGTATGGGTATGGGTTACGAAAAAGACGATCGAGTGAAACCCAGCTCGCGATATTCGTCCACGAGACTCAGAGGGCCATAGACACAGTTTCCCAGGTAGATGCTGTGTTTCTTGACTTCCGCAAGGCGTTTGATACAGTTCCCCCAGTCGTTTAATGAACAAAGTAAGAGCGTATGGACTATCGGACCAGTTGTGTGATTGGATCGAAGAGTTCCTAGATAACAGAACGCAGGATGTCCTTCTCAATAGAGAGAAGTCTTCCGAAGTAAGAGTTATTTTAGGTGTGCCGCAGGGGAATGTCGTAGGACCGTTGCTATTCACAATATACGTAAATGACATTGTGGATAACATCGGAAGTTCACTGAGACTTTTTGTGGGTGATATTGTAGTATATCAATAGGTTGTAAGAATGAAAAATTGTACTGAAATGCAGCAAGATCTGCAACGAATTGACGCATGGTGCAGGGAATGCCAATTGAATCTCAATGTAGACAAGTGTAATGTGCTGCGAATACATAGAAAGAAAGATCCTTTATCATTTAGCTACAATATAGCAGGTCAGCAACTGGAAGCAGTTAATTCCATAAACTATCTAGGAGTAGGCATTAGGAATGATTTAAAATGGAATGATCATATAAAGTTAATCGTCGGTAAAGCAGATGCCAGACTGAGATTCATTGGAAGAATCCTAAGGAAATGCAATCCGAAAACAAAGGAAGTAGGTTACAGTACACTTGTTCGCCCACTGCTTGAATACTGCTCACCGGTGTGGGATCCGTACCAGGTAGGGTTGACAGAAGAGATAGAGAAGATCCAACGGAGAGCAGCGCGCTTTGTTACAGGATCATTTAGTAATCGCGAAAGCGTTACGGAGATGAAAAATAAACTCCAGTGGAAGACTCTGCAAGAGAGACGCTCAGTAGCTCGGTACGGGCTTTTGTTGAAGTTTCGAGTACATATCTTCACCGAGGAGTCAAGCAGTATGTTGCTCCGTTCTACGTACATCTCGCGAAGAAACCATGAGGATAAAATCAGAGAGACTAGAGCCCACACAGAAGCATACCGACAATCTTTCTTTCCACGAACAATACGAGACTGGAATAGAAGAGAGAACCGATAGAGGTACTGAAAGTACCCTCCGCCACACACCGTCAGGTGGCTTGCGGAGTATGGATGTAGATGCAGATGTGGAACGATCACGATCACGATAATCGAGAGAGCAGACTCTACGAAAACGAGCACAGACTTCTTCCCAGTAACCAGAAGAACTACAGGCGCAACTCGTATTCTAAAGGATACAATTCTGATCGATAAAGCCCACAAAACACAAGGTAAGACAGAATTATAGAGGCAGTTATGAAAATGGGGAACATCATCAAAACAAACAGTCAACAACACAGACAACATAGGCAAAACGCAGATAGGTCAAGCCCACCTCGAGACGTAGTGATTGTTGAACTGAGGCCGCCTAGCCCTGCCGACAATCAGCGGTGACTAGCGACTCCGGTAGCTGATGACATTATAGACAGGATTGAAAACATCGTTACCGAAAAACGCAATATGAACGCACTGCAGAATAGCGACTTGCAATTCCGGCGGTAAACAATGCGTCACATTACACAGAATATACTGCTACTACAGCGCTTATCTTTGTTTATTTAAATATTTGGGACGTGTTACTGATCGTCCTGGGCACAGCGTTAAACTGCACACCATAAAATAAAAACATAAAAAAAGGAATTGTCAGTAAATATTTTCTGATAAGATATTTTTGGAAGTGAAACGCTTACTAACGAAATAATTATATAGCTTCGAACATCATCATTTTTATATACATCAGCAGTACTTGCACTCAGGAGTTATAAAATGAAAGATTTACCACCAGTTTAGATGTGAAACACTTATTATTGCGTTGTCCCAATGGAAAGTTAGTTTTGCAAATAGTAGTGATAGTGACGAATTACAAGTACGTGAAGAATTTTCTACGAGTTCATCGAATAATTGCAGGCTGTTGTGTTGTCTGAAGGAAATTATCAGTGTCCGAGATAATACATATTTTTGTGGAGATTTTATTTTCATGATTAGTTGTGCAGTAATGAAAGCTTGTTTGCTCAGTAGTTTTATTTATGAAGTGTGACTGTGGAGTGTTCTTCGCATAACGAAACGGACCAGCATGTATTTACTATTGTATTTACAAGAAGTGAAGACATTATGAGACATGACGTTTTTATTACGATGATGATAATTTCGTAGTGGAGGTATATACGCTGAAGATATTAGTGTTTATGGATGATGATGATTACGAGGATAATGATGAAATGGTAAGGGGATGCAGTGGTTAGAGACAATGATGTTTTACGATGAATGCGTAGTTAATGGTTAGGGCATGTGTTAGGGATCCTGTTTTGGTATAAGTAGCTGCAGCGAACGACTGTCGCAGGTAGCAAGAGGAGAACAGCACCGGAGAAGCCGTCAGACGCTGCCGCGCCAGCTACATATAGTCTACGGCCGTGAGCTCGGCTCCAGCCCACCACCAGCAATGGAGGATGAAGCTTTGACAATGCCAGCCACTCCTGCTGGCGAAACGTCAGAAAAATCATCAGAAAAACGTCGGCCGAAGAACCCGAGACAGAAGCCAACAGGCAGTTTGTCAAGTTGATTTTTCTTTGTAAATAATAGATTTCAGCTATCAGTCGTCCTTTAAATTTTATTGGCAGATCTAGATTTCAGCTAGAAACTAGACATTCTCAACTGTGTGAAACATTTCAGTATTGAGGTATGTACCTATTTCTTTTGTAACGAACTACACACCTTTTAGTCTTCAGGTCAGATCATGACAGATATGATGATACAAATGTTTACTAAAACGAATTTTGGCTACATGCATGCATTCCACATTTATGAGATACGGTTACACATGGGGTACATCGTTGAATGAATGTATTTGGTGGTAAAACAAGTATTTCCAAGAACAATTGGCTACTAATCCATTTTGCATTTTATCTCTTATTAATTAATTTTATTGCCATGGCTTAGGTCAGTGAAATGTTTATGACATTGTTTCATATTGCGACTGTTGCTTACCATAGCTATTGCCTTATGTGAACTCATCCATTACACAGTCATTGGACTAACTAACGAATTTTAACACTGCTGTCTTATTGGAATTTTGTGATGAAACTGGTATCTTTAATTTTTATGGTGACATACTTGGCTTTAGCTACTGAACTGCGTTTATGATGAAACTTATGTGTATGATTTGTCTCAGTCTAGGACTGTGTCCTTCATTGTGTCTGCTGATTCACCATCATGATTTTTTATGCATTTGCGTGGGATAAGATATTTTGCTACATTGGCTTTCTGAAGAAATATTTTTCATGTTTGTATGTGTATGATAATCAATTTGGCTCTATTGTTGTTCTGATGAACTGCTTTTGTGAAAAGTTCTATGAGAGCTTACTTAGAATAAGCATTTACTATTAGACGATGTAAATAAGGTAAATATCATGACATAACAAAATTACGGAAAATGAGTTCAGGAAGAGAGCTGAAAATGTAACAGACGCATCTAGAAATGAGAAAGCAATGTGATTGTAATATAGAAGTATGAGTATAGGCAGGTTGAATAATGATTATGTGTTATGATGATGTGGTAATGAAATGCAAGCAATATGACATGATGTTTAAGACAGGTAAATTGACAACAAAGGTATTATTATGTGAATATGATGTTTTTGGCAGGTAAATAGAGGTAAATGGTACTATGAGGAAAGTCTGAGATTTCAGATAACATACAATATGCGTAAGGTACAGAAGTTAGAACGCTAGTCAGTACACTAGAGTATTATATGACACTAGGATAAAATATCACACAGACTGACTGAGACTGTAACTCGGAAAGGCACTTAATTCACTTTCCTTTTCCTTTACATGCATCATGATACATTGTTTGTCCCTTACTTCTGGTCTATATACGTTATTCCTCTTACACTGTGTATATGTTTTTCATACACGTATTTTTATTACCATTGTTCTTACGTTTTACATGTTAGTTATTATTTGTGTAATGTAAGATCTATTGCTGTGTGCATACTTGATTCTCTTGTGTATTTTCATGACCACTGCTCACCATTAGAAGACAATGATGTTTTGTCAGGTGCTCCTCTTGTTAACTTTACTTTGTATGTGTCACAGAAATTGCGCAATTTTTTCTGTAGGTAGATGTTTCTTGATCACAGTAACTATTGTAACCTACAAATATTAGTGTTTTAGCACATAAGCTTCATTTTACATTTTCATGCAATGCTCTTGTATTATTTCAAATAATTGCAAGGAATAAGGTCATTTCTTAGTGAGACAAAACTGCACGTGCAATTAGCATAGCCTATTTGTAACGCAAATCACAAATTTAAATGAAGTGGCCAGGGATTTAACTAAGTTTTAGCACACTTAAAGGAAATCGTAGAACTGACTTTATTTACGAGACGTCAGATGGACATATGATTGTCAATGGAAAACTTCTTCCCTGAGTCTGCTCATATTTGATTCTAAGTTTACTACCACTCTTTGGAGTGTAGTCACTGACGGATATTCGACTGCTTTACTGGCTGTTCCAAAGACTGGAACGTTCTTCATATATGTCAGCATTACTCATCTTTGGGTTCAGTTCTACAGGGTCTGCGTCCTCATCGGTGGCCACACTTCAAGATGTGTCAATATCGTGCTAGGCGCATTCCTTTCCTTAGCTATATGATTAATGACAAGAGTATATTTGTTGACGCTTAGTGATACAACATTTTACACTCAACTGTATTCACACACTAGCCTCAAGGTTAATGATATGAGACAATAAAGCAAATCTTCGAGGGTTTTGAGTGATACATGATTTACCTACAATCTACAGAACTCAGCGAATAGTGTGTGTGCTTTGTCCTGCGCAAAGACAATCTTCATATGTAAAACTCAAATCAGAACATCGTCTACTACGTTTTGTAACATGAATTCGAACACTTGTAATATTATTTATAATTCAAACTTATTGTTCTCACCTCTTTGTAATATTGTTAAGAAATCGTTCTGCTTGCCTTACCACAGCTAAGGCAATCCGTATGAAATTTTTTCTAAGGGCAGAGGATAATGCAAGGTTCTTATATCTTATCTGCTGTTGTAAATAATTCACCTGTACTGCAAAGATGAATGAGTGCTTTGCATGAGTAAATAAGTTCCTTGACTCTGTATTTAGTTATATTTGTGATTGACTTGTTAGTCAGTGCAGCAATGAGACATTCTTATTTGAAGCATAGTTGCATGCAGCTGAGTTTTTCAAAGAATGAGATTTGTTTTCTGTGAATCTGGGAGAAGTTATGTAGAATAGTTTACTATGGAGATGAAAACAGACTTAAAATGCTTTCTTGTTGATGTTATTGATAGAGATGATTTTGGAGGAATTTTAGAGGTATGTTTGTAGGTTCTTTGTAATGAGGAATTTTGTTATTGTTAGAGTCTTCTTACGTTGTACAGGCTTTTTGTCAATAAACAGAGTCTGATTTCTCGAAAAGGATTTTCTTTAAAGTAAAATCCACATCCGTGATTTATAGTAAGGTTTTGAATTTGTATAGTGTTTGCATTGCACCTTACGCCACACGAACCAACAATTTGTTTCTGACAAAAAAATTTAGAATAGATTATTTATCTTTAGCCGCTGCATCTGCTGTTTTTCATTTGATTTCGAGAACGTCAGTACTCCAGACACAAAATCAGCATGCTGAGCAAGAGGTAAGTCACTTTAATTTCAGGGCAGGTCTCACCTTGAGTTGTTGTGCAAACAGTGTTTAGTCTGGATTGTCAGATGTCTTGTTAGTAAGTAAATTAATTTTCAGTGAGCAATGTTGATAATTTTGAACAGTTATTTTCGTCCGAATGGAGCAGTAGTTTATTATTGTGAATATTCTTAATCTGACTTGCATTTCATGCATCGCTCTTTATGTTCTTCGGTACTGAGTTTTAGTCATATACTTTTCATTCATCAGAGTTAGTTTGTTTTAAGATTTAATTAGACACAGTTTCTTTATTTCAAATTTCGCATTCCATGAAATTTAAAGTTTAATTTAATGGCACTGTTTTCATGCGAAACACAGGGCCGACCAATAGTCAGTTTTGCTCAGCAATTGAATACGTTATCTAAAGCACATGTCAATTGAGGAGGAAGTATTCGAAATCAATGTTCTCTCACATAGACAAAATTTTATAGAAAGCACGCAACTGAGCGCTGATGTGAGAGTTATTGACCCCTAGGCAGAGACTTGACTTGAAGCATCATTTTGTTTATGAACTGCTGTGGACACTCGATAGCCAATTTGTTCCGGATAAGTTTGATCGAGAGAACCTTCACCAGATTCCTGTTAGGGGTTACAGACTCAAAACCGGTTCAGAGCCAACATACCACTGTTGCACGCGTGTTACCGGGAGAACAGCACCACCGCCGCCAACGTCTGACACACACTGAGATGACAAAAGTCATGGGATACCTCCTGATATCGTGTCGGGCCTCCTTTTGGCCGGCACAGTACAGAAACTCGACATGGCATGCACTGAAAAAGTCGTTGGAAGTCCCCTGCAGAAATATTCAGCCAAGCTGTCCGTAATTGCGAAAGTTTCCCCAGTGCAGGATTTTGTGCATGAACTGTCTTCTTGATTATGCTTCATAAATGTTCGATGGGATTCATATCGGATGATCTGGGTGGCCAAATCATTTGCTCAAACTGTCCAGAACATTCTTCAAACCAATCACTAACAATTATTGCCCAGTGACATGGCGCATTGCCATCCATAACAGTCCCATCGCTGTTTGGGAATATGAATTCCATAAATGGCTGCCAGTGGTGTCCATGTAGCCAAACATAACCATTTCCAATCAATGATCGGTTCAGTTGGACCAGAGCAGCCTGTCTATTTCATGTAAACACAGACCACACCATTATGGAGCCACCATGACAATTTGGATGCATAGCTCCGTAGGGTCTGCACCACATCCGAATTCTACCATCTGCTCCTACCGACTGAAATCGAGACTCATCTGACCAGGCCTCAGTTTTCCAGTCTAGGATCCAATCGCGTGTTGTTAGCAAAGGAACTCGCGTAGGTCGTCTGTTGCCGTAATCCATAAGGGCCAAATTTCGAAGCAGTGTCCTAACGGATACGTTCCTCGTATGTACCACATTGATTTCTGCTGCTGTTTCACGCAGTGTTGTCTGTCTGTTTGCATTAGCAATTCTACGCAAACGCCGGTGAGCTCGGTTGTTAAGTGAAGGCTGTCGATTACTTAGTTGTCCGTGGTGGTATTCTCGACACACTCTTGACACTTTGGACGTCGGAATACTGAATTTCCTAACGATTTCCAAATTGGAATGTCCCATGTATCTAGTTCTACCATTCCACGTTCAAAGTCAGTTAATACTCGTCGGAGGCCTTTTCACATGAGTGACCTGAGTACAAATGACAGCTCTGCAAATGCACTGTCCTTTTATACTTCGTGTACGTGATACTACTGGCATCTGTTAATGTGCGCATTGCAATCCCATGACTTTTGTCCATCTCAGTGTACGATAATCGCACCAGAAGACACGAATGACGGAGCTCTCGCCTCCCCTGAGTGTGTATCACAGACAAGGACAAGGGACAAGTGATAAATTCAAGATGAATCTTTCATTCTGTGGAGCAGTTTGCTTTATATTTGACAGGCTGGGATGGACTCAGAACCTGGCCTTTCGTGGAAAATACACTTACCACCTTAGCTTTCTAGATTGGAAAGACCGCTGTCACAAAGGGCACTTTGTAGTAAATGACGGTAAGTCTAGCAAAACAGACGTGGCACCCGGCGTTCCCCAAGGAAGTATTATAGGCCCACTGCTGCTCTTAATATGTGTAAACGATTTACTAGCCCCTTTGAGCAGTCCTCTTCGACTGTCTGTAGATGATGCTGTCATTTACCATCTACTAAACTTATCAGAAGATCAGTACCAACTACAAAATGGTTTATACAAGATAGTTGCATGGTGGAGAAAGTGGCAAATGACACTGAATGGCAGAGCTCCTCCACATGAGCACTTAAATGCCTGTTAAATTTTGGTTACACGATAAATCATACAAATTTAAATGTTGTCAATTCATCCAAATATTTTCACAAAATTTCATTCACTGACTTTCTCATTCTACATAGGGAGAAATGGCCATCGTGATATAATGGGAGAAATCACAACTCGCACGGAAATATTTGGGTTTCAGTTTTCCCATGTGCTTGTCAAGAATGGAACGGTAGAGCAGTAGTGTGAAAGTTGTTCTGTGAACTCTTTACCAAGCACCACTTCAGTGTGAATGGCAGAGTAATCATGTAAATATAGATGAAGACGACACAGTTTCGAGTCTGCTGGCACCAGTCTCCAGTTTCATTGAAGTTCTCCTGTGTACTTTAGTGGACACTACAGAGCTCCTGTAAGAATAGATACACTGTTGGATCTTCATCACCACCGTAGAGTCTTGTACCATATGTATCGAGGGAGAGGATGTTGTTTGGTGGTTGGTATCCTCTTTGTACAACACAACTGCACACGTGTATTACAGGGTTCTTTATTTACTTGAACAGATAGCTGCTACTTAATTTTACAGTGTCCATGAGTTGTGGTACAAGCGCGTCTGTAATAGTCCACGTTAGTCTCACTGCTGGTGAAGTACACATCCCACTATGCGACACATGAGAGATGCCAAACTGGAGTGTGAGTTGATGTGTCAGTGACTGAGCTAGTGACTGAATGACTGCACTGGAGCCTGAGACTAAGCCCCCCCCCACTCAGCGGCGGCGATCTAAATAGTTGCAGTCGACTCGCGGTCGAGAGGGCGTTACCAGCGTGTTGCTTGCGAGTCTGTCTTTGGCCTCACTCCTGACTGGCGCTCTTGATCCAGCGCGTGCTATCGATCTTCTTGCTACATCTTTGCCGAACGTTGCGCTGGCGACAACTTAAATAAACTATGTAAATAACACTGAATTTTCAGTATTTCACTTTTTTAAGTCGGACTAAGAAGTATAAAATAATTTCTCCTCGTCCCATACAGACAGCCCCGAAAATTAGTGATTGTGAATTTTCATATGGTTATGAAAATATGTGTAAGATTTAAAATAAAAAAAAGGGGCACATGCAATAAGTGGTAGTAAGAATATTAACTATTTATGCATCAGTAAGTGGTGTAATAGTGAGGGTGTAAACATATAGGAGGGCAATTAATGTAACACTGGCAATCAGTTCTGAGCTATCTTTAAAATTTGTCTCTAGTTCATCAGGAAGTTAGTTTAAACTCAATTGCAATATTTGTACTGAAAATATATACAGACAAGAAAGCGACATCAGTCTCCTCCTCCACCGTCTTTCTGCTCAGTCGGACCAGTCTGCTCGCATGCTGCCTGGAATATGTTGCAATACTACCCACACAACACAATGGTCGTGCAGGGACGCCTAATTGTCAGATGTTATGAAACTTTTCCTCCTCGATCCTCACCCATAACGAACAGACTGGGAAAAAAGCGGGCTAATATTACATTGCCATCGTGCTCTCAGCTATGCTTACAATTTCAAGTCTTTAGCTTATTGGGAATTTTGATTAAAATCAACAGCAAAATTCGTAATTTGTGCCAAACAGACTGACAGACAAGGAAACGACCCAATAAAACCATGATAAAAATGGATTAGAGGCTTGTTGGCTGAACCGTATCCTCCTTGGATTTTTTTTTTGGTCATCACTCTACTGACTGGTTTGATGCGGCCCGCCACAAATTCCTTTCCTGTGCTAACCTCTTCATCTCAGAGTAGCACTTGCAACCTACGTCCTCAATTATTTGCTTGACGTATTCCAATCTCTGTCTTCCACTACAGTTTTTGCCCTCTACAGCTCCCTCTAGTACCATGGAAGTCATTCCCTCATGTCTTAGCAGATGTCCTATCATCCTGTCCCTTCTCCTTATCAGTGTTTTCCACATATTCCTTTCCTCTCCGATTCTGCGTAGAACCTCCTCGTTCCTTACCTTATCAGTCCACCTAATTTTCAACATTCGTCTATAGCACCACATCTCAAATGCTTCGATTCTCTTCTGTTCCGGTTTTCCCACAGTCCATGTTTCACTACCATACAATGCTGTACTCCAGTCTATATCTGCTCCTGGGTACGACTTACAATCCAGTAACTGATTCCGGAATCTCTGTCTGACCATGATGTAATCTAATAGAAATCTTCCCGTATCTCCCGGCCTTTTCCAAGTATACCTCCTCCTCTTGTGATTCTTGAACAGAGTATTCGCTATTACTAGCTGAAACTTGTTACAGAACTCAATTAGTCTTTCTCCTCTTTCATTCCTTGTCCGAAGCCCATATTCTCCTGTAACCTTTTCTTCTACTCCTTCCCCTACAACTGCATTCCAGTCGCCCATGACTATTAGATTTTCGTCCCCCTTTACATACTGCATTACCCTTTCAATATCCTCATACACTTTCTCTATCTGTTCATCTTCAGCTTGCGACGTCGGCATGTATACCTGAACTATCGTTATCGGTGTTGGTCTGCTGTCGATTCTGATTAGAACAACCTGGTCACTGAACTGTTCACAGTAACACACCCTCTGCCGTACCTTCCTATTCATAACGAATCCTACACCTGTTATACCATTTTCTGCTGCTGTTGATATTACCCAATACTCATCCGACCAGAAATCCTTGTCTTCCTTCCATTTCACTTCACTGACACCTACTATATCTAGATTGAGCCTTTGCATTTCCCTTTTCAGATTTTCTAGTTTCCCTACCACGTTCAAACTTCTGACATTCCACGCCCCGACTCGTAGAACGTTATCCTTTCGTAGATTATTCAATGTTTTTCTCATGGTAACCTCCCCCTCGGCAGTCCCCTCCCGGAGATCCGAATGGGGGACTATTCCGGAATCTTTTGCCAATGGAGAGATCATCATGACACTTCTTCAATTACGGGTCACATGTCCTGTGTGGATACACGTTACGTGTCTTTAATGCAGTGGTTTACGTTGCCTTCTGCATCCTCATGTCGTTGATCATTGCTGATTCTTCCGCCTTTAGGCGCAATTTCCCACCCCTAGGACAAGAAAGTGCCCTGAACCTCTATCCGCTCCTCCGCCCTCTTTGACAAGGCCGTTGGCAGAATGAGGCTGACTTCTTATGCCGGAAGTCTTCGGCCGCCAATGCTGATTATTTATCAATATTTAGGCAGTGGCGGGGATCGAACCCGGGACCGAAGACGTTTTGCTTATGAGTCAAAGACGCTACCCCTAGACCACGGGTTCACCTCCTTAGATAGCTCACCTGTTAAGGGCTTTGGCCATGAAAAATAAAGTTTTGGGTGTGAGTCTCGATGTGGCAAACGGTTTTTATCTGTTGAGAATTTTCAGAATGGAGTGCTTTCACTCCTAATAATAATAAATTAGATCATTTCACATCCAATGTAATTATCCTTGAAATATGTTTAAATGTTGTGTCTTTGTGAACCATAGTCAAACAAGGTGAAAGAGTAACTCATTTTATATCTAATAAACCCAGTGTTTCACAGCGGGGAAGAGAACTTTCGCGATGTTTTCGTAAAGTAACTACGCATGTGATGTTATCGAGTTCTTTTAGAGGTTGCTGAATACTTCCGTCTTTGTTTAACAATAAATATATTTTTCATGATTGCTGATTGAGCGAAAACAAATGTTCTCTTTTAGTTTCTCGGATTGGAGAAGATGAAATCTCCAAAATTCTGTAGACGATTGAAACAGGCTGGAAATCGTACATTACTCACTCGAAGAAGGCACCAAAAGTGTCGCTGCTAGGTTTTCAGACGCAAGTGTAGAGAAGGTAGTCTCTCTACTCTTATCGACAGAGATATATCCTTTATATGGTACAATGGCCGCCTAGTCGTAGATATTGCTATAATCGCACTATTTCACTCCCATTTACGGAGCTTGTTAGCACTTGATGTTAGGTTGGCGCCATTAAAATGCATTGTGGTAATCGCTGCTGCTTGCTGGATCGCTGCTGTGTCTCGATGCTAATGCTGGCTCTAAATCTGGTTGTCTAGGGGTAAAAAGATGAGGTCCCGTGTTTTTGGTGTGCTTTTGATGATAAATAATGAGCGAAACCAACAAATATTTAAACTTCAAATATTTATTACTCTGGTGGCCATCTCAATTCCACTGTCCACCGAAGACAATGACACAACACAAAGTAGCACTTCTTTTACATGTTCTTTGCAATGTTTACCCACCTAGAACAATAACACACACACACTTTACCAAAATGACCTTCGGACTCCGCTCCCGACCCTTCTTGCTGCTTGTATTTATAACCTTGTCAAAGAACCACTATAAAGAGATATAGTTTATAAGTCACATGTACATCTGTTATCGTAATTTGTGCAGAAAAGTTATTAATTTATATCGAGTGACATAATTTAACAGGTTATTAAAATGACAGACAGATTTGTTGACTTGATAGAATAGTTCTTTGTTACAAAAAGGCCGTTTTTTGGAAGTTTGTCAATTGACTTCTCTAATTTGCATGAATAAGTAAATAACATGAATTATTAAGAATTACATTGGTTTTCGTCTAAAATAGGAGTGTTTACGAGAATACTGAGTTAAAACGCTCCTAGTGAACAAATGGGTTTCACTGGGCGATTTTTATTTAAGGAGATCCAAAATACCTAAGTTGGCCACTATTTTTCGTACTTCATATTAACTATTTAAGATGAACTTAGTGTTTTTACATGATGACATTTGCTGTATCAGTGATCAAGTGATATTAACTTTTGTGTGGGTCAGTTGTTCAGTATAATTTAATGGGTTGACTGTTTATGGAGACATGTTATGCAATCATTGTTAACATACACAATAACTTTTCTATAATCATAAATACTCGTTAAACTGGTTGAATATGGAGAGTATCGCATACTTCGGTAAAGTAAAGCCTTTAATAGGTTCCGTTACAATGGGTACGTAACCGTCCGTTATTTTGATAAATGTGCGTAGCGGTAGTGAAGAGTAGTCATCTGCTGCAGCCGTACGTCGTGACACCTTCGCCGCGCCAGGTCGACGCCCTTGATAGGGCTTCCAAATGAGCGTACAGCACACCTTCTCCAGGGCTGCGGCGGCCCGGCCACCAGGTGCCGCTGGCGGAAGTTACGCCCACGATCACAGGTCGTAAACACTGCTTCGTGGCCATTGTTTTCCTATTAGCACGGAACCGGCGGCATAATTGTATACTGTTTAGGGGCGCCGCGTATCGGGTGCGGCTTGCTACACGGCCGCCATCGTAAACACATTAACACATAGCGGCACAATGGCCGGGTCCTGCGTCAGGCGCGTTCGCGGTTCGCCGTGGGCCTCGTACCTGTGGGATCAGGGACACCAGCCGCTCCTTTCCGTAATCCGAAGCAGCCTCGCCTAGGAGGACACAATATGTAAGCTACTGTGAGGAGGACGGGGACATACTGGTAGCAGCGCTGAAGATGCTTCATCCTTCTCCGTGGTCGAAGATAGCCCCTACCACGCCGTAGCGGAGAAGCGAGGCAACTGTCCCCCAATTGAAGCAGCTGATCGCCGCCATTTGCAGGGATGAATCCTAGTACTGGGGTTGTGATTTGAAGTATACGAGACGCAACAAGAGCAAATTGAAGCACAAATTAAACACATGTTTGTTTAAAAAAATACTGAGTATTCGAGTCTATTTTAAAAGTATACTTAAACGAATCAGGTGTCCTAATTTCCGAAATACGTCTGCATAGAGACGCGCAATTTAAGAATGTAAGGCTCTTTCCAGACAAGGTGGAGCGAGTTTACATCGAGTTATTTGCATTAGATAATTACATGAAACTTTTAAAGTAGCAGACTGTACAATTATATTTTCCCCAAACTCCTTTGCCATTGCAGTATTAGTGGAAAGTCCATCACAAGTAACAGCTAACACACTGACATTTGCATCATACAATATTGTAATGGCCATCTCCAATAACATGTCCCTGTGAGTAGCGATAGTAAGCGAGATTACTTTATCGTTTACTAAGTTTTTAGCTTTTATTTCTTCTAAAATATTTGCTAATTTGCAAATCTTCTACGTCTGTCTTTTGAACTTTTTGTTCACTGTATTTAACTTAGTCTTATATTGCCCAATTTTTCCTTTCTTCAATTTTTTCGAACTTTTCCTTCAGCTTACTTGGACTTGATGGAAATGAATAATTATGGTCTCCAGTGTAACCAGAAACGTGCACACCCACACACACGTTTTCTGCTGTCTCAACATTTCTTGGCTTTGGCTTTGGAGGTTTCCTTGCCTTGGTAACCTGGAAAAGGAACGTTCAAAATTATACACACTGACAGTATTTCCACACTACCTAACCTAGGCCCATATTGCACGATTTCCAGGACAATAT
Source organism: Schistocerca serialis cubense (assembly GCF_023864345.2). Lineage (NCBI taxonomy): Eukaryota > Metazoa > Arthropoda > Insecta > Orthoptera > Acrididae > Schistocerca > Schistocerca serialis. The sequence continues at coordinate 79,279,119 of NC_064646.1, read as the reverse complement.
ACCTTTTTCAAATGAGTTGCAAATCCAAATACTGTCGGTACAGCATCGTCCTTCAGTTGACGTCTATTTACGTAATTTTACATGTAACAGTTCTCTTCAAAATGAAGAGAGCACAGCAAATGATTTGCTGTCGGTTAAAGTTCTCTCTCCGAGTAGTAGCTATCCATTTCCGTTTTATAAAATCATTTGTAAGAGGAAACCTAAACAAAAACAAACGCTCATGAGGTATTATTTCTCCATGAAAATACCATATACAAGTAATAGAAAGTAACAGACAACCAGAAATGACTGACCTGTGAAATGTAATACTGTTTCCGTCTTCGTCTTTGCTTCCGTTCGTACTGTTACAATTAAAAGCAGAACACGAACGCACCATGTTTACGCACTGTTTCCCTGCAAATGGCGGCTTGTATCACGTTCAGTGTTGGGACGCGACACTAGCGCCAACTAGCGGTCTAGTTTTTATTTACTAAGTCAATGGGTCGAAGACGCTAAACCCGTCCCCGCACGAGTAGTGGCAACGAACTAGGTCGTGGAACTGATCGAGTTTTGTGACGTCAGAACGTGGGATTTCACATTGCGGAACAGTGCCAAGCGTGAAAGGCAGAATCAGACGCAACGTAGTTTTGTTTCGTGGAGAAGAGAGTGGCCAACGAAACGAGCGATAGCCTTCTACGTCACAAACAGATCTTAGGACTGATTTTATCCATACTGGATGAGAGGTCGTGGTTGTGAATGTCAATGTTAAAAGATATATCGGCTCAACCACTTGTTTATAGTGTAAAACACTAAGATTTACGCGTTTCGAAAGTCAAGCTTCCATCATCAGAATAATAAAAAGTAAAGGACCTGTTAAAACTCGCTAAAATGGAAAATGCACCAGGCACAATAAAATTGATAATAAAATTAAAAAATCGTGGCTACTTCCCTTGTTGCAGCCGTGTCTTCCAAGGTGCATCTCCACATAGTTGTCAAAATATAAAAAACTCTAAAATGGTGTCGCCTATGGTGTTCAACATCTAACCACATGGCTCTCTCCTCTATCGTCGTAAACCGCCCGTGCGTCTACGTTGATACCACACACCACGTAGCCAAACACGACACTGGAACGCGAGTGAGCTCACGCGCAAGTAAACGAGGAAGTCACAGAGGTGTCTATACAAACAGATAACGTATACATGTTCCAAGGACCTCATGAAATGATGGTATCCTGCGAATTGCTAAAAATGTAGTTACTAAAAGAAACCAGCGAAAATTTGAAAAAGTTATTTGTATCACCAGTTAACTGTTCATTCAGTGTGTTCTGGTTATCCACGCTATGTATCGTAATTTCCAGCTGTTCTAGTAGATCCAGCTTTTTGCCTTTGTCCTGTCTATGTAAAATAACGAGATCCTGATCTATTCCCAACATGGGGTGTCCCGTTTCCCAAATATGCGTGTCTACAGCTGACTTTTCGAAATTATTAAGCCGGAAATCATCGCTATGTTCTTTGTAACGTACTTTAAAGGACCTCGAAGTATGGTAGTGTGACTCTCGTAATATTATTTGCGGTATTCTTCCTAGCATTCGCCCGCTGTTTCTGTCGTATTAACGCCGGCCGGTGTGGCCGTGCGGTTCTAGGCGCTTCAGTCTGGAACCGCGTGACCGCTACGGTCGCAGGTTCGAATTCTGCCTCGGGCATGGATGTGTTTGATGTCCTTATGTTAGTTAGGTTTAAGTAGTTCTAAGTTCTAGGGGACAGATGACCTCAGAAGTTAAGTCCCACAGTGCTCAGAGCCATCTGTCGTATTAATTTATTGACAGCGTTTTGGTGTTTTACACTATAAACAAGTGGTTGAGCCGATATATTTTTAACACAGATCTTACGTCGGTTGTAATTCATAGTATAACTTACGTACTGTGAATAAATGCTGTTTTAAAGCGCCGGTACATTGAGGATTTTTCGAAAAGCAACCAGCGGTCGCGGTGCGAGAAGTTATCTTTCCAGGAAGAACAAAACAGCTTCTGCGCAGGATGACTAGGAATCGATTTCCGCTCTAGCAGGGTAAAACAGTGTGCGGAGATATACGTAGTTTCTGTCCATGTGCATTTCTTGCGTTAGTATTACTAGTAATTCATAACTGTACTCCATGTGGTATTAAAGCACTTTAAGGAAAATGAACAGCTCCGGCTACTGTGCTCCGCGACTTCATTGACTGGTAAGATGCCCTGCGAAGGATTGCTGTAACTTTGTAAATCGCCGTGTGGCTACTTCTTGTGACGTAGTGGGGTAGAAAGACTGCCGACTCTCCTGTTTCCTTTTCAGCTTGCAGAGGTGTGAAGGAGGGAAGTGCATGACGACTATCTCGTGACTTGTCCTCTACCCTTCACCCAACCCTCCCCTACCTCTCCCTGTCCGCCCTGTTACACCCCCAGAACACAGTTTATCCCTTAATACTGTTCTATTCATTTGAGGCACACACATCTAATATTTGATCTTCTCAACCCACTTCATTTAACAACAATCATTAATTTTTGCCATTAAAACAATATTTCTAATAATCCACGATTTTTCCATCTGCTACAACTTGAAACTATTAGTCCTCGAGAAAAAAAATAATTAAAAGAACGTTCGCTGTTGGCCGTGGCCGGCACTTGGATGGGTGACCATCCAGCCGTCATGCGCTGTTGCCATTAAATTAAAAAAAGTTCAGGCGCTCAGTCCGGAACCGCGGGACCGCTACGGTCGCAGGTTCGAATCCTGCCTCGGGCATGGATGTGTGTGTTGTCCTTAGGTTAGTTAGGTTTAAGTAGTTCTAAGTTCTAGGGGACTGATGACCACAGATGTTAAGTCGCATAGTGCTCAGAGCCATTTGAACCATTTTTTGAAAAGACCGTTTTTGTGGGATATTTAATGTATTAGGTTGGTGTATAAGTTCGTAGCGTTTTCCTCATCACTAATACATTCTCTTTCACTATTTACAATAGTCTTCCAACGCTGGGATAACAACTCGATTTCTCGTCTACAGAAATCACGTGGTTTTCAGGTTAAGAACTCGTCGATCCATGTTCGGAGCGTATTTTAGTCCGGAAAGGAAGTTCCTCGAAGGCTGTTCGATAGACAGCGGAAAAGGCGAAAATCTGAGAGTGCAAGATCAGGCGGGTGCAGAAATGACTTCTCAACCCAACTCCTGTATAGTGTTTTTTGTCGGCCTAGCAGAACTCTGGCAGGCGTTGCCGTGCGGCGGTATCACTTGACACAGGCTTCCTCATCCTTGTTTTTGGATAGCGTGTACAAGACGTCTCGCCGGTCGGAGTGGCCGAGCGGTTCTAGGCGCTACAGTCTGAAACCGCACGACCGCTACGGTCGCAGGTTCGAATCCTGCCTCGGGCATGGATGTGTGTGATGTCCTTAGGTTAGTTAGTTTTAGGTAGTTCTAAGTTCTCGGGGACTGATGACCACAGATGTTAAGTCCCATAGTGCTCAGAGCCATTTGAACCATTTTTCTAACAGAAGAACATGTCGGAAATGTTCCAATTTCTCCACTTGGCAATACATTTTCTAGCGTCCACAGTTCCACTCACTATCTCCAAACGACAATTTGTATTCTCTAATTGTAAGAGTGACCTTCGAATAAAGAAATTGCAGTCTATAAACAAACTCATAGCAATCGGAGTACCAACGTGCAAAACAAAAGCGTTACGAATTTATGCAGCATTAGTTGCTTTTTCTTCGCTTGAAGCCGCGGCTTGCTAGTTATTCAAGAGGAACGTAAAACAAGGACGTTTAAACTCCACCCAACCTCAACACTCACAGCACACTGCAGTCTATAAAAAAACCCATAGCAATCGGAGTACCAACGTGCAAAACAAAAACGTTACGAATTTATGCAGCATTAGTTGCTTTTTCTTCGCTTGAAGCCGCGGCTTGCTAGTTATTCAAGAGGAACGTAAAACAAGGACGTTTAAACTCCACCCAACCTCAACACTCACAGCACACTGCAGTCTATAAAAAAACCCATAGCAATCGGAGTACCAACGTGCAAAACAAAAGCGTTACGAATTTATGCAGCATTAGTTGCTTTTTCTTCGCTTGAAGCCGCGGCTTGCTAGTTATTCAAGAGGAACGTAAAACAAGGACGTTTAAACTCCACCCAACCTCAACACTCACAGCACACTGCAGTCTATAAAAAAACCCATAGCAATCGGAGTACCAACGTGCAAAACAAAAGCGTTACGAATTTATGCAGCATTAGTTGCTTTTTCTTCGCTTGAAGCCGCGGCTTGCTAGTTATTCAAGAGGAACGTAAAACAAGGACGTTTAAACTCCACCCAACCTCAACACTCACAGCACACTGCAGTCTATAAAAAAACCCATAGCAATCGGAGTACCAACGTGCAAAACAAAAGCGTTACGAATTTATGCAGCATTAGTTGCTTTTTCTTCGCTTGAAGCCGCGGCTTGCTAGTTATTCAAGAGAAACGTAAAATAGGGACGTTTAAACTCCACCCAACCTCAACACTCACAGCACACTGGTAGGGGTTTTTAGTATGTTGTTCATGACACTACCTCCCACGACTGTACAAAACTTTCCGACTACACAATTTTCCCCCTATTCGATCCTTTTAGTCTTCGTTGATCGGGGGCTACTATGGGACAGAGATCGGGTGATTCATCGGACCAAACCAGGCTATGTGCGATAAGGTGCCTGAGTGTCAAACCGGGAACGCATATGCGCTGCCCTGCAATCACGGATGTTGTTACCCTGGAAGATGAGAGTCTCCAAAGCACATTCGTCATCGGGATATAAAAGAAGGGGCAACACTTGGTCACCGACAATGTCGAAGTAATCATCCTGATTCACGGTACCGAGCGAGGTGGGGCACTGGGACTTGCATTCTGGAGGACGACTACTTCAGATTTCCGTCCGGCGGAACAGATTTGGATTTTCCGTGATTTCACAAAACTGCCGAAGACAAATATCGAGATGATTGCTTTGAAAAGGGCACAGCCGATTTCCTTCCTCTCCTTCCGTAATCCGATCTTGTGCTCCTCTTCTACTTAAGTAGCTGTCAACGAGACGTTAAACTTTAATCTTCCCTTCTGGTTCAATGACTACCCGAATGAATGGGGCCCTTACTTAGCCTGCATTTATCGCGAATCTCTCGCTCAGCTAGAAGTCCCAAGCGACTAGAAAGAGGCGGAGGCGTCCTCTGTATGTAAGAAGGGTGAAAGAACGGAACTGTAAAATTACAGACCAATATCCATAAGCTCGTTTTACTGGAGAATTTTAGAACATATTCTGAGTTCGAATATACTAAATTTACTAGAGACCAAAAATCCTATGTCCACGGATCAGCTCGGTTTTAGAAAGCATTGCTCGTGCGAAACTCAGCTTGCCCTTTCCTCACATGGTATACTGCAAATTATGGATGAAGGGCAACAGGCAGATTTTAGATTTTTAGATTTCCAAAAGGCGTTTGAGGCGGTGCCCCATTGCAGGCTGTCAAGGGAGGTACGAGCACATGGAATAAGTTCAAAGAAATGTGAATGGCTCAAAGGCTTCTTAAGGGGCTCCGGAAAGGCTCAAAAATCATGAAAAGTTCAATTTTTACTTTTTTGCGTTTTCTGAATCTGCAGACTATTACCTTTTGATAGATATATAATTTATTCTGTTCCGAAGACTACAACTATTTTTAAATTTTTTATGAAATGTGTTCTACATGGGCGTGACCCACTGTGGCGCTGTTAAACTGCTGTCAAATGGTGTTATTATTAACGTCCGTGTTCATCAGGTATATTTTAGTGATGTGAGATAAAGTATGTGTTGTGGCTAACCTGTGATGGTTCAATATATATCGCTGGTGTGATTGTCGACTGTTTCATGTTTATTTACTCTGTCGTTATCTCGAAAATATTCGTAATTAATTCTGCCTCTTGAGTCTCTGTTTTGTTGAAGCATAATAATGAGTAAAAGTAAAGTTATTAGAAATCCTCCGAAGGCTTTTAAGAAAAGGAGAAATGTTGGAAAGCCAAAGGTATGTGTTATTACTGTAAACAATAAAGACGATAACCAAGTGAGTGAACCTAACCTCTCAAGTACACCTGCCCATAGCAGTCAAAGTGGGAAAGAAAATACTTCACAGAAGAAGCTTGGTTCAATGAGTGAACACTATGAATGTTTTATGGGCGAATCGGATGTGAATGAAATATTTGATATGTCGGTTCTCAAAGGAATTTTTTCAAACTGTATAAGATGTATTCATTGTAGTGAAGTTGGTCTGGAACTCTCCATGATAAAGCACGTAGGACTTGCTAGTGAAATACAACTGAAATGTGATAAGTGTTCATACATGATCACCTTTTGGAACAGTGTTGCAGTAACTGCAACTGAAGAAAATGGTAGCAAAATCTACGAACACAACAACGAGCGATGCTTGATTTAGACAAGGAACGCCTTCGGGCTGCAGACAGGGCTGTAAAGAGTCTAGAAATACAAGCAAGAGTAAACAGGAGGAGGAACAAGAGGAAACTGGAGGAGGAGTTTGCAGAGGATGAAGATAATCCATCCTATGGACCTGGAATGCACTAAAAAGTTAATCCAATCTTTGTCGCTCGATTCCCAAAACTTTTATTTTCTCATACTAATTACATGTTTTCTAAGGATCTTCCAAACATATTTGTTTCAAACTTTCAGTAAATGTTACACAGTACCTTCTGCATAATTTAACACAGCCTTTTTCCAAAAAACTGTATATTTTTGAATATATAAATAAAAAATTGCAAAAAAATGTTGTGAATTTTCATTACAATTGAAAAAAAATCATCTTTAATAACTGAACCAAAATTTTGTAAAATCCCTGTGTTAAGTTGTAGCCCATATTCCAATAAATAATCTGTAAAAAGTTCGACTTCCTACCTCAAATACTTTGTGAGGAAAGATGTAATTTATAAGCGTTATTTTAACATTGCAAGTATAAGGCGTTCCGGAGCCCCTTAAGTAATAGAACCCAGTATGTTGACCTAGACGGCGAATGTTCATCAGAGACAGGGGTATATCAGGAGTGCCCCAGGGAAGGGTGATAAGACATTTGTTATTTTACCATATACATAAATGATTTGGCGGACAATGTGAGCAGCACTTGTCGGTTGTTTGCTGATGATGCTGTGGGGTGCAGGAAGTTGTCGAAGAAAAGTGACTGCAAGATGATACGGGATGACTTAGACAAATTTTCTAGTTGGTATGATGAATGGCAGCTAGCTCTAAATGTACAAAAATGTTAGTTAATGTGGATGAGAAAGAAAGACAAACCAGTAATATTCGTACACGGCATTATCAGTGTCCTGCTTGACACAGTCACATCGTTTAAATATCTGGTTCAAATGGCTCTGAGCACTATGAGACTTTCCTTCTGAGGTCATCAGTCCCTAGAACTTAGAACTACTTAAACCTAACTAACCTAAGGACATCACACACATCCGTGCCCGAGGCAGGATTCGAACTTGCGACCGTAGCAGTCGCGCGGTTCCAGACTGTAGCGCCTAGAACCGCTCGGCCACCTCGGCCGGCGTAAATATCTGAGCGTAACCTTGCAAAGCGATATGGAATGGAACGTGCATTTGAGGTCTGTGGTATGGAACGCGATAGGCCGACTTCGGTTTATTAGGAGACTTTTAGGAAAGTGTTGTTCATCTGTAAAGGAGACCGTCTGTAGGTCGCTAATGCGACCTATTCTTGAGTACTGCTCGAGTATTTGGGATTCGTACCAGGTCGTTTTAACTAATGACTCCGAAACAGTTCAGAGGAAATCCCTGGAGGAAAGGCGAAGTTATTTTGGAAGAACACTATGGAGAAAATTTAGAGAACCGGCATAAGAAACTGACTGCCGAACGATTCTGCTGGCACCAACATACATTTCGCGAAAGGACCACGGAGGTAACATATGACAAATTACGGCTCATACGCAGCGCATATGGTTAGTTGTTTTTCTCTCTCACTGTTTGCGAGTGGTGCAGGAAAGGAAATGACAAATAGTGGTTCGGGGTACCGTCCGCCACGCACCGTACTGTGTGTTTGCGGAGTACGTATGTAAGTGGTACGAGAAGCCGTCAAAATATTACAGAAACACCTACAGCCTGAGATACACCCCTCACACCTTGCAGGTTCTTGCGTTTCATTGGGTCGTCAGTGTAATCCGTGCCTTATATCATTTGAAAAGAGGCGAAATCCCGACTTGTCACGCCACACTATAAGCGTCAATTGCCTAGTTCCTGTGTTGTTTGGTCCTTTGAAGAAGTGCAGCTGTATATGCCGCTGTGGTCAATGGCTCGACTACAAATGTCCAATGTGTGCAGTTCCGTTCACAACGTCCTCACGGAAACTGGTTGAAAGAGACTCGTAGCCACTTTCTGAAGGGTATGAAACCTGTTGTCATCGAGAAGGCGTGTGTTAGGATAGTAGACACTTGAACAGTCCGTATTTATGGGCAAACAAATAGGGCAACTTCATTCGTGGTCGACTAGACACCACAGCTCCCTTCTGGCAGTCTCTCACGTCTCCATGACGACCTGTCGCACTGCTCGTTCCATAGAACCACCTGTCACACGTACACCACCTCACAGCAGCATGTGACGTCAGCAGTGGATGGCTCACTTGACCGCCTCGTATCAGTTCTACACAAGCTTCAGCTCTCCAAAGCCACGAGCAGCCTGTTTTAAGAAGATTTACAATATTTTGTCCGGTGGTGTTACTTGTTTCCAAACATGGATTTACATAACTTTTTTTCCTAGTTGTTGTTAAGGTCTCCAGTCAGAAGATTGTTTGATGCAGTTCTCCAGACAAGTCTATCCCGTGTAATCCTCTTCATCTCTCCATACCCACTCGAGCAGCAATTTTTTTCAATCCGTATAATGACTTCCAGCGCCTGCCATCTTACTACCTTGTGCAGACCGTAGTGCTCCACACAGACCTCTTACCCAATACACAGTGCCCAAACCGCGCAGCAGAATTGTCCACACAGTTGATGCTGTGGGCATCGTTACCCATGGAGAACCACTTGGAGTTGGGGCTGCTTGGAGTTCTTTTAACTGCTCTTTCATATTATCTGTTATTTACTTACGCCAATCATATTTTTTAAAGAAGAATGCATGAATTTGGAAGGAGGAAATTCTAGAATTACGGCATATTTTAAGAAGACAACAAAAAGAAGATGTGAAAGAGCGGATATAGACGTCCCTTCAATTCTACCACTCGAGGAAGAGGCCCTGGTAGTGATCTTCAAGTGCAGTGTCTCCGTTTGGCCCTTCTCTTATTAGTATTATCTATATGGTCATCAGTCCTCGGGAAAACTCGATTTGTTCAGTCCATGCAGGTCTAATCTGATGTACATTACTGTTGCTTGTTAGCATGCTGTGTGTGTTAATGTTTGTTTGGTTACAAAACATTAACTACTACTAGGTCACCAATTTTGCGTGACATTCGAACAATATCCTTTTCAGACCCACTGGCTACAGCTGTGTACATTAAATTTTACTGTGTCTTAGCTGCAATAGAAGTACTTTTGCCCAATGGAAAACTTGAGGTACACATCTGTGAGTGTAAATATCAGGAAGTCAGTGTGACAGTGCACAGCGGCTCGTGGCCAACAGAGTAGGTGGATGTGACTGGTTCGCTATATTTCATTGTATAATTGAATATTGTTATTGTTATTTTGCATGGTAGTTTTTGAATGATCATTTTATTTATTACAATAAAGAATATTTCAAAATTAGTTATTTTACTACATAAAATGAAACCAGAGCATAAAGTAGATTTTGCCGGCCGCGGTGGTCTAGCGGTTCTAGGCGCTCAGTCCGGAACCGCGCGACTGCTACGGTCGTAGGTTCGAATCCTGCCTCGGGCATGGATGTGTGTGATGTCCTTAGGATAGTTAGGTTTAAGTAGTTCTAAGTCTAGGGGACTGAGGACCTCAGATGTTAAGTCCCATAGTGCTCAGACCCATTTGAACCATTTTTTGAATTGCTTCTACTTTTGACTACATTAATATATAATTAAATGTAAATTGTGACCTTTTACTGATGTTCATGTTAACTGTTGTGCGTGTTTTATGATGTGTGCATTTTGTGTGTCTACTTTCTTACAACGCTGTCACAGTCACTCGTTTCACCATCAGTTCTGGAGCTACTGGAACCTAATTTCATTTTAACCTGCTCTCTATAGTCAAGACCTGGCCATCCTCTACAGTCTTTACCTCACCACACTGTTCTCCATTTCCAAATTTAAGATTCCCTGCTGCCTGAGGGTGTGTCCTATCGGCTGATATCTTCTTTTAGTCAAATTGAACCATACTTTTCTTTTCACTCCAGTCAGTTTTAGTACCTTCGAATTAACTATTCAGTCTGTACGTTTAATCATCTGTGTGTAAGCGCGTGATCCGCCTTCGTCGCTGAGCGGTGCCGGCACGGTAACTCAGCGTTTTTGGTCAGAGAGTTGGCCGCTCTATGTAATACAGAAAACTGAGTGAAGGGGTCAACGACGAACTTAAGCATGGCGTCATGTGGCGTCCGCCACGACCAAATGCAACGAACAAAAAGGAACAAAGTGAAGGAAAAAAAAAGAATGTGGTCAGTGAGGCTGAGTCCTATGCGGAGGATCCGGGTTCGATTCCCAGCACTGCCAGGGATTTCACGTGGATTCTAGAACAATATCCATCCACGGACTCGCAGTTGGTGCGATGACTGGAACGGGGTGGACTCAGCTTCGTGAGGGACTACTTGACCGTGTAGTAGCGGCTGTAGGTCACGAAAATTGAGCACGGCCGTGAGAGCACCCACTGAGCCCGTTGGCGGCGGATGACATGGCGGTCGGTCGGTACCGAGGGGCCCGCTAGAGTCTGTGGAACGAAGGAGTTTCTTGTGAGTTTGTGCATATTTTGTTCGGTTGCCACGTTTCATGTCACAACACGTATCGTATGCCCTGCAGGCAAGTGTGATTAAGTCCCTGCGCCCTTCTGCAGTCTGCTGCGAATCGACGGCGCCCTCTCTCAGAGGAAGGCGAGGACCCTGCTCCAGCTGCTGCTGTGGCTGCCCTCGTGTTTGCCCTGTCAAGACAGATAAGGCCGCTCTGTTGACAACTCGGGCAGAGCCGCATTCCTTGTCTCGTCTGCTCCCTCCTTCTTTTTGCCTTTTCTTTGCTTCCCTCGGGTATCGCGTAATTTACAGCACGGTATAAAGCTATTAAGATCGCGGGAAACTAGCCAGTTCCAGATCGCATGCTCGTATATTTGGAAACGCGGAGCAGCGTTAATACGGAAGCGACTCCAGTACGTACCCGACCATTAGGAATCCGTACGTTATTTCTTATACGTTCTTCTCTTTTCGGTATGAAATATGTTCTGCCATGTCCGCAGCATAATGTCCTTACGCTGTTATGGTTCAAATGGCTCTGAGCACTATGGGACTTAGCATCTGAGGTCATCAGTCCCCTAGAACTTAGACCTACTTAAACCTAACTAACCTAAGGACATCACACACATCCATCCCCGAGGCAGGATTCGAACCTGCGACAGTACATTTACATGGTACTTGATATAACAATAGTACATACGCGCGAGGCTGCTTCAACCTTATACTACATCGCTCAGGCACCGCCATCGCTCCCCACGACCGGCCCAGCCAACTCCATACACCAGACTGCTAGCTACTACTTACTCCTACTGCTACACTGCTCTTACTGCAGCCAACACTGCTCTCTGGTCTGAGATTGTCTTATAGTTTACATATCGCAGGCAGCGCGTGAGCAATCCATCGAAATTACATCTGCTCGAGTGCGTTAGCAATAAATTCCTTAGTCATGGACCTCTTACAGCGTTAATAATTCTATCATCGAAATCGAAATAACTGAAGTTGTTGTACTGGCTCAAAGTACGAGAAATAGTGGCTGTGAGCTTTTTTAAAGGAATTCCTTTTACCATTCGCCTGAAGTTATTTAGGGAAACTGCGGAGAACCTAATTTGGATGTTTGGATAGAGCCGCTTGCCCAGAAGAAAAGAGACTGTGAGTTCATCTGACAATACGAAAAGTTATCGTCCGAAGTTACAGTACTTACGCAAGGAAATGTGTAAAACGCTTAGAGTACAGCTGTTAAGAAGTGGACAAAAAATAAAGATTATCGAACAGCAGATCTTACGAGTACCCACTTTCAGAAATTAAGATGTTGAAGGCAGGCAGGCGCCTGAATATACGAGAATTCTCGTTTGAAAATTATCGGGTATCTCGCCTAAAGAGAGGGTCTACCTTTCGCAGTGTTTGGGGTTCATATAGACGATGTTCGTATCAAGTGCTCTGATGGACCAACCCAATTCCAACACAAAAGCTGACGATGACGCACACGTCGGACTTCGAAATGTCATGCTATTCCGACAACATCCGGCGTTACTCCCAAGAATTATTTCCTCACATGAAAGACACCTAAACTGTTTAACTTTAATCTAGCTGTTCTCAAAGTTCTCAAAATAAACACAAAGTGAATGGATTTAAAAACAGTCATGGCATCGCCATTTATGGTTATATTTAAGTCGTAAACTGTACTGAGTGATTCAAAAAGAAAGAGCAAATTTCAGTTGTTTATTACAGACAAACTATGAAAGACAGAAACACACTGCGCGTGCCTCTGTGTAGAGAAAGGTTCTAGGTTTTATGTTCACATAGACACTTTACCATACACTCAAAGTGAGCACCATGCGTTGATCGAGAAACGTCGGAACGGTAGTCCATTTCATTCCACACACGAATCAACAGGTCTCTCTTTATTGAATCGACAGCTTCAACAATTCGATTTCACACCTCTTGAAGACTATCTGTCGTCATAGATGGGGTAACGACTGTCTTTTATGTACCCCCACAGGAAAGAAATCGCGAGGTATGAGGTCTGGTGACCAGGGAGTCCAAAAGTAATGAACAGGATTTAGTTATTCTATGAGGTTTCGGGAGTGCAGCCGGATCATGTAGACTTCTTGCCACAATATTTCTCCTGGCAACCGTCCAGCCATCTTCAGGTGAGTGTCCGGCACTCATCTGGACCATTGCCAGCCGAAATATTGTGGCTAGAAGTCAACATGATCCGGCTGCAATCCCGAAACCTCGTGGAATATTCAGTGCGCCGGGAAAACTTCAAGAATCATGTCATGATTCTGTTGTTTACCTCTTCCAATCCAACGTTGTGGGGTGGTGTTATGAAGATAAAGGTGCACCTCGAGGTGAACGTTAGGCGGGACGCTGTCATGCACAAAAATGAAATCATTGGAGTCTTCGTGAAGTTAAGGAAACATCAATTTTTCAGCATGTCCAGGTATGACATTTCTGTCACAGTTTACTCCGCAAAAAAGAAATGCCCATAAACTTTGTAAACAGAAACGGCACAAAACACATTCAGTTTCGGTGAATTTCTTTAATGTTCGACGACGACACCAGGCTTTTGTAACCCCCAAATTCTTACCTTATGGTGGTTTACTTTACCAGATACATGAAACAACGATTCGTCCGAAAAGATGACTCGTTCGGAAAAAGTATCCTCTGCTATATCCTAAAGAGACTGCTGGCTGAAAAGCAAAAAAAAATGGCTCTGAGCACTATGGGACTTAACATCTATGGTCATCAGTCCCCTAGAACTTAGAACTACTTAAACCTAACTAACCTAAGGACAGCACACAACACCCAGCCATCACGAGGCAGAGAAAATCCCTGACCCCGCCGGGAATCGAACCCGGGAACCCGGGCGTGGGAAGCGAGAACGCTACCGCACGACCACGAGATGCGGGCACTGCTGAAAAGCAAGGTTCGTTCTTCCTGTTATGATCGCCGGGACGCAGTTGCTGCAGTAACTGCAAGCTGTAAGGCTCCATATGCAGGCGTCGTTTCAGAATAGGCCACATCGTCGTTTGAGGAAGTTATCCTCGCCTGCTCGATTTGTGGACTTCCGAGAGCTCCGCGAGAACGCATATCGGACACGTTTAACATTGCGCGTGTGGCCGACCACTGCTCTTCCATTTGCATATGCAACCAACTTCCACTAACTTGTATGCCAGTCATATACAATGAAGAGCCAAAGAAACTAGTACACCTGGCTAATATCGTGTAGGCCCCCGAGAGCACGCAGAAGTGACGCAACACGACGTGGCATGAACTCGACCAATGTCTGAAGTAGTGCTGGAGGGAACTGACACCGTGAATCCTGCAGGGCTGCCCATAGATCCGTAAGAGTACCAGAGGGTAGAGATCTCTTCCGAACAGCACGTTCCAAGGCATCCCAGATTTGCCCTATAATGTTCATGTCTGGCGAGTTTGGTAGCCAGCGGAAGTGCTTAAACTCAGAAGAGTGTCCCTGGAGCCATTCTGTAGCAATTCTGGACGTGTGGGGTGTCGCATTGTCCTGCTGGAATTGCTCTAGTCCGTCGGAATGCATAATGGACACGAACGGATGCAGGTAATCAGACAGGTTGCTACGTACGTGTCACCTGTCAGAGTCGTATCTAGACATATCCGGGGTCTCATATCACTCCAGTTGCACACGTCCCAGGCCATTACAGAGTCTCCACCACCTTGAAAAGTCCCCTGCTGAGATGCAGGCTCCATGGATTCATGAGGTTGTCTCCGTACCCGTACACGTCTATGCGCTCGATACAATTTGAAACGAGACTTTCCGACCAGGCAATATGTTTCCAATCATCAAGAGTTCAACGTCGGTGTTGGCGGGTCCAGGCGAGGCGTAAGGTTCTGTGTTGTGCAGTCATCAAGGGTACACGAGTGGGGATATCGATGATGGTTCATTGAATGGTTCGCACGCAGACACTTGTTGTTGGCCCAGCATTGAAATCTGCAGCAATTTGGGGGAGAACTGCACTTCTGTCACGTTGAACGACTCTCTTGAGTCATCGTTGGTCCCGTTCTTGCAGGATCTTTCCCCGGCCGCAGCGATATCAGAGACTTGATATTTTACCCGATTCCCGACATTCCAGTTTTTCAATATTTTAATTGTTCGGTACATTTGATTGATCATTGCGCCATAACCGAATTGTAAAAGCAGAACGTGATTGTCCCACTGTGGTCAAACAGGCAGTAACACCGACCGTTCTAAATTCTTAGGACTGAGGGCCGATAGAAGGAGGTAAATATCCCGCAGCGAAATGATAGCGTCCACGAAAAACGCTCAGAATGAACATTAAGTACCACGACGCGTAGCGCCAGCGAAAACTACCTGGTGTCAACCTAACCGGTGAGCAGGCCGTCAGAAGGCACGGTCAGAGACAAACGCGGGAACTGTAAGAGGGAGACAAAGGGAAGAATTGAACACTTCGTGCAAAGCGAGAGTAGGCCGAGTAAAGGAGATCCGGGCTCGCGCCAGCATGCGACTGACTTCGGAATTCGCATCCGACCACCCTGATTTGGGTTTTCCGTGATTTCCCTAAATTGCTTCAGACAAATGCCGGGATGGTTCCTTTGAAAGGGCGCGGCCGACTTCCTTCCCCATCCTTCCCTTATCCGGTGGGACCAATGACCTGGTTGTTGGTCCCATCCCATCCAGTCAAGCCCACAGCTAGTGGTGCAGCAGCTAGTGTTGCTGTCTTTGGATCACGGAGTCCCGTCTTCGATCCCCGGCCGGTTTGGTGATTTTTCTCTGCCCTGGGACGTTTGTGTTGTCCTCGTCATGTCATCATCATTCGTGAAAGTGGCTAGACTGGACTGTGTAGAGATTGGGACTTTGTAACGGCGCTGACGATCGTGCAGCTGAGCGCCTCACAAACCAAACATCATCATCCTTCCAGTCAACAAACCAAACAACCTCGGAGTCCACGTGGTACGACTCTGGAAGCGCTGCCCAGCATCTGCTGTGACGCTCAGGCTGTTTACGTTGGAGTCGCGGATCGCTCCGACCCGCGACAGCGAGCAATGCCTCGTCTGACGAACACGGGCCTGGCGTGGATACCAGAGAGGGATTTCTTGGAAGTATCTTGTCCAAGATCCTGTGCAGAAACTATATGCTGCTACCTTTCCTATAACAATAAGTCGCACTGTCTCTGATAATCAAATGCGAAGGCTTTCAATTCTCAGTCTAGCAACGATATACGTGTCTTCAGTCGTGAGATCTGTTGTTCACAGTATTGATTCATTCGGGAGACAAACCGGGGGCTCCTGTTTACAGGCAGTTGCGCTAGCCACTAAGCCACCTTGGCACAGCCGTGAGTACGCTGCACGGATTACTTTGGCACGCCTCCCTCCTCGATTCCAACTCTCACAGTTGCCCCAGACCACTTTAAATTCCTCCTTACACACGAACAGAATTTCCGAGGCTCTCCATGTTCTGCACTATCACCTTAAAATCGAATTTAGGTGGAGGTACTTATACAAATGAAATGACACATTATTGGTCATACAATTTTAGGAAAAGGATAGTTGCCGCTCGCCATATAGCGGAGGTGCTGACTCGCAGATAGGTACAACAAAAAGATTTCACAAAATAAGCTTTAGGCCAACAAGGCCTTTATCAAAAATAGACAACAGACGGCCACACACACACACACACACACACACACACACACACACACACACACACTCAGGCGAACGCGTGTCACACATACATGACTGCAGTCTCTGGCAGCTGAAGCCACACTCAGCCACAATGTCTTCAGCTGGCAGAGAGAGCAGTCATGTGTGTGTCAGTTGCGTTTGCCTGTGTGTGTGTGTGTGTGTGTGTGTGTGTGTGTGTGTCGGTCCTCTATTTTTGACAAAGGCCTTGTTGACCGAAAACTTATTTTGTGACAGTCTTTTTGTTGTGCCTATCTGCGACTCATCATCTTCGTTATATGGTGAGCAGCAGCTATTCTTTTCATAATACTGTTACATTCCATTGTTTGATTGCTGGCCATACAGATGTAATAGGGTGGTCCATTGATACTGACCAAGCCAAATATCTCACGAAATAAGCCTCAAACGTGTAGTACGTAAAGAAATATGAATGTTTTAGTTGGACCACTTTTTTCGCTTTGTGATAGATGGCGCTGTAATAGTCACAAACATGTGGATCACAATTTTAGACGAACAGTTGGTAACAGGTAGGTTTTTTAAATTAAAATACAGAACGTAGGTACGTTTCAACATTTTATTTCGGTTGTTCCAATGTGATACATGTACCTTTGTGAACTTATCATTTCTGAGAACGCATACTGTTACAGCGTGATTACCTGTAAATACCACATCAATGCAATAAATGCTCAAAATGATGTCAGTCAACCTCAATGCATTTGGCAATACGTGTAACGACATTCCTCTCAACAGCGAGTAGTTCGCCCTCCGTAATGTTCGCACATGCATTGACAATGCGCTGACGCATGTTGTCAGGTGTTGTCGGTGGATCACAATAGCAAATATACTTCAACTTTCCCCACAGAAAGAAATCCGGGGACGTCAGATCCGGTGAACGTGCGGGCCATGGTATGGTGCTTCGACGACCAATCCACCTGTCATGAAATATGCTATTCAATGCCGCTTCAGCCGCACGCGAGCTATGTGCCGGATATCCATCATGTTGGAAGTACATCGCCATTCTGTCATGCAGTGAAACATCTTGTAGTAACATTGTAGAACATTACGTAGCAAAACAGCATACATTGCACCATGTAGATTGCCATCGATCAAAGGGGGGAAAATTATCCTTCCTCCCATAATGTAGCACCATGCATTAACCAGGCAAGGTCGCTGATGTTCCACTTGTCGCAGCCATCGTGGATTTTCCGTTGCCCAATGGTGCATATTATGCCGGTTTAAGTTACCGCTGTTGGTGAATGACGCTTCGTCGCTAAATAGAACGCGTGCAAAAAATCTGTCATCGTCCCGTAATTTCTCTTGTGCTCAGTGGCAGGACTGTACACGACGTTCAAAGTCGGCGCCATGCAATTCCCGGTGCATATAAATATGGTACGGGTGCAGTCGATGTTGATGCAGCATTCTCAACACCGACCTTTTTGAGATTCCCGTTTCTCGCGCAATTTGTCTGCTACTGATGTACGGATTAGCCTCGACAGCAGCTAAAACACCTACTTGGGCACCATCATTTGTTGCAGGTCGTGGTTGACGTTTCACATGTGGCTGAACACTTCCTGTTTCCTAAAATAACGTAACTATCCGTCGTACGGTCCGGACACTTGGATGATGTCGTCCAGGATACCGAGCAGCATACATAACACACGCCCGTTGGGCATTTTGATCACAATAGCCATACATCAACACGATATCGCACTTTTCCGCAATTGGTAAACGGTCCATTTCAACATGGGTAATCTATCACGAAGCAAATACTGTCCGCACTGGCGGAATGTTACGTGATACCAAGTACTTATACGTTTGTATTACAGCGCCATCTATCACAAAGAGAAAAAAGTGGTCCAACTAAAACATTGGTACTTCTTTACGTATTACACGAATCTCTAATAAAAATGGTGGTTCCTATTTAAAAAAACGCAGTTGATATAAGTTTGACTTATGGCAGCGCCATCTAGCGGGCCAACCATGGCGCCATCTGGTTTCCCCTTTCAAGCTAGACGAGTTTCGTTCTTTGTAGTTTTTTCGTTTGATGCTTATTTCGTGACATATTTGGTCCGGTCACGATCAACGGACCGCCCTATATATATATATATAGACTGAAGGGGCGAGTGGAAATTTGGATTGAGGAGGAAGGCGTCCCAGGGTAATCCGTGCAGTTAGTCGGACTGCTGTGAGAAGGTGGCTTAGTGGCGTGTTCGGTCAGAGAGCCGGTTGACCTCTGTAATAAAAAAACTGAGTGGAAGGATCAACCACCGAACTTGACAGGATGTCTTGCGACGTCCGCAACGACCAAACACAACGATAAAAAAAAATAGTGGCTAACGCACATTTCCAGTAAGTGGGAGACCCGGGTTCGTTTCCCGACCTTGGTACAAATTTTCACTCCCCGCATCAGTCTATATATATAAAACCTCATCTTTGTGAGACCAATAAAGTCACTGAAATTGTGCCATTTCATTATTAAAACTGAAAAAAATCGGGTGATAATCTCCGAACATTGAAATCCAAGTTGAATGGTGTCCTTGTACCACGCTCTTCCTATTCTGTTCTGTACAGTATTTTCTCTCAGTAGTTGACAACTTTTCCCTGTAATGTGTTACTTATTAATATTCTCGCTGACAACTTTTTTCGTGTTTTGTTAATTATTTACTTTTTTGTTCACAAATTTTTAATAAAAATTCCGTAAGCTATGAACTGGTTCGTGCCGTGACCAAGTAGCTCAGGATCCCACGGTCACATGGAACCTTACAGATACACAGATAAAAGAAAAAAAAGGCTCCAGAATGATGACCGCATCCTTAAATCAACGCATTATCATATCACATGCTAAACAAACCATATTTTATCCTAATTCTCGGAGTTGAAGACGTAATTAATAGCCTAATGGAAATGAAATAAAAGCGGACAACATATATGGGCAATGAAATGGGCCAGATTTGAAGCAGAGTGGATTCTTTGTTGGATTCCAAGCCGGCGGAGTGGCCGTGCGGTTCTAGGCGCTACAGTCTGGAACCCCACGACCGTTACGGTCGCAGGTTCGAATCCTGCCTCGGGCATGGATGTGTGTGATGTCCTTAGGTTAGTTAGGTTCAATTAGTTCTAAGTTCTAGGCGACTGATGACCTCAGAAGTTAAGTCGCATAGTGCTCAAAGCCATTTAAACCATTTTGGATTCCAACAGAAAAAAGAAAAATGAATTGAACGGGTGCAAATAGGAAAGGTTCTTCACTAACTTAATTACGTATGTAGACTGTTTATCCATTCCGGGAATCGAGGATTTTTATACACACCGATACTGGCAAGATTTTGCTGCCAGAGATTACGAGACTTTCGAGACTGTTTGATGACAAATCACTAAAGCAATAGTTTTTACTGTGGTATGATTACAGATCAACAATTTTCTGATTCTTTCCTTTATTTGGGCTGTGAAACCTTTTTTCTTGTCAAATTTCATGGTTCTCCGTCAAGGAGGTGTACCCTATAGGTTTTAATTGGTGAGTTTGGGATATCAAAATGTTTGACTTAAATGGCCGTATCTTTTGATTGCATTGACTTACAAGCTTGCGTTTACTATACTGTCAAGAGACCATAGACCTTAGTCTGTGACATAACTTTGAACTTAGTATGTATAGCCGTTCCAGAGAAAAAATGGGTGTTAAGAGACCGACAGACAGACGCTTTGACACCAAATGAAAAAAAAATCGTGTGATATAATTAAAGATTAACAGTTTTCGGATTTTTCCTATGATTGTATTCTGAAACGTTACTTCCTGGCAGATTTCATACTTCAGAGTCAAGAGGAAGTTTTGACGAGTGAGTTCGCGAGTATCAAAAATGATTGTATGGCCGTAGCTTTCGATTGCGTTGACCTAGAAGCTAACGTTTATTAAACTGCCAAGGGACCAATGCTGGACATAAATTTCAAGCTGATTGTTCTACTCGCTCCTGAGAAAAACCAATTTGAACAGTCAGACAGACATAAGACAGACAACGAAGTGATCCTGTGAGGGTTCCGTTTTGACCGGGTAAGGTACGGAATCCTAAAAATGACCGACATGGTGACCTAATGAACTGCGGTTGGATGACGTAAAAACCCCTTCCAGGAAGAGCATGGATTCTTGTAGGTGGAGACTGTGAAGCATGGAGAAGTCTAGATGAAGCATTTATTTAGCAGGCGACAGCAAACACCTGCTCCGGTTGATGATGGTGACACTAATAATCATTTGAGATATTTACAGATACGACCCAAAACATTATGACCACCGCTCACCGCGAGACGGTATGCCTGTTGCCGGCACTGCGAGAACGTGACACAGTAAGAGAAGCATATATGTTGTGGAAGTATGATACCGGAATTTGGCTGCAATAATTACACGTCTGTTGTTTGTAACTTATAAACAATATTTTATTCAAAATAATCTCCACTGCTATTTAGCCGGCCGGAGAGGCCGAGCGGTTCTAGGCGCTACAGTCTGGAACCGCGTGACCGCTACGGTCGCAGGTTCGAATCCTGCCTCGGGCATGGATGTGTGTGATGTCCTTAGGTTGGTTAGGTTTAAGTAGTTCTAAATTCTAGGGGACTGATGACCTCAGAAATTAAGTCCCATAGTGCTCAGAGCCATTTGAACCACTGCTATTTACACTTTTCTCCCACCTCTCCGGCAGCCTAAAAAAACCAGTCAGCGGGAATGTTCGTACATTTTCATACGAACTGAAGCGTTGTTCTGCGAGAACGTGTCCCAGTGATGCAAATATACGACAACTGAAAGGAACCAAGTCTGGAGAATAAGCCGCATGCCCTGGTACTTCCCAGCTGAACGCCTCGATCGTTCCTCTGACCTACACTCCTGGAAATTGAAATAAGAACACCGTGAATTCATTGTCCCAGGAAGGGGAAACTTCATTGACACATTCCTGGGGTCAGATACATCACATGATCACACTGACAGAACCACAGGCACATAGACACAGGCAACAGAGCATGCACAATGTCGGCACTAGTACAGTGTATATCCACCTTTCGCAGCAATGCAGGCTGCTATTCTCCCATGGAGACGATCGTAGAGATGCTGGATGTAGTCCTGTGGAACGGCTTGCCATGCCATTTCCACCTGGCGCCTCAGTTGGACCAGCGTTCGTGCTGGACGTGCAGACCGCGTGAGACGACGCTTCATCCAGTCCCAAACATGCTCAATGGGGGACAGATCCGGAGATCTTGCTGGCCAGGGTAGTTGACTTACACCTTCTAGAGCACGTTGGGTGGCACGGTATACATGCGGACGTGCATTGTCCTGTTGGAACAGCAAGTTCCCTTGCTGGTCTAGGAATGGTAGAACGATGGGTTCGATGACGGTTTGGATGTACCGTGCACTATTCAGTGTCCCCTCGACGATCACCAGTGGTGTACGGCCAGTGTAGGAGATCGCTCCCCACACCATGATGCCGGGTGTTGGCCCTGTGTGCCTCGGTAGTATGCTGTCCTGATTGTGGCGCCCACCTGCACGGCGCCAAACACGCATACGACCATCATTGGCACCAAGGCAGAAGCGACTCTCATCGCTGAAGACGACACTCCATTCGTCCCTCCATTCACGCCTGTCGCGACACCACTGGAGGCGGGCTGCACGATGTTGGGGCGTGAGCGGAAGACGGCCTAACGGTGTGCGGGACCGTAGCCCAGCTTCATGGAGACGGTTGCGAATGGTCCTCGCCGATACCCCAGGAGCAACAGTGTCCCTAATTTACTGGGATGTGGCGGTGCGGTCCCCTACGGCACTGCGTAGGATCCTACGGTCTTGGCGTGCATCCGTGCGTCGCTGCGGTCCGGTCCCAGGTCGACGGGCACGTGCACCTTCCGCCGACCACTGGCGACAACATCGATGTACTGTGGAGACCTCACGCCCCACGTGTTGAGCAATTCGGCGGTACGTCCACCCGGCCTCCCGCATGCCCACTATACGCCCTCGCTCAAAGTCCGTCAACTGCACATACGGTTCACGTCCACGCTGTCGCGGCATGCTACCAGTGTTAAAGACTGCGATGGAGCTCCGTATGCCACGGCAAACTGGCTGACACTGACGGCGGCGGTGCACAAATGCTGCGCAGCTAGCGCCATTCGACGGCCAACACCGCGGTTCCTGGTGTGTCCGCTGTGCCGTGCGTGTGATCATTGCTTGTACAGCCCTCTCGCAGTGTCCGGAGCAAGTATGGTGGGTCTGACACACCGGTGTCAATGTGTTCTTTTTTCCATTTCCAGGAGTGTATTTTGCTGTGTGTGATGGGGCGTTGTTATGGAGCAACATGAATTTGTGTTGCCTTTTCTATATTCTGGTCGTTTTTCACCTAATGCTGGATCTAAATGGAACATTTGCTGTTGGTAGCGATCAGTGTTAACGGTTTCACCAGGTTTTAGAGTAGCTCATAATAGATGACACCCTTCTGGTCCCACCAAACACAGAGTATTATCTTCTTTGCAAAGCGATTTGGTCCTGCAGTGGATGTCGATGATGCAATGCATAATAATTATACAAATTAACCCATCACCTTAATGATTAGAGGGTCCTAATGTTAATACAACGTTGTATATTATTTGCAGCTATTACAGTTATTACAGTTAATTTGTAAACTACAGACAGTGTGAACAATGCAGGTTAATGGGCAAAATTACGATTTTGTCAAACTATACACTACTACCTACTTGTTAGTAATCCTAACTGCCTGCAGCGTTACAGATGTGTCAGTATAGATATAAATCTACTTCAAGGCCTTGCTCATCGAGCTAATCCTGATGAGCGTGCCCCTGACACTGGGCAGACCAAAACTATTGGTCGCTGCAGGTTCCTATTTTAGTATCTACTTCTAATCCTACTAACTACTAACTAACCTACGTCAAATCTGGTGCTGTCATAATCGTGAAGTTGGTGTACCCCAGTCCCCCTAGCCCTGCACGTGGCGGATTCCAACTAACAAGTCGAGCTGTCCACGCACAGGCGGTCGATGGTTTGCCTGGATTCATCAGTTATTTACGACCCTTAGCATTCTCAAAATGTCTCCCTTTTCTTTTGTATCTGGCGAGCAGCATTTCACAAGTGGTCTTTCGCTCTGCTTCCTGTCTTTCATTCCGTTCATGCGGAACCCATTTTCCCACTTTCTGTGCCTTTCCCATAGCTTTCAACCGAAGAGAAACGGCTTTCTGCATCACATCAATCGTTCCGCAAGTTCCTGTTTTGTTTGAGTACCATCTTCATCCAATAAGGCCTGCAATTCATTATCTTCGAACTTTTTCGGTGGTTTGCCGTGCTCGTCGTTTCTCACGTCAAAATCACAACTTTTTTTGAACTACTCGAAACACAATGTTTTCCGTAGAGCAAGTTCGTCGAAAGCTTCAACAAGCATTCGGTGCGATTCTGCAGCAGTTTTCTTCAAATGATAAGAGAAAACCAATGCTGTCCCCAAATAGTAGTTTGTAGGCACAAAAGTTGACGTGTTTATTGTTTTGAAACAGATACCAGTGTATGGAACTTTGGTTACTGGGTGTTGACATTCCTCGTCAGCCGTTACAGGGAGCTGATGGCACTGCAGACTCGGTCTCACTGGCCCTGCACTGACGGCTAGCACCATCTATAGGGAAAGTCCGGTTTCATATTTCTGCAAAATGGCTCAAATGGCTCTGAGCACCATGGGACTTCTGAGGTCATCAGTCCCCTAGAACTTAGAACTACTTAAACCTAACTAACCTAAGGACATTACATACATCCATGCCCGAGGCAGAATTCGAACCTGCGACCGTAGCGGTTCCAGACTGTAGCGCCTAGAACCGCTCGGCCACTCCGGCCGGCATATTTCTACACCTGGTAAATGGAGGAGAGTCGAATGAGCAATCATTGTAGCAGCGATACGAGCAGCAAATGGGGAAATCCACTAATATGAGCTACAATGAGGAAGAGCGCAACGTCTTTGCTCTCTGGCTGGAAACGCGCATCTCGGAAACGGCGAAACTGATCAGCTGCTGGCGTGCTACTGTCGCGAGTATCTATGTAAAGTGGTTGAAACGCGGCGAAACCACGAGTAGCTGACGAGGCGTTAGATACCACGCCTTATAGCAGAACGTGGATATAGGAGGGTTGCCCGCTATATAAAGAAGAATAGGCCCGAATCTGTGGCAGATCAGACGCTGTAGCTCGATGCTGGTACTGGCACAACTGTTTTAGAGCACACTGTTGAACTTGGGACTCCACTGTAGACCTTCCTAACGACATTGTGAAGTGCGATTGCAGTTGGCACGGGATCATCGACAGCAGACCGTGGATAAATGAAAACGCATCTCCTGGTCGTGTGAATGTTGCACAAGATTGATGGCCTTGCCCGAATACGGCGTCGTCAAGGCCAACGGCTGCCTCGGAACATGCAATGCGCTGCCGACGTAGGGCGGTGGGGACAGTACTATGCTACTGGGCTACCATGGGACTTGTGGTAGTAATCGAAGGCATCAGGATAGCTGTGGACCACGTGAATATTAATGCAGACCCCCGTGCCCCTTCAAGTCTGATTTCTTCCCGGACGGCGATGATCTCTTCCAACCGGATAATTGTTCGTTCCATGCAGTGGTCTGAGCAGCAAGATAGTGAACTCACGTCAATTTTTTTGCCACCATACTCCCCTAACCTGAACCCGATGAAACACGTCGAGATATTTTCGGTGCCAGCTCTGCCCTCGCAAACATCAGGTGCGTAGATTACAAGAACTGTGTGTTCAATGCGTAGACACTTTACGTCGCTTATGTCCAGTAACCTATCACGCAGCAGTGCGCTGTTAAATAGTTGATAGTAACGTTTTGTCTTATGAGAATATATCTGAGCCGTACTAAAATTTGCTGTTTTGAAGAACGCGCCGCAGCGCGTAGTGTAAAGCAGTCGCCTTCCGTTTCTGGCGGTGGCGCCGCTGTGGCAGTCGCATCTTTGGTGTCTGTGGTGTCACCGCCAGACACCACACTTGCTAGATGGTAGTCTTTAAATCGCCCGCGGTCCGTTAGTATACGTCGGAACCGCGAGTCGCCACTATCAGTGATTGCAGACCGAGCGCCGCCACGCGGCAGGTCTAGTCTAGAGAGACTCCCTAGCACTCGCCCAGTTTTACAGCCGACTTTGCTAGCGATGGTTCACTGTCTACATACGCTCTCATTTGCAGAGACGACAGTTTAGCATAGCCTTCAGCTACATCATTTGCTACGACCTAGCAAGGCGCCATATTCAGTTACTATAATTACGTCAAGAATGTATTCTGAACAGATAATATTGTGAATCATGTACCGTCAAGAGCGACGTTCATCATTAATGGATTAAAGTTAAGGATCAAACTAATTATGTCCGCTTTCTGAATTCTCATTCCTTGTCATGTTCCAGACCTCACGTCAGTATAGTTCTTCCCTCCTCACACCAGCCTGCGTGAGCTAAAACGCGCGAATTTCGGCCTCCACTCGTGACACGGTGTTGGCTCTTCTGCTAACACAAAAGTGTCTCCCTCCGGTGGGAAAGTTGCCTGTTCACGTGCATTTAAGGGGCGCTAAGAGCTCCGCAGAGGTCAGTCTGTCAGTCTGAGTCTAGTCAGTTGGTCAGCCGGCTCAGTGTCGGGCAGTCAGTGTGTCTCTGTCTGTCGGCCTGCCATACGTTAAGGGGGTCAGTTGGAGGCAGTTGGTCAGCCCGGGCAGTCTGTCAGTCTGGGCCAGTCTGGTCAGTTGGTCATTCAAGTTAGTCTGGGTCTGTTTCTCGTCCACATTGGTGAGGCGGTTAGTGTCTGTTGGTCGTCCAGAGTGCTAGTGTGTGTTAGGCCGGCAGTCTGCTCGAGTTTGCTCAGGCAATGGGCATTGGCGGTGGGACCGATCGGTTGGTCTGTCGCGCACTGGCACACAAGATGACTTGTCCGACTTGAGCGTCGGCGCATGTGAGGTCGCCACGGCAGTCCAGTGGGCCGCGACGTATAGCGAGGCGCAGTGGCTTCGCGGCCAACTCGAGATTAACAGGAGTCAACCCACGACATCGGTCTGGCCGGGGCGAGCTGCGACGCCGTGAGACGGGAGATCGGCGCGCCTTCCTGCGTCCGTTGAAGCGGCTGGCAGAGGACGGTTCGGGAGAGCGTTTTGGTGGTGCTGCGCTAGGTCTTTGCCAGAAATCGCAGTTATTAGAAGTCAAGTGATTAGTGATATGTTGTTTCAGTTACTTGTTAAATTCTACTTGTTTTCTTGGTCAGTCTCTCGTCCCCAGCTTGGTCGTCTGCCTCTCGTCCGCATTTGTTAGGCAGTTAGTGTCTGTCTGTCGGTCTGCCGTGCGTTAATAGCTGCCTCTGTCATGTTTCTCGGATTCGGTGTTAACGAATTTATAGAATTAAGGTAAAGGCCGAATTCCTGAAATATGTTTTGATCTTGCCTATCATCTTGCGAGGCGGTATATGAGTTATGTAGAGCATGTTGTACACTTTATGTAAGTCTGAATTTCATGGATTTTATTTAAATAGTCATTTTTATAAAGTTGCCACCCTTCCACCGTAAGAGCCCTTTTAAAAACAAATTGCACTTTTGGTGGCAAATAATTTCTTGGTGTGAGTGTTTGTACCATTTCCATCCCTCTTACGGGGTGCATAGTTAATGTGTTTGTGTGAGTTGTTAAAATTTTTAGTTTAAAGTAATCTGGTGTAAGAAAAAAAATTGTTATTCTGCCTCTGAATAATTGTAACTTGATATTTAGAGGGTGCTTACTGATTGTAATTTTAAATCTGTTTTTGAAAAGGCTTTTAGGAATAAAATTCACATTTGTTAAAGGTAATTTTATTTTCCATCAGTTACTTCCTGGCAACTACTTCCACGCTCACCTAGTGTGATTAAATGTGTTAATGTTCTTGATAAATCACTAGCAAATAAAGTAAATTCTTTAAGAAAAGATTTTGAAAGTTAAATCTAACGGTTCAACATCCCACCTGAATTGTGGTACTACTGTAATATATGCCTCAGTCCAACAGTGCCGTGGGCGGCATCAGGCGTGTAACATCTGGGCGGCTAGTCTAGTTAAATAGTAGGCATTTCTCCACACGTCTTCTCGCCAATGTACCTAAAGATACCCAGAGGCGGCGTAAGAGTTTATCCTGCGGGAACCGGGTTCAACAGCCACCTCTGTCCTTGCGCACGAACCACAGACTCGCTATTTCTGCTAAAGCGCTCGTACATAATTACGGCCGATGCTGCCCGCGGCCGCCGGCAGGACATTACCTCGAGCTGTTTTTGCTCAGTGAATAGCAAATCAGCTAGCAGTCGAAATGACAACTGACTCGAATCTCGCCGAATACAGCTCGCTGTTATTGCCTCCAGACTCTTCCACGTAGTGGGCAATGATGTCTGCACAGTTCAGGGATCGGAGAAAAACCGGCGGCGAGGAATTAGCGCACGCCGTGCCATTACGAAACCGCAGCGTTCCGACACAAATGAGATTCTGGCAGCTATTTTTTGTTCTTGCTTTCCTCCATTTCGCGGGCGTATCACGGTGATGGACAGTCGGGAGCCAATAGCAGGGAAGATCGAGGAAAGGAACAGCTCCGTTCCGCTGCCATGTTGGTTACCGCCAGCGTGAGGAACTGGCGGGTCCTTGTCCTCACCCCGTGGCAGTCTAGACAGAGATCGGTTGACTTTTACGTTTTTTTTGTAACTGATATACGCTCTTGTGTTCTGTCATACACTGATGAATCAAAATATTATGACCATTACCCACCGCGATTCTGAATACTGCCTCGTGGTGATGCTGGAACGCGACAAGAGGTGATTTCTATTAACGTTTAAAACCCCCCGAAGCGACGTAGATGGCGCAGAGGCAAGTAATTTAATGTAACACACATGGGGTCGCAAATGTCGGAAAAAAACCCAAAAATTGATGACAAATGTGTGACGTCACTGGATGAGCTACGCTCTACCTCTCTGCACGTATAGCGATTAGGCTTGGGCGTGAAGACGCGGTTGAGCGACGTAATACTTGCATTCGAGCAACTGATGCAAATTTGGAACACATTTGTACATGTGATCTGCTGTAAACGTAGGAGTTAGAAAATTGTTAACCTCTCTGTAACCAAGTAAAGGCTATTCTCATTTTGTCTTTCTTTCCTTTTTTGGCTTCTTGTTTTCTTGTTTACAGACATTAGTCAGTAGAGAAAACGTAGGTAATTTACTGGAAACGACGCAGTTCGGAAGCTTATACTCATTTACTTGTGACGCAATAGAATAGGTTTTTGTTCTGCTGTACTTCGCAGTAAACCAGCGGAGACCACGTGACCGGTAAATAAAATAATAAATCTTACCTAAATGTAAAAACGTGATTGTCTAACCCAATGAGAATAGTAGTGCCCGCCAGAGACTCGAAAACTGAGCGCGTCGCGCTAATGACGCTCACGTGGGCCCGGAGTCACACAGACACAAATACTTGACTTGGGTTGGGATGATCTGGTGAGACAGACCGATAAGCTGAACTGCTACACGTTCGGTGATGTTTGACATCTGGTGATGTCACACGTCCAACATTTTTAATCCACTTTAGCGCTACTTCCCGACATTTGCGACACAATGTGTCTTAAGTTAATTATCTACGAAAATCGGAGGTTTTTCAAAGTAAGTAAGAGTCACATGTCTGAAAGAAGAGACGGCACGCATTCATACACCTTGATGGGCTATGAATGCACAACCACCAGTGCAGATTCATGATTACGTTCGACATCCAGCTGGAATCTAAAATAGCGATCACGGAGGACAAGAACCGGGAGTACGGATATGTGGTTGCGCTAGGTGGGTGTGTGAGTCGGCCGAGGAGCGTGTCCAGACAGTCCGTGCACGTGTGATAACCACTGCGCCCGGGTGACGCAGTGGTCAACGCATGTGCTTAGCAAGCAGGAGATCTCGGGTTCGAGTCCCGGTCTGGCACTCTTTATCACTCGTCGTCCTTGATTCCGCATAAAGCGCCGTTGCAGCTGATACCATCAGTTCCTTCCCGTTCCATTGCTTTCTCCCTACACCTTCAGTTTTCGTAATTTTACTTATTTAATCATGTGGCAACCCCCCCCCCCCCCCCCCCCCCAATCTGTCGGGCAGACCGTTCGCCGGGTGCCGGTCTTCCAAATTTGACGCCAGTTCGGCGACCTGCAGTCGATGAGGATGTTAGGATTATGATGAGGGCAGCACAACACCCAGTCCCTGGGCGGAGAAAATTCCCCGACCTAGCCGGGAATCGAAACCGGTCCCAGAGGATTGACAATCTGTCACGCTGACAATTCAGGTACAGAGGCGGGACAGTTTGCGTAATAAGCGATCTTGACAAAAGGCAGATTGTTATGGCCTCGTGCGTGGAAACTACCATCTCGGACACCGCGAGGGCGCTCGGCCCTTCGAATGCTACAGTCTTCGGCAGCTGTGGAAACTAGTTGAACGATGATACTTCCTGGCAGATTAAAACTGTGTGCCGGACCGAGACTCGAACTCGGGACCTTTGCCACAGTTTTAATCTACCAGAAAGTTTCATATCAGCGCACGCACCGCGACAGAGTGAAAATCTAATTCTGGAAACATCCCCTAGGGTGTGGCTAAGCCATGTCTCCGCAATATCCTTTCTTTCAGGAGTGCTAGTTCTGCAAGGTTCGCAGGAGAACTTCTGTAAAGTTTGGAAGGTAGGAGACGAGATACTGGCAGAAGTAAAGCTGTGAGGACCGGGCGTGCGTCGTGCTTGGGTAGCTCAGTTGGTAGAGCACTTGCCCGCGAAAGGCAAAGGTCCCGAGTTCGAGTCTCGGTCCGGCACACAGTTTTAATCTGCCAGGAAGTTTCATATCAGCGCACACTCAGCTGCAGAGTGAAAATCTCATTCTAGTTGAAGGATGGTGAAAGCACGAGTGGACGACAAGAAATTGGACGTCTGTCATGCGTTAATCGCGAAGTCGGAAGCTTGCTCGCAGTGTAACGAAGGGTAGGCAGCGAACTGTGGCAGACGTGATGCTGTGGTACAACACTGTTGCAAGAACAAATATTTCGCAGCACACCGATGGAGAACATTATTGAACATGGGGCTCTGTAGCAGACGACCCCTACATGCTCCCACGTTGACCCAACAACATCGTCAGTTGCGGTTGCAGTGGGCACGGGATGATCGAGATTCGATCATTGGCCACGAGCCGTCTGTTCGGATGAACCACGTTTCTTGCCGCTCCAGGTCGATGGCCTCATCAAGGTTCGCCGTTGTACAGGTGAACGGCTGCTCGGAACATCAACTGCACCGCGCCAGGAGGCAATCATGGTAGCAGTTTTATGCTGTAGCGGATATTCACCGAGGCTTTACGAAAACTGTACTACTCGACGGGGATGGCATCTTCCAACAGGACAACTGTTCGTCTCACAAGGCCAGAATTGTGCTGCGGTGGTTAGAGGAGCATAGTAGTGAACTCACGTTGATGCCTTTCCCACCAAATCTGAATGATGTGTATAACACTTGCCCGCAATGTTACCCTCTGGGAGGATTTTGTGTCTTGACCGTGCGTGTGTCTAATGTATGAAGGTATCGGACAGTAATTTTGAATATATTGTAATTAATAGAAAAACTAAAGAGGCTTTTACTTTGGCGATAATGAAAGTAGTCAAGTTCATATCCCAATGAAAAATCGAACGGTCGTCAGCCCAATTAGGCACATTAAATTGAAATATTATGTTCAAGAAAACTGAGTATTTAGATTAGATTAGTTTTTCGTTCCATAGATCCGTGCTGAGGAGATCCTCGTGGGTGTGGAACATGTCAAAAAAATTTTAAGCTATAATAACAGTACTAATAGTATGAATATATACATCGTTTGTTTCTATTAAAAAATTCGCCAGTGGAGTAGAAGGAGTTGGCCACTAGTAAGTCTTTCAGGCTCCTTTTAAACTGATTGTAACTAAATTTTTTATGTTTGCTGACAAATTATTGAAGATGATTGTTCCTGACAAGGGAACCTCCCCATCGCACCCCCCTCAGATTTAGTTATAAGTTGGCACAGTGGATAGGCCTTGAAAAACTGAACACAGATAAATCGAGAAAACAGGAAGAAGTTGTGTGGAACTATGAAAAAAATTAATAAAATATACAAACTGAGTAGTCCATGCGCGAGATAGGCAACATCAAGGAGAAACTGAGCTCGGGAGCGCCGTGGTCCCGTGGTTAGCGTGAGTAGTTGCGGATCAAGAGGTCCTTGGTTCGCGTCTTCCCTCGACTGAAAATTTTACTTTATTTATTTTCGCAAAGTTATGATCTGTCCGTTCGTTCACTGACGTCTCTGTCAACTGTAATAAGTTTGGTGTCTGTGTTTTGCGAACACACCGCAAAATCGTGCGATTAGTAGACGAAAGGACGTGCCTCTCCAATGGGAACCGAGAACATTTGATCGCAAGGTCATAGGTCAACCGATTCCTCCACAGGAAACACGTCTGATATATTCTATACGGCACTGGCGACGGCATGTGCGTCACATGACAGGAATATGTTGTCGACCCACCTAACTTGTACACTTGGCGAATGGGTAAAAAGATTCTGCTACCTTGCCCGATTTAGGTTTCCTTGTGGATGTGATAATCACTCCCAAAAAAGTGATGAAACCATAAGAGTTTATCACATAAACTGAAAATAAAAAAGTAAACTTTTCACTCGAGAGAGGACTTGAACCTAGGACCTCTCGTTCCGTAGCTGCTCTCGCTAACCACGGGACCACGGCCCTCCTTGACTCCCATTGTCGTTGATGTTGTCTATCTTCGCATGGACTACTCAGTTTGTATATTTTACTAATTTTTTTCATAGTTCCACACAACTTCTTCCTGTTTTCTCGATTGATCTGTGTTCAGTTTTTCAAGGCCAATCCACTGTGCCAACTTATAACTAAACCTGAGGGGGGTGCGATGGGGAGGTTCCCTTGTGAGTAGTGGACCCCTTTTTGAACTAAAGTAAGTGCTTTTAAGTCCTTGTGCAGATCATTTTTGTTCCTGGTATTGTATGTATGAACTGAGCTGTTTGTTGGAAAAAGAGATATATTATTTACGACAAATTTCATTAACGAGTAAATATACTGAGAGGTAGTAGTTAGTATACCCAGTTCTTTGAAGAGGTTTCTACAGAACGTCCGTGAATTTACTCCACAAATAATTAATAGGTATTACACGCTTTTGGACTCTGAAAACTTTTGTCTGACTTGAAGAGTTACCCCAAAATATTATACCATATGACATTATGGAATGAAAGTAGGCAAAGTATGCAACCTATTTCATTTTTATGTCGCCTATGTCAGCTAACACTCGAATTGCAAATACAGATTTGTTAAGGCGTTTCTGCTGTTCTGTGGTGTGCTACTCTCAACTGAATTTTTTTTCAAGTTGTTGTAGTGACTTTCATTGGCTCAAATGGCTCTAAGCACTATGGGACTTTACATCTGAGGTCATCAGTCCCCTAGAACTTAGAACTACTTAAGCCTAACTAACCTAAGGACATCACACACATTCATGCCCGAGGCAGGATTCGAACCTGCGACCGTAGCGGTTGCGCGATTCCAGACTGAAGCGCCTAGAACCGCTCGGCCGCAACGGCCGGCTAACTTTCATTAAGACTCCCTTTGAATAGCATACTGGATACACACAACTACAGGGCAATCTAAGTTGAGGGTAGCAGTAGTTACCATTAATGCACGAACCAATAATCACAAAAAGCAAAATCGTACCCAACTCATAATAGTAACAGTTACAATCACTATCATTACGTGACTCAGTATTGAGATTTTACTAAAGTTGGACATGGAGGGACTTCTGACTTCATTGACATATTAATACCAGAAATGTAATTAAATAATAAAACAATTACACTGTTTATACTTCCGTTTATAGAAATGTACCAGACTTCTTTAGTAGCAATAATATTCCAATTATCTTTTGAATACGAGGAAAATGTGGTGGGGTCCCATAAACATATACTGTCTCACTAATCAACCTCTATGATTATTTCAGTAGCAAAATTCAATTCAACTAAATTTAATTCTTAGCCCCACTTGGAATAGTTTATGTTTTCATCCTTCAAAGGAAATTACTCAACACTGAGCTCGATTAACCTAAAAAAAATCGTTCATGATAGTAATCAAGGCTAAATTATGTTTCAAATAAGTTTAACTTGCGTGCCGTTTTCATTACCTGTGAAGCAGGTATTTTAGACAGTAACATTTACACAGTCTGGCACTGAATTTTATCACATTTAATACACAGAAATAAATCACTAGTTCCCCTTTGAAGCAGGATACTCGGTTTTCTGAACACTTAGAAGGGGATCCTGCAAAGGTTCATGATTAGGATAAAAGTTATGGTTCTAAACCCAGGTTTATAGCACTTGGATTATTATTGAGAACACTCACACAAATTAACTGGTCCATGCTCAGATACATATCTATATGCCTGAAGTTGGCGGAGCAGAGGCGAAATAGTGGTGGCAAGCGACGTGGTGGCTAACTGTACTCACGGCTTTTGATGTTTGAATGGTCTATATAATTTCTTCTTGGCGACGGATTTTTAACGTGTTATGGCCATTGCTTATTGCCGAGAGTACCATGCAACAGCCAGATCCACATCCGAGACAAAATTCCTTTCAAAACGGCTTCCAATTGCCTCCCTTGGCACCCTTCGATGTGTACCGTGCAACGGCTAGCCACTGACTGCGTACCGTTCCCGCCAAGGAGCCGCCCAGTTCGACCGCCAAAACCACCTTTTACATCGCTCCAAGCCACTTGGCGTTGCGGAGGGACTTCCCTACATCTTTTATGTTATACAATACAAGTGTCCTAAGAATGAACCAGCTTTCAGTATACAATGTTTTCTTTATAAATATGCATACATTATAAAATTTCATTATTTTAAACATTATTTAGTTTTTCCATACATACATCACAAACTTTAAATTTCCTGTCACAAATCAATGACCTTAAGTAACAAAGAACAAAGACTTCATAATCGCAGATACATAGTTACATAGTATAAACCTACTTCTAATCGATATAGGTGATACACGTGGACCAATGGAAAACATTTGGGATAATGCGGGTGGCAGGTGCGTGCACGCAAGCCACCGGTCCGTAAAAGTAGTTGCGTAACCTGTCCGTAGATACTTGGTGTCACATACGTTCGTAAGCCTAGCAATGACTTGTTGAATCTGTTCCACAAGGAATACTGTTATACTGCTTCCCATAGGTGGAACAACACTCTATTCAGGAGGCGGTCGTAATGTTTCGGCTCATCGGTATATCATTGCTTTCCTAAGCTTCCTTAAAGTACCTGTACGAATCTGTTGAACGCAATTTCTAGTTTTTTATGACACCAGCTTCCTTTTTTTCTAAAATTTCTCATATCTCTTGGACCATAGTTTCTGCGTCTTTAGTTTTCATCTGGCCATGGAGATCGTTGTCAAATCCGTAAGGTGAGAAACATCTCAACATGAAAGTTGGTTTGAAAGCTTCAGTGCATTACTAAGCATGGTTTTATTAGAGATGGTATTCTCTTGTCTTCTGAAGCTCTTTGAACTCACTGAAACACCAAGTTACAGCGGGACCATCAGTTTAGCGCAAACTTCGAAACTCTATGCAACTTGACGTTTTTTGCATTAACAAATCTCTGCTAACGACTGAAATTTTCTATATTGTGGATATTTTAGAATGTGTGTACTATAGTGACGTTCTCGTGACACCGTCCTTGGAATGACAACTGATTTGTATTATGTTTTGAATGTTGTTGTTGTTGTGGTCTTCAGTACAGAGACTGGTTTGATGCAGCTCTCCATGCTACTCTATCCTGTGCAAGCTTCTTCATCTCCCAGTACCTACTGCAGCATACATCCTTCTGAACCTGTTTAGTGTATTCATCTCTTGGTCTCCCTCTACGATTTTTACCCTCCAAGCTGCCCTCCAGTACTAAATTGGTGATCCCTTGATGCCTCAGAACATGTCCTACCAACCGATCCCTTCTTCTAGTAAAGTTTTGAAAACTGAGAAAAAAAGATGCAGCATTCAAATGAATAAAAAAAAGAAGGCACATTACACTGAGGTGACAAAACTCATGGCGTAGCCATAAGCACATGTACAGATGGCGGCAGTGTAGCGTGCACAAGACATAAAAGGACAGTGCATACATGGAGCTGTACTTAGGCGATTCACGTGAAAGTTTCCAACATGATAATGGCCACACGATTGGAAATTTCAGACATTACTTCTTACTACTGACAACCCAGTGGTCGATAGCCCTCACTTAACGACCGAGGGCAGCGGCTTTCGCGTAGACTGGTCAATGCTAACAGACAGGCAGCGCTGCCTGAAATAATAGCAGAAATCAGTGTGGAACGTACGAAGAAGGTATTCATTAGGATAGTGCTGTGAAATTCGGAGTTAATAGGCTGAGGCAGCAGACGACCGACGCGAGAGCCTTTGCAAACAGCACGACGTCGCCTGCAGCGCCTCTCCTGGGCACGTGACTATCGACTGGAAGACAGTGGCCTGGCCTGATGAGTCAACGTTTCAGTTGGTAAGAGCAGATGGTAGGGTTCGAGTGTGGCGCAGACCCCAACGAAGCCGTGGACCCAAGTTGACAACAAGGCTCTCTGCGAGCTGATGGCAGCTCCATAATGGAATGGACTGGGTCCTGGCCCAAACGAACCGATAACTGATTGAAAATTATTATGCTCCTCTATTTGGAGACCATTTTCAGACATTCGTGGACTTTAGGTTCTCAAACAATGATGGAATTTTTATGGATGACCATGCGCCGTGCCACTGGACAGTTGTTTGTTACTGGTCTGAAGAACATTCAGCACAATTCGAGCGAATGATTTGGCCACCAGGATCGCCAGACATGAATCCCACCGAACATTTATGAGACATAATCAAGAGGTTAGTTCGTGCACAAACTGCCGGCAACACTGTGGCAGTTAGAGACGGCTGTAGAGACAGCACGGCTCACTATTTCTGCAGGGGACTTCCGAAGACTTGTTCAGTCCATGCCACGTCGAACTGTTGCACATGCCTGGCAGACGGAGGTCCGACACGATATTAGGAGGTATTTTGTTACCTCAGTGTACATGGAGTTTGGCACGAGACATGTTATCGAAAACCGACAGCTTTATGGTGTTTACAGGCAACGGCCTTGCCGCAGTGGATACACCGGTTCCCGTGAGATCACCGAAGTTAAGCGCTGTCGGGCGTGGCCGGCGCTTGGATGGGTCACCGTCCAGGCCGCCATCTGCTGTTGCCATTTTCGGGACGGCCAAGAGAGCGGTGTGCTGACCACACGCCCCTCCTATCCGCGTCCTTCACTGCGGATGGTCCCGATGGGCCACTTGTGGCCTGAAGACGGAGTGGTTTTTTTTATCTTGTTTACAGGCGTTCCCTAAAGAGTCTGCAGCATCAAACCGGCCTCAAGTGAGCAATAGCGTGTCGATTTAATGTTTGACGCAATAACTACTGTCTCGCTTATAACGCCATCCGTATCTACGGTTTGCTGCTGTAAATATAGGTATGTTCTTGGACCTTCGCATTTATCTGTTATTAATAGCAGCTACCAATTTGAACCGGTTCTGACCGTTAAGGGCCATCTGGAGATGGGTCATAATGGCCGAAATCGGTAATCAGCTGTTTCACATCGCATCTGTGACTGTAATGGTTCAAATGGCTCTGAGCACTATGGGACTCAACTGCTGAGGTCACTAGTCCCCTAGAACTTAGAACTAGTTAAACCTAACTAACCTAAGGACATCACAAACATGCATGCCCGAGGCAGGATTCGAACCTGCGACCGTAGCGGTCTTGCGGTTCCAGACTGCTGCGCCTTTAACCGCACGGCTACTTCGGCCGGCTGACTGTAATGCATAATGTTATAAAAGTATAAGTAAAACAGGAGAGAAGGATAAATAAGGAGGTCAACAAGGTTAAAGGCGTCAGACATTACGAATTGACCGACTTCAATTTTTTTCATACTTAAAAAAATTTTCTAAAGCAGTACGATGCAGTTCTCAAGAACACTCGGAAAAAAATTGACTTTGAAAATCTTTCTAGCGATGTAAAGTACAGCTAATTTCGAGACTTTC
The DNA here is from genome assembly GCF_023864345.2 of Schistocerca serialis cubense. Classification (NCBI taxonomy): domain Eukaryota; kingdom Metazoa; phylum Arthropoda; class Insecta; order Orthoptera; family Acrididae; genus Schistocerca; species Schistocerca serialis. The sequence continues at coordinate 79,241,406 of NC_064646.1, read as the reverse complement.
TTAATAAGGAGGTCTAGAGCAGCGGATGTAGCCTTCTAGTCCTGCAATAGTGAGGTTTCCGGTACAATTATCGCTAGGCGCAGGTTTTTCACTTGTATTTGGACTCTGTATTTGTAATTGAACTGAAATGTTAATTAACAGATATTGAATCATACCTGTTCAATAGAACGAACGTGTACTTATTTTAGTTACTAATCTCATGGAAATTGTAGTATTCATGATAAATTAATATTTGGTACAAACGTGGGAAATATCAAATAGAAAATCAAATAATTTTTATAGAAATTACAAATAAAAACAAACATGATTATTTATAAGTATAAATTTCTTCGTTTCACAGTAATTCATATTTCTCTACCAGATTTTCATTTATTACGAAAACCCGCGTTTACATGCTATTCGTGATTAAAATAAAATTAAATACGTTATTTGTATTAAAATACCAGTATACGAGTCAGTACTTATTAATTAATATTTCAATTCGATATTAACCCGCCAGGGTAGCAGAGAGCGCTAACGCGCTGCTTACTGGACTCGGGTAGGTGTGCCGGCCCCGGATCGAATCCGCCCGGCGGATTAACGACGAGGGCCGATATGCCGGCCAGCCTAGATGTGGTTTTTAGGCGGTTTTCCACATCCTGCTAGGTGAATACCGGGCTGGTCCCCATGTTTCGCCTGAGTTACACTGCTCGCAGACATCTGAGCACATTCGCATTATTCCATGGATTACACTCGACGCAGACAGTTAGGTTACACTAATTCCGTCCTGGTGTGTACGGGGTGGCGCAAGGAAGGGCATCCGCCCACCCCTTAAACATTAACATGCCAAATCCGATTAACGATGGCTGACCCTGCGTAACTGCGGGACAAGGCTCAAGCGATAGAATAGATTTCAGTTCCATATTAATATAAAATTCAAAAAAATTAAGAAATGATTTGGCTAACGAGAATCAAGCCAGCAGCTTCGCGATTACAAAGCTACACACGCGCCATGGATCATTGTTTTAAGAAAATCTCGAAACTGTTTTACGCTTAGCAACTCCTGGCAATCTCTAAAGTCAAATTTTTCGAGTACATGAAATGTATTCACAGTTGCGAACATGGACAACCATCAGCTGTAACGACGGCAGTGAAAATTTGTGCCGCACTGTGACTCGAACCCGGATTTTTCCGGTTATCGCTAGCGCTCGCCGAAGGAACATTGCCGTGTACCTCTGATCAACACAGGCACTGCAATATCGCAAATTTTTCGAGTGATTCTGAGACGTACATACTACTGCTTCAGGGAGCTGGCGTTCTGCCACAGATCTTCCAATGCTACGAGTGTGAAGGAAGTCGAAGAGCTCCCCTCTTAAAACTGGGGGAAGTCAGGCGCCGTCACTAAAGAGTGACGGATGGCCCAGTTTTAGTTCCAGAGACGGGCCGACACTTGGCTCTGGGTATCAGCGATTGCGAGGCAGACGCGTGTCCAGCAGTGAGTCGGGGGGGGGGGGGGGGGGGGGGGGCTTTAGCAGTGCTGCTACCGCGACGGCCCCAGAGCGCTCGCCTCGCCCGGACGGCGCGATGGCGTCGCCGGTAATAAGTGCCGACCGAGCCGCAAATAGAAGCTGGGGCAGACCGCGCGAGAATGCGCAGCCCATTACGAATGGAATGTCACCTATGCGGGCCTCAAGTTTGGAAGGAAACCCTCTTGAAAGTGAGCCACATGAGTATGCGTCGCGTGCTGCCCCCTCTCCTCGCGAGAGACGGCGGGAAGGGGGTCGGGTGAGGGGCTGTGTGGGTGGGGGTGGAGATGATAACGGCCTGCCGGCAGCGGCGTAGGAAAAATAACCGGAGAATGCGAAAGACGACGCCCCTGTCGCCTGCTTGCGATACTGCGACGCGGCCGCGCTACTCTCTCTCCCTCAGCTCACACACCACACACACACACACACACACACACACACACACACACACAATGTCGCAGTCACTCACGGGGCGCTGGGGTCGCCGCAGCGGCGGCTAGTGGAGAAGCGACCGCAGCTACAAATTGAATTCTTGGCTGGAAGTGTAAATACTTGGGGGCGTCCGCTCAAGTAATGTGGCGCCCGCTGGGACAGTAGGAGGGGCGGGGGGGGGGGGGGGGGGCAGCGCTGCTGGAGTCCAGCGGCAAACGCCGCGAGGCGAAGGCAGAGGCGGAGGACGGCGCACTGAGAGATGGAGCACCGCCAACAGGTGAGCTGCTGGCCGCTCCACACCACACCAGCTGCTGGTCTCAGCTTTCTAGTTCTCCTCTCCCACCGACAGGTGGCCACCTAGTCCTGCACTCATAGGCCCGCGGAACTGGGTTCATATTCCCGTCAGTCCATCCAAATATGCTATAATAGCACACAGCGATCTCAGTCACAAGTGTATGTCGAACTGCAGCTGCCCAAGCGCGCCGTCCAAACAATATCATACTTCGTCTCCGCCACAACAACTACGTGGTGGGCACAGTGTATCACTAGACATATTTTTGCTCACATACTCATCTAAATCCACAGGATGATTTCTGAAGATGTTACAAACTCAAACAGGGATGACGGAGAAGGATACGTGTATGGATTTGGGGAAAAGACAGAGTCGAAACGTATAAGCGAGGATCTTCTCAAGTTCCGCCTCAGCTTCGCGCAGCGCTCAATGTAAGGGCCCCAGCTTCCGAACCCTGATTATGACGAGCAGATTTCCCGCTGAATACTGCGCAATACCCTCAAATAATTTTATCTCCTGATGGACTACTATAGGCGGACGAAACTTGATGTCAGAGGGACCGAAAGTCATAAATCTACGACACTTTAATAATAAATTCCATTTACCTGCACAAGTTTCTCAAGCTGCGACATTTACATGAGTTGTTCAAAATGTAGGACCCCAAGCGTCAAAGGCATGTCATATTCGCACAAAGTTCTGTGGTACAGTTCTAATATGCCAGGGGTCGTTTACACAGTGTCGCAGGCAGCGAGAAATCTTGCCAGGAGATTCTCTTCAGTCTCACGTGTCCCCGTGAAAAGAAATCAAGTGGTATCAAATCAGGTGAACGTGCTGACCACGAAACGGTACGTCCTCTACCTATCCAATTTTCAGAGGATGTCTGATCCAGGTGTTCACCAACACTCATTCCAACGTGAGGTACGGCTCCATCGTGGGACCACATCAGTTCATGAATAACAAGTGGGATATGTTCCAGAAACTTGGGGAGTACGTCCCTGATAAACGATGAGTACGTTGGTTGTGGTGTCACCGCCAGACACCATACCTGTTAGGTGGTAGCCTTTAAATCGGCCGCGGTCCTTTAGTATACGTCGAACCCGTGTGTCGCCACTATCCGTGATTGCAGACCGAGCGCCGCCACACGGCGGGTCTAGTCTAGAGAGACTCCCTAGCACTCGCCCGAGTTGTACAGCCGACTTTGCTAGCGATGGTTCACTGTCTACATACGCTCTCATTTGCAGAGACGACACTTTAGCCTAGCCTTCAGCTACGTCATTTGCTACGACCTAGCAAGTCGCCATATTCAGCTACTATAATTACTTCAAGAATGTATTCTGAACAGATAATATTGTGAATCATGTACCGTCAAGAGCGACGTTCATCATTAATGGATTAAAATTAAGTATCAAACTAATTATGTCCGCTTTCTGAATTCTCATTCCTTGTCATGTTCCAGACCTCACGTCAGTATAGTTCTTCCCTCCTCACGCCAGCCTGCCTGAGCTAAAACACGTGAATTTCGGCCTCCACTAGCCACGCGGTGTTGGCTCTTCTGCTAACACAAAATTGGTAACAAGAAACGGGCCTAGTACGTAATCATTGACTATGCCAGCCCAGTCGTTGACTGATAGTCTGTACTGATGGCTCTTCATAACTGTAGCGTGTGGATTCTGAACGGCCGAAAAATGACTGTTGCGATTATTTAGCATTCTGTCTATGGTGAATCAGGTTTCATCCGAGAAGCAGGAAAGTGAGAATCGACTTAATGCGTTGCAAGAACCATTGACTAAACACGACACGAAGTCAGGTCAGCACTTTATGTGGATGGTAGGGATGTAGCATAATCTTTGAAACAATCATTTCACATGCAACTGTTCGAGTGCTGGTTACAGGTGTCTCATCCACCGGAGCAAGCACTGCATCCTCTAAGTGGGGAGTTCATGTAGTTCGTCGTCCTCCTCGTTCGTTGTACTGCGGTACCAACTGCCCAGTTTCACTTGATCGTTGGAACAGTCTCGGAAACACGATGTGAACCGAGTGTCTTCTACGCAGCTGTTTGGTCCTGTACAACCTTTCTGCTTCTCTGTTGCTTTCACTTACCTGCCTACACAACAGAATCACGTGTGCAAGTTCCGTCACTGGGTACAACTCCACTTGGTTAGGGTTGATCGACTTCAGTAGTTCAAATTGCAAACAAAGGGTGCAGTCTACAGACACTGTCCACCAGGACTGCTCATGTCAGTGCACCGTATGCCATCTACATTCGATTAGTTGAGGTATTATTCCAATCTTTACACGTAAGTGCTCGTCGGGATTGCCTACCCTACAATCTTAGCAACAACAGTACCGGTACAATTAACAAAATGTTCCGGGTTATTATGCCGTGGATTTCACCTTAAAACCCGACATGAAGGAAATCCATTCGACCACGGGATAATAGCCCGGAACATTTTGTTAATTGTGACATATCTGCCCGTGAAAGTTTACGTTTTACGTTTACCGGTACATATATTCCACCGTCAGAGATATCAGAATGATTTTTGCTTATTACTTTCGACTCCGCCGTTTCCGGAAGTGTCCCTTACCTCAAATTGATAAATTTACATATCTCTATCATCCCTGAAAATTTGTAAAATGAACTTGGAAACATTATGTACATGACGTCTTTGTATTCACACGTAAATATTGGGCAAAGGGTTCATACAATAACAGTTTTTCTCATCAGTTCCACTCTCGAATGATACATGGGAAATATGATCACATAAATATTTCCGTGCCAACTCTGAGTCCTCTTAAACTGTTACGACGGTCATTTCTCCGTTGTAGGTGCGAGACAACAACATATTTTCACTTTCGGAGGAGAAAGCTTGAAATCTGTGGAAAGATATCGCAGCAATGACAAACTTCTTTGTTTTAATTATTGGTACTGCAAATGTGACACACCAAACGAGCAAATTCTTCCATATCCTCCGTCAATCACATCTGATGAGGATCCCAAACGTTACATCAGTATTCCAGGACGGAACATTAAAACTTCTGGGTTTATCGTTTAACCGAAATTTAACGGATGCTTTTGGTACTCATGTGGAGAACCTCATACAGATATATTGTCTAAATCGTTTGACAATACGTTTTGATCCCCTGATGATTTAGCTAGACGGTAAACGGCGCTCAAATTCTCTATTAAATTGTTTCTATAGATAAAGTACAGCGTATCCCAGGCATGTTTCGAGTTGTGTTACCAAGGACAGTCTGTTTCATCACAAGTTCTAGAATGGTTCAATCAACGTAAACAAGTATACCTACGCTCTGGCCCACAGTCACAGCAAAGAAGAAGTTATATAGCAAAAGATAAGTGTTAATTTTGACTGTAAATCTATTTCAGTTCTTACATTTTACTTGTGCAATAATCATACCATTTATTACCTGTTCAGAACCCAATTAATTTGTGCCAACTCGTCACAGCACATAAGCAGATAATACACAAAACACACGAAATATTTCTGGAGCATTAAATTCCTTGTGTCATCTGTAGGAACAAAACCACGAGAGAGATTGTCAAATTCATAGGTTACGTGAAAGAAGCAATTATTCTGGCTATGTAGACGTCTTGTAATGAAATATTTCAATGTCGTGCAGATATTATAATACCCTGCTTCAGTAACTCTACCAGTCGATGACGTAAACTTTATAATCTGAAATGGGTACAAAGTCCTTAAGCCCGTACAGAGCGATCCCTATGCCTTGTCTCACTACACCATGGCAGACGACACGAACCTGCAGGAACGCTGTCTTTAGTTCTCTGCTCAGAGACCGGAGTTCTGCAGCCAGCTATGGCGAAGATATTTTGATGTATAGACTGACTGAGGAAGAAAAGTGTATAATTAGTTATAGACTGAAAAAGGAAACTGTAGCGACTTTTGCATTAATACGTATAATGACACTTATTCCAATTAAGCCACAGATAAGCTCGACCTACGAAATGAAAAAGCTCGTCGAGGCGAATCGATTGAACTGCTCGCATGTTTATTTATGCACCTAATTAGCCGATGAGGAGCGTCTGAAATGAATAATTAATTAAAGCTAGCATAACTAATTACACAAACTGGCGCACAAATAGCATTGCAACATGGGTTGAAAAACGTATGACTAACAGTTAGATTGTAAGTTTACAGTGTTTAACTGCCGTTTTTGCATAATTAATTAGATTTTTGCCTAGTACTGCCTACAATTAAATTCCTGCCTGAGCTACATAAATTTCAGTGACACCAGCAGATAGACCAGCTCACTTCCTGATGTGAAACTTATCTCTGCATTTTAAATGTTCAAGGCGCAGCCCATTAAAATTATATATTATCGTAACTAGGGATTTCGGAAGACTTTTTTGCGTCTAGGGACACTTGTCACGTTTTGTGAACGAGACTTTAATTCTGGAAAGACAGTGCGTACCAGGCCGTCAGTTGGACTTTCCTCGCGTGGGTCAGCAGAAATTTCAATTTTGAAAATCAGTTTCATTTAAATTTATACTGATCTTGAAATGCTGTTGGAGCCTCGACTCATATTTAGGTCGGAATTACGACAGCAATTAGATCAGTCTTCAGCAGTCCACTCTCGTATGTGTGTAATTGTTTTAATAAATAACAGTAACAACCATGTTGTCAGGTACCATTAGGTATTTGCCATTTCCAACCTAACGAACTTATTTTTCTGATTTTGCATATCAGCGAGTGTTGATTTAATTTCTGTTGAGAGGCACCGAGGCACAGAAAGCGATCAATGCGACCACCATCCCTATGAGGTAGATGAGCCAAAGATTTTATTGAGTGGTCGGATTTATAGTTCTCAGTTGGTAGGGGTATCGCTTAAAACTAATTCCATCGCATCGCATACTCTGATGTTAGCAAAGCGTCTGCCTTATTCTCTACAAATAGCAGCGGCGTTTCCATTATAGAACCCGTGTAGGAACACCATATCGGCATATTCAGCATTTGAAAATGCATGCTTATACACTGGTGGAAAAATATGAGAGACCCTCAAGGACAAGATAATTTTGTTGTCTAATGGGAAGATGGGTAGTTCATCATTTTAGGAGTGTAACAAATTCAGATCAAGCGGAACGCACTTGTCGTAACAAATGGCGTCCAAACAGTCAGATCAGCTGGTGGTGCCAGAAGTTCCCTCCGCCACACACAGTTATGTGGCATGAGGAGTAGGAAGTAGATGTAGATGCAGATGAGGTGGCAACGCAGGCGTGTATTCTCGCACCCAAACAATCATAAAGGTGCCGAATGGAATCCTGCGATACATTGTCCTGAGCACCTTGCACCTCCTGTGTTTCTTGCAAGCCTTGGAGAACGAGTAACTTCCTATTTCATCACGTCCCATACGTGTTCAGTTGGCGAGAGATCTGGCGATCTTTCTGCCCAGAGCAGCTGTTGTACACCACGAGGGGGATGGTGCGTCGCGGCAGCCAAACGCATTGCCCTTCTGGAGAAGCTCATCCCCGTCCTGTCGAGTAGCAATGCCTCTGCAATGTAGCAAGCACCGGTTACTTTACCCTGCAGAAACCTTAATGTGACCGCGAGCTGTAATTGACGGCCCCACACCATCAAGCCTGGGATAGAGGACCTCTGTGTCGTGAGTGAACGCACTCTTAAAGGCACGTGTACGTCCATCACTCGCATGCGGACAGAACCTATTCTTATCATTGGAGACAACAGAGCGTCGTTCCACTCTCCAGCCAACTCTGAGCGCCACCAGACTGACCACGCTTTGCAGTGGCGTGGTGTCCGTGGTAGCCTGGCCAGATAGGAGTCAATGTTGACGCATCAGATGCAACGTATGCCCGAAATTTGTCCACGGATGACGTTCAGTTGGCCACCGCTGCTCGCACAGTGCATTGATCTTGACGTGCTCTGCGACGTAGCAGTTGAAGATAGCAAAACGAAAGCCGGAGTTTTAAATCTCACATTCAAGAAATCGTTCACACAGGAGAATCGTACACACGTACCGTCATTTGACCATCGGAGAGACACCCGTATGGACGACGTAGTAATAAGCATACCTGGCGTAGAAAAATAGCTGAAAGATCTGAAAGGAGATAAATCACCAGGTCCGGATGGAATTCCAGCTCGATTTTACATAGGGTACGTTACGGCATTGGCCCCTTACCTAGCGTGCATTTATCGTGAATCTCTCATCCAGCACAAAATCCCAAGCTGCTGGAAAAAAGCGCACGTGACTCCAGTAAATAAGAAGGGACCCAAAATATTACAGATCAATATTCCTAACTTCAGTTTGCTGCACAATCCTTGAACATATTCTCAGTTCGAATACAATAAACTTTCTCGAGACAGAGAATCTTATGTCCACGAATCAGCATGGTTTTAAAAGCATCGTTCGTGGTAAACTCAGCTTGCCCATTTCTTACTTGATATACTGAGAACTATGGCCGCGCGACTGTTGCGGTCGCAGGTTCGAATCCTGCCTCGGGCATGGATGTGTGTGATGTCCTTAAGTCTAGTTAGGTTTAAGTAGTTCTAAGTTCTAGGGGACTGATGACCACAGATGTTAAGTCCCATAGTGATCAGAGCCATTTGAACCATTTGAGAACTATGGATGAAGGGCAACAGGGAGATTCCATATTTTTAGATTTCCGGAAAGCATTTGACAGGGTGCCCCATTGCAGACTGTTAACAAGGATACAGATATGTGAGTGGTTCGAAGATTTCTTAAATAGTAGAACCCAGTATGTTGTCGTCGACGGCGAGTGTTCATCAGACAAGGATATCGCCAGGCGTGCCCCTGGGAAGCGTGATAGCACCGTTATTGTTCTCTATACATATAAATGATTTGGCGGATACGGCAGGCAACAATCTACGGTAGTTTCCTGATGATGCCGTGATGTACGGTACTGTAGGAAGATATGCGACGACTTAGACAAAATTTCCACTTGGAGTAATGAATGGCAGCTAGCCCTAAATGTGGAAAACTCTACATTATGCGGATGAGTAGGAAGATCCAACCTGTACTGTTGGGGTACAGTATTACTAGTGTCCTGCTTGACACAGTCAAGTCATTTAAATATCTGGGCGTAACGTTGCAAAGAGATATGAAATGGGACGACCATGTGAGAACTGTGGTAGGGAGGGTGAATGGTCGACTTCTGTTTATTGGGTTAACTTTGGGAAAGAGTGGTTCAATTGTAAAGGAGACCGTATATAAGACGCTGGTGTGACCTATTCTTGAGTACTGCTCGAGTGTTTGGAATCAGTACCAGGTCGGATTGAAGGAAGACATCGAAGCAATTCAGAGGCGGGCTGCTAGATTTGTTACCAATAGGTTCGAACAACACGTAAGTGTTACGAGGATGCTGCGGGAACTCAAATTGGAATCCCAGGAGGAAAGGCAACGCTCTTCTCGAGAAATCCTGTTCCACGCACCGTACGGTGGCTTGCGTTGTATCTATGGAGATGTAGATGTAGATTTAAGTGGACGTCAAGAATCTCGTCTACAGATGTGGGAATGTTCCGCAGAACTTTGTTGAAAGGAGCGACACACACCAGATACACTGAGCCCAACATGAACAGCAACCGGTCGATGCGTCCATCCAGCTTCACGCAGCCCCACAATGCGACCCCGTTCAAATGGCTGAAGTTGTTCAACATTCTCGTTGATGAGGCGTGGTTGTACCCACGAATGAATGTTCCAGACATCGTTCACCTCTAAACTCAACACAGTTAACACCTGCAGAATCCTGGGCGCCATCTGATTGCCAGTGACCGAGACAAATGAATCACTAACACTACAGCCTCGTACTACGTACATGTTATATCTTGGCACCACTGAACACAGTCCTTGTGAATGCTGCATTTTGTTTTTTTGGCACTGTATGATATAGAAGAATTGACCAACAAATGAGCCATGATGACAATCGAAAAATTCACTTATGTAAATGGAAGTGCAATTTCACAACTTGAAGACAGGAATGACGTTCGCGTAACAAGCCGATAGCAAGTGGAGTGCCAACACGCTAAATGAAAACTCTGTAACCAGCTGTATCTCTCCAAAGAGTAGAAGTTCGACAAATATTTTATGGAGTGTTTCATTCGAATTACCCGCGCGATCTCGGGTGCCTTGCCACGGTTCGCGCGGCTTCCCCCGTCGGAGGTTCGAGTCCTCCGTCGGGTATGGGTGCGCGTGTTGTCCTTAGCGTAAGTTAGTTTAAGTTAGATTAAGTAGTGTGTAAGCCTAGGGACCGAGGACCTCCGCAGTTTGGTCCCATAGGAACTTACCACTATTCGAATTAGCCTACACTACCACCTCCTAAAATAATTACAGTTCCTTCCATACATACGTAGAGAAAGTAGTATGTACGTGAAACAGGTTTGCCGTTGCAGCCTATACCAGTAGCCGGTAGGTGACAAGCTGGAGCTGGTTTCGCGGTGGCGACGAGCCCCAACAAACGCCGCCCGTCGAACATCGGTCACGGCCGCCCTCCCGCTAAGCACGACGTACGACATGACGCTCGCTGGCGTCGGCCGTAAACTGCGGGTCGCGGCCCGGTACGGCCGGCCGGCGCCAGGCGTCGCGGCGCGTGCATTAAGATGCGGCCGCCGCAGCCAACAAATTGAATTCTCGACGCCGCCGGGCATAAATACTTCGCAGTCGGAAATAATGCGACGCCGCGGACCGAAGCGGCCGCCATCCGGGGATGTGGCGGAAAGAGCCTCTGCAGAAGGAAGGCGAAGCGGGCAGAGTGGTGGAAGCGCCACGTATCGGTGGTTCCTGATGACGCGGGACTCTGCACGACAGCGAAGTGTCGCGCGAAGGGGAACGACTTACTGACTGGCTCTCGGTGGATTATCTGTCACTTAAGGCAGAAAAAAAAACCCACAGTTCCATCAGTTCTATGCTAGATATGGCATATACACTACTGGCCATTAAAATTGCTACACCACGAAGATGACGTGCTACATACGTGAAACTTAACCGACAGGAAGGAGATGCTGTGATATGCAAATGATTAGCTTTTCAGAGCATTCACACAAGGTTGGCGCCGGTGGCGACACCTACAACGTGCTGACATGAGGAAAGTTTCCAACCGATTTCTCATACACAAACAGAAGTTGACCGGCGTTGCCTGGTGAAACGTTGTTGTGATGCCTCGTGTAAGGTGGGCAAATGGGTACCATCACGTTTCCGACTTTGATAAAGGTCGGATTGTAGCCTATCGCGATTGCGGTTTATCGTATCGCGACATTGCTACTCGCGTTGGTCGAGATCCAATGACTGTTAGCAGAATATGGAATCGTTGGGTTCGGGAGGGTAACACGGAACGCCGTGCTGGATCCCAACGGCCTCGCATCACTAGCAGTCGAGATGACAGGCGTCTTATCCACATGGCTGTAACGGATCGTGCAGCCACGTCTCGATCCCTGAGTCAACAGATGGGGACGTTTGCAAGACAACAACCATCTGCACGAACAGTTCGACGACGTTTGCAGCAGCATGGACTATCAGCTCGGAGACCATGGCTGCGGTTACCCTTGACACTGCATCACAGACAGGAGCGCCTGCGATGGTGTACTCAACGACGAACCAGGGTGCACGAATGGCAAAACGTCATTTTTTCGGATGAATCCAGGTTCTGTTTACAGCATCATGATGGTGGCATCCGTGTGTGGCGACATCGCAGTGAACGCACATTGGAAGCGTCTATTCGTCATGGCTATACTGGCGTATCACCGGCGTGATGGTTTGGGGTGCCATTCTGTGGCTCTACCCTTCATTCGATCCCTGAGAAACACTACATTTCAGCAGGATAATGCACGACGTGGTAGGGAAACTAGAAAATCTGAAAAGGGAAATGCAAAGGCTCAATCTAGATATAGTAGGGGTCAGTGAAGTGAAGTGGAAGGAAGACAAGGAGTTCTGGTCAGATGAGTATCGGGTAATATCAACAGCAGCAGAAAATGGTATAACAGGTGTAGGATTCGTTATGAATAGGAAGGTAGGGCAGAGGGTGTGTTACTGTGAACAGTCCAGTGACCCGGTTGTTCTAATCAGAATCGGCAGCAGACCAACACCGACAACAATAGTTCAGGTATACATGCCGACGTCGCAAGCTGAAGATGAACAGATAGAGAAAGTGTATGAGGATATTGAAAGGGTAATGAAGTATGTAAAGGGGGACGAAATTCTAATAGTCATGGGCAACTGGAATGTAGTTGTAGGGGAAGGAGTAGAAGAAAAGATTACAGGAGAATATGGGCTTGAGACAAGGAATGAAAGAGGAGAAAGACTAATTGAGTTCTGTAACAAGTTTCAACTAGTAATAGCGAATACCCTGATTAAGAATCGCAAGAGGAGGAGGTATACTTGGAAAGGCCGGGAGATACGGGAAGATTTCAATTAGATTACGTCATAGTCAAACAGAGATTCCGGAATCAGATACTGGATTGTAAGGCGTACCCAGGAGCAGATATAGACTCAGATCACAATATAGTAGTGATGAAGAGTAGGATGAAGTTCAAGACATTAGTCAGGAAGAATAAATACGCAAAGAAGTGGGATACGGAAGTACTAAAAAATGACGAGATACGTTTGAAGTTCTCTAACGCTATAGATACAGCAATAAGGAATAGCGCGGTAGGCAGTACAGTTGAAGAGGAATGGACATCTCTAAAAAGGGCCATCACAGAAGTTGGGAAGGAAAACATAGGTACAAAGAAGGTAGTTGCGAAGAAACCATGGGTAACAGAAGAAATACTTCAGTTGATTGATGAATGGAGGAAGTACAAACATGTTCCGGGAAAATCAGGAATACAGAAATACAAGTCGCTGAGGAATGAAATAAATAGGAAGTGCAGGGAAGCTAAGACGAAATGGCTGCAGGAAAAATGTGAAGACATCGAAAAAGATATGATTGTCGGAAGGACAGACTCAGCATACAGGAAAGTCAAAACAACCTTTGGTGACATTAAAAGTAACGGTGGTAACATTAAGAGTGCAACGGGAATTCCACTGTTAAGTGCAGAGGAGAGAGCAGATAGGTGGAAAGAATACATTGAAAGCCTCTATGAGGATGAAGATGTGATAGAAGAAGAAACAGGAGTCGATTTAGCAGAGATAGGGGATCCAGTATTAGAATCGGAATTTAAAAGAGCTTTGGAGGTCTTACGGTCAAATAAGGCAGAAGGGATAGATAACATTTCATCAGAATTTCTAAAATCATTGGGGGAAGTGGCAACAAAACGACTATTCACGTTGGTGTGTAGAATATATGAGTCTGGCGATATACCATCTGACTTTCGGAAAAGCATCATCCACACAATTCCGAAGACGGCAAGAGCTGACAAGTGCGAGAATTATCGCACAATCAGCTTAACAGCTCATGCATCGAAGCTGCTTACAAGAATAATATACAGAAGAATGGAAAAGAAAATTGAGAATGCGCTAGGTGACGATCAGTTTGGCTTTAGGAAAAGTAAAGGGACGAGAGAGGAAATTCTGACTTTACAGCTAATAATGGAAGCAAGGCTAAAGAAAAATCAAGACACTTTCATAGGATTTGTCGACCTGGAAAAATCGTTCGACAATATAAAATGGTACAAGCTGTTCGAGATTCTGAAAAAAGTAGGGGTAAGCTATAGGGAGAGACGGGTCATATACAATATGTACAACAATCAAGAGAGAATAATAAGAGTGGACGATCAAGAACGAAGTGCTCGTATTAAGAAGGGTGTAAGACAAGGCTGTAGCCTTTCGCCCCTACTCTTCAATCTGTACATTGAGGAAGCAATGATGGAAATAAAAGAAAGGTTCAGGAGTGGAATTAAAATACAAGGTGAAACGATATCAATGATACGATTCGCTGATGACATTGCTATCCTGTGTAAAAGTGAAGAAGAATTAAATGATCTGCTGAACGGAATGAACAGTCTAATGAGTACACAGTATGGTTTGAGAGTAAATCGGAGAAAGACGAAAGTAATGAGAAGTAGTAGAAATGAGAACAGCGAGAAACTTAACATCAGGATTGATGGTCACGAAGTCAATGAAGTTAAGGAATTCTGCTACCTAGGCAGTAAAATAACCAATGACGGACGGAGCAAGGAGAACATCAAAAGCAGACTCGCTATGGCAAAAAAGGAATTTCTGGCCAAGAGAAGTCTACTAATATCAAATACCGGCCTTAATTTGGGGAAGAAATTTCTGAGGATGTATTGTATGGTAGTGAAGCATGGACTGTGGGAAAACCGGAACAGAAGAGAATCGAAGCATTTGAGATGTGGTGCTATAGACGAATGTTGAAAATTAGGTGGACTGATAAGGTAAGGAATGAGGAGGTTCTAAGCAGAATCGGAGAGGAAAGGAATATGTGGAAAACACTGATAAGGAGAAGGGACAGGATGATAGGACATCTGCTAAGACATGAGGGAATGACTTCCATGGTACTAGAGGGAGCTGTAGAGGGCAAAAACTGTAGAGGAGGACAGAGATTGGAATACGTGAAGCAAATAATTGAGGACGTAGGTTGCAAGTGCTACTCTGAGATGAAGACGTTAGCACAGGAAAGGAATTCGTGGCGGGCCGCATCAAACCAGTCTGTAGACTGATGAGAAAAAAGAAAAAAAAAATGCACGACCGCATGTTGCAGGTTCTGTACGGGCCTTTTTGGATACAGAAAATGTTCGACTGCTGCCCTGGCCAGCACATTCTCCAAATCTCTCACCAATTGGAAACGTCTGGTCAATGGTGGCCGAGCAACTGGCTCGTCACAATACGCCAGTCACTACTCTTGATGAACTGTGGTATCGTGTTGAAGCTGCATGGGCAGCTGTACCTGTACACGCCATCCAAGCTCTGTTTGACTCAATGCCCAGGCGTATCAAGGCCGTTATTACGGCCAGAGGTGGTTTTTTTATTACTGATTTTTCAGGATCTATGCACCCAAACTGCGTGAAAATGTAATCACATGTCAGTTCTAGTATAATATATTTGTCCAATGAATACCCGTTTATCATCTGCATTTCTTCTTGGTGTAGCAATTTTAATGGCCAGTAGTGTAACCTTCAACGGTAGGAACAAATGCGTAAAATTAATCCTAAGATCTTCTGGTAGCGTGGTCCTTCTCAAAGAACCCTCATCTTCACCTCATGCCAAACTTTTGTTCTGAGTGAAGCTCATTATGACTACTTCTCCAATCTTTGCAATACAGCGAAATATTTGTGCAGTCATTCGTTATGATGCTCCTTCATTCCAATGCTTCGACCTTTGCGGAAATTAGTGCACATCCTCTGTGCACGCTTAAATGTTGGACACCGCCAATACCAATTACCCACTCACATCGTTGTTCATTTGTAGAAAGGATTAAATTTTAATCATCGTATCCCACAGGCATAGACCCACTAGAGCAGTAGTTTCCAGCCTTGAGCCAATTACTCCCTGAGGGAGGAAATGAAAATTTTTGAAGCGTAAAAATAAAACTTATAGATCACTCTAAATTAATCTGTCGGAAACATAATGACTGTTACCAAGCTGGCCTGCCGAAGTGGCCGTGCGGTTAAAGGCGCTGCAGTCTGGAACCGCAAGACCGCTACGGTCGCAGGTTCGAATCCTGCCTCGGGCATGGATGTTTGTGATGTCCTTAGGTTAGTTAGGTTTAACTAGTTCTAAGTCCCATAGTGCTCAGAGCCATTTGAACCAGAAACCTTGGTCTATTCAGATATTGAGAGTTGAGCAAGCCCACAAGTCTTAAGGCGTGTTCTGCAAGTCCGAAGTTCCTTGTGACTATATTTGCCGCTTAACAACATGTTTAAATCTTGCAGGCCCTATTTTGCTTGTTCTGGGGAGTGTTAAGTTTTAAAGGCTTTTAATTATGTGTACGAACTGTTCGATTTTTTTTATCTGCAATCATTAGCTAACTCCATTCATTGTGAAATTCATGCTGTGATAACTGGTTGCTGCAATTTGTCAGCTTTCTTGTATTTTGAGGGATTGTATATTTATGTAATGGTCATTGTCAATGTTTCTGCTGGCGTGCGCCGGTTGGGAGTCCCATTTAAATTGCATGCTATCCCAGCTATTTTTGTATTTCGGGAGATTCTGTATTTTATTGCTTAAGGGATTTTTATTAAGGTTTGTAAACTATTAAGGGCTTTCCTCCAACAGCCACAGTCAGTGGCGTGACTTGTTACCCTTTGTGTATTTTGGATGGGCACTGGCTATTTGTTTAAGGTTTCATCCATGCTTGGAACTGTTAGTACTTTTACTGGCAGTCATTTGTAATTCATTTTACCGATAAAACTCACTTTGTCGAACCAGCTTGCAGTCATACCTAGTTCGTGTGACATCTTGCTGGTATTTGGGGGCTGATGTATATTCCTGGTTTTAAGTCCTATAAATTGTTACATTTTTACTAATGAATTGAACCCGTTTAAGTTATTTAAATTATTGTGAGAATTGTTATTCACTTTTTGACAAGGTTTCTAATTTGTAATCATAATAATTGTTGTTAAGCAATAAAGTGTATTCCATGAAATGACTAAAGACGAAGTATGTCGGTCCACCTTCAAAGTGTTTTTCCTTAAAATTATCCCAACTCTTGTTGTGAGATACCACCGATTTCGAGTCATGGTCCGGCGCACAGCTTTAATCTGCCATGAGGGTCGTACATCAGCTTTTATTATCCAAAGTACAAAGCGTTTCGTCTGCAGAACAGTAGTTCGTCATGAATGAAAATCAGTAATACAGGATTTCGTATGTGGGACAGTTAATTACATACTTAAATGAAACTTCCTGGCAATTAAAACTGTGTTCCGAACCGGGACTCGAATCTTGTGCCTTTACCTTTCGTCGGCAAGTGTTCTACCAACTGAGCTAGCCTAGCTTTAAGTCATTGCTGGTCTTCAAAAATGGCTCTGAGCACTATGGGACTTTTCTGAGGTCATCAGAACTACTTAAACCTAACTAACCTAAGGACATCACACACATCCATGCCCGAGGCAGGATTCTAACCTGCGACCGTAGCGGTAGCGCGTTCCAGACTGTAGCGCCTAGAGCCGCTCGGCCACTTCGGCCGGCTGCTAGTCTTCATTGCGGTAGATTTTTCTAGCCAACGCGCACGTGACCAGAAGTCATGGTATAGCGACATGCAGTGTAAAGTGGCAGATTTTAGCAAAAAAATGGTTCAAATGGCTCTGAGCACTATGGGACTTACCTCTTAGGTCATCAGTCACCTAGAACTTAGAACTACTTAAACCTAACTAACCTAAGGACATCACACACATCCATGGCCGAGGCAGGATTCGAACCTGCGACCGTAGCAGCCCCGCGGTTCCGGACTGCAGCGCTAGAACCGCACAGCCACCGCGACCGGCACAGATTTTAGCACCTTACATAATTTTCAGAAAATAATATAGAAGTATGACAAATACCACGCGGATGGAGATGGCCATTTGACAGAACGATACTAATATTAACATATCAAGGTTAATACTGGTACGTAAGATTTTAGAACCGTGCATATTATCATTGGGAAGGTGGTTTGGACGGACACGGACACGAGCGAGGTGGCCGGCAGCTGGCCGGTGCTTCACACGGCGGCTGCTTTGTCGGTTGAGTGGCACTTGTGACCACAGGGGGTATTGGGGAAGCCTGAGACCTCACAGGTGGAACAAGAGAAAGAGGGCCTACGTGCGACACAGAGAGAGACTGTTTCGCACCGTTGCGGCTAACGGGACGCAAATACGGCGTGCCCATGAAAAGTGTGAGATCCGCGCGAAATTTTAGAATCCTGATTGGCCGAAAAGCGTAGAAATACGTGTGAGAGGAACGGCAATGTTTGGTGGCAACAAGAACCACGCTAAAAACTGAGAGTCCTGATTGGCCAAAAAACGCGTATGGAGACATGTGCAAGGAACGGCAAAGTTTGGCGGCAACGAGATAGGGACTTTGGTGTCGGCGGTGGTGCGAGGCGGACTCTGAGCGTCTGCTGCGCAAGAGCTCTCACACGGGAAGGGCGACATCACGCTGGTGCCTGGGACGACTGTCATAGTCTACGTGCGGAGTTATGGTGACATTAGAGCAAACATCTGGCAAAGTAGGGCACTGTAATTGAAATTTCGTACACGTTCCACTAACTCTTTGCTTGAGCTCTCTGGTTCTGTGTCCGTCTAGCTGGAACTTCAGTAAAACCACTTGCTTGGCCAGTAAAATTTTGTACATGGCTGCACGTTCAGAGGCCGTGAATAGTTACAATTGAAAGAAAAACAGCCCTCGGCCACTATTTTTAACAAATTAACCTGGTTTCAACACTGCTAGGACTGTCTTCTTCAGAATTTAAAACAAAGAATGGTCTATATTCTATAACATGATCACAGAATAATGACTAAAAACGTATGATAGGGTATAAGTACGGAATCATCGTAAAAGACTGACAGTACTTATATGTCACTTATAAAATAATAAATATGCCAAAAGGGCATTAGTCACAAAGATATTTAAGATAAAGAAAACTGTGATGGCGAACCACTAAGGGCTGTTCGTTACTTGCGTGATGCATGTTGAAAAACGGACTGATTGTCACAGTTTTCTTTATCTTAAATATCTTTGTGACTAATGCCCTTTTGGCATATTTATTATTTTATAAAAATGGTTCAAATGGGTCTGAGCACTATGGGACTCAACTGCTGTGGTCATCAGTCCCCTAGAACTTAGAACTACTTAAACCTAACTAACCTAAGGACATCACTCACATCCATGCCCGAGGCAGGATTCGAACCTGCGACCGCAGCGGTCACGCGGTTCCAGACTGTAGCGCCTAGAACCGCACGGCCACTCCGGCCGGCTATTATTTTATAAATGACATATAAACACCGTCAGCCTTTTACGATGACTCCGTACTTATACCCCATCATACGTTTTTAGTCATTATTCTGTGACCATGTTATAGAATATAGACCATTCTTTGTTTTAAATTCTGAAGAAGACGGTCCTAGCAGTGTTGAAACCCGGTTAATTTGTTAAAAATAGTGACCGAGGGGTGTTTCTCTTCCAATTGCTTGGCCAGCATTAAACTACGTAAGTTAGGGAAAGGAACGATTAGGGATAGAGTCTCCATTGTGCCAATGGTAGGGTAGTTAGTTTAGGGAATTAATTTGATTGTAATGTTTTAGGTTAGGAATATTGCTCAACCTGTTTTTTAATGAATAAATGTAAGATTTAATAACAGACCATAATCAAAGCATTATTACTTCCGTAGGTAGCAAACTAATGATAGAATAAGAGTTTTATTAATAAATTAAATTATCATATTAATTCGATGCAAACGATACTGGGGGTATGTTCGCGCATTTGAACAGAGCCGAGGTCAGGTAGCAGTAATGAAACAAGATGTTTCATAGTCATTATATCCCCGTCATTGCAGCACATATACAGATAGTGGTACTATCGGGTGCACAAGGTACAAAAAGGGCAGTGCAGTGACGGAACTGTGATATGTACTCAAATGATTAATGTGAAAAGGCTTCCTACGTCATTACGCCCGCACGGTGGGAATTAACAGACTTTGAATACGGAGTGGAAGTTACAGCTAGACGCATGGGACATTACACTTCGGAAACGGTTAAGCAATTCAGTATTCCGAGAGCCACAGTGTCAAGAGTGTGCCGAGATTACTAAATTTCGCAGGCCGGAGTGGCCGTGCGGTTCTAGGCGCTACAGTCTGGAGCCGAGCGACCACTACGGTCGCTGGTTCGAATCCTGCCTCGGGCATGGATGTGTGTGATGTTCTTAGGTTGGTTAGGCTTAATTAGTTCTAAGTTCTAGGCGACTGATGAACTCAGAAGTTAAGTCGCATAGTGCTCAGAGCCATTTGAACTAAGTTTCAAGCATTGTGTCTGACCACGGACAACGCAGTGGCCGACGGCTTTAATTTCACGACCGACAGCAGCGGCGATTGTGTAGAGCTGTCAGTGCTAACAGACGAGCAGCACTGCATGAAATAACAGCAGAAAGCAATGTGGGACGTACGACGAACATACCAGTTAGGAAGTGCGCCGAAATGTAGTGTTAATGGGCTACGGCAGCAGACGACCGACGCGAGTGCCTTAGCTAACAGCACGATATCGCCTGCAGCGCCTCTCCTGGGCTCATGACCATGTACAGGGTGTTTCAAAAATGACCGGTATATTTGAAACGGCAATACAAACTAAACGAGCAGCGATAGAAATACACCGTTTGTTGCAATATGCTTGGGACAACAGTACATTTTCAGGCAGACAAACTTAATTACAGTAGTTACAATTGTCAACAACAGATGGCGCTGCGGTCTGGGAAACTCTATAGTACGATATTTTCCACATATCCACCATGCGTAGCAATAATATGGCGTAGTCTCTGAATGAAATTACCCGAAACCTTTGACAACGTGTCTGGCGGAATGGCTTCACATGCAGATGAGATGTACTACTTCAGCTGTTCAATTGTTTCTGGATTCTGGCGGTACACCTGGTCTTTCAAGTGTCCCCACAGAAAGAAGTCACAGGGGTTCATGTCTGGCGAATAGGGAGGCCAATCCACGCCGCCTCCTGTATGTTTCGGATAGCCCAAAGCAATCACACGATCATCGAAATATTCATTCAGGAAATTAAAGGCGTCGGCCGTGCGATGTGGCCGGGCACCATCTTGCATAAACCACGAGGTGTTCGCAGTGTCGTCTAAGGCAGTTTGTACCGCCACAAATTCACGAAGAATGTCCAGATAGCGTGATGCAGTAATCGTTTCCGATCTGAAAAATGGGCCAATGATTCCTTTGGAAGAAATGGCGGCCCAGACCAGTACTTTTTGAGGATGCAGGGACGATGGGACTGCAACATGGGGCTTTTCGGTTCCCCATATGCGCCAGTTCTGTTTATTGACGAAGCCGTCCAGGTAAAAATAAGCTTCGTCAGTAAACCAAATGCTGCCCACATGCATATCGCCGTCATCAATCCTGTGCACTATATCGTTAGCGAATGTCTCTCGTGCAGCAATGGTAGCGGCGCTGAGGGGTTGCCGCGTTTGAATTTTGTATGGATAGAGGTGTAAACTCTGGCGCATGAGACGATGCGTGGACGTTGGCGTCATTTGGACCGCAGCTGTAACACGGCGAACGGAAGCCCGAGGCCGCTGTTGGATCACCTGCTGCACTAGCTGCGCGTTGCCCTCTGTGGTTGCCGTACGCGGTCGCCCTACCTTTCCAGCACATTCATCCGTCACGTTCCCAGTCCGTTGAAATTTTGCAAACAGATCCCTTATTGTATCGCTTTTCGGTCCTTTGGTTACATTAAACCTCCGTTGAAAACTTCGTCTTGTTGCAACAACACTGTGTTCTAGGAGGTGGAATTCCAACACCAGAAAAATCCTCTGTTCTAAGGAATGAACCATGTTATCCACAGCACACTTGCACGTTGTGAACAGCACACGCTTACAGCAGAAAGACGACGTACAGAATGGCGCACCCACAGACTGCGTTGTCTTCTATATCTTTCACATCACTTGCAGCGCCATCTGTTGTTGAAAATTGTAACTACTGTAATTTCGAAAGTTTGTCCGCCTGAAAATGTACTGTTGTCCCAAGCATATTGCAACAAACGGTGTATTTCTATCGCTGCTCGTTTAGTTTTTATTGCCGTTTCAAATATACCGGTCATTTTCGAAACACCGTGTAGGTTGCACCGTAGACGACTCCCGATTTCAGTTGTTGAGAGCGTATAGTAGAACTCCAGTGTTGCGCCGACGTCACGGGCCCATGTTGTCAACGAAGCACTGTGCAAACTGGCAGTGGTTCCATAATGGCATGGGCTTTGTTTACAGGAAATGGACTGGATCCTCTACAGGAACTGAAGTTATCATTGATAGCAACATGGTTGTGTTCGGCTACTTGGAGACAGTTTGCATCCATTCAAAGATAGAATTTTTATGAACGACAGCCCGCCATGTCACAGAGCTACAGTTGTTCGCGATCGGTTTGAAGAACATTCTGGGCAATTCGAACGAATGATATAGCCACGCAGATCGCCCGACATGAATCCCATCGAACATTTATGAGGTATAATCGAGCGTAATTTCGTGCACCGGCAACACTTTCGCAGTTATTGACGGCAATAGAGGCAGCTTGTGTCACTATTTCTGCAGGGGACTTCCAACGACGTGTTGAGTCTGTGCCACGTCGAACTGCTGCGCTACTCTGGGAAAAGGTGGTCTGACACCATATT
Organism: Schistocerca serialis cubense; assembly: GCF_023864345.2. Classification (NCBI taxonomy): domain Eukaryota; kingdom Metazoa; phylum Arthropoda; class Insecta; order Orthoptera; family Acrididae; genus Schistocerca; species Schistocerca serialis. Next base: position 79,218,916 of record NC_064646.1, on the reverse strand, counting down.
ACGAGGTGCCCCATAGCATTCGTCACCTCATTGTAATAGGGCCACTCTTGTTCAGGATGAGTACCGTGACGCCACCGAGCAGCGCTGGGTCCGTGTAAGGGCGGCAGGAGGGGGACAGCGTGGGCGGTGGTCGTCGCATTATGTGGGGACTGGGGGCGACGCCCACCGCCGCCCACAGCCGCCCACAGCCGCCCACACCTCGGCGCCCAGCGGTCCTAACGCACTCAGAAGGCGCGGCACACAACACCCGCTGACGGTCTGACGCCCCATCACACATCAGGTGTGCAACCTCGAGAACATTGCACTTATGCATCTACATCTACATCTACATTTATACTCTGTGTGGAGGAGGGCACTTTACGTGCCACTGTCATTACCTCCCTTTCCTGTTCCAGTCGCGTATGGTTCGCGGAAGAACGACTGCAGGAAAGCCTCCGTGCGCGCTCGAATCTCTAATTTTACGATCGTGATCTCCTCTGGAGGTATAAGTAGGGGGAAACAATATATTCGATACCTCATCCAGAAACGCACCTCCTCGAAACCTGGACAGCAAGCTATACCGCGATGCAGAGCGCATCTCTTGCAGAGTCTGCCACTTGAGTTTGCTAAACATCTCCGTAACGCTTACAAAATAACTGTGTGACGAAACGCGCCGCTCTTCTTTGGATCTTCTCTATCTCCTCTGTCATCCCGACCTAGTACGGATCCCATACTGATGAGCAATACTCAAGTATAGTTCGAACGAGGATAATACAGAGATCGACTGCAGAACAAGTTGGAGAGGAACACATGTTTACGTTTCATTAACAGCACACGCAATATCCCCGCGGTAGCAACGGCAGTGAGTTTATTTACTGATTGTAAGATCCACACGCTCCCCGCTAATGTGTTTCGAAACAATTCATCCGATTTCGCAAGACTATAACTTCTATATCAGTGGTTCCCAACATTTCTGAGATCATTAGAGTCCGCGCAGTATCCGGTGACTGATGCACAGTGGCCAAATTTCGTCCAAAGTTCTTGGGGAGTTTATTTGTTCGTTCAGAAGGGGAAGCTGACATGGTTTACCCCTTTCTGCCAGTCGGCGATACGCTGTGATGGCGGAATCGAGGAGTACAAAATGTTCAAATGTGTGTGAAATCTTATGGGACTTAACTGCTAAGGTCATCAGTCCCTAAGCTTACGCACTACTTAACCTAAATTATCCTAAGGACAAACACGCACACCCATGCCCGAAGAAGGACTCGAACCTCCGCTGGGACTCGAGGCGTACACCCTGGAGCCGTTCTCAAACAATTTTACAGAAACCATTCGGCAAAAAAAAGTCACTTTTGGGTTTCTTATGGCTTTATATGTCAGCTTCATGATGACGCACCTATCATTCCATTAATGGTTGTAGTTATTGTGATATTTGCGTTTAAGTAAGACATTATGCGAAATTCTAAAACGTTTGCAATGAAAAATTTTATATATGGTGCATGTTATGTAATATGTTGCTGCATGTGAAATTTAGCTAAGATATTGAATTTTTCTTTAGACTAGGGTAAAGGTCTCTATCCGTCACCAATCTCGAGAAAACTGATTGGACGTAGCACATCCAATTGCGAACGGGCGCGCCAACGATAAAGCCACAATGAAATATCCACGACATTCCTAGTATTTCATAAACGGTTTGAGATACTGAAATGAGAGTCTGGCAAATGATAGCAGGCAAAGAGGAGTATATTTTCCCATCAAAACTTTATTATCTATCGTGTTATTCCTCTGACAACAGACCTTTTCGATGAAAGAACATAATTTTTAAGGACCATCGGTAGCTGGTGAAACGAAGGACGAGGAAACACTTCACGGCATTCGCTTCAGAACTGCTACAAATTCGTCGGGCAATAGAACGCACCGTTCGAACTGTCAACACAACTGGCACTGCTGAGAGTATCCTACGACTTCCACATCGCTGGCAACGGGCGATACACAATGCTGGTGACTACTTCGAAGGTCAGTAAAACTTTGAAACAAGTATCTATTTTGTACGAGCTGTAAGTAAATAGTTCCCACGATTAAAGTTCCAAGCCTCGTAAATGATATTTAGTTTCTACAGCTGTTTTATTAAACCACAAAGCAATGATACAACTAGACACTGGGTACTTTTAACGACGTTTTTTTATAGAACGATGCAATAATTTCCCGTGCGTTGTGAATACTACCTACAGCTCCTTATCTGAAAAGAAAGCTAGCTTTCCACACTGAGGGTAGACATTTGTCACGAAACGTGCGTGTTCTCCACCGTTCCTCTCCCTAGCGACACTTGCTCCACCTCCAATTTAAAACCGAAGTTAAAATGTCTGGACTACTTGTACTGTCTGAAAATCACTGATGGACTCCTTACTTCTGAACTGGGAGAAATTGGAAGACTTCAGGCTGGCAATGCTTTGTCTGACTACCGTCAATAATAATAATAATAATAATAATAATAATACTGTGTAGACCCTACAGCAATATAGTTGCATAGTTACTACTGTGTTGTCCTGTCAATTCGTTTGTATGTTGCGAGGTGAACAAAGGAGCTATTTCTGACGCACTGCGCGATTACCTATATCCCGTAGAAAGTATTTTCAGGAGGTAGAAAAGCATATATGAGATATATGACTTAGTTTTGCTAAGATGGTTGCATTCTAAAATGCAGAAAGCACGTGTGTTGTTGGACGACTACGTGAACAAAACGTTGCTCACACATTCATTTCACAAGCTGTAATCTGCACCGTGTATTGTGTTACGCGTTAATGCTAGTACTTGAAAAACGTACTTATTGGTAATATATGTAATCAGTATTACAGTCTAAAGAAAATAGTGGTAATAGTAATCATCTTTTCATAACAGTTTAGTTTCGTGTCCTTCTGCATTTTTTAAGATTGGGCAATGATGAGACAGCACCATCGTGAACAATCCTACAGTGCTGCTGAACCTGTCAGATAAACTATTTATGTGTTCTGAAATAGTGTATATCCAATTGCGTATCCTTTGGCTGACCCCACGTTACTTTAGTTTACGTAGCAAAAAAATGGATGAAATGGCTCTGAGCACTATGGGACTTAACATCTGAGGTCATCAGTCCCCTAGAACTTAGAACTACTTAAACCTAACTAACCTAAGGACATCACACACATCCGTGCCCGAGGCAGGATTCGAACCTACGACCATAGCAGTCTCGCGGTTCCGGACTGAAGCGCCTAGAACCGCATGGCCACCGCGGCCGGCTTTCATGTAGCATTTTTGCTGCGATAAAAGATGCTCAAATTAAATATTGCATTGTGATATCGAAACCGACTCTTTTGTGTGGAAGCAAGTAATGGTTTCATTGATAAAATGGTAATTAATTGCGTGTTGCTTTTGGCCCCAAGTTTTCCATTGGACGCCACTTTGGTGGCTCGCATGTCCGATAATTTATTACATTTCTGCAACCAGGGAAAGAGACAGTTAAGTGTGAGTTCCGAACAAAGTGTCGCTCCTGGTGAGTCCCCACGTCCTCGAGAGGCGAAGACTAAATTAAATACCGACAGAGTTTCGATGGACCGACCGGCATTCAGTCCTGCAACCTGTCGGTTTCCAGGAACGCGCTTTACCACTCGTCTACCAGGCACGGCGGCAAAATGAGTGAGCTCTTTATTTCCCATGATGGTAACGAATAAAGAGCTCACTGGTGTTTTTTACGTTCCCTGAGCTGCGTAACGTAAAGGCACCGAGTCAAGTGGGGCTACCAGTAAACAATTACTTAAATTACAATGAAATGAACACCCTTAGCTGCTTACAGGCGTTGACATACGTCAACGGGGATAGATGAAAATGTGTGTCCCGACCGGGACTCGAACCCGGGATCTCCTGCTTACATGGCAGACGCTCTATCCATCTCAGCCACCGAGGACACAGGGGATAGTGCGACTGCAGGGACACATCTCTGGAACGCCTCCCACGAAACCCACATTCTCAACGTATTGTCCCGCACTACATTCGTAGTGCCCCCTCCTTGGTCACCGATGGTATCTGTTCTTTCGGACATGTCCGAAAGAACAGATACCATCTTAGTATATATATATATATATATATATATATATATATATATATATATAGTTAAGGCTCACCGGCCACTTGACCATCTTCTTCTTCTGTGCGAATGCACAAACAGTGCCCGAACTATTACGGGAATCGGCAACGCGCCGCGAGTAATGAGTATAATGGGAGGGGGCACTACGAATGTAGTGCGGGACATTACGTTGAGAATGTGGGTTTCGTGGGAGGCGTGCCAGAGATGTGTCCCTGCAGTCGCGTTATCTTCTGTGTCCTCGGTGCCTCAGGTGCATAGAGCGTCTGCCATGTACGCAGGAGATCCCGGGTTCGAGTCCCGGTCGGGGCACACATTTTCATCTGTCCCCGTTGACGTATGTCGACGCCTGTAAACAGCTAAGGGTGTTCATTTCATTGTAATTTCATGCTAACGAGCTGCATGGTCACCGATGGTATCTATTCTTTCGGACATGTCCGAAAGAACAGATAACATCTTAGTATACAATGACTTAAAATGATGTATAAGTTCCAAAACATGCATTCTACATATAAAGTCAACCACTAACATCCTACGATGCCAGAGAATAGATTACAATATAAAGTGCTGTAACACTGGCTGCAAGAAAGAAGAAATACATATTGTTAATCAAACAGCGTGACACATTCCACACTGCTTGTGGATCATGATGAGTTCTGGAGTCTTGTGGTATCTTCATCATCCAATATAATTTTTTTTTTCTGAGAGTCGTTCAGAATTTTTCTTTAAAATCGGCAAAATAAGAAATGTAGGGGCAGTACCTCTATGTTCGCGCACGTCATTGCAGGCACGTGCCTGTTACTGCTGCCGTTGCTACTGGCCAATAGATCTTCATCTTAGTTTAGGGTGCGCTGCAGTGCTCGTTTAATACTGCGCCACGCCGCGGGAAAGGCAACAAATGAAAATTAAATATGCAATCCGCGAAATAGCAGAGCGCGACATAACAACGGCCAGCCAGCGGCGTCGTCCTCCATCCACTCTTCTCTTTGGCCTCCGTTCCTTTTTTCCCCGCCGACTGCGCCGCCACGTAAGGCCAGTTTAAATGTATCAGTGGCCGGGGGCATGTTTCATAATAAATTCGCCGGTAGTTGGTATTCCTAATAGGGGAATCCCCCTCCCCACTCCGCTCCCAGCGCGGTTGGCGCGGCAGAGCTGTTGATGTCGCTGTTTTCGCTTCCATTAGGTAAATGCGACGGTGGCGCCGCGGCGCGGGATTTGTTACAAGCAAAGCGCGCGGCTGTGCCGGGCTCGGCGAGCCGAAGTACATTATCAAATTTAGCCGCTCGTCGCAGGAGATACACCATTTCGCGCTCCTTTTCCCTTAACGTTCAAAACATAATAACGCAGTGCCGCTTCCTTACAAACAGTGATAGCATCCCGTACTCCCGACTCAGATGCAAAAAAAGGTCACATTTACTATATTTGCGAGTCTTTATATAATAAGAGGCACACAGTCTTCTGACTGCGCGTACGGGCAGAGAGCCGCCAAGAATTTATCGAATCCTTGCTTCAGAGACAGAATAGCTCTACATTCACGCGTCAGTTGCGGCAGTTGTTAGTTAAGACCACTTGTTTACCAATTAACTGTCCAAAATTAGCCTTCCTATGCAAGACGGTGCCTATATACGGAACGGAGTGTATCACAATTGATAGCGAATAATGACACGGTTGAAGCATGCTGTAATAGAAGCAAAAGCATTCCAGTAAGCGTAGTTTCGTAAACGGGTTGCTCCTCTGCTCCTCTGACGTCAACATGAAACATTGCCCTAGTTAGTAGAAATGTATTCGAACGTAATCTGTTCGATTGAGTCCCTGTATGATTGGGCTCAAATTTAACTTAGACGAAAGTATGACGCTCAAGAGGGAAATTTTTATCTAAACAACAATAAATCCGTGGAGCAAATGAGTCATTCAGTCGAAACGGTGACACGGTTCGCCATCTTTCTACCTCTAGAAAGCACATGGAGTAAACAAACTTTACAGTATATCACAGCAGATAATAATTTGATTTAGAAGGTAAGACTTTCCATTGAGGAGAAACGAAAAGACGTTGTGATTTGATATTAAGAGCAAATGTCACTCAAAGTTATTTGTTTAGTGAAGAAGAACTGCATTTATTATAAATTTTCCTTCAAGGAGAGTGAATGTTTAAGTGATAAAATACAAAAGTCAATTAAATCATAGTAAAACCAGTTTTTAATGCAAGTTTCTCTTATATCATCACAAAATAATGAGCTGTTCTTATGAAATGTAGTACCTGTGGATTACCGCATTTTAGTCTACTTTCCCCGTAAAATTACGTGACTTTTGGCTCCTCCAGTTTGCACATTGAATGCCATTTAATTCGTCATTTTACGAACAACATTTCCCACCAGCTACAGTAATTATAAATATCACATGCAAGGCATCCATTTAGCTTTCTAACACGTTTATTTAAATTTTTATTTATTGAAATTAAGGCTAACGCAAAATACGTCAAAAGGCACATCACCGAGCGACATGTGCGATGGTCAACTCACTGGACTCGCAATAAGACGGTGTAGTGACCCACTGTTTTAGCTGTTGTGAGTCGCTACCCTTGGAAATTTGTGGTAAGTTCCTATGGGACCAATCTGCTGAGGTCATCGCTCCATAGGCTTACACACTACTTAATCTAACTCAAACTAACTCACTGTAAGGACAACACACACACACATCCATCCCCGATGTTGGACTCGAACTTCCGACGAGGGAGCCGAGCGAACCGTAGCAAGGTGCCCAAGACCGCGCGGCTACCTCGTGCGGCCGCTACAGTAAGCTGCGCCTTAAATGCAATGATTGGGCAACTGGGTTCCAGTAAAGTCGTTGGAGGTGAGAGCGAATAGAGAATTTCCTGTTTCATTGGAATGATTTCGTGAAGTGAAATGGCTCAAATGGTTCAAATGGCTCTGAGCACTATCCGACTTAACTTCTGAGGTCATCAGTCGCCTAGAACTTAGGACTAATTAAACCTAACTAACCTAAGGACATCACATACAGCCATGCCCGAGGCAGGATTCGAACCTGCGACCGTAGCGGTCGCTCGGCTCCAGACTGTAGCGCCTAGAACCGCACGGCCACTCCGGCCGGCTTCGTGAAGTGACTATTAGAGGAAGTTCAGGGGTGAAATGCTTTTTACATACCTTTTTTAATCACATTTTTACTCAATTTACACGGAAATTCCCTAATGGTAACGCCGGTTCCCGACACATCATCGAAGTTAAGCGCTGTCGGGTTTGGCTAACACTTGGATGGGTCACCGTCTAGATCTGCCGAGTACTGTTGGCAAGCGGGGTGCACTCAGCCCTTGTGAGACCAAATGAGGAGCTACTTGACTGAGAAGTGGCGACACCTGTCACGAAAACTGTCAGCGGTGTGCTGACCATATGCTCCTCCGTATCCGCATCCGGCGACGCCTGAGGGCTGAGGACGACGCGGTGGCTAGTCGGTACCGTTGAATCTTCAACGCCTTTTCGGACGGTGTTTTTTTTGTCTTGTTCAGCTCTTTTAGCTTGAGACTAACTCTAAAATAAACTGAGTGATAAAAATGTGAGGCACTAAAAAGATGAGGGGCAAACGAAACTTCAAGGATTGATATGTGATGTTTTTTCAGTGATCATAATATCGAGTGAAAATTACGAAGCACTTGGCAGTATGAGCCCATGAAGCTTTTGTATCACCTCCTGAGGTAAGTCGGCCCACACCTGCTGTAACTGGTCCTTTGATATCCTTTGTGTTGACACCGACAACAAGTGACTTCTGAGCTGATCCCACAAACGTTCTATCTGGGATAGGTTTGGGTTTCTTGCTGGCCACGGGAGTCCCTCAACATCAAGTAGACAGTTCGCAGTGACACGCGCTATACGTGGGCACCATTGTTTCTTAAAAAATGTTACTACAGTACTGTCGCGTGAGAGGCGGCACATGAGGATGCAGGATATCCATGTGGTACCACTGTGCCGTCAGAGTTCACTCAAGCGCTAACAGCTGTGACCTAAAGTGATATGCTATAGCTCCCCGTTCTCTGACGTCGGGAGAAACACCGCTGTGGCTCTCCAAAGCACAGAAAGAGTGGGACATCTCCCTAGGCCGTGTCCATCCTGGGCAGTGCAGATCTGCGGTTCATCGCTGAACACTGTACGACATCATTCATCAGTAATCCATGCCGCCCTGTTACAGCACCACTCCAGACGGGGTCATCTGTGTTGTGGTCTTAATAACAGCCAACGCATGGGACGGCAGTTCACTAGTCCGACTGCTATTAGTCTCCGACCCATGGTGCGGGGTGACGGTGAACGTTGCAGGAAGTCCACTATTTGGCAGGTTCTGATGTGATAGGGTTGCGATGTGCTCGGTGCACAACACGGCGATCCTCCCTTGTCGTGGTCAGACGTAGGCGACCACAGGTTTGATGACGAGTTTGTCAATGCTCATGTATCCTTGCAGCCCAACATTGGGACCGTATCACATCCGAACGCTTCACAAATCTGGGTAGGTATTTCACGATTCGACTAGCCTGTCAAGTGAAGACCCTACAGCACGTTGGTCCTATTTGGACGCATTTCCTAATTATGTCACCATAATTCACGTTCTCGCATTTACACCACCTACGTCGAAAAGTCACGAGTGCCACACTAACCCCTTTTCTTTTTTTCTTCTTCTTTATTGTGATTTCATTCCCCTGCCCATATGGGGCAGCGAAAGGCTGGCAGCGACACAATCCGCCACTCTTCAGCCAAGTGACATTACAGTTAAAAAAGAGGCAACTATAAATATCAAACGTGATAAAAACAGGGACATAAGAACATAATAAGTGGAGGAAATAGGGGTTAAAATAAACAATGACACAGAGACGTATATTGTAGGACAGTTAAAAAAGTCGACATAAAGTTAAAAAACACAGTTGGTGATTCGTGGAGCACATAAAATACACCGAAGTCACACGCACAAGATAAAAGTTGGCCACTGTATTAAAACACTCCAGAACGAAAAGACTTTAAAACCACTGTAAAAGACGAAGCACACACGACGAAGAATAAAAGCTGCCGGGAAGGACCTGCCGAGGGGGCAAAACTCCTTGCCTATATGTCGGTGGCCATTAAAATTGCTACACCAAGAAGAAATGCAGATGATAAACGGGTATCCATTGACAAATATATTATACTAGAACTGACATTTGATTACATTTTCATGCAATTTGGGTGCATAGATCCTGAAAAATCAGTGCCCAGAACAACCACCTCTGGCCATAATAACAGCCTTGATACGCCTGGGCATTGTCAAACAGAGCTTGGATGGCGTGTACAGGTACAGCTGCCCACGCAACTTCAACACGATACCACAGTTCATCAAGAGTAGTGACTGGCGTACTGTGACGAGCCAGTTGCTCGGATACCATTGACCAGACGTTTTCAATTGGTGAGAAATCGGGAGAATGTGCTGGCCAGGGCAGCAGTCGAACATTTTCTGTGTCCAGAAAGGCTCGTACTGGACATGCAACATGCAGTAGTGCAATATCCTGCTGAAATGTAGGGTTTCGCAGGGATCGAATGAAGGTTAGAGCCACGGGTCGTAACACATCTGAAATGTAACGTCCACTTTTCAAAGTACCGTCAATGCGAACAAGAGGTGACCGAGACGTGTAACCAATGGTACCCCATACCATCACGCCGGGTGATACGCGAGTATGGTGATGATGAATTCACGCTTCCAATGTGCGTTCACCGCGATGTCGCCCAACACGATGCTGTAAACAGAACCCGGATCCATCCGAAAAAATGATGTTTTGCCATTCGTGCACCCAGGTTCGTTGTTGAGTACACCATCGCAGGCGCTCCTGTCTATGATGCAGCGTCAAGGGTAACCGCAGCCATGGTCTCCGAGCTGATAGTCCATGTTGCTGCAAACGTCGTCGAACTGTTCGTGCAGATGGTTGTCGTCTTGCAAACGTCCCCATCTGTTAACTCAGGGATCGAGACGTGGCTGCAGGATCCGTTACAGCCATACGGATAAGATGCCTGTTATCTCGACTGCTAGTGATACGAGGCCGTTGGGATCCAGCACGGCGTTCCCTATTACCCTCCTGAACCCACCGATTCCACATTCTGCTATCAGTCAGTGGATCTCGACCAACGCGTGCAGCAATGTCGCGATACGATAAACCGCAATCGCGATAGGCTACAATCCGACCTTTATCAAAGTCGGAAACGTGATGGTACGCATTTCTCCTCCTTACACGAGGCATCACAACAACGTTTCACCAGGCGACGCCGGTCATCTGCTGTTTGTGTATGAGAAATCGGTTGGAAACTTTCCTCACGTCAGCACTTTGTAGATATACCCACCGTCGCCAACCTTGTGTGAATGCTCTGAAAAGCTAATCATTTGCATATCACAGCATCTTCTTCCTGTCGGTTAAATTTCGCGTCTGTAGCACGTCATCGTCGTGGTGTAGCAGTTTTAATGGCCAGTAGTGCACATGCATCAGAGTCGCACTACGTTGCATATGCGTTGCAGCAACGACCTCAAACGGAAACTTTTTGATCGGCTCTTACATTACTTCTTCATAAGAGGCTTAATCCTTTTATGTTATAAAAATGGGTGCATGCATGTATGTTTTTCTGTTTGTTCCACATCCCCTCCTAAACTACTGGGCCGATTTCAACCAAACTTGGTTGACAAATCACTTACTGCCTGGAAACAGCCTCTGTGGGGTAAGAACCATCTCTCTCTGAAAGGGGGACGGGATGGGGGTGAAAAAGCGGCGTAGGCCACATCGCTCAAATATCCAGATTATAGTCCTCTAATTGAGAATGAGAGAACTTTGTGACTTGCAAACAACTTGAATCATAATTTCAACTTTTTACCACACTTACTGACACTTCCCATAAAACGATGAAAGGAAGAAAGTTTATCGGTTACTACATTTTCTCTGTACACGCAGTAGAACCGTAGCCTCATGCATGACGTTTTAATTCATTACTTCTTCGCTATTAACACTTTTCGCAACACATTTTGCCGTGAGTATTCGCATATAAGGAGTGTGTGCACCTGCAAAAATATTTGTTTGTACTACACATAGTTCAGGAGATATAACGTCATAATCACTGAGATGTGTGACAAGCCGCAGCGTCGAGCATAACGTTTTAATTTATTACTTCTTTACACTACTACCTTACACAATTAAAGGCGCTGCAGTCTGGAACCGCAAGACCGCTACGGTCGCAGGTTCGAATCCTGCCTCGGGCATGGATGTTTGTGATGTCCTTAGGTTAGTTAGGTTTAACTAGTTCTAAGTTCTAGGGGACTAATGACCGCAGCAGTTGAGTCCCATAGTGCTCAGAGCCATTTGAACCTTACACAACATTGATCTGAAGGTGATCAAACATTATTCGAAAGTAAGCATCATAGAACCTAATACGCAAAACTGAGACTGTGAAATGAGGGATATAAATTATAAATTTCTACACACCTTTGGAGAAAAGAGAACCACTTGCATGAATATCAAGAGCTCAGATGGAAATCCAGTTCTAAGCAAAGAAGGGAAAGCAGAAAGGTGGAAGGAGTACGTAGAGGGTCTGTACAAGGGCGATGTTCTGGAGGACAATATTATGGAAATGGAAGAGGATGTAGATGAAGATGAAATGGGAGGTACGATACTGCGTGAAGAGTTTGACAGAGCACTGAAAGACCTGAGTCGAAACATGGTCCCGAGAATAGACAATATTCCATTCGAACTACTGACGCCCTTGGGAGAGCCATTCCTGACAAAACTACCATTTGGTTCAAATGGTTCAAATGGTTCTGAGCACTATAGGACTTAACATCTGTGGTCATCAGTCCCCTAGAACTTAGAACTACTTAAACCTAACTAACCTAAGGACATCACACACATCCATGACCGACGCAGGATTCGAACCAGCGACCGTAGCAGTCGCGCGGTTCCGGACTGCGCGCCTAGAACCGCTAGACCACCGCGGCCGGCTACCAGTTGGTGAGCAAGATGTATGAGACAGGCGAAATACCCTCAGTCTTCAAGAGGAATATAATAATTCAAATCCCAAAGAAAGCAGGTGTTTACAGATGTGAAAATTACCGAACTATCAGTTTAATAAGTCACAGCTGCAAAATACTATCACGAATTCCTTACAGACGAATGGAAAAACTGGCAGAAGCCGACCTCTGGGAAGATCAGTTTGGATTCCGTAGAAACGTTGGAACACGTGAGGCAATACTGACTCTACGACTCATCTAAGAAGAAAGATTAAGGAGAGGCAAACCCACGTTTCTAGCATTTGTAGACTTAGAGAGGTCTTTTGACAATGTTGACTGGAATACTCTCTTTCAAATTCTGAAAGTGGCAGAGGTAATATAAGGGATCGAAAGGCTATTTACAATTTGTACAGAAACCAGATGGCAGTTATAAGAGTCGAGGGAAATGAAAGGGAAGCAGTGGTCGGGAAGGGAGTGAGACAGGGTTGTAGCCTCTCCCCGATGTTATTCAATCTGTATATTGAGCAAGCAGTAAAGGAAACAAAAGAAAAATTTGGAGTAGGTATTAAAACCCATAGAGAAGAAATAAAAACTTTGAGGTTCGCCGATGACATTGTAATTCTGTCAGAGACAGCAAAGGACTTGGAAGAGCAGTTGAACGAAATGGACAGTGTCTTGAAAGGAGGATATGAGATGAACATCAACAAAAGCAAAACGAGGATAATGGAATGTAGTCGAATTAAGTCGGGTGATGCTGAGGGAATTAGATTAGGAAATGAGACACTTAAAGTAGTAAAAGAGTTTTGCTATTTGGGGAGCAAAATAACTGATGTTGGTCGAAGTAGAAAGGATATAAAATGTAGACTGGCAATGGCAAGGAAAGCGTTTGTGAAGAAGAGAAATTTGTTAACATCGAGTATAGATTTAAGTGTCAGGAAGTCGTTTCTGAAAGTATTTATATGGAGTGTAGCCATGTATGGAAGTGAAACATGGACGATAAATAGTTTGGACAAGAAGAGAATAGAAGCTTTTGAAATGTGGTGCGGCAGAAGAATGCTGAAGATTAGATGGGTATATCACATAACTAATGAGGAGGTATTGAATAGAATTGGGGAGGAGTTTGTGGCATAGCTTGACAAGACGAAGGGACCGGTTGGTAGGAGATGTTCTGAGGCATCAAGGGATCACAAATTTGGCATTGGAGGGCAGCGTGGAGGGTAATAATCGTAGAGGGAGACCAAGAGATGAATACACTAAGTTTTACAGGAGATCTTTGAAGATCATATCGATTGATCGAGTACGTTACAAGTGAAAAAAGGAGATCCAAGTAAAGAAGACGCTGAATCGAAGAAATACAATGGTTGAACGCACATGACATGATTCGTTGCTGAAACCAGTAGTTTAAGGAATGACAGATGATAATAACCGCAAGGACAGGTCTAAATATGAGTATATATGGCAGATCGGCAGTTAACGGGGTGATGCAACATTGTGACGAAATGAATGATTTAGCTATCAAGCAACCGCAATGGAGAGCCGCAGGGCCTACCGAAACGAGAAACTCGACACATCTAACGCTGTCAGCGTACGAGAAAGCGATCGTCAGTAGGTAATCAAATATAAAAGTATAAAAATGTTTAAAAACTGTTCAAAATTTTCAGAAACTTTATATACATCGTCTCCGTCGCGTATAACGTTAAAAATCTTTACGAAGTCATCACCAGTTTCGATAGATTACATACCGTCATCAGATCTGAGAACAGACAAGCCAAAAGAAAAATTGCCTGAAGTAACTAGCTATGTAAAAATTACTATTGGCTTCCTTTCGAAAATTTACGAAGAATTACCGTAGCACATGTAGTACTATAAATCCAACTAGCAGTGTACAGCACCGTAACTGGGGAGATGGGCCTACGAAAAAGAAGACGCAAGTAACAAATGTTTGCTTTTAGTTAACAGAGCATAAAAATAAAATGATTATTCAATATTTTGAGTAATCATCATCAAGTAAAGTAAAGCTGCATTCCCTCGGGAAAAATTACGGCTGTAGTTTCCCCTTGCTTTCATGATGAAGTATTGAATAGAATTGGGGAGAAGAGGAGTTTGTGGCACAACTTGACAAAAAGAAGGGACCGGTTAGTAGGACATGTTCTGAGGCATCAAGGGATCACAAATTTGGCATTGGAGGGCAGCGTGGAGGACAAAAATCTTAGAGGGAGACCAAGAGATGAATACACACTAAGCAGATTCAGAAGGATGTATGTTGCAGTAAGTACTGGGAGATGAAGAAGCTTGCACAGGATAGAGTAGCATGGAGAGCTGCATCAAACCAGTCTCAGGACTGAAGACCACAACAACAACACAACATCATCAAGTAATATGATTCTTCAAATTATTGAATAATCATTTTACTTTTATGCTCTGTTAACTAAAAGCAAATATTTCTCTCTTGTTTTTGTTTTTCCGTTTTTTCTATGTTTGCAATTACTGACTGTAACGAAAATAACTACGTAGCCGTTTCACTGTATAAAAGAAAAATGTGCTGCGCAGGTTCTATTTTTCAATTGCTGACACATACATCGTGGTAGTTTCAAAGAATTAATCTTTCTTCTAAGTAACTGTTTTGTTAGTTTCCTTCCCTTGTCAGCCTGTATAATACATTTGCCTTTACCTTTGTTTTAGTCTGGGTATACCAAATTTTAACTGAAGATCTAAAATAAGATTATTATGGACGGCGGAACGGTGTTGTAGAGTGCTAGCAGCGTTTATAATACTACGTATGGTACGTTAATTCTTTGCAAATTTTTAAAATCAAGGCAAAAGTAATTTTTACATGACTTGTTACTTCAGGCAATTTTTCGTTTGGTTTGTCTGTTGCCAGATCTGATGACGGAATTTAACCTACCGAAACTGGTCATCACTTTGTACATATCTTTAATGTTAAATGCGATTGTGACAATATATAGAAAAGTTTTATGGAAAGTTTTTAAAATTTTTTGATTTTATGTTTCATTACAAACAAAAAATCACAGCAGTCTCCATGCATGGGTACACATTTGATCCAGCAGTTTTCCAACATTTTCATTCCCCTGGAGGAATAGGGCTTCGGAGTCTCTCCGAAATACAGAGCACCAGCGACGTTTGCCCCCTCATTCTATGCAAATTTCTTCCCATTAAGAAGCCGGCCGCGGTGGTCTAGCGGTTCTAGGCGCTCAGTCCGGAGCCGCGCGACTGCTACGGTCGCAGGTTCGAATCCTGCCTCGGGCATGGATGTGTGTGATGTCCTTAGGTTGGTTAGGTTTAAGTAGTTCTAAGTTCTAGGGGACTGATGACCACAGATGTGAAGTCCCATAGTGCTCAGAGCCATTTTTCTTCCCATTAAGCCCAGTTTTCAAGCTGAGGAATCTTAAGATGTCGCTTCTACCCAAACCTGGTGAGTATGGAGAATGAGACACTAATACTAAACTCAAATCATCCATTTTTAATGTAGTGACTCTTTTGATTTCAGATGGTACTTTGCCCTGTTAAAAAGGATATTTCCTTGAACACGGAGGCCCTTTTACAATCAGCTTTTTTCTTAAATAAAGCAACAGTGAAGTGTAATATGTCCCAGTCACGGTTCTGCCCTGTCCGAAATAATCGATCATGATTTTACCCCGAAAATTCCATAAAAATCCCAACCTTTCTACCTGATAAAACCATCATTCCTTTCTTCTACTCATTCTCATCGATCTCTTCCCATGTGTTTCAGTGATGTTTCTACTCTAGAGTCGAATAACGACTCGTGGTTTCGTTTTGAAAATGGTTACACTTCAGCAACTGTGCGTGGAATAACTTCAGTAGATTGGGTATAAAAGCCAACCATCTGCAAAATACAGTTTTGTTAAACTTTGACCATGGTTTAGAGTGTTTTGAAACTGTCTTCATCCCAAAGTATTGTAGATCGAATCACATTATACATATCCAATGTGGGAGTTGTTGACTCTGTCTAGCACAAGGTGATGAGATGTACATGTGGTAGACAGAGCCAACGACTCTCACATTGGATACAGATAACGTTAAACCTGCATTTTGCAACTGGTTGGCTGTTATTCCCAATCCAATGAAAATCCTCGTTTGCTCCACAGTTACGGATGGATGCAAAAAGCTCAGACAATTACGATTAAAAGTAGTCGAACATTGTCTTGGAATATTCTTCCGTTTGTGTTTTTGGCCTTTAGTTAATAATCAGTACCAGTCACACTAGAAGTTCATTTCCAGTTATTCATCATCATCATCGTTATCATCATCATCATCATCATCAACATCTACAGTAGGACCTCGACGTTTCTGCCTCTTCTCTCTCTTCACAATTTGTCTCACCGTGCCTTCTTATGTCTTCCAAGAATCATTTTCATTTCGGTACATACTGATTTATGATTTTATTCATTCTAGATTTTGCCATTATATATACATGTTTCTTCCAATATTAGTAAAGCTGCTTTCAATAATATTTCAAATTTTCAATTCCATTAGAACATCTTCTTATCATTTCCTATTCATTAAACTGCATCCGAATACATATCTCCAAAATCTCATTTCATTGGCTAATGTTCGTGGTTTGTCCTTTTACCTTAAAAAAAAACAGTCCTCACTACAAATTACTAAAGTTGTTAATAGCACAACAGTATAAAGTGTCCGCAGGGATTTTTTTTTCTGAATGTTAATTATGGGAGTCCGTCGAAATAACAAAGTATTCATTTTCATTATACACTTCTTTGTTTGAAGCGTACGAGATGTCGTAGTTTATGTATTTGAAATAGTTAACTTGCTCAGTTTTCTGATTTGTTACTTCGATTATAGTCTTTGGCGGTTCAGGTCGTCAGAAAAATATTTTCTCAGTGAAGGACACTTCCATATTGCACTCTGTAGATATTTCGTTGAACATCAAAATGGCTTTCTGTGAAACAGTTTCGCTTTCGTTAGTAACTACTTGACCGTCTGCAAAAAACCGAATTTAGCCAAGTTTATGGCATTATTTGTAAAGTGTTCACTCAGTTGTAGCCACGTTGTGATTATATCGTCAATATATACACTCTAAGGAAGGAAAAAGACTCACCATGAAGGAATAACCCAAAGGGGGTGGAAATTGGCAGTTGTGACGTGCACGTACAGACAAAC
This sequence comes from Schistocerca serialis cubense, assembly GCF_023864345.2. Classification (NCBI taxonomy): domain Eukaryota; kingdom Metazoa; phylum Arthropoda; class Insecta; order Orthoptera; family Acrididae; genus Schistocerca; species Schistocerca serialis. Next base: position 79,201,650 of record NC_064646.1, on the reverse strand, counting down.
AAATGATTAGAATTTCAGAAAATTTGGATGCTTTATCCAAGAGAAAGAACTTCACAAACTGAGCAAATCTATAACGTACTGGTCCAACTGTGGCCCTCGGGCAAGCAGTTATTCGGCTTAGGATTGATTGACAGAGTTGTTGGATGTCCTCCTGAAGGATATCGTGCCAAATTCTGTCCAACTGGCGTGCCAGATCGTCAGAACCCCGAGATGACTGGAGAGCCCTGCCCATGATACTCCAAGCTTTCTCTACTGGGGAGTGAGCCGGCGACCTAGCTGGCAAAGGAAGGGTTTGTCAAACACGAAGACAAGCAGTAGAAACTCTCGCCATGCGCGGGCGTGCATTATCTTGTTGAAGCGTAAGCCCAAGATGGCTTGCCACGAAAGGCAACAAAATGAAGTGTAGAATATTGTCAACGTACCGCTATTCCGTAGGAGTGCCGCGGAAGGCGACCAAAGTGTGTGTGTGTGTGTGTGTGTGTGTGTGTGTATGTGCGTGTGTGTGTGTGTGTGCGCGTGTGTGTGTACGTTTGGAACTTATGGGTGCTCAACGCCGAGGGTATTAGCATCCTTACACACATTAAAAGAAACCAAAGTGGATAAAAATACGAAAATCTTATAATACAATGAGGAGAAAACCGATAAAATGACACTCAAGCAGTTACTCCTACCTCTGTCGCGCAGACCGCAGAACCCCTGTTACAACCAGAGGGGTCCTACTACGAAATGAAATGGCACCTCAGACTATCACTCCTGCCTGGTGGGTTGTGTGGCGTGTGACAGTCAGTATGGTATCCTGCCGCTGTCCAGGGCGTCTCCAGACACGTCTTAGCTGGTTATCGGGGCCTGGAATCTCACTGACTGTCATGAATCCCACTTCGAACTGAGCCCCAATGACCGGCGAAGTCGAGTGTGGAGACGTCCTGGACAGCGGCAGGATACCATCCTGACTGCCACCTGGCATAAGGTTCAAATGGCTCTGAGCACTATGGGACTCAACTGCTGAGGTCATTAGTCCCCTAGAACTTAGAACTAGTTAAACCTGACTAACCTAAGGATATCACAAACATCCATGCCCGAGGCAGGATTCGAACCTGCGACCGTAGCGGTCTCGCGGTTCCAGACTGCAGCGCCGTTAACCGCACGGCCACTTCGGCCGGCCCTGGCATAAGGCCCGACAACCACGACTGATGATCTGTGGTGTCATTTCATTTCGTAGCATAATCCCTTTGGTTGTCATCTGCGATGCCCTTCCAGCACAGCGCTACGTCGACGATATTCTCTACCCCGTTTTGTTTCCCTTCATGGTAATCCATTCTGGGCTAATATTTCGGCAAGAAAATGCCCTCTCGCAAATGGCGAGTGTTTCTACTGGTTGTCTTTGTGCTTGGCAAAGCTCTCTCCCGAGGAGAGAACGTTTGGTGCTTTATGGGCAGGGTCCTTCAGTCAGCTCAGGATTTTGATGATCTAACACACCAGCTGGACAGAATTTGGCACAATATCCCTCAGGAGGACATACAACAATGCAGAGCCGACTAACAGCTTGCAAAAGGACGAGAGGTGAACCAGCACGTTATTGACTTCCTCAGTTTGTGCAGCTATTTCTCTTGAATAAATCATCCATTTTTCTGAAACTGCCATCGTTTGTTTGTTTGTACATGTACGTCGCGTCTATCGTTTTCCACCCCATTCGGATAATTCGTTCGTGGTAAGTCGTTTGTTTCTGCCTTAGAGTGTATATTTAAAAGCGCGGTGGAAACTGAACACTCTCGTATGATTACTTGATTTATTTCTACCATGTACTCGTGCTGTTACTGTTTTGATTTGTGTTATATCTTTTACATCCCGTTTTGCCCTTTAGGTATTCACGACTGTTTCTGGTACTATCCGTTTATTTATATTTTTTGCATTACGACGAAAAAATTATCTAATCTTCCAAAGATGACACGAACTCTTGTTGACAAAAGAAGTTGACAATATCGATCTAATAACAAGAAAAGAGTTACAAGAAGCACTGATGTTTAGTGAAATAAAGAAGTCTCTCGGCTACAGGAACAACAAAACATGGAACTCATAAAATACGTCTGAAATAATACCAAACTGAGAAACTGGTTTCGCTCTTCGGCAGTCTCTCTGGCGTTGTTTTAAGTTAATTGAAATTTGAGCAAAGAATAGCCCAGAACGTACAGGGTATGTGATGGTACTACGCTCAACCTTCTTGGCTGCATCAGCAGTAACAGTTGGTGAAAATTATCCATGGATATACCTTTGGCGTATATGTTTTTGGTAGTCTAGTAAACGCACCCTAGATGGTAGGTAGATGTGTCCTCACACAGTTGGTGCCGTAACAACTGAGCAGATTTGAGACGACCGGATTTGTTTTTGGCACCCACGAGGACTCGGTGTATTCAGCCCATCGACGTGTCCCAATAAATGAATCTGGGTATCAGTGAGATTACTTCGGCATGTCCCAACTAACAAGTTTATCCTTATGGATTCAAATGTAGTTACCACGCTTTTTATTTGATAGACTATCGTCACACCAGTTCTTTTAAAGAAACTAGAACTGCTAGTTTTTAGGGTTCCGTACTTCAGTTGCTTGTCGTTCTGTCTGTTCAACTGTTAAGAGCCACTTTCTCAGTAAGGAGGAAGTGTATGAAGTTGAAATTTAGGTCACATGCTTAGGTCTAAGATCCTTCGCGGGGTAAAAAGATTTAAACTTGTAAGTCAATGGCCGGCCGGTGTGGCAGTGCGGTTAAAGGCGCTTCAGTCTGGACCCGCGGGACCGCTACGGTCGCAGGTTCGAATCCTGCCTCGGACATGGATGTGTGTGATGTCCTTAGGTTAGTTAGGTTTAATTAGTTCTAAGTTCTAGGTGACTGATGACCTCAGAAGTTAAGTCGCATAGTGCTCAGAGCCATTTGAACCATTTTTGTAAGTCAATGCAGTCAAAAGATACGATCATTTATGTCACTATTTTGACATCTTGCCAGTATCGATATCGGTAACCGGCAAAACTCGTCGAAATTCTCTATTTCTGGGATGGATGAGCTATCTACATACATAATTAAGTTTGTAAAGAACCCCATGTGCGTGAGTCCTACACACACTTATACGGATTATTTATTTACTTTTAAAACGGTGGATACTGCATGAAGCAAAGCAAAGTAGGCAAACTGCTCCTCAGAGGCATGTAGTTACGGTGTTCCGGAGCATATAATCAACCGCTTCTACCGATTCACCCGACTGTGTGTTGATTCCCTACTACTAGTACATATTAGCGGATTAGGTTACTGAGACGGATACAATATCATCTACATAAACGGTAAATCTTTGTTCTTTTTTTAAAAAGGAATTAATGAAATATTTTTACGCGCTTTAAATCCTCTTGTGTCAAGGCAAAAAATATCGTCCTTTGAAAGGGGTCCGTTTAACTTCCTCATCCCTTGATCTCTATTTCGACACCTACAGGTAAATAAATCTGAGCTACACCCGGCTATGACAGTAACGACTATCGTCGACCAGAAGCCACGCTGTTACTAGGTAACCTGTGCGTCAGTCTTCAGCGAGTATAGCTGCCTTACGTAAGCGTTAGTTTATTCTTGTCCGTTTACTGGATCCGGCTGCACCTCGCAGTTATCACGTCGTGGTGCTTCCCTGCGTTGGCAACTATCTGACAATTTACGGACGTACCTTGTGTAATTACCTACTTAACTAAAAACCAGCAAGGAGAGAAAGTAACGAAATTTTTCTTATTGAGCTTTTCCGTTATAGCAGGAAGAAAACATGATCAAAATTTTTTGGTGATTTGGGGGTGTACAAGGTGCAAAATTCACTACCCAGCGCTGCCACCTCTTGCAAGAACAACTGCCCTGACTTGGCTAGGCACCGTGTCGAACTGAGCTTGGATGACTTATATGGGTTACGGTACGACATTTCACGCAGTTTTAACTCTATGCCAGAGTTCAAGAATCCGAGTGGCTGACGGCTGTCGGCCTGCCAGTCTTTCAGGATGCAGGATGTGCAGGCCACTGCAAGAGTCCAAAACCTTCTGTATCGAGAACGGACACCACGGGCCACACGTGGTTCTACTTTATTCTGGTTCAAAAATGGTTCAAATGGCTCTGAGCACTATGGGACTTAACTGTTGAGGTCATCAGTCCCCTAGTACTTAGAACTACTTAAACCTAACTAACCTAAGGACATCACACACATCCATGCCCGAGGCAGGATTCGAACCTGCGACCGCATGTCATTGATGCCTTAGATTGAGCTACCTGTGGTGTATCTTTGCAGAAGCCAAATACATTATACTTCGCTACGAGAAAAGAACACCTTTTCCATAAAAGAAATTACTAAGGCAAGTTATCTGTAAAATTAGCGCCATCGAGTTTTGTATTTTGTAAACTCTTCTGTTTTCATTAGAGTAACAGTAAATTTCTCTTACTTCTCCGAAGAAGAAATCGAATGACACCACGCACTTCACGTTCGGCGGGAGAATCTTCTGTTCTAGGTATCCTTAGCGGGTTACTGTGCGCTGAAAACTGAAAAGGGCGCCGTGACACGATCGACGGGCATACAAGAGACAATGTACAACACCTCTGTGCAAAGATTCGTCGGAATGTCACTGGTCGCCGAGCGGTTCTAGGGGCTTCAGTCCGGAACCGCTCGACTGCTACGGTCACAGGTTCAAATCCTGCCTCGGGCATGGATGTGTGTGATGTCCTTAGGTTAGTTAGGTTTAAGTAGTTCTAAGTTCTGTGAAGACATCGAAAAAGATATGATTGTCGGAAGGACAGACTCAGCATACAGGAAAGTCAAAACAACCTTTGGTGACATTAAAAGCAACGGTGGTAACATTAAGAGTGAAACGGAATTTCACTGTTAAATGCAGAGGAGAGAGCAGATAGGTGGAAAGAATACATTGAAAGCCTCTATGAGGGTAAGATTTCTCTGCTGTGACAGATGAAGAAACAGGAGTCGATTTAGAAGAGGTAGGGGATCCAGTATTAGAATCGGAATTTAAAAGAGCTTTGGAGGACTTACGGTCAAATAAGGCAGAAGGGATAGATAACATTCCATCAGAATTTCTAAAATCATTGGGGGAAGTGGCAACAAAACGACTATTCACGTTGGTGTGTAGAATATATGAGTCTGGCGATATACCATCTGACTTTCGGAAAAGCATCATCCACACAATTCCGAAGACGGCAAGAGCTGACAAGTGCGAGAATTATCGCACAATCAGCTTAACAGCTCATGCATCGAAGCTGCTTACAAGAATAATATACAGAAGAATGGAAAAGAAAATTGAGAATGCGCTAGGTGACGATCAGTTTGGCTTTAGGAAAAGTAAAGGGACGAGAGAGGCAATTCTGACGATACGGCTAATAATGGAAGCAAGACTAAAGAAAAATCAAGACACTTTCATAGGATTTGTCGACCTGGAAAAAGCGTTCGACAATATAAAATGGTGCAAGCTGTTCGAGATTCTTAAAAAAGTAGGGGTAAGCTATAGGGAGAGACGGGTCATATGCAATATGTGCAACAACCAAGAGGGAATAATAAGAGTGGACGATCAAGAACGAAGTGCTCGTATTAAGAAGGGTGTAAGACAAGGCTGTAGCCTTTCGCCCCTACTCTTCAATCTGTACATCGAGGAAGCAATGATGGAAATAAAAGAAAGGTTCAGGAGTGGAATTAAAATACAAGGTGAAAGGATATCAATGATACGATTCGCTGATGACATTGCTATCCTGTGTGAAAGTGAAGAAGAATTAAATGATCTGCTGAACGGAATGAACAGTCTAATAAGTACACAGTATGGTTTGAGAGTAAATCGGAGAAAGACGAAGGTAATGAGAAGTAGTAGAAATGAGAACAGCGAGAAACTTAACATCAGGATTGATGGTCACGAAGTCAATCAAGTTAAGGAATTCTGCTACCTAGGCAGTAAAATAACCAATGACGGACGGAGCAAGGAGGACATCAAAAGCAGACTCGCTATGGCAAAAAAGGCATTTCTGGCCAAGAGAAGTCTACTAATATCAAATACCGGCCTTAATTTGAGGAAGAAATTTCTGAGGATGTACGTCTGGAGTACAGTATTGTACGGTAGTGAAACATGGACTGTGGGAAAACCGGAACAGAAGAGAATCGAAGCATTTGAGATGTGGTGCTATAGACGAATGTTGAAAATTAGGTGGGCTGATAAGGTAAGGAATGAGGAGGTTCTACGCAGAATCGGAGAGGAAAGGAATATGTAGAAAACACTGATAAGGAGAAGGGACAGGATGATAGTACATCTGCTAAGACATGAGGAAATGACTTCCATGGTACTAGATGGAGCTGTAGAGGGCAAAAACTGTAGAGGAAGACGGAGATTGGAATACGTCAAACAAATAATTGAGGACGTAGGTTGCAAGTACTACTCTGAGATGAAGAGGTTAGCACAGGAAAGGAATTCGTGGCGGGCCGCATCAAACCAGTCAGTAGACTGATGACAAAAAAAAAAAAAAAAAAAAAAAAAAAAAAAAAAAAAACCGCGTACGTGGAAAACTTGTTTGCGCAGCAATCACCGACATAGTGTAGCTGAGGCGAAATAAGGGGAACCAGCCCGCATTCGCCGAGACAGATGGAAAACCGCCCGAAAACCATCCACAGACTGGCCGGCTCACCGGACCTCGACACAAGTTCGCAGGGCGGATTCGCGCCGGGGACCAGGCGCTCGTTGCCACTCCGGAAATCCGTGCGTCAGACAGCACGGCTAACCGGTCGGGCTATAAGTACCTTACTTTCGGTAACAAAAAATAGGGGCAAAGACTTTCTTCTTTGGCTTCGTACCTAAGTAGGTGAGTAGAAACAACACGTGTTTCACCGCAATGAAGGACCGTCAGTGTCATAGGGACTACAGATATTTCCGAGAATAGACGATGCGGACGGATGCACTTTTACGTAGCGCAGAATGCCAAGTTAACGGCAAGTCCATTGGCACAAACAGGGCAGCCTTGGGACAGCCCGGCGCGCCGTTTCGACACCTGCTGCTGGTGCTGCCGTCGGCCACACAAATACCCGGACGGATTGGCTGCCGCGGCGATTAGACCCGCTAATTAGCGGGGACCGCCTGCCCGCAGCCGTGCGCCAGTGGAGGCGTCGTTAACCCGGCCGCTGGCACGTCTGACGGTAAACAAGTGTCTGCGGCCGCGGCGAGCGGCGCACCTGCAGCGCCTTCCGAGCTGCAGGCGGCGGCGCTCGTGTGACGGAAAAAAAGGACTTGTGGGACATGAGCGAAAGTTGGTAGGCGTGCTTCTACGACTGAAAGATAATGTCTATTCGAGTCACGCGGTTGTCACATAGGACTAATTCTAGTAGCGCCACTATGAGGAAGTGAATCAGGTTTCCTTCAGATACACGCTGGAACGGTAGTGTGCATTAGTTACCTTTGAGACTGGACGTGGTGAGTTGATGTTAGTCAAGAATGCCCTTGAGGCGACAAAGAAGCCGTTATCAACACATCGCTGTGTTTGAACGAGGTCGTTAAATTGGGTTACGAGAGGCTAGCTGTTCATTCTGCAGTACTGCAGAAAGACTTGGAGGAATGCAGCCACTGTACGTGAGTGCTGGAGAACCGAAAGAGGTGGCACAGTGGTTAGCACACGGGACTGGGACACTCAGATGCTTAGGACTGGCGGTAGGGTCAGAGCATCGAGTGACTGAGCCATATATCGACTCGTGCTACACCTTGTGTTTAGATTGCATTGGTTTTCCTTTCTTTCCCCTGACATGTTTGTTTGATATGTTGTCCGTCATTAAGTGGCTGCTTGTTTGTCTTTTCCCTCTGCTATCGATATCTGCGTTTTTGCTTCCGGGAAACTGCTATGGAGGAGGTGAGATCTTTGACCGGTTGTAACCTCGTGTGGTGGCGCGGAAGTAGGGGCGTTGCGCCCAGAGAGTGTGGTGGACGCGGGAGGGTAGTGTGGCTCTCCAGCGCGAAGCAGGCGTGGTCGGTTGTACCGAGTCGCCACGTGATATATGTCGGTTGTGTGTAGCGAGCGGGTGGAGTTGACGGAAGAGCTCCCCGCGGGTTGGTTGTATACAGAGTCGCCCCACGAGTAGTTGCTGTGCATTTCACTTTGGTGGGACGTTAACAAGCTTCTTTAAGTCCTCCGTTTCAACACTGGAGTTTAAAAAGGAGACACCAAACATGCAGGAGTGGTCACTACCCTTCAACGTTGCAGAGAAGTCGTGAATTCCGGTGACAGAGCGTGTTGTCGCGTGACCGTGGCGTGTTGGGTACGCTGCCGACGCGTGCGCGGTCGGATATGTGGGTCCTTGCCATCGGAGGTCGTGTACTGCCTGTTGGAGCATAATTGCAAGTTAAGTTCGTGGAAGATTTAATCATTAAGTAATAATTTTGTGTAACCAGCGTCTCTTCTGCCTTGGGGCCTCCGGCGACCGGGTTTCCTGTCCCCGGCACCGGTGTAATTGATGACAGTGATCTTTCCTCCTCCTCCCGTTACTGTCCGATGGGAGGTGTAGTTTGGCAGTTTAATTGTTTCGCTATTCTGTCGTGGATTATGAGTAAATTCATGCTTCTTGTTGGCTGATCATGTTGTCGCTCATTCAGTACTGTGTGGTGTAATGTTTCCTTGCACGAGGTTAGCTATAATTCTGTCAGCAAGTTAAGCTATCTTATAACAAGTTTTCGCTGGCTAAAAGTCGGTGCAGTGACCAGCTTGAGAGTGGCAATTGTGTTTACTGGCGTATTTAAATCGGTCAGTATTCTATTTAGCCTGAACATCCCTGAGTGGGTGATTTGTGGCCGCCTTACACGGGTCCGTCATATGTTCTAATGATATTCCAGGACACTTTTGTTTAATTTTTTTTAATTCCTCCAAGTTTGTAAATTCCTTTTATTGCCATTAATCGTGTGTTTGCTGAGACCTGTTTATTTTTTTTTAACGGTGGTGTTGGTAGCTTCATTACCTCACCGTACTTCATTAACAAAGTTCTGTATTTACTTTAGTAGCCTGTTTACTAATGTTCTTAAAATTTTTTTAAACTGTTGTATTGCTATAAATTATTTGATTGCCGTTAGCGGCGTGTTTAAAAGGCTGTTTATTGCCGTACAGCTAGTTTCTGTAAGATACGAATAAAACATTTGTGAAAATTTCAACTCGACAGTAAACTACTAGACATTTGGCCCCGTTTCCCAAATTGTGGTGTGGCTTGTAGTAACCGTACCCACTGTGTGTGTCAGTGGCGTTATACTGAGTGCAGTGTCCGAAAATTACCTCGAGCAATTAAACAGAGAACCGACTCGTGGAGATAACATCTTGGACCTACTGATAACAGACCCGAACTTTTCGACTCTGTAAGCGCAGAACAGGGAATCAGTGATCATACGGCCGTTGCAGCATCCCTGAATATGGAAGTAAATAGGATTATAAAATAAGGGAGGAAGGTTTATCTGTTTAGCAAGAGTAATAGGAGGCAGATTTCAGACTACCTGACAGATCAAAACGAAAGTTTCTGTTCCGACACTGACAATGTTGAGTGTTTACGGAAAAAGTTCAAGGCAATCGTAAAATGCGTTTTAGAGGGGTACGTGCCGAGTAAAACTGTGAGGGACGGAAAAACCCACCGTGGTTCAAGTACAAAGTTAGGAAACTACTGCAAAAGCAAAGAGAGCTTCACTGCAAGTTTAAACGCAGCCAAAACCTCTCAGACAAACAGAAGCTAAACGATGTCAAAGTTAGCGTAAGGAGTACTGTGCGTGAAGCGTCCAGTGAATTCGAAGGTAAAATTCTATGTACCGACTTGACTGGAAATCCTAGGAAGTTCTGGTCTTGCGTTAAATCAGTAAGTGGATCGAAACAGCATATCCAGACACTCTGGGATGATGATGGCATTGAAACAGAGGATGACACGCGTAAAGCTGAAATACTAAACACCTTTTTCCAAAGCTGTTTCACAGAGGTAGACCGCACTGCAGTTCCTTCTCTAAATCCTCGCACAAACGAAAAAATGGTTGACATCGAAATAAGTGTCCAAGGAACAGAAAAGCAACTGAAATCATTCAACAGAGGAAAGTCCACTGGACCTGACGGGATACCAGTTCGATTCTAAACAGAGTACGCGAAAGAACTTGCCCCCCTTCTAACAGCCGTGTACCGCAAGTCTCTAGAGGAGCGGAAGGTTCCAAATGATTGGAAAAGTGCACAGGTTATTCCAGTTTTCAAGAAGGGCCGTCGAGCAGATGCGCAAATCTATAGGCCTATATCTCTGACATCGATCTGTTGTAGAATTAAGGAACATGTTTTTTGCTCGCATATCATGACATTTCGGGAACCCCAGAATCTACTGTGTAGGTATCAACATGGATTCCGGAAACAGCGATCGTGTGAGACCCAACTCGCCTTATTTGTTTGTGAGACCCAGAAAATATTAGATACAGGCTCCCAGGTAGATGCTATTTTCCTTGACTTCGTGGAAGGCGTTCGATACAGTTCCGCACTGTCGCCTGATAAAGTAAGAGCCTACGGAATATCAGACCAGCTGTGTGGCTGGATTGAATAGTTCTTAGCAAACAGAACACAGCATGTTGTTCTCATTGGAAAGACGTCTACAGACGTTAAAGTAGGCTCTGGTGTGCCACAGGGGAGAGTTATGGGACCATTGCTTTTCACAATACATAGAATTGACGTAGTAGATAGTGTCGGAAGTTCCATGCGGCTTTTCGCGGATGATGCGAAATGCAGGAAGATCTGCAGCGGATAGGCATTGGTGCAGGCAGTGGCAACTGACCCTTAACATAGACAAATGTAATGTATTGCGAATACATAGAAAGAAGGATCCTTTGTTGTATGATTATATGATAGCGGAGCTAACACTGGTAGCAGTTACTTCATTGAAATATCTCGGAGTATGCGTACGGAACGATTTGAAGTGGAATGATCATACAAAATTAATTGTTGGTAAGGCGGATGCCAGGTTGAGTATTGCTCATCAGTGTGGGATCCGTACCAGGTCGGGTTATTTGGTAAACGTGATAGCGTTACGGTGATGTTTAGCAAACTCAAGTGGCTGACTGCAAGAGAGGCGCTCTGCATCGCGGTGTAGATTGCCATCCAGGTTTCGAGAGGGTGCGTTTTTGGATGAGGTATCGAATATATTGCTTCCCCTTACTTATACCTCCCGAGGAGATCACGAGTGTAAAATTAGAGAGATTCGAGCGTGCACGGAGGCTTTCCGGCAGTCGTTCTTCCCGCGATCCATACGCGACTGGAACAGGAAGGGGAGGTAATGACAGTGGCACGTAAAGTACCCTCCGCCACACACCGTTGGGTGGCTTGCGGAGTATAAATGTAGGTGTAGATGTAGATGTAGACTCGCATTCGGGAGGACGACGGTTCAACCCGGCGTCCAGCAATCCTTTTGCATTTTTCGTGATTTCCCAAAATCGCTTCAGGAAAATGTCGGCATGGTTCCTTAGAAAGTGCTCGGCCGGATTCCTACCCCGTCCTTCCCTAACCGATGACCTCGCTGTTTGGTCCCCTCTCCCAAGTCAACCAACCAACCAATCCCTTTCCAAGTACCTCCTTGGCCTCGTTTACTGCCTGTCTGTCTGATTGTTGGCAGCGGTGGTCACGAGAATGAACATTCGCATGAGGACCGGGCTCTGGACATCCGCGTGGCAATACCGAGAGGGGAGACCATCGTGTTCGGTGTATGCCTGTGGCTGAGCGCACTTCATCTGTAGCAGCAATTTGAGCATCAGTTGGCACCACAGCGATACAACGAACTCTTACAAATCGGTTACTTCAAGGACAGCTCCGAGCTACACACCCTGTAGCGTGTATTCCTCTCACCCAAAGCACCGCCATTTGAGGATGGCAGGCTGAAAGCCTGTTGTGTTGTCTGACGAAAGCTGGTTCTGCCTCTCTGCCAGTGATGGCCGTGTGTTGCTTACAAGGAGGCCGCCCGAGACTCTCCGACCAAACGGTCTGTGTGCTGGACACAGTCGATCTATACCTGCGGTTATGATCTGACTGCGATTTCATATGACAACGGATGCAATCTCGTGATTATCCCGTGCACCGTGACTGCAAATTTGTACTTCAGTCTTGTGGTTCGACCTGTTGTGGTGCCATTATTGGGGGTGTTACCAACAGGATAACGCTGGCACACATACCGCTGTTGTAATCCAGCTTTCTCTACAGGTGTCGATATACAGGGTTCTTACAAATGATTGAAGCGATTTCACAGCTCTACAATAACATTATTATTTGAGATATTTTCACAATGCTTTGCACACACATACAAAAACTCAAAAAGTTTTTTTAGGCATTCACAAATGTTCGATATGTGCCCCTTTAGTGATTCGGGAGACATCAAGCTGATAATCAAGTTCCTCCCACACTCGGCGCAGCATGTCCCCATCAATGAGTTCGAAAGCATCGTTGATGCGAGCTCGCAGTTCTGGCACATTGTGTCTGTTCACTTCACCATTAAGAAAAAATGTTGCTTCATCACTGAAAACAAGTTTCTCACTGAACGCATCCTCTTCCATGAGCTGTTGCAACTGCGCCGAAAATTCAAAGCGTTTGACTTTGTCATCGGGTGTCAGGGCTTGTAGCAATTGTAAACGGTAAGGCTGCTGCTTTAGCCTTTTCCGTAAGATTTTCCAAACCGTCGGCTGTGATACGTTTAGCTCCCTGCTTGCTTTATTCGTCGACTTCCGCGGGCTACGCGTGAAACTTGCCCGCACGCGTTCAACCGTTTCTTCGCTCACTGCAGGCCGACCCGTTGATTTCCCCTTGCAGAGGCATCCAGAAGCTTTAAACTGCGCATACCATCGCCGAATGGAGTTAGCAGTTGGTGGATCTGTGTTGAACTTCGTCCTGAAGTGTCGTTGCACTGTTATGACTGACTGATTTGAGTGCATTTCAAGCACGACATACGCTTTCTCGGCTCCTGTCGCCATTTTGTCTCATTGCGCTCTCGAGCGCTCTGGCGGCAGAAACCTGAAGTGCGGCTTCAGCCGAACAAAACTTGATGAGTTTTTCTACGTATCTGTAGTGTGTCGTGACCATATGTCAATGAATGGAGCTACAGTGAATTTATGAAATCGCTTCAATCATTTGTAATAGCCCTGTATTGCCTTGGCCTACTCCAACACCAGACCTATCTCCAGTCGAGCACGTATGGGACGTCACCGAACGACAACTGCAGCGTCATCCACAACCAGTATTAACCGTCCCCGTATTGGCCGACCAAGTCCAACGAGCATTGAACTACATCCCACAAACTGACCTCTGGCACCTTTAAAACAGAATGCACGCACGTTTGTATGCTTGCGTTCAACATTCTGGCAGTTACACCGGTTCTTAATGTACCAGTATTTCACATTTCCAATAGCTTTTGTCCAGATTACATTAACCTGTGATCTTGCAACGTCGGTCACTGAAATACGTTACGTAGACAAATGTATCCTTAAATTTCATTAACCTACATTAATTATGTTTCGGTGTTGCGATTTTTTCCCTCAGTGTAGCTCCGGGCCCAAAGAATGGATCGCATTCTGCCACTCACACGACAGTTCGTATTTTCGTTTTCAGCTTTGAACATTACTTTTGTTTTCTGATTATACGTTTTGCGTAAAACTGATTTGGAAAAATGAATGATATTTGATGAAATAAGTTTTTAAAATATATTATGCACATCGCAGCCCGTTTTAACTAATAAGGCAAAGGCTTTAATAAATGCAATATGTGAGACATGGCCAGCCACGAACCGTTCTCTTTAACGTTATTCACGAATGTTACGACGGTGTCCTGACGCGTTAGAGTGGAAACTTCTGAATGTCTCGTGCGCAGCTGTTGATGAGTGGTGCCATGCGGAGGACGCGGTTTCGATTCCCGGTTCTACCAGGTATTTTCCCTTAGTGGGAGGGCTAGGAATGGCGTGCACTCAGCCTGGTCATGCCAACTGAGGAGCTGCTGGACCACGCAGTATCGGCTCCACGTCACGGAAATTGACAACGGTCGGGAGAGCGGTGCGTTGACCGCAACGCATCTCCACACCGCATCCAATAACACGGCGGTCGATCTGTGCCAATGACCTGTGGACGGAGCTACCTAAAAGTCTACATCTACATCTACATCTACATTTATACTCCGCAAGCCACCCAACGGTGTGTGGCGGAGGGCACTTTACGTGCCAATGTCATTACCTCCCTTTCCCGTTCCAGTCGCGTATGGTTCGCGGGAAGAACGACTGTCTGAAGGCCTCCGTGCGCGCTCGAATCTCTCTAATTTTACATTCGTGATCTCCTCGGGAGGTATAAGTAGGGGGAAGCAATATATTCGATACCTCATCCAGAAACGCACTCTCTCGAAACCTGGCGAGCAAGCTACACCGCGATGCAGAGCGCCTCTCTTGCAGAGTCTGCCACTTGAGTTTGCTAAACATCTCCGTAACGCTATCACGGTTACCAAATAACCCTGTGACGAAACGCGCCGCTCTTCTTTGGATCTTTTCTATCTCCTCCGTCAACCCGATCTGGTACGGATCCCACACTGATAAACAATACTCAAGTATAGGTCGAACGAGTGTTTTGTAAGCCACCTCCTTTGTAGATGGACTACATTTTCTAAGGACTCTCCCAATGAATCTCAACCTGGTTCCCGCCTTACCAACAATTAATTTTATATGATCATTCCACTTCAAATCGTTCCGCACGCATACTCCCAGATATTTTACAGAAGTAACTGCTACCAGTGTTTGTTCCGCTATCATATAATCATACAATAAAGGATCCTTCTTTCTATGTATTCGCAATACATTACATTTGTCTATGTTAAGGGTCAGTTGCCACTCCCTGCACCAAGTGCTTATACGCTGCAGATCTTCCTGCATTTCGCTACAATTTCCTAATGCTGCAACTTCTCTGTATACTACAGCATCATCCGCGAAAAGCCGCATGGAACTTCCGACACTATCTACTAGATCAGTAAGTCGTAAATCGTTCAGATTACAGGGCAGTTATAATTAAACTTCTGCTACTTCAAAGGGACCCCCATGAGAAACGAGTGATCGCAGGACAATGAAACTTTGTGGAAACATTTGTAAAGAATTGTGGAATAGAAATAACGATTAAACCATTGGAAGAAACACAGTGTAACTCTCTCTTGAGGAGTAACTTCGGTTGACGGCGTACCATGTGTAACTTATTCGGCGCGCAGGTCGCCCAATGTGGCGCCGAATGTAATAAGACCGGCACCAAGGCGGCCGGACCTGCCCCGTAAGGGGCCTCCAAGCCAATGACGCCAAACGCTCATTTCCATGTGTAACTTGCAGGTTACGAATGTTGCTCAGTGTGACGACGTGGAACCGCACAGACACTGTTTTACCGCTGCCCGAGGCAACAGTGGATCATGGAACGTTCAGCTGTCGCGACGCAGCTCATGGACTGTTTGAAGATCGCACGTAGCATTCTCGGTCATGGCAACAGTAAATTCTTCAACAATTTTTGTGGCAATCGACCTCCGGCTTGGCTTCTTCCAGAACCAATTCCCAAATCGCCATTTAATTCGAGCATCCGAATCATGTTCTTCAGTCCCTGTGTGGAAAGAGGACTTCTCCGTATTTTTTTTTTCTGCGTCAATAGTCGCTAAGAGCAGCAGCACTCTTGCTGTTGTTTTGGTAAAACAGCTTTACGAGTTAAGCCTTGCTCATCTTGTCCAGAACCATGTTGACTGACTGCAACTGTAATGCAGATTGATGCTTGTCTTTCAACGCCACGTCGTAGTACCAGTACCGGCGCCTAACATCAAGTCATGGCACTAACAATACTAACAACGCAAATCCTGCAACGCACAGTCTGAACATCATACCTATAAAATTGGGTACCCATACTGTGAATAGTTTCCCGTCTAAACTGACTCATGAAGTGAACGTTTAATCATGGATTAGGAATAATTCGGAAGGTTATAAAAATGGTTCATATGGCTCTGATCACTATGGGACTTAACATCTGAGGTCATCAGTCCCCTAGACTTAGAACTACTTAAACCTAACTAAGGACATCACACGCCTCCATGCCCGAGGCAGGATTCGAACCTGCGACCGTAACAGCAGCGCAGTTCTTGACTGAAGCACCTAGAACCGCTCGGTCACATCGGCCGGCTCGGAAGGTTATAATCCGCCAAAAGGACGAGAATTTAGCGGGCGATCAAAGTTCGGAAGCCTTTAATCCATTCTCCCCCTTACACACACACACACACACACACACACACACACACACACACACACACACTGTCCATTGCCAAATGTACGAACATCCCGCCTCAGTTTCCAAATTTCGCAAAGAAAGAAGATGACGTAAGATTGGTTCAAATGGCTCTGAGCACTATGGGACTCAACTGCTGAGGTCATAAGTCCTCTAGAACTTAGAACTACTAACCTAAGGACATCACACACATCCATGCCCGGGGCAGGATTCGAACCTGCGACCGTAGCGGTCGCGCGGTTCCAGAGTGTAGCGCCCAGAACCGCTTGGCCACTCCAGCCGGCCGATGACGTAAGAGTTGAGCATGTTTATACGACGTGCTCCTGTATATACACCTACCAGTGTAACACTGTGTGCTATTGACGATCACTGATGAAACTCGAAAGGCATACGTCAAAGTAGTCCCAAGTCAGGGAGTAAGCGTATGGAAGCATCGCACTCTAGAGGAGCGGGGTTCCATTCGTCTTTCGCCACCCAGATTTAGGTCTTACGACAAAAGGAGACGGCCGATTTCATTCTCTCATCCAAGTACGTCTTCCGCCGCCAATGAACTAGTTACCGCTGAGATAATAAACCTCCATCTGCCATCTCTCTAATTTTGGTGTTCAGGGGCGTAAAAGTTTACAGAACAATATTTAATCATTGACATACATTTGTAAATAAATGAGTGAACAGATTTTGTGTAATATGGGCACTGACGGGAATGGAACACATTGACCGAACGTTGTCAAACTCAAACTTCAGTGCTGCGGTTCCCTGTCTTTCCGAGACAATGACCGCTGCACAAGATCAAAAGTCGTCCCAATACCTGAAACTAAGTTTGGGATCTAACAAAGCCTTAAACCGTAAAAGAAAAATTAACACCTTAATCTTTAATGTCACAAGTTATTTGTAATAATTAGCTAATCTTCAAGCAACTGAAACTCGCACGTATTCTAAGTTTACCGCCAAATCAAAAAATAACAAGTCAGTGGTGCCTTTGATATTGCACACATCGTGAGTCTAGTAGCATGTGCATTCAGTTCTTCACTTTTGTTGTCATTGCTTCTCTAGACGAATGTCTTCTTTCACACTTGTGTGTCATGGCCAATGGAATCAGTATTCCTAAGATTTCTTCCAATAATAATCCGCTGAAAGAACGTCAGTTCTGTTGTATGGAAATCTGTTTATAATGTGAAACGTCACCTTTGAACAATTATACATGACTATGCTTAAACTGACACACAATACTTTTAGCGCAACGCAATCTGACTTTCAATAATCCCTACAAAATAGTGGCCCTGACTAACATTAACCTATACCTTTCACAAATCACTTACCTCACAAAAATCTTCGTTACTCGAAGTACTGCAATACTGCGAGCGCCACTACTGCCAGCTAAATAAAAGATTCAAACTACGGAAGGCACTAACTACTGATAGGCATAGTTAGCAAATGAATGATTTTAATAGAGAACAAACAATGTATTTACCTTAATAGTGTTGAAAAATCATAATATACATAGCAGTTCATGACATTCAGTCTTACAAATTTCAAAACTCCGCCATTTCTCTCCCCACATCCACCACTGCTGGCGGCTCACCTCCAACTGTGCAACGCTACGCGCTGTTCGCATCCAGGTGCCCAACGCTACAATGGCAGACAACAATGCAAACTAGCCACAGACTGCACACAGCACAGCCAGTGATTTTCTTACAGAGCGCTACGTAGCGTTACCAATATAAAAATCTAAACAGCGTACTTACAAATGTATCTCATTTCCAAGTTGCAATAAATTCTGCTTCGGCTTGAGTTTCACTATCTGAAAACATTCCTTCATCCACTGAAACTGATCTTAGAATCCAGGTTAGTTCTCCAAATTTGAAAAAAATAGCTACTATTAGAATCTGTCAAATGTATTATTAACGGCAAGTGATTACAACCGATGGATCGAAAACAAAGGCAATAAACAGAAGGGTAAAACTGACCTTGAGTGCTATTGGTAAACTAAAGACATTTTCAGAATGAAGCGTCCAATATGTAGGAAAACTCATCGCTAACAAACAGATCGTATTAACGGTTTCGACCCTTGACAGTGATGCCATCTTTTAATTGACAATTGAGGGTGGCACAGCGACTAATGGAGAGATGCATATTGCGAATTACTGGGAGAGACAGAGAAGCAAATAAATGAATTAGGGTGCAGATTAAAATGAGAGACGAAACTATAATAGTGATGAGAAAGCAATGGAGATGGGCTGGACAATTCCTAAGAAGATATGCGGCAGATGGCCGAACGAAGTCCTTTTGTGGATTTCAAGAAATAAGAAGAGACAGAAAAGACAAACATATGGTCGGTAGGCAGAAGACATCTAAGATACGCAGGAGCAACAAGGATTCGTATCGCCGAAGATTGCAGCTCTTGTAAATATCCAGAGGACGATTTATCCAGTAGTGGACGTCAAGTAGCAGTTGATGATGATGTCACGTGGGGCGATTCAGCCGTCCCTACCGCAGGATGTTATGCTAACATAACACCCTCAAATACCACTCTCGCTCGCTACGCGCAAACTATTAGTCCTACGGTAAAAAATGAATAGGACATTTTTGTAGGAACTTTTACGAAATTAAATTTTGTACCGGGATATGCTTTCGCTGGAGGCCGTGGTTTTCGAGTTGTTCAAGAAAAATGCGTTTGAAGGACACTTTTGTATACTTTTCTCGAATAATTCGAAAACTACGGCCTCTAGCGAAAACGCATCCCATTACAGAATTTAACTAGATTAAATTTTCTGCAAAAAGTTCCTGTTAATTTTTTTTCTGTAGGAGTAATAGTTTGCACGTAGCGAGCGAGAGAATATGAAAACCATGAGAGTGGTTTTTAAGGCAGTGTGGGTTGCATAAAACCCAGTGGCAGGGGCAGCTGAATCGCACGACAAATTAAAGTGTACCTAAATTTTGGTAACAGAGATTATGTTTTCGACAGATTAATTTAGAGTGGTCAGTAAGTCTTTATCGCTCATATTTTATTTTTACCCTTCAGAAATTCTGATTTCACCCCTCAGGGCGTAATTACTTCCAGGATGGGAACCACTGCTCTAGTGGGTCTATGCCTGTGGCATACGATGATTAAAATTTAATCCTTTCTACAAGCGAACAACGATGTGAGTGGGTAATGGGCATTGGCGGTGTCCAACATTACAACTTTTAAGCGTGCACAGTGGACGTGGACCGTTTTACGGATAGGTCGAATCATTGGCATGAAGGAACATCACCTCGACTGATATTTCGTTGCATTACAATGATTGCAGAAGCAGTCATGATGAGGTGCACTCGGAGCAACAGTGTGGCTTCAAGTGAAGGCGCGGATCCTTTGAGAAGTAATACGCCACGGGAAGATCTTAGGACTGATCGACTGGTTCTGACGAACAGACGGATGACAACAGCGAGTGTGTCGTCACAACAGTAGGTAACACGCTACTCTAAACTGAGGTGAGATCCGGAGTTGCCATGCATCGTTCAGCACTGACACCACACTACAAACAAAACAGATTTGTGTTGTGTAGATCCATCACACTGAGTGGAATTTTGTGATGTTCAGCAATGTGCCTCAGTTCTGTTTGCGACACCAACGTGGTCCAAAAGGACGTGGTGAAAAGTCACAAGCAGCAACGAGACCTGTATACCTCCAATTCCTCGAATCGTTGTAGGGGAACTATTAGACACGACAAGAGTATTGATTGGGTGGTTGCTGAAGGGAGGCTAATACTCTCAAGTGTGACTCCTTTCATGACCAGGGTTCGAAATGGCAAATTCCTACAGGAATGCTACACTGCAGTCCACATCAGGGAGGCCTTGAGGAATATGCGGAAACTTGAGCGGCCGGCAGCTCTCTCCGTGTTGTCACCCTCAGAGCATGTCAAGGATCCGATGACAAGTGTAAGCTTTCATACCAGTCTCGGGCCAGTAATCTTCAAGAATTTAATACACCTTATGTGACGAAACCTCTACAAAATTTCATGAATCTTGAACTGGTACCTCACGGTGCAGCACTTTTCATTCTCGTCAGCATATTGCAAGTAATGTTAATACAAAACGTGACTAACAACAAGAAAATGAAGTGCAGCTTGATGTACTACACAGGAAGTGGACAAAATATGGAAACGACAGAAACACAACTTACCACTATGCCCAATACAATGTTGGAAACCCATTAGCATTCGAAAACACTTACAGTCGCCTCCGAATGGATAGATACATGTCTGTATGGTTTTCAAGTAAATCTTATAAAATTCATCCTGCAAAATACACTACTGGCCATTAAAATTGCTGCACCACGAAGATGACGTGCCACAGACGCGAAATTTAATCGACAGGAAGAAGATGCTGTGATATGCAAATGATTAGCTTATCAGAGCATTCACACAGGGGGGGCGCTGCTGGCGACACCTACAATGTGCTGACATGAGGAAACTTTCCAACCCATTTCTCATACACAAACAGCAGTTGACCAGCGGTGCCTGGTGAAACGTTGTTGTGATGCCTCGTGTATTCATCATCTCCATACTGGCGTATCACCCGGCGTGATGGTATGGAGTGCCATTGATTACACGTCGCAGTCACCTCTTGTTCGCATTGACGGCAATCTGAACAGTGGACGTTACATTTCAGATGTGTTACGACCCGTGGCTCTACCCTTCATTCGATCCCTGCGAAACGCTACATTTCAGCAGGATAATGCACGACCGCATGTTGCAGGTCCTGTACGGGCCTTTCTGGATACAGAAAATGTTCGACTGCTGCCCCGGCCAGCACATTCTCCAGATCTCTCACCAATTGAAAACGTCTGGTCAATGGTGGCCGAGCAACTGGCTCGTCACAATACGCCGGTCACCACTCTTGATGAACTGTGGTATCGTGTTGAAGCTGCATGGGCAGCTGTACCTGCACACGCCATTCAAGCTCTGTTCGACTCAATGCCCAGGCGTATCAAGCCCGTTATTACGGCCAGAGGTGGTTGTTCTGAATACTGATTTCTCAGGATCTATGCACCCAAATTGCGTGAAAATGTAATCACATGTCAGTTCTAGTATAGTATATTTGTCCAATGAATACCCGTTTATCATCTGCATTTATTGTTTCTGTAGTAATTTTAAAGGCCAGTAGTGTAGTTTAAAGTTCCGGTAGCCATAATGGAGGTGCATAGCGATCACTTACCCCTCTCTCCTAAGCACATCTAAAACACTCAATAATATTGAGATCAGGTGACTGTGCTGGTCAGGGGAGACACAACAATTCATCTTCGTGCTCAAAAAGCCAGTGCTGGACGATGCGAGGTGTGTCGTCTGGGAAGACATCACTATTGGGGAACAAACATATTTACAAAATGGCTCTGAGCACTATGTGACTTAACTTCTGAGGTCATCAGTCGCCTAGAACTTAGAACTAATTAAACCTAACTAACCTAACGACATCACACACATCCATGCCCGAGCCAGGATTCGAACCTGCGACCGTAGCGGTCGCTCTCCGCCAGACTGTAGCGCCTAGAACCGCACGGCCACTCCGGCCGGCAAACATATTTACACAGGATGGACATGATCAGCTAAAATGATCACATAATTCTTGGCTGCAATGTGACGTTGCAGATTAACAATGGGTCTGTGGAATACCAAGATGTGACTGCCTTAATCTTCGCCGAAACACCGCCACGTTTCACCGCTGGGACGTAAACCCGGCCAGAAGTTGGAAGCAGTAGAAACCAAGACTCATCCCACCAAAGGGCTTTGTTCCGTTGTTCCACAGCTCAGGTTTTACGGATTTGGCACCAAGTTTTACTGTTGCGGGGATCTGCAGCACTGGTGTATGTTTTTTGAATTCTAGCTCGCCCTGCAATTCTCAGCTTCTGGACCTCTCTTTGTGGTGTTTTAATGTTAACAGGGTTCGCGAGTGCTACGTTTAGTTTTGCAGTGAGCAGTGAGTTTCGCAGCTGTCGTCCTCTTATTTTTCGTCACATTCTTCTTCAATGGCCCTCTTTGTGCATGATATACAACAGGCTCTAGACAACGGCTCGCAGGTTGATGCCATATTTCTCGACTTTCGAAAGGCGTTCGACTCAGTTCCGCACTATCGCTTGCTGCAAAAAGTGCGCGCTTACGGTCTGTCCAATGACATACGCTGTTGGATGGAAAGTTTTCTAACAGACAGGCAGCAGTATGTCGTCCTGAACGGGGTAACTTCAACAGAAACAAGAGTAACTTGAGGTGTGAACCAGGGCAGCGTAATAGGTCCTCTGCTTTTTACGATTTACGTAAACGATCCGGTTGATGGTATTGACAGCGGCCTTAGACTCTTTGCCGATGATGCCGTAGTCTACAGGAAAGTAGTATCACACGAAAGTTGTGAACAAATCAATGAGGATTTGCAGAAAATAAATGCGTGGTGTAATGACTGGCAGTTATGTCTCAATATTAGTAAGTGTAACCTACTGCGTATAACAAGGCGAAAATCCCCATTAATGTATGAGTACAAAATAAATGATCAGTCTTTGGAAGCGGTAACATCAGTGAAGTATCTGGGTGTGACTATTCGAAATGATCTCAAATGGAATGATCAGATTACACAAGTAACGGGTAAGGCGAACTCTAGATTGCGGTTTATTGGTAGAATGCTGAAGCGATGCACTCCTTCAACAAAGGAAATAGCTTACAATACGTTAGTTCGTCCATTGTTCGTCTGTATGGGAACCTTACCAGTTGGGTCTGATTCAAGAGATTGAGAAGGTCCAAAGAAGAGCGGCAAGATTCGTGACTGGTACATTTAGCCATCGCGAGAGCGTTACAAATCTCATAGAAGGTTTGAACTGGGACACACTCGCAGACAGACGACGCGCTAAACAGAAGGGGCCGCACATTAAATTCCGAAATCCAGTCTTCACCGGGGATGTAGAGTATATGTTATTACCGCCAACTTTCAAATTGCGTAATGATCATCATTCAAAGATAAGGGAAATAAGAGCTCGTACTGAGGCGATCCTCCGGCCAGTGTGGCCGAGCGGTTTTAGGCGCTTCAGTCTGGAACCGCGCGACCGCTACGGCCGCAGCTTCGAATCCTGCCTCGGGCATGGATGTGTGTGATGTCCTTAGTTTAGTTAGCTTTAAGTAGTTCTAAGTTCTAGGGGACTGATGACCTCAGAATATGACTTTGGCGCGAATTGTACCCTCCGCCACACACCGCTTGGTGGCTAGCGGAGTATATATGTAGATACAAAATTGTTAAGGCTTTCGTCGCCAGTTGTTGACAAACTGCCTATTGGCTTCTGTCTCGGGTTCTTCGGCCGACGTTCATCTGATGATTTTTCTGACGTTTCGCCAGCGCAAGTGGCTGGCATTGTCAAAGCTTCACCCTCCATAGCCGGTGGTGAACTGGAACCGAGCTCGCGGCCGCAGACTATATGTACCTGGCGCGCCAACGTCCGAGGGCTTCTCTGCGGTCATTTCCGGTGCGGTTCTCCTCTTGCTACCTGCGACGGTCGTTCGCTGCAGTATGGGAAGCCAGGACCCGTTTACCTTAAGGCTTTCCTCTTTCTTGTTGAAACTGTTCGCGTGTTTTTGTATTTCTACAGCTTCTCTGAACAAGCGCGTCTGATAGTGCTTCTCTACAGCGAGAACTTCCGTGTCGGCGAATTTTATTACGTGGTCGGTCTCATTCAGTGCGAGCTCTGCCACGGCCGATTTCTCCACTTGCCCCAACCTGCAATGTCGCTTATGGTCTTTGATCCTGGTGTTAACTGATCGTCCAATCATTCCGACATAAACTTTTCCGCATGTGCATGGTATACGGTATATTCCCGACATTGCAAGTGGGTCTCTTTTCTCCTTCGCCGATCTAAGACACTCATTGATCTCCCTTGTAGGTTTGAAAATCGTCTTTACACCATGTTTGCTCAATATACGGCCGATTCTGTCCGTCACTATGGCTCTGAGCACTATGGGACTCAACTGCTGAGGTCATAAGTCCCCTAGAACTTAGAACTACTTAAACCTAACTAACCTAAGGACAACACACACATCCATGCCCGAGGCAGGATTCGAACCTGCGACCGTAGCGGTCGCGCGGTTCCAGACTGTAGCGCCAGAACCGCTCGGCCACCAATGGCCGGCTGTCCGTCACTCTGGGAATGTATGGCAGAAAGGCCGTACCCGACATTTCTTTTTCTGGTTCCTTACTTCGCCGAGTGTTTGGCTCTGTTACACTTCTAATATAATTTGTGGAGTAGCCATTGCGCCTCAGAAGAGTTTCCAGGTGTTGCATTTCTCGTTTGAGGTGTTGCGGCTCACATATTCGTCCTGCTCTCGTTACGAGCGTACTAATCATGCCTCTTTTCTGGCTCGGGTGGTGGTTTGACAGTTTGTGCAGGTATCGGTCCGTGCGTGTCGGTTTTCGATACACGCTGTGTCCCAGGTTTTCGCCGTCCCTTGTGACCAGCACATCTATAAATGGCAGTTTCTTGTCCTTTTCTAATTCCATGGTAAATGTTATGTTGGCATGGACGCTGTTCAAGTGTCTTAGGAAGTCACGGAGCTGTATGCGGTATAAATCTTCGATACGGTGCATGTTTAAAGCGCCAACCATTCCGGCTCTCCTGGTTACGGAAGCGACCACCAACAATTTGTCCACGTTCGAATTCACTTAACACCGTCATAATGCGCTCACAACTACACAGAACACTGACACCTGAAATGTGTTCAGGACATTCCGTAGGTGCCGTTCGGCACCAGACACAGCAACGTAACCTGCAGGCTCGGCTAGGATCTGCATTTAGGTTCGAGCACACATTTCTTGCGGCGTTTCTGTATTTTCGTCCAACCCCTGTACAGTTTAGCATTGGCAAACGCGTGTGGAAACTGTACAAGAATAATAACAGAAGTAAACAACCTGAATGGCAGCACGGTCTCGGCCTGAAAACGCAAACGAGCAGAGAAAAGGAGGCAGGGACCGTGGAGTAGCGCGTGACGTCAGCAGGCGTCGCTCGCGCGCCAGCGGCTCGGCACTTGTTCGCTCCTGGTTGGAGTAGGCCGGTCGGCCGCTTCCTGGACACGTAAGCGCGGCGCGGCCCGCCTCGGCTTGACTCCTTGCCAACGGGACCGCTGCTCGCGTTACTCCGGGCTGGTCTTTCGACGGCCTGGCGATGAATCACCAGAGCGTCGCCCGAAAATTCTTCTCCCTCTCTTTCGCTGAACTTAATGGCCACACTT
Source organism: Schistocerca serialis cubense (assembly GCF_023864345.2). NCBI lineage: Eukaryota > Metazoa > Arthropoda > Insecta > Orthoptera > Acrididae > Schistocerca > Schistocerca serialis. The sequence goes on along the minus strand of NC_064646.1, from coordinate 79,176,123 downwards.
CCTTGACATCAATTTTAGGTACACCGAGCGCTCTTTAAATATCTTTTCTTGCTTCAGCTGAATCACTGTTTTTCTCAGAAATAACGTAGAACTCCTTGAGAGTAGTTATTTTTTGTTTCACGTTGGTGTGTTACGGTGAAACGGCTTAATTTAAAATCAGACTTTTGTTCAGTGTTCATTACAATAAAACAATAAAAATAAAAATTTTGTTGTTGAGGCAGCGTAAAGCTAACTACGGTACATCTTTGAACACATCCATGACTTGTTCTCCATTGTTGCTCGAGAATTCTCAGAGCCACTTCATTGACGGCTTTAAACGTTCTGCTGGGATTTGCCTTAATTTACTTAAAAGGAAGGTAAAAGAAATATGGCTTGAAAATAAAACATGGGGAGAGATAAGAGGAAAACTTGACTATCCGGTAAATAGCAGGTACTGGGCAACAAAAGCCGTATTTGGTAATTAGGGTCGCACTCCTGAATACAGGTAGTACTTGAGGTCGAAAGATGATGAACATAGTAAATTGCGGAAGCTTGATATTCGCGAACTCTAGCACTTATATATATAAAAAAAAATTTTAAAAAAACAGTCCACTGGTAATGGACGTTATGAAAGCCATCGAAGAGAGTGAAAATCTTGGAAAAACGTAAAATTTTTGTGTTTCAAGGAGGATGCTAACTGTAGGTGTGATGAAATAGTCGATGAGTTCAGGGAAACCGCAGCACAAAAGGGGGCATTAAAAAATATCGAGTTATTACCATTCGACCGGAGGACTACATTTTAAAAACGAGCAAGACGTTCATTGGAAGACTAATACAAAGTGCTGAAACGCAGAAAACGAATTTTTTTCTGGGTGAATACAACTGAAAATTTCCTCGACGTCCTTCTTCCACGCCGGCAGGTGTGACCGAGCGGTTCTAGGCTCTTCAATCCGGAACCGCGCTGCTGCTACAGTCACAGGTTCGAATTATGCCTCCGGCATGGATGTGTGTGATGTCCTTCGTTAGGTTTAAGTAGTTCTAAGTCCAGGAGACTGATGACCTCAGATGTTAAGTCCCATAGTGCTCAGAGCCATTTGAACCTTCTTCCACATAGTCAAAGGGGATAAAAAATATAGTAGACTCATCATGAAAATGAGATTTAATAATTCGGGAGAGTGGGTGCTTCCAATGGTTCACCTGACTGAAGTTTATAATGAAAAGCCGTAAACAGTTTTGGACTTTACTTGGTTACGTGAATGTGTTTATAGCTTTATTTCCTAGAGCTACTTCTGCACTATACAGCGGGCACTAATTCATCTGGTGTCTATAAACTGAACAATACTGACGGAAAAAATCGTAACACTAAGAAGGAGTTGCCGGCCTCGGTGGCCGAGCGGTTCTAGGCGCATCAGTCCGGAACCGCGTGACTGCTACGGTCGCAGGTTCGAATCCTGCCTCGGGCATGGATGTGCGTGATGTCCTTAGGTTAGTTAGGTTTAAGTAGTTCTAAGTTCTGGGGGACTGATGACCTCCGATGTTAAGTCCCATAGTGCTCGGAGCCATTAAAACCATTTTTTGAAAGAAGGAGTAGCGCTGATAGCGCCACTATGAGGATGCAAATCAAGTTTGCTTTAAATACACGCTGCAATGGACGTGAACGTTAGTTACGTTTGAGACTGGACATGGTGAGGTGATATTAGTCAGGAACTTTAATCCCACAAAGACGCCAATATCAACACGGCACTAAGTTTGAACGAGGTCGCGTAATGAGGCGACGAGAAGCTCGTAGTTCCTTCTCCGATAATGCAGTTAGAATTGGCAGGAATGTAGCCACTATATATAATCCCTGGCAGCGGTGGTCACGAGAATGTATAGTCGCAAGAAGACCGGAATTCGGACGGTCACGTGGCACTACCGAGAGAGAAGACCATCAGACCACCGTGTTGGACAAATTGCTCTGGCCCATCGTACTGCATCTGTAGCGTGCATCCCACTGACCACAAACCATCGCCATCTGCGACTTCAGTGGTATCAAGCGAGGACACATAGGAGAACAAGGTGCAGGTCTGTTGTATTTTCTGATGAAAGCTTGTTGTGCCTCGGTGCCAGTGATAGCCGTGTGTTGGTTAGAAGGAGACCAGTTGAGTGCCTGCAACCAACCTTCCTGCCTGCTAGACACACTGGGCCTACACCTGGAATTATGGTCTGGTATGGGGTTCGATGACAGCAGGAGGACGCTCTTGGTTGTCCCACGCTCCCTGTCTGTAAATCTGTACGTCAGTCTGGTGATTCGACCTATTGTACTGCCATTCATGAACAGCAATCCAGAGAGTGGTTTCGAACAGGATAACGCTAGTTCACATACCGCAATTGAAACTCATCATACTCATCGCCATGTTGCCTTCGCCCGCTCGATCACTTGATCTGTCTTCACTAGAGTACACAAGGGAGATCACGGGACGACATCCCCAGCTTCATCCACAAACAGGATTAACCGTCCCTCTATTGATCCCCCAAATCCAACACGCATGGAACCTCGTTTTACAAACTTATATCCGGTAAAATGCATGCGCTTTGCATGCTTGCACTCACCATTCTTTCAATTACACAGGGTATTAATGGTTCAAATGGCTCTGAGCCCTATCGGACTTAACATCTGAGGTCATCAGTCCTCTAGAACTTGGAACTACACTACTGGCCATTAAAATTGTTACACCAAGAAGAAATGCAGATCATAAACGGGTATTCATTGGACAAATATATTATACTACAACTCACATGTGATTGCATTTCACGCAGTCTGGGTGCATAGATCCTGAGAAATCAGTACCCAGAACAACCACCTCTGGCCGTATTAACGGCCTTGATACGCCTGGGCATTGAGTCAAACAGTGCTTCGATGGCGTGTACAGGTACAGCTGCCCATGCAGCTTCAACATGATACCACAGTATTGTGACGAGCCAGTCGCTCGGCCATCATTGACCAGACGTTTTCAGTTTGTGAGAGATCTGGAGAATGTGCTGGCCAGGGCAGCAGTCGAAAATTTTCTGTACCCAGAAAGGACCGTACAGGACCTGCAACATTCCGTCGTGCGTTATCCTGCTGAAATGTAGGGTTTCGCAGGGATCGAATGAAGGGTAGAGCCACGGGTCGTAACGCATCTGAAATGTAACGTCCACTGTTCAAAGTGCCGTCAATGCGAACAAGAGGTGACCGAGACGTGTAACCAATGGCACCTCATACCATCACCCCGGGTGATACGCCAGTATGGCGATGACGAAAACACGCTTCCAATGTGCGTTCACCGCGATGTCACCAAACACGGATGCGACCATAATGATGCTGTAAACAGATCCTGGATTCATCCGAAAAAATGACGTTTTGCCATTCGTGCACCCAGGTTCGTCGTTGAGTACACCATCGCAGGTGCTCCTGTCTGTGATGCAGCGTCAAGCGTAACCGCAGCCATGGTCTCCGAGTTGATAGTCCATGCTGCTGCAAACGTCGTCGAACTGTTCGTGTAGATGGTTGTTGTCTTGCAAACGTCCCCATCTGCTGACTCAAGGATCGACACGTGACTGCACGATCCGTTACAGCCATGCGAATAAGATGCCTGTCATCTCGACTGCTAGTGATACGAGGCCGTTGGGATCCAGCACGGCGTTCCGCATTACCCTCCTGAACCCATCGATTCCATATTCTGCTAACAGGCATTGGATATCGACCAACGCGAGCAGCAATGTCGCGATACGATAAACCGCAATCGCGATAGGCTACAATCCGACCTTTATCAAACTCGGAGACGTGATGGTACGCATTTCTCCTCCTTACACGAGGCTTCACAACAACGTTTCACCAGGCAACAAACTGCTGTTTGTGTATGAGAAATCGGCTGGAAACTTTCCTCATGTCAGCTCGTTGTAGGTGGCGCCACCGGCACCAACCTTGTGTGAATGCTCTGAAAAGCTAATCATTTGCATGTCACAGCATCTTCTTCCTGTCGGTTAAATTTCGCGTCTGTAGCACGTCATCTTCGTGGTGTAGCAATTTTAATGGCCAGTAGTGTACTTAAACCTAACCAACCTAAGGACATCACATACATCCCTGCCCGAGGCAGGATTCGAACCTGCGACCGTAGCAGTAGCGAGATTCCGGACTGAAGCGCCTAGAACCGTCGGCTACCGCGGCCGGCTGGTTATTAATGTACCAGCATTTCATATTTGCAATGGTTTATCTTGCTTTTATCTTGCAATGTTAATCACGTAGATATATTACCTAGACAAATGTATTCCAAAAATTTCATTACTCTATAGTAATTATTTGATGGTGCTGCGATTTTTTCGTCAATATATATCGCAAAAACCATGATGCTTGGTGTATTGGATTCCTGTGTTATGGCCTTAATTATGAACACACCGTCCTTCCATGCGATGTGAGAAATATTTGTCGACATGATGATGATTTATGATTGAAACTTTTTGAAATGAAGGCTTTTGGTATGTTGCTTCTGCGTCGATAATGTACGAGTATAGTCCTCTTCTGCTCCCCTAGAGATAACCAGCTATTACCTGTCTGTAGATGACTTTCCGCGTAGAAGAGCGTGTTACTTCCTGCCTGTCAGGAAATCTTCTTTCAAGTTTCGGACCTGTGCAGATATGGGGAAGTGTCACTGTGGTAATGAATCAAAGTCTTTCCGAAAATCTAGAGACACCAAATCACCGTGGTTTACTCTGTTCGTGGCACGGAGGGTATCATGTGAAAAGATGACAGTCGGTTTGGTGTGATGAATATTTTTGGTACCCATGCTGATTTCGATGGAGAAGGTTATTCATGGTAGATCATAATTTTTGAACTGAAAATATGTTCTAGAACTCTTACATAAATACCAGCAATATTGGACGGTAGCTCTGTTAATGACTTGTACTTCTTTTCTTATAGATCACTGTGACCTGTACTCTTATACAACAATGGGAGTACATGAAACTTCCTGGCAGATTAAAATTGTGTGCCCGACCGAGAGCTTCCGTAAAATTTGGAAGGTAGGAGACGGGGTACTGGCAGAAGTAAAGCTGTGAGTACCGGGCGTGAGTCGTGCTTCGGTAGCGCAGTTGGTAGAGCACTTGCCCGCGAAAGGCAAAGGTCCCGAGTTCGAGTCTCGGTCGGGCACACAGTTTTAATCTGCCAGGAAGTTTCATATCAGCGCACACTCCGCTGAAGAATGAAAATCTCATTCTGGAATGGGAGTACATATCTGCTCAAGTGCTCCGCGCTGAATCGTGAAGACCAATGGAAATCCACTCGCAAATTCTGTTTAGAACTTGACAGGGACTTCAACAGATCTTTGGTCTTGGCTGGAAGCTGTGTGAGTGTGGGCTTATTTTAAAAAATAGTTCAAATGGTTCTGAGCACTATGCGACTTAACTTCTGAGGTCATCAGTCGCCTAGAACTTAGAACTAATTAAACCTAACTAGCCTAAGGACATCACACACATCCATGCCCGAGGCAGGATTCGAACCTGCTACCGGAGCGGTCGCTCTGCTCCAGACTGTAGCGCCTAGAACCGCTCGGCCACTCCGGCCGGCGGCTTATTTTAAAACAGCGTTTATTAACAAACATAGATTAACATATAAAGCTCAAATGACATCAACAGAAATGTTTGCCAGTTAATATCAAATAAACAGTGTTCCGCCCACAAATAATTCTTACTTAAAAATAGGCACAGCGCAAATAATAATAAGGTAATTTCCGGGGTAACACAAGGGAGAGTGAAGGGAATCTGGTACTTGTGCAAGATTTACAGACAAAATTAATACCAAAATGTGTTTATTAGGGTTAAAAAAAAAGAAACATTCAGTGATGGGTGAACAAATTTTGTTGAGGTAGTTCGTGTTTTAGGAAGAAAGTGTTAATTGCACAGAAGTCTTTCACGAACATAGCAGCGCCGTATGGCACTGTGACACTGAGCAGTATACGCATCAAAGGATGTTTACGTAGTGGAACAACACTTCACTTAGAGAGAGTTGGCGCTCAGAAGTGGAGAAGTGCAAGAGGTTTCAAATGTAGGTGTTGCGTCAGTAACATTTTAAGCGACTCAGTTGTATGCAGGTCCATGTTAGCTGTCTTACGTTGAATTGTAAACATAGCGGAAGGCACTACTATTTTGATAGGTCTAAGAAATCAGTTAAAGCGACGGCCTAAAGTCTTAAGGGTATTGTGCAAAGTAGTTGAGAGTTGAGACGAATATTCAAGGGAGTGGGGGGGGGGGGGGGGAGGAGACGGGGAAGGTTGCGAGTGTTATGCTGGTTGCCAGCATTTTGCTACAAACACTTATATGTTTACATATGTCAATTTCCAAATTTTACAATAAATTTCCGGACATTAAAGTAGCTTGAAAACTTGAGTGTGTCGAAAGTGGCAACGGATTCTAGACATTACAAGCTACGTTTAACACACGACAGTTTTCATTTGTTGAAGTGAGAGGCAGCCTAGGTGGATGGGATTTCAGCCTGACGAGTAACATTTCAGTCAGGGAAAGGCGCACGTCCGCAGGCGAACAGTACTTGCTGTCAGCAAGAGATCAGGTACAATTCCTGGGTGCACTCGTACAAGTGGCAAACTACAAGAAATTCAGTAAGGGAAGACAGACGTGAAAGATCCTGTTGTAAGGAAAACCTCACAAATGCGAGCAGGACTCTGAGGGTTCGGTGCAAACTTAATTATGTCCTGTGATAATAATTTCGTGTGGCTCAGTGACCTGGTGAGAGTCTTTCTATTGGACACCACTTCGGTGACTTCCGGGTCCCTAACCTACCCCAGTTATACAGCCAAGGAAATCGGGCCTACAGTATAACGTAGAATTCGAACCAGGTGTTTCTTTTTGGCGCCTCCTCACATCGTTGACAGGTCAAGGCTAGTTTAAAACGAAGACTCAAAATCTCGTGGTCCGACAGAAATTCAGTCCCACGACTTCGTGGTTTCGAAAGGCGCACTTTATCACTAGACCTTCAAGTATGTGGATAGGTTTATCTATAGGCTTTGATAAACAAGTTTGTGCGAGTCAAAATATATGAAACGTATGGTCGTATCTTTTGACTGCATCGACTTAGAAACTTAAGTTCTTCACAACGTCAAGTGACCGTAGATCTTAGCATTTGACATAAATTTCAACTTTATATCTATACCTGTTCCTGAGAAAAAGGGTTCGTGACAGTCGGACAGACAGACGAACGATAAAATGATATTGTAAGCGGTCCGTTTTTGCTGACTGAGATACAGAACCTTAAAAATGAATAACTGAAAGGCTGACTTCCCGATTGAAGGCAGAAACCACTGAAAGAAACAACATTACCGTCATTTCTACGCGATTGTAACTATCAGCTAGAGGAGTCATACCACACAATATCCACCAGTACATCAACGCAATACAGCTACATCCAAACTTATATATACAGCTACAGAAATCCGCAATTATTGATACATGTTCAATTACCCGAAAGTTCCTAAATGCAATATAACATATACCGTACAGTTAAAAGGAAGTCACGCTTGATCAAGGTCCGCGTCACTTTCCATTTTTGACCAGACATAACGTCTGAGAAAAGAAAGAAATAATAATAATAGTGGCAGACACAAAATGTATTTATATGTGTACAAAAGTACACAATTTCTTTCCGAGGGAAAGAAATTTAGGTTGACAGCACTGGCTAAGAGAATTGGGCTATTAGGAAGATCTGGTGGGAAGGAAGGGTGTAGCAGGGCAACGAGTGCGTCTACCGACAAAGACAGGTTTATTGTTCCTTCAGAAGATACATCATTATCTGTTTTCTGAAGCTGGAAATGTTATTCAGTCCTCTGATATAATGAGGCAGATCATACCAGAGACGGGTTCGTGCAACTGAAAATGACTTCGAGAAAGCAGCTGAGTTATGGAATGGGACAGAAAGGGTTTTACTTTTTGGAAAACGAGTGTTTCTGCTATGTTGTTCAGAGAAGAATGTTAAGGTCTAAGAGAGATATGAGGGACAGAGTACGCTGATAAGACAGTAGAGGAGACGGAGAGTATGGAAAGCTCTGTGCTTGTCTGCACGCAGCCAGGATAGCTGTGCAGAATATGTTGAAATATAATGAAAGAGTCGAACGTCCCAGATATATGGAACGCAGACGTTCTTTTGGGGGAAGTCCTTACAGGGTAACATCACTGCAATGAACAGTTTTAAGTACAAGCGTTTGTACAAATTTATTTTTCATTTCAAAAGAGATCTTTATATATTTTTGGAGGACGTGGATGGATGCTTATGACTTCTCACACGTTGCAACCACGTTCTCAGTTTAGTTCAGCTTTACTACTTGACTCTGTACTGAGGGAGAGAAGTTACAGTTCAGTATCAACTTGTTATCTGACGTCTTGTCAGGATCTGTCTATGGCGATTGAATGAACTGCAAGATAATGATTCTCGCCGTAGATTATCGACGCTTCTACGTCTGGAGTATCAATGAGGGCCACATAAATAAGGTTCCACTCTCTATGCCGTGCTTATGTCGTTGACTATAATTTTATTTAGTACTACACACGGATTGATTTTGGGACTTAAATTTACTTCACTGTGCATCGGCTTATATTCTTGACACATAAAGATACGGTACAAGCGAAGTTCAATAAAACCTGCTAACTTCAGAAAATTATTTAAAATAACGTGAGAAATTAGGATCTGCGAAACACAGCAAATACACTGAATCAATAGGACCATGTGTGACTATTTTTTCACAAACAAATGGAAATTTTTTTGTGAAGAATAGGAACAAAAATGAATCGCCTAAAACTTGCATCGCAATTATTGCGGAAATAGAAATGTTAATGCTGCGCTGTTTTCACAGAATGGATTGGTAGTCAGGGGCTCGTTTTGTTAACCAAGAAACGGATTGTAATAATACTTAGAAAGTGTATTTGTTATGCAAACATACACTTTTTAAAGGAATAATGCCCACTGACATTAAAAACTAAAAGTAGGGCAAATTAGAGTGCCAGTGGTTTTTTTCGGCATTCTAATGCGCTTACGAGGTGTCGTGTGGTGCAGATTTCCACACCGACAGTTGTTTGTGCCATTTCACTTGCGTAGATGTTCGATACGATGTTGTTATGTTTGCTTACAGTGTGCTTGTGTTCCTTTACTGCACTGCAATTTGCTTGTCGGTGTATGACAGTCAAAACAGTAGGTCATGAATGGACGATGGGATTTACCAATGTATGGAGAGTGTAGGAAGAATTCAGTTCGTTCTTGTACGATGTATGCGGCAAGATATCCCAACAGACGTCAACCTTCTCGGCTGGTATTTGGCTCAAATGGCTCTGAGCACTATGGGACTCAACTGCTGTGGTCATTAGTCCCCTAGAACTTAGAACTACTTAAACCTAACTAACCTCAGGACATCACAAACATCCATGCCCGAGGCAGGATTCGAACCTGCGACCGTAGCAGTCGCACGGTTCCGGACTGCGCGCCTAGAGCGGCTGGTATTTACTAACCCTCTTCAACCAGTCACGTGAGACTTGGTAGTGTAACATCTAGACAACGTAACAGGAGGAAACAAGTCACGACAGAAGAGAGGGAAATTAATGTTCCTCCTCATAGACCATCTTCCAAGGATGCTGGTACACGTTCCTCTGCAGACCAGGAGAAACCTATGGTACCAACGTGACGGCTGTGAAGCCCACAGTGCACGAAGTAAGCGTACTACAGAACGTCTTGACGAATTGTTTCCAAATCGTTGGACTGGACAGGCAGGTCCTGTACCCTGGTAGGCAAATTCCCTGGATTTGAAGCCTGCAGACTTTTTTCTGTGGGGATAGCTGAAAGACGCCATCTACAAGGACGTACCAACTGCTCCCGATGATATGCAACGACGTATTACTGCAGCCTCGTCGGACATCTCCGCTGAAATGCTAGCACGTGTGCAGCAGTGTTTCCGTACCAAACTGGAAGCCCGTGTTGCCGCTGCCGGTGGTCATTTTGAGCACAACCTGTGATAGTTAACTGTCTCGTTTATGGCCAGAAGCCGCGTCACTAGTGTGTGCATATGTATTGTTCTTTAGTGAGTGCTGCCACCGGTACTGTACAAGTGTCAGTGTGGGAACTTTTCAACATACGATACCTCGTAAGCGACTCGCACTAGAATCCTGTAGCAAACATCACTCACATACTAATTTACACTACTTTTACTTTGTTAATGTCAATAGGCATGGTTGCACTTAAATAGCGTATGATTGCACAAAAAATACAATTAGTAAGTACACTACTGGCCGTTAAAATTGCTACACCACGAAGATGACGTGCTACAGATGCCAAATTTAACGGACAGGAAGAAGATGCTGTGATATGCAAATGCTTAGCTTTTCAAAGCATTCACATAAGGTTGGCGCCGGTGGCGATACCTACAACGTGCTGACATGAGGAAAGTTTCTCACCCTCAAACAGCAGTTTACAGGCGTTGCCTGGTGAAACGTTGTTGTGATGCCTCGTGTAAGAAGGAGAAATGCGTACCAACACGTCTCCGACTTTGATAAAGGTCGCATCGTAGCCTATCGCGATTGTGGTTTATCGTATCGCGACATTGCTGCTCGCGTTGGTCGAGACCCAGTGACTGTTAGCAGAATATGGAATCGGTGGGTTCAGGAGGGTAATACGGAACGCCGTGCTCGATCCCATCGGCCTCGTATCATTGGCAGTCGAGATGACAGGCATCTTATCCGCATGGCTGTAACGGATCGTGCAGCCACGTCTCAATCCCTGATCAACAGATGGGGACGTTTGCAAGACAACAACCATATGCACGAACAGTTCGACGACTTTTGCAGCAACATGGACTATCAGCTCGGAGACCATGGCTGCGGTTATCCTTGACGCTGCATCACAGACAGGAGCTGCTGCGATGGTGTACTCAACGACGAACCTGGGTGCACGAATGGCAAAACGTCATTTTTCGGATGAATCCAGGTTCTGTTGACAGCATCATGATGGTCGCATCCGTGTTTGGCGACATCGCGGTGAACGCACATTGGAAGTGTGTATTCGTCATTGCCATACTGGCGTATCACCCGGCGTGATGGTATGGGGTGCCATTGGTTACACGTCTCGGTCACCTCTTGTTCGCATTGACGGCACTTTGAACAGTGGACGTTACATTTCAGATGTGTTACGACCCGTGGCTCTACCCTTTATTCGGTCCCTGCGAAACCCTACAGTTCAGCAGGATAATGCCGATCGCATGTTGCAGGTACTGTACGGGCCTTTCCGGATACAGAAAATGTTTGACTCCTGCCCTGGCCAGCACATTCTCCAGATCTCTCACCAACTGAAAACGTCTGGTCAATGGTGGCCGAGCAACTGGCTCGTCACAATTCGCCAGTCACTACTCTTGATAAACTGTGGTATCGTGTTGAAGCTGCATGGGCAGCTGTACCTGTACACGCCATCGAAGCACTGTTTGACTCAATGCCCAGGCGTATCAAGGCCGTTATTACGGCCAGAGGTGGTTGTTCTGGGTACTGATTTCTCACCATCTATGCACCCAAATTACGTGAAAACGTAGTGACATGTCAGTTCTAGTAAAATATATTTGTCCAATGAATACCCGTTTATCATCTGCATTTCTTCTTGGTGTTGTAATTTTAATGTCTAGTAGTGTATTATTACAATCTGTTTATTGGCTAACAATACGAGCTCCTGATCGCCAATCCATTCTGTAAAAACCGCCCATCAGCAGCTTTATTTCTGCAATATTCGTGGTGCAAATTTTAGGTGATTCACCCTGTATATACTGCAGCAATTCCTGACAATACTGTCCAGCTAAGGCAGTATTACATCTGGATCTACATCTACGTGATTACTCTGCTATTCATAATTGAGTGCCTGGCAGAGGGTTCAATGAACCACCTCCAAGCTGTCTCTCTACCGTTTCCCCCCCAAAGCGCGCGCGGGAAAAACGAGCACTTAATTTTTTCTGTGCGAGCCCTGATTTCTCTTATTTTATCCTGATGATCATATCTCCCTACGCAGGTGGGTGCCAACAGAATGTTTTCGCAGTCGGAGGAGAAAACTTGTGATTGATATTTCATGAGAAGATCCCTTCGCAACGAAAAACGCCTTTGTTTTAATGATTGCAACACCAATTCACGTATCATGCCTGTGGCACTGTCTCACCTATTTCGCGATAATACAAAACGAGCCGCTCTTCTTTGAACATTTTTAATATCATCCGTCAGCCCCACCTCATACGGATCCCACACCGTACAGCAATACTCCAGAATAGGGCGCACAAGTGTAGTGTAAGAAGTCTCTTTAGTAGATCTGTTGCAGCCTCTAAGTGTTCTGCCAATGAATCACAGTCTTTGGTTTGCTCTACCCACAACATTCTCTATGTGATCGTTCCTATTTAGGTTATTTGTAATTGTAATCCCAAAGTATTTAGTTGAATTTACAGCCGTCAAATTTGTGTGACTTATTGCGTAATCGAAATTTAGCGGATTTCTTTTAGTACTCATATGAATAACTTCACACTTTTCTTTATTCAGGGTCGACTGCCACTTTTCGCACCACACAGATATCTTATCTAAATCATTTTGCAATTCATTTTGGTCATCTGATGACTTTACAAGACGGTAAATGACAACATCGTCTGCAAATAATCTAAGAGGGCTACTCAGATTGTCTCCTGTGTCGTTAATATAGATCAGGAACAATAGAAGGCCTATAACACTTCCTTGGGGAACGCCGGATATTGCTTGTGTTTTACTCGATGACTTTCCGTCTATTACTACGAACTGTGACCTTTCTGACAAGAAATCACGAATCCAGTCGCACAACTTAAGCGATATTCCATAGGCACACAGTATGGTTAGAAGACCATTGTAAGGAACGGTGTCGGAAGCCTTCTGAAAATCTAAAAATATGGAGTCAATTTGACATCTCCTGTCGATAGCACTCATTACTTCATGAGTATAAAGAGCTAGTTGTGTTTCGCAAGAGCGATATTTTCTGAATCGGTGCTATGTGTCAATAAATCGTTTTCTTCAAGTAACTTCATAATGTTGGAATACAGTATATGTTCCAAAACCCTACTGCCAACCGACGTTGGTGATATGGGCCTGTAATTCAGCGGATTACTCCGATTTTCTTTTTTTTGGTATTGGTGTGACTTGAGCAACTTTCCAGTCTTTAGGTACGGAACTTTCTGTGAGCGAGCGGTTGTATATAATGGCTAAATATGGAGCTATTGCATCTGCATACTCTGAAAGGAATCTGACTGATATACCATCTGGATCGGAAGCCTTGCCTTTATTGCTTTGCGGCACCGAGGATATCTACTTCTACGTTTATCATCTTCGCAGCTGTTCTTGATTGGAATTCGAGAATATTTACTTCGCCTTCTTTGGTGAACGAGTTTCGGAAAACCGTGTTTAATAACACTGCTTTGGTGGCACTGTCATCAGTGACTTCACCGTTGTTATCGCGCAGTGAAAGTATTAATTGCATCTTGCCACTAGTGTGCTTTGTATATGACCAGAACCTCTTTGCGTTTTCTGCCAGATTCCGAGACAGAGTTTCGTTGTGGAAATTATTAAAAGCATCTCGCATTGACGCACGCGCTCTATTTCGAACTTCTACAAAACTTTGGCAATCTTCAGGATTTTGCGTTCTTTTAAATTTGGCATGCTTTTTTCGTTGCTTCTGCAACAACGATGTGACCCGTTTTGTTTACCACGGGGGATCAGTACCATCACTTATTAATTTATGTGGTATAGATCTCTCACTTTTCGTCGATTCTATCTCTTTGAAATCATCCCACATCTTTTCTACGCTTACATGATCAGATCGGAAGGAGTGGAGACTGTCTCTTAAAAAGGCGTTAAGAGCATTTTTATCAGCTTTTTCCTGAACTTTGCGTTTCTTTTTGGTGGTTGTGGGTGTTACGGTGTTCATCCTAGCAGCAACTGCCTTGTGGTCGCTAATCCATGTATTCATCATGCTACTCCCTATTTGTCCACGATTATTTGTTGCTAAGAGGTCAAGTATGCTTTCGCAACCATATACGCTTCGAGCAGACTCATGAACTAATTGTTCACAATAATTTTCTGAGAAAGCTTTCATTACAATTTCGGATGACGTTTTATGCCTGCCGCCGGCTTTAAACGTATAATTTTTCCAGTATATCAAGGGTAGATTGAAATGGCCACCGACTATACCTTATGAGTTGGTTACCTATTTGAAATGAAACTCAAGTTTTCTTTGAACTGTTGAGAAAGTATATCTTCTGAGTCGGGGGGGGGGGGGGGGTCGGTAAAACGATACTACTAATAGTTTAGTCCGATTGTCAAGTATAGCTTCTGTCCATAGTATTACCTATGCAAAACCATTTTATTTTGAAGAGAAAACAGTACACTACTTTTGGAATTGAGAGGCTGATCCTGTTTAGCAGTCTGTGTCAATACTCTTCGTCTTGGTTGCACCTCAACTCGTTGCAGGATTCCGACAGTGTGGCGACGGTGAGGCGTGATGCTGGTATTTGAGGTTCTGCGTTAATAATAACGTATGCAGATCCTTCTTAAGTGTATGTTCCCATATAACGATATGACTCTCGTGGTGTGTCATCTGTCGTACTGAGTTTGATGTCGCGGGAATGGAGTTCAAGGGTGTGCACTCCGAAACACGTGCCACTGACCTGTTTACAGAGTATGTGTACATGATGTCCTACTTCGGGGCATTCGCGGAAAAGTTTCATTTTAGTAAGTGACGCGCCGCAGTTCTTGGTTTATTCACGTCTAAACATAGTCCTCGAAATGTTCAAATCTCATGTCGTGCACACGCATTGTTCAACCAGTGACCAATCGATTTCCGTCCATTGGCAGATGCGAAAACTACCTGGGGTCAGCCAGGAATAAAAGCACAGCGCACAATTCACAGTTTACTCAATAGTAACAACCGTCTTTCTGCAGTTCAGACCGACAAGGTGCGCATTTTGATTTACGTACGAAAATCAACCAACCAGCCATGCCGTCAAGTTAACAATCTGCGTTCCTGCCTCACCTACTCTACCACTGGGTTGCTCTGTTTCGATAGTCGAAACACGTTCTCTCACAGCGAAGATAAATAGTTCAGTTACATATACAAGGTCAAAAACATGTTAAAATGTGTGTGAAATCTTTTGGGACTTAACTGCTGAGGTCATCAGTCCCTAAGCTTACGCACTACTTAACCTAAATTATCCTAAGGACAAACACACACACACCCATGCCCGAAGAAGGAATCGAACCTCCGCCGGGACCAACCGCACAGTCCATGACTGCAGCGCCTTTGACCGCTCGGCTAATCCCGTGCGGCTATACAAGGTCAGTCAGGAGGAAAGGTATATGCTTTGAGGGATAATGGCGTTGGTGATTCTGAACAGGAAACTTCGAATGAACACAGACTATGCTCGTTTCTTGACCGTATCCGACATATAGTTCTTTGGAACTCACGGGCGTCAGTCGCATGTGCTCGTTCACCATTACTCACACGCGAATACAATCAAAGCGACATTATACTACGTGAAGTTGTCGTTACTGACCATTCACTTGCTAGTGTCTTACATGCGTATGGACGAATGAGCTCAGATTACCAACGCAGTAACTGTCTACTAAAGAACTGAAAAATACATCACAGCTGACGGTGGACTTTTTGAGCATCTTTTGTGAGGAAATGTACACAATCAAAGAAATCATTAGATCACAATGTTTCATTTACTAACACATGAATCTGTCCTGTTCCCCATTGTTTTCATCAATTTCCTCGGAAACTGTTAAGAAGAGGACGTTTGTTCGTATGATGTTTTTTGTTCAAAAACAGTAACACTACCACCTCGCAAAGCGTGCACCTTTCCCCCAACTCAACCTGTATTTGTAATATTTGACTGAAACAATATTTACCAATTATTGGAACGAATAAAACCGACTAAGAAAAAGTATATATATACAGGTGTCCCATCTATCTTGTCCACCCAAAATATCTCTGGAACAATAACAGCTATTGGAAAACGACTTTCACCGGTATCAATGTAGGGCCCATGAATGTACATATTTGGAAACATTCTAAAACGAAAGCGTATGTATTTTTTAACACAAACTTATGTTTTTTTAAATGGACCTCCTGTATTTTTTCTTCAGCAATCCATAGCATGACAAAGCACATACACAATGGCGTTGATTGCATCGCAATATTCCCATTACATCCCGAGATATTGAGACGCGAAGTTGACGCTTGAAACACCCGACATGCGCTGCTAGCGCACGTCCTGAGGCTCAGGCGTGAACCCCATGCTGCCCGTAATCGCGATGTGATTGACATGTGTAGTCACACCTCCATACTTATCAAGAGGGACACTTACTTGTCAATCACATCGCGATTACGGGCAGCATGGGGTTCACGCCTGAGCCTCAGGACGTGCGCTAGCGGCGCATGTCGGGTGTTTCAAGCATCAACTTCGCGTCTCAATACGTCGGGATGTAATGGAAATATTGAGATGCAATCACCGCCATTGTGTATGTGCTTTGTCATGCTATGAATTGCTGAAGAAAAAATATAGAAGGTCCATTTAAAAAAACATAAATTTGCGTTAAAAAATACATATGCTTTCCAGAATGAGATTTTCACCCTGCAGCGGAGTGTGCGCTGATATGAAACTTCCTGGCAGATTAAAACTGTGTGCCCGATCGAGACTCGAACTCGGGACACAGTTTTAATCTGCCAGGAAGTTTCACATATGCTTTCGTTTTAGAATGTTCCCAAATATGTACATTCATGGGCCCCAGCCCTACATTGATACCGGTGAAAGTCGTTTTCCAATAGCTGTTATTGTTCCAGAGATATTTTGGGTGGACAAGATAGATGGGAAATATATATATATATATATATATATATATATATATATATATATATATATATATATATATATATATATATATATATGAGGTTTGTCCGGAAAATACGTATAAAAGTTGAACAATGTCTTTATGTTACAAGTTGCAATCACCGCCAGGTGGACTACTGCTGTAATCAATCCCATCAGCGCTCAGTTCGAGTCAGAGCACTCTGCGTGAAGGTGGGAGTGTGCGGCAGCTTGTTGACAGTTTGACAGTTACCCATTTTCTCCTGCCGCCGGCATGGAGCTCTCTCTGATTGAAGAACAGCGCGTCAACATCAAGTTTCTTGCAAAGCTATGCAAGAATGGCCGTGAGATTTTTGAGTGTTTGAAACAGGTTTACGGAGACAATTCTCTGAAGGAACAAACCGTGAACAAGTGGTTAAAATGGTTCCGGGATGGCCGAGAACAAGTGAACGATGACCCTCGCCCAGGACGCCCGTCGACATCGAGTTCCGATGCAAATGTTGAACGAATTCGGGCTTGTGTTCTTAAAGACCGTAGATTGACAGTTAGAATGATTGCTGACGAGCTGTCAATCCCCAAAACAATCGTTCACGAAATCCTGACACAGAAACGTGAAATGAAGAAATTGTGTGCGAAAATGGTACCGAAGCTCTTGACGCCAGAACAGAAAGCAAAGAGGGTTGAGTGCTGTGACGATTGGTTGGAAGCAGAGGAACGAGGGGACTTTCTCAACCGAGTCATCACTGGAGACGAGTCCTGGTTTTACGAATTCGAAGTGGAGCTCAAATCTCAAAGCAAAGAATGGAAACTAGCAGGAGAACCGAGAACAAAAAAGTCGCGAAAATCAAGGTCCAATGTGAAGACAAGTTGATTGTTTTCTTTGGTTCACAAGGAATTTGTCCCTCCCGACCAGAGAGTGAACGGAAATTTTTACTTTGAAGTTCTGACACGTCTCAGAGCTCGTGTGGCTCGAGTTCGACCGGAGTTGGCAAAAGGGGGCAGGTGGATCCTTCATCACGACAATGCGCCCGCTCACACGTCGCTCGTTGTGCGCGAGTTTTTGGCCCGAAGCTCAATCACCGTGACAGACCACCCGCCTTATTCACCCGATTTAGCCCCGTGTGACTTCTTCATGTTCCCGAAATGCAAAATGGTGCTTCGGGGGCGGCACTTGGGAGATGTGGAAGCCATCAAGGCGGAAACGACACGGCAACTGAACAACATCACAACTTAAGACTTTCAGCAATGTTATCAACAGTGGAAACGGCGTTGGCAGAAGTGTATCGCGTCTCAGGGCGAGTACTTTGAAGGAGACCATATTGTAATACCTGAATAATTGTAAAATAAAGTTATTATTCAACTTTTTTACGTATTTTCCGGACAAACCTCGTATATATATACTGCCTAGAGGTACACCTTTACAGAGCATAGATTGTTACAACGGAAACACAGAGTATATTTATAATGCTTTAGAATCGGCGTTAAAAATGTTTTCCGTCAGTGGCAGGCATTGCGAGCTTCTGACCGCTGACTCGAGCGCAAACATTCGTCCACGTGGCAGCACCGGTGACATTTACGACCGCGTTGGAGAAGTGCATTCAACTGAAACGCAGTGCGTGTTTGCTTCCTCTCATAGTCTCATCACCACTATTATCTTTAAACAAGGACGTCTTGTTTTATAAAACGAAGTTTTCTCGGCTGCTTCCGGTTTTTCAGTGTGATTCGTCTCGTTGCACGTGACCCTTCTTGCTACGGTTTTGCCCATTGAAAATTTACCAGGGTTTCCTCGCAAACGCTGGGTTACTCGATATTTTTGCACGGAGAGTTTCTTCATCGAGAATTGTGGTGTGCGTGGTGTAAGACCTTCGGTACCCACACCATCAGATTATTTGACCTGTCGCTCTAACGAAGTAGGCGAGTGTCAGCAATATGTCTCGTGGTCTTATTGTGGCGTGTTTATCTTCTGCTGTTCGGTCAGACGATAGAAATGCCACTTGCACGCTTAGAGTAGCAGATTGACGGTGACCAACTTTCTATAGAACTTGATGAATTTTCACATACATTTATTAAAATAACAACAATCATAAACCTTACTTAACTTGATTCTGTATGCTATTTACAATTGACAATCTGACGTTTCTTTGGTCTTGGTACGTTAATCTTATTCTCACATATCTCTGATACTTGACAAAGTGTCTATTCATTTATCTTCATGGCTATGTACCGGAATATGGTAATCTTATTAGGGGCAGACTGAAACTTGACTATAGACTGGTGCAGACTAATGCAGACTGACTAATCGGAGGTCTGTACACTCGTTATAATACCTCGAGCGTTCAGGTATCACTGCGCTAGTGTGATCCGCCAGGAGAAAAGGTTCTACGTTAGCAGCAATCTCATTGGCTGCGTGACATATTAATACGCGGATCGGCGGAAGCAGAATTTGGTCCGTCTCTAAGACAGCGCCATCTCATAGTGCGGAGACGGACGAGCTGTTGTGCTTAGCGGGGCGCGCTCTAGTGGGAAACTGTGTACGCGCTGACTACGCGGAACTACGTACACAACAAGAATCAAGTTGTATCGCAGTCAGTTGCTCTGAAAAACTTTATTAATTATGTATTTCGGATGATACTAATCGTCATCAGGGACAAGGAGCTTTTCAGTTACGGCGTGTGTCTGGATGCATACATGGCATTCCATCCCACAGTAAAATGGCTCTGAGCACTATGCGACTTAACTTCTGAGGTCATCAGTCGCCTAGAACTTAGAACTAATTAAACCTAACTAACCT
This sequence comes from Schistocerca serialis cubense, assembly GCF_023864345.2. Lineage (NCBI taxonomy): Eukaryota > Metazoa > Arthropoda > Insecta > Orthoptera > Acrididae > Schistocerca > Schistocerca serialis. The sequence continues at coordinate 79,156,434 of NC_064646.1, read as the reverse complement.
AAGGACATCACACACATCCATGCCCGAGGCAGGATTCGAACCTGCGACCGTAGCGGTCGCTCGGCTCCAGACTGTAGCGCCTAGAACCGCACGGCCACTCCGGCCGGCCATCCCACAGTACAACGTAATTTTCGATATAAGCAATATGGTACCAACTACTGAAAACAGAGCATTTTGTGTTTCAAAACGCAATTCCACATCGCATCGTGAACAAAATCTGTGGCGAATTCCCGGAAATCGTGTAAGTTAATGCAGTTGCGCGGGACCGTTATTTAGCCGCCTTTCTCGGGACAAGAGCAGAGCTCTGGAGTGGTGAAGAAAGGGCCTGTACGGGGTGGGGAGTGGGGTGAGAGGGGGGGGGGGTGAGAGACCCGGATCGCCGTGGTGAGCAACTGAGAGCCCGCGGGCTCACCGACGGGCGGCCAGCAGCGCCGCTAATCCCATTAGCTAATTATTTACAAAATGAGGAGCTCTTAATTGCGATACTCGGCGAAGAGTGGCGGACGGCGCCTGGGGGGCGCGGGGGCGGCGGTCCTTAAACGGCTGCGGCGCCGCCGGTCGTAACGCAGGTCCGCCCCGGCGCTGTCTGCGAGCAAAGAACCGATTGGGTGCCCGACGCTACAGGCTGGAGCGTTAAAAGACAGAGAGACGTGCCGACAGAAAGGGACGAGGCGATCCTTCGGAAGTACCAGTCCAGCGAGCTGTTGCACGCAATCATGACTGCATAGTTACCGCTTTTTTAATCAGAAAAATCTCTTTCTAAACATATTTCTGATCACAGAAATTCGCGTACAGCCTCCTGTGTAGTCGAGGTAAGAGTGAACTTGCTTTCTGAAGTGTATGACATAAGCTTCCACCAACAGCTAAAAGCATCCCATCAGTGGAAAAAGCTTCGTTCTTTCGGATCTTTTTCAGTTGACATGTGTGTGAAATTTCTGAGTCTATTTCAAACAGTTTGAAGATTCCACCGGAAAAATGCTCCGATTGGATAGCAAAAAAGGCGAATATGCTGCTGTTTAAATGACCAGCTGCCTCATTCTACATGAGGTTACTTTTCTGATGTCATGTGCTTTATTAAAATAAAGGATACAGCTCTATGTCTACAGTTCAGATGATGTACCACCATTATATTACATACAATTATATACAGTCATATCAGCAACTATTTTACATTTCATATCAACACCTTTACCACGGACAAAGACACAAATATTATCATCTAGAGAGAGCTAACACACAATGGCTACCCACGAACGGTACCTGCGCAGTGTCCTCAATACGTCGCAACTGTTAGCAGTGGTCAGAGTGTAAGTAGGCTGTTTAGGTTTTTATGTTGGTAACGCCACGTAGCGCTCTGTATGAAAATCACTGGCTGTGCTGTGTGCAGTCTGTGGCTGCTTTCCATTGTTGGAATATTCGCTATTGTAGTGTTGGGCAGCTGGATGTGAACAGCGCGTAGTGTTGCGCAGTTGGAGGTGAGCCGCCAGCAGTGGTGCAGTGGTGGATGTGGGGAGAGAGATGGCAGAATTTTAAGAGCTGACGATCTGGACGTGTGTCCGCCAGAAAGAGTAAATTTCTAATAGTGGATATCATGAACTGATATATATATTATGACTTTTGAACACTATTAAGGTAAATACATTGTTTGTTCTCTATCAAAATCTTTCATTTGCTAACTATGCCTATCAGTAGTTAGTGCCTTCAGTAGTTAGAATTTTTTATTCAGCTGGCAGTATTGCAGTAGTTTGAGTAACGAAGATTTTTGTGAGGTAAGTGATTCATGAAAGGTTCAAATGGTTCAAATGGCTCTGAGCACTATGGGACTTAACAGCTGTGGTCATCAGTCCCCTAGAACTCAGAACTACTTAAACCTAAGTAACCTAAGGACATCACACACATCCATGCCCAAGGCAGGATTCGAACCTGCGACCGTAGCAGTCGCGCGGTTCCGGACTGCGCGCCTAGAACCGCGAGACCACCGCGGCCGGCTTCATGAAAGGTATAGCTTGTTGTTAGTCAGGGTCATTCTTTTGTAGGGATTTTTGAAAGTCAGATTGCATTGCGCTAAAAATATTGTGTATCAGTTTAAGCACAGTCATTTATAATTTCTCTAAGGGGACGTTTCAAGAGGAGTGTTTTGTGTAGTTGTGAGTGCAGCTTGTCGCAGCTAAGAGAATTCGGACGTGGATAAACTATTCGTGCTCGTATGGTGGATACATCCGTAACCAAGGTAACCTAAGTGTTTGGTACTTCATGAGGTAACGTATCGAAGATTTATACCGCATACAGGGAAAGCGAGAAAACCTCATTCGCTAAGTCACAACGCGAGCGAAAGTGTTTGTTGAGTAACAGTGACGAACGGTCATTGAAGAGGATTTTGACGAAAAATAAGAGCAAATCGGCTGCAAAAGCCGCTGCAGAACTGAATGACGCAATCGTGAACCGTGTCAGCAGCAAAACAACTCGAATCGAACTTCTGAAGCTGAGAATTGCAGGGCAAGCTGGAACGTAACAGGAAGACGTGGTGACGAAGCCAGAAAACATGGAGTATGGAGCAGAGGAATTGTGTCATTTGGTCGGATGAGTCTTCTTCTACTCTGTTTCCAAATTCTGGCAGAGTTTACGTCCCAAGAGTGAAACATGGTGGAAATTCGGTGATGATTTGAGTTAACATATTGTGGCATTCCATGCGTCTGCAAGGTCTCATCTCTGACAAGCATTATGTTACCATTTTGGCTGGACATGTCCATTCCTTGTACAGTGTTTGTTTCCTGATGGTGATGCTGGCCTCGCGGGATTACCCAAGCGGTCTAGGACTTGTACTGATACCCCATCGTATACAAACAGGTCAGAACACTATTCCAGAAGCAATGAGAGAAGAATGCCAACTTTAAAAGAATGCAACATCCCCAAAATCGGTGAAGTATTACAGAAGCTCGAAATTTAGAGCGAACTTCAATGCGAGATGGTTTTAACAGTTTCCACAACGAAACTCTGTCTCGCAATCGAGTAGAAAATCCAGAGAGATTCCGGTCGTACGTAAAGTACACCAATGGCAAAACGCCATCAATGCCTGCACTGCTGAATCGCTCCACGCAAATGACGGGATGGTTCCTTTTAAAGGGCACGGCCGACTTTCTTCCCCATCTTTCACTAATCTGATGGGACCGATGACATCGCTGTTTGGTCCTCTCTTCCATAATCAGCCAACCAACCTTCACTGTGCGATTATAATGGTGATGTTACTGATGACAGTGTCACTTAAGCAAAGTCACTGAACACGGTTTTCCGAAATTCCTTCACCAAAGAAGACGAATATAATATTCCAGAATTCGAATCAAGAACAGCTGCCAACATGAATAGGTATCCTAGGTGAAGTGAAGGAGCTTAAAACACTTGATAAATGCGAACATTTTAGATTAGGCTTTACCGTGACAGTTCTTGATATCGAATGAAACAACAAGTTTCGAAAGTTTGAACCTCTATCATCAGGTGGACTTAACATGTGTTAGTATGACATATATGTGTATTGGGTTACTATTTTGGGTAACTCGTGCTACTGCCTAGTGGAGAAACAAAACCTATTTCAGAACGTGGTTTCCGGGAGGTTTTTGACTAAAAACTAAACGTGTATCTAGAGGTGAAAATAGACAAGTAAAATAGAATACTTCCAGCCGTCACACGCTTCTTTCTCCATTGTAACACATCACACATGAACTGCTATATTTTCTGGATAACGATGGTCCTGGAAATACTAGGTGCAAACAAACATATAGCGAAACAGAAACATTATCTCGAAGTACAAGGAATAGTTTTGAAGGATTGTGAAGCTCTTTATCTGAGTTGCTGAATGCATGGGTTGGAACAAATATTTCAAGGGGCTGAAAGGAGTATACTCGGGCACACTTGTATGTGGCACCAGAATAAGATAAGAATATTAATAAATTAAAATGAAACTAGTATACTATAAACGATGTATGTCTTCGATAGGCTCGATAAAACGGATAGCTGACTGTGCGCAACCGCAGAACCAAAGGTACTGTACTGCTAGTGTTGGAGTAAGAGACAGCTTGGCGCTCAGTTGTAGGTAGCTGTCTGTGAGGGAAAGACGGTGGAGTAGGCAGTTTGTGGAGTGTGCTGTGTGAAGCCACCAAGAGTTAGATTAATGTAAGTATGTCAATATTGTTGAACATCGAAGCAGAAGTCTTCATACAACCAAGGTAAACATGTTAAATAATTATGATTTCTGTTTTTGACAACGCGTTAGTATAGATGAGTTGGCTGATAATTTGTAATTGTTCAGTAACCCCAGAATGTACGTAAACGGTTTTGATAAAAGGGCTAGTTAGATATTTCATTTTTTAAAATGCTTTAAACATTTTTTAACAGAGCTATATATAATCATTGTATGTGCAAGTGCTGAATAAACCTTCGTTAAGCGAAGCTAAAGTGCGCGTCATTTATGTTGGCGGCCGAGTTTAGGTTCGTTCTGCGCATCTGACGTCACAAAACACAGTCAGCCAATGAACAGAGCACGACGTTGCCAGATCTCGACTGCAGTGCAGAGCACGGACGAGTGTTCTCAAATGGCTCTGAGCACTATGGGACTTAACTTCTGAGGTCATCAGTCCCCTAGAACTTAGAACTACTTAAACGTAACTAACCTATGGACATCACACACATCCATGCCCGAGGCAGGATTCGAACCTGCGACCGTAGCGGACACGCGATTCCAAACTGAAGCGCTTAGAACCGCACGGCCACACCGGCCGGCCGAGTGTCCTCAGTTTTAGAAACGTTCAGTCATAAATAAAACAATAGAACAAAAGCAATGTCTTGATAGCAGCCTTTCTTTTATAGAATGTTTGGGAGAAGCATTCTTTATACCAATTGCTTCATATTCTATTAATTAATTAAACCAAACAAGCAATAAGACTCCTAATTCAGGCGATAGCAAGGAAAGGTGTTTGTATCAATCTCACGAACCGCTTTTTCGCAATAAAGAACAGCGGTAATAGCTTATTTCCTATTGTACTTCGACGAAGCGTGAGTAATTCATAGTCATACCATCAGTGTTTGTCAGTATTTTGCGTGACGTGTCACAATCCTTATGGAATTTCGTTAGCATAACGGTTAAGGTGTCATCAGTCGGCTCGCAGCCGTGCTAGCGTGCGGAGCTGCTCCGCGCGCCGTCTGACGCTCCGCTCTCGGCGGTGTTTACTTCCGCGTCGCGGTGTTTGTGTCTATCGAGTCCAGTACTAACGTACACCATGGCGCACTCGTACCGCCGTGCAACGATCAAAGTAACGTTTCAGGCCGAACATCCACGACCCAGAGCTTTCGAAGTCGAACAGTTCATACGTGAGGATCTACGTTTGAACCCCCAGGACGTAATCGGTATACATTTTTCCATCACTGGAAGTGTTGTCTACATCAAGATGTCGACGGAGGAAATTTGCAATGACATAATTCACCGTCATGCCACCGGACTGAAATTTAAACACTCTGATGGACATATGGGTGTTGTGACAGTCGCCCATGCTGGATTTGGTCTCCGGACATTGCGGGTGTTTGAGCTCCCGTTCGAGGTGCCTCAGGATGTGGTCATTGCCGATTTCCAACCATATGGCACCGTCATGGGTCACGTCGCGGAGAAGTGGCAAACATTTACGACCTACCCCGTATTAAATGGCGTCCGGCAAATAAAAATTGAGCTGACGAAACATGTCCCATCGTACCTGCTGATTGGCGGTGTGAGGGCCATCGTCATGTATGATGGACAGCCACGAACGTGCGCAGGATGTGGCCAGGAGGGACATGTACGTTCCGAATGCTTACACCGCCGTTTAATACAGACGCCGTTACGTGAAGAGACCCAGGCTTCGACGGTCACGTCCTTACCCATCACCTACGCCAAGGTTGCACAGGACCCCGTCGTACCAATCTCGATTGCGCCAGCAGCATCGTCAACGCCACCCGCCGCAGCACAACGCGCCGAGGACACAAGCACGGCGTCGCCTCCAGTGCTCGCTTCAGGACCGTCCGGTTTGCAGACCGAAACCGATGTTCCTGTTGGAACCATGGACGTCGACCTCGGTGTCGTGCCGACGCCTGCCTTTGTCCAGACGGGTTCAGCGTCAGACGACGGGCGACCACATTCTGATTCAGAAGGCCACATCAGAAAACAGCGGTCGCCTCGCAAACACAGGAAACGACGACGAACGCCTTCCGATGATGCTCTTTCTCAGACGGCCCCACGAGATGTCGACCTGATGTCTGACGGTGATCTCCCACATTGCGTCCAGTCACGCGATGTGGCAGAACAGGCGCCCCTCCTGTGACACCTCCTCTCCCAGCCAGGGACGTGTCCTCGCCGTTGTCAACGAATGTTCCGGAAGTACGTGACCGTCACATGTCCACGTCGTCAGCTTCCTGGGCCGATGACGTTGAAGAAGAAGCGGAACAGACTGCCGGCGTGTCTGCACAGGAGTCCCCCTCGGCGACACTGGGGCTGGCGCCCCGCCAGTAATTATCACCACTGCAGGACCACCTGCGGGTCTCCACCTGCCGGCTACTTCTACCGCACGTTCTGCAAATACTGAGGATGGCCGCACACAGCAATATCGTATCGCCACGATGAATCTTGCCACCATTCGTGCCCCCCATAAACTGGCCATGTTCAGAGACACAATTTACTCGGCGGATGTGGATATAGCACTCTTACAAGAGGTGTTTGTGGCTGACTTCCTAGTTCCCACCGGATACAACGCCCATGTTTCCCCCGCATCCGATACCGGTAGCGGCGTCGCCATCCTGCTACGCGATGGACTCCCTGCAGAGGACGTCATCTACCTCCCCACTGCGCGAGGTATGGCCCTCACACTGTTCGGCGTGCGTATTATTAATATCTACGCTCCGTCCGGCACTGGCCGCCGTCATGACCGACAAACTTTTTTTGCCGAAAGCGTCAAACCCCTCTTCACCGGTCCGCAGGACGATTTGGTACTCGGTGGGGATTTTAACTCGACACAAGAGCCCGCGGACCAATTCCCGCGACATTCCCGTTGTGCATCTCTCTCAGTGGTCATCGACCGTCTCCGACTTGTTGACACATGGAAGAAGCTCCACGGAATTCAACCGGGCTATACATTCTACACTTCTCACTCGTCAAGCCGCATAGATCGCATCTACGTCACCTGTTCCCTTGCTGATGGCACACGTCATGCGGAAGTCTGGCCCTTGGCCTTTTCAGACCATGATGCGTACCTCTGTGACGTCACTCTCGCCCGACAGCAAGTGTGGCATAGTCGTGGTCTGTGGAAACTCAATGTCGCTCACCTGACCTCCTCAGACTGTCGCCGTATGGTCCAAGAAGCGTGGGCACGCTGCCACCATCGTCGAGAAGCCTATGACTCCACCTTATCATGGTGGCTCTCCTGTGCAAAGCCGACCCTCAGGAAGACTCTGATGAGTTTTTGGAAGGAGTTAAAGGCGTGGTAAACTAATATCCTGCACTTCTACTACACCATTCTACGTGACTGTGCGACGATGCCTTTCTCGCCCGCCCGGCAGTCGATGGTCCATCGCACGAAGGACGAAGATCTCCTTGATCATGCGGCGTAACTTGGAAGGCACTGTAGTCCGTTCTCGAGCTTCTAATCGAATCCCTCAAGAACGTCCGTCGATGTACCACCTCCTTCAGGAATGACAACGACGACGACGAGCTCTGATCCACGTCCTCACTGATGTGGAAGGGCGCCGGCACGACACCCAACAATGCATCGGTCGTGCTCTCCATGCTCATTTTGCCGGGCTATACGCAGCCGTACCGCATTCTGCAGCACTGATCACAGAAGTCGCTCAGCTTACTACGAACACTCTTCCGTAGGATGCAGTGCATGACCTCCAAGACGACGTAACCACAGATGAAGTGGTAGATGCTATCAAGGCGGGTTCCGATAACAGATCTCCTGGACCTGACGGTATACCCATCGAATTTTATAAAAGTTTTCACTATTTGTTGGCTTCCACGTGGACGGCAATAGCTCAAGAGCTGATGTCACCGACGACAGTGGTCCCGAGCGCCTTTCTAGAAGGAATTATTATCCCCGTACATAAACCGCGCGGGTTATAGAGGGTCCAGGACTATCGACCAATTACTTTGCTCAACAGCGACATGAAAATATTCACACGGCTACTGGCATCGCGACTCAAGAAGGTCGCACGTTACGTCACCTCCTGCGACCAGACTTCCCTAGGAGGCGACAACAACATCCGTACGGCCCTTTGCCGTTACAGAGACATGATAGCATTAGCGCATCATCAGCGTCTCCCTGGCGCCTTGGCTTCACTGGACTTTAGCCAGGCTTTCGACGTGTTGACCACTTCTATTTACGGACAGTTCTTCAGCATATGGGTTTTCCTAGCGGTATTGTAACAGTGGTTATGCGCCTGTTGAATAGTGCAACCTCTAAAATCATGTACAATGGTCGTCTTACACCGTCCCTGGTCATCGCACGATCTGTACGACAAGGATGCCCTCTTTCCACGATTTTGTATGCTTTCGCCTTGGAACCCCTGCTCCAGGGCATGCGCCAACGTTTGGAAGGCATGGCTGTGCAAGGCCACCGTTTTTGTTGTACAGCCTACGCAGACGACATAGTACTATATCTGCGCAGTGAAGGTGAAGTACGAGCAGCACTGACATGGGTGGCGACTTACGGCGAAGCGTCGGGGAGCTGCCTCAACGTGTCAAAATCCAAGGTCCTGCTCATTGGTGAGGGCTTGCCGGAGAGATGCGCTGCCCCCCTTAGTGTCGCCGCCACCATACGGTGTCTTGGACTTGATTTCACAGCAGACCTGCGCCGCTCAGCGACTATCAATGGTAGACGCTTGCTACAGACAATCAGAGCAAATCTCGCAGATCATCGGCTACGAGCTCTCGACGTTATCCAACGCGCGCAATACGTGAACATGTATCATGCTTCCCGTATACCACACGTGGCTCAAGTACTACCAGTCCCAAATCTCCTGGCGCGACGACTGTTTTTCCTGGAGTTCAGTTATATCTACCGGTCCTTACCACTTACACGTTTGTACCTCACGAAAACAGTCTCCGAATTGTTACAACAGTGCCGCCCGTCAAAACCCCATCGAACGTAAGTATCCACAGTACGTGTGGCGACACATATGGAAGGCGATCCATGCGCGTTTTCTCGAATCAGACGTTCAATCAGCGTGGTACATCACCGTGAATGGCAAACAAGTTAACCGAGATCGACTGCACCGCATCCATCTCGCCGATTCATCCCTCTGCACCCACTGTGGCGTGGATGACACGGATGTCCACCGGTTCCACTGTGGCACAGCGCTAGACGTCTGGACACTTGCGCGGCGAATTTTGGCGTTTCTTACTCGCCAGACACCGGCTCAGATCGACGTCCACATGCTTTTGTACCCCGAAAAGACTTTCTACCCCTCCGCCAAAACTAACTCTGTGAATTGGATCTGTGGCCACACGATCCGCTATCTTTTTACTTCTGGCGACAAGTCTACGCTAGGATATTGGACTTATCTCAACGAACGACACCGCGTCCTGATACGCAACCCACGCTATAAACAATATTTTTCCAATTTCTTACGGAGCGCTTTCGATGACCCACCTAGTAGCTGGAACGTCCAAGCTCTGAAAAGCTGAAAACTGTATAAAACGAACCGAACTGAATAGATCTGCTACCCAGAACTCACGCCTACGCCATGAGAAGACACGTTTGGACGAGCTGGCATGCTGTAGGCGGATACACTTCAGGAGCTCCTGTCAGAACTGGACTTTAACTACAAGTCGCACGACGACTTAAAAAGCTTTTCCTTATTTCTTCCTCATAGTTTGTTCTTAAAGGAAAAAGAAATTTGATTTTGGCTTTGAGAAACTTTTTTTGTTCCAAAAGATTGCTTCTTTGCCAACAAGACGAAGGAGACTCATTTTTGTTTACTGGAAGGAGAAACCAGTATAATCGGAGTCTTTGTTTTCTTTTGGAAAAAAAACTTTTCCTTATTTATTCCTCACAATTTGTTCTTAAAGGAAAAAGTAATTTGAATTTGGCTTTGGAAAAAAAAAAGTGTTGGGCTGCTAAGCGCAAGGTTACGGGTTCAAACCTTGTGTGGTGCTCAATATTTTCTTTATTTAAAAACAATATTGAAGTGCCTTACTTCACGAATTTTATTCGTTTGAATGCAGTTTTCTGAAATTTCTAGTGCTTTGTCTCTTCATTAACCCTTTCGCTGCTACAGAGACGTGCTCCCCGCATTCCGCGCTGTGCGCGATTTTGTCATCACTGCACTGCTCGCCTGTGCAGACACACGGTGTTCCGACTGCTTTGACACACTTATCATTCGATTTCACAAAAACTATTTGGCCCAAAAATTTGATTTTAACACGTCTTCTTGACTGATACTTTCCCCCCATTAATGACTGAACTTTGTTTCGACGTTCAACGCAGTTATTGTGCAGCATTAAATGTAGTAAACCATTGCACGAAATTTTGAAGAGTTTGCAGCTGAAAGTCCATAGCGTATACTTTCCGTATGGTCGATTTTAGTTGCCACAATGTTGCGAATGGAATGTGGACAAGATACATAAATTTCGTATAAAATTTACTGTATAACAATATCTCATTTAATTTAAGTACCACATAGGTGTCGTATGTAATATTGAGATGTATTCCGTCTTTCGCGACTGTAATAAAAGTTTTATTTACACCAGGCGCGTTTGGGTTTATTTAAAGCACTTCAATCAATGAAAGGTATGGCACATACACAATGGTACTCATGTTCTCTTTCTTGTTTTTGTTCCACAGTCGCAGTTTTACCAATGGTATTGAAATATATTCCTCTTCTGCAACTGTAATAAGCGACTTATTTAGACCACACGCATTTCTCTCTTTTGAAGCATCATCAGTGGACAGTATTTTGTCTCCTCCATTGCCAAGTCACCTTTCGTAGTTTTGTGCTGCGGTAACACAATATTCAACGTTTGTGTTGGCTGATCAGTGTTTTAGCAAATAAATGCTGTTTGTGTGTGCCACACACAAAAATTATATTTGACATAGCTCAGAGCACTTCACTGATAGACGGTATGTTCAAGTCCTTGTTTTTGTAAGTCCACAGTTTTGTTTAATGTATTTTGTCTACTTCCTTTTGATTGATTGAAGTGCTTTGAAATTAAGTCAAACGTGCCCGGTCTAAATAAAACTTTTGTTACTGTCGCGAAAGATGGAATATTTCTCAATATTACATACGACACCTATGAGGTACTTAAATTAAATGAGATATTGTTATACAGTAAATTTTATATGGAATTTAGGTATCTTGTCCACATTTCATTCGCAACGTTGTGGCAACTAAAATCGACCATACGGAAAGTATACGCTATGGACTTTTACCTCTGCAAACTCTTCAAAATTTCGTGCAATGGTTTACTATATTTAATGCTGCACAATAACTGCGTTGAACATCGAAACAAAATTCAGTCATTTATGGGGGGAAGGTATCAGTCAAGAAGATGTGTGAAAATCTAATTTTTGGGCAAAATAGTTTTTGTGGAATCGAATGATAAGAGTGTCAAAGCAATAGGAACACCATGTGTCTGCACTGGCGAGCTGTGCAGTGATGACAAAATCGCGCACAGCGCGGAATGCGGGGAGCACGTCTCTGTAGCAGCGAAAGGGTTAATGCGGCCGTGGTGGCTTTACCTCATAAACTGCGCGCTCCCCCCCTAAACGTAAGCTTGCGAACTATGCTATACTATGGCGCTGCTTCTCTTGGCGCGTGCGTCGTGTGCAACTGGCAACGCAGCAATCTCCCGCGTCTGGGCGGGCATGCGCGAGCGCCAAGATAAAAGAATTGAACTATAGTGTTCGTCATTCATCTAATTACACCTTCTTCTACGTGACAATATACAACCGCTCACCCGCAGAAAGATCCGTACCCAAAGACTGGAAAGTTGCACAAGTCACACCAATAGCCAAGAAAGGAAAAAGCAATAATCCACTGAATTACTGACTCATATCGCTAACGTCGATTTGCTGTAGTATTTTAGAACATTTACTGCGCTCGAACATTATGAACGTGAAAAGTGTGTACTGACAAACAGAACAACACTGATTATGAAAACATCGTTCTTGTGAAGTACAATTCAGTTCAAATGGTTCAAATGGCTCTGAGCACTTAAGACTTAACATCTGTGGTCATCAGTCCCCTAGACCTTAGAACTACTTAAACCTAACTAACCGAAGGACATCACACACATCCATGCCCAAGGCAGGATTCGAACCTGCGACCGTAGCAGTCGCGCAGTTCCGGACTGAGCGCTTTAACCGCGAGACCACCGCGGCCGGCTACAATTCAGTGATAAGGACGAAGATGTGGAGCACAAATGGAAAAAAATTCAAAGGCGTCGTTCAATATTCCCTAGACAAGTATGTTCCGAATAAGGTTTTTAAGGGATGGGAAACATCTACAGCCGGCCGTTGTAGCCGAGCGGTTCTAGGCGCTTCAGTCTGGAACCGCGCGACCGCTTCGGTCACAGGTTCGAATCCTGCCTCGGGTATGGATGTCTGTTCTGTCCTTAGGTTAGTTAGGTTTAAGTAGTTCTAAATTCTAGGGGACTGATGACCTCAGATGTTAAGTCCCATCGTGCTCAGAGCCATTTGCACCATTTTTGAAAAATCTACCATGGTTTAGTAGCCGTGTTAGAAAAGCGCTACGTAAACAAAGAGCACTTCAACTCAGAGTCAAGAGAAGCAAAATTTAGCTGACAAACAAAAGCTGAACGAAGCGAAACTGAGCTAAGGAGAGCAATGAGAGAAGCGTTCAACGATTTCGAGAGTAAGACGTTGTCAACCGACCTGAGTAAAAACCCTAAGAGATTTTGGTCGTATGTAAAAACAGTAAGTGGGTCAGAATCATCTATTCATTCTCTCAGTGACCACGCCGGCAACGAAACGGATGCCGGCCGGTGTAGCCGAGCGGTTCTAGGCGCTTCAGTTTGGAACCGCGAGATTGCTACGGTCGCAGGTTCGAATCCTGCCTCGGGCATGGACGTGTGTGATGTCCTTAGGTTAGTTAGGTTTAATTAGTTCTAAGTCCTAGGCAACTGATGACCTCAGAAGTTAAGCCGCATAGTGCTCAGAGCCATTTGAAACAAGCCTAACGCCTGGAAAAAAGCGCAGGCCATTCCCGTTTTTAAGAAAGGCCGTAAGACAGATCCCCACAATTATAAGCCTATATCGTTGACGTCAATCTTTGTGGAATTATGGAACATGTTCCACTCAAGAATTATGACGTTCTTGGAAAATGAAAAGCTCCTCTATAAAAATCAACATGGATTCCTCAAACAGAGATCGTGCGAAACTCGGCTCGCTCTGTTCCTCCATGAGATCCACAGCGCAGTGGACAACGGCGCTCAGGCTGATGCCGTGTTCCTTGGTTTCAGTAAGGCATTTGACACCGTCCCGCACTGCCGCTTAATGAACAAAATACGAGCTTACGTTGTATCGGAGCAGACCTGCGATTTGATTCAAGACTTTCCTGTAGAAATAGCTAAACACTTCGCTCTTAACGAAACTAAATCGACAGATGTAAAGGTAATATCCGGAGTACCACAGGGAAGTGTGATAGGACTGCTGCTGTTTACAATATATATAAATGATCTAGTAGAAAGCGTCGGAAGCTCTTTAAGGCTATTCGCAGGTGAAGCAGTTATTTATACCAAAGTAACAATGCCAGAAGATAGTAAGAATTTTTATAACGACCTGCAGAGAATTGATGAATGGTGCAGACTCTGCCAGTTGACCCTGAACGTAAATAAATGTAACATATTGCGCATACATAGGAAAAGAAATCCACTAATGCACAGCTGCAGTATTGTTGACAAACAGCTGGAGACAGCGCCTGCCGTAAAATATCTAGGCGTTACTATCCAGAGAGACCTTAAGTGGAATGACCATATAAAACAGATAGTGGGAAAAGCAGACACAACACACAGATTCATCGGAAGAATCTTAAGGAAATGTAATTCATCCACGAAAGAAGCGGCTTATAAGGCGCTTGCTTGCCCGATTCTTGAGTATTGTCCATCTGTCTGGGATCCCTATCAGGTAGGACTGTTAGAGGAGATAGAGAAGATCCAACGAAGAGCGGCGCGTTTCGTCACGCAATCGTTTAGCTCGGTTGAGAGCGTCACGGAGATGCTAAACAAACTCCACTGGCAGACGTTTCAAGAGAGACGTTGTGCATCACGGAGGGATTTACTACTGAAATTTCGGGACAGCACTTTTCAGGAGTCAGACAACATATTAGTTCCCCACACATACATCTCGCGTATTGACCACGAGGAGAAAATTCGAGCCAGTACAGAGGCTTACCGACAATCATTCTTCCCACGCAGTATTCGCGAGTGGAACAGGGTTGGAGGGATCAGATAGTGGTACTGAAAGTACCCTCCGACACACACCATTAAGTGGCTTGCAGAGTATGATGCAGATGTAGATGCACAACTAAATTTATTTGACGAAGTAATGAGTGCTATCGACAGGGGATGTCGAGCTGATTCCATACTTTTACATTTGCAGAAAACTTTTGACAGCGTTTCTCACAAGCGACTTCTAATCAAATTGCCTGCCTCTGGAGTATCGTCTCATTCTTGAGACTGGATTTGTAATTTCCTGTCAGGAAGGTCACAGCTGACCGAAAGTCATTGGGTAAAACAGAAGTAATGTCTGGCATTCCCCACGGAAGTGTTCTAGCACCTCTGTTGTGCTTGATCTACATGAACAATTTAGGAGACAATCTGAGTAGCCCTCTTAGACTGCTTGTAGATGATACTGTCATTTACCGGTCTTGTAAAGTCACCATATGATCAAAACGAATTGCAAAATGACTTAGCCAACATATTTGTATTGTGCAAAAAGTGCCAGTTCACTCTCAGTAATGAAAAGTGTGAAGTCATCCATTTGAGCACTGAAGGGAATCCACTAAGTTTCAGTTATACCATAAATCACACAAATCTAAAGAGTGCAAACTCAACTAAATACATAGGAAATACTATTATAAATAAAGCTAAAATGGTCACGTAGACAATGTGGGGAAAGCAAACCAAAGACATTGAGTTATCGGCAGAATACTAAGATATTGCAACAGTTCTACTAAAGAGACTGCCTACACTATGCTTGTTCTGTCTATTCTGGAGTATTTATGTGCGGTGCGGGATCTGAATCAGATAGGATTGACGGAAGACATTGAAAAAGTTCAGAGAAGGGCAATTCGTTTTGTATTATCACGAAATTAGAGAGAGAGTGCCACGGATATGATACATGAATTGGAGTGCAGTCTGCAGTCATTAAAACAAAGGCGTTTTTGCTGCGGCATGAAACTTCTATCACCAACTTTCTCCTCAGAGTGTGAAAATATTTTGTTGGCGCCCACCTACATAGTGAGGAATGATCGTTGTTGTTGTTGTGGTCTTCAGTCCTGAGACTGGTTTGATGCAGCTCTCCATGCTACTCTATCCCGTGCAAGCTTCTTCATCTCCCAGTACCTACTGCAACCTACATCATTCTGAAACTGCTTAGTGTATTCATCTCTTGGTCTCCCTCTACGATTTTTACCCTCCACGCTGCCCTCCAATACTAAATTTGTGATCCCTTGATGCCTCAAAACATGTCCTACCAACCGATCCCTTCTTCTAGTCAAGTTGTGCCACAAACTTCTCTTCTCCCCAATCCTATTCAATACCTCCTCATTAGTTATGTGATCTACCCACCTTATCTTCAGCACTCTTCTGTAGCATCACATTTCAAAAGCTTCTATTCTCTTCTTGTCCAAACTATTTATCGTTCATGTTTCACTTCCATACATGGCTACACTCCATACAAATACTTTCAGAAACGACTTCCTGACACTTAAATCTATACTCGATGTTAACAAATTTCTCTTCTTCAGAAACGATTTCCTTGCCATTGCCAGTCTACATTTTATATCCTCTCTACTTCGACCATCATCAGTTATTTTACTCCCTAAATAGCAACACTCCTTCACTACTTTAAGTGTCTCATTTCCTAATCTAATCCCCTCAGCATCACCCGATTTAATTTGACTATATTCCATTATCCTCGTTTTGCTTTTGTTGATGTTCATCTTATATCCGCCTTTCAAGACACTGTCCATTCCGTTCAACTGCTCTTCCAAGTCCTTCGCTGTCTCTGACAGAATTACAATGTCATCGGCGAACCTCAAAGTTTTTACTTCTTCTCCATGAATTTTAATACCTACTCCGAATTTTTCTTTTGTTTCCTTTACTGCTTGTTCAATATACAGATTGAATAACATCTGGGAGAGGCTACAACCCTGTCTCACTCCTTTCCCAACCACTGCTTCCCTTTCATGGCCCTCGACTCTTATAACTGCCATCTGGTTTCTGTACAAATTGTAAATAGCCTTTCGCTCCTTGTATTTTACCCCTGCCACCTTCAGAATTTGAAAGAGAATATTCCATTTAACGTTGTCAAAATCTTTCTCTAAGTCTACAAATGCTAGAAACGTAGGTTTGTCTTTTCTTAATCTTTCTTCTAAGATAAGTCGTAAGGTTAGTATTGCCTCACGCGTTCCAACATTTCTACGGAATCCAAACTGATCTTCCCCGAGGTCCGCTTCTACCAGTTTTTCCATTCGTCTGTAAAGAATTCGCGTTAGTATTTTGCAGCTGTGACTTATTAAACTGATAGTTCGGTAATTTTCACATCTGTCAACACCTGCTTTCTTTGGGATTGGAATTATTATATTCTTCTTGAAGTCTGTGGGTATTTCGCCTGTCTCATACATCTTGCTCACCAGATGGTAGAGTTTTGTCATGACTGGCTCTCCCAAGGCCATCAGTAGTTCTAATGGAATGTTGTCTACTCCCGGGGCCTTGTTTCGACTCAGGTCTTTCAGTGCTCTGTCAAACTCTTTACGCAGTATCTTATGTCCCATTTCATCTTCATCTACATCCTCTTCCATTTCCATAATATTGTACTCAAGTACATCGCCCTTGTATAGACCCTCTATATACTCCTTCCACCTTTCTGCCTTCCCTTCTTTGCTTAGAACTGGGTTGCCATCTGAGCTCTTGATATTCATACAAGTTGTTCTCTTCTCTCCAAAGGTCTCTTTAATTTTCCTGTAGGCAGTATCTATCTTACACCTAGTGAGACAAGCCTCTACATCCTTACATTTGTCCTCTATCCATCCCTTCTTAGCCATTTTGCACTTCCTGTCGATCTCATTTTTGAGACGTTTGTATTCCTTTTTGCCTGCTTCAGTTACTGCATTTTTATATTTTCTCCTTTCATCAATGAAATTCAATATTTCTTCTGTTACCCAAGGATTTCTATTAGCCCTCGTCTTTTTACCTACTTGATCCTCTGCTACCTTCACTACTTCATCCCTCAGAGCTAGCCATTTTTTTATTCATTATTAAACCTACTCCTGCATTACCCCTATTTGCTTTTGTATTTATAAATCTGTAATCACCTGACCAAAAGTCTTGTTCCTCCTGCCACCGAACTTCACTAATTCCCACTATATCTAACTTTAACCTATCCATTTTCCTTTTTAAATTTTCTAACCTACCTGCCCGATTAAGTGATCTAACATTCCACGCTCCGATCCGTAGAATGCCAGTTTTCTTTCTCCTGATAAAGACGTCCTCTTGAGTAGTCCCCGCCTGGAGATCCGAATGGGGGACTATTTTACCTCCGGAATATTTTACCCAAGAGGACGCCATCATCATTTAATCATACAGTAAAGCTGCATGTCCTCGGGAAAAATTACGGCTGTAGCTTCCCCTTGCTTTCAGCCGTTCGCAGTACCAGCACAGCAAGGCCGTTTTGGTTAATGTTACAAGGCCAGATCAGTCAATCATCCAGACTGTTGCCCCTGCGACCACTGAAAAGGCTGCTGCCCCTCTTCAGGAACCACATGTTTGTCTGGCCTCTCAACAGAAACCCCTCCATTGTGGTTGCACCTACGGTACGGCCATCTGTATCGCTGAGGCACGTAAGCCTCGCCACCAACGGCAAGGTTCATGGTTCATGGGGGAATGATCATCATAATAAAATAAGAGAAATCAGAGCTCGCACGGAAAGATTTAAGTGTTCGTTTTTCCCTCGCGCTGTTCAAGTGTGGATCGATAGAGAAGTAGTTTAAAGGTGGTTCGATGAACCCTCTCTCTGCCAGGCACTTAATTGTGAATTGCAGAGTAATCGTGTACACGTAGAAGTGGTTGACAACCTTGCCGTACTCAAGGCAAAACTATAGCACGTAAGCGCTGTACAGGGGTATTTAAAACCTCCGTTTGCACAGCAGTTTCCGCAAGCTAAGATACACACACACACACACACACACACACACACACACACACAAACACGGACAGACACACCCTATGCACGAACTGCACACTGCGAACACTAGCGCCATCACAACCAAATATGACCGACGTCGGAAGTTATGGATAGTGAAAATTAATGAACAACGGGTGGGTAACATTTACTCTCTGTCTGTCTGGTTCTCGACAAGGGAGAGAGCAAGACTTTGTTCAGAATTTAAGCAAAAATCTCCACGTCTCTTTAAAAGCACTCTTACTAATTTAATTTCCTTGATGACACTATCTTAATAGCTAGAAGTTTACCCCACAATCTCCGCGTTATGTTCAATAGGATGACGAGCACCAGGACAATGTTCTACAAAAGCAGATTTGTTCGGCTGTTGTATGTGAGTGTGATGCTTATGCTCAGCGCACCGGTCCTCCACGGTCAAGATAGTGTGATAACTGTATGACACGCCACAACTGCAAGGTATACGATAGACACCCTCCTTACGTAAACCCGGGTCGTCATCCTTAACGGAAACTAAAAGAGCCCTAACTTTAGATGGAGGGCGGAAAACACGTTGCACATCATGTTTCCGCAAAATACGAGCAAACTTGTTCGAAATGTTCCCCAGCGTAAGGCAGAAAGGCTGTAGAAGATGTTGCCAACTTGGTATTATCATCTCTCACCTGGTGCACAGTTGGTCTATAGCGCAGCGCACGAAATTCCCAGTCGAACTGCGACCACGAAGCACCGTCCAGACAATCCCAAGAAAAATCCGACACTTTTGAAGCAATCATTAAATGAATTCGAAACAATTCCTTGTTCTGGACAAGCAGCATTATGTTGAAAAGATGAAATGTTTGATTCAGCATATCGCAGCAGGATCAGTGCTGACTCCCCAAAAGGTGTTGAGAGAAAGACTAACAGCCTCCTGAAGAAAAGTTCCTCGTCGCAAGAAAGTAACAATAATTAATACTATCTAAGCTGTTCCTTGTAGGTTATATTGCCTTCCAAAGCTCCACAGGGAAGGGGTCCGTCTTCGATTGAGAGTAACGCTGGTGCTCCGACATATCGTGTGGTAAAACACTTTGCTACTTCGTTGAGCCCACAGGTTGGTCAGTGTGAGAATCATCTCAACAACTCGACGGATTTCTTGCGTCGATTATAGGGAATGCTTTTCAATGACTCTCATATTCCAGTAAGTTCTGATGTGGTCTCTCTCTTTACTCGTACTTCTCTGTCTGATTCGTTGTGATTGATTGAGGTTAGGTTTGGTGTTGAATTCACGAACCTTTTTCGACATGTGTTGACTTCTACTTACTCTTTATTCAATGACCAGTACCATGAGCATACATATGGCTTTGAGATGGCAAGCCTGCTGACACCTATTATTTCATATTTGTTTATGGAAGACTTCAAGGAACAAAGTAAAGTGCCTTGGAGTCGGCGGTATCGGAACCAGAGTGGTTTTTCAGATCTGTAGACGATATTATTGTTGTTCGGCCTCATTGCAGTGAAAATTTGAACTTTTTTTAGCATACGTACCTCGGTTCTTAAGGCCTGCGTCTCTTCAGACCCTCAGTGTTTGTCAGCTGAGTTCACCCATCTTGAGGTCACCTTTGTCAGAATGGGTATAGTGACAGATCAGACGTGCGCTGCGCTGTCGGCCGACTGTGCTTCTCCTTTTCAGTTCAGACATTTCGTACGTTCTTCAGAATAAATACTTTTCTCTTCAACTGTTTTGTTATGTCAACGAAACTGTCTGAAAAGATGCTGAGTTTATTTAAAGAAGACATTTCGTGTACACCAGTAACGTCGAAAGAGCATATTTAATTAGAAGAGATACTGAACATAGCACGAGGGAACAACTTTTATTTTTCCATTTGTTTTAAAATTTATTTATGTTGTGATAAATTCAGATTCCACAGATCAAGAACATTGCAAGTTTCCGAGATATCATGTAACTTTCAAGTTGGAAGGATGATACACACATGCTCGACGTACGACTCGCCAGTTGATTAATGAGAATATTGGTCTTACTGCGGAATTAATGTGGTAATGTTCCAGTAAACGGGTCGGGTAAGTAACCCAGCTGATCAGTATTTTCGATATTTGAGTCTTTTATTGATAGAAAAATGAAGGATTAACGAAAATTTCTTCCTCGCCTTATTACACTTCAGGAACATTCTCCATTTCTTTATAAACAGAAAGACAGAAGAACGTTTTCCACTTCAGTGAGAGGAGTATGAGGAAACCAAAGAAGAGGATCTGTCTTGAAAATTTAGTGCGATGAATGTTTGTTACATAATTTCTTGCAGTCTAATGGAGCAGGATGAAACTGTTTAATAAGGAATACAAAAGCAAATGCCTGAAACTACTAACTACGATTTTATTTTATTTCTAAATGGTGTCCATCGTTTCTATATATTTGCAATCACAGTGTCGAAAAATGTCCATCGTAATATGCTGAAGACTTCAGGTCTGACAAAGCATTTCATGTTTAGACTTGATCGATGAACAGTTCGGCATCAAATTGCTCTTCCTCCGTCATAGTGCATTCGTGCGTTCGCATTGAAACCGCGCTTACTCGGCAAACAATAGACCGTACCCAGGCAGCCAACTGCGCGCCCGTGTTTCCCCGAGGACGAAGACGGTTGCGTGTGACCGGCTGGAAGTGGCGGTATGGAAATAGAGGAAACAGACAGTCGCGTTGCAGCAATCCCATACGTTCTGTGTGAACGTAGTCGGGATGGATCACGAGAACAACAATAACTCACGGAAACATAAAGTAAGCGACACGAAGAAAGCTGAGCTCGTTGTTACCACTGTAATGCTGCAGTAGAATACGAGACTGATGCTAAAGACGCTGCAACCTGTTTGCAACCGCAAGAGAGAGCTGCACAGCTGAGTTGGACGTCAGTTGATACCGTGACAATGACACGTCGCGCTAGAACGACGCCGAGGCGATATACACGGTGGTCCATTGATCGTGACCGGGCTAAATATCTCACGAAATAAGCGTCAAACGAAAAACCTTGAAGGGGGAAACCAGAGGGCGCTATGGTTGGCCCGCTAGATGGCGCTGCCACAGTCAAACGGATATCAACTACGTTTTTTAAAAATAGGAACCCCCATTTTTTATAACATATTCGTGTAGTAGGTAAAGATATATGAACGTTTTAGTTGGACCACTCTTTTCGCTTTGTGATAGATGGCGCTGTAATAGTCACAAACATATGGCTTACAATTTTAGACGAACAGTTGGTAACAGGTAGGTTTTTTAAATTAAAATACAGAACGTAGGTACGTTTGAACATTTTATTTCGGTTGTTCCAATGTGATACATGTACCTTGTAAGTAGGCTGTTTAGGTTTTTATGTTGGTAACGCCATGTAGCGATCTGTATGAAAATCACTGGCTGTGCTGTGTGCAGTCTGAGGCTGGTCGGCATTGTTGCAATATTTGCCATTGTAATGTTGGGCAGTTGGCTGTTAACAGCGCGTAGCGTTGCGCAATTGGAGGTGAGCCGCCAGCAGTGGTGGATGTGGGGAGAGAAATGGCGGAGTTTCTTTTTTTGAGAGCAGATGATCTAGACGTGTGTCCATCAGAGACAATTTCTAAGACTGGATGTCATGAACTGCTACATATATTATGACTTTTGAACACTATTAAGGTAAATACATTGTTTGTTCTCTGGTGTTGTTCCATTGTGTCTAAATTTTAAAGATTTTGTTCCATTGTGTCTAACTTTTGAAGATTTTGTCCCATTTGTTTCTGATTTTATTCAAGCGTTGTGTCTAACTTTTGTAGATTTTGTTCCATTGCGTCTAACTGTTGCTGTGTTTGTCTCTGGTGTTGTTCCATTGTGTCTAACTTCTGAAGATTTTGTTCAATTGTGTCTAACTTTTGAAGATTTTGTCCCATTTGTTGCATTAACTGTAATAACAATGCACTGGTGTATGAAACATGTTCCTCAGTGCTATTCGGTAGTGCATTTGAACCGGCAATATTCGCATTTTGAAAAGCAGAAAATGTGTCTTGACTTATTTGAGAAAACGGTGAGGACGCAAAACCTGAATCTACAGTATCTGCAAGATTGTGTCCTGTCATTTCGGATTCCTGAGGCGAGCTGTTGCCGACCGATCGATCGATAATGCTCCCCTGTTCACTAATTGTTTCACTGCCTACACTATTATTTGCAGCTCGCTCCATTTTCCTATGCAAAATTACCAAATTACTACTTTGAATGTCTGTTAATTCATTACACGGTGGTGCTGATAAGCTATAATCGTCGTCACTATCATTTCGCAATTTACTTTGGAGCCTAGTGTTACGTTTTTAACACGCCATAATTGTCACAAAATTTCACACGATAACAAGAGAAGCACAATTTGAAGAGCAAAAACAAGAAAACACATTAGCATAGCACTGAAAATAATATCTAGTTAATTGCAAGCGCAGCTGCGAAATACTTGGTGCAAATCTACATGCATGCCACAACTGTTTTACTGTACAACAATGAAAAACTACAACTACAAAGGAAATTCTCTCTATAGTTAGGCGCTAGCAATAAACAATAGCTACACTAATTGCACAAGCTACAAGAAAAAATCAGAAGATTCCAGTGAGGTATCCTCGGCTAAGGGTCGACGTATGAAACGTCCCCTTAGAAAAATTATAAATGACTGTGCTTAAACTGACACACAATATTTTTAGCGCAACGCAATCTGACTTTCAATAATCCCTACAAAATAATGGCCCTGACTAACATTAACCCATACCTTTCACAAATCACTTACCTCACAAAAATCTTCGTTATTAGAACTACTGCAATACAGCGAGCGCCAATACTGTCAGCTAAATAAAAGATTCTAACTACTGAAGGCAATAACTACTGATAGGCATAGTTAGCAAATGAAAGATTTTGATAGAGAACAAGCACTGCATTTACCTTAATAGTGTTCAAAAGTCATAATATATATAGCAGTTCGTGATATCCAGAATTACGAATTTTCTCTTACTGGCGGACACACGTCCAACTCATCCGCTCTCAAAATTCCGCCATCTCTCTCCCCTCATCCACCACTGCTGGCGGCTCACCTCCAACTGCGCAACGCTACGCGCTGTTAACAGCCAACTGCCCAACACTACAATGGCAAATATTGCAACAATGCCGGCCAGCCTCAGACTGCACACAGTACAGACAGTGATTTTCATACAGAGTGCTACATGGCGTTACCAACATAAAAACCTAAACAGCCTACTTACAATCATTGTGAACTTATTATTTCTGAGAACGCATGCTGTTACAGCGTGATTACGTGTAAATACCACATTAATGCAATAAATGTTCGAAATGATGTCCGTCAACCTCAATGCATTTGGCAATACGTGTAACGACATTCCTCTCAACAGTGAGTAGTTCGCCGCCCGTAATGTTCGCGCATGCATTGACATTGCGCTGACACATGTTGTCAGGCGTTGTCGGTGGATCACGATAGCAAATATCCTTGAACTTCCCCACAGAAAGAAATCCGGGGACGTCAGATAAGGTGAACGTGCGGTCCATAGTATGGTGCTTCGACGACCAATCCACCTGTCATGAAATATGCTATTCAATACCGCTTCAACCGCACGCGAGCTATGTGCCGGACGTCCATCATGTTGGAAGTACATCGCCATACTGTCATGCAGTGAAGCATCTTGTAGTAACATCGCCGGCCGAAGTGGCCGTGCGGTTAAAGGCGCTGCAGTCTGGAACCGCAAGACCGCTACGGTCGCAGGTTCGAATCCTGCCTCGGGCATGGATGTTTGTGATGTCCTTAGGTTAGTTAGGTTTAACTAGTTCTAAGTTCTAGGGGACTAATGACCTCAGCAGTTGAGTCCCATAGTGCTCAGAGCCATTTGAACCATTTTTTTTTTTTGTAGTAACATCGGTAGAACATTACGTAGGAAATCAGCATACACTGCACCATTTAGATTGCCATCGATAAAATGGGGGCCAATTATCCTTCCTCCCATAATGCCGCACCATACATTAACCCGCCAAGGTCGCTGATGTTCCACTTGTCGCAGCCATCGCGGATTTTCCGTTGCCCAATAGTGCATATTATCCCGGTTTACGTTACCGCTATTGGTGAATGACGCTTCGTCGCTAAATAGAGCGCGTGCATACAATCTGTCATCGCCCCGTTATTTCTCTTGTGCCCAGTGGCAGAACTGTACACGACGTTCAAAGTCGTCCACATGCAGTTCCTGGTACACAGAAATATGGTATGGGTGCAATTGATGTTGCTGTAGCATTCTCAAATAGCTCAAATGGCTCTGAACACTATGGGACTTAACATCTGAGGTCATCAGCCCCCTAGAACTTAGAACTACTTAAACCTAACTAACCTAAGGACAGCACACACATCGATGCCCGAGGCAGGACGAACCTGCGGCCATAGTAGCATTCTCAACACCGACGTTTTTGAGATTCCCGATTCTCGCCCAATTTGTGTTCTACTGATGTGCGGATTAGCCTCGACAGCAGCTAAAACACCTACTTGGGCATCATCATTTGTTGCTGGTCGTGGTTGACGTTTCATATATGGCTGAACACTTCCTGTTTCCTTGAATAAGGTAACTATCCTGCGAACGGTCGATGATGTCGTCCAGGATACCGAGCAGCATACATAGCACACGCCCGTTGGGCATTTTGATCACAACAGCCATACATCAACACGATATCGACCTTTTCCACAATTGGTAAACGGTCCATTTTAACACAGGTAATGTATCACGAAGCAAATACCGTCCGCACTGGCGGAATGTTACTTGATACCACGTACTTATACGTTTGTGACTATTACAGCGCCATCTATCACAAAGCGAAAAAAGTGGTCCATCTAAAACATTCATATTTCTTTACGTACTACACGAATATGTAATAAAAAATGGGGGTTCCCATTTTAAAAAACGCAGTTGATATCCGTTTGACCTATGGCAGCGCCATCTAGCGGGCCAACCATAGCGCCATCTGGTTTCCCTCTTCAAGCTAGACGAGTTTCGTTCTTTGTAGTTTTTTCATTTGTTTCTTATTTCGTGAGATATTTGGCCCGTCACTATCAATGGACCACCCTGTATAGTGGACAAAAAGCGATGGACGAGCGACGCTATATTGAAGGTAGGTCACATCCAAAAATAATCGGATTCTTAAAAATTAGTCTTCCTGCCATGACGTTTTCTGCACTTTAGCGGAGTACATGCTGCAATAAAATATTGCGTGGTGTTGGAGTTGTGTGTCGGACCGGGATTGTAACTCTGGTCCTACGTTTTCGGTCAATGCAGCACCAACCACGCCATCCGCGTTCGTCTCGTCACTTTAAAATCACGTTATTATAATCGTAGTCATCGCCATCATCGTATTACAGAATGCCGAAGTTGCCACTGCTGGTTTCGATTTAATGTCTTGCTAAACCTCCAGTTCCTTTCATATCTGATTCCTCCTTACACATATTCCAGTTTCTCTCCGTTCAGTATTATTTTTACCCATTCGTTTCTTGTTGTTTTAATTATCTTCTGTTGATTTAGATTTATTTTCATTCCAAAGCTTCGACCTCCTTTACCAATTCTTGTAGTAATTTACCATCCCTAGCTAGAAGGGTGTTATCTGTGAGTGTCGAGTACCTTGTTCCTTGACCACCTATTTTACCTTGTTTTCCGTTAGTGCACAGTGATCATCCAAACCTTTCAAAATGTGTGTATTGAGAAGTGTAGGTGATAACCCCCCCCCCCCCCCCCCCATGAACTATGGACCTTGCCGTTGGTGGGAAGGAGGCTTGCGTGCCTCAACGATACAGATAGCTGTACCGTGGGTGCAACCACAACGGAGGGGTATCTGGTGAGAGGCCAGACAAACGTGTGGTTCCTGAAGAGGGGCAGCGGCCTTTTCAGTAGTTGCAGGGGCAACTACTGATTGACTGATGTGGCCTTGTAACGTTAACCAAAATGGCCTTGCTGTTCTGGTACTGCGAACTGAAGCAAGGGGAAACTACAGCCTAATTTTTCCCGAGGGCATGCAGCTTTACTGTATGATTAAATGATGATGGCGTCCTCTTGGGTAAAATATTCCGGAGGTAAAATAATCCCCCATTCGGATCTCCGGGCGGGGACTACTCAAGAGGACGTCGTTATCAGGAGAAAGAAAACTGGCGTTCTACGGATCAGAGCGTGGAATGTCAGATCCATTAATCGGGCAGGTAGGTTAGAAACTTTCAAAAGGGAAATGGATAGGTTAAAGTTAGATATAGTGGGAATTAGTGAAGTTCCGTGGCAGGAGGAACAAGACTTTTGGTCAGGTGAATACAGGGTTATAAATACAGAATCAAATAGGGGTAATGCATGAGTAGGTTTAATAATGAATTAAAAAATAGGCGTACGGGTAAGCTACTACAAACAGCATAGTGAACGCATTATTGTGGCCAAGATAGACACGAAGCCCACGCCAACTACAGTAGTACAAGTTCATATGCCAACTGGCTCTGCAGATGACGAAGAAATAGATGAAATGTATGATGAGATAAAAGAAATTATTCAGGTAGTGAAGGGAGACGAAAATTTAATAGTCATGGGTGACTGGAATTCGAGGGTAGGAAAAGGGAGAGAAGGAAACATAGTAAGTGAATATGGATTGGGGCTAAGAAATGAAAGAGGAAGCCGCCTGGTAGAATTTTGAGCAGAGCATAACTTAATCATAGCTAACACTTGGTTCAAGAATCATAAAAGAAGGTTGTATACATGGAAGAATCCTGGAAATACTAAAAGGTATCAGATAGATTATATAATGGTAAGACAGAGATTTAGGAACCGGGTTTTAAATTGCAAGACATTTCCAGGGGCAGATGTGGACTCTGACCACAATCTATTGGTTATGAACTGTACATTAAAACTGAAGAAACTGCAAAAAGGTGAGAATTTAAGGAGATGGGACCTGGATAAACTGAAAGAACTAGAGGTTGTACAGAGTTTCAGGGGGAGCATAAGGGAACAATTGACAGGAATGGGGGAAAGAAATACAGTAGAAGTAGAATGGGTAGCTTTGAGGGTTGAAATAGTGAAGGCAGCAGAGGATTAAATAGGTAAAAAGACGAGGGCTAGTAGAAACCCTTGGGTAACAGAAGAAATATTGAATTTAACTGTATAGTATAAAAATGCAGTAAATGAAGCAGGCAAAAAGGAATACAAACGTCTCAAAAATGAGATCGACAGGAAGTGCAAAATGGCTAAGCAGGGATGGATAGAGGACAGATGTAAGGATGTAGAGGCTTATCTCACTAGGGGTAAGATAGATACTGCCTACAGGAAAATTAAAGCCTACAGGAAAATTAAAGAGACCTTTGGAGAAAGGAGAACCACTTGCATGAATATCAAGAGCTCAGATGGAAACCCAGTTCTAAGCAAAGAAGGGAAAGCAGAAAGGTGGAAGGGGTATATAGAGGGTCTACACAAGGGCGATGTACTGGAGGAGAATATTATGGAATTGGAAGAGGATGTAGATGAAGATGAAATGGGAGATATGATACTGCGTGAAGAGTTTGATAGAGCACTAAAAGACCTGAGTCGAAACAAGACCCCCGGAGCAGACAACATTTGATTAGAACTACTGACAGCCTTTGGAGAGCCAGACCTGACAAAACTCTACCATCTGGTGAGCAAGGTGTATGAGACAGGTGAAATACCCTCAGACTTCAAGAAGAATATAATAATTCCAATCCCAAAGAAAGCAGGTGTTGACAGTTGTGAAAATTACCGAACTATCAGTTTAATAAGTCACAGTTGCAAAATACTAACGCGAATTCTTTACAGACGAATGGAAAAACTGATAGAAGCCGACCTCGGGGAAGATCAGTTTGGATTCCGTAGAAATGCTGGAACACGTGAAGCAATACTGACCCTATACTTACCTAAGAAGAAAGATTAAGGAAAGGCAAACCTACATTTCTAGCATTTGTAGACTTAGAGAAAGATTTTGACAGTGTTGATTGGAATACTCTCTTTCAAATTCTGAAGGTGACAGGGGTAAAATACAGGGAGCGAAAGGCTATTTACAATTTGTACAGAAACCAGATGGCAGTTATAAGAGTCGAGGGATATGAAAGGGAAGCAGTGGTTGGGAAGGGAGTGAGACGGGGTTGTAGCCTATCCCCGATGTTATTCAATCTGTATATTGAACAAGCAATAAAGAAAAGAAAAGAAAAGTTTGGAGTAGGTATTAAAATCCATAGAGAAGAAATTAAAACTTTGATGTTCGTCGATGACATTGCAATTCTGTCTGAGACAGCAAAGGACTTGGGAGAGCAGTTGAACGGAATGGACAGTGTCTTGAAAGGAGGATATAAGATGAACATCAACAAAGCAAGACGAGGATAATGGAAGGTAGTCGAATTAAGTCGGGTGACGCTGAGGGAATTAGATTAGGAAATGAGATACTTAAGGTAGTAAAGGACTTTTGCTGTTTGGGGAGCAAAATAACTGATGATGGTCGAAGTAGAGAAGATATTAAATGTAGGCTGGCAATGGCAAAGAAAGCGTTTCTGAAGAAGAAAAATTTGTTAACATCAAGTGTAGATTTAAATGTCAGGAAGTCGTTTCTGAAAGTATTTGTATGGAGTGTAGCCATGTATGGAAGTGAAACGTGGACGATAAATTGTTTAGACAAGAAGAGAATAGAAGCTTTCGAATTGTGGTGCTACAGAAGAATGCTGAAGATTAGATGGGTAGATCACATAACTAATGAGGGGGTATTGAATAGAATTGGGGAAAAGGGGAGCTTGTGGCACAACTTGACTAGAAGAAGGGATCGGTTGGTAGGACATGTTCTGAGACATCGAGGGATCACCAATTTAGTATTAGAGGGCAGCGTGGAGGGTAAAAATCGTACAGGGAGACCAAGAGATGAATACACTAAGCAGTTTCAGAAGGATGTAGGCTGCAGTAGGTACTGGGAGATGAAGAAGCTTGCACAGGATAGAGTAGCATGGAGAGCTGCATCAAACCAGTCTCAGGACTGAAGACCACAACAACAACAACAACAGGTGATAAACAACAAAATCATCTACACCTTTCCCTGAATCTACACTGACGGCAAAAATTGCAATACCAAAAAATAATTAACGTAGAGTAATGAAATTTCGGGAATAAATTTGTCTAGGAAACATAATTAAATGATCACAGGTTAATGTAAGTGCGAGGTAAGCCGTTGCAAATGTGAAATGTTGGTACATTTATAGTCGATGTAGCCGTCAGAATTTTGAATGCTGGCATGCAACCGCGCATGCGTTTGCTATATGGATGCCAGATGTCGGTTTGTGGGATGAAGTTTCTTGACTGTGCGCTTGGTCTGTCAATACGGGGATAGTTAGTGATGTTTGTGGGTAGCGCTGGCTGGAATGCTATTGATGAATCGCAGCACAACAGATCGAATCACTAGACTGACGTACTACAAATTTGCAGTCAGGGTAGCTAGGATAACCACCAGAGTGTTCCTGCTGTCTTATGAAATCACACCCCAGAAATTTTGTGGTAAAGTCGCATACACACTGCCGCAGGAAACGTGTTTCTCTTGAAAACATTGTTTTCTGCGATGTTTCGCAAATGTTTCCGACTTTGTTTCTGGTCTCTGTTTCCGTTCACACTCGTGTGTTCACTCCGTCTGCAGTGCTCCTTGTATTATTGTGTTCATATCGTCCGCTGCTGCGTTATGTCTGGTATCGAGGAAACAGTAATGATACGTAGCGCTGCATTATTAATACTAGAAGGTTTATACAAACAAAATGAAAGTTGCCCTCGTCGTTGGCGGAGAAAAACATTCTATAGAAGAAATGGCGTGGGCTGAGTGTGGAAGACGTCTCTGGCTTCCGTAACTTCACTCGGATGTCATCTACCGATTTTGAATATCTGGCAAATATGATAGCACCATTTGTTTCAAAAAAAGACACGAATTTCAGGAAAATGATTTCAGTCAACCAAAGGCTTGTAGTTACTCCTCGTTTTCTAGCGACAAGAGATTCATTTCAGAGCCTTGCGTGTTTATTTCATATTTCGAAGGAAGCAATATCTCAAATAGTACCTGAAGTATGTGGAGCTCTGGAAGGAGTACTCATCGTCATAAACTAAAGGCTATGCCTTGTCGATTTAGCCACGTCCCTCTCTCCATTGTCATCCTCTTCAGTTCTTCATACGATTTTATCCCCGTATCTTCTTTGATGTTATTAAAATACGTTGCTCTTGGCCTGCCTCTTGGTTTTCTGCCTAAAACTTTTCCTTCAAATATATTCTTTAGGAACTGGTTGTGTCTCATTATGTGCCCTATCATTTCTGATTTTGTTCTTCCTAGCCGGCCGGAATGGCCGAGCGGTTCTAGGCACTACAGTCTGGAGCCGCCCGACCACTACGTTCCCAGGTTCGAATCCGGCCTCGGGAATGGATGTGTGTGACGTCGTTAGGCTAGTCAGGTTTAAGTAGTTCTAAGTTCTGGGGGACTGATGACCTCCGCAGTTAAGTCACATAGTGCTTAGAGCCATTTGAACCATCTTCTTCCTATATCATTTAGCAGCGTTCTGTTCTCATTCACTTCTCTTAAGGCCTGTTCATTACTTTTTCTATCTACCCAGCTTGTTTTCGTCATTCTTCTCCATATCCACATTTCCATTGCTTCCAGCCTCTTTTTCTCTGACTTTTCCAGAGTCCACGCTTCACATCCGTATGTTAAAGACACTCCAGACAAAAGTTTTGGCAAACTTTTTCCTACTTTCTAGGCTTATATGATTGTCTGTTAGTAAATTCCTTTTACTGAAGTACTGAAGGATTATTTAAAGATAAGTAAATGAAAACCATCGTTAAATAAGCATCTTTTAGAATTATTCGTCAATTACATTACAGAGCTCACAAACACAACTTCTCCAGTTGTGTTATTAATGTCTAAATAACTCTTAAATGTGACAGGGGAGTTACTACTTGATGATGAAGGCCCTGCCTGCCACATTCACACCCACTGTCGACGGCTGACTTTCCAAATATGCTACATGCTGTTTCGTTAACACTCCATTAAGCAAAGGCAATGTTTTTGCTCTTTGCAACTCTCGCAATTTCCCTAACTCTGATGCCACATACTGCCCATATGTACTACATTCATCGTTCTTGTTATCTTCTTGTTTTTGCAGCACTTTAGTTAATAATTGAGACGCAATCTTGTAGGGTTGCTGCATATCTTTTTTCTCGCCCATCCTTCTGATTTTTCTTGGTGGAGGACTGGAAGGTCCAGCCACATCCTCTACGTCTTCATTTATGCCCTCTGGTGAATGTACGAAAACCTGAAATCAAATTTATTTCCGTCAGATACCAGCGACTGAAAACGACTGGCGCAAAAGAGCATGTTTGTTATCACAGATTCTTCAGTTCCCCCACTGTGTCGGAGCAATTGAAGGGAAACATATCGTGCTACAGTGCCTGTTGGTAGTGGAAGAGATTTTTTTTTTTTTTTTTTCATCAGTCTACAGGCTGGTTTGATGCGGCCCGCCACGAATTCCTTTCCTGTGCTAACTTCTTCATCTCAGAGTAGCACTTGCAACCAACGTCCTCAATTATTTGCTTGACGTATTTCAATCTCTGTCTTCCTCTACAGTTTTTGCCCTCTACAGCTCCCTCTAGTACCGTGCAAGTCATTCCCTCATGTCTTACGTCTTAGCAGATGTCCTATCATCCTGTCCCTTCTCCTTATCAGTGTTTTCCTTTCCTCTCCGATTCTGCGTAGAACCTCCTCATTCTTTACCTTATCAGTCCACCTAATTTTCAACATTCGTCTATAGCACCACATCTCAAATGCTTCGATTCTCTTCTGTTCCGGCTTTCCCACAGTCCATGTTTCACTACCATACAATGCTGTACTCCAGACGTACATCCTCAGAAATTTCTTCCTCAAATTAAGGCCGGTATTTGATATTAGTAGACTTCTCTTGGCCAGAAATGCCTTTTTTGCCATAGCGAGTCTGCTTTTGATGTCCTCCTTGCTCCGTCCGTCATTGGTTATTTTACTGCCTAGGTAGCAGAATTCTTTAACTTCATTGACTTCTTGACCATCAATCCTGATGTTAAGTTTCTCGCTGTTCTCATTTCTACTACTTCTCATTACCTTCGTCTTTCTCCGATTTACTCTCAAACCATACTGTGTACTCATTAGCCTGTTCATTCCGTTCAGCAGATCATTTAATTCTTCTTCACTTTCACTCAGGATAGCAATGTCATCAGCGAATCGTATCATTGATATCCTTTCACCTTGTATTTTAATTCCACTCCTGAACCTTTCTTTTATTTCCATCATTGCTTCCTCGATGTACAGATTGAAGAGTGGGGGCGAAAGGCTACAGCCTTATCTCACACCCTTCTTAATACGAGCACTTCGTTCTTGATCGTCCACTCTTATTATTCCCTCTTGGTGGTTGTACATATTGTATATGACCCGTCTCTCCCTATAGCTTACCCCTAGTTTTTTCAGAATCTCGAACAGCTTGCACCATTTTATATTGTCGAACGCTTTTTCCAGGTCGACAGATCCTATGAAAGTGTCTTGATTTTTCTTTAGCCTTGCTTCCATTATTAGCCGTAAAGTCAGAATTGCCCCTCTCGTCCCTTTACTTTTCCTAAAGCCAAACTGATCGTCACCTAGCGCATTCTCAATTTACTTTTCCATTCTTCTGTATATTATTCTTGTAAGCAGCTTCGATGCATGATCTGTTAAGCTGATTGTGCGATAATTCTCGCACTTGTCAGCTCTTGCCGTCTTCGGAATTGTGTGGATGATGCTTTTCCGAAAGTCAGATGGTATATCGCCAGACTCATAGATTCTACACACCAACGTGAATAGTCGTTTTGTTGCTATTTCCCCCAATGATTTTAGAAATTCTGATGGAATGTTATCTATCCCTTCTGCCTTATTTGACCGTAAGTCCTACAAAGCTCTTTTAAATTCCGATTCTGATACTGGATCCCCTATCTCTTCTAAATCAACTGCTGTTTCTTCTTCTATCACATCAGACAAATCTTCACCCTCATAGAGGCTTTCAATGTATTCTTTCCACCTATCTGCTCTCTCCTCTGCATTTAACAGTGGAATTCCCGTTGCACTCTTAATGTTACCACCGTTGCTTTTAATGTCACCAAAGGCTGTTTTGACTTTCCTGTATGCTGAGTTTGTCCTTCCGACAATCATATCTTTTTCGATGTCTTCACATTTTTCCTGCAGCCATATCGTCTTAGCTTCCCTGCACTCCCTATTTATTTCATTCCTCAGCGACTTGTATTTCTGTATTCCTGATTTTCCCGGAACATGTTTGTACTTCCTCCTTTCATCAGTCTACTGAAGTAGTTCCTCTGTTACCCATGGTTTCTTCGCAGCTACCTTCTTTGTACCTATGTATTCCTTCCCAACTTCTGTGATTGCCCTTTTTAGAGATGTCCATTCCTCTTCAACTGTACTGCCTACTGCGCTATTACTTATTGCTGTATCTATAGCGTTAGAGAACTTCAAACGTATCTTGTCATTCCTTAGTACTTCCGTATCCCACTTCTTTTCATTGATTCTTTCTGACTAATGTCTTGAACTTCAGCCTACTCTTCATCACTACTATTGAAACATCCCCTTTTGAACAATTATACATGACTGTGCTTAATCTGACACACAATATTTTGTTAGCGCTACGCAATCTGACTTTCAATAATCCGTACAAAAGAATGGCCCTGACTAACATTAAACTATACCTTTCACAAATCACTTACCTCACAAAAATCTTCGCTGCTCAAGCTACTGCAATACAGCGAGCGCCACTACTGCCAGCTAAATAAAAGATTCAAACTATGGAAGGCACTAACTACTGATAGGGATAGTTAGCAAATGAAAGATATTAATAGAGAACAAACAATGTATTTACCTTGATATCATCATATATAAATATAGCAGTTCATGACAAATTTCAAAACTCCGCCATCTCTCTCCCCACATCCACCACTGCTGGCGGCTCACCTTCAACTGCGCAACGCTACGCGCTGTTCACAGCCAGCTGCCTAACACTACAATGGCGAGTATTACAACAATGCAAAGCAGCCACAGACTGCACACAGCACAGTCAGTGATTTTCATACAGAGGTGGCGTTACCAATAAAAAAAACCTA
Organism: Schistocerca serialis cubense; assembly: GCF_023864345.2. Classification (NCBI taxonomy): domain Eukaryota; kingdom Metazoa; phylum Arthropoda; class Insecta; order Orthoptera; family Acrididae; genus Schistocerca; species Schistocerca serialis. Next base: position 79,121,818 of record NC_064646.1, on the reverse strand, counting down.
AACAGCCTACAAAAACCTAAACAGCCTACTTACATAGCCCCCATGCTCCCCACAAAAAAATTTTACAAATTGGCTTGGGCAGTGGCCAATACAGATTTGAAAAAAAATTTTCACAATTACAATAACAAAGAAATCAAATGCACACACTTATTGATACAATGTTGGTCAAAAGCTAAAAATTTCTCACAGCCCATAAAGACAGTCCTGATTCATCACAGCAAAATTACAGTGTTTTTTTTTTTTTTTTTAAAGTCTGAACAGTAAAAGAGAATGCACACAGAAGTAGTGGATTTCCATGCAGTCTTGAAGAAGTAGTGTCCTTCCATCGGAAAGACAGTGCTGACTCTTGACATGCTGACAGGTAATGGGCCACAACATAGCAAACCCACAGCAGAGTTCATTCGACGTTTTGAAGAATATTGTAGGTAGGTCATCACAGAGCAGACCCACTGTAGTCCTGGTAGAGATTACGGTATTGGTGGGCCACCAGAGGTGCAGACCCACTGCAGTCCTTGTAGAAATAATGGTATTGATGGATCATCAAAGATGTAGACCCACTGTAGTCCTTGAAGAGATGGCCAGCAGCCATCTGTTGTGACTGTGCAGGTGCACAATCACCACTGAAGAGTCTTGCGGACAATATAGCAAGTCCATAAATCACCACTTGTGCACTCACAAAGTTTTTGAAATTGTCCTTAGAACCAGCAATGCTGTTATCCAGTCCCTTGCTGAATCATTAACACACGTGCAAACACTAACAGTCCCTACTTCTCACATATTGTCCATATACTATGACCAACAGAAACGTGTGCAGTGAAATGTAACTAACAAGTTAATATCATGAACTGGTGACAATTACAATTTAATAACATAAGAATACAATTACAAAGGTACAAATACGTCATTAAAGAACATAATAGTACAGATAACATTTGTAGTAATATGGGCTTTACAAAAGAATCGAAATAACATATACATCAGTGTTACAGGAATTATGACATGAGTACATACATAAAAGATCAGAATAACTTTCGAAACATCAACTTCACACATGAGCATTAACACAAAACAGAATTAATAATGTCTAACATCTTTACAAAGTAAATAACATATTATTAATGCAAATTATATTTGAGGATAACAGTATTCCTCATCATAGTTCATGTAGCTGAGTATGAGAAAAATTCTACAACAAAAGTCTGATGAGGTAAACATATAAAGACAGGAAGAACATATATACACAAGGGTACCCAAACACATAGTGGGATAACACGAAAGGAAAGGACAGGGTTTGTTTCATTGCAGTATTTTGCAAACAAAACTTTCTTTGCTTCTTGGAGATCTCCCTTCATTCATCATTATTCCCAAAAGTCCTATCTAAGCCTGCCTTCTGTATTTTGTTCACATCCTCTGTCAAAAATAGTTTTTCTCTCTGCTTTCTGTATTCTGTTCACATCCTCTGTCGGTAATAGTTTTTCTCCACTGTACAGTGTCCTTTTTATTTTGCCAGGCCATTTTCTGATAGCTTCTCAATGCATTTCTTATAAATTTATAATAGTTAGTTTCTTATATAGTCTCCTCTTAAGCTAACTTAAATCTACTGAGCTCAGATACTAAACTAAGGGACGAGGCAATGCAGCAGCACATAACAAATTAACACAAACAGCAATGCAAAAAAATGGAAAATTGCAAAGCAAGCTACAGTAAATATAAATTACCAAGCAATGCAACATTACAACTAATATGAGGCAATGCGCAGCAAACAAAAAAAATAAATCTGGCTTAGCAGAGTAACACAAATTAAAGTTCAGTAGCACTATGCCTGGCAAACAGCAGCTTATATCTAAACATGACATAGCTCAAGCAGAAAAAATATTACAGTAAAAACAACAATGCAGATAAGGGAAATGTATATTCACATCTTAATGTCTATGTAATTAAAGTGGTGCACCACAACAACGTATTGTAAAAGAAATATTACCATGTACTTGAAAAGAAAATTATGTGTCCAGTTACTGTTACTAGTCCCTTCTTATTGTTCTTTCCTTTCCAAGTGCTCCTTTTTTTAAAGAATGTGGATTACAAAATTATCATTTAATAGATCTGTTGACAGAAAGTGTTCACATTAGCAAATGCATCTAAGTTTATTTTATAAAACTAATGCTGTAACACAGCTGGAAAACAGCTATCAGCTACTGGTATACAGCGAGCGCCACTACTGCCAGCTAAATAAAAGATTCAAACTATGGAAGGCACTAACTACTGATAGGGATAGTTAGCAAATGAAAGATATTAATAGAAAACAAACAATGTATTTACCTTGATATCATCATATATAAATATAGCAGTTCATGACAAATTTCAAAACTCCGCCATCTCTCTCCCCACATCCACCACTGCTGGCGGCTCACCTTCAACTGCGCAACGCTACGCGCTGTTCACAGCCAGCTGCCTAACACTACAATGGCGAGTATTACAACAATGCAAAGCAGCCACAGACTGCACACAGCACAGCCAGTGATTTTCATACAGAGGTGGCGTTACCAATAAAAAAAACCTAAACAGCCTACAAAAACCTAAACAGCCTACTTACATATATTGTGATCTGAGTCTATATCTGCTCCTGGGTACGCCTTACAATCCAGTATATGATTTCGGAATCTCTGTCTGACCATGATGTAATCTAATTGAAATCTTCCCGTATCTCCCGGCCGTTTCCAAGTATACCTCCTCCTCTTGTGATTCTTGAACAGGGTATTCGCTATACTTGCTGAAACTTGTTACAGAACTCAATTAGTCATTCTCCTATTTCATTCCTTGTCCCAAGCCCATATTCTCCTGTAACCTTTTCTTCTACTCCTTCCCCTACAACTGCATTCCAGTCGCCCATGACTATTAGATTTTCGTCCCCCTTTACATACTGCATTACCCTTTCAATATCCTCATACACTGTCTCTATCTATTCATCCAGCTTGCAACGTCGGCATGTATACCTGAACTATCGTTGTCGGTGTTGGCCTGCTGTCGATTCTGATTAGAACAACCCGGTCACTGAACTGTTCACAGTAACACACCCTCTGCCCTACCTTCCTATTCATAACGAATCCTACACCTGTTATACCATTTTCGGCTCCTGTTGATATTACCCGATACTCATCTGACCAGAAATCCTTGTCTTCCTTCCACTTCACTTCACTAACCCCAACTATAACTAGATTGAGCCTCTGCATTTTCCTTTTCAGATTTTCTAGTTTCCCTACCACGTTCAAGCTTCTGACATTCCAGGCCCGACTCGTAGAACGTTATCCTTGCGTTGATTATTCAATCTTTTTCTCATGGTAACCTCCCCCTTGGCAGTCCCTTCCCTGAGATCCGAATGGGGGACTATTCCGGAATCTTTTGCCAGTGGAGAGATCATCATGACACTTCTTCAATTACAGGCCACATGTCCTGTGGATACACGTTACATGTCTTTAATGCAGTGATTTCCATTGCCTTCTGCATCCTCATGTCGTTGATCATTGCTGATTCTTCCGCCTTTAGGGGGAATTTCCCACCCCTAGGACAAGAGAGTGCCCTGAACCTCTATCCGCTCCTCCGCCTCTTTGAAAGGCCGTTGGCAGAATGAGGCTGACTTCTTATGCCGGAAGTCTTCGGCCACCAATGTTGATTATTTATCAATAATTTAGGCAGTAGCGGGGATCGAACTCGCGGCCGAAGACGTATTTGTTTATGAGTTAAAGACGCTACCCCTAGACCACGGGTCCTAGAACGAAGAGAATATTATAATTATAAAGGTTCATTCAGCACCGTGCTGCTTGCTGTCGTCGATGCCTGTAACTACAGACTTTCTGGGGCCAGAATGGTTGTTGAGAACACTTTCGGCATTATGGCAGGCATCAGTTTTTCATGTGTTTAGGAAGCATATGTTGCTACAACCGGAGAAGGCAAAAACCGTTACACTTACAGCTTTATGTCTCCACAACATTTTAAGGCGAAATGCTGAGGCAAGGAACCAGTACACCCCACATGGAAGCTTCGATTCCTACGATTTACAAACAGGTGAGATTATTGCAGACACATGGAGATGAGATCACACTGCATCAGTTTTCATTGCAGCACAGAATATACCAAGGAAAGCTTCTTCCACGAATAAACGAATTCCAGACGAGTTTGCTAACTATTTTTTAATCTCACAAGGAAGTGTACTGTGGCAAAATAACTATGGGTGAATGTGACTGTGTACTATAAAATACAAATAAAGACAAACAAACATAATTTTCATACCTCATTTTCCACAGTATCTGTTGTCTCCTTCGGCTCATGAACATCGTCCAAGGACTGCAGCAGCCGATAGCCGAACCAGTTGGAGTCATATATAGTGTCTGCACCACTACCTGATGGTCTGCTGGAAATTATTTTTCTTTTCTCACTCCTGTAAGCAACCACAAGCGATCGTATTTTTTTTCTCTACTCTTTCCTTGTCCGTGCCAAAAGCTGCTGCAATTTTTGTAAGTCCATCATGTTTTTTTAACACTGTTTTTATATTCCTAGCTCCAGACGTTCCATAAGCAATCCTCCCTCTGGTACATGGCAATTAAATCAACAATTTGCTGCCTTGACGACTCCATTGTTTTAGAAAAATAACCGAAAACGACTCTACAGTAACCACAACATCACTTAACAGTAGACGACACATACACACGCACGCTAGCGCCCTGCAGCGGTGACAAGTAGTAGCTAGCCTGAAACATTGTTTTCGCAGGTTCGAATCCTGCCTCGCGCATGGGTTTGTGTGATAGGTTAGTTAGGTTTAAGTAGTTCTACGTTCTAGGGGACTGATGACCTTAGAAGTTAAGTCCCATAGTGCTCAGAGCCATTTGAACCATTTTTTTTAAACATTGTTTCCTTTGATCTGTACCGACACTGCTACGGATAGATGTTTCTGTGTTTCGAACCATGTTTCCAAACATGTTTCCAAATGGTGCTCACATCAAGTAGCCGGAAACACGTTTTGAAAACATGTTTCAGGCTCAGTGTGTACGCGGCTTAAGATCCTATGAGACCATACTAGTGAGGCCATCGGTCGCTTACACACTACCTAATCTAACTTCAACTAACTTCTACATCTACATCCATACTCGGCAAGCCACCTGTCGGTGTGTGGCGGAGGGTACTTTGAGTACCTCTATCGGTTCTTCCTTCTATTCCAGTCTCGTATTGTTCGTGGAAAGAAAGATTGACGATATGCTTCTGTGTGGGCTCTAATCTCTCTGATTTTATCCTCACGGACTCTTCGCGAGATATACGTAGGAGGGAGCAATATACTGGTTGACTCCTCGGTGAAGGTATGTTCTCGAAACTTCAACAAAAGCCCGCACCGAGCTACTGAGCGTTTCTCTTGCCGAGTCTTCCATTGGAGTTTATCATCTCCGTAACGCTTCCGCGATTGCTAAATGAACCTGTAACGAAGCGCGCTGCTCTCCGTTGGATCTCCTCTATCTCTTTTACCAACACTACCTGGTACGGATCCCACACCGGTGAGCAGTAATCAAGCAGTGGGCGAACGAATGTACTGTAACCTTCTTCCTTTGTTTTCGGACTGCATTTCCTTAGGATTCTTCCAATGAAACTCAGTCTAGCATCTGCTTTACCGACGATTAATTTTATGCGGTCATTCCATTTTAAACCACTCCTTACCCTAAGGACAACACACACGCAACACACCCATGCCTGAGGGAGGACTCGAAACTCCGATGGCGGGAGGGGGAGGGGGGGGGGAAGCCACGCGCCCGTGACAAAGCGCCGCGGTCCGTGACAAGGCGCCACAGACCGCGCGGCTACCCCGCGCGGTCCCACCCCAGACAATAACTCCAGGTGTAGGTCTATTGTACATAGCACGCAGGCAGGTGGGTCGCAGACCCTTCAATTGGTCTCCCTCAAGTCAACACACAGTCATCACTGGCACCTAAGCAGAACCACTTTTCATCAAAAACCCAACAGACCTCCACCCTGCCCCCCCCCCCCCTTCAATGAGCTGTCACTTGACACTACTGAAGTCACAAATGGCGATGGTTTTGGGTCAGTGCAATGCACGCCAAATGGCGTCTGGCTCGGAGCTGCGCTTAAAGTAATGGATTTGTTACAAGTCGTTGTGTCAATGTGTTTCCAACTGTTGCTCAGACTGTTGCTCCGGATGCAGTACGATGCGCCAGACACGATGGTCATCCCTGTCGACAGTGCCACGTGGCCATCCAGAGCCCTGTGTTCTTGTGACCACCGTCGCCAGCAACCCTGTACAGTGGCTACATTCCTGCCAAGCCTTCCTGCTGTATCGCAAAAGGAGAATCTCGTAGCCCTATCACACGACCTCGTGAGGTGTTTGATAACGGCATCTTTGTCGCCTTAAAGGCATTCTTGACTAACATCGACTCATTATGTCCAGTTTCGAAAGTAACTACCGCTCGCGACCGTTACAGCGTGTATTTAAAGCAAACCCGATTTTCATGCTCGCAGTGGCGCTACTAGCACCACTCTTATACTGTTGTTGTTGTGGTCTTCAGTCCAGAGACTGGTTTGATGCAGCTCTCCATGCTACTCTATCCTGTGCAAGCTTCTTCATCTCCCAGTACCTACTGCAACCTACATCCTTCTGAAACTGCTTAGTGTATTCATCTCTTGGTCTCCCTCTACTATTTTTACCCTCCACGCTGCCCTCCAATGCTAAATTTGTGATCCCTTGATGCCTCAGAACATGTCCTACCAACCGGTCCCTTCTTCTTGTCAAGTTGTGCCACAAACTCCTCTTCTCCCCAATTCTATTCAATACCTCCTCATTAGTTATGTGATCTACCCATCTAATCTTCAGCATTCTTCTGTAGCACCACAATTCAAAAGCTTCTATTCTCTTCTTGTTCAAAGTATTTATCGTCCATGTTTCACTTCCATAGATGGCTACACTCCATACAAATACTTTCAGAAGCGACTTCCTGACACTTAAATCTATACTCGATGTTAACAAATTTCTTTTCTTCAGAAACGTTTTCCGTGCCATTGCCAGTCTACATTTTATATCTTCTCTACTTCGACCATCATCAGTTATTTTGCTCTCCAAATAGCAAAACTCCTTCACTACTTTAAGTTTCTCGTTTGGTAATCTAATTCCCTCAGCATCACCCGACTTAATTCAACTACATTCCACTATCCTCGTTTTGCTTTTGTTGATGTTCATCTTATATCCTCCTTTCAAGACACTGTCCATTCCGTTCAACTGCTCTTCCAAGTCCTTTGCTGTCTCTAACAGAATTACAATGTCATCGGCGAACCTCAAAGTTTTTATTTCTTCTCCATGGATTTTAATACCTACTCCGATTTTTGTTTTGTTTCCTTTACAGTCTTATACTACTCGCACGAAATTTGAACAGACATCGTCTTTCAGATGTAGAAACACGCTTACCAACTTTTGTTTGTGTCAGACAACTCCTTCTTGGTGTTCCGATTTTCTTTCCCGTCAGTTGGTCTATTCTGGTTTCAGGCTTTTCGATGCGTTTTTGTCTCAGAAACGCTGAGTTTATAAGCCGTCTGTCTCTCATTTCACTCGTTTTTCGTTCAGTATATCCGCAAGCGTTTTCCAGTCCACATCATCAAAAGCACTTGCACATTTTGAATAAACCCTTAGCCGCTGATACGTAAACTGTCCTCGAGAGTTTCGATCAACACGTGGTAAGGCAATAGAGTAGAAAATGCTGAGCAGCGCACACTGGCGGACACAAAGGCAGAGCGAAGCCTGCTGGTATCAACAAGAACAAACTGTGGCGCGGTGCTGTGAGCCCGACATCGCTGAATCTGCCGACATAGGGGGATAATTTTTTAAATTGAAACCGGCACTTTCGTGCCTTTGGTCGCCCAGCGACGCAGGAATTGCCCTAATAAAACGCGGCCGCGGGCCACGCAGTTTTCCGCGCACAGCCGTCCGCGCTTTTTCCACAAACAATTTGCCGCGTATCAGCCCATCCCCTGTAATGTTATGCCGGCGCGTATCCGCAAATGCGTCACCTCTGATTTCAAAATAAACGTAATGAAGCTTCGCTAACCTGTTTACGGTTTCGCTAATTGTTCTTCATGTTGCATTTGGCCTAATATATATTTTCATTATGGAAAATAATTACAGATGTGTTTACACGGGCCGAGCGCCGTTTCAGATCGGCGAGCTAAAGTGCGGCGCTCTAAAAATGCTTTGAATATTTGCTTTGAATATTCTTTTTTCTCGCTCGCTTCTAACAACAACGTAAGGCGCTCGCAACCGGCCATTTTTGAATATTAATTATTCTTTCGCTTTCTGCCTGTGTTATTTCTTTGATGCTCGAAAATAATTACCTTGTTTTAATGAGTTCACGGATATAAAAATACATGCGCCTTTTTCAAGATAGACGCTCGCCTTTTTTGCTTTAAAAGAAGGAATGCCCTCTCTGGTGATATTCAGAAAAGTAATTGATATATCCCAAGCACGTCTTTTGCTTGTATGTAACTTAGCATCTACAGGTGATCAAGCACACTGAGTCTTATTCGAGGCACATTGTATTACAAATTGTACAGGATTATAGGTACGAATAAAGAAATTATAGCGAAGTGGAAGATGTATCTAAAACACAATACCAGCACTACAGTTTATGATTCAATGTAAGGTGTGAAAACATTTATGATATGAATTTGATAGCGTTGAGCACCACAGGTAACACTAATTTCAATGATTAATAAAAACCACCTCAGCTGCATTACTACACGTTTACTGTGTTACGACCGGTTTCGTTCGTTAAACATCTTAAGGTTACCTACCGTTAAACAAAACAGGAAATTCTACATCTACATCTGCATGGATAGTCTGCAATTCACATTTAAGTGCCTGGCAGAGGGTTCATCGAACCGCCTTCACAGTTCTCTATTATTTCAATCTCGTATAGCGCGCGGAATGAATGAACACCTACATCTTTCCGTACCAGCTCTGATTTCCCTTATTCTATCGTGGTGATCGTTCCTCCATATGTACGTCTGTGTCAACAAAATATTTTCGCAGTCGGAGGAGAAAGCATCTTAACGAAAAAAGTAGGCAACTGTCCCCGATAAAAGCCTTATGCTAAATCCTGACCTAGCTGTGCTGAAGTCATACATAAATGGTATGTTTGCCTATCTAACGTTAAAGAGCAAATCCGAAAATACTGAGCAGAAACATTCGGCCGACCGCCTGAAAGTATGGCGAGCAGACACGGCAAGCTACGTACAGTAATAAGAACGCTCGTTTTTTGAGCAAAAGTTAACTGAACCCATTTCCCTCTGAAGTGCTCTTATCTGTTTTCGTTCTCACGTAGATCTCAATGTTCTGAACTGTGTACTTACGTCCATTCAAATGCAGAGAGGCTGCAACTAACGTTTTGGGTGGTTCTTAGTATGTAGTTGAGTCACTCTGTTTATGATGTTTCATGTTCATATATATTTATTGCATTTCTAGAACAACATTATTGGTGCAACGTTCTTTTCGATCCACATTTTATATATCTTGCAAATGCTTCATTTATGTAACGGTTGCATCACCATTACGTGGGATGAAAAAAATGTAAAATTATAATGTATATATCAGATGTTTTTAGCTTACAATCTTTTGTTTAATCTTTTACTCAATGACATACCCGTTTAATGAAATTGGTTTGCGCAACCACTGGTTATTTCCTCGCTATTGCACTTACTAGTAGCAAATATACCACAGCCAGATTTAGTTTCCGACACACGACTGAAATTAGTCGGTTTAGTCATTTTCCACATTTTCTGTGACAACACTAATTTTTGTAATTGCTTTTACTCGTTGCTAACGATCACTTTGTGTGAGCATATTTACTGTCTTTTCCATTTGGTAAACGATGACGTCATACTCATTTGTGTAATTAGTTACTCATTGTTTCACCTGTCTAGCGTCATTGCATCTTTGTGTAAGCTTTGGCATTTGTCCTTTTATTGTACAGATACGTAGAAAATTTAGAACAACTCGTTTTTGGATTGTTAGTAACACAAAACAACCACCCAGCTGTTATCTTCAATTCTTCTACAATAACACATTACTTGAGGCAGTTGCTTTTATTTTGTAGTCCCGATCAATTTAATGGCTCTGTTATGGTACATGTAATTATATCACAGTCGATTGTACAGTAAGTCGTATGGCTCCATCAGCCTAGTGACAGTACAGATTTGTGACCCACTGGTATTCGTTTTCTTCCACTGCAAATGACTGTATCTACTTTACCGCAGCTCACATGTAATTTTATTAACAGTGTGCGTTGACCATGAGGATGGTTGCTTCAGCTCTTTTATATTTTTAATGATAATGCGTCCTTTGTAACTAGTTATTCATGACTTGTGGTCGTTCTGTGACACCTTAATTACCGTTCCCGATTATTTCACATAACTACTGTCTAATTGTATTTTGTGGTTATTCACTTACCACCAAACGCGTCAAATGACGTTGCATTTTGGTGTTAGCTCTGTCACTTAGTCACCTTTTATTGTGCGTAGTTGTATTGCAAACGTTTTTTCATAACTGCTTTTTCACTTTTTGGATTAATTGTGTACTGGTTTTTTATTCACTTCTGAACTTGTACGCCGGCTGGGGTGTGCGAGCGGTTCTAGGCGCTACAGTCAGGAACCGCTCGACCGCTACGGTTGCAGGTTCGAATCCTGCCTCGGGCGTGGATGTGTTTCATGTACTTAGGTTATTTAGGTTTAAGTAGTTCTAAGTTCTAGGGGACTGATGACCTCAGAAGTTAAGTCCCATAGTGCTCAGAGCCATTTGAACCATTTTTTGAACTTGTACGTAATAGTAGCAAGTATAACGCAGCTGGATTTTAATAGCCAATACACGATTGCAACTGTCCAGTTTAATTATTTTAGCATTCCACATGTTCGGAGAGAACACATTTACTTGTAATAGCTTTTATTGATCGGTCACGATTACTTTGTCTAAGCACATTTACTATCTTTTAGCTATGTTGTTTGCAATTACGTCCTCATTTGCGTAACTAGTTACTTGTTGTTTCATGCGTCTACGTCAGTGCAACCTTGTTTAAGCTTTGACATCTGTTAATTTATTGTACAGACATGTAGCAAATTCAGCACAGATCGCTTTCAGTTTGTTAAAACCGCACAAGAACTATCCAGTTCATTTATTTTCAGTTCTATTGTACGTTCAATAACAAGACGTTGTTTGTTGTAACTGCTTTTATTCTGTAGTCATTATCACCTTGTATTATCACAGTTACGGCTTGTGTTGTATTGTATGTAATTACTTCACAATCGATTGTAAAAGAAGTCGTATGGCTTTGTGAACCTAATGATGATACAGCTTTGTGTAACCACTGTGTATGTTCTCTTCGTGTAAATAATTGTAGCCACGCTGTTAATAAAATTACAGTCGAGTTGTGCTGACAGCTACCTTATAATTGTATTCACAGCGTACGAAAACTAAGAGTTTTGTTGTTTTAGCTCTTTTACATTTTCGAAAACGATGCATTTGTTTGTAAATACGTTATTCGTGTCTTATGGTCATTCTGTGAGATCATAATTATCGTTAGTTATAAGTTTCACATCAGAATTGTACTTTATTCCATAATAATTCACTTATAGGCATAGCTGTCAAATGACGGTACAAGCTGGTGTAAGCACTGCCTCGTGTTCCTATCTTACTTCCAGTAATAGTGTTGGTGACTTTTGTTGGTTTCTATTTTTCAGTTTCATGGAATATTTTTGGACTCTTTAATATCAGTTCTTTACTTAAGGTTTCGTCATTGTAACAATTGTGATCGCACAGTCGACTATCGCAAATGACAGCGGCCACTATGTTTACACGTTTACGTCTGTCGTTTGGCTGTCCTGTTTGGGTAGTTTTCTGTACGCAGCTTGCCAGGTCTGCTTGCCATACTTCCGACGGGCGGACGCCAGGATGTTTTGATCAGTGTTCTCGGATTTGGTCTGTAACATTACATGTGACAACGAGACCGTTTATGTTATGGCTTCAGCACAACGCAATGAGGATGTACTGTATGTAAGTCTGTTGTCAGAGTGAGCTGCCTATTTTTTTTCTTGAAGATGCTGTAGATGTAGCCTGGTTTGCAATTTTTTTTAACTGCAGGCAACATGAACATGTTCAGCGACCGAAACGGGTCGTAACACAGTAAAAGTGTAATAATGCATCTGAGGCGTTTCTCATAAATCATTATCGTTTCTGATATGATATTGTCAACTTCTCGGAAATTATTTTCCGCTCTACTTCTTAATTTCGATGTAGAACATCCCAGTATCACGTAATCTAGTGGATATGTTCCAAGATCCTCGCAGGTCCTGAAGCATTTACGCACACGCCGCGGCGTAGACTCTATCCTTGAAACTAAGCGCTCCGGACGAATTTTCCTCAGGTATCATTTGTTCGTTACCTTCTCACACGTCACACGTACCTCCCACTGTACAGTTTCCACCAGCAAGCCACATAGTTTCAGTTGTCGAAGGGTATGGGGCATCTATTTGGGCTTTTCAAAAAGCTAGCGTCGGACAGAAGCGCGTAACTATGTCGCTCACGACAGTCTGCTGTAGAATTAAAGAACACATATTATTCTTGCACGGTGAGACCTTATCGGAAAATGATAATCTCTTGTGTAGGGATCTCAGAATAGCGATCTCGTGGAATTCACCTCTCTCTGTTCCTTCTTCAGATACACAAGTCAGCAGATTGAGGCAGTGTTCCTTGACTTCCGGAAGACATTCGCCACAGTTCTACATTGTCACCTTAGCGAACAAAATAAGAGTTTACGCAGTATCAGACCAGTCTTTTTTTTATTGAGGGTATCCTAAAAGATAGAACTCTCAACATGTCATTCTTAACGGAAAAAATCCAAAAATGTAAGAATAACTTCGTGTGTCACACAAATGAATATTATAGAACAGTTGTTGTTTATGATATTCATGATCTGCGATTACCGAATGATGACGTGTATAGTGAAGTCACAGCATCAGAAACTTACAATAAAATGCAGGAAAAGTTGCAGAGGATCGGAGTTTGGTGCATGGGTCGGAATTTGACCGTCAACGGAAAGGAATTCACTGATCAGCCAAACACTGCGACCATTGCCCACAGCGAGACTAGATGCCGCTTGGTGACGTAGTGGCGCGTGAAGCTGCGAGGAAAGTACAGTGAGGTGGTTCAAATGGCTCCAAGCACTATGGGAGTTAACATCTGAGGTCATCAGTCCCCTAGACTTAGAACTACTTAAACCTAACTGACATAAGGACATCACACACATCCATGCCCGAGGCAGGAATCGAACCTGCGACCGCAGCAGCAGCGCGGTTCCGGACTGAAGCGCCTAGAACTGCTCGGCCAAAAAGCGGCCGGCACAGTGAGGTGACAAACGTCATGGGATAGCGATATCCACATATACATATGACGACAGTATCGCGTACACATGCAATAAAAGGGCAGTGCATTGTCGGAGCTGTCATTTGTATTCACGTGAAAAGGTCTCCGATGTGATTATGGCCATAGACTTAGAATGCGGAATGGAAGTTAGAGCTACATGCATGGGGCATTCCATTGTCAAGAGTGTACCGAGAATACCAAACTTCAGGCATTATCTCTTACCACGGACAACGCAATGGCCGACGGCCTTCACATAACGACCGACAGCAGCGGCGTTTGCACATAACGACCGACAGCAGCGGCGTTTGCGTCGAGTTGTCAGTTCCAGCAGACAAGCAACACTGAGTGAAATAATCGCATAAATCAATGAGGGACGTAACATGAACGTATCCACTAGGACATTGCGGCGAAATTTGGCTGTGGCAGCAGATGACTGACGCGAGTGCCATTGCTAACAGCGCGACATCTCCTGCGATCACAACCATATCGGTTGGAGGCTAGACAACTGGAAAACCGTGACCTGTTCACATGAGTCCCGATTTCAGTTGGTTAGAGCTGACACTAGGGTTCGAGTGTGGCGCGGACTCTGCGAAGCTATGGACCAAAGCTGACAACAACACATTGTGTAAGCTGGTGGTGCTTCCGTAATGTTATGGAGTGGGTTTACATGGAATGGACTGGAACTGAACCGATCATTGACTGGAAATGGTTGTGTTGGTCTACTTGGTGAAAATTTGCAGCCACTGGGTGCTTCAAGTTCCCAAACAACGATGGAATTTTTATGGGTGACAGTGCGCCAAGTCACCGAACACAGTTGTTTGCTATCGGCTTGAAGAACATTCTGGACGCTTCAAGCGAATGATTTGGTAATCCACATCGCCCCACACAAATGCCATCGAACATTTATGGAACATGATGGAGAGGTTAGTTCGTGCGCGGTATCCTGCGCCGACAACACTTCAGCAGTTATGGACAGCTATAGAAGCAACATGGTTCAGTACTTCTGCAAGGAATTCCAACGACTTGTTGAGTCCAACCCAGGTCGAGATGCTGCCCTACGACGGGCAAAAGGAGGCCCGACGCGCAGTTAAGAGGTATCTCATATCTTTTGTCGCCTAAGTGTACGTAAGCGGAGCAGAGACGAACGGGAAGGCATTCTAGGGACGATCCCATTTTGACTCAGCGACACCGTCAAGTACGTTTGCAATGCTCAAGGGGGTTATCGATAGTGGACCAAGGATCAATTCAAACGCATCTACTCGCCGGACGAATCGCGTTTCTTGTTACACAAGGTCCGTGGTCGTGTCCGGGCAATCCGTCATCCCGGCGAACTGCTGCACGAAACAGCTACTCCACATCAGCAGTCCGCAAGTCACCTTACTATGTTTGGCGGAGGGTACTTCTCGTGTCACTAACTTATTTTCCCTACCCTTTTCCACTCTCGAAGGGCGAGTGGGAAAAATGTTTGTTGGGAAGCCTGTGTATTAGCTCTAATTTCTCGAATTTTCCCAACGTGGTCATTTCGCGAGGTGTATGTGGGAGGATTGTAGAGGAATGTAGAGGAATGTAGTCGAATTAAGTCGGGTGATGCTGAGGGAATTAGATTAGGAAATGAGACACTTAAAGTAGTAGATGGGTTTTGCTATTTGGGGAGCAAAATAACTCATGATGGTCGAGGTAGAGAGGATATAAAATGTAGACTGGCAGTGGCAAGGAAAGCGTTTCTGAAGAAAAATTTGTTAACATCAAGTATAGATTAAAGTGTCAGTAAGTCGTTTCTGAAAGTATTTGTATGGAGTGTAGCGGTGTATGGAAGTGAAACATGGACGATAAATAGTTTGGACAAGAAGATAGTAGAAGCTTTCGAAATATGGTGCTACAGAATAATGCTGAAGATTAGATGGGTAGATCACATAACTACTGAGGAGTTATTGAATAGAATTGGGGAGAAGAGAAATTTGTGGCGCAACTTTACTAGAAGAAGGGATCGGTTGGTAGGGTCAAATGGCTCTGAGCACTATGGGACTTAACTTGTGAGGTCATCAGTCCCCTAGAACAAGTTAAACCTAACCTAAGGACATCATACACATCCGTAACCGAGGCAGGATTCGAACCTGCAACCGTAGCGGTCGCGCGGTTCCAGACTGTAGCGCCTAGAACCGCTCGGCCACTCCTGCCGGTGATCGGTTGGTAGGACATGTTATGAGGCATCAAGGGATCACCAATTTAGTACTGGAGGGCAGCGTGGAGGGTAAAAATCGTAGAAGGAGACCAAGAGATGAATACACTAAGCAGATTCAGAAGGATGTAGGTTGCAGTAGGTACTGGGAGATGAAGAAGCTTGCACAGGATAGAGTAGCATGGAGAGCTGCATCAAACCAGTCTCTGGATTGAAGACAACAACAACAATGTGGGAGGAAGTAATACATTGTCAGACTCTTCGCAGGAAATGCTGTATCAAAATTTCATTAGTAAGCCTCTCCGTGATCCATGACGTTTCTCTTGTAACGTCTGCCACTGCCGTTTGTAGAGAATCGCTGTAAACGATCCCGTGAAGAACCGCGCCATTCTCCGTTGGATCTTCGCTGTCTCTTCTGTCAGTTCAACCTGGTAAGGGACCCAGATTGATGAAAAATACCCAAGAATCGGTGGAACAAGATCTTTGCAACCCACTTCTTTTGTGAATAAGTTATATTTATTTAAGATTTTTCCTATGAATCTCAGATTGCCGTATGATTTTCCTACTAATTGTTTTATGTGTTCGTGCTGGACAATTACTCCTATGTAATTAATGGCAGGTACTGTTTCCGGCAATTTGTCAGGGAACTTATACAGCAGTGGATGTCTTTTCCTATTTACGTGCAATATGTTACATTCGTTTACTTTCAGGGTCTTTACTTTCAGGGTCAACTACCAGAGCTTGCACGATTCATAAATCCTCCTTAGGACATTCTGCAAATCGATTCTGTCTTCTGGCGTTCCTAATAGACAACCGTACCACCTTCAATTGGCCTGAAAGAGCTTCCCAGGCATTCTACTAGAGCATTTATATACAGTGTAAACAGTAACAATCCTGTCACACTTCCCGAAATTACTTTTACATGTGTCGATTATGTTCTGTTAACAGCGACATGTTGAGTTGTATCTGCATGGAAGTCTTATATCTAGTCATGAATATGGTGCGATACTCGTAAGTTCGTTTTCCTTCCACTAAACGGCAGTGCGGGACGGTGTCAAATCCCTTCCTGAAGTCAAGGAACACGTCATCAATATGAGCTCCGTTGTCTGTAGCGCTATGGAGCTCATGAAAGAACTTAGCGAGCGGAGTTTCGGAACATCTTTGTTTGCGGAATCCATGTTGATATTTATAGAGGAGATTTTCGTTCTTCAAAAACGTCATAATTCTTGAGCATACAACACGTTGCATACTTCTGCAACGGGATGACGTCCACGATATAGGCCTATAATTAAGTGTATCTGTCCTACAACCCTTCTTGAAAACGGGAATTACCTGCGATTTTTCCCAGTGGCTAGGTACTATTCGTTGCTGCAGTGATCTACGATAAACTGTTGCTGGAAAGAGAGCAAGTTTTTTCGCATAATCTTAGTAGAATCTTACAGGTTACTGGTCCTGCTGCCTTTCCACTACTAAGCGATTTTAGTCGCTATTGTATTCCGCGATCGGCCATCTTAGTATCTGCCTTTTCGATATTCGTACAGTGACTGAAAGGAGGGACCGTATTACGAGTTTTAGCATTGAAACAGTTTCATTTCGGCCTTCTCTCTGCTGTCCTCCGTTTCTGTGCCTCTTGGTGACAGAATGGAAGATTTCGAGCCGCTTACTGATTTTACATAAGACCGAATCCTCTTAGGGTCTTAAGCCAGATCTTTCATTGGTCTCCTTACAGTCATTGTTCCTTCGTTCAGCTTTGTTTGCCTGCTAGGTCTTGACTTCTCTTGAATCTGTGGTGAAGCTGTTTGTTTACGCAGCAGTCTTCTGTCAGGGCTATTAAACCACAATGGGTCTTTCTCATCCCTCAACACCTCCGAAAATATTTGTCTAAGGCACATTGATGGTTGCTTTGAATTCTTCCCACTTGCTCTCCACCCCTCAGCACTGAATGTTTGTTATGGACTACTCGACACTGTGCAGTTTGTGTCCTGTCACTCTCGTTGAGCAAAAATACTTTCCAACCTTTCTTAACATTCCTTGAAATACTCGTAATCACCGTTTCTGTCACGTACAGCGCTGCAGTGGCAGGTCGCTGGGGGCAGTATTACGCCTTGTAGGATAGTCGTCTGGGCTTCCGTCGTACCTGTGGTAGTAATCGAAGGCCCTTTGAGCTTGATGTCTTCTCGACACCTGTGGTATTTTCCGACGAGATAACTGTTCGTGTCGCAAGCCCAGAATCGTGCTACAGTGGTTTGCAGAGCATGACAGTGAATGGAATTCGATGTCTTCACCTGATGTGATCCGGATGGAACACATGTAAGACGCTATCGAGTGCCAGCTACGCGCACACAAGCCACTGGCCCGTACTTCGCGAGAATCGTTCGACCTATACGTAAACAACTGCCGGACATCTCCGGAAACCCACCAAACACTTCTCGAGTACATGCCAGGCAGAATCGTTGCTGTATCACGTTCCAAACGTAGATCAACGCGCAGTTAAGCAGTTGGTCACAAAACTTTGGTCTATCTGCTTCGGTTATCCGACTGTTCTTGGGACCCACGCTTCCGGAATTTTAACTCCCTCCTTGCAGAGTCACCACTGAGGAGTACCTCTGTAACGCAGCCCTTGTTGCTATAGAAACATTTAAAGATGCACGCCGCTGCTCTTGGAATGTTCTTTATCCCATAGTGATCACATATGCTAAGATTCCGGACTGACGAACACTAGCCTACCCAGGAATCAGTCGAACAACGATTCTGTATGCTGTCATAGCTGGACGGTATTTCCTTACGATTGAACCAGTGAATCTCAGTCTGGCTTCTACTTTTGGTACAAATAGATTTCGGTGGTCGTTCCATTTCACATCGCTCCCGACACGTTATGTTAGATACCTTACAATGCAGACATGAAGAGACTCGTATAGGGTACAATGCTGAAGCCTTATTAAACCGGCGTGTTGTTGCCAGTGATTCATCGGCAATGTACCTCTGTCTATATACAGTGTGGTCCATTGATAGTGACCAGGCCAAATATCTCATGAAATAAGCATCAAACGGAAAAACTACAAAGAACGAAATTCGTCTAGCTTGAAGGGGGAAACCGGATGGCGCTGTGGTTGACCCGCTAGATGGCGCTGCCATAGGTCAAACGGATATCAACAGCGTTTTTTTAATGGGAACCCCCATTTCTAATTACATATTCGTATAGTACATAAAGAAATATGAATGTTCTAGTTGGACCATTTTATCGCTTTGAGATAGATGGCGCTGCAATAGTCACAAACATATAAGTACGTAGTATCACGTAACATTCCGTCAGTGCGGACGGTATTTGCTTCGTGATACATTACCCGTGTTAAAATGGACCGTTTACCAATTGCGGAAAAGGTCGATATCGCGTTGATGTATGGCTAATGTTGTCAAAATGCCTAACGGGCGTGTGCTATGTTCGCTGCTCGGTATCCTGGACGACATCATCCAAGTATCCGGACCGTTCGCCGGTTAGTTACGTTATTTAATGAAACATGAAGTGTTCAGCCACATGTGAAACGTCAATCACGACCTGCAACAAATGATGATGCCCAAGTAGGTGTTTTAGCTGCTGTCGCGGCTAATCCGCACATCAGTAGCAGACAAATTACGCGAGAATCGGGAATCTCAAAAACGTTGGCGTTGAGAATGCTACATCAACACCGATTGCACCCGTACCATTTTTCTATCCACCAGGAATTGCATGGCGACGACTTTGAACGTCGTGAACAGTTCTGCCACTGGGCACAAGAGAAATTACGGGACGATGACAGATTTTTTCCATGTGTTCTATTTAGCGACGAAGCGTCATCCACCAACAGCGGTAACGTAAATCGGCATAATATGCACTACTGGACAACAGAAAATCCACGATGGCTGCGACAAGTGGAACATCAGCGAACTTGGCGGGTTAATGCATGGGTGCGGTATTATGGGAGGAAGGATAATTGGCCCCCATTTTATCGATGGCAATCTAAATGGTGCAATGTATGCTAATTTCCTACGTAATGTTCTGCCCACGTTACTTCAAGATGTTTCACTGCATGACAGAATGGCGATGTACTTGCAACATAATGGATGACGGGCACATAGCTCGCGAGCGATTGAAGCGGTAATGAATAGCATATTTCATGACGTCGAAGCACCATACCATGGCCCACACGTTCACCGGATCTGACGTCCCCGGATTTGTTTCTGCGGGGAAGTTGAAGGATATTTGCTATCATGATCCACCGACAACGCCTGACAACATGCGTCAGCGCATTGTCAATGCATGAGCGAACCTTACGGACGGCGAACTACTCGCTGTTGAGAGGAATGTCGTTACACATATTGCCAAATGCATTGAGGTTGACGGACATCATTTTGAGCATTTATTGCATTAATATGGTATTTACAGTTAATCATGCTGTAACAGCATACGGTCTCAGAAATGAGAAGTTCACTAAGGTACATGTATCACGTTGGAACAACCGAAATAAAATGGTCAAACGTACCTATGTTCTGTATTATAATTTAAAAAACCTACCTGTTACCAACTGGGCGTCTAAAATTGTGAGCAATATTTCTGTGACTATTACAGCGCCATCTATCACAAAGCGAAAAAAGTGGACCAACTAAACCATTCATATGTCTTTACGTACTACACGAATATGTAATAAAAAATGGGGGTTCCTATTTAAAAAAACGTAGTTGATATCCGTTTGGCCTATGGCAGCGCCATCTAGCGGGCCAACCGTAGCACCTACTGGTTTCCCCCTTCAAGCTAGACGAGTTTCGTTCTTTGTAATTTTTTCGTTTGACGCTTATTTCGTGAGATATTTGGCCTGGTCACGAGCAATGGACCACCCTGTATAGTGTGGACCGGAATTGTAGCGACAAACTTCGAGGGTTTGTAGCGGGTGTTTTGAGGAACAAATCGAGGATTGAAACCCGTGTCTAGAAACGTAATCCAACGACGCCGTAAAGCGGCGAAATTATAGACGTCAGGGAAACGTGACTCTTGTGCGTTGACGGATAGTAAAGGAAACGCTTAGCAGTGTTGTTTGTTATTCAGTGATCGCCACTAATTGTCACCCTCACACGTGGCGAAAATGGAGCTAGCTGGTGCGTAGACAGACGCCGTCTCCTATGAATGCAATGCAATGAATTGCCTCGGTGGATGAGGGTCTTTCTATGCACCAGGTAGCTCCATCTTCTCCACTGGCGATAGTGGCAATCAGCCGCAGTCACTGAATAACAAACAACATTGCAAGACATTCCGTCTACGGTCCTTCAGCAAACGAGGTCACATACGCTGCTGAAGGGGTGCTCTAGCAGCAGGCGTTGGCTCATATAACTTGGACTCTCTATAGCGTCGTTGGATGAATTTTCCGAACACGGGTTCCTATACTCAATTTGTTTCTCAGGACACTCTCTAGAACCCCTCCAATCTGTTGCAACCTTTCTGGGACACCCTGTCCTTACAATACGTTACAGACTCTTGGGCTTAACAACGTGCTGGTCCATTTTTTGTAGCAACTGGACGACCAGAACACTCCCATTGCATGAGAGCTGTTCTTTTGAATTAAGCTTATCTCGTTAACATCTTGTTTTACATTCCTTTCACTACTTCTGAATCAGCCACACTGTGCCCTTACTGTTTGTTTGTCTACCGTGTTTCAGCGATTGTCAGTGAAGTTTTTATGGATTCTTTAATGTTTAGTCCATTCGGCTACAACGGCATGTCTACCGCAGAAAGCATACAGAGAGGTTTCCAGATTCCTCCACCGGCACAGCAAGACCACGCATTCCCTTCCGGCTTGTCGCGACATTTTACTTCCCGGCACGAAACCAAGGGGCGTGTCTAAATTATATGAGTCTACAATATAACGCACTTTACTTCTAACTTGAGCTGAAATAACTTGCGAAGAATTTAGAGAGAGTCTGCACAAATAAGCGCATACATCGGTGGAAACTGTCACTTCTGTTGGCCGGTAATTTGAGGGATGTCAAAAATCTGAAGCACTGGATAATTTCCTCTTCCAGCTTTGTTGAAACTCTAATAATTGCACCATGATCAGTTCGTCAACTCCAGTGTATACAAGACCTGAATATTTTTTATTTTATTTTAAAAATTTTGTTTCGGGTTTACGAGAGAGAGAGAGAGAGAGAGAGAGAGAGAGAGAGAGAGAGAGAAACCTACTATTGGCAAACATTTTTTTCTTTGAAGTACGAATTGAGTTAAGAAGATCGTCTCAGATGAGTAATTTTAGTCTCTTGAAAACGTTAATTGTATTGCTCAAAATATCGCTGGAAAATCACTGTCAGTGTAGTGTGTCTGTACTTAAATTGGTGGAATGATTTAAGTTATAGGAGTAAAATAATACATTCAAAGAAATATGGGAACTTGTGGCGTGCGGGAAACAATCCAGATTGTCGTTACTTCGCTATGACGTTTTGAAAAGACTCTCGTGCGGTTAAAGGCGCTTCAGTCTGGAACCGCGTTGACCGCTACGGTCGCAGGTTCGAATCCCGCCTCGGGCATGGATGTGTGTGATGTCCTTAGGTTAGTTAGGTTTAATTAGCTCTAAGTTCTAGGCGACTGATGACCTCAGCAGTTAAGTCGCATAGTGCTCAGCGCCATTTGAAAAGACTCTTGAATTGTCTGTGCTTGCTTTTTATCTACCTTCGCTGTCTACAAGAGCCTTAAAAGTAGTTTTGCGATCAGCCAGAGAGCGATGGAGAAGATGCTGACCATAATTTCCAGTTTGCAAGTCCAAATTACTCTTTATGCTCAGTGAAAGAAAATGTTCCTATTATCCATTTACTCAGCAGAATCAGGAACTATGACAATAAATAACAGTTTTGAATTTTAACTGATTGATATGTTATGTAAGAGTCCACACGCACAAAAGAGACGAGCTTTACAAGAAGTTCCAAGTAAAATGGTCTATCGCCCTGACTTCTAATCACCAAAAGTTAATCGCTCGGCTTAGAAGTGGAAAATAATCTCTCCACTTGCCACGCGGTTTTGTCAGCATCACGGGCGGCACACAGACGGCTACTGTCGTAAAATGTAAGTGGTCCAGGATGGTGTACCGTCCTGCGATTTCACTTCCTGCTTTTACCGAAAACTCAATCAAGTCTGCCAAGTTCTGAGGCACAACGCCCGCGGGCGTTTGACTGACGTGGACGGTTTGATACTCGGTGCAAAGGGTGTCCTACAACAGCCTGTCTGGCTATATTCACGTAGAGGCGCAGTGGACAGTCAAACGGAACGTTTGCTATCAGCCGCCCTAGGCACAGCCAACAGTATCTAAACGGCCCCTTTTTCGGACACGTACCAAATAATAGCTCTGTAATTTAACATTTACAATGTTCTTAATTTTTGTATAAATAAAGTTTCAACATAGCATTAAAGAGCCAACTAGTTGTGCATAAACGGTAGGTACGTTGACCTAGGTTTCGACACCTACTAGCGGTCTCTTCATCAGAATGAAATGTTGCTAAATCGTAAAATTACATTGTTAAAAAGCAACAGTCAGAATTTGGAGCAGCTATGCTCAAGCTGCTGATGTTCTCAGGTGGGCACGCGTGGCAAAGGCTAGAACGTTTTATTTTAGTTTTAACTTGAGCATAGCTGTTCCAGAATGTGAGTATTGCTTTTTAGCAACGTAATTTTACGATATAGCAACATTTGATTCTGATGACGACACCCCTAGTAAGTGTCGAAACCCAGGTCAACGTGCCTACCGTTTATGTGCAACCGGTTGGCTGTTTAATCCTGTGTTGAAACTTGCCGAGTAAGAGCCATGTTCAAAAGTGCAAGAGTTAAGTTTTCTCTAGTTACTGAAAAAGTTTTAGCTTGGTTGCATTAACACTTTGTCGGCTAGAATTTTTAAAACGCTACCGACAGTACAACATAACCTCTGAACTGCCTCTTAAAGCCGGCCGCGGTGGTCTAGTGGTTCTAGGCGCGCAGTCCGGAACCGCGGGACTGCTACGGTCGCAGGTTCGAATCCAGCCTCGGGCATGGATGTGTGTGATGTCCTTAGGTTAGTTAGTTTTAAGTAGTTCTAAGTTCTAGGGGACTGTGACCACAGATGTCAAGTCCCATAGTGCTCAGAGCCATTTGAACCATTTTTTTGCCTCTTAAAATTCCTTGTAACCATAGTTATTTACAATATAGTCTTGAAACTAGGTATAGCTTATTTCACGAGTGTAATCGAGTGTTGTAAGTAGAACTTTCTATTACAAATACAAATAATACTTAATCCACTGAGCACGTCTTTGTTCCAAATTTGGTTTTTGGTAAATTACTTGAAAGCTAATAGAGGTAGTTTATTGGTATCACGCGGTTAATGTTTTTACATGAAACTAAGCCTACATACGATTTTTCAATTTTCTGAGTCGAATATTGAGCGGCTTCAATTTTTCGTAAAATCGCCGATTTTAAACAAAATATTGCTGTGATCAAGTTGCGACAGGTAACTTACATTTTGACGTACATCTGCATATTCTGACCAGATATTTTCTTTATAGCTTTACTATTCAGCGCCACTTTTTTGTTTCTTAATATCGCATATTTTGCCTAACAATCCATTCATCGCTCTGAGACTTCACAATGTTAACATTAATATACTTCAGCATACGCTGATGAAGTTTGGAGAAGTTATTTTAATTTTTAGTTTCACTCTCAAAGTACGATGCAGTCCTTTGCACGTTGAGCACAGGCGCGTTTCGATGACGTGGCGCCGGCAGTAGCGCAAAGGGCAAGCCCATGGCACACTCGCCCGCCTCTGTACGAGTTGCTTGTTTCACCAGTGCTCAACTGCGGCCTAGACAAATGTATTCCCAAAATTACATTACTCTATATCAGTCATCCTTTGGTGCTGCAATTTTTTTTTCGTCCATGTATATCGCTGACATCAGTCTACTGTAGAGTTACGGAACACGTATTATTTTCACGCGGTGCGACCTTTTCGCGAAAAGAAAATCCTTTCCACAGGAATCTGTGAATAAGCTCAAACTGTTCGTTCTTGAGATCAAGGTGTCAGCAGCTAGCGGCGCTCAGTTGAAATCCGTGTTGCTGTTGACTTTGGGAAGGCGTTCGGCACGGTTCTACATCGTCACCTTAGAGAACAAAATTTGAGCTTATTCGATATCGCACCAGTTTGTCTTACTGCATACAGGTCGTCCTCAAACATTGAAATCTCAAGATGTTATTCTTTGTGTTGTTTTTGTTGTGGTCTTCAGTCCTGAGAGTGGTTTGATGCAGCTCTCCATGCTACTCTATCCTGTGCAAGCTTCTTCATCTCCCAGTACCTACTGCAACCTACATCCTTCTGAATCTGCTTAGTGTATTCATCTCTTGGTCTCCCTCTACGATTTTTACCCTCCACACTGCCCTCCAATGCTAAATTTGTGATCCCTTGATGCCTCAAAACATGTCCTACCAACCGATCCCTTCCTCTAGTCAAGTTCTGCCACAAACTTCTCTTCTCCCCAATCCTATTCAATACCTCCTCATTACTTACGTGATCTACCCACCTTATCTTCAGCATTCTTCTGTAGCACCACATTTCGAAAGCTTCTATTCTCTTCTTGTCCAAACTAGTTATCGTCCATGTCTCACTTCCATACATGGCTACACTCCATACAAATACTTTCAGAAACAACTTCCTGACACTTAAATCTATACTCGATGTTAACAAATTTCTCTTCTTGAGAAACGCTTTCCTTGCCATTGCCAGTCTACATTTTATATCCTCTCTACTTCGACCATCATCGGTTATTTTACTCCCTAAATAGCAAAACTCCTTTACTACTTTATGTGTCTCATTTCCTAATCTAATTCCCTCAGCATCACCCGACTTAATTTGACTACAGTCCATTATCCTCGTTTTGCTTTTGTTGATGTTCATCTTATATCCTCCTTTCAAGACAATTACTCTTAACGGAACGAAATCTGAAGATGCGTGAGTAACTTCGTGCATCGATTTCAGAACGCAGCGTACGGGAACTTGAGGTGATGACGAGAGGTAGAAAAACCACCTTGCGTGTTTTACTCTCCTGAGAGTTGAGAGTTTCGCAATGGAAATGGAGTCACGGGTGTGAGCCAACAGCGGGGGCTGTCGTTAACCCCGATAGTCGCGTGTTTCCCGCTGGCCATTGTCTTACAGGAAATGATTATTATAAAGATGTCGCAAGGTCCGCGCCGCCAGCGGGAACAATTGGAATGGTAGAAATCTCACGTGCTTCCTCCTCCTCCTCGTCTCTTTCTGGACGCTTCCTTCCCCCCTACCTCCTCCCCTCCTCGTCTACATTATTACCGCCTCAAGGTGCGCGATTTTTTTCCCGTCCGAAGAGGCGCCGGCAGGTGGCCGCGCCGCTAAAGTAATTCACTTTCCGCGCCAGCGACGAGGTTTCCGGCCGACAACGGAGCCGTGGAGGCAACGCAGGCGAGTCAGCGCGACGTGGAGGTCAGGAGCTCATTCATTTCGTGTAGGCTCATGTTCAGCGTATGGACGCAATATCAGATACCGGTCACTAATTCGGTTAGATGAAGACTAAGATACACTATATGATCAAAAGTACCCGGACACCTGACTGAAAATGACTTACAAGTTCGGGGTGCTCTCCATCGACAATGTTGGAATTCAGTATGGTGTTGGCCCACACTTAGTCATGATGACAGCTTCCACTCTCGCAGGCATACGTTCAGTCAGGTGCTGGAGGGTTGCTTGGGGAATGGCAACCCACTCCTCACGGAGTGCTGCACTGAGGAGAGGTATCGATGTCGGTCGGTGTGGCCTGGCACGAAGTAGGCGTTCCAAAACTTCCCAAAGGTGTTCTGCAGGATTCAGGTCAGGACTCTGTGCAGGCCAGTCCATTACAGGGATGTTATTGTCGTGTAACCACACCGCCACAGGCCTTGCATTATAAATAGGTGCTCGATTGTGTTGAAAAATGCAATTCGCATCCCCGAATTGCTCTTCACCAATGGGAAGGAAAAAGGTGCTTAAAACATCCATGTAGGCCTGTGCCGTGATAGCGACAAGCAAAACAACAAGGTGTGCAAGTCCCTTCAATGAAAAACACGACCACACCATAACACCACCGCCTCCGAATTTTACCGTTGGCACTACACACGTTGGCAGATGGTGTTCACCGGGCATTCGCCATATCCACACCCTACCATCGGATCACCACATTGTGTGCCGTGATTCGTCACTCCACACAACTTTTTTAAAGTTTTAAATCGTCTATTGTTTACGCTCCCGGGAGGACCACGGTTCAATCCCGCGTCCGGCCGCGTCTGATTTACATTTTCCGTGATTTTCCTAAATCACTCCAGGCAAATGCCGGGATGGTTCGTTTGAAAGGGCACGGCCGACTTCCTTCTCTGTTCTTCCCTAAACCGATGACCTCGCAGTTTGGTCTTTTCCCCCAAATAACCCAACCCTTTTACGCTCCTTACACTAAGCGACGCGTCGTTTGGCATTCACTGGCTTAATGTGTGGCATATGAGCAGCCGTTCGATCATGAAATCCAAGTTTTCTCACATTCCGCCTAACTTTCATAGTACTTGCAGTGGATCCTGATGCAGTTTGTAATTCCTGTGGATAGATGCCTGCCTATTACAAATGGTTCAAATGGCTCTGAGCACTATGCGACTTAACTTCTGAGATCATCAGTCGCCTAGAACTTAGAACTAATTAAAAAAGAAAAGTGGTTCAAATGGCTCTGAGCACTATGGGACTTAACATCCATGGTCATCAGTCCCCTAGAACTTAGAACTACTTAAACCTAACTAACCTAAGGACATCATACAACACCCAGTCATCACGAGGCAGAGAAAATCCCTGACTCCGCCGGGATTCGAACACGGGAAAACGGGCGCGGGAAGCGAGAACGCTACCGCACGACCACGAGCTGCGGACAACTAATTAAACCTAACTAACCTAAGGACATCACACATATTCATGCGCGAGGCAGGATTCGAACGTGCGACCGTAGCGGTCGCTCGGCTCCGGACTGTAGTGCCTAGAACCGCACGGCCACTCCGGCCGGCTGCCTATTACACATTACGACGCTCTTCAAACGTCAGTGGTCTTTGTCAGTCAACAGACGATGTCGGCCTGTATGCTTTTGTGCTGTACGTGTCCCTTCATGTTTCCATTTCACTATCACATGGGAAACAGGGGACCTAGGGATGTTTAGGAGTGTGGAAATCGCGTACTGACGTATGACACAAGTGAGACCCAATCACCTGAGCACGTTTGAAGTCCATGAGTACCGCGGAGCGCCCCATCCTGCTCTCTCACGATGTGTAATGGCTACTGAGGTCGCTGGTATGGAGTACCTGGCAGTAGGTGGCAACACAATGCACCTAATATGAAGAACGTATGCTTTTGGGGGTGTCTGGATATTTTTGATCACGTAGTGTATTTCGTTCTGCTGTTCAAGGAAACATCTTAACGTAAGAGTGAGATCTTATTTGTAAGTTCTCTATTCAGCTAATTACCTTGTATGGAGTATGCTGACAAAAGTCATGAGACACGTCCTCATGCCGCGTCGGACCTTTTTTTGTCACACTCTTCATAACCAAGAGTACCAAACGGCGTGTGACGGTAGCATAATGTGACACCCCACACTGCAGCTTACACCAAAAAGGCCTTGGTGGATGTACAATCACATGATTGGTCTGACCAGTCCCCTGATTTCTCAGCGATAGAACAAGTCCAGGATGCGTTGACAAAACGTATATTTTTGTACCAGCCTCCAGCCGACACACATGAACTGACACGGCATGTATTTCAGGTATGTCAGGAAATTGTTCGAGAAGTTTGGATGCACTTTGCTACCATACCACAACAGTACTGGTCGATGTTCTTGCCTGTGGGGATCACACCCAGTAACGATGTCGATGAGGAACATCAGTTGGGAATGAAATAAAAGTTTCATCATTTCATACCCCATTGTGCGACAAACATTTCCATTTTCATCAGTGTAGTTGGGTGCTTTGTGACAAAGAATATTATGCTGTAACTGGTCTTGGTTAGGCATCCGTCTAAAAAAAAAATGCGTATAGCCATTTTATCCGCATTTATAAGCTTTTTGTCTCATTTGTGATGGTGTTCCGTTGCAGTAAAGGGGGCAACTTTCTGATCATTCAGCTTATACGCAGACTTTGTGATCAACTGTTTAAACTGGAGTACAACAATCATTGGACTCACTCATTTAGCATGCTTTCGATTATGTCGTAAGTAAAGTCGGACTGCATACCAGATAGACCAGACAGACAGAAATAGCACTTCAATTCACTCTCCTACACTCTGGTATATTAGGTTGGTGCACAGTTTCGTAGCGTTTTTGTTTTGCGTGTTGGTGAACCGGTTGCTTTGGGTTTATTTATCGACTATCATTCTTCATTTGTAGTTCACTGTTGCCACTTGAGTTTACATATTGTCGTTTTGTCTCTTGGAGATCGTGACTTGGGCTGTGGACGACAGGAAAGGGAGTGCCAAGTGAAGAAATCAGAACATTTCCGACATGTTCTTCTTTGTGAGGTGAGTAGAGGAATGACAGCAGCTGAGGCAGATTGATACATGTCAGTGTACTCGAGAACTGGCAAGTGTGATGAACTGTGATCATTCCACCATCGTGTGAAATATGAGTGCAATGGGAAGGTTCAAAAATCGGGTGTATGGGTACCGCATGCTCTAAGCCAAAATCACAAAGATCAGCGGATCGTCCCCCCGGTAGCTGAATGGTCAGTGTGACGGATTGTCCATCCTCTGGGACCGGGTTCGATTCTCGGCTTGGTCGGGGACTTTTCTCCGCCCAGGGACTGGGTGTTGTGCTCTCCTCATCATCATCCTATCATCCTCATCGACTGCAGGTCGCCGAAGTGGCGTCAAATCGGAAGACCGGCACCCGGCGAACGGTCTGCCCGACGGGGGACCCTAGCCATACGATTAAATAAAATAAAAGCGGGTGGTCATGAGTGCATCTCTGCTTGCTCGTCTTGAACTGGCTCGCCAACAAGATCGATAACGCCTTCCGGTATCGTCACAGGTGGTGACAAATGGTGTCTTTATGCTAGTATGCAGCAACGCCCCCCCCCCCCCCCCTTCCTCACTAGAGCCGACGGAAGAAAAAGGACAGCATAGGGTAAGACGCTAGTTCAAGCCATCAACGTCACACCCGGAATGGAACACATGGAGGAAGAACTTGTGTCTGTGTCCTCCAGTCAAAAGATAGCCATAGACAAAATACTGAGCGAAGCAAGGATGGAACCAAAGGCTAAGAATGCTTTATCTGCTCTGTTAACCGTCATTAGAGACAGAACGTTTCCCTTAGCTTGGCAAATAACTAGCCTTGGAGAAAATCTGTCCTGTGTAATGATGAAAACAAGCCATTAAGATCTGAACTACAGAAATCATGTGATCCAGTTAAAGACTTACTAATACAAACTCTGCAAGAGAAGGCTGAGAAATTACAGGACGAAAATTGGGAACTCAGTGTAGCGAGCCAAGACTTTCAAAAACAAATTAGACAGTTAACTGATAAGGTTACAGAACAAGCCCAAACACAAGCACAGACACTGGCGTAGGCTGCCGCCTTAACGACAGAGCGTGAATCCAAAGAGGCGCGAAGCATAGAATAGTCTAAAACAAAACAGACCCACTACATTATATACCAAATCGACAGCAAATCAAGACGCCAGAGCTGTACGACAGACTACCATCAAGAACGTCAACCCCAGAAATGAGAATCTATTATATCAAGTCAACCAGAACCACTCAGACTGCAGTTATACTAGAAACGGCAACACAGGAGGATTGTCGAAAAAGAATGGAGAAAATGAAAGACCTGCTCACCATTGTCCATGAAGGGCCGCGAAAACGCAAGCCATTCGTGGCAGTATATCGGCTGTCCGATACACTTACTGACGACGAGTTTTTAGAAAGCCTTTATCAGCAAAATCTGAGTGGTGACACCACGAAAGAAGACGTTGACAGGGAAGTCAAAAGAAGGTTTGAAGTAGGCCTTAATGTGAGGGGTTTCAATCATCAGGTACTGGAGGTGAGCCCCCCTACCTGTACAGAGTCCTAACACAAAGACGCAGAGTCTATGTAGAACTAGAATCGCTGTCTGTGAAAGACAGTGCGGTGACAAATTAGTGTTTTAAGTACTGTCACCTAGGACATACGACTAAAACCTGCAGAAAGGCGAAAGTTACGTGTGCCAAGTCTGGCAACCAAGGACACAAGCGCACTGATTGCACGTCTACCGACGCTTTCGTCGGCATCCCCTGCAAATACATCGGTGGTGTCTGCAACAAAATAAAATGACGTGATTGCCAAACCTATACACAATTGCATGACCGCTTCCTGGACAGCATAGACTATGGCAACGGAAATCAACACACTCACACAACAAACATGAACATCCAGAGCACTCAATGCACATAAATACATGTCACCAAAAAAATGGCTCTGAGCACTATGGGACTCAACTGCTGAGGTCATAAGTCCCCTAGAACTTAGAACTACTTAACTAACCTAAGGACATCACACACATCCATGCCCGAGGCAGGATTCGAACCTGCGACCGTAGCGGTCGTGCGGTTCCAGACTGTAGCGCCTTTAACCGCTCGGCCACTCCGGCCGGCCTACATGTCACCACCAACAATACAGAGAAGCTGCCGAAGGACAATTTTCTGGAGAGGATAAATGACTGTTCTGCCAGAGATGTAAGACGAAAATGAACTCATCCCACCCCTAACACGCTCAACGATGTTATAGGATAGCTACATTAATTCCACAGAATATGGATATGATATGACAGAAGGGGGCTCCATTCACTACGAGATGGCAAAGCAAATCAGAAGATAATCACACCATCGGATAAACCTCTAGATACATTAACGCAGAGAATAGCTTACATATACAGGGTGAGTCACCTAACATTACCGCTGGATATATTTCGTAAACCACATCAAATACTGACGAATCGATTCTACAGACCGAACGTGAGGAGAGGGTTAGTGTAACTGTTCACCACAAACCATAAAAAAATGCACGGAGGTATGTTTTCTAACACAAACCCACGTTTTTTTAAATGGAACCCCGTTAGTTTTGTTAGCACATCTGAACATATAAACAAATACGTAATCAGTGCCGTTTGTTGCATTGTAAAATGTTAATTACATCCAGAGATATTGTCACCTAAAGTTGACGCTTGAGTACCACTCCTCCGCTGTTCGATCGTGTGTATCGGAGAGCACCGAATTACGTAGGGATCCAAAGGGAACGGTGATGGGCCTTAGGTACAGAAGTGACTGGAACAGCACATTACGTCCACATGCTAACACCTTTTTATTGGTCTTTTTCACTGACGCACATGTACATTACCATAAGGGGTGAGGTACACGTACACACGTGGTTTCCGTTTTCAATTACGGAGTGGAATAGAGTGTGTCCCGACATGTCAGGCCAATAGATGTTCAATGTGGTGACCATCATTTGCTGCACACAATTGCAATCTCTGGCGTAATGAATGTCGTACACGCCGCAGTACATCTGATGTAATGTCGCCGCAGGCTGCCACAATACGTTGTTTCATATCCTCTGGGGTTGTAGGCACATCACGGTACACATTCTCCTTAAACGTACCCCACGGAAAGAAGTCCAGATGTGTAAGATCAGGAGAACGGGCTGGCCAATTTACGCGTCCTCCACGTCCTATGAAACGCCCGTCGAACATCCTGTCAAGGGTCAGCCTAGTGTTAATTGCGGAATGTGCAGGTGCACCATCATGCTGATACCACATACGTCGACGCGTTTCCAGTGGGACATTTTCGAGCAACGTTAGCAGATCATTCTGTAGAAACGCGATGTATGTTGCAGTGCTCTCCGATACACACGATCGAACAGCGGAGGAGTGGTACTCAAGCGTCAACTTTAGGTTACAATATTCCGGATGTAATTAACATTTTACAATGCAACAAACGGCACTGATTACGTATTTGTTTATATGTTCAGATGTGCTAACAAAACTAACGTGGTTCCATTTAAAAAAACGTAGGTTTGTGTTAAAAAACATACTTCCGTGCATTTTTGTATGGTTTGTATTAAACAATTACACTAGCCCCTCTCCTCACGTTCGGTCTGTGGAATCGGTTTCTCAGTATTTGATGTGGTTTACGAAATACACTCCTGGAAATGGAAAAAAGAACACATTGACACCGGTGTGTCAGAACCACCATACTTGCTCCGGACACTGCGAGAGGGCTGTACAAGCAATGATCACACGCACGGCACAGCGGACACACCAGGAACCGCGGTGTTGGCCGTCGAATGGCGCTAGCTGCGCAGCATTTGTGCACCGCCGCCGTCAGTGTCAGCCAGTTTGCCGTGGCATACGGAGCTCCATCGCAGTCTTTAACACTGGTAGCATGCCGCGACAGCGTGGACGTGAACCGTATGTGCAGTTGACGGACTTTGAGCGAGGGCGTATAGTGGGCATGCGGGAGGCCGGGTGCACGTACCGCCGAATTGCTCAACACGTGGGGCGTGAGGTCTCCACAGTACATCGATGTTGTCGCCAGTGGTCGGCGGAAGGTGCACGTGCCCGTCGACCTGGGACCGGACCGCAGCGACGCACAGATGCACGCCAAGACCGTAGGATCCTACGCAGTGCCGTAGGGGACCGCACCGCCACTTCCCAGCAAATTAGGGACACTGTTGCTCCTGGGGTATCGGCGAGGACCATTCGCAACCGTCTCCATGAAGCTGGGCTACGGTCCCGCACACCGTTAGGCCGTCTTCCGCTCAAGCCCCAACATCGTGCAGCCCGCCTCCAGTGGTGTCGCGACAGGCGTGAATGGAGGGACGAATGGAGACGTGTCGTCTTCAGCGATGAGAGTCGCTTCTGCCTTGGTGCCAATGATGGTCGTATGCGTGTTTGACGCCGTGCAGGTGAGCGCCACAATCAGGACTGCATGCGACCGAGGCACACAGGGCCAACACCCGGCATCATGGTGTGGGGAGCGATCTCCTACACTGGCCGTACACCACTGGTGATTGTCGAGGGGACACTGAATAGTGCACGGTACATCCAAACCGTCATCGAACCCATCGTTCTACCATTCCTAGACCGGCAAGGGAACTTGCTGTTCCAACAGGACAATGCACGTCCGCATGTATCCCGTGCCACCCAACGTGCTCTAGAAGGTGTAAGTCAACTACCCTGGCCAGCAAGATCTCCGGATCTGTCCCCCATTGAGCATGTTTGGGACTGGATGAAGCGTCGTCTCACGCGGTCTGCACGTCCAGCACGAACGCTGGTCCAACTGAGGCGCCAGGTGGAAATGGCATGGCAAGCCGTTCCACAGGACTACATCCAGCATCTCTACGATCGTCTCCATGGGAGAATAGCAGCCTGCATTGCTGCGAAAGGTGGATATACACTGTACTAGTGCCGACATTGTGCATGCTCTGTTGCCTGTGTCTATGTGCCTGTGGTTCTGTCAGTGTGATCATGTGATGTATCTGACCCCAGGAATGTGTCAATAAAGTTTCCCCTTCCTGGGACAATGAATTCACGGTGTTCTTATTTCAATTTCCAGGAGTGTATATCCAGCGGTAACGTTAGGTGACTCACCCTGTATTGCACGCAAGAAAATGTGCAAACAAAACCGACACATACCTACGCAATTTCACCCATCCGAAATACATCACATCACACAAACACAAGACGCACACAAACCGGAATCATCATCACATGGAAAACCCTACGACACACGTAAATGTGAACAATACATTAAACCAGTCAAATTTGTCTCGGAACGCTCTCTCCACTCCGGACAAAGGAAACAAGGAGTAGAGAGATACATATAGCCTGAATCAATAGACGCCGAAACTATCAGGCCACAGACCAATACAAAACCCCGAATTACCGAACCAAGACTTAAAAATAATAGACAAATTAGATGAAGACTAATTTGAGGGAACCGCATTTGAAATTTGCAACTACGTCAACGTGCATCTAGAAACAACCGCCCTTACCAACCGCCCCCCCCCCCAAACGTCAACAAAGACGCCACAACACACACAGTCAGTTCAGCACAAATCACTACCATCCCTGTCAGCACACCAGCAAGCACATCCAACATCAGTGAAATTCGTGTGGAGGCAAAAAGCGCTGAAGAAGCTAGTCAGAAAATGAACTATAACCGTGTGAAGCCCCAAAAAGATCTTCCAATATATCCCGATCGGCGGCCAACACCAAATCATAATCCATATAGTACCACCGCAGAAACCGGAATAGAAACGAGCACCAACAAGAAGCCAGATACACCTAATTATGATAATTTAGAATTTAACTTACTTTTAAGTAGACTAGAGAAAAAAGATATATTGCAGTGGATACTACTTAGATTGCACCATTCAAAAGGCGAGTCTGTCTGTTTCCCAGCAACTGAACAGACAGACAGAATCATTCTAAGGGCAGAGAATATCCCTGCATCAACAGAGCCGCTGCTCCAGGTCTACCTACGCCCGTCAGAATCATTCGACTTGGACGAAATATATACGGATCATATAGGAGCACATGGACGATGATGATGATGTTTGGTTCGTGGGGCGCTCAACATCGCGGTCATCAGCGCCCGTAGAAAGTCCCAATTTTAATACAGTCCAATTTTTTACGCAGTCCAATCTACTCTGCATGATGATGATGAAAGAATGAGGACAACACAAACACCGAATCCCCGGGCAGAGAAAATCCCCAATCCGGCCGGGAATCGAAACCAGGACCTCACGATCCAGAGGCAGCAACGCTAGCCACTAAACCACGAGCTGCGGACGAGCACATGGACGAATATATATGGATCACACTCAGAACTGATAGTAAATGCTATGTACACTTGAAACACCTAGAACACAGAGACACAAAATGAATATGTTACAACATAATACAAAAAACAGTATTATAGTTAGCGTGGAAATCCCGAAAGTAGCATAAGACTTCCAGGAAGGCATCATGTGTTTACAAGAACCTTATAATAGAAACGGGCAACTAATATGTTTACCAAAACACACTACCATAATAACAGGAAGCAATGACTGCAAGGCTGCAATACTAATTTTAAATAGAACCTATAATGTAATTGCCGGCCGGTCTGGCCGAGCCGTTCTAGGCGCTTTAGTCTGGAACCGCGAGACCGCTACAGTCGCAAGTTCGAATCCTGCCTAGGGCATGGATGGGTGTGATTTCCTTAGCTTAGTTAGGTTTAAGTAGTTCTAAGTCTAGGGGACTGATGACCTCAGATGTTAAGTCCCATACTGCTTAGAGCCATTTGAGCCATACAATGTAATTAAGGTAACACAGTCGCTCAGTCAACATTTAGTTACCACAGAGATAACCAATGGGACCGTTGCATGGGTGACTGCATCCATGTACGCCCAATACAGCCATAAAAAAGAACCGTATGCAGACCACATCAGAGACCCAGCAGTGTACGCCAGAGACAAAAAAATTAGTGATACCTGCTGATATTAATTCAAGATTCACCCTCGAGAAGTCACGACAGAGCGGATGACAAATTACGCATAATCATCGACCTGATACAAGCTTTTGACAATGTTGATTGGAATACTCTCTTTCAAATTCTGAAGGTGGCAGGGGTAAAACACAGTGAGCGAAAGGCTATTTACGATTTGTACAGAAACCAGATGGCAGTTATAAGAGTCGAGGGGCGTGAAAGGGAAGCAGTGGTTGGGGAGGGAGTGAGACACGGTTGTAGCCTCTCCCCGATGTTATTCAATCTGTATATTGAGCAAGCAGTAAAGGAAACAAAAGAAAAATTCGGAGTAGGTATTAAAATCCATGGAGAAGAAATAAAAACTCTGAGGTTTGCCGATGACATTGTAATTCTGTCAGAGACAGCAAAGGACTTGGATGAGCAGTTGAACAGAATGGACAGTGTCTTGAAAGGAGGGTATAAGATGAACATCAACAAAAGGAAAACGAGGATAATGGAATGTAGTCGATTTAAGTCGGGTGATGTTGAGGGAATTAGATTAGGAAATGAGACACTTAAAGCAGTAAAGGAGTTTTGCTATTTGGGGAGCAAAATAACTGATGATGGTCGAAGTAGAGAGGATATAAAATGTAGACTGGCAATGGCACGGAAAGCGTTTCTGAAGAAGAAAAACTTGTTAACATCGAGTATAGATTTAAATGTCAGGAAGTCGTTTCCGGAAGTATTTGTATGGAGTGTAGCCATGTACGGAAGTGAAACGTGGACGATAAATAGTTTAGACAAGAAGAGAATAGAAGCTTTCGAAATGTGGTGCTACAGAAGAATGCTGAAGATTAGATGGGTAGATCACATAACTAATGAGGAGGTACTGAATCGAATGGGGGAGAAGAGGAGTTTGTGGCACAACTTGACTAGAAGAAGGGATCGGTTGGTAGGACATGTTCTGAGACATCGATGGATCACCAATTTAGTATTGGAGGGCAGCGTGGAGGGTAAAAATCGAAGAGGGAGACCAAGAGATGTATACACTAAGCAGATTCAGAAGGATGTAGGCTGCAGTAGGTACTGAGAGATGAAGAAGCTTGCACAGGATAGAGTAGCATGGAGAGCTGCATCAAACCAGTCTGAGGACTGAAGACCACAACAACAATACAAGAACCACAATTACATGTAACGAACACAGAGAGAACTTTTCCAACATAAGCAGCGTTCGACGGTACGAGCAGTAACAATTATTTTCAACGTTGAGTCAGTTCGATTCTGCGTTGGGAAAAAAAGTGGGTGCCTAGTGACAACGCAAAGAGTGCGAACCAGCGCTCAAGCAACTCCCAATGGGCGCTGGCAGTAGGTCGGAGCCCAGGTAAGACTCTCCATTCGGCCCCAGACATTTGGTCGCACCTGTCAGTCGGTGCGCCGCACACCTATCTCTCCCCAAGCACAAACCACTGCTCTGGCAGGAGGAACGAATGGGAATCAAGGTGCACGCGAAAATGGGGTGGAAAAAAAGTACAGAGAGAACGAGAAGTTGGCAGGACGTCCGGGTCGGCGGCGGTGATGAACAACGTAATCTGCTGACCGGCGGCAAAAACCCCGCCACCGGCTCGACTCGCCCGACACGCTCTCGTCTCGTGGGGACAAAGCGCGTCCCCCTTCCCTGCATCGCATCTGACGATAAT
Source organism: Schistocerca serialis cubense (assembly GCF_023864345.2). NCBI lineage: Eukaryota > Metazoa > Arthropoda > Insecta > Orthoptera > Acrididae > Schistocerca > Schistocerca serialis. The sequence continues at coordinate 79,083,950 of NC_064646.1, read as the reverse complement.
GGCGGAGTCGCAAAGAAAAGAGCGCTTATTAAAGTCGTTTGACAGTTACCGTTCTCACAGGAGCGTTGCACAATCTCTCTTCTTCAAGTGTCTCCTCGCAGGCGCGTCCTGCCCCCCCCCCCTTCACCGCCACCCCTCTCCACCCACCGACACTTCTTTCCGTCTCTGTCGCTCCCACATCTCCGCTTCCCCTATTTACTGCCGGTCGCCGAGCTCCAAAATTACGATCTTTCAGGATATGAGTTCCGTTCCGCGGCGCCGAATATTACGGTTTTTGTCGGACGTAAAACGGAAGAAGCAAACACACTCACACACACACACACACACACACACACACAAAACACATGCGGTTACATACGCCCACACGTGACGTGACGAGTCCACACACACGCGCGAGCGTGTACGCGCCGCTGGGCTGGCATTTTCCGTTCGCCATTACGGCGCAGCGATACGCAATTACTCTTATCGTTATTGCCATTATTTCTCCGTCCAGTATCAGATGGCGGCGGTAATTCGGCATGACGAGGATGTGAAACCTCGTGCGCGGACGCGCAGTGTAACAAAAACTAATTAGTGCCCGTATCGGCGTCCCCTATCAAGACAGTTGCCACCGCTGTCGCAAGCTGGTTTCTCGCGGGGTTGACGTGGCGTTCCACAAGAGTTCGTACTGGGGCCTTGGCAACTTCCGACAGTCCTTCAGATGTTCCTGATGTCCACAACCGGGTGACATGTTTCGGTGTATCCTTATTCGTTAGCGAAGCCATGTTCTTGCTGGAAAAAAAATCATCCCAATCGCTCATGAGTTACATGGAGTTACGGATAACTTCGTAACAGCGATAGGATGCATCAAACAAGCGAGGTGTACTTGTCTGAATTCGGTTGGCAGTTAATTTTTTAAGTAAAATGTTCCTTTCTTTTTTATTGAGACAATGGAGAGGATATTGCCTCGAGGGAACACTACTGTAAACCTTAATCAAACTTCGATCTAGGGAAAGTAATATCTAGCATTTTCAGATATTATCTTCTTTGTCCACGTTGCAGTCCTCTGCCTTGGGTTTTCTTATTCTGATTCACTTATGTGTTTTAATAGTGTCCTCGTTAACTTGGTGAGCAAGTAACATAGCGAATAAAGGAACGCTATTACTGGCAGAGTTAGATCAATCCCGACATGGTTCTGCCAGAGAAATGCACTCGTGAGAGAATACAGAAAATCCTGGGCTACCGCATCCTCACATCAGACGTAAACATCCAAGGTCTCTGGGCTGATCGGTTTCGTTGAAAAACCATAAAGCTATATAGGTAGAGGGAATTTTAAAATTGCACAAATGCACAGGCCTGCGTGACCACTGTCAATGTAGGTAAAATGTTTTGTGAGGTAAGGTTGCGTTATTTGTGTCACTTGATTCTTTAATAACTCTAAATTTTAACCATTCTGATGTGACCTTTTTCAAGAGTCTTACTTTGTACACAAATTATACCTGTGGACACTACATCACTTCTGAAGAATTCCTTCAGTAAGGTCGGAAACCCCTCGTCTGCTCCGACCTACGTACTGACCCGCTCCTTTTACTTTTATTTCTCTTTAAATTATTTCTCAGCTTTTGTATCAATATTGCTTTCAATGCCTCGGGTTTACCACCCGCTACGCACTTCTTTAATTCGGTCAAATTTTGTGGATGACGTGACTGATTCTTGACCGAGGGACTGTAGACCTCGTTGTTTATGCTCCTAACACCAACCAGTCAACCAATCGAAGCCAGGCTTTAAGTTTTATTCTTAATTTTGCTTCGAAGAAATGATACTTCAGTGTACGTCTCATGCCACCAGCAATGGCGGCCGAAAACTTCCAGCATAAGAAGTCATTCCCTTTCTGGCAACTATCTTGTCGAAGAGGGCGGAGGGCACTCTGTTGCCATTGGGGTAAGAAACTGCTCCTAAAAGGTAGAAGAATCAGCAATGATCAATAGCATGAGGACACAGAAGGCAATGGAAACCGCTGTATTAAAGACACATGATGTGTATCCACAGTATATGTCGTCTGTTGTTGAAAAAGTGTCACGATGATCTCTCCAACGGCGAAAGGTTCCGGATTAGTCCCTCGTTCGGATCTCCGGGAGGGGACTGCTAAGGGGGAGAAGACTAAGAGAAAAAACAACAAATAAACAGATAACGTTCTGTGAACTGAAGGAAGGAATAGCAGATGTTTGAACGTAGTAGAAAAACTAGACAATCTGAAAAGAGAAATGCAGATATAGGGGAAGTCAGTGAACTGAAATGGAAAGAAAGTAAGGATTTCTGGTACGGCGAATATATGGTATCATCAACCACAGCAAGAAATGGCATAACAGGAGTAGGATTCGTTATGAATAGGAAGGTGGCGCAGAGAATGATTTATTTTATTTATTTATTTATTTATGCATTTATTTTACCTGGCAAGATTAGGGCCTTCAGGCCCTCTCTTACACCTAACCAGGCATACTCAGATTCAACAAATTTCAGTGTCTACAGAAAATTAGGACATATAACATGTTATACAGTATTAATGTTAAAGAAAAAAAATAGAGATTATAAAAGTAGTACAATGATAATTATAACAATCAAAAAATAATTATAACAATCAAGAATAATAAAAATAATAATAGTAATGATAATAATAATAATAATAATAATGACTATGTATATGAAAGTAAACATATTTTTCTTTTATGAGTGTCAGTCCTATTGCTAGTTGGGAATTTTCTCGTTATATTCTTGCAGCTTGTGAGTTATTCTCATCAAGCAGAGACGATGGAATGGGGTGAAAGAGATACAGAAGAGGTAGATAGGTTAGAGGAAGAGAAATAGAATGGTAAAATTTACTGCGAACAGCTCAGTGACAGGGTTGTTCTCATTAGAATCGACAGCAAACGAACACCGTCGACGATAGTTCAAGTATACACGCTGTCGTCACAAGCCGAAGATGGAGACATAAAGTATATGAAGATAATGAACAGGTAATTCAGTACGTAAAGGGAGATGAAAATCTAATAGTCATCGGGATTGGAACGTGGTTGATCGGGAATATGGGCTTGACAATGGGAATGAGAGAGGAGAATCACTAATTGAGTTCTGCAATAAATTTCAGATGGTAATAGCGAATACTCTGTTCAGTAATCACAAGAGCAGGGAGTATACTTGGAAAATGTCGGGAAATCCGGAAGATTTCAGTTAGATTACATCATGATCAGGCAGAGACTTCGAAATAAGATACTGGATTGAAAGGCGTAACCAGGTGCAGTTACAGACTTAGATCACAATTTATTGATGACGAATAGTAGACTGAAGTTTAAGAGAATCATCGAAGGGAAACAGTGTCGAAGGAAGTCAGCTACTGAAGTACTACGGAATGATGGGACGCACTGGCAGTTCGCAAAGGATATGGATAATGCGATAAGGAATGCTGGAGTAATCACTTAGTTGAAGAGGAATAGACATCTGTAAAAAGGGCAATCACATATGTTGGAAGGACGAACACAGGTAGAAGGAAGGTACCTGCGAAGAAACCGTCGGTAACAGAAGAAATTCTTCAGATGATTGACGAAACCATGCAGTACAAAAATGGTCAGGGAAAGACAGAAATACAGAATACAGTTCCCTCAGGAATGAAATAAATTGGAAGTGCAAGGCAGTCAAGGCGAAATAGCTGCAGTAAAGATGTGGAGAAACCGAAAGAGAAATGATCGTCGGGAGCACTCAAATGCCACATGTGAGTGAATTCCTAACGGACCAAACTGCTGAGGTCATCGGTCCCTAGACTTACACACTACTTAAACTAACTTGTGCTAAGAACAACACACACACCCATGCCCGAGGGAGGACTCGAACCTCCTTCGGTAGGGGCCGCACAATCCGGGGCATAACACCTCAAACAGCGCGGCCACTGCGCGCGGCTCGGGAAGACTGACTCAGCATGTAGGAAAATCAAACAATCTTCGGAGAACTTAAAATCAAGAGTTCAATGAGAATTCTGCTGCTAAACGCAGGGGGAGAGCGGATGGGTCGATAGAGTACATTGAAGGCCTCTATGAGGGGCGGGGGGGGGGGGGGGGCGGACTTGTCTGATGTTGTGATGGAAGAAGAAACTGTAGTCGATGTGGAAGACAAAGGAAATCCAGTATTAGGGACCGAATTTGCAGTAGATCCGGATGACTTGAGATGACTTGAGCATGACAGAGGGGATAGATAATATTGCATCACAGTTTTTAAAATCACTGGGGGAATTGGCAACCAAACGACTAACTCACATATTGGTACGTAGACTCTATGAGAATGGCGACGTACCATCAGAGTTTCGGAAAAACATCATCCACACAAGTATGAAGATTGCAAGAACGACAAGTGCGAGAATTATCGCATCATCAGGTTAACAGCTCACACATCCAAGTTGATGACAAGAATAATATATTGAGTAATGAAAAAGAAAAGTTATCTGTTAGATGTCGATCAATTTGGCCTTAGGAAAGGTAGTGGCACCAGAAAGGGAGTTCTGACGTTGCGCTTGACAGTGGAAGCAAGACTGAAGAAAAATCAAAACACAGTCATAGGATATGTCGATGTGTAAAAAGCGTTAAAGTATGTAAAATGGTGCAAGATGTTCGAACTTCTGATAAAAGTAGGACTAAGCTATAAGGGAAAACGGGCAACATACAATATGCATAAGAACCAAGAGCGAACAATATGAGTGGAAGAACAAGAATGGAGTGCTCAGATTAACGAGGGTGTAGAACAGGATTGTCGTTCAAATGGTTCAAATGGCTCTGAGCACTATGGGACTTAACATCTTAGGTCATCAGTCCCCTAGAACTTAGAACTACTTAAGCCTAACTAACCTAAGGACATCACACACATCCATGCCCGAGGCAGGATTCGAACCTGCGACCGTAGCAGTCCCGTGGTTCCGGACTGCAGCGCCTAGAACCGCAAGGCCACCGCGGCCGGCCAGGAATGTCGTCTGTCGCCCCTACTGTTAGGTTTATATGTCAAAGATGGAATGATGGAAATATAAGAAAGGTTCAACAATGGGATTAAAATTCAATGTGAAAGGAAATCAGTGATACGGTTCGCCGATAACGTTACTACTCTCAGTGAAAGTGAAGGAGAACTGCAGAATCTGTTGGATGGTATGAACAGTCGAATGAATGGAGAATATGGATCGATAATAAACCGGGAAATGCTAAAGTAATGAGAAGTAGCATAAATGAGAGCAGCGAGAAACTTTAACATCAAAGCTAGTCATCACGAAGTAGACGAAGTTAGGGAATTCTGCCACCTCGAAACCAAATAACCCCTGACGGACGAAGCAAGGACGACACAAGAAGCAGACTTGCACAGGCAAAGAGGACATTCCTAGCCAAGAGAAGTCTTCTCGCATCAAACATAGGTCACAATTTGAGCAAGAAATTTCTGAGAATGTGCGCATGGAGCTCAGCATTGGATGGTAGTAAACCATGGACTGGGGCAAAAGCATTTAAGATGTTGTGGTACAGAAGATTGTCGGAAATAAGGTAGACTGATAACGAATCGGCGAGGAAAGGAATTATAAACACTGACAAAAAGAAGGATCGGGATGATAAGACATTTGTCAAGACATTGCGGAATAACTTCCATTGTACTAGAGGGAGCTGTGGAGGGCAAAATGTAGGGGAAGACAGAGATTGGAATACATCCAGCAAATAACTGAGGACGTAGGTTGCAAGTGCTACGCTGGCATGAAAAAGTTAACGCTGGAGAGGAACTTGTGGCGGGCCGCATCAAAGCAGACAGAAGGTGGAAGACTCAAAAAACTGATAACATACACACTTTTGGACTATCATATAGACTGTGAAAGACTGTTGTGTGATCGGTGCAAGAGGAGAGCATAGAGTAATTCAGTCACGCAGGCAAACACACAAATAGACTTGTGTTTCTTGGGTGTTTGCTTACATTCGGTACAGCAGGATAGACATTTGTGGAACCTCTCCTCCCGAAGGCAGTAGTTTGAGACGCATCTACAAAAAAAATGGTTCAAATGGCTCTGAGCATTATGGGACTTAACTTCTGAGGTCATAAGTCCCCTTGAACTTAGAACTACTTAAACTTAACTAACCTAAGGACATCACACATATCCATGCCCGAGGCAGGATTCGAACCTGTGACCATAGCGGTCGCGTGGCTCCAAACTGTAGCGCCTAGAACCGCTCGGCCACCCCGGCCGGACGCTTCTACATCTACACTCTACAAACCACTGTCAGGTATATGGTACAGGGTACGTCCTACTGCACCAGTTATTAGGGTTTCTTCCTGTTCCATTCACATATGGAGCGCGGGGAGAGTGGTTGTTTGAACGCCTCAGAGATCAGTGATTATTTTAACCTTAACTTCACGATCCCTATGTGGGTGATTAGGGGGTTGTAGTTCTTCAAACTTTGTTTTTCTTGTTACTGTCTGATCACTTTCCATACATGTTAAGTCAATAAGTCCCCTACGATGGTTGTTTCTAATGTCTCGAAGTACACATAATTTTAACAAACGCAACAGATACACGTAACAGAGACTTTATTCATCAATAATACATTCTCCTTCACTATTTAAAACAGTCTGCCAACGCTGGGGCAACGTTTCTAGTCCGCAGCTATAGAAATCACATGGTTTTGAGGCGCATAGCTCGTCGAGCTACGTTCGGGGAGCATTTTTTTTCGGAAAGAAAGTTCCTTGACGGTTTTTCGAGAGAGAGAGATAGGAAAAGGTGAAAATATGAGGGCATACGATCAGGTGAATAAGTTGGGTGCGGAGTAACTTCCAATCCAACTCCTGTTTAGCGTTTGTTGTCAGTCTAGCAGAGTGCGAGCAGGCGTTACAGTGGAGTAGCATCATTTCACGCAATCTTCCTGATCGTTGATCTTGGATTGCGTCTACAAGACGTCGCAGTTGTTGACAATAAATGTCAATAGCGATGGTTTCACCTCGGGGAAGCAATTCGTAGTACACCACACTGCCGCTGTTCCACCAGAAGCATAATACCATCTTGTGTGGATGCGCACAAGTCTTTGTACGGGGAATTGCTGCTTTGTTTGGGCTCAACCATTGCTTTTTTTCCTTTTTTCCTAATGTTAGTACAAAGACACATTTTCTGTCACCAGTGACTATACGGGACAGGAATGTTTGGTATTGTTCAGGAGGCAATTGATGACGAGCAAGAAGAGATGCACATATGGCCACTTGCTGACTTTTCTGATTTTGGCTTACAGCACGCGGTACCAATACATCCGATTTTTTAATCTTCCCAACTGCATGTAAATGTCACATTTGCCAGTTCTCGAGTACACGGACTTGGGTTATTGTGAATTAAATGCGTTTAAACGACCTTTATCAAACCCCAAAGGTCTTTCTCAACGCGGAGAGTCACTGATGTGCAAACTATCCTCCTTAAAGCGAGAAAACCATTTTCTTGCCGTGCTCTGTCCAGTGGCATTGTCCCCATAGACGGAGCAAATGTTTCTGGCGGTCTGCGCTACTGCCACCCCTCCATTGAACTCAAACAGAAGAATGTGTCGGAAATGTACCGATTTATCCGCTTGGCAGTCCATTTTCTTTCGCCCACAGCTCTACTCACTATCTCCAAAGCCGAAAATGACAAAACGAATACTCATACAGAAACAGCGAAGTACGAATAAAAAATGACTATATATAAACGCATAGCAGCCAGAACGCCAAAATGTCAAACAAAACCGCTACGAACTTATGCACCAACCTAGTAATTAATGATCTGCATTAGCTGACCTCCCTCTATAACGAGATGCAGATACATACATACAAACACAAACACACATTTGATAAACTAGCAGAGTGATCCGCCACTCATAGGCTGTTGGAAACAATGACTGGACTGAGAGAGAAAGAAACTAACATAGCTTTAAAAATGTTCATCTAAATAGGTTTTTCATGTCTACCCTTCCTATGTGTCCGCATAGGAGAGTTTTTACAATCACAGTGTCTTGCCAGTTATGAGCTACGGCTGTGGGATTTGGACTTTTAATCCGAAAACAGTTCTAAAACTGAAGGGATCCTCATCGGGCAATGGTGAGAAGCGAATTTATAATGAGTACGAAAGGTGGGAAAATGAATGGATAAATAATAGTGGGAGAGATAATCATGCTCTAATGAATATGACATGGAGCTGTGATCGATATGGCCGGCCGGAGTGGCCTAGCGGTTCTAGGCGCTACAGCCTGGAACCGCGCGACCGATACGGTCGCAGGTTCGAATCCTGCCTCGGGCATGGATGTGTGTGTCGTCCCTAGGTTAGTTTGGTTTAAGTAGTTCTAAGTTCTAGGGGAGTGATGACCTCAGAAGTTTAGGCACATAGTGCTCAGAGCCATTTGAACCATTTGTGATCGATATGTCGGCATGGGAACAGATGGTAGATGGATAAAGGAATTCCTCTGCTAGATTTCAAAGGATAGGAAACTGACAGAGACGATAACCTAAAGAAGAAAGAGGAGAGGGACTGGAGTAACATAAAAAATAGCTAGATGCAACAAGGAAATGTGTGTGGCTGAAGGAGTTTATGCTGTGAGAACTTCGGACAAAACCTGTATCCAGTAGTTGACGTTAAATGGTTGATGATGTTTATTTCTTGACAATAAAAGTGAAAAATGTGAATGGTAAGTACAAGATTGCCTTTACTTCTTGTAGCATTCCCAGCTTGGTATTATAGCGACTAAATTATTCACCCGCTTCCATGATTCACCGCGTACACTGTCCGTCCAAAACGTCCCGAGACTAATTTTCTTCCTGGCGTATAATCGACATGAGCGCAGTAGCTACTGTGGCAGCCTCAGCTAACAACTGCAAACGACACATGGCCACTCGATCACTCAGTTGTGAACAGGCAGTCTTAAGCAGCGGACGTGTGAGCTTAGTGCCAAGATTGTCGTTTCACAAATCGCAAAGGAGCCACATCCAAACCTTCGCCAGAATGTTCTAAAAAACAGAAAACTGTGTCTTAAGTCAGTCCCATACACCTTGACTCCCGAATAAAAAAATGATGCGTGGACGCCTGCCGCTACTCAACAATGAAATGCAAATTGTGGACAATTCTCTTCCAAAAAGATCATCGCATGTGACGAGACTTGGTGTTATTAATTCGCACCTACCACAAAACGACAAGTGCAGAAAATGAAGGACGAAAAGGATGAATTCTTTGAAGACATAAACGACATTCAAGCCAGGGTGACGCGAGAGTTGAACAACATCCGAAAGAAGGCCGGTACTAACAGTTTCACAAGATTGTGTGAAAGTTCTGTGCGTTGTAATCAACTGGGGTGGAAGGGACCATGTAGAATAACTGATGATTTAATACCATTGTTTGCGCGGCCCCTCCCGCCGGAGGTTCGAGTCCTCCCTCGGGAGTGGGTGTGTGTGCTGTTCTTAGCATAAGTTAGTTTAACTAGTGTGTAAGTCTAGGGACCGAGGACCTCAGCAGTTTGGTCCCTTAGGATTTCATACACATTTGAGCATTTGAATACAACTAAGTTTACCTGTTATTTATTAATCCGTTATCGATACGTTTTGGACTGACTGTGTCGTTGCTGTTGTTGTTGTTGTTATTGTCGCTGTGGACTTAAGTCCGAAGAGTGATATGATGCTGCTCTCCATGTTACTCTGTACTGTACAAGTATATTCATCACCTAATACCAACTGCAACCCACTTCCATTTGTATTCATCTCTTTGTCTCCCTCTGCCACTTTTAACTCCACACTTACCTCTAGTACTAAATGTCTGAGAACATCTACTATCAAGCGATCCCTTCTTTTGGTGAACTTGCCCCACACATTTCTTTTCTTCTCAATTCTCTCAGCATCGCCTGATTTAATTCGACTACATTCCCTTGCCCTGTTTCACTTTTACTCATCTTAATATTCATCTCGTATGCTCATTTCGTGACAGTGTCCATTCTGTTCAACTGCACTTCCAAGTCCTCTCCTGTCTCTGACAGAAATTCAGTGGCACTGGCAAACTTCAAATTTTAACTACTTCTCTAAATTTTCTTTGGCTTCCTTTACTGCTTGCTCAATGTACAGACTGAATAACATAGGGGATAGGCTGCAACCCTGCCTCATTTCCTTCTCGGTCACTAATTCCCTTTGATGCCCTTCGACTCTTACAACTGCTGTCTGATTTTTGTACTAGTTGTATATGACCTTTCACTTCCTGTATTTTAACCCTACTACCTTAAAATTTTCTCAGAAGTGAGGAAATGTTGCTAGTCAAAACGTGAAGTAGAAGAATATTCACGATCCATCTATGGAGATATAAGTATTTCTCATGAGAAAACGTGCGTATCGCTAAATAAGCAATAAACGTTAGAAAAATCTGAAATAAGGGGTAAAAGAAAGATGTCTGAAACAAGTACCGCTTCAAAGAATAACCTTCATGGGGATACGTTATTACCCAGAAAAAGTAGTCAGAGTGGCAAATACAAACCGCAGACGCAGTGCAGCGTCATGTTTAAACAAGAAAAACTGTTCCACCGAAACGAAATTTTACGTAACTGCTGTGTGAAGCTGAAAGGAACCACACTGTGACTGACTGAACGTTTTTCGCTGAAAGTTTGAATGTGTGGCGTATGGAACGCTAGTGGAGGTGGACGAAGACTCGGTGGCCGGCACACATTCGGCGTGCAGGGTTCGTAGTTATATTCGAGCGACTTCGTCAAAATCACCCACGTCGTGCAGAATACTAAACTGGGATCTTAAGATGAGGAAATAAGGGTGGGAAATGAGTTCTGTACGGGCACTTTAACTAGGCACTACACGCGGGGGTTGTCGGGAGTGGCTGTAAAGAATGCTCCTAACCCTCGACTTCCAGCACGTCCCGCGCCATATGCCAAGTTAAAATGTGTTGTGAAGTTGTATAGTATATAGTTGTTTGTTAACGGAGACAACCGACATCTTATAGCCACTTAGGGTCAAAGCAAAATGTGTAGCTGCTGACCGGCAATCTCAAGGCACGTATTAACACCGGAGCCCATTGAAACAATTAAACTCTGGGTTAAAAATGAATTTGGCGCCGTTGCTTGCTCATGCTGCTTATGACAGTAGCACCCGTATAAAACAATGAAAGATGCTCCTATCAAAGCACGGGAAGACGAATATGTCCTCGGCATAGTTAGGGATATAAAAGACTGGAACTGGCTCTTCGACTTATCTGGCAGCTTCACAGACATTGAAATCAAACATCTTGAGATAAATGAGCTTTTAATCCATCCCTTGAAATTTTATCGCTCAAGCAAAACCTTTTGCATTATTACATGTATGCTCTTGAACCATACGATGTTATGCGAGTATACTCCTGGCAGGCGAATCTTCTGGATTTTGGGCATAGGACCACGGACTTTAGCCTGCTAGTTCGCTTCTTTTACATCCCTAACTCTGCCCAGGACATATTTTCCTTTTTTTGTGCTATGGCAGGAGCATTTGTCATTCTGGCTCTCTACTTTTCTTTACCATTATTTTGACATTAGTGCGCCGTAGCCTGGCTACCGATTTATATTTTTGTTGATTCGGGTGACGACCGATCCGGTATAGATTTTTTTCCTTTATTGTCTTTCGAGCCACGTTGCTCATATCGTGGCAACGGATAAAGCTTTCACAAAACAACAGGAGTCCATTAATTCCATGTATTTGTCAACATTCTTACACAATCTGAACCGATTCGCACAAGGTTTGAAACATAGAAGTGGTGCTCATAAAAAAAAATCACCGAAAACGTGTTTTTTGCATGTAAAATACAAATTCAGCTAGATATTTAAAAGCGAGTTTTCATGTTTACCCGTAAGAATGCGTTTTTTTATTTATCCGACTTACTTTAAACCATTTCGGCGCATTCATTCATGTAAGAACGAATTTTATGTGCTACATTTAGCTCGACTTTACCATCGTACCCCGACAACGGATAAAGATTGTTGGAGAAAAAAGAATTCGTTTTGACTTTACCCATTTATGTAGCTTCGTGCAAAGTATGAAACGATTCGTACAAATTTAAAGTATAGAAGTGGTACGGTTAAAAAACTCCAAGTAAAACATGTTTCTTGCACATAAAATCCAAACGAAGCACGATTTTTTCAAACGGTTAAAACTTACCTCAGACGAGTTCCGGAACACCGGAGTACTGAATTCGATCGATCAGTCTTGGCCAAGTCTCGAGTTATTAAAGGGCGACTGTTTTTGCACGTAAAATCCGAAAGAGGATTAATGTTTTTTGTACGCAAAATCCGAACAGTGCACATTCAAATGGCGCCATTAGTTGAGAATTTATTTCAGCCCAATTAAAATCTTTTACAAAAGGAATTTATCTATTTGCACAATTTGCCTGTGCGCCACCTCCAGTTCGTCGTTAAGTCCTTGCTCAATATGCTGCAACATAGCTACAGTAAGACGGATGTTCGAATGGCTATACAAACAGCCGCTGGTCCGGACTAAACCAAAGACATTTTACCCCATGTTCCTAGCTCAAGTAGGAACCGAGCACCATGATCCCTCCCAAACCTCTATTCCGTGTGCTGTCTTTTCATACGTATTTGTTACAGCGCTCCCGCTCCGCCAGTATTGTCCTCACTATATATGGTGTTCCGTTTGCCTTGACCAAACCGAATACTTTTTTGTCCAAAAGTAAAATGAAAACTGTATCAAGTAAATGTTTAGCTAGCAGGGGAATACTAACCAGCATTATTGCCTGTATTGTTATTTCGGTCATTACAAAGATATGAGCGGCAGTGCTTCTTTTTTAAATAGCACTCTATTTTTTTTTTACTTTGGCAGTGCCCTTTGTCTCTTTAAGGCCTGTTCCAAGACACATCACAGTGTGCCATTCACGTAAACATGACGTTTTTATAACGTAACACAAAATTAACTGACTCTTCTGTACTTACGGGTCTTGACTGGTTGCCACAACATCCAGAGATGTTGCTAATTTGAAGATAAGCGAAGACTGTGGTTGCTGGAAGTACCAGAACGTGGAGGTTATAGCAGTAGTAGTAGTAGTAGTAGTAGTAGCAACAGTTTTTTTTCATTTGTGGACCTTGTAAGATGGCTATTTTCTGATGATGTTATTGGATGTGTTTATATTTGTAAAGTAAAATTTTATATTTGAAGAATTGTGATAAGGGAAACAGCTGTTAGGCAACAGTATCTGTGTCTGCGATTGTAGCACTGTGGAGCCGTAGAATCTTTGACACCTAGAAGTGAATAACTGCGGTGTGGAGCAGGAGGATTTTTCTTTGTGTGTACAGTGCAATGCATGGACGCATTTGTGGAACCACGTGAGTTGCAGATTTATTACGAGGAGGAAAGATGACTCAGAACAATGATTGGATAGCATGCGGACATAAAAATGGTTTTGTAATGACGAACAAGTTATTATTTGATGAGGTTAATTTATTTTTATTTTTGTAGACTTGTATTGTTGGTCCACTTCACCCTCGTCACAGTCGAGTTTTTGATAATTATTCTATTGATTGATATTCTGAGTTAATTTACAGTCCCATGGAAGTTATTAGATCAAATGAAATTTCATATTAGAGTCTATAATTTTTTTTGATAAGTTCCTAACTGAAATTTCAAAACTTAAAGGTTGACTCATGTACTTAATTGGCATTCTATGGCGAGATATGAACCCAGTTTCACTGTACCAACTATATTTAGATCTTTTAGCAGTATTTTTTGTGCTGTTGTGGAGTCCTGCTGTGTTGCTGTTTCTGCCAGTACTTCATTTTGCAGGTGAGATTCACAATACGTGATTGTTTCGTTTCCTTTGCGCAGTGTAGGTTTGTAACGTCCCCTTAGAAAAAGTAATGAATGACTGTGCTGATAAACCTCTTACATTATTTGCTTTTCAAACAGCTGATCAAAACTGAACGTACTGACACATTACTCTCCTTACTTATTCTGATCAACACTAAACTGAAACACAATATTTTTAGCGCAACGCAATCTGACTTTTAATAATCCCTACAAAAGAATGGCCCTGACTAACAATAACCTATACCTTTCATGAATCACTTACCTCACAAAAATCTTCGTTACTCAAACTACTACAATACAGCGAGCGCCAATACTGCCAGCTAAATAAAAGAGTCTAACTACTGAAGTGACTAACTACTGATAGGCATAGTTAGCAAATGAAAGATTTTGATAAAGAACAAACAATGTATTTACCTTAATAGTGTTCAAAAGTCATAATATATGTATCAGTTCATGACATCCAGTCTTACAAATTTACTGTCTCTGATGGACACACGTCCAGATCATCCGCTCTCAAAACTCCGCCATCTCTCTCCCCACATCCAACACTGTTGTCGGCTCACCTCCAACTGCGCAACGCTAAGCGCAGTTAACAGCCAACTGCCCAACGCTACAATAGCAACCAACAATTGCTACAATGCCGACCAGCCTCATACTACACACAGCACAGCCTGTGATTTTCATACAGAGCACTATGTGGCGTTACCAACATAAAAACCTAAACATTCTACTTACAGGTTCTGTCAGTCTCTTTATTTTATCAAGGCCACAGGTCAGTGCAGAAATTTTCGTGTGTTTCAAGTAACATTCTTATACAGGTCGACGTTACAGTATTTTTTATACAGTTAGGTTTTTTTTTTTTTCGAACAGTTCGCAGTGACCAAGTCTACTGAGCGTGAAGTGATTGGTTTACTTATTTATTTGCTTGTAAATGAGATCGGTTTTCATACACACACACACACACACACACACACACACACACATACACACACGCACACACACAGGATTCTTCCCAGTTTCATGTAAGTCATGTGGCTTTGACCTCAGTAGCACATTTAGGTTGTCAGTTCACATTCCCGGGTTTGCATGTAAGACAACAACCTTTCAAATAAAGGCTACTCACTTGCAACCTGTTTGAAAACGATAATTGTCTTGTGTTACAGTTCCAGAACAGAAGAAAAAAAGGTAATTTCATTGGTGAGTCGCTATCTGAAGAAGTATTTATTATGGAAATAGACGCCCCACAGCTACAGTCTGTTTATTTACTTCTCTCTCTCGTCCTTAGGGACCACTTTCGGGATCGCAACCACGTTTTGAAGCAGTCATTCGTGCCATCCGCTAAGCCGTGATGCTGGAATCCCGCATCAGTAACTCGATTGTACACACGGAAGCACACCAGTAATGAATCACCCCAAGAAAACATGAGAGATCGTAATTCATACTTTGCATACTTACATGAATTGAGCAAGTAAGCGGCCGTGATGTTGTATTAGGAATCATGCCTGCATTTTCCAGAATTACTTTAAGGAGATGGCCTCCAGCCTCCAAATGGGATAAGGCTATACTGTTTAAATCACTGTCATGCCGCTTGCCCCTAGTATACAATAATGTCTTGTTTATATAGTCTTGCAAAGAAGTTATTTCATAATGTAAAAAGCTAGGGTTACAGTGATCATTTATTCCTCAACACCCAGTCACTGCACACACTTCAAGTCTCAAAGTGAAAAGTTTGTGCCACATTGCTCATTCATTTCACAACACCCTGTAGGTACACGCTGTGGGCTGACAACAGGACCACTGTATACTGTTCAGTCACATTGGTGTGACCACCAGACAAAAGCCGAAGTAACCACCATTTGCAAAGTGAGGCGCTACGAGACGTGCAGAGAGGTTCTGGAATGTGACGATGAGGATTTGCAACCATGCCGATTCCAGAGCAGTGGACAGCTGCACCAGGATTCTCGGTTGAAGATCCAACGCGCGAACAGCCCGATGAAAGCGATTCCATAGTTCCGCGACTGGATTTAAATCTGGGGACTTTGGTGGCCAGGGGCGTACGGTAAATTCATCCTGTGCCCTTCGAACCACGCAAGTACGCTGCGAGACATGTGACACATTGCATTGTCCTGTGTCCGGAAACTACAATTTGTTTGCCCAGTATTGGGCAATGTCCAATGCTTCTTCTTTAGATAGCCATAAATCGTCGAGGGTGAATCTGTGGGGGCAGGCAGGGCATTGTAGAAGATGTTCCATGTCCTGTCGAGTGCCGCAGTTGCATTTGTCGTCATTTTCGTCCAACAAACCCCATTTGATCAGATTAGATTTCACAGGAGCCGCCCCAGTTCTGATGCGGTTAAGCATTCTCCAGGTTTTCCAATCACCAGAAACGCCGCTTGCTGGGTCCTCTCTTAGTGGATAGTAGATGGGGGGCACATCTAAGGCGCAACTTTGGAAACCGCGTCTAGATTTGAGTCTGATTGGGCCACACTCTAGGCCAAATATTGAGTGACGGGCATCAAAGGTTTGTTTTACCTTCTCGGTATGTTCACGGGCTTTCCTACGTGAGTCAGGGTTTGTGAAACCTGCGGCCCTGTGAAGATTTTCTATGGGGGTTGGTTTCATGCAGCCTGTCACTATCCTGCATGTTTCATTCAAGCTAATATCTACCTTTTTTGCGTGGGGGGATCTGCACCATACCGGGCAGGCATGTTCGGCAGTTGAAAAGCACAAAGCTTGGGCTGAAGTTCTGACCACGGTAGGTTTGGCACCCCATTTGCTATTGGACAGCTTTCTTATTAGGGAATTTCGTGCTTCTACTTTTTTGCGTGTTTTTTCGCAATGATGTTTGTATGACAATGTTCTGTCCAGCACGACGCCAAGGTAGGTGGGAGTATCTATGTGTTCTAGTAATGTCCCATCCCAGGTAACATTGAGCCTGTACTTTGCCTGCCTCGAGTCCAGATGGAATGCACTCGCTTGAGTTTTGGAGGGATTGGGTTTTAGAGAATTCTTTTTGTAGTAGGTTGACATTGTAGAAAGGGCGGTTTCTAGTTTCTCCTCGATGTCTTCAAACTTGTTGCCTTGAACTGTTATTGCCAGGTCGTCTGCGTATTCAAAAGTTTTGGTTTTGTCTGGAGTTGATTGGTCATTTGTATATATGTTGAATAGGATTGGCGCCAACACGCTCCCTTGGGCGAGCCCATTTTTCTGATTCCGCCATCGACTCTTTTTCCCCTCAAGCATTACGAAGAACTGTCTATTTTGGAGCAGGGATTCGATTATCTTGACTAGGTGGTAGTCTTTCAGGGTCTCGTAGGTTTTATGCAGTAGTGTCCGGTGATCTGCTGTATCATAGGTGGAACTTAGGTCGACTAGTGCCAGCCCGGTGATTAGTTTATTCTCAAACCCATCCTCGATATGTTCCGTCAATGCCAGAATTTGATTGGTACAGGACTTTCCAGGTCTAAAACCTGCTTGGTGTGGAATTAGCTTCGAGTCAACGATCTTCTCTATTCTGTTGAGGATCAATCTTTCATAGAGTTTAAACAGGTGACAGAGAAGGGTTATGGGTCGATAGCTCTTCAGAGACTCTGGGTCCTTCATTGGGGTGCAAATTCCAGCTCTCGTCGCCGGTGAACAGCAGTCAGCATGGGTGCACGAACCAGACGCCTGCTGCGGAGGACCATACACAGCAACGTTCGTTGAGAGGATGCAGTTGATAGCCCCACTTTCATTCTGGGCGGTCAGTTAGCAGTTACACATCTATTCGCCCGTACTCATCTTAGAAGCCGTCGTTCCCCCCTATCATTTATCCGAGGAGTACCACAATTGCCTCGGTGTAGGGTTTGGGTTGCGCCATTTTGCCATCCACGACATGCTTTAATCACGGCAGCATGCAAACAGCTTACAAACTTAGCCGTTTCGAAAGTGCTTCCACTCTTGTCCCGAAAGCCTACGACCGTGGCCTCGTGGACGTCAGATAAATCGCTCCGTTTCCGCATTACGACAACTATTGCACTGTTTTCCGCGTATCCCCAGCATGCTTTATATTCCCAGTGCCGCCACCTGTATCTGTGAGTGGTCATGCAGCTGACGTCGACACATTAACTTGACTGCATCGTGATTGTATCATCAGGTCGACTTGCATAACACCCAGAGAAGACAGCTGGCTGCCAGTCGTGGAGCTCGAGTTGCAAATACAATGTTATTATGGTTTTCCTAAAGCGGAGAAGCCTAATGCTGGGTTGCTTTCCTCTGCCATCCTATCTGACGCTAGCTTGTGCTCCGTCTCTAACATCGTCGTCGACGCGACGTTAAGCCGTTATCTCCCTTTAATGTTTCATGTTAGCGGCCACTGGGACAGTTCTTCGTCCGCTCTACGTGCCCAAACGACATGAACATCACGCTCACAATGGAGATGGAGGTACGATAGCCGATTACTGGCTAAATGTGTGGATTCATTCCACGCGAAAGTGAAATAGGCTATATGACCCCAGTAAGGCAAATGACTCCCTCAGATAATCTACAGGAAATGACTCTCCCGGTGTTTTCTAATAGCGTCATTATGTGATTGTTGTTTGCTATCTCTTGACGCAACGGGGTGCAACGGACGAGCGAATGATGGACCACAATTCACAGGCGGAAGTGAATGTATTTGTGTGTGTTACAAGGAGTGAAAGGGACGGGCGGTAGCTTCTGCTCTGCTATGAAAAAGCCCTGACAGCAGAGACGGATGAGTCTCACTTTGAGAGAATACTGCAGACTGTTGTCTCACCATCTGCACTGCGATATACGTACGTATAATGAAGCCAATGCCTGTCACTTCCTTCCGTGATCGATTTAACATCGTATAGATTCTTAACGGCGGGGCGTTCAGGTAACACATTTACTTCTGCAGCTGTGCAGCTAAGTAGGTACAGTGAAGCGGAAGTTGCTGTTTGTATTTCAAGTTTCATACAGTCATTATGAAGCCAGTAACGTCGACTAGTTACAGGAATCACAACGACTCTAAGGTCGAAGTATGATTCTGTTATCGAAATTTCACCCTCTTCTTTAATATACTGCCCTATACTGGATGAAATCTACTAAATTTCTTCGTCTCTTTCAAACACATACAGCTGATGACAGTCTAGAAGTACATGTTCCTTTAGGTGCCCGGTATGTAGAAATTACTGTGGAGTTTGTTGGAAACGGAGATCAGAAGCCACACATAATTCAGTGCGTTTGGATCTAAATGGGTCTATCTTCTCATTTGGACTACATGCAAGTACGACTTCGATAAAGGGGACTTCCTACATGCACAAAAAAAAAAAAAAAAAAAAAAAAAAAAAAAAAAAATTCTATACAAATGTATTCATGTATGTCTACATATCGTAAACTTGCTGATGAATTTGATTTCCTCTAAAGTATTCGGCCATTGTGATTTTTCTTTACGTCTGATTTCTCTGTAATCACTGGTTCACCAGCCTTTTTCCGTATTGTGATTTTTGACTGTGATACAATAGGTCTCAACTTAAAAACGTGTCATTCAAAAGACTCACCAAAGGATATCCAACCAATTGACTAAACAGTCGATGGCCTAAAACAATGCACCCGTAAGAATTTGACATCACTGTCTTCATGCTGCTCTATAATATTATTGGCTTCAACCCAAACTTTAATAACCATAAGGGCACTAACTCAGGGCATTAATATAGTTTCTGAAATGGACGAATGTACCATTGAGAAAAGTCTCTTTCACCTACTGCCAGAAAATACGACACATTCTGAAATTATGAAGCAAGTCGCTTGTGGTTCTTATGAAGAAACGCACTGCGATAGCTCCAGAAATCAGAAGTCGCTTCTTTGTCCAAACACACAGAAACTTCAAGAAGTCACTGCAACCATCGTAAATAACAATGAAGTTAATGTCAGCCATTTAACATCCTCTATGAGGATCGCTCTTAAGCGCTATTTAGATGTGACACTACCATTGTTTTAAAATTTGTACTGTTAAAAATGTTGTGAAAAACTGAAAACTTCTCGTGATGGTTTTTGTTGGAAGATTTTTTGCTATTTTCGTAAAGACCTAACTCAACAACAATGCTCCAAATATCTTCGTCCAACTTTTGTCAATCAGCCACCAACAGAAAGACTTCTCAGAATTAATTTCCAGCCGCGCGGGGTAGACGCGCGGGGCGTCTTGTCACAATCCGTGCGGCTGCCCCCGTCGGAGGTTCGAATCCTCCCTCGGGTATGGGTGTGTATGTTGTCAATATCGTAAGTTAGTTTAAATTATATTATGTAGTGTGTAAGCTTAGGGACCGATGACCTCAGCAGTTTGGTCCCATAAGACCTTACCACAAATTTCAAATTTTCAATGAATTTCCAGAATTTCCTCACGTGGTCGTTCTTTCGTCAGCTAAGAATTTCGGGAAGGTCCCGCAAAACGGGATGTGGTTCCGAGAAAGGATCGTGATGTGACTTTTTTCGGAGACATAGGGATATCGAAGCTGCAACACATGCGGTTTTTCATGAGAAATACCTACTGCCGATGCATTGCGCAAATTTACTAAAACATTAAAACAGGCTCGAGTAAACTGGTGTAAGGAAACGCTCAGTACATTCGAGCGAGGAAATTCAAAATCCGTATGCACTATCGGATCAGAGTTATCCGGAACGGGATAGACCACTGGATGTGGTGAGAAGCCGACCTTCCAGTATAAAAGAAGATGAGGAATATCGTGCTGTCAGTAGAGAAGCAGTAAGAGCAGAATGCGTCAATTAGGAGAACACAGTGACTTCGAACGTGAACTGTTCACTGGATGTCACCTGCGTGAGCGACTGGTGGTTGATCTCATTGCGAAGTGGAAATGCGAAGTAAACCAAAACTAGGCAGACCTTCAATACTGACGGACGGGGACTGCAGAGTATTGCAGAGGGTCGTAGCAAAAAGAATAAAAGAATAGGGTACAACGGTCGAACTGCTCCTCACAGGACACACATTTCCGTTGTCAGTGTCAAGCGACGCTTGAGGTGCAGTGAAGAGCGATGCCAATGGAAGGGCTTGGGTTTGGCGAATGTCTGGCGAACGTTGCCCGTCATCGAGAGTAGTGCCAACGGTGATGTGGAGAGGGTGTGGTGTAACAGGGGAATACACTTTACAGTACGTGTTCTGCGCATGGTAAAGGAACAGTTCGGAGGCTGTAATTGTTTATATCAGCCTGCCAACGCTGTGTCTGTGAGGCAGTGGTTTGAGGACAATAAAGTTAATGATTTGGACTGGTCTGGAAGAGCCCCGACCTGAACCCAGGGGAACATGTTTGGGATGAAGTAGAACGTCAGCTTCGCTGCATAGCCCACCGTCCAACATCAGTATCTTCTCTGGTTTCGGCTCTTGAGGAAGAATTAACTGCTCACCCTCCTCCCCCCAAATTAATGGTCCCTAATAAGTGTCCAGTTACTTTTGATTAGGTAGCATACGACACCTTAACTGGAGAAATGTGCATATTTTCGTACGAGCCGGGATCTAAGCAGTCATCATCTGCCTAGGTGTTCCAAGATGAAAGAAACTAACAAAGCTAGATTGTTCACGAAACGCTCCCGTGAAAATGATGGCTTGTTCGTTGTCTTGGGACCATGTGTGGACTCTGTCCGCGGAAGAAATTGCTGGTGGTGGTGGGGGGGGGGGGGAGGGGGGAGGGGAGGGCGAGGCTCTCGCGTTGGACTCCATCCTATACTAATTTTCGGTCACTTCCACCGACACTTGGCTCGCCTCTGGTTTGCATCTCATGACGCAGGCCAGTGAAAGTTTTGCTTACTCAGTCCATGTGCAGTGTCGTTTCACCACCGCTGGATCGGAACAACAAACAGGAACACCTTTCGAGCCGATGAGTGAAGTCACGGCCCATTTGCTCAAGTGTGTGCGCAGAAAGCGGAAAACTATTGACCGCCGTGGAGGCGCATGGGGAGAAGTATTTTCACTTTTGGATCAGTGCTGACAACACAAACGCGTACATTATTTACTGCTTACTGCCTACGTCTATATTACACATTGATAGATCACGAACGTTGGTAGTAGGCGACAATGGCACGAAAATTGTCGACTAGTCACGAATTGGGCCGATTTTAATAACGGCAGCAGGGGCCCAACTTGGTGAACAAAATAGTTATGTGTTCTGAATTTCACGTAAAGTTTTGTGCTAGCTGTTTCTTAATTTCATGTAAGTGTTTGCATGCATCTTTACTGAATTTATTCGTAAAATGTCTAGAACCAAGATGAGAAAATCAGATGTTGAATATCACCAGTTCCAGGAGAAAAGGACGGAGAATTGTTTCTTTACCATCTTCAAGAATAAACCTGTTCGCTTTTTGTGTAGTGAATTACTATCTGTTGTGAATAAATATGATGTGAAAAGGCAGTTTTGTAGGAAAGACAGTGGTCAACGACAGCTTACAGGGCAGTTGCGGAAAGACAAAGTTAAAATATTAATTTCTAATTTGGACAAACAACAGCAAATGTTTGCTAAGCAGAGCACACTAAGTGATAATTTTATTAAAGATAGTTTTATAATGAGCGAAAAAACGGCCAAATCGTTAAAGCATTTATCAAGGCGTATAGGAGTGTCTTCTGGTCGTTGCAGATGTACTATGTCCAGAAGAAGAGAAAGAGTCCTAACAAATAAGTTTATCGAGATGAACAATCATTCGACCAAACTGGCATGATAGCTGATGATATTAAAAAAAGTTTGCGTCATCGTGCTGCCACATTTGAAGCATTTGCGGTCACTTTGGGCGAGAGCACTGATTTGTCAGACACAGTTCAGTTAGCAATTTTTGTTCGTGGTGTGGATGTGGAGTTAAATATAAGCAAAGAACTATTGGGATAACAAAAAAAAAAAAAAAAGGTTCAAATGGCTCTGAGCACTATGGGACTCAACAGCTGAGGTCATAAGTCCCCTAGAACTTAGAACTACTTAAACATAACTAACCTAAGGACATCACACATATCCATGCCCGAGGCAGGATTCGAACCTGCGACCGTAGCGGTCTCGTGGTTCCTGAGTGTAGCGCCTAGAACCGCTCGGCCACTTCACCCGGGATGATAGCTTTGAAGAAGTGAAAAAAATCATCGAAACTTTCAATCTGTAGTGGAGTCAACCCACTGTAGTACGATCTGATGGAAAACCTGGGATGGTCGGTTCCCGAAATGGTTTCAGGAGCGTACTACACAAAAAATCTGCTGTATTTAACAGAGTGAAAGCCAAACAAAGTTTTTGTACGGTCCGCGAGCTTAAGTAACTATATGAATCAGGCTCGCAAGTCACCAAACGTTGCCCATGCCTGCTTCAGACGATCGAATTCTGGTTAAGCGCTGAATGATGTACATCAGAGAGAAGGTATACAACAATTTATTTGTCGCAGGCCGTCGGAAAAATCTTGAAAAGCAACCGCAAACATCGCTTTGTTCTTCTTCGTAACTAGTGGCATTGCGAGTGGTGAGTCCACTAAGTGTGGTGTGTAAATGCAAAATACCCGAGTGAGTGGGCAAGTTGCCGTGATGTGGACGGGCCAGGTAGGTCAGACTTGGCGCTGGGGGGAGGAACAATGTTAAGCAGGATACGGTGGCTGATGCGCAGTGACCAAATTTCGTCCAAAGCGCTGGGCGATTTCATTCCTTCTTTCAGGAGGGGAAGCCGACATTGTTTACCCCCTAACCTGGTCGGCGACTCGCTGTGATGGCAGAATCGAGGTGTATAGTCTGCACCCTTTCTCAAACGAATTTACAGAAACTACTCGGTAAAAAAATTTCATTTATGCTTTACTTATAGCTTTATATGTCAGCTGCTTGATGACATGCCCATCATTTTGTTAACGCTCAGTTATTGTTATATCTGCATTTAAGAATGGCACTATGTGAAATTCTAAAAAGTTTACAATGAAAAATACGGGTCGTTATGATTATACGTTTGGTGCATATTACGTAATATGTTGCTACATATGGAGCTAACATATTGAAGTCTTCTTTAGACCTGGGTGGAGATCTGTATCTGTCACCAATGTGTAGAAAACTCATTTGATGTAGTACACTCATTTGTAATCGCCCGCGTCAGCGATACTGCCAGAATGAAATATCCACAATATTCTTAATATTTCATAAACGGTTTGAGATATCGAAATGAGATTTTGGCAAGTGGTAGTATGCAAGGAGGAGAATATTTTGCCATATCGTTATTACCCAAAACTTCACTATCTACTGTATTATTCCACTAACTACAGACTTTTTCGATTAAAAAATGTTATTTAGCTCGTGGTCTTGTGGTAGCGTTCTCGCTTCCCGCGCACGGGGCCCCGGGATCGATTTCCGGCGGGGTCGGGGATTTTTCCTGCCTCGAAATGACTGGGTGTTGTTGTGTCGTTTTCATCATCATTATTCATCCACATAACGGTCGGAGGAAGGCAATGGCAAACCACCCCCGCTAGGACCTTGCCTAATACAACGGCGCGGGTCTCCCGCATCGTCCCCTACGCTACTCGGAGTATGGGACCTCATCATCACAATTTTTAAGGACCATCGATATAGCTGGTGCAACGAGAAATGCTATGGGTTTTGTGAAGACATTCGACTTTGTGTCGAGGATGTGGTTTTTCATGTGCCATTGACCTCAATTAACTTAATAAACCACTATTCCAGAATTCTCACGCAATTGTGCCTGTGCAACATGTTAGTGAGATGACATTACGTAAACACCGTTGTGTTTTGGCGAAAGAAGCAAATTTTAATATGGTAACAAGAGAATTGCAGGTTTTACTCAAAATTTGCCTCTCATAACGCTTCTCTGAAAGTTGCAAGTGGTTAACAAGCAAGGCAAAACCAGATCGCTGATTTTCTTGCATTTTCAGTGGAATTCCTTGTAGATACTAACCAAAGCAGAGGCGACGGTAGATCTTTTCCAATGGTCACCATGCAAGTGTTGGCGTGGAAGGGGTCCATTCAATATTTACAAAAAAGGTGAGCGTAGGCTTCTGTTAGAAGGGCACATCTTCTCCAGCACTCGGCCTTTCCACTACAGCGTCTGGTCGCAACCCCCACCAATACCGCTCTCTTCACGCGTGCCCTACCGATTGCGCATTTACTGGTCACGTTAACCTGCGTGCAGTGTACTATAGTGAAGCGTGAGCGGCCGGGGCTTGCCCGGCGAGTTACAGTGACTCGGAAATTAATGGTGGACAGGGAAAAGAGGGTGCTTTGTTTACGGATGGTTCGTTCCGTGATATTTTAATTCTCTATTTCTGGGAGGCCACCACTGGGATTCAGTCTTGCGTATGATTATTTGCATAAACATTTAGTTAAGAATAATAGAACTGTTGCAGCGCAGATTAAAATCATATGGGATCTTTGCTTATGTTGTCCTCTTATTTACCACACTACCCATTTATTTGTTCACTTATTTCACTATTATCTTTGTAAACAAAAGTCTTCATGAATAATCTATGGTTCTATAAAGGGTTAAAGCAACAGTGTGTGACCGAACCCATTTTTAATTGTATAAGCCACATTAAAACGTAAGGCTGTGTACGCGTTCACTGCTGGTTCGGTAGCAATGAACTGATATTGAGCGGAAATTAAATTTCAGATTTTTATGATGGAGGGAAACATGTAATTAGCGACTCACTTCTCGTGATCACCTTATCAATTGACTAGCTACTACTACGTGTTTTCTATATATATGGACAGCAATTTCCATTTTATCAAGAAACTTTTGAATCATCCAGAAACCATATGTTTATGGTGCCAACATCACAATGAAAGAAAATATGTAGTAATGGTTCGAATACATGCTAAAGTGTATAAATTTTAAACGTAGTTATTTTGAGAAACAATAAAACGAAAAGCACCAAAAATGTTTTTTTTCATTGTTTTTGTAAAAACTTGAAAGATTGCCCTTGTACTCGATACAGGTCGCCTCTACACTTCGCCACGCATTATTATCTCCATTTATAGGCATACACGTTCTTCCTGCAAGTTTTCAAACAGTCACATACCCACCTCCCAATAGGCCGCCACTCGGAGTTTTGTAATCTCTTGGAATCGAGCCAACTACACTCAGCTGCACACACGCACTACACACGTGTATTTAATTTTCATTACACAGATTTTTATGTCTCCCGCTCCCGCCTTTGGTTGGATCCATTCGTCTGTTTTCATGACGCTCGTAGTAATTCTCAACATGCATCTCTCCGTAACGTGACTCAGTGAGTCGTACTATTTGAATGTTTCTTGCATTAGAAGTCTATGTTTCACTGGCACTAGCCTAAACTGGTTGAATACTCGTCGATTCAACGCGTCTCATAATTAGCTTTAGGAACTCAACTTACGGGACGCCATCTAGGTCATTAATTTATCTTTATTTATTTAAGTATGTGTTAAATCGGCTAAAGATAACTTAAATACAACAACTCATTAACTGGTTCTATTATATCATTTTTAATTTATACTATTTTCTTTCCCAGAGGTTGATGAAATAGTTGCTGGGGTAATATATTTTTGTCCATTCTGTACACGTGTTCAGTTAATATCAGCCTCATTTTCCCCATAGTCCGCGCGAACCTTTCCACATTGAGGTAGACTTCTCTGATGCCCCGAAGTTTCCAGCCGAACTCATTCCGGATCGCAGCCTTGATTTTTCGTAGCATTCTCCATTCGGATTCCGGGAACTCCATCTTCTCTGGCTTCTAGTTCATCGAGAAGCAGTCACTGGCGTACAAGCATTCTGTTTTGGCTGAAGCCTTATGGTGTGTTACTTTGTAATTCCAGTATATGCACTGTTTGCTGTAATAGTCTTTATTCAGCCCGTATGTTGTCTCCTTTTAAGATATCCAGTCGCCTAACGGAGTTTTCTCTGTTTCACTTTCCTGTATGGTGTCACAAAAGTACAGAATTTTCTCTATCCTCGAAATCTGTCCTATCTCTGTCTCAAGGAATTTCGGCTCACATTTGTTGTTCATCGTGAAGTTGGTCCTCAACCATATTCTGGTGCCAATCCTTTCTAGAAGGTTGACCTAGGCTCTCTGAGAGCAGCGCAAACTCATCCGCCAAGACCGGGCAGTTGACTTTACTTTTTACCCTAAGGAGATCTGAATTGTTCTTTTATTTTAAAGTTCTGATTACCAATCGCTCACAATATTTTCTATAATACAGGAACACAGGTGAATAGTACCGGTGGTAGCACGCCACCATATCTGACGCCTGTTTTTATTTCAAAGGGCCGAGACAGTTCTCCCACGAACTTCACTTTGTGGGTTGTGCCTGTTAAGGTCATTTTGATTACGTTGGCCAATTTGAATGTGACCCCGAATCCGCTGATGACTCTCTCCAGAATCTCTCTGTTATCCCAGTCAAAAGCGTTTTTGGAGCCTATGGAAGACACGACGATTTTCAATGCCGGACAATTGACTTCAGATTAAGAATTTGCTCGGTGCAGCAGTGACCCAGAGTTGTTTATCTAAGGTCACTTCTAATCTATTGAACAGTATTTTTGAAAGCATTTTGTAGGCGACAGGGATGAGGGACGGAGTTCTGCAGGGCGATTCCGTGGCGATGTTACAAACTTTTGTGGATTCCAGAGAAGGTTAAATGTATCAATTAGGGGTAAAGGACCATTACCCGGAAACGAAAGTTACAAGCGAAAATCGTTCTGATATCTGTACCTCTGACTGAGGACCTCTTCTAGTGCAAGCTCTTCGCTGTCCTTTCTTTTGGGAGGAGGTAGTATGAACCAAAACAAGAAAAAAGTCTGGTATACATTGGTTTTTAAGTGCATATCTTAAGAGCTATGAGCATTTGTTCATCTTTGCCGCTGTGAAACATCCTCGTGCAGTGTCGTTGAAAGATCTTAGGAGGACAGTGCTGAAGGTAGCGTTATAGGCCCTTTGCTGTTCCTTGTCTATATAAACGATTTGGGAGACAATCTGAGCAGCCGTCTTCGGTTGTATGCAGATGACGCTGTCGTTTATTGACTAATAAAGTCATCAGAAGATCAAAACAAACTGCAAAACGATTTAGAAAAGATATCTGAATGGTGCGAAAAGTGGCAGTTGGCCCTAAATAACGAAAAGTGTGAGGTCATCCACATGAGTGCTTAAAGAAACTTCGCTTACACGATAAATCAGTCTAATCTAAAAGCCGTAAATTCATCTAAATTCCTAGGTATTACAATTACGAACAACTGAAATTGGAAGGAACACATAGAAAATGTTGTGGGGAAGGCTAACGAAAGACTACGTTTTATTGGCGGAACACTTAGAAAATGTAACAGATCTACTAAGAAGACTTCCCAAACTACGCTTGTCTGTCCTCTTTTAGAATACCGCAGCGCGATGTGGGATCCTTACCAAATAGGACTGGCGGAGTACATCGAAAAAGTTCGAAGATGGGCAGCACGTTTCGTATTATTGCGAAATATGGGAGAGGGTGTCACAGAAATGATACAGGGTTTGAGCTGGGCATCATTAAAAGAAAGCCGTTTTTCATTGCGACGGAATCTTCTCACGAAATTCTAATCACCAACTTTCCCCTCCGATTGCGAAAATATTTTGTTGACATCCATAAAATAAGGGAAATCAGAGCTCGTACGGAAAAATGTAGGTGTTCATTCTTTCCGCGCGCTATACGAGATTGGAATAATAGAGAATGTGAAGGTGCTTCAAATGACTCTGAGAACTATGGGACTCAACTGCTGAGGTCATTAGTCCGCTAGAACTTAGAACTAGTTAAACCTAACTAACCTAAGGACATCACAAACATCCATGCGCGAGGCAGGATTCGAACCTGCGACCGTAGCGGTCTTGCGGTTCCAGACTGCAGCGCCTTTAACCGCACGGCCACTTCGGCCGGCTATGAAGGTGCTTCGATGAACCCTCTGCCAGGCACTTCAATGTGATTATCAGAGTATCCATATAGATGTAGATGTAGATGACATGTTAAACAGTATATAAAGAGTGAGACAAACACCAAATTAAACTTTATACGTGTGGGTTGAAAGAATGTGAAAGATGGTGATAGGAAGTGAAAAAGATTTTCAAACACAGGAAATATGCAGTCGACCGGTTGCAAACAACTGTTCGGTACAATAGACCTAGGTTTTGACACCTACTAAGGGTGTCTTCATCAGAACGCAATTTTGAGAACTCGTAAATTTCATTGCGAAATAGCAATGGTCAGAATTTAGAGCAGCTATGCTCAAGTTAAAAATAAAATAAAATACGTTACAGAGGCAGATGTCATTCCTAGCTAGGCATACGTGACAAGACTGGAACGTACTTTATTTTTTTTTTTTTTTTATGACTTGAGCATAGCTGCTCTAAATTCTGACCACCGCTTGCTCGCAAAATTTCTAAAAATTTCATTCTGAAGAAGACACGCTAAGTACGTGTCGAAACCCAGGTCAATTGTACCAAACAGTTATTTGCAATAGGTTGTCTGTATAATTCCTGTGTTTGAAAATTGTATACGGTTTCTGAGAAACAGCAGTGTTTAAAACTGATATAAAAAGACTATTTTTAAACTAATTTGCGGCAGTGATCTAACAATACCTATAAATTCTCTGTTGACTATATATCACTAGTTTTTTTCCCCTACTGCGTGCATTGAAGGAGTACTATGCCGAAATTTTTATGGTGTCAGAGCACTAGATGCTCCAAGTAGATTTGCTGTTGTAATTACGGATTGACCAGTAAGTGAGAACCGGCTATTCGTTGTCACTAGGTACGGATAATGTCCGAAAATAAGGTGGATTGACACAGAACTTTGGTCATTACGGATATACTGGCAGCTCATAAGGGTTCGAAAACCGATAAATTACAAGGAAAAAAGAAGAAAAAACACTCAACGAGATGCAGGTTCAAAAAATTTTCAAATGTCTCTGAGCACTATGAGACTTAACATCTGAGGTCATCAGTGCCCTAGAACTTAGAACTACTTAAAACTAACTAACCTAAGGACATCACACACATCCACGCCTGAGGCAGGATTCGAACCTGCGACCGTAGCAGTCGCGCAGTTCCGGAGTGAAGCGCCTAGAATCGCTCGGCCAACGCGGCCGGCGAGATGCAGGTAAATCGTGTAAGAAACTCAAGAAATGAGACAACTTTTGTTCAAATCTTGTATTATTCAATGTTCTCTCGAAACAACTGATAAGAAAATGGTTCTAGTGGTGTATCTAGGCGATTGTGTAAAGACTTAGTGCTTACTGTATCGTTCGCGGAACGTCGAAGTTTGCTGTGTGAGTGCAGGGGTATTACGTCTCGTTAGAGTCATACTTGTCGGCTGGGAACACAATCAAACGTCAGAGACCACTCTTTGCTGCTCCGAACGACAAGTTCGCTCTCACATTTGTCGCAGAGGTACAAAAGAATGATTCACGATCTACGCGTGGCTTCCCATAAGCCGCTGCCATAAATAACTACGACAGACTACTGCTTTTCTTACAGCCGTACGCGCATCGTCAAGACACTGTGTTAGTTAACAATTGTAGCGTCCGAGTCGTTGCTGCGAGGGGGATTAAAACCAGAAAAAAGAGAAGAAGAAGATTACACTGTAAGACACCGTGTTGTAGCTTAGGAGGAAATAAATAAATTTTCTGTCGCCCGTTTAAGCTCGCTTAATCTGACTGAAAGCCTTACCCGCATAACGCGACATGAAAAATCGTTTAAACGGACATATTGCGTCATGCGGGCGTTACGAAACGCATGGACGGTTCTCCCCCGCCTCGCTCGCTTTATTCAGCCGTCCGGATCCTGCTTCTGACGCCGTCTCTCCGCCGTCCCAGGAGGCGGTAACAATACTGTCTGCGCGGTCATTGTCCTGGAACGACTGTAAATATCTGTCTGGAGCCACGTAAAACAAACGCCCGCTCCAACTGTCTCGTCTTCATCCGTCAGCTATTCCGTCCATATGGCTTCATTCACATATAAATAAATAAGAACATCAGGCAAAAAATTAATCTCCCCTCAGGAGACTTCCCGTTAATACACTGCAACGCCACCCCTCGCTTCGAAATCGTTCTCAGTTCGTCGAGAAAAAGAGCACACAAATTTCCCCCTGAAGCCACTCACTCATGGTTAGACTCCGCAGAGCTCCAAACTGAAGCGAAGTTGATTGATTGGTATCGCAGGCTGTTCTAGATGGTCCCAGACACGGCCTACGGGGATTAAGATCGGATGATTTAGCGGGCCAGTCGACTTGCGGTAGGGTGCCTGAATGTTCGTCAACACAGGAACATACATTTGGAGCCCTGTGAAGACGGCTGTCGACATCTCGGAAGAAGGGAGTATCCACAGCATATTCGGCATGAGGATGTAGAAGAGAGGATGCCCACTCGATCACCAAGAATGTTGACAAGTATCCTCGTTCATGTTCGCAAGAAGTGGACCCAAGTCATGATACGAAAAAGATACCCAAAACAGCACAGAACCACCTTCGCCCTAAACGACGCACTCAGCACACAGCCGGTTGAGTACATCACTGGGCCGTCGGTGCACTCCAGGCTTTGCCTCATTTGGATAGAGTTTGGTTTTTTCAAACTCCACCATATGCAGAAGCAAAATGTATTTGTTTTTATTCGCGCAGACGTGTTTATATGCCTAAGTGTCATCTTCTGTGGATAACATTTATTTCTGTAAAATAAAATAAAAATTTTATGGTCGGTTACCTACATCAGTCCAAAATATTATAATATTTGCATTTGTTTGATTTGGATCGACTCCTCACCTAAAATTTTACATCGTTACTGAAAATCTATTTTTTACAGGTTGGCTTTGTTGTCCTCTCTTTTATCGTTTTGACAGCATGTCATCAGCAAAGTAATCACGGAGAAATTGTGCATTTTTTAAATATTTTTTATTGGACAGTGGTTATACTGTATGTCACGGTACTTACATTTCCGTCCTGTTGAGTATCTCTGGTGGATAGCTCCTTCTATTGATTCTATTGCTATTGTGTGTAATATAAAAGAATTTTGGAAGACTTAAAATCAAATAAGGCAGAAGGGATAGATAACATTTCATCCGAATTCCTAAAATCATCTGTGTAAGTGGCAACAAAAGATTATACAAGTTGGTGTGTAGAATGTATTAGTCTGGCGATATTCTATCTGACTTTGTAAGTGGTCTGCTTCTGTGTTGCAGGGCTGTGTAGCGCTTTGCATTGGATCTCTGACTGCGCTTTGTTTGTAAGAGACTCTGTGGCTGTTGGAAGTAAATCGCCAGTACTGTCGGGCAGGTGGAAGTTAAGTCGCCAGCAGTGAGGGAAGTACTGTTGCGCAGTTAGAGGTGAACAGCTAGCAGTGATGGATATTAGATGTGAGAAGTTAGCATTGATGGAGGGTAGAGCTCTGGAGTGTTAGCGTAGGCTAACGATCTGTACATGTTCGACTTGGAGATTGAATATTAATATATATTGTACTAGATGTCAATGACGATTTATATTCGTGTCTGAGCTGGATGTCACATTATTAAGGTAAAAAAAAAAATACATCGTTTGGTTTGCAACAAAATCTTTCCTTTGCTAACCACATACCTATTAGTAGTTAGTGGATTTAGTAGTTACAATCTTTTATTTAGCTGGCAGTATTGAGGCTCGCTGTATTGCAGTAGTTCGCGTAATGAATATTTTTGTGAGGTAAGTGCTTAATGAAATGTATAGGTTATTGTTAGGATTTCTTTTTAGTCAGGGCCATTCTTTTGAATTAATTATTTGATGTCAGCTTATCTTTTTTTTGGGCAGTCAGATTGCGTTGCGTTAGAATAATGTGGGTCTCCGTCAGTCAGCAATTTAAGTACAGACTTACACATTTAAATAAAGAAGTTTCATCTTTCGGAAAAAAATCACCAAGACAATTCCGAAGACTGTAAGAGCCGACAAGCGCGAGAATTGTCGCACTTAACAGCCCATGCAGCCGAGTTGCTGACAAGAATAATATACAGAAGAATGGAAAAGAGAATTGAGGATGTGTTAGATGACGATCAGTTTGGCTTTAGGACAGGTAAAGGCAACAGAAAGCCAGTTCTGACGTGGTAGTTAAGAATGGAAGCAAGACTCAAGAAAAATTAAGACACATTCATAGAATTTTTCGACTTGGAAAAAGAGTTCGCAGTGTAAAATGGTGCAAGATGTTCGAAATCCTGAGAAAAATAGGGTAAGCTATAGGGAAAGATAGGTAATACACAATATGTACAAGAACAATGAGGGAATAATAAGACTGGAAGATCAAGAATTGAGTGCTCGTATTAAAAAGCGTGTAAGACAGCGATGTAGTCTTTCGCTACTGCTGTTGTCTAATAATGGATGGAAATAAAAGATAGATCCAAGAGTGGAATTAAAATTCAGACTGAAAGATATCAATGGCGAGGTTCACTAATGACATTGCTATCCTCAATGAAAGCGAAGAATAATTACAGGACTGCTGAATGGAATGAGCAGTCTAATGAGTACAGAATATGGATTGAGAGTAAATCGAAGAGAGGTGAAAGTAATGAAGAGCGGTAGAAATGAGAACAGCGAGAAACTTAACATCAGTATTGGTGGTCACGAAGTAGATGAAGTTAAGGAATTCTGATACCTAGGCAGCAAAATAACTCATGACGGACGGAGCAGGAAGGACGTCACATGTAGACTAGCACTAGCGAAAAGCTCATTCCTGGCCAAGAGAAGTCTACTGGTATCAAACATAGGTAGGAAATGTCTGCGAACATACGTTTGGACCACAGCATTGTATGGTAGTGAAACATGGACTCTGGAAAAACTGGAACGGAAGAGAATCGAAGCACTTGAGATGTGGTGCTATAGATGAATGTTGAATATTATGTGCACCAATAAGATATGGAATAAGGAGGTGCTACGCAGAATCTATGAGGGAAGTAACGCATGGGAAACACAGACGAGAAGAAGGAGCAGGATGGTAAGACATCGGGAACAACTTTCATGGTACTATAGGGAGCTATACAGGGTAAAAACTGTAGAGGAAGACAGACACTGGTATACATTCTGCAAATAATTGAGTTCGTAGGTTGCAAGTGCTACACTGAGATGAAGAGGTTGGCGGAAGAGAGGAATTCAAACCAGTCAGAATACTGATAATATTTATAGATTTTTATTTTTTTAGGCCTTCAGAGGGATACCGGTGTCGTAACGGGAAATTCGGTGGTCGTTAATTACCAAATTTGGTTAGGCGCCTGGTTCTGCGTGGCGACAGCACCGTATACAGGCTTGCTATTGGCTGCAGAGGTGGCTGAAACGATAACGATGGCTGTGGGCAAGTTACAAGCCGATCATTCTGCAGCTGTAGCGCTGATCGGCTAAGCCTGCAGTTATTGTTTTTCTTATTGAGCAGAGTCTGAATCCTGCGACTGCCTTCTCCTAGGTGGACATCGAAACCTCTAATTTAAAGAACAAAATCGTTTCCACTAGCCTGTAAATTAGAAACAGCATAATACTAAGCACCAATTGCTAGTTTCGAGCACTGTCCACTCTCAAGTGCACAACAGACGTGGATATTTTGTCCCTCGCGGTTCTAGGCGCGCAGTCAGGAACCGTGCGACTGCTACGGTCGCAGGTTCGAATCCTGCCTCGGGCATGGATGTGTGTGATGTCCTTAGGTTAGTTAGGTTTAAGTAGTTCTAAGTTCTAGGGGATTGATGACCACAGCAGTTGATTCCCATAGTGCTCAGAGCCATTTGAACCATTTATTTTGTCCTCAAAATAGTACTTCTGTTGGATGCTACTCAAGAAGATGATGCACCGACATGTGTTATGCATCTGAGGATGGGCATAGCTCAAAACTAGCAAGTAGTGGGTGACGTAATACGCAGAAAAGAGCATTTTCAACCTTTTGTTTTAGCTATTCTTTGTGGCCGTATCAATTTCATTCTCTCAAAATGGGATCTTGTCCGCTCCTCAGGACAAGACGTTGGGGTCTTCCTGAGCTTTTCTGCCAAATTTTCTGATAAAAATTTTGCTGCCTAGTGTATCAATTCTTGTTATTTCCAGCTTCCTTCAGTCTTCTTTCACTGCATCGATGCATTTTATTGTTTCTATTTTAACTCGACAGCGACTTTCAAGAATTCCACAACTTTTCTAGTTCCTAGTTTGCACTTGGCTGTGGGTGATCGGCTGTGAATGAATGGGTGCGCTGTAGAGCAACAAGACCAGCAGGGAGCCAGCCCAAGGCGGTATTGACAGAAGTGCCGCCCGCACACGTGCCACTGTAAGGTCAGGCGGTGCTTTGAAGAAAAGCCACGTTGGTACTGGCTGACCGCAGTCACAATACGGATTCTGTCTCCAGGATGCGCAGGTACAACAGAGACTACTTTTAGCGAGCTGTGTAGGGTCGGGGGATACGTGCCATTTTTGGCGGACTCCCAGAAGTACTGCTATTGTGGAAAAAACTGCAGGCACTCACAATTCGCCGAAAATCACGAGCTTTTAAGACGACATCTTAGGAAGTGGAATCAGAACCAAAAGTTTAGGCCTCCTTTGAAGATCGTGACATCTTATCGAGTGGAATGGGAATAGAAAAGTTTAGGACTCTTTGAAGATCGTGGGGCACCAATATGTGTCCTCAGATCTTACCAAAACCAAACCTTAATGAAATTTAAGAACAGCTACCGGTTGTTCTTATAAATCATTTAGAAATGGGAGTACAGTGTACGGTTGTGCTTTTAGAGGTCCAGCATAGTAACGTAGACAGGGAGAGGAGATGAGTAGGACAATTTTCCGAGTGCCAAGTCTAACGAATTTTGTAACAGGCTAATCAAATGAAATGCGAGTAAGTGAGGGACACCAGCATCTTGTAGGATAACTTCTTGCTGGTCGGCACTCACAGTGTTCGTCATTCAGCCAATCATAACCACGCGATACCAGAAAAAAGCAGAGAACAGGGTATACCTCGTAGCAAACGAACTGCAGAAAGTTACTTCTCAGACAGGTGACTTCTCTGGCGGAGTTCTCCAAGAGTGGACTTCACTTCTAGTCTTCCCCAAGCTCGTCTGCGACGAGGGGCTGTCATCCGGCTGGGCCGAACTCAGACTCAAGTTGTTGGTACAGAGCCAGTGACTGATTTTGCAGCAACTTCAGCTGCCACTTGCATATTATGCGTAAGGTGGGATCCACCTGCAACAGCGAGTCGAACTATAGGGAAAGTCGAATCATTTTTATGATGTTCAGTAATTTCAGTGTTCATTCTGAAGGCTTGTTTGCAGTTAGAAGTTCAACATGCTTTCAACCATGGCAATAGGTACACATACATATTTTTCTGTAGTGTTCTCTATCTCTGTGCACTAACTTTTGGCAATCACTGACGAATTACGCGGATATAAATGTTTTATCCTGATACGTGTTCGGTCGGTCACATCTTTTGAGATTATAGTAATAAATTGAGTTAATTGAGATCTTTGTGTAACTTTGTGTAGCTAAATGAATTTCTGTTTGCTTGTTTTGATGGGTAATGGTTTATTTATGGTAGATGTACAGAGCCATATTAAAAATATTCAACTAAAGATTGAATTAAAGTACCTCACCACAGTCTCTCACACACACGGCCAACTTATACAAGCCTATCTGCTACAGCCTCTGACTCAGAAACTCGGTATGTGACATTTGGATTGGGCTACTGTCTTTGGTCTTCGGGCTCCATGCTTTGATAGCATAAAGAAAATATGCGACTGCCAAAAATGTGGTTACATCTTTTGAGATTACGCATTCGTAAGTGGGAAGGAGAAAATGAAATAGAATTGACTGAGGGGAGGGGGGGGGGCCTTCTGTTGTTTATAGCTGTTGGTTTCAGGTGCCACCGTAGTGACTCCACTGGCATCGCTTATACGCCTATAATAAAATCAGTCTCGGAACGTATCTGGACGGACAGTGTACGTACTATATTGTCAGTTGACTGTCTGTAGCAGTAAGCTAAAGAGAGGAGCATCATTGCTTTTACGCCTTTGCGCCAGCTGAATCAGTGAACTATATAGGAAGCACGGAATAATAAAGTCTTCAACAGGACGCTTTATGGTGCACGAGCTTCCAGCTCAAACAATAAGACGGCGCACCTCGCCAGGCAGACAATGGCTCCGCTTTCTAGACGGACCGGTGTGATTGCACTAAGAACTTCCTGGTTGTGGAAACACTCGGAACGCGACAAACATCTCGCGCGGGGACGCAACCTACTTCCGTCCCACTTTGCGCAGAGCGGCACCACTCAAGTACCCTAGCCAATTAAAGAAGGCTGGTTGTTATGTGCGAAACGCTCCATGTCGGGGCGCGACCGCGTGCGGCCGCTAGTGCGCAGATGGGATCAGCTGCTTGCGGCAGTCTCCGTCGGCGAGCGGCCACCGGCCGCGCTGGTGCGTACAGTAGATGCTGCGGCCGAAGACCTCGTGTTCTGAGCGAAAAGTATACAGAGGCGTGGGCGACAACAGAAATTTATCAAACAGGGAGCAAGATTCGAAAAATGACGAGAGTCACTCACGAATCATTTTTTCGTTCCTAGGTTTCCAAACCCTCGTAAAATTTACGATTTCAGTAGAGTATAAAACAAGGCATTTTGTACTTAATTTGGTATGTAACACATCATTGGATATTTAACAACTGCAATAACCCAATGCACAACCTATAAAGTATGGCTTACTTTGAACAAATCTGGAGTAATAAAATTTACGACGGTTCAGGAGTAATGTAAAATTTTACTCCCTGTAGTGTTCTAGGGTTAAAGGTACACTATTGTGATAATAAATAAAGTTCCTGAGATTTGCCGATGACATTGTAATTCTGTAAGAGTCGGCAAAGGACGTGGAAGAGCAGTTGCAAGAAATTAGGATATAAGATGAACATCAACAAATGCAAAACGAGGATAACTGAATGTAATCGAATTAAGTCAGGTGATGCTGAGGGAGTTAGATTAGGAAATGAGACACTTAAAGCAGTAAATAAGTTTCGCCACTTGGGGAACAAAATAACTGACGATGGTCGAAGTAGGGAGGATGTAAAATGTAGACTTGCAATCACGAGAAAGGCCGGCCGCTGTGGTTGGTTCAGATGGCTCTGAGCACTATGGGACTTAACATCTATGGTCATCAGTCCCCTAGAACTTAGAACTACTTAAACCTAACTAACCAAAGGACATCACAAACATACATGCCCGAGGCAGGATTCGAACCTGCGTCGGGCATGGATGTTTGTGATGTCCTTAGGTTAGTTAGGTTTAAGTAGTTCTAAGTTCTAGGGGACTGATGACCTCAGCAGTTAAGTCCCATAGTGCTCAGAGCCATTTTGAACCAATCACGAGAAAAGCGTTTCTCAGGAAGAGAAACTTGTTAACATCGAATAGAGATTTAAGTGTCGGGACGTCCTTTCTGAAAGTAAGTGCATGGAGTGTAGCCATGTATGGAGGTGAAACGTGGACGAGAAAAGGTTTATACAAAATGAGAATAGTAGGTTTTTGAAATGTGGTGCTACAGAAGAAGGCTGAAGATTAGATGGATAGATCATTAACTAATGAGGAGGTACTGAACAGAATTGGGGAGAAGAGAAATTTGTGACATAACCTGACTGGAAGAGGTGATCGGTTATTAGGACACAGTCAAGGGATCACCAATTTATTACTGAAGGGATGCGTTCGGGGATAAAAATCGTGGAGATCAATACACTAAGCAGATTCAGAAGGATGTAGGTTGCAGTAGTTACTTGAAGAGGCTTGCAAGGGCTGACAGGAAGCCCAGATAGGTGAACAGTACTCAAGAATCGGGCGAACAATCGCCTTATAAGCCACTTCTTTCGTGGATCTGTTACATTTCCTTAAGATTCTTCCGACGAATCTGAGTCTGGTGTCTGCTTTTCCCACTATCTGTTTTATATGGTCATTCCACTTAAGGTCGCTCTGGATAGTTACGCCTAGATATTTTACGACATACGCTGTCTTCAGCTGTTTGTCATGAAAAGTAGTGGAGTTCCTTTCCTATGTATGCGCAGTATGTTACATTTATTTACGTTCAGGGTCAACTGCCAAATGGAAATCAGCGCACGGCATTGCGGACCGGGAGTCCCCCATTCGGGGAAGTTTGGCTGCCGAGGGCAAGTATTTATGTCGTTCGACGCCACATTGGGAGACTTGAGCGTCGGAGATGGGGATGAAATGATGATGGGGTCAATACAGCACCCAGCCCCTGAGCGGAGAAAAATCTCCTGCCCCAGCCGGAAATCGAACCCGTGCCTGTTGGCGTGGCATTCCCCGGCGCTGACCACTCAGCTAACGGGGGCGGACAGGGTCAACTGCCAGAGTCTGCACCATTCAACAGTTCTTTTCAGGTCGTTCTGCAAATTCTTACCATCTTCTGGCGTTGCTACTTTGGTATAAGCAACTGCATCATCTGCGAATAGCCTTAAAGAACATCCGACGCTTTCTACTAGATCATTTATATACACTGTGAACAGCAGCGGTCCTATCACTCTTCAATGTGGTACTCTGGTACTCCGGATATTACCTTAACATCTGGTGATTTAGTTTCGTTAAGAGCGAAGTGTTGAGCTATTTCTACAGGAAAGTCTTGAATCCAATCGCAGGTATGCACCGATACAACGTAAGCTCGTATTTTTTTCATTAAACGGCAGTGCGGGACGGTGTCAAATGCCTTCAACTGTACCCGCTTTTCAGTTCCGCGATCGATTATCTCAATTTCTGCCATTTCGACGTTCGCACGACGATTGAAAGGAAGGACCGTGTTACGATCTTCCGCGGTGAAACAACTTCGGAAGACCGAATTCCGTATTTCGGCCTTCTCTCTGTTTTCTTCCGTTTCGTTGCCGGTGTGGTCGCTGAGAGAATGAATAGATGATTTTGATCCACTTGCTGATTTTTACATACGATCGAAGTCTCTTAGTGTTTTTACTCAGGTCGGTTGACAGCGTCTTACTTTCGCAATCATTGAACGCTTCTCTCATTGCCCTCATTTTCAATTCGTTCAGCTTTTGTTTATGAGTCAGGTTTTTACTTCTCTTGAAGCTGAGTTGAAGTGCTCTCTGTTTACGTTGCGCTTTTCTAACACGGCTATTACACCATGGTGGATCTTTTCCACCCCTTAAAACCTTACTCGGAACATACTTATTGAACGATGCATTTGAATTTTTTCCATTTTTTCTCCACGTCTTCGTCCTCGTCACCGAATATTTGGTGCTGAATGCTGAGATATTCAGAAATTTGCTGAGCAAATATATCTTCCTTCCTTTATTAACATTCCTTGTAGGACCAGTCGTCATAGATGCTGTCACAGCCTTATGATCACTGATACCTTCCTCAACGTTCACTGATTCGATAAGTTTAGGTCTGTTTGTTGCCGCGAGGTGTAAGACGTTACCTTAACGAGTTGGTTCTCTAACTCTCTGGTCAAGGTAATTTTCGGACTAGGCATCTAGATAAATGCCACACGATTCCCTGCCTCTGGCACCAGTTCTGATGACATAACACTCCCAATCAATGCCTGGCAAGTTGAAGTCACCCCCTATTAACAATGGCATGTTCAGGAAAATTACTAATGATATTCTGCAAGCTCTGTCTCAAGCGCTCCACATCTACAGATCCTGACCCAGGTGGTCTATAAAAGCATCCGATCACCATCTTTGACCGTTCTTTGATACTCAATTTCACCCAGATTAATTCACATTCGGAATCCGTGATAACCTCGCTAGATTTTATCGAATTTTTTACACGGCGCCACAATAATTCAACTAGGTATATGCTATCGTCGCAAGCTGAAGATGAAGAGCTAGAGATAGTATATGAGAATATTGAACGAGTAGTTCAGTACATAAGAGGAGATGAAAATCTGTAGGCTTGGCGGACTGGAAGGTGGTTGTAGGGGAAGGAGCAGAGGAAAGGGTTACTGGGGAATAGGGGTTGGTACTGGGAAAGAGAGTGGAGAAAAATTAATCGAGTTCTGCAATAAATTTCAGCTAGTAATAGCGAATATCCTGCTCAAGAATCACAAGAGGAGGAGGTATACTTGGAAAAGGCCGGGAGATACGGAAAGATTTCAGTTAGTTTACATCATTGTCAGGAAGAGATTCCGGAATTGGATTGTAAGGCGTACACAGGAGCAGATACAAATCAGATCACAATTTAGTAGTGATAAAGAGTAGGCTGAAGTTTAAGATATTAGTCAGGAATGATCAGTACCCAAAGAAGTAGGATACGGAAGTACTAAGGAATGAACAGATACGCTTGAAGTTCTCCGAGGCTGTAGATACTGTGATAGAGAATAGTTGAGTAGGCAGTTCAGTTGAAGAGGAAAGGGTATCTCTAAAAACGGCAATCACAGAAACTGGTAACAAAAAAAGGTAAGTTCAAAGAAACCATGGGTAACAGAGGAAATACTTCAGCTGATCGGTGAAAGAAGGAAGTACAAAAATGTTCAGGGAAATTCAGGAATACATAAATACAAGTCGCTGAGGAATGAAATAAACAGGAAGTGCAGGGAAGCTAAGACGAAATGGCTGCATGAAAAATGTGGAAAACTCGGAAACCAAATGATCGTCGGAAGGACTCACTCAGCAGATAGGAAAGTCAAAACAAGTCTTAGTTGTAACTAAAAGCAAGGGTGCTAACATTAAGAGTGCAGTGGGAATACCGTTGTTAAATGCAGAGGAGAGAGCGGATAGGTGAAAAGATTACAGTGAAAGCCTCTATGAGGGAGAAGATTTGCCTATTAACGTGACAGAAGAAGCTATAGGAGTCGATACAGAAGAGATAGGTGATCTAGTATTAGGACCAGATTTTGAAAGAATTTTTGGAGATCTAAAATCAAATAAGGCTGAAGAGAAAGATAAAATTCCATCAGAATTCCTAGGATCGTTGGTGGAAGTGGCAACAACACGACTATACACGTTGGAGTGTGGGATGTATTAGTCTGGCATATAACATCTGACTTTCGGAAAAACATTATCTATACAATGCCGAAGATTGCAAGGGCCGTCAAGTGCGAGAAGTATCGCACGATCAGCTTAACGGTTCATGGAGCCAAGGCGCTGATAAGAATAATATGCTGAAGAAGGGAAAAGAAATTTGAGGATATGTTAGACGCCGATCAGTTCGGCTTTAGGAGAGGTAAAAGCAACAGGGACGAATTTGTGACGTGGTGGTTGATAATGGAAAGAAGACTAAAGCAAAGAAAGACACATTCATAAGCATTGTCGACTTGGAAAAAGCGTTCACAACGTAACATGGTGCAAGATGGTCGGAATTCTGAGAAAATAGGGGTAAGCTATAGCGAAAGATGGGTAATATACAATATGTTCAAGTGCCAAGAGGGAATAATAAAGAGTGGAAGACCAAATACCAAATGCTCGGATTAAAGCGGATGTAAGAGAGAGATGTATCTATTCGCTCCTAATATTCAGTCTGTTTCTTGAAGAAGCAATGCCGGAAATAAAAGATAGGTTCAAGAGTGGAACCGAAATTCAAATTGGAAAGGAACGATTCACGAGAGAAGCGATTATTTCACTCTGAATCCAGTTTACTGTATGGAGACCTGTGTTGAAAATTTCCTTTCAGAGACAAAAAGTAACCTCGATGACATGCTTTTGTCGTTAGTATTATTATTCATGTAATTACTGCTTTGATTATTATTTTTATTACTGATTCAAGGAATTAGTTCTTTAGTATTCAGTGTCTCTAAGATAAGAGTTTAGGTCCGTGAAATGAATAAATAACCTAACAGATCTCACTAGACGACATTTTTGTTCAGCGTATTGTGCATGGTAGACTAGAGATCTGCTGCTGCACGCTGATTGTAAGCTGTACTCGATGTATCTGCCGATTGTCGAACTGCGTACTGAATCTGTAGGAATCTTAGTCTTCGTTAACTACGGTCCAATTCTCCTTTCTATGGAAGCCTGTCCGTCGAAGTGGATTTACTTAAAAGTCTTTAAATTAAAGACCGTGTAGAGTTAGCAGGTTCG
The DNA here is from genome assembly GCF_023864345.2 of Schistocerca serialis cubense. Lineage (NCBI taxonomy): Eukaryota > Metazoa > Arthropoda > Insecta > Orthoptera > Acrididae > Schistocerca > Schistocerca serialis. The sequence continues at coordinate 79,041,151 of NC_064646.1, read as the reverse complement.
GGCTTCCACAGTCCAAAGAAATGTCTCATAGGTATGCAGAAATATTAGAAAATGTAAAACCATAAGATGGAGAATAATTTATGCAATACACACCTTGTTTATGTTGCCGAGAAATTGGTTTATTGGCATATTATTCCCGCACAAAATCAGAAAATGCTTTTCAATTAAGGATGGCGGTATCGCAACAATTCCTTCTCCCTTAAGCCGTAATAAATTGGTCCATACTCATTAAGATCAGAAGCTATACTATATCTTTTCACAATAGTTAACATCGAACCAAAGCTCTCTTAGTGCAAGGAATACAGAAAACGTCAGCGATAATGCTGCTTTGTTGGTTGTTGGTTGTTTTTGGGGGGAAGGAGACCAGACAGCGAGGTCATCGGACTCATCGGATTAGGGAAGGAAGTCGGCCGTGCCCTTTGAAAGGAACCATCCCGGCATTTGCCTGGAGCGATTTAGGGATATCACGGAAAACCTAAATCAGGATGGCCGGACGCGGGATTGAACCGTCGTCCTTCCGAATGCGAGTCCAGTGTGCTAACCACTGCGCCACCTCGCTCGGTAATGCTGCTTTCTCGCAGTCAGTTGCGCGGGAGTACCCTTCAAATAATATCTTTTTTCAAAAACATTCTTGGTAGACTGTGAGTGATATAAACAAGCGTTCCTGAGCAAGAGAAGTCTTTTTGTGTCGATCATAGGTTTTAATTTGAGGAAGAAGTTTGTGAGAATGTACAGTTGAAACATTCCTGGTAGACTGTGATATAAAAAAGCATTCCTGGGCAAGAGAAGTCTTTTTGAGTCGATCATAGGTTTTAATTTGAGGAAGAAGTTTGCGAGAATGTACATTAGGAGCGAATTAAGGAAGAAGTATTGTATGGTAGTCAAAGCCGGAACAGAACAGAATCGAAGTATTTGAAATGTGGTGCTAGAGGCGAATGCTGAAAATTAGGTGAACTGATGAAATAAGGAATGAAGAGGTTCTGTTCAGCATCGAAGAGGAGGGGAATATGTGGAAAGCACTGAAAAGAGGAAGGGTAAGATGGTAAGTCATGAGTTACGACATAACGGAATAATTTCCACGTCACTAGAAGGAGCTGTAGAGGATAAAAATTGTAGAGGGAGACGGAGATTGGAATACGACGAGCAAATAATTGAGAAGGTAGGTTACAAGTGCTACTCTGAGATGAAGAGGTTGGGACAGGAAAGGAATTCGTGGCGGGCCGCATCAAACTTGTCAGATGACTGATATACACTCCTGGAAATGGAAAAAAGAACACATTGACACCGGTGTGTCAGACCCACCATACTTACTCCGGACACTGCGAGAGGGCTGTACAAGCAATGATCACACGCACGGCACAGCGGACACACCAGGAACCGCGGTGTCAGCCGTCGAATGGCGCTAGCTGCGCAGCATTTGTGCACCGCCGCCGTCAGTGTCAGCCAGTTTGCCGTGGCATACGGAGCTCCATCGCAGTCTTTAACACTGGCAGCATGCCGCGACAGCGTGGACGTGAACCGTATGTGCAGTTGACGGACTTTGAGCGAGGGCGTATAGTGGGCATGCGGGAGGCCGGGTGGACGTACCGCCGAATTGCTCAACACGTGGGGCGTGAGGTCTCCACAGTACATCGATGTTGTCGCCAGTGGTCGGCGGAAGGTGCACGTGCCCGTCGACCAGGGACCGGACCGCAGCGACGCACGGATGCATGTCAAGACCGTAGGATCCTACGCAGTGCCGTAGGGGACCGCACCGCCACTTCCCAGCAAATTAGGGACACTGTTGCTCCTGGGGTATCGGCGAGGACCATTCGCAACCGTCTCCATGAAGCTGGGCTACGGTCCCGCACACCGTTAGGCCGTCTTCCGCTCACGCCCCAACATCGTGCAGCCTGCCTCCAGTGGTGTCGCGACAGGCGTGAATGGAGGGACGAATGGAGACGTGTCGTCTTCAGCGATGAGAGTCGCTTCTGCCTTGGTGGCAATGATGGTCGTATGCGTGTTTGGCGCCGTGCAGGTGAGCGCCACAATCAGGACTGCATACGACCGAGGCACACAGGGCCAACACCCGGAATCATGGTGTGGGGAGCGATCTCCTACACTGGCCGTACACCACTGGTGATCGTCGAGGGGACACTGAATAGTGCACGGTACATCCAAACCGTCATCGAACCCATCGTTCTACCATTCCTAGACCGGCAAGGGAACTTGCTGTTCCAACAGGACAATGCACGTCCGCATGTATCCCGTGCCACCCAACGTGCTCTAGAAGGTGTAAGTCAACTACCCTGGCCAGCAAGATCTCCGGATCTGTCCCCCATTGAGCATGTTTGGAACTGGATGAAGCGTCGTCTCACGCGGTCTGCACGTCCAGCACGAACGCTGGTCCAACTGAGGCGCCAGGTGGAAATGGCATGGCAAGCCGTTCCACAGGACTACATCCAGCATCTCTACGATCGTCTCCATGGGAGAATAGCAGCCTGCATTGCTGCGAAAGGTGGATATACACTGTACTAGTGCCGACATTGTGCAAGCTCTGTTGCCTGTTTCTATGTGCCTGTGGTTCTGTCAGTGTGATCATGTGATGTATCTGACCCCAGGAATGTGTCAATAAAGTTTCCCCTTCCTGGGTCAATGAATTCACGGTGTTCTTATTTCAATTTCCAGGAGTGTATAAAAAAAGTTAAAGCCTTCGTCAAGCCAAAGGTTGATTTGAACGCTACAGTGCTTTACTTAGGCATCCCCCTGTTGCAGGTAGTATGTTGTCGGTTTCCTCCAAGTCCGAACTTATTTTTATATGTGGGGGAGTGGGAGGGGGGGGGGCACAGATGAACGCCAGCTCCGAACGTCGTTGAAAAAAGTCGACATTATTCATAAGAAGAAACTTTGCGAGAAGGGAAAAGTGAAAATTCCGAGGATGATGATGTTTGGTTTGGAGGGCGCTCAACTGCGCAATCATCAGCGCCCATATAAAGTCCCAATTTTTACACAATCCAACCTAGCCACTGTCACGAATGATGATGATGAGAAAGACACATGCAGTCCCAGGGCAGAGAAAATTCCCCAACCTGGCCGGGAATCGAACCCGGGACGCCGTGCTCCGGAGACAGTATCGCTAACCACTAGAGCACGTGCTTTGCAGGAAGCCAAACGATTCAGGCTCAGAGTCTGCCGCTTTACCACCGGGCCAAGCCTGCATACTAAGTACAATTTTTGTAATATTAAATGGCTGGTAGCGTTACTTTTTCTAATTTAACGATCTGGAATTATGTTCTCATACAATTAACTCCAACAAATATTTAATAATATAATGAACGACTGATTAAATAAAACTTTAAAATATTCGTAAAGGATGTTTTTATTCACATACCAGTAATGTTGGGATGAAAATGAGAATTAACAACCTGAACTAGAAGAAAGTGCAAATAAAATTAAATAGTACTGAAGGGCATCAGTATTGATAAGCAGTCATGCAGTGTGCAACAGAATTAAAGGATCACCTTTTCGATACCCCGTAATTGTCTCCAATTCCAATGCATGAGTTTGAAATTTGGGTCAAGGCGCCTCCAACATTCCTCTATAATAGCGCAGAAGCATAACACTGTGGATGTGTCACGTGATAGGAATGTCCTTAAAGCCTCCCTTACTCACATTTCACCCTTCTTTTGACCTCCTGCAGCGGTGGCCAGAACCGTGATTTGCGGAGTTAAACCACGCAGTAGCCGAGTCAAACATTTGAGGCACACCGCCGCTCAGAATCGAAAAGAAAAGGCCACATGGGGTGGTATGAAGGAGTCAGTGAAACCACCCCTCTCGCTGGGATGTTGATTCCCACACATTTAACTGTCGAAAACGACTGTTCACAGTGCGATGAGCAAAAGCTCGACGTTTTTTTTACATTTTTTGGCACTGTTGCCACATGCTGGGCGATCAACCCTTCTCAACAGACATCATGGGGCTGCAACCCCATCAAATGTGCTCTCATCTCTTTGGAATTTTTGCTCTGGTGTACAGGGTGGAACCATTAGAGACCGTTCAAACTCATTCGACGAAATTTGAACGTGGTCCAAAGCAGCAAAGATTCCTTATGCTTTTTGAGTGCTCTTGTTTCATGTCCTTCTGTGTTGTGATCATGGCGAGCTGTGACATTGACACAGATGTAAATAAAAAAAGCAAAGAATCCCTCTAATAACTGGCAGGTGGCAGAGCGCTCGGTGGTACCTGCCCGCATTTTCCGAGTGTTTTAAAAATGTGTCATTACAGAGAAAACATGCGAATTACAGCTGGGCGCCTGCAGGCAGGCAATTGGCCTCAATGGCTTGTCGGATGGTTGCCTACCTCAGGTGCCTCAGCCCGCTTTGTAGGTTTTCCAGCTTTAGGTTTTCTGTGATTTTCGTACATTGATTAAGTCAAGTGGTGAGATGGTTCATCGGAAAAGCTATTGCCGATTTATGTGCTTTTCCGATCTGAGCATCTGGTGGAGGATGACTCGGCGGTCGGATTCGAATGACCCGTCTAGAGTCAGAACCCGGAACTTTACCTCACGGCTCAATCGCCGGGCGCAAATCCTTCAATTGGATGCCATATAGGCGACTTGCGCATTCTAAAACCCACCCTAACTAACCAACCGACAGAGGATCAATAGTTTCACGTGGAATCCGAACCACGCGTCGGTCCTTGGGATTCTCTACAGCGTTGACAGGTGAAATCTAGATTAAATTCATATTGAAAATTTCCGTGACCTGACCGGGATCCGATGCCGCGACCTTTCGGTTTTAAGGCACGCGCTTTACCGCTAGACCGCCAGCTCGACTTCGATGCCGATGCAAAATAAGTAAAAGAGTGCACACAGCTGAGTGGGGGGAAAAGTATCAGAAATGTCTTTATTCACCAGAGCAAATATTTTTTTGTGTTAAAATTTTAAACATGGCTGCGCTTCCGCAACTGTGGATGAAGGAGCTTTAATGAATTGGAAATAACGTATTAACGTACAACCAGTTGCAAAACACAGGTTAAATAGGCCTTGGCAATGGTTACGACAGTTTTAAAAATTAAAACAGGTATTGGGCATATTGCACATTGCTAATATATCCTTGAAGCGTTTTTGTTTTGACACTCTTGCTTTTTACAGTTGCGTATTCACACACAAGTTCTTCTTGTGCGTTTTTGCTCGTAATGTAGGGAGTTTGCTCTGTGTACTTGAGCTTGAGGGCTCGCTATTGGCAATATGACTTTAACCCTTACATGCTTGACAGGCTGGTCTAGCAAAAATCCTTAAGAAGGTCTGTAAGACCCCTACCTTAAAACGTGTTCTAAATGTTGGTACTAACTGAAGTTTTGAAGGGGTTGGTGATATAGAATGAATAAGGTTGGTTGGTTCAAATGGCTCTGAGCACTATGGGACTCAACTGCTGAGGTCATTAGTCCCCTAGAACTTAGAACTAATTAAACCTAACTAACCTAAGGACATCACACACATCCATGCCCGAGGCAATGAATAAGGAATTATTTATTATAATGTTTTACTTTTATTTCAATATTATATGCCATAAAATATTATAAATTATCTTACGGTTTTCCAGAGTTCGATAATTGTCAGTTTTTCTGATTCACACCAGAATATTTGCTCATTAAAAGTGATACTTTCAACAAATAAATTCACGGTATTCTTTCAATATATTTTTCGTGCATTTGCAGAATGGTTGACCACTTTTCTGTCTTATCGATGTGGACACACCAAACATCTTTCTTTTGGTGATCTTCCAGTTCCCGCCATCTTCGCCCATTGGCTACTAATTCCACAACCCGCCCTGTCTTGTAGAACTATGTATTGGAGGTGTGACTCGTTAATTCTCCTCGCCATATGAGAAAAGTTCTGATTTTGTCAAATCTGCCTTCCATATAGTTGGGATGCTGCTGTGAAAACAAGCACAAGACATTTACTGCTACTGTATCCAATACATTTGTCTGTAAGACAAAATACCATCTTCTCGACTGTCTCTTCCAAGTGCATGTACGTGCCTTCTGGTGAAGAGAATAATCTCCTGGTGTACATTCATTGTAGAATAATGTAATTTTTACGTATTTCATCTACAGTGGTGCTGTTTTGCAGAGACTTAACATCACACTTTTGTTCATTTTGGTCACACGATGTACACGTATGAGATTGTCTTTCGCGAAATTGATGATTATATAAGATCTTACGTCAGGGCAGCCTTCATTTCGAGTGATTTTCCTTTTTGTTTAGTTACGCTCCCTGTTACTGGGGAAGGTGGAATTTGCATTATACTGTGTACGCGTATTCTGCTCGTTGGTGGCAATGATTTACTCCAGTGAGTTCCATCGTGACCGATAAGGGAATTCTGTAGTCTTCATCAACTAATTCTTCTCTGCTCACTTTGCCTGCGACGCTAGAAGACGTGGGTTCATTACACTAATACCCATCAATGTCTGAATATTGTCTCCTTGATAAAAGAGAGCTTCATTTTCAAGCCATCCAGTAATAATTGATTTAAAGTTTTGATCACTTGTACTGACGTCAGATATTCTTCTGTTTTATAGATAGTACGGTATATAGTCACGTTCTAAGTAAGGAATAATAGCATTTGAAAAACTTATCCTGATTATACTTACGTTTATCTAAAAGTGTTTTGTATGGAGAAATATATTTACCTTCAATTGAGCACTGGGATGTAGCTTTTACAGAGCTTCTGAATTCTCAACAAAGAGAATAATTATGCCAAACTGATAACTGTTATCAGTAATCTAGCTACTTTAGAACGCCATTCTGGTAAAATATAAAGAAAGTATCGGAAAGGCAGATGGGTCGCTACAGGATCTAAAAGACCCTGTCATACAATATTCTTGTAGGAAGACAGATTTAATAAAATGAAATAATTCATTCGACTTGCAAGAAACAATGTTCTTTCTCAATAAAGTCAGTTGTATTTCGATAGATTTCACCTAATATCAACTAAAATATATAAATTTTAAGACTATTTCTTGAGATAATGAAAGATTATTGGGTCGAAAAGCCTCTGTTATGCATTCAAGGGTTATTGCCACACTTTTTATCCCATCCCCTCTCCCTCTTTATAACTGTTTAGTTAATATGCTAATTCAAGTAATGAACATGTACTTGTGAAATCACGCACGCTGCTCAATGGAGCTACGCGAATGTAGGACGCGCAGCAGCGCCGCCTACCAGAGGTGACCCAAGGCGAGTGAGTGGCTCTACCCTTGAGCCAGTCGACGCACTTCGCTAGCTCTGTACGTGGCATACTTAACGCTCTGTGAGATCCGATGCAACGTTTCATGTTTTATGTCATATACACACAAATCTTTCAATTGGTACACTACAAACTGCTGGATCCATTGTTAAATGGGTGATATTTTAAAAAAGTTTTAAGATATACCCTTACAACAAAGACCTACTACTTTTAATTCTTCTTCTGTAGTGTTCAATCCAAGGATTGGTTTGCAACAGCTACAATGGCAGCTTGTCTCCATTCTGAGCGTCTATTGCACTCTTCTTTTAACAATGAGACTCCAGAAGCTTCTCTTCTCACCTGCTCTTTCCAGAACCACTTCGTTTGTGGCCTTGTCGATACATTTCAAAAGAATTTAGCTTATGGTCTTCCTCTGTCCCGAGAGTCCATGTTTCACACCCATAGCATGCCACATTCCACACATATGATTTCAGAAATCTTTTCCTGATTTCAAGGCTGATGCTCTTAGATGTTAAGATGTTTTTCTTCTTGCTAAAAGCAGCCTTTGCTTGAGCAATTCTACTTCTCACTTCTGCCTTGCTCCTTCCAGCCCTGGTAATATTACTGCCCAGATAAGTAAATTTATCAACTTGTTCAAGCAGTTCATTGCCTACATGAACTTGTTTTTGCTTTATTAATTCTCATATTATATTCTTCCCCCATAACTTTATCCATTATATTCAGTAGAACTACAAGATCTTCTTCACTTTCAGCCAGGTCAGCTATATCATCGGCATATCTTATCATATCTATTCGTTGGCCATGAATTACTACACCTGTCTGTGAATTTTCCCTTACTTTTTTCAGCGCCTCTTCAATGTATAGGTTAAAGATAACAGGGGATAGTGCGCAACCTTGTCGGACACCTTTCCGTATCTGCACCTCTTCTTGTTTTGTCCGTCCACAGATAACTGCTGTCTCGTTTTTGTACAGGTTCCACATCATTTTTCTATCTTTATAGGCTATTGCTAGTTTTTTGAGTATCTCAAACATCTTATCCCATTTAACATTATCAAAGGCTTCCTCTACATCTACGAACGCTATGTATGTTGTCAGGTTCTTATCTAGTCGTTTCTCTATTATTAGTTTTAGAGCAAATATTGCTTCTCTGGTTCCTCTATCTTTCTGGAATCCAAACTGGTCTTCGGAGAGAGTAGCTTCGACTTTTTGTTCTACGCGTTTTAGGATAATTGGGGTTACTATTTTTGAGGCGTGAGTAACTAGGCTGAGCGTCTTATAATTTTCACATCTTGTAGCATTTGCCTTCTTTGGAATGGAGATCATAATGTTTTCTCAAAATCTGTAGGAATTTTACCCTGCTCGTACATTTTGAAAACAAGATTATACAACTCCTGATTCAGTTTTGCTCCTCCAGATTTCAGAAGTTTGGCTGGGATATTGTCTATACCAGGCGATTTGTTGTTTTTCAATTTTTTCAGAGCTAGTTCAAACTCTTCCTTTAATATAGGTTCACTACTTCTGTTTCTTCTTCCATGGTGTTTTCAAACAGTTCTGGTCCGCTGTACAGTTTTCCTATACATTGTTTCCATCTTCTTGCAACTTCATCATCGTCATCCAAGATATTGCCATTTTCATCCATCACAGCCGCACACTTGTTTCTTCTGTCTCCAAAGCAATGTCTCGCACATTTATAGGCCTTGTCAATATTTCCCTTTCTCATGTTGTCCTCAACTGAAATACAGAGATCATCAAGGTATTTTTCTCTTGCTTGTTTTGCCTCTCTGTTGATTCTGTTTTTCAGACTCTTGTATTTCTCTTGGTCTTCCTTCTTCACAGAATTTTTAAATTTCCCTCTTTCTTCCATCATATTTAGTAGGTCATTAGTGATCCATTCCTTCCTTTTCTCTGTCCTTTCCTCTCCTATTACTTCTTCTGCTGGTTCTCAAATACCAGTTTTTATTTTTGCCCAGCTGCTTTGGATGTCATTGCAGCCCTCTGTATTTGTTTTCTTGTCTGTTTCTAGTTGATAGTGCTTCAGTGTATTTTCATTTTTCAGGTTTGTCAAATCCCATTTACATGCACTTCTTTTTTTAATGTTCTTGAATTTTAGTTCGCCGGCCGGTGTTAAGTCCCATAGTGCTCAGAGCCATTTGAACCAATTTTAGTTCAGTCGTCATCATAACGAGTATGTGGTCACTTTCTACATCACAGCCTGGATATGATCTGCTGTCCTTAACTTGGTTTTTAAATCTTTGCTTCACTAATATGAAGTCAATTTGATATCTGTTAATGTCACCAGGCATTTCTCAAGTATATCTTCTTCTTGGATGATGATTAAAGAAGGTATTTGTAATGCAAAGTTTATTTCTTTGGCAGAATTCTGCAAGTTTATCCCTTCTTTCATTTCTTAGTAATAATCCAGAATTCCCTGCCACGTCCTCTTCTTTACCTTCCCCAACAACGGCATTCATAACTCCTATGATGACAAGGTTTTCAATTCTGCCAATTACTTCTTCAAGGTGGTCATACATCATGTCGATTTCATCATCCTCGTGCCTCATAGTTGGCATGTATACTTGGATTATGATTGTGTCTCTTGGTTTAGTTTCCAATCTGGTTTAATTCATGTATTTTAAATGTTGATTAAATTGATGACACGCGCGTATACTAGACAGAGTGAACGACTCCCACATCCGAAATAGATAATATGTGATTCTACGTGAGTTTGCTTCACTAAAATGATCTATAAACATTTCCTGTAATTTTGCTTATTGTAATGATACCATCTCCGTGCCACACACACTGTCATAATATTTGTTCATCGATACAATACCTTCTCAACGGCAGTTCTAAAACTGTCGAAACCATGGTCACGGTTTAATAAGCCTTCATTTTGCAACTGGTTGGCTGTTATTTCCAATCCATTATGTTTTTATGTGTTAATTATCTTATTCTGAAGGCGAAGAGCAGCAATTTGGTCGCTGCCAAGCCCCGCTCTGTTGGGGGAGGTGGAAGTGTTAATTGCAGATAAATAAAAGAGATTCCCAATTAGTCCACGGTCTTGCTCGCGACAAGACTGAGTAGCACCCGTCTGCCAGTGCTGCTACTGGGCACTACGCGTTGGTGTAGTGCGTCTTGCACACAGCGAGCCTTCCCCCACCCGTTCTCCCCCACCCCGCGCCCACTAAACACCAAATGGAAGCGACGAGACGTCGACGCCTGTGGCGGCCTTTCCGTCGCCCGCCAAGGGAACATTTACGTAATGAAGCCCCTGCGACCCCTCCCCACACCACCGCAGCCCCCAGGTACAGCGACACTGTTCGGTACTTTTACGCGGAGTAATTACTTTAATGAGATATATCTTTTTTATGTGCGTGGCTGGTCCGTCCGCCGCGGCTCACGTAAAGCCGGCTATCGGGTGGCAGGGGATGGGGGTGGGGCGCGCGGGGGTGGACTGTGCGGTGCGTGAGCGCGTCTGCGTCTGAGAGGGCGGGCGAGCTCGGCGCGGCGCGGCGCGGCGCAGATCCGTATCTGGCCGGCATATTTCCCAATTATTCGAGTCGCGCCGTGTCGCGGACAGTAATTAGCCACAGTGATTAACGGCGCTCTCCTTCCGCTGTCGCGTCTACAGTTAGCGCCGCGCTGCCTCTGGGTGTTTTGCCCTCCCCTGCGGACCGCGCTGTGACGACACGGAAGTAGCCAGGCCACCAGCGCGACGTCATTAACACGCGACGTCAGCGCTGCCGGAGCGAATCGGCTCCGTCGCTGGAAAACAACAGCACCCTCTGTAAAGCGCCGCAGAGGGATTTCGATGTTCAGTGGTTGAGTCTGTTCTCGTTCCACCGACAGCAAAGTTGCTACAGTTACAGGATGCTGAAAAGCAATTGTCGAATGTTTTGCGAGGTGGCACAGTGCTCACCAGCAAGTCAATAGCGTCGACAAAGCGTTTTGATGTCTTCCTGTATCATCTATGTATTAAACTGGGGACCTAGAAACGACGGAGACGCTTTGACCCGCCTGAGCCCTCAGTGGTTCACAACCCCACAACAAGCCACAGCAGTCCACCCACCCCACCGCCGCCCCAGACCAAACCAAGGGTTACTGTGCTGTTCGGCCCCCAGCGTCCCCCCTGGGAACGTCTCACACCAGACGAGTGTAACCCCAAGGCCGGTTGGAGTGGGCGAGCGGTTCTACGCGCTACAGTTTGGAACCGCGCGACCGCTGCGGTCGCAGGTTCGAATCCTGCCTCGGGCATGGATGTGTGTTATGTCCTTAGGTTAGTTGGGTTTAAGTAGTTCTAAGTTCTAGGGGACTGATGACCTCAGAAGTTAAGTCCCACAGTGCTCAGAGCCATTTGTAACCCCAAATGTTTGCATGGTAGAGGAATTATGGTGTACGCCTACATTGAAACGGTGTTTGAGCAGCAATTACCAGCACAGTGTAACTGAGGCGGAATAAGGGCAACCAGTCCACATTCGCCGAGGCCTTAAAAACCGTCCACAGGCTGGCCTGCACACAGGACCTCGACACTAATCCGCCGGGCGGATTCGTACCGGGGACTAGCTCGCCTACCCTCTCGGGAAGCTGCGTGTTAGACCGCGCGGCTAGCCGGGCGGGATTTCCTGTATCATAGTAGCGTCCACACAAAGTAATTTGGCCCATGCCAGGTCAGACGGCGTGGAGAGCGCCAGTGGCGGTGGCTCTACTGTGGGCGACCACTGCGCGGTAGGGGCGGTGAAGTTCAGCAGCTGAAGTAACTCACAAGCAGAGATTATTATTAAAAAATAATGGTTTACACAATAAGATGCAGTTATGGCAGAATCTCGAAACAGTCGGTTATTAAACAAACAAGTGAGAACAAGCCAGGTGAACTGTTTATCAAAAGCTAATATTTAACCTAAAAATAAACAAGTATTTTCTTCGCTTTTTTTCTTGCAAACCCATAACAATTCTCATTTCATCAGCTGTCGATGGCCCTTAGAGTAGTTGTAATATTTCATTGAAAACATCTGTGTGTCACATTAGATAATAAAGCTTCATGTGTTAACTACACAGAAAAATACTATACACCTCTCACGATCATTTGTCAAAAATTCATTTAGGTATCTCAAACCGTTTATGTTAGGAATATTTCATTTTCATTCTGCTAGTTGTGTGCATGAGCAAAAGTGAGAGCATTACGTACAGTTTATGTTTTCGACGCTCAGGATAGTACACTTCTCGTCTCAAGTTTAAGGAAAAATTTAGTATGTTAGCTGCATTTCATATGCAGCAATGTACGACCTACCATGCACCAAATTCAAATTCATAGTGACCCATATTTCATCGCAAACTATTCGAATTTCGTGCAGTAGCTTACTTAATGTCGAAATATCACAATAACTGTGATCATTAACGATATGATAGGCAGTTTATCATGAAGCCGAGGAAGGAAGCTGTGATATGAGAGAAAATCATTTCTTTTACGACTTTTTTTTTTTTTTAAAAAAAACGTAAGGAAAGACGGCAGAGCAACTGGCATGTGTGCACGGCTCTATTCCAGCAGCATAGCTTGTCTACCACTGGCTGCGCTGAAGAAGTGAGAGAACGTTCCTTTGGAAATAGATGCAGCACACAGCTCAGCGGGTGACAGCAAACTGACCAGCCGCCTCTTAGGGAAGGATGGGTGTAACTGCCCAGCGCCGGCCGCGGTGGTCTAGCGGTTCTGGCGCTGCAGTCCGGAACTGCGGGACTGCTACGGTCGCAGGTTCGAATCCTGCCTCGGGCATGGGTGTTGGGTGATGTCCTTAGGTTAGTTAGGTTTAAGTAGTTCTAAGTTCTAGGGGACTGATGACCATAGATGTTAAGTCCCATAGTGCTCAGAGCCATTTGAACCAACTGCCCAGCGTTAAGAACGAGAATGTGTTTCTGTGCAGGGGCCAAGCTATCCTGCACAAATATTTTTTTCTCCATAGGTACACAGCACTCTGAGCATTATGTACTCTGCAGTCAGTTGTGTGATTCGGATTGTGCTACAGAATAGCTTTTGATCAATTAAACGTAGTGTACACTCCTCCATCTCAGGTGAGTGAACTGAACAAGGACTTCCACTGCTAACTTTTTGGATCCCTACAGAGTCTGTCTACCTAAAAAACTAGAAAATTGGCCGAATAGGTTAACAGACTTGGACGTTTTTGACTGTAGAGGTCACAGGCTCGCAAGATACTTCAGTTTGCTGGACCAAACAAGAAAACATTGCCATAATATTAATTATTGAGTAGTAGCCCTCGATTGCTAAGAAGCGCTGCAGAAGAGAACATTAAATGTACTGAAGCACTGGTACGTGCAAACAGCATAATAACAGTAAACACAGACGTGAAGTTGTCTGTGTGAGTGTGTACCCATGATGCAACCCAGATTTGCGAGCAGTTTACCGTACAATAACACTCACTAACTTGGCTGAAACAACATTAAAATTCATATCGAGCCTCACAGGAGATTGCAGACCACCTAATGCTCAGAGTGATGGGTACCTAGAGCACTGTAACACAGAAAAACATCAAAACACACTGATGAGCAAACCACTCTGCATATATTTGCAACCACGCACCTTTCAGTCCCTCCTCCGTCTTCTTTTTCCTGTATCTTGAAGAAGTTGGCACGTCAATCTGGATTTGACGTTGTTAGTGATAGAAGGTGGTGAGGTACCCTTCCTGTCCCTCCCCCCCCCCCTCCTCCTCTCTCAGGATGAAATTTATTTACCTCGCCTGTCTGCGTCTAGTATTCTCCAAGTGAAAGTGTGAGAACGTTTACGAAATGTTTGCGAATCATGTAACTGAGATGGAACTTGGGTAGCTGCCGGTATTCATCTAATCGGATTTGAGACACCATATGAGGCCGGTGCGCCGGCCCGAATACCGGAAGTGGCATGCTAACTCGAGACGATACTTGGCCATGTACGTCTCTCAGCCTCTCCTTTGAACAGTTGTTCAACAGAGGAAAAGTGCTCATACCGGAGTACAAAAAATGTGAATATTTTCCTGTTAATTTAAAAGACTCTGGGTGAAAAGTGGGGTACTAGCTGTCTCATGTTACCGCCCTCAGCACTTTTAAAATTTTTCGTAAAAGCTTTGGCATATCAGAATGTAGAAAACAACACATCGTTGTTAAAAGGTTTGAAATCGACAGACGTTAAAGTAATTTCGGGAGTAACTCACGGGAGTGTTAGAGAGCTGAAACTGTTTACATTATATATAAATGATCTAGTGGACAAAGTTGGAAGCTCCAGAAGCTGTTCGCAGAGTACGCTGTCCTCGATACTGAGGTTTGAACGCCAAATGAAGGTAGGCCTGAAAAGGATCGACGAATAATGCAGCTACTGGAGGTTGACCCCGAACGTAAATACGACGGACGTTCAGTAAGTAGTTGTAACATCTCCGTTTATTTATCCCGACCCGATCTGATCGAATAGCAGCCCAATATTTATTATTAATATGACCATGTACCTAATGGGGCTGGTAAATGGAATTGACTCCTACGGAAGTTGTTACTTTCCAGTTCGTCCTGTTCAATACTGTAATAATGAAATGTCTGGTAACAAGAAAAACACCAACACAGTTTCACTAATTACGAACCTATATTCGTCTCAAAAACACAAAAAAGGGAGACAGCCACTGCCTTCGTCATACATATCTAATAACGGCTAATCTCAGCACAGGCTTCTTCATTTTTCATTATCGTCACACGCTAGTCCATCACTGCATCCAACACTGCAATCCAACACTGCAATCCAAATGGCTCTGAGCACTATGGGACTTAACAGCTGTGGTCATCAGTCCCCTAGAACTTAGAACTACTTAAACCTAACTAACCTAAGGACATCACACACATCCATGCCCGAGGCAGGATTCGAACCTGCGACCGTAGCAGTCGCGCGGTTCCGGACTGCGCGCCTAGAACCGCGAGACCACCGCGGCCGGCTGCAATCCAAGGTGATGCCGGCGCTGTAGACGCGAAACCAAATATCGGCCCTAGAAATGTCACTGATCACTTTCGTAATAATACTTCTTCACCTTCCCGGTATTATTCTAGTACAAAGGGGTCTAACCACGGCGATGGCGACTCCCTCCTCCGTTAAAGCCTTGTATTTCGACAAAGACCTCCACACACCTCTACCCGCAACATGGCACTGGCTCAACTCCACACTCGCTCTCGCAACACGACACAATCGATTGTTCGCTCTATCGACCTGTGCCGACTGCAAATTTATAGTAAGGGCCTACGGACCCCTTACATAGTACAGCACTCTTTTTTTCTGCAAGTGGTTTGGCTTTATTCAAGATTGCAATACATCATAGTATTCTCCACTCTTTTGGCTACAAAACCCTATTTTTCAACCTAACCTCCGTTAAATGCTACGACCTTAAGCCACTGTTACTGGGAGAACCTGTATGCCCGCATAGTACAAATGGTTCAAATGGCTCTGAGCACTATGGGACTCAACTGCTGTGGTCATAAGTCCCCTAGAACTTAGAACTACTTAAACCTAACTAACCTAAGGACAGCACACAACACCCAGCCATCACGAGCCGCATAGTACCATTCTACTTGATGACGTCGGGGCCAATCGGTAACCTTCCCATCATCCGCGTACTGCTTCTCGTGGAGTGCATCTTTCATTGGGTCAGTCAGATAGAAGACGAAACGTGCGAGACATTTCGGAAGCGCCTATGAATATCTGCGATGCTTTGTTTTTCCGCCAATGCCCGTGGAACGCATCTCCCTTACGGACAGCATTTTGAATATTACGGATAGCACCGCCACCTATCAGAACTTCATGAAACATAAGGAATGAAGGGGAAAAATCCACGATATCCTACAACAATTGCAACAAGTTTTTAAACCGAAATTGGTCGAGAGAAAAGGTGTTACATTACTTATTGAACGCCCCTCATATAAATGATCTAGCGGACAAAGTTGGAAGCTACGGAGGCTGTTCGCAAAGCACGGTGTCGTCGATAGGAAGGTTGCAACGCCAGAGGACTATAGCCTAATGGAGGCAGGCCTGCGAAGGTTCGACGCTTAATTCTGCGACTAGCAGTTGGCCCCGAATGTAAATACACTACTGGCCATTAAAATTGCTACACCACGAAAACGACGTGCTACAGACGCGAAATTTAACTGACAGGAAGAAGATGCTGTGATATGCAAATGATTAGCTTTTCAGAGCATTCACACAAGGCTGGCGCCGGTGGCGACACCTACAACGTGCTGACATGTGGAAAGTTTCCAACCGATTTCTCATATACGAACAGCAGTTGACCGGCGTTGCCTGATGAAACGTTGTTGTGATGCCTCGTACAAGGAGGAGAAATGCGTACCATCATGTTTCCGACTTTGATAAAGGTCGGATTGTAGGCTATCGTGATTGTGGTTTATCGTATCGCGACATTGCTGCTCGCGTTGGTCGAGATCCAATGAATGTTAACAGAATATGGACTGGGTGGGTTCAGGAGGGTAATACGG
Source organism: Schistocerca serialis cubense (assembly GCF_023864345.2). Classification (NCBI taxonomy): domain Eukaryota; kingdom Metazoa; phylum Arthropoda; class Insecta; order Orthoptera; family Acrididae; genus Schistocerca; species Schistocerca serialis. Next base: position 79,024,418 of record NC_064646.1, on the reverse strand, counting down.
AGCGCCGTGCTGTATCCCAACGGCCTCGTATCACTAGCAGTCGAGAAGACAGCCATCTTATCCGCATGGCTGTAACGGATTGTGCAGCCACGTCTCGATCCCTGAGTCAACAGATGGGGACGTTTGCAAGACAACAATCACCTTCACGAACAGTTCGACGACGTTCTCAGCAGCATGGACTATCAGCTCGGAGGCCATGGCTGCGGTTACCCTTGACGCTGCATCACAGACGGGAGCGCCTGTGATGGTTTACTCAACGACGAACCTGGGTGCACGAATGGCAAAACGTTATTTTTTCGGATGAATACAGGTTCTATTTACAGCATCATGATGGTCGCATCCGTGTTTGGTGACATCGCGGTGAACGCACATCGGAAGCGTGTATTCGTCATCGCCATACTGACGTATGACCCGGCGTGATGGTATGGGGTGCCATTGGTTCCACGTCTCGGTCACCTCTTGTTCGCATTGACGGAACTTTGAACAGTGGACGTTACATATCAGATGTGTTACGACCCGTGGCTCTACCCTTCTTTCGCTCCCTGTCAAACTCTACATTTCAGCAGCATAATGCACGACCGCATGTTGCAGGTCCTATAGGGGCCTTTCTGGATACGGAAAATATTCGACTGCTGCCCTGGCCAGCACATTCTCTAGATCTCTCACCAACTGAAAACGTCTGGTCAATGGTGGCCGAGCAATTGGCTCGTTACAATACGCCAGTCACTACTCGTGATGAATTGTGGTATCGTGTTGAAGCTGCATGGGCAGCTGTGCCTGTACACGCCATCCAAGCTCTGTTTGACTCAATGCCCAGGCGTATAAAGAACGTTATTACGGTCAGAGGTGGTTGTTCTGGGTACTGATTTCTCAGGATCTATGCAACCAAATTGCGTGAAAATGTAATTACATGTCAGTTCTAGTATAATATATTTGTCCAATGAATACCCGTTTATCATCTACATTTCTTCTTGGTATAGCAATTTTAATGGCCAGTAGTGTAATTGAAACGCATTATGCACGAAGGGGCGAAGAGATCATTAATGTTTGATTACACTATTGGTGATAAATTATCGGAAACAGTAACAACAGTAAAATACCTGGGGGTAGTCGTCCGGAATGAGCGGCTAAAACTAGTTGTAGGATGAACATAAGCCTGGCAGAGACGTTGGAGGAATCTTAAGGAAACGTAATTTGCGAGCGAAAGAAGGGGGTTAATGAACATTCGTCCGACCAATCCGTGGATGCTGCTCATCAGTTTTGCATCCTTCCCAGGTAGATTTTATGGTAAAGATAGGGGAAATCGAAGGAAGAGCGGTGCGTTTCGTAACGTATTCTTTTAGTCAGCGCTAGAGCGTTACGGAGATTCTCAAAAAATCTCCTGCGGCAGAGATGTGTTAGTTTGTTGTTCTGAACGAGAGTCAGGTAAAACAGTACTTCCTGCAACATATAATCTCTTGATATGCCCATGACGACAAAATCACGTAAATTGGAACAAATGAGGAGTCTTACTAACAGTAGTTCTCCTGGCAGAGCATTTGTCACTGGTACAGGAACGCCGTTTGTTGTTCTGAACGAGAGACAGGTAAAGCAGTACCACCTGCAACATATTGAAACGTCCCCTTAGAAAAATTATACATGACTGTGCTTAAACTGACACACAATATTTTTAGCGCAGTGCAATCTGACTTTCAATAATCCCTACAAGAGAATGGCCCTGACTAACATTAACCTATACGTTTCACAAATCACTTACCTCACAAAAATCTTCGTTACTCAAACTACTGCAATACAGCGAGCGCCAATACTGCTAAGTAAATAAAAGATTCAAACTACTGAAGGCACTAACTACTGATAGGCATACTTAGCAAATGAAAGATTTTGATAGAGAACAAACAATGTATTTACCTTGAAAGTGTTCAAAAGTCATAATATATGTAGCAGTTCATGACATCCATACTTACAAATGTACTGTTTCTGATAGACCCAAGTCCAGATCATCCGCTCTCAAAATTCCGCCATTTCTCTTCCCACATCCACCACTGCTGGCGGCTCACCTCCAACTGCGCAACGCTACGCGCTGTTTGCATCCAGCTGCCCAACACTACAATGGCAGACAACAATGCAAACTAGCCACAGACTGCACACAGCACAGCCAGTGATTTTCATACAGAGCGCTACGTAGCGTTACTAATAAGAAACCCTAAACAACCTACTTACAATATAATCTCTCGAAATGTTCATGACGACAAAATTACGTCAACTGGAACAAATGCGGAGTCTTACTAACAGTGGTTCTACTGGCAGAGCATTTGTCACTGGTACAGGAAAGCAGGCCAATGACAGCTCCCTCTGCCACACATCGCAAGGTGACTAACGGAGTGACTACAGGGAGTGGCAGCTAAGACAGGCCACCCCAAATATGTCCACAATGAATAAATATATAGAGCTGCCATTTTCACCAAGTTATAACGGAGAATATAGCGAATTTCCTGATCTTTGCAAGTAATTTTTCCTGTAATTAAAACAAGAGGCATGATAAGAAACACCGACGAATCTCGAAGACGTGAAATGCCTTAAAACAAGGGCCTGAGCTGTCGTTAACTGAAGACGATATTCAACATACGGTGTTGCTCAAGGTCAACATTTTGAGCACTTAGTATGAAAGCTTTGATAATGGCCACACGAACCGTATCTGAGGTATGTGTTTGCTTACATGTGGAATAGCAGGGTAGGCGTTTGTGAAACCCTTTCTCCTGACGGAGTGACAGTGATTTGCGGTGCAGTTATCTTGATATTATTTGATCAAGTCCCCTACCTATTATGTTGTTGAAGTTCTCTTGAGGCTTCTTTCAAGTACAACAGAAAAAATATATAGTTACATTAGAAAAAAAACAGTGTCGTAATTCGGAAACTACAAACGGTAGATATTATTTGCGAACGTCAGGAAATTCGCCATATTGCCCTCTGTTACTTGGCGAGAATCGCATCTGTTCATTCTGGGCATATCTGGGGTAGCCTGCCTTAGCTGCCCCACGCTCTAGACTTATATGTAGATTTATGACTGTGTGATAATATACGTAAGCTGTCCAGCAGTTCCTCTGAGCCAGTATTTGAGCCCCTGCTGATTTTTTTTTTAAATGTGGCTGTTAGGCCGTGGTCCCAGAGATGTTGCTGTGCCTACCGCTTAGTACCCTAATACTGGAGATATCGCCTGTTAATATTTCCAACATTAGCAGACGGAATGTGAGGCGCAGAAACATCCCTTGCACTACGAGTTAATGACTATACTAAAAAAATAATAAAGATAAAAAATATCACCAAGTGATCAAGCTGTTTCCTATTTAAAACGAGTTCCGAGAGAGCTCCACAGCTGCGTTAGGCTGCCATTATCTGGCTGGTACACACGATGAGAACCAACAACGTCCCACAGAGCTATCCCTACCCTCATGGCATTCAAATTCGTACAAAGGAACACATCTAACGATCATCGCCTTCTCGATGAAAATTTATTACCTCTCTCTGTCTCACACACTGTTTTTCTCTCTCGTCTTGCAAACTCATAGAAAATGTGTATGAACATTTAATCACTTGTTAATAATTTATTCTGCACACAAAGTATTACGTTTTAGTGTAATCACGCACGCAGATATTGTGGCCATAAAATAATAGTAAAACTTCTTAGTGTGTCAAATTAGAAAAGGGCACAATATATCACAGAAGATCAGATAATGTTCAGGTCACTTCTTCTTCTGTAAACTCCATCAGTTTCGGCGAAAACAAGGAAAATTTAGAAAGAACATTGACATCGTAATGTGACGCAAAATCAGACGCGAAACAATACTAGATTGTTTTACTTGGCCTTCAATAGTTCAGCCAGAAAGGAAAAATCATCCACTGGGCCATCGTTACAAATGTGACGCTGTTATCAGCACCAAGCAGTTGAAAAGGTAATTCATCGCTATATCTCTGCAAGACCACAGGCCCCAACACTCTTCAAGTTATATGTAGAAAAGTCGAGTGAATTTTCTCTGCTGTTGACCATAATAACCTAGAGATATCTTCAACAGGAAAACTTCCCGTGGGACTAGTATAGACACCACTCATTTACAAAAAAGGAAATGGAACTGATCCACAAAACTGCCATGCTAGGTCGCTCACGTCTGCTTGTATCAGAGTCCTGAATATGTTCTCAGTTCAAACATTATGACCTGTTTGGAACAAAAGGTCGCTTGCATGGAAATGAGCATGGCTTCAGGAAAGATGTATCTTGAAGAAATCCAACTGCACCCTTCAGAGGCAATATCCTCACCGTCATACACAAAGTAAACGAGGCTGGTTTGGTGTCTGTAGACTTTCGAAAAGCATCTGCTTCGGCTCAATATCTCATGTGACCCAGCGAAGTCCAACAAGATCATTCCTGTTCGTGTTATACCGCACCAGCTTAGCGAAGAGTATTAGTCCCAATATCACACTTTTTAATAGATGATGGAGCTGTATATATGAAGAAATTCTATCCCGTAGAAATCAAAGTAACGTTCATTTTTACGAGATAATTCGCAGAGGTGTAAGTTATATGACTAGATCTACGGAAAGAACGATGACAAATTAAAAATGAAGAATTCGTGCTGTAAGTCGACGAAATGTTTGATTTGCAGACAGTGAATAAATCTCTTGGCACTGGACAATCAGCTGCGATACGGAACGCCATTACCTCCGGCGACTACACAACCGCTACGTTCAAGTGGCTCTGAGCACTATGGGGCTTAACATCTGAGGTCATCAGTCCCCTACACATAGAACTACTTAAACCTAACTAATCTAATGGCATTACACACATCCATGTCCGAGGCAGGATTCGAACCTGCGACCGTAGCAGCAGTGCGGTTCTGGACTGAAGGGCCTAGAACCTCTCGGCCATAACTGCCGGCTGAGGAAAAGATCTACAGTTGTTTCATGCAGGGCAGTGCAAGAGCACACACCGCCATTGCGTCTATTAGAGCACTACTAGGTGTCTTTGATGATGGGATGGTTACTAGTAGTGCACGGTGCAAAGACTAACCATGGATCAGCAACGTAAATAAAAAGGCATTGGAGAGAGAAAAAAATCCAGTAATGGTGTCTACTCTATCGGCCGTCATTCACTGCAATAAATCGACCATCTCAGGTAGCTAGAAGTGTATTCTCGGAGATATGTAACGTGGAACGACATCAGAAGTGTCACTGTATGGTAGGGAGATGCGAGAGTGAGATTAGTCTGAGTACCGGTGTAAGTCCTTACTAGCTGCTAGACTTCTTTAACCTGAGTGCACGACAGTTATGAATTCACCTTCCTGTAAACAATTTTGGCCCATTAATGAACAACACCGTGAACTAACTACTGTTAATGAAAAATTAGGAAATAAACAGGCTTTCATCGAGCATCGGAATATACCAAACGGTCTTTAACATGTGTTAAAGTAATGATAAATACTAACCAAGACCTTCAACCACTCTAACACAACCACTAAGTGTAGCTGCGCCTTCTCTTCTAGAGAAAACACCCGGAATGGAGATGCAAACTGCACATCGTACACTCAGGTGACAAAAGTCAGCCGGCCGTTGTGGCCGAGGGGTTCTAGGCGCTTCAGTCCGGAACCGCGCGGCTGCTACGGTCGCAGGTTCGTATCCTGCCTCGGGCATGGATGTGTGTGATGTTCTTAGGTTAGTTAGGTTTAAGTAGTTCTAAGTTCTAGTGGACTGATGACCTCCGATGTTAGTGCTCGGAGCCATTTTTTTGACAAAAGTCATGGGATGCTTCCTAATATCATGTCGAACCTCCTTTTGCCCGGCATAGTGTAGCAACTCAACTTGGCACGGATCCAACAAGTCGTTGTAAGTCCTCTGCAGAAATATCCGCCCCGGTAGCTGAGTGGTCAGCGTGACAGACTGTGAATCCTAAGGGCCCGGGTTCGATTCCCGGCTGGGTCGGAGATTTTCTCCGCTCAGGGACTGGGTGCTGTGTTGTCCTAATCGTCATCATTTCATCCCCATCGACGCGCAGGTCGCCGAAGTGGCGTCAAATCGAAAGACCTGCACCAGGCGAACGATCTACCCGACGGGAGGCCCTAGCCACACGACATTTCCATTTTTCTCTGCAGAAATGTTGAGTCACGGTGCATCTATAGTCGTCCACAACTGGGGAAGTGCTGCCTGTGCAGGGATCTATGCACGAACTGACCTCTCGATTATGTCCCATAAATGTTCGACGGAATTCATGTCGGGCGATATGGGTGGCCATATCATTCGCTCGAACTGTCCAGCCTATCCTTCAAACCAATCACGAACAACCGTGACGCGGTGACATGGCACATTGTCATCATCATCATTTAAGACTGATTATGCCTTTGAGCGTTCAGTCTGGAGCATAGTCCCCCTTATAAAATTCCTCCATGGCAGAGTCCCCTACTCAGTGCTAACATTGGTGCCTCTTCTGATGTTAAGCCTATTACTTCAAAATCATTCTTAACCGAATCCAGGTACCTTCTCCTTGGTCTACCCCGACTCCTCCTACCCTCTACTGCTGAACCCATGAGTCTCTTGGGCAACCTTGCTTCTCCCATGCGTGTAACATGACCTCACCATCTAAGCCTGTTCGCCCTGACTGCTGCGTCTATAGAGTTCATTCCCAGTTTTTTTTTTATTTCCTCATTGTGCACACACTCCTGCCATTGTTCCCATCTACTAGTACCTGAAATCATTCTAGCTACTTTCATGTCCGTAACCTCAACCTTATTGATAAGGCAACCTGAATCCACCCAGCTTTCGCTCCCATACAACAAAGTTGGTCGAAAGATTAAACGGTGCACAGATAACTTAGTCTTGGTACTGACTTCCTTCTTGCAGAAGAGAGTAGATCGCAGCTGAGCGCTCCCTGCATTAGCTTTGCTACACATCGCTTCCAGTTCTTTCACTATGTTGGCATCCTGTGAAAATATGCATCCTAAGTACTTGAAACCGTCCACCTGTTCTAACTTTGTTCCTCCCATTTGGCACTCAATCCGTTTATGTCTCTTTCCCACTGACAATACTTTCGTTTTGGAGATGCTTATCTTCATACCACAGTCCTTACATTTCTGATCTAGCTCCGAAATATTACTGTGCAAACTTTCAATCGAATCTGCCATCACAACTAAGTCATCCGCATTAACGAGACTGCTTATTTTGTGGTCACATATCTTAATCTCAACCAGCCAGTCTATTTGTTTCAACATATGATCCAGAAATAATATGAACAACAGTGGAGACAGGTTGCAGCCTTGTCTTACCCCTGAAACTACTCTGAACCATGAACTCAATTTACCGTCAACTGCTGCCTGACTATCTATGTAAAGACCTTTAATTGCCATGCATAAAAATTCCACCGTCGTTTAGGAACATGTATTCCATGAATGGCTGCGTATGGTCTCGGTTAGTTTAGTTGGACCAGAGGAGCCAGTCCATTCCATGTAGGCGCAGCCTGCACCATTATCGGGCTACCGTAAGGTCGCACAGTGCCTTGTTGACAACTTGGGTTCATGGCTTCGTGAGGTCTGCGACACACTCGAGACCTACCGTCAGCTCCTACCAACTGCAATCGGGACTCATCTGACTAGGCCAGGATTTTCCACTCGTCTAGTATCCAACCGATATTGGTCACGAGCCCACGAGAGGCGCTGCAGGCCGCGACGTGCTGTTGGCAAAGGCACTCGCGTCAGTCGTCTGCTGCCATAGCCCACTAACGCCATATTTCTCTGCATTGTCCTAAGGATGTATTCGATGATGATGATTAGTGGTTTAGCGCGCACAACAACAAGGTTATCAGCGCCCTGGATGCATTCGAGTAGGTTCCACATTTATTTCCGCGGTTATTTCAAGCAGTGTTGCTTGTCTGTTATCAATGACAACTTTCTGAAAATGCCGCTGATCTTGGTAGTTAATTCAAGCCACGGCGTTGTCGGTGGTGAGAGGTAATGCCTGAAATTTTATACTCTCGGCACACCCTTGACACTGTGGATCTCGGAATATGGAACTCCCTAACGATATCCGAAATAGAATGTCGCATGTGTCTAGCTCTAACTAGCATTCCGCGTTCAAACTCTGTTAACTCCCGTCGTTCGGCCATACCAACGTCCGAAATCTTTTGACATAAGTCGCCTGAGTACAAACGGGAGCTCCGCCAATGCACTGCCCTTTTATACATCGGGTACGCGATACTAGCACCGTCTGTATATGTGCATATCACTGTTGTTGTTGTTGTTGATGATGTGGTATTCAGTCCAGAGATTGGTCTGATGCAGCTCTCCATGCTACTCTATCCTGTGCAAGCTCCTTCACCTCTCAGTACCGTCTGCAACCTACATCCTTCTGAAACTGTTTAGTGTATTCATGTCTTCGTCTCCCTTTACGATTTTTACCCTCCACACTGCCCTCCAGTACTAAATTGGTGACCCCTTGATGCCTCAGAAAATGCCCTCCCAACCGATCCCTTCTTCTAGTCAAGTTGTGCAACAAATTTCTCTTCTCTCCAATTCTATTCAATACCTCCTCTTTAGTTATGTGACCTAATCTTCAGCATTCTTCTGTAGCACCACGTTTCGAAAGCTTCTATTCTCTTCTTGTCTAAACTATTTATCGTCCATGATTCACTTCCATACATGGCTACACTCCCTACAAATACTTTCAGAAACGACTTCCTGACATTTATATCTATACTCGATGTTAATAAATTTCTCTTCTTCAGAAACAGTTTCCTTGCCACTGCCAGTCAACATTTTATATCCTCTCTACTTCTACCATCATCAGTTATTTTGCTCCCCAAATAGCAAAACTCCTTTACTACTTTAAGTGCCTCATTTCCTAATCTAATTCCCTCAGCATCACCCGGTTAAATTCAAGTACATTCCATTATCCTCGTTTTCCTTTTGTTGATGTTCATCTTATATCCTCCTTTCAAGAAACTGTCCATTCCGTTCAACTGCTCTTCCAGGTCCTTTGCTGTCTCTGACAACAAAATTACAATGTCACCGGCGAACCTCAAAGTTTTTTTCCCCTCGGATTTTAATACCTACTCCGAATTTTTCTTTCGTTTCCTTTACTGCTTGCTCAATATACAGATTCAATAACATCAGGGATAGGCTACAACCCTGTCTCACTCCCTTCCCAACCACTGCTTCCCTTTCATGTCCCTCGACTCTGCCATCTGGTTTCTGTACAAATTGTAAATAGCCTTTCGCTCCCTGTATTTTACCCCTGCCACCTTCAGCATTTGAAAGAGAGTATTCCAGTCAACATTGTCAAAAGCTTTCTCTAAGTCTACAAATGCTAGAAACATAGGTTTGCCTTTCCTTAATCTATATTCTAAGATAAGTCGTAGGGTAACTATTGCCTCACGTGTTCCAACATTTCTACGGTATCTACTGATCTTCCCAGAGGTCGGCTTCTGCCAGTTTTTTCATTCGTCTGTAAAGAATTCCCGTTAGTATTTTGCAGCCGTGGCTTATGAAACTGATATTCCGGTAATTTTCACATCTGTCAACACCTGCTTTCTTTGGGATTGGAATTATTATATTCTTCTTGAAGTCTGAGGTATTTCGCCTGTCTCATACATCTTGCTCACTAGATGGTAGAGTTTTGTTAGGCCTGGCTCTCCCAATGCTGTCAGTAGTTCTAATGGAATGCTGTCTACTCCCGGGGCCTTGTTTCGAGTTAGTTTTTTCATGCTCTGTCAAACTCTTCACGCAGTATCATATCTCCTATTTCATCTTCATCTACATTCTCTTCCATTTCTATAATATTGTCCTCAAGAACATCGCTCTTGTATAGGCCCTGTATATACTCCTTCCACCTTACTGCTCTCCATTCTTTGCTTAGAACTGGGTTTCCATCTGAGCTCTTGATATTGATGCAAGTGGTTCTCTTTCCTCCAAAGGTCTCTTTAATTTTCCTGTAGGCAGTATCTTTCTTACACCTAGTGATATGCGCCTCTACGTCCTTACATTTGTCCTCTATCCATCCCTGCTTAGCTATTTTGCACTTCCTGTCGATCTCTTTTTTGAGACGTTCGTATTCCTTTTTGCCTGCTTCGTATACTGCATTCTTATATTTTCTCCTTTCATCAATTAAATTCAATACTTCTTCTGTTACCCAAGGATTGCTACTAGCCCTCGTCTTTTTACCTACTTGATCCTCTGCTACCTTCACTATTTCATCTCTCAAAGCTACCCATTCTTCTTCTGCTGTATTTCTTTCCCCCCGTTCTTGTCAATCGTTCCCTAATGCTCTCCCTGAATCCCTGAAGCTCTCTACATGCCTCCCCACCAACGTCAAGGTCCGTGGTTCATGGGATGGGTGGGGGGGGGGGGGGGCATATCACCATTCCATGATTTTTGTCACCAGAGATTGCATTGAACGTACCCGGCCAGTGCTCTCTGAAGACGAGTGGATGCCTGTTCGAGGAGATACGAGTAATGGAGAAGTACTTTGGTTTCACGCGCCGGGTGCTAACTACTAGGGTGGAAACTGATGCATCAGATGCCGCTCGGCGATAGCGCGCCGCCTGCCGCAGAAAGTTTCCTAATTAAATACCCACAGGAAGACGATTTCCCGTCTGCTGCCGGTCAGCCGAGGGCCTAACAATAGTCTGCTCTGGGAACGCTCCCCAAGCATAACGAGCGCACACGGCTAATTGCTAATATCCTCGCGATAATTACACGAACGCTATCACCCAGCCATCGCCGTCTCGATTCCTACCAATGACTCGATTCTCTCTCTCTCTGCGCCCTCCCCACCTCCCTAGATGTCCACCCGATAGTTGTCGAAATGAGACGTAATGGTTTCCGTATTATTAATTAATCGTAGAAACGACTCACTCGCTCCCCCTTCCGCATTCGGTACTAGCAGACATTGAGGAGATTGAAAGAAATGCAGAAGTAGGCGCAAGAAAGGATAGTGTTTCTCGCGCAACTGGCGGGCAGCGTGCATATGATAATTGGCGCTCGCGCGCTTTATTAATGAGGCCGTTGTCTGGTCGGCGCGACAAGGCAAGCGCGACGGGCCGGACGCCGATACAATCGAAACCACTAATTGTATGACGTCAATAATGCGGCAGCAGCAGCTGCCCGGCGTGACGTCACACAGGAAGCGCGCAAGGCCCCCGTCAATTGTTGAGCCGTGTCCCTTGCGCTGCCGGCCGTTAGAAAGGCGCCGTGCGGGCCGGGCCGTACGCACGGTACAGTAGCTGTGCGTCGGTTTCCCGGCAAGAAAGTAAAAACGTCAACATTAGCAGATTGCTATTGGTTCTCCTCTTGGAGGCTTGACAGCAAATTAGAGATGTCTTTTGTGCTGCAGCAAGTTACTCAAAACATTGGCCTAAGAGGTTTCCTTAACCAGTTTCATTGACATGAAATTAATCGAGGTTGTGGAGACGAAATCATAGAGAAATGCACTGACATAAAATGATATCAATGCAGTGCCGAAATGTACTTACAGTTTATTAGATATCCGCCTGAGACCTGATGTACATTATAACTGACGTTGAGTTTTCAGTCTTGTTCTCAAAGATTCTGCATTTTCCATTATAACATCTATAGTCCATTTGAATGGACAGTATGGTGCAGTCATCTGCCGGCAGAAACTGTAACTATGGTCACGTGTCGCCAGGTAACACCTTTGTTTCTGACGAGTTACCACGGCAGGTGAGTACTTCTTCATTATTGTGTGTTTTTCGACACTTATTTTTTGACAATTTTGGGAAGATGTGGTTCATCCGTAAAGGAGACCGCTTATAAAACACTAATACGACCTATTCTTGAGTACAGCTCCATCGTTTGGGATCCCTATCAGGTGGGATTGAGGGAGGACATAGAAGCAATTCAGAGGCGGGCTGCTAGATTTGTTACTGGTAGGTTTGATCATTACGCGAGTGTTACGGAAATGCTTCAGGAACTCGGGTGGGAGTCTCTAGAGGAAAGGAGGCGTTCTTTTCGTGAATCGCTACTGAGGAAATTTAAGAACCAGCATTTGAGGCTGACTACAGTACAATTTTACTGCCGCCAACTAACATTTCGCGGAAAGACCACAAAGATAAGAGAGATTAGGGCTCGTACAGAGGCATATAGGCAGTCATTTTTCCCTCGTTCTGTTTGGGAGTGGAACAGGGAGAGAAGATGCTAGCTGTGGTACGAGGTACCCTCCGCCACGCGCCGTGTGGTGGATCGCGGAGTATGTATGTAGATGTAGAAAATATGTAAATATTGTAGGGAGTGTCTTTCAGTGCTGTTTGTATGGCTTTACTGAGTCACAACTTTTGGTAGTACTGCATGTTTCATTAATTACGGTTACAAAATACTAGTGTCTGCTGTAATGGACTCGGGGACTTGGTGCAACATTTTTCAGCACTGGTTTCTAGGCATCAGTGGTGTTCATTTTCACTAATTTCCAATAGATTTCTTGTTGTGATTGTTGCAAAATGGCATTATTTGCCACATTTGAGCCTCAGCAGTCCTGAGGCTTTGCCGGAGTCTTCCAGAAAGAGAACATGTGTTCCTTGGTACACTTGTACATTTTGCGTCTTTGCTTTAGTGGAATCATTGGCTACAGGAACTTGCCAGCCACTGAAACAATAATGAATTCAGGAATATCCACAGCAGTCCATCTGACAGAAGACAAAATTCTTGCAAATCAAGGATGTAGGTCTGTTGGCCAGACAGTGAGAAAAGACAAACTAATTCCTAAGTAAAATTTTATGGCTAAAAGTCAGTCCCAGCTGCGTTTTCAGATACAGAGATATGAAAACAGGCAAAATACAGTGCTGCGGTCGGCAAAGCCTATATAGACAAAAAGTGTCTGGCGCAGTTGTTAGATCAGTTATCGTTGCTACAATGGCAGGTTATCAAGATTTAAGTGAACGTGAACGTGATGTTCTAGTCGACACACGAGCAATGGGACACAGTACCTCCAAGGTACCGATGATGTGGGGATTTTTCCCGTACGACCATTTCACAAGTGTACCGTGAATATCAGGAATCTGGTAAAACATCAAATCTCCGACATCACTGCGGCCAGCCTGCAAGATCGGGACCAACGACGACCGAAGAGAATCGTTCAATGTGACGGAAGTGCAACCCTTCCGAAAATTTCTGCCGATTTCAGTGCTGGGCCATCAACAAGTGTCAGCGTGCGAACTATTCAACGAAACATCATCGATATTGGCTTTCTGAACCGAAGGCCCACTCGTGTATTCTTGATGACCGCACGACACAAAGCTTTACGCCTCACTTGGGCCCGTCAGCACCGGCATTGGACTGTTGATGACTGGAAACATGTTGCCTGGTCGGACGAGTATCGTTTCAAATTGTATCGAGCTGACGGACGTGTACGAGTATGAAGACAACCTCATGAACCCATGGATCCTGCATGTCAGTAGGGGACTGTTCAAGCTGGTGGAGGCTCTGAAATGGTGTGAGGTGTATGCAGTTGGAGTGATATTGGACTGCTGATACGTCTAGATACGAGGGGTTGGGTTGGGTTGTTTGGGGAAGGAGACCAGACAGCAAGGTCATCGGATTAGGGAAGGATGGGGGAGGAAGTCGGCCGTGCCCTTTCAGAGGAACCATCCCGGCATTTGCCTGGAGTTATCTAGGGAAATCACGGAAAACCTAAATCAGGATGGACGGACGCGGGATTGAACCGTCCTCTTCCCGAATGCGAGTCCAGTGTCTAACCACTGCGCCGTCTAGATACGACTCTGACAGGTGACACGTACGTAAGCATCCTGTCCGATCACTTGCATCCATTCATGTGCATTGTTAATTCCGACCGACTTGGACAATTCCAGCGCGACAATACTAAATCCCACACGTACCGAATTGTTACGGAGTGGCTCCTGGAGCACTCTTCTGAGTTTAAACATTTCCGCTGGCCACCAAACTCCCTAGATATGAACATTACTGAGCATATCTAGGGTGCCTTCAGAAGAGATCTCCACCCGTTCGTACTCTTTCGCTTTTATGGACAGCCCTGCACTATTCATGATGTCAGTTCCCTCCAGCACTACTTCACACATTGGTCGAATCCATGCCACGTAGTTCTGCGGCACTTCTGCTTGCTCGCGGGGGCCATACACGATATTAGGCAGGTGTACCAGTGGCTTCGGCTCTTAAGTGTAGTTGTCTCCGATAATGAACGTAGTGTAACCACTATCTGCTTTTTTAACTGGTTTTAGAGATTGTTTTCGTAAGAAAAAAAAGGTGGCCTGCATCTCCAGTTGACACGTCGGCAAGAAGCAACGGTTACAAATGAAATAGTTGTTCTCATTCACATAACTTAATGTACTTCGTAAACTAAGACTATATGTTTCGAGCCTCGATTATCCGTTTTAAGCTCTGCTTCATGTACGCTGTGCCTGATGACCGACTGAAGGTAAGTGTTTGGCGCTGGCGCGAAGAAATGCATTATACTACAACACAATACGTAGCGAGCCATATAACACTTCTTACTAACAGACTACCGTCGCGGCGCTCGACAAACAGCTACAGAATGCATCAGATAAAATGTAGACCTGGTGACAGATCTCAAGAGAACGAAATACGTTGTGTAGTTGTACAAACTACGAAACTGAAGGCAAACAGAACGTTAATTTCCAGTGTACGTAGCACAGCCATCGGCACAGGTTGCAATAGGCAATCCTGAAAGAAAATTCACACCAAAATTTCTTTATAGATTTTATAAATCTCGATATTAACTTTGGTTGAACTTCCAATTCTTTATATTCTCTTTCCACAATGCTTGATGAGGTAGAAAAAGGAAACAATTAAAAACAAAAAATGAAGAGTCACCATGTCAACCGACACAGATGCGTTTGACATCCGCTACCTTTCTCCGTACTGGTTACAATAGCGCCCTAATAAGAGCGATAAAATATGCGGAAATAGTGTACGACATGTAAACACACACACACACATAACGCCGTTTCATGTAAATCCAAATTCCAGTTTTATGGCGGTAAACTGAATGTAGCGACTGTTTCAGTTCGTCAGACAACATCCACACGCTAATCCTTTTCTTCTCCTTTCCCCTTTGTCTCGCATCCGCGCAGGGTTGGCAAGGTTATTGACGGATTTGGCGTGGTTAATTTAAGGCAGGGATAGACAACCTTTTTTGCCTATCGCCGACTTTTGTATCTCCGTTAATAATGAAATTTCGAATTCTAGACTAATGATAATTTATAAAGTAGGGAAGTAACTTTACATTTGTTAAGTGGCCTTACGGCAAGTGAAAGATAATAATAATAATAATTACTTACCAGATATTAGCGGCAGTGAAATGAAAACCATGGAATCGTTCCATTCAAAGGTAATCACCGTAAGCATTAAGACATTTACCCCACCGCGAGACGAGACGATGAGTTCTTGTTTCGTAGAACGTGGTCGGTCGCTGACGTATCCACAACCACACCCACTCTTGCACTTCCTCGTCCGACTGACCCCGAAGTCCACCTATGCCTTTCTTCAGATCGCAAAAGATGTGAAAATAGGACGGTGAAAGATCCGGGCTGTACGGAGGAGGTTGCACTGTTTCCTAATCAAATCACTGAGGCGTGGCCTTTGTCCCATTGGTGGTGTGGGGGCGGGCGTTATAGTGCAACAGGATGCTTCCGTCCTCCTCTTAGCGCTGCGCATTCGTTGTGGTATTGTGGTTGCATGCTTCAGGAACTCGACGAGCAGACTGCCCTGCAGTCGAAGAAGAAAGTCATCATGACCTTACAAGAACTTGTGTGAAGAGCTTGCTGCTACAGTCGCAGGTTCGAATCCTGCGTCGGTCACGGATGTGTGTCATGCCCTTATGTTAGTTAGGTTTAAGTAGTTCTAAATCTAGGAGATTGATGACCTCAGATGTTAAGTCCCATAGTGCTTAGAGCCATTTGAACCATTTGTGAGGAGCTTTGGCTTTATTTGGCGGGAGGCACTGGGCTGTTTGCAATGTTGGCTCTGCCGTTTGTCGTAATGCTGTCAGACGGATTCACCCTGTTGCACAATAGCGCCCATCCTCGCATTGCCGACTGTTCAGGCTCTATGATTTGGGAAACAACACAACATCCTCCATACAGCCTCTATCTTTCAGCGTGTGATTTTCACATTTTTGGTGATCTGAAGAAAGACACGCGTAGACGTCGGTTTCAGTCGGAGGAGGAAGTGGCTGCGGTTGTGGGCACGTCAGCGGCCAACCGCCTTCTACGAAACAAGAATTCAGCATCTCGTCTCCCAGTGGGATAAATGTCTTAACGCGTGTGGTGATTAACTTTGAAATGAACCATTCCTTGGTTCCGCTGTGACAGTGTTCGATTTTCGTTTGACTGCCCGTTATACCTGCAAGCCGTCGCTTGCTTTACTCACAGGTATATACCTGAGTGATGGTAAATTTATTATCTTTACGTAAATAAAAGTATTATCTTCTCAATAACCTTCAAATCCTAAGTCCTTAATTTCTATATATGAGTTAGTGAATTTATCCATGGCACTTTTCTTGCCTATGCCTATGGTCACTCTCACAACTTAAATTAATAATGAAACTAAGTAATTTAATAATGGCTCTGAGCACTATGAGACTTAACTTCTGAGGTCATCGGCCCCGTAGAACTTAGAACTACTTAAACTTAACTAACCTAAGGACATTACACACATCCATGCTCGAGGCAGGATTCGAAGCTGCGACCGTAGCGGTCGCGCGGTTCCAGACTGTAGCGCCTAGAACCGCTTGGCCACCCCGGCCGGCTAATTTAATAATATTGAAGCTTAAATTGCTGATGTTCCCATTTTACCACCATAATAAACAAACATGGTGAATAGTTACGGGAGTATCAATGAGAGCAGTAGCGTTTTTAAGTTTACAAAATAATGACAACTACAACGAGCTGATAATCTAACACAAAAAGATGACAAACACAAATCAGAAAAGGGATAGTGTTTGACTGGCAAAGCATATATTGAGGTGGAAGCTATACACATTCTCCGCTGAATTAATCTCTTTTACAGCGCAATTTGACTTTGTTTACCTGAATCCTCTTTGAGGCCGAATTCTCTTCAGATGGAATCGACTATTACCAAGTTCACGACACAATATTTTTCACCTTAGACCAGGGAGCTGTGAATATCATTTAACAGCGCAGCAGCAATATTTCACCCTTTCAACTTGAGCCGGCCGAGATGGCCGAGCGGTTCTGGGCGCTACAGTCTGGAACCGAGCGACCTCTAAGGTCGCAGGTTCGAATCCTGCCTCGGGGATGGATGTGTGTGATGTCCTTAGGTTAGTTAAGTTTAAGTAGTTCTAAGTTCTAGGGGACTGATGACCTCAGCTGTTAAGTCCCATAGTGCTCAGAGCCATTTGAACCATTTTTCAACTTGATTCAGGTGGCAGCGGAAAACGGCGAGCTGTGGGTGAGGAGCGGTGCGCTGTGGCAGCTACACTATGTGATCATAAGTATCCGGACACACCAAAAACATATTTTTTTCATATTAGGTGCATTGTGCTGCCACCTACTGCCAGGTACTCCATATCAGAGACTCAGTAATCATTAGACATCGTGAGAGAGCAGAATGGGGCGCTCTGCGGAACTCACTAAAAGAACCTGGCGACTTTTTGTGTCAGGGGAGCTACAGTCGTGCCTCCAGTAAACATGTGCACCAACAGCTCTGTCGATATCGTCCCAGCTTCTGACAAGAGAATGCAAGGAGTTTTATGACCTGTCTGCACAAAGGCTCAGTCTACAGCTTTCTCTCTTAGTGGCTTCCTCCACCAAATTTTGGGACAGACTGCCACCAGGCCCAGGTAAAATGTTTTGGGGACCGATGTTCTCTTATCTGTCCCTGAGCAGGAGGAGAAGAATGCTATGGCTGTAAGCCCCTCTGCAGTTACAATCCACTGAGTGCTGCTTCCTAGAATCACTCAAACAGCCTGGTGGCTTCACTCAGCCCCAAACCATCTCTCCCCTCCTGTTCTGTGTCACCTCCACTATGACCCCTCAGGTAGAAGTGCTATACAGGTTACACATGAAATTATAAGAACATTCCACTCTCAGTTTCCTCACATGAAGAAGTCATAAACCACACGTACCAAATGTAGTACTGGGGAATACCGAGATCATGACCTAAAATATGAATACTAATCTGACTGACAATGTTCTTAAAGTGAGGGAGTGGCGTTCCATCTCTCATACCTTATAGAAAATTTTTATAAAAACCTAAGGAAAATACGTTTAAAACCCTAACGCCTACCACCCACTATGAAAGCTGGAAAGCCCTCTAGTGGGCGGAAAGGACCAGTTTGCCTGTGACTGATTGATGTGTGGCATGATGACCTTACTGTCACCACCCCGTTCACCCACACAGGATGGAATGTTTGTATTCCAACTTGAAAAGCATCAAACTATTCTCAGCCTTAAACTTTTCATTTTCTTTAATAGGTGCATTACATCTGTTATCAATTGCGGGCATGTGAAGGCCGATCAGTCCCTTATTTTTTAATGAAACGGTTAGAGTTATGACGGTGATTGTTTGGATCGAGCCATCTTTATTAGTCTCCTTTCTGTCTGGTAACTGGGAATTGGTGCACGTATGTATAAAATTCACTTGTAAACCAAAGCTGTGAGCAACTAGCGCTATCCAAAAGCGGGGGGCTACATCCGTCGTACCCTGCCGTACCACTGTCAAGGGGGGCTCTTGAGATAACTTAAAAGCAGGTGGACGAGAACACTCCCGGGCTGCCGAAGATGGACCTCTGAAAATGCATTGTTCTCCTGGCGCCGCCGCGGCAGACTCTTGCCAAGAAATTTCGAAAGTTAAGAACTGTACGTGATCCCGGCGAATACGCTCATCTCCTGTGCATAATGATCATTTTCCAGTATGTCCCTTCTGGCAGAGGGCATTCTGCATGGCGGGTTGTTCATTAACCGGCTAATTCGTAGAAGGCAGGGGGACTGACAGAAAACTTTTTCCAGTCCTGAGTTTTGAAACGGAGGTCACTGGCCGATCTCCAATATCACAAATGGTTCAAGTGGCTCTGAGCACTATGGGACTTAACTGCTGTGGTCATCAGTCCCCGGTCATCAGTCCCCTTGAACTTAGAACTACCTAAAACTAACTAACCTAAGGACAGCACAAACACCCATGCCCGAAGCAGGATTCGAACCTGCGACCGCATCGGTCGCGCGGTTCCAGACTGTAGCGCCTAGAACCGCTCGGCCACTCCGGCCGGCGGCGGACTTCAACTTATGGATGACGGTTATAGTTTGAAACTACCGGCTTTCAGTTATACAGATATTTTTCATCTCCAGTTTAACCTGACAGTTAAAACTGCTTAAAGTAATCAGTATTTCTAGCTATAAGGATATACATCGAACACAGATTTAAAAGTTCTAATGAAGTTGAGGGAGTGTAAGATCTCGATCAATATTAGGTTGAGATTGTGGCATAAATCAGTCTCAGTGTCTCCAGTATAGATGAATGAGATGAGCGCGTTAACGGCGAGAGAGAGGTCAGAAGCACTTTCCTGCATCGTCACGTTTGGGTGGTGTCAATTTTTCATCCTGAAGCAATCACAAAAATAAAGGTTCAGTTATTATTCCAGCCAACGACCTTGCTGCAGTGGTAACACCAGTTCCCGTCAGATCACTGAAGTTAAACCATGTAGGGTTTGGGATATCTCTTGGATGGGCGACAGTCCGGCTCTGCTGAGCGCTGTTCGCAATCGGGGTGCACTCAGCCCTTGTGAGTCTCAAATGGTTCAAATGGCTCTGAGCACTATAGGACTTAACATCTGAGGTCATCAGTCCCCTAGACTTAGAACTACTTAAACCTAACTGACCTAAGGACACCACACACATCCATGCCGAGGTAGGATTCGAACCTGTGACTGTAGCAGCAGCGCGGTTCCAGACTGAAGTGCTTAGCCACAGCGGCCGGCCTTTGGGAGGCCAATTGAGAAGCCACTTGATTGAGAAGTAGCGGCTCTGGTCACGGAAACTGACAACCTCCAAAGAGCTGTGTGCCGACAACATGCTCCAGCATATCCGCATCGACTATCGCCTATTGCCTGAGAATGACACGGCAGTCAGTCGTTACCACTGGGCCTTCCGAGGTCTGATTGGAGGGAGCTCGGAGTCATTATCCCTATTTCATAGCACATCAATAAAGTTATGGGTTGTTGTTGTTGTGGTCTTCAGTCCAGAGACTGGTCTGATGCAGCTCTCCATGCTACTCTATCGTGTGCAAGCTTCATCATCTCCCAATACCTACTGCAACCTATATCCTTCTCTTGCTCTCCCTCTACGATTTTTACCTTCCACGCTGCCCTCCAGTACTAAATTGGTGATCCCTTGGTGCCTCAGAACATGTCCTACCAACCAATCCCTTCTTCTAGTCAAGTTGTGCCACGAACTCCTCTTCTCCCCAATTCTATTCAATACCTCCTCATTAATTATGTGATCTACCCATCTAATCTTCTATAGCACCACATTTCGAAAGCTTCTATTCTCTTCTTGTCTAAACTATTTATCGTCCATGTTTCACTTCCATACATGGCCACACTCCATACAAATACTTTCAGAAACGACTTCCTTAGACTTAAATCAATACTCGATGTTAACAAATTTTTCTTCTTCAGAAACGATTTACTTGCCATTGCCAGTCTACATTTTATATCCTCTCTACTTCGACCATCATCAGTTATTTTGCTCCCCAAATAGCAAAACTCCTTTACTACTTTAAGTGTCTCATTTCCTAATCTAATTCCCTCAGCATCACCCGTTTTAATTCGACTACATTCCATTATCCTCGTTTTGCTTTTGTTGATGTTCATCTTATACCCTCCTTTCAAGACACTGTCCATTCCGTTCAACTGCTCGTCCAAGTCCTTTGCTGTCTCTGACAGAATTACAATGTCATCGGCGAACCTCAAAGTTTTTATTTCTTCCCCTTGGATTTTAATACCTTCTCCGAACTTTTCTTTTGTTTCCTTTACTGGTTGCTCAATATACAGATTGAATAGCATCGGGGAGAGGCTACAACCCTGTCTCACTCCCTTCCGAACCACTGCTTCCCTTTCATGTCCCTCGACTCTTATAACTGCCATCTGGTTTCTGTACAAATTGTAAATAGCCTTTCGCTCCCTGTATTTTACCCCTGCCACCTTCAGAATTTGCAAGAGAGTAAGGGTATATCAGTGAAATTTTCCTTCTCTTCCAAGGGACATTGAGGAAGTTTTTTCCTTGTACGATGTCGCAGCATGTTTGTAGAGCATCATCCCGTTTCTGACTGATAATTGGAGCCCTGTACTTGATTCCTGCCACACTTCAGATGGCGCCATTCCGCAATACAGCAACCAAAGTCTGAGGACGACAGCGAGAAACTGCCTTCTAGACGAGGTGGGGGAAGTGTTACACACTGCACGTACTTGCGTACCGTCTAACAGGCACCGCCACACGGCAGCAACCACATTACTGCCTCAGCAGTGCCGTAGCGACTCTCATGTCATGTGTATGTTGCTGGTTTCTAACTGTTGGCGGTGCTATTAAAATATTTATTTTCTCTTGGGCCCGCAGCCTGGTGATGTCTTGTAATGGTATAATAAAATAAAAGACTGTAATGTACCAGAACGCTGCTGTAATTGTTAAACTCTAGATGTTTTACATAAGCAAGAGGTCTATTTCAGTATTGCCGCCATTTTCAGGCTATCTGCTACCAAATACGTCTTGTTAAAAGATGTTACATTATAACTAATAACAATTTTGTTTTACTATGTGCTAGTACTTACTTCCGTATTGCATCGTGACGCTGTCGTTGTGTTATAATCTTACTGTTGTATATGTCGTTTCCAGCTGCAGCCAAGTTTTTAAATAGGTATCTTAATCTCTATTAATTTATGTTGTTCGTAGACGTAAGCTAGGTCGTTTATCGCTTTTATATACTGTTGTGGTTTTGACAGCTACGATTGATAGGTAACCCAGCGATGCTGTATGCTACAATTTGTTTATTCATTTGTAATTATCTTTGGCGAGGTATTATAATCTTTGTTATGTTTTTCTAGTGTGTATGTATCTGTGTTTTTGTTTTATGACTAACCCGAATCAAGCTGTATGATTTCAGTAATATATACTCACGACACAGACGTAACAAAGATTATAATACCACATCACAGATAATATTACAAATGAATAAACAAATTATAGCCATACAGCATCGCAGGATTAACTATCAATCGTAGCTGCCAAAACCACAATAGTGTATAGAAGCGATAAACGACCTAACTGAGAGCAACAGCAATTAATACAGATTACGATAACTATTTGAAATCTTCGCTGCAGTTAGAAACGACCTTTGCAACAGTAAGATTATAACACAACGACAGCGTCACGATGCAATTCGGAAGTAAGTACTAGCACGCGGTAAAACAAAATTGTTATTAATTATAATGTTATCCAATACGCATTGTTAAAAACAAAGCATATTGAGTTGCAGATAGCCTGATGATGGCGATAATGCCGAAATAGCCCTATTGATAATTTAAAACATCTAGCAATTAACAGTTATAGCAGCATTCTGGTACATTACCGTCTGTTACTAAAATACTACTGATGGATTTTTCTGTTTCCTGTAATAACTTAACATTTCAAAGCAATGGAAACTTTACGCATAAACATTACTCGTTCGTAAAAATAATTTTATTTAAAAACCAAAAATTACAGCACTGCCGCTATGGAAAATTGATATGTCGGTTTTGTATCCGGTTATTAGCAAAGAGTGAAAAAAACCTTTTGCAACCGATACCAAACTAATACCAAAAAATACCGGTTGCTCAGAACCAAAATACCAGTATCAATTTTAACCGGTCGGTTTTTTCCATCCTTACTTTAACTCTGAAATTAGATGGCGACTGGATGGCAGACCTTCAGGTAGAGGGGCAGAGTTCTCTTGCAAAGCACACTGGTGCAAGACGTCAGTCTGCTGCAATTAATTTGCACATCCGCATGCACAATCTGGTGAGAAAATCTAGTGGTATCGGCTGGTTATGGCAGAACAGAGTGATTTCAGTGATTTCATCCTGGCTTTTCATGACCAAGAAGACAGGCACATGTTGCATGTAATCTCATGTTCTCGCCCAGCACGACTACACAGTGACTGGTTTAACATCACGGTTTGTTGTACGGTACTAATACTTATGATTTGCAAGAGCCCCTTTTCTCAGTCGAATTATCTTTGCCAACCGTGTCATTCCTTTTTACAGATCAGTTTCATGACTCATTTCTATGCTTTTGTTGCGCGCTCCGTTAGAAATCTTATAATGCCGTTTATAAATTTGTGCACACTAACAGTTGTAATAAGTATTGCGACTTATCTGTTCCAAGGCTTTGATTTGTGATTAGTAAATCCCTTTCATGAAGACAGTTAACAGTAAATAATTGGAACACTAGCGCATGTAATCCTTTTACCATTGCCGTTTACCATTAACTGCGATGGTCAGATTCGTTGTGTAGCTTTTATTATTGGGTTCCATGGAGCGATCTGCCAGTCAGAAGGCCCAGACTGATGGAGACCAACTGAGAGCTCACGCCGGTATTTCGCGAACTGTCTGCGTGTAGTGTCAGTTATGTGAAAGTGTATACGTATCCTGTAACTGAGGCGAGACTTGGGTACGAGCTCTGTATTCACCTAACCGGCTGTGGAAAACCACCTAAAATCCACATACAGGCTGGCCGGCATGCCAACCCTCCCGCTGGGCGGGTTTTGGAAATTTGTGGTAAGCTTCTATGGGACCAAACTGCTGTGGTCATGGGTCCCTGGACTGACACACTACTTAATCTAACGTAAACTAACTTACGCTAAGGACAACAAACACACTCATGCCCGGGGGGGGGGGGGGGGGGGGGACTCGAACGTCCATCGGGTGGAGCTGCGTGAACCGTGACATGGCGCCCCAAACCGTGCGGCTACCCCGGCGGCTCGGGCAGGTTTGATCTGTGGCCGGCGCTCTTCCCCATCCTAGACGCTGGTCTGTAACATGTACGAATATTCATGGTGTTAACTTCCACATAAAAACAGGAAATAATGTTGCTGCGACGTGTTTTCTGTTAAGAACTACAACTGACCTGTTACCTCTGAAGTTCATATTAGAAATAAACTGCCTCATAAAAAAAAAAAGTGATGTCCATAGAACACACGGCCGGATGTCAGTGTAACTTTATAGTCTCACCACACCTTCTATGAGCACGTAAATGATTAGAGCTAAAATCCTCTGTGACAGGTAGAACTACCACCAGAGTGCAGTAGTGGTTGGCTGGATGGTTTGGGGCAATGGACCAAACAGCGAATTCATCGGTCCCATCGGTTTAAGGAAGGATGGGGAAGGAAGTGGGACGTGCCCTTTCGAAGGAAACATCCCGGCTTTTCCCTGAAGCGATTTAGGGAAGTCACCGAAAACTCATAACAGGATAGCCGGAAGCGGGACGTTGTTCTTGCGAATGCCAGTCCAGTGTGCTAACTACTACGCCACCTCTCTCGGTTGCATTGGTGTTGTTCGTGTTCAGTGCTATTACCGGCCTGATAGAGTGCATAAGTGGCGTGAATAGCGCCAAGTGTTGAGTGGTCGCTGTGAAGGACACAGAGATGCCGGGTACTCGTGTGAGAATAACGTTGTCAGCATCTGACTGAGCTTTTTTGTACGTCCATCCTTGTGATTGGACGTCTGGGGGACTACCACCGTTCACTACTGTAAGTAAAGGGGGCACCTACAGTCGTCCCCATGATATCATCTACTATACAGCTACCAGTCCCGGCGCTTCAGTGCACCAACTTCAGCTCTTAGCTTGTGCTGAAGGTGTTAAAACCATCGGTATACACGATGCATCAGGGGTCAACATTACTGGTTTATGCAAACTACTTGTAACTGTGATGTCTCTCCAACCATCAACTGAGTTGACCGTTGATGGTTGGAGAGATATCACACTTACAGGTATCTGCGTAAACCAGTTATGTTGGTCACTGGCGCATCGTGTGTATGGATGGTGTTAACCCGTTCAGCATCAGTTGCGGCCTGAATATGGCGCACTGAAGCGCCGAAACTGGTTCAAAATGGCTCTGAGCACTATGGCACTTAACATCTGAGGTCATCAGTGCCCTAGAACTTAGAACTACTTAAACCTAACTAACCTAAGGACCTTACACACATCCATGCCCGAGGCAGGATTCGAACCTGCGACCGTAGCGGTCGCGCGGTTCCAGACTGAACCACCTAGAACCGCTCGGCCACACCGGCCGGCCCGAAACTGGTAGCTGAACAATAAATGACATCATAAAGACGGCTGTAGGTGCTCCATTTTCTTACAAGAGTTTGGAAGCGGGCTAATTGTCGGTAGTCTCCATTTGGCCAGCTGGTAGAATCGTGCGATATCCAGGTTTTGGTGCGTGACAGCGGCCTGATGTTGGACAGTACGGGAACGTGGGGGCATGCGTACTCGTTGTCAGGGTTCGGATCTATCACGTCTGACCACCGCATGGCAGGATCCTCGCTGTGGGCCTTTCACAAGTGCGTCTAGCATCTGAGAATAAGTAATGGACTTGCTGCCGCATTCTGTGTCATCTCGCGCAATTGGTCGGAGGCTAGCAGAAGCCGTTCTAGGGAAGGACCGTCCCACGCGTAGGCTGCCGTCAACAAGACTACACAAAAGGCGGCGTTTGGATTGGTGCCGCGACTGGGAAGCATCGACTGCTGATGAACGTCGTCGCCTTGCGTTCATCAGGGAAACGTGGTTCTGCACTGTCTTGGAAAGACCACAGTCAATAGGGATGGCAGCGGCCTGAGGAGAGGATCTGTTCTTTCACTGTTTCGAAGGGGAAGCGGCGTTTTACCTGATGTCGTGGTGTGGAGAGAAATCGGGTATTATGACTTGAGGTCACGGCTTGTAGTGACTGAGGAAGCCTGACGGCGCAACGATAGGTCACGGACACCCAGCGTCCTCATGTGTTGCCTCCTAAGCTGCAGTATAGTAGCGTCATTTTTCAATACGACAGTGGTCAGGCAGAAATGGCACGTATTTCTATGAACTAATGTACTCTCGTGGCCAGCGAAATCCCTAGATCTGACTCCGATAAAAAACACGTCGGACACAGTCGGACATTTACGGTTACATGACTACCCTGAAATTCACATTCAGGTGCTTGAAAGAATGCATATCGAACCACTTTCATACCATTTCTCTGCGGTCCACTCTCGAATAGCGCGAGGGAAAGACGAACACTTAAATCTCTCCGTGCGAGCTCTGATTTTTCTTAGTTTATTACAATGATCATTTTCCCTCATGGAGTTGGGCACCTACAAGATATTTTCGCTGTCGGAAGGGAAAGATGGAGACTGAAATTTCGTGAAAATATCTTGCCGCAACGAAGAACGCCTCAGTTTCAGTGACTGCCACCCTACGTCATATCCGAGACACTCTGTCCCCTGTTTTGCGACATGCGAGACGGGCTGCCCTTCTTTGAACTTCATCGACGCCTACGTCAGTCCTGTCTGGTACGGCTCCATACTGCTTAGCAGAAGTCTAACAGAGGACGGATAAGCGTCGAAGACGAACGAGCTAAGAGTAATCAGTGTCTAACCGATATGTTGCATCTTCTAAGCGTTCTGCCAATAAAACGCAGTCTTGGTTCGCATTCCCCACAAAATTATCTGTGCGATCGTTCCACTTTAAGTTATTCACAATTGTTCTCCCTAGGCATTTAGTTGAACTGCCAGCCTTTGGGTTTGTGTGATTTCTCGTGTAACCGAAATTTAACGGATTCCTTTCATTACATATGTGGCTGACCACTTTTTTTTTTTTTTTTTTTTTTTTAATTTATAGTCAGCATAGCCATGTATGGAAGTGAAACGTGGACGATAAATAGCTTAGACAAGAAGAGAATAGAAGCTTTCGAAATGTGGTGCTACAGAAGAATGCTGAAGATTAGATGGGTAGATCACATAACTAATGAGGAGGTATTGAATAGAATTGGGGAGAAGAGGAGCTTGTGGCACAACTTGACTAGAAGAAGGGATCGGTTGGTAGGACATGTTCTGAGACATCGAGGGATCACCAATTTAGTATTGGAGGGCAGCGTGGAGGGTAAAAATCGTAGAGGGAGACCAAGAGATGAATACACTAAACAGATTCAGAAGGATGTAGGCTGCAGTAGGTACTGGGAGATGAAGAAGCTTGGACAGGATAGAGTAGCATGGAGAGCTGCATCAAACCAGTCTCAGGACTGAAGACCACAACAACAACAACAGTCAGTTGCGACTTTTCACGTCATACAGATATCTAAATCATTTTACAGTTGGTTTTGATCTTCCGATGACTTTACGAGCATCATGTGCAAACAACGTAACACATCTGCTCAGGTTATCTCCTGAATCATTTATATAGATTAGGAGCCGTAGAGGACCTATAACACTTCCTTGGGGAACGCCAGATATAGCTTCCGTTTTACTGGATGACTTTTCGCCGGTTATTACGCACCTCTCTGACAGGAAATCATCTCCGCCCCAGTGCCAGCATCCAGAACATCAGTGACCAGTTACAATAATTGTGGACAGGGTTGCCTCAGAAGAGGATACCGCGGGTATTGAGACCCATCTCAACAGAATCAGTGCGTGCATCCAGACCACAGGTCTCAAGCGCCATACTAATAAGTGGGCTCAAGTTGCCAAGTTCCCGGCATCTGCTGTTAATTGTTTACGAAAACAGCAAAAATTCTGAAAGTGGGTATTTTAGCTACAGCGGGGTTCAGTGACAATTTTCCGCCGGCACTGTCTGTCGTAACTTGTATAGGAATATTCTTTTATTTTGTCTTTTTCACTGTTGCACATCTCGGCTATGTATCCATTTTCAGGTGTACCGTTCAAATCGTCGGACTGGCATATTTCGATGACAGTCACAAGTTACGTTGGTCGTAGAATGTTACCAATCGTATTGTAATAATTGAAATAACTTGACGTACCCTCTCAACCAATGAGGTTTCATTTCGTTTGCTCCTCGGCTTCTAGGCGCTTCACTTTGTTTGTCTGCATTATATAAGAAGGAAGAGTACGGTTTGTGCGCCAGTCAATGACGAGTGCTCCGGACACGAAGTTGAAGCTCGCAGAGCGGTTTCCACTGCGTCACTTTCAAAGGAACTACACTGCCGTCTGCTGTAAACCGTTTAGGAAAACAGCAGAAATCCCAAATGTGGATATTTTAGTTACGACGGGGTTCAGTGGCAATACTCCGCCGCGGCGGCTGTCGTAACTTGTATTGAAATACCCTTTTATTTTGTATTTTTCACTGCCGAACATTTCGGCTGTGTGTCTATTTTCAGATGTACCGTTTAAGTCATCAAATCAGCATGTTTGGATGAAAAATGGTTCAAATGGCTCTGAGCACTATAGGACTTAATTCCTGAGGTCATCAATCCCCTATAACTTAGAAGCACTTAAACCTAACCAACCTAAGGACATTACACACATCCATGCCCGAGGCAGGATTCGAACCTGCGACCGTAACGGTCGAGTGTTTCCAGACTGAAGCTCCTAGAACCGCTCGGTCACAATGGCCGGCTGTTTGGATTATAGTCACAACTAACGTTGGTCGTAGACTGTTACCAATCACATGGAGCTTAAGAAAGTAAAGCATTGTGAAGTCTTTTCCATGAACTGTTTACTGATGAAACTGTTTTTATACGATGTAGTGATGAAAAATGTAGTTGTGAACTAAATAATGCAGCGGGTACCTCGCACCCAGCGGCGCCTAGCGGTTTACTCCACTTGGTTTCTGATTTGTTCCGCGGTGGCAGTTTCCATTTGTCTCGTCGTTAAGAATATTGACGAGATACAATGCATCTATTGGATAATTTTATATAATTGACGTAACACTGATAAACTAAAAAAATATTTTATTTGCTACAGTATGTCTCTAATCGATGACGAAATGTAATATATTTTTATATCTTTTGATACCAGTTTTGTATTGTATTTTATAGCCTTTGAAAATGGTGGAATGACAGACGCGTAAGACGATTTAGGAAATTACGAAAAGTGTGGTCAAGACACCTGAAAGTTATTGAAGTGTATCCAAATGGCCGCTTCATCTCATGACGTTTTCACGAAAATAGGTTTAACATCAGTGACACAACGAGAACTAAAAAAATCTTTTACTTCACTTACAGAAAATAATACATAGCGAATAGGTCATTCGTTTTCTTGGTACTTAATATGTTGGTCAATGGAAGACTAGTAATGTTTCCTAAGTTGTGAAGATTATGGAGTTTGAACCCCAAAATCAAAAATACATTGTTTTATCCCGTTGTGCTGCATAACAGTTGAACTGCAATGATTTCATTTTACATCGCGCTGTGGTGGTTCTTCGTGAGAAACAGGCTTCCCTGTGTTTGTTACTTACGGCTAACCTTCAATTCTCAGCTCAATACTCTTCTGTATGTTTCTAGGTATTATGACTTGCTTTGTAGGTTATAACACTGCTTAATTTCTAAAATGTGAGGTGGTGAATCGAGGGGTGTGCTGACCACATGTCCCACGGTATCTGCATCTGGTGACACATAAAGGCTGAGGATGCTTCCCGCGGATTGCATCCTTCATTGAGCCAGACAGATGGAAGTCGGAAGTTGCGAGATCCGCACTGTAGGGTGGATGAGGAAGCACAGTCCAACGAGATTCTGTGAGCTCCTCCCGAGTGCACAGACTTGCGTGAGTCGAGCTGTGCAGCGAGGTGTTTGATTGTGATACGTCGATCACCTCGAATGAGAGTGTACGCACGTTCCAGCGTTGCAGGAGTCACAGATGTGTGAGGCCGGCGGGCGCGCGAGATAGACGCCTCGCTCAACGACTCATCGTGCTTTTGTTCACTGTCTCGGTAGGCATTCTGCAAGCGCCTACGTATATCGGCGGTGCTCTGTGCACGGAACGCTCCTCTGTAACAGACGCCATGTTGAAGGCTAAGTAGAGCGCCGCCACCTATCGGAACCTCATGAAAATGAAAGGGCTGAAGCGGGAATATTTCACGATGCCTCACAGCAAATCCTGAATTTTTTCAACCGAAATCGGCCGAGTGTTACATTACATATCGAACACCCCTCGCACCTGAGCAATTTCCAAAATTTTGTCGGTGCTGTTCGAGCTCGTCCTGTATTTAAATATCCGCGCGGGAATCCCGAAATATTTCAACGCTTCACAGACGGCGCACGGTGCGACAGACGAAGAGTGGCGGAAGCGTAGGCCACCCGGCCAGCACCTGCCGCTGCTATTAGCGGCTAGCGCTCACTTAGGCTGAGCTGTCTTGACGTAATGAGGGACGGCGGCACCATGGCAGTCGCCGCGTCCGCTAGTCCGGAACTGACACTGGCTTCGCTACGGCGCACTCTGTCTCTCGTTCTCTGCTGTGCTCTGTTCACCGCTGCCTTGAGACGGAAGTAAGCACTGTGCTACGTATTCCTCCGCGTCTGTTTTGACTTCACTGGAGTCTGTTCCCAAGGAACGTATATCACGCCCTGTAGAGTACAGTCGCGTACTTAGGATTATTATAGTACATTTGTGCTCTAGCCTCGCAGCTCGCACATCTCTTTGACGGCCAGCATTTAAACTTGAGCCACGATGCTTTCAAGCCAGGAATGGCGACTATCGCCCAAACAACAGGTTTCCGGTTACGTCGTTCTTTTTTTTCCCATACCAGTTTAAACTGACTGTTAAAACAGCTCGAAATTACAGTTGTCTTAAACAAGCGATATTCGGATTTTTTATTCTTATTATTTTATGTAATAAACGTAGAAAGCCGCGCGGAGTGGCCGTGTGGTTTGAGGCGCCTTGTCACGGATTGCGCGGCTCCTCCCGCCGGAGGTTGGAATCCTCCCTCGGGGTGTGTGTGTATTGCTATTAGCATAAGTTGGTTTAAGTAGTGTGTAAGCCTAGGGACCGGTGACCTCAGCAGTTTCGTCCCTTAGGAATTAACACATTTGAACACTGAAACGTAGAAATCGAACAAAGACTGAAGAATTTTGACTCTGTTTCAAGATAAATAGAATCAAAATTTTAAACTAAATAGGCAAATAAGACAGACCTCAGACAGACTCACAGACGCGATCAGAAAAAAGAGACTACCATTCTATGGACACATACATAGAATGGACAACAACGGACCCACAAAGAGGATTTTTGATATAGTAAACAGTTCAATCAAAAAATCAGTTGGTTTCAAGGTATAGAAGAAGACCGCCGGCCGGTGTGGCCGAGCGGTTCTAGGCGCTACAGTCAGGAACCGCGAGACCGCTACCGTCGCAGGTTCGAATCCTGCCTCGGGCATGGATGTGTGTGATGTCCTTATGTTAGCTAGGTTTAAGTAGTTCTAAGTTCTGGGGGACTGATGACCTCAGATGTTAAGTCCCATAGTACTCAGAGCCATTTCAACCATTTTTGAAGAAGACCTAAAACAAATAGGGATCAGTACTGAAATGATAAATGAAAGGGACAAATTCAGCAACAAAATAGTGAACATGCAACTTGACGTAAAAGAAAGGAAGAAAAGTGGCACAATATGGACAGGAGCAAAGGAAACAGTAACATAGCCAAAGAATGCAGAGGTTTTGGGAAGAGAGAAGGAAAAGGAAACAAGCAAAAATTAATAATCTTGTAACATTCAAGTTAACCACTTTGTTGAAGGAAGAAATGTGTAATAATAAGAATAATAAATGGTCAAATAAGAAATAACCTAGTTTGTCCACCGTTCACTGTTTTTCTCGAAAAGTAATAAGCGACTGAATACTACATAAAGCACCAATATCCTCCTATTGATTCTAATTTTTAAAACCTGTTCAAAAACATGTTATAGTCGGGGATCAAACCACTAAGAGTTACGAATAGTCAGTGCTAAAGAGTGAAAATTGAGCTTGAAGAAAATTTTCTTGTTAATCTATCCGTTTTCAAGGGATAGAGGCGGTTAAAGGCATGTTATGCAGACAAAGGCAGCAAATGGTTCAAATGGCTCTGAGCACTATGGGACTTAACTTCTGAGGTCATTAGTCCCCTAGAACCTAGAACTACTTAAACCTAACTAACCTAAGGACATCACACCCATCCATGAACGAGGCAGGATTCGAACCTGCGACCGTAGCAGTCGCGCAGTTCCAGACTGTAGCGCCTAGAGCTTCTCGGCCACTCCGGCCGGCACAAAGGCAGCAGATCAGATACTTTCTATTTTGATTGAGTGAACTATTTTAAAGTTTTTAATTTATTACTGATACCTTCCTCTTTTATTACTTCATAGAAATAGCAGCAAATTTTTTAATGTTTCAGAGCAAATGAACGAATGCAAATTTTACGAAAAATATAACACATCTGCTATAGCTAGTTGATATTTCAGTTTTTTACTTCGTTATTAGTTAAAAATTTAAAAAGAAACACCTTTTATAACCAAGACCAAACAAATACTAAAATATACCGCTTATTCAGAACTAAAACACCGGTATCGGTTTTCGCTGATAGGTGTTTACCACTGCCGCTGAGATCTGTGCCAGGTGAAGATTAGGTTACAGCTGTAGCATTAATGCATCGTAACCGCCGAAGAACAATATGTGATTCGTAAGACCTATCAAAAGCAGGCAAACAGCATAATTTCAAATTCCGTTTAGTACAACCTGTTAGAACAATGAAATAATATACGATAAAATGCAGAAATACGCTCCGCAAGGGAGGGAAGAAACCGGAAGTTACGAATGAGAACAGCCAGTAGAAAAACCTGTCGCAAACACACGACATTATTTCTGTGTAAGGTGAGCGTAATGTAAAAACGATTTATTGAAATTTTTAACTCTATAACCAAATACTGAACCTACAAAAGGCGATGGCTGGTAAGCTCTCTCAATTCTTTCCGTATCTCAGTTTGAGGAATCCAGTGCACAACGAAACGCGTCATCTATAACACTGATGAGAAGCCGATGAATAGCAGCATCCAGAAAGCATGTAACATCAGCAGCACAGCATATTTCATAAAATTTTCGCATTTTCCTAACACTCGTCATTGTCGTTTTCTCATCTTGCCGAGAACAGACGGTTTACTTGCTTTCTGTTTCTCTTTTCACAGAAATAATATACTCGACATAAACGCTGGTTGGTGCAGAAGTTACTTCTGAAGTCTACTGTATCAGTAACAACGGATTTTTTTTAATTCCTGGAAGAACGTAAACACATAGTGTTTCTTACTGTTTTGTAGCTGTTTTCCGCACATACACTCCTGGAAATGGAGAAAAGAACACATTGACACCGGTGTGTCAGACCCACCATACTTGCTCCGGACACTGCGAGAGGGCTGTACAAGCAATGATCACACGCACGGCACAGCGGACACACCAGGAACCGCGGTGTTGGCCGTCGAATGGCGCTAGCTGTACAGCATTTGTGTACCGCCGCCGTCAGTGTCAGCCAGTTTGCCGTGGCATACGGAGCTCCATCGCAGTTAACACTGGTAGCATGCCGCGACAGCGTGGACGTGAACCGGATGTGCAGTTGACGGACTTTGAGCGAGGGCGTATAGTGGGCATGCGGGAGGCCGGGTGGACGTACCGCCGAATTGCTCAACACGTGGGGCGTGAGGTCTCCACAGTACATCGATGTTGTCGCCAGGGTTCGGCGGAAGGTGCACGTGCCCGTCGACCTGGGACCGGACCGCAGCGACGCACGGATGCACGCCAAGACCGTAGGATCCTACGCAGTGCCGTATGGGACCGCACCGCCACTTCCAAGCAAATTAGGGACACTGTTGCTCCTGGGGTATCGGCGAGGACCATTCGCAACCGTCTCCATGAAGCTGGGCTACGGTCCCGCACACCGTTAGGCCGTCTTCCGCTCAGGCCCCAACATCGTGCAGCCCGCCTCCAGTGGTGTCGCGACAGGCGTGAATGGAGGGACGAATGGAGACGTGTCGTCTTCAGCGATGAGAGTCGCTTCTGCCTTGGTGCCAATGATGGTCGTATGCGTGTTTGGCGCCGTGCAGGTGAGCGCCACAATCAGGACTGCATACGACCGAGGCACACAGGGCCAACACCCGTCATCATGGTGTGGGGAGCGATCTCCTACACTGGCCGTACACCACTGGTGATCGTCGAGGGGACACTGAATAGTGCACGGTACATCCAAACCGTCATCGAACCCATCGTTCTACCATTCCTAGACCGGCAAGGGAACTTGCTGTTCCAACAGGACAATGCACGTCCGCATGTATCCCGTGCCACCCAACGTGCTCTAGAAGGTGTACGTCAACTACCCTGGCCAGCAAGATCTCCGGATCTATCCCCCATTGAGCATGTTTGGGACTGGATGAAGCGTCGTCTTACGCGGTCTCCACGTCCAGCACGAACGCTGGTCCAACTGAGGCGCCAGGTGGAAATGGCATGGCAAGCCGTTCCACAGGACTACATCCAGCATCTCTACGATCGTCTCCATGGGAGAATAGCAGCCTGCATTGCTGCGAAAGGTGGACATACACTGTACTAGTGCCGACATTGTGCATGCTCTGTTGCCTGTGTCTATGTGCCTGTGGTTCTGTCAGTGTGATCATGTGATGTATCTGACCCCAGGAATGTGTCAATAAAGTTTCCCCTTCCTGGGACAATGAATTCACGGTGTTCTTATTTCAATTTCCAGGAGTGTATGTTTCACTCCAGGACACGTACCAACTAGAGGCATTTTCACAGCGTCACACGAACATGGTCAGGACAGAGAACTCGAATGTACAATTAGGTCTGAAGAAAGAACTAAATGAGCTAAACATTTAACAAGGTAGGGATAGAACCTGATGTAATGAATTTAATGTTGTGCAAAGCATGGGGACGTGAACCTGGGCCTCTTGTTTAATAGGCACGTATGCTATTCAGAGCTCCAGGTTGTTTCTGTACCAAAGACAAAAATGAGACTCAGTATGTCTCCGCGAAAATGGAATTATATCAGATCAGTAGATCACCTATATCTGAGGTACAGGCAGAATTTCCCCATTACGTACAAAGCTGGGGTGCTGCTCCAGTGTCGCAGAGCCTCGGCGATACTGACGATTTAAGAAGGCGCAAATCAAGATGGCATGAGTTGTGAATTGAAGACATGCGTGGAAAAACGGGCTAACCCTCAACTGGCTGACATCGAAATAAGTATCCAAGGAATAGAAAAGCAACTGGAATCACTCAATAGAGGAAAGTCAACTGGACCTGACGGGATACCAATTCGATTCTACACAGAGTACCGGAAAGAACTTGCCCCCCTTCTAACAGCCGTGTGCCGCAAGTCTCTAGAGGATCGGAGGGTTCCAAATGATTGGAAAAGAGCACAGATAGTCCCAGTCTTCAAGAAGGGTCGTCGAGCAGATGCGCAAAACTATAGACCTATATCTCTGACGTCGATCTGTTGTAGAATTTTAGAACATGTTTTTTGCTCGAGTATCATGTCGTTTTTGGAAACCCAGAATCTACTCTGTAGGAATCAACACGGATTCCGGAAACAGCGATCGTGTGAGACCCGACTCGCTTTATTTGTTCATGAGACCCAGAAAATATTAGATACAGGCTCCCAGGTAGATGCTATTTTTCTTGACTTCCGGAAGGCGTTCGATACAGTTCCGCACTTTCGCCTGATAAACAAAGTAAGAGCCTACGGAATATCAGACCAGCTGTGTGGCTGGATTGAAGAGTTTTTAGCAAACAGAACACAGCATGTTGTTATCAATGGAGAGACGTCTACAGACGTTATAGTAACCTCTGGCGTGCCACAGGGGAGTGTTATGGGACCATTGCTTTTCACAATATATATAAATGACCTAGTAGATAGTGTCGGAAGTTCCATGCGGCTTTTCGCGGATGATGCTGTAGTATACAGAGAAGTTGCAGCATTAGAAAATCGTGGCGAAATGCAGGAAGATCTGCAGCGGATAGGCACTTGGTGCAGGGAGTGGCAACTGACCCTTAACATAGACAAATGTAATGTATTGCGAATACATAGAAAGAAGGATCCTATATTGTATGATTATATGATAGCGGAACAAACACTGGTAGCAGTTACTTCTGTAAAATATCTGGGAGTATGCGTGCGGAACGATTTGAAGTGGAATGATCATATAAAATTAATTGTTGGTAAGGCGGGTACCAGGTTGAGATTCATTGGGAGAGTGCTTAGAAAATGTAGTCCATCAACAAAGGAGGTGGCTTACAAAACACTCGTTCGACCTATACTTGAGTATTGCTCATCAGTGTGGTATCCGTACCAGATCGGTTTGACGGAGGAGATAGAGAAGATCCAAAGAAGAGCGGCGCGTTTCGTCACAGGGTTATTTGGTAACCGTGATAGCGTTACGGAGATGTTTAATAAACTCAAGTGGCAGACTCTGCAAGAGAGGCGCACTTCATCGCGGTGTAGCTTGCTCGCCAGGTTTCGAGAGGGTGCGTTTCTGGATGAGGTATCGAATATATTGCTCCCCCCTACTTATACCTCCCGAGGAGATCACGAATGTAAAATTAGAGAGATTACAGCGCGCACGGAGGCTTTCAGACAGTCGTTCTTCCCGCGAACCATACGCGACTGGAACAGGAAAGGGAGCTAATGACAGTGGCACGTAAAGTGCCCTCCGCCACACACCGTTGGGTAGCTTGCGGAGTATAAATGTAGATGTAGATGTCGATGTAAAACCTTAGAGATAAGTGTTGTCATCTGCTGCTGCGTACAGGAACGATCAAAACTGACATTCGCCTCACCCCTAAATATCACATTAGGAGATTTAGGGATGCGACCAATGTCAATTTTGATAGTTCCTGTACCCAGCAACAGATGGAAACACTTTGTAGTGGTTACTACGTCTGCCTAATAAATAGGGTACTTCCGTTCAAGTCCTGACTTCGGCATAAATTTAAATTCCTTACTTCAGTTTCTGTTCTTGTTGAATATGAAATTGAGACTCAACATGTCTCCATGAAAATGTAATTATATCAGGTTTAACACGGTGACTGGTAGAAACAAACAAGTACTTGAGTGGGCCTCATTGTCTCGTTTATGCTAGAATAACAACGAAATAACTTGTACACAAGCAGGGCGTAATTCCAGTTTCGTCTGATGGCAGAGGACATGGGTCACATCTCAGTGGTGCCAGTTGGGTCCATCAGTAGTTCGGGATTCACTAGTCATGGCCTGTGCCTCACAAGGTACGGGAAGGGAAGGCTGGCAAAGCTTTTAGGTGACAGTGTAGTGGGTTGTGGAGGTGATATCACTCATGGTAAAAATCCTGTAGTAGTTGATGTTAGAGCTGCACCTTTTTTAGACTGAAGTGAGCTGATAGGTATACCTGCTTAAAGGAAGTCCCTCTAACTAAGGGCTCGCCTTCTGAGGTTGTAATGTTTCCAAGTAGAGAAGGAATTAGCATATTTCATCAAAATATAAGAGGTATTAGAGATAAAGTTAGTGAAGTGCTTATAGATGTTGACTCTGAAATTATTAGTATATCAGAACACCACTTAAATATTTTGAAAATTCAGAGGTTTCCGTTGCCAGGACACAGATTAGCTGGCTGGTTTTCAAGGAGTTCCTTGGGGGGTGGGGGAGTGGCTATACACGTAAAAAACAGTATTCCATTTGAGTCCACAGACGTATCACGGCACTGCACTGAACAGATATTCGAATGTTGTGCAGGGGCAGTTGAATATAGTGAAACTAAACTTCTAATTGTTCTTGTTTATAGGTCCCCTAACTCTGACTTCAGAGCATTTCTGCTCAAGCTAGAGAGGGTTCTTGATTCACTTTGTAGAAAGTACTAGAAATTAGTTATATATGGTGGCTTCAGTATAATTTTGTATATGATGGTGTAAGAAAAAATGGATGTTGGTAGATATTATAAAATTCTATGATCTAATGCAGACCGTGTTTTTTCCAACTATGATGCAGGGGAACAGTAGCACAGCCATAGATAATATTTTTATTCATTCATCATTACTGGATGGGCTTTCTGTTAGTAAAATGGTGAATGGTTTTTCTGATCATGATACACAAATTTTAACACTAAAAGACTTTAGTACTCAAACAAATGTCACATTGAATTAAAAACTATTTACGAAAGTTAATCCAACAGCAATACAGAGTTTTTTAAACCTTGTCAAGGGACAAGAGTGGCAGGATGTTTATAATGCCGATAACATAGATGATAAATATAATGCTTTCCTTGACACATTTCTCATGCTCTTTGAGAGTTGCTGGGTACTAGCAGTAATAGGCAGCCCTGGTGGCTGGCTAGTGGAATAAGGGTATCTTGTAGAACAAAGTGGGAATGATATCAAAATGTTAGTAGTCACAATCAAGCTACAGTAGCCCTTACACACAATACTGTAAGGTGCTTAAAATATTATTAGGAAGGCAAAGAGTATGTGGTATGCAAATAGAATAGCTAATTCACAGGACAAAATTAAAACCATATGGTCAGTTGTGAAGGAAGTGTCTAGTCAGCAGCACAAGGTCGGCGATATATAGTCAGTTCGCATTAAAAATACTTCTGTTACTGATGAATCAGATATATCTACAGTATTTAACAATGATTTTCGGAGCACTGCTGGTGAATTAAATAAAAATCTAATTTCTACAGGGAATCATATAACTTTATGGCAAATGCCTTTCCGAGATTGATGTCTGAAATACTCCTCTGTGATACAGACAAGGGGGAGACTGAATCAATAATTAAATCACTGAAGACTTGTTGACTCTCATAGATATGATGGAGTGTCCACCAGAACATTAAAGTACTGTGCTGTACATGTTAGGCCTGTATTTAGCCATATTTGTAATTTTTCCATTAGGATAGGTCAGTTTCCTCGACGATTAATGTACTCAGTAGTAAAGATGCTTTATCAAAATGGAGAAAGGGATAATTAGACAATTTTAGACCTATTTCTATGCCTTCAGTGTTTGTAAAAATTATTGGAAAGGTTTTGTATGTAAGGATAATTGGTCACTTTATATCACATGATTTTCTATCAAATGTACAGTTCGGCTTTAGAAGCCGTTTAACAACTGAAAATGCTATATTATCTTTCCTGTGTGAGGTACTTGATTGGTTAAACAAAAGGTTTCGAACGCTAGGCATATTATTTGATTTTACTACGGCACTTGGTTGTGTTGATCTCACAAAATATTTCTCCAGAAGTTGGACCATTACGGAATACGGGGAGTAGCTCACAATTGGTTCACCTCTTACTTTAGCAACAGACAGCAAAAGATCATTATTCACAATGTTGACAATGGCTGTGATGTGGGGTCTGAGTGGGGTACGGTCGAGTGGGGGGTGCCTCAGGGATCAGTGTTTGAGCTACTCCTGTTCCTTATTTATATAAATTATATGCCCTCTAGTATTACAGGTAACTCTAAAATATTTCTGTTTGCTGATGACACTAGCTTGGTAGTAAAGAAAGTTCTGTGCAACATTGGCTCGGTTTCAAATAGTGCAGTTCTTAACCTAAGTTCATGGCTTGTAGAAAATAAACTAACGCTAAATCACATTAAGATTCAGTTTTTATAGGTCCTAACACACAATTCAACGAAACCTGACGTTTTAATTGCACAGAATGGGCAAATGATTAGTGAAATTGAAGAATTCTTATATCTAGGTATTCAGATAGATAATAAGGTGTCGTGGAAAGCAGACGTTCAGGATCTTGTTCAAAAACTTAATGCTGCCATTTTTACTATTCGAACGGTATCTGAAGCGAGTGATCGTTCGACACGAAAATTAGTGTACTTTGCTTATTTTCATTCGCTTATGTCGTATGGTATTATATTCTGGGGTAACTCTTTCCATTCTAAAAGATATATTTGGCTCAGAAACGGCGGTTCAGATAATAAGTGATGTAAGTACACGAACCCCTTGTCGGCCCCTGTTCGCGATTCTGGGTATTTTAGCATTGGCCTCTCAGTGTGTATATTCCTTACTATCATGTCCTGTTAACAACATTAGCTTATTCCGAAGAATAAGCAGTTTTCACTCAGTTAATACTCGGCAGGAATAAAACCTGCATTTGGATCGGACTTCCTTAACTCTTGTGCAGAAAGGTGTGCAGAATACTGCTGCATTCATTTTCAGTAAGCTGCTACTCGAATACAAAAATCTTAGCAGTAATCCACGCACTTTCAAATCGAAACTGAAGAATTTCTTCATGTGTCACTCCTTCAATTCAGTCGAGGAGTTCCTTGAAAAATTAAGCTGATTCTTGTTGTATTGTTGATTGCTTTTACTTAAACTTATCGACAGATTTTTTTTCGGGTTCATAAACATTTATTTTTATCTGTTATCACTTTTATGTTGTAATTTCATGTACTGACACGTTCCATGACGTTGGAGATTTGCTCCTCAGTTTGGTCCTACGGAAATTGAAGTGTAAATAAAATTAAGAAATGTGGTTTAGGTGTACTGCGCCGAAGGGAAGTCACTGAGGGTGATGAACGGGTGCATTTGTTTACATCAGAGTTGAACTTACGATGCACAACGTATAGTCAGTGGCATCACCAGGGTATGACAATCGGGACACCTGATCTGCTCACTGTTTCATATACATGGCTCTAACAAACGTAGATCTGAAAAATATATTGAATGGAACCGAATACTGGCCACTGACAGCTTCGCCCTTCATACGGGATTCGGTGTGCTGGGCAACGCAGTTCTCCAGCTATTTCAGTTCACATGCTGGTTACGACGAGGCTGATGGTTGGAAAAGATCAAGATCTCACCGGAATGATATAACGACAAGCCAACAGAAATATTCTAGACATAAATTTCTTTATAAAAAAATATGCAGGAACACTTACTCACCCACCTACCCACCCACTTACCCACCCACCCCTCACACACACACACACACACAAATACTGACAAGGGTTTATATATATATTTTAAACAACATGAGCACTCCGCTCATAGGTATCAAATGAGAAATACATCAAGTGACAGTCACACCACCACTCAACCACCGATTCGTATTTAACTTAGCATCACAGCCTCATATCTGTCAATGTCCATTTTCAGCTCTGCCGCAGGAAGTGAGGGGCACTCCATACTCTCAATATTTTACACCTCATACTCTGGTAATAAGTCCTTAACCCATATGACTTTCTCCAAACCGTTGACGAATACAAAAGATACTGGCAGTACAATTGCCAGTTAACCATTCACTGCTACCTCCAGTCAAACATCCTCTACGTAATTACCGTGATTCTGATGCATTTCTGTGAATCACTTTACGGAAGTTACATCCAGATCATAACAACAGGGTGACATGCAACCAATAATGAAATTGCTGGAAGCAACTACACTACTGCCAGCGTAACATGACTTCCGAAAAAGCAAATACATGTATATAGCCAGTTTCCAAAAGGCACCAAGTCCAAAAAAAAGTGTGAGAGATGGCAGCCTCCACCTAACAGTTCATTGGATCTAATAAGT
Source organism: Schistocerca serialis cubense (assembly GCF_023864345.2). NCBI lineage: Eukaryota > Metazoa > Arthropoda > Insecta > Orthoptera > Acrididae > Schistocerca > Schistocerca serialis. Next base: position 78,982,885 of record NC_064646.1, on the reverse strand, counting down.
AAATATTTTCTTGCAAAAAGTAACAAATATCATATGGTCATCTAATCCAGCATTTTACACCAAAACGTACCAAATCCCTTTGAACTTTCACAGCAAGAACTACCAAATCCTCTTTGACTGGTCAGTTTGTGGAATTTTTTAAAGTCACTCTTAAACCCATTTTGTGGTGCAAATAATATTAAGTGTATTCAATGTATTTCATTGCTCTGTGACAGCTGTGCATCTCAAAGCAGAAATTATTGTATTTTATTTCTGTTCAGTGTGACTGGATGGCGATATGGATTTAAAATGGTTCAAATGGCTCTGAGCACTATGGGACTTAACTTCTGAGGTCATCAGTCCCCTAGAACCTAGAACTACTTAAACCTAACTAACCTAAGGACATCATACACATCCATGCCCGAGGCACGATTCGATCCTGAGACCGTAGCGGTCGCGCGGTTCGAGACTGAAGTGCCTAGAACCGCTCGGCCACAACGGCCGGCTATGGATTTCAGATTGAGTGGTTCTTTCCTGTATGTGGTCATTCATAACGCCTGTAGATAGGTCTTTTGGTATTGTAGAAAAGAAACTCGAAAACTTGAAAGTGGATTGCTCCCAGATGAATATGACGTGTATTTTAAACAGTAGGAACAATTCTCTCACTGAATTCTTATTTTTCCTTGGTCAGTTGGTAAGAACTCAGTAAAAATAAAAATAAAAACATTGAAAGTTAATGAGACTAAATTTCGAACAATTCATCATGCATGAGCGTTGTTGGTCTCCATGCTACCTAAACAATGACACAAGTGTGCAAACACAAAATAATCAGAAATGGTTTAAGGCATGATCGTATTTTCCTCAAGTAAAAGATTTATCTAAAAATAGTCATTTACAACATGCAAAGATAAATGACCTGGTATCCCTACTATCTGCAGTGTGTTATGAATTGAACCAAATCTATTTCTACGAAAGTGTGGCAGACGATAGTGATGTTTGAATAGTTTAAATTCATTTGCAATAAATGTCGCAAAATATATTAGTATTGACTATTGTTTGTTCATGAAGTACAGTTCCTACACTTTTAAAATAATTTTTATGAAAAGAATAGCAAATACAAAATTAAATTCCTAATAAATGTGCAATAATAATGAGGAGGGCCTTAAATTTTACTAAATGACGTATCAGTGAGTCCCAGACAGACTGTGTGTCATATATGGTTTGCATACGAAAACTTCCTTGCAGGCAAAGAGAATGGTATATACACTCCTGGAAATGGAAAAAAGAACACATCGACACCGGTGTGTCAGACCCACCATACTTGCTCTGGACACTGCGAGAGGGCTGTACAATCAATGATCACACGCACGGTACAGAGGACACACCAGGAACCGCGGTGTTGGCCGTCGAATGGCGCTAGCTGCGCAGCATTTGTGCACCGCCGCCGTCAGTGTCAGCCAGTTTGCCGTGGCATACGGAGCTCCATCGCAGTCTTTAACACTGGTAGCATGCCGCGACAGCGTGGACGTGAACCGTATGTGCAGTTGACGGACTTTGAGCGAGGGCGTATAGTGGGCATGCGGGAGGCCGGGTGGACGTACCGCCGAATTGCTCAACACGTGGGGCGTGAGGTCTCCACAGTACATCGATGTTGTCGCCAGTGGTCGGCGGAAGGTGCACGTGCCCGTCGACCTGGGACCGGACCGCAGCGACGCACGGATGCACGCCAAGACCGTAGGATCCTACGCAGTGCCGTAGGGGACCGCACCGCCACTTCCCAGCAAATTAGGGACACTGTTGCTCCTGGGGTATCGGCGAGGACCATTCGCAACCGTCTCCATGAAGCTGGGCTACGGTCCCGCACACCGTTAGGCCGTCTTCCGCTCACGCCCCAACATCGTGCAGCCCGCCTCCAGTGGTGTCGCGACAGGCGTGAATGGAGGGACGAATGGAGACGTGTCGTCTTCAGCGATGAGAGTCGCTTCTGCCTTGGTGCCAATGATGGTCGTATGCGTGTTTGGCGCCGTGCAGGTGAGCGCCACAATCAGGACTGCATACGACCGAGGCACACTGGCCCAACACCCGGCATCATGGTGTGGGGAGCGATCTCCTACACTGGCCGTACACCACTGGTGATCGTCGAGGGGACACTGAATAGTGCACGGTACATCCAAACCGTCATCGAACCCATCGTTCTACCATTCCTAGACCGGCAAGGGAACTTGCTGTTCCAACAGGACAATGCACGTCCGCATGTATCCCGTGCCACCCAACGTGCTCTAGAAGGTGTAAGTCAACTACCCTGGCCAGCAAGATCTCCGGATCTGTCCCCCATTGAGCATGTTTGGGACTGGATAAAGCGTCGTCTCACGCGGTCTGCACGTCCAGCACGAACGCTGGTCCAACTGAGGCGCCAGGTGGAAATGGCATGGCAAGCCGTTCCACAGGACTACATCCAGCATCTCTACGATCGTCTCCATGGGAGAATAGCAGCCTGCACTGCTGCGAAAGGTGGATATACACTGTACTAGTGCCGACATTGTGCATGCTCTGTTGCCTGTGTCTATGTGCCTGTGGTTCTGTCAGTGTGATCATGTGATGTATCTGACCCCAGGAATGTGTCAATAAAGTTTCCCCTTCTTGGGACAATGAATTCACGGTGTTCTTATTTCAAATTCCAGGAGTGTATATCGCAAAAAAAGCAATGAGTAATCTCACATTACCAGAAATCGAACACACCTCCGAAGCAAAAGAGACGTTTCCCTCACCTTGAGTAAGATATCTACCTTCTCCAATGCACACACCACTGCAGTTCCTGCGTGTGGTGAGCAGCGGGTGCGCCTTTTATGTAAAATGTGAGGCCGTTCCGCTTCACAGTAGTAGGATGGGACGATATGGCGATAGCAGGAGAGATATTACTACACTTGAGCTACACTCCAGACCATCCAGGTCAAGGAAAAAATTTATGAAGATTCCACTCTTTGGAATTCGAACCCAGGACTTTCAGGGGACAATGACAGCTGTGAGGACAGTTGAGTTACGTCCACCATCTTGAATTTCTTCAGAGGAGGGGGCGGGGTCAGGGTGATATTGGAAGGTCCTTAGGACCTTTAGACGTGAACAACGACATCCACCATCTTGAATTTCGTAACAGGATGGATCTGGGACAACTATTCTGGTATACCCATCCCTTTTAATGACGTAAAAATGAAATGATCGTATGGCATTGTTGACTGGGAGGTCCCATTCCGCCAAGTGCATGCAAGTTTTATTTCAGTCGGCGCCACACTGGGAGACTTGAGGCCGATGATGAAGATGAAGTGATGATAAGCACAATGCAACACCCAGTCCACGAGAGGAGAAAAGCTCCAACTCGGCCTGTAATCGAACCCCGGCCAGTAGATGGGAGGCAAGGACGTTACCACTCAGCTAAGCAGGCGGTCTCTTAGTGACGTCATAACTGCTAATAAGTAGTTGGATCACTGTTGGAAATTGGCAGAAGAATTTTAATTTCAAAACTTACTACGTCGATGTTATCATAATGGTTAAAAAAATTATCAACTGAGAAATAATGTATGTGCGAAAACGAAATGGAGGAAGACGCCATTTCAGAAACCATGAAGCAGTGTGCAGGCTAAAATTTATCGGAATTGGGAGCTATTGGCACAGTGCGTACAGGGAACGTACAATTTTGTAGCTACGAATAACTAGATTATTATGAGCTCCAAAGAGCTCCACAGCAAACCACAGGGCTTATAGCAGAGAGAATATAGCTATCAAAAACTGGTCTAAAAGTGACGACTGCGGCGAGTCACATAGTGTTACTATCAGACAACTGCAACTAACTCTTAAGACAATAGAAATTACTAGAGGACAGAGGCGGATACAATTAAGGACCATAAACGACGCGAACAAGAGTTCATCTGTTATGCCAGAGCGATGGAAAATGGAAATGAGCGTTTGGCGTCATTGGCCGGGAGGCCCCTCGCGGGGCAGGTCCGGCCGCCATATCGCAGGTCTTATTACATTCGGCGCCACATTGGGCGACCTGCACGCCGGATGGGGATGAAATGATGATGAACACAACACAACACCCAGTCCCTGAGCGGAGAAAATCTCCGACCCAGCCGGGAATCGAACCCGGGCCCAGAGGACGGCAATCCGTCACGCTGACCACTCAGCTACTGGGGCGGACATGCCAGAGCGATGAGACACGCAAAGGGAAATTCCTCATTAAAATCTCTGTTCTCTACGTCACGTCAAAAAATATTTATGACAGCAGATAACCTTTTAGAGGAGTCGAAGTTCAAAACGGTACAAGAGAAAAAGAAATTGAAAGAAATTGAGGATTACCAGTTGGAAACTTGACATAATGTTCATCAAATTATACATTATTCCTTTTAAAATTCATTGCAAACAGAAGAAAACCGCCATAGACATTATAGGCTAATTTGTAACAAAATAGATCATTTCTGTCGATCATTGTTTACTACTCTTATCTCTAATAACTGATTTAATAAGTCTGTTTGGCTCTTTTTCTACTTTGCCCTGTGTCTTGTAGTTGCATAGCGTGCTTATGGACTGCCATAGCTCTTCCTTCGACTGTCATACCTTAAGTTACTGTGATACTTCCGATCTAAGAAATGTGACTACATCTGCTGTATTTGCCCATTCCTTGACATTCGAAGGATGTGTGACGCACACTTAATATAAGGACTGATACTACCTTCTAGGCAGTCACCGTCACTAGTTTGTCAATTTCTACTTTCTTTCTTCACACTTATACTCACGAATAAACTTTGAATGATATGTTTTTTGGCAATCACTTCACTTCTACACAAGAAGGTAATTATGAAACAGAATTCTACACGGGGAATGAACCACGCACTTCATCAGAAAACTGGGCAGTTCACTAACTGAGGCCTATTTATTTCGTTACATTTACTGAGAAAAAGTCAACCACAGAAAAGATATTCAAACTCTGTGTCGGATAACCAGTATTTTTAAAAGTTTTTACGTAATTAATTTGATTAGTTGCTTACTGGAACTGATGTGTTGTAGTCACAGTTTCTGTTTCCTCTACCGGGGCTTCACAGAGCTTCTAGTAATTTTACTCGCCGCCTTCTATTACTTTCTCGCCTACCGTCTGCGCCGGTATCTCTCAAATTCTCTTTGTATTTACTGTTACCAAGCAAATTCTCCCTTCCATCGTAAGTGAGCATACAGAGAACCATAAATCATCCAGAATGAGATTTTCACTCTGCAGCGGAGTGTTCGCTGATATGAAACTTCCTGGCAGATTAAAACTGTGTGCCCAACCGAGACTCGAACTCGGGACCTTTGCCTTTCGCGGGCAAGTGCTCTACCAACTGAGCTACCCAAGCACGACTCACGGCCCGTCCTCACAGCTTTACTTGTGCCAGTATCTCGTCTCCTACCTTCCAAACTTTACAGACGCTCTCCTGCGAACCTTGCAGAACTAACACTCCTGGAAGAAAGGATATTGCGCAGACATGGCCTAGCAACAGTCTGGTGGATGTTTCCAGAACGAGATTTTCACTCTGCAGCGGAGTGTGCGCTGATATGATACTTCATGGCAGATTAAAACTGTGTGCCCGACCGGGACTCGAACTCGGGACCTTTGCCTTTCGCGGGCAAGTGCTCTACCAGGAGAGCTTCTGTAAAGTTTGGAAGGTAGGGGACGAGATACTGGCAGAAGTAAAGCTGTGAGTACCGGGCGTGAGTCGTGCTTCGGTAGCTCAGTTGGTAGAGCACTTGCCCGCGAAAGGCAAAGGTCCCGAGTTCGAGTCTCGGTCCGGCACACAGTTTTAATCTGCCAGGAAGTTTCAACCATAAATTATACGTGATTTGTCGTAGGTTACCGGAATTCTAACGAAAAATTTCAACGATTACTGGGTCGTCTGACAACTTGCCATGGAGTTTGAAGAATTGATTCTTTTAAGTCACATCGTGCGTTTTGTCATATAGTGGCCACTTAAATTCGTCCATTTTTTTAAATATTTGCGGATTTATCTTGAGTAACAATTAGTGACTACTCCCCAGAAATGGTGACGGGAAATATAGTTTGTTGTGGCTTTAGTGGTAAAAGAAATTGTGATGCAAAATGACTTAAAAGAACATTTAGTATATCATCTTCCATTAGCTTATGAGGGGAGGGGGGGTATGTGTTCTTGGCTGTGTACGTCAGTCCGATGTACTTCAAAGCTTTTGCTATCATGTGATACGAGGAAACGGAGAGCATATAGCACCATTGCGGCTGTATGGAAAACTTGTCCCAGTTCTGCAAAAACGTGGAATATAATTTCTGCCGTGCTGACAGCTTTCCTCAGAAAGAGGTCACGCGCTAACTGGGAAATGACGTGAACGCTGGAAGAGCAGTTGATAGTTCCTGATGACAGTATCAAGTAGCGCTCTGCGCTGCTTCTAGGAACTCTGCGGGGGCGCTGGCTGCACGACTCGCTGGAGGACACTCTTCTCGGTGAGGCAAATCACACGCACCTATCTACCAATGAAACAGACACACACACACACACACACACACACAAACACACACACACACACACACACACACACACACACACGCCCACCCACACACGCACACCCACCCACTCACACACGCGCGCGTACAGACACACACACACACACACACACACACACACACACACATACACACGCACGCACGCACGCACGCACGCACACACACACACACACACACACACACACACACACACACAGAGAGAGAGAGAGAGAGACTGAAAAAGAGAGATGCATCAACAACAAAACAGGCACATAGTAATTTCCCAGCAGCAAATTTAAAATTGTCACAATCCCATGATTCAGGCCAAAGTTTTCGGATGGGTTCCCTTTGTTACCAGAGGAACGCTAGACTGGATATCCGCCCCCAGCGATTATGTGTCATCCAAGTGGAAACTAAGTGAAGCATCTTTGCTAACATACACTACTGGCCATTAAAATTGCTACATCACAAAGGTTACGTGCTACAGACGCGAAATTTAACCGACAGCAAGAAGATACTGTGACATACAAATGATCTGCTTTTCAGAGCATTCACACAAGGTTGGCGCCGGTGGTGATACCTACAACGTCCTGACATGAGGAAAGTTTCCAACCGATTTCTCATACACAAACAGCAGTTGACCGACGTTGCCTGGTGAAACGTTGTTGTGATGCCTCCTGCAAAGAGGAGAAATGCATACCATCACGTTTCAGACTTTGATAAAGGTCGGATTGTAGCCTATCGCGATTGCGGTTTATCGTATCGCGACATTGCTGCTCACGTTGGTCGAGATCCAATGACTCTTAGCAGAATATGGAATCGATGGGTTTAGGAGGGTTATACGGAACGCCATGCTGGATCCCAACGGCCTCGTATCACTAGCAGTCGAGATGAAAGGCATCTTATCCGCATGGCTATAACAGAACGTGCAGCCACGTCTCGATCCCTGAGTCAACAGATGGGGACGTTTGCAAGACAACAACCATCTGCACGAACAGTTCGACGACGTTTGCAGCAGCATGGACTATCAGCTCTGAGACCATGGCTGCGGTTACCCTTGACGCTGCATCACAGACAGGAGCGCCTGCGATGGTGTACTCAACGACGAACCTGGGTGCACTAACGGCAAAACGTCATTTTTTCGGATCAATCCAGTTTCTGTTTACAGCATCATGATGGTCGCATTCGTGTTTGGCGACACCGCGGTGAACGCACATAGGAAGCGTGTATTCGTCAACGCCATACTGGCGTATCACCCGGCGTGATGGTATGGGGTGCCATTGGTTCCACGTCTCGGTCACCTCTTGTTCGCATTGACGGCACTTTGAACAGTGGACGTTACATTTCAGATGTGTTACGGCCCGTGGCCCTAGCCTTCATTCGATCCCTGCGAAACCCTGCATTTGAGCAGGATAATGCACGCCCGCATGTTGCAGGTCCTGTGCGGGCCTTTCTGGATACAGAAAATGTTCGACTGCTGTCGAATGTTGAAAACGTCTGGTCAATGGTGGCCGAGCAACTGGCTCTTCACAATACGCCAGTGTTGGTGAACTGTGGTATCGTGTTGAAGCTGCATGGGCAGCTGTACCTGTACACGCCATCCAAGCTCTGACACAATGCCAAGGCGCATCAAGGCCGTTGTTACGGCCAGAGGTGGTTGTTCTGGGTACTTATTTCTCAGGATCTATGCACCCACATTTCGTGAAAATGTAATCACATGTCAGTTCTAGTATAATATATTTGTCCAATGAATACCCGTTTATCATCTGCATTTCTTCTTGGTGTAGCAGTTTTAATGGCCAGTACTGTATATCATTTTCGACTGGTAGAACGTATTCGAGCGCCTAGTGTTTATACGACGGCCACCTTTTATTTACATTGTGATCGTTTGTGGTACGATAAATATACAGAGTGAACATTACTAAAACCAACAAACTGAAGCGAAAGATTGCTGACTGGAAACGGAGGAAACATGTCCTGTGAACGTGTGTCCTGAAATGGACGGTTTGCGTGCAACGACAATAAACAGCCCCGGAACACAGTACACAGCTGCACCGCATTCAATTCACAACAGCCGGCCGGTGTGGCCGTGCGGTTCTAAGCGCTTCAGTTTGGAACCGCGTGACCGCTACGGTCGCAGGTTCGAATCCTGCCTCGGGCATGGATGTGTGTGATGTCCTTAGGTTAGTTAGGTTTAAGTAGTTCTAAGTTCTAGGGGACTGATGACCTCAGCAGTTAAGCCCTATAGTGCTCAGAGCCATTTGAACCATTTGAATTCACAACAGATGTTGAAGGTCGCGTCCGTGGGACTGCAGGTGATAGGGCCAGCAGCGGTTGTCCTGCAGGATACACATATTCATACTTTGGCTTCCACCGTATTGGCGGGCCACTTGCCTGGAGCCTGTACTAAGGGTCGTCTCAGTATCATGTAGAACCCGGTCCTTCAAATGTGGTGTACGCACTGGCTGCCGCCTCCTGGGGCTTCGTCTGTCTGAATGGACCCGTGATCACAAACGCCCAAAAAGGGCTTGAAATGTTGTGTGATGTAATTGCTGTCTGTTGGGGGTGCTTGTTTAGGAATAGCCCAGCTGCCTTTCGACCGTTTCCATCTGCTTGGCCGTACACAGACACCATCTCGGATTGTTCCCGACATGAATACTAGACCATTCTGCTACGCTGCGTCAATCACACAGTCTGCAACACACGAGGAACACACCGCACATGGTCTGATGAACTTCCATTCGTCAGCGCCATCTGCTGTGGTAACGATGCATTTCCGGACACATGTTCACAGGACCTTTTACCTCCTATTCTAGTTTAGGAATACGTCCCTACAGATTGTCAGTTTTATTAATGTTCACTTTGCAAATGTTCCGTATTCCATTAGGAGCATATCAACAGGGTGTTTCCATGAGAGCGTGCAAAAATGTAACAAGGCATAGAGATTGCTCCACTGAACAATCTGAGGCAGGGAACCTGGGGTCGGAGAAGCCAGCTTAAGGAGATATGGAAGAAAACGTGTCTACCACTTTATCTAGCATTACTGTTTTCCAGCTTATTTACAAACAACATGCGTACAACTTTGCACATACTGTGCTGTTTATTTACATGTACATTTTTTATTTCCTGGAAGAAAGCAAAGACTACGAGCCTGATTACTATGAAGTCATGATGCAGGTTTTGTTTACTTTACTTGTACATAAGTCGGCTCTGTTGTATGGGAATTACATTGTCCTATGCCAGAACGCGCTACGAATCAGTGACAGACCCATTCTTTACTCAGTGCTACTCAGAGACCTACAGTACAATACGATGGAGCAGCACCGGTACGGTTTCGCAGAATTCACTGGCATGCACCTTGTGTATGGGGAAGTACGTTGCAATCCTCTCGCTGCTGTAGGGCTGTAAAGGAAACGATTTCTTAATAGGCATCATCCCTCACGACCAGTGTTAACTTCTCTCGATCGACGAATGCGGCAGAGCGATTCATTGGAAAGAAGAAACGAGGGACCAGGCAACATGAGGGTCACTCGCACACCCGATTTTGAAGAGGAAGTGCTGGAGCGTGATGCAGCGGACCCCACTACAAGTAGTCGTAGTACTGCACGTGAAATGGGCGCTGAACGTACTTCATCACTCTCATGAATTACATGATATGCTTGTGAATGACTTTGCACCAAGGGTCGCGTTGTGTCAGTGGTTGCTCCAGCAATCGACTGATCGACCAGATTTACTCCAAATCGTGCTGTTTACTGACGAGGCCTCATTTGACCGTGATGGTATTTCGAACATTTGTGAGATGAGGAAAACCCTGACGTTTTAATAGACTCACACCATCATGTACGTTTTCCGGTGAATATATGCTCCTACATTGTAGGCGACACTCTGATTGGGCCATATTTTCTACCTGACCATCTGAATGTCCACCTGTACTTGAAGTTCGAGCAAAGAGTTCTACTTGAGTCGTTGGAGAACGTGCCCTTGGCTGTTCGTGAGAGGATGCGGATACAACATGACGCTGCACCGCCTCACTTCAGTGTGGACGTCCGCAACCATCTCAATGCTGTATTTCCTGGTCGCTGGATTGGAAGAGGAGGTCCTATTCCATGACCCGCGAGATCACCTCACCTGTCTCCTCTTGGTTATTTACTATGGGGATATCCAAAGCCACTTGTGTATGGGGCCCCAGTGAATACGGAGATGGAATTAGTTGCCAGAATTGTTGCTGCCTGTGATGTGATTCGAAACACACCAGGGATATTTGTCAGGGTGCGTCAGAATCTCGTTCGCTGATGTCATGCTTGCACTGGGGTTGATGGTCGTCAGTTTCAGCATATATTGTAAGATACAGTACAAATGGTACGTTTATTGTGTCAGTGATGGTATTTGCAGTTAACTGTACCTAATGTAAATAAGAAGTGCACAGTAACGTGATCTTATTCGTATTATCTCCTTAAGCTGACTTCCCCGACCCCACGTTCCCCACCTGGAATTGTTCAGTGGAGAGTCATCTATGTGCTGTTAAATCTTATTGAAACACTCTGTATACAGCGTGTTATTATGTATTATATCACTGCGCAGAGTGAGCTTCATTTCTTAAATCATTTTGAAAGGTAGAATGTGGCTCAAAGCAGTCCAGGAAGTTCTACAAAAATCATTGCAGTAGCTTGTGAACGTACATGCAGTAAGTCGTCTGCGTAGTATCACCAAAAAATTTACGTGGCAGAACGTCTTTTGGTAAGGATATACCATCCATTTTTCCTTTTCTGTATATGGAAGCGTACTTATTTATATGTAATCGTTTTTCGCACTTAAAAATAAGATCAGCAGTTTGAACTATTTGTACATAACAATTCGCCTTGATGAGTTTCAAATGGTTCAAATGGCTCTAAGCACTATGGGACTTAACATTTGAGGTCATCAGTCCCCTAGACTTAGAACTACTTAAACCTAACTAACCTAACACATCCATGCCCGAGGCAGGATTCAAACCTGCGACCGTAGCAGCTGCGTGGTTTCGGTCTGAAGCCCCTAGAACCGCTCGGCCACCACTGCCGGCCTTAATGAGTTTGTCGAAATTCGAAAATACTGGCTGCCTCTTCATAGCCTCTAATAAAGTTCCCAGTATTAGAAGTCGAAACGTTAGAGGTAGAAATATGCGTTAGACCACGTTCCAATGTCCACTTAACAAAAACAAACTAAGATATAAATACAATAGGTGTATTGTACCTTAAAGTTGATGAGTTTTTTCATATAATGTAGTTCAAAAGTATGACTGAATTAAGAGTAAAAGCAATAGAGGGATGATAAAAATGTCTCGGAGTTTTCCTGGAAAACTAAATAGTGTTTTCTAAACTAAGCTTCCGATGTGTTTAAACAGAAAAGGCTACGATAGCCGATTATCACAAGTTTTGACGTAGTGCATGGACTTTACAAGCGAGAACCATTCAACTACTCAGGGTTCCTCATGGTGTAATGAAAGGATGCTTGTCGGGAACTGCTAACAGAGACCTGAATACAAACATGTGAGTTAGGGAATAAACTGGCGCAGAAGACGTAACTCGGTGATTGCAACGAAAGTGAAATAGAGGTGGCCAGTACATATCGACAGCTGAGCAACGTCTAAGGAATGTCTTTGTGTGTAAGTGTATATCAAATTGCTGACGTTTATGAAACTATTACAGTAAGTAATGCACTGTACCTTGACCTTAGAAGTACTAAAATGCTGGTAATAACTGACAGAAAAGTTTCTGTAGCAGGTAATACTTTTTTTCTCTTCTTTTAATGGAACTGAGAACTAAGGTGGAGGAAATATTCACAGATAAACAACGCTTGCAGTCAGAAACGGGGCTAGCTCAACTGACAGATGATGAAGGAAGTTACCCAAAAGGAAAAAGAAAAAGATTAATTTTAACATAAGAAATATGAAGCGACAATAAACTCATTTAAAAAGGGAGAAAAGGCTCATTTTTTCCAATACGTATTCATACCGAACACTGAAGCCGGTTTGTTGAACACGTACAGTTTTGTAACTCAACTGTTGCCTTCTGAATGTCATATTTACATGTGAATGTTGACTGCTGAAGCGTTAACGACGCCATGGACAGCATTAATGCATCCTGGTATTAAGGGACCACCGAAGCAAACTGGTGCTGCCTGGGTGTCTCAGACTCTGCTTCTTCCTGCACTCATTGTCATTGAAGACAGGCAAGATACGAGAAGAAATCTGCCCACTACGCGGCGTGACGAAGGGTGAAATCAGAGGTTCTAGAAAGGATAAAGTTATCGGACGCATGATTTTATCTTCGCACATTCATATTTAAATTGAATGATGGTGGGACACAGTTGGTATAATTTTTATTAAAAATGAAACTCCTCCAGTTGTACTTAAGATTTTGTATTTATTTGGCTACTAGTTTCGACGTTCGGTCAACGCCATCTTCAGGTCCGTACATTTTGATGAAATCAATTGTGCGTGGCTGAGTACTAGAAGTCCACGGTGAGACCAATATGTGTGGCGTGGACTTCTAGTACTCAGCCACGCACAATTGATTTCATCAAAATGTAAGGACCTGAAGATGGCGTTGACCCAACGTCGAAACTAGTACCCAAATAGATATAAAATCTTAAGTACAGCTGGAGAAGTTTCATTTTTAATAAAAGCATGATTTTATATCTCGACGACGAAGAAAGCTCTTACGCTCTTACGCTGTTCGGTATTGCAGAGGTAAGACCATTAAGAGCAATAATTATCATTTCTGTGATGCTGGCCAAGCGTACTGTAATTATTTTTCCAGGAGATTCGTGTAGTTCTTGTAGTCAGATATTGCTATCGGTTAGATAAATGAACCATTTTGCCGGCTTACTTGCAAACGGAATATTGATGTACAGTGACAAAAATTAATTTTGGCGTCACGTAGAAGTCAGAACGCACGCCACAGTAATAATCCTGGTCCGACTGTCATCGGAGAGACACAATCAAAGTTGCTGAAACTGTCAATTTATCCTAACCCTGACGGCTTGAGAACTCCGCAATCGCATGTAAACAATGGGAAAACACTCCACTCAGTTACAATATCGCCGAACAACCAATTACCTCTTAGCAGTTTCGAATCCAATCCAGCTTCAAAGCTACATTTATTGTACACTTTTACATCTCTGTCTCGAATAGAAGTTGGCCTAAGACATGAAAGAATACATATCGTTTCCGTAGCGCATCTCGACCTGCCTCGAGTCTACCTCACGATTCAGCATGCTTCAACGAAAGCGATAAGTATTCATTGTTGCTTTACACGAAGTCCTCTTGTATAATAAAAGCAAGTTGCAGTCCTAGCGTGAGTACAGATCCGAAACTAGTTGCGAAAATATGAACAGTTCATTCGACAATATTATGCGTGATTTCAACGTTTCGTCGTTGTTGCAATATTTAGCAATGAGATCTCGGCGCGACAATTAATGAGCATTATCGTGAAATCGTTCTTTCAACAGGTGAATCGTTCGCCACCAGATTGGGTTGTGGTATTAGCGGCTATTATTTGTGGGTCTGTAGCAGGAGAATGACGACTCTGCAAGATTTTCTTCGCATATAAAAGTGTGTCAATTCACCATTCCTTTTATTTCGATAATCCATACTAATGGAGGTCTGATGCAGTTCTTCATTTCCGTCGCTTGCGAGCTACCTTTTGATTTCAGCGTAACTGAGTCATCCCTCATTGCCAACGACCTTCCTTATGTTCTCACACACAGTTCTGCTGCTCTCATTGGTCCTTCAACGTCACGCTTCATCCGCAGTTTTCAGCAACGACGAAAGTTTTAATACGTGCCTGATCTTCTACCCCTTCGATTCCTTATTTTCTTATTAGGCACTTTTTCTCAGTAACTCGTTGCAACAGTTCTACATTGCTTACTCAGCCAGTTCATGTGATATTCAACACTCTCCTGCAACAGCAGATTTTAGAGGTTTCTAATATTATTATTTCCGTCTTCCCTATCTGCATGTTGCACTCATCGGGTTCCCGGGTTAGATTCACGGCGGGGTCAGGGATTTTCTCTGCCTCGTGATGACTGGGTGTTGTGTGATGTCCTTAGGTTAGTTCGGTTTAAGTAGTTCTAAGTTCTAGGGGACTGGTGACCATAGATGTTAAGTCCCATAGTGCTCAGTGCCATTTGAACCATTTTTTGTTGCACTCACTCCGTGCTGTGCACTAATATAACATTTCATGAATCTTATTGCAGTTAGCAGCTGTTTTACTTTTCATAGGCAGCTGTTTTGACTTGGGCTATCCTTTGTGATACATCTTTCTCTGAACTTTCTTCTTCATCCACTATACTTCCAATATATCAAAGCTCATTTACGTCTACATGAGACTCTTGTTTAACATTTAGCAATGTATTTGTCCCATCTGCTCTGTCTAACGTTATCTTGTTTTCTTGTTTATGTTTTATACTACAGTCATCAGGTAACACGCATTAATTTCGTGTCAAAAAAAATGGTTCAAATGGCTCTGAGCACTATGGGACTTAACATCTGTGGTCATCAGTCCCCTAGAACTTAGAACTAATTAAACCTAACTAACCTAAGGACATCACACACATCCATGCCCGAGGCAGGATTCGAACCTGCGACCGTAGCAGTCGCGCGGTTCCGGACTGAGCGCCTAGAACCGCAAGACCACCGCGGCCGGCAATTTCGTGTCATTTCGTATCATTAAGCAGGAACGAAGTAGCAAATTATCCTAGAAGAGGAGTATCGACAGATGTAGCGATAACTTCGGGTCCCAGGGAAGAGTGTTGGGTCCCTTGGCATTCATGCTATATATTAATGATTTGGCGGACAATATTAATAGTAACCTCAGATTTTTCGCAGATGATGCAATTATCCATTACTGTGTACAGTCTGATAGAATCTGTACAAGCATTCAGTCGGATCTTCATAAGATTTCGAAGTGGTGCAAAATTCAACAACTTGCTTTCCACGTTCAGAAGTGTAAAACTATGCACTTGATAAAACGAAAAACCGTAGGATAAATGGAACGATCACATAAGCTCAATCGTGGGTTAAGCAAGCAACAGACTTCCTTTTATTGGTAGTATACTAGAGAAATGCAATCAGTGTACAAAGGAGGTTGCACCCAAAACAGTCGTGCGATCCATCCTAAAATATTGCCCAAGTGTGTGGGACCAGTACAGGTAGGACCGACGGGGAGGAGGATTGAGAACGTACAGAGAAGGGTAACACGAATGGCGACAGGTTTTCTTGACTGGTGGGAGCGTGTCACAGAGTTGTTGAAAGAACTGTAGTGGCAGACACGTGAAGATGGACGTAAACTATCCCGAGAAAGTCTACTGACAATTTTTCAAGAACAGGCTTTAGGTGATGACTCTAGAAATATGCTACAATCCGCTACGTGTCGCTCACATAGCGACTGTGAAGATAAGAGTAAATTAATTGCAACACACATGATTGGCTCTGAGCACTATGAGACTCAACTGCTGAGGTCATTAGTCCCCTAGAACTTAGAACTAGTTAAACCTAACTAACCTAAGGACATCACAAACATCCATGCCCGAGGCAGGATTCGAACCTGCGACCGTAGCGGTCTTGCGGTTCCAGACTGCAGCGCCTTTAACCGCACGGCCACTTCGGCCGGCTGCAACACCCATGGAGGAATGTAAACAATCGTTTTTCCCGGGCTCCATACGTGAATGGAACGGAAGAAAGCCCTGATAACTGGTACAGGGAGACGTACCCTCTGTCACGCGCTTCACAGTGGTTTGCAGAGTATGGATGTAGATGTAGATACAGAAATGTATTCTTCTTCACATTGTTCGAGCACTGCTATCTCGTTGGTGGACTGTACCATGCTGATATTTGGCTCGTGAAAAACGATTCTCCAGTGGCATAGTCCTTTACTCCTCCTGTTGCCTCTTCGATAAATTACACAACGGCTATTCTGAAAGTAAAGCCCGATCGGGAGTGAAGTGGAAACCATTGTGAAATTCCGATGAGGCTTTGCACGTATGGGTTAGATAGCGTCTCTAGCACGCGCGTCGATACGGTCACGTCGTTCTTTTCAGTTCTGGGCGCACAGTGAACACGTAAAAATGCCTAGAAAATAGTTCTCCCGCCAAGTATGAGGGCCTGGTGAGAGATTTCACCTGACGTCATGCAGCCCAGACAACACATCTGTCATTGGGTGTCTTCGTCATGACTATTCTCGGCCGCAGCATGTAGTGATGTAGTGGCGTCCACAGCTCTTCGTCTAGTCAGTGTCGCCTTGCGTGGCCAGCGAGCAGGTCGCAGTTAACTTCCGCCTGTGCCGCAGCGCCGCTTGTGTCGAAGCTACTCAGTCTTGTTGGTGTATCAGCCGGAGTCACATCGTAGTTGCGTAGCGGAGTTTTTTGTCGTTTTGGCGGCGGTGATTTCTGCCCGCACCATGGTGTCTGTCGAGTCTCTTAAGTCTGTTCCTCGTCGAGCTACTGTTCGTTTCACTTTTGACAAGAGTAAGCGTCGTATTCAACCTGGCTGTTTAGAAATTCACGATTCGTTGGCCCTGTTATCCGTGTTACACCTGATCAGGTAGATACTGCTTACTTTGATTCTGATTTGTATGCATTCTTCGTGAAGTTTCATGATCCCGTTCAAGTAGAACGGCTTCTGTCTCATGTTGGTTCTAAAGTGTTGTTTGCACGTCGAGATGGTTCCGTTAGTCAAGTCCTCCTTGAAAATGAGGCACCTGAGTATACTCCGGTTAGGATTTATAACCTTCCTCCTGAAGTGGACGATTCATTTCTTAAAACAGCTTTGCTTCCGTATGGAATAATAAGGCATTTCCGATGGTAACGCTGGTCAGCACAACATCGCTTCCAGTGTTATAATGGTATCCGGTCTGTGGACATGTGCGTAAAAAGGAATATTCCTTCCCGCTTAACTGTTTGTGGTTACCGAATCCATGTTACGTATGCAGGGCAAGAAGGAACATATTTTCACTGTAACGAAAGCGGTCATCTCAGATCCGATTGTCCACGCCGTACTACTATTCTGACGTCGTCTTATCAAAACCGTCTTCCTTCAACGTTAGCAGACATAGTGTTATCGTAGCCAGCTGTCAGTCAATCTCCAGCTTTAAGCGATGTAGGGGCAACATCACCCCCTACGCCGTTACTGGCGCGTCCCAGGCGGCCTCTGTCCATGAAGGGACGACGGCGCCTGCAGCGCAAGTCAACCGCCGGCAGACTGAGGACAGTACAGATTTCGAGGACGCCCCACTCCAGTCTTGTTCTTCTGATACAGAGTTGACAGAGAGTGCACCTTCTGGCGGTAATGAGTTGTCTACTGACCAGAGATGATTTAGCTGGGGGGGGGGGGGGGGGGGGGTTGTTTGGGGAAGGAGACCAGACAGCGAGGTCATCGGTCTCATCGGATTAGGGAAGGATGGGAAAGGAAGTCGGCCGTGCCCTTTCAAAGGAACCATCCCGGCATTTGCCTGGAGCGATTTAAGGAAATCACGGAAAACCTAAATCAGGATGGCCGGACGCGGGATTGAACCGTCGTCCTCCCGAATGCGAGTCCAGTGTCTAACCACTGCGCCACCTCGCTCGGTCATGATTTAGCTGCTTCTGTTGATGTTGTAATGTGTGTTGAATCTGCGCCCCCCACTTCACCCTTAGACGTGACGGTTCCCGTGAGTTCAGATGTTCCCGCAGAGACGTTGCCTGCCAGCCAGTGTTTACAGTGTTCCAGCATAATACCACCCCTCCCCCACGCTGAGACGGTAGAGCAACAGGATTCTACTCCTTCTCTTCCTGAAGATCAGGAGATGCCATCCGACACCGGCACTGCATTACCTGTCTCTTCTATAACTCAAACGTAGGCAAATGGATGGTGTCCGAGTGCATTCCCAGCCTCGTTCAATCGTACAGGATGAGTTGACCCCTCTCTATCATCTTCTCCGGCTTCACAAACGATCCCAGAGGACATGTCTTTCTACCATTCATTCTCTAGATGGGAGTGAGTGGTCCTCCCAATCTGATATCACGCGTGAACTTTACCAGTACTTTTCCGAACTTTATACTGAAGTGGATTCGGACGGTTTATTTTACCTCCCTCCTTGATACTGTTGTTACGCCAGCTCTCCAGGAAGAGTCTTTCTTTGTATTCCATAGCGATGATATACTTGATATTGTGTCTCGTTCTCCCTCCCACAAATCGTCTGGCCCCGATGGCCTTCCCAAAGAATTTTATATTCGGTTTTGGCCCCTGACAGGAGATACGATAACTTCCATGGTGAATGAAGTATTCTACGGAGGTCTTCTCGCGCCCAGCTTTAAGGTTGTTAAAAATGTCCTGATCCCAAAAAGTCGGGACGTTTGCGTGTGGATCAGGTACGCCCGATAACCCTCTTCAACTATGATTATAAAATAGTGGCGCGAGCGGTAAATAGCCGACTATCGGTATTATTGGCTACCATCATCGCGACCCACCAAAGTCGTCTTCCGGGTCGTACTCTCCTGACTCCCGTTGCTGAATGTCGTTATTTAATTTCAATTGCTTCTACCATTCCCGTGCGATGCGTTTAGCTTTTCACTGATTTTCACCAAGCGTTCGACCGCGTTAATCATGGATTCCTTATGCGAGTATTGACGAGTGTTGGTTTTAACATGCTGCACGACGGCTGTTTAGCTCTCTAATTACTGGTATACGGGCGTCTATTGAGGTAAATGGCCGTCTTACTTCCCCCATCGCGGTGTGTCAGGGCGTCCTTAAAGGGAGACCATAATCTATATCGCTCTACATTCTGTTTCTGGAAGTGGCTAGCGTTACTGCCTCTGGATCACGGGGTCGCGGGTTCGATTCCTGCCTGGGTCGTAGATTTTCTCCACCTGAAGACGGGGTGTTTATGTTGTCCTCACCATTTCATCATAGTTCGTGAATATAGCGAGACTGGACAGCGAATAGATTGGAAACTGATACGGACGCTGATAACCACACAGTTGAGTGCCCCACAAACCACATATCATCATCATCTGCAGGGGCAATGAAGATGCTCCTGCAGCGTTTTCAATGGGACGTGTATGATCACCACAATACAGCCCGTAATTGGTTCCCCCTGAGTTTCGTCTCTGCTCACATGAACCGCTGGCTATGAAGGTAACATTTTGACGCAGACAACGACCTGTAGACTAGGGTAGAGAATTGCGGAAAAGCACAAGCGGCTGCCTACTATGAAGAGGATATTGGAGAGTTGGTACAACGACACGACAGACTCCCAAGTTGGATCGTCGACTATGTATCGACGTCGCTGGAGGGTGTAGTTAACTGCTGCAAATAAAACATTTTTGATTCGAACAGTGGTTTCCATTTCATGAGCTATCGGACCTTACTTTCCGAATAGTCCTTGTACATGAATTATGATGACAAGCAGACTCGCCATACATTTTTCCTGATTTTGGCTTCTTCTGTCTTTACACTCCGCTTTGCATTTGGAGAATGGATTATTATTCTTATACACTACTGGCCATTAAAATTGCTACACCAAGAAGAAATGCAGATGACAAACGGGTATTCATTGGACAAATATATTATACTAGAACTAACATGTGATTACATTTACACGCAATTTGGGTGCACAGATCCTGAGAAATCAGTACCCAGAACAACCACATCTGGCCGTAATACTGGAGCTGATACGCCTGGGCATTGAGACAAACAGAGCTTGGATGGCCTGTACAGGTACAGCTGCCCACTCAGCTTCAACACGATACTACAGTTCATCAAGAGTAGTGACTGGTGTATTGTGACGAGCCAATTGCTCGGCCACCACTGACCAACCATTTTCTGTCTCCAGAAAGGCCCGTACAGGACCTGTAACATGCGGTCGTGCATTATCCTGCTGAAATGTAGGATTTCGCAGGGATCGAATGAAGCGTGGAGCCACGGGCCGTAACACATCTGAAATGTAACGTCCACTGTTCAAAGTGCCGTCAATGCGAACAAGATGTGACCGAGACGTGTAACCAACGGCACCCAATACTATCACGCCGGGTGATACGCCAGTATGGCGATGACGAATACACGCTTCCAATGTGCGTTGATCGCGATGTCGCCAAACACGGATGCGATCATCATGATGCTGTAAGCAGAACCAGGATTCATCCGACAAAATGACGTTTTGCCATTCGTGCATCCGCGTTCGTCGTTGATTATACCATCGCAGGCGCTCCTGTCTGTGATGCAGCGTCCAGGGTAACTGCAGCCATGGTCTGTGAGCTGATAGTGCATGCTCTGCAAACGTCATCGAACTGTTGGTGCAGATGGTTGTTGTCTTGCAAACGTCCCCATCTGTTCACTCAGGGATCGAGAAGTGGCTGCACGATCCGTTACAGCCATGCGGGTAAGATGCCTGTCATCTCGACTGCTAGTGATACGAATCCGTTGGGATCCAGCACGGCGTTCCGTATTACCCTCCTGAATCCACCGATTCCATATTCTGCTAACAGTCCTGGATCTCGACCAACGTGAGCAGCAATGTCGTGATACGATAAACCGCAATCGTGATAGGCTACAATCCGAGCTTTATCAAAGTCGGAAACGTGGTGGTACGCATTTCTCTTCCTTACACGAGGCATCACAACAACGTTTCACCGGTCAACTGATATTTGTGTATGAGAAATCGGTTGGAAACTTTCCTCATGTCAGTACGTTGTAGGTGTCGCCACCGGCGCCAACCTTGTGTGAATGCTCTGAAAAGCTAATGAATTGCATATCTAAGCATCCTCTTCCTGTCGGATAAATTTCACGTCTGTAGCACGTCATCTTCGTGATGCAGCAATTTTAATGGCCAGTAGTGTATTTGATACCACGCTGGTCATGTCTAGAAAACATTATCTGTCACTCCGGAAATGTTGTAAAGGAACTATTTTTTCAGTCACGCCCGTATTGTAAGCGGTGCCACGCGTGAAGCAAGGACGAGCGGCAGACGGCAGCCGCCAGGCCGGCCACCAATTAGCAGCGCGCGAGATACGAGGAATCGTGGCGCAGCGCGCCAGAGTGTCGCCTGTTTCCTGCAGAGCACCATGGGGCCAATAAGGTCAGCCTCATTCGTCACCGCAACTTACAGAAACTCGACCGGCCGACAAGCGAAGAATAAGAAGAATGGCTCTGGAAAAGCGAGGGAAGGGTGAAAAAAAGAACAAGAAATGGAAGGGAAAAAAAGAGTGTGAGAGGAATAGAGAAGCGAGTGTGAGGAGAGTGGGGGCTCGTGGCGTCGCGTGCGTCGGCCGAACGTGATGATGCGGGAGGGCGGTGGGTGTGGTGTGGCGATTAGGGGAGGGCGAGGGGAGCGGGCGCGGGGGCACAATTGGAATTTGAGGAGGGGCGGCGGCGGCCATCCTCGCTTCATTAACACACAACGAGCGATATGAGTAATGCGACGCCACGAAAGGCGGCACTGGCGGCGGCGGACTGGCGCTGTCCGCGCCCGGGTGGCCGCGCCGAGGTCCCCGGCGTCAGACCGACACTACTCCAACTGGAAGGCTCTTGTAAAGCACCCGGTTCTTGCTCTGCCAACAAACCACACTTTCGCAGCACAAACAAGCTTCGACTATTGGTTACTCCTTGGTGCACATTTGAGAAGCTGATGAAATCTTTGGTCGTTTATCAGTCGGGTCGTGACATCGTGATGTCGCAACGTTTCAACATGTATCTACTCGTGATCTTCAGTGTTACGCCTGAAGATGACGAGCACGAAACTCGTGGAAACGTTTCGACAGCACGACACCGCGACTCGGCCTGATAACCCGACAAGAATTTAGCAATGACGTTCGCCGAGAAAACCTGCACTCTCATGTTTACACAGATGTCTACTTCTCCAGCACTTGCTTCCGTGTCTGCATCTACGAGCCGCAATCTTAAAATTCTAACTGTCAAAAAGTGGCTCTGAGCACTATGGGACTTAACTTCTGAGGTCATCAGTCCCCTAGAACTTAGAACTACTGAAACCTAACTAACCTAAGAACATCACACGCATCCATACCCGAGGCAGGATTCGAACCTGCGGCCGTAGCGGTCGCGCGGTTCCAGACTGAAGTGCCTAGAACCACTCGACCACACTGGCCGGCTTCTAACTGTCACTTTTAAAAAATAAAGTAACATAAATAATCTTTGTTTCTTCATGCCATTTTGTTACGGCTCCTATAACGGTCTTCGATGATACTGTGGAGCAGTAATTTCAACGTCTACCACGTCTGCAAACATGTGCATGCAAGAAACAAAGTATATGAGTCCTGAATTTCTCCTATTGTCTACAGTCTCCAAATAAATGACGGAAATGCAACCGGGTGATGTCGTCGATAACCGCCGTCATTTCTGCAGGAGCAGATCCCACCATTTTCAAGGTAACATTGCAGCAGATAACCGCTGTTCAAGATAATTTAAAACGTCGGTTTTCAGAGAAACTTCAGAAAGACCACACACACACACATACACATACACACACACACACACACACACGTGTAAACACTGGCGCCATCACAAAACAAAGATGATCAAAAATGGTTGAAATGGCTCTGAGCACTATGGGACTTAACATCTGAGGTCATCAGTCCCCCAGAACTTAGAACTACTTCAACCTAACTAACCTAAGCACATCACACACATCCATGCCCGAGACAGGATTCTGACCTGCGACCGTAGCAGCCACGCGGTTCAGAACTGACGCGCCTAGAACCGCACGGCCACCGCGGCCGGCCAAAGATGGTCGACTTCAGAGTTATCGAATAAGAAATGAATAACCAACGGGGGGAAATTGCTTTAACTCTGTTCCTCTGTTGTTTCACAAGGGAGAGAGCAGGGTTTCATGCATAATTTAAGCAAAAACGACTATCTATATACGATTACTTGATAATTTAATTTCAACAGAATTTCGAACAGGATTGGTCGTATTGTGCGGAAATATGATGCAAAGTCTGTATTTCGACCACTGTCTAAGATCAGGCTCCTTTTGGGTTCCGTAAAGGATGATCTTGGTGTCCGCCGTACGCCTTGCAGATGCGGCATCTCATGCAATGGTCAGACTATCAGGACTAGGGGGGACCAGTGGATTGAAGATAAGCGTCACACACGATTACAAGAGCCCAGCTAATCCGCCACAGCAGAACATCATCTTGCCATCTGTCGCCCTATGGAAGATAACAACTAGGAGATTCCGGCATGCATTTCCAGCTATTGAGATAGTGTTGTTACGGCAGGTGTTGAAATTAAATTAGCGTGTAGCCTGATGAATAGAGATGGTGGTTTTTGTTTAAATTCTGCGCAGAGCCCTGCTCTCTCCCTTGTCAGAAAGCAGAGGGGCAAAATTTATGCTTCCTCACTCTTTGATTATTAATTTCATTATCGGTAACTTACGACGTCGGTCATTTTTAGTTGGTGATGGCATTAATGTTTACTGAGTGTGTGTGTGTGTGTGCGTGCGTGTGTGTGTGTGTGTGTGTGTGTGTGTGTGTGTGTGTGTGTGTCTCGTCATTCTGGAGCTTCTCTGAAAACCGAGGCTTTAAATTCCCTCGAAAAGCGTTTATCTTCTGCAGTTTTGCCTTGAAAACACAAGGGTGTGCTCCTCTCCAAGTACTGGCGGTTCTCGACGACGTCACCCAGGTGCATTCCCGTAAGTTTTCTGAAGAAACGAAGTATAAGTTACGCAACTTTATTTCTGTGAATCGATAATTAAAATTTCATGAATACCTCTCTTGCGCCGGCCGGTGTGGCCGTGCGGTTCTAGGCGCTTCAGTCTGGAACCGCGTGACCGCTACGGTCGCAGGTTCGAATCCTGCCTCGGGCATGGATGTGTGTGATGTCCTTAGGTTAGTTAGGTTTAAGTAATTCTAAGTTCTAAGGGACTGATGACCATAGATGTTAAGTCCCATAGTGCTCAGAGCCATTTGAAACATTTTTTTGAACCACTCTTGCATCCGTAATCCGAAAGCCAGCTTACGATGTCATGTTTCAGAAAGGAACAGTACGTGGCAAGAATGAGTGTTGGTAAACCTCTGTATCAGCTTGAATGTCTTTAAATTTACCTTCATGGTCTTCCCGCGAGATGTGTATCATCATTATCTTCACCGTCACCATCAGCCAATTCGATCACTTGGTGACGTGGCCTCTTTGTGTCGGCATGCAATACTGGATCCCAGCAGGTTCTTCCATTTCTCCCAATTTTGAGCTCCCCGTTGCCAAATGAATCGAGCTTTCTTTCGTAAGTGTTTCTCCCACACGTCGTCTGGGCCTCCCTCCGTCTTCTTCTATAAATTAGGCTTCAGTCTACAAGTTGTTTTGACCATTTGTCATTCGCTCTACGAGAGACATACCAGTTATGCAGAGGTGATGCGGCTTGCACAGGACGGACTACTGTGGAGAGCTGCATCAAACCAGTCTACAAACTAAAGACCACAACAGTATCATCTAATCTCTGTATATTATAAAAATATATGTATGTACGCTTGTATGTAGGTATGCATGTACCTATACAAGAATGTTCAACGTCTCCTCCTAAACAACTAGTTCGATTTCAACCAAACTTAGAACACACTCACTCGCTATCCAGGAAGAATCACCGTGCAGGTAGAAGCCACACACCTCTCAGAGGGTGCAAAACAAACCAACGCACCGCGCGCAAGTACCAACATTATATCAGTTCAATATTTGAGGATGAGAGCATCTAGCGGCTTCCAAAATAAGCTTTACAAATACTTTCAAATCTTTAAGAAAGTTTTTCCTCCCTGACACCCTGCATAAAATTATAAAAGGAAAAAGTTTATCGCTTACTACATTTTCGCTGTTCCTACAGTAAAACTGTCGCAACGGGCTTGAGGTTTTAATTTATTATTGCTCTACTGCTAAATGTATTCGCAACAAACTTTGCAAACAGAACCCACATGTATCTCTAATGTCTCTGCAGAATTATCTCATTCTACGATACATAGTTCCTGATATATGACTTTATGAACATTAAGATGCGTGAAAACCTGCCGCATAGGGCACGAGATTTTGATTTATTTCTTCTCTGCTATTAACTGCATTCGTAGCACATTAACAGCCAGTATCCAAATATACCAGTGAATGCATCTGTAAAACTGTATGTTGTACGGCACAGTTCAGGAGGTATGACGTCATAAACACTGATATGGTTGAAAAACGAGATTCTCTTAAAACGGAGCGCAGTTTACCCAGCCCATACCCATCCAGTTTGATACTGGGGGCACTTAGCGTCTTCGAACAAACTGTAAACCTTTTCCAAACTTTTTCTCACTTACCTGTTAAAGTCAAATACTGAACACATTAGCTCATTTGTAAAACAATCAGAAGTTTGAAGCTGTTTTATACGGGGGAATTCCATTATTTAAAGAATCGAGATTTTACTGGTTACTTACTACCTGGAAATAAGCACTGTTCGGTCAAGAACAGCTACATCTGAAACGGGTGCGAATGGAAAACTTTGATGCATAACTCACGAACACCTGGAGAAATTCCAACCAAATTTGTAACGTACACGACTTAACATGTGCATAAAAATACTGTGATATTCAGAGTCCCCTATACCACTAGAGATGGAGAAATAGATGGGAAGGGACGACGTAAAAACGTTCTAAAACGGCCTTTTGTTATTTATTTCCTGCATTTCATTGACTGAGAATACTTTTAAATGTGTGAAATGGAATTTTTCTCTTGTTTGTGTTGTTCACTGCGTCAACCAGGCGGCGATAATGAGCAACGCAGCTAGCCAATAATTCTGTCAACATGTTTCGAGACCTAAGATCAAGCCACACGGCTGAATACCACAGATAAATTTGACATCCTCTTTGGAGTCGTATGGTGTAAAAAAGTGGAGAACCGGATATATATGTATCCAATGTATGTCACTTACGCATCAAAATCTCCTGAGCCCCTGAATCAAATGTTAAAAAGTGTGTGAAATCTTATGGGACTTAACTGATACGGTCATCAGTCCCTAAGTTTACACACTACTTAACCTAAATTATCCTAACGACAAACACACACACCCATGCCCGCGGGAGGATTCGAACCTCCGCCGGGACCAGCCCCTGAATCGATTTTAACCAAAATTGATACATATATTACATACTATTGTAATGTTGATGCATTAGTTTGTTCTGAAAGCGGTGCTGATATTCAAGACAATAAAAGCAGGTTAAAAGCTGTGAACTATCTGGGGAAATTAACCTTGCATTACTGGTTGGTTGTTTGGGGAAGGAGACCAGACAGTGTGGTCATCGGTCTCATCGGTTTAGGGAAGGAAGTCGGCCGTGCCCTTTCAGAGGAACCATCCCGGCATTTGCCTGGAGTGATTTAGGAAAATCACGGAAAACCTAAATCAAGATGGCCGGACGCGGGATTGAACCGTCGTCCTCCCGAATGCGAGTCCAGTGTCTAACCACCCTTGCATTACTGAGCAACTGTTTCACCAGGTATCCAGTCTAGCTTACCAAATTCCCAACCAGACTAACATTAATTATAATCTTTTAATAGTCATCTTACGATAACCGGAGATATATATATATATATTTAAATTCTCTTTATATATATATATATATATATATATACAGGGTGAGTCACCTAACGTTACCGCTGGATATATTTCGTAAACCACATCAAATACTGATGAACCGATTCCACAGACCGAACGTGAGGAGAGGGGCTAGTGTAATTGTTTAATACAAACCATACAAAAATGCACGGAAATATGTTTTTTAACACAAACCTACGTTTTTTTAAATGGAACCACGTTAGTTTTGTTAGCACATTTGAACATATAAACGAATACGTAATCAGTGCCGTTTGTTGCATTGTAAAATGTTAATTACATCCGGAGATATTGTAACCTAAAATTGACGCTTGAGTACCACTCCTCCGCTGTTCGATCGTATGTATCGGAGAGCACTGCAACATACATCGCGTTTCTGCCAACGTTGCTCGTAAATGTCCCACTGGAAACACGTCGACGTATGTGGTATCAGCATGATGGTGCACCTGCACATTCCACAATTAACACTAGGCTGACCCTTGACAGGATGTTGGACGGGCGTTTCATAGGACGTGGAGGACGCATAAATTGGCCAGCCCGTTCTCCTGATCTTACACCTCTGGACTTCTTTCTGTGGGGTATGTTAAAGGAGAATGTGTACCGTGATGTACCTACATCCCCAGAGGATATGAAACAACGTATTGTTGCAGCCTGCGGCGACATTACACCAGATATACTACGGCGTGTACGACATTCATTACGCCAGAGATTGCAATTGTGTGCAGCAAATGATGGCCACCACATTGAACATCTATTGGCCTGACATCTCGGAACACACTCTATTCCACTCCGTAATTGAAAACGGAAACCACGTGTGTACGTGTACCTCACCTCTCATGGTAATGTACATGTGCG
Organism: Schistocerca serialis cubense; assembly: GCF_023864345.2. Lineage (NCBI taxonomy): Eukaryota > Metazoa > Arthropoda > Insecta > Orthoptera > Acrididae > Schistocerca > Schistocerca serialis. The sequence continues at coordinate 78,954,919 of NC_064646.1, read as the reverse complement.
TTAGTGAAAAAGACCAATAAAAAGGTGTTAGCATGTGGACGTAATGTGCTGTTCCTGTCTCTTCTGTACCTAAGGTCCACCACCGTTCCCTTTGGATCCCTACGTAATTCGGTGCTATCCGATACACACGATCGAACAGGGGAGGAGTGATACTCAAGCGTCAAGTTTAGGTTACAATATCTCCGGATGTAATTAACATTTTACAATGCAACAAACGGAACTGATTACGTATTTGTTTATATGTTCAGATGTGCTAACAAAACTAACGTGGTTCCATTTAAAAAAACGTAGGTTTGTGTTAAAAAACATACTTCCGTGCAGTTTTGTATGGTTTGCATCCAATAATTACACTAGCCCCTCTCCTCACGTTCGGTCTGTGGAATCGGTTTGTCAGTATTTGATGTGGTTTACGAACTATATCCAGCGGTAACGTTAGGTGACTCACCCTGTATATATATAAAGAGAATTTAAATAAAAAGAAATAAATCAGTTTATATTTGAACATTTATTTGAACATTGATCATTGTTCCGTTAAAGTTTCAGCATATTAAACTTGATTCATAACTAAACTGGTGCCTTATTTAGGATTGTGAAAATGTGAGTTTGTAATCTTACGGAACACAGCAAATATGGAGCCAATATTGGGAGACTGCATACAACAATGCATTCATAAAATAACACATGAAGAACGTTGAAACATATGCAAGACGAAATAAACCACAACCAACCGATTCAATTTTCACCCAAAGAAGTTACGATCGCAGCGCAATCCTGTCCGTCATGAAATTACCACACACTGGTATACTAAATTCATACTAACTCTCTGTGAAATCTTCCTGAAAAGAATAGCTGAGGGCTACTTTGATGATTACACCACATGCTTCACGTGGTCAACTTGGTTTACACAAAGAGCGTAGCTCCACAATAATTTTGATAATTAAAATAAATTACATCGAAACGCAACTTACAAAAGAAAAACCTCGAACTGGTTACTATCGTCTTACTATTAACCTGATGGGTCAAACAATTGTATAAGCGCGTGGTACTGGTCTCACAAAGTACACCCCACGTGGGTTGAACATAAAGAAAAGTTGCTATATTGAAAATTATTGTCAAGACGAGACGTTATAATCTCACACACATTCGCATTTAAGATTGATGATCTTAGTTACAGTTATGGGTCATCAACACTTGGTTCCACTTTACCCACAAAGTAGTGACAAAGCAACTACTGGAAGATATTCTGAACTTCACACTCGAATTACAATGCATTGCAATTTAAGATAACATTAGATATTTTAGATCTAAACCTGAAATAAAGGTGATTAAATTTTCAGTTAGGCTGAACTTAAGAAATTCGTTGTCCTATGGACGCGCTTAGCCGGAGATCTTACCACTTCAGACGCTCGCCGCGGACAGACTGCCGTGGGCCCCTACCGAGGGTGCCTCACAGATACAAACGGACGTGACCCAAGAGAGAGCTTCCTATACCAACATGACAAGGGTTGGACAGGACCATACTAAGAATAGAAACGTCTTTGCTTTTAGAAAACGTAGCTACCTGTTCCGATGTTGGTCCTACTGTTCTCTAGCAGACAGGCTTGTCTGCTATCATCAAGCATGCAACTAAAAATACATTTGCTCATTCATTCTTTCACACAGAAGTGGAACGGGATGACAGTATCTTATCATATACAGTATATAAAAGAAAGTGGATGTAGGTTCCGTATGAGACTGTGTGACATGAATTACATATAAACTGTGTTTTAAAGTGTAGTAGTGTGACAGATCGTTCTTGATTATGTGCAAAAGTAACGCGTTCCACTGCTCAATCTCCTCCCAGATAGAGTCAGAAACACCACAGTAAATTTAGAAGTGGAATGTATGCCGTAAATGACAACAGATTTAAGAAATTAACATGAAAGGAATCCAACAGAGACCTTTCACTATCTGGAAAGAGATACTGTGGGTGTAAAACCAACCAAACTCTCCTCGGGATGGGAGATGAAGGATGATGAACAAAGAACGTGGGGAGGAGGAGGTGCACGGAGAGAGGGAGAATTAGGAGAGAGACAGAAGGGAAGGGGAAAGGATATGTACAAAGAGGGAGGGGTGAAGGAGATGAAGAGATAAGTGATGCATGGATAGAGGGGAAGGAGGAGATGGATAAAGGAAGGGGAGCGGGATGTGGAGGAAGACAGGAAGTAGTAGGAGATGGACTCACAGAAAATTGGAGTAAATAAATTCCCATGGGATGTTAGGCTTCTTAACTAGTACACAAATATAGCAAGAAGAAATATTTGTTGGGGTATACAACAACCATTCACAAATTGGTTTTAGGTTATTTTATTAAAAAATACCCATACTGGTTTCGAATTTTTCACAATTCATCATCAGGCGGTTTTCATCTTTCAACGAACGTATTTGTATTATAGGCCACTGAAGATGGTTCGAAAATAAAAGATGCGATACGCATCTTGCGACCGGCGAAGAAGTTCTAACGTCACAATAGGTTTCGTTACATAGTTAAAATCAGTGTTATGTTGCTATCGGCTGATAGACATTATCAGCGTAAATTCAATTACTTTACATAATTAATGAACAGTGAAATAATCTCAGCCCCAAATTACATGCATGTAGAAACAATTATGGATCAAAGTCTTTTTATTCTCATTGCAATATGCACGTCCTGTGTCCCTATTTACATTTCCCCACCTCTCCTTAAAGCACGTGGTCAGGTGTAAATGTTTTGAGTGTGGTAGCAGACAAACCAGAGATGTAATGGGTCTCAGAATCTTCTACTAACTTTAACACAGTCAGTTGAAGGCAAAGAGCAGGAACAGGATGGTTCGACCAGAGGTGCGAAAGTCCAAAAGAAAATAACGTTTTCTTACCAGAGGTTGGTCATGGGCCTCCCCCACCACCTCGCGATGCTCGGGAGAAAGAGCCGCGCAACGGTATCAGGACAAAGGTATTTGAATGTTTAAACATGTTTAATGATAACAATTTATTTATCACAGGCTTTTTCACGATTGATTAAGAACCATTTATTGATTTTTGTTCAATTTATCCGATATAAGAATAGTCTTCTCCGTTCGAGATTCCCGTTACGACCCACCACGTGGTGCATAGTTTCAAACTGCAACCGCCGAGAAAGTTAATAGAGGGAGTTGAGCCAGTTTTTGCGATTGCTGAACATTTATGCTAGAGTGTGTCGATATTGAAAATTTAGTGACGAGTGTAGCTTTTCGAAGATGAATCGTTTCGTATACAAGCACTTCGCGCTGGAGATACCAGCCACGAGTCCTGCTTGATGCCAGCCACTGTACATAGAAAATCTGCATAGAGAAATAGTTACGATATTTGCATTTCAGTGATAACTTAGTGCATGTGCATGTATCAGCATAGTGGTAGTGACTACGTGCTCTCCAAGATTTTCCTTCCCCCCACAGGGCGATGCAAATCAAAGGCCACACGGCTTGTAATTCAAAGGAGAAATAACCTATGTGCATAGTTAAATAATCTTTGTCCATAGTTGAATGAAAATTCAAAGCAGAATTAGTGAAATGTGTATCCAAAAGATTGTTAAGAAGTAACTTCGTAAATTTGTCTAATGTTGAAACTTCCTGGCAGATTAAAACTGTGTGCCCGACCGAGACTCGAACTCGGGACCTTTGCCTTTCGCGGGCAAGTGCTCTACCATCTGAGCTACCGAAGCACGACTCACGCCCGGTACTCACAGCTTTACTTCTGCCAGTATCTCGTAGCTCAGATGGTAGAGCACTTGCCCGCGAAAGGCAAAGGTCCCGAGTTCGAGTCTCGGTCGGGCACACAGTTTTAATCTGCCAGGAAGTTTCATATCAACGGTAGCTCAGATGGTAGAGCACTTGCCCGCGAAAGGCAAAGGTCCCGAGTTCGAGTCTCGGTCGGGCACACAGTTTTAATCTGCCAGGAAGTTTCATATCAGCGCACACTCCGCTGCAGAGTGAAAATCTCATTCTTGTCTAATGTTGGTTAAAATAAAATTCACTTTGTTTTTCGAAGTAATTTCCGTTCTCGCCTTGCTTATTTTAACCGTACCTATGAAAAGAGAACCATATCAATCACGCTGCCCCTTTACTAAAATTATTGGCACAAGACTAGATTCGTGCAGGATGTAGTTTTCTCTGACCACCCCGAAAATTACAATTGCGTTATCCGTTGCGACTTCAAATTCAATCGATAAGATTGTATTCTGAACTTTGATGGGCCTAATGATCAATTCTAAAGCGGGCAGAATGGTCAGGGAAGGTTCATCTACATCTGCATGATTACTCTGCAATTCACATTTAAGTGCTTGGCAGAGGGTTCATCGAACCACAATCATCTCTACCATTCCACTCCCGAACAGCGCGCGGGAAAAACGAACACCTAAACCTTTCTGTTCGAGCTCTGATTTCTCTTATTTTATTTTGATGATCATTCCTACCTATGTAGGTTGGGGTTAACAAAATATTTTCACATTCGGAAGAGAAAGTTGGTGACTGAAATTTCGTAAATAGATCTCGCCGCGACGAAAAACGTCTTTGCTTTAATGACTTCCATCCCAACTCGCGTATCATATCTGTCACACTCTCTCCCCTATTACGTGATAATGCAAAACGAGCTGCCCTTTTTTGCACCCTCTCGATGTCCTCCGTCAATCCCACCTGGTAAGGATCCCACACCGCGCAGCAATATTCCAACAGAGGACGAACGAGTGTAGTGTAAGCTGTCTCTTTAGTGGACTTGTTGCATCTTCTAAGTATCCTGCCAATGAAACGCAACCCTTGGGTCGCCTTCCCCACAATATTATCTATGTGGTCTCTCCAACTGAGGTTGTTCGTAATTTTAACACCCAGGTACTTAGTTGAATTGACAGCCTTGAGAATTGTCTATTTATCGAGTAATCGAATTCCAACGGATTTCTTTTGGATCTCATGTGGATCACCTCACAGTTTTCGTTATTTAGCGTCAACTGCCACCTGCCACACCATACAGCAATCTTTTCTAAATCGCTTTGCAACTGATACTGGTCTTCGGATGACCTTACTAGACGGTAAATTACAGCATCATCTGCGAACAACCTAAGAGAACTGCTCAGATTGTCACCCAGGTCATTTATATAGATCAGGAACAGCAGAGGTCCCAGGACGCTTCCCTGGGGAACACCTGATAACACTTCAGTTTTACTCGATGATTTGCCGTCCATTACTACGAACTGCGACTTTCCTGACAGGAAATCACGAATCCAGTCGCACAACTGAGACCATACCCCATAGGCCCGGAGCTTGATTAGAAGTCGCTTGTGAGGAACGGTGTCAAAAGCTTTCCGGAAATCTAGAAATACGGAATCAACTTGAGATCCCCTGTCGATAGCGGCCACTTCTTCGTACGAATAAAGAGTGTGCGTTGCACAAGAACGATGTTTTCTGAAACCATGCTGATTACGTATCAATAGATCGTTCCCTTCGAGGTGATTCATAATGTTTGAATACAGTATACGCTGCCGAGAGAGAAAAAGTGTGGATAAGATCCTTCCCCACGGCAGGCTTATATAAAAACGAATAAAATTAATCCCTGCTGATAAAATTAAGCAAAATCCCTTCTCAGCCCGCCACGGACAGGGAGAATTAACGACATTTACGTTCTAAATACCAGTCGTTGGGAGCTTGCAAAGTCTTCGATTTACTGACAGACGAAGAATTTGTACACTAAGAAGATTCCAATACTTGACATTTATATACTGGTAATCTTTTCATGATGAGGAGATGCCCTAGTAGAATGACTGACAACAGACTGAGGGAAATCTTGCTCCGTGGGCATGCCTCGCTCCACATTACTGCCGCTCCCGTGTGCGCTCGATCTCGGCGACCAAACAACAAGGGGCTGTAAAGAGCGCGGGCCACCGCATCCGTCAGACGCCGCCCACGGCGCTCCAGAGCCCGGAGGACCGCCATGGATCACGTCGCAGCCCCCTCGTCCTTCACGCGGCGCTACGCACGTCAAGCCGGGCAGGGCACACCCGCGGACGAAGACCAGCCGCCATCTTGCCCGTCTCCACAATAACTCATCACGCCGGTGACGCTGCAAGAAGCCAGCCCAAGGTCACTTCCGCTCCCATTACGTGATAAAAATCCATTTGTCGTCAGCAGTCGCTACTCGGACTCTCACGCTGCGACCTGTGTGTGTGTGTGTGTGTGTGTGTGTGTGTGACGTTCTCTGCTACGCAGGGACCCGGATGACGGCCTGTTTTTCGCAATCGTCGGAGCCATTCCGCCATCATTTCTCAGTGTGCTGACAGTGAGAATTTGTCGCTCGCTGGCCACTGGATGCCAGAAAGATTAGTCGCTACTGACCGCTTCCCCATTCCCCTCTGCCGTCCGCCAGCTACCAATGGCCGCGCAGAGGACTGGGAAAAGTGCGAGCTGAGAAGCCAGTCGCGTTTATTTGTTTGTAGATTCATCAGAGACTAGAGAGCGTTCCTTCTTCGCGGATTTTCTAGCTGACTTGTGGGTCTGGGTTAAACTGGAAGTAGGGATGGAAAAAACCGTCTGGTTAAAATCGATACCCATATCCTAGTTCTCAATAACCATTTTTCTGTTAGTGCTTTTATTTTTTAGTAAGAACCGGATTAAAAACCAAAATATCAATTAACCATAGCATCAGTGCTAGAGTTTTTCGTTTGTAAATACACATTTTTTAAAGAACGAGTACTTATTATTCGAAAAATTTTCATCGCTTTGAAATATTGCTTTATTACAGAAAATGAGAAAATCGACCAGTGCTGTTTTAATAACAACGCCAACAGAAACGACCAACAAACACCTAGCATAACAATTGGTGCAGCACTGCTGAGACAATAACGGACCTGTCACGATGTGCCTTGGCGTCTTGGTTCACATGGTTCAAATTGCTCTGAGCACTATGGGGCTTAACTGCTGAGGTCATCAGTCCCCTAGAAATTAGAGCTACTTAAACCTAACTAACCTAAGGACATCACACACATCCATGCCCGAGGCAGGTTTCGAACCTGCGGCCGTAGCGGTCGCGCGGTGCCAGACTGTAGCGCCTAGAACCGCTCGGCCACTCCGGCCGTCTCTGATGATGGAAAATAAGACATAGCATCTTATGAAAGTAGTGCGTATCGGATATCAGTAATAAATTAACAACTTTACAGTAGTTCACTCAATCAAAATGGAAAGTATCTGATCTGCTGCCTTTGTGCCAGCCCGAGTGGCCGAGAGGTTCTAGGCGCTACCCTCTGGAACCGCGCGACCGCTACGGTCGCAGGTTCGAATCCTGCCTCGGGCATGGATGTGTGTGATGTCCTTAGGTTAGTTAGATTTAAGTAGTTCTAAGTTCTATGGGACTGATGACCTCAGCAGTTAAGCGGGTGCTGATAACGTTATGCTCACCCGGCAGGGTAGCGGCGCCTGTTAACGTGATAGCTTCCGAGACGGTGGGGTAAACCGGCTCCCCATCTAATCTACCCGGCGGGTTAACAACAAAGGGTCCGAGTGCCGGAGGACGACGGTTCAATCCCGCCTCCGGTCATCCTGATTTAGCTTTTCCGTGATTTCCCTAAATCGCTCCAGGCAAATGCCGGGATGGTTCCTTTGAAAGGGCACGGCCGACTTCCTTCCCTAATCCGATGACCTCGCTGTTTGGTGTCCTCCCTCAAACAACCGAACCAACCAGACTGTAGCGCCTAGAACCGCACGGCCACTTCGGCCGGCCCTTGGCGTCTTGGATGGTACGCGTAGCCATGCAGTGTGCATGGTCTGTATGGTAGTTTTTCACAGTCATCGTCAGACATCAGCAGTGTTATAGAATATGACCTTCCCTAGACTGGAAGCATTTTACGAAATGCGGTATCACTGAGCAGTACAGTGCTCCATTTGCTTTACAAAATTAAAAATGGGAGGAACTACGACAAACATGTGACATAATATAAGGAGAAAACTTAAAAGTTAACAGTTCTTCATAGTTACAATGAAAATAGAAAGCAGCTGATCAGCTGCCTTTGGCTACATAACATGCCTTTATCTGCTTTTAGCCCTTGAAAGCGGACAAATTAACACGAAACGTAGAGTTCTTCAACCTGTTTTCACCCTATATCACTGATTATTAGCAATGTCTAAACAGTGGTATGATTCCCGATTACAACACGATCTTTGAGCAAAGTTTCGGAAAATTAGGGTCAGTAGGAACACACTGCTGAGTTCTTGCAGCAGATCGCCACTTATCTCTTTTCGAGAAAACAGCGAACGGTGAACGGATTAAGTTTCCACTTATTTGCATATTTAATTTAACATTTGGATTCTATAATTATACACTCCTGGAAATTGAAATAAGAACACCGTGAAGTCATTGTCCCAGGAAGGGGAAACTTTATTGACACATTCCTGGGGTCAGATACATCACATGATCACACTGACAGAACCACAGGCACATAGACACAGGCAACAGAGCATGCACAATGTCGGCACTAGTACAGTGTATATCCACCTTTCGCAGCAATGCAGGCTGCTATTCTCCCATGGAGACGATCGTAGAGATGCTGGATGTAGTCCTGTGGAACGGCTTGCCATGCCATTTCCACCTGGCGCCTCAGTTGGACCAGCGTTCGTGCTGGACGTGCAGACCGCGTGAGACGACGCTTCATCCAGTCCCAAACATGCTCAATGGGGGACAGATCCGGAGATCTTGCTGGCCAGGGTAGTTGACTTACACCTTCTAGAGCACGTTGGGTGGCACGGGATACATGCGGACGTGCATTGTCCTGTTGGAACAGCAAGTTCCCTTGCCGGTCTAGGAATGGTAGAACGATGGGTTCGATGACGGTTTGGATGTACCGTGCATTATTCAGTGTCCCCTCGACGATCACCAGTGGTGTACGGCCAGTGTAGGAGATCGCTCCCCACACCATGATGCCGGGTGTTGGCCCTGTGTGCCTCGGTCGTATGCAGTCCTGATTGTGGCGCTCACCTGTACGGCGCCAAACACGCATACGACCATCATTGGCACCAAGAGAGAAGCGACTCTCATCGCTGAAGACGACACGTCTCCATTCGTCCCTCCATTCACGCCTGTCGCGACACCACTGGAGGCGGGCTGCACGATGTTGGGGCGTGAGCGGAAGACGGCCTAACGGTGTGCGGGACCGTAGCCCAGCTTCATGGAGACGGTTGCGAATGGTCCTCGCCGATACCCCAGGAGCAACAGTGTCCCTAATTTGTTGGGAAGTGGCGGTGCGGTCCCCTACGGCACTGCGTAGGATCCTACGGTCTTGGCGTGCATCCGTGCGTCGCTGCGGTCCGGCCCCAGGTCGACGGCACGTGCACCTTCCGCCGACCACTGGCGACAACATCGATGTACTGTGGAGACCTCACGCCCCACGTGTTGAGCAATTCGGCGGTACGTCCACCCGGCCTCCCGCATGCCCACTATACGCCCTCGCTCAAAGTCCGTCAACTGCACATACGGTTCACGTCCACGCTGTCGCGGCATGCTACCAGTGTTAAAGACTGCGATGGAGCTCCGTATGCCACGGCAAACTGGCTGACACTGACGGCGGCGGTGCACAAATGCTGCGCAGCTAGCGCCATTCGACGGCCAACACCGCGGTTCCTGGTGTGTCCGCTGTGCGCCCGCATCTCGTGGTCGTGCGGTAGCGTTCTCGCTTCCCACGCCCGGGTTCCCGGGTTCGATTCCCGGCGGGGTCAGGGATTTTCTCTGCCTCGTGATGGCTGGGTGTTGTGTGCTGTCCTTAGGTTAGTTAGGTTTAAGTAGTTCTAAGTTCTAGGGGACTGATGACCATAGATGTGAAGTCCCATAGTGCTCAGAGCCATTTGAACCATTTTTTGTCCGCTGTGCCGTGCGTGTGATCATTGCTTGTACAGCCCTCTCGCAGTGTCCGGAGCAAGTATGGTGGGTCTGACACACCGGTGTCAATGTGTTCTTTTTTCCATTTCCAGGAGTGTATCTTGAAACTGAGCGAGTCAAAATTTTTCTCTCTTTGTTTGATTTCTACGTTTATTACAGGAAATAATACGAAAAAGCCTAAAATCGATTATTTCAGAAATCTGTTAAACCTAAAATCGGTTGGTTTAGCGATAACCACCATTCCTAGCTGGAAGGTAATGCATTTTATAACTTCGCTCGCCTACTGTTTTCTAAAAGACAGAAGTTTGTGATTTAACGCACGATCAATTTAGAGAAGACACGCGGAAAGCTAAAGCTGCATAGCCAGATGAAAATTTGAAGGCCCGTCGTCTCAAATGCGAGTTCGTTGTGTTAACTACTGAATCACCTCGCCCGATTTGGTTACTGCACTTTGGGTCACATTCTGCAACGAACAGAAGAGTGTTGTTGCTATACTATGTCCATATTTGAGTACTGCAGTGGTCTTCACTTTGTTACAGCCTTGGTCTCTTTGTACAATTTTTGTTGTCAACTCTAGTGTCTGATTCCAGTCGTCGGCTTTGAGCAATGACGTCATACCTAAGACATAGTCACGACATAGAGGCAATCTTTGATAGCTACTGACCGTATTCGTAAAATTACGAACACAGTGCACGTGATTACTTACTTAGCCTCAAATTATATCGACAAGAATTAAAGGTAACGAAAATAAATAAGAACAAAAAAAGGGAAGTACACATGTCTGAAGTAAATTATTATAGTAATGTATGCGAGCAAGAAAAGCACAGAGAACCTTTAAATCCAATACAGTATAGCGCATGGTGACGTCATAATATTATGAATCAGAGTTAACTTTTAATACTAATTGTTAAATCTAACAGAGTGAAGACACAAGTAACTAAAACTGACAAAAAGTAGGGTATAACGAATACTGGAATCGGTAACTGAAACTGACCTATATGGTTAATTCTAGTTACCAATTCCAGTCATTCCACGGTTCGTTATTTAGATCGTTTTAACAATAAGTGTGGGCACTAAAGTGTTACAGGATTTCTACATACGGTATTACTATCTTCATTATTATGAAAAAGAGAAAAACTTGGAAGCTGTAACTGCAATATTTATTAGTTTTTCAGTGTAGTTCTGAGATCAATAAGAAATCTAGAAATCCTACAAATATAAAGTCCACAGACTTACTGCAAAAAAATCCAAAATTACGAACCATCGAAAAGCTGGAATCGGTAACTAGTATTGACCTTCAGGTCAACTGTAGTTACCGATTCCATCCATTCGATGATTCATTAATTAGATCGTTTATTCATCACGCGTGAGCACTAAAATGTAGGCTAATATGATTTCTGCATATGTAATTGCTCTCTACAAAAAAGTTACTAATCTTGGAATCGGTAATTAGAATTGACCTATACAGAAGATCAGTTCTAGTTACCAATTCTAATTTTTGTTATACAGCGCAGTAGTTGTACAGAGCAATTACAAATGTAGAAATGGTACTGAGTTTCAGTAGATACAGCTGCAAAAATAATTTACATATGGGTCATAGAGCAGTTGGAATCTGTAACTGGAATTTACCCACATAGGTGAATTCTAGTTATCGACTCCAATATTCTCTATTTTTTGTAGATGTTCATTGGTCATGTACTGGCTTTTCTTTTAGAAAACGTTTCTACATATTTTATGCTACTCTTGCGTATTTGTTGTCATTCAATTAATTTTTAAGTTTTTCTGATTCATTTTAGTTTCTCCCCGCCCAAACCACCACTTTCGTGTGCTTCTCCCGTTAGACACAATAATTAACAAAAAAAAAACGCTATTTTATAATAGTATGACTTCACGGTGCGCTTTACTGTAATGCAATTTAAAGGATCTCTGTGCTTTTTAAGTCACATAAATTACGAGAATACTTCTTACCAGACATGAAAATTCGTTTTTAATTCTTGTTCTTAATCATTTTCATTATCTTCAGTTCGTTTCGATGTAATTTATGACTAAGTAAAAAACTGCGTAAAAAGTATGAATCACCCAAAAGACACAGCCGGATCTCAGTATAATTTGGTACACATGCGCACCGTTGGGGGGTGTGTAAGCGATTAACATTGTAATTCTCTGTGACAGTTGCAATGGCCGACAGAGCGCATTAGTGTTTTTGGTGTTTAGTTGTGTTAACAGACCTGTTAGGATATGTAAGGGGCGTGAACAGCGTCACACGTTGAGTGTTCACACTGAAAGACACCGAGATACCGCGTACTTGTCTGAGATAGCGTTATCATCCCTAACAGTTTGAAAGCGGCTCCATCGTGGGCCTTCATTTGGCCGGCTGATCGATTTGTCCAGTATCCAGATTTGTAAAGCTTTCGGGTGTGGCAGTGGTTCGACATTGGACTCCATGGGAGGCTGAGAGCAGCCAAACTAGTAAACTCGTCTTCAAGGTTCCAGTCAACCACGTCTGACCACCAGAAGGGAGGATTGCCAAACTGAGCACCAAGCACATCATCATCTCTTCACATCTGCACCGGCCAACGGAGAACAAGTAGTGGGTTCTCTGCAACGTCCTGTACCATCCCGCATTAGTCCGAGGCTAGAAGCAGCCGGTCTAGGGAATGTCCAACCCATTCGCAGGATGCTGTCAACACCGCTGTACAAACGACTGAGACTGTAATGGTGCCGTGACAGGGATGCGTAGAGTGCTGATGGACAGTGTCGCACCGAGTTCAGCGTTCAGTCGCGGTTCTGCTCTACCGCAGATGACCACCGTCGGCGCGTATGGTGGCGACATGGGGGAGAGGTCCCATTCTTGTAAAATTTTTGACAGCACAGCGATGTGATTCTTGGCCTCACGGTGTAGAACCGTAGAGAGCCACTGCGTATGACTTGCGTCATGGCTACTAGTTATCGAGGGCACTGTGACAGCACAACGGTACGTCATAAACATATCGCTTCCTCATGTGTTGCTCCTCATTCGACTGTATCGCGGTGCCGTTTTTCACCAGGAAAATGCTCGTCCATGTATGACGCTTGTCTATATGAACTTCTTACTTGTCAGCAGACAGCGTTTTAGGTATGGCAACCACGGCTATGGTAGACATCTTGGGTATTAATAACCGCTTCAGCTGTATTTGGTCCTTTATTGTGACATCACTACCGGTTTCGTGGCACTAGTTATATGTTCACCTGGAGATTTAGTACCAGGGAACCAGTAGTGATCCAATAATAAAGGACTAAATATAGCTGAAGCTGGTATTAATGCCCAAGACTTCTACGTGATTCAGGAGTACTCTCACGGACAGAAGAACCCCCGGATCTGCCCCCAATAGAACATGTGAGGGACAAACTTGGATTTCAACTGCTTCGCAGTGGCACTATCAGGGAATGAAGGATCAGTTACAAGAGTTGTGGGTCATCTTGACTCAGGAGCCGATGCACTGACTTGATGCCACCGTTCTCAACCGAACGAGTGCAGTCCGGAAGGGATGCAACGTCATGCTGATAAGTAGGCACATACTACGAAGCTTTTTGTAAATTTGACTCGATTTTGCAATTTATGAAATAATCGAACATACCGTCTCCATCAGTGAAGTTTCATTCCATTTCCTTTTTTCATTACATTTCCTTCTGACCTTCATATTTTTGTGGGTAATGCACGTTTCACAACAATTCCTGCAAACATGAAGTCATTTTGACGCCACACGCAATATCGACGACCGCATAATCGGCTATCGACTTTGTGACAAGGAATAATATGAATATTATTGCCCCCGATTCACTCGCAGATATGTAAGCTGTCCTCTTGGTTTCCTGCCTAACCACACACTCCGAAGTCGGTACATATTCGGAAATAAAGAAAAAAAAAGAAAAAAAATACAATTTATATTGCAGCTCGTTTTAGTCGCAGCGTTTAAAGCTGTACTGTAGGTTCCAGCCTTACCACATACTCGGAAAATGTCACATATTAGGAAGTAAAGAGCCAAACATTAGTGAAAAGGTAGAAAATGAATTTTATTGCTGCTCGTTTGAGTCGCACCAATTAAAGCTGTACTCTTAGGGTCCTGCCTAACCACACCCTCGCAACACGCCACACATTCGCAAATGAAGAGCAAAATATTTGTGACAAGGAAGAACATGAATGTTAGTGTTCCTCGTTTCACTTGCCGCAATCGAAACTATTCTCTTAGGTTCCTGCATAACCACATACCCGGAAATCGCTAAATATTTATTCCATCCTTCGTTCTCAGATCAGACTGAAAGTGGATAACATCCAACATTGCACAACATGTTTATATTACATTCATAATAAACTACCAGAACTATTAACAACATGAAAATAAAGTTGTTTGTAACAGGATACGGCCCAAAAACTCTCGACTCCAGAAACCAAGACGTTATTCTTTACGCTATAATTTAACCATGCGATGTTTAACTCCTGTCTTGAAGGCTTGTATCGTTGATGCGTTATTAACTGACATTTGATGATGATGGTGACGTATTTGTCATAAATCTTCAGTGCTCCGTTACATTGACCGGCATACTACAAGTTATAAAACAAGTTTGTTTCAGACTTAATTTGTAAATTATTGACGATAATAACTCATTCCTAAGAGAGCACTCTTCTATCAAGGAATTAACCGTCGATAAATCATTACGTGAAGTTTTATTATAGCAGTAATTATAATAAATCATTCCAAGAACGACGTGTTTTTGTAGACCTCTGGGACGGGCGCAAGAAATCCTTGTGAGAGCCCCGAATGGAATGCAAACGAAAGTCAATAGCCGATCACGTGGTCGTCGACATTTTGTGTGACGTCAAAATGACGTCACGTTTGCAGGAATTGTGAAACGAACGTTATCCTGTTTTTGTCATGCAGGGTATGTCGTGAACGCCAGTTGCTGGTAATGATCATTAGAATCTGAAGATGTCCATTGTACGACGTAGTTAAAGAGTGTAGTTATATTCTATGACTATGGAACAAAAAAATAAGTGAATAATGCATCAGTCACTCTGCTCAAATGATAAAATGTCGTTTCTTCCTAGAAATGTAAAAGTCTATTGATGACATGGTCTTTCTGTCAGAAATAACTTAGAAGAGTTCTCAAATGAAATGAACATAAATCTTAGCACATCATATGGATAAAATGAACAAAGCTAAGCTGAAAGGGAGGATGGTGAGTCGGAACGGATCATAAATATACTTCGACAGAATTCCCTCTTAGACAAATGCACTTGTTCAAACCATTATTACAGTGTGTGAATTCCATGCCTGAAGTGTTACTCTCGAAAGTCTCCAAAATAGCTGCCTGTGGATGTCACAGACTCTTTACGTAATTCGAGACTATTTCAGTCACGTATTGCCCTATTACTTTTAGTTGTGGAAATAGGTGACAATCGGTTGGTATGTCAGATTTTCAAGCCATTCGTACTTGAAATTCCTTGGTGTTGCCACTGCCAAATACAGTAATTCTGTTTTCCTAATTACCTTTATTGGCGCATGCACTGTCCTGATCCAAATCTCTTCTCATGTATTGGCCCGAATTATCTGCGTCGTATTTGCCAGAATATATGTTTCGCATTGCAGGTTAGTCAATAAAAACTGCCGTTGTAGATTCCAATTTGCCTTGACCTTTGGTTGGTTGGTTGATTTAGGGGAGGGCCGGCCGAAGTGGCCGTGCGGTTCAAGGCGCTGCAGTCTGGAACCGCAAGACCGCTACGGTCGCAGGTTCGAATCCTGCCTCGGGCATGGATGTTTGTGATGTCCTTAGGTTAGTTAGGTTTAACTAGTTCTAAGTTCTAGGGGACTAATGACCTCAGCAGTTGAGTCCCATAGTGCTCAGAGCCATTTGAACCAAGCCATCTAGGGGAGGGGGCCAAATAGCAAGGTCATCGGTCCTTTCGGAGTAGGGAAGGATGGGGAAGGAAGTAGGCCGTGACCTTTCAAAGCAACCATATCGGCAATTGCCTGAAGTGATTTAGGGAAATCACGGTAAACCTAAATCGGGATAACCAGACGCGGGTTCGAACCGTTGTTCTCCCGAATGCGAGTCCAGTGTGCTAACCAGTGCGCCACCCTGCACGTTGGCCGGACCGTCACCTTCCTGACAGTTGAAGTCAAGTTTTTCTTCACCTGTTGCTTTGTGGCTTCTTTCTGGCGATGGACTAAATGCCTCATATACAGTAACAAATCGATGCGCCACATTTGGTTCTTTTTGAATTACCATCTAAAAAATATGAGAATTTTGCTACTGATTAGCGATAAACAAAGCCGGCACCCAATATGCGCATAACTGTCCACAATTCAAACGTGATGTAAAATGTTCCGCACCCTTTCTCCTTAGAAACCTGTGGCACGAATTGCGCCACACATATTTACTCACTGACTGTGTAAGTTCACATCATACTTTTTCTTGACATTTGGCTTTGTAGCTTAGGAATCTTATGGCCGCGGTCCACATAAATCTCATCAGCTGTCGTTTGATTTATACAAGGATGTCAATGCCAAGAACTTCGATCTCATAGAACTACTGATGAATTTCCACCGTCGATAAAGAACCCACAATACAGCAGTTCGTGTCGGAACGATAATCCAGTTAATCTGTTTGAATGAAATACACATGACGCCGCTGCTTTAGAAACAAGTTTTATGAACAAAGGTATTCTTCACATAAAGAAGAGATAGGACTTGCGTTATTGCTCTAGTGTACCAACGTAACAACAAGAAAAAGTTTTCTAAATATCAACGACGTCTCCTTCTCATCCTGGACGATTTTTGTATTTTGCTCGTGGTGCTCCTTCTAGAGCGATATCTGTATCGACGGTGTAAGTATTGAATACTAAAGAAAAAACTGTGAGCACTGCATGATCAGAAGTTAAAGACTTAATCTTTTCAAAAGTTTTACACTCTTAGAAATTTTTACTCCTTGATGTCGCGTGATACTGTCTTCTACCACGTCTTGTACCACATCTCCATCTACATCTACAATTATACTCCACAAGCCACCCAACGGTGTGTGGCGGAGGTCCCTTTACGTGCCACTGTCATTACCTCCCTTTCCTGTTCCAGTCGCGCATGGTTCGCGGGAAGAACGACTGCCGGAAAGCCTCCGCGCGCGCTCGAATCTCTCTAATTTTACATTCGTGATCTCCTCGGGAGGTATAAGTAGGGGGAAGCAATATATTCGCTACCTTACCAAAAACGCACCATCTCGAAACCTGGACAGCAATCTACACCCCGATACAGAGCGCCTCTCTTGCAGAGTCTGCCACTTGAATTTGCTAAACATCTCCGTAACGCTATCACGCTTACCAAATAACCCTATGACGAAACGCGCCGCTCTTCTCTATCTCCTCTCTCAACCCGATCTGGTACGTATCCCACACTGATGAGCAATACTCAAGTATAGGTTGAACGAGTGTTTTGTAAGCCACCTCCCTTATTGATGGACTAAATTTTCTAAGGACTCTCCCAATGAATCTCTACCTGGCACCCGCCTTACCAACAATTAATTTTGTATGATCATTCCACTTCAAATCGTTCCGTACGCATACTCCCAAAATATTGTGTTTGTTCCGCTATCATATAATCATACAATAAAGGATCCTTCTTTCTACGTATTCGCAATACATTACATTTTGTAAGCAGGCTGTTTAGATTTTCTTATTGGTAACGCCACGTAGCGCTCTGTATGAAAATCACTGGCTGTGCTGTGTGCAGTCTGTGGCTAGTTTGCATTGTTGTCTGCCATTGTAGTGTTGGGCAGCTGGATGTGAACAGCGCGTAGCGTTGCGCAGTTGGAGGTGAGCCGCCAGCAGTGGTGGATGTGGGGAGAGAAATGGCGGAGTTTTCAAATTTGTAAGCCTGGATGTCATGAACTGCTATGTACATTTAGATTTTTCAACACTATTGAGGTAAACACATTGTCTGTTCTCTATCAAAATCTTTCATTTGCTAACTATGCCTGTCAGTAGTTAGTGCCTTCAGTAGTTTGAATCTTTTATTTAGCTGGCAGTAGTGGCGCTCGCTGTATTGCAGTAGTTCGGGTAACGAAGATTTTTGTGAGGTAAGTGATTTGTGAAAGGTATAGGTTAATGTTAGTCAGGGCCATTCTTTTGTAGGGATTTTTGAAAGTCAGATTGCGTTGCGCAAAAAATATTGTGTGTCACTTTAGTGCATGTTTGAGTACGTTCAGTTTTGCTCAGCTGTTTGAAAAGCAAATAATGTAAGAGGTTTATCAGCACAGTAATTCAGAAATTTTTCTAAGGGGATGTTTCATATGTCGACCCTTAGCCGAGGATACCTCACTGGAATCTTCTGATTTTTTCTTGTAGTTCGTGTAATTAGTGTAGAGTCAGTTGCCACTCCCTGCACCAAGTGCCTATCCGCTGCAGATCTTCCTGCATTTTGCTACAATTTTCTAATGCTGAAACTTCTCTGTATACTACAGCATCATGCGCGAAAAATCGCATGGAACTTCCGACACTATCTACTAGGTCATTTATATATATTGTGAAAAGCAATGGTCCCATAACACTCCCCTGTGACACGGCAGAGGTTACTTTAACGTCTGTAGACGTCTCTCCATTGAGAACAACATGCTGTGTTCTGTTTGCTAAAAACTCTTCAATCCAACCACACAGCTGGTCTGATATTCCGTAGGCTCTTACTTTGTTTATGAGGCGACAGTGCGGAACTGTATCGAACGCCTTCCGGAAGTCAAGGAAAATGGCGTCTACCTGGGAGCCTGTATCTAATATTTTCTGGGTCTCATGAACAAATAAAGCGAGTTGGGTCTCACACGATCGCTGTTTCCGGAACCCATGTTGATTCCTACAGAGTAGATCCTGAGTTTCCAGAAATGACATGATATGCGAGCAGAAAACATGTTCTAAAATTCTACAACAGATCGATGTGAGAGATATAGACCTACAGTTTTGCGCATCTGCTCGACGACCTTTCTTGAAGATTGGGACTACCTGTGCTCTTTTCCAATCATTTGGAACCTTCCGTTCGTCTAGAGACTTGCGGTACACGGCTGTTAGAAGGGGGGCAAGTTCTTTCGCGTACCATGGAAGGACATTAAAATAGACACTAATACTACACCATTCGTTTTGCGACTTTTATCGTCCTGCTAGTTTTATCGCTCGCACATCTACTTCCGTACAAATTTCCCGCATATCCTTTGACTTTCTGCTGCATACTACGGGCACGTGAACGAGAAGCAACGGGCGTATGCTGCACTGTGCGGCCACACTTTCGCCGCTCGGTTCCTTCCGCTCGGCAGGCCCGTCAGCGCTATTTCCGTTTTCCCCGCTCCTCGTCCGGTAAGCCCTTTCGGTGTAAACATTATAAGCTACCTCATTAGAGGGGGCACATTTCTTTCCGACTGCAATTACCGGGTCAATTTACAGACGCTAATGGCCGCCGGACGCCGCCGTCTTCTGAAATTGAATTTCGGTATCTCTTCGGCTCGTTTTTCTTGCGAAATGAGGGCTGGTCGGAAATCCGAGAAACGGCCTTTCGGTTTTCGTCGCGACGATTTTCGGATTCGTTGCTGCGGTTTCCCTCAGGCCAGAACATCATTTCTAGCAACGCCGTAAACTTCTGCCTTTAACGTTATCAACGAGCACAGATGGACGGTCAGTAGTGTAGGGCAGTGAATAATAATGAAGCGCTCGTCAGCCACTCTAACGAGAAGTGCATTATTTCTCTCTACAATCCGCATAAGAAACGGTACGAGGTAAACATCACTGCCGCAGTTAAGAGAGCAACAGACAGCTAGCCATTTCATTTGGATATCAGTAGCAATCTGCACTTTGTTTATTTTATGTGGGAATGATGTGCTGCATCGTGCGTTATTAAGAGGCACTTAAAATCGTAAACATTATCTCCTAATGAAGCGCTGCACTACCCCATCGAATTTCTTTACTGTTTATTTATGTGGCGCATTTTCTTTTACCGCAAATTCAACTCCTGAGGCAACTGATATGGAACTCGAGCTCTTAGTAAGTAGAGGACGCATCGTTCATGACCTTAATACTTGTCACTGTTAAGTTACTATTTAATTCTGCCGCTTTGTTGTTTGACCAGCGAGAGAACCGAATTCCAAACAGAATTTCTGCAAAAACATCTGCCTCTATTTATAACAATAATTTCTAATTTAATCTGAACTGCTTTCTGAATAAGACTACACCAATAGCCGGACGTGCACGCCAGAATTTGTGTGTTGTTGTATACATTAGGATGACAGGCATCACGGCTGTGTTCTGCAGAAGCAGATTTGCAAGGATGTTGTAATCGTGTGTGACGCTTATGGCCAGTGCAACGTTTCTCCACGGTCCTGATGATCTGATCAACATATGACTTGCTACAACTGCAAGAGACACGGCAGACACCTGCCATATGCACACCAAAATCAGACCCTAAAACACACTTCACACCGTGTTTAAGCAGATTACGACCAATCGTATTGGACATTCTACCTGCGTAGCTCAGAAACGTCCTAGACTTAGGAGGCTCGTCGTTAACATCTCTCAACCTTTTCCTGGCTCGTCAGTAGTGCAACTCCCTCCTGATTTGCGTTTCGCCATAACCTTTGTGGTTAGAGGTGACTTCGAGGTGGGATAACTCAGCTGATGAAGTTTCAGGATCTGAGTTCATGTCGGCCAGTGAACCATGGTACGAAGTACACCATCACGCTGGGTTAGTTGGTGATAACCATCAGTCTGAAGATGCAACTTTCTGTGAGCTAACTTCATAAAAGTGGCATATCTCAACGTTCCATCAACCTTTGTATCTTTTCCACCTTCATAGTGAAGCCAATATTCGGGTGAACTGAGTTCACATGTTGTAAAACACTGTTTACATTCTCAACTCTATGAGGTCAAACGACAACAATGTGGTCCACATGTCCAAAAAAAGTGCGTTGGTTTCAATGCAGCCATCTGCAGGTCACGTTCCTCGAAATCTTCACATAAACAGATTGGCAATAATTAGAGGCAAAGGGCTGCCCATTACAGCTTCACATAGAAATGGTCATTGAATAAAATGTGAGTGGAAGTCAAAATGCGTCGAAGTAGGTTGGTTACTTCTACACCAGACCGAACCTAATCACCCTTAGCGATAACGAATCAAGCAGAGAAACGCGAGATAGCTCACATTGAAACTTGCTAAAATATCAGAGTTATTCAAAAGCAATTCTTCTAATGAGCGTAAGAAATCAACAGGATTCTAAATGTGAGGAACACACCGATTTACTAGAGGGCTCAACAGAACAGCAACGAGTTTGTCTACACTTTATGTCAGAGTACTAACGTTACTGACAGTGGGCCTAAGGCGAACCGCTTCCTTGTGGATTCACCATCGATATCTTCTGACGTTGGTCTACTTCGTTTCTGTGGTTGCGCAAGTTGCTTACGTTTCGTACTGCCTTGTCTTTCTGCATGTGCCATTTTATGGCTCGTGGTCAGCGTATCCCCCTGCATACATACAAAAGTTCTTAATTTCCTTACACTGCGCTTTCTGGTTACGTTTGAGCCTTAACAACGAAGAGGTGTGCACATGTCGAAATATCGGCGGTGTTCACAGACGTCACCCCCACTGTATTCGCACTACAAGCTGCTTCAACAGTTCATACACTATGAAAGAAGTTGTGCAGGCTTCATTTTTAAAAGAATCATCCGAGTTCACAAGGATGTACCTTACATCTGTAAACACATCACGACAGGGATGTCCAGGACGTGCTAAACCGCATGCGAACCTGATGTAGGAGCCGCGTGTGGGCCGCTGGAGCTCGGCCAGTCTCGACTTTGTTTGGCCATTCGCGGAAGTACACGATCCAGCTGACATTTCATTTAGTATTGATTTGCGGTATTTTTCGGTTGGCAGTTCGGCCGAATAGTGATGTGAGCGCTGTTTACTCCTCGTGATTCGTTTGTAGTATGAAAGGCGTTCACAGGTCTACATCTACATCTGCATTTATACTCCGCAAGCCACCCAACGGTGTGTGGCGGAGGGGACTTTACGTGCCACTGTCGCTACCTCCCTTTTCTGTTCCAGTCGCGTATGGTTCGCGGGAAGAACGACTGTCTGAAAGCTTCCGTGCGCGCTCGAATCTCTCTAATTTTACATTCGTGATCTCCTCGGGAGGTATAAGTAGGTGGAAGCAATATACTCGATACCTCATCCAGAAACGCACCCTCTCGAAACTTGGCGAGCGAGCTACACCGCGATGCAGAGCGCCTCTCTTGCAGAGTCTGCCACTTGAGTTTGCTAAACATCTCCGTAACGCTATCACGGTTACCAAATAACCCTGTGACGAAACGCGCCGCTCTTCTTTGGATCTTCTCTATCCCCTCCGTCAACCCGATCTCGCACGGATCCCACATTGATGAGTAATACTCAAGTATAGGCCGAACGAGTGTTTTGTAAGCCACCTCCTTTGTTGATGGACTACATTTTCTAAGGACTCTCCCAATGAATCTCTACCTGGTACCCGCCTTACCAACAATTAATCTTATATGATCATTCCACTTCAAATCGTTCCGCACGCATACTCCCAGATATTTTACAGAAGTAACTGCTACCAGTGTTTGTTCCGCTATCATATAATCATACAATAAAGGATCCTTCTTTCTATGTATTCGCAATACATTACATTTGTCTATGTTAAGGGTCAGTTGCCACTCCCTGCATCAAGTGCCTATCCGCTGCACATCTTCCTGCATTTCGCTACAATTTTCTAATGCTGCAACTTCTCTGTATACTACAGCATCATCCGCGAAAAGTCGCATGGAACTTCCGACACTATCTACTAGGTCATTTATATATATTGTGAAAAGCAATGGTCCCATAACACTCCCCTGTGGCACGCCAGAGGTTACTTTAACGTCTGTAGACGTCTCTCCATTGATAACAACATGCTGTGTTCTGTTTGCTAAAAACTCTTCCATCCAGCCACACAGCTGGTCTGATATTCCGTAGGCTCTTATTTTGTTTATCAGGCGACAGTGCGGAACTGTATCGAACGCAGTTTCCACAAAAAGAGGGAGACTAGCGATTTATCGTCACAAGCCTTTAAAGATGAATGGGAGTGACAGAAAAGAGGGATGAGAACTCGCAATATCTATTATGCAGTGTAAGATGGCTATTTCTTGATGATGTTATTTGATGTCTCAATATTTGTAAAGGGAAAAGATATAGGCCTACTTCAATAATTGTGGTCACAGAAACAGCTTTTAAGCAACAGTATCTGTGTCTGCTATGGGAGCACTGTGCAGTCGTAGAATCTTTGACAGTCAGTCGTGGATATCTGCAGTGTGCAGCAGGCCGGATTTCTTTGAGTGTACAGCGTAATGCACGGACGCACTTTTGGAAATATGTGAACTGCAGATTTATTGCGAGGAGGAATGATGACTCAGAACAATGGTTGGATAGCATATGTACATAAGAAAGGTTTTGAAATGAAGGACAAGGAACTATTTGAAGAGGTAAAATGTTTATTTTTATTTTTGTAGACTTATATTCTTGGTCCACTTCACTCTCGTTACAGTAGCGTTTTTGATAATTATTCTATCTTCTGAGTTAATTCACTGTACCATGGAAGTTATTAGAGTAAATGAATTTTCATATTACCGTCTTCCTGACTGAAATTCCAGAACTTAAAGGTTGGGTCACGTGTTTCATTGGCATTCTGTGTCATGATTATGAACTCAATTTCCTTGAACTGTAGTTAGTTTTTAGCAGAATTTTTTCTTTAGCTGTTGCGCAGTTTTGCTGTGTTGCTGTTTCTGCCAGCAGTTGAGATTCATAGTACGTGACTGTTTCGTTTCCTTTGCGCAATGTAGGTTCTGTCAGTTTATTAATTTTACTAGTGCCATATCAGAGCAGAAATTTTCGTAAGTTTCAGGTTACATTCTTATACAGATCCACATAACAGTTTAGTCTGTTCTTTTTTATACAGTTACGTTTTTTTTCAGACAGTTCGCAGTGACCAAGTCTACTGAGCGTGAAATTATTGGTTTGCTTATTTATTTGTTGATGAATGAGATCGGTTTTGACCCACACAGGATTCTTTTCAATTTCATGTACGTGATGTGGCTTTGAGCTTTGTAGCACATTTAGTTGTCAGTTCACATTTCCAGGTTTGTGTTTACGATAACACACACGTAAGCAAAGGCGACTTACTTAAAATAATCACATAATTTGATATGAAACAACATTATAACACCATGCAGAAAGAATTTAAATATTTAGTGGACAATGAAAGAGCATAAAATTACAACGATCCACAGACAGGATTCATTGTTCTGCGCATCATAAAGCACTTTGCCATAAATTGGCAGGCATGGAGCACGTGAAGGAATTGGTGGCATGAATAATAAAATTTCTGGAATCATACTCATTATTTCTCTGTCAGTTGACTTTATATATACACTCAAAGCACTTTTAGGGCGCATAACTGGAACGATTTTTCATTTTAAAAACCGCTATTGTGAATTTATGAAGGAAAAAGGAGTGCAGGAACGAAAATTAGAACATCCGACATGGACTGCAGACCTCACATTTTAAATGCACTTGACTGCATACTGCCCATGGTAAGACATTCCAAGGTGAGAAACAACTTATTTCTGATTTGTTGGGGTGCATTTAAAAAGAAAATTGGTTTGTAGAAGGGACAAATTCTGACGAACACATTCCAGCTACCTAAGCTCACTGGGGTTAAAGAAAACACAAAGTTTGAAGAATTCATTGTGGCCTTGAGAGAATTACAATGAGAATTTTCTAAAGATTTTGAAGACACTGCCAGTCTTACATCTGTTTTTGAGCTGTTTTTGAGACCGTTTGCTGTTTCAGTTGAAAGCGCCCCTGCGCATGTGCAGACGGAACTAACTGACTTGCAGCAGAATTCCCATTTTAAAGACAAATCCTTTTACGTTAGACCTATCGCGGGTGCCTACATTGTTTTCCTCAGGTAGAGTTTCAATACCTCTATAATGGGGTTCCAAAAGTGCTAAAACATTTTGATCAACATATGTGTGTGAAAGATATTTTCCGATTAACAAACTAAATATGTCACAATTACATGGCGATCTGAGAGGCGAAAATCTGTGAAATTATCCACATCTATCCGACGCGATAGTTTTTACCAGTTAAAAACTATATTATGTCTTCAGTGCGCCAAAAATAGTTAAATAATACAGAAAATTTGTTTCGTTTGTGATCTATGTTGTTGAGAAATGTGAAATATGAAACCAAATAGTATGGAGTGCGACTGCATTGCCACCTACATACAGCACATCCGCAGTTTCACAGCCTGGGTGTTATGGCACGTGAACCAGGGCACGGCACGCAAGCAAAATTCCTGACCGACCCTGCTTTACAATGATGGGGTCCTTTTTATAGTTACCTTTGGAATCATGTATTCCATTTACATTTCATAAATGTTCAGTGTGCCCTCCACCGGACAAAGTATAAACATGTTCGAAAAGATTTCGGGATTGCAGCCCGTCGTCGTAAACTTCATTCCACGATATTTCAACTGGACACCTGCGAATTATAGTCTTCGATGGCTTGCCTGCAGAGGCGAGCCATCGAAGACTATAATTCGCCGGGAAAATTTTAAATTTCACATAACACTATAAACATCCATACCTTTACGTATTTCTGGAGTCTCTGCATTCAGAGCTGTTGCTATCTGACGTCGCAGTTCCCCAAAAGTTGTTGTAAGAGACAGCATGCTGCACCACTACTTCAGGCTAACAGCGATTGGCCTCGAGATAAAGTCTAAGTTAAAATCCATCCAAAGTTTTTATCTTCTTTCACTTAAATGATATAGTCTTGCGATATCAGATGAATCTTTTTGAACAACTCTATATTAGAAACTGAAGCCCAAGCTTATATGCCTAATGGACAACAGAATATGCTTTGACATATGGCTGATACAGAAACAACACTTTACATTTACAACCTATAGGGTATCTACATCCGGAGTATAAACTTGAAAACCACTTACTGCCTATTAGGATTTAATCTGAGCGTATCACAATTATGACTCAAGTACTAACAACCTGAAAATTTTCCCCTTTCGTATAAAATGAACAATGCAGTCTGATTTCTGTAAGAGAAATACTGGATAGTAATCACACTTTCATAGCACTACGGAATACGAAAAAGTGGTCTTTGACATTAGTTAAAAGAAAAAGCAGTTAAGTGTGGATGCGTCCTTCTCGTAGAAAAGATGCGTACAATGCACAACAACAAGAAACATGAGACGTAAAACGAAAAATCTCGATGTATTCAAGACTGCAACAAATGTCTCGAAACTCTCTGCAATTCAAACTCATTTTCTTTGAAATGTTTCTTCAGACAACCTTTTCATGTCTCCCTGTCCGTTCGGACATGTGATACATTGATTTATGGATTGTACCTAGGATTTGGCACTCTTATTTTAACTTTGGTTCAAAGATTATTGACATAGGTCACTTTATTTGCATTACACTCTTGTAATGCTTACTAAACAGACAGCAAAAAAACTGTTTTTGATCTTTGACGCGTGTGGTTTTTGTACATTCTTTACTTATAACTATACTATAACTGTTGTAATTATGGTTGTTTTTATCTTAAAATTATCTTTGTACGTCATGATTTATATCGACTGTACATCTTCTTGGTATTGTTTTCGAGGCTACAAGTGCTTTGGATATTTATGCACTGTCCTGATTACGTAAGGCCAGTTTCCTGTTGTATGTGCATGAGGAAGGTTGTTGATGTATGAAGTATACTGTTCTTCTACATTGTTATCCACGAAACTGACAGTTAATACGATTGTCTGGTTCAGCATGTTTGACATGTGACTTATAGTAACCAATTTTTCGTAACTTACGATTTTGTATTTCGTGTCTTTAGGACGTTTTGAACATGACATTTTGTTGTCATTTCTGTTTTCGAACAATGATCTTGGTGCCAAATAATGGTCAGTGACCGAAACCGGCACCAAATTAGTAAATTGTTCTAATGCAGCCAAGTGTATTGAAGTTCATGAACCATTTTGTTTGGCTGGAAAATTGGATGCAAAGAAGAAAACACTTTGCCTACAGAAGGCAGATAATCTGCGATAAGCTGTGCTCACACCGGCAACTCACGTGAGCAAAGGCTAAACGATCGCAAGTGGATTGAACATAAAGGTCGTAAGCTCAAGAAATGACTCTAGGAGGAAAATGATTCATGACAGACTAGAAATTAATTTCACTTATTATTCAACAAATAGGCATGAATGTTCACGAACAGTAGATGCAAATGTTCTCCAAGGAACCACTTGGATATACAATACCACACATTCACAAAAATAGAAAGTTTATCCCATAATTATAGTAACCAATTTTTCGTAATACTATTTAGTGATCGAGAAAATACAATGAAAACCCCCTGATGTTTGCAGATTGCTCAGACGAAAATGTATACTAATCCTGACTAATTTAGGTAAGGTTACGAACTGAAAAGGGGGCTTAGCTCGCCCATATGAATTGGCTGGTTGGCTGACGAGTCCCAACGCCCCAGAGTTCAGCTTGCAGATACGCTTTTCCCTATACAGCCAGAGAGACGTCTGCTCTAACAAAGGAGAGCATGCACTGTGCAGTCTTTGAGCCATGCGAGTGACTCGAAACTCACGTAAAAGTATGCGAAGTGGTTCTTATTAACGTTTAAAAACCCCAAAGCGACGTAGATGACGCTGACACAGGTAATTTAATGTAGCACACATGGGGTTGCAGTGTCGGGAAATATCCCAAAAATGGCTGAGACATGTTGAACATGTGACGTCACCAGATAACGTTCCTCGCCGCACAGACAGCGGCCAGGCTTCGGCCTGAAGGGATGGCTGAGCGATGCAGTGCTTGCATTCGAGTAAACGGTGCAAACGTCTAACACCTTTAGTAAACGCGATCTGTTGTAAACGAAGAAGTTACAAAATTATGGTCCTCGCTGCAATCAAGTAAAATCTCTTCTTATTTTGCGTTTCTTTTCTTTTGCGACTTCTGATTTTTGTTTATAGAAACTGTTTAATAGAAGGAAAATGATGGCTATTTACTGGTATCGACGCAATTGGGAAGCCTTTACTCACTTCCTTGTGACGCATTACGGTAGGTTTTTGTCGTACTGTACTTTGCAATCAACGAGAGGAGCCCGCGATACTGGCAAATAAAATAATAAATCTTATCTCGACGTAAACACGTGATTGTCAAAGGGAGTGAAAGAAACGCTGCCTACCAGACGCAAGATTCGAACCCAGGCCTCCACGTGCTCAAGTCGCGCTCGTGGACTCAGAACGACACCGACGTGAATATCTGACATGGGCTGGGAGGATTAGTCGAGGTGGACATACAGGGTGCGACGCTTAAATCCGGACAAATTTTAATTTAAATTTTCCGCCAAATCGTAGTTCCGCCGGAGGTCGCGATTAGCGTTCTTGAAAGCCATAGACATCTAGTAGACAGTCAGAACTTCAAAATGGCCGAGATATTACGGACAATTGCGGAGTATTACCGAAGAGCCGCGATTATCGGAAGTCTTCGCGGTGGGCGTTCACCCATTGAAATAGTTCGATTCTTCGGGTACCCGAGACCAAGTGTTTACGATATTGTGCCAAGTATAATACTTCTGGTAAGTTCAAAAAATGGCTCTGAGCACTATGGGACTCAACTGCTGTGGTCATAAGTCCCCTAGAACTTAGGACTACTTAAAACCTAACTAACCTAAGGACATCACACACATTCATGCCCGAGGAAGGATTCGAACCTGCGACCGTAGCGGTCGTGCGGCTCCAGACTGTAGCGCCTTTAACCGCTCGGCCTTCTGGTAAGTCTGGGGAAGGTTCCGCTAATAAGGCGAGAAAACCTCATTCGAGGAAACGCGTGTCACGAACTGCGGCAGTCATCTAAAACGATCAGGCGCTGATTTCGGAGGACCCGGCGTAATCGCTGAAGAAATGCGCGTCAGTATTGAATGTCAGCGAGCGAACAATGCGTTGGATGGGAGAGGAGGACCTCATACCAGCCATTTAGTCGAAAACTGGCTCTCGGGTGACGTTATGTTCTGGTCAAAGGGGTTCTTGCCCCCGAATAGCACGGAATTGAACACCCTCGACTATTATGAAGTCGAAAGAGCTAACAATAAGACGAGGCCACCTAATGTCGCATCTCCCCGAAACGCCATCGAAGCAGCATTCGCGAGTATGGAGAGCCCTGCTTTAAAGAGTGCGTGCGATCGTTTCAGAACAAGATAGGAAGCGGTCATTGCGGCTGAATGGGGTTACATTTTTATTTGTATTCTGTTTTAATAAATTTGCTTTAAAAAAGTTTCTTTTGTAGGATTTAAGTGCCGCACCCTATATAGGCTCAACTACTGCACGTGCGGCGAGGTACGTCATCCGGTGACGTCACATATTCAACACTTGTCATCCAGTTTTAGGGTATTTCCCGACATTTACGATCCCATTAATTTACTTGTCTCGCAGTAAACTATGTCACTTGGAGGTTATTAAACGTTAAGAACAATCACCCTGTATAATAATTAATACTTTTCTGACAGATGGCTTTCAAACTGACGAAATAAATCTCTCTCTTTCTCTTTGCCCGAATGAGCTTCGGAAGGTCCAACGGTACCGACCGACCGCTGTGTCATCCTGAGTCGACAGGCGTCACTGGATACGTATATTGAGGGCCATGTGGTCAGCACACCACTCTCCCGGCCGTTATCAGTTTTCGTAGCCGCAGCCGTTACTTCTCAATCAAGTAGCTCCTCAGGTGGCGTCAGAAGAGCTGAGTGCACCCCACTTCCCAATAGCACTTGGCAGATGCGGACGGTGACCCATCCAAATGCTAGCCAAGCCCGACAGCGCTTAACTTTGGTGATGTGATGGGAACCGGTGTTACCACTGCGACATCGTCGTTGCTATATTTGTTGCCGGTAGGTTCGAGCAGCACCTAAGTTTTACGGAGCTGCTTTGGGAACTCAAATGGGAATCCCTGTAAGGAAGGTGACTTTTTTTTTCGAAATTTAGAGAACCGTCATTTGAGGCTGACTGCCTAACGATTGTTGAATACAACAACAGCTAAAGTGCGCGTCATTTACGACGGCGGCCGAGTTTAGGTTCGTTCTGCGCATCTGACGTCACAAAACACAGTCAGCCAATGAAGAGAGAACGATGTTGCCAGAGCTCGACTGCAGTGCAGAGCACGGACGAGTGTCTTCAGTTTTAGAAACGTTTAGTCATAAATAAAGTAATTGAACAAAAGCAATGTCTTAATAGCAGACTTTCTTTTATAGAAAGTTTGGAAAAAGCATTCTTTATACCAATTGCTTCATATTCTATTAATTAAACCAAACAAGCAATAAGCCTCCTAATTCAGGCGATAGGAAGGAAAGGTGTTTGTATCATTCTCGCTAACCGCTTTTTCGCAATAAACAACAGAGGTAATTGTTTATTTCCTATTGTACTTCCACGAAACGTGAGTAATTCAGTCATACCAACAGTGTTTGTCGGTATTTTGCGCGATATTATAACACCTCCAGGAGGCCTACTGAATGACGAGCTGCATTAGCATATGGTTAAAGTGTTTGGCTGCTAAGCGATAAATTGTGAGTTCAAACCTTGTCGGTGTTTAATATTTTCTTTATTTAAAAACAATAACGAAGTGTCTTATTTCACGAATTTTATTCGTTTGAATGTATTTTTTTGAAATTTCTAGTGGCAACTAAAATCGACAATACGGAAAGTATACGCTATGGATTTTTACCCCTGCAAACTCTTCAAAATTTCGTGCAATGGTTTACTGCATCTAATGCTGCATAATAACTGCGTTGAACATCGAAACAAAATTAAGTCATTTATGGGGGGAAGGTATCAGTCAAGAAGATGTGTAAAAATCAAATTTTTGGGCCAAATAGTTTTTGTAAAATCGAATGATAAAGTGTGTCAAAACAGTCGAAGCGCCGTGTGTCTGCACAGGCGAGCAGTGCAGTGATGACAAAATGGCGCACAGCGCGGAATGCGGGGAGCGCGTCTCTGTAGCAGCGAAAGGGTTAATGCGGCCGTGTGACGGCTTTACTTCATAAACTGCGCGCTCCCTCCTAAACGTAAGTTTGCAAACTATACTATGGCGCTGCTTCTCTTGGCGCGTGCAACTGGCAACGCAGCAATCTCCCGCGTCTGAGCGGGCATGCGCGAACCTCCAAGATAAAAGAATTGAACTATAGTAATAAATAATTAGTGCCGCAGCATGCATGAGCATCATGAAGCCGATATCGACATTTTAGTCATCAAAAATGAAATCCCTGCGAGAACGTTACGAGGAGCGAAATTAAGGGAGGCAGAAAGCATTTGCTTTGCGGCACAGACTCCGTGAACGAGAAGCAAACACGGGCCTGGCAAGCACGTGGGCAGAGAGAAGCAGCCTTTCCTCCTCTTGGAAGCCATCGACACCGACGGCCTTTGCTTTTCGGCTAATCGGCGCCAAATAATGACTCAGCGCCAACACCTGCCGTCGCCGGCGGCGCGCTTTCTAATTAATGTCTAATTTAACAACGCCTCGCGGCGGGCAAACACCGCCACCGCTCCGCCGGCGACTCGGTTACGCCCGAGCGACAAATATTTGTATAATCCCATTTATTCTAAATTCGCTGCTCCGTCTATCGTGGCGGGGCGGGGATATGGAGGTGGGCAGAGTGCGGAGAGATCGAAGTGGGGTAGAAAGATGGAAGAAGTGCTAATTTAATTAGCAACGCCATGAAGGTAGGCGAATGGAGGGTTGTGGAGGGGAGGTTGTTCTCTCTTCGTGAGAGACGCTGCGGGCGCCCTGAGCCCACCCTCTAGATCTAGACGTTCCGTGAGGATCGATCCACACTGGACGCCAACGCAACGTTACAGAACGGATAGGAACGCCACCGTCAAATGGCGGTGTGTCCACGCTAGGTGGAACGCCAACGTAACGTTACGTCGCTTAGGTCAGTACTGAGCGGTGAGACTGAGAAGCTTATGTCCACGAATCAGCATTGTTTTAGAGTGCGTCGCTCGTGCGAAACTCAGCTTGCCCTTTTCTCACATGATGTACAGAGAACCAAGGATGAAGGCAACAGTCAGATTCCATATTTTTAGATTTCCAAAAAGCATTTGACATGGTGCCCCACAGCAGGCTGTTAACGAAGGTACGAGTGTATGGAACAATCATACAATGAAGGCTCTCACGAGCGGATGGTACTGTTGTTGATAATTCTTCCGTGTTATATGGCCATGGTCCATGGAATACTACGTTGGACATCCTCAGAGGTATGGCCGGTCCTGTTGAGTCCTGCCGACTGACGAATCGGGCGTCGGAGAGCGGCCTAAATACTGAGGACAGTGGGCGGGTCTAGCTAGCACAGAGTAGCAGAGAGAAAACTAGTCAAAGATAAAATGTAACTATCGATAATAGTCCGTCAAAGATAAAAATCAATTATCGGTTCTATAACGCCACTGTCCATATCTCGCTTAATTTCAAGGCCTCTTCTTTTCTATTAAAATTATCTTCATGTTTATAAATTTCAATAGCCTCCCTATACAGTCTAATAGTTCGTGGTAGCACTTAAAACTATAGTTTCAGAAAACGTAACTACATGGTCACC
This sequence comes from Schistocerca serialis cubense, assembly GCF_023864345.2. NCBI lineage: Eukaryota > Metazoa > Arthropoda > Insecta > Orthoptera > Acrididae > Schistocerca > Schistocerca serialis. Next base: position 78,922,313 of record NC_064646.1, on the reverse strand, counting down.
GGACTGAAGTGCATGTTCCGCAACGGCCGATTTATCTATTTTACCCAGTCGGCAAAGACTTTTCTGCTCCTTTACCCTCGTATTCACACAAGGCCACCATTATCATCTAGCGGTGTGTATAAAATTCCGTGTACCTGTGGCAAGGGGTATATTGGTACTACGAAAAGAAGTGTGAATACGAGGGTAAAGGAGCATAAAAGTCTTTGCCGACTGGGAAAAATAGATAAATCGGCCGTTGCGGAACATGCACTTCAGTCCGGTGACCATGTAGTTAAGTCTTCTGAAACTACAGTTTTAAGTGCTACCACGAACTATTATCCACGACTGTATGGGAGGCTATTGAAATTTATAAACATGAAGATAATTTTAATAGAAAACAGGAGGCCCTGAAATTAAGCGAGATATGGACAGTGGCGTTACAGAATCGATAAGTGATTTTTGTCTATGACGGACTATTATCAATATTACATTTTTATCTTTGACTAGTTTTCTCTCTGCTACTATGTGCAAGCTAGACCACGCCCACTTTACTCGGTATTTAGGCCGCTCTCCGACGCCCAACTCGTCAGTCGGCAGGAGTCAACAGGACCAGCCATACCTCTGAGGATGTCCAACGTAGTATTGGACGAAACGTTAGGAATGGAAGTATTCCATGGACCATGGCTATATGGAATAAGTTCACAGATACGTGAATGGCTAGGAGGCTTCTTAAATAATAAAACCCAGTATGTTGTCCTCGACGGCGAGGATTTATCAGAGACAAGGGTACCATCAGGGAAGTGTGGTAGGATCGCTGCTGTTCTCTATATACATAAATTATCTGGCGGACAGGGAGGGCAGCATCTGCGGTTGTTTGCTGATGATGCCATGGTGTACAGGAAGGTGTCGAAGTAGAGTGACTGTAGGAAGATACTAGACGACGTAGACAAAAATTTCAGTTGTTGTGATGAATGGCAGCTAGCCCTAAATGTGGAAAAATGTAAGCAAATTCGGAAGAGTAGGAAGAACAAACCCGTAATGTTCGGATACATAGTCACTAGTGTCCTGTTTGACTCAATCAAGTCGTTTAAATATCTGGGCGTAACGTTGCAAAGCGGTGTGAGGTGTAACGAGCATGTGAAAACTATGGTGGCGAAGGCAAATGGTCGTCTTCGATCTATTGGGAGAATATTAAGAAAGAGTGGCTCGCCAGTAAAGAAGACGGCATATATGGCGCTCGTGCGACCTATTTTTGAGTACTACTCGATTGTTTCGAGTCCATGCCAGGTCGGATTGAAGGAAAACGTCGAAGCAATTCAGAGGTGGCCTGCTATATTTGTTACCGGTAGGTTCGAACAACACGTCTAAGTGTTACGGAGATGCTCCGGAAACTCAAACGGGAATCCCTGAAAGAAAGGACGATGGTCGTTCAGCTAAGGACAAAAATAACGGAAAAAGTATCTTCCAAACACCACAAAACTATAGAATTTTTTTTAAAAAATAGTTGTTCCATCTTCCAAAAACACTTTTCAGAAAGTTTAGAGAACCGGCACTTGAAGCTGATTGCCGAACGATTGTACTGCCGCCGACATACATCGCACGTAAGGACCACGAAGATACTATACGAGAAAGTAGGGCTCATACGGAGGCGAACAGACAGTCGTTTTCCGCGCGGGATAGCCGCGCGGTCTTAGGCGCCTCGTCACGGTCGGCGCGGCTGCCCCCGTCGGAGGTTCGGTTCCTCCCTCGGGCATGTGTGTGTGTATGTTGTCCTTAGCGTAAGTTAGTTTAAATTAGATTAAGTAGTGCATAAGCTTAGGGGCCAATGACCTCAGCAGTTTGGTCCCTCAAGACCTTACCACAATTTAAAAAAAAAAAAAAAAGACAGTCATTTTTCCGTCGCTCTGTTTGCGAGTGGAGCAGGAGGGGAATTGACAAGTAGCAAATGACAAATGACCATACGGTGGCTTGAGGAGTATCTATGTAGATGTAGATATGAGACACAGTTCATCTTACAGAAAGTCGGAATATATAATCATAGTTAAATAAATAGTAGTGACAATATGTTAGTGGCCAAATCAAAATTCGTAACAGTTATTCTTGACGATGGTCGTTCAGCTAAGGACAAAAATGACGGCAAAAGTATCTTCCAAACACCACAAAACTATAGAATTTGTTTTAAAAAATAGTTGTTCCATCTATACATGGTGTCACAGGAGGAACGTTCATTGTCCAGAGATATGACAGGAACGGTCATTCGCAGCAAAAATGTCTAATAAACATGGGGTCTAACACGCATACCTACAGATCTACGAGAACTACTTTACCTTCGACATTCATAAACATATCTCTTCTACATCAAGTTCTCTCCTTTCCGTATCTTTGGATGAGGTACTGCGGATAAAAACAAGAAAAAAATGTCTCGTAAATTGGGCTATAAAATGCTTACCTTAAGAGCAATGAACATTTCTTCAGTTGAAGAGATGTGTTTCTCAATAACGAAGTTGAACAAGTGCTCATAGGTCTTAATGTATTCATTTTAGACCCCATATTTACTAGAATTTTTTCCGGAACCCAATCGAACGGCTCTGGAATGAGTTTGACAGTGGACTTCGCATCAAACCCCAGTGTCCGATATCTCTGAATTCTCTGGTTTTGTCTCCTGAGCAATAATGGGCTGTCATTCCACCACAATGAATCAGACGCCCCAATGAACGTGTTCCTAGCAGAGATCAGGCCGTCATAAAGACGATGGGTGGACCCATCTCATATTAATGTTCACTTATATGGTCACGTGGGTGCAACAGCGTTAACATTAAAGGCTATAGTTTTGACTTAGGTTCGGCATGGTATCGAAAGACAGCTGAACTTGGACTTCGTTCTGAGTATACCAATCTTGAATCAGAAGCCGGAATTATTCTGAAATATATGTTTGGTTAAAAAATGGCTCAAATGGCTCTAAGCACTATGTGACTTAACATCTGAGGTCATGAATCCCCTAGACTTAGAACTACTTAAATCTAACTAACTTAAGGACATCAAACACAGCCATGCCCGAGGCAGGGTTCGAACCTGCGACCGTAGCAGCAGCGTGGTTCCGGACTGAAGCGCCTAGAACAGATCGGCCACAGCGGCCGGCTATGTTTGGTTCAAGATTTCTACCTCCCCCAGTCGCGGATGTGTTCGTAGCGTTGCATATTACAGCTCCCATCACAATCAGTTAATTTTGTTACTAAACGATGTACTACACAACTATGTAGGTGAAGATGTTAAATTTCACTATAATTTGTGTACCGGTACATAAACAGATGACATCAGAACTACAAATGGTGCAGAGTCGTTTCATCGAGATTTAAAGCAACAGTTTTACAAATCCTGTCCTTCTCGTCACGATTTACCGAAATTCTAAATCGTTGACTTTCCGTATATTACTAAGAGCTGCGACCTTTCTGACAGGAGATCACAAATCCAGTCGCATACCTGAGGTGACATTCTATAGCATGCAGCTTTCTTAGACGTCGCTCGTGGGGAACGATGTCAAAAGCCTTCTTGAAATGTAAAAATATGGAAACAATGTGACACACCCTCACGATAGCACTCATTACTTCATGAGAATAAAGAGCTATATTTTCTGAATCCGTGCTGACTGCGTCTCAATAAATCGTTTTCTTCTAGGTAATTCATAATGTTCGAACACAGTATATGTTCCAAAACCCCAATGCTATCGACGTTAGCGATATAGGTTTGTAATTCAACGTTAGCGATATAGGTCTGTAATTCAGCGGATTACTCCTATTTCCTTTCTTGGGCATTGGTGTGACTTGTGCAGCTTTTCAGTTTTTAGGTATAGAACTTCCGATGAGCGAGTGGTTGTATAAAATTTGCTAAATACAGGGTGTTTCAAAAATGACCGGTATATTTGAAACGGTAATAAAAACTAAACGAGCAGCGATAGAAATACACCGTTTGTTGCAATATGCTTGGGACAACAGTACATTTTCAGGCAGACAAACTTTCGAAATTACAGTAGTTACAATTGTCAACAACAGATGGCGCTGCGGTCTGGGAAACTCTATAGTACGATATTTTCCACATATCCACCATGCGTAGCAATAATATGGCGTAGTCTCTGAATGAAATTACCCGAAACCTTTGACAACGTGTCTGGCGGAATGGCTTCACATGCAGATGAGATGTACTGCTTCAGCTGTTCAATTGTTTCTGGATTCTGGCGGTACACCTGGTCTTTCAAGTGTCCCCACAGAAAGAAGTCACAGGGGTTCATGTCTGGCGAATAGGGATGCCAATCCACGCCGCCCCCTGTATGTTTCGGATAGCCCAAAGCAATCACACGATCATCGAAATATTCATTCAGGAAATTAAAGACGTCGGCCGTGCGATGTGGCCGGGAACCATCTTGCATAAACCACGAAGTGTTCGCAGTGTCGTCTAAGGCAGTTTGTACCGCCACAAATTCACGAAGAATGTCCAGATAGCGTGATGCAGTAATCGTTTCCGATCTGAAAAATGGGCCAATGATTCCTTTGGAAGAAATGGCGGTCCAGACCAGTACTTTTTGAGGATGCAGGGACGATGGGACTGCAACATGGGGCTTTTCGGTTCCCCATATGCGCCAGTTCTGTGTACTATATCGTTAGCGAATGCCTCTCGTGCAGCAATGGTAGCGGCGCTGAGGGGTTGCCGCGTTTGAATTTTGTATGGATAGAGGTGTAAACTCTGGCGCATGAGACGTGGACGTTGGCGTCATTTGGACCGCAGCTGCAACACGGCGAACGGAAACCCGAGGCCGCTGTTGGATCACCTGCTGCACTAGCTGCGCGTTGCCCTCTGTGGTTGCCGTACGCGGTCGCCCTACCTTTCCAGCTCGTTCATCCGTCACGTTCCCAGTCCGTTGAAATTTTTCAAACAGATCCTTTATTGTATCGCTTTTCGGTCCTTTGGTTACATTAAACCTCCGTTGAAAACTTCGTCTTGTTGCAACAACACTGTGTTCTAGGCGGTGGAATTCCAACACCAGAAAAATCCTCTGTTCTAAGGAATAAACCATGTTGTCCACAGCACACTTGCACGTTGTGAACAGCACACGCTTACAGCAGAAAGACGACGTACAGAATGGCGCACCCACAGACTGCGTTGTCTTCTATATCTTTCACATCACTTGCAGCGCCATCTGTTGTTGAAAATTGTAACTACTGTAATTTCAAAAGTTTGTCCGCCTGAAAATGTACTGTTGTCCCAAGCATATTGCAACAAACGGTGTATTTCTATCGCTGCTCATTTAGTTTTTATTGCCGTTTCAAATATACCGGTCATTTTTGAAACACCCTGTATGAAGCTATTTCATCAGCGCACTCTGAAAGGAGTATGCTGATACAGTCTGGACCGGAAGCCTTGCCTTTATCAAGCGATTTACGCTGCTTCGCAATACCGACGATATCTACTTCTAAGTTACTCATACTGGCAGTTATTCTAGATTCGAATTTTGGAATATTTACTTCGTCATCTTTGGTGAAGGAGTTTCGGAAAGCACTGCTTAGTAACTCTGCTTTAGTAGCACTGTCATCAGTGACACGACCATTGTTATCGCGGAGTGAAGATACTGATTGCGTCTTGTCACTGGTTTCATTTTCGTATGACGAGAATCTCTCTTGGTTTTCTGTCAGATTTCGAGACAGAGCTTCGTTGTGGAAACTATTAAAAGCATCTGGCATTTAAGTTCTGGCTAAATTTCGGGCTTGTGTAAAACTTCGGCACTCTTGGAAATCTTGTGGTCCTTAAAATTTGGCGCCGGCCGGAGTGGCCGAGCGGTTCTAGGCACCACAGTCTGGAACCGCGCGACCGCTACGGTCACAGGTTTGAATCCTGCCTCGGGCATGGATGTGTGTGATGTCCTTAGGTTAGTTAGGTTTAAGTAGTTCTAAGTTCTAGGGGACTGATGACCACAGAAGTTAAGTCCCGTAGTGCTCAGAGCCATTTGAACCTTAAAATTTGGCATGCTTTTTCGATGCATCTGCAACAGAGTTCTGGCCCCCTTTGTGTACCATGGGTGATCAGCACCATGTCTTATTAATTTGTTTGCTGTATATCTCTCATTACATGTCGGTATTGTTTATTACCGCACATGCAGGCAACACAGCCAATTTTCAGTGTAAAAACAATAAAAAATTTATGATTATATTAGAACAAATAAGCCCTCGGTCACAAATATTAAGTCAAAATTGACCAGGTTTCGACGCTACTATGAGAGTCGTCTTCAGAATTAAACTAACTGTTCTAAAACATGTTAGGTATATTATATACCTAACATGTTTTAGAACAGTTAGTTTAATTCCTAAGTCGACACTCGTAGTAGCGTCGAAACCTGGTCAATTTTGACTTAATATTTGTGACCGTGGGGTTATTTGTTCTAATATAATTCTGACACGGTCACTGAACCTTAGCAGCTATGTTAAAAGTTTTAAAATTTATGATATTAGTATTGGGCCCATCGTTTTTGGTATCGGTAGGCTGACTGGTGGCAGTTCTAATAACACTTAATCCCTGCCGTTGGGGATGGCGGTAGCAAAGGATGATGGCTGAAACGAACTATGGAACGCTTGAAGCAATCACAGCAAAACTTGGTACAGGGGGTATAACATTGGCGGGTCATTTGGCAGTTTTTGTCTTACAGAGAAATGGGCCTGTGCACGAGCTCGCAGACGGAAATCACAGCTGACCACAGCGTCGCCACAGGGGTATAAAAGAATCTGGCTGCCCATAGGGGTCTTAATGGTGGAGGTGGCGACTGAAGCAAGCCGGGCTATAGGCGCAAGGCAGCGGTAGGGGGAGGGAGTAGAGGAAAGGGGGGAGGGGGGGGAGAGCGAGAGGAATTGTTGCCGCCCCCGCATCGCCCGCGATGTATATTTCAGGGGCGGCTGCCGAGTGGCCAGCGGCCGCCCCCGCCGCCCCCGCCACCTCCCACGCCCTTAAGGCGACTGCATTAATAATGACCGCGACCGCAGTTTGCCGGGCTGCTGGGCGGCGGCGGGGGCGGGTCACGCGCTATCCGCCGCCCGCTGTGTGCGGGCGAGTCCGTGTGTACACTTTATTTGAGCCACGCGCGTACCGGGGCGGAAGCTCGGACACGGCGGAGCACACAATGCGGGAAATGGAACTTTAATTGAAGCGAAACAGTTAATGCGCGCGCGGCGGCGTTTGCAGGGTCCGCACCGCCCCCGCCTCCCACTCCCACCCGCGGGCCTGATGTATAACCCGCGTTGCGGGCCCAGGGGGCGGTCCAGCCTTGGAGAGGACGCCAAGAGCGCCGGGCGACGCTTCCAATGTTGCGACGAGGAATGGCGCCCGGTCTAAATTTGCATTCCAGCAGCTTCCAGGGCGGGGAACTGCGGGTGATGGGACGCTGCTGGACGCCGGGCGCCGTGTGGTGGAATGGGAGCAGGGGCGGGGGGGGCGGACGGGGGCTGGAACGCTCCAGTCGGTGTCCACAGGGTCAGTGTGTTCACCAGCCTCCAGATTTTCATCGGTACCGAACGAGTGTTTCCATCCAGTGATGATGACAGGGCATGCTTATTCTGAGGGGGGTGAGAGGGGAAGGGGGTTCAAATGGCGGCCCAGCCGTTCTGGTTAACGTTTTTCTCTAAACCTGAAATAAATATGATTAAATTTTCAGTTAGGCTGAACTTAAGAAATCCATTGTCCTACGGAGGTCTTACCACTTCAGACGCTCGCTGCGGACTGACTGGCGTGGGCCCCTACCGAGGGTGCTTCACAGATACAAACGGAAGTGATCAGAGAGGCAGCTTCCTATATCAACATGACAAGGGACGGACAGGACCATAGTAAGAATAGAAACCTCTTTGCTTTTAGAAAGTGTAGCTGCCTGTTCCGACATTGGTGCTACTGTTCTCTAGCAGACAGGCTTGTCTGCTACCGTCAAGCATGCAACTAGAAATACATTTGCTCATTCATCCTTTCACACAGAAGGGAAGGTGCATGACAGTATCTTATCATATACAGTATATAAAAGAAAGCGGATGTAGGTTCCGTAGTAGACTGTGTGACATGAATTACATATAAACTGTGTTTTAAAGTGTAGTAGTGTGACAGATCGTTCTTGTTTATGTGTAAAAGTAACACGTTCCACTGCTCAGTCTCCTCCCTGAGAGTCAGAAACACCACAGAAAATTTAGAAGTGGCATGTACGCCGTAAATGACAACACTTTTAAGAAATTAACATGAGAGGAATCCAACAGAGACCTTTCACAATTACCTACATCGAGGAAGCCCCCAAACTGCACGTTTGGAAGTTGCCGTTTGAGGAACTCCAGAGGTCGAACCGGCAGCGAAAATGAATAGGCGTGCCGGTTAAGATAGGGCTCCGGTCCTATTCGCAGTCCCAAATTAAAAGCGGCCGCGACCGCTTAGGGAGATTTACTGCGCGGACAATGAATCAGCGAGGGGACGAAGCCACCGCGCATATCTAATTGAATTCGAGTATCAAATTCTTTCGCAGAACGCTATTATTCGCGCGAGCGCCATATATATCCGCGGCCGGCTGACCCCTTTTATCTGGTGCGGACACCCTACCCTGCCCTGCTCCATCCCGGCGCGCCCGTCCCCGGACGGAGCCCGCTATAAACAACATCGCCACGAGATGAACGCGCAAACGGCCCGCGCTACTTGTAGCGCCCGCTCTCGCAAGTTGCGTTCGGTCGCCATATATCTGCAAGGCGGGGGCGGCGCAGGGGCAGATGGCGATACGACGTAATGAGCTTTCTTCGTTAATTATCGGCTATCCCCACCCACTGCATCCCCTCTGCCCCCCTCGCTCGCGAGGCAATGCGTTTCCAGTGCGCGGTGTCGCGTCTCTACGCCCCCGCGGTGCCACAGTGGGCGGCTCCGCCCCCGCGGTGACCGGCGCCGCAAAACAGCGACGCCTGCAGAAACACTGTGCGCCGTTGCCTCCACTCCATGATGGTCAATTAGTAAGCGGCCGTGCCGCGCTGCGGGGTGGGGCGGCTGTGTCCGGCGGCCCTCGCCGCAGGGTCTGTCTTCGTTAAATTGTCGCCCCCCGCCGGCGCTGCCTCCGGGCGTAATGGTCACCGGCTGAAAGCGTGTTTTACAGCTGCCCACGCCCCAGCGCGGTTTAAGCGCTGTAAGCACGCGCACTGACGGCAGCAGCTAGCCGAGAGCGCTGGTGCGACTACAGGGCATCGCATTCTGTCTCTCCGTCCCGGGAATGGCTTCATTTCTCGATTTATTTTTTTATTGTTCCGTGGGACCAAATTAAGGAGAAGTCTCCATGGTCATGGAACGAGTCAATACATGAAATTATAACACGATAGTAGAAACAGATAAAATGCAATACAAGAAACGTATTCAGGCGACAATTCGTAAGTTCAAATAAAGAAAATCAACAATGTAACACTGGAATTTGCTTAATTTTTCGGCTCTTCCAGGAGCTCCTCGACAGAAGGAGTGAGCAATGAGGAAACTCTTCAGTTTAGACTTAAAAGCTTTTGGGCTACTGCTAAGATTTTTCAGTTCTTGTAGTAGCTTATTGAAAATGGATGAAGCAGAATAGTGCACTCCTTTCTGCACAAGAGTCAAGGAAGTGCATTCCACATGCGGATTTGATTTCGGCCTAGTATTAACTGAGTGAAAGCTGCTAACTCTTGGGAATAAGCTAATATTGCTAACAACAAACGACATTGAAGAAAGCATATACTGTAAGGGCGATGTCAGAATTCCCAGACTATTGAATAGGGGTCGACAAGAGGTTCTCGAACTTACACCACATATAGCTCGAACAGCCAGTTTTTTTAGCCAAAACACCCTTTTTGAATCAGAAGAATTACCCCAAAAAATAATACCATATGACATAAGCGTATGAAAATATGCGAAGTACACTACTTTTCGTGTTGAACTGTCACTTATTTCAGATACTGTTCTAATGGTAAATAAAGCAGCATTTAGTTTCTGAACAAGATCCTGAACATGGGCTTTCCACAAGATCTTACTATCTATCCGAACGACTAGGAACTTGAACTGTTCCGTCTCGCTTATAATATGCCCATTCTGTCTGATCAAAATACCGGTTCTTGTTGAATTGTGAGTTAGAAACTGTAAAAACTGAGTCTTACTGTGATTTAGCATCAAATTATTTTCCACAAGCCACGAACTTATTTCATGAAGTACATTATTTGATAATGTTTCAATATTACACACAAGATCCTTCACTACCAAGCTGGTGTCATCAGCAAACAGAAATATTTTTGAATCACCTGTAATATTAGAAGGCATATCATTTATATAAATAAGGAACAGCAGTGGCCCCAGCACAGACCCTCGGGGAATGCCCCACTTAACAGTACCCCATTGGGACTGAACATCACTACCACTCTCAATATTGCGGAGAATTACCTTCTGCTTTCTGTTCTTAAAGTAAGAGGCGAACCAGTTGTAAGCTACTCCCCTTACTCCATAATGTTCCAACTTCTGCAGTAATATTTTGTGGTCAACACAGTCAAAAGCCTTCGTTAAATCAAAGAAAAACCCTAGCGTTCGCAACCTTTTATTTAATCCGTCCAAAACCTCACAGAGAAAAGAGAATGTAGCATTTTCAGTTGTTAAACCATTTCTAAAACCAAACTATACATTTGACAGCAAACTATGTGAATTTAAATGCTCCAATAACCTTGTATATACAACCTCCTCGACAACTCTAGCAAACACCGATGGCATAGAAATAGGTCTATAATTGTGAACATTATCCCTGTCTCCCTTTTTATAAAGTGGCTTCACTACCGAGTACTTTAATCGGTCAGGAAACCGACCACTCCTAAAGGAAGAGTTACAGATATGGCTAAGTACTGGGCTAACATACATAGAACAATACTTCAGTATTCTGCTAGATACCCCGTCATATCCATGAGCGTTCTTGGTCTTCACTGATTTAATTATTAACTCAATCCCCCTCTTGTCAGTATCATGAGGAGCATTTCAGGTAACAGTCTCGGAACACTTTTTTCTACGGGCGCTATATGATTCCCTGTTGGGACTAGGTTTCTATTTAATTCGCCAGTGATTATTAAATACTGTACATATATGCGACTTATCAGTAACACGGACATTCCCACTACGCACTGAGTCTATATCCTCGACCTGTATCTGCAGACCAGCCCCTTCCTTTACGACTGACGATATGGTTTTAATTTTATCCTGAGACTTAGCTATTCTATCTGCATACCAAACACTTTTTGCCTTCCTAATAACTTTTTAAGCACCTTACAATACTGTTTGTAATGGGCTGCTGCATTTAGATTTAGACTAACGTTTTGATATAATTGCCACTTTGTTCTACAGGATATTCTTATCCCTCTAGTCAGCCACCCAGGCTGCCTGTTTGCGCTAGTACCCTGTTTTGAAGGTTCTAACGGAAAGCAACTTTCAAAGAGCACGAGAAAAGTCTTGAGGAAAGCATTATATTTATCGTCTACTGTATCAGCAGAAATACTCATTTTTGGAAACTGTTTATATACTCGCTGCGCTCTCGTTTCAGTATTTTTGTTATGATGAATGATGGTGGGTGGATAAGTTTGTAATTTATAAGAGTCTGTGTACATAGCGGTGTAGACATGTATGTACACTACTGGCCATTAAAATTGCTACACCAAGTAGAAATGCAGATGATAAACGGGTATTCATTTTACAAATATCTTATACTAGAACTGACAAGTGATTTTCACACAATTTGGGTGCATAGATCCTGAAAAATCAGTACCCACAACAATCACCTCTGGCCGTAATAACGGCCTTCATACGCCTGGGCATTGAGTCAAACAGAGCTTGGATTGCGTGTACAGGTACAGCTGCCCATGCAGCTTCGACACGATACCACAGTTCGTCAAGAGTAGTGACTGGCGTATTGTGACAAGCCAGTTGCTCCGCCACCATTGACCAGACGTTTCCAATTGGTGAGAGATCTGGAGAATGTGCTGGCCAGGGGAGCAGTCTAACATTTTCTGTATGCAGAAAGGCCCGTAAAGGACCTGCAACATGCGGTCGTGCATTCTCCTGCTGAAATGTAGGGTTTCGCAGGGATCGAATGAGGGGTAGAGCCGCGGGTCGTAACACATCTGAAATGTAACGTCCACTGTTCAAAGTGCCGTCAATGCGAACAAGAGGTGACCGAGACGTGTAACCAATGGCATCCCATACCATCACGCCGGGTCATACGTCAGTATGGCGATGACGAATACACGCTTCCAATGTGCGTTCAGCGCGATGTCACCAAACACGGATGCGACCATCATGATGCTGTAAACCGAACCTGAATTTATCCGAAAAAATGACGTTTTGCCATTCGTGCATCCAGGTTCGTCGTTGAGTAAACCACCGCAGGCGCTCCTGTCTGTGATGCAGCGTCAAGGGTAAACGCAGCCATGGTCTCCGAGCTGATAGTCCATGCTGCTGCAAACGTCGTTGAACTGTTCGTGCAGATGGTTGCTGTGTTGCAAACGTCCCCATCTGTTGAGTCAGGGATCGAGACGTGGCTGCACGATTCGTTACAGCCATGCGGATAAGATGCCTGTCATCTCGACTGCTAGTGATACGAGGCCGTTGGGATCCAGCACGGGGTTCCGTATTACCCTCCTGAACCCACCGATTCCATATTCTGCTAACAGTCATTGGATCTCGACCAACGCGAGCAGCAATGTCGCGATACGATAAGCCGCAATCGTGATAGGCTACAATCTGACCTTTATCAAAGTCGGCAACGTGATGGTACGCATGCCTCCTCCTTACACGAGGCATCGCAACAACGTTTCACCAGGCAACGCCGGGCGACTGCTGTTTGTGTATGAGAAATCGGCTGGAAACTTTCCTCATGTCAGCACGTTGTAGGTGTCGACAACGGCGGCAACCTTGTGTGAATGCTCTGAAAAGCTAATCATTTGCATATTACAGCATCTTCTTCCTGTCGGTTCAGTTTTGGGTCTGTAGTACATCATCTTCGTGGTGTAGCAATTTTAATGGCCAGTAGTGTATAAAAACGTATGCTGCATCGGCATGTAGGTACACAATGAATGTGCTTCTGTTTTATTTTGCTGTATGTGGAATATGAAAGAATGTATTATATTTTGTAATTAGATTTAAAAATGTCTCGATTAATTAATTTCATACGGAAGTAGTGTTTACAGGGGTTCTTCTGGCTCACGTATTAGTGGAAATGACATGTTGCCACCAGAGCAACCGATACCAACCATTTCTTCCTTCAGTTTAAATGCACTGGAGTGCCTACATTTTTGATCCACACCCTAAGATGACTAATTTATGATTAGCAGAATTAGTAGATCATAATGGAATGCAGCCTCACCATAAGCCTCCCTCGTTCCACATGTGAAGGTACGACATCTCGCTGTTCTTCGTACAGCCTTTAAATGATACCGTTCTTTTGAGTCTCCCAGCGTCTCGGGAGCTGTAGAAGATCTGCTTGACGCTCAGCGTCTAAGATGCGACGGGCCCGTGACTGTTCTGCTACCTCAGTAGCTCTTAAGGCCGCCTCACGTTCCGTATCCAACTTCCGACGGACCTGAGGCTGCTCCGAGGTTTGTTGGATTCGATTAACTTTAGTAGCCCCAGCTCTCTTAGAACTATGCGCTAAATCAGACTTACGTTGGCGAGGCTTATCGAAACAGGCTTAAATATGGTTCTCGGCCTTATCATCAGTCTTTATTGCTGTATCTCTACAAAAACTCTCCTGCTATGCCAGGTGATATAGCAAGTCAATATGATAAATTGAGCTCACAAGAATATTGAATTTGCGCACTCACGAGGTAATCTGTAAACCCCAAGAGTCGCCAACCGGCATGCCAGTGTCGTCTGCATCCCATTGACGTGTATCACAGTTAAAACGGTTAATAATACTAAAAAAGATACAACTTTCTACAATGGCCTACAATCTTCCGCAGGGTTCAAGCTATCTTCATACCAAATTTCATCGGAATTGGTTCAGCGGTAGAGTTATGAAAGAGTAACTGAGTCAATTATTTATTTCTAGTTTCTGCTACCAGTCACTTTTTTATTTTATGTTTAATCTAACATAATTCAACACGTTTCGAACATGTTCTGTTCGTCTTCAGGCGTTTATACACACATACATACATACATAGAAATATTACCTAAACAGTGTAACTGTTTAACAGAGTATGTTCGAAACGCGTTGTATTATGTTAGATTACACATAAAATAAAAAAGTGACTGGTAGCAGAAACTAGAAATAAATAATTATCCCACAGTCACTGTTCACAAACATAACCACTACGGCCGAAAATAAGTAACAGAGTTACTTTCGCATTTATAATATTAGCTTGAAAGTATTGTTTGGTATAGATTAACCACGTTGTGGATTATGTAAGCATTGTATTCTAGCTGTTACCGCAATTGTGCTCCCATATCAATAAAATGAAATGAAATGTCCGTACGGCTTCACTGTTCTGCAGACATCGGTTGAGGAGTTTGGGAGCTCGGTGCTAGTCTTTTTATTTGACGCCAATTCGGCGACTTGCACCTCGATGGTGATAAAATGATGATGAGGACAGCACACGTATCAATTCGAGAGCGAAAAAGAAAGTCCACCGCCCTGGTGAATCGAACCCGGGACCCCACAATCGAGTGAGTAATGCTAAACACATAACCACAAGCTGTTTGCGCAAAGCTCAAGGCGTCCTATATGTTCAAACAAAATAATACTTATTAACTACTTGCTAATTTAAAATTAGGAGACGCAGTTTCTGTGGTGTCGTAAGCATATCACGCCCTACCAGGCAGCACCAAAGGCGTCGAGAGGTGGACAACCCACTGCAGAGACGGCGTACAGCCCAGCGATTGCAGCAAGAAGTCGCAGCCGTGGCGCCACCAGAGAAGTGATAGGCGCCGGTGCAGAGAAGGCAGTTCCAAGTCAGCTCGACTGTGGAGAAGACCACCTTTGCTTGTGTACTTGGCGCCGCATCGTCTGCTGCTAGCGAGTCCACACCAGCCCGTCTACGATAACATTCTAGTGGGACCAGAACTGTTTACTATCCAGCCTTAGCTTCTAGAATATTAGTTGAACTTCAGGATCTGTTGCCTGCGCCGATTTGTACAAAGTTGAGTATTCGTCAGTAAAAGTGTGTTTACTTGCCACTAAATATTATCATTGTTTCACCGTTCTCCTCGTTCTCCTCTCATAGTGTTTCCCTCAGCGCACTATAAATAGTTCAGGGTGCCGACAAGTAAAATCTCATTCTGTGATTTATGAGAGGTACAATACAACATTTTCATTCTGTAGGGTATAGTCTACATCTGCATTGTTGTCTGAACTCCACAGTCACTTATAAACTAATTCTAATGTGGATTATGAATAACACATTCAAGAAATGAACAGAAGTATGACAATATAAGTAACTTTTGGCTCTCACTACGGCAATCACTGCGGCTTCAGAGTTTGCAGACATCACTGCGGACACACCCACCTGCAGATGGTTGGACGGTTGCCAACCGAAATATTGTGGCAAGAAGTCAACATGATGCGGCTGCAACCCCGAAATCTCATAGAATATTCAGTACGCCGGGAAAACTTCAGAAATCACATCACTGATAACGTCTTGCAGGAGATGATCTACATTGGTATAAGTGCTCCGTAGTTTCTTGAACTTCAGAGATACGAAGGGCTGACGATGTGAAATAACCCCATATATGTAAACTATCTTTTCCTCTTGCAGCCCTTTCTGAGTCTGTTTCCACATGGGCCATTCTCCAGTGAAACAAATTTTTAAATTTTTTCATGCAGTATTCAGGCCTCACATTTCATATAGATAAATAGGAGCGTGTATGTTGGCCCATGTTATGTGTTGCCCACATGACGCTTTTCGTGTACATCAGTCATGGAGGAGGAAGCTGGTGACCATATAATGGGTTTATTTTTACTATGACTGTTCCTTCAGACAGGCGTGTCTGAACGAACAGACATGTTAAAAATAAAAAAAAAGAAATCAGTGTTAGAAGCCTCGACGGGCAAAAGCAACAGTAATAACATTGGTTTTAAATCCTTGCAGTCTCACTGTCCCTGTTGCGGCAATCAAGTAATGTGTGAGCATTAAGGGATGCAGACACTGTAAGTGGCGTACGGAACTATGGATCGTTCTCTGGGGCAGGAGGGGTGAGGGGGCGCACAGAGAGCCGAGTGATTAAGGCGACAGTTGTAATAAGTGGGAAATCCGAATTCGAGTCCCTGTCCGGCATAAATTTGTTTGTGTCACGAGTAGGTAGTAAATCTATACCTAATACATCTGACGTCAAAAAATTCGCCATCAACGAAAATATTTGCAACATACAATAGGTATTCGTCGAAGGTAGGTTCCTTGTACCTTTTTCTGTGCAGCTACCTCGTTCCTGATGTCTGGAGGGGGAGTTCCACTTTTTTAGATTTCAGACATACAGTAATGAGCCTACATGCCTCATTAAGAGCTATAGTTCTTGAAAACTTAAACCTGTATTATGCAAATTACGTAGTACTCATACGACTACATTTATATCAACTTACCGCTGTGTACTTGCTGGAGTATGTTCCAGGTTATATGGTCGCGGGCGATTCATACTTGTTTCCTGTTGCAATTGTCCCAGTGTTTACATAAGTTGTTGGCTTCTCTGTATAGCCGTGGATAATAGTGGGTCACTAAAGATAAGGCTTTGGTTTCGAAACAGCTCATGATTCACTGAAGGGCGTACCCTGCTGCAGCTGAATTTTCTGCTTTCCGTAGTTGGTAAGACTTCTGTGTCCCTTCACAAGTGTACTCACGCTTCTCTTTGCAAACTTCTACCACGCCGCCGTTCCACAATATTTATGTCGTTCTTTGACACCTGTCTCAACAGTCAGCAAGATGCAGTGGAACCAGGAGATATTCTGAAGATGTCTAAAGCAGGTCTTGACGAAAGGTCAGGAAAGAAACACTTTGATGGAACACGAGCATACAACCCGTAAATTCAGCAGCAAATAACGTAACCAGTAATGAAAGCTTTCATTCCAAGTGCACTTGCCTCATTACTAAATTTGCATTCGTTTTCCAACTATTAACACGGTAAACTTGTGAATAGATGACTAAAATCAACACCCCGGACAAAACATTAGTCAGCCCAATTACAAGAGCATACTCGACGATTTGGAGCACTGTGCAAAAAGTCAACATTAATTAATATTACGAAAACCCGAAATTTAGTCGCCGTTACGGTGGAGATGTTTGTGGCTGCTTCGTCTGGTGTGTGGATATAACGATATGTCGGGCATATACAGTATATTAATCTTGAATGCATTACAGGAACAGCAGTGATCAATGTCTTATAAATATTTACTATTAAAAACAGTCTTGATCACGATTTATTTATCAAAGTGACCGGTTTCGACCACTGCTGTGGTCATCTTCATTGAGTAGGAGCCTCTTTCTGTTGGAGAATCACTACTCTAGTGATTCTCCAACAGAAATAGGCTCCTACTCAATGGTCTGAAGATGGCCACAGTAGTGGTCGAATTTACTATTAAAAACAGTCTTGATCACGATTTATTTATCAAGGTGACCGGTTTCGACCACTACTGTGGTCCTCTTCATTGAGTAGGAGCCTCTTTCTGTTGGAGAATCACTACTCTAGTGATTCTCCAACAGAAATAGGCTCCTACTCAATGGTCTGAAGATGACCACAGTAGTGGTCGAAACCGGTCATCTTGATAAATAAATCGTGATCAAGACTGTTTTTAATAGTTAATATTTACAGTATATAACAACATCAAATTCTTACTTCAGAGAAGTCGACGACAGCAGATCGACGGAGGGCGGTTGCAACTGGCGCCCAACGTGGGGCTCGAACCCAGGACCCTGAGATTAAGAGTCCCTCTCGTTCCGACAGCTCCTCCACCTGCACTGTCCGATGAGGTGGCGAACTTTCACCAATGAACGTGAAGTCAGGGCCCAATGCACTCCTGGAAGGACGCACGTGGGGATGGAGCACAGTGGCACAGTACCGTTGACCGGTGACTGCACCGCGTTCAAAGATTTGGAGGTCAGTACGCCAATGTAACATTATGAAGCCCCACACCATAACGCCTGGACCAGCAAAACGATAATGTCCGACAGTGTTCCTGTGTGCGGTACCTACTCGCATATAGCGCGAGGTGGGAACGCAAAACACTTTCGAGCGTGATCGTTGCGGTGGTCCACTTGTCACGGTGTGAGGAGGCATAATGTTGCATGGGTGTAGTGACCTCCAAATATTTGAACATTGTACCCTTTCGATATATGTGTCTTTTCAGGGGTGTATTCGGTTCTGGGTTCACTTGTATGGAGGACAACATCCGATAGCATCGCACAGCGCAGGTGGAGGAGGTCTTTAAATAAGAGCGTATTGGGCGAATGGACTAATCTGTCCGTTCCCCCGACTTAAACCTCACCGTGCACGTGTGGGATGTGTCGGGAGACGTTCATTACCGTCCGTGACTATCACACACCCTACTGAAAACAATATCCCGCCTTTTGTAATATCCAGGAGACGATCGTGGATCTCCGTGACTTCACTGTGATCTTTGTTTTCGAATAAAAGTGTCATTGATGTTTGTATCATTGCGTATTTCTTTCAGTTACTTTCCGTACTACACGTATATCGTAGCTGTTCTTGCTAAGTACTGTCCAAGTGTCATCGTGCTATGTTACTTGGCGATGATCCATCATGCGAAGGTCACTTTAGACCCTGCGTTTTACAAACCAGTGGAGTTAGATAACGTGTGGACGGTTTATGTATACTTCGTCAGTCGTGCACCATCTTGTACTTTCAAGTCGAAGGTGTTTTTACCATGCAACACTTTATACTTGGAGCTGAAATGAGTTTCTTTAATTTCTTAACAACACACCCAGTCTCGTAAATAGAAAATTGTGTTAGCTCTAGATAGCTAATCTCTCTAAATATCATTTACTTGTACGTGGTTTTTGGTAGGCCTTCTTAATTTGATTTCACTTACTGATTATTGGTATGTGATAGGGTAATACTGAACGCATATACTGTTAAATACAGCACTGAGAAGATATTTTAGTCTGCAACGCTTTTAAATTTGAACAGAACACTTGCTCATAGGCACACGAACTGTTTCCTACATTTGGAACGACCTTACTTTTCCGAAGTAATTTTTGTAGTTTGAGAAAAAGACTGCAGCTCACATAAAGTGAATGTTATCATTTCAAAACGGAATAAGAAAATACATTAAACTTTTACTATAGTGCTAGCCAGAGGCGAAAGTCTAAAAAGTGTTGCACGACAGATCACTCTTCCCTACTCACACCATTCATCGTCTGTGTTCAAAACGTTCAAATGTGTGTTAAATCCTATGGGACTTAACTGCTAAGGTCATCAGTCCCTAAGCTTATACACTACTTAACCTAAATTATCCTAAGGACAAACACACACACCCACGCCCGAGGGAGGATTCGAACCTCCGCCGGGACCGGCCGCACAGTCCATGACTGCAGCGCCTGAGACCGCTCGGCTAATCCCGCGCGGCGATCGTCTGTGGAAATAGCTTTCTCTGTGTTGGAAATATTGAAAAATAAGCTCGCATAAGGAATAAATTTTAATCAAGATATCCCACAGTCATAGAAACAGTGTGTAAAGGGCCGTCAAACGAAAGCCGAACACCCACCACAATGGGTCCATAAAATGTTTCCATTCAAAAGTGATGATCACACGCCTTAAGGCATTTATCTCACTGGGATACGAGACGATCAATTCCTGTTTCGCACAACGCGGTCGGCCGCTGACGGATCGACAACCGCTCTCATTCTTGCACTTCCTCGTCCAGTTGAAACCGACAGCAACGCATGTCTTCCTTCAGGTCGCCAAAGGCGCGAGAATCACAACGGTGAAAGATCCGGAAGGTATCGACGATGTTGCAGTGTTTCCGAATCAAATCGCTGAAGCGTAGCGTAGTGGTAGTTGAGTAGTTTGGGGGAGGAGACCAGACAGCGAGGTCACCGGTCTCATCGGATTAGGGAAGGACGGAGAGAGGAAGTCAGCCGAGACCTTTCGAAGGAACCGTCCCGGCTTTTGCCTGGAGCGATTTAGAAAAATCACGGAAAACCTAAATCGGGATTGCTGGACGCGGGATTGAACCGTCGTCCTCTCGAATGCGAGTGCAGTGTGCTAGCCATTGCGCCACCTCGCTCAGTGCTGAAGCGTAGCCTTTGTCCCATTGGCAGTGAGGGGGTGGCGTTATCGTGCAGCAGGATGATTGTGTCCGGCAGCATTCCTGGGTGTTTTTCAGTGCATGACACATCGCAATTTCTGCAAAGTGTCCTCATAGCGCTGCGCATTGATCGGGCTTCGACGCTCGGGGTGTCGACGAGCAGAAGGTCCCTGCAGTCGAAGAAGAAGGTGACCATCACTTTAACCGGAACTGAATGTCGAATCAAACACCTTTCAGCCGTCTAAATCGCCAAATTGTTATTTTATTGGGCTACAAGTTTCGGCGATACGTTACGCCATATTCAGGCCCCCCGACCGACGTGTACGAAGGTTCCAACCTCGCTCCCGGTTAAAATAGGGCCCAGCATTCAAATACTGGTATCTATAGATTTTTGATACAGTGATCACTTTGAAGGGATCGCTGTATCAAAAATATACAGATGCTGGGCGCTATTTTGACAGGAATCGAGGTTGCAGCCTTGCTACACGTCGGTCAGGGGGCCTAAAGATGGCGTAATACGTAGCCGAAACTGGTAGCTCAGTAAAATAATGGTTTAGAAATTTAAATGGCTGAAAGGTGTTTCATTTGACATTCTGTACTAATCAGCCGAGATCCCGCAACCACCTCTGAAAAGATGGACATACAGAAACTTAATCGGAACTTGTGTGAACAGCTTTTTATTTCTTTGGCGGGGGAGATGTGGCATATTTTTTTCACTGTAGGCTCTGTCGTTGGCCTCGGGCTGTCGGAATTCTGTCGGACGGAATCATCCCACTGCACGATAACGCCCGACCCTACACTGCCAATCGAACTAAGGCTACGCTTCAGTGATTTCGTTGAGAAACGTTTCATCCTCCGTACGGCGCGGATATTTCACCGTATGATTATCACAACTTTGGCGACCTGAAGAAAGGCATTGGTGGAGGTAGGTTTTAGTTGGACGAGGAAGTGTAAGAATGGGTGCGGGAACTGATCGTCTCGCCACCCAGTGGGATAAATATCTTAAGCGTGTGGGATCAGTCCATGGTCACAGGTCACACTTCCGAGGGTGTTCGGTTTTATTTTATTTTTTTTACTGCCCCACATAGTGTCCGTTTAGTAGGATTCGGTTAAGAGCAACCCCTTTTATTTCCGTCAGTGTACGTGGTATCCTGAGCACTTTGCTTCCATAGCACAGCAGCGACATAAAATTCTCAGCTATCAGCATCCTAGAAGACAATGTCTGAGATAGCGCTATGTAAATCAGACATTACGGCCTCGGCGATGGACGCACATCATCCAGAGTCGGCGCAGGAAAAACTTTTCACAAAATCTGAGACGATGTGCCAAGAGACGGTACAGGTTCTGTGGGGAGATAGCTGTAATAGCCGCGTGTCCTGAGGCTCGGCGCAGGAAGTGGCGGTTGTCCGCTCTGGGTGCATTGTCTGCCCGTCCTTTGTGGGGCGGTGATGTAAGCTCCGCATTAGTAACTGGAGCACTTAAAAGGCACGCATACCGGACGCGGCCGGCGGCGACAGCTGCCACGCTGTTTCTCCTCGGGGTCCTCATCACCAAGTCTTCCAGCGCCTCGTTCTGAACGACTGCTCGACGTGAGGCAGGGACGCCGTACCTCGGATCGTCTTCCTCTCTGTTGCTTTCGTTTCTCTATGCAACGATAATGGCAAATTTTCTTTCCCCGATAAAGTGTTTCAGCTCATCTCATGCTATTGTTTACAGTCGCACAGGCAACTTACTCGGTGCAGTTACAGTAATGTAACCACCGCCAGTGTTCGGCGTCAGCGTGCAATAACCACTCACGTCAATCACAGACGGCAGATTGTAGTACTGGCAGTGGAGGGCATACAAAGCATGTCGGGGGAAAACAGCGCAGTTATTCAGAATGAGATTTTCACTCTGCAGCGGAGTGTGCGCTGATATGAAACTTCCTGGCAGATTATAACTGTGTGCCCGACCGAGACTCGAACTTGAGACCTTTGCCTTTCGCGGGCAAGAGCACTTGCCCGCGAAAGGCAAAGGTCCCGAGTTCGAGTCTCGGTCGGGCACACAGTTTTAATCTGCCAGGAAGTTTAGCGCAGTTATTGTCAGAATGCGGAAACTGGGCGATTTATCTTGAAATGGAACTTGTTGTACCGTTCCAATTTTTTATTAAATTGCTAGTACGCAGAAATTATTAGCAAGAGTTTCTTCTCTTGCAGGTAATACCTCAGCTGGTGTCCAAAAGGAGAGAATGGACTAAACAGTGTTATTTATTGAATTTTTTTTCTGTTGTGTACCACGTTTCCCATTTTCCTTTCCTTTGTGCGGCCTGGACGGTATAAATGAGTGCGTGTGTGAACTAGCAGAAAGCTTTAGGCACAGATTGTAACACTGCATGAATGGTCGCTCTGGGGTAGGGTAGTACCAACCCCCCAAGAGTGAACAAGTTTAGCAGAGACCAAGTTTGCAGGTCAGGGCAAGGATGACACGTAGGCGCGCGTATTGGCTCTGTCAGGTTGGCGCACCACCCCCACCACGTTTGTAAGCGGAACGGTTAGGCGAATTCGGTTAGAAGCGCACTTGTTCCTGGGTCAGGGTGCGGGACAGACATGGAGACGCGGCTCTCGTTTTGGTAATGTTAACATAGGTATTAGATTGTCTGAAATCTGCTCTGGAATAAGGTCCAAATGTTGAAATCAGGTGTGAAATTACCACTGAACCCATAACGGAATTGATTTTCTTAATTTACTCGAATTTCAGTAGACCTTGCGTTAGTGCCTTGTTCAGGCAACGTACCATGTGCCTTAATCTCACGGTCACGTTATTGCTCTGTGCTTAACGGAAATTCACTCATTCAGTGTATTTTAATCTGCTCTTCCATTTACAGTAATATTTTGGGGATTTTTATTTATTTTCCATATGTTTTCTTTGTGAACTTGCTTTCGCGCCACCTGGTCTGTTGGAGCAACCGCCGCATTGATAAATTGTAGTTTCGGTTTGAAAATATGTACACGATGAATAATCATACGATAGTGAGCGAGTGTACAATAGGGAAAGAATAATAGTGTGTGTCCGTATTTTTCTGGGTTTCTGTTGGCTACTGAAACTTGGCCATGTGGTTTGAACAGCATTGAAGTGATGCTTCTTGTGCACCCCCCTAACGATTTGATTTGTTGGCGATGTTGTACGTTAAGTAAAATACTCGTGTCACCAGGAAAAGTATTGGATTTTAATGCCCACTGATTTGATAAATATTTGCAAAATACTCTTCCACCTTGACCTAGTTTTGATGGTATTGTCTTTGCGGAACTTGTTCTGAGTAATCTATAGCAACCGAATGTAATAACCGAGGGTTTAGGTATAATAGTGCGGTTGTATAAAATTACGTTGAAGCCAGGTCTGCGCTCCTCTGTCCCATTCCATAATTACGTGGCGAAACTGAACCATGTTAACTAGAGACCGGTTTTGATGATGTACATTGCAAGAGAAACACGACTAGTTGTTGAAATATCATCGGTACTGAATAAATATCAATTAATCTCTACCCTCGACTGATTCTTTACTCCTTCCATCATAAAGAATTGGTGGCAGTCAGTACTGTAGTGGACTGGCGCGACAGCCAATCCACTATGACTGGTAGCCGAAAGGCACGCGTTTAAGCTCACGCAGGCTGGCGTGAGGTCTGGAACAGGTCAGAGAAATAAGACTAGCAAAACAGGAGATAACTGGTAGAATACTTAACTTTAATCCATAATTGGAGAACATCGGTCTGACGGTACAGGCATCACAAGTTAAATATCTATTGATAATGGCGCCTTGCTAGGTCGTAGCAAATGACGTAGCTGAAGGCTATGCTAACTATCGTCTCGGCAAATGAGAGCGTATTTGTCAGTGTAGCATCGCTAGCAAAGTCGTCTG
This sequence comes from Schistocerca serialis cubense, assembly GCF_023864345.2. Lineage (NCBI taxonomy): Eukaryota > Metazoa > Arthropoda > Insecta > Orthoptera > Acrididae > Schistocerca > Schistocerca serialis. The sequence continues at coordinate 78,898,156 of NC_064646.1, read as the reverse complement.
TACAACTGGGGCGAGTGCTAGGACGTCTCTCTAGACCTGCCGTGTGGCGGCGCTCGGTCTGCAATCACTGACAGTGGCAACACACGGGTCCGACGTATACTAACGGGCCGCGGCCGATTTAAAGGCTACCACCTAGCAAGTGTGGTGTCTGGCGGTGACACCACAAGTACCACAGTCGAATTCTGGGTCATGAAAGCAAATAAAAGCTATATACTGCATATTCAGCCCTGTATAGGTGCCTTCTGTAGTGGTTCCAAAAAAATGCGTTATCCGTTGCGTTCAAATTTCTACCGGTTCGTTAAAACCTTCCGCTAGAAATTATTGTTATTTGGCAGGGGCCAGTAATTTCGTGGACCACACGAATTTAAGAAACTATTTACTACAGACGGTAAGCTTGCAGGAGCGGTAGGACATGTCAAAGCGACGGTAATCTTCCTACTTGGGTAGACTTTTACCACCACCAGTACTGGAAGGTTACGTTGCAATCTGACGTCTACAAGGGCATGGTCACTGGCTTTCAGGTCAGGAATGGAAACGTTTCAGAAAGGGCCAGGTTTGTTCGCGCGTCACCGTGGTTAAAGTTACCATGCGCGGCAAAATGGCGCTGTTCCAAACCGTGGCCGAGGCAACTGAGGGGCACCACGGGTCGTAGGTAACAGATGTGAACGACAGCTGCGGAGATGTGTGCGGGCGAGCAGTCGTGCAACTGTCGAGCAACTGGCCGCCCAGATGAACAGGGGAGCCACCAGCACTGTCTCCTCAACGATCGCTCTGCTGACTGCTGTTCATCTGCGATGTAGACTGGAATTTGCACTCCATTACCACAACTGGGCATACAGTGACTGGCGACAGGTGACCTTCTCAGATGAATCGCGTTTTATGCTCCATCGGACAGATGGCCGTTGTTGAGCACGGCTTGAAACGTCTGAAAGCTGACGCCCTGCAGCAATTGTCGGAAGGGTCCAAACAGGAGCAGGGAGCGTTATTGCCTGAGGAATATTTTCCTGGCATTCCGTGGGTAATCTCGTCACCATTTTCAACATAAGTATGCTCCTACCGTTGGGAACCAAGTTCATCACTACATGCAATTTGTTCTTCGACGCCACGATGGCATTTACCAGCAGGACAATGCAACGTGTCACACAGCTCGCAGTGTGCGTGGTTCCAAGAGCACCAGGATGAGTGCACCGTACTCCCCTAGCCACCAGTCTCCCGGGATCTAAATCCAAATCGAGAATCTGTGGGGGCCATCTCGATCAGGCTGTTCGCCTCATATAACCTCGACCAAAAAACCTAGCGCAACTGGCCATGACACCGGAGTCCGTATGGTTCCATATCCCTGTCGCTACATTCCAGAACCTGGCTGACTCTCCTTCTGCACGTCTCGCAGCGATCCGCGTTGCAAAACGTAGTTATTCAGAATTTTGACAGGTGGTCACAGTAATGTGTCTAGACAGCGTGCAACATACATTTCTTTCAATTTTCCAGTGTTTCTTTTTTCTTCAACTAAGTGGTAGCGACAACATCACCAATAAAGTCGCAACTAATACACAACCGATTACGATATGATAAGCAATACTTTAATAGTGTAATACACCTTACTCTACGTGACAACCTTAGCACTACAGTAAATAAAATTTGCTGCTTGTTGAGATAACTTTTGTTGAGATACTTTTCGACATGCTGCTTGTGAGACGGGAAATCACATGCAAATGCTCGTTTGATAGTTCGTCTTCACGGCCAGTAAGCTAAAACTCCTCTTACAAGGAACTCCTTGTAAGAACTCAATGATGGATGTACACTACTGGATTCGTGAGGAAGCATGAGATCTCAGGAGAATTTCATTGTTGTTGTTGTTGTGGTCTTCAGTCCTGAGACTGGTTTGATGCAGCCCTCCATGCTACTCTATCCTGTGCAAGCTTCTTCATCTCCCAGTACCTACTGCAACCTACATCCTTCTGAATCTGCTTAGTGTATTCATCTCTTGGTCTCCCTCTACGATTTTTACCCTCCATGCTGCCCTCCAATGCTAAATTTGTGATCCCTTGATGCCTCAGAACATGTCCTACCAACCGATCCCTTCTTCTAGTCAAGTTGTGCCACAAACTTCTCTTCTCCCCAATCCTATTCAACACCTCCTCATTAGTAACGTGATCTACCCACCTTATCTTCAGCATTCTTCTGTAGCACCACATTTCGAAAGCTTCTATTCTCTTCTTGTCCAAACTAGTTATTGTCCATGTTTCACTTCCATACATGGCTACACTCCATACAAATACTTTCAGAAACGACTTCCTGACACTTAAATCTATACGCGATGTTAACAAATTTCTCTTCTTCAGAAACGATTTCCTTGCCATTGCCAGTCTACATTTTATATCCTCTCTACTTCGACCATCATCAGTTATTTTACTCCCTAAATAGCAAAACTCCTTTACTACTTTAAGTGTCTCATTTCCTAATCTAATTCCCTCAGCATCACCCGATTTAATTTGACTACATTCCATTATCCTCGTTTTGCTTTTGTTGATGTTCATCTTATATCCTCCTTTCAAGACACTGTCCATTCCGGTCAACTGCTCTTCCAAGTCCTTTGCTGTCTCTGACAGAATTACAATGTCATCGGCGAACCTCAAAGTTTTTACTTCTTCTCCATGAATTTTAATACCTACTCCGAACTTTTCTTTTGTTTCCTTTACTGCTTGCTCAATATACAGATTGAATAACATCGGGGAGAGGCTATAACCCTGTCTCACTCCTTTCCCAACCACTGCTTCCCTTTCATGCCCCTCGACTCTTATAACTGCCATCTGATTTCTGTACAAATTGTAAATAGCCTTTCGCTCCCTGTATTTTATACCTGCCACTTTCAGAATTTGAAAGAGAGTATTCCAGTCAACATTGTCAAAAGCTTTCTCTAAGTCTACAAATGCTAGAAACGTAGGTTTGCCTTTTCTTAATCTTTCTTCTAAGATAAGTCGTAAGGTTAGTATTGCCTCACGTGTTCCAACATTTCTACGGAATCCAAACTGATCTTCCCCTAGGTCCGCTTCTACCAGTTTTTCCATTCGTCTGTAAAGAATTCGCGTTAGTATTTTGCAGCTGTGACTTATTAAACTGATAGTGCGGTAATTTTCACATCTGTCAACACCTGCTTTCTTTGGGATTGGAATTATTATATTCTTCTTGAAGTCTGAGGGTATTTCGCCTGTTTCATACATCTTGCTCACCAGATGGTAGAGTTTTGTCATGACTGGCTCTCCCAAGGCCATCAGTAGTTCTAATGGAATGTTGTCTACTCCCGGGGCCTTGTTTCGACTCAGGTCTTTCAGTGCTCTGTCAAACTCTTCACGCAGTATCTTATCTCCCATTTCGTCTTCATCTATATCCTCTTCCATTTCCATAATATTGTCCTCAAGTACATCGCCCTTGTATAAACCCTCTATATACTCCTTCCACCTTTCTGCCTTCCCTTCTTTGCTTTGAACTGGGTTGCCATCTGAGCTCTTGATATTCATACAAGTGGTTCTCTTCTCTCCAAAGGTCTCTTTAATTTTTCTGTAGGCAGTATCTATCTTACCCCTAGTGAGACAAGCCTCTACATCCTTACATTTGTCCTCTAGCCATCCCTGCTTAGCCATTTTGTACTTCCTGTCGATCTCATTTTTGAGACGTTTGTATTCCTTTTTGCCTGGTTCATTTACTGCATTTTTATATTTTCTCCTTTCATCAATTAAATTCAATATTTCTTCTGTTATCCAATGATTTCTATTAGCCCTCGCCTTTTTACCTACTTGATCGTCTGCTGCCTTCACTACTTCATCTCTCAGAGCTACCCATTCTTCTTCTACCGTATTTCTTTCCCCCATTCCTGTCAATTGTTCCCTTATGCTCTCCCTGAAACTCTCTACAACCTCTCGTTCTTTCAGTTTACCCAGGTCCCATCTCCTTAGATTCCCACCTTTTTACAGTTTCTTCAGTTTCAATCTGCAGTTCATAACCAATAGATTGTGGTCAGAATCCACATCTGCCCCTGGAAATGTCTTACAATTTAAAACTTGGTTCCTAAATCTCTGTCTTATCATTATATAATCTATCTGATACCTTTCAATATCTCCAGGATTCTTCCATGTATACAACCTTCTTTTATGATTCTTGAACCAAGTGTTAGCTATGATTAAGTTATGCTCTGTGCAAAATTCTACCAGGCGGCTTCCTCTTTCATTTCTTCCCCCCAATCCATATTCACCTACTATGTTTCCTTCTCTCCCTTTTCCTACTGACGAATTCCAGTCACCCATGACTATTAAATTTTCATCTCCCTTCACTACCTGAATAATTTCTTTTATTTCATCATACATTTCATCAATTTCTTCGCCATCTGCAGAGCTAGTTGGCATATAAACTTGTACCACTGTAGTAGGCATGAGTTTTGTGTCTATCTTGGCCACAATAATGCGTTCACTATGCTGTTTGTAGTAGCTAACCCGCACTCCTATTTTTTTATTCATTATTAAACCTACTCCTGCATTACCCCTATTTGATTTTGCATTTATAACCCTTTAATCACCTGACCAAAAGTCTTGTTCCTCCTGCCACCGAACTTCACTAATTCCCACTACATCTAACTTTAACCTATCCATTTCCCTTTTTAAATTTTCTAACCTACCTGCCCGATTAAGGGATCTGACATTCCACACTCCGATCCGTAGAACGCCAGTTTTCTTTCTCCTGGTAACGACGTCCTCTTGAGTAGTCCCCGCCCGGAGATCCGAATGGGGGACTATTTTACCTCCGGAATATTTTACCCAAGAGGACGGCATCATCATTTAATCATACAATAAAGCTGCACGTCCTCGGGAAAAATTAAGGCTGTAGTTTCCCCTTGCTTTCAGCCGTTCACAGTACCAACACAGCAAGGCCGTTTTGGTTAATGTTACAAGGCCAGATCAGTCAATCATCCGGACTGTTGCCCCTGCAACTACTGAAAAGGCTGCTGCCCCTCTTCAGGAACCATATGTTTGTCTGGCCTCTCAACAGATACCCCTCCATTGTGGTTGCACCTACGGTACGGCCATCTGTATCGCTGAGGCACGCAGGCCTCCCCACCAACGGCAAGGTCCATGGTTCCTGGGGGGGAGAATTTCATACGAAAACAAATCTCTTTCTGCATCTCATCTCACTTACATACTTTAATTTAGGATAATAAGCCACTAAGACAGTCACAGCAATTATATAACCTTCTGGTTTGATATTGTTGGCAGTTTATGAACAGTTCTACATATTCTCTGAAGAATTCCCACAAATATATCCAAGCTTTTTCCATTTTGCAGAGTCATGCACATAATCTTCAGTTTAATGTCTAAGATGCTGCCTTTTTTTCCAAGCCAGCTAAAGCAAAGGAGAAATCAACACGGAAGTTGTCACTAGCCCGATAATGACACAATTACCTCAAAAACTTCATACAGACATTCACATCTTCATCAGGTGTTGTAACCATATGCAATGCTGGCACCTTCTTCCACATAACAGGATCAGTAGAGCGCACAGCGATCTGCCATTCATAGCCAAGATTATTCGTCTTTGTTGAGACATGCACCTTCCCGTACGTTCCCACATTTCTCAGCTAGATCTCTTATTGTCTCTTACACGCCTCGCCGATCCAGGTAGCACATTGTTTAGCGCACTGGACATATATTCGCGAGGATGGCGATTCAATTTCTGGTCCAGCCACTCAAATTTCATGATTTCTCTAGACGATTCAAGGGCGTGAATGTTTCCTAGAAATGACACGGCCAATTTCCTTCCGTTCATCTTCCCCAGCCGGATATTACGCTCCGTCTCAGACGACCTAATCTTCGACGGGATGGTAAATCCTAATTTTCCTTCTATTTTTTCCTTATACACGTCTGTAGTGATACTTCGTGGCTCATGCTAATACGATGCTGCTCCACAATAGTTGATTTTAATCCTGGTGATGGAGAAAACTTTTGATACTACATTTTTGCCACGAGGGGGAGATCGTTGGTGTCGTAAAATTTCTTGTTGTTACAATGTGCGTGACCGTCTGGTGTAGAAACTAGTACCTCTCCCAGTGTCTCATGGAGATAGGTAATAAGACATCGTTGATGATTAAACTTCCTGGCGGATTGAAACTGTGTGCCGGACCGAGACACGAACTCGGGACCTTTGCCTTTCCCGGGCAAGTGTTCTACCAACTGAGCTACTCAATCACGACTAACGATCCATCCCCACAGCTTCAATTCGGCCAGTACCTCGTTTCCTGCCTTCCAGACTTCGCAGAAGCTCTCCTGCGAACCTTGCAGAACTAGCACACCTGGAAGAATGATACTGAGGAGACATGGCCTAGCCACAGCCTGGGGGACTGTTCGCAGGAGAGCTTCTGTGAAGTTTGGAAGGTAGGAGACAAGGTACTGGCGGAACTGAAGCTGTGGGGACGGGTCACGAGTCGTGCTTAGGTAGCGCATTTGGTAGAGCACTTGCACGCGAAAGGCAAAGGTCCCGAGATTGAGTCTCGGTCTGATACACGGTTTTAACCTGCCAGGAAGTTTCATATCAGCGCACACCCCGCAGCAGAGTGAAAATCTCCTTCTGGAAACATCCCCCAGTCTGTGGCTAAGCCATGTCTCCGCAATATCCTTTCTTCCAGGAGTGTTAGTTCTGCAAGGTTCGCAGGAGAGCTTCTGCGAAGTCTGGAAGGTAGGAGACAAGGTCCTTGCCGAATTGAAGCTGTGGGGATGGGTCGTGAGTCGTGCTTGGGTAGGTCAGTTGGTAGAGCACTTTCCTGAGAAGGGCAAAGTTCCCGAGTTCGAGTCTAGGTCCGGGACACGGTTTTAATCTGCCAGAAAGTTTCATATCAGCGCACACTCCGCTGCAGAGTGAAAATCTCACTATCCCTGATGATGTTAAACTCCCGTCCATTGAATTCTCTACTCACCGCAACTCAGTGATAACACAATACTGTACGAGAGTATATGGCATTTAGCCACAGCCCACGGCGCAAATTTTAGCTTGATGACTGGTCGGCGGACATAGTCGCAAACCCCACCCACTTGGATCTGGCTCTTGGTAACAAAGCTCACTGCTAGATATGTGGTTTACTTTAATTTTGAGTTATATCAGTCTTCTGTGTCATACATGTTAGACCCACTGCCACCAATCATTTATTTTATATACTGCACTCCGTCTTCTTGTCTAATTCCCTCCCTGTGGACAGCTTCTTTGGTGTGAGGTATTTGGGGCGTTTCCGACCAACCTATCACTCCGTCTCGTAACGGTGACAAAGAGCGTGATTCTCTCGGTAATTCTCTTAAATAACCTCTAATATCTATCACTAATCACCATTCTCCAGTCATTTGTCTGGTCTTTGTCCAGTTTTGAAACCGTAAAACACAGTGAAGTGCGGTAATAATTGGGTGAAATGAAAAAGTAATTACCTAGTGACCGAAATTCACTGTTCGAAATTCACTCGACAATAAAGAAAGAAAGAATACACAAAATTCTACTAAATAAAGGCGCTGTCAGTCATGCTGTATGGCAGTGAAAGTTGAGTATTACTTAAAAGAGTCTAGTTTCAGATGGTGATTCCAATTTCGAACGGTTACTCCCAAATATTGTATGGTGTTACTGTGTCCCATGATTTATCACCAATAATAGGACCATTAGCTATCTTATGCTCAGTATGTTACCTTTATTTACGTTGACGAGCAACTACCAGTACCTGTACCAAGCGTGGATTCTTTGCAGGGATCCTGCATTTCGCTACACATTCTTGCTGTTGCGACTTTTCTGTAATAAAACAGCACCATACTACTAGAGGCTCACGGAGCTTCTGAAACTATCCTCCAGCTTATATATACATGAGTGGATGTTCCCATCTGCTGTAAGTTATCGTGGCTAGAATGATTCCCCACTCAACTCCGCTTCGCTTGTATACTTTCTTTACCGCTTTGCATGCCCACGTCCCCACAAGGCGGTATTAACTCTCGTCGTATTCTTATCAGAAGCAAACGATGATAAAAATACAAATTAAATTATCTAGTGGTACTTAATGACAAAGTACGTAAAACATATGAAATAGCGTATGCCCAGAATTTTGCCAAATTAGCTGCCGCTGTCTAATCTTCTAATTTACACCTCAAAGAGCATTTGCTGCAGTTTGTGAAGTGGGTTGTCGTTTGATCTTCTCCACATTCGCAGAGCCTAGAAGAACTATGGAAGCTCCACTGGAACATACTCATTCTCCCATCCGAAGTCAGTTTAACGATTTCCAAGCAGGCTAGCGTTCCTCCCGTCCTGGTTGTAGGGAGAGGGGATGATGTTCGATTAGCATCCAACCAGAAAGGTGAGTTTGTGTTCTCCATAATCTTAACCTCTGTGTCTGAGGAGATTCGTTTAGATTTTCGACTGTACGGAGCGACAACCTCCTAGATGTCAGTCGTTGGTGCGCAACTTCTAATATCAGATGGATCGATTCCTGCCAGAGAGTAAATTTTATTACGTGGTGTTGTTCTCAGGCAACTAGTGAAGAGTCGACGTGTTTCATTCAGAGAAGTGTCAGCTTGTTGAGCACGACTGGATATTTACGAAACAGGACAGGGATATTCTGCAGCAGAGTAGCAGTGAGTCAGGAAAGTAGTACTCAACGCCTTTGGTTGTGTACGCCAGTTCTTTCGAGTCAATTTGCGAAAGATGTTATATCAGGTTGACGCTTTCTGTTTAGTGTTTAAGCAGTGCTTTTGTCAGTAAGGGTGTGGTTTATTGTTACACCTGGCCACTGGTCTAATTGGACGTCCAAGCTAACTGCAATTTCCTTATAGCCTTCTTGTTGTATAGGTGGAGGGCACATACGCACATACCTCTGTTTATATATATATATATATATATTATGGAAATGGAAGAGGATGTAGATGAAGATGAAATGGGAGATACGATACTGCGTGAAGAGTTTGACAGAGCACTGAAAGACCTGAGTCGAAACAAGGCCCCCGGAGTAGACAATATTCCATTGGAACTACTGACGGCCGTGGGAGAGCCAGTCCTGACAAAACTCTACCATCTGGTGAGCAAGATGTATGAAACAGGCGAAATACCCTCAGACTTCAAGAAGAATATAATAATTCCAATCCCAAAGAAAGCAGGTGTTGACAGATGTGAAAATTACCGAACTATCAGTTTAATAAGTCACAGCTGCAAAATACTAACACGAATTCTTTACAGACGAATGGAAAAACTAGTAGAAGCCAACCTCGGGGAAGATCAGTTTGGATTCCGTAGAAACACTGGAACACGTGAGGCAATACTGACCTTACGACTTATCTTAGAAGAAAGATTGAGGAAAGGCAAGCCTACGTTTCTGGCATTTGTGGACTTAGAGAAGGCTTTTGACAATGTTGACTGGAATACTCTCTTTCAAATTCTAAAGGTGGCAGGGGTAAAATACAGGGAGCGAAAGGCTATTTACAATTTATACAGAAACCAGATGGCAGTTATAAGAGTCGAGGGACATGAAGGGGAAGCAGTGGTTGGGAAGGGAGTAAGACAGGGTTGTAGCCTCTCCCCGATGTTGTTCAATCTGTATATTGAGCAAGCAGTAAAGGAAACAAAAGAAAAATTCGGAGTAGGTATTAAAATTCATGGAGAAGAAGTAAAAACTTTGAGGTTCGCCGATGACATTGTAATTCTGTCAGAGACAGCAAAGGACTTGGAAGAGCAGTTGAATGGAATTGACAGTGTCTGGAAAGGAGGATATAAGATGAACATCAACAAAAGCAAAACAAGGATAATGGAATGTAGTCTAATTAAGTCGGGTGATGCTGAGGGAATTAGATTAGGAAATGAGGCACTTAAAGTAGTAAAGGAGTTTTGCTATTTGGGGAGCAAAATAACTGATGATGGTCGAAGTAGAGAGGATATAAGATGTAGGCTGGCAATGGCAAGGAAAGCGTTTCTGAAGAAGAGAAATTTGTTAACATCCAGTATTGATTTAAGTGTCAGGAAGTCATTTCTGAAAGTACTCGTATGGAGTGTAGCCATGTATGGAAGTGAAACATGGACGATAAATAGTTTGGACAAGAAGAGAATAGAAGCTTTCGAAATGTGGTGCTACAGAAGAATGCTGAAGATTAGATGGGTAGATCACATAACAAATGAGGAAGTATTGAATAGGATTGGGGAGAAGAGAAGTTTGTGGCACAACTCGACCAGAAGAAGGGATCGGTTGGTAGGACATGTTCTGAGGCATCAAAGGATCACCAATTTAGTATTGGAGGGCAGCGTGGAGGGTAAAAATCGTAGAGGGAGACCAAGAGATGAATACACTAAGCAGATTCAGAAGGATGTAGGTTGCAGTAGGTACTGGGAGATGAAAAAGCTTGCACAGGATAGAGTAGCATGGAGAGCTGCATCAAACCAGTCTCAGGACTGAAGACCACAACAACAACAACATATAGAAGCATCATTTCAAAAGTTCTGTAGCTGTAAGATAGAAGTGAAGAAAATAATTTGTTTTCCAAAATACCTTCATGGGGCTTCACATAATCTCCATTTTTGCTTTTGACTGCTTCCCAGCGTTTTGGTAACTTCTGTATTGCGACAGGGCACCTTTATTGTTGATCCGTCTGACTACATGGGTCACGTCACCGGAAGCTGTATCAGTTATATGAAAACGTTTCCCACGGAGTTGTTTTTTCAACTGAGACAACAAATAAAAGTCTGGCGGGCTCTTAACAGTACTGTATGGTGGGTGGGGAAGTATTTCCCATCCATATTTGTCGAGCGCTTCTCTCACTAGTAGGGCAATATACGGTCTTGCATACCGTGGAAAATGAGGACATCAGTTATATACATGTCAGGCCCTCTTTGATGAATTTTCTGGAACATAACATTTTTCGGAAACACTTCTAGTACTGTATGTGCCTGTTACAGACGTACCCTGGGGAAACCTGTGTGTAGCTATGATTCCGTTGACGTCATACGCAAAGATCATCATCACTTTCGCCTTTGAATGTTGGCGACGGAATTTTTCGGGTTTGTAGAGTCGGAATTTTCCATTGTGACGACTGACACTTCAGTTCTGGCTCGTATCCAGGTTCCATCAAGTGCAACAGTCGTTTTAGAAACTGCTCTACTTCCGATCCATAACGCTGAAGCAGTTCTGTGATTCGTTTGCGAACTGATTTTTGCTATTCGATAAGATCATGCGGAACACATCTGGCAGCTACTTTTCTCATTTTTAGCTTCTTAGTTATATTCTGTAAACTGAAGTGACAGGCATTAGTGTCTCATATGCAGTTTTCTCACATGTCTTTCGTCAGTCCCCTCCCATAATGCCATTAACAATAACCTGAGAGGTGTAGTCTGTTGCATTTGATGGTCTTCCGCTTTTTGGGGTTGTATTCGGTGCTTCTCCGATCTTCCCGGAAACGAGTACCATAGACCACGGTGATACTGTGCTACGATCCACTACACTATTCCCACATACCTCTCTCAAAGTGTTGTACATTTCCGTTGGGTTCTTTCCACGTGGAGATTAGAGTTTGTTGTAGGAACGCTGGTCACTACGTATAATCCGACCTGACGCAGTTTCAGCTTCCGCTTGAAAACTAAATTAAAACACAGCTACGCCAACCAACAAACGCATATACGACCGTCACTCCAAAATTCTCCCTTATAACTGACGTAAATTTCAACTTCATCACGCCACTGTGCAGTGTGTAGGACTTAGGAAACGACCCTCATATGTAAGAAGTTTTCGGTTCGAGTCTGCATGCATTTCCTTGTAGTCAGTCGATCTGTGTAGTCTAGTGAAGGCAGGCAGAAAATTGAGGAGCAGAGTTTCCTGGAATACTAATTAATACAAAACGTGAAATCAATTACTGTAGTAAACAAGTCAAATATTATGACGGAAAGCATATTAATGACTGATACAGACAGAAGGTCGTGATAACTATTAGGCAAAAATTGTGCTGAATAAAGTGGCTGAACTATTTGAAGTTAGCAACCGCGTTTCAGTGAATTTTTCTTGAGCAATGTCCCAGAATGAAGCTAACTAGAGTGAAAATAATACTGTAAAATTACTGCCGAATATGTGTGCGAACTGAAGCTATAAGAGTGAAAATTCTTATCACACAATGAGTGACAATAACGAAATTCGTTTGTCTGAATACTGACTAAGGAACGTGAGAATTCTGTTACCTATTATAAACAAGTATCAAGTCGTATTAAAATCAAAACAGCGCTACTGGATTGACACCAGGAACGCGGTCACAGGTATTAACCTTATCTTGTTTGCCTGTAAAAGAGTTACCACCCCCTACTCCACCCTCCACCACATCCAAATTATTTAATTGAACTTGCCATCACTACAAGACGCATGGGTGTGGAAGCTTCCAGGCTACAGGAACGACATGTTGGGTGCTATACGCTACGAAGTCCTAGATACAGTCACAAAGCTTATCCGATGTTCCTGTTTCAGTTAGCGGTAGTCCACTGAGTGACTTGAGGAAGGCCCGCATCTCGTGGTCGTGCGGTAGCGTTCTCGCTTCCCACGCCCGGGTTCCCGGGTTCGATTCCCGGCGGGGTCAGGGATTTTCTCTGCCTCGTGATGGCTGGGTGTTGTGTGTTGTCCTTAGGTTGGTTAGGTTTAAGTAGTTCTAAGTTCTAGGGGACTGATGACCTAAGATGTTAAGTCCCATAGTGCTCAGACCCATTTGAACCCATTTTTTGAACTTGAGGAAGTACACTCCTGGAAATGGAAAAAAGAACACATTGACACCGGTGTGTCAGACCCACCATACTTGCTCCGGACACTGCGAGAGGGCTGTACAAGCAATGATCACACGCACGGCACAGCGGACACACCAGGAACCGCGGTGTTGGCCGTCGAATGGCGCTAGCTGCGCAGCATTTGTGCACCGCCGCCGTCAGTGTCAGCCAGTTTGCCGTGGCATACGGAGCTCCATCGCAGTCTTTAACACTGGTAGCATGCCGCGACAGCGTTGACGTGAACCGTATGTGCAGTTGACGGACTTTGAGCGAGGGCGTATAGTGGGCATGCGGGAGGCCGAGTGGACGTACCGCCGAATTGCTCAACACGTGGGGCGTGAGGTCTCCACAGTACATCGATGTTGTCGCCAGTGGTCGGCGGAAGGTGCACGTGCCCGTCGACCTGGGACCGGACCGCAGCGACGCACGGATGCACGCCAAGACCGTAGGATCCTACGCAGTGCCGTAGGGGACCGCACCGCCACTTCCCAGCAAATTAGGGACACTGTTGCTCCTGGGGTATTGGCGAGGACCATTCGCAACCGTCTCCATGAAGCTGGGCTACGGTCCCGCACACCGTTAGGCCGTCTTCCGCTCACGCCCCAACATCGTGCAGCCCGCCTCCAGTGGTGTCGCGACAGGCGTGAATGGAGGGACGAATGGAGACGTGTCGTCTTCAGCGATGAGGGTCGCTTCTGCCTTGGTGCCAATGATGGTCGTATGCGTGTTTGGCGCCGTGCCGGTGAGCGCCACAATCAGGACTGCATACGACCGAGGCACACTGGGCCAACACTCGGCATCATGGTGTGGGGAGCGATCTCCTACACTGGCCGTACACCACTGGTGATCGTCGAGGGGACACTGAATAGTGCACGGTACATCCAAGCCGTCATCGAACCCATCGTTCTACCATTCCTAGACCGGCAAGGGAACTTGCTGTTCCAACAGGACAATGCACGTCCGCATGTATCCCATGCCACCCAACGTGCTCTAGAAGGTGTAAGTCAACTACCCTGGCCAGCAAGATCTCCGGATCTGTCCCCCATTGAGCATGTTTGGGACTGGATGAAGCGTCGTCTCACGCGGTCTGCACGTCCAGCACGAACGCTGGTCCAACTGAGGCGCCAGGTGGAAATGGCGTGGCAAGCCGTTCCACAGGACTACATCCAGCATCTCTACGATCGTCTCCATGGGAGAATAGCAGCCTGCATTGCTGCGAAAGGTGGATATACACTGTACTAGTGCCGACATTGTGCATGCTCTGTTGCCTGTGTCTATGTGCCTGTGGTTCTGTCAGTGTGATCATGTGATGTATCTGACCCCAGGAATGTGTCAATAAAGTATCCCCTTCCTGGGACAATGAATTCACGGTGTTCTTATTTCAATTTCCAGGAGTGTATTTCGTGTTCGGTTTGATTGTTAGCCGCCCAATGGCGAGTCCAGTGAACTGCATTCCAGACCTCCATCTCCGGAGAAATGCTGAGAACCGTAGCATTCGCGGAGCCCAACTAGTACAGCCTCAAACCGTCCAAGGGACACGATTTTTCAATTGTGACGTCTCAGCAGCAAACAGGATTTCCGTGCTACCATCGCAGTGCACCTGACATCTGCAACGCCCGAGTGATGCGGTGCGGGCGTCGTAGGGGCGGTCAGTTGCACCACTCGCCTCTTCCCTCTCGGCCTACCGACTGCACGCCAGTAGCCAGAAATGCTTCGAGCACTGTCCTCGCCCGTTGCTTATTACAGTGACTCACGATCTTCGTCAACAGCGCGCGACCTCTGCAATTAACCGAACGAGAAAAAGCCGGAAATGATGGTGCGGCATTAAGTTCCAATTACTGCCCCAGACACGGGGGCAGCTCCTTCCCACGCGCCGCCGCCAATCCGTCGGGGAAATGGAATCCTCCTGTACCTTCCCGCTGTGCGCCAGCCGACTACAGTCCATTTTCTCCGGAGCACGCGTATCCTCGGCCGGCGGTCTTATTCCGCGCGGGCAGCAAAAGGACGGACAGGCGGCGTTCGGGAGAAAGAAAGGGGGCGAAGGCAAGATGGAGTGAGGGAAAACAATAGACCAAAAAGTTCATAATTAACATTGGCAAAGCAAATACGTCGCATTGTTCCTCGGCGGTTCTGTTTGCAATTAGCTTCTTGAAAGCGGGCGAGTGGCGCCCTGGCGCCCTCTCTCCATCCCATTCGCCGGCCGCGGCTTCTATTCACGCAGTGTGTACGTAAGGCGGCCCGCTGCCGGCTGGTCAAGCTCCTGACCCAAACATAAATAACTTAATCACTCGCCGCCACAATGGCCGGCCGTGTTAGTTAAATTAAGTTTAATCCAACTGCGATGTGTACCGAGCGACCGGCGGCCCTGTAACTGCGGCCGGCGCGCCGCCGCGGCAGCCCCTTCTTCTTGAGCGGGTTCGCACACTGTGCCGTGGGGAGCGCAGCCGTCACGCCAAACAGCGCCGCCTCACCTGCAAACAGTGGCCGCGGCCGGCGAAGTCGCGTCGGGGCGCCAGCAGGCAAGTTTCCTGTCCGCTTCCCTTTGTTAGCCTCAGCGCTGCAATATCAGTTATCCTATGTACTTATTTGTTTATTTACTTATTCTTTCAGTATCACAAAAGCATACGTTCGCGCGATTGTTCTTGTGGTCTTCAGTCTGGACGCTGTACCTCTCCACGCTACTCTATCCTCTACGAGTCTCTTCCTCTCTGCGTAACTATTGCAGCTCAAATCCACTTGAAACTGTTCACGGTAGCCTAACCTTGGTTTCAATTTTTACTCTTCACTCTTTCCCATGCTACCACATCAACTAACTAATATCCAGTATTGTGTCCTATTAAAATATCACTTACTTTAGTCAACTTGTATGTTAAAATCTTATTCTCTACGAGATTATGGAATAGGAGGCAAACTTTTGCAAGCAGTTAAAGGTCTTTACATAGATAGTCAGGCAGCAGTTAGAGTTGATGGTAAATTGAGTTCATGGTACAGAGTAGTTTCAGGGGTAAGACAAGGCTGCGACCTGTCTCCACTGTTATTCATATTATTTATGTATCGTATGTTGAAAACAATAGACTGGCTGGGTGAGATTAAGATATGTGGACACAAAATAAGCAGTCTCGCATATGCGGATGACTTAGTTGTGATGGCAGATTCGATTGAAAGTTTGCAAAGTAATATTTCAGAGCTAGATCAGAAATGTAAGGACTATGGTATGAAGATTAGCATGTCGAAAACGAAAGTAATGTCAGTGGGAAAGAGATATAAACGGATTGAGTGCCAAATAGGAGGAATAAAGTTAGAACAGGTGGACGGTTTCAAGTTCTTAGGATGCATATTCTCACAGGATGGCAACATAATGAAAGAACTGGAAGCGCGGTGTAGCAAAGCTAATGCAATGAGCGCTCAGCTACGATCTACTCTCTTCTACAAGAAGGAAGTCAGTACCAAGACTAAGTTATCTGTGCACCGTTCGATCTTTCGACCAACTTTGTTGTATGGGAGCGAAAGTTGGGTGCATTCAGGTTACCTTATCAATAAGGTTGAGGTTACGGATATGAAAGTAGCTAGGATGATTGCAGGTACTAGTAGATCGGAACAATGGCAGGAGGGTGTCCACAATGAGGAAATCAAAGAAAAACTGGGAATGAACTCTATAGATGTAGCAGTCAGGGCGAACAGGCTCAGATGGTGGGGTCATGCTGCACGCATGGGAGAAGCAAGGTTACCCAAGAGACTCATGGGTTCAGCAGTAGAGGGTAGGAGGAGTCGGGGTAGACCAAGGAGAAGATACCTGGATTCAGTTACGAATGATGTTGAAGTAATAGGCTTAACATCAGAAGAGGCACCAATGTTAGCACTGAATAGGGGATCATGGAGGAATTTTATAAGGGGGACTTCAGGCAGCACGCTGAAAGGCATAATCAGTCTTAAATGATGATGATGATGATCTATTACATACACTGCCGGAAAAATATTTGTACACCCTCTTAGAGGTTTCCAATTCACTCGAGATTTATTATTGCAACAGTGCGTGTGCAGTACTTGAAATGATTACATTAACAGATCAGTAGCACAGACGGTTCTCAGGTACCCCACATCGACCCATGCTGAAATACCCATATGAATACTTGATGTAGCCTCCACGGGTAGCAATGCAGATGCTGGCTGAGTCTGGCATCCAGTCGCTCGCACAGATGGCAGGTACTATCCTGAAATACGATGTACAATGCCTATTCGACCTGTTCACGTAGTTCTGTAAGACTTTTTGGTTCACGAGTGGTACGAGTCACTCCTCGTCCAATCACATCCCAAACGTGCCCGACTGGAGACAAGTCCGGAGATCGTCCTGGCCAGGGAAGTTGCTGCGCCTCCTGCAGCGCGCATTGCGTTTCACGGACAGTGTGTGGGAGAGTATTATCCTGTTGGAACAACGCATCACCATTCTGTTGTAAGAACGGCAAAAGAACGGGTCTAGCAACGTTCTGCGCGTACCGAGTCCAGGTTAGCGTCGCCTCCAGAAACACCAAAGGCGAACGAGAGTTGTAGTTTGTAGCATCCCAGACCATAAGGCTTGTGCTGAGACTTGTGTGTCTTGGATGAATGCACTTTACGAGACACTACTCACCAGGTCTACGTCGTACACACAAACGACCATCACTTGCGTGCAGGTAAAATCTGCTTTCAATCGCTGAAGACCACAGCACGCTGTTCCATCTTTCACGTGAACCTCTTATGGTACCAGTCGAGCCATGCAACGTCGATTCTGTGGCGTGAGTAGAAGGCAGGCGAGAGATGTGCGTGCCCGTAGTCTCGTGGCTAATAACCGGTTCGCAACCGTTCGTATTGACACGTCTGCGCGCACATGGACTCTTATCTGTGCTGTGGTAGCTGTACGATATACCACTGCTGCCCTTACAATACGGCGATCCTGTCGGGCCTCTGTGCTGCGTCTAGAACCTCGTCTACATGTGTGAGAATGTTCACATAACCACTGATATCAGAATCACTGCACAGTTGGCGCAGCACGTCCAACTTGTGTGGCAATTTTCCAAAAGGACAGTCTCGCCACTCTGAAGGCAACACAATTGGACCCCTTTCAGACTCGCTCAGTTGGCTGTAGGAAGCACGAATGCGTCTCCATAGCATGGTCGCCTACTTGCTTCACGCTTTTGCACGACACTGAGCCATCTGACTGTGACAATTCCCTATTGACGAGTAAACACAGAGGGTCCTCTGGTAGTTATGCCATTACGCTATACGTTGGCGTACAACGTTCAAACCGTTATCAGTACATCTACCATCCCCGAGGTGGCATATTTCGTCATCGGATCAAAATCGAACTCGTTTTTCCAGATGTACTAATTTTTTTTCTGACAGTGTACTTATTTATCAGTTAGCGGATCTACCTATCAAATCTTCATCAGTCCATGAACCATGGACCTTGCCGTTGGTGGGGAGGCTTGCGTGCCTCAGCGATACAGATGGCCGTACCGTAGGTGCAACCACAACGGAGGGGTATCTGTTGAGAGGCCAGACAAACGTGTGGTTCCTGAAGAGGGGCAGCAGCCTTTTCAGTAGTTGCAGGGGCAACAGTCTGGATGATTGACTGATCTGACCTTGTAACACTAACCAAAACAGCCTTGCTGTGCTGGTACAGCGAACGGCTGAAAGCAAGGGAAAACTACGGCCGTAATTTTTCCCGAGGACATGCAGCTTTACTGTGTGGTTAAATGATGATGGGGTTCTCTTGGGTAAAATATTCCGAAGGTAAAATAGTCCCCCATTCGGATCTCCAGGCGGGGACTACTCAAGAGGACATCATTATCAGGAAAAAGAAAACAGGGATTCTACGGATCGGAGCGTGGAATGTCAGATCCCTTAATCGGGCAGGTAGGTTAGAAAATTTCAAAAGGGAAATGGATAGGTTAAAGTTAGATATATTGGGAATTAGTGAAGTTCGGTGGCAGGAGAAACAAGACTTTTGGTCAGGTGAATACAGGGTTATAAATACAAAATCAAATAGTGGTAATGCGGGAGTAGGTTTAATAATGAATAAAAAAAATAGGAGTGCGGGTAAGCTACTACAAACAGCATAGTGAACGCATTATTGTGGCCAAGATAGACACGAAGCCCACGCCTACTACAATAGTACAAGTTTATATGCCACCTAGCTCTGCAGATGATGAAGAAATTGATGAAATGTATGATGAGATAAAAGAAATTATTCAGGTAGTGAAGAGAGACGAAAATTTAATAGTCTTGGGTGACTGGAATTCGAGAATAGGAAAAGGGAGAGAAGGAAACATAGTAGGTGAATATGGATTGGGGCTCAGAAATGAAAGAAGAAGCCGCCTGGTAGGGTTTTGCACAGAGCATAACTTAATCATAGCTAACACTTGGTTCAAGAATCATGAAAGAAGGTTGTATACATGGAAGAATCCTGGAGATACTAAATGGTATCAGATAGATTATATAATGGTAAGACAGAGATTTAGGAACCAGATTTTATATTGTAAGACATTTCCAGGGGCAGATGTGGACTCTGACCACAACCTATTGGTTATGAACTATAGATTAAAACTGAAGAAACTGCAAAAAGGTGGGAATTTAAGGAGATGGGACCTGGATAAACTGAGTAAACCAGAGGTTGTACAGAGTTTCAGGGAGAACATAAGGGAACAATTGACAGGAATGGGGGAAAGAAGTACAGTAGAAGAAGAATGGGTAGCTCTGAGGGATGAAGTAGTGAAGGCAGCAGAGGATCAAGTAGGTAAAAAGACGAGGGCTAGTAGAAATCCTTGGGTAACAGAAGAAATATTGAATTTAACTGATGAAAGGAGAAAATATAAAAATGCAGTAAATGAAGCAGGCAAAAAGGAATACAAACGTCTCAAAAATGAGATCGACAGGAAGTGCAAAATGGCTAAGCAGCGATGGCTAGAGGACAAATGTAAGGATGCAGAGGCTTATCTCACTAGGGGTAAGATAGATACTGCCCACAGGAAAATTAAAGAGACCTTTGGAGAAAAGAGAACCACTTGTACGAATATCAAGAGCTCAGATGGAGACCCAGTTCTAAGCAAAGAAGGGAAAGCAGAAAGGTGGAAGGAGTGTATAGACGGTCTATACAAGGGTGATGTACTTGAGGCGAAGTATTATGGAAATGGAAGAGGATGTAGATGAAGATGAAATGGGAGATACGATACTGCGTGAAGAGTTTGACAGAGCAATGAAAGACCTGAGTCGAAACAAGGCCCTGGGAGTAGACAACACTCCATTGGAACTACTGACAGCCTTAGGAGAACCAG
The DNA here is from genome assembly GCF_023864345.2 of Schistocerca serialis cubense. Lineage (NCBI taxonomy): Eukaryota > Metazoa > Arthropoda > Insecta > Orthoptera > Acrididae > Schistocerca > Schistocerca serialis. Next base: position 78,878,060 of record NC_064646.1, on the reverse strand, counting down.
TCCTGACAAACTCTACCATCTGGTGAGCAAGATGTATGAGACAGGCGAAATACCATCAGACTTAAAGAAAAAATAATAATTCCAATCCCAAAGAAAGCAGGTGTTGACAGATGTGAAAATTACCGTCAGTTTAATAAGTCACAGCCGCAAAATACTAACACGAATTATTTACAGACGAATGGAAAAACTGGTAGAAGCCGACCTCGGGGAAGATCAGTTTGGATTCCGTAGAAATATTGGAACACTTGAGGCAATCCTGACCTTAAGATTTATCTTAGAAGAAAGATAAGGAAAGGGAAACCTACGTTTCTAGCATTCGTAGACTTAGAGAAAGCTTTTGACAACGTTGACTGCAATACTCTCTTTCAAATTCTAAAGGTCGCAGGGGTAAAATAGAGGGAGCGAAAAGCTATTTACAATTTGTACAGAAACCAGATGGTAGTTATAAGAGTCGAGGGGCATGAAAGGGAAGCAGTGGTTGGGAAGGGAGTGAGACAGGGTTGTAGTCTCTCCCCGATGTTATTCAATCTGTATATTGAGCAAGCAGTGAAGGAAACAAAAGAAAAATTCGGAGTAGGTATTAAAATCCATGGAGAAGAAATAAAAACTTTGAGGTTCGCCGATGACATTGTAATTCTATCAGAGACAGCAAAGGACTTGGAAGAGCAGTTGAACGGAATGGGCAGTGTCTTGAAAGGAGGATATAAGACGAACATCAACAAAAGCAAATCGAGGATAATGGAAGGTAGTCGAATTAAGTCGGGTGATGCTGAGGGAATTAGATTAGGAAATGAGACGCTTAATGTAACAAAGGAGTTTTGCTGTTTGGGGAGCAAAATAACTGATGATGGTCGAAGTAGAGAAGATATAAAATGTAGACTGGCAATGGCAAGGAAAGCGTTTCTGAAGAAGAGAAATTTGTTAACATCGAGTATAGATTTAAGTGTCAGGAAGTCGTTTCTGAAAGTGTTTATATGGAGTGTAGCCATGTATGGAAGTGAAACATGGACGATAAATAGTTTGGACAAGAAGCGAATAGAAGCTTTCGAAATGTGGTGCTACAGAAGAATGCTGAAGATTAGATGGGTAGATCACGTAACTAATGAGGAGGTATTGAACAGAACTGGGGAGAAGAGGACTTTGTGTCACAACTAGACTAGAAGAAGGGACCGGTTAGTAGGACATGTTCTGAGGCATCAAGGGATCACAAATTTAGCATTGGAGGGCAGCGTGGAGGGTAAAAATCGTAGAAGGAGACCAAGGGATGAATACATTAAGCAGATTCAGAAGGATGTAGGTTGCAGTAGGTACTGGGAGATGAAGAAGCTTGCACAGGATAGGGTAGCATGGAGAGCTGCATCAAACCAGTCTCAGGACTGAAAACCACAACAACAACAACAACATCATTCTTTTATAACGCCGCATTTCAAAAGCTACGTTTCTCTTCGTTGCTCTACTGGTTACCGTCCACGTGTTGCTTCCATATAAAGCTACACTGAAGAAAAGTACATCAAGAAAATACTTTCTGATATTTAAAATTTTTATCGTGTTGACGTCTTTTTCTTCTTTAGAAAAGCTAAAATTGCCATTACTAGCCTGCATTTTACGTCCCGTTTACTTCGGACATCAACACTTATTTTGATACCTAAACAACAATGCACGTTTACTGCTCTTAGTATTTCGTTTCCTAATGTAACTCCTCAGCTTCACCTGATTTTAATCGACAACAGCCCATTAACCACGTACTTCTTTCCCTCATGTTTCTGTTCTCTTCAAGACCCTATCCATTCCATTCAGCTGTTCATACAGGTCTTTCCCGCCCATGACAGAAATGGGCAAATAAAAGCGGCCCGGAGAACAGTGTTCCAGTCAACAAAGAAGCAAGGCAGAGAAAAGTAATACAGTAGTAACCTGACAGTAGCAGATGTTGAAAGTGACCACCATTCATCTCTTGGCACTTTTACGCCTGAACAGCAAATTTCTGATGGCAGATCGACGCTGGACTGCCGGAATTGCTGAAACCTCATCCGAACTCTTCTGCTGCAGTTCTTGAAGGGTAAGAGGGGTGCTGCGACACACCTTAGATTTGAGGGCTCCCCACACAAAGTAATCGCTCACTTTCCAAGACTTTGTCGTCACATAACTTTCCACAGCGAATACTCGCTGTTCCACTGTGAATACCACCGTGCCATTTGCACTACCCCACTCACACTGACACAGCCCGCGCTATGCTGGACATGTGGTGCGCCCGTCACAGGGTGTAGTCACATGGATACATTCACGTCCAATCGTATCCATTCGTCCGGGACACTTTCATTTGCCCCACCCTGTATAATGACATCGGGAAAATCAAAAGTTTTTGTTTCTTCTCCCTAGACTTTAAATTCCTCCTCAGATTCCTCTTTGCTGTGCTTTCCTACATGCTCCCAAGTTCATCCTTCCCTGGTCTGCTTCTAGGAGTCGTTTCAGCTATATATAGATAATTCGTATTTTACACTCAAAAGTCATTATACTGAGAGTTCCGTAATACAATTGACAGCATCTGCCTTCTGTGATATTGGTATTATTACAATCTCTTATCGACATAAAAAATCTCGCTTAAAAAAATAAGAAGGCTAGTCTTAGGTCTACCACTGGTGTACTAATTTTCCCTAACCTCTGCAGCAATGGTCTTGGAAAATCGTGCAATAGAGACGATGTATTTGATGAGGATTGCAAATCCGTAATAGAGGACAATGTAAAGAATGATGGAAGTAGGTACTCCATGGTACAGTGCATGGGAAGGAAAGACCTAGAATGCTATTGCCAGATGAGACATGTAGATGGTAATAGAACGGCTAAGAAAGTGCAGGCACGGAGATTTTCAAGAAAATACTTAGAATCATTCTCATATGGTCTTATGTTTGTTTTCCAGCTGGACTCCAAGCTTACAGCCCAGTGAAGTTCTGACACTGTGAACGGAAAGAAACCATCAACTTGGCTCGTAACTTGACAACGTATTACTAATCATTCACGAATTGGGAAAGTTTGTTAGCAGCGTTGTAGGCTTAACTTGCTGTTAGTACATTAATAGTTTTATCTATTTCCTTCATATGTAAAAGAAAGTCATATTATTGCCTTCATCACACAGCACACAGTTTGCTTGATATTTCTGAGGTAACGGAGTCATCGTTGCAACGGTATGTACAAATTTATCCTGGTAGATTATTTTGCATTAGCCAAGAGGTCTGAAACATAAACTTTGCCGTACGTCTTAGAGCTTCCACCAAATCAACCGATTAAACTATAGCAAGTAGTTTCAGAACCTCACAGACAAACTTTGAGGGGTAGTGGGTAACACATAGAGGACAACTTTTTTTTCTCTATCTAGAAACTTGCCCTTATTAATTCAACGTTTTTTACACACAAAATAAGGCGCATTGTTGACGGTACGCAAGCACCGAAGTAACGCTTAGTTACTGTCATGGTTCTAGGCTGTTGGCCGGTCGGTGTGGCCGTGCGGTTCTAGGCGCTTCAGTCTGAAACCGCGTGACCGCTACGGTCGCACGTTCGAATCCTGCCTCGTGCATGGATGTGTGTGATGTCCTTAGGTTAGATAGGTTTAAGTAGTTCTAAGTTCTAGGAGACTGATGACCACAGATGTTAAGTCCCATAGTGCTCAGAGCCATTTGAACCATTTTTTCTAAGCTGTTCTATACATGCAAAATCTGGACTCTGCAAGGACTATGAACAGCCTGAACTTTCTAACATGTTTAGGATGTTATAACGAGAGATGGGCAATGGAAGCGGCAGCGAGAAAGCTAGCACAGAACACAGCACGGCACGCTAAACTGTTTTAACATCTTCACCTTTGTAGTCCTGTCTCCCTCAGTTGCGTGTAATATTACGGTATATTTATAATATTTACTTATGGACACACACACACACACACACACACACACACACACACACACACGCACACAAACACACACACAAGTGCATACACGAACAGATCACAGATACTTCAATAATTACATTCGAAAGTTTGGCAATAACATTCGATCTTTGGCAAAAACATTTGACAGTCGGCAACAGAAACCAAAACACTGCATTCAAACAAGCGTCCAGTTCATAGTGCAGTGGAAGTGCGGAAAAAACCGAAAATTGGCATTCATAAGAAGAAGAACAACACCAAAAATGAAACAGGAGCGTAATATGTAAGAAATTGTCCACGCAACCTGTAAGTACAGTTCAAAATATTACTACTTAATAAGAAATACCAACCACCAGAACTATTTATAACCTATAGGTACAGTGACAAAAATGAGAATTAAATAGCAAACATATGTACATATTCCAGGCCACTGATGATGCCTTGCAGAAAATAAAGGCGAAACGCGTATGGCACTAAAATTGTGTTGTATTCAGTTGCTGTCAGACGGCCCATAAGTAAATATTATAAATATACCGTAATAAACTGTTTTATCCTACGAGGAAGCTCCAAATCGAGGTATATGCCACTGGAGGGTGAAAGATTCGTTCTAGGACGAGAGGATCTTTTGCCTTAGTAACGTTGAAAGGGGAGAGGGGTTAATATCCCGTCGACAACGAAGTCGTTAGGGATGTAGGAAAAGTTCTTGTAGGAGAGTTATGTCGAAGAAATCGACTGAGTTAATTTCAAGAGAACAATGCCGGCCCTTACCATAATTGATATAGAAAATCGTCTGAAAATCTAAATCCTAATAGCCGGTGGTTAATCTGAACTAGACTCGTCCTGACTGCTTTAATCACCTAACAGTAGCCGGCCGCGGTGGCCAAGCGGTTCATCTACATCTACATCTACATTTATACTCCGTAAGCCACCCAACGGTGGGTGGCGGAGGGCACTTTACGTGCCACTGTCATTACCTCCCTTTTCTGTTCCAGTCGCGTATGGTTCGCGGGAAGAACGACTGTCTGAAAGCCTCCGTGCGCGCTCGAATCTCTCTAATTTTACATTCGTGATCTCCTCGGGAGGTATAAGTAGGGGGAAGCAATATATTCGATACCTCAACCAGAAACGCACCCTCTTGAAACCTGGACAGCAAGCAACACCGCGATGCAGAGCGCCTCTCTAGCAGAGTCTGCCACTTGAGTTTGCTAAACATCTTCGTAACGCTATGACGCTTACCAAATAACCCTGTAACGAAACGCGCTGCTCTTCTTTGGATCTTCTCTATCTCCTCCGTCAACCTGACATGGTACGGATCCCACACTGATAAACAATGCTCAAGTATAGGTCGAACGAGTGTTGATGGACTACATTTTCTAAGGACTCTCCCAATGAATCTCAACCTAGTACCCGCCTTACCAACAATTAATTTTATGTGATAATTCCACTTCAAATCCTTCCGCACGCATACTTCCAGATATTTTACAGAAGTAACTGCTACCAGTGCTTGTTCCGCTGTCATATAATCATACAATAAAGGATCCTTCTTTCTATGTATTCGCAATACATTACATTTATCTATGTTAAGGGTCAGTTGCCACAGCCTGCACCAAGTGCCTATCCGCTGCAGATCTTCCTGCATTTCGCTACAATTTTCTAATACTGCAACTTCTCTGTATACTACAGCATCATCCGCGAAAAGCCGCATGGAACTTCCGACACTATCTACTAGGTCATTTATATATATTGTGAAAAGCAATGTTCCCATAACACTCCCCTGTGGCACGCCAGAGGTTACCTTAACGTCTGTAGACGTCTCTCCATTGATAACAACATGCTGTGTTCTGTTTGCTAAAAACTCTTCAATCCAGCCACACAGCTGGTCTGATATTCCGTAGGCTCTTACTTTGTTTATCAGGTGACAGTGCGGATCTGTATCGAACGCCTTCCGGAAGTCAAGGAAAATAGCATCAACCTGGAAGCCTGTATCTAATATTTTCTGGGTCTCATGAACAAATAAAGCGAGTTGGGTCTCACACGATCGCTATTTCCGAAATCCATGTTGATTCCTACAGAGTAGATTCTGGGTTTTCAAAAACGACATGATACGCGAGCAAAGAACATGTTCTAAAATTCTACAAAAAATTCTACAACAGATCGACGTCAGAGATATAGGTCTATAGTTTTGCGCATCTGTTCGACGACCCTTCTTGAAGACTGGGACTACCTGAGCTCTTTTCCAATCATTTGGAAACTTCCGTTCCTCTAGAGACTTTCGGTACACGGCTGTTAGAAGGGGGGCAAGTTCTTTCGCGTACTCTGCGTAGAATCGAATTGGTATCCCGTCAGGTCCAGTGGACTTTCCTCTGTTGAGTGATTCCAGTTGCTTTTCTATTCCTTGGACACTTATTTCGATGTCAGCTATTTTTTCGTTTGTGCGAGGATTTAGAGAAGGAACTGCCGTGCGGTCTTCCTCTGTGAAACAGCTTTGGAAAAAGGTGTTTAGTATTTCAGCTTTACGCGTGTCATCCTCTGTTTCAATGCCATCATCATCGCGGAGTGTCTGGATATGCTGTTTCGAGCCACTTACTGATTTAACGTAAGACCAGGACTTCCTAGGATTTTCTGTCAAGTCGGTACATAGAATTTTACTTTCTAGGCGCTTCAGTCCGGAACCGCGCGACTGCTACTGTCGCAGGTTCGAATCCTGCCTCGGGCATGGATGTGTGTGATGTCCTTAGGTTAGTTAGGTTTAAGTAGTTCTAAATTCTAGGGGACTGATGACCTCAGATGTTAAGTCTTACAGTGCTCAGAGCCATTTGAACCATTTGAACTTAACAGTAACGTTAGCTACTCAGCTATCATACTTAGTGGGTTCCGGAAACGCTTACTGAGTCAACAGAACTGTACAGCTAGGAGAAGAGTGTGAAAACGGGCTCACAGACATAGATGCGAGTATCGCAATGGGTGCACCGCTTTCTTTCCCTCGCAATGTCCCACGGGAAATGAGCAGTCACTTGCGGAGCTCTTCGGTAATAACAGAGTCGGTCTTTTTGCCGTTCTCGTGCAGTCGGCACGTATCGGCTGAGGAGACGTCGGCCGCGACTGATGTTTTCGCACGGGTTCGTCGACACTGGTCGAGGGCCATCTTCCGGTCGGCAGAGCCACGCAGCGGCAGCAGCAGCGGGCGGCGACAAATTGCTTCCCAGAAGAATCGCAGCTGCTCGGCGCTTCTTGTGCTGCCTCGGCGCCTATCGGACGGTCCGGTCGCAATTACAGCCAATCGGAAGACGTTTCTTGTGCCCATTCACAGCCAGGGCCGTAGTCTGTGGCCGGGGTCGGAGCCCTTGCCATCGGGTGATCAGTACCATTGGGAAAACACTCCACGAGTAACCCAAAATCATTGTGCTTCATACATGGTAATTTTTATGGATTTAATATCAGTTCTGGTAACGAAGCGTTATGTTTCGTGAGGCTTTCACTGGAGCACCGGAAAATCTTAGTGAAATATCGAAATGCAGGAAGTCCTGTGGAGGATCGGAAGCTTGGTGCAATTGATATACAAATTTCAGTTTCTTCTAGAGCAGAGGTCTCCAAACGTTTTAGTCTGAGGGCCACATTGATTCCTCCACGAAGTCATAAGGGCCAAGATGTAAGTAGTTGGATTAAATAACCTTAGCACTCCATGATTACCGTAATGGAAGGCTAAAGGAAAGATGAAATCGCAAAAATCTAAGGTTGTGGGAATAGCTAGCACTGAAACGAACTACGATCTTTATTTAATTACATACCTTTGATTGGTGGACGTACCTGACCGAATTTCTGGCATATTTTAATCTGGAGAATTTCACCGACAAAAAAGTATGTCACTGCACATTCTTCACGAAAGCGTCATGCAAAGTTAACGAAATCTCAAAATCATTGTTAGCAACACTATTGCTACAAGACGTGACAGAGGTAGTGTATGTCAACGCATTGTTATTTCAAGCAGCGCAACCTAAGTTTAGTTATGCAGTCTTGTAGCGAGTAGCAGAGCCAGAGCATATATTTGATAGTTCTGGTGCGTGATTGTGTCTATGTTGCGAGTGTCTCACGAGTTTTTTAGTGTTTTATGCGCTGTACTAGTAGGTGTGGGACAATTCAAAGTTTGAATTCGAAGAGACAAGAAAAATCTGAAAATCGAAATACGTAAAGAAAGTGAAACCTCGCTTAAGAAGCATCTTCCATAATGATTGATTACTAAGGGTAGTCGCCGATGTGGCGTCCGTTTTAAAGACTTGCACCAGACTCGTGAGTAGAATAAAATGCAAAGAATTTTTTTACTTAAAATGTTTTCGCCAAAGTAGTCTGTTAACCGTTTTTTTTTTTTTTTTCACTATCGCACGGAGAAATGGTCTGTCTGTTTATTGTGGATAGCCTCAAGTTTAACCACGACCTTCCGCTTTGTAAAGATAGAGCTCCGACAATGTCTCAGTGTATTGGTCGCGATAGGCCTTGAAACTCAATTGTTGGCAGTATAGGCACCACCTCAAATATTTGGCGGGCCGGATACCAGGGATGTCCGGCCAGCTAACACAGGCCGGTCTGCCGGCCGTTGCGGGTGGTTTTGGCCCGCGGGCCGTAGTTTGGAGACCCCTGTTCTAGAGCATCCATTGATCTACCTATTCCTACTGTATGCCATACCTTTAAAGATTCCTCGATGCTGCTCGTGTAATGATTCTAGCTTCGTAGGCTTCCGCCAAAGGAAGATCAGCAGTTCTCTCTTATATTTGCGTGCTCTCTGAATCTAGTAAGGAAACATCTACTTATGTGTCCTACATAGAAATTTTCCCATTCTCCTCATTTTATTTTATAAATCTCTGATTGTGTAAATGGTTTTGTTTTGTGAATCATGTGTCTGACTATTGTCCCTGCTTTCTTGATCATGCGGAACCCGATTCGTATATTTATTTTACGAAAATTACCAACTACAGAACAAATTGAAATTTATAGCGCCTTTGAAGAACAACCACAATACATACACAGTGAACAAACAGACCAGAAAAATAAAAAGTTACAGTTGTTTTAGACATTTACTCTAATGTATACAAGTTCCCTTTTTAGATGTGTGATATATACAGTTCACTTAAATTTGCAGTACATGAAATGGCATATTGACTAGTATCGCTGAGTAGTTGTTCTTGGATGTGCATATTACGTTGCTATCTCTGCCTAACATAAACCTGTACGTTAAAATCTTCTAAGTATATAAATGTCAAAAAACTACAGAATTGGTTGTACATGCTGTTAATCCGAAGTTATATTGTTCTCATTATGTTGTGTTATATTTTGTAGATGCTTGAAAATAGCTTGGTGCCGAAATTACACTCGGAAAGTAAAACACTTACAGCTGAAAGCAAGATGATATAATTTAAAAAATAAATAAATGTGACGTCTTACGCTTTAAGAGACGGAAAACCTCATTATTGATAAATTACACGGTTGACAGTCATTCAGTGGGAGCAGTCATAGCTTTAAAGTATTTAAGAGTAAACGATCTGAACTGAGAAGCCCAATAGAGAAAAGGCAGGACACTGAGGATACGCAATTCATCCAGGAAAGAGACAGTATGCAAAATACTCGTTCCACCGGTTCTTCGGACAGAATTGGTGGCGGGGATCCGAAGAAGAAAGGTGTATTTCGTAAGAGGTTCGCTTAATAAGCCTGAGACCATCATGGAGATGAATTATGTTTTTTGTCCATCAGTGTTCTGACTGATGCGGCCCTCCCCATCTTCATCTTGCGTGACTACATGTCACATGTTGGATTCCTGTCTCGTGCCTACTACTTCATCTTAAAGCAGCACCTACATTCAACGTCTTCAATAATTTCTTGGATACATTGAAAGGTGGCTACACTGAGTCACAGCGCCAGAGATTGCTCCAAAGAGTTTTATTCCGCCGCCTCCACTGGCAGTGCTTGTTCAGAAGTTGTGGTGGTTAGTGCTTTGCTGAGAGGATGTTGATAGCTGTATTATTTGAAGCCATGTCGTATGCAGTTGTTTTGATGGGCTAGACAGCAGATGTTGCTCGAATGGGGATGTTGTAATGATCAGAGAGTATTTTCAGTCAATATATATAAAGGTAAAAAAACATTTTTTTTTTTTAAATTTCCTAACTAACAATGTCTCATGGTCACAGGTTCAGTCAACAAAGCATCTGGCTTGTGTTCATGTATTAGAGTGTAATTCTGGTTTCTATGTGCAATTATAGTATTTCTGTTGTTTTTTTAATTACTTCAGTGAATGGCGTTTAAAGCATCTTGTCGAAGTGAGGAAGAACCGTGCCAGATGTCTACGTTGAATCACACTTCCAGGCACAGAACAGTTACACTTGTGCTTTGTTGTTTCGTAGCTTTTATAGTTGCTGGGGACTTAATTCATTAATTGTGGTAACGGAAATTTCCTTTCATTCTTTGTTGTTATTCTATGCAGTCAGATTGCGTACTAATACCAGTCAGGGCCAACCGGTTACGAGACTTCGTAATCGTACATACATCGACTAAAATTAAAAATATTTGCATTGTATTTAATTAAGCCCCCATGCAACATTCAAATTTCTGCCTTCCTCCACAACTTATTTCTTACCAGCTCAGTTTTCAGTATGCTTCTGTAAACCATCTCGCAAACATTTCAAGTCTATTTTTTTCCTGTTTTCCCCTTAGGACACTGTTCATTTCCACACAACGTTATGTTCCAGATGTACATTGTCAAGAATTCCTCTCCAAAAATAAAGGCCAATGTTTGACACTAGTAGACTTCTGTTCACCAGGAAAGCGCTCTTTACTCAGCTAGCCTTCTTTTAATATCTTCCTTGCTTCGTCGGTCATTCGTTATTTTACTTCCACGAAAGCAGTACTGCTTCATTTCATCTACTGCGTTGCCCCCAGTTTTGACGCTAAGTTTATCGCTAGTCTTGTATCTTATGAATTTTTCCATGATATTGATGGTTGGACTCTTGGCTGTGGATTAAATTACTTGAAGAAATACAACAATCAACGATTTTTTATTCAGCTTAATTTATGCGCGTTTCCATCTGTCATCAATCCTATAAAAGTTTTTCGCTATTTGAATATGGGTAAAAACCCGTAACGCGTCTTGGCATAAACAGAGCTACATACATCGCAGCTAGTTGTCATATTTCTTCAAGTAATTTATTTCTGCCAATCCTCGTTACTTTAACCATTCTTTGATCATGATCAAACTACAAAGGCAGATGCTATGTGCATCGCAGAGAGAATACGTTCGAAGCAGACTCATCCGGCCCACCATTTGCTCTCACACACATCTTCTGAAATCAGTGTGACCGGGAAATGAGAGAAGTTCGAGCGGAGACTGTAGCTTGCCCCCTTGCTCCTATCAGAGAAACATTCGACTGAGTGATGGTTTTCCTAATTGGTTCGATAACAAAGCATCGATTACGGTGTAAACCGAATCGTCGCCCCGAAAGTATGCATCTTAGTGCCAACAAGAAAGTACTCTTTTTCTGAACTTACAGAGGTTCATAAAATATTTAATGAAGTTAATTATTATTGTAGAACAATAATTATGTAATGACTGTTACAAATATTCACGAAAACACTTTATCAAAGAAACTGATTACTTTAGTAAAACGTCGGGCAGTCCCCTTTCAACGAATCAGGTTAAGTGGAGACGCGTTCGGCGTTTCAGAATTTCTCTGGTTGTGTCAGATTCCGAACTTTTCTTTGTAGGAAACACCCTGACTGATAATTTGGACAAATGAACTTGCATCAGTAACTGCAGAGTAATTACTGACATTTGTACTCGCACACGATAACGCAATAGCGTCTCAACACATTAGCGATTTCTTTTACACATTGCACTCATTAACTTGATTAAACCTGATTTAAATATGACTTTCACATCAATTTTCAGATAAAAGGATCCACAACACTGAGGTACTCCAAACCAGTTCAGTGCCAGCAGTAATTAGTAAGTGTTTTGGTATTAATGAGGTGGCTCTTGACATTCGACATTCAAATACATGTTAAACTCAAGATCTCCATTAGATACAGAACCATATGCTCAAATAGAAACTACTTCAAGTAGTTGAAACGCGTATGTATTCATTACCAGCGATGGCGAGGCATGACAGAATCTCTGACCAGAGAGTTATTCATCGTTGCTAGTCTGCTCTTGACCGCGCGAGTGTTCAGTTGCGAGTAGTCAGTTGCGAGTTGCACTCAGTCGTCAGTAGTTGTAGCGAGTGGACGTCGGCGGCGCGCTCTCCTTGCATCTCTGGTCACGATTCAGGACGAGGTATATTGTTATATAAGGTAATGAAGCAGCATTGCGCACATCTATAATGTATGTTAATTGTAATTAATTTCTTCAAGAATTGCCCCAATAATATTTTTTTATAAAGTAACTGTTTTTAAGAAAAAAGATTCATTTCAAGTAAGATAATATTTCCCATGCATTCGCTCCAAGAATCAAAATTAAATATGGGCCAGCATTGCACGGAGCTGTGCCGAAAAATAATAGCAGATATAGATGCAGTTTTACTGAGGTAAGAATTTTGGTTTTTGTGTCCAGGTTTAATCGTTTCACAGGGCCGAAGGTCAGCGCCGCTGCCCTTATAAAATTTATCAGGTTTAATTATTGCTGTTGAGATCTTACATTCAGTTCATAGATCATTATTTAATTAATATTATTGTGGGTTTAATGAGCAATCTTCATTCCTTAACTTTTTGGGGAGTTTACATTTGGGCCATTATTATTCTTTAATTTTGCAAGGAGGTTACGCTTGGCACATTTTCATTAACATTGACTTTTTATTATTTCTGAGGGGAGGTTACATAGTTTATGAAAATTAAAAGTAAAAATATATGATAATGCATTACTCAATTTAATTTCCTAGTTTACCGATACTCGGAAAATATTTAAGAAATACAGACAAGATATTATGCCATGTAATAATCTACTAGGAAAATGGCAAACCTGGCACAACCTACAGTTATCAGCTGTACTGAAGGAAGAGAAATTTTTCACTCGGACTTTCAAATAATTCTATGCGCAGTATTCCACAGACAGTTCCATAGATGTTGAGGGTTGGTTTTGTGATGGAATCGAACGTCAGTCAACGGAAATGCTCCACTGGACTCTCCTGGTTCATCGACACACTTTGGGTCTGTGCAAAGAATTATGATTATTCGTAAGAGCCTTTCCGTACCGCCGACCGCTGTGGCCGAGCAGTTCTAGGCGCTTCAGTCCGGAACCGCGCAGCTGCTACGGTCGCAGGGTTCGAATCCTGCCTCGGGCATGGATGTGTGTGATGTCCTTAGGTTAGTTAGGTTTAAGTAGTTCTAAGTCTAGGGGACTGATGACATCAGATGTTAAGTCACATAGTGCTTAGAGCCATCTTTCCGTATCATTATTTGCCTCATTGCGTCCCACAGCGTCTAAAAACAGCTGCTCATGTCCACTTACGAGTGCTACACCCTGTGTATCGTCTTTCATAGTCAACAGCAGGGAGACGCTGGAGTCGACTATGCACACTTTGTTGACCTTCCAAGTTATTTTTGGGGAAAAATCCTACTATTAACATCTTAATAAGAGGGTCATTCGGAAAGTACAGAGCGTTTTTTTCTACACAAATTTTTATGTGATATAATGAAACGAAACTGTATTTTACGTTCACCTGATACCAAAGCTACTTTTCGATGTATTCCGCTGGTTAGCACTCCGCGCCGTCTGTTTTTGGTGGCGCGGCGAAGTCGTTAAAGGGTATGACAGTACGCCGCTGCATTTATAGTCTCACCTCTAGGCACGTAGTCAATGAAAGCACACCCTTACGGTTACAAAACACAATAGCCATAATCCTTCTGCTGCTTAAAATTAGTTTTTTTTTCGGTTTCGTTGGGGATATCCACTGACGTCATTCTATTGATTGGCGCTTTGTTTCTGATGTGAAATGTGACATGCAAGTTTCATCACCAGTGACAAGGCGACTCACAACTTCATCACCATGCATTTCGTAGAGACTGAGAAATAATAATGCAGCTGCAGTTCATTTGGTTTTGTGTTCGTCTGACAAAATTCGAAGAACCAACCTGACACAGACTTTTTTTACAGCCCAGATCTGCACTAACAGTCTCGTAAAACATAGTCCTTGAAATGTCTGGAAAGAATGTGTGGAGTCCACTAATTATGAAACGCCTGTCATCTTGGATTTTTGTTTCAATCCTTGCTTTGAGTCCATGAGTCAGTACTGAGGGTCGGTCTGAGCGATTTTCGTCGGGAACATTCTTCCGCCCGCCACTGAACATGATGCACCACTTTCGAACTGACGCTTCGATCATCACGTTACCGTAAACACCTTGAGAGGTGGCATGAGCCCCCTCTCATATTTCTATCTTACGATTCTCCTCTCTAATTGCATGAGGTGGAAAGTTGCTATTCCTTCACACGCGGACTTTCCACGCAGCGTCTCTCGTCACCCGGGTGGTCCGGTGACAGGCGGGCTATGCTGATTTTGAAAGGGTAAGCCGACGGGTGTGAGGGAGTCGAGTGAATGCTTTCCAGACGCCGACATTGTCAAAAGACACGCCCGGAGGGGCCTGAAGTAGCGGCTGGGCTAGAGGTTCTGTTACTTCGCAGAAACTTAGCGAAAACACTTTCTGGCGGGCTACCAGCGAGGCGTGGGAATGACTTGTGTACCCAGGCAGTTGTGGCGGGAAAATTCCCGCGCTTTCTGCAAAATAGTAACTGTGATTGGCTTGCTCAGGGCATAGCTCCGTGACGTAGCAAAATCAGCGCAGAAATTGGCGCCAAGAATCTCCATTGGTGGAATGGTAGTGCTCCGGCAGTGGAGTAGAATTTTCCGCCGGTTTTCGAGTTGTTGATTGGAACGTTTAACCACGGCCACTGTCGTGGGGGCGGGAATGTTCTATGTTCGGCCTGTACGGGTGCTCAGGGGTAGTCGGCTCTCGCCTTTCGATCGAAGTAGGTTACAAGACTGAGCTCTCGCTGCGCGGGTCAGCCTGCCTTCCGTTGGCTGTCTAATATACTTTTATTTAATTGTAACTGTTTGACGAAGTTGCTGAAGTTTCGACTTCAACCTAACTTTCCGAGTACAGTTGGCAATTGAGCGTTCTGTGTACAAGAGGCCTATGTTGTCTGTCTTCAGCAGTTTTGGCTAATGTTGACTGTATCGCTTGTTAAAATCAATCACTGTATCGTCAGTGATTGTGTGGTGAGCCTTCTTCGTCTCCCTCAGAGGCGCATTTGTATTGCTAGGAAGTCTTTAGTCTGGAATAACCAGGCCAGGATAATTTGTTTCGGGCTATACTCGCGACATTATTATCACCACGACGGGACGTCGAAGCAACCAGCCATCGCTTCCAGTACGCCAGATCGTGTCCTTGCAGCTAAGAAGACAGCTTGGTAATGTACGTCCGCAGCACTGGCAAAGCAGGCATTTTTGCTAGGCGATAATCAGAGCTCAGCAGAGCGCGCCTGTTCGTCTTTTCTAACTTTGTTCTATCTTGTGTGTTCATTGTCTGAGTTCTCACTAATGTAGCAGCAATTAATGTTGGGTTAGCGGTGTGTCTCTCTTAAGATTTGAGAGGCAAGGAATTGGCTCCACATACCACTTCGTCATAAACGTCACAATCTAGTTTAGGGACAACTTCACCTTCACAGCGTTTGTTTGAGTATCCAATTTGATGTATTGTAAATGTTTCATGTGTTTTTGTTTATTATTTAGTGTTTAGTCTTAATAAATCATATTGTTATTTTGGACAGAACTTTCATTCTGTTAATCAGTAGAGCAACCCTATCATTTCTCACTACGTTAATGAAACCTTCCTTTATTTAACTTATTTATCAAATTAAATTATTGCAGGTGCCAAACTCTTTTCTACTCCACTTGCAGGGTTGATTACAGTCAGTTTGTGTTTCTTTTTAATCCATGTGCAGCAGCAAAAGTCGGAGTTAGAATAGGGGGGGCTTAGAGCATCATTTACATATGTAGATTCTAGAAGAATTTAGTGTTAAATACACTGCTAGCCCCGGCACCTCGCAACCTCAGTTATCTGTCGATATATGCCGACGAGGGGAGGAGGTGGTCAGGTGTCAAAACAAGGCGTTCTTTACATTCCGAACTTTTGTAATGCTTTACCCATAAGTAAGTTCACGTATACTATAATACGCAGAACGTCCTTTTTCTTGTAAGATTCAAATATCTCTCTTTTGACGGTAGAAGCACTAATGAGGTTCGTTAAGCAACGAATAGGTTAACAGTGAGTAGGAAATACAAAAAATTAATATTCTTTTGCCTTTGTTGACTGTGATGCTTCAATTGCCTTTACGTATAGTGCATTCAGATTTAAGATTACATCCGCGTCGAATGCATCGTCTGAACGATGTATTCATTGCCTGTACGCACACTAATGAGCAGTTCTCATGATCATCAAAAGTTCTGGGCAGCTTAAAGTCTCGTGGGTAAATTAAAAGAAGGTGCACCGTAGCTCCCTGGTTACGTTTTATGAGATTCTGTAAGTCATAAAATGTTATTTACAGCACAAGTTTGAAGGTCTGAGCATTAAACTTTGAAATTAAAGCATTAAGAAATATTGTTTAGCCATAAAAGCAGTGCAGATCATTTCAGGACATAACTTCATTGTGATGGAATTCATTTTGCTTTTGGCACTCAGAACTCGACGCACATATAGATAACTTGCTGAGCTTACGAGTTTCAGTGCTTCAGTACAGCACTGTGATTGCGAATTTCACAGTTTGTTCTGAGTCAATCTCAGTATTATTCACAAAAACCATCAGCGAGTATAGGTATTCTAATATCAGTGTAAGAGGTCTTCGGTTCTCGACTTTGCACTATATTGCTACTGTACACTGCGGCGGGGCGGGGTTCGAAAATGTTCGCTGAGTGAAGCAAGCTGCAAAATTAATGTCCACCTACCTCAGTATAGCGTTCGTTCACCGTCCGTTGCTCTGCATTCGTAGGTACTATGCAGACTATGTTAAAAGCAGCACTGAAGAAAACTATCGTCCATACTTACGAGTGCATAGTCCGCGTAACTCAGGTAACAAAATATACCTGCAAATCTCTAGTAATAACGGGCATAAGCGGATGCTTCCTTCCTTCATTGAAAATGTCCGCTTATCGATGCTAATGTTTTTATTTTCTTTTAGCTATTGTGTCAACAAGCCACATTTACGTCGATAGTACATCTACTACTAGTTCATGCAGCTTATGTCACACGCAAGACAGCCAGAAATGTGTTAAGTCCAACCCGAAATATTACAACATTAATACAGTCAATATTCTGCTACGAAATGAGTTTCACACGTGGTCCTTTTCAGTGCATTCTTCAAATGAAGATGCTCGCCAAAAAATGTTCTGTAAATGCGCACTGAACACGCCACGCAGAATTCTTCACAAAGGCCGATAGTTTTACACGCTGTTTTCTCTACAACAAACACTCCAGAATCTCCCGAACTTTACAGAACTGTCCGTAAAGGCATCTCCTTGCACAGCGATATAAATCGAACGTGAAATAAGTCACTTCTTCATTTTACAAATAACTTTTTCGGGCACGTCTAATATGACCTCCTCGTCCGGCAGCTAGTCCATGACTCACTGCAAGCTGTTGCTTTCAGGGCATATAACTCATCCCAATGCGCGGGAAAGGCTTTACTCTCACTGGTCGATCAGAGCGAACAGCCAATCAGATTAATCTTTCATGATCATATTTGCGCTCAAACTGCTTTATTCCAGTCAAAATTCGCAGATGCATCTACGTCATTTCATGCTGCAATTACTAACAAAATGTTCCACCGAACCAAACCAAACGAAAACTAAGAGAAAACTATACTTGAAATATACATTAGAACTGATTATCCTCTTACTACCTTTCTGGCTTTCTTATTACAAAAGCAAACGCTCATAGACATACGTAATCCACCAGTTAGGGGAATTCACAGTTTTTTCATGACATCCTGGTGGCGTAACACTTGCCTGTTACACAAGGTGTAATACAATATAGAATTGAAATTTGACGAATGTCCCATGTACACAGTCTCATTTACTCTCACCTTAACACAAAATATAAATATTAACTTTTAAACTGTTATTTCCATTACGAATGAAAAAGTATCGAAAGTTTAGAATTGAAAATCTTTATAAAATAAATCGGCACACTAAGAGTGCTATTAATGTTTTCAAATAACAAAAGAATTACAAACTGTTATTGTTACTATAATTTACTTTTTAAGTGTCAGTTAAGTATTTTTAAGAGGTTTTTTTATATCTCTGGAACTATTATAGGTAGCGGTATCAAAGTTCGACACAAAGGTCGTCTGAATAACAAAAGGTCATGTAACATATTTGGAATAAAACAGCTAATTTTTAACGCAGTTATTTAGTTTCTTAGCTGAGCTAAATAAGCGATTTTAGTACGCGCCACAGTGAGCATTCTCACGGTCCGCTTTAGCAGCAGGTGTGGCTATGCCGCATACGGCAGGCCACATGCTGGCCGCCAGCGAACGCTATTATACTGCAGGCTCCCAGAACGGCTTGCCATAACGTAACAAACTTACTGCAAAAATCTGCAGTCGCGTAATAGCTGCGACGCTACAACATCACTGTATAATAAGTACTCTTTTAACAGTATGTGCATTTCATCAGAAGATTATATCATTACACACCATCCAGAAAAAGAATAGTAAATATGCTAGCAGAGCGGAACTTTCTGATTAAATTCGAATAACTACATTTGTACGAGTACATGCTTTACAGGCAAAAGAACCTGAATCCCATTTACTACATCTTCGTTCCCTTTTTTTTCAAGCATGCAGAAGAACTAGAGAGCTCTGGTGCGCTATGAAAACTTGTCAGACTTAACGCCGCTGTTAATAAGTAAAGCATTGTATCACCATACATTTGGAATCTACATGACACTGACGAAGTGATGAAAACAATGATGCGGATTGGCAACCAATTCTAACAAGTGAATAGCTCATGCTATATGGAGAAGGTCTAATGAACAATAGACTGATAACGTTTTCTTGAGCTTTTGTGACTTCAGTCTGTTTTCGAGGCCGCTAGAGCTTCGCAAGTACTTGTTTCTTCCTGCTGCGTAGCTCAGGCAGGGAGAAGGTTTAACAAGACGTGGTGTCTGCACGATTGCAATTGTCTTGTTTGCGCTCTCTTACGCACACACACACACACTATATATATATATATATATATATATATATATATATATATATATATATATATACGCGCGCTCGGAGGCACACATAGCTACGGTAAATAGGTAGATAAGTAGAGGGAGAGGAAGAGAGAGAGAGAGAGAGAGAGCTCCTAAAGTCACTGCTCCTCCAGGCATAAATCATTGGACAGAGGTATGCAGTCACAGCTCCTCCAGGCATAAATCATTGGACGGGGATATGCACATACACAGATGGCGGCAGTACCGCGTGCACATATATAAAATAGCAGTGCATAAGCGGAGCTATCATTTGTACTCAGGCGATTCACGTGAAAAGCTTTCCGACATGATTATGGCAGCATGACGGGATTAACAGAGTTTGAACCCAGAATGGTAGGTGGAGATAGACACATGTGACGTTGCTCTTACGGAATCGTTAGGGAATTCAGTATACCGAAATAAACGTTGTCAAGAGTGTGCCGAGAATACCATATTCCAGGTCTTACGTCTCACCACGGAGAACACAGTAGCTGACGGCCTTCACTTAACGACCGAGAGCAGCGGCGTTAGCGTAGAGTTGTCAGTGCTAACAGACAAGCAACAATGCGTGAAACAGCCGCAGAAATCTGTGGGACGAACGACGAACGTATCCGTTAAGACAGTGCGGCGAAATTTGGCGTTAATGGACTATGGTAGAAGACGACCATCGCGGGTGCCTTTGCGAACAGCAGGACATGGCCTGCGGCCCCTCTGCTGAGCACGTGACCCTATCGATCTGACGCTAGAAGAGTAGAAAATGGTGGCATGGTCATGTGAGTCGAGATTTCAGTTGGTAAGAGGAGATGGTAGGATTCGTGTGTGGTGCAGACTCCACGGAGCCATGGACCCAAGTTGTCAACAAGGCAATGTGCAAGCTGGTGGTGACTCCATAACGGTGTGGGCTGTGTTTACATGGAATGGACCAGATGCTCTCGTCCAACTGGAGCGAACATTGACTTAAATGGTTATGTTCGGCAACGTGGAGACCATTTGCAGCCATTCGTGGATTTCATGTTCCCAAAAAACGATAGAATTCGTATGCATGAGAATGTGCCAAGCCAGAACATTCTAGACAGTTCGGGTAAATGATCTGGCCTCCCAGATCGCCCGACGTAAATTCCATAGAATACACTACTGGTCATTAAAATTGCTACACCACGAAGATGACGTGCTACAGACGCGAAATTTAACCGACAGGAAGAAGATGCTGTGATATGCAAATGATTAGCTTTTCAGAGCATTCACACAAGGCTGGCGCCGGTGGCGACACCTACAACGTGCTGACATGACGAAAGTTTCCAACCGATTACTCATACACAAACAGCAGTTGACTGGCGTTGCCTGGTGAAACGTTGTTGTGATCCTCGTGTAAGGAGGAGAAATGCGTACCATTACGTTTCCGATTTTGATCAAGGTCAGATTGTAGCCTATCACGATTGCGGTTTATTGTATCGCGACATTTCGGCTCGCTTTGGTCGAGATCCAATGACTGTTAGCAGAATATGGAATCGGTGGGTTCAGGAGGGTAATTCGGAACGCCGTGCTGGATCCCAATGGCCTCGTATCATTAGCAGTCGAGATGACAGGCATCTTATCCGCATGGCTGTAACGAATCTTGCAGCCACGTCTCGATCCCTGAGTCAGCAGATGGGGAGGTTTGCAAGACAACAACCATCTGTACGAACAGTTCGACGACGTTTGGAGCAGCATGGACTATCAGCTCACAGACCATGGCTGCGTTTACCCTTGACGCTGCATCACAGACAGGAGCGCCTGCGATGGTGTACTCAACGACGAACCTGGGTGCAGGAATGGCAAAACGTCATTTTTTCGGATGAATCCAGGTTCGGTTTACAGCATCGTGATGGTCGCATCTGTGTTTGGTGACATCGCGTTGAACGCACTTTGGAAGCGTGTATTCGCCATCGCCATACTGGCGTACCATACGGCGTGATGGTATGGGGTGCCATTGGTAACACGTCTCGGTCACCTCTTGTTCGCATTGACGGTACTTTGAACAGTGGTCGTTAGATTTCAGATGTGTGAGGACCCGTGGCTCTACCCTTCATTCGATCTCTGCGAAACCCTACATTTCAGCAGGATAATGCACGACGGCAGGTCCTGTACGGGCCTTTCTGGATACAGAAAATGTTCGACTGCTGCCCTGGCCAGCACATTCTCCAGATCTCTCACCAATTGAAAACGTCTGGTCAATGGTGGCTCGTCACAATACGCCAGTCACTACTCTTGACGAACTGTGGTATCGTGTTGAAGCTGCATGGGCAGCTGTACCTGTACACGCCATCCGAGCTCTGTTTGACTCAATGCCCACGCGTATCAAGGCCGTTATTACGGGTACTGATTTCTCAGGATCTATGCACCCAAATTGCGTGAAAATGTAATCACATGTCAGTTCTAGTGTAGTATATTTGTCCAATGAATACCCGTTTCTCATGTGCATTTCTTCTTGGTGTAGCAATTGTAATGGCCAGTAGTGTAGATTTAAGACGTCAATTGCCACGCGTCGAATTGTATCAAGCTTCAGAACCATATTTTAACTTTATTTGTTTTTCTTATCTTGTTGCTACCTTGTTGTTATGTTAAGGTTTTGTAAGTGTGAAGGATAGTGAAGACATTCTTCATTCGCATCAGTTAGTAAATAAAATGGAGTAACTGGTGGCGAGTCTGTGCCTCGACGCTGGATTTTGTTACCACTGTGGTGTGCGGCACCGTAAAAGATAGAGAGGAAGGCGGAAGGCGACTTCCTCCCGGCACAGAGCGAGCCTGTCTGCTCAGGGGATGGCTTTACGGCCGCTTATTGTCCTGCAACAGGCAGCGCCGTCTGTCGATACAGGATAGAGCGCCGCTACAATGGCAGCCCCCCACAGCCACACACCTGCCGCTGGCGCACAGTGGTGCAAGGTCTGCAGCGACGAGGTGTCCTTTATGTGGTCGAGCCGCACCCCTCTCACTTTATACTTCGTTCTCCGTACAAAAGCGGCAGGTGGAAATGCGGTCTACAATTCCACACACGCAGTTCGTTCACCATATTATGATTACCTGCTCATACTTACAGAACGTGACAGGAAGTGAGGGGCAAAAAATGTTCAAATGTGTGTGAAATCTTATGGGACTTAACTGCTAAGGTCATCAGTCCCTAAGCTTACACACTACTTGGCACACTCCCATGCCCGAAGGAGGTCTCGAACCTCCGCCGGGACCAGCCGCACAGTGAAGTGAGTAGCGAAAGGATGACAAGGGCGATGCGAAGGTAAGAAGCTCTGTTGAACAGAGGAAAAGATTTCACTTAATATTTGCTGTTGTCGAGTTGGTTATGGTGGTATGCGTTCTCACACACTCCACCAGTCTCGCTGGACGCTGTGGCCGAGCGGTTCTAGGCGTTTCAGTACGGAACACGCGACTGCTGCGGTCGCAGGTTCCAATCCTAAGTCCTAAGTTCTAGGGGAGTGATGCCCTCAGATGTTAAGTCCCATAGTCCTCAGAGCCATTTGAGCCTCCAGAAAATAATGGATGGAAAAAAATTTATCGCTTAGTACATTTTCAATGTTCATGTAATAAAACTGCAGCATCAGGCGTGACGTTTTTATACGACACAGAGTTCAGAAGATGTGACACCATAAACACTGAGTTGCGTAAAAAACTAGCTTTTCTGAAACTGAACCACGAATCACTCAGACCACATTCATACAGTGTTTTACGGTGGCAGCATTTAGTGGGTTCCAACTGACTTTTAACAAAAATTTCAAACCTTTTACAAAATTTTCCTTGTAAGAGTCATACACGATAAAGAAAGGTAAACCATTAATGTTTTACATTGATTAACTACAAATATGGACCATCTTAACCCATATGTAACGTAATCTGACGCTTGATGTTGTTTTATAAATGTAAGTTCGATTCCTTAAAGAAAAGACAACATTTGCCACAAGGAAAGTAATTAATGAAAACTCGCGAAGCGTTCGGCGCACGGACCACTTTCGGTAAGCACGTACGACCAACTTTTATCGCGCCAACCGCCTCCCGCGTGGCGACTGGCACGGCTATAAATAACTTATTCATCAGTGGAGAGCGCGCGAGGAGCTGAATGAATAGCGTCAAACTAGCGAGAACAATCGTCTGGAGGGGAAGGGCCAGTACCTGATCCGTTTATTGTTATGCAGAGGCGAGGTATCCATTCCTCGGGCGGCCGGCGCCGACAGTGAGGGATTAATAAGAGTCGTTTATGGTTTTCAGGTCCGTCCGGGTACAACATATCAGAGGCGCGGTGGGCGTGTGCCCCGTTGGTATTAAACCCCGTCTGATTTATCGTCGGGTATTTAAAGCACGTTAGCCCGCGCAGCAACACAATTGCCTCTTAGGAGCGGCGGGACTCCCCCCCATGACCGTCCGCACCCGCGTCTCTTGTGTCACGTCAGAGGTGGGGGCGGGATGAGGTGGCCGGAATGGGGGGGGGGGGGGAAGAAGGCAGAAGGCTGGCCTCCTCCCTCCCCCAGCTGTGGAGGGGTGCGCCCGTCTCGCCTACCCCAGAGATCCGTAACGCCTTTGTTGTGAAAGACTGAGTCCTTTTACGTTGTCCGACTGTCTCTGAATTAAGCAGATAAACAACCAGAGTAGGTTATAGGACTGGCTGGGGAAGGCAGACTGGAGGGTTGCAAGTACAGCAGACTTCCAAGTTGAGTTCATTAAACACCTGCCTGACACTCGGAGCCTTTTCATTCAACGCAGCTTATGTATTAGCTACGATAACGCGTATGTGCTAGAAAAAATAGCAACAAAAATAACTTCCAGCCCAGTTATTGCTATTTTGGGGGGTCGTCTGTCTTATGACTGGTTTGATGCGGCCCGGCACAATTCCTCTCCTTCGCCAACCTTTTTATCTCAGAGTAGCAGTTGCAACTTACACGTGTTAGTTATTTGCTGGATGTATTCCTATCTACATCTACATCTACATCCATACTCCGCAAGCCACCTGACGGTGTGTGGCGGAGGGTACCTTGAGTACCTCTATCGGTTCTCCCTTCTATTCCAGTCTCGTGTTGTTCGTGGAAAGAAGGATTGTCGTTATGCTTCTGTGTGGGCTCTAATCTCTCTGATTTTATCCTCATGGTCTCTTCGCGAGATACACGTAGGAGGGAGCAATATACTGCTTGACTCTTCGGTGAAGGTATGTTCTCGAAACTTCAACAAAAGCCCGTACCGAGCTACTGAGCGTCTCTCCTGCAGAGTCTTCCACTGGAGTTTATCATCTCCGTAACACTTTCGCGGTTACTAAATGATCCTGTAACGAAGCGCGCTGCTCTCCGTTGGATCTTCTCTATCTCTTCTATCAACCCTATCTGGTACGGATACCACACTGCTGAGCAGTATTCAAGCAGTGGGCGAACAAGCGTACTGTAACCTACTTCCTTTTTTTTCGGATTGCATTTCCTTAGGATTCTTCCAATGAATCTCAGTCTGGCATCTGCTTTACGAACGTTCAACTTTATATGATCATTCCATTTTAAATCACTCCTAATGCTTACTCCCAGATAATTTATGGAATTAACTGCTTCCAGCAAAACAAGGATAATGGAATGTAGTCTAATTAAGTCGGGTGATGCTGAGGGAATTAGATTAGGAAATGAGGCACTTAAAGTAGTAAAGGAGTTTTGCTATTTGGGGAGCAAAATAACTGATGATGGTCGAAGTAGAGAGGATATAAAATGTAGGCTGGCAATGGCAAGGAAAGCGTTTCTGAAGAAGAGAAATTTGTTAACATCCAGTATTGATTTAAGTGTCAGGAAGTCATTTCTGAAAGTATTCGTATGGAGTGTAGCCATGTATGGAAGTGAAACATGGACGATAAATAGTTTGGACAAGAAGAGAATAGAAGCTTTCGAAATGTGGTGCTACAGAAGAATGCTGAAGATTAGATGGGTAGATCACATAACTAATGAGGAAGTATTGAATAGGATTGGGGAGAAGAGAAGTTTGTGGGACAACTTGACTAGAAGAAGGGATCGGTTGGTAGGACATGTTCTGAGGCATCAAGGGATCACCAATGTAGTATTGGAGGGCAGAGTGGAGGGTAAAAATCGTAGAGGGAGACCAAGAGATGAATACACTAAGCAGATTCAGAAGGATGTAGGTTGCAGTAGGTACTGGGAGATGAAGAAGCTTGCACAGGATAGAGTAGCATGGAGAGCTGCATCAAACCAGTCTCAGGACTGAAGACCACAACAACAACAACAGTTGCTGATGTTATATTGCAGCTAAATGATAAGGGATCTATCTTTATATGTATTCGCAGCACATTACACTTGTCTACATTGAGATTCAATTGCCATTCCCTGTACCATGCGTCAATTCCCTGCTCTCTTAACAGATTATGCTATTGTCCTGTCTCTTCTACTTGTCAGTGTTTCCATGAATTCCTTTCCTCGCTGATTCTCCGGAAAATCTTCTCATACCTTACCTTACCAATCCTCTTAATTTTCAATATTCGTCTGCAGGCACACATCTCAAATGCTTCGATTCTCTTACATACCGGTTTTCCCACAGTCCAGGATACACTACCACATCATAATGTGCTTCAGAAAGTTCTTCCTCAAATTAAGGCCTGTGTTGGATACTAGTAGACTTCTCCTGGCCAGGGATGCCCTTTTTACCTGTGCCAGTCTGGTTTTTATGTCCTTGGTTCGCCCGTCGCTAGTTTTGCTGCCGAAGTAATATAATTCCTAAACTTCATCTACTTCGAGATCACCAATTCTGGTGTCAAGTTTTTCTCTGTTGTCATTTCTGCTAATTCTCATTACCTTCGTCCTCCTTCTATTTATTGTCAGTCCATATTCTGTACTCATTAGACTGTAAATTCCATTCAATAGATAATGCAATTCTTCTTCACTTTCATGGAGGATAGCAATGCCATCAGCGAATCTTGGCTTTCATATTCTTTCACTTTGACTTTTAATCCTACTCTTGAAACTCTGTTTTATTTCCATAATTGCTGCATCGATGTGTATATTGAATAGTAAGGGCGAAATACTACATCCCTGACTTACACCCTTCGTAACCCGAGCACTTCGTTCTTGGTTTTCCAGTCTTATTGTCCTCTCATGATTCTTGTACATATTGTACACAACCATCTTTCCCGATAGCTTACCCTTATTTTCCTTACAATTTCGAACATTACACCATTTTACACTGTTGAACGCTTTTTCCAGTTCGACAAATGCTATGAACTTGTCTTGATTTTGCTTCAGTCTTGGTTCCGTTATCAGACGCAGTGTCAGAACTGCCTCTGGTGTCTTTACCTTTCCTCAATCCAAACGGATCGTAATGCAACAGATCCTCAAATTTCGTTCCATTCTTCTGAGTATTATTCTTGTCGGCAATCTGGATGCATCATGTGTTAAGCTGTCTGCGATAATTCTCGCACTTGTCAGCTCTTGCTACCGTCGGAATTGTGTGGATGATGTTTTACCGTAAGTCTGATCTTATATCGCCTGTCTCACACATTCTACACCAACATTAATAGTAGTTTTGTTGTCGCTTTCCCCAATAATTTAGGAAATTTCGACAGAATGTTATCTATCCCTTCTGCCTTATTTTATCGTAAGTGAAGAAGTTGGCAATGTTAATTACATCAGACGACTTTTCAGTTCCGTAGATCAGTCTTCGAGGCGTAGCTTCTAGTGGACAGAGTGCTAAATTGTGTCTCTGGAGGTCCCGTGTTCAATCTCAGATAGGGGTGGGGATTTTCCATCGCCCCAGGACTGACGCAGAACCGTTCAGCCTGCTATCAGCGGAAGAAAAGTGGCCGTAGAGATGTACTCATGTGCCCCCCACTCTCCCTCTCCTTGTGCTGCGGCGGAGAAAGCTGTAATTTACCCACTGCCATGCCAATAGATCTGTCATGCTTGCGCCACAGACGTGACCGATTTTGTATCAATAGCTAGGAAATCTTTGACGATGCCCATTATAGAAAGAAAAATACAGAGTACATTAGTCCACCTGGAAAAAATTAGCCACCACCTTAAAAAAAAGCCCAGGGTTCCCGGGTTCGATTCCCGGCGGAGTCGGGGATTTTGTCTGCCTCGTGATGACTGGGTGTTGTGTGATGTCCTTCGGTTAGTTAGGTTTAAGTAGTTCTAAGTTCTAGGGGACTGATGACCATAGTTGTTAAGTCCCATAGTGCTCAGAGCCATTTGAACCATTTAAAAAAGCCCATTGTTCGCTTTGGAGTTCTGTAAATAGTATAGAACCGGGACCAGTCACCACTTTCGAAAGTAACGGCAATGAAATGTCTGCGTGCCACATGAATATTCGGAATCAACCATAAGACGGGTCTTCGTGGTGACGTTATACAGTGGCAGAAAGGAGTAATGGTGTATGGAAGTAACCATGACAATGACGTTGCCCGGTTTGTTTTTGTAGTCAAGCGGGATGTCCAGCGCGTCCTCAGGGAATGCTGTACCACTTGCGGTCATGTAAAACGGCGAAATAAGAGTGGGCATGCAAAGATCCTAACCGATAGGGACCGGAGTCAACGACAGTCGCTTCGAAACTAGACAGGGACTGCTGCTGACAGGGAATGCAGGTCCATCTAAGCAACTTTCCAAGCGTTCATTGACAAGGGAACTGCATATACTGGACATCTGGAGTTGCGTACCTTGCAAAGGCCTCTGGGCAAACTGGCACTTCGGTGCTCCAAAGAGTTCAGAAACAGGGGCCGTAGCTGAGAGGAAGCATACGGCTTGTATGGCCAGTCGCAGTTCTGCCCCTTTGAAGAGAGGGTCACGCGCCTCGTGGGGCCTCCAGTGTGCTCACTGAAAAGGGACAACATCGCGACTCGTCGTACACGTGGCCCTATCAGTTAACAGTCGAGTACGCCGACTGTCTTACGAGGCGGCTAAACCGCACTGTAGGGAGGGCGCGTTTCGTTCCAGAGGCGGTTCTCAGATGACATCGAAAGGTGATTTTCGTACAATATGTAGGCTGACTAATTCATAAAATTTTTGAAAACAATATCAGCGATCTTTAAAATTGAAATTTATAGGTTAAAAATAGTCTTGATCGCAACTTTTTATTTTTATTGGAGTGACCGGTTTCGATACTATTTAAGAACCATCTTCAGACTCCAGAACGGTGTGTTCTGATAGAAACCGGCCACTCCAATAAAAATAAAAAGTTGCGCTCGAGACTGTTTTTAATCTTTGAATGGCTGATTCAGGTTACGGTCCAAATGAAACAAGGTATTTCTTCTAAAGTTTTAGGTGACCGAGTGTTACCAATTCTTCTACCTCTGGATAATGAGTATGCTAGAAACATTCTCGTCTTCCAACGCGATAACAGCCATACTCAGAGAGCTGCGAGCATACGTTCTCGGTTTGACGAACTCAGATAGCTTATCGTATTTCAACTGACCCGCTAAACTACCCGATCTTAATTCCACAGAAAATACACGGAAATATTTGGAACAGTAAGTGAAAGGCACCAATCGGCATCCCTATAATCTGATAGCTACTCGGTATCTAATGGACGAGTGACTTCTTGTTCTTGTGAAAGCACTCATGATGAAGCTATGACTTCGACATATATATTGACGTAATAAAAACGTTATAATGGCGCTAACCAGGTTTTATTATTAAGATTCCATTTATTTCACTGTCTCGGGTTGCCAGGAATAGGAGCTATTATATTGATCACAATACAGCAGTTATTATGCGTAGAAGTCACGTTCTCAGCAACACACAGGAGATTTGATATACACGTCATTTCGTCAAAGGAATAGAAAGAGCTGGGAAGCAATAAAACCTATACACTCCACTGAAACTGAGCTTTATTAGAAGTTAAATTTTTTATGGCCTCTGGCGAGTTATTGTAAATGTATTTTCCTCAAAAATGAACGCCTTCCTGGACGAATATTATGCAGATTTACCTTACTTCTAGTTTGCTTTGAAAATGGTATTAAGCAGACACCATTAAGAAATGAATGTAAATGTAACCAGTCCCTCAATAGTTCTGAATTTCAGCAGATACCTAAAAACCTGACTGCAGCTTTTAACGATAAAGTGAAGTCTACCTAAAAATATTATATCCGAAGCGAATAGTTCGATACAAGTAAGTATCAATCGTGTTGCTTCTATAGTGTATAAGAAACAAAACTTCGTGCGAACAGGTTTCGGAAGGCTGAACAGCACTGACCGACCGCCGTGACATCCTTAGGGTTTAGGCGTACGTGATGCGGATGTGGAGGGACGTAGTGTCTGCACAGAGCTCTCCCTACCGTTTTCAGTGTATGAGGCCGGAGTCGGTACTTTTCATTCAAGTAAGTGCTCAATCTGCCTCACAAGGTCTGAGTGCACCTCGATTGCCAAAAGCGGCAGGTAGACCGGATGGTCACCCATCCAAATGCTAGACAAGACCGACAAATGCTTAATTTGTATGATCTGACGGCAAGGTGGTGGTGGTAGTGGTTAGTGTTTAACGTCCCGTCGACAACGAGGTCATGAGAGACGGAGCGCAAGCTCGGGTTAGGGAAGGAAGGAAATCGGCCGTGCCCTTTCAAAGGAACCATCTCGGCATTCGCCTGAAACGATTTAGGGAAATCACGGAAAACCTAAATCAGGATGGCCGGAGACGGGATTGAACCGTCGTCCTCCCGAATGCGAGTCCAGTGTGCTAACCACTGCGCCACCTCGCTCGGTGACGGCAAGGCCGTTGGCGCTCTTACAGTGTATGGTTTACCTAAATTGCATAGAGAAGGCACCCCAATAGGTTCATTGGTGTCACCCTTCTCCCCTCTTTGTCACGTACTAGTGGAAAAACTACTTTGCACCATAAAAAAATTAAACCTTGGTTTGGTATCAGGAATTGAATTGCTCTGGTGAATGTCAGTAACTTATTCACAGATGTTCCCACTGATGAATATATCTACACATTAAGAGACATTTTTTTACAAAACTAAAGTAGACGCTGCTGAATCACATGATATAATCTTTGCTACTCTTGACAGGTGTAAAACAATCCTTTCTAGCTTTAGAGCCCATTTTTGCATCTTGATCGCGTACTAGTCGCTTCCCCTTCTTTCATATTATCTCCAACGTTTATGGATACTTGAATATGTTATGTAAGGAGCCTTCTGAGAAACTATGTCGAATACTTAGTCACATATGCGGATGATTTGTTGTGTTTATGCATTGTCTTTACTCGACAATAAAATACACTCTTCTAACATTTAAGTTGGTAAAATCCAATCTACGATAAAGCTAGGAAGCTCTGCTGTACAGTTGCCGGATGTACACTACTGGCCATTACAACTGCTACACCAAGAAGAAATTCAGGTGATAAACGGGTATTCATTGGACATATATATTATACTAGAGCTGACATGTGATTAATAATGTGTGTGAAATATTATGGGACTTAACTGCTAAGGGCATCATCAATGAAGCTTACACACTACTTAACCTAAATTATCCTATGGACAAACACACACACCGATGCCCGAGAGAGGACTCGAACCTCCGCCGGGACCAGCCGCACAGTCCGCGACTGCAGCGCCCCAGACCGCTCGGATAATCCCGCGCTGCATGTGATTACATTTTCACGCAATTTGGGTGCATAGATCCTGAGAAATCAGTACCCAGAACATCCACCTCTGGCCGTAATAACGGCACTGCTACGCCTGGCCATTGAGTCAAACAGAGCTTGGATGGTGTGTACAGGTACAGCTGCCCATGCAGCTTCAACACGATACCACAGTTCATCAAGAGTAGTGACTGGCGTATTGTGACGAGCCAGTTGCTCGGCCACCTTTGACCAGACGTCTTCAATTGGTGAGACATCTGGAGAATGTGCTGGCCAGGGCAGCAGTCGAACAATTTCTGTATCCAGAAAGGCCCGTAGAGGACCTGCAACATGCGGTCGTGCATTATCCTGCTGAAATGTAGGGTTTCGCAGGGATCGAACGAAGGGTAGAGCCACGGGTCGTAACACATCTGAAATGTAACGTCTACTGTTCAAAGTGCCGTCAATGCGAACAAGAGGTGACCGAGCCGCGTAACCAATGGCACCCCATACCATGACGCCGGGTGATACGCCAGTATGGCGATGACGAATACACGCTTGCAATGTGCGTTCACCGCGATGTCGCCAAACACGGATGCGACCGTCATGAAGCTGTAAACAGAACCTGGATTCATCCGAAAAAATGACGTTTTGCCATTCCTGCACCCAGGTTCGCCGTTGAGTACACCATCGCAGGTGCTCCTGCCTGTGATGCAGCGTCAAGGGTAACCGCAGCCACGGTCTCCGAGCTGATAGTCCATACTGCTGCAAACGTCGTCGAACTGTTTGTACAGATGGTTGTTGTCTTGCAAACGTCCCCATCTGTTGACTCAGGGATCGAGACGTGGCTGCACGATCCGTTACAGCCATGCGGATAAGATGCCTGTCATCTCGACTACTAGTGATACGAGGCCGTAGGGATCCAGCACGGCGTTCCGTATTACCCTCCTGAACCCACCGATTCCATATTCTGCTGGATCTCGACGAACGCGAGCAGCAATGTCGCGATACGATAAACCGCAATCGCGGTAGGCTACAATCCGACCTTTATCAAAGTCGAAAACGTGATGGTACGCATCTCTCCTGCTTACACGAAGCATCACAACAACGTTTCACCAGGCAACGCCGGTCAACTGCTGTTTGTGTATGAGAGATCGGTTGGAAACTTTCCTCATGTCAGCTCGTTGTAGGTGTCGTCACCGGCGCCAACCTTGTGTGAATGCTCTGAAAAGCTAATCATTTGCATATCACAGCATCTTCTTCCTGTCGGTTAAATTTCGCGTCTGTAGCACGTCATCTTCGTGGTGTAGCAATTTTAATGGCCAGTAGTGTAATATAAAGCCTGGTACAAAGAAACATTCACGTAGAATCTGCAGAAAAACAGGACCTGCCGCTCCTGTAATCCTGGTCAGTTCCAGCACTTACGAAATCTCATACCTGTAACTTTCCATTCCATTGTGTGTCACCTTCCCTTAGAACCAGCTTAGTAGATAATGAAACTCACCGCTTGCAGTAATGCCTATGACTCTGATCAGACTGGTAACATTCTAGGAAACAATAAAATTTTGCAATTACAACAGTTCTCTATGCTGATCGACGGTAACCAGTCAGTACTTACAGAAGCTGGTGCATTACCTCATAAGTGTGAAAATTTCAGATAGCCTTGTAAAAATCTAATAATTTCGCAAGTTTGGACCTGCATTTCGCAGTAACAGTAACACAGTTATGGTATTTTTCAGTAGTAAGGATACAAGCAAAACTTTAGTACAGGGCGTGTATGAAGATAACGGGAAAGCGCTGGAGGAAGTGTGTGTTGGTCAGTCAGGCAGAGCTGTGACAAGTCGTCACAACACGATGGAAGCGATAGACTGGTAAATACATATTCGTCGTTTCTGGAACATCTTAACAGAAAACCACCTGTGAGTTGTAGATTGTGAAGTTCTACGCGCAGTTAAGAAACAGACAAAGATGACAGTATAGTTAATACAGAATGCTAGCTTACTTTTGAATAAACGAAAACAATTCCATTTTTCTCTCTGTTAAATTAAGCTTTCGTTATGTACATGCGAAAGAACCCAATTATAATAGCAAAATCAATTTTCTAGTATCGAGTGTACTAGACGTTCATCAATTCAGCACAACATCGAAGTAGATTTACTTGCAACTACATGGACGGATGGATTCGAAACTGTGGAGTGCTAAACGGCGTAATCGCCAGAGGCTTTTCTCATGACCGTGGTGCAAGTGTACGAGTAATTACACTTGTCAAAACAAAAAGAAAAGACCGTACAACTACAGGCACAGTTACAAAAAGTTTCACATACGATCTACAGTACGATGGGCAACAGCAGTCACTCAATAGTTTCAAAGCCTGGTGCCAAATTCCATGTACTAGCTACACTTCAGATAATCTTGCAAAAAAGTTAATGTCTCATAACTTCATACCTGGATTTTATGGTAGCAATAACACATCTATATTTTTAATCAATAGCAAAGACAAATTGCAACTTTTGGCACAGGTTGGTGTAAAGAAAAATACTTGCGAGCAGTGTCAAAAAATGTATATTGGTCAGTTAGGCAGAGCTGTGGCAATTAGAATGCGTGAACATGAGAGAATCTGGCGATTAAGAAAGGAAGATTGGACTTTTGCTGATCATCTTTCAGCAGAAAACCATCAATATGATGCAGAATGTGAAGTTTTACAGTGTGTTAAAAAAAAGGGGACAGGAACATGACCCTGCTGGAAATAGTGTAATGACAGAGAATGCCAGCCTAGTATTAAATGATCAGACTCAGTTTCCATTTTCCTCTCGTGTTAAATTAAGTTTTCTTTACAAATATGAGATTCAAACTGAAAATTCATTTTATTTCTTATCATTTGTTACATGCATCCTCACATAAAAACTTTGTTCACCTCCCTTTTTTGATTAATGTAATTATTGTAATATTTTGCTACGAAAGCACTTTGTCATTTTTGTATCTTCTCTACGAATAATATCTATGTGAGCCGCATATCATGTTATTCTCTGTTTGCAATATTCAGTTGTCACCCGAAGATGGGGAACCAAAGGCCGGTTCTTGACCAAATAATTATAACGTTGCAGAGCATCAGGAAGCATTTTCCTTTCTAATAGGCTACCCAGTAGATGTATCCCTACCGTTGCCATACGTTAATAGTATTAATAAAACAGTGGATGGCATTCAAGTGGTTCGTTGATCGAGGGACTAACGGGATGAGTCAGCCACCATAAAACATATTAAAACCTTCGTCCATTTAAATTGGACAGGAATCCTGGGTCCACACAAAAAGTCAATAATTTTGTTGCTATTGTTTCGTCATCGCCTAAATTGAGGGAAAATCCCTCGCTAAACCAAAGGCTTTCCTCCTATCAGAATAAAAATAATTCTACGTTAAAACATGGCGCACTTTGTAGTTATATACGCAGGTGGCTTACCCATCGCATTTCTGCCACGCAGTAACTGGTGGTCCGAACGCCGACGTAGTACACTGTCTCACTTGCACCGTAAATTTTACTTAACGATCCATTTCGGTAGACAACTATTTATTTTCAACTTTCTGTTTATTACACTGTGATGGAGCTACCACTAACTGAGACACGAAAACGAGAGCTTGACATTCAGAAACGCTCGCTTAAGAATTCGTTATGTTCAGGCAAAGCAATGTGTTACATACTGCCACCAGTAACAGTTCAAGTTCGACTCAGGAGGAACGAATGAACACAAAATAATCAGTAGCTAAACCCGAAGCTATTTCACTAGACAGACAACGTTGATTCGTCACAAACACAGGTTTAAGATACCTGAGTGGGAAACTGATGTAAAATCACGACTAGCAGAAGACGCGAGTGGCAATGGCGTGATCGAGACTACTTTGTAGCCGAGGACGCAGAACGTACTGTGCGCCCCCGTGGGACGGTGGGTGAACGCACTCGTCGGCTGCCACTAACGTAACGTACCGATCGACCTCTTCGGCTGAAGGCACCTCGTAAATGTACTTGGCAAATTCAAGGAATTGCTTCAGTACTCGTTTAGACTCACGGCCAACAATAAAATACATGCGATGAATGTATTAGTCGAGGCACGGTAAATGCAGGAAACCAAAGTAGACGTTCTACTGAATACTTTGTGTCTATTACAGTTAAGAGATTGGACTGGACGTCACTCGATTTCCATATTCCTTTCACTAGACGATGAACGGAATGTCTTGGGATTATGTTAAAAAGACCGAATGTCTACTAGTTTTTAACCAGTTATACTTTGACATCAGAAAATAACAAGTTATTGTGATTGCTGAAGAAAGATTCCGTTCCGTATCCATTGTAATTAAATCAGAAAGCTGCTTGCAAACAATAACAAACTATTCTCAGATAAATATATCTTAGTTTCTATCGTTTTAACGAGCCGTATAGATGACTTTTGCCGGCCGATGTGGCCGAGCGGTTCTAGGCGCAACAGTCTGGAACCGCGCTGCCGCTACGGTCGCAGGTTCGAATCCTGCCTTGGGTATGGATGTGTGTGGTGTCCTTAGGCTAGTTAGGTTTAAGTAGTTCTAAGTCTAGGGGACCGATGACCTCAGATGTTAAGTCCCATAGTGCTTAGAGCCATTTGAACCATTTTAGATGACTTTTGAAGGAAGATCGTCAGAGTTTAGCGTTATGACGACGACGAAGTCGTCATACACTGCTAGTAACCAAAGCTGCTACACCAGCAAAGGTAACAAATAATGAATTATTAATTATTGTGTTAATTATTATAACATTCCATTGAAATTCCTAAAATCATTGGAGGGAAGTGACAACGAAACCCATTAGTTAAGTTGGTGTGTAGAATCTGTGAGACTGACGAAATACAACCACACTTTCGGAAAAGTGTCGTGCACACAATTCCGAAGATAGCAAGACCAGATCTGTGCGTAATCAGCTTAACAGCTCATGCATTAAAGTTGTTGACAAGAATAATATACAGAAGAATGAAAAAGAAAATAGACGCCCTGTTACATGACCATCAGTTTGGCTTTAGGAAAGGTAAAGGCACCAGAGAGGCACCTCTGAAGTTGCGTTTGTAATGGAACGAAGATTGAAGAAAAATAAAGACACGTTGATGAGATTTGTGGGCGCAAATAAAGCATTTGACAATGTAAAACGGTGCAAGATGCCCGAAATTCTGGGAAAAATAGGAATAAGCTGTACGGAAAGACGGCTAATATACGGTATGTACAAGAAGCAAGGGGGAACTATACGATGGGAAGACCTGGAACGAAGTGGTCCGTTAAAAAGGTGTAAGACATTTTCTGAAAAAAAGTACAGGTAAGGTATAAGGAAAGTCGGGAAATATACTACGTGTACAAGAACCTAGAGGGAGCAATGAGACTGGAAGACCAACAACGAATTGCTCGGATGAAAAAGGTATAAGACAAGGATGTAGTTTTTCGTTCCTACTGTTCAATCTATACACTGAAGATGTAATGACGAAAAATGAAAGAAAGTTTCGAATGGCGATTAATGTTCAAGGTGTAAGGATATTGTAAAGAAACTGGTTCTCTACTTCTGAAAAAAAAACTTTTAAATAATAAAACATGACCTGTACAATGAATCTGGCTACCCCTGTTAGTCATGGACGAAAAAAAAAAAATAATTTGGCATAGTCTTTGTCACAACGTGCAGAATCTTATGCCAATAAGACGTCAATTTTTAATTTAAATTGTTTGCGTAATAAAAAAAATTAATTAGGAAATTCAGTACAATTATTATATAGATGCGATAAATCACATTAACGGGGGCCAAATGAACAATTAAAGTCTATATATATATATATATATATATATATATATATATATATATATATATATATATATATATAATTGTAGGGGCCTTCATAGACATCTCGCATCTGCTAGATCCCCACGAAATACGTCATTTTGTTTTGAAGCTGACAGCCAACGAGAAAAAAGGTGCAAAAATACTATTGGTCACTTTTCAAGCAGTAATGGCGGACAGCATCAGCTGGTAATATACGTAATTTTATGGTAGCTAATTTTACTGCAAAAAAAAAAATATGTACTCCCTCCAAAAGAAGTTACACACAAACATTAAAATAAAATTATGATGAGCAGCAAAATGTCTGACAAGAATTTCGAAAGAAAATTATTAATTGAACTTTAATTTGGCGGGTTTTCAACACTGTCAACAAGACGAAATAATGGAAAGAATATTTAATGGAAATAATCAAAATTGAACCTTGATATTGTGACAGTATTTTTAAAACAGATAATTTAACTGCAATTGTCGTTAATTTTGAAATGAGAGAGAGCGTAATAATTTTCTTTTAATGTCTTAACTGTTGCTGCAGGCAGTGCGATGACGTCAGCGGTGGTCCGCGCGGACGATGTGTGAAGTTAATCCTGGTTCGTGGCGTGAAGATAATGATGGATCCTCCTGTTTCATTAATATTCCAGTTACAGCGGTGGTCCACGTCTCCGTTGTAGTCGAATCAGCTGGCAGCACTGGCGCGATAATAATAGTTCCAGTGTGTCCGTTGTCGTTACGCGCGCGACGTTTTATTATGAAAAGTTTATTAATTACGCAGTGAGGGTAGGTCGGAATTGTGCAATTTCTTTAGTATTTACGATATATAGCCGGTTAATGCCAATACTTCGCACAGTTCTTTCACCGTGTTGCCACAGGAAACAGTCACATGTGTTTATCATTATAACAATTTGTTAAACATCAGTTCGCTTTACGTCGTCGTCTTTAAAACGGTTTGGATGATATAATAAACGTTTCTTGATCAAATCTTTTACTTAACATTTTGGTTCGTTCCACCTTCACGCAATTCTAACAGTTAGTGTCCCCACACGACAATGGTGTCTGATTCACGGATAATTGTCACAAGTTCACACATACTTAAAATCGTCACCGGAAACACTCGATATACTTTTCAGGTTTTAGTGTTCACTTAATAATGCACGATTTCCTATTAACACAGCGGACGCAATGTAATTAATTATTCCTCCGCGTATCACCGTCTTCCACGCCGAACTTTGCAACGTTTCTCCACCCGCGAACCGGCCACGATACCACAACTTGCACGCTCTGTATCGATAGTCGTTCGCTCTCTCTCTCTCTGACACAGTAATTCTCGTAGCCTAACCAAAGATTTACAAAGCGTATAAAACCAGAACATTCATATTCGTACAATATAAAAATATAAAACAGCAGCAAAATGAATGAAGAAACAATGTGACGTATTAACAAATAAAGAATAGTTGAAATAAATGGTACATACGTACTATGACAAGGTAATGCACAACAGAAAAAAAAATTATCGACTTTCGGGGAAAGCAATAAGATTCGCTGATAACTTCGCTATCCTCAATGAAAATGAAGAAACACCGTATCTGTTGAATCGAATTAACAGTCTAATGAGTACAGAATGTGGACTGCGAAAAAATCGAAGAAAAAAATAAAAGTAATGGGAAGCAGCAGAAATATGAACAGCGAGAAGTTTAACATTAGAATTTGTGAACACGAAGTAGATGAAATTGAGTAATTCTGCTACGCAGGCAGCAAAATGACCCATGACGGACGGAGCAAGGAGGACATAAAAACCAAAATAACATTGGCATAAAGGGACTTCTGACCGAGAAAAGTCTGCTAGTGTTAAACATATGCCTTAATTTGAGGAAGAAATTTCTGTTTACGTTTTGAAATGAAATATGAACTTCCGGAAAACCTGAACACAGGAGAAGCGAAACATTTGTGATGTGGTGCTACAGAAGAATATTGAAAATTAGGTGGACTGTTAAAGTAAAGAATGAGGAGATTCTGCGCATAATTGACGAGGGAAGAAATATATGGGAAACACTGACAAGAAGAATGGGCAGGATGAACATCTGTTAAGATGTCAGGGAGTAGCTTCCATGGTGCTGGTGGGAGCTGAAGATGATAAAAATTGTAGGGAAAGACAAATATTTGAATGCATACAACAAGTAATTGAGGATGAGAGTGGTACTCTTAAGATGAACAGATTGGCACAGGAGAGCAATCCGTGGCGGGCAGCGTCAGACCAGTCAGAAGTCTGATAACCGAAAAAATTTTATTATGTGTATACAGTATATAAAAGGAACAACAAATGGATAAAGCTATAGGTGATCTGGGAGTATAGAGGGTGCAAAATGTATAATACAGTGCTGCCACCTTTGGCGGCAAGAATATCTCTAACCCTGTTCGGCAGCGTGTGTAAGTGAGCACTGTGCCAGAGCCCATCAGGCTCGTTAACATGTCACAAGTCTTCCGGCTGCTGTCAAAGTTACCAGCTATGCAAACCAAAGGCAGTCGTGCTGTATACCCAGCGAGACCGCACACTGTCACGCGAGATGCTGGCTGCGTATGGCAACGCTCGTCGTCAAAATGGCTCTGAGCACTATTGGACTTAACATCGGTGGTCAT
This sequence comes from Schistocerca serialis cubense, assembly GCF_023864345.2. Classification (NCBI taxonomy): domain Eukaryota; kingdom Metazoa; phylum Arthropoda; class Insecta; order Orthoptera; family Acrididae; genus Schistocerca; species Schistocerca serialis. The sequence continues at coordinate 78,838,841 of NC_064646.1, read as the reverse complement.
CAGTCCCCTAGAACTTAGAACTACTTAATCCTAACTAATCTAAGGACATCACACACATCCATGCCCGAGGCAGGATTCGAACCTGCGACCGTAGCGGTCGCGCGGCTCCAGACTGTCGCGCCTAGAACCGCTCGGCCACTCCGGCCGGCACTTGTGTGTTCAGGAGCACCCATAATGTAATCAGTGTATGCCCATAGAGAGGGAAAAGTAATTACTGAATTTTTTGAGTTTTCCTGTTGGGGGAGAGCTGTAAGTTAAAGACTCGTCAACCGTAGCTCTTTAAAAGAAGGCCATCTTCGCTTGCCCAGTCTCAAAAACCAGTCGGTTCTTGTCGTGGATGCCTATAGTCGAATATACCAACGCATAATCGCTCTCTTTGACACTATGCTCAAGAGTCCACGAGTTGAGATGTGGCAGTATGCGTCGCAGAGTTCCAACGGAGCATTCAGTCAGTGACTCAGACTTGAACTGATTACCACAACAGCATAAATTATGTCCATAGCCCGGAACCCGCGCTCGTGTTTGTAGTACACTCTGTGGGCGTTCGATGCTGGTGTCGCTACTAGCGGGCCTCCGTAGTAGACATCGATGTACTCTCTGACAGGCGGTCAGTGACTTGATGGCAAATGTTTGCGGTTGTCTGCGGATCCATGATTGTACCGAAGGGTGTACCTCTTCGTCCGAAGCAGATCGGCCACCAACAATGTCGTTCTTTAGAGCTCTAAAAATATGGAATAGACGTGGGAAGAGATCGGGACTGTAATATGTGGAAGATCTTCCCGAGGATACTTCTGCACCGTACTCTAAACAGTCTTGGCTACATATGGGCGGGCATTTTGTTGCAAAGTTGTTTTGGCCAGCTGCAGAAATTCCGTTGAGAATACGTTGCACATCCTCCACATAATCCCTATCTCTGCCCAGCCGGGGTATGGTTCACTTTGTGACAGGTCACGACACTTACTCCGAGCTCTTACACTGCGTAGGCCGCAGCAAGAGTGCTGTTTGTACATGTGGGGAACACGGATCCCCAGAACACAAACTTTTTCACTGCCACCGATACATAACAGCGCACCAGACACCAACGCAGTACGACAGTGACACGGTACGTGCAATAAGAGACAAAAAAGAGTGGGAGGTAATATATAAAATCGCTGATGACGTATCAAGGAGACTACATGACGATTACAGGCAGACACGGCCGTATAAGAGAACACTGCAACATACACGAAGCACGTAAGACAGCATTTCCAATTCGTGTAAGGTGTCAGGCAAATCCAACACCTGCCATGAAAACCCTGACATGATAAGCAAATCCAGTAGTATGTCACATAGCTCCGAATAAATCGTGACATTAAATTAACCAAATTAATACGAGTAACGAGTGAGCAAATGGAATACCACAGACTAACACAAGAATGCCTAAATGCATGTCATACCTTCCCGCCGTGAGACAGACGCAGTTCCGAGGGGAGAAACGTGAACAGAAGCCGAGAGCAGAACCGTGTTAAGCTGGAAGGCCCTACGATAAGGGACGGACGGACACCCACGTCGCCAGCTAACCGCTAGGACCACACCACCCGCAAGTTTTAGCGTGAGACTTTTTCGCGTCTCTGTTACGTCAGGACCACCCCCCCAGCCAATGTTAAAAGCTAGAGCCCTCCAGAAGAACAGTATAGGACCACACCAGCTGCAAGTTTTAGCGTGAGACTTTTTCGCGTGTCTGTTACATTGCAAACTTTAAAAACATTGCCCGACCACGAAAAGCATAACGTTTCTCATTGGATAGACAGAATTTTTGTAGGCGGAGCTTAAGGTTAACATTGAGACCCTGATTGGTCAGATGAAAACACAGCCAGATTGTTTTTTTAAACCAACTTCGATAAATTGTAGTATGGAGAAGTTAGGAGAGAGTTGCTTCCGAGACAGCGAGGTGAGCGGAGCTGTGCTGTCCACCGCCCCCTGACGAACACCGACAAGGTAATGAACGCACGCGATGCCGCATAACAGCGCATAAAGCTTCACTCAGAACTGCAGAAGTCTCATCTGTTACACCCCCTTTCTGCGTAATACTAGTGTCGATCGTCAATTAAAGCTCATGGTGTTCACATTTGCCACTTGAAGTAAAAATCTGAAACACGAAGATTTTTCTGTTATATAGTTATTGAAAAGCCACATCAGCCACTGTAATTTACGACAAGTTAGATAAGTAATTAAAGATAATTGAGGGTCACTGTAGACCATTTTGATAGTTTTCTCTTTTGTGAAACTTAATTTAAACCTAGATTATAGATGTGATTGGCATAGGTCATCCTTCAATCCATTGTAGAGCTTGGAAACCCATTCGGGGAATATTCGCTCACATTTTTGTTGAACGCTGTTGGTTTTCACCATCCTGTATTAAAACATTTCCTTTTATCAATAGTACAATTTATAAACAATGTTTTGTGAGTAGGATAAAATTTCCAATGGTAAACTTAACTGCTTTTTCGACGTTATTTTACCAGCTAACTAAAAATAGGAAAGCCTCAAACCCCTTCCACTAAATTTAGTTAGTATTAAGATTCTTTTACAGGGAGTGCAGTGGAGCTGACGCTGAAATCATTAAGTATTTGGTTATATCATCGCTAGTCTCACTGAACTCTTCTGAATTCTACATGTCATGTGTGGTCTGACGTCTCCTTACCAGCAACAGGTCCCAGGTTCAAACTAGTCAGTTCCCTAAAAAACACGCTCAGAGCGTCGTTGCGCGAAAGTGGTAGGGAGACACGATATAGAACAAACAGACACCACGCAGAATGTTAGATTCGTACACCAAGACAGAAGGAGTATCGAAAACAGACACACACACTCGAACAGCGAACTCTTTAACTACAAGTACAGCAGACAACCTTACACAACATCTAGAAAAATTAAACTGTATTAGAATAAACAGTGTCAACCAATCATCCCTGTAAACCTGTTCTAGCTTAAGTATAGACAGCAGGCATATCCATCCCGCAGTCATTATACCGCTGTTGGGATGAAGCACTTGTAACTGACCTTTGGTGCATAAGCAACATAATAGGTAAAATTCAAGAAGTAATATAGGAACTGAAGGTTAATTAATAACGCCAGGAAATGACATACTTTACACTCACACACCATTTCACTTTCCACAATGTATATAATAATTATACTGTTTTTGTACATATTGTTTAGAAATACTAATCCGTAAATTAAACTGTAGCGAACCGGGACTTCTAGGTGCGAAGTAATTCCAAGGCTTTGTATGCAAGTCTCTCCAGTCATTTGTCATCATATCTTCTTAATTTTTTAGTTTTTTTTCTTTCAATTTCTAATGTATTTTTAATTTATTATTACTTCCATTGTAATTTTTGACAACAATAATTGCTGTTTGTAATGTGAAATATGTTTTGTAATCTATATGAAAAGCGGTAAAATGAACGACCTGTTACAAAATGTAACTCAGCAAGTCTCTGAATCAGCAATAAATCAGATCAAATCAAATCTCCCCGTGCGATTTCCATATTTTTGTAGTCCTGAAGACAAACATTCGTAGTCGTCTGTTTGCTTCGGTTCCGTAGGCAACAGGAAATGTTTTTTCCGTTAAGGCGTCGACCGGTTTGTCTCACACTGGCGTAAAATGTATTAACAATTATGGTAATTACTTTTGAAGTAATAAACAGTTCACTTACTTTGTTCTATCCGTGTCGTTTTCTTTTGATTGCCCCTTAGAGTTTGACTGCAACCGAAGCAAAGATACAATACTAGAGCTGCAAAAGGATCCGCATAATCGTAACTCCTGATACATAAAGCGATATAACACGTCCGCTACATCCCTAGCGTTAACTAAAATTCGTCGTGACGTAAGAGCAGAATTAGAGCGCCTTGCCGGACCGTATTTTAGAGAGGAGCTATGTCGCGAGGATGCGCGGAGGGCGCGCTGCCAGACGGGGCAATAGAGAGCGCATGGACGCCTGTCCATCAGCCGGGGGTGTGCCCGGCGCGCCGCTAACTCACGCCGGCTGTTGGCACTTGAAGAAAGCCGCCCCCGCGCGGCACAAGAGTCGGCCATTTGAGCGCCACTGCCGCCGCTCTTCCGCCCCCTCACACTCCCGCACCGGGCGAGGCGCGGCTCTGTTTTCGCTCCGACCAGGAGGAGGCGCGGTGCGGCACCATTATGTTTTCTCCGGCTTGATTTATTTTATTGCTCTATCGCAGTGCTGCGCTAATGTTTATTTCTCTAAATTACAAGAAAGGGGTGCGGTGCGCGCCTCGCCCCAGCACTCGCGGCAGCCCTTCCTTCCTGCCACCCCTCACTCCCTCCCCCTCCCCTCCCCCCGCCACCTACCCCGCCCCCGCTCCAGGTCCCTCCACCAAAGTACTTTGCAGCGCGTCCTGACCGCCGGTTTAGACCGATACTCCCTCCAGGCGTGCCTCTTCGGAATTTCTCTGTCAAGATGTGTGGCGCAGTAATTATACGATTTCTGCTTGAATCTCTACCTTGTTCACTAATGTGTGTGTGTGTGTGTGTGTGTGTGTGTGTGTGTGTGTGAGAGAGAGAGAGAGAGAGAGAGAGAGTGAGAGAGAGAGAGAGAGAGAGAGAGACAGAGAGAGAGATTCTATGGTTGCATGCATCGAGTGCTACATTCGTTAAACCAATTTACTCTAATATGCGAGCGTTTGTAAGTAGGCTGTTTAGGTTTTTATGTTGGTAACGCCACGTAGCGCTCTGTATGAAAATCACTGGCTGTGCTGTGTGCAGTCTGTGGCTGGTTGGAATTGTTGGAATACTCGCTATTGTAGTGTTGGGCAGTTGGAGGTGAACTGCGCGTAGCGTTGCGCAGTTGGAGGTGAGCTGCCAGCAGTGGTGGATGTGGGGAGAGAGATGGCATAATTTTGAGAGCGGACGATCTGGACGTGTATCCGCCAGAAAGAGTAAATTTGTAAGACTGGATGTCATGAATTGATATATATATTATGACTTTTGAACCCTATTAAGGTAAATACATTTTTTGTTCTCTATCAAAATCTCCCATTTGCTAACTGTGCCTATCAGTAGATAGTGCCTTCATTAGTTAGAATCCTTTCTTTAGCTGGCAGTATTGGCGCTCGGTGTTTTGCAGTAGTTCGAGTAACGAAAATTTTTGTGAGGTAAGTAATTCATGCCGGCCAGGGTGGCCGAGCGGTTCTAGACGCTACAGTCTGGAACCGCGCTACTGCTGCGGTCGCAGGTTCGAATCCTGCCTCGGGCATGCATGTGTGTGATGTCCTTAGGTTAGGTTTAAGTAGTTCTAAGTTCTAATGAGGAGGTATTGAATAGGATTGGGGAGAAGAGAAGTTTGTGGCACAACTTGACTAGAAGAAGGGATCGGTTGGTAGGACATGTTTTGAGGCATCAAGGGATCACAAATTTAGCATTGGAGGGCAGCGTGGAGGGTAAAAATCGTAGAGGGAGACCAAGAGATCAATACACTAAGCAAATTCAGAAGGATGTATGTTGCAGTAGGCACTGGGAGATGAAGAAGCTTGCACAGGATAGTTGGCATGGAGAGCTGCATCAAACCAGTCTCAGGACTGAAGACCACAACAACAACAACAAGTTTTATGGGACTGATGACCTCAGAAATTAAGTCCCATAGTGCTCAGAGCCATTTTAAGTGATGCATGAAAGGTATAGGTTATTGTTAGTCAGGGCCATTCTTTAGTAGGGATTTTTGGAAGTCAGATTGCGTTGCGCTAAAAATATTGTGTGTCAGTTTAAGCACAGTCATTTATAATTTTTCTAAGGGGACGTTTCACGTTGGCTTCTGCGGCCTTTGTAGGATTAATAGAGGGGTCAGAGAAGGAAAGAAGAGCTGCAGACTCGCAATAGGTCTGATTTGTAAGTAGGAGACGATCACAGAGCTCTTCATCACACAGCAGTGACAGACACTGTAGATGGAAGAAAACTCGCGAAACGCATACGACGGAAAAGTGGGAGACCGTGGAACCTGTAGGCAGTGATATGTGCCAGTTTCTTCCAAAACTGTACCATAACCTGTTTAATAATTCTGTATGCACATCCGACTACTAAATGAAATCAATAATGTTGTTTGAAAGCTACAGGCAATAACAACACGCCAATGACAGCAAATCTAATTAGCCCTGTCTCTTATCCTTTTGGTACAGTGGCAGATTCTTGTAAGGTGCTGCAGACCGGTGGCTTTTAGCTGGCTGGCAAAAGGCAAGAGTCGTGAGGCTGACCACACGGGTCGTAAAAATTTTTCTGCTGGCAGCCAAGTCTTGGCCAGGTACACCTGAGGAGAATGCTCTGCCGACCGAACGCAGTGGCTGTCGAGTCCATTGTAAAGTTTTATTGTGTGCAGAGCTCAAAGAAAGTCTTTTAGCAAAGGTAGGATCTGAAATAGAGGAGAAAACACACGATGCTGCTAGTGTGGGATTCAGCCATTAGGTTTGAAGGAGGCCAGCTGGAACTTTCCTTGAAAATTAGTAAGAGGTCTATTACTTGCTCATAGCAATCATTTTTCTTGCAGGGGAAAGGACTTGCACTTAGGAATGTGGATACTTTCTCATTGATCATAACTAGAATCTGTCACGAAGTGGGGCAGACTTTTTGCTTCCTACCCCATTGAAACGGGGAATGTACTTTGTTGGTTAACCACAGCAGGATCCGTAAGACTAGGAAATTTGTTAAAATGTTTATTAAATTATCTTTGGATGGAACTCGTAAGGTTTGTTGCAATTGGCCAGCTAGATTCCAGTGCTGGGGGAACAAACTAAGTTTCGAAGAGGACAGTAAGAGAGTACTTGCTCCACGGGCGACATAGCGAACACCTCTCTTTAGGAAGAGAAGAATTTTAATTAGTGCATGAGGCAGTACGGTTCAGTTTGGAGCTGCAGGGCCAGACGTCTCCGACTTAGAGTAGAACTCAGTCGCTGTGGCTGAACTTATATTGCTTAGCCATTACTGCAGCTGTCCTCTGCACTCGTGCATCAGTAGAGTGGCAAACATGGGCTAAATCTGTATTCACTGAGATGAGGCGAGCGTGAAATTATTTATCTTGCATCGATGTTTATTTGATCCAATTTACACCGCTGGCTAGCTGCACACACGATGTACTTAGGCGACAGTACTGGTGTTTGTTCAGGCTTTTCCAAGACTTTTCCATAGCTCATTAACTTATTCAGCAATTATTGTTCACATTCTTAAAGACAATTTTAATATTGTTTCTGTGGTCATGACTTACGGTATTCTTGATTCTATGGGTACATCATTTTAATGCGAGTCAACAATAAATGAGATCGTTGTTGTTGTTGTGGTCTTCACTCCTGAGACTGGTTTGATGCAGCTCTCCATGCTAATCTATCCTGTGCAAGCTCCTTCATCTTCCAGTACCTACTGCAACCTACATCCTTCTGAATCTGCTTAGTGTATTCATCTCTTGGTCTCCCTCTACGATTTTTACCCTCCGCGCTGCCCTCCAATTCTAAATTTGTGATCCCTAGGACATGTCCTACCAACCGATCCCTTCTTCTAGTCAAGTTATACCACAAACTTCTCTTCTCCCCAATCCGATTCAATACCTCCTCATTAGTTACATGATCTACCCATCTAATCTTCAGCATTCTTCTGTAGCACCACATTTCGAAAGCTTCTATTCGCTTCTTGTCCAAACTAGTTATCGTCCATGTCTCACTTCCATACATGGCTACGTTCCACACAAATACTTTCAGAAACGACTTCCTGACATTTAAATCTATACTCGATATTAACAAATTTCTCTTCTTCAGAAACGCTTTGCTTGCCATTGCCAGTCTACATTTTATATCCTCTCTACTTCGACCCTCATCAGTTATTTTGCTCTACAAATAGCAAAACTCCTTTACTACTTTAAGTGCCTCATTTCCTAATCTAATTCCCTCAGCATCACCCGACTTAATTCGACTACATTCCATTATCCTCGTTTTGCTTTTGTTGATGTTCGTCTTATATCCTCCTTTCAAGACACTGTCTATTCCGTTCAACTGCTCTTCCAAGTCCTTTTCTGTCTCTGACAGAATTACAATATCATCGGCGAACCTCAAAGTTTTTATTTCTCTCCCTGGATTTTAATACCTACTCCGAATTTTTCTTTTGTTTCCTTTACTGCTTGCTCAATATACAGATTGAATAACATCGGGGAAAGGCTACAACCCTGTCTCACTCCCTTCCAACCACTGCTTCCCTTTCATGCCCCTCGACTCTTATAACTGCCATCTGGTTTCTGTACAAATTGTAAATAGCCTTTCGCTCCCTGTGTTTTATCCCTGCCAACTTTAGAATTTTAAAAAGAGTATTCCAGTCAACATTGTCAAAAGCTTTCTCTAAGTCTACAAATGCTAGAAACGTAGGTTTGCCTTTCCTTAATCTTTCTTCTAAGATAAATCGTAAGGTCAGTATTGCCTCACGTGTTCCAACATTTCTACGGAATCCAAACTGATCTTCCCCGAGATCGGCTTCTACCAGTTTTTCCATTCGTCTGTAAATAATTCGCGTTAGTATTTTGCAGCTGTGACTTATTAAACTGATAGTTCGGTAATTTCCCCATCTGTCAACACCTGCTTTCTTTGGGTTTGGAATTATTATATTCTTCTTGAAGTCTGAGGGTATTTCGCCTGTCTCATACATCTTGCTCACCAGATGGTAGAGTTTTGTCAGGACTGGCTCTCCCAAAGCCGTCAGTAGTTCTGATGGAATGTTGTCTACTCCCGGGGCCTTGTTTCGACTCAGGTCTTTCAGTGCTGTGTCAAACTCTCCACGCAGTATCGTATCTCCCATTTCATCTTCATCTACATCCTCTTCCATTTCCATAATATTGTCCTCAAGTACATCGCCCTTGTATAGACCCTCCATATACTCCTTCCACCTTTCTGCTTTCCCCTCTTTGCTTAGAACCGGGTTTCCATCTGAGCTCTTGATATTCATACAAGTGGCTCTCTTTTCTCCAAATGTCTCTTTAATTTTCCTGTAGGCTGTATCTATCTTACCCCTAGTGAGATAAGCCTCTACATCCTTACATTTGTCCTCTAGCCATGCCTGCTTAGCCATTTTGCACTTCCTGTCGATCTCATTTTTGAGACGTTTGTATTCCTTTTTGCCTGCTTTCATGAGATCGTTACGCGACCTTTATTTTTGTTATTTGTCGCATCCCGTTGTTAATATGTGTATGTGAGCTGCAGTACCTATATTTCGTGCCACCACTGATAATTTAGACAAGGTGTTTACCGTCGTGCACGTTTGTATTCTTTTAATTCGTACGATCTTATGGGAAGGTGTCTGTAACTGTAGATCACCGGGGTTAATTTCTGTAGCATCTCAGCTTTACGCTGGACCAACAGCAATCAGTAGGCCTACCGACAATCACTCATCTCGTGTACCGTACGTGACTGGAGCCGGGAAAGGGGTAAGTCGTACTGCTGCCAGAAGTATCTTCCCCTGCCCTCCGGAAGTCGGATTGCTGACTCTAGATGTAGATTAATGTGTCTCACCTGTCCTGTGATGCATCTGAGAGTAACTCTTGCATTTCTCTGAACATTCAACCTCAGAAACTGAAAGCTTTCCTCCTTTACAGTAACCTAAGAGTTCAAAAGAGACCGTGACTCTGAGTTTCTGCTCCGGAAAATGACCCAATTAGATGAAACGTGACACATGTGCAAATAAACGCAATCTCACTGAGAAGTTTTAAGTTTCTGAGTAGGAAGGACTTTCGCAAAGTGCGACGGTGTAAGAAGGGGGTAGGGGTGGCAGGTTAACCACAGCTAACAAAGCGCACTGAAACCAGAAGCCTTATTGTAGATCTCATGGATCTACTAACTGTGTATGACAATAACTTGGGTCTCATAGATAAAGTTTGTGCAATGCAAATTAGTTTTGCATATATGGAAACTGGGTATGAGAATAGACTCCATCGCATCGATACAGTTTGTGCAACACAACTGTTTTTCCCATCTCTGCCCTATATTACCCAACCATCTCAAAAAGTCTCAGCTAGTGTCGCAGCAGAAATTATTACCATGCCGCCGTCTCCGCTGACACCTAAGTTCAACAGCGACACTGACTTACCTGCATAGATGAAACTCCTATTTAACATTCTGGAAATCACTGCTTAAGGCAGGCTTCATCACCCCAGTTCTGAATACAATTAAAATGACTGGTGAAATCCGTGGGCTAGCAAGACAGAGCGGATGAGGTTATATTTGTGGAAAGGGGCCAAAATATGTTACTGTCACTTGCACTCACATAAACTTCATTTCTTAAAACAGACAGTGACACAAACAAGAATCAAAAACTCTCAAGGTTTTAACGAAAGACCTCGCTTGATTTAATTTAGATCGGCTGAAGGCCACATCGAAAATCCAAGGCAAAAGGCCTAAGCAGGGAATTGAGTTACAGGAGCTCTTCTGCAGGTTTCACTTCTTTATAAAAAAATTTTTATCTGCAATATAAATAGGCTGAAAGCCTTAGCTTAAATTTTTCCCATAGAACTCGGCTGAAGGCCTCACATTAATCAAGAACAGTGTTACGGCTTAAGGCCGAGACAAAGATTTTCAATGTTTAATCTAAGTAGGCTTAAAGCCAAGGAAGAAGAGCTTTCAATTTAAAAGGCTGAAGGCCTTATCTTAAAATATTTCGTGTAAAACTTGGCTGAAGGCCTCATACTAAAAAATACCAATATTGTGACTTAACGACAAGGATTTCTAATTTTTAATTTAAGAGAGATTAAAACTCGGCTGAAGGCCACATACGAAACCCAAAAAATCTCACAGATTAAAGCCCAGACAAAGAAATTTTTATTTTAAGCTGGAAAACTCGGCTGAAGGCCACATACAAACTAGAAAATATTTCTTACAGCTTAAGGCCTAAACATAATTTTACAATTGTAATTCTGAAAGGCTGAAACTCGGCTGAAGGCCACATACCAAACAAACAATTTTTTTACGGCTTAAGGCCTAAGAAGAAAAGCCTTGCAATTTTAATAAGCTAAAACTCGGCTGAAGGCCACACAGAGTACTTAAGACTAAAAGGGAAATCACTATGTAAAACACGAGGAGCGGCGTTCAAAAGGTTCCAAGGATCAGCCTGTGAAGGTAACACTGACGCACGTTTAGATGAAACAGGCAATCAGACCGACAACCTTTTAATCGGAAGGCAACCCAACCGAAAGCCAGCCGACGAACCAACCAACAAGATCAGTTCTGCTCCACCCGACCAGCAAAACGACAACAAGATGTCAATAGAACAACGTTCTGGATACTGGTGCCCAATCCAGCCAAGTCAGAATAAACGCCCAAAACTACCAACAACACCTCAGCTGTCGAACAACACGCCGTGCTGGACAGCATCAACGCGACGAGGAAAATACTCTGCCAAAAACTACGTCAACGACCAGGTCAGGTCATCGGAACGCCAACGGCCACACGGCAGCAGATACCGCTGGTACACTTCATTAATGAAGGAATGTATCAAATTAAACTAAACACCACACAGGAAGATGGCTGCAATTCTAGCCGACTTCAATGCACATACGTTGTTGCTCACAGGAATCTCCCAGAAAGCGACAACAAGGATCAAACGAAGAGATGTGATAGCCGTTGAGGCTTGATAGTAGGTTAAGTGAGCACTCACCCTTCAGTGACCAGGATCGGTGGGCGACGAACTTCATAACCCTCGCAAGAAGCGCCTCAGAACTCCAACAGCGCGTGCACGCCGCCGCCGGCTCCGGCCTGACAACGCGCCACGGAGACTTACTCACTGCTCTGCCCCAACCTACCAACTGCCACACACACGGAAACGGTTAAAAGACCAAATACACGTCGGCCCACGAGACGACCAACCGTGCGACCAACCAACGGTCGCTCCCGCTTCAGTCTGCTTCCGTCAGACACTGCATGTGTGTCCCCAGCGGTCGGCAAGTACTGTCTGTCAGCACCTCGCTGGCGCTTTGTCCCCGACTGGACTCCTGGTCCGTCTCCAACTCCCTTCCAAACACAAGACGACCCGGAAATACTATCGGTCGCTCCAGAGATGGTACGACAGTGCACGTATCGATAAGAGCTGCTGCTGCCACTCACGGGCAAGTAAGGCAGAAGTTAGTGACGCCAGTAAATGGAATAAGAGAACGAGGCGGCAGTACCGTTAAAGAAGATGACAAACAATAAATGGCATGAACAAGAGCCGTCGACGGCTCAACTGGCGTACCTTTCGAGAAAGTGGTTCTTGAGTGATCACATGTGGAGACATGGGACACATGGAAGGATTAGTTAATCAAAGAACACGGGGTGGTAAAAGTTCTCAAGAGCTAAATACACTCAAATGTAATACAATGATCAATATCCGTCTGCAAGGTAACGCAGATCGTGTGCAAATACATCTCCACAGGCCGATATCCCTTTACATTCCAAATGGATAAAAAAGACAAAATAAAATCGCAGCATATTGTAATTAATTACTGACTGTGTTACCAGTGGAAGAAGATGAGATAAATTACTTGATATCTTCGATTAAGTCTGATTCTCCGTGATCTTAAAGGCTACATAATATACAACCACATAATTGAGGCGCAAATTAGCAAACGCAGCAGGAATATCGCCATAAGTCAGAATGAGGTCGGATGAATCTGCGCATTTCACTATCACAAGACAGTCTATACTACGAGGAAAATCGTCACGTGCAATCATCAAGGCAGCAGGAAGGGAGAAGGCTTTTCGTGTGCGTGCGTCGAGGGGTACCGTAAACAATTCTGCCGCCTTGCGCTCCTCTCCGGTGGCTTCAATCAAAGACTGCACGACCCGTCAAGACGTACCTTGCAGTTTCCACCCAGAGGTGTACTGCCATACCACACGGACAGGTGGCTACAGGTCTTTGAGGCAGACCAGTGACTATCGTAGCGCGAACCAATACGCGGAACTAAAGGGAAGCGGGCGCCTTTCAAAACACGTACAGAGTAGTGCCGTGTTAGGAGCCAGGGGGAGAAGAAGGCGGCGTGACGTGGCGCCGCGCTCCAGTAATTGCGGTAATGCAGCGCCGGGATCCATTGGAGGTCCCCAGGTGCGGGGCGCGTGATCCCACCACTCTAGGCTCAATTGGGGCTCACGTCAGAGACGGGTATTGGCTGTCTGGAGCCAGTCAGTGCGCCAGCACATTAGGGATATGAGCGCGCGCGGCTTAGCGCGTCAAATCGACGCCGCTGAGGCGGCGCGACAAGCCGATCACCGCCCCCGCCGCCCCCATTCACCGCCTCCTCCAGCAGCATTTAGCCGGCGCCGTATTCCACGCCCTTAGCGCTTACCGGCTCTTTGGACGCTCCAGCTTCCTTGTGCGGCGTTATGAGCCACTGCCGAGGTGTCCTGAGTCTCCTTTACCAGCTATTAGGCACCCCTGGCTCATTTAGCTCATTACGTCACATCATATCCACATTCACGGAGCCCCTTCCATGCATTTCTGCGGTGAGAATTAAACTACCTGCCGTAATACTTCTGTTGTGTGTCATGACGTAATATTTTCTCAACGTTTCCTCGGATATTTGATTCTGCAGGCAACAATATTCCAGTATTTTGCCTTATATCCTCTGCCACTGTTCTAATTTTGTTCATTATAGAAGCCGTTAAAGTTGCTGACCAGTGATCTCCACTTTTATCAGTTAGAGATATCTTCGTCATCGTCTATTGCCTTTATAGACCTTAGCTACTTCCTTGACGTAGTCATCAATTATTTGAAAGGAAGTTACATGAAATGTATTCGCAGTCATTTTTAAGGGACCGGAGGCATGATTATTCCATGGGGTGATGCACTGAAGCGCCAAAGAAAGTGACATAGGCATGCGTATTCAAATACAGAGACATGTAAAGAGGCAGAATACGGCGGTGCGGTCGACAGTGGCAGGTTATCAAGATTTAAGTGAGTTTGAACGTAGTGTTATTGTCGGTGTACGAGCGGTGGGACACAGCATCTCTGAGGTAACGATGAAGTGAGGATATTCCCGTACGACCATTTCACGAGTGGACCGTGAATATCAGGAATCCGGTAAAACATCAATCTCCGACATCGCAGGGGCCGAAAAAGATCCTGTAAGAACCAGACCAACGACGACGACTGAAGAGAATCGTTCAACGTGATAGAAGTGCAACCCTTCCGCAAATTACTGCAGATTTCAGCGCTGGTCCATCAACAAGTGTCAGCGTGCGATCCATTCAACGAAACATCATCGATATGGGCTTCCGCAGCCGGAGGTCACCTCGTGCACCCTTGATGACTGCACGACGCAAAGCTTTTCGCCTCGCCTGGGCCCTCCAACATCAACAGTGGAATGTTAATGACTGGACACATGTTGCCTGGTCGGAAGTGTCTCGTTTCAAATTGTATCGAGCGGATGGACGTGTATGATTATGGAGACAACCTCATGAATCCATGGACCCTGCATGTCAGCAGTGGACTGTTCAAGCTGATGGAGCCTCTGTAATAGTGTGGGGCGTTTGCAATTGGAGTGATATGGGAGCCCTTATACGTTTAGGTACGACGCTGACGGATGACACGTACGTAAGCATCTTTTCTGATCACCTGCATCCATTCGTGTCCTTGTGTATTCCGACGGACGTGGGAAATTCCAGCAGGACAGTGCGACACCCCATACGTCCAGAATTGCTACAGAGTGGTATCAGGAACACTGTTCTGATTTTAAACACTTCCGCTTGCCGCCAAACTCCCCAGACATGAACATATTGAGCATATGTATGATGCCTTGGAACGTGCTGTTCAGAAGAGATGTCCACCCCCGTCATACTCTTACGGATTTGTGGAGAGTCCTGCAGGCTTTGTGGTGTCAATTGCTTCCAACACTACTTCAGACATTAGTCGAGTCCATGCCACATCGTGTTGACGCACTTTTGCGTGCTCGCGGGGGCGCTACACGATATTCGCCAGATGTACCAGTTTCTTTGGCTCTTCAGTGTATGAGGACTATAGTGCGGATATCCACATGAGTTGGAGTAACTTCTGGGTTACGAAATTTACAACATGGGGACATGCGTTATCACGAAGCATCAGCATCCACCACAGAATTTTGTGCACCATACCACCACGTTCGTTTTCGACAGACATGCTGCGCCCCTCCCCCCACACACATACATTCTGCATTCTCTGAACGACATATACCGGTGTTTGTCCTTCTGCAGCCAAGAAAAGAATGCTATCATCAGCTGTAAAAGGGAATGACCAAAATGAAAACTTGTGTCCTATCTGAATTCGATCCCGGATTTCCCGCTTTACCTCAGTGATCTCATTAACCGCTTTGGCTACCGGTGCACAGCGCACTGACTCAAACTTCCATACGTCATTGTTCGTGCGTTATGCAGTTCCTTTAGAGGAGAGGAAATTTTAATTAAATACGGTATTGGAGGGCCTTTCTTGTTAAGAAGAACGATATAATGTCCTCTCGGAAATACATGCATGTTATACATCAAACAACCCATAGCTACTGAAAACTACAAGCGGCTATCAAAAAGTTGAAGGTTGAGGGCGTTGCTACTGCGTACATGCAACGTAGCGCGACTCCAGAGCGGGTGTCTAAGCACCGACGTGTAGACAAATGGCATTCATGTCTTTCCGACGTGCGTGTGGTAAATGAGGAAACGTGAACTAAGGCGACGTTACTACCAAATGCGTCCAAACAGTACCGGCGTGCTGTTATTCTTTCCTTGGATTCTACATCTACATCTACATCCATACTCCGCAAGTCACCTGACGGTGTGTGGCGGAGGGTACCTTGAGTACCTATATCGGTTCTCCCTTCTATTCCAGTCTCCTATTGTTCGTCGAAAGAAGGATTGTCGGCATGCCTCCGTGTGGGCTCTAATCTCTCTGATTTTATCCACATGGTCTCTTCACGAGATATACGTAGGAGGGAGCAATATACTGCTTGACTCCTCGGTAAAGATATGTTCTCGAAACTTCAACAAAAGCCCGTACCGAGCTACTGAGCGTCTCTCCTGCAGAGTCTTCCACTGGAGTTTATCTATCATCTCCGTAACGCTTTCGCGATTACTAAATGATCCTGTAACGAAGCGCGCTGCTCTCCGTTGGATCTTCTCTCTCTCTTCTATCAACCCTATCTGGTACGGATCCCACACTGCTGAGCAGTATTCAAGCAGTGGGCGAACAAGCGTACTGTATCCTACTTCCTTTGTTTTCGGATTGCATTTCCTTAGGATTCTTCCAATGAATCTCAGTCTGGGACCTGCTTTACCGACGATCAACTTTATATGATCATTCCATTTTAAATCACTCCTAATGCGTACTCCCAGATAATTTATGGAATTAACTGCTTCCAGTTGCTGACCTGCTATATTGTAGCTAAATGATAATGGATCTTTCTTTCTATGTATTCGCAGCACATTACACTTGTCTACATTGAGATTCAATTGCCATTCCCTGCACCATGCGTCAATTCGCTGCAGATCCTCCTGTATTTCAGTACAATTTTCCATTGTTACAACCTCTCGATATACCACAGCATCATCCGCAAAAAGCCTCAGTGAACTTCCGATGTCATCCACAAGGTCATTTATGTATATTGTGAATAGCAACGATCCTACGACACTCCCCTGCGGCACACCTGAAATCACTCTTACTTCGGAAGACTTCTCTCCATTGAGAATGACATGCTGCGTTCTGTTATCTAGGAACTCTTCAATTCAATTACACAATTAGTCTGATAGTCCATATGCCCTTACTTGGTTCATTAAACGACTGTGGGGAACTGTGTCGAACGCCTTGAGGAAGTCAAGAAACACGGCATCTACCTGGGAACCCGTGTCTATGGCCCTCTGAGTCTCGTGGGCAAATAGCGCGAGCTGGGTTTCACACGATCGTCTTTTTCGAAACCCATGCTGATTCCTACAGAGTAGGTTTCTAGTCTCCAGAAAAATCATTATACTCGAACATAAAGACAAACGCCGGTAGATATCCTTAAAGAATTAAGAATTTATTTGGGGCAGCATGTTATCGGCACGACCGTCGAGGAATGGTGCGCCAGGTTCTGAGCTAGGTGCTGCTGTTTCGTGGTAACGCACGTCGCCACATCGCAAATGTCGTAACGCAGAAGTTACGCCAACTCAAACGGGAAACAGTGGAGCTTCCGCCCTGCAGTTCTGATCTGTCAGATGGTTCAAATGGCTCTGAGCACTATGGGACTCAACTGCTAAGGTCATTAGTCCCCTAGAACTTAGAACTAGTTAAACTTAACTAACCTAAGGACATCACAAACATCCACGCCCGAGGCAGGCTTCGAACCTGCGACCGTAGCGGTCTTGCGGTTCCAGACTGCACCTGATCTGTCCCCATGCCATAATGATGCCCTCGGTCCGTTAAAAAAGGCGTTGAAGGGTCGAAGATTCCTGTACAGCAGGCACTTACTGGCTTCTTAAAGCAGCCGTACTCAGAGTTTTACGGAACAGGTATCTTCGACCTGGTGCGTCAGTAGTACATTGCCTCAATGCTCACGGCGACTTTGTCTGATTAGCTTACCGATTCTGGACTGTACGGCCTCCGAATGGAAACTTTTTGATTGCCCCTTATAAATCGGTATTAACTATTGTCTTGTAGCAAGCAATCATCTTCATGAATCGCGAAACTATTTAGAACAGCGTGTATGCCAATGTTCTTACTGTGGCGTCAAACAAAATAAAAACCACCTTAGATCACTGCCATCAATAATAAAATAAATATATTTTACTATTAACTATACAAGGTGTTCGAAAATTCCCGTTACAAACTTCTAGGCCTTATAGAGGAGAGTGAGAATATAACGTCCTACGACGGTTTCAAATCAGATGTGAAACTCATGAACTTCTGCTTGAGGAACTGAATGAGGCATGATGCAGTACGATTATTAGGTAACAATTCGAAAGGAAACACAAAGAAACGTCAATTTATGATTTAGGCACGCTTGTTTGTATTAGCACTTCAACGTTACGTGTTTACATCGTTCCAAAACAAAGAAAAACCCAGCGTACTGTATGTACATAACATTACTGATGCATTACAACAGCGGCTCGATGTATCGACTTACAAACATTGTCACAGACATCGTACCTACATCTACATCTACGTGATTACTCTGCTATTCACAACATAGTAGCAGGCAGTGGGTTCAATGAACCACCTTCAAGCTCTCTCTCTACCGTTCCACTCTCGAACGCCGCTCGGGAAAAACGAGCACTTAAATTTTTCTGTGCGAGCCCTGATTTCTCTTATTTTACCGTGATGACAATTTCTCCCTATATAGGTGGGTGCCAACAGAATGTTTTCGCAATCGGAGGAGAAAATGATCGGTTGAAATTTTATGAGAAGATCCCGTCGCAACGAAAAACGTCTTTGTTTTAATGGTCGCCACTTCCATTCACGTATCATGTCTGTGGCACTATCTCCCCTATTTCGTGATAATACAAAAACGAAGCTGCTTCCCTTAATTGGTGTCAGACACTGTGGTATGAGTAACCTTTCAATACTCTGAAACAAAGTAACACATCTAATTCGCTCTAATGGTAGCTTCCACAATACTGTATTTCATACGAATATGATTTTTGCATAGAAAACGGCATCGTCTTCGAAGAATTCGATTTGTGTTCCTGATCGTAGACTGAAGTTCACCTTAACAAAGGTTCATCAGCTGGCGATAAAGCACTGAATACTGCTCGGAAGACAAAACTGATGAATTTATTGGGTTGACACAGTTCTTTATGACTGCATTGTTACCATTTCATCGTGATTGTCTTTTACACTAATTTTCTTTGATATTTTAGGATATAGTGGTGATGATCTATCTCTCTGTGGGACAGCTTACGTGAAAGATAATTTTCCGCTGTTTGTTTGGACACTTAATTTTAATCGATGATAAAATGAACGGACGTGTTTCTGAAATCATTCTATGTAATAGACACACTGCGCAAACAATTTGTGGTGTGATACTTCGTAACTGGTATAGTAATGAGTCTGTCGACAAGGCATGCAAGATTGTTGCATGTTACGAAGAAAATCAAGTGGATTTGACCGGATGACCTGTTCAAAGACCTTGCTTAGCCAATATTTAATGTCTTTGACCAGCTGGAGCATCAGTTGTGTTCGGGATCCTAGTTGCTATGGCTTGTATCTTAGGAACATACAGAGATCGATGCTTATAGATAGTTGCCTAAAAACCGTGCTAATATCGATTTGAAAATTGCATTTAACTCTGTGTTGAGATACGGTTATGTTAAATGGAGATATTTTACTAATCTCAAATTACAAAGAGTTGTGTGTTTAGTGGACAAGTCATTCGCTACACGAGCGTTCACAGTAAACCACCGCTGTAGTCACTGCAGAGGTAGAACTGGAAAAGCTAGGTCCAAAGAAAGAAAGAGCTGGCGAAGGTAAGAAGGCTACACGTGTTTGCATTTCTAATTTGAATAAGCTTTAAAAATTTGTCCGAATTCAAATGTAGCGACGGGAGGGCGGAAAATTTTAATTACGAAATCAGATTAATATTTATTCGCGCGTATCTCGTTTAAAATTCTACATATCTTGAAATTCAAATAATTATTCTGCGGTGACACGGGCGCGTTGAATTAATTTCGGCACCGAGGTTTAAGTACAAGGAGTTTGCGGTATCGCGGTGAAGGAGTTAGCGCAGAGAGCGGTTTTTGGGGTAAGTGGGTGGAGGGGTGGGGGTGGTCGCCGGAAGAGGCAGGCGAGCCTTGGCGGTAGAGGGGTAAGGTGGGGGGTGGTGGTGGTGGTGGTGGGGGTGATACGCCGGAGCTGGCCGCCTCCAATTACAGCTCGGTCGACAAATAATGCTGACGTAAAAATTAATTAATTAATAATGTGTTCCTTCGTTTGCGCAATGGAATCAGGGGGTGGCGTGTTTGCGGAGCGACCGGCGGTGGCGGCGACCCGCCCAGGCTGGGCGGTTGGCTCGGCGCGGCGAGAGCGATGCAAATGCCAGCAGGAGCCGGCGGTCTCCATCCTACCCGACTCCCTCCTCTCATTATCTCAATACGTAATTTTTGTTGACAGTGCGGATACAGGAAAAACGCGTCTCGCCGAAGCCGTTCTCTTTGGTTTCTTTTGTTGCTGCGTTCTCCTTCCGTCTGCTGCCCTGTACTGGTGCCTCTGTTTTGCTTTTCCAGCCCCAGAAATAGCGGCCTCCTCTGGCCGATTCTTTTGCAGTTTATTTCTGCCGGCACACGCTTGGACCTCGCGTAATCGTCATAGCTCTAGCATCTTTCTTCAGTTTCCAAGATCTCACTCACGTCTGACATGTCAGCCTAGGCACAACCGACTTTTGGCTGCAGCGGATTTTTCAACTCCAGTGTAACCTGACGGTTAAACTCGCTCAAAATAATAGGTTTCTGGAATAACCGATTTTCGGTTTTTATTGCTACGCTACTGGCCATTAAAAATGCTACACCACGAAGATAGCGTGCTACAGATGCGAAATTTAACCGACAGGATGCTGTGATATGCAAATGATTTGCTTTTCAGAGCATTCACACACGGTTGGCGCCGGTGGCGACACCTACAACGTGCTGACACGAGGAAAGTTTCCAACCGATTACTCATACACAAACAGCAATTGACCGGCGTTGCCTGGTGAAACGTTATTTTGACGACTCGTGTAAGGGGGATAAATGCGTACCATCACGTTTCCGACTTTGATAAACGTCGGATTGTAGCCTATCGCGATTGCGGTTTATCGTATCGCGACATTGCTGCTCGCGTTGGTCGAGACCCAATGACTGTTAGCAGAATATGGAGTCGGTGGGTTTAGGTGGGTAATACGGAACGCCGTGCTGGATCCCAACGGCCTCGTATCACTAGCAGTCGAGATGACAGGCATCTTATCCGCACGTCTGTAACGGATCGTTCAGCCACGTCTCGATCCCTTAGTCAACAGATCGGGACGTTTTCACGACAACAACCATCTGCACGAACAGTTGGACGACGTCTGCAGCATCATGGACTATCAGCTCGGAGACCATGGCTGCGGTTACCCTTGATGCTGCATCACAGACAGGAGCGCCTGCGATGGTGTACTCAACGACGAACTTGGCTGCACGAATGGCAAAACGTCATTCTTTCGGATGAATCCAGGTTCTGTTTACAGCATCATGGTAGTCGCATCCATGTTACGCGACATCGCGGAGAACGCACATTGGAAGCGTGTATTCGTCATCGCCATACTGGCGTATTACCCGGCGTGATGGTATGGGGTGCCATTGGTTACTCGTCTCGGTCACCTCTTGTTCGCATTGACGGTACTTTGAACAGTGGATGTTATGGACGTTACATTTCAGATGTGTTACGACCCGTGGCTCTGCTCTTCATTCGATCCCTGCGAAACCCTACATTACAGCAGGATAATGCACGACCGCATGTTGGAGGTCCTGTACGGGCCTTTCTGGATACAGAAAATGTTCGACTGCTGCCCTGGCCAGCACATTCTCCTGATCTCTCAGCAATTGAAAACGTCTTGTCAATGGTGGCCGAGCAACTGGCTCGTCACAATACGCCAGTCACTACTCTTGATGAACTGTGGTATCGTGCTGAAGCTGCATGGGCAGCTGTACCTGTAGACGCCATCCAAGTTCTGTTTGACTCAATGCCCAGGCGTATGAAGGCCGTTATTATGATCAGAGGTGGTTGTTCTGCGTACTGACTTCACAGGATCTATGCACCCAAATTTTGTGAAAATGTAATCACGTGTCAGTTCTAGTATAATATATTTGTCCAATGACTACCCGTTTATCATCTGCATTTCTTCTTGCTGTAGCAATTTTAATGGCCAGTGGCGTATTATTTCCAGTAATAAACGCAGACATCGAGCAAATCTTGGTAAAATGCAAGCTTCCTCAGAATTTTGCGCTATACGTTTCAAGATACCTATAATACTTAGCGCGTGTACTGGTCGCTGCTTTCCTTTAAATGTATTGGGGGGAGGTGGGGGGGGGGGGGGTCGCATACCACAAAGAAGTCACCGGTATACTCATACTGATTGTAATTTTTTTAAACTCGATTCAAAAATCGTGTTGCAATCGGGGGTGCCTGTTACGAATAATCAGTGCCAAAGGGTGGATATTGAAGTTGGAAAATTACATGTTTTCCTGTTATGTTGCCCGTTTGCAAGGACTACAAACAGATAAAGACATACTACGCAACAAGGGCAGCAGATCATTACTTTCCATTTTTATTATAAACAATGAAAGCGTTATTAGGTTTTTAATTTTTTACGGCTGCCTCAAGTTCCTTTCCTCTTTATTACTTCATGGAAAAGGCAGACAAATAATAGGCTTTTGTGGAAACATTGTAGGATTCTTTTTCTTTAATTATTTTGAACGAAACATCCGTTTTGTAATCAAACAGAATTTTGAAAACAATTGATTTTCTAAAAATTCAAATGAACAGTTTAGATGGTAGGTAAAACAGAAAATTACCAGAAACAATTACCTGGCAATAGTTAAAATTTCAGTATCTCTTTAAGCCGTTGGGCAATATTTATTGTCCAATATTCGTAAGTACTCGATCGAAAACGTGTTGATCTGTCAGGTGACTCCCTTCATGAGAAACGATATCATTCAAAGAACCTACGAACCCTTCAGAAGCCACAGAACTTTCTACCAACGATAACTATTTCTTAAGTACAGATGAAGAGCCTGCCTCTCACCTACTCTGCTCCCCCCCCCCCTCCCGCCATCCCACCTTCCACCCCTCCCCCCCAAAAAAGGAAAGGATCACTGCTTCTGAGCACTAAAGGACAACAGATACCTCAATGTCTCAGCAGTAGTTTATTGGTTCTTACGCCATGTGTCTGTCGCTCGTTTGTAACTGTTCGCGTTGTTGTTAAAACAGCACTGATTGCTTTTCTTATTTTCTAGAACAACCCAACGTTTTGAAGCAATGGAAATTTACAAATAAGCATCGCTCATTTTATAAAAAAGGTTTATTTAAAAACCAAATGTTTTAGCAGCAATGGTGTGAAAAGTTGATAATTCGGTTTCTTACCCGCTCATCAGTAAGAAAATTAAAAAAAAAAGTTACTACCGATACCAAACCAAAACCGGAAAAAATAGGTTATTCTGAAATGAAATACTTGTATCGGTATTGACCGTTTGATTTTCCCCATCCCTTGGTCAGTTTACGAAGGCACGTTAATAACCTTTTTCTGATCCCAAAGTTGACAGCACTGACTCTACAATGACATGCCTTAAGCTCCCAGTTGTTCCACCACCTAGCAGGGTTGCCTCAGTAAATAACACTATTCGTAATGCTTTCAGGCCATTTTATAACCAACAAACCGCCCACCTCGATTCTTTAAGGAAAGCAGCTCCCGTGTACCAAACAGCTTCAAACATCTGATTACCTGACAAATGAGTATTTGACGTTAAGCATGTGAAACCTCTGTGTAAGAACACGCAATGACGAATGGATAGTCAGCGATAAAGTGTTTTCCTTTCATTATTTTGAGGGGCCGTATGCGAGGAAAAGTTTGGTAAGTTACGAAATAATGTTTAAAGTTTGTTCGAGGTCGCAAATGGTCTCATTATCAAATGTTAGTCGGATATGGCTTGGGTAATTTGCCCTCCATTAAAAAAATATAGCTTTTCATGCATTTGCCGTGCGGTTAAAGGCGCTGCAGTCTGGAACCGCAAGACCGCTACGGTCGCAGGTTCGAATCCTGCCTCGGGCATGGATGTTTGTGATGTCCTTAGGTTAGTTAGGTTTAACTAGTTCTAAGTTCTAGGGGACTAATGACCTCAGCAGTTGAGTCCCATAGTGCTCAGAGCCATTTGAACCATTTTTTCATGCATTTAAATATTTATGGCGTCATGTGATTTGGCACGTGCATTTAGTGGTATATTGGATACCGTCCGAAAAGTATGTTGGAAACAGAATTCGTAGTAAAGAAATAATAAATTAAAACGTCGTACGTCATTCTGAAGTTTTACTCCATGAATAGCGAAAATATAGCAAGTGATGAACTTTCTTCCTTGTATTATTTTGTAGGCTTTTTCAGACGGAAAAAGCTTAGAGAAGATTTGAAATTATATACAAAGTTTGTTGGAATTTGCTTAGTATTCTCATTCTCAACTATTCCATAAATGTAGTACGAGTAATCTGTGCGCCCTAACTAACACTGTCTCAAGGTATATATGCAATTTCTTAACGTAATACTTGACTTATATTACCTCCCCCCATGAACCATGGACCTTGCCGTTGGTGGGGAGGCTTGTGTGCCTCAGCGATACAGATAGCCGTACCGTAGGAGCAACCACAACGGAGGGATATCTGTTGAGAGGCCAGACAAACGTGTGGTTCCTGAAGAGGGGCAGCAGCCTTTTCAGTAGTTGCAGGGGCAACAGTCTGGATGATTGACTGATCTGGCCTTGTAACACTAACCAAAACGGCTTAGCTGTGCTGGTACTGCGAACTGCTGGGTAAAATATTCCGGAGGTAAAATAGTCCCCCCTTCGGATCTCCGCGGGGGGACTACTCAGGAGGACGTCTTTATCAGGAGAAAGAAAACTGGCGTTCTACGGGTCGGAGCGTGGATGTCAGATCACTTAATCGGCCAGGTAGGTTAGAAAATATAAAAAGGGAAATGGATAGGTTACAGTTAGATATAGTGGGAATTAGTGAAGTTCTGTGGCACGAGGAACACGACTTCTGGTCAATACAAAATCAGATAGGGGTAATGCAGGAGTAGGTTAAATAATGAATAAAAAAAATATGAGTGCGGGTAAGCTACCACAAACAGCATAGTGAGCGCATTATTGTGGCCAAGATAGACACGAAGCCCACGCTTGTACATCGGCAGTGCTGCAGATAACGTCAATGATGATATGGTTTAGGACTTTCGTCATCTCCCTCTTAAAACCCCAAGTAAAACTGCAGTGAAATAGAGAAAAATATGCGAATTTTTACGTGTAGCCACGCTGTTAAAATAGCAGTCAGGAAATAATCCTGACATTGCAACAACACTTCAGTTCCCCAAACATTTGTTAGTGTACAGCACTTCGTTTCTAGCGGGTAACAAGGTAACTGTTTTGAGGAGGTTCTACTAACCATTTGATTGATTTGTGTCTCGTCAGTAAAGACACCATTCTGAACGTTGATACGTACATCTACATCTTCATCTTACCCTCATACACGTACCAAAAATCGGACGTACTATGCGACACACGTGAACTCCACAGTATTCAGCGTTAGTTGAACAGCATTAACTTCATGCGATAACAATAAATGAGTTATGGTAAACCATTATGTCTGCGTTTTGTATAGACGAACTATATGTTAACAGTTCGAGCTTTATAATGCTTTACTTCGTCTAGCAATACAGTATTACATATACATCGAGCCTTTAGGTACATAATTTGGACTTAGTGGTTTGTAAAGAATTGCTTCGTTTCTACCATCATGCAATTAGTCCAGTCACCGTGCGACCGATTATTGGTTTGTACCACAGGCTTTGTTTCGATTAACAATACTGTGTTATGGATGATTTTTGCCGGCTTATCCCATAATGTTTCTTACATTACCCTCGATTCAACTGTATGTAACGTTACATTATGTATTTTACACTGTTAAGATTATCCAAAACTGATGGTAGATTCATGTGATTCAGGTTTAAGGTACATTTATCTCGTATAACACTTCAGTTGTTAAAAACATCCAAATAAATTTATCCTGGAGTCAGTTGCCGCTTTTGATGACCAAAAGTGAGAAAGCTACGATTCTTTGCTGTAGTTTATTTAGTATTGCAGGTGAACGAAGTGAACCTCAGATTACGCACGCCTCCCACGCACGCATAATAACGATAAAAAACTATATGATTGTTATTTTGAACACAAACGGAGAAAGAGCACTCAGTTGGCTTTGTTTCTGGGGTGGTATGAGTCAGCTTCACTCGCAAATGTGCGAAAAATGTGTAGTGAGTGAAATGATATTAAGAAAACTGAAATTTTGGCTAAGTGATAGTTAGCTTTAACAGTTTAATGAAAAAGAAAACATAGTTCGCAGAGTTTTTCACGATAGTAAAGTGCTGAATAAAGTCTTGGCGCCGGTCTTTGTGGCCGACCGGTTATAGGAGCTTCAGTCCGAACCGCGCTGCTGCTACGATCGCAGGTTCGAATCCTGCCTCGGGCATGGATGTGTGTGATGTCCTACGGTTAGTTAGGTTTAAGTAGTTCTAAGTCTAGGGGACTGATGACCTCAGATGTTAAGTTTCATAGCGCTCAGAGCCATTTGAAACATTTGCAAGCCTCGTCTTTCATCATAGAACAGGTAAGAGCATTCAAGTATTTGGGAAGTTGGATTAAAGAAGACATGGATTGCCAAGAAGATATCAAAGTGAGAATGGCTATGGCGAAAGAGGCACTTCAAAAGCAGAGAAGACTCCTAACTAGTTGTTTAAACAAGGAATTAAGGAAGCGACTGGTTATGAGCTTAATATAGAGCGTGGACATTGAGAAAGCAGGATGAGAAGAGAATTGAAGCTTGTGAAAAGTGTATATGGCGTAGACTGGAGAAGATCAGCTGGACTGATAGTCAGGAATGAAGAAGCGCTGAGGAGAGTTGGAGAAGAATGGATGATGCTGCTGACGGCGAAGAACAGGACAGGCCGCAATCTAAGAAGAGATTGCCTTCCAGTAGAGGCAATTGAAGGTTTAGTTCCGGGAAAGAGAGGGAAGGGCAGAAGAAGATTCCAGATGCTGGATGATGTCAGCAGGCCACAGGGAGGGTACCAAAGAATGAAGAGAATCGCAGGTAAGAGAGAAGCATGGAGGGCTATCCAATCAAATCCTGCCGCAACGCAGACAACCCAGTGATGATGATTCTTCGTGCTGTTTATTATTATTATTATTATGCGTGTGTAGGAGGCTGCCGCGGCTGTACCCACAGCCCCTGTGTAAGCTGACGGTCACTTCGTTTATTAGCAACACGAAATGAACTATAACGAAAAGTCTCAGCAACGTTTAAATAATGAATTAACAATGGCAGCTGGCTCCCGGACTAAACAGAAGATCTTCTTGTTATATTAGACTAATACGAAATATTTGAGCGCCCGCTATAACCTTATGCTGGTCTGCTTAATGTCTTGGTTTACCAGCGAAGAATAACACAACAGGCCAGGAGCGCTTTCGCGGGATCCTCCCAGATCTTGGGCGCAGGTCTGGTACAGCTGCGGAGCGCACGCTTCCAGCTGCGTAGGCCCCCAGCTGCGTACGCCCCCAGCTGCTGGGGCGACGCCAACGCGCATCCAAACTCGGCATGGGTTTTAAACTCCTCGCCTGTAATTACAGATCCGGGATAAAGTAACGCCCTTTGGTTATTGCCTGTAAGTACGCATTATTGGGAGGAGCCTGCAGGGGCTTAAAGAGGTAATGCGGGGGCGGCGGCATGGCTGGGGGGGGGGGGGGGCGCAAGGGTGAGCGGAGGGTTGGGGACTGGGGTGTTTCCATGGCCTCTGCCGCCTCCACCGCCCCCGCGTCGGCGTTACGATTGTTGCTGTAGGCTGAACCCGACCAGGGAGACGTGGCACCCTTCTGATGAGGGATGAAAGGGGTTCAGCGACGGAGCGAGGGCGGAAATCGTAAAGTCACCAGTAGCGACTAATTTATTAGGCCCGAGGAACAAAAAATATCATATTTACCCTGTGTAGCTTAATTTAGGGTAGCTCTCCTACTGGCACAAACTGTGTCTGGGAAGATCACTTAGTACAGTCTTTCTTGAAACGCCCAGTTTCAATATGAAACGGGTGGTCCTGAAGCAGTACTTTATTTGTGACTGTACACATCGGTACCTCGCACCGGTGCCTCTGACGAATGAAAATCGGAACCGCAGATTATAAGATGTAGTACGATAGAACTTCATGTTTGAGCAGTGCAAATGTTGTACTCGCAATTCTGAAATGAGCAGAAAAGCGCTAAAATGACGTTTTAAGAAGTGTAAATTTCAAAATAACCCGCGGTGGGGGGGTGTCACAGTAACGGGAACTCTTTTGTTTATTATTATTTTATTTTTTACAAATCAAGCAATGTCCTCAGTATAGTGGTTTTTAAGGATATTCTAAAACTAAAGACACTGCACATATTTTCGTTTTAAATGCTACAAGTCGCCGTCGACAGCTGCTCATTTCGTGGCTAAGGGTGCGACCATTTTATTCCTTGTCGCAGAAAGACTTCTCCAACTACCTCACTTTCTCTTGAACCTTATTGTCGTCTGCCACTGTGTATTTATTTACTGCTGCCTGTACGTCTGTTGCCTATGATTATATAACGACTTGACGACACAAGATTTTTATAGATAAACCATTAGAAAAAAATTGAGTGTGTCACAGAAACTGACTTCTTGTAAAAATAATATACAACGACGACTGGAAGGAAAAGGTTGAAAAAGGATAAGAAAAAGAATAAAAATGAAAATAGAATGAATAGGAAACCGACAGAATGTAACTTCATACCCAGTTGCTCCCCAAGAAATTTTACACACAGCGTCGCATAAGTCATTTTTGTTTATTTGGAATTGCAATAATACGGTTGTTCGTAAGTTTAAACCAACTGTTTGTTGTGAACCAGTTCTAGGCCTTTCTTGAGTTGTCTCTGGTTAGAGAGAGTTTCACTGTTTAATCAGTGTGTTAGTATTATCAGCTATCACATTTCTTGACCAGTTCCTTAAAGGACGCTGGAAGATTTATGTAGATCAACAACAGGAGCGTGTGATCTTCTACCTCTATACGTGGGATTTCGATCAGATTTCTAAATAATACAGGGTGAGTCACTAACTATTGCCATCTAAAATAACTCAGAAAGCATGATAGAAGCTGAAAAGTTTCTGGGACAAATGTTGCCTGGGACAACGGGGATCATACTATGACGCGGTTTTTTGTTGCCAGGTGGGGTCGCTTCAGAGATATGAAGGTCAACTTTGTTTTTTTAAATGAGATGGTATAATTTAGTACTTATTTTCTGATAGCGGCTATCGAGACAAATCCAATGATGTGTAACAGTAAGGTCTTTGAAGCTCAACGAAGGTCAGAAAGGTAGCATGAACGACCATTTACAGAAGGTATTCGAAGCCGTGACCATTGGCATCAATGCACTGCTGCAATCTTCTTATCATAGATTGAGTGGTATTCCTTATCACTTCGGCACTGATCGAAACACATGCGCTGGCAATTCTCTCTCGTATATCGTGCAAATAGTAAATATTCGCCGAATATGGCGTATCCATCTAACGTGCCAACGACATGTAAACACCATTCGACGGTTTCGCAATACAACACTGACAGGAACGGTAAGACTAGTATCGTCGAATAAGGCGAATTTCAATGATGTATTCCCTCGAAGAACAAGTTTATATGCTTCTCATTTACGGAGAATGCCAACGAAACTCAATCAGAGCTAGAGACTTACACGCTGAAAGATATCCTCAACGTACTCACCGTACACGTCGTACATTTAAATATGTGTGTGATAAATTGAGAACAACTGGATCTTTAACGCATCAGAAACGTATCTGGCAAAGGAAAGTTACTAAAGAGGAAACGGACTCTGGTACTCTTGCCACTGTGGTTCGAGATCCTCGTGTTAGTTTGCGTCAAATCGCAAGGGAATCTGGCATGAGCGAGAGTAGTGTAGTTCGTGTTCTGCATCGCCATAAATAACATCCTTACCATATTAGTCTCCACCAGGAATTAACTGGTACGGATTGTATGCGTCGCACTGAAGTCTGCCGATGGGCTCAACTTCAGATTCAGAGGGATGACACATTTATTAACTTGATTTTATTTACTGACGAGGCTACATTCACGAACCATGGAAATGTTAATTTACACAACATGCGTTATTGGGCGACTGAAAATCCATGTTGGCTACTGCAAGTTGCATACCACAAACCGTGGTCGGTGATTTATGGTGTAGGATTTTGGTGGACAGAATTATAGGCCCTTATTTCATCGAAGGAAATATTAATTGTAGGAAGTACACCACATTCCTGCAAGAAACATTAGATCTGTTATTGGGAGAAGTACCTTTAGGAACAAGGAACAGAATGTGTTATCGAAATGATGGGTGTCCGGCACATTTTTCGCTGATGGCTAGAAAAGAGGTGCGGAGACAATTCCCAAATCGTTGGACTGGACGCGGAGGAGATGTCTCGTGGCCTGCTCATTCGCCAGACTTAACGTCTCTGGAATTTTTCTTGTGGGTATTCGTAAAAAACATTGTTTATAAAGACGTTCCAACTACACCTGAAGATATACGAGAGAGAACTGTCAGCGCATGTGTTTCGATAAGTGCCGATGTGATAAAGAATACCACTCAATCCGTGATAAGAAGATTGCAGCACTGCATTGATACCAATGGTCATGACTTCGAACACCTTCTATAAATGGACATTCATGCTACCTTTGTGACATTCTTTGACCTTCAAAGACCTTACTGTTACACATCAATGAATTCTTCTCGATATCCGCAATTAAAAAAAAGTACCAAACTATAGCATACCATTTCAAAAAAACATAAAGTTGACCTTCATATTTCTGAAGCGACCGCACCTAGCAACAAAAACCGTCGTCGTAGTATGGTGCCCGTTGTCCCATGCAACTTTTGTCCCACAAACTTTTCAGCTCCTATCATACCTGCGGAGTTATTCATGGTGGCAGTAGTTAGTGACTCAGCCTGTATATTAGAATGTGACTTTACTGTTCCATAACGGAAAGTTAAGTACCAGTTGTCAAACGTGTGACACATTGACCACAGCATGTTTCGGGACTACGTTACCTATGACCAAGACATGGAAACAAATCAATACATCGCAACACTACGCATACTGGCTACCATGTAAATATCTCTTTTTTCCTGTAGTTCAACATACTCTAACGTTTCTATCCCATTACGGACCGTCAAAAGTAAAAAGATAGCAACAAACATGCATTGTTAAAAATAAAACTCCTCGTTGACCATCTCACGTTGACGCATAATAATCTCATAAGGCTCAGTTGTAAACTAAGGGGATGTCCTTTCAACTTCCAAAGACGATATTATATGTCAAGTCACAGCACTTCGGTTGCAATGTGTGCATCCACATCGGATATTCAAAAGAACACGTTTCACATTTAAACCTGACGCCGCTAAAGAGAATACGTTGGTGACCACTAAAGGTGCCCAGAAGTGCCTCTTGAACAACTCTGTCTTCTCATTTAAATGCTAACACACTTATCCGTTAAAGCGTAAAATATCTCAAATTTCCCTAAAATTGATAGCAACAATCCTTTCTCTTTTAAGTTCAAATGTTCAAGTGTGTGTGGTATCTTATGGGATTTAACTGCTAAGCTTACACTCTACTTAACCTAAAGTATCCTAAGGACAAACACATACACCCAGGCCGATGCGATATTAGTAGGTACCTGATGACGCTTGTCACCTCAATGTAATCCTGTTTGCACCGATAGCTGGGTTGTCAGCGCCGCGGATTGCCGTCCTATAGGCCCGGTTTCGATTCCCGGCTGGGTCGGAAATTTTCTCCGCTCAGGAACTGGGTGTTGTGTTGTCTTCATCATCATTTCATCGCCATGCGGCACGCAGGTGTCCCAAAGTGGCATCGAATGTAATAAGACCTGCACCAAGGCGGCCGGACCTGCCCCGCAACGGGCCTCCCGGCCAATGACGCCAAATGCTCATTTCCATTTCCATTGTAATCCCAACACTTTAATTCACAAACTTTCATCTACCCCATCCTAGTCTTACCTGTTCGAATCTTATGCTTCAGCCTGAGCTCCACTTTGTTGACGGTCCTGAATGCAATTTTAACCCCTTTGTAATTAAAGAACGCCACCAATTTTTATGAGATAATTCCCCAATATGACTTTATATTCTTCCTGATTTTTGTTTTGTTAGTTTTTGTGCCTTACAGCTGTATCAATCCTATCTGTATGCTGATGTGAAAGCTCTTAGCAAACACTCCTGAATCACTTCTGCAAGTCTGTTCATGAAGTTAATATCTACTCAACATATGAAAATTTAGGCAGACAATTAATATAATTATTTGATTAACCTCAATCTAAGGGAAAGAAACTGGAATGGAATATGTGAGGGTTAGTGTAAGTCGCTTTCTTGGTATGACATCTCATTTCCAATCCTTTTCTTATTGTCTCAAAGACGCCACACGAGTTGCGCCACAGAAGTCTCAAGTATGGATGACCACTGGCGCAGTGAGAACCAGCTAGGAGAAAAACGAAAGAAAAAGTGGAAATTATCGTAAAGCTCAAGGAGGAATCAGCACAGAAGAATCAACCATTAACGCTTGGCAAAGGGCGAAGAAAGTATTAGGACTATCATACAGTTTCACATTGTTACCGGCTATAGGAAGTAGCAAGCTAAAAATACTTTTTCCTTCATTCTATTGCCTGTAACCTGTGGGGTCCTGTCCACTCGTCTCTTATAGGATGCCTAGAGGATGCTGTTTTCTCGAATAAAAATTTGACAAACCAGAATAACTCGAAAAATAAGCTTCAGGTGAAAAAATGTGTAAAATTCAAAGTTGATTATTTTCGGGGGGGACTTCTGCTGGTGCTAAAATTAGCCTGCCACCCCAGCCCCCTGGGGGTGGGGTGGGAGGCAACTTTAAAATGTCAAATGACACCCCATTTTTATTGCAGAATCAGATTCTACATAAAAAACTAAGTACATTTTCTCTTAAACATTTGTTTTGATTCTAGGTAGTTGGCGCTGTAATTCAAGAAAATCCATGTTCTCACTTTTTGGGTGGAAAATGGTTACGTATAAATAAAAAGTACTTATTTACTTCGTAAATTTTCATTCCCTAAAACTAAAACTCTCGCTCCCTCTCCATAGGGTGGGGTTTGAGAGAGAGGAGTTTTACAAATGTTGACCCAATTATCCGAATCTACGGAAAAAATTAATAATACAGTATTTGGGTCAACATTTGTAAAACTGTAATTCCTCTGTCTCAAACCCCAGACTCAAAAGTTAAAAGTAGAACCGCTAGACCATTGTGTAGCGGAGCACGTGTCGGAGCTTGACTGAGGTCGGACCAATACCAGATGACAGTCCACCTGACTTATCATGAACTATGTATTTTTTCATTTCATTTTAAACAAATCTTAATATGTACAGTCACGTACGCTGTGATTTTAATTGGTGTTTCAAAGAATATTTTTACAGGTGACTGTAAGGATATAGTTTAAATGAACGATGCTTATCGCGCATCACACGTCGTGACTCACCCAACTGTTGGTAAGTGGGACCAGACTATATTTATGTATAGGCTCAGTGTTGCCATAGATTGTCGATGATGGCCATGGGGTCTAGGCTGGAGGGTTTAGGGTAGTTTTTATCCTGGAGAAATCGTGTGACAGCCAGAACTATCCCGGCAGTTTAAGTCCCGTGTGACAGATCAGCAGAGTTAGTGTTATTGCAGGAGTATCTCAGTTGAGTGGGGCGGAATTGTTTTGTCACTTAGAATTAGTTTCTCTCTCCAGCTCCCTGAATTCTGATGAGTGTTATTGCCACCTTGCATAAATAAATTACATTCTATGCACCAACTTAATTCGAGAACAAAGGGCTTCGATATTATACTGATTTTACTAGATTAGTTTATTCTTTCCTTAATGGTGCTCCGACCCCTTTCCGAGTGATACTGTAGTCATGCAAGGTTCAATCGAGTGCACAGATGGGAGCGAAGCGCAACTACATCAGCGTCATCGGCAAGGACAGGTAGGTTTAACAAGTCAGATAGACTTCAGGGTCGCAGTGTATGAAGGTAAGTCTGTGTCGAAATTAAGTCAAGCATCCCTGTTAGATCGCCACTTACCGCCGTATGTAGGTTGTTTGATATTACATTGCACAACTGATAATTTGGCTAGTTATTCCTTGTAGTGTAAACTGATGTATATAAAGTGCTGGAACAAATTAAGGAAGATTGCTGCAAGGCAAGTTTTATTTTTCGTAGCCTCAAACTGACAAACCATATTCATTACATAATTGAGAGGACGTCAGCTGTGATATATACACTCCTGGAAATGGAAAAAAGAACACATTGACACCGGTGTGTCAGACCCACCATACTTGCTCCGGACACTGCGAGAGGGCTGTACAAGCAATGATCACACGCACGGCACAGCGGACACACCAGGAACCGCGGTCTTGGCCGTCGAATGGCGCTAGCTGCGCAGCATTTGTGCACCGCCGCCGTCAGTGTCAGCCAGTTTGCCGTGGCATACGGAGCTCCATCGCAGTCTTTAACACTGGTAGCATGCCGCGACAGCGTGGACGTGAACCGTATGTGCAGTTGACGGACTTTGAGCGAGGGCGTATAGTGGGCATGCGGGAGGCCGGGTGGACGTACCGCCGAATTGCTCAACACGTGGGGCGTGAGGTCTCCACAGTACATCGATATTGTCGCCAGTGGTCGGCGGAAGGTGCACGTGCCCGTCGACCTGGGACCGGACCGCAGCGACGCACGGATGCACGCCAAGACCGTAGGATCCTACGCAGTGCCGTAGGGGACCGCACCGCCACTTCCCAGCAAATTAGGGACACTGTTGCTCCTGGGGTATCGGCGAGGACCATTCGCAACCGTCTCCATGAAGCTGGGCTACGGTCCCGCACACCGTTAGGCCGTCTTCCGCTCACGCCCCAACATCGTGCAGCCCGCCTCCAGTGGTGTCGCGACAGGCGTGAATGGAGGGACGAATGGAGACGTGTCGTCTTCAGCGATGAGAGTCGCTTCTGCTTTGGTGCCAATGATGGTCGTATGCGTGTTTGGCGCCGTGCAGGTGAGCGCCACAATCAGGACTGCATACGACCAAGGCACACAGGGCCAACACCCGGCATCATGGTGTGGGGAGCGATCTCCTACACTGGCCGTACACCACTGGTGATCGTCGAGGAGACACTGAATAGTGCACGGTACATCCAAACCGTCATCGAACCCATCGTTCTACCATTCCTAGACCGGTAAGGGAACTTGCTGTTCCAACAGGACAATGCACGTCCGCATGTATCCCGTGCCACCCAACGTGCTCTAGAAGGTGTAAGTCAACTACCCTGGCCAGCAAGATCTCCGGATCTGTCCCCCATTGAGCATGTTTGGGACTGGATGAAGCGTCGTCTCACGCGGTCTGCACGTCCAGCACGAACGCTGGTCCAACTGAGGCGCCAGGTGGAAATGGCATGGCAAGCCGTTCCACAGGACTACATCCAGCATCTCTACGATCGTCTCCATGGGAGAATAGCAGCCTGCATTGCTGCGAAAGGTGGATATACACTGTACTAGTGCCGACATTGTGCATGCTCTGTTGCCTGTGTCTATGTGCCTGTGGTTCTGTCAGTGTGATCATGTGATGTATCTGACCCCAGGAATGTGTCAATAAAGTTTCCCCTTCCAGGGACAATGAATTCACGGTGTTCTTATTTCAATTTCCAGGAGTGTATGTAGATGGAAGCAACTAATGAAAATTTCGACCAAGGCTGGGATTCGAACCCAGGTTTCCTGCTCACTAGGCAGACGTGCTAACCACTATGTAATCCTGGGCCAATGACTTTCCACACCTGCATGGACTACCCTAGCACACCTTCCTCCCCAATCCAAACTCTCATTCAAGCCTGAGCCCACTTAGTATTCACGCTAAACTCGAAAAGCATTGCAGTGGCTCTCCAACTTTTTGGCATAATACCTCAGCATCGAACGAAATGAAATCCAGGCGTGAGTGCTTTAGTGAAGTGGAACCACAGGGTGTTTCAAAAAGAACTTTACAACTTTGAAAATATATGTAAATTAATTCATAGTACCTAAAGAGGTGACTGCAGTGTTAACTTGTAGGGAGATACATGTAGTTTTGTCTTGCGTAGTTCGCTAGTACCGAATCGCACCGTACGGAGCGCTAGCGGCAGTTGCGTTAAAGATGGCTGCCTTCACTGGGCCCGAGCGTGCTAGCTGTGTGTTTTGGTTTGAAGAATCGAAGTCGGCGACAACAGTTCAGCGTAATTTCCGTACCAAGTACGCTAAAGATCCTCCTAGTAGGCCTACAATTTGTGAGTGGCAAAAATCTTTTGTAGAAACAGGGTGCTTGGTAAGACGTGGGAAATCATCAGGTTGACCAAGCATATCTGACGTCGTTGTTGAGTGAGTGGGGCAAAGTTCTGTCAACAGCCCTACGAAATCGATCCGGCGTGCATCTCGCGAACTGAAAATCCTGCATACGTCTGTTTGGCTTGTGTTGAGAAAACGTGTGGATTTGAAACCATACAAACTGACGATCGTCCAGGCAATAAAAGACAATGATGAAATTGCTGGGAAGAACTTCAGCGCGGATTTGTTAAGTCGACTGCATAATGGATGAACATTTCTAAAACAAAATCGTAACTGTAGGATTTGGGGCAGTGAAAATCCGTCAAAGACTGCAACATGTTCGTAATAGCACTAAACTGAATGTTTTTTGTGCACTGAGCATTGGCCTCTTTATTTTCAGTGACAGAACCATCAACAAGATAGTACACCTGGATATGTTGCAACAATTTTTGATACCACAGATCGATGAGGATGACCAAGAACGAAATGTTTTCTTCATGCAAGATGGTGCACCACTCCACTACCTGGCGGACGTTCGGTATTTTCTCAATGACCGCTTTCCATGTAAATGGATTGGCCGTGGGCCGTGATGTGCCAATGTCATGTCCTCCCGCCCCCCCCCCCCCCCTCGTTCCCCAATCTTGACGCCACTCGATTATTTTTGTGGGGATCTATGAAGGATATCGTGTTTGTACCTCCTGCGCCAACTTCTCTAACTGAACTCAGAGCAAGAATTTACGCCGCCACTGAGCAAGTTACACGTGCAATGCCACAGCGAGTTTGGAAAGAAATTGACTTCCGATGGGATGTGTGCAGGATAACTAACGTAAGCCACATACAACATCTTTACTTTACGGTAAAAAAAAACCATGAAGTGTTTTCCAACGAAATAACACTATACCCAGCTCTATATTTTCTTTCAATAAATTCATATGAATTTTTAAAGTTGTAAAGTCCTTTTTAACACTTTATATGGTTCTAGAGACCTTTTCAAGTCTGAAACATCTATGATGTCTATATACAGACTAAAGAGACGAACAAAAATTTGTATCAAGGTGGGATTCGATCCTGGGATTCCTGTTCGTTAGCCAGATGTGCTAACCACTACGTAGCCCTCACACAATCCGGATGGGAATTTGGTTTGAGGAGGGAAGCGTGCTAGGGTAGCCCGTGCAGTAGTGCAAAGCCACTGTACCAGGATGACGCACTGGTTAGCGCTTCTGCCTAGTGAACATGAGACCTGGGTTCATATCCCGACCTCGATACAAATTTTCATTCGTCGTTTCAGTCTGCATATATACATCAAAGATGTCTGAGACATGGAAAGGTCTCTGTAACGATGTAGTTTCATTGCATGTTTCGAACTATCGTCCTACGACTAAAGAGTATTTCCATGTGGTTGAATGCTGGCTTGTCAGAACGTTTAAGAAGGATAGGGATACTTTCGTACGGGAGTAGCTGAGTTGGCGTTGATAAAGTTGAAGCGTCCCGTTAGAAAAATTAATGAATTACTGTGCTGATAAACCTCTTACGTTATTTGATTTTCAAAGAGCTGAGCAGAACTGAACGTACTCAGACATTTCTGTCTTTACTTATTCTGATCAACACTGAACTGACACACAATATTTTTAGCGCAACGCAATCTGACTTTCAATAATCTCCACAAAAGAATGGCCCTGACTAACAATAACCTATACCTTTCATGAATCACTTACCTAACAAAAATCTTCGTTACTCGACCTACAGCAATACAGCGAGCGCCAATACTGCCAGCTAAATAAAAGATTCTAACTACTGAAGTCACTAACTACTGATAGGCATAGTCAGCAAATGAAAGATTTTGATAGAGAACAAACAATGTATTTACCTTAATAGTGTTCAAAAGTCATAATATATATATATATATATATATATATATATATATATATATATACTCCTGGAAATGGAAAAAAGAACACATTGACACCGGTGTGTCAGACCCACCATACTTGCTCCGGACACTGCGAGAGGGCTGTACAAGCAATGATCACACGCACGGCACAGCGGACACACCAGGAACCGCGATGTTGGCCGTCGAATGGCGCTAGCTGCGCAGCATTTGTGCACCGCCGCCGTCAGTGTCAGCCAGTTTGCCGTGGCATACGGAGCTCCATCGCAGTCTTTAACACTGGTAGCATGCTGCGACAGCGTGGACGTGAACCGTATGTGCAGTTGACGGACTTTGAGCGAGGGCGTATAGTGGGCATGCGGGAGGCCGGGTGGACGTACCGCCGAATTGCTCAACACGTGGGGCGTGAGGTCTCCACAGTACATCGATGTTGTCGCCAGTGGTCGGCGGAAGGTGCACGTGCCCGTCGACCTGGGACCGGACCGCAGCGACGCACGGATGCACGCCAAGAAAAAAATTGGTTCAAATGGCTCTGAGCACTATGGGACTCAACTGCTGAGGTCATTAGTCCCCTAGAACGTAGAACTAGTTAAACCTAACTAACCTAAGGACATCACAAACATCCATGCCCGAGGCAGGATTCGAACCCGCGACCGTAGCGGTCTCGCGGTTCCAGACTGCAACGCCTTTAACCGCACGGCCACTTCGGCCGGCGCACGCCAAGACCGTAGGATCCTACGCAGTGCCGTAGGGGACCGCACCGCCACTTCCCAGCAAATTAGGGACACTGTTACTCCTGGGGTATCGGCGAGGACCATTCGCAACCGTCTCCATGAAGCTGGGCTACGGTCCCGCACACCGTTAGGCCGTCTTCCGCTCACGCCCCAACATCGTGCAGCCCGCCTCCAGTGGTGTCGCGACAGGCGTGAATGGAGGGACGAATGAAGACGTGTCGTCTTCAGCGATGAGAGTCGCTTCTGCCTTGGTGCCAATGATGGTCGTATGCGTGTTTGGCGCCGTGCAGGTGAGCGCCACAATCAGGACTGCATACGACCGAGGCACACAGGGCCAACACCCGGTATCATGGTGTGGGGAGCGATCTCCTACACTGGCCGTACACCACTGGTGATCGTCGAGGGGACACTGAATAGTGTACGGTACACCCAAACCGTCATCGAACCCATCGTTCTACCATTCCTAGACCGGCAAGGGAACTTGCTGTTCCAACAGGACAATGCACGTCCGCATGTATCCCGTGCCACCCAACGTGCTCTAGAAGGTGTAAGTCAACTACCCTGGCCAGGAAGATCTCTGGATCTGTCCCCCATTGAGCATGTTTGGGACTGGATGAAGCGTCGTCTCACGCGGTCTGCACGTCCAGCACGAACGCTGGTCCAACTGAGGCGCCAGGTGGAAATGGCATGGCAAGCCGTTCCACAGGACTACATCCAGCATCTCTGCGATCGTCTCCATGGGAGAATAGCAGCCTGCTTTGCTGCGAAAGGTGGATATACACTGTACTAGTGCCGACATTGTGCATGCTCTGTTGCCTGTGTCTATGTGCCTGTGGTTCTGTCAGTGTGATCATGTGACGTATCTGACCCCAGGAATGTGTCAATAAAGTTTCCCCTTCCAGGGACAATGAATTCACGGTGTTCTTATTTCAATTTCCAGGAGTATATATATATATATATATATATATATATATATATATATATCAGTTCACGATATCCAGTATTACAAATTTACTCTTTCTGGCGGACACACGTCCAGATCGCCCGCTCTTAAAATTCTGCCATCTCTCTCCCTACATCCACCACTGCTGGCGGCTCACCTCCTACTGCGCAACGCTACTCGCTGTTAACATCCAACTGCCCAACACTACAATGGCGAATATTCCAACAATGCCAACCAGCCACAGACTGCACATAGCACAGTAAGTGATTTTCATACAGAGTAGAGATGGGCAAACTGAAACACGTAACTGTTTCGAAACAAATGAAACAGTACAATGTAATGTTTCGATACGCTGTTTCGAAACAGTGAAACAGTTTGTGTTTTGTAATC
Source organism: Schistocerca serialis cubense (assembly GCF_023864345.2). Lineage (NCBI taxonomy): Eukaryota > Metazoa > Arthropoda > Insecta > Orthoptera > Acrididae > Schistocerca > Schistocerca serialis. Next base: position 78,798,723 of record NC_064646.1, on the reverse strand, counting down.
TAATAAACCTACATATTTTATCATCTTGAATGTCTACTGTATAAGTATGTCCATATAAACGCAAATAAGGTGCGAGAGCTCTAATCATGTCGCAGAAAGTGTGAAACTATCACTTAGGCGTCTTGGCAGTTTCGTATTTCCTGCAGCAAATGCGCTGCTTTCTTGTCGTGTGACTTTCATACTTTTCGATTGGCTGAGGACAGCCATAGCTGAAGACTGAAGAACCACCACGAACGGAACTGGAGGTGGGAGCAAACTGCAGAAACAACGGATATGCTACTGGGATTCCCACATTCCGTTAGTATGGGTAATATACCCCTCCTGCTAATTTCCATGCACACAAAGGGAATTCATTGTGGATAATGGGCACAGTGACTATAGACTCACAAATAACGCCAAATAATCCGAATAAATAACAAAATATAACAGAAAAAATTTTGTGTTTCAAGGTGTTTCGAACCGTTACTATAAATTCACCATGCTTCCCAGCCCTTCCCGTGCACCATTACACTATAAGTGATATGTCAAACAGATTACTTGCAATTATACCTACATGAAATTTATGTATATGTCTAATAACTGTCACTCTACGCCTTTTTTCCGGTACAAGAACAGAGTAGCGTATGTTATAAAAAAGTGTAATTTAACTGAATGATTTTCACATATTTATTATTTTGAATGTGAATAGTATGCGTTGTTTTATTGTTTGGTTAGTGTTTACAAAGCAGATGTTACGCCATTTCGGAATAGGACAGTCAGCTAGAAACGAAGCTTTATTTTCGGATATCTTAAGCTTCATGCTAATGCTTGTCAAAAAGATTTCGACACTCTTGAAAGTGTTTCATGAAGTATTATGTTGTGTTTCAGTACCTGTGCCAAGCCCGAATCTCGTCCGAGACGGAGCGGAATGAAACATCACTGTTTCAATACAATTAGTCCGTTCCAAGCACAGGTGGACTGAAACAGCCTTATTTTGAAACAACGATACAGTTTCTGTGTCTGGCTCGAGATTGAATCTCGAGACAGGGGCAGAATGAAACACCACTGTTTCGAAACAGTGAACCACAGCCGTTCCGAAACACTGAAACAGTTCCACGTATCGATACACTGTATCGAAAGATAGAAACAGTGGCCAAGTCTAATACAGAGCGCTACGTGGCGTCACCAACATAAAAACCTAAACAGCCTACTTACAAAGTGTACCATTACATAAGCAACAGTGAGACAGATAGCTATCTGTCCCTGGGCAGCTAATAATCGTGTGGGCTGGTCGCCCTCCCCCGTCCGCCGGATAGGCTGTTGAACACCCTCAGGGGACGACTAATCGTTCTCGTCCGCTGCTGACGATAGTAGAATGGTGGAGGCCTGTTCTCGGGGCACTGACAAGGGAACCTCCCCATCGCACCCCCCTCGGATTTAGTTATAAGTTGGCACAGTGGATAGGCCTTGAAAAACTGAACACAGATCAATCGAGAAAACAGGAAGAACTTGTGTGGAACTATGAAAAAATAAACAAAAATATACAAACTGAGTAGTCCGTGTGCACGATAGGCAACATCTAGGATAGTGTGAGCCGAGGAGCGCCGTGGTCCCGTGGTTAGCGTGAGCAGCTGCGGCACGAGCAGTCCTTGGTTCAAGTCTTCCCTCGGGTGAAAATTTTAATTTTTTATTTTCAGATAATTATTATCTGTTCGTCTTTTGGGAGTGATTATCACATTCACAAGAAAACCTAAATCGGGCAAGGTAGAAGAATCTTTTTACCCGTTCGCCAAGTGTACAAGTTCGGTGGGTCGACAACATATTCCTGTCATGTGACGCACATGCCGTCACCAGTGTCTTACAGAATACATCAGACGTGTTTTCCTGTGGAGGAATCGGTTGACCTATGACCTTGCGATCAAATGTTTTCGGTTCCCATTGGAGAGGTACGTCCTTTCGTCTAATAATCGCAAAGTTTTGCGGTGCTGTCGCAAAACACAGACACTAAACTTGTTAGAGTGAACAGAGACGTCAGTGAACAAACGGACAGATCATAACTTTGCGAAAATAAAAAAAAATTAACTTTTCACTCGAGGGAAGACTTGAACCAAGGATCTCTCGTTCCGCAGCTGCTCACGTTAACCACGGGACCACGGCGCTCCTGAGCTCACACTATCCTAGATGCTGCCTATCGTGCACATGGACTACTCAGTTTGTATATTTTGCTTATTTTTTTCATAGTTCCACACAAGTTCTTCCTGTTTTCTCGATTGATCTGTGTTCAGTTTTTCAAGGCCTATCCACTGTGCCAACTTATAACTAAATCTGAGGGGGGTGCGATGGGGAGGTTCCCTTGTGAGTACGGTGCAGCTCGCGCGCGTTCGGCAGGAGTCCTCGAACTGAAATACGCCCTGGTTTGGCTTGCAGTAAAGCGACTTCCTGCCGCTCGCAGACGTTAAAATTAGTCGCCGCACTCGTAAATAACGCCGACGGCGTTTGAGGGCATTTCCGAAGGAAACCATATGCTATCAGTTCAAAGCGCAGACTACATAAACCGCAAACGCGCCAGTTTCGCCGCATCCAAACAGAAGCGCATCTTTTACAACGAGCGCTTCCGCCGGCTGCCCGCGACCGGCGCCGTCGATTCGCCCGAAGACTTCACCTCTGCCGCCTCGCGCCTCGGTCCCCGTCGCGGCCGCCCCCCCCCCCCCCCTCCCCCCCATGGCCGCCACAGACAGGGCAGCCATGAAAACGCACCTCAATCTCCGGCGGGCCGGGACTCCCCGGCGGGGGAGACGGCCGGAGTGACAGCGGCAGGCGGACAAAGAGCACGTGGAAATAATTATCGAAACCTTAATGAAGAAGTGTTAAAGTTAATTTCGTTAATAGCGCGGAGCGTGAATTATCGTTTCAATTATACAATATTTATTGAGCTAGCGGTCTAGGCGCCAATGAATCGTCGAGGAACACATTCGTTTAATGAAGCATTGTTTCGAATTAATATACCGTCTGTTCGGTGTGAAATATTAACCATTTCATCAAACTAAATAAATCCAGTTGCTGTGTTTACCTTTTTTGTTTAATTCGCAGTCCATCTGTCCGTCATAGGCCGCATACTCTGATCAGACAAGACTGATGGCCGGATTGCCGGAGACTAAGCTTATTTTAAGCTTCTACAGGGTGTTGCAAAAAGGTAAGGCCAAACTTTTAGGAAACATTACTCTTCCTGTCGTTCTGGAAATCTGTCTCGATACAAACGTACCGCGCCAAGGCTATTGCCCCGTGCTACTCCATACATCAAATGGGCATCTGCCAACTCCGCATTTGTAAACATTTCACTGACTGCAAAACCACGTTCGTGATGAACACTAACCTGTTGATGCTACGTACCGGTGTGCTTGATGCTAGTACTGTAGAGCAATGAGTCGCATGTCAACACAAGCACCGAAGTCACATTACCTTCCTTCAATTGGGCCAACTGGCGGTGAATCGAGGAAGTACAGTACATACTGGCGAAACTAAAATGAGCTCTAACATGGAAAGTAAGCGTTTCCGGACACATGTCCACATAACATATTTTCTTTCTTTGTGTGTGAGGAATGTTTCCTGAAATTTTGGCCGTACCTTTTTGTAACACCCTGTGTAGACGCATGCGTGTCTGCCTCGAACTAGACAGACAATGTGAAATAAAGACACTGCGATAAGTGAGTTTTGTGCCAAAGGAAAGGTAAACTGATGAGCAGAATCTTCGGTATTAACAAACTGCTAGTCTTCTACAGGGTGAAAAGTATTTAAACAGACAAACTCTTGGTGGTTGTAGGGGACATCAAAACAAATATTTCTCCCTTATGCCATTTTTTCCTATGAGGAGTATTTAAACCGGTAGAGGAAGATTTCTCTGGCGACAAATTAATTAAACCAACAAACACTTTTCCATTTTTGTATGACCAAGAGACAACAGCTAGGTAGCAGATACGGCCCAATTAAACAGCCTCCAACAACACCGACCCACACATTAATGAAGAACCGCACTTGATGAGCATTAGTAACTGTGACATGTGGTTTACCCTCACTCCAAACATGCGAATTGTGCATGTTGAAGACTCCATCAAATGGTTCAAATGGCTCTAAGCACTATGGGACTCAACTGCTGAGGTCATTAGTCCCCTAGAACTTAGAACTAGTTAAACCTAACTAACCTAAGGACATCACAAACATCCATGCCCGAGGCAGGATTCGAACCTGCGACCGTAGTGGTCTTGCGGTTCCAGACTGCAGCGCCTTTAACCGCACGGCCACTTCGGCCGGCGAAGACTCCATCATGCCCGAACGTTGCTTCATCGGTAAACAATACAGAGGATGGAAATTTAGGATGCATTTCACACTGTTCCAGGTGCCACTGCGAAAACTGTGCTTTGGGTGGATAATCAACTGGTTCCAGGTTGTGGACACGCTGTAAGTGAAATGGACGCAACAATTGCCCTCGAAGGACTGTTCTTACATTCGTCTGATTCGTCCCCATGTGACGTACAATTGCACGAGTACTGATTGAAGGATGCCGCTCCATATGCTGCAAGACAGCTTCCTCAGATTGCAGCTTTCTTACCGTGCGACGGCATCCCTGTCCAGGTAATCTGCTACATGACCTGGTCTCACGCAGATGTTGGTACACAGCATCAAAGGTCGTATGATGCGGGATACGGCGATTAGGATATTGTCGTTGATGAACCCGCTGCGCAGCTCGTCCGGTGTGGTGCGCTATGTAGTACGCACCAACCATATCAGTGTACTCACTCCAGGTGTATCGCTCCGTTAGTAAACAGAGACAATGCACTACTACACTGGTGGACAGCAGTTGCCTACAACTGAAGAGCGTAATACGCCCTCTAACTACTGAAGAGCGTAATACGGCCTCCAACGGTTTAAATAATCCTCGTAGGAAAAAATGACGTTAGGGAAAAATATTTATTTTGATGTCCCCTACAACCTCCCAGAGTTTGTCGGTTTAAATACTTTTCACTCTGTATAGGCAAACAGATTACATTCTTGCCGCCAGAAGATACAGCACGTGGCCACGTCTCCTGTTTGTGACTGCGTATAGAATGGAGAAGTAGTAAGTGTGGTTTCCAGGTCCTACTTTCCTGCCAAAAGCAATTTAATTTATGTGTTTGGTCTCGGTAGAACATTCCTCCATTTTGTTGCAACAAGTTATTGGTTTTTCATGCTAGCCGCAAATTAGGTCTCAAAAGTTTTTCATTTATATTCACCTTACCAACGGATCACTACGATATAATGTCTTTAGGCCCCATCCACTATACTGGATTGGAATCCATGCATCCGTCTATTTTATTTAATGACGTACCGCCTTTCAGCGGTGTTTTGTTCTGACCGACAACGAATGTTCGGTGTAAAGTTTCAAGCTTTTTAGATCTACTGCTTCACTTACAAGTGTACAAATATTTTAATAACATCATGTAAAAGATTTCATAGTTTTTTTAAAATTAAAAATCTTAAAATAATTTTAAAATCATCATATCAATGGTTTTCTCAGGGTTCCTTCCTGATTTATCATTACGCTCATATTCCCCTGAAGATGTGGCTTTTGGTGCCATGATACCGGTAGTGATCTAAAACTACAGGACTAAATACAGATGAAACTGCTTATTAATACCCAAGATGGTTACTCATAGCTCTGGTTGCCCTACCAACGAGGTTGTCTGATGAGCGAAACATTGCATCTCCCTGTGCTGAAATCACGTAATGTGCGAGTAGTACAGGACGAGACACAGGGATGTATGGAAGTCTGGGCTGGTCTCGGGGGCGTGCTCGGGTAGTCGAAATTGTTAAGGCGACCGCTCGCGATAAGTGCGAATTCCGGGTTTGAGTCCCGGTCCAGCACAAATTTTCTTCTGTTTCTAGTAAATAGTAGAGCTGATGTATAATAGTATTTCCAAATTGGGAATACATTTCATGTACAAAGTATTATATCTTAATCCACGAACTGTACTCACTTTGCCACTAAGATCCATCTGTAGCTAGTGCCTCAGACACTGGCATGCGGAAAAGATGTTCGGAAAAGGTGGAACAAACAGAAAGAGTTTGACGTGTTTCGTAAGAATAGAAGAATAGATACAAAGCGCTCCCACTAGGAAAGCGATTGTCGGAAAACAACATAAGAAGAGACTGGGAGGACTTCTATGAAAAAAATCTGAAATTTTCGTCAAACTTTCAACCCCAACTTGAAACTATATTAAGTCTCCACCCACTGTTTTACAGACAGAACAGGGAGTCCACACCTGAACGACAAGCAAAGTTATACCATTTTGATTCGATATTTTAACATATTATTCAGCAGCGTTGAATAAAAATTAACAATATCTTCAAGGCCGGGCGGAGTGGCCGAGCGGTTCTAGGCGCTACAGTCTGGAACCGCGCGACCGCTACGGTCGCAGGTTCGAATCCTGCCTCGGGCATGGATGTGTGTGATGTCCTTAGGTTAGTTAGGGTTAAGTAGTTCTAAGTTCTAGTCTGAAAAGAACTGATAATTTCTCTTGTGTCGTTAATAAACCTCATATTTCTTTTGAATTGACATTTAAAGTAATTTGAAGATTATTTGACTCTTACTGATCGTTGTGGCACCTCTCATGTTACATTCCCCCACCCTGAATGTCTAGGAGTGTTACACAGGTCACGATGTCAAAGTCCACGTCTGTCGCCGACATTAAGCGCAACCCCTTGCACAGAGGTTTTCGTACCGTAAGTGGTTGGATGCGTAACTGCGATCTTGCTCGTAAGCACCGACGACTCTGTTTATAAAACTTTACTTCAAAAGCATTTTTGGGCAGCACCCTCGCCCCTCCTTGCGGTGTATGGTCGCCTCCCTCCCCCCTTAACTCCCCCCTGCCAGCTATCAAACAATATTTAATCAGGTCGCAGGCCTTTTTCGTCGCCGAGCCCGTCCGCCGCCTGCTGCGTTCTACGGGGCGCTGCGCAATTATTTAATAAGTTTGCCGTGCAAGACATGCAGGAATGTGGCGAAATTAAAATTCCCCAATATCGGTTCCTTATTACCCCATTTCATCACGGCATCAACCGGCGAGCTGAGGGCGCACGGCGACACTAAAGGGATATCGGCAAAACTTCAAACTTTGCTCTCCTGCGCCGCCGCGGAGGCCCCCAAAAATATTGCGTGCGCCTTTAGGACCCGCGCCGCCTAAAATACGCGCCGAAACAAAAAATAATATTAATAATAGCGGAGCGGGAAAGCAACGTGCACGTGGAACTTCCGGCAGAGTTGTGCGTGGGGCGGGAAGGGTTTCGCGACATTCTTCTGGAAGACCGGGCTGCTGCGGCCTGAAAGTAACAAAAGTGTCACTTAACACAGTTCTACGACTCATATCCTTATTAGTGCCAGTCATTGTACAGCTCTTCTCCTGGTTGGCCTATGCCTGCAGGAATAGTGGACATCAGTGCCGTTTACGGGGACTCGGTTTGCAGTCTAAGATTGCCAGACCAACTGATAAGCTGTCTTTCTGCGTACAATAAAGTTTTTATAACCATCTCTATGTGAGTCGGGAGGAGAACATCACATGCTGTACAAGGAAACGAAGCATGTAATAATATTGTGAAATGTTTACAAAAGATACGAGAATAACAGCAACTGACGACGAAAAATTTTTTGCTGAAACTCGTGTGGGAACAACAAATAAAACTGTCTGCATCAAGGCATATCGGAAGTGTTTAGAGAATGTATCGTAATTTATCGCCAATAAAGGTGTAAGTTATAGGCTCAAAAATGGCTCTGAGCACTATGGGACTTAACTTCTGAGGTCATCACACCTCTAGAACTTAGAACTATTTAAACCTAACTAACCTAAGGACATCACACACATCCATGCCCGAGGCAGAATTCGAACCTGCGACCGTAGCTGTCGCGCGGTTCCAGATTGAAGCGCCTAGAACCGCTCGGCCACTTCGGCCGGCGTAAGTTATGGGAAAAGAAGGTTAATATACAATATGTACAAGAACCAAGAAGGAACAGTAAGTCCGTAAGACTAAGAATGCTCGGATTAAAAAGGGTGTAAGACACGTATGTAGCCTTTCGCCCCTGCTGTTCAATGTGAACAAATGACGGAAATAAAAGAAAGGTTGAAGAATGGGATTAATATTCAAGGTGAAAGGATATCTAAGATAAGATTCAATGACGATCTTGCTATCCTCTCTGAAAGTGAAGAAGAATTACAGGATGTGCTGGATGGAACGAACTTCCAATGAGTACAGAATATTGACTGAGAGCAAACAGAAGAAACGCAAAAGTAATGAGAAATAACAGAAATGAGAACAGCGAGAAAATTAACATCATTATTGGGGATCACGAAGAACATGAAATGAAGGGATTCTACTACCTCGGCAGCAAAATAACCCATGATGGACGGAGCAAAGAGGACATAAAAATCAGACTAGGACTAGCATAAAGGGTATTCCTGGCTAAGAGAAGTCTACTTGAATCTTACATAGATCTTACTTGGAGGAAGAAATTTCTGAGAATGCGCGTCTGGAGCACAGCATTGTATGGTAGTGAAACATGAATTATGGGAAAACGGGAACAGAAGAGAATCGAATGTTTTGAGCTGTGGTGCTACAGAAGTATGATGAAGATAAGGTCGCCTGTAAGGTAAGGAATGAGGAGGTTTTCCGCAGAACAATCGAGAAAAGGAATATGTGTAACACTGACAAGGAGAAGGGACAGGACGATAGAACAAGCGTTAAGAAATAAGGGAGTAACTTCCATGGTACTAGAGAGAGCTGTAAATGGTAAAACCTGTAGAGGAAGACAGAGATTGGAATGCATCCTGCAAATAATTGAGGACCTAGTCTGCAGATGCTACTGAGAGATGAAAATGTTGGCACAGGAGAGGAACTGACGGCGGGCCGCGTCAAATCAGTTAAAGTCTGATGACCGTCAGATGATAGATTTCCGCCATGCCAACAAAGTGAACAGAAATTTGTAAAAGATCCTCCACACCGACTAGCATTAATTTGGCACAGCTGGTGAAGCCTTGGTGCACCTTTTAGCCTCTATACCCTTTCTATGGCCATATGGCTTTTCACGTTTCACAGCATCCCTTACAACAGGTTAGGGAGTAGAGCTGGAACGTCATACGTCTGTGTAACACTTGTTCTCTGCTTTAATTGAGATTTGTTGTTCCAGTTATTTGTATATTGTGGCACTGAGTCTGTTGCATGTTCACAAATTGTATGTGATTCTTTTCTTCGGTCTTTCAACTTCTTGTGCGCTGTTTTGCTTTTTTATGTGGTCTGTCCTTCAGTAATTTTTTTATTCTTAGAAATTTCAATTCTACTCTTTGTGTTATATCTAATATTCTTTTTTGTAGGTACCAAATGTTCTTTCTGTAGTTACCCAGCATAATTTATAAAATTTTGCTTTTGTTTGTTGTTTGTTCTTATTTTTATTTACATTTCGAAATTCAACCAATATTAGATCTAGATCTTTGCTACTGCCTAGACCAAGTTGACATCCCAAGTAAATCAAAGATGACACATCTTATAGAAATAACTTTATCCACAATGATTTTGGATCGGACCTTAGCTGCGGAAAGCCATTCTTTAGTCATGGTTTTGGAAATCTCAACATCATGCTTTTTACAAAAACAATTCTGATGAGCCGGCCGGAGTGGCCGAGCGGTTCTAGGCGCTACAGTCTGGAACCGCGCGACCGCTACGGTCGCAGGTTCGAATCCTGCCTCGGGCATGGACGTGTGTGATGTTCTTAGGTTAGTTAGGTTTAAGTAGTTCTAAGTTCTAGGGGGCTGATGACCACAGCAGTTAAGTCCCATAGTGCTCAGAGCCATTTGAACCATTTTGAATTCAGATGGTACAGAGCACGTTGCAAATCTCCTTTTCTTTCTTAGTATATATGAATACATTGTATGCATGAAATAAAATATTTACCATGATGTATTTAGATATATTTTTAAAACTTTTTCGTATGTGTTGCCTCCAATTTAAATTAATGCCATTAATAGGATGGGTAAACGAATTAGACTAATTAGACTACTAGATGACTGATACAGAGTTTAATTTAGTACACTTTTCAAAAGTGGCCGAGATAGTAGTAGATAGTAGGAAAAATGCAGATACCTACTTCTACATCTACATGGTTACCCTGCACACTTAAGCGCCTGGCAGAGGGTTATCGAGCCATTTTCATACTACTTCTCTACCATTCCACTCTCGAATGGCGCGTGGGAAAAAGGAACACCTAAATCTTTCCGTTCGAGCTCTGATTTCTCTTATTTTATTACGATGATCACTTCTCCCTACGTAGGTGGGTGTCAACAAAGCATTTACGCATTCGGAAGAGAAAGTTGGTGATTGAAATTTCGTAAATAGATCTCGCCGCAAAGGAAACCACCTTTGTTTCAGTGCCTGCCACCCCAACTCGTGTATCATATCAGTGACACTCTCACCCCTATTGCGCGATAACACGGAACGAGCTGCCCTTCTTTGCACTCTCTCGATGTCCTCCGTCAATCCTATCTCGTAAGGATCCCATACCACGCAGCAGTACTCTAGCAGAGGACAGACAAGTGTAATGTAGGCTATCTCTTTAGTGGGTTTGTCGCATCTTCTAAGTGTTCTGCCAACAAAGCGCAGTCTTTGTTTTGCCTTCCCCACAATATTATCTCTGTCGTCTTTCCAATTTAAGTTGCTCGTAATTGTAATTCCTAGGTATTTAGTCGAATTGACAGCCCTTAGATTTGTGCGATTTATCGTATACCCAAAATTTATCGGATTTCTTTTAGTACCCATGTGGATGACCTCGCACTTTTCTTTGTTTAGTGCTAATTGCCACTTCTCGCACCTTACAGAAATTCTCTCTAGATCATTTTGTAATTGGAATTGATTGTCTAATGATTTTACTAGACGGTAAATTACAGCGTCACCTGCAAACAGTCTAAGGGAGCTGCTCAGATTATCACCTAGATCATTTATATAAATCAGGAACAACAGAGGGCCTATGACACCACCTTGTGGAACGCCAGATATAACTTCTGTTCTACTCGATGATATATCGTCTGTCACTACGAACTGTGATCGCCCTGAGAGGAAATCATGAATTCAGTCACACAACTGCAACGATACTCCATATGCACGCAATTTGGTTAATAGTCGCTCGTGAGGAAATCTAAGAATATGGGATCGACCTGAGATCGCTTGTCGACAGCACTCAGTACTTTATGGGAATAAAGAGCTGGCTGTGTTGCACAAGAACGATATTTTCTGAATCCGTTTTGGTTATGTATCAATAAGTCATTTTCTTCAAAATGATTCATAATGTTCGAGGCCGGCCGGTGTGGCCGTGCGGTTCTAGGCGCTTCAGTCTGGAACCACGTGACCGCTACGGTCGCAGGTTCGAATCCTGCCTCGGGCATGGATGTGTGTGATGTCCTTAGGTTAGTTAGGTTTAAGTAGTTCTAAGTTCTAGGGGACTGATGACCACAGATGTTAAGTCCCATAGTGCTCAGAGCCAGCCATAATGTTCGAGTACGGTATATGCTCCAAAATCCTACTGCAAATTGAGGTGAGTGATATGGGTCTGTAATTCATTGGGTTACTCCTATTTCCTTTCTTGAATATTGGTGTGACCTGTGCTACTTTCCAGTCTTTAGGAACACACCTTGGGTCAAGTGAGCGGTTGTATATGATTGCTAAGAAAGGCCCTATTGTGTGTGCATACTCTGAAAGGAACCTGATTGGTATACCATCTGGACCGGAAGACTTGCCTTTCTTAAGTGATTTGAGTTGTTTCGCAACACCTAAGATATCTACTTTTATGTCACTCATCCTAACAGCTGTTCTGGTTTGGAATTCTGGAATATTTACTTCGTCTTCTTTCGTGAAGGAATTACGGAAAACTGTATTTAGTAACTCCGCTTTAGTGGCACCATCATCGGTAACATTTCCATCGCTCCTAGTTATTACAGATCTTCCCTAACATCTCGATTCAAAGCTAAGAGCGTAAGAGATCATTTGAAATTAACTACTACGAGAAATGAAAACAATGACCCATGGAATGGAAGGGGCGATCAGGTACGATGTCCGGCAGTAACACTTGCTCCCGTTTTCGTCTGTCCTTTATTTTCCCCTTCCTTGTGGGGCCACATGAAAGAATGTTTGTACGCATCCCCAGCTGAAACCTAGATGGGTCAGCTTAACGGCGTGCTGCTAGGATGTCCGTTGGTCCAATCGACATCAAAAATACATTGCTTGAGACAAAAGCGAAGCACTCAGAATGTTGGATGTCAATATACAAGTAACTTCGTTTCCACCATAGCAGGTCATGTAAATAACTACGTTGTAATTGTTTGTGACACTAAGAACGGCCACGAGAGTGTATTACTGTTGCTCGTGGTAAGTGGTGTGACCAGGCATGATAGGAGCCGCTACTGACGTCATTGCCGACGGCACGTTTAACACTAGGATCCCTTTCCTTTCTTTAGTCTCCATCAGGTTCAGATAAATACCCACTGGTGATAACCCATGCAGAACAAAGAATGGTATGACGCCACGACTTTTCCATTTGACTCATTTGGATGACACACCCACACACACACTACAAAAAACCCAACATGCATGCAGTCAAGTTGAAACTTTGCTTTCTTCGTTGCATGAAACTTAGCATCATTACAGAAATAATAATTTTATGTTCACGCCGTGACATAAGAATTCTCTGTAGAGAGAGATGCATCGACTTTTTTTCAGTTCTTAGTGAAAAGAGAGTCTCGATCCACCTGCCTTTTATTCCTCAGACAACATGCGACGAGTCCTCCTCTTCAGGTAACAATGAAATCAAACAATTACAGAAAGCAAGTCAACTGACCTCTACAGGTAACGTTTAACTTACGTTATTGAGATCGAATATCAACGTGGCATTTCTGAAGCAAGAAAATGTCCGCTTGACTACTCTGAGCTGGCAGTCTTTATGTAATTGTTCAGCTGATGTCTGCTGAGTCGCATTATACGTAGAGAATAAGAAAAAGTTGGTAGCAAGGTATTCCTCTGTATCTGTGTGAGTACTGAAAAACATATTTATTAACACCCCCCTGTTTTTGTTACCAAGATAATAGGCTGCACTTGTGGTGGAATTATTAACTAGTACTTCCACAAATAAACATGGGAACCGTGGGAATACATCAAAAATTCATCTAATGGTGTCATTTAGCTGACGTCCCAGTACGTCGAATTAGTTGCTTGTTTTTTTCTTTTTTTTGTTACACCACTTTCCCTAGTAATAATAAAATTTCGAGTAGGAAACGAAGCGGACACAGAGCTCCTGGTGCCTGCGCCCATTTCTGCCTTCAGAACCGTCCTCATAAGCAGTCGCCACGAAAGAACAGGATTTGGGAGTACCTGGGGCGGCAGTTTCGTGACAACCCTTGCCGTGGCATCCCCTTCCGGGGCCGCACGTGTCTGTCTGAACCGCAGCACGGGAGAGGGAAGCCACCCCTACAACATCCGTCGTCCCCGTTGCAGCCACTGTGTCGTAATGCTTAAAAACTCGGCATGTAAATCACACGAGGAACCGGCTTTCACGCAAACTCCTTCCTTTAAAGCCGATGATACTTCTCGTTTTGACTACTAACAAGAAATAGAGGGAAGGAGAACGAACGTCTATAGCAATAAAACGATGAGGAATACACGTTACAGCAGTCACGACGTAGTAAATTATCTGAGGAGATAAAGTCAGGGTCGTAGTCACAAATCTCAGCGAATTAAAAATAAGCAAAATACAGATCAATTGAACTAGGGAGCACGGCGTAAAATATTTAGGTCCATAGCGGCTGTGGAAATTAGTCTAGTTTTTCATTGATTGCGTATGTATACCGTAGATGATATATTCGAAATACCGATAATAGGCTGCAAATAATACCAGATGAAGAGGTACGAAACCGGAATTTCCCTATAGATGGAGCTAGCCGTCAGTGTAGGGCCCCTGAGACCGCGTCTGCAGCGCCATCTGCTTTCTGTAACGGCTGACGACGAATGTCAACAAACAGTCATCCAAGTTCCATACATCGGTATCTGCGTCAAACCTGTAAACATGACGAGTTTTGCGCCTACGAACTACGATTTGCAGACAGCATTGCTTTTCTGTTACCATTTGAAGAAAACTACTGCAGAATCGCATCGAATGCTAGTCGAAGCTCTCGGCGAACCTGCGAAAACACAGTGTTTCGAGTGGTTAGAAGAATTGGAAAGTGGTGATTTTGACTTGAAAAACGACGTGCGCATGAAAAGAATTGCAAGCCTTTCTGGGAGAAGATGATACTCAAACTCAACAGGAACCCACGGAACAAATGAACGTGACGCACAAAGCCGTTGCTCTTCGGTTGAAAGCTATGGGAAAGATGCAGAAAGTGGGAAAATGGGTTCCGCATAAACTGAATGGAAGACACCAAGCAAATCGAAAGACCATATGTGAAATACTGCTCGACAGATACAAAATAAAGTCGTTTCTCCATCGAATAGTGACAGGTGATGAACAATGGATATATTTTGAGAATCCTTAATGTCGTAAATCATAAGTGAATCCAGGTAAAGCATGGACATCCACTGCAAGACCAAATTGCTTTCAGAAGAAGACAACGCTCTGCGTCTGGTGGGATCAGAAGGGCGTCATCTGTTATGAGCTACTCTAATAACTGGTGAAACCGTTAACACTGATCGCTATCAACAGCAAATGATCGATTTATATCCAGCATTACGTGAAAAACGACCGGAATGTGGACAAAGGCAACACAAAGTCATATTGCTCCATAATAACGCCTCATCACACACAGCAAAACGGGTCAGGGAAACGATCGAGGCATTCAGCTGGGAAATACTAGGGCATTCTCCAGACTTGGCTCCGTCCGATTGTCACCTGTTTGCGTCAATGGGACACGCTCCCGCTAATAAACACTTTAGTTCGTATGAAAATGTACGAAAATGGCTCGCTGACTGGTTCGCTTCAAAAGAGGAGGAACTGTTTTTTGGCGTGGCATTCGAAGCCTGCTGGAGATGGAGAAATGTAAGAATAGCAATGGAGATTATTTTGAATAAAATATTGTTTATCAGTTTCAGACAACAGATGTGTAGTTATTGCAACCAAATTCCGGTTTCGTACTTCTGTACCTGGTAGCCTCGAAGCCACAGTTGTAGGTTAAACACATCGTACTTGTAGATATGGGTGGTGTCTGTTCTGTCGACTGAATGGACGCCACGCGTATTTGTAATTGTATGGGCTCGACTGCTGTTTGATGAAAAAGTTTCATGCCTATGCTCAACCAACGGCCGAGATTCTAAATGTTCAAATGCGTGTAAAATCTTATGGGACTTAACTGCTAAGCTCGTCAGTCCCTAACCGAAATTATCCTAAGGACAAATACACACACCCATGCCCGAGGGAAGACTCGAACCTCCGCCGGGACCAGCTGCACAGTCCATGACTGCAGCGCCTCAGACCGCCCGTCTAATCCCGCGCGGCACCGAGATTCTACGGGAATCAGAAATCTGTGAGGTTAATGGGCGGGAGCTGTTCGAGAGGAAATTTGGGTCTCAAGAACAGCATGTCCGGATGGCCGAAGCGGTGAGTCCACTGACCTTAAAAGAAAGAAAAATGTTAGTGTCGCATGAAGGAAAATTTCAGTGAAATGAGTTTTGTTCTGATTGTACAGTACATTTTCCACCTTTTCATTACTATCAGCTTCTTGTAAATATTAAAAAAAGAAAAAGAAAAGGCGGTTAATGTAACCAATTTAGACAAGCGGAGCATCCGGGTTCGAGTACCGGTTCGGTTCAAATTTTCAGCTCTCGACGTTACATTGCCTCATGTCGTATGCGGCTTTAAGTCATTATTTCCTCCCTATCCAATTTCCTTCCGATTTATTTCACATAGATTATTTATATACTTCTACTTTCGTCACATTAATGTGATCTTGACAGGTATAGTGTGAATATGAGCTTTTATTTACGGCCCACTTTGATGGACTGCAAAATCATTTAATGTCAATGTCGAAGCACAAAAAAATGAGACTGATGCTCGAACCGCCTTCTTAAAAAAATTGCATTTGTGCAGATTAGCGCTATTACACTTACATAACACTTTTAACATTTTTTTAAATAGTGAGTAAAATTGCACTGCGTTAAAAGTGTATGTCGATCTATGAAGTAAATAATCCATTTACACATTTCTTGAAACAGGTTTTTTCCTCTCTGGCAGCACATCAGAGCATTAGTGGGAAATGCTGTGAGAGTGCTGCTCTGCTCTCACTTGAGAGTCGCGCAACATTTCTTCTGAATTCTATCGCATTCTGCGGTGAAGAATTCGATACAGTTGCGAAGTCCGCCTCTCGCCGCCGCCCCCGCCCCCACTACTTTGCTCTCTGTCGGCTCGGCCGTGGCCCAGTCTCCTCCCTTTCAGTGGCAGCGCTATATGTTACCGCTGGGAAAACTTTTGTTCCGGTCCCGAGGGAGAGGCGCGTAAAAGAAGTTGCGGCAGCCAACCCATTCCCCCTGGTGGCCCCTTTGTCTTGCCAAATATCGAATGCGCTTTGATAAAACGCTCCTCTCCATCTGGTATTCAGTCGGGCTGAAACACTTTAAAGAAGCAGTTTGGATGTGAGGGTCGTGAAATATGTCTGAAGATAGAGAAATGCAATTCATACCTTGGGGTTCCCCAAGGCGCTCAAAGTACAATTCCCGCAGGAGCGGCAGCCTCTTCCCTTGACGGATATTTCTGCGTATCTGTATATTCCTGGGCCCGTCTCCGCGGAACAGTTTGGAAGTAAACATCTTTCACTCGATGAGAAAAAGCCGGTCCTAGGTCTCATCCTAAACGTCACAACACTTTAGCCTGTCATCTTTTTTCTGCTTATTGACTTGCTTCTGCTTATTCTAGCCCAGCTTCCAGTTTTTTTAAATTGCTGAGGTGAATGAAGTTACGTTTTTACGAAATTTTTTTACTGAAATATTCCGAAAATGTTACGTTTCATTTCAATGGTACATAAATGTTTCAGCTAGGATTGATTATTTACCCTCACTCCGTATTGCAATGTTTACTTTTTGTTCAAAAGCCATGTAACAGAATGTAAATTTAAAGGAGCTCTAAAAAGCATACCAAATCCCATAAAAATTTTCTGGGTTAGAGACCACTTAATACTGTAGGATGTACGAATGTTTTGGCCACTTTTACAACATGACGTTGTCTGCAAGTTAGGAGTATTTTATGGGAAATGACCCAGGCCATGAAAGTCTATGCACTTTCAGCATACTCCGTCCGAACAGCCCTTGGAAGGTTCAGCGGAACCGACCGACCGACCGCCGTGTCATCCTCTGCCGATAGGCGTCAGGCGGTGCGGATGTGGAGGGACATGTGGTCAGAGCCCCGCTCCTCCGGCCGTTGTAACTTTTCAGTTCGCAAGGGCTGACTACACCCCGCTTGCCAATAGCGCTCGGCAGACTTGGACGGTCACCCATACAGTTGTTAACCAAGCCCGACAGACCTTAACTTCGGCGATCTGATGGGAACCGGTGTAACCACTGCGACACCACTGGTGGCAAACTTTCAGCATAATTTACGGGTTATTGGTGAAGCATAAGTTAAAACATCTTAAGCGGACAATATTCCACTTGACACTGACTATATGTTAGTTTTTCTCGTATTTATTATTTTCGTATATTGCAGCCAGAAGTTAAGTATGCATAATTAAGCATACGCGTTCTAGAGGTATTTAATATCTTAATGAAGGCAATTTGTCACCTGGCTTTAGAATTGGTCTCTAAATAATTTAACTGGGATGAAGAATAAGCTCCCATTAAATGATACACGATATAAAGTTTTCTTTTCCTCCTCCTATAGAAGAATACAAAATGGATTAAGTCAACAGACAATCCAAGGGAGTAAGGGTTAAATCTAAATACTGTAACACCATAGTACTGTCTAATTGCTATCCTGAAACAAAGAGCCCGCATCTCGTGGTCGTGCGGTAGCGTTCTCGCTTCCCGCGCCCGGGTTCCCGGGTTCGATTCCCGGCGGGGTCAGGGATTTTCTCTGCCTCGTGATGGCTGGGTGTTGTGTGGTGTCCTTAGGTTAGTTAGGTTTAAGTAGTTCTAAGTTCTAGGGGACTTATGACCACAGCAGTTGAGTCCCATAGTACTCAGAGCCATTTGAACCATTTTTTGAAACAAAGATAGTGACGATCTACACTATGCAAATTATCGATCAATTCACGTACTTAAGATAAATAAACGTATGGCTTCAAAATGGTTCAAATGGCTCTGAGCACTGTGGGACTTAACTTCTTTGGTCATCAGTCCCCTAGAACTTAGAACTACTTAAACCTAACTAACCTAAGGACATCACACACATCCATGCCCGAGGCAGGATTCGAACCGGCGACCGAAATAAACGTATGATTCGACATTCAAAGAAATAAATAGATAGCTAAAATCAGTTTTGATTATTTTAGAAATTTATGAGTGAAAATGCGTGTGTGAATTCCTATGGGAAACTGCTTAGGTCATCGGTCCTAGACTTACACACTACTTAAACTAACTTATATTCAGAACAGCACACACACCCATGCCCGAGGGAGGACTCGAACCTCCGGCGGGAGTGGCCGCCTGATTCGTGACGTGGCGCCTCTAACCGCGCGGCCACTCCGCGCGGCCATTTATGAGTGACCTAGAGAGAGTATTACAGGACGGAGAAAGCCAAAGCTTTACCGTGTCCAACAGAACATTGACCACTGAAGAATTCTGAAATTAAAACCAAACTCTTCGCTGATAGCTTCTCTCTTTTATATTTGGTGTCAGAATGTGTTGCACTGTTAAGTCCTCAATGAACTGCGTTAGGTAATTATATAGATGATCTTATTTTAATGCTTTAAAGATTAATAAAAAATAATGCCATGTACACTTCAACTTTTCACTCTGGAAACAAAGCTGTATGTCACCTGCCAATCCTTAGCATTAATACCATCTCCCGTTGTACTTCTTTTTCTGTTCCGTCATAAACTTCTATTCCTGTTCAAGTGCTACGTCGAGCACTTGCAATAGAGAAAAACTTATTTATGGAAATGATGGTTGTGTCACAAAATATGCTTTCTGAATGTCTGCAACAAGACTGTCACTAGGTGCACTGCTTTTGGGTCCACTAAAGAACGTTAATTTTGTGAAGTTTGGCATTATAATCATTTGGAAATATCCATGATTGCTATACTTATTTTGACAAATAAATATATTTAATCTCTGTCACAGCCGGTCCCAAGCCAGGTTGTAGGAAGAGAAGGAGGTGTAACAACCGTGAAAAATAGAAAGACAGAAAATTTCAGCCTGCCACTGCGTCCGAGTGATAATAGGCGCTTCAGACCGGAACAGCGCTGCTGCTACGGTCGCAGGTTCGATTCCTGCCTCGGGCATGGATGTGTGTCATGTCTTTAGGTTAGTTAGGTTTAATTAGTTCCAAGTCCAGGGGACTGATGACCTCAGATGTTAAGTCCCATAATGCTTAGAGCCATTTGAACCACTTGAAAGAAAATTTTAGTAAGGAGAAATGGGCCTTGCCTAAGATTACAGAGTAAAATATACCAACGATTCAAGCACAGACGAAGGTGACAATGACGACGGTGGAGAAGACGGAGTGGTATTTCTGGCTAATGGAGGAAGCAACACATTGTTATCAGCCAAAATAATGAGACACAAACCATCAAGCTAGATTTTTGTAATGTTCATAATTGTACTACAGCCACCTTTCTCAGTAGGTCTGCTTTTGACAAGATACCGTTAATCTGGACTGTGGCGAGCCCGCTGAGATAGTGGTAAGGCGCGTTTCTGGAAATTCAGAGGTCACGAGGTCAAATACCGCTTGAACCACCGAAATTTCTCGGACCGCGTTTAACCTTGCCTACGCCTCTTAATGGTGTGAAGATTTGCCAGGAACTACACACGATTCGGATTTCACTTTAAACTGTAGGTACCCTGTCTGTGGAGAGGTTGCTTGGATACGTTAGGGACACGTAAGAAGCGTTAAGTGGCACGGAATTGAAAGACTTGCAGCAGGCCGTTGAGCCATAATATATATTTACAATATAGATAGCGACTTAATATTTACTGGAATAGTCATGACGACTTGAATGAAAGTGAAAGAACGATGTGCAAGGGAACACTTTCACAGTCGTTCCTAAGTGCATGAAAGTTCTCTTTAAAAATAATAAAATCTGTGTAGAAGTAATAATGAATCTTAATAGAAAACTGAACTGTCGTAATGAGAAGGCAAGCCTTTAATATTGGTAAAGTGAATGATCTGACTGCAAGAATTTTGAAAAGTAAAAGGGCCTGAATAATGAACTTTGACATAAAACCTGCGATAGTTAGTTTTGCGAAACTGATCCCAGATCCCAGAACTAAAATTGATTCACACCACAGAAAAATCTAACTGTCTCTAAATGACATAAGTTGGCCCTGATTGAATAAAAAAACATCAAAATATTTAGTCTTTACCTCTATTCTGCTCAAATCTGGATAACGCTATGCAGTACTGCT
This sequence comes from Schistocerca serialis cubense, assembly GCF_023864345.2. Taxonomy (NCBI): domain Eukaryota; kingdom Metazoa; phylum Arthropoda; class Insecta; order Orthoptera; family Acrididae; genus Schistocerca; species Schistocerca serialis. Next base: position 78,778,137 of record NC_064646.1, on the reverse strand, counting down.
CTGTCTTACGCCTCGCTATACTAAAGCTGCAAATTACTGTATCTTCAGAGACACTCGTGAAGTGCAATGAGTTCCCTGTTAGTTTGCAAGTCGAAGTATTTTCGGAACATACTTGGTTCCTTTTCTACTTCTGAAAAAACTATGATCAATTAAAATTGTAACAGAAAGGTAGGTGAAAAATTGCGCTGCAATAATAAAAGAGTGACTTCAAAAAAGTTACCTTATAATTCCTCTTCAAGTAAATAAAAGATTCCGTTACACTTCCTCCTTCTCTGATCAGTTACCATTACAAAATCATCTTAATTAAACACACCGATAAATTGAGACTTTACTTTTGAAACATAACGTTACAACTGCTTCCTCACTTTAACACAGCTAACCAATATCTGCTACTACGCCTATGCGCAGACCAAAGACGATAACCAAACCCTGCGATATAGCTTGCAACATCACTGCTCGCTCATATGCAAACAGCTCGAGAGCAAAGGTACGACATTATTGTACAATCGATTAATACTCAAATGACATCGATCATGCAGCAGCTATTGAGATCAGTCATCATTAAATAGCAATAAGGTCTAGCCTTTCGTATGTAATTGATTTTTTTCCTTGCAAACTGTCAAAATAATATACAGGGTTATTACAAATGATTGAAGCGATTTCACAGCTCTACAATAACTTTATTATTTGAGATATTTTCAAAATGCTTTGCACACACATACAAAAACTCAAAAAGTTTTTTTAGGCATTCACAAATGTTCTATATGTGCCCCTTTAGTGATTAAGCAGACATCAAGCCGATAATCAAGTTCCTCCCACACTCGGTGCAGCATGTCCCCATCAATGAATTCGAAAGCATCGTTGATGCGAGCTCGCAGTTCTGGCACGTTTCTTGGTAGAGGATGTTTAAACACTGAATCTTTCACATAACCCCACAGAAAGAAATCGCATGGGGTTAAGTTGGGAGAGTGTGGAGGCCATGACATGAATTGCTGATCATGATCTCCACCACGACCGATCCATCGGTTTTCCAATCTCCTGTTTAAGAAATGCCGAACATCATGATGGAAGTGCGGTGGAGCACCATCCTGTTGAAAGATGAAGTCGGCGCTGTCGGTCTCCAGTTGTGGTATGAGCCAATTTTCCGCGGGTTACGCGTGAAACTTGCCCGCACGCGTTCAACCGTTTGTTCGCTCACTGCAGGCCGACCCGTTGATTTCCCCTTACAGAGGCATCCAGAAGCTTTAAACTGCGCATACCATCACCGAATGGAGTTAGCAGTTGGTGGATCTTTGTTGAACTTCGTCCTGAAGTGTCGTTGCACTGTTATGACTGACTGATGTGAATGCATTTCAAGCACGACATACGCTTTCTCGGCTCCTGTCGCCATTTTGTCTCACTGCGCTCTCGAGCGCTCTGACGGCAGAAACCTGATGTGCGGCTTCAGCCGAACAAAACTTTATGAGTTTTTCTACGTATCTGTAGTGTGTCGTGACCATATGTCAATGAATGGAGCTACAGTGAATTTATGAAATAGCTTCAATAATTTGTAATAGCCCTGTAGCTACATAACCGGTTTAAACCGTATAAAACGGTAATTTCCAGACGAAAATAAAGCATTGTAGTGTTGCATGGATCGGACAATGGAAGGTGGTCAACAACACAGGGACCCCATTACTACATTTTGGCCTGAAGAAGGTTCAAGCCGGTTATGTAACAATATAAATGTGGTCGTGTTAGTACATACTTCAGATAAATGAATGTTTTTAAAAAACTGATCCAGTACTAGCTTTGTTGTCCGTAACATCATGCAGACACAAAGAAGCACGTATGTGGTGGGCAGAGCTCTGTGGGGAAGTCATAAAACGCGGAGGGGAGGGCTAGCAAGGGAGTGCCTACAGGAAAGGGAAGAAAAGGAAAGGGAAGGAAACGCTCCCCACAGATGAGGAGGCGTTTACTGCCTCATAGTGATCACCTCATTTACTGTGGTTGCTGCCACTCCTCCTCATGGACATCCGATGGCGGCCCAGGTAGGAACACGACCTAAAGCATATTCTCTGTTAACGTAAGCATCTGAGAAACCAGTCTGTGGAGGTTGCTGTTACAAGAGTCGCGTTTTAAATTTTTGCAAGCGATCGCTAGACCTGGATCGGCATAACGAAGATGTCGACAGCCAGTTATTTACAAGAGAGCTACAACACCGACACCAACAACCGGCGAGAGAACAGAATAAAGCATCGTGACAAAAAATAGAAAACACCTACAGCCGTCCATATGATTTTATTTTATTTTGTCGACAAAGTAAAATAAAACCGTAAGGACAGCTGTAGGTGTTTTTACTTTTTGTCACGATAGTAAACGGCCGTCTTCCCAGAGACCTCCTGCTAAAAGGATGGACATGCAAAAGAATAAAGCATGTCATTCTCGACGGAGAGAAATCTTACGAAAAAATAGTCTCGGTCGTATCCCGAAGGAGTGTCATAGATCCATTACTTTCTATAATACACTCCTGGAAATGGAAAAAAGAACACATTGACACCGGTGTGTCAGACCCACCATACTTGCTCCGGACACTGCGAGAGGGCTGTACAAGCAATGATCACACGCACGGCACAGCGGACACACCAGGAACCGCGGTGTTGGTCGTCGAATGGCGCTAGCTGCGCAGCATTTGTGCACCGCCGCCGTCAGTGTCAGCCAGTTTGCCGTGGCATACGGAGCTCCATCGCAGTCTTTAACACTGGTAGCATGCCGCGACAGCGTGGACGTGAACCGTATGTGCAGTTGACGGACTTTGAGCGAGGGCGTATAGTGGGCATGCGGGAGGCCGGGTGGACGTACCGCCGAATTGCTCAACACGTGGGGCGTGAGGTCTCCACAGTACATCGATGTTGTCGCCAGTGGTCGGCGGAAGGTGCACGTGCCCGTCGACCTGGGACCGGACCGCAGCGACGCACGGATGCACGCCAAGACCGTAGGATCCTACGCAGTGCCGTAGGGGACCGCACCGCCACTTCCCAGCAAATTAGGGACACTGTTGCTCCTGGGGTATCGGCGAGGACCATTCGCAACCGTCTCCATGAAGCTGGGCTACGGTCCCGCACACCGTTAGGCCGTCTTCCGCTCACGCCCCAACATCGTGCAGCCCACCTCCAGTGGTGTCGCGACAGGCGTGAATGGAGGGACGAATGGAGACGTGTCGTCTTCAGCGATGAGAGTCGCTTCTGCCTTGGTGCCAATGATGGTCGTATGCGTGTTTGGCGCCGTGCAGGTGAGCGCCACAATCAGGACTGCATACGACCGAGGCACACAGGGCCAACACCCGGCATCATGGTGTGGGGAGCGATCTCCTACACTGGCCGTACACCACTGGTGATCGTCGAGGGGACACTGAATAGTGCACGGTACATCCAAACCGTCATCGAACCCATCGTTCTACCATTCCTAGACCGGCAAGGGAACTTGCTGTTCCAACGGGACAATGCACGTCCGCATGTATCCCGTGCCACCCAACGTGCTCTAGAAGGTGTAAGTCAACTACCCTGGCCAGCAAGATCTCCGGATCTGTCCCCCATTGAGCATGTTTGGGACTGGATGAAGCGTCGTCTCACGCTGTCTGCACATCCAGCACGAACGCTGGTCCAACTGAGGCGCCAGGTGGAAATGGCATGGCAAGCCGTTCCACAGGACTACATCCAGCATCTCTACGATCGTCTCCATGGGAGAATAGCAGCCTGCATTGCTGCGAAAGGTGGATATACACTGTACTAGTGCCGACATTGTGCATGCTCTGTTGCCTGTGTCTATGTGCCTGTGATTCTGTCAGTGTGATCATGTGATGTATCTGACCCCAGGAATGTGTCAATAAAGTTTCCCCTTCCTGGGACAATGAATTCACGGTGTTCTTATTTCAATTTCCAGGAGTGTATACACAGCTGACCAAGTGGATAATGTCGGATGTTCCAAGACATTTTTCGTGGATGATGTTGTTGTATACAGAGAAGTCGCAAGGCTAGAAAACTGTAGCGACGTGCAGGATGATCTACCGAGGATCGATGCTTGGTACTGTAATCAACAGTTGATCCCAGTATAAACAAATATTAAATATAGCGCAAACATAGACAGAAAGAGCCATCAGTGGATGATTACACGATTGCAGAGCAGTCACTGGAAGCATGTACTTCCAGAAAATACCTGGAGTACGTGTATGGAGCGATTTGGAAGTGGTATGATCACATAAAATTAGTTGCGGTTGAGAGTTGCCAGACTGAGATGCATTGGAATAATTCTCAGAAAAATATTCTGTGAGGTAAAGGGCAAGTTGTGGCGCCCTGGAAATATTATATGTTCGGAGTTGGGACGGCTGCTCGGCCAGCCGGGGCCCGGCAGTAAACAAGTGGTGCCATACGTTAGCAGTATGAGAGAGGTAGCCCCAGCGCAAGGTCCAGCCGCTTGGCTGGGAATTCCGCTGTGACGAGGACGGTGTTTTGTGTCGGTGAAGGAGATGTCTATGCCGGGAGTGCCAAAGATGGCGGACTTTGTGAAACCTTAATGGCAGACATTTCACAGCTCATATAGAAATTTATAGTAGCCGGAGGCATCATGATACCTCAAAAAGAAACATGTATATTACCATTATTTACATGACGATTCTAATGGTGTAATCAGATTTTCAATATCTTTGTTAGTTTAAAGTTTAGTATCTGACTGTAAATTAGACAAGTAGCACCCAGCAACGAATTTCCAAAATGTAAACGCTTCATCCGATTTTGTCGATCGACGTGTCTTTAGAAAGCTATTAGTCTAAACCTAAATTGGTATAAATTACAGGCATATAACTTGAATAGTATATGAGTTATAGGAAGTCAAAGTGGCCGATGACTATCGATCGCGTCAGGCCATAAGTTCTCCACAGATACACGAAGAAACGGTAGCAGCATGCTTATAAATATATTTATTCATCTATGTCCTTGTTTATATCCGATATACAGGGTGATTCAAAAAGAATACCACAACTTTAGGAATTTAAAACTCTGCAACGACAAAAGGCAGAGCTAAGCACTATCTGTCGGCGAATTAAGGGAGCTATAAAGATTCATTTAGTTGTACATTTGTTCGCCATTTCAGCCAATAAAGTTTTTGGTTCCTTTTTCTTCGAAGGTGCTACTGTAACTGGACTACAGTATCTGGAGATGTTAGAGAATTGACTGTCCCCTCAGCTCGAACAAGAAGCACAACAATTCATATTTCAGCAGGATGGAGCGCCACCACATTGGCACTTATCTGTCCGTAACTACCTGAACGTCAACTACCCGAGGCGATGGATCGGCCGCCAGGCAGCCCGTGACAGAGCACTTCATCACTGGCCTCCAAGAAGCCCTGATCTTACCCCCTGCGATTTTTTCTTATGGGGGTATGTTAAGGATATGGTGTTTCGGCCACCTCTCCCAGCCACCATTGATGATTTGAAACGAGAAATAACAGCAGCTATCCAAACTGTTACGCCTGATATGCTACAGAGAGTGTGGAACGAGTTGGAGTATCGGGTTGATATTGCTCGTGTGTCTGGAGGGGGCCATATTGAACATCTCTGAACTTGTTTTTGAGTGAAAAAAACCTTTTTAAATACTCTTTGTAATGATGTATAACAGAAGGTTATATTATGTTTCTTTCATTAAATACACATTTTTAAAGTTGTGGTATTCTTTTTGAATCACCCTGTATACTATTCACGAAGAAATTGGTTAAATATTTAATGTGTTTTATAAAGCACAGGAACATTAGGCTACTGGCCTACCTTTTTTTCTATTCCTTTGATGTCTGTTTATTTAATTTGTTTATTAATGTAATAACGTATGTTACAGCGTGTTTATGGTGCAGCCGTAGGGATATTTATCTAATTTCAAGTATTTAAATGTAGATCCAGTATTTCGTATGTCCTTAAATATGTTTGTGGGTGCGTTAGCTTGAAGGCATGGCGCGAGCGCTCTAGCCAATCACAGCGCTCGTGAATGGGGAGACTGTATGGAAGCGGGAGAAGAGCATCGTTTCGAGAGAGGACACGTGGTAGTCCTGGAGAGTACGGCACAGGACACGGGAGTGCTGGACTTACCGGCGCGACGGACGCTGAGTCGCGGAGAGACTTGGAGAGTGTGGAGAGGTTTGCGCGTGGTCGCGGGTGATCGAAATATTTCGGAGTGCCGACTTGTGCACTTGTGAGATTTCCGTCACTTCTACAGTGAAGACGTAGTGCGCGTTTAGAAGTGAATATCTCGCGAGCTGTGTTTTTGATCATAATTAATTAGGGGAAGGCGGGGCAAGATGGGGAAGCTAACTTTAAACCCTTACAAAAGGGACAGAAACAAACAAATTCAAGTAGGTTTGATTATCATTTGTTTATTTAACCATTGAATTACAATAGCGTGCAAAGAAATCTGCAAAGTTCTTACATTTAGTTAGAAATATCTCGATTTGAAAAATAAAATACCAATTCCCCATCTTGCCCCATATGCGGGGTAAGATGGGGAACTAGCATGAATCCATATCTAAAGCTTAAATAAGGACTGGAATAACGAAATCATCTGACGATAAGGTTTCGAAACATGGTTCTGCGAATTGTAGAATCAGGTATTACGTTTTATTTAGGCCTCTTACTTTCACATAGTACACAAGTGTGGACAGCCTCGTCATCATCACTTTCTGTCCCTGCGCAAGTGTCGTGGGCACCCCGACGCTGAAACACATATTTCTGTGGTACGTTGAACTGTCGAGAGCAGCCCTGAAGGAACCCATATGACCTTCCATAAAAGCATTTACAGCGCCTTCCATTGACTCCAATGACCAATCTTGCCTAGACGTTTGTCGCCGATACTTGCGAACCATCTGAAATAAAACACGTGGAGCGTACTATTGAGTGAGATCATTCCTGGTAATCTATATTATACAGTAAATACCGTATTTCCAATAGTCAGTCGTTAAAGCATGGCAAGAATACTGACTTCGTACGTTTTGTGTATTTTTATTCACCATATAGCCTAAGGCATACTTTGTAATTAATTAGAAAAGTGTTGGAATAACGAATACCATTCTATTTACAATTGTATTCAACGTATAAAGTACGTGTTCAAAACCCGCAGCGAGGGAAACACATGAGACGATAAGAAAATAATGGTTGGACAAATAGTATGGGCAAGACGGGGAAGCTCCCCATGTTGCCCCATCCCGTCTTGCCCCCTACCATGCTGTCAGGTTATGTTACGCCTACATGAACACTATGTAGTGAACATTGACTACTGACACCGCAGTTTACTGTTAATAAGACGTATTATTCAGTGCAATATATATATATATATATAGTCTGGACAAATGTTCACGAAACACATGTTTTAGGACCTCGAAAGGTGTAAAACATTGCAAATCGTTGTAACAATTGTACTTACCTTGGAAAGCTCACAGAAACCGCCGCGAAACTAAGGTTCAGCAATGTCAACACACTGGAACCCGGGTATTGATGATGTTGACGTAGCTATCCACAGACGGCAATACTCTAACTGTATAGCCCTTCCCCGTCTTACCCCACCTCCCCGTCTTGCCCCGCCTTCCCCTATGTGCTGTAGGAATCTATTGTTTCCCTGCTATTCAACTTATATTTTATTTAATTGCTGGACCATCGACACCAATAAGTGTTTTGCAGAAATATACCGCATTCTCAAAAGTACTTCTACTATCGTACTCATCATTTAAAGTCGTTCAGGTAGTACCTGCAGATTTTATTTAATTGCCATCTTTCATTTTATCATATACTGTTCACTCTGCAGTATTTGGCCTGTAATGAGGCAACTACGTATGCCAGCCCCTAGACAACAAAACCAGCCAAGACTTTTAATATTGCAACTCTGTGTCGGAGGGTGTGTAGTTATTAGAAAGCCCGCAGTTCGTTTAACCAGTACTTGGATATTGCTCATCAATATGGGTGGGATCCGTACCGAACGATCCATATTGTTTCCACCCTCTAAGCAAGAGCAAAATCTTCGGTTGCACTTCATTCGAAACGGGTGTGATCAGTTTTATTGGGGTTGCTGGCCCACGTGTCCACAGAGAAGGGTCAAATTTTCCAGTGGGGGTCAGCAATGTCAAAGTTCGTCGGGAACGTCGTCCTGTCGCTAATCACACAGTGAAAGGTCGTTCAGTGGGAATCGACGCCCCAAAGGAAGTGGTGGTCTCACTGACGACCATTATGGCACCCCGTAAGGTCTTTTCGTGGCGATTCTGACCCGCGGCGTGTCCGAATTGTTTCCTCTGGCACCCATAAGAAAATAGCGTGATTTCAACGCTCGGCGTCGCAGTCCAGATCGCCGTAGCGGAGGCACCAAAATAAGAGCTGACTATGGATGAGAGTGGGAGCGACGATCTTACCATAGCGTGACACATCCCCGGCGGCGTTGGACAGAATTGTGGTAAAGATTGGTGCCAACATCATTAACCTACAGGACACCTCACATGAACCCCTGAGATGTGACCACGTTGAAACATCCCCTTAGAAAAATTAGTGGATTACTGTGCTGATAAACCTCTTACGTTGTTTGATTTTCAAACAGCTGAACAGAACTGAACGTACTCAGAAATTTCTCTCTTTACTTATAATGATCAACACTAAACTGAAACACATTATTTTTAGCGCAACGCAATCTGACTTTCAACAATCCCTACAAAAGAATGGCCCTGATTAACAATAACCTATACCTTTCATGAATCACTTACCTCACAAAAGTCTTCATTACTCGAACTACTGCTATACAGCGAGCGCCAATACTGCCAGCTAAATAAAAGATTCTAACTACTGAAGGCACTAACTACTGATCGGCATAGTTAACAAATGAAAGATTTTTATAGAGAACAAACAATGTATTTACCTTAATAATGCTCAAAAGTCATCATATATATATATATATATATATATATATATATATCAGTTCATGACATCCAGTATTACAAATTTACTGTCTCTGATGGACACACATCCAGATCATCCGCTCTCAAAACTCCGCCATCTCTCTCCCCACATCCACCACTGCTGGCGGCTCACCTCCAACTGCCAACGCTACCCGCTGTTTGTTAACAGCCAACTGCCCAACACTACAATGGCGAATATTCCAACAATGCCACCCAGCCACAGACTGCACACAGCACAGCCAGTGATTTTCATACAGAGCGCTATGTGACGTTACCAATATAAAAACCTAAACAGCCTACTTACAACGTGTCGACACTTCGCTGTTTGAAGCGTCACTGATCCCGAGGGTCGAGTTACCGGGCGTCACATTTTTGCACTATTACTGAGGAATGTAACAGGCATCTTTGAACCAGACCGCAGCCCGTGGTCTGCTGACTAGCATTGCTGCCTCTGGATTACGGGATCGCGGGGTCGATACCCGGCCGGGGTGGGGATTTTCTCAGCCCGGGGACTGGTGTTCGTGTCGTTCTCATCATTTCATCATCATTCGTGAAAGCGGCGAGATTGGGCTGCGTAAAGATTGGGAATTTGTATGGACGCTGATAACAGCACAGTTGAGCGCTACACAAACCAAACAACATAATCATCATCTTAGAGCCAAATTTGAAACTTGCATGCCCCGTTGGGAGACAGCGTTTCAAAAAAGTGGTCTTTTAATTGTGTTATGCGGTATAGTTAATATGCTATGTTACTAATCTACCTCGTCCCTAAAATTGTAAAATTGAATTGAGAGTTGGCAATACTCTCTTAGGATTTAAAGGTTGGATACAGCGCGCATGCACAAGCTTTGGAATCTAAGATATTGTTGTCGCGCTTCGCAGCGCACGGATAAACTAGTGGCAGTTTGGAAGCCAGTTTGGGAGCCCGCCTGCTGTGGTGCGCACGTGTGTTGGGCGAGGGGTCGTCACCGAGCTGCCGTACTACTGTGTCCGCCAGCAGCGCCACTGGATTTGGTAGTGAGCTGATATTTTTTATAATTTACAGCGCGCTTATTAATTTAAAGAAAAGGGTTTATGTATGTGCGTTGCAGCAGACGGTAATTTTGATAGTGATAGGAGTTGAATTCTTAAGGGAAACCATTGTTAGGCGAAGAGATAAAGTATTGATTTTTGTCATTGATTTCTGTTGTAATTGTCAGGGAATTGTTTCACTATGTATTTAATTGAGAAGTATTTCAGTCTGTCTCAAGAGTTTGATTAATTTGTAATATTGCTTTAATGCCACTGGAGGCAGATTTACATACGAAGCGATTATTCAAAGAGCTTCTGGCGTTTTGTTAATTGAATGAGAAAGAATCGCTTTCAGAATATAGTTTTTGAAAAAAAAAGGAGTTACGTGTTTGGGTTATCATTTATCCAGTTTAGATTTGACCAAACCCTTTCTCTTGAATTATATGTAGTTGTAGTAAGGAGCAGCAGCCGCAGCAACAGCAGGAGCCGCCATACAGAACATGCATTGCACTCAGCATGAATAATAGGTTTTTTTATGTTTTTGTAAAATGATGGAATGCAGAAGATCAAGCAGTGGCAGCAGAAAGACCAAGCAAGTTATCTGTTGCGCACAGGACCAATTAAAAAAAATGAAACTTCCTGGCAGATTAAAACTGTGTGCCGGACCGAGACTCGAACTCGGGACCTTTGCCTTTCGCGGGCAAGTGCTCTACCAACATTTTTTTTTTTTTTTTGTTAAATCTCATTTTGTTCGCTTTTGTTCGTTGCATCTGCTCGGGGCGGACGTCAGAAGACATCTGTTTAAGTTCGTTGTTGATCGATGAACTCAGTTTTTTTATTACAGAGGGCAGCTAACCCTCTGACCGAACACGCTGAGTTACCGTGCCGGCACCATCTGAGCTACCCAAGCACGACTCACGCCCCGTCGTCACAGCTTTACTTCTGCCAGTATCTCGTCTCCTACCTTCCAAACTTTACAGAAGCTCTCCTGCGAACCCTGCAGAACTAGCACGCCTGAAAGAAAGGATATTACGGAGACATGGCTTAGCCACAGCCTGAGGGATGTTTCCAGCTAGTTCTGCAAGGTTCGCAGGAGAGCTTCTGCGAAGTTTGGAAGGTAGGAGACGAGGTACTGGCGGAATCAAAGCTGTGAGGACGGGGCGTGAGTCATGCTTGGGTAGCTCACTTGGTAGAGCACTTGCCCGCGAAAGGCAAAGGTCCCGAGTTCGAGTCTCGGTCCGGCACACAGTTTTAATCTACCAGGAAGTTTCATTTCAGCGCACACTCCGCTGCAGAGTGAAAATCTGATTATGAAAAAAAAAAAAATGTAGTTTAGGCGATCTCTGTAATAGTAAAGTTAACAAGAGTACAAGCACGAGATTTTCAGTAAAAAACACGAGATAAGTAAATAGAGCTCGCGAATTTCAGAATTGTTGGATATAATGTCGAGAGATCGCATCTGCGATGCACAGAACATGTCGATAAATAAACAATTAACTAACCAAGTACCTAACCAAATATGTAACCACTAACTAGCCAACTAACCAACGAACCAACCAAGCAGCATCTGTACCCCTACATTTGCGGCTGTTGACTGCTGAGAGAGAAAGTGGGGAAACCTAAAATTTGGCAGGTGGAGCACATAAAAGCTTCGTGTAATAGCGAGGAGGGCGGAGACCCTATGGTGAGGGCGCAACGCGGGCCACCCAGGAGAAGCACAGGCGGCCGCCGTCTCCAGGTGGTGGTCCTGCCATCGAGGGACGGCTTCACACCTCGTTCTGCAACCGGCAGTATAACGAGCCGGGCGGCCGCTGATAAAAGGAAAGCAATTAAACCGCAACACGGAGCCCTCGTGGCTGGACTGGCTCTGCGCAGGCGGCGACAGAACCCCCCTTCCCGGCGGCTCCGTCCAAGTGGGACTGCGTCTGCGGCAACGTTAACTTTGCACTCCTGTGGCCGCAAGCAACGAGATGTAGGCATATAAGGAGGAGGTACTGGCGTTCTTCAAGGGACGCGACTACCGCGCTAATTTACGTTACCAGAAAGGTAAGCTGAGGCAAACATGATCGATAACAAACCTAACTGTTGCAGGTTGCTGACGCTGAACGAGGACTCTGCACCAGCACCCAGCGCCAGCCGCCGAGCAGCTCAAACGCACAACGTCAAGGTATCGACATGCATGATACCCACTACTAACAAAGCCTATCCTTGCACAACCTATCGCAGGCAGCAAGTCAACCGCTACTGCTCTTACCACCCGACCTAACTTTCGCAGAGGTTTTTTTCCCTTGGCTCTTGCCTTGGCACATTTTTTCCTCTGCCCTTCAGCCGGCCGAAGTGGCCGTGCGGTTAAAGGCGCTGCAGTCTGGAACCGCAAGGCTGCTACGGTCGCAGGTTCGAATCCTGCCTCGGGCATGGATGTTTGTGATGTCCTTAGGTTAGTTAGGTTTAACTAGTTCTAAGTCCTAGGGGACTAATGACCTCAGCAGTTGAGTCCCATAGTGCTCAGAGCCATTTGAACCATTTGAACCTCTGCCCTTCAAACTGCTACCCTTCGTCAGATTTCGACCAATCTATTTCCAGATGAGCGCGTATTAATGGTTAATCCTAACGAGACGTACGCAAACATCGCAGTACCCACATCCTGCTACACCTCACTTTGAATACTAACCCTTATGCAGAGATGGCAGTAGACCTTTTGTGTTGGCCATCATGCCGCTGTGGGCGTGGAGGGGCTCCACCTCTACTTTAAAAAAAAAAAAAAAAAAAAAAAAAAAAAAAGCTGAGATCTACGAAAAACACAAAGGCAACGGACTAGAAAAACGTATAACACCACTGTAAACACCTGCTTAATATCGTATAGTGACCCAGCGATCACCAAGTGCCGCAACACGACAAGGCATGGAATCGACTACTGATGTAGTGCTGGAGGAAACTGACACCATCAATCCTGCAGGGCTCTCCATAAATCCGTAAGAGTGCGAGGGGGTGGAGATCTCTTCTGAACAGTACGTTGCAAGGCATCCCAGATTTGCTCAATAATGTTCATGTCTGGGAGTCTGGTGACCAGCCGAGGTGTTTAAACTCATAAGTGTGTTCCTGGAGTCACTCTGCAGAAATTACTGACGTGTGGGGTGTCGCAATTGTCCTGCTGGAATTGCACAAGTCCGTCGGAATGCACAATGAACATGAGTGGATGCAGGTGATGAGACAGGATCTTACGTAACTCTCACCTGTCACAGTAGCCGGCCGCGGTGGCCGTGCGGTTCTAGGCGCTTCAGTCCGAAACCGTAGGAATGCTACGGTCGCAGGTTCGAATCCTGCCTCGGGCATGGATGTGTGTGACGTCCATAGGTTAGTTAGGTTTAAGTAGTTCTAAGTTCTAGGGGACTGATGACCTAAGATGTTAAGTCCCATAGTGCTCAGAGCCATTTTTGAACCTGTCCTATATCACTCCAACTGCACACTACCTCCACCATCATAGAGCTTCCACCAGCTTGAACACTCCCCTGCTGACATGAAGGATCCATTGATTCATGAGGTTGTCTCCATACCCGTACACGTCCATCCGCTCCCTACAATTTGAAACGACACTCATCCGACCAGGCAATATGTTTCTAATCATCAACAGTCCAATGCCGATGCTGACAGGCTCAGGCGAGGCGTAAACCTTTGTGACGTGTAACCTCAAAGGTACACTAATGGGCCTTCGGCTCCGAAAGTCCATATCGGTGATGTTTCATTGAATGGTTCGCATGCTGACACTTGTTGATAGCCCAGTACTGAAATCTGCAGCAAATTGCGGAAGGTTTGTTCTTCTGTTGTCATTGGTCCCGTTCTTGCAGGATCTTTTCTGGCCGCAGCAATGTCGGAGACTTGATGTTTTACCAGATTCGTGATATTCACGGTACACTTGTGAAATGGTCGTACGGGAAAATCTCCGCTTCATCGCTACCTCGGAGATTCTGTGTCCCATCGCTCGTGCGCCGCCTATAATAACACGCTCAAACTCAGCGATATTTTGATAACCGGTCATTTCAGCAGCAGTAACCAATCTAACAACTGCGCCAGACACTTCTTGTCTTGTACAGACGTTGCCGACTGCAGAGCCCCATTCTGCTCGTTTATTTCTGTATCTGAATATGCATGCCTGTACCAGTTTGTTTGGCGCATTAGAATATAGTTGTTGTTGTGGTCTTCAGTCCTGAGACTGGTTTGATGCAGCTCTCCATGGTACTCTATCCTGTGCAAGCTCCTTCATCTCCCAGTACCTACTGCAACCTACATCCTTCTGAATCTGCTTAGTGTATTCATCTCTTGGTCTCCCTCTACGATGTTTACCCTCCATGCTGCCCTCCAATACTAAATTGGTGATCCCTTGATGCCTCAAAACATGTCCCACCAACCGATCCCTTCTTCTAGTCAAGTTGTGCCATAAACTTCTCTTCTCCCCAATCCTATTCAATACTTCCTCATTAGTTATGTGATCTACCCATCTAATCTTCAGCATTCTTCTGTAGCACCACATTTCGAAAGCTTCTATTCTCTTCTTGTCCAAACTATTTACCGTCCATGTTTCACTTCCATACATGGCTACACTCCATACAAATACTTTCAGAAATGACTTCCTGACACTTAAATCTATAGTTGATGTTAACAAATTTCTCTTCTTCAGAAATGCTTTCCTTGCCATTGCCAGTCTACATTTTATATCCTCTCTACTTCGACCATCATCAGTTATTTTGCTCCCCAAATAGCAAAACTCCTTTACTACTTTAAGTGTCTCATTTCCTAATCTAAGTCCCTCAGCATCACCCGACTTAATTAGACTACATTCCATTATCCTTGTTTTGCTTTTGTTGATGTTCATCTTATATCCTCCTTTCAAGACACTGTCCATTCCGTTCAGCTCCTTTTCCAAGTCCTTTGCTGTCTCTGACAGAATTACAATGTCATTGGCGAACTTTAAAGTTTTTATTTCTTCTCTATGGATTTTAATACCTACTCCGAATTTTTCTTTTGTTTTCTTTACTGCTTGCTCAATATACAGATTGAACAACATCGGGGAGAGGCTACAACCCTGTCGTACTCCCTTCCCAACCACTGCTTCCCTTTCATGTCCCTCGACTCTTATAACTGCCATCTGGTTTCTGTACAAATTGTAAATAGCCTTTCGCTCCCTGTATTTTACACCTGCAACCTTTAGAATTTGAAAGAGAGTATTCCAGTCAACATTGTCAAAAGCTTTCTCTAAGTCTACAAATGCTAGAAACGTAGGTTTGCCTTTCCTTAATGTTTCTTCTAAGATAAGTCGTAAGGTCAGTATTGCCTCACGTGTTCCAGTGTTACATCACAATTTATGGTCAAAGTGGAAAGAAAATACTGAGCCGTGTCCAACTTGTTAAGTAGGGTCGATCCTAGTTTTTCGGTTGTTTCTTGGAGACTCAAGGTTAGCAGCTGGTCTCATAATCGATATCTGACAAGGGGAGGCCACGACGTTGGGATCAAGGATTTACCTTAAACTTCAAACACCTTTAATAGGTTAGTAAAACAACATAATGAGCGAGTAAGAACGTGCAGTACACTCGCAATTCCGAGAAAATCGAAAGAGAAAGTTTAGAAGTCTGTTATGTAACTGATGTATCTTTACGAAGGTATCTTTTTCAAGAGGTCATTATGGTCAAACAGCGTTCCTGCGTAGCATCAGAGCTGTGGACGAGGTGGTGGTTCGAGTCCTACTAATACTTTTTAATCTACGTTTTCTTTCATCACTGGTCACTTTATTTAATAAATGCGATTTAAGATGTAAGATAATGGAAAAAAACATGTGTATTTTCATGAAGTTGTAGTGAATTTCATATTTTATGTGACTTACTATTTTTAATGAAATTTTCAATGACGTGGGACATGGTTGGAAAGCCTAAGTCAAATCTCGATCAATTATGGTGCGAGGGGCGTTATTCAAAATCAGTAATATAGTAAGTCACAATGTGCCAGACCACAAGAATAACTTACAATTAATTACTCGTGGGATGTGCTCTCGACATCACACGTTGCAGCATGGTATTTGTCATACAGACACGAAACTTTCTTGCATATGCCGGCCGCGGCGGTCTCGCGGTTCTAGGCGCGCAGTCCGGAACCGTGGGACTGCTACGGTCGCAGGTTCGAATCCTGCCTCGGGCATGGATGTGTGTGATGTCCTTAGGTTAGTTAGGTTTAAGTAGTTCTAAGTTCTAGGGGACTAATGACCACAGCAGTTGAGTCCCATAGTGCTCAGAGCCATTTGAACCATTTCTTTCTTGCATATACTTCGTACAAATACACGAGATTTTTCTTTCTCTATATTACCTGTCAAATGTCATATAAATTAAATAATATGACCAGTGATGAAATAATGGGTTAATAATGAAGTTTTAGCGGAAGCCGAACCGTCACATGATGCACTTCAGTCTTACGAAGCTTGAACGCTAGTCACGCGACCACCTTGAACTGTAACGTCTGGTATTCACGGAGAGATACGTGAGGCACATAATAGACGCGTAAGACTTCTCTTGCGATTTTTTCGGAATTGCCAGAGTAGTGAACCTTAGTACTTGCATATTACTTTGGTTTAATGGCCTACTAGAAGTGTACAAAGTTTGAAGTACATCTATGACCCCAACGTAATGGCCTCCCCTTGTGAGGGCTGTAGAGGGAGAGCGGATGGAGCAGAGTTGGGGAGAAGATTTGCGGACAGAGCAGCGAGCACGGGCGTGGCGTGGCTGTCTTCAGGTAGCTGTGGTCACCAAGATAGGGTGCACTAGCCGAGCAGTGCGGTACCGCAGTACAGTGACACACGCCGCGCGGAGAACAGTGGACTCTGCGGATGGAGACGAGGTGGACAGAGCGGGGACGCAAGTTGTATCCGTCAGTTGCTGCTCGGCTATCATCTATTACCGTACGCACATTGGCAAGGCATCAGCGAGGACATGGGAACGTGCAATGATATTCGACTACGAACTAAGACAGAAGGTACATGAATCTGGGGAATCGGCAGATATAATAACAAGCGAAGCGACGTTTCTGCCTTGTCATTGTGCTCGCGAACGTAATTAAAGGATAATACAGTCCTGTTCAGTACATATAGAGGCTGACTGTCAAGGAAGTAGGACTCTTACCCTTCTGTAGCTGACGACTGGTTGTTTGATAAACTTTCTTCAATTTTGCTGTCTTGTTCACGTAAAGTTAGAGACAAAGAGTAACGTTGTCTGAAGTTTCGAAGAAGAGACCGGTCAAAGAGGTGAATAGTGCTTAAGAAGTAAATTGCTTTTAATTTTCAGGTTTAAGTTAAGTGCTGAGTGTATATTTTATGTGATTTTTAAATGGGTACACACGCTTGTTAATGATAAGAAAAGCTCTTAGATTTTCTGCCTTATTGTAAAACTATTATTTTTAGACAGTAGTTTCTCAAAGCTCAGTGTGATTTGTAAAAATCTAGTAAATCAGTTAACATTATATTAAACTTTTATGTCATGAAATTGTAATTTTTATTAACTGAAAAAATTAAAAAGAAAATGTACTTGTGTAGACAATATTTTCGAGAACTAATGTTTTTTCTAAGAACTGAGGAATACAATGGAACACGGTACAACCGTGCAGCAATTTTTGATTCTTGTTTGGGCTACTGATGTCAAATGAATGTTTACAAAACTTTCTCCTGACATTCAGTAAACCTCCAGTACGTTCTACTTTCTTAAATGTGTCCTATCATTGTTCACAAACCTATGTGATAACAAGATGATTTTTAAAGTCTGTCACTATACTTATATTTTAGTCTGTGAGTTCGTGAGGCAATATGATCCATCTTTTAATGGCCTTAAAAATTTTCCTTTAAATAAAATGTATCCCGAACGTTAACAACAACGCAAATCTGCCTACTTTTTACCTTACATGCTGTAGTGACCAGGACTTTCTGGTAGCGCTGTAGAACAGTGAATGGAGGACTTAAACTGAACCAAGATAACTTGAAGCCATAACGTTTTTAACAAATATTATCTGCTCATTGGCTACCAGCGTACCTCACAGTGTATGCACGTGCAGGACACGTGTATATGCATCCTGTATACTACAACACCTAAAACACTGGAAAGAGCCCGTGTAATAATTAAAACTCAAAGTCTTTGTCACCAGAAACGTGTGCCTTGAAGTTCCACTGCAGCACCCACGTACCTTGTTAATTGAAAAATTGCTTTAAAGAACAACATACGCCTTGTATTGAAAGTAGATCATTCACTTCCTTTGTAAAAAATAGTAAGACTCAATTTAAATCTTTCGTGAACAATATTCTTACGAGAGCACATGTAAGGATCAAAACAGATCTCAGAGAAGTGGAAAATAGTTGCGTAAGAGTCGCGAGTTATGGGAAAGCACAATAAACATTCGTATATTATGTGACCTTATGTTTTATTTACAAGATCTCTTCGACAGACCACGTCATTTTATAAAACTGTTCTATATTTATCAGAAAGGTAAAAGCAAAAGAGAACAAAAAAATGTTCAAGGCCTTTAATTTTGTAGATGCAGTGAAACAGGGCGATGGTATCTCTGCAGTCCTGTTTAACTTAGCTCCACTTATTCTTATACAAAAAATGGACAAGTAAGGAAAAAAATCCAGTGAGATACGTGCATATGCAGATGATACTACAATTGTGGCAAAAAATGCGAACATCCTTAAAGACATGTACGAAATAAAGGAGGAAGAATGAGCAAAAAGTGGATTTACAGTAAACGTAAACAAGACAAAACACGTGGTAATGTCCAGTTCTGAGGCTAGGAGAACACGACATGACCTGAAGGCCTCTAATAAATATTTTAAAGCTATCATCTGCTTCAGCTATTTAGGTATTCTCTTAACCAGCGATAATAATATGAGAAAGTGTATTAGAGAAAGAATACAAGACGAAACAGAGCCTGTTGTGCAGACTTACAGATAAGAATTCTCTACTTACAAAAAGAACCAATTTTAGAGTATACTAGTTCCTTGTTCGACCAGTTGTTATATACGGGTCAGAAATGCGAACATTGACAAAAGCAGATATAAAGAACCTAAGGGAATCGGAAAAGAAAATCCTGCGAAAAAATTATGGATCCGTGAGAGAGGCAGAGGACTGGAGAATGAGGTACAACTATGAAATACAAGAGGTTATACAACGGAAAAATATAGTGAAATTTATTAGATCTCAAAGAATACGCGGGTTGGCACGTTTGGAGAGGATGACAGATGACAGTGATGAAAGACGGTTTGTATGCCAGCAAAGGCAAGGAGCGACCAAGTGCTAGGTGGCTGGACAATGTGTAGGCTGATCTTACCAAGGCGGAGATCCGAGGGTGGAAGAGGAAAGTAGAGAAGAGAGATGAGTAGGGGAAGATTTTTGAGGAGCCAAGGCCCATCAAGGGCCGCAGTGACAATGAAGAAGAAGAAGAAGAAGAAGAAAATAAAAAGAGCCTCGTATTTATAATAACATCCGTAATATTAACTAATGAGTGGAGAAGCGGTGGGACAGACTACTTGCAGGCTCGGATGAACAAATAGAAAACAGATATCAATACTGACGTGTTCCATCCTAACTGTGAAATGAAGGGAGAGCTATCACCGTTCACATGAAGTGCTTTCAAAAAATCTGAAAAGAACTTGTGGCTGATTAAGTGAAAGTAGCCCAAGGTTGTAATGGTCTCACAAAAACACTGGACGATGTCGCTTCGGTATCTATACCTCAGTATCAAAAGGCAAATGTCTATACTCCATAGCTCGTCATATCAATCAACAGGAAAGCAGAGCGTGCTCACGGCAGCAGGCAGAAATGAGAACTAGTTCCTTTGCGCCACAAATTATGCTACCCTTCCCTAACTTCCGCGCCGAGTGATGCTGTTGGCCAACCAGTCTCAGAGTTTCAGTAATGTGGTTGAGACATGCATGTTCGGTTCACAGCCAGAGACAAAGCTTCTCAAGCAGACTGACACAAAATGCCGACACTTGAACCGGTCGTCCACTGCTCCCATTACAACGCTTGCCACAGTGTTAATTTCGATTTAATGGCACTGAAGAATACTTTAAATCAGTGAACAAGTACCAACCATCAACCAAATTTCGAAGACTCATATCACTATATTCACAAGGAGGCTCCCCTACAGTCCGCCTTAAGGAGATTAGGCAAAACCAACACATCAGGTCCAGACTGGGAGACAAAACAAAATCCCTAGCGAAAGGGTCCCCAGGAAACTACGCTAGAAGCTGGCTGTTTAGTCCTTAACAGCCTTAATCACACCCCAGTGGTGCGACTATCTAGCAGTTCAGATTCCAAAGAAAAGCAGATTCAATATCCCCATTAAACTCCGAAGAGAATAATGGCTGCTCTGAATGCCCGTCTGAAGAGACTCGGAAATGGTGCGTGACAAGTTTGGTGTGGGTCACTGAATGGCTCTGAGCACTATGGGACTTAACTGCTGTGGTCATCAGTCCCCTAGAACTTAGAACTACTTAAACCTAAGGACATCACACACTTCCATGCCCGAGGCAGGATTCGAACCTGCGACCGTAGCAATCGCGCGGTTCCGGACTGAAGCGCCTAGAACTGCTCGGCCACAACGGCCGGGTCTATTAAAGAAGTGAGCTCCACTATCTCACGTATTATCCGTGTAGAGCACTAGCTCCAAAATGAACGTCTGGTATCCTCGATGAAGAGAAATGTAAGCAATATGTGTTAGGAAATTCGGAAGTGAAGCGGAAAACTTCATATTTCGTCTTGTTGTTAATAGTTACAACGACAGAGATGGATTTCGCAATTCCTATTACAGTTGCGAGCCCAAATACCTTCTGTTGTCGTGAGTAGTTCCAAACAGATCGTTCGGTCCTCAGCATCTGTAAAAGTTACCGGTATCTTTTATGGGATCGGAAGAGCTCCTTTTTCAATCCGTAGGGCAAACACCAAAATTATGGAACAGTTTTCGTTAACGAATTCAAAAGGAATTAGCAAAAACAAATTATTTACCGATTCAGAAACTACGCTTCTCCGGTACTAAGGTTTATTTAGGAGGTCAGATTTAAAAGTGTTCCTCTGTGAGGTTCCGTATTACACTGCTCTCGTATGCTCTCATTTCCACCGAAGCAGAACTGCAGCAAGCTATACACAGTTTGTCTAGTAATATTGTTGTATTTTTGGTCAAATATTTGAGTGGAACGAAAACAAGACTCCCTATAAATCACACAATGGATTTTTGTCCGAATTTTAATACGCAAGTGAAGAGTGGGAAATTGGCAACTGGAGTATTCAAACTGACATGCGTCAATAATAATAATTTCTCTAGGGTAATCAAGGTAATTCAGAAAAACCTTGTGATTTAAGGGCAAATTGAAATATTTCTCGAACAGTTGTTGGCTATGTAAATGAAATGAGAAAAAGTTCATCGTCTCAAGGCCTAGCTATTTTGCACATAAAATGTTACATTATTGTGATATTTAACTGTCAATAACAAGATTTGAAATTTTAAGGAAGTGAAACAAAAATCGATCAAATATTTTCTGAAATGATTCTTTTAAAAGTAAGAAATTAAATAGATTAGAGAAACATCTGACATGCGTTTGAAAGATGCTCAAAATCATATACAGCAAATGAGGTTCAATAGAGTATTATAGTTCCATATTTAATTTAGAATCTTAGAATTCTAAAGAGTGCTAGAGGGTGTTCTTCTGGTGGATTACGTAGGCCGTGCAATCTCATTTGCTACATATGATTTCAAACATCATTCAAAGGCGTGTCAAATGTTTCATCAGTCTATTTTATTTCTTATGTCTAGACAAATCATTTCAAAAAACATTTGACTGATTTTTTCTTCAGATTAGTTTCTGACAAGGAATTTTTACGACGCAAGGTACTTTGCCTAAGAGAAATGAATTACAAATAATGAGCAAGTATGAGGAATTACAATAATTCTTGCTTAATAGCTAACATCTCACACATAGTTATCATGGCCACGGCGTATTTAATAAGAATTCCATGTACCGATCACAATATTTAGGATACGAACTCTCTGCAAAAACTGTTTCTACCTGCGCATCAAATACTAGGCTAGGACGAAAACTGCAACAAAAGTGTGCATACCGCATATTAAGATAGCACTACTGTTCCTGCATCTATCCAAGAGACATATTGTTTTCCAACACAAACTGACATAATATCAACTAACATAAAAAGTATGCTACAAAAATCTTCACTTTTATACGGACATTATTCGACACATACGTTCTATTTGGTATTGACTTTTGAGGATGTGAAGTGTAGCAAAGGCACTGGTATAAAATACGGAGAAATTTAAGACATTGACGGTACTGTTCCCATGCACATCTTTCAGATGTGTTCTTGTTGTGGTTTAGAGTCAGAACACTGACTGGATGCAGCTTCCCATGCTAGTTTGTTCTGTGCAAGCTTCTTCATCTCTGCCTGCTACTGCAACCTGCGTTCGTTTGAAACTGCTTACTGCAGTGAAGCTTTGGTCTCCCTCTACAAGTTTTACCACCCACACTTCCCACCGTTACCATATTAATGATCCCGTTGATTCCTAAGGATCGGTTCCACCAACCGATCCATTTTTTTTAGTCGAGTTCTGCCATAAATTTAATTTCTGTTCATTTCGACGTAGCACCTCTTCATTAGCTCCTAGATCTATACGTCTATGAGGGCATGCTGAAAAGTAATGCCTCCGAATTTTTTTATGTGAAAGCTCTTAAAGCTTTTAAATAAAATAGACTTCTTGTCTGTATATTCATGTCTACATATTCATTTCTCAACATAGTCATTCTGGCAACGAACACATTTCTTCCAACGAGAGACGATGCCGTCACTGTAGAATGTTTGACTTTGTTGACGGAGCCACAACCTCACCTGTACTTGCACCGTTCCATCACCATCAAAGTTATGTCCTCGGAAGTGTTTTTTAAGTTTTGGTAACAGATGGACATCGGATGGGGCCAAGTTCGCACTGTATGGAGGACGATCAATGACAATGAGCCCAAAGTGTCAGATTGTTGCAGATGTCGCAGCGGTCGTATGTGGTCGGTCATTGTCGTGATGAAGCAGAAGGTGCTCCATGTTTGGACGAACTCATCGAATTCGTGGTTTCAGTTTTCTGAGCTGTTTCTTATGCACCGCCATAATTAGCTTACCATGTTACATCCTACAATTGCGAGCCCTCTAGAGGCAGGAAGTTGCAACTTGCGTCAGCAAAGCGGTAAATTCGCCTGAGTAACATGCATGACACGTAATACCTCAACCGATATTGTGAACAGAATAAAAACTTTGAAAGCATTACTTTTCTATACTCGCTCGTAATTCTCGATTTACTTCTTTCGTTGCTGTAACGATATCCTAAATGTAACGAAGGAGAAAAGCGTACAGCACTCTTCGCGATATTCACATTGAGTACGGATCGAAACGATAATCAGTTGTGGAACTTCCTGACGGATTAAAACTGTATGTCGGACCGGGATGCGAACCTAGGGCCTTTCCCTCCTCCCTGCAACTGCTCGACCGAGTGAGCAATGCAAGCCTGATCACCGCAAGAGCTCCTGTCAGGTTTGCGAAGTAGGAAAAGAGGTACTGGCGGAAGTACGGCTGTGAGCCGTACTTGCATAGCTCAGTCTGTAGACCACGTTCCCGAGAGGGGCAAAGGTCCGAGGTTCGAGATGCAGTCTGGCACACAATTTTAATCTTCCAGGAAGTTTCAAATCAGCTCACACTCCGCTACAGAGTGAGCATTCATTTTTGAGATAATCAACTGTATTGTCTCAGCACTATTGTAGGTGGGGGTAAATCCCCGGATGGGATAAAAGCCCACACCAAATTTCTGAACAGACCACAGTTGTTTGAGGAACTAACCACCAGATATCATATTGTAACTTGTAGTTAAAATCTTCTGGGTTATTAGGCCGCGTCATATTTCTACTAAAATGATCGACGTTTCGACCCCTCTGCTGGGATCTTCCTCAGGATCTTCTGGTATCAACTACTGTTAGAAAACTGTCAGAGACGAGTGTCGCGTCCTCTTACAAAGGGGAGTTTCCTGGAGTTCGTGCTGGAGAAGTGATAGTATTCGTTAAAATTCAAATGGCTACCATTGCTGGGCCATAGTCTTAGGCTAATATTCCTGTTCTGATGCAGAAGAAGGAGAGTTGTTCTATGATCTGTGGATATCATTGGCGGCCCATCGTCATTGGATAGAAAGGCGCTATTCCACACTTACACTGGAGAAGGGGTATTGGTTCAAATTCCTGCTACTGCTATTGGTTGGTCGTCATCATTGGCTAGATTCGAAACGGACAGAGCAAGAGAGGGGGAATGTTTATCCAAAATATTATTGTCCCCCGAAATGACTAGCAGCGCATTGTTTTTGTCCCTTGCACACCGCGGCCGCGTATTCACTTCCTTGATGGCGGGGAGCCACGATGCCGAAAGCCTGTAGCCGTCCTCTCTATTGAAATTACATGCATTCTTGGAAATTTCAACCGCTTCTCGGACTTTCCTTCTATAAATATTTGTTTCCTTAGCCAGTACACGTACGTTATTAAAATCTATGTCAGAGCCACAGTTCTCATGATCTTCCGCTACTGCTGATTTTGAACTTTGTTTTAGTCACATGTGCCGTTCGTGCTCCTTAATGCGTTCCTTAATAGTTCTTCCCATTTGGCCTATATACACTTTGCCGCAGCCACATGTCACTTTAATAAACGCCTGCATTGTGAAGGCAATCAGGTGCATCCGTTTTCCGTCGGAAAAAATCTTTTATTTTGCTTTGACTAAAGAAAAATGTCTGAATACCATTGTTCTTTAGAATTCAGCTTATGCCATCAATGACCCCAGAAACGAACGGTAACCTAACGGACTGAGAAGGCGGTTCCTCGTCATTCTTATAAGCGTTTCCGACGGAAAACGGTTGCACCTGATTGCATCCACAATGCAGGCGTCTATCAAGTGACGTGTGGCTAAGGCAAAGTGTATATAGGCGAAACGGGAAGAACTGTTAAGGAACGCATTAAGAAACACGAACGGCACATGCGGCCAAATCAAAGCGCAAAATTGGCAGTAGCGGAACATCATGAGAACTGTCGCTCTGACGTCGATTTTAATAACGTTCGTGTACTGGCTAAGGAAACAAACATTTATAGAAGGGAAGTCCGAGAAGCGGTTGAAATTTCCAAGAATGCATGTAATTTCAATAGAGAGGACGGCTATAGGCTTCCGGCATCGTGGCTCCGCCGGCCGGTGTGGCCGAGCGGTTCTAGGCGCTTCAGTCTGGAACCGCACGACCGCTACGGTCGCAGGTTCGAATCCTGCCTCGGGCATGGATGTGTGTGATGTCCTTAGGTTAGTTAGGTTTAAGTAGTTCTAAGTTCTAGGGGACTGATGACCACAGATGTTAAGGCCCATAGTGCTCATAGCCATTTGAACCACCGTGGCTCCCCGCCATCATGGAAGTGAATACGCGGCCTTCGTGTGTGAGCGACGTAAACAACGAGCTGCAAGTCACCTCTGCGGACAATAATATTTCGGGTAAACATTCCCCCTCTCTTGCTCTATCCCTTCAGAATCTAGCCAATTTTCAACCAATACCCCTCCTCCAGCGTAAGTGAAGAATAGTGCCTTTCTATCCAATGGCGATGGGCCGCCAATGGTATCCACAGGAAATTAGCCAACAACGCCCCTTCTTCTGCATCAGAGCGGGAATATTAGCCTATGACTATGGCCCACCAATGGTAGCCACATGAATTTTAACCAATACCATCAAAAGAACCAACAAATTGCTCACTGGCACTACTGCATTTTAGCATCTCTTTCGCGAGCAAATAATTCTTCTAGTTGTTGCTTAAAATCAAATATGGCGCATTTCTCAGAAAATGGCGAAATGGGGCAAATCCCCTCAGGGGTTTTGGAGTAAATCCCCGCAGCTCCTACAAAACGCCGACCTTTCTTGACGTTCAGCTCGCACTGCATGGGATTATCTCACTTCAAGATAAAATTCCTCTATCTAAAATAAACCTCCGTGGAAATGTTCTGGCAAAGCATTGAAACCTGTGCTTCTAACGCCGGCACCCAATAAAGAACGAATGAAAGAAGAATGTATGGGAAAAGAAAAGTTTTCTACGGTGAGAGAAAGACGCGCCAAGGAAAGAAATGAGCATGCTATAGAAATAAAAGGTTAAGCTGAATTTCATTGCATCAGAAAAATGAAGAAAACAGGTCAAACAGCCAGTTAATTATTCTTAAGAGTCAGATTCAGACTTCTAACATCATGACAGTATCTCAGACATTGGTAGGACTTGTCATCTGCCGAAGAAGTTTCCCAAGAAAAGAAGAAAAAGGAGACGAAGAAGAATAAGAGTTTGGGTCTTCAAGGAAGAACGGATCGTTCTGTTATTTAATAACTTCGCCGTAGTAAAAGTTCAGGGACAAACCAAAAAGTCATACCGTTCCATGTCTTTTTATTATGCAGTCAACCTTTATCGATGTGCAGCACAAAGGGGGCAAAGATCCACACTGCGGCAATTTCTGCACAAACAGCTCTGTCCATGACCATGCAACAAGAGATGACTCAACTTACATTTACCAAGAAAAAATACACATAAAACTCAAAACAGCATTTTCTACCAAGTAATAAAACTGTACAATAAATTACCAAAAGAGATTAAAGAAATTGCAAAATTACATTTATTTAAAAAGGCAGCTAAAAAGTACCTGTTATGCAATACATTTTATACATTGAAGGATTACTTAGCTAAAACAGAGTAGAGGCTACATAAAAAATGTTATACAAATAAATAATAATAGTAATGATTATAAAATATCCAACATTCCACATAACACCTTCACTTTATGTTTTTTCCTTCTTTTTTTCTTCTATAAATACTTACCCCCAAGCTATGCGTACCACAATACTAACAGCTCTTCCTCTTTCTGAGCTCAACATCTCCCTCATTATGGAGGGATGGTCACTCAGTTTTTCAGGATAGCAAATAGGAAGTTGCGACACAGAAAATGGCCCAGAGATCACTAGTGTGTGTGTGTGTGTGTGTGTGTGTGTGTGTGTGTGTGTGTGTGTCTGTGTGTGTGTAGTGAGTGAAGTGTTATGAAAAAATGTGTGTGTAGTGACTGATAGTGAAATATGAGTAAAAAGCGTGGCATTACGTTATTTAATAAGGTTTTTGTAAAAAGAAAAGTATTGTGTACCAGGAGTAAATCTAATGATTGTCTCTAACTAGAAGTCTGTAAATGTATGTGTACACAAATTAGCATATTTTAAATTTGTTTTGGTTGGCAGGAGAGCCAACACCGAGTTGCTAGAAGAGGCCGAAAGGCACGAGTTTTAGCTCACGCAGGCTGGCGTGAGGTCTGAAACAGAACAAGGAAATTAGAATTTAGAAAAAAGGACGTAGCTGGTGGAATACTTAACTTTAATCCATTAATGGTGAACGTCGGTCTTGACGGTACATGATTCAATATCAATAGTAACTGATAATGGCGCCTTGCTAGGTCGTAGCAAATGACGTAGCTGAAGGCTATGCTAAACTATCGTCTCGGCAAATGAGAGTGTATTTTGTCAGTGAACCATCGCTATCAAAGTCGATTGTACAACTGGGGCGAGTGCTAGGAAGTCTCTCTGGACCTGCCGTGTGGCGGCGCTCGGTCTGCAATCACTAATAGTGGCGACACGCGGGTCCGACGTATACTATCGGACCGCGGCCGATTTAAAGGCTACCACGTAGCAAGTGTGGTGTCTGGCGGTGACAGCACAAAATTGATCTAAATTTGTAAATACTTTGACATGTCCTACATCCTTGTAAAAAGAGACTACGGATGAATAAAGCTACTACTACTACAACTAACCAACTTTTTTGGGGCAAAACAGCGCAACTTCTTTTTGCTAAATTGTAAATTTCTCTGTAATTAATAATGTGGCAAGGTAACAACCCAATCTACGACTTCAGTTTGAAATTGCGGGAAAATGTACCCCTCAGTGTCCTCAGTGTTAGAAAAATTGATAATTGTGGAGCTTTACCCCCAACTGCCCTAATCCTGTAAAGTTTTCCTCCTTTCTGGTCTCGAAATGTGCAGAAGAAAGCGCAGCACTGTAGTATTATTCCACTCAAAACTTCCGAAAACATACTAAACATCCTAAGGCATATGCGTAACGGTAGGGCCCAGTACGGCTAGAAATGTCTCGTAACACGACGTTAGCTGATCACGAACCGCAGGAAGTGGGAAGAGAAGAAAGGAAAGCTCGACAACGGTGCCCCTACATGGAGCTTTGGTATCCCGCTGGGCACTGCGCCCCCATTTTGACGGGAGGATTTCTAACAACAGTGTCAAATGGTGTGAACTTACGTGACGCTAAAGAGAGATCTGGGGTTTAGCCCAGGAAACAGGTGCACAGTGTATTCACTCATCACTTCTAGTGCCCTTCCCAGGAAGTAGTCATCATGGGGATTTCTTCTTCCACTGTCGGGACTGGAGATGGTAATCAGTCGGTCGAGCACTGCCGAGTTGGATATTCGACAGACGAAATGAGCTGAGTGAAGGAGAGAGATGGTGACCCTGGAAGACCGGAAGGAATTATTCGATGCACGCTCTGATGGTTGTCTCTCATTCGCCTTAAGACGGAAGTAGCTGCACATTAATCATTTGGGACTTCCAGTCGGAATTTTTACAGCCCAAAGGAAATACAGAACGTGCTTTTTACTAGTAGCGACCAAGCAGAAGTGCAACAATGACTTGTGTCACCTTGTAAACTGAAAAGAGGATACTGTAGACGAGCGTTTTTATCGATTATGGAGTGTCGTTTGATATTAACTGTCTTTTGGAGTGAATGGAAATAGGAAGCCATTAACGCTCAAATTACTTACGTAAGTAAGACTCAGGAAAAATAAATCGTATGTGGTTTTATAATGGGTAGACATCGACTACATGCAGTCGATATCACTACTAAACATCAGTCGCTTTCGCTTAAATTATACGGCAAAGTTAGATACAGCAGATCGAGGTTTCTCTGTTGATGGAGAACTGGAGTCATGGAACTACGTACATAATGCATAAATCCTCACACAAAATTTTGTTCAAAAAATGCCTCGAAGATCGTTGTTTTACAGTTGAAATGATTTAATCAGAATTGAAAATAATACAAAAGCAACATACAAATCTGTTTCCAGGATATGTGCGGAGGAAGTCAATTCCTCAAAATAAGAGGTACGCTATCATTATTCTATCATTCTCTTCCTGTGGGGCACCATAGCCGTATATTTGCTAAAGGACATTTTGGATTGTTATCTCGACTGTTTTTTTCACAAGTATACAATTTATTACAACTTGCACGATGGGCCAATGTTGTCCTTCAAAGCGTCCAGGCCCTCAGGTGTTCGACAACGAGAGAGATCCCGTACAGTATGCTATAACGTGCGTTAGTTTCAAAGACGGCTATTACTGCAAGCACGTTATGTGCTTGTTTTCAGACCGACTATAGAGCCGTTTATTATCAGGATAATTGTACAAAACATAGACATACAGCATGATAATTATTGAACTATATGAAAGAAACGCGAATTAGTTAAAAACTACGGCGTCACACACTTTATTCACATGTTAACATCACTACAGATATTCGGATTTAGTTTATGTCGTGTTCGATATGCCTGCCTTCATTGGCGATGATGTGATGCAGACGAATAGCGAAATTCTGCATGACCCGCTGAAGTGTCGGAACATCAATGCTGTCGATGACCTGCTGAATGGCAGTTTCCAGCTCAACAATGGTTTTGGGGTCATTGCTGTACACTTCGTCTTTAATACAGTCCCACAAAAAAAGAGTCGCGTGGGTTCGGATCCGGAGAATATGGCAGCCAATCGAGCCCCATGCCAATGGTGTTTGGGTACCCCAGAGCCAGAGTGCGGCACCCGAAGTGCTTTTCTAGGACACCAAACACTCTCCTACTTTGATGGGGTCGAGTTTCGCCTTTGGTCGCCCGGAGTGGCCGAGCGGTTCTAGGCGCTACAGTCTGGAACCGCGCGACCGCTACTGTCGCAGGTTCGAATCCTGCCTCGGGCATGGATGTGTGTGATGTCCTTAGGTTAGTTAGGTTTAAGTAGTTCTAAGTTGTAGGGGACTGATGACATCAGTGCTCAGAGCCATTTGAAACATTTTTACGTCCGCCTTGTTTGAACCACATCTTGTCGAAATCAGGGTCACTTCGGATAATAGGGATGAAATGATCTTCCAAAACTTCAAGTACCGTTCGGTAGTCACCATGCCATCGGGGAATACCACACCAATTATTCCGTGACTGGACGCTGCACACCTTAAAGTGAAGAGACTTCTCGATCGCGAAATGAGGATTCTCAGCTACCAAATACGCCAATTTTGCTTATAGATGAATCCATGCAAATGAAATTGGACTTCGTCGCTAAACTAACAAGGTGCGTGCGTATGCGCATACTAATCCGTCATGCCCCGCGGCCAACCGTGTAGTTTGAATGTGCTAATGCAAAACCGTTCAGAAGTTTCATTTCATATACTTCAGTAATTGTCACCCTCTATGTTGTGCTTGAAGATGGCCTATAGGTCCGGAATTGGTCAATCTTGCAAGGTATAATAAATTGAACGCTTGTGAAAAACCAGTCGAGGTGGAAATCTTCAAAATGTCCCCGTCATTATTCGACTCCACAAGACAGGATGCAGACACGGCATTAAGCAGCTACAGTTAATAAGGCTGCTCCTCATGATGTTCAAAACATTCAGTAAAATTATTACTACCTGCACAGAAAAAGCGTTCGATTTTAATCCATCAAAGGAATAAGTTCGCTTTAGCAGTGGTTATACGAGCACGATGGAAGATTTTCATGTCGTAACCGAGACTATAAACCGGAGAACGACTCTGATGTGTTACCATTTTATGATTTGTATATTTTTTGCAAGATTTCGACTCACTTTCAAAAGAATCCCTAAAGAAAAGAAGGTAAGGAGGTAACTCCAGTATGAAGGGCAGATGAACAACAACAACATGTTGTCGTCCTCTGCCATGCAGGGCTATTTGTTTGTGATATGGTGTGAGAACGCCGCTCTCCCGGGTATTTCTAGATTTTCAGACCTTCGTAACACTTCTTCTCATCCAATTATTTCTTCAGTTAATCTCTCGAGGGAAATTGTACCCCGTTACTGCCATCTCACTAAGGAAAAACCGCTGGCAGTACCGAGGATGGAATCTAGGTCCTCGGCATGGCAGTCAGAGAAAGTGACCGCTTAGGTACAGAGGCGGGCTGCTTACAACAGCGTTGTAATTGTCTAAGGAGATGAAACAAAAGCAGTAGTGGAGAAGGAAGTGAGACAAGTTTGCAGTCCCTGATGGTACTCACTATGCACTTGCCCAGTGAGCAAGACGTCAACGAAATTGAGGAGAAATTTGGAAAGGAATTTAAAAGTCAGAGAGCAGAAATTAAAACTTGGAGGTTTGATATTATATTGTAATTCATTCCAAGGCGGCAAAGAACTTTCAAGAGCAGCTGAACCGGGTGGATAGCGTTTGAAAACAAATTATAAGATGATCATCAAGAAAAGTAAAACACTGACAGTGGAATGCAGTCGAATCAAATCAACCGATGCTAAAGGGATCAGATTGTGAAATGAGACACTAAAAATAGTTTTTAAATTTTGTTACTTGTGAAGGAGAGAGACTACAAAACGTAGACTGGTAACACCGGGAAAAGTATTGCCCGAAAAGAGAAATTTGTTGACATCAAATGTAAGTATAAGTCTTAGGACCTCACGCAATTCCGTAGGCTTCTGTGGTCATACTCAGTTCAGAAAAAAGATTTCTGGTAGTGGTGCCGTAAAATAATCCTAGCAGGATAAAACCGAATAGGGCAGAAGAAGGCCATTGTAACCGTGGCCGTTTTATAGTGCGTTATTTTACAATATGACCCGGTATCCTACACAGAAAACATTTATGTTATTAAGTCTTTGCTTGACATAAGTTTCTGGAGTGTAGCCTTGTCCGTGGACGATGAACATTTCAGACAAGAAGGGAATAGAAATTTTTTCAAATGTAGTGCTACAGAAAGATTAGAGGGGCAGATCGGATAACTAAGGAGACGGTATTAAGTCCAACTGGGCAGGAAAGAAGTTTATGGCACAAGTAAAATAAAAGAACGGATCACTTTATACAACACGTCGTGAGATGTCAAGGAATCGTTATTTGGCAATGGAACGAAATGTGGGAAGTAATATTGTAAATGGAGATCAACGCTTAATTACTGTAAGCAGTTTCAGATTGGACGTAGACGACAGTAACTACTCATAGATGAATAAGCTTGCAGGGGATAGACTAACGTGGACACGTACATTAAAACAATTTTCGAGCTGAAGAGCACAGCAAACAGAATATTCTCGGAAGCCCCAAAAGAAATCTTCAGATACTCAAAATGAGGGAATTAGCCGTAATTGGGCAGATTAGAAACAATTTCATATTGCTGATGTCATTTTACTATGTGGCTCTCGTGCAGATAGAGTTTAACAACGGAGAAGACGACTGCGCGAAGAGTGAAATATATTGAGAAAAGAGTTTACGACCAGTCCGTATTACCGGTTACTTGATCCAGACATATGAACTTCTAATGCAAGATTATTTAAAAACAGATGGTTCTTCTGTAAGCTATACACAGATGCCATTTGAGGATGCTGAAAGAGACAGGAAAGCAAATTGCCGGCTGCTGTGGCCTAGTGGTTCTAGGTGCTTTAGTCCGGAACCGCGCTGCTGCTACGGTCGCGGGTTCGAATCCTGCCTCAGGCATGGATGTACGTAATGTCTTTAGGTTAGTTAGGTTTAAGTAGTTCTGAGTTCTAGGGGACTGATGACCACAGATGTTAAGTCCCATAGTGCTCAGAGCCATCTGAACATTCCAGCCTATGACTCGCGACTGGGGAAGACATAGAACGACGAGGACACCTGCAATGGACGAGGCAATTCTTCGTGCAGTTGACGACAACCCTAATTTCAGCTTCAGAGAAGTTGCTGCTATAAAAGGTAACGTTGACCACGTCACTATATGGAGAGTGCTACGGGAGAACCAGTTGTTTCCGTACCACGTACAGCGTGTGCAGGCACTATCAGCAGCTGATTGGCCTCCACGGGTACACTTATGCGAATGGTTCATCCAACAATGTGTCAATCCTCATTTCAGTGCAAATGTTCTCTTTACGGATGAGGCTTCATTCCAACGTAATCAAATTGTTAATTTTCACAATCAACATGTGTGGGTTGACGGGAATCCGCACGCAACTGTGGAATCACGTCATCAACACAGATTTTCTGTGAACGTTTGGGCAGGCATTGTTGGTGATGTCTTGATTGGGCCCCATGTTCTTCCACCTACGCTCTATGGAGCACGTTATCATGATTTCATACGGGATACTTTACCTGTGCTGCTAGAGCATGTGCCTTTACAAGTACGACGCAACATGTGGTTCATGCACGATGGAGCTCCTGCACATTTCAGTCGAAGTGTTTGTACGCTTCTCAACAACAGATTCGGTGACCGATGGATTGGTAGAGGCGGACCAATTCCATGGCCTCCACGCTCTCCTGACCTCAACCCTCTTGACTTTCATTTATGGGGGCATTTGACAGCTCTTGTCTATGCAACCCAGGTGCCAAATGTAGAGACTCTTCGTGCTCGTATTGTGGACGGCTGTGATACAATACGCCATTCTCCATGGCTGCATCAGCGCATCAGGGATTCCATGCGACGGAGGGTGGATGCATGTATCCTCGCTAACGGAGGACATTTTGAACATTTCCTGTAACAAAGTGTTTGAAGTCGCACTGGTACGTTCTGTTGCTTTGGGATCCAGCACGGCGTTCCTTATTACCCTCCTGAACCCACCCAGTCCATATTCTGCTAACAGTCATTGGATCTCGACCAACGTGAACAGCAATGTCGCGATACGATAAACCCCAATCGCGATACCCTACAATCCGACCTTTATCAAAGTCGGAAACGTGATGGTACGCACTTCTCCTCCTTACCCGAGGCATCACAACAACGTTTCACCAGGCAACGTCGGTCAACTGCTGTTTGTGTATGAGAAATCGGTTGGAAACTTTCCTCATGTCAGCACGTTGTAGGTGTCGCCACCGGCGCCAACCTTGTGTGAATGCTCTGAAAAGCTAATCATTTGCATATCACAGCATCTTCTTCCTGTCGGTTAAATTTCGCAACTGTAGCACGTCGTCTTCGTGGTGTAGCAATTTTAATGGCCAGTAGTGTACGTTGCTCCAATGCAGGAAAACTATCGCATCTAGAAAGCTATTCCAAAAAACGAACATGTGATAAACGACAAGACACATGTAAGAGGAAGCCCTCTGCTAAATATGATAAAAGAAATAATAAGGTAAAAATATAAAAAAAATTGAATTAAAAATGTGAGGCATGTTTTCTATGTTTCTCTTTGTCACACACACACACACACACACACACTTATATATGTATATTCAAAGATGAAAATTGCAAGGCGAAATGCGAACAAAATGATACAACTGGTTTTATTAACCTCTTTGTCAGCATAGCGTATAATATTAGAGTTTCATAATGGGTATTTTGTTCCGATTTTATGAACGACACATACCAAATAAGGACTTTATTGACATATTACGAACATAGATAATTCAAGACTTAAAACGGTTTTGAGCTGTCGGGTATACGAGTGAGGATTCGTTCTGGCTCAGTTGTTTCGCCTGACGAATTTCCATTCACAAATTGCCAAGCTATTAAGCAAGTAATTGATACAGGGAGGGAACACCCTTTTTTTAAACAATCGACGGCCCAGCGGCAGCGCGGAGGCAGAGTGAAAAAGTAACCGGTTTATTTGGCGACACGGGCCCGTATCGGAGGTCCAGGCGCCTCTGGTAGGGGAGAATCGGATCGCGGCCGAGCCGGGACTTTTTTTTTTTTTTCCCCGACCCTCGCGTAAGCTGTCCGTTCGCCCCTGTTCACCCCATTTCACCCCAATGCACACACTGGCAGCCGCACGGACCGAAGCGCCTCCCTGATAAACCACGTGCGACCCCAAAGAGCGGCCGATCGCCGTTTAGCAAACACGCGCACACACGTTCGCACGCATTCCACGCCGATGCAGGCTATCAACAGGTGGAAGCGCGTCGCTGATCGATAGCGGGGGAGGACGGCGGGCGGGCTGCCTGCGTATCGGAATCCCATTCCCAACGCGTTACGTGACCTGGGGAGGGACGAGGGGGCGCCCGCGCTCCCCTAACCGTATAAATTCGCTCCGGAATGTCCTCCATAAAAGAGGAAAAGGGACGTAACTTTCTTTATGCTGCTATATTATGTATTGACAAGGGCGTTATATATTCTCGGAAATACACAGGCGCGGCGCGCGGCTACGAGGAGAGGGTGCACCGGCGACAGGCTGGGGTTTGCGGATACATCAAAGGCGCCTGCCGGCACATCGCTCGCCGTTTAGCACCGGGTAAAAAGCGCCGCGCGCGTCGAGAAAAGGGTTGCTTCCCTCCGCAGACTTGGTCACTTCAAAAGCGGCGCGGAGCGGGTCGATGGGGAATGCGGGATTGCCCTTGGCAGCAATGGGGGATGCCCTAACATCGGGCGCGACCGATGCCGGTAAATGTGATAAGTATGGCGGATGTCTACCTCTTGAAGCTGTCGTAAGGATATCGTAGAA
Organism: Schistocerca serialis cubense; assembly: GCF_023864345.2. NCBI lineage: Eukaryota > Metazoa > Arthropoda > Insecta > Orthoptera > Acrididae > Schistocerca > Schistocerca serialis. Next base: position 78,742,404 of record NC_064646.1, on the reverse strand, counting down.
ATTTAGTAACGGGCGAAGGTAATAATAGTTAAGGATCCATAATTGCTAAAAATCTCAGAGTCTTTCATTCAGATCTCCGATCTCGCGGTAGAAAGTCTTGGAAACATGGATAAATATCGCCCACGGAAGAGAAGATCTAACGTCTACATCTACATCTACATCTATACTCCGCAACCCACCTTACGGCTTGTGGCGGAGGGTACCTTGAGTACCTGTATCGGTTCTCCCTTCTATTGCAGTCTCGTATTGTTCGTGGAAAGAAAGATTGTCGTTATGCCTCTGTGTGGGCTCTAATCTCTCTGATTTTATCCTCATGGTCTTTTCGCGAAATATACGTAGGAGGGAGCAATATATTGCTTGACTCCTCGGTGAAGGTATGTTCTCGAATCTTCAACACAAGCCCGTACCGAGCTACTGAACGTCTCTCCTGCAGAGTCTTCCACTGGAGTTTATCTCCGTAACGCTTTCGCGATTACTAAATGATCCTGTAACGAAGCGCGCTGCTCTCCGTTGGATCTTCTCTCTCTCTTCTATCAACCCTATCTGGTACGGATCCCACACTGCTGAGCAGTATTCAAGCAGTGGGCGAACAAGCGTACTGTATCCTACTTCCTTTGTTTTCGGATTGCATTTCCTTAGGATTCTTCCAATGAATCTCAGTCTGACATCTGCTTTACCGACGATCAACTTTATATGCTCATTCCATTTTAAATCACTCCTAATGCCTACTCCCAGATAATTAATGGAATTAACTGCTTCCAGTTGCTGACCTGCTATATTGTAGCTAAATGATAAGGGATCTATCTTTCTATGTATTCGCAGCACATTACACTTGTCTACATTGAGATTCAGTTGCCATTCCCTGCACCATGCGGCAATTCGCTGCAGATCTTCCTGCATTTCAGTACAATTTTCCATTGTTACAACCTCTCGATTTACCACAGCATCGTCCGCAAAAAGCCCCAGTGAACTTCCGATGTCATCCACAAGGTCATTTATGTATATTGTGAATAGCAACGGTCCTACGACACTCCCTTGCGGCACACCTGAAATCACTCTTACTTCGGAAGACTTCTCTCCATTGAGAATGACGTCAACATACGTCCAGAAATTGTAATGAACTAGAATATCGTCCCGGCTTCGCACTGGTAGCGATAAATGTCTACGACTGGACGCCTGTTCTGGCGTTGACTGAGACTTAAAAAGTACGCTGTCCAGTCACATGAATGTGACCAGCTGTCAGAAGCCTGAATGGCCATATTTTGCTGCTCGGATCGCTGCGAGACGTGAAGGAAGAGGATCCGTAAGGTTCTGGAAGGTATCGACAGGGAAGTGGATATATGCCTGAAGCGTGATTTATTTTCAAAGAATATTCTTAAGAATTTATTTTATTTACTAGCGATTCATCAAGAACATTAACACACTTAATCATACTATGTAAGCATGGAAGTAGTTGCCAGGGAGTAAGTGATGAAATCATAACCAAATTCCTTTTAACAAATGGGAATTTTATTCACTTTAATAGTGCCTAAAAGCATTTTTTAAAGAAACATATTTTAAATTATAAGCAGAAAGCACCCTCTAAATATCAAAGTTACAATTTATTCAGAGGCAGAAAGAAACAAGTTTTGACTGTATGAGCTTTCGGGCAGAGAATAATAGTTAAGATGCTCTACAGTACACAGATACCACCTCTCAAGATCGTAGAGATGGAAATGGTCCCTAAGGGTAGAAACATACTTGTGTTGATCCAAATTGGCGTTCTTAATATATATTAATGACTTGCCATTCTATATTCATGAAGAGGCAAAGTTAGTTCTCTTTGCTGATGATACAAGTATAGTAATCACACCTGACAAACAAGAATTAACTGATGAAATTGTCAATACTGTCTTTCAGAAAATTACTAAGTGGTTCCTTGTAAACGGACTCTCACTGAATTTTGATAAGACACAGTACATACAGTTCAGTACAGTGAATGGTATGAAGCCATTAATAAATATAGACCTTAATCAGAAGCATGTAGCTAAGGTAGAATATTCCAAATTTTTAGGTGTGTCCATTGATGGGAGATTAAATTGAAAGAAACACATTGATGATCTGCTGAAACGTTTGAGGTCAGCTACTTATGCAATAAGGGTCATTGCAAATTTTGGTGATAAACATCTTAGTAAATTAGCTTACTACGCCTATTTTCACTCATTGCTTTCATATGGCATCATATTTTGGGGTAATTCATCACTGAGGAATAAAGAATTTATTGCGCAAAAGCGTGTAATCAGAATAATAGCTGGAGTCCACCCAAGATCATCCTGCAGACATTTATTTAAGGATCTAGGGATATTCACAGTAGCTTCTCGGTATATATACTCTCTTATGAAATTTGTTATTAACAACCAAACCCAATTCAAAAGTAATAGCAGTGTTCATAACTACAATACTAGGAGAAAGGATGATCTTCACTATTAAAGATTAAATCCAACTTTGGCACAGAAAGGGGTGAATTATAATGCCACTAAAGTCTTTGGTCACTTACCAAATAGTATCAAAAGTCTGACAGATAACCAACAAGTATTTAAGAAGAAATTAAAAGAATTTCTGAATGACAACTCCTTCTACTCCATAGAGGAATTTTTAGATATAAATTAAGAAAAACAAACAAACAAAAAATTATAAAAAAATTTAAAAAATTTAAAAAACACAAAAAATAAAACAGTTGTTATATTAACTTAAGTATGTTGTTAAATTAACTTAATTATGTCATGTATTGGAAAATTTGACTCGTTCCACATCATTACGAAATATAGTATTCATGATCCATGGAACTAGTATTAATCTAATCTAATCTGATCTAATCTAATCTGACGAGTCCACCATGGGATGCGAAAGACCGCAACGCTACCTCCTCTGCCCTGGATCTTTTCGACGAGTGTTGCAGGGTTTTTGCTTTCAGATGTTTCACGCCGTTCACACCAAAGGCCATCCGCACGATGCAGCATAAAATGCGACTGATCTGAGAATGCAACCTGTCGTCACTCAGTGCATGTCCAGCTACGATGAACAGCAGGCAGGATGGGAGTATGAACCAGGCTCCTGCTATGGGGGCCCGCATGCACGCAGCTATTTTCGCCGAACAGTCTTTGAGGAGACACTGTTGGTAGCACTTTAGTTCCAGCGGACAGTTGCTCAGAAGCTACGCTTCTATTCGCCAGTACGTATCTCCGGAGACGTTCTTCACACGTGTCATCTATGGTCCGTGACGCATCACAGATGCCTCGGAGCAGGTTGTGGATAGCTCCATTCTGCCCTGCACGGTATACTTTAACCACGGCAACACGTGAACGGTTTATAGACTTGCTTCCACTCTTGGCCCGAAAGCCAATGATCATGTCCCTCTGGACATCAGCTAAATCGCTCCACATCTGCTTTACGACAATGAACGCACTATTTACCGCGTTGCCCGCCCTGCCTGACACGCTTTATGTACCACCCACCGCTAGTGTTGCCACCTGGCGGCTGTGAGTGCTTATTGCACGTTGATGTCGACGATAGGCAGTGGTTACATAAATGTAACTGGACTGTTTACACCTGTATACATAAATCCTGCTCGTCAGTTAGCTTATCTGTTAGTGAAAACCGTGTCAAAATGCCTACAGTATTTCCTGAGATTGGTCTTCACATACACACAGAAAATTGCGGTGGGTATTTAAATACATCGTAATTCAGCGAATTTGCACGGAATATTTACGAAATTATACACAAAAGTGCTCCTCGTGAATCAGTCTTTTAGGGAAAACATTACCTAAATCCCTACAGTAATTCCTGAGAGTAATCTTTACTTAAAGATAGAGAAGCGCGGCGGAGACTTACATGTATCATAGTGCATCGAATTCGAGCCAAATGTTATCCACACGTATTATAAAAATGTATGTATGTTCCACGTCTCCTACACTACTGGATCGGATTGATCCTAACTTCGTACACATACATTTAATGTCTGAAAAGGAGCGTTTTAGGGATAAGAACAACCTACCATCAAAGGTTGGGAGTGGAAAAAAGAAACAAAACGTATCCCACGAATCGCAAAAGCTCGAAGTTTAATCCAGTATTTGAGAACTAGTCACTTGCATAAAGTTTCACACATAATTTCAAATCGTTACGAAACTTTTTCTCGCTGACAACCCCATAAAATGATGAAAGTAAGAAACTTAATCGTTTCCTATATTTTCGCTCTTCATGCAGTAGAATTCCTGCATCAGGCGTGATGTTTTACTTTATTACTTCCTTGCTATTAACTCCATGGGCTACACATTTTGCAGTCAGTATTCAAGTATATCACTGAATGAACCAGTTACATTATACCATTGTATGACACATAGTTCAGGAGATATAATGTCATAAACAATTAAGCTGCGTGAAAACGAAGCTGCAGGGCGAAATTCGCTAGAAAATGTGTGAAATATAGTAGATGTATGTGAAATGTGCGTACATGGGTGAAGCAGCGGGAGAAAAGTTTCTTCTAAGCCACTGGATCGATTTCAACCAAACTTGGTACATATGTTGCTTACTATTTGTAAAGAAATAATGTCGGAGTAAAAAACACCAAACTATTTGGGGTTGAGTGTGATGGACAGAGAAGGATGGAGGAGGAGGAGGTGGAGAGACAGACAAGGGAAAAGAGGAGTCTGACTCAGATAGGGGTTAGGAGAAGATGGACAGAGAGAGAGGGAGAGACGAAGATGGACAGAGAGAACAGGATGGTGGAACTGAAGAGAGATAGTGGAGGGTAGGAGATGGACAGAGAAAGGGAAGAGGGAAGATGGCCCGAGAGAGGGGGAGGAGGAGATGAGCTAATAGAAGATAGGGATAGATACATGTATGAACAACGCCGGCGACTCAGCTAGTAAGTTATGTAAACAAACCTTGCTTGTGAATCGGTCTATTAGTGAAAACCACATCAAAATACCTGCTGCAGTTTTTGAGACTGGCGTTCACATAAAAAAACGGGAACTGACTTTAATTTAGTAATACTTTCACCCATGTCAGTTTATGCTACTTACCATGATACACACATCCACGAAAGTGGTCGTTACAAGATCGTCGTTTGATTTTCTTTTGCTAACCGATTCGCTATCCTTAGCAAAAATAAAATAAAATAAAAAAAATAAAAAAAGGTACTCCATTCTTGATGTGGTTGTTTAGTCAGCTCATACGGTGTCACAGAAACTGAAACGTCCCCTTAGAACTTTTTATACATGACTGTGCTTAAACTGACACACAATATTTTGTTAGCGCAACGCAATCTGACTTTCAATAATCCCTACAAAAGAATGGGCCCTGACTAACAGTAAACTATACCTTTCACAAATCACTTACCTCACAAAAATCTTCGCTGCTCAAGCTACTGCAATACAGCGAGCGCCACTACTGCCAGCTAAATAAAAGATTCAAACTATGGAAGGCACTAACTACTGATAGGGATAGTTAGCAAATGAAAGATATTAATAGAGAACAAACAATGTATTTACCTTGATATCATCATATATAAATATAGCAGTTCATGACAAATTTCAAAACTCCGCCATCTCTCTCCCCACATCCACCACTGCTGGCGGCTCACCTCCAACTGCGCAACGCTACGCGCTGTTCACAGCCAGCTGCCTAACACTACAATGGCGAGTATTACAACAATGCAAAGCAGCCACAGACTGCACACAGCACAGCCAGTGATTTTCATACAGAGGTGGCGTTACCAATAAAAAAAACCTAAACAGCCTACTTACATAGCCCCCATGCTCCCCACAAAAAATTTTACAAATTGGATTGGGCAGTGGCCAATACAGATTTGAAAAAAATTTTTCATAATTACAATAACAAAGAAATCAAATGCACACACTTATTGATACAATGTTGGTCAAAAGCTAAAATTTTCTCACAGTCCATAAAGACAGTCCTGATCGTTCATTACGGTAAAATAGTAGTGTTTTTCTCAAAGTCTGAGCAGTAGAAGAAAATGCACACGGAAGTAGTGGATTTCCATGCAGTCTTGAAGAAGTAGCGTTGTCCTTCCAACGGAAAGACAGTGCTGACTCTTGACATGCAGACAAGTAATGGGTCACAACAGAGCAAACCCACAGCAGAGTCATTCGAAGTTTTCAAGAATATTGGTAGGTAGGTCATCACAGAACAGACCACTGTAGTCATTGTAGAGATGGCCAGCAGCCATCTGCTGCGACTGTGCAGGTGCACAATCACCATCGAAGAGTCTTGCAGACAATATAGCAAGTCCATAACCACCACTTGTGCACTCACAAAGTTTTTGGAATTGTCCTTAGAACCAGCAATGCTGTTATCCAGTCCCTTGCTGAATTTTTAACACATGTGCAAACACTAACAGTCCCTACTTCTCACATATTTTCCATATACTATGACCAACAGAAACGTGTGCAGTGAAATGGAACTTACAAGTTACTTAATTTGATGAACTGGTGTCAATTACAATTTTATAACATAATAATACAATAACAAAGGTACAAAATACATCATTAAAACATAATAATACAGATAACATTTGTAGTAATACAGGCTTTACAAAAGAGTAGAAATAACATATACATCAGTGTTACAGGAATTATGACATAAGTAATTATATAAAATAATGAGAATAGTTTTCGAAACATTAATTTCACACTTGAGCATAGAAACAGAACAGAATTAATAATGTCTATAAACATCTTTACGAAGAAAATAACATAGTATTTGAAAAATTCTACAACATAACTCTTATTAGCTAAACACATAAAGACAGGAAAAACAGAAATACACAAGGGAACACAAACACATAGTGGGATAACACAAAAGGAAAGGACAGGGTTTGTTTTACTGCAGTATTTTGCATGGAGATCTCCCTTTGTTCATTACTATTCCCAAAAGTACTATCTAAGCCTGCTTTCTGTATTCTGTTCACATCCTCTTTCAAAATAGTTTTTCTCCACTGTACACTACCTTTTTTTTTTGGCCAAACCATTTTCTTATATCTTCTCAATGCATTTCTTCCAATTCATCATAGTTAGCTTCTTATATAGTCTACCCCCTCTTAAGCTAACTTAAATCTACTGAGCTCAGATGCTAAACTAAGGGACGAGGCAATGCAGCAGCACAAAACAAGTAACACAAACATCAATGACAAAAATTCAAATTGGCAAAGCAAGCAGCAATATTACAACTAATATTATGCAATGAGCAGCAAACAAGAAAAATAAATCAGTAGTAAACTGGCTTAACAGAGTAACACAAATTAAAATTCAGTAGCACTATGCCTGGCAAACAGCAGCAGCAAATGATATAACTAGTACCTAAACATGACAAAGCTCAAGCAGAAAAAATTTTACACTAAAGACAACAATGCAGACAAGGGAAATGTATATTCACATCTTAATGTCTATGTAATTAAAGTGGTGCACCACAAGAAGTTATTCTACCAAAAAAATTACCAAGTAGTTGAAAGGGAAATTCCGTATGCAATTCCTGTGAAGGGAAATGTCTTTTTATGCTCCTTCTTTTTTTTTTTTTTTTTTTTTTTTATTAGATCATAAAATTATTTACTGGATCTGTAGGCATAAAATGTTTATATTAGTACATCTATTAAATTTTATTTTAACCAATGCTACAGTGCAGCTAAAAACTAGATATTAAAGAAAATGAAAATATGTACAAGGAAGGCATGAAACATCATTCATTAGCCATATGGCATTTCATAAGGTAGTGAAAAATCTCTCAACTATAAAGACAGTAGTCATAATCAGGTGTATAGACATAAAATATTTCTCGTCATTTCATTAGGCATTTCAGTAAATCATAAATTAAGAGCTCCACAGTGTAATCATATGTTTTCAAGTTTGAGTGTGTCGTATTTGGGATGCTTTCTACAAAGGAATGTCAATAGTGAGGATAAGGGCCTCCTTTTTTTTCTACCTCTGCCTCTGAAAGGCACTCACTAATGACTTGTTCTCCTGGCATCTGACACAGCTGGGTGCCCACGATGCATTACATGCAGGTGGTCACTTAACTTTCTTACGGAAATATTTACGACAGCAGTTTCCGCTACAGTGACAGTCTCATATACAAAAATTTCACGGGTCGAGAATTTGCGTTGCAAATGTGTAGAAACAAAATCTTATCAATATAACAGTGTCATCTACCTCAAACGTACTTTAAAATCATGCTCCCTTACCAAAGACATCATTCAAAGCTCTCATAGTATCACAATGGTTCCAAAAAATATGAACAGTTCACACAGTACAGACAAAATACAGTTTCATAAGTGTGAAGTTATCCAACTGTGTAATTGTGTAAACATGTGTCACTGATGTGGTAAAAAAAAAAAGTTTATCTCTCAGTTGAATGATCAGATAGCTGTGTAATTTATGTGTTAGAGAAATATGGTACCGATGTGTAAAGTTGTATAAGCAAATACCATATTAGCTAGGGTTCCTTGTGGTTGCCACACACATGGTACACAAAGTAAGCGTGTACCCCCCTGAGGATTAATGTAATTATACCCTCAGGTGTTACAGATTACAGCAATGAAATGAAATGTATCACTGAAAACCTTTGTATCATTGTACTTCAAATATCTTTAAAAATAAATGTTTGAAGTACAAAATTAATCACTCAAATGCGTGTCCTGTAGCGCTAAATGTGCGTCTTGCTGTAAGATAATTCTGTGGAAGTGTCGTACTTATCGTCCTCCGAAAGCTAAGTTCTGCAGAAGTCAATGTACTTACCTCATGATAAACAAAAGTGAAATGCTTTATGTATAGATATCTTAGTTATTATGCTTATTGTTGTGATGAAGAAATTACTGTGCTGTAACGTATTGTTGTCCTACGGAAAAGGCAATCTCATTGTAGCTATACCACAAAAGTTACTAATAAAACATGTTTTGCTTTCCAGAAGAATTCAGAAAAACTGTGCAGATATAAAACAGATACACCGCAAAAGCAACAATGTAAATTATGTCACACATTAGTAGTGTCGTAATAAAATCGTGTAGCTGTCACATAAACTAACCACTGTGTCATCTGGTATCTCACAGAAAGTACTTTAAATCCAGAATATATTTTCAAGTAAACCAAAATGTTGCATTAAAATCTCATTAGCAGTACTGGTAAATGTTCTAAGTATGTGAGCCTTATAGTCGTTACGTAATCGTGCAACTAACAAGCAAGAATGTACAAATACAACACTGTGTCGTCTGTTCACTATAACAATGCATTCGTAATTTCTGTTTAAATAAGTTCTCTTGGTTCTTGACTGGATATTTAACTTCAAACATTATTGCATGTTAACAGTTTCTGAAGTCTTACAAAGCATGCTAGAAATGTGAAGTGAAAAGTTTTATGGCAAAGACAAAGTTAAAAAGTAGATTATCTTTCAATAAACGGTTTTACATGTGAAATGTGGTGTAAACCTTTACTCTTCCTAGTACGCAGAGTTTCAGCTTCAACGCAATTCTCGTGCGGTATACGTCGTTAAACAATACTGGAATTTTTTCTTAAGGTTAGCGTCTATGTCATTTTTTTCTGAGCCACCTGGCGCACGCGGCTGCCTGCTGTGCGAGTCATTGTCTGTCTCTTTGTTGGCGCGTGTTGTTATTGGGATTAGGAGACCTAACTTCTACAAATTCGCCTTGCCGAGAGGGCCCAGTTCTGTTAGATTCCCGCCAGTTCTGATGAAATTCACGTCTGTCGTTTTGTCGGTAGTTTACATAGTTTCTTGTTTGTCGGTCATGTGGTGGAGAATTTCTCCCTGAATCGTAACTCTGCGCCGAACTGTTGCGTCTGAAGTTATTCTGCCTCCCTTGATAATAATTGTTTTGGTTCCCATATTGTCTGTTTCTCTGATTGTCTCTGTGATAGTCATTACTACGGAAATGCGATCTTTCTCTGTAACTATTATTACTCTGCCAGCGGTTGTCATATGGGTGGTGTCTGTTTTGGTCACGATTTGCGTTGTAAGAATAGCCTTTTCGTGTCCAGTTATTGTTTCTGTCATCACAGAATTGTGACGTATGTGACCTGTAGTGATTGTTTTCCTGTTTTCGCATCCGGCGACTGTCTGTGTCAATTTCTAATTCTTGTAAGAGTCCCTGAAATGCTTCAATGTCGTCTTTGCAACGTCCTGCCAAAATAATATGTTGTAAATGTTCAGGCAGTTTGATTAAGCAAATGCGGATGAGTTCTGAGGGGCTGTATGGGTTTGAAAGATACTGATTCTTATGCAACATGTCTTCAAAATATTTCATAAGACTGGAAAATTCAGATTGTTCAAAGTGTTTCATCATCATGATGCTATGTTTTACTCGGTCTTGTGTGGCTTGAGACCAATATGCTGAGAGGAAGGCATGGTAAAACTCTCCTTCACTGTGGCAATCGTGAATGACCGATCGCATTCTTACTGCTGGTTCATTCTCCAAGTAGCCACACATAAATTCTAATCTGTGTTCTAACGACCAGTTGGGAGGAAATCAATGCGAGAATTGATGGAGCCATGCTTGTGGATGAATGTCGTTGCCAGAATTCTTAAATGTTTTGAATTTACGTGTAGTAATGAACAGCTTACAGTCAAAATCATCATGTCGGCGAGTCGCATATTGGTCATTGTTAGGTCGTGTTGGCCGTTCCAGCTCAAAATTCGGTGCACATTGCCAATTTCTTTCATAACTTCCGAAATGCCCTGTGTTATTATTTTGCGGCTTTTCCGTGTTTCTAAGTCCCTCTTCCCGTGTTGGAGCGCGAGTGTCCTCTGAAATACATAATTCTTGTATTACCTGTGTCAGCTGATCTTGTACTTCCCGGATTTCTCTTTGGTGTTGTGTATTAATTTGATTCTGATTTTGTTTGAATTGTCTTATTTGTTCATACTCTTCTGTGTCAGTGAAGGCTACGGGTCTTGTGTCATTCAGATCATCATCTACCTTTGTAGATAAGTTAGTGACCTGATCCGAAAGTTCGGCTACTTTCTCCGATAGTGTACTTATTTCTTCAGTGTGTTTTTCTGAACCAAGTTTCAGAGTATCTACTGTGTCCTTAAAGTTTTCCTGAGTTTTTGCAAGTTGCGTAACCGAATCGGTAGATGCAACTGAGTCAAATTTAGCTTGCAAGGTCTCATGATTTTCATGAACAATAATTTGCAGTTCTTTTATGGCTGCTTCGTGATTCTGTAATGCATTTTCATGCCGCGAAAAAATAGGTTGAAAATGCTCACAAATTTGTGTTTTTACTTCATTACAGACTTTTTGACATTTCGATTCAATGTTATGTAACTCAGTAGTTAAATCTTCACGTGTTTGTTCAAGCGTGGTGTGAAGATTTTGTTCCATTGCGTCTAACTGTTGCTGTGTTTGTCTCTGGTGTTGTTCCATTGTGTCTAACTTTTGAAGATTTTGTTCCACTGTGTCCAACTTTTGCTGTGTTTGTCTCTGATTTTGTTCCATTGTGTCTAACTTTTCAAGCTTTCGTCCCATTTGTTGCATTAATTGTAATAACAATGCACTGGTGTCTGAAACATGTTCCTCAGTGCTTTTTGGCAGTGAATTTGCACCGGCAACATTCACATTTTGACAAGCGGAAAATGTGTCTTGACTCATTTGAGAAAACGGTGAGGACGCAAAACCTGAATCTACAGTATTTGCAAAATGGTGTCCTGTCATTTCGGATTCCTGAGGCGAGCTGTTGCCGACCGATCGATCGATAATGCTTCCCTGTTCACTACCTGTTTCACTGTCTATGGCATTGTTTGCAGCCCGCTCCATTTCCCTATGCACAGTTACCAAATTACTACTTTGAACGTCTGTTAATTCATTACACAGTGGTGCTGGCAAGCTACGCTCGTCGTCACTATTATTTCTCAGTTTACTTTGGAGCCTAGTGTTACGTTTTTCACACGCCATTATTGTCACAATATTTCACACGATAACACAGAAAAGCACAATTTCAAGAGCAAAAATAAGAGAACACATTAACATAGCACTGAAAATAATATCTAGTTCATTGCAGCTGCGAAATACTTGGTGCAAATCTACATGCATGCCACAACTGTTTTACTGTGCAACAATGAAAGGCTGCAACTACAAAGGAGATTCTCTCTACAATTACGCGCCAGCAATAAACAAAATCTACACTAATTACACAAACTACAACAAAAAATCAGAAAATTCCAGTGAGGTATCCTCGGCTAAGGGTCGACATATGAAACTTCCCCTTAGAACAATTACAAATGACTGTGTTTAAACTGACACACAATATTTTGTTAGCGCAACGCAATCTGACTTTCAATAATCCCTACAAAAGAATGGGCCCTGACTAACAGTAAACTATACCTTTCAAAAAATCACTTGCCTCACAAAAATCTTCGCTGCTCAAGCTACTGCAATACAGCGAGCGCCACTACTGCCAGCTAAATAAAAGATTCAAACTATGGAAGGCACTAACTACTGATAGGGATATTTAGCAAATGAAAGATATTAATAGAGAACAAACAATGTATTTACCTTGATATCATCATATATAAGTATAGCAGTTCATGACAAATTTCAAAACTCCGCCATCTCTCTCCCCACATCCACCGCTGCTGGCGGCTCACCTCCAACTGCGCAACGCTACGCGCTGTTCACAGCCAGCTGCCTAACACTACAATGGCGAGTATTACAACAATGCAAAGCAGCCACAGACTGCACACAGCACAGCCAGTGATTTTCATACAGAGGTGGCGTTACCAATAAAAAAAACCTAAACAGCCTACTTACAAAACGTCCAACGCACACCAGTGGGATTCTCAGCGAATTTTACTGACATATTTTTCCGAGTGATCAGCTGAGTCATGATGTCGCTTTGTCGCAACGTTTCGACGAATTTCCGGCTCGGCATCCTCAGGCGAAGTGACTCTTCGAAATATTTCGACAGCACGACGTCCCTACTCAGTTGATAACTCGAGAAGATTTCATCGCAGTCCAACACATATGTCTCTCAGTCATCACATGGGTTAAAGATGAAATATTCTGGCTTACACAGAATGCTAACAATTACCTTTTTTCCCGTGCACCGTTCTTGAATGGAACAGGATGGAGGAAGGTGATATTTGTACAGTATGTTCCCTCCGCCACACATAGCACGATGGCTTTTGGAGTACAAATGTGTATGTAGACGCGGTTATCATTTACTTCAGGGGCATGGGTGTGTGTGTTGTTCTTAGCATAAGTTAGTGTAAGTAGTGTGTAAGTCTAGGGACCGATGACCTCTGCAGTTTGGTCCCATAGGGATTCACACACAACATTTTGAATATCATTCACTTACGAGGTTTCCCGTCAGCATCACCATGCTGCCATGGCAGCATGTCCCTTGTGTCTTTATTCCTGGCGGTTCATCGCCTTATCAGTGTTGCTGTTCACCACATCGTCCAGGATCTGAAATCTCTTCCTCCCTCGCCACTTCTTCCATTCCACATACCCTTCTAACACTGTTTATGTAAGACTCTACTTCTCTCTTCATATTCTTAATACATGTCCTATCCAGTGACCTTCCCTCCTTTTCATTGCATTCAACTTACTCCTTTTCATTGCATTCAACAGTTGTCTCTTCGCTTTGATTCTTTTCACTGCCTCCTCATTTTTCACCCTATATATCCACGTAACTATTTCTTCCATTCTTCGCAACGTACAAATTTCACAAGCTTCCTATCTTTGTCCACCTTTCCTCCCCTGGTCCGTATTTCAACAGCTTACAGGAGGACAAATTATACGAAGAGCTTCATCAGCTTTTCCCTGGAACTGTTGTCCATTTTGCTGCATAAAACTTTCCTTTTCTTACAGGCTGCCTTATTAGTCACTGCCAGCTTGGTTAAAACTGATGTGCGACACTACCGGTCGCTTTCCGTGCTAGTTCTTAAGTATACGCTCTGTATGGTGGATTGAGGAGTATATATATGTAGATGTAGATGTATTTAAATTTCGCCACATGTTCTAGTATTCCTCCATCCAGATTCATGTTTACCTTCTTTTTTCCACAAAATCGAAAAGATTTGTGACAACAGCTGTGACTTCACAATGAACATAAATCTCCACAATGAACAACAGGAACTGTCTTAGTGTTCTTTTTTTCTGGACATTTTGTACTCAGCCAGTCTCTGATTCTTAATCTGCTACAAATTGTAGTTAGTAAAACTTATTTAGTAAACAGAAGACATATTCAGACACATGTACACACATGAATCACTTTCTAACCATAGGACTGCATATTTACATTAGGTTTTAAACATGTTAATTCATAATTTGTACAACCTCTAAAATGTTGGGTGATTCAGCTTCCCTTACCAATGGGTTTTATGCAACCTGCAACACCTTCAAATACCACTCATAAGATTTTCATATTCTCTTGCTCGATACATGCGAACTACTAGTCCTACAGAAAAAAATGGATAGGGTCTTTTTGTAGGAAATTTAATGTAGCTTTAGTTTATACTGGGATACATTTCTGCTAGAGGCAGTAGTTTTCTAGTTATTTAAGAAAAACGTACAAAAGTGACCCTCTAACGCATTTTCCCTGAATAACTCGGAAACTGTGGCCGCCAGTGAAAACGTATCCCAATGCAAAACTTAACTACCTTAAATTACCTGCAAAAAGTGAAACGTCCCCTTAGAAAAATTAATGAATGACTGTGCTGATAAACCTCCTTCATTATTTGCTTTTCAAACAGCTGAGCAAAACTGAACTTACTCAGACATTACTCTCTTTACTTACTCTGATCAACACTAAACTGACACACAATATTTTTAGCGCAACGAAATCTGATTTTCAAAAATCCCTACAAAAGAATGGCCCTGACTAACAATAACCTATACCTTTCATGAATCACTTACCTCACAAAAATCTTCGTTACTCGAACTACTGCAATACAGCGAGCGCCACTACTGCCAGCTAAATAAAAGATTCTAACTACTGAAGGGACTAACTACTGATAGGCATAGTTAGCAAATGAATGATTTTGATAGAGAGCAAACAATGTATTTCCCTTAAAGGTGTTCAAAAGTGATAACATATATAGCAGTTCATGGCATCCAGTCTTACAAATTTACTGTCCCTGATGGGACACGTCCAGATCATCCGCTCTCAAAACTCCGCCGTCTCTCCCCTCACATCCACCACTGCTGGAGGCTCACCTCCAACTGCGCAACGCTACGCGCTGTTCACATCCAACTGCCCAACACTACAATAGCAAATATTCCAACAATGCCAACCAGCCACAGACTGCACACAGCACAGCCAGTGATTTTCATACAGAGCGCTACATGGCGTTACCAATATAAAAACCTAAACAGCCTACTTACAAAAGGTCCTCCTCGTTTTTTTTGGTAAGACTAATGGGTTACACACAACGAGCGAGAGAATATGAAAATTTCACTAGTCGTTTCTGAAGGCGTTGCGGGTTGCAACGAACCCATCGGTAGGAGCAGCTGAATCACCCTATACGTATTTTCATAGTGATTCATCATTTGTTGCAATTAGTGCATTTATTCTTGTGGGAAGTTGTTGCATAAGAGGCCGCGCGGGATTAGCCGAGCGGTCTCAGGCGCTGCAGTCGTGGACTGTGCGGCTGATCCCGGCGGAGGTTCGAGTCCTCCCTCGGGCATGGTTGTGTGTGTTTGTCCTTAGGATAATTTAGGTTAAGTAGTGTGTAAGCTTAGGGACTGATGACCTTAGCAGTTAAGTCCCATAAGATTTCACACACATTTGAACATTTTGTTGTATAAGAAGGACTAAGCACTGTAGTAAAGTGGTTGTTCGGGGTGTCGCAATGCGCAACCGAAAATGACGTAGTCGATGTCTTTGTACAGGTCACAATAATGTACGGTTGGAGCAACTTCGTCACTGACAGTCGACGGACGTAATATTACAATCGTTCGTGGTTAAAGCGCAACCAGAATGTGGTGACCAGAAATTTTATGTGGTACGTACCAAGAGAGTAACGGGGTCTTGCAAATGTGCTAACTTCGTCCCCGCGCGCCGCCTGAGGTCCTTCGGACTCTCCACAAAGCCGGCCGCCGCACCTGCGAACCCTTGACGCGACTTGCCGCGCGCCCATTAAGAACGGGGCCAGCGCTCGCCTCGCACCCTAAATCAAGTGCTTCGGACAGCTGTTCCCCCGTTTAATTGGAAAATTGTCTCTGGTTTCCAGTCTATTCTACTCCGCTGACTGCTGGCTCGCCCCGACCGGCCCGTTAATGGGACACCCCTCGAAAATAAACTGGACATAACCTGCAAAAAAAAAGTCGTAAATTATATCGGGGAGTCGTATATCGTCCGACCGATAATAAACAGAAAAGTCCGGCCGTAAAAACAAACAGTATTCACTTTTGGACTTCTGGGTGGCATTAAATTCCATTTCTCCTTTCGCCCTTCCGGCCGGAGCAACATTCTGTTGCCGCAGTAATTTACGACAACATGTGTGGTGCTGATATACGGCGGTGGCTCGCAGAGTTCGATAGCGAATGCAGTATCAGGATTCGGAAGTGCTTCATTTGAAACTCCACTAGTAACAGGTGGAGGTATGCTGACGGTCCTAATCTGTCTTCTTTCTCTTCCCTTCAAGGCTGTGCTTTTCGACTAGTGCTGGCTGCATGTCGCGATCTTTTGCGAGGTCTTCTCAGTGGTCATCAACAAACAAGTCGGTCCCCGTAAACCAGCTTCTGTATTCTCCGGTCTTCCACGAATTCTATGTGTGCCTTCTACTTACACTCCTGTATATATACTTTGATAAAAGTGATAATCGAAGGTTATCTAATCGCAGGCTGCTCTAGGGTATCCTGAAACACTCTAAAGTCTCATTTCACTTGTGGTGTCACCGCCAGACACCACACTTGCTAGGTGGTAGCCTTTAAGTCGGCCGCGGTCCGTTAGTATACGTCGGACCCGCGTGTCGCCACCATCAGTGATTGCAGACCGACCGCCGCCACACGGCAGATCTAGAGAGACTCCCTAGCACTAGCCCCAGTTGTACAGCCGACTTTGCTAGCGATGGTTCACTGACTACATACGCTCTCATTTGCAGAGACGACAGTTTAGCATAGCCTTCAGCTACGTCATTTGCTACGACCTAGCAAGGCGCCATGTATTCTGAACAGATATATTGTGAATCATGTACCGTCAAGAGCGACGTTCATCACTAATGGATTAAAGTTAAGTATCAAACTAATTACGCCCGCTTCCTGAATTCTAATTCCTTGTCATGTTCCAGACCTCACGTCAGTATAGTTCTTCCCTCTTCACGCCAGCCTGCGTGAGCTAAAACGCTTGCATTTCGGCCTCCATTCGTAACACGGTGTTGGCTCTTCTGCCAACAAACACCACATCACTTGCTTATGTGTAACATACACTAAAGCGCGAAAGAAACTGGTGTAGGCATGTGTATTCAAATACAGAGGTACGTAAACAGGCAGAATACGGCGCTAGAGTCGACAACGCCTATTTAAGACAACTAGTGTCTGACACAGATGTGAGATCGATTACTGCTGCTATAATGGCAGGTTATCAAGGTTTAAGCGAATTTGAACGTGGTGTTACAGTCGGCGCACGAACGATGGGCACAGCATCTCCGAAGTAGCGATAAAGTGGGCATTTTCCCTTATGATCATTTCACGAGTGTAATCCGATAAAACATAAAATCTTCGATATCGCTGTGGCCGGAAATGATCCAGCAAGAAGAGGACCAACGACGACTGGAGAGAATTATTCGACGTGACAGAAGTGCTACCCTTCCTCAAGTAGCTGCAGATTTCAGTGCTGGGTCATCAACAAGTGTCAGCGAGCGAACCATTCAACGAAACATCATCGATATGGGCTTTCGGAGCCGAAGCACGACGCACAACTTTACGCCTCGCCTGGGTCCGTCAGCATCGACATTGGACTGTTGATGACTGGAAAGATGTTGCATGGCCCGAGGAGTCTCGTTACAAATTCTATCGAGAGGATGGACGTGTACGGGTATGGAGACAACCTCATGAATCCACGGACCCTGCATGACAGCAGGAGACTGTTCAAGCTGGTGGAGGCTCTGTAATGGTGTTGGGCGTGTGCTGTTGGAGAGATATGGGACCCCTGATACTTCTAAATAGGATTTTGATAGGTGACACGGACGTAAGCATCCAGTCTGGTCACCTGCATGCATCCATGTCCATTGTGCATTCCAAAGGACTTGGACAATTCCAGCAGGACAATGCAATACCCCACAAGTCCAGAGTTGCTACAGAGTGGCTCCAGGAACACTCTTCGCCCCAGACATGAACGTTATTGAGCATATCTGGGATACCTTGCAACGTGCTGTTCAGAAGAGATCTCCGTTCTCTCGTACTCTTACGGTTTTATGGACAGCCCTACAGGATTTTTTGTGTCAATTCCCTCCAGCACTATTTCAGACATTAGTCGAGTCCATGGACTTCTGCGTGCTCGCGGGACCCTACACGATATTAGCCCGGTGTACCAGTTTCTTTGGCTCTTCAGTGTATGTCTCTTAGTTGATACCCAGTCCTCGCTCACGTATCTCCAAGCATCGTTAATTTGCTCCTTATTAGTTAACAGAGTCTGAAATAAGCTCAACCTCCTCGTCACAACCGACCCTCACTGCTGTGATCAGAGGATTTGATTCTCAGATCATAAGCGAAAAACTCGAGTGGGAAGTCAACATTAACCCTGATTTCCAGATACGGGAAGCACTCAGCATTCCTACCAACTCCGGTCCCACTTTGCTTGTCGTCGTAATACTGGATGCGTGACGATTTGAAGCTTCCTGACAGATTAAAAATATGTACCGGGCCGCATCTCGAACTTGGTACCTTTGTATTTCTCTGGGAAGTGCTCTTCCGACGTTTTGTACGTTGTACTGGAGAATACCTGTGAAACTGGGAAGGTAGGAGAGGACTGCCGGAAGTACCGGGTTATTACAAATGATTGAAGCGATTTCACAGCTCTACAATAACTTTATTATTTCAGATATTTTCACAATGCTTTGCACACACATACAAAAACTCAAAAAGTTATTTTAGGCATTCACAAATGTTCGATATGTGCCCCTTTAGTGATTCGGCAGACATCAAGCCGATAATCAAGTACCTCCCACACTCGGCGCAGCATCTCCCCATCAATGAGTTCGAAAGCATCGTTGATGCGAGCTCCCAGTTCTGGCACGTTTCTTGGTAAAGGAGGTTTAAACACTGAATCTTTCACATAACCCCACAGAAAGAAATCGCATGGGGTTAAGTCGCGAGAGCGTGGAGGCCATGACATGAATTGCTGATCATGATCTCCACCACGACCGATCCATCGGTTTTCCAATCTCCTGTTTAAGATATGCCGAACATCATGATGGAAGTGCGGTGGAGCACCATCCTGTTGAAAGATGAAGTCGGTGCTGTCGGTCTCCAGTTGTGGCATGAGCCAATTTTCCAGCATGTCCAGATACACGTGTCCTGTAACGTTTTTTTCGCAGAAGAAAGAGGGGCAGTAAACTTTAAACCGTGAGATTGCACAAAACACGTTAACTTTTGGTGAATTGCGAATTTGCTGCACGAATGCGTGAGGATTCTCTACCGGTTGCTTCATCACTGAAAACAAGTTTCGCACTGAACTCATCCTCTTCCATGAGCTGTTGCAACCGCACCGAAAATTCAAAGCGTTTGACTTTGTCATCGGGTGTCAGGGCTTGTAGCAATTGTAAACCGCAAGGCTTCTGCTTTAGCCTTTTCCGTAAGATTTTCCAAAGCGTCGGCTGTGGTACGTTTAGCTCCCTGCTTGCTTTATTTGTCGACTTCCGCGGGCTACGCGTGAAACTTGCCCGCACGCGTTCAACCGTTTCTTCGCTCACTGCACGCCCCTTACAGAGGCATCCAGAAGCTTTAAACTGCGCATACCATCGCCGAATGGAGTTAGCAGTTGGTGGATCTTTGTTGATCTTCGTCCTGAAGTGTCGTTGCACTGTTATGACTGACTGATGTGAGTGGATTTCAAGCACGACATACGCTTTCTCGGCTCCTGTCGCCATTTTGTCTCACTGCGCTCTCGAGCGCTCTGGCGGCAGAAACCTGAAGTCCGGCTTCAGCCGAACAAAACTTTATGAGTTTTTCTACGTATCTGTAGTGTGTCGTGACCATATGTCAATGAATGGAGCTACAGTGAATTTATGAAATCGCTTCAATCATTTGTAATAGCCCTGTACATCAATGAGGGTGTCTCGTGAGTCGTGCCTGTATAGCTCACTTGGTACAGCACTTGCCTCCAAAAGGCAAGGATTCTAAGTTCGAGACCCACTCCAGGACACAGTTTTGATCTGCCAGGCAGTTTGTTGTCCAAGATTTTTCCCAATACCTTTCGTCTATCAACCATCTCATCAAGAATAGGAACGTCATCTATCGCCGTAGACACTAGGTTGAATCCTTCTGATCACAAGTGCATCATGCCGGTGCTTGAAGTGCTTAATCAACAGTCACAACCTCACATAAGATTTGGAAACTCCTCCCACTAGAACCTAGTGCAATGCCATTCTCTTTCAATCTGCCTGTGTGTAGCACCTGTGACCTGTCCCAAACAGTCACCTCTTATAAATAGCATGAGTCCATGATACACTGAGGTACTGAAGCGCACAGTTAGTTTGATGCAGAATTATGCATGGAAGAAGTAACAACAGACAGCAAACTATGCAAGACAAGCCAAAATGGCTTACGAGCCCTCTTCACATCTCCACTTCTGCCAGTACCTGATTGCCTACCTTCCAAACTTCACAGAAGCCCTTCTGCGAAACTTACAAGGCTAGCACTACTGGAAGAAAGGATACTGCTGAGACATGGCAGAATGAAATTAGCACTCTGCACTCTGCAGCGGAATGTGCGCTGATATGAAACTTTCTGGCAGATTAAAACTGTGTGCCTGACCGGAACTCTATCTCGAGACCTTCGTCTTTTGCTGGCAAGTGCTCCACCGACTGCGCTACCCAAACGTTCCGAGTTCGAGTCTCGGTCCGGCACACAGTTTTAATCTATCAGGAAGTTTCATGTCTGCGTACACTCCGCTGCAGAGTGAGAATTTCGTTCTTAATGACAAATGATGTTTACTACAAGTTATACGCCACCTAAGCATGCTACGTGATATCAACCAAAAATAAAACAACTCTGCAGAATTTCTGGTTCTGCGTTACTGTGACACAGAGCAAAATATAGAAAGTTTAGAAACTAAATGAACATTTCGAAAGTTCTTTTTTTAACTATACAGTACTAACTGCTAACTTGTAAAGAAATGTAATACAAAGGAAACAGCACAATAATCCACAATAAAGAGACGAAACAAATAAGAACACAGACTCTGTGCTTAGACTCCGCCTCCAATAAAGGGCAACAAGTCTCGCAGCAACTACAAGGAGAAGCTGAGTGGGATGATTAGGAGCTGAGGTCTGCATGTAACGTTGCTCTATACGTTCTAACATTCGACATTCGAACAAGTTAATAATTTAACATAACAATTTTCTATCCTTCTGACAGTCGAAGAAATGTTTCTGTTTTGGTCTTGGAGAATTTTACGAGAAAAACAACGCTGTCACAGGCGAGTTTGGTCAATAGAGTCACCACAGGCGGCTGCAGCGCCAAAGCGCCCCCTAAGGCTGTGGCCGCAGAATCCGGCTGCGGTCTCGCCACCCTCTCAAAGAATCGAGGGAGCCGGACCCACACTGGCACACACGCACATGTATTCGCGGACACACACGGCGAGCAGGGGGCACCTGCGTCGTGCTAATTTGTCTCCTGTTTACAAAATGGGAAAAAAGCGACGGGGCCCGTGTGATTACCGCTGCTGGGAGGTTCTTTTATGCGTCCTAGCGACGAGACAAAAAGGGTCCGCATTAGCGGGGCAGGGCTGGGCTGGCAGCGCCCTCTCGGCCCTTACGGCAGGTAAGGTGGGGTCCGCAGCCTCCTCCCTTGTCAGTCAATACCGGCCGGCGAGGGTCAGCCCAGATTGTGTTAGCCAAAGGGCCCAGAAACTCGAACCCAAGGTCCGGCCGCTACACCGCGCGCAATCCCTCCGCGGCGGCACTGCCCCGGCGACTCCCTCACCCCTTACCCTTCCCCCTCTTTTTTTTATTTTTAAGGTAACGAGCGCGACTCTGAGGGAACTCTCGCCACCAGAAATCTGCCGGCCGGAGTAACGATCCGCGCTGTGCCAACTCGGCCTTCCCCCCCGGCCCCCACTGTCCCGTCCGCCCCTAGCACTCCCTCTCCAGGGCCAGCGGCGTGTCGCGTTACCGTCATCCCGACCCCAATTACAATGGTCGTCAGACAAGGCGGGACGACTGCGTGGGTAATTATCCGGCGCCGTATTCGTGACACGGCGAGGAGGGCGCGTGTGTGGCCGGCCCCGCACTGTGCGATGGATCGCGTCATGTCCTCGCTGGTTGCTAGGTGGCTGGTGGCGGTAGCGAAAACGTCGGCCGCCCGCGACCGTCTTCCGACGCCGGGCGCACTTCAGCCGCTGCCCTTGTTGTTGTGGTCTTCAGTCCTGACACTGGTTTGATTCAGCTCTCCATGCTACTCTATCCTGTGCAGGCTTTTTCATCTCCCAGTACCTACTGCAGCCTACATCCTTCTGAATCTGCTTAGTGTATTCATCTCTTGGTCTCCCTCTACGATTTTTACCCTCCATGCTGCCCTCCAGTACTAAATTGGTGTTCCCTTGATGCCTCAGAACATGTCCTACCAACCGATCCCTTCTTCTAGTCAAGTTGTGCCACATGCTCCTCTTCTCCCCAATTCTATTCAATACCTCCTCATTAGTTATGTGATCTGCCCATCTAATCTACAGCATTCTTCTGTAGCACCACATTTCGAAAGCTTCTATTCACTTCTTGTCTAAACTATTTATCGTCCACGTTTCACTTCCATACATGGCTACACTCCTTACAAATACTTTCAGAAACGACTTCCTGACATTTAAATGTATACTCGATGTTAACAAATTTTTCTTCTTCAGAAACGCTTTTCTTGCCATTGACAGTCTACATTTTATATCCTCTCTACTTCGACCATCATCAGTTATTTTGCTCCCCAAATAGCGAAACTCATTTATTACTTTAAGTGCTTCATTCCCTAATCTAATTCCCTCAGCATCACCCGACTTAATTCGACTACATTCCATTATCCTCGCTTTGCTTTTGTTGATGCTCATCTTATACCCTCCTTTCAAGACAATGTCCATTCCGTTCAACTGCTCTTCCAAGTCCCTTGCTGTCTCTGACAGAATTACAATGTCATCGGCGAACATCAAAATTTTTATTTCTTCTCCATGGATTTTAATACCTACTCCGAACTTTTCTTTTGTTTCCTTTATTGCTTGCTCAATATACAGATTGAATAGCATCGGGGGTAGGCTACAACCCTGTCTCACTCCCTTCCCAACCACTGCTTCCCTTTCGTGCCCCTCGACTCTTATAACTGCCTTCTGCTTTCTGTACAAATTATAAATAACCTTTCGCTCCCTGTATTTTACCCCTGCCACCTTCCGAATTTGAAAGAGAGTATTCCAGTCAACATTGTCAAAAGCTTTCTCTAAGTCTACAAATCCTAGAAACGTAGGTTTGCCTTTCCTTAATCTTTCTTCTAAGATAAGTCGTAGGGTCAGTATTACCTCACGTGTTCAAACATTTCTACGGAATCCAAACTGATCTTCCCCGAGGTCGGCTTCTATCAGTGTAAAGAATTCGCGTTGGTATTTTCCATCCCTGACTTATTAAACTGATAGTTCGGTAATTTTCACATCTGTCAGCACCTGCTTTGTTTGGGATTGGAATTATTATATTCTTCTTGAAGTCTGAGGGTATTTCGCCTGTGTCATACAGCTTGCTCACCAGATGGTAGAGTTCTCACTGGCTCTCCCAAGGCTGTCAGTAGTTCTAATGGAATGTTGTCTACTCCGGGGGCCTTGTTTCGACTCAGGTCATTCAGTGCTCTGTCAAACTCTTCACGCAGTATCATATCTTCCATTTCATCTTCATCTACATCCTCTTCCATTTCCATAATATTGTCCTCAAGTACATCGCCCTTGTGTAGACCCTCTGTATACTCCTTCCACCTTTCTGCTTTCTCTTCTTTGCTTAGAACTGGGTTTCCATCTGAGCTCTTGATATTCACACAAATAGTTCTCTTTTCTCCAAACGTCTCTTTAATTTTCCTGTAGTCAGTATCTATCTTACCCCTAGTGAGATAAGCCTCTATATCCTTGCATTTGTCCTCTAGCCATCCCTGCTTAGCCATTTTGCACTTCCTGTCGGTATCATTTTAGGGCAGTCTAATTGCGGGCTGTGAGCACATACAGCGATATCGCGCTAGGAAAAGACTCGTTTCTCTGTCCAGTGTGGGAGGCGCCACTGCCATCTGTCGCCGACGCCAGGATGTCGTAACAAGTTGCATTCAAGATACCCTTCGTCACACGTTAATACTAATGTAGGCCATTCACAGTATGCGTAGGAACCCAATACTGATCTTTCCAACAGCGGAAATATGCTATGTGGTCAACAGTAGTCTTGGTGATAATAGTTTAACTATACTCAACCTTGGGTTCCAAATCCTAGTAAACCTCCTTGTGCAACTGAATATAAGAATACGAGATATGCTGGATGGCGAAATACGATATTCTTCTTCTTCTTTAGTGTATCTGTCACGCATCAGGTTTCAGCTGGAGGCCCTTGACCATGTCGTGTTCCGAGCATCATTTTTCATCTAATGCTTCTGTAATTCTATCTTAAGTAAATCGAATGGGACTGTGGCTGGTCGAAAACTTGAAGATAATGAACACCAACAGCCGTAAATTTATTAATTATTTTAATTGACTACCGGTTTCAATATCTCACTGGCACCATCTTCAGGTCACTATACTCGTAGCTAGGTAAACCATCTAACCGTCTGTGCCATTATAGGCATCACTAATTTCAACTGGCTTCTGTAGATTTCTGAAACTTCCCTATAGACGTGGACTCTCCACACCTCTAACAACAACTCAAAAACTCAGGGAGGCTTCCTAGGGCTTCGATCACAAGAGTGAGTACAGTACAGCTACAAAAACAGAAATACCTATTGTTGAGCACATAGCATGTTTTGCTGCTCGAAAGGCCAGTGTTTGTTTCTTCGCGCACACGGTGAGTTGTCGTTAGAGATGTGGAGATTCCACGTCCACGGAGAAGTTTTAGAAATCTATGGAAGTCAGTTGAAAGTAGTGATCCTTGCAACAGCATAGACGTTTAGATGATTTATCTAGCTACGAGTGTAGTTGCCTGAAGATGGTGCCAATGAGGCGCCGAAACTGGTTGTCAAATAAAATAACTAGTAAAATTACGGCTATCAGCATTTATTTTCTTCAAGCATTTCTAATCTTGTCCATTTCAATTCTCTTCCTACTTCTTAGTCTCAATCCTTACATTTTCCCTTCTGTAATTGTTCCTTACCAGCGGTTCCTATACAGTGTATGCTTCAGCAAAGACTTTTTTCTCTTCCTGATTTATTTTCTACATTGTTTTTCCTCTTCTTCGTTATTATTAATTCTTAAGTTTGACTGTCCACTTCACGATGACCATTGTTCTCCACAGCCACATTTCAAAACATTCTAAATATCTTTGCTTTTCCTAAACAGGTAGTTTGGATAAAAACTCCTCCAGTCACAACTTTTTTCGTGTTAAATTACACGATGCGTTTCGGACCCTGTGGGTCCATCTTCTGTTGCAAATCCTCTAATATTATAATTTACATTTGCTCTTGATTTAGCTGAAAAGCATTTTCCTGTCATGACAAAGTTAGGTGTTGGATTTCGTATTTCGTGGATCGAGCGCGGAAATATACGAGAAAAAATGGCAAAAAATAGTGAAAAACTTATCGAACGAACAAACGTTCACAGCTACGAAATATGGATAAAATTAAATTTATTCCTTCTTTTTAACTGTCCACGATTTACAGGTGATGGCACTACACTTCAGACATAAGATTTAGCTAATCTTTTCCTGAACTCCATTTCTTGTAACTAAAACAAATGTGTTCGACTGTGTGTGTATCAATTCCGTTACTAAATTATGTTTAGGAACTTACTACTATTGTCACTATCCCATAAGACTAATTCTGACTACATAAGTTGCCAACAATTATGTATTTTTTTCGTATAAGAACATTAATACGTGACGCAATGCAGATTACGAAATTAATGTATTGACATCTTTCTTATATAGTCCAACCGTTACACTCATACTTTGCATCAATTGCGTTCAAATATCATCAAAGTGGCTTCCTTCGCAACAGATATACGGACTACTTGACACCACAACACGATAGCAAATACCTAAGGTGATTTCCATAACGTCTACACAGTCTTATCACTGTTGTTATATTGTTAATGGCAATGGTCAGACAAGTATTCAAATTTCTGTCAATTCAAAAGTAAGGAGCGAAGCAAGCAAGTGATTTACAAATAGTAACTACAGTACACACATTTTAACTTGGTTGATTTTTAAATTGGAGTGTAGGGTATGAGCGAGTAAGCGTTACTGGGGAGGGGAATATCGGAGAGGTAGCACGTTTTCCAGCAATGTGGGTAGTTAGCTTTCTTTTCTGAGAGGGAACCGTACATAACACTCGAAATGCACTGGGAATTACGTTGTAATGAAAAACAGAAAAAATGATTGTTAGGAGTAAGCAGTACAATTGTCTCGTTCACTCATTAGTTCTTAGCTTAATAAAACACCTACAAAAACTTATCTTCTTAAGAAATAAATGATTTCAAAAAATTCTGTTTCTTTCTGAAGTTTAGCTGTGCTAACGTTAATGATGGCAACAGAAGAGGTAACTAACTAACTGTACACTTAGTTAGAAACCACTGTCACAAACGCTCTCTTCCCCGTAGGTATCCTCCTCCTTATGCCTTCTGTACAGCTTCCGTTAAATGTCACTAATCTTCCCAAGTACAGACGGAATTTTACTTGTTCTATCTTTTCTCTATCTGATAATGCTTTAACTGGTGCCTCGTTTCTTGCTTTTTCTCACCACTTTTTTTCTTTCCTGTTTTATCTTCATTCCATATTTCTCGCCCTTTCTTGCAATACTCTTAAACTTCTGCTGTAGCCTCTCTTTTAACTCCGCCAGCACTGCTTGATTATCCGCGTACGTCACAGTCTTTATCATTTCTCCTCCAGTTACAATGCCTCTTGCGTCCTCTGTCGTCTTACCTGTCAGTTCATATCCACATATGCTGAGCAGCTTCGGTGACAGTGAGTAGCGTTGCGTTTCATCCTTTCCAGTCCTCACCTCTTCGGTCTCCCCATTCCCTACAATGACACTTTCTGGTTTGTGTACATCTCTCTTATTAACCATCTATCTCTTCAGTTTACACCAACACCTCTTAAGACTCTCAGAAATATACTCCAGTTGACTTTATCGAATGCCTTCGTCCAGTCGATAGAAGAAATGTACTTGCGCATATTTATTTCTATAATTCTTTATCAAGTCATCCTCAGACAGCCTGCAGCATTTCTCTTTACTCTTGCTAAGTCCGAAATGGTCTCCTCCAGTATTTACCTCAATTTTTTTTTCATTCCTTTTCGTGTAACTCGCTTTAAAACCTTTCTAACATGACAGATAAAAATTAGTTGTTCTATAGTCATTACGTTATTATGCGTTGCACTCTGTAGGTAAAGATTTTAGAATGGTCGTAAGTAGATCTTGAGGAAAAATTCCTGCGTCATAAATTCTGTGTACTATCTCAGTCAATCTGACTATTGACTTTGAACCTAGGTGCCTCAGACGATATTCTGTTAAAGCCCAGTGCACTCTTTTCCTGGAGCTTCTGAGTTGCTTTCTCTAACTCCCATTTCAACATCTTAGCGAAACGGTGTCCTTCATTCTGCTGCCTTAATCTTCCAAAATGAGTTTGATGTTAACCACCTGTGCACTATGTAGCTCCTGATTGTAATTCGTCCAAACTTGCTTCTTCTCTTCTGTACATAGTCTTCTTCCTATGTTTGTTTAACCTTCCTTATTTGATTATTTCCCTTACTTGTCTTTTTGCTAAGGTTTTCACTGGTGTGTATATTTCTTCCAATTTTCCTTTATTTTCCAATTCTAATTTTTCTCATTGCGATGCTGCCAAGACGTTTTTATCGTGCGAAAATGGCCATTAGGTACAAGTGACATCTTGGAACCAGAACGGCTACGTCACGCTGCTAAATGCTTTTTACCACCGCCTGTTGCGAGACCGTCAACCGTGACCGTCTTCCGGTGCCCAGCACGCGACAGCCGCTGATGAGACTGCCCTTGGAAAAGCCTAATTGCAGACTTTGGATACATACAGCGATACTGCGCTGGTAAAAACTGGTTTCCCTTCCGAGTGTGGGAGACGCGACACCATCTGATCTGGTCGGCGGCGACAGGATGTCCTAACAAGTCACATTTACGAGACCGTTCGCCGCATCACACACGTAAGCCATTCACAGTGGGCGTAAAGAAACTAGCACCGGACAGTAAACACATGTTATTTGGTCAACCTCTGATCTTCCAGCCTGTAGTCGAACTGTTCTAAACCTAATCCCTCGCCGGCCGGGGTGGCCTAGCGGTTCTAGGCGCTTCAGTATGGAACCGCGCTACCGCTACGGTCGCAGTTTCGAATCCTGCCTCGGGCATGGATGTGTGTGATGTCCTTAGGTTAGTTAGGTTTAAGTAGTTCTAAGTTCTAGGGGACTGATGACCTCAGAAGTTAAGTCCCATAGTGCTCAGAGCCATTTGATTTGAACCTAATCCTTCTGGTGTATCTGCCTGCAAGCGATGAGTCCAGGGTGGACTGTAACTTTGCAATTTGAGAATATTTCTTATTCTTCTTTTCGTTTTTACCATTCGGGATAGCTTTGTTTCTTCTGGTCCTATCGTGTAATATGCTTTCATTCTCCTACTTTGCAAACTTCTTGGCTCTTCCGTCCATGATGATTTTGCTTTGAATCTAATTTTGTCATGGAATTTTTGTTTTTGTTTTGCATTTGGTTTACAATATTCTTATTAGATTGATGAGTCCCACCAAGAATTTTTCTACTCTGGCATATTTCTCATCACACAGCAGCCTTCCAACGTCCTCAATTATTTTTTTTGGCATATTTAAATTTCTGTCTTCGCTACAGTTTGTACACTGAAGTTATGCAAGTCATGGTATATCGGTATGCACATGTACTATTGGCAATTGTATCGTCTGCACGAGCTATAAAAGGACAGTGCATTGGCGAAGTTCTCACTTGCAATCAAGTGATTCATGTGAAAAGTTTCGAACGTGATTATGGCTGCACGACGGGAGTTAACTCACTCTGAACGCAGAATGGTAGTAGAAGCTACACGCATGGGGACATTCCGTTTCGGAAATCGTTTGGGAATTCAGTATCTTGCGAGCTAGAGTGTCAAGAGTGTGTCCACAATACCAGATTGGAGGCATTACCTCTCAGCACCGACAACGCAGTGACCGACGGTCTTCACTTAACGACGGAGAGCAGCCGCATTTGCGTGAAATAACCACAGAAATCAATGTGGGGCGTACGAGACACTTATCCGTTAGGACTCTGCGGCGGAATTTGGCGTTACTGGGCTGGGCTATGGCAGCAGACGACCGACGCGAGTGCCTTTGCCAACATCGCCTCTCTTGTGCTCGTGACCAAATCGGTTCGACCCTAGAAGACTGGAAAACCGTGGCCTGGTCAGATGAATCCCGTTTCCAATAAGCAAGAGCTGATGGTTCAAATGTGGTGCAGACCCCACGAAACCAACAAGGCAAGATAGTGGTGGCTCCATGATGGTGTAGGTCCAACTCGGTGCAGTAAACTTTATTACAACAGCAATTAATATGCGATCAGAAAGTATTACTTTAGACCAAACACTGGACAGATCATTGATTGGAAATGGTTATTTTCAGCTACTTAGAGACCATTAGACGTTATTAAAGGACTTCGTTTTCCCAAACAACGATGGAGTTTGCGCCATGTCAACTGGCCACAACTGTTCGCTATTGGTTTTATGACCATTCTGGACATTTAGAGTGGATGGCGTAGCTACCCAGATCACCCGGCATGAATCGCTTCGAACATTTATGGAACAATATCGAGAGATTAATTCGTGCACAAAATCCTGAAGCGGCAATTTTTTTGCAAGTATGGACTGTTACAGAGACACCATGTTTGTGTATTTCTTCAGGGAACTTCCGACAACTTGATGAGTCCATGTCACGTCAACCTGCTGTACTACGTCGGGCAAAAGTAGGTGTGACACCATATTAGGAGAGGTTGGTTTGGGGTAGGCGACCAAACAGCGAGGTCATCGGTCCCATCGGATTAGGGAAGAATGTGGAAGGAAGTGGGCCGTGCCCTTTCAAGGGAACCATCCCGGCATTAGCCTGTAGCGATTTAGGGAAATCACGGAAAACCTAAATCAGGATGGCCGGACGCGGGTTTGAACCGTCGTCCTCCCGAATGCTAGGCACTGCGCCACCTCGCTCGCCCATGGCTTTTATCACCTCAGTGTACTCTCTGCAGTTTCTTCAATTACTATGGGAGTTATTCTTTGATTTCTTAAAACGTATTCATTCATCCTGTCCCTTCTTCTTTTAAGTAGTCTCTACATGTTCCTCTCCTCGCCGATTCTGCGCCGAAGGTTCGCATTTCTTATCTTACCAGTCCATCTAATTTTCAACATCCTTCTGTGTAACCATATCTGAAACACTTCAGTTCTCTTCCGGTTTACCCACAATCCACGATTCGCTTTCATACAACACTTTGTTCCCTCTACATCTACATCTACACAGATATTCTTCAAGCCACCGTACGGTTCATGGCGGAGGGTACTCTGTACCACTACTAGTTATTTCCTCTCCTCTTCCACTCACAAATAGAGCAGGGCAAAATAAAGCTGTCTATATGCCTCCGTATGAGCCCCAATTTTCCGTATCTTCGTGCTTCTTATGCGCAGTGTATGCTGGTGGCAGTAGAATAGTTCGGCAGTCGACTTCAAATGCCAGTTCTCTAAATTTTCTCAATAGTTTCCTGAAAAGTACGTCGCCTATCCTTCAAGGATTCCAGTTTAAGCTCCCGAAGCATCTCCGTAACACTTACATGTTGTTCGAACCTAACGGTAACGAATCTTGCAGTGCGCCTCTGAATTGCTTCAGTTTCCTTCTTCAGTATAACGTGGTGTGGATTCCAATATCACGTCCTCAGAAATTTCTTCCTAACATTGTTATTTATGAGACCAGCAGACTAATCTTGTGCAGGAATGCCCTCTTTGCCTCCTCTAGTTTCCTTCTTGTTTCTTCCTTGCTTCGTCCATCACGGATTATTTTGCTTCGAAGGTAGCAGAATTCCTTAATTTTGTCTACTTCGTGGTCCCCAAATTTAACGTAAAGCTTCTCGCTATTCTCACTTCTACTAGTTCTCATTACTTTCGTGTCTGTGCTCGTTAGACCATTCACTCCAGTCAACAGGCCCTGTAGTTATTTCCAAAGTTCATTGAGGGTAGAAATGTCACTAGCGAATGTTATCACTGAAATCATTTTATCGTGAATTATACCGCCGCCCCTGTACTTTTACTTCACTCGTTGCTGCTTCGATGTATGTTCCGAACTGGCGGAACTCAAGCTGTTAGGAGAGATCGTGCGTCGTGCTTGGATAACTCAGTCGGTAGAGCACTTGCCCGCGAAAGGGAAAGGTCCCGAGTTCGAGTTTCGGTCCGGCCACAGGAAGTTTCACCTATTCTGTTCCTCCTGGCAATCTTTAGTGCCACGTTCCTTCATGTGTTTCTAATATCATAACTAGACGAAAGTTCCGACCAAAAAGCGTCATTGATTCCTAGTTACGCAGTCCTGTAGGTATAACACTGCACCTACTGCTCGAGTACTTCGGATCCACAATAGGTCGGATTAAAGGAAGACATCGAGGCAATTTAGAGGCGGGTTGCTAGATTTGTTACCGGCATGTTCGATCAACACAAAGGTGTTACGGAGATACTATGAGAACTCAAATGGAAATTCTTGGATGGAGGACGATGCTCATTTCGTGAAACACAGTTGGGAAAATTTGTAGAAGCAGAATTTGCGGCTCACTGCAGGATGATTCTATTGCCACCAACAAATATTTTGCTTGAGGACAACGAAGATAAGAGAAATTAGTGCTTGTACGGAGGGGAATAGATAGTCGGTTTTCCCTCGCTCTAGTTAAGAATGGAACAGGAAAGGAAATGGCTAGTAGTCGTACGAGGGATATGCAGAAAATGAGTTCCGATTGATCGCAAAATGGAAACCACTTTGAAAATCAGAAATATTTTATCTGCAACAGTTAGCTACAGATGCCAGCCACTGCTCTACATAGTCATCACTCCGTCATAGACATTTGTCGTAGCGTTGCACCAACTTTCCAATACGCTCGTTATAGAAGGCAGCCGCCTGTGGTTCCCGCCAATTCTCTACGTTCATCTACGGCTCGGTGTCTGTGCGAAAATGTTGTCTTCATAGCCAGTAGCTAATGTCAGCAGAAATGAAACACAGAGGGAGCCAATTACGGGCTGTACTGCGGGTGATCAAACACTTCCCATCGAAAACGCTGCAGGAGCATTTTCATTGGTCCTACAGATTGCGACCGAGAATTGTCACAAAGCAGTAACCGTATGACAGTTCCGTAATGTGGGCTGCATAACATCAGGCGAAGTCTCTCACCAGGACCTCATACTTGGCGGGAGACACTATTTTCTATGCATATTTTTGTGCTCACGATGCGCTCAGAAGTCAAAAGAGCCAAGTGATGGAACCGACAGGCATAGTAGAGACACTGTCGAACACATATGTGCAAAGCTTTATTAGATTTTCACAGTGGTTTCCATTTCTTGACGGATCGGAACTTACTTTCAGGATATTCCTCGTATTAGGCACCCGTCGCCACGCAGAATGTGGTGACTTGTGGAGTCTGTACAGGTCTGGAAAAATATGGAAATACTAAACACGCAACACATCGCCATGCCTTTGGCATTCAGAAGAGATTCCAGTCACCTGGGAATGGATACAGTCCTCTATGGTTTTCAAGGGAACCTTATACCACCGTCCTGCCTGCAAAATACTGTCAATGATCATGGAGGTGGATAGCGATCCAGCACCCTTGACTCCAAAGTAGACCACAAAGGCTCAATAAGATTGAGATGTGGTGACTGGTGACCAGGAGAGGCGTGCCAGTTCACCCTCGTGCTCACAAAACCAGACCTGGACGATGTGAGAGCTGTGTGGGCAGCAGTCCTGTCGTTTTGGATCAGTGCGTCATGATTTGGGAACAAAAATTTTACAACGGGATGGTCATTATCAGCCATAATGCTCACATAGTTCTTGGCAGCAATGCCACCTTGTAGAGTAAGCAGTGGTCGTGGAATACCATATCATCACCGAACTTCCGTTATACTTTACTCTTGGGAGCAAGCAGTCGGCGTTGTAGGTTTGGGACTGCGTACTCCAGAAGAAAACTCGGGCAAAAATTCGAAAATGTGTGGTAGTAGGCTTATACGGTGGTACAAGACTCATCCGATCAAATGATCAAATCTTCTGTTGTTCTATAGTTCCGTTTTATTACTTTGGCACCACGTTTCCACGTTACGGCCATTTCCATTACTGATGTCTGGTTTTGGAATTGCAACTCCCTTTGCCATTCTCTGCTTATATAGTTCCTTTGTGCTGCTTTGGTGCTGACAGGATTCGTAAGTGCGAAATTCAGTTCTACAGAGACTTTTGCAGCTGTCATCCCCTTAGTTTTCATTACAGCCCTCTTCAAAGACAATCTGTCTCTATCACTTATCACACACTTTCGTCCGCGGATAACTTTTTTCCGCTTTCCATGTGCGGTGTAAATGTTCGTGCCCCTGGAAACACCAAACACTTTGGCTACCTTGGTTGCGCCAGCACACACCATACGAGCTGAGACAACGTGCCCGCGCTCCAATTAACTGAGCTCCGACATAATGCACTCAGAACTATGCAGAACATAGTGTTGACCACGACTGACATTTTCAATGTATTGAGGCGGCGTGCGTGGTCAAATGAACCAGCACAACCTACAGGCTTGGCTAGCATTTGTGTTTACGTTCAGGCATTCATTTATGGCGTTGGCTCCATATTTTTGTGCAACCTCTGTATGTAGATGTTTGTTCAGAAGTGAGATATAACAACCTCCGTATCGGCACAAATAAGTTAAGATAGACTACCAGCTGTATCCAGAAAAAGCGTTTCTAGTGTACTCCACTGCTCAGCCTGAAGACGGGAGTGTAAGCTCTCGGAACTTCAAAATGGTTCAAATGGCTCTCAGCTCTATGGGACTTAACTTCTGAGGTCATCAGTCCCCTAGAACTTAGAACTACTTAAACCTAACCAACCTAAGGACATCACACACATCCATGCCCGAGGCAGGATTCGAACCTGCGACGTAGCGGTCGCGTGGTTCCAGACTGTATCACCTACAACTGCTCGGCCACCCCGGCCGGCCTCTCGGAACTCTCGTGGGAGAAAATAAAAATGACTGACACAGATAACTGCTACAATCTGTAAACTGGAGAACGCTACAGGGTGTTCTTCAGACGGTATTACCTTGCGTAAATGAGCCATTTCGCAGAGGTGACATCTCTGGACTGAAACGGCTCAACGGCTCCGGTCGATGTTTTTCCCCACTGCTGCTTGTGATAGCGTCGTCAGCGGCCGTGTTCCGGTGTCCGGCGCGCCAACCGTTGATGAGGCTGTCCTTGGGACAGTCTAATTGCAGTCTTTGAATACATCCAGCGGTATCGCGCTGGTAAAAAGTCGTTTCCCTCGCGAGTGTGGGAAGCTCGACTGCCATCTGGACTGGAGAACGTAACGAGTTGTCACCTTCAGGTCCTTCAAGCTGTCCGGCAGCTTTTCTGTGCTGGTTTCTTCCTACAGGCTGTGGGAATTAATCTGCTTCCCTGTGCAATTACACATCAGCCTCTCATTAAGTTGGGCGATTACTGAAATACCTCTCATTAATGCGTGTGACACCTTCACGGCTACGACATAAGCTGTGTGGTTCGCTTTGGCATTCGTTGGACAAGGTTATGCGTGCGGAGAACAATGTCCAACCACTCCTCTTACAACAATCGACGTAAATGCGCTAAGTTATGTGGCTGCAGTCGGCGACGCTTAGAAAAGTAATTCCAACGGGTACCGGAGATTTTCAATCTGATGCAAATCTGTAGGCTGCGGGATACAGTTCGGAAGCGTGACTGCTCGTGCAAGTTATGTGTGCCAAGCAGTCGCGTTTGTTGCCCAGTGACACGAGATGTTTCTTGTTGAAAAATGGTTCAAATGGCTCTGAGCACTATGGGACTCAACTGCTGAGGTCATTAGTCCCCTAGAACTTAGAACTAGTTAAACCTAACTAACCTAAGGACATCACAAACATCCATGCCCGAGGCAGAATTCGAACCTGCGACCGTAGCGGTCTTGCGGTTCCAGACTGCAGCGCCTTTAACCGCACGGCCACTTCGGCCGGCTTCTTGTTGAAAGACACATCTACTAAGACTACTGCATAGGTCAAGCTGACGAGAAAATGATAAGCTCAGACTATGGAACAACTCGGCAGATCAACACCAAGAGACAACTTTTAGAGCAATATTGAGACAATTATTGTACAACAACCACTTGTGGTTACCGTAAGGAGTGGATTGCGACATACCTTATCTATTATCTGCCAATTATTATAATTCTTTAATACAAAAACTGGAAATTTACGTCCAATACAACCGCGAAATACGGATTTGCTAATGGGTGTAGATTGTTTAGTTCATAGTTTAGATACAGGATATCCAAATGGTACGACTAAGACTAATGGTATGCCGAAACACACACAAATTCCAAAGTAATGTAGCCTTAGTGTTACACTGATCAGCCAGAACTTTATGACCACCGACCTATTGTCGATATAAACCCGTCCAGGCGATAGCAGCGCCACCTGGCGAGGAATGAGTGCTAGTCAGAGATACGCACGGGACATCTAGTATCACAAAGCGTGCTGTCCGTGTGTGGAGTGGGGAAGACGCGCGATCTGAGTGTGACCGAGAACAGATTGTGATGGCCCGGAGACTCGACATTAGCATTTCGGACACTGCAAAACTTGCCGAATATTCGAGGAGTGCTGTGGTGAGTGTCTTCAATACGCGACGAAACCAATTTGAAACGACGTCCAGATGTCTTGGTTGTCGTAGGATGGGCAAACTAGTAAAACAGCACAGGCGGCTAACTGTGGATGAACTAACATCAGACTTTAACGCTGGGCAGAGTACAGGCGTGTCTCAACACACCCTGCACCGGACACCGCCTCCGCAGCCGATGACGCTTGCAAGTGCCAATGCTAACACCACGACATTGGCCACTGAGACTGAAATGGGTACGTGACCATCGACACTGGACGTTGGCGCAGTGGCAGAGCGTTGCAGCGGGTGATTAAGCCCGATACCTTCTTTATCATGGCGATGGAAGGGCGCGAATCCTTTGTCTTCCAGGGAAACAGGCCCTTGACACCTGTACAGCGGTACGGGGACAAGCTAGCGGCGGCTCCATCATGCTCTGGGGAACACTCACGTGGGCATGCATCGGTTCAGTGGAGCTGGTGCAAGGCACCATGACGATCAAGGAGTATTGTACACTGGTTACAGACCACGTGAACCCCTTCATGACGATGATGTGGCATTTCTCAAAACATTCTGCTCCATGCTACAAGGCCAGGAGTGTCATGGAGTGGTTCGAGGAAGACAGTGGCGAGTTCCAATTTATTTGATGCAGCCCCCCTCCCCCCCCCCCCCTTGACACCTGTACAGCGGGACGGGGACAAGCTAGCGGCGGCTCCATCATGCTCTGGGGAACACTCACGTGGGCATGCATCGGTTCAGTGGAGCTGGTGCAAGGCACCATGACGATCAAGGAGTATTGTACACTGGTTACAGACCACGTGAACCCCTTCATGACGATGATGTGGCATTTCTCAAAACATTCTGCTCCATGCTACAAGGCCAGGAGTGTCATGGAGTGGTTCGAGGAAGACAGTGGCGAGTTCCAATTTATTTGATGCAGCCCCCCTCCCCCCCCCCCTTGACACCTGTACAGCGGGACGGGGACAAGCTAGCGGCGGCTCCATCATGCTCTGGGGAACACTCACGTGGGCATGCATCGGTTCAGTGGAGCTGGTGCAAGGCACCATGACGATCAAGGAGTATTGTACACTGGTTACAGACCACGTGAACCCCTTCATGACGATGATGTGGCATTTCTCAAAACATTCTGCTCCATGTTACAAGGCCAGGAGTGTCATGGAGTGGTTCGAGGAAGACAGTGGCGAGTTCCAATTGATTTGATGCAGCCCCCCCCCCCTCCTCCCCGCCCCCCTCCTCCCCGCCCCCCTCCAAGGTTGACAGATCTGAACCAATCGAACACAACTGGGGTGTGACTAAACGTTGCGTCAGAGCTCATGCTCCCATCTCTCCCATATCCGCGATTTACGGGAATTAGCTGAATTCTGTGTGCAGACATGGTGCCAACTCCCTCCAGCGACCTACAGAGGCTTCATTGCTTCCATGCCACGACGCGTCGCCGCTACGCCGCTATTAATATGCCAAAGGTGAATCATTGTGATGTCCCTTGTGTAAGAGCTATTGTCAACGATTAAATCTGCAATACGCTTCCTGGAATCATCTCGGGTGCTGCCTCGGTCGGAGGAAGCGACACGGAACGGCTCCCTCCGCCCCCCCCCCCCCCAACCGGTGCGCTCGGTTCACCACGGCTGTACGACGCTCGAAACGCTGACCGCTATTCCCAGCAGAAGAGACTGACTTCGCCTTTTCTCCCGTTTGCTGAGGAAAGTCGGAAAAATCCGCAGGGGTCTCGCAAGCCGGGCCCACGCGGCCGCGCGTGGTCCCACGTAAGTGCGCACTCAGCATCGGCCAGCCACATATGAGAGCACGCGAGGGTTCCGTGTATGTAATGGCGGTAATTTGCACACCACGGCGTTTTTAATGTCTGCAACGGAAGCGCTATTTGCCGTTCTCAGTTAAAGAGCTCACGAAGAAGAAATGCTTGCTTCTTTTCCCGCACGGCGGCTTTACGCTTTATATCTGTGAACATTCCCACAGCCTGCTCATAATGCGGCCTAATTAGACGTCTTGGTCTGCGGACAGGTTATTTACTCTGAGACTGCTCACTGAACCGTGAGGAAACTGCGGAGCAAACATAAAATTGAGAAGACGGCAGTTCGTCTTCCCTAGCGGGGCCGTTGGCGTTCTTCCGCGATCTGGAGAGCTCGCTTCTTCCGATTATATTTCTTCATTTAATGGAGCGCAGTACATAAGATAGGTACAGTGTCTGGGGATTAAGGTTTCAATAGATGTTCAAGAGAGAGTATGTATCTGAAAATTTACTACTGTGTGATATTTGTGATGAATAAGAAGCAATCAAAAAATTTCGCGGAAGTTACAAAACAGAGCACAAAGGTTGAAAACAAAACACCTTTTTTGCCATCATATCAATACGCTTTCGGCAGTGCGTATGAAGGTAGCATTAAACCATAATACTGTTGGAATGGGAATCTGACGAGATACAGTGTATGGAGGTTCTCTTAACGTGATTATGATGACAGCTTAAGCAGAAACGCAATAAAGTGTGTAGTTAATTCCTTTTGTCTTCAACTTATTATAGAGTTTGTGCGTCAAATCAGGAAGTAAATTTTATAATGAATCTTTTGCAGGTTACCCTCTGAGAAGTTAATTGTTGAAGTTACGTATTGGTTTACTAAGGTACTCTGCTTGGCAATGCAGGGCCAAAGAAAATTCCAGCAGTATATCACGTCTAACAGTTTCCAATTCCGGGTACCTAATTCCATGTGATCGAGGTTGAACTGTTAAACTCTAATTTCTGTCATGTAGATAAGACAAAAACCATGATCCTGCCGTGTCTACTATTCAAAAACATTTTATTCCCGATGATAATGGTTTCTTCGGAACCTACAATGGAAAAAAGGAGGAAAGATTTAAATTAAAATCTTAAAATCTTCGCCGGCCGGAGTGGCCGAGCGGTTCTAGGCGCTTCAGTCTGGAACCGCGCGACCGCTACGGTCGCAGTTTCGAATCCTGCCTCGGGCATGGATATGTGTGATGTCCTTAGGTTAGTTAGGTTTAAGTAGTTCTAAGTTTTAGGGGACTGATGACCTCAGAAGTTAAGTCCCATAGTGCTCAGAGCCATTTGTACCATTTTTTTCTTAAAATCTTCATAATATTATGCCGGTTCTACTCGCAAAATCGACGTTTGTGTGGTTCATATCCCTGCGTCATAGGAGGCATAAGGCTGCCAAAGCGTCACTTATACGTAGAAGTGGCAAAAATTTTCTCTCTCTCTCTCTTTCTCTCTCTCTCCCTCCCTCTCCCTCTCCCCCCACCCCCTCTGTGAGGTTCCCACAACTGTCACCATACTACAGTTAAAGCTTGTGAGCGATTTGATGGCAGTGACGTATGTGCTATTTCAACCACATAGTATGTACGAAGCCAGTTAG
Organism: Schistocerca serialis cubense; assembly: GCF_023864345.2. Classification (NCBI taxonomy): domain Eukaryota; kingdom Metazoa; phylum Arthropoda; class Insecta; order Orthoptera; family Acrididae; genus Schistocerca; species Schistocerca serialis. The sequence goes on along the minus strand of NC_064646.1, from coordinate 78,702,741 downwards.
CTAGGGAACAACTAGGAGTCTAGACTTCACTGAAGACATAGGAAACGTACCAGACTGGTGTTTAACAGTCGAGAGAGATTTAGAATAGATTCTCTGGATCACAGCTCGCGCCGACGGTAGCCACTGCCACCGCTGAATGAAGGTAAACACCCGCTCTCGCGCTGCGCCAACAAGTGATACTCAATTGACACTCAGAACAGCGGTCGTCGGCATCTCTCCTACTTTTTCGGACATTCAACCGTGACCTGTAGTTAAACACATTCACGCTTGTCCAGCTTAATTCAAGGAGAAACGTGAGATATCCGATTTAATGAAAAGAACTGATCAGCCGCTGTAGAGTGCTTTATACTCTGAAGTTATTTAATTGTTTTACTTGTGTATTCTTTCTGATTGCTCTATACTGACTCCCATCCATTATTTGGTTATTTTAATTGTGCATTGTAGCTTAAATGGCATGTCTGGCCCCAAACTGTATTTAATTTGTTTGTATTTTATCGACCCCCCTGATGCTCATCAACCATCTTACTATTACAGAACCCTAGAATAGCTAGGAATTTCGCTTCACAATTCTGAAGACCCAGTACCAATATTTTACCATCCTGTGCATATTAGAATTATGGTTGATTTGTCATAAAGTCATATTTAGAGTAGAACATAAACCTGAATACCGAAAATCGAAGATTTTCAATTTGAGAATGAGATTTTCACTCTGCAGCGGAGTATGCGCTGATATGAAACTTCCTGGCAGATTGAAACTGTGTGCTGGACCGAGACTCGAAGTCGGGACCTTTGCCTTTCGCGGGCAAGTGCTGTACCATCTGAGCTACCCAAGCACGACTCACGCCCCGTCCTCACAGCTTTACTTCCGCCAGTACCTCGTCTCCTACCTTCCAAACTTTACAGAGGCTCTCCTGCGAACCTTGCAAGACTAGCACTCCTGAAAGAGCACTTGCCCGCGAAAGGCAAAGGTCCCGAGTTCGTGTCTCGGTCCGGCATACAGTTTTAATCTGCCAGGAAGTTTCGTATCAGCGCACACTCCGCTGCAGAGTGAAAATCTCATTCTGGAAACATCTCCCAGGCTGTAGCTAAGCCATATCTCCGCAATATCCTTTCTTTCAGGAGTGGTAGTCTTGCAAGGTTCGCAGGAGAGTTTCTGTAAAGTTTGGAAGGTAGGAGACGAGGTACTGGCAGAAGTAAAGTTGAGAGACCGGGGCGTGAGTCGTGCTTGGGTGGCTCAGTTGGTAGCCGGCACGGTAGCTCAGCGTGTTCGGTCAGAGAGTTAGCTGCCCCCTGTAATAAAAAAACTGAATTAATCGATCAATAACGAACTTAAGCGGATGTCTTACGACGTCCGCCCCGGGCAGATGCAACGAACAAAAGCGAATAAAATGAGTTAAAAAGAAAAAGGTTGGTAGAGCACTCGCTCGCGAGTGGCAAAGGTCCCGAGTTCGAGTCTCGGTCCGCAACACAGTTTTAATCTGCCAGGAAGTTTCATTTTAATTTTTGCTAACAAATAGTTACACTTGAACCAGTACACTAATTCCCGTTAGCGATAACGTTTCCTATACAGGGAATATAGAGAAAAAGACATTGGGATAACTGTCTGATTACATCTCTGTAGGTACTGCTGCAGTCTTCTGAACTCTGCATGGTGAGCTGGTGTCTTCCTACCCAGCAGGCCGTAAGTCGAACACAAATGCGTAACACACCCACAGAGCATCCTTGCGCAACTGTGGTAGGAAGATAAAGCAGAACCAGTCTGACACATGTTAGAGCCTGATTACTATGAAGTATTTTCTAATCACTGGATTGGAAGGGGAGTTCCTATTCCATGGCCTGAATCCCTCTGATTATTTCCTATGGAGACATCTAAAGTCACTTGTGTACGGGACCCCAGTGGATACAGAGATGGAACTAGTTGTCAGAATTGTAACAGCCTGAAATGTTATTCGAAACACGCGAGAGATATTTGTTAGGGGGCGTCACAACCTTGTTTTCCGATGTGGTGCTTTAATTGAGGTGGATGGCCGTCTCTTTCAGGACATTTTGTAAGATACAGTACAAATGGTACGTTCATTGTGTCAGTGATGGTCTTCGCAGTTAACTGTAGCTAATGAAAATGAAAACAGTACACAGCACTGTGATTTTATCCTTATTATCTCTTAAGGGGATACGGAATCACCTATCCCCGCAATGTTAATATATGCCTACTATAGGGAACATTTTCTCACAAACTACTGGAGACAGAGAGGTAAAAATTTTACTGTATGTGCATTCATATGTTACAACAATACTGAAACAACAGTTTATTGTCAAAGTATTTTCTTACAGAGATATTGTACATTTATTTTTAAGTAAATTTTTTCCATCGCTTTTTACTAGACTATCACCCCTAAGTCTTTTGTAAATCAAGTAATTAAAAAATCGTTGTTTCAGTATGTAATAGGGACCTATGTCACTACGTCATAAAAATTTCAGACTTCTAGGTTGACCAGTACCTGAGATAATGTTCCTAGATGAAGTAAAAAGTAAACTTACGGGAAACGGAGAAAGAAGATTAAAACATTCCTGATCCGTAGCTAATACCCCCTTCACAGTCTTCATAATCATCTTCAAGTCTTCTTTTGGCACCCCTCTGCACCTGTCTTGCTTTTTTCACTAATGTCTTGATTATATTATCAGCATGCCTTAGTCTGTGCTGATCTAAAAAGAACATAGCACGTACCGTACGGGAACCAACACACATACCCAACTTTTGAAGGACCTGGCATTTAGTTATATTTCCAAGATTGAAGGTTGCCACAGCATCATACACACCAAAATGTAGTGTATTAATTCCGACAAACACTGTTTTTGGGAGACGATGCCATATCACACTATTCAAGCACTCGTTGGGGTTCTGCGTTTTTCCGTGAAGACATTTCATCAGAAGACTTCTGTCAGCCAGATCTCTGAAAATGGGCTTTATTTCTGCCATGATGGCTGATGGTAGACTGTGGTGGTGAATGTATTTCTCTCCTGTTGTTAGTCCCCTATTGTATTTACACCAGCTGTTTTCACCTTTGGGGCACAAACCATGTTGTGGATGCTCATCCGTGGATGCGGTGTGGAAATATAAAGCCCATATAGCTCTCCTCATTTCTTCAAGATTGCCTGTATTTTGCCTGATTGCAAGGCCATAGCAGTTCTGAATGTGGTCTATTATGGAATCAGTCAATCTTCCTCTGCCATCCAAGGTTTTCCCATCATCTAGTTTTTTCCCTTTCATAACTGATTTTAACCTTCTCAGCCTGGCACCCATTCTCTTCTGCACATGTCCTATACATTCAAGTTTGCTTATATTTACACTGTTCCCATATGGTTTGCTTTCCAAAACTTCTTTGAATGCTATAGAGTCACCATCTCCCAGATGTTTGACATAGCGAACATTATACCACTGTGAAGAGCGATGAAAAATTTTCTTCACCCCAGCAACCTCCATGCCACCACTACTACCATAATAATTAGCAATACAGTCATCACTGTGTTCATTTTTCAGCCTGCCTGTGCACCTACAGTATTTAGACATTATTGCAACATCAATAACCTTGCCAGTATCAACACTAGTTGCTGTTACAACACCATTGTTGGAGGTGTGGCCCCTTTTCTGCCACGTGCCATCAAACGCCACTGTGAGGTCACGACTGCCGTCATTTTCTTCCACTGCTTCTTCCACAGCAACCTGCATTGACTTCTGTGCTACATCTTCAACTGCAGATCCTAGTACATAATTGTAAGCTTCAAACTTTGAAGGTGCACTTGGAAGATTTAGAACACCACATAACATATCACCAGCTGCTTTGCCCTTACCAATTGCTCGCAATCCATAAACTAACCTAATATTTACACTATAAAGTTCAGTTTTCTTGTATCCATTATTTACAGTTACTGAAACCGAACTTGGAAACTTACAGCTGTATTTACAAACACTGCATATTAAATTAAACTGGGCAGCCAGGCCAACATGGGATTCTACTTTCAGAGAAACGTTTCCATGACATTTTTTGCAGCACAAACTGTTTTCAAGAGCTTCACACAATATATTCGTATCAATGAGTTCAAAAACTTCATTCCCTCTATCAAGTAAATTATATTTCTCTTCCAAATCTCTTAGTTTTTTATGAGAAGCACTGTTTTCATTTGGTGTAAGTTCGTTCGGCAAATCAGTAATAAGTGGATTCACATTTTCCAACAGTGATGATGATGAACTGCTTTGCTTTGCTAATGAATCATTATTTCTTTTCTTTTGCCAATTCACACGCTTTTTAAATACTTTTGCTTTAGCTCTAGGCATTTTCACTGCGAAAAATGAAGCACTAAATACGAAATAACTCAACAACAACTACTTTCTTATATCACACTGTTTACAAAACAGTCCCGCCACAAAGTCAAAGAGTAACTTGAGGAAACCAGAGAGAAACATTTTCGGGCAACTAGTGTATAAATAGTCGCTGGAAACCGGGATATTTGAATTCATGTCACTTTAAAGGTACTGCCAAAAAGTTCATGGTCAGCCACGAGAGACGTGTATAACTAAAGCGCAATACCCGATCTCACAAATATATAAAAATAAAATAGTTATAATTGTAGTAGAGCTATGTATGATACGTCATTTTAAAGAGGAAACATGGCAGAATATAATACGCCAATAAAAAAAATTCGATTTTTTAACCCAAAATCCGATTCCGTATCCCCTTAAACTGACTTCTCCCACTTCAAATTGTTCAGTGGAGCACCCTCTACTTCTTGTTAAATTTTTGCACGCTCTTACAGAAACACCCTATACAGGGTAGTCCATTGATAGTGACTGGGCCAAACATCTCACGAAATAAGCATCAAAAGAAAAATCTACAAAGAACGAAACTCGTCTAAGATGAAGGTGGAAACCAGATGGCGCTATGGTTGGCCGCTAGATGGCGCTGCTATACATCAAAAGGATATCAACTGCGTTTTTTTAAATAGGAACCCCCATTTTTATTACATATTCGTGTATTCACAAACGTATAAGTACGTGGTATCACGTAACATTCCGCCAGTGCAGACGGTATTTCCTTCGTGTTACATTACCCGTGTTAAAATGGACCATTTACCAATTGCCGAAAAGGACGATATCGTGTTCATGTATGGCTCTTGTTGTTGAGGTCTTCAGTCCTGAGACTGGTTTGATGCAGCTCCCCATGCTACTCTATCCTGTGCAAGCTTCTTCATCCCCCAGTACCTACTGCAACCTAAATCCTTCTGAATCTCTTGGTCTCCCTCTACGATTTTTACCCTCCACGCTGCCCTCCAATACTAAATTGGTGATCCCTTGATGCCTCAGAACATGTCCCACCAACCGATCCCTTCTTCTAGTCAAGTTGTGCCACAAACTTCTCTTCTCCCCAATCCTATTCAATACCTCCTCATTAGTTATTTGATCTACCCATCTAATCTTCAGCATTCTTCTTTAGCACAACATTTCGAAAGCTGCTATTCTCTTCTTGTCCAAACTATTTATCGTCCATGTATCACTTCCATACATGGGTACACTCCATACAAATACTTTCAGAAACGACTTCCTGACACTTAAATCTGTACTCGATGTTAACAAATTTCTCTTCTTCAGAAACGCTTTCCTTGCCATTGCCAGTCTACATTTTATATATCCTCTCTACTTCGACCATCATCAGTTATTTTGCTCCCCAAATAGCAAAACTCCTTTACTACTTTAAGTGTCTCATTTCCTAATCTAATTCCCTCAGCATCACCCGACTTAATTCGACTACATTCCATTGTTCTCGTTTTGCTTTTGTTGATGTTCATCTTATGTCCTCCTTTCAAGACACTATCCATTCCATTCAACTGCTCTTCTAAGTCCTTTGCTGTCTCTGACAAAATTACAATGTCATCGGCGAACCTCAAAGTTTTTACTTCTTCTCCATGGATTTTAATACCTACTCCGAATTTTTCTTTTGTTTCCATCACTGCTTGCTCAATATACAGATTGAATAACACCGGAGAGAGGCTACAACCCTATCTCACTCCCTTCCCAACCACTGCTTCCCTTTCATGCCCCTCGACTCTTATAACTGCCATCTGGTTTCTGTACAAATTGTCAATAGCCTTTCGCTCCCTGTATTTTACCCCTGCCACCTTCAGAATTTGAAAGAGAGTATTCCAGTCAATATTGTCAAAAGCTTTCTCTAAGTCTACAAATGCTAGAAACGTAGGTTTGCCTTTCCTGAATCTAGCTTCTAAGATCAGTCGTAGGGTCAGTATTGCCGCAAGTGTTCCAATATTTCTGCGGAAACCAAACTGATCTTCCCCGAAGTCGGCTTCCACCAGTTTTTCCATTCGTCCGTAAAGAATTCGCGTTGGTATTTTGCATCCCTGACTTATTAAACTGATAGTTCGGTAATTTTCACTTCTGTCAGCACCTGCTTTCTTTGGGTTTGGAATTATTATATTTCTCTTGAAGTCTGAGGGTATTTCGCCTGTTTCATACATCTTGCTCACCAGATGATAGAGTTTTGTCAGGACTGGCTCTCCCAAGGCCGTCAGTGGTTCTAATGGAATGTTGTCTACTCCCGGGGCCTTGTCTCGACTCAGGTCTTTCAGTGCTCTGTCAAACTCTTCACGCAGTATCGTATCTCCCATTTCATCTTCATCTACATCCACTTCCATTTCCATAATATTGTCCTCAAGTACTTCACCCTTGTATAGACCCTCTATATACTCCTTCCACCTTTCTGCTTTCCCTTCTTTGCTTAGAACTGGGTTTACATCTGAGCTCTTGATATTCATACAAGTGGCTCTCTTTTCTCCAAAGGTCTCTTTAATTTTACTGTAGGCAGTATCTATCTTACCTCTAGTGAGATAAACCTCTGCATCCTTACATTTGTCCTCTAGCCATCCCTGCTTAGCCATTTTGCACTCCCTGTCGATCTCATTTTTGAGACGTTTGTATTCCTTTTTGCCTGCTTCATTTACTGCATTTTTATATTTTCTCCTTTCATCAATTAAATTCAATATTTCTTCTGTTACCCAAGGATTTCTACTAGCCCTCGTCTTTTTACCTACTTGATCCTCTGCTGCCTTCACTACTTCATCTCTCAAAGCTACCCATTCTTCTTCTACAGTATTTCTTTCCCCCATTCCAGTCAATTGTTCCCTTATGCTCTCCCTGAAACTCTGTACAACCTCTGGTTTAATCAGTTTATCCAGGTCCCATCTCCTTAAATTCCCACCTTATTTGCAGTTTCATCAGTTTTAATCTACAGTTCATAACCAATAGATTGTGTTCAGAATCCACATCTACCCCTGGAAATGTCTTACAATTTAAAACCTGGTTCCTAAACCTCTGTCTTACCATTATATAATCTATCTGAAACCTGTCAGTATATCGAGGCTTCTTCCATGTATACAACCTTCTTTTATGATTCTTGAACCAAGTGTTAGCTATGATTAAGTTGTGCTCTGTGCAAAATTCTACCAGGAGGCTTCTTCTTTCATTTCTTAGCCCCAATCCATATTCGTCTACTACGTTTCCTTCTCTCCCTTTTCCTACTACCGAATTCCAGTCGCCCATGACTATTAAATTTTCGTCTCCCTTCACTATCTGAATAATTTCTTTTATTTCATCATACATTTCTTCCATTTCTTCGTCATCTGCAGAGCTAGTTAGCATATAACCTTGTACTACTGTAGTAGGCGCGGGCTTCGTGTCTATCTTGGCCACATTAATGCGTTCACTATGCTGTTTGTAGTAGTTTACCCGCACTCCTATTTTTTTATTCATTATTAAACCGACTCCTGCATTACCCTTTTTTGATTTTGTATTTATAACCCTGTATTCACCTGACCAAAAGTCGTGTTCCTCCTGCCAGCGAACTTCGCTAATTCCTACTATTTCTAACTTTAACCCGCCCATTTCCCTTTTTAAATTTTCTAACCTACCTGCTCGATTAAGTGATCTGACATTCCACGCTCCGATCCGTAGAACGCCAGTTTCCTTTCTGCTGATAACAACGTCCTCCTGAGTAGTCCCCGCCCGGAGATCCTAATGGGGGACTATTTTACCTCCGGAATATTTTACCCAAGAGGACGCCATCATCATTAAACCATACAGTAAAGCTGCATGCCCTCGGGAAAAATTACGGCTGTAGTTTCCCCTTGCTTTCAGCCGTCCGCAGTACCAGCACAGCAAGACCGTTTTGGCTAGTGTTACAAGGCCAGATCAGTCAATCATCCAGACTGTTGCCCCTGCAAATGCTATTAAGGCTGCTGCCCCTCTTCAGGAACCACACGTTTGTCTGGCCTCTCAACAGACACCCCTCCGTTGTGGTTGCACCTACGGTACGGCTATCTGTATCGCTAAGGCACGCAAGCCTCCCCACCAACGGCAAGGTCCACGGTTCTTGGGGGAGGGGAGGGCATGTATGGCTATTGCGATCAAAATGCCCAACGGGCGTGTGCTATGTATGCTGCTCGGTATCCTGGACGACATCATCCAAGTATTCGGACCGTTCACAGGACAGTTACGTTATTTGAAGAAACAGGAAGTGTTCAGCCACAAGTGAAACGTCAACCACGACCTGCAACAGATGATGATGCCCTAGTAGGCATTATAACTGCTGTCGCGGCTAATCCGCACTTCAGTAACAGACAAACTGCGCGAGAATCGGGAATCTCAAAAACGTCGGTGTTTAGAATGCTACCACCAACATCGATTGCACCCGTACCATATTTCTATGCACCAGGAATTGCATGGCGACGACTTTGAACGTTGTGTACAGTTCTGCCACTGGGCACAAGAGAAATTACGGGACGACGACAGATTTTTTGCACGCGTTCTATTTAGCGACGACGATTCATTCACCAACAGCGGTAACATAAACCGGCATAATATGCACTATTGGGCAACGGAAAACCCACGATGGCTGCTACAAGTGGAACATCAGCGACCTTGGCGGGTTAAGGTGTGGTGCGGCATTATGGGAGGAAGGATAATTGACCCCCATTTTATCGATGGCAATCTAAACGGTGCAATGTATGCTGATTTCCTACGTAATGTTCTACCGATGTTACTACAAGATGTTTCACTGCATGACAGAATGGCGATGTACTTCCAACATGATGGATATCCGGCACATAGCTCGCGTGCGGTTGAAGCGGTCTTGAATAGCATATTTCATGACAGGTGGATTGGTCGTCGAAGCACCATACAATGGCGCGCACGTTCACCGGATCTGACGTCCCCGGATTCCCTTCTGTGGCGAAAGTTGAAGGATATTTGCTATCGTGATCCACCGACAATGCCTGGCAACATGCGTCAGCGCATTGTCAATGCATGCGCAAACATTACGGAAGGCCAACTACTCGCTGTTGAGAGGAATGTCGTTACACATATTGCCAAATGCATCGAGGTTGACGGACATCATTTTGAGCATTTATTGCATTAATGTGGTATTTACAGGTAATCACGCAGTAACAGCATGCGTTCTCAGAAATGAAAAGTTCGCAAAGGTACATGTATCACATTGTAACAATCGAAATAAAAAGTTCAAACGTACCTACGTTCTTTATTTTAATTTAAAAAAACCTACCTGTTACCAACTGTTCGTCTAAAATTGTGTGCCATATGTTTGTGGCTATTACAGCGCCATCTATCACAAAACGAAGAAAGTGGTCCAACTAAAACATTCATATTTCCTTACGTACCACACGAATATGTAATAAAAAATGGGGGTTCCTATTTAAAAAAAAACTCAGTTTATATTCATTTGACGTTTGGTAGCGCCATCTAGCGGGCCAACCATAGCGCCATCTCGTTTGCCCCTTCAGTTTAAAGAAGTTTCGTTCTTTGTAGTTTTTTCTTTTGACGCTTATTTCGTGAGATATTAGCCCCGGTAACGATCAATGGAGCACCCTGTATGTACATCACAGATGTTACAGACTTGAAAAGGTCTCTGGAGCGCATGTCGGAGGTTACGTACCACGCCACAGTGTTGGCTTAGAGCGAGTGTCAGAGCACGGAGAACAGCCGGGGTTCGTGCTGGGTCGGCGGTCACGTTGTCGCAGCCGCGGAGCCCTACCTACCCGCCCCGCGGAGCGGCCTATCTGCGCGCGCCATCTGTGCAGTAATTACCGCCGCACTATGTTAGACGCGTTGACGGTGCTAGGCGGTGCACGACGGCCGCGGCCGCCTTCGCCACTTGCTGCCGCCTCGCAATCGATATGTGCTGGCCTGGCGCACCCGGTGGGACGTCTTCTCAGCGACGCCACCCCGTATCTCCCTCGGGTGCACATTCTAGCACGCACCCTATTCCCTTCTCACCTACTCCAACAAACACTGACGAGCCGAAATATTGTGACCGCCTGCTTCATATTAGCCTCTTTGTTCTGCGTATCAGGGATCCGACAGTTTTTTGGTAGGTTTGATGAGGTATGTGACATTAGATGTCTATGCCCAGGTCATGTAATTCGCCCTTTTGAAAGCGTTCTGCGCTGCACGATGCTTCTGAAGAGGTCTGTGCATAGAGTGATCCCGAAAGTCTCTTCGGGTTTGCTGCCGTATCCTAACATCAACTTGACTCGATATTTCGGCGACCCAACTGGTCGCCATCTTCAGGAGAATGCTGCTTCTGCTGATGAGTCCCTCTGAGAACTGACGCCAAGGCGCCCGATAGTGACCGAGATGCTGAGACGTAGCGCTGTATAACGATCCTGCCTTGGAGGCGGTTAAGTGGGAGATGTGTCTCAGGGCTGGATAGCGACAGATGGTCACGCGAGACTGGACGCGCACGTAGTTTATGTATCAACCGGTAGAGGATATATTGGATAGGGGACTGATTTAGTTTCGATTGTGCCAACTAGAGTGCACTAAAGTAATAGAATGTTTTCATAAACTGTTCTAGTATTTTCATAAAGTGTTATTATGTTCAAAAATGGTTCAAATGGCTCTGAGCACTATGGGACTTAACATCTGTGGTCATCAGTCCCCTAGAACTTAGAACTACTTAAACCTAACTAACCTAAGGACATCACACACATCCATGCCCGAGGCAGGATGCGAACCTGCGACCGGAGCGGTCACGCGGTTCCAGACTGAAGCGCCTTAACTGCTCGGCCACACCGGCCGGCTGTTATTATGTCTTTTTGTGTATGTAAAATGTTGTAAATGTGCTTTAGCGGTATGAATGATGCGTGAGTGTGGTTTAAGGTTAATATGAAGATAATTTTTAACGAGTTGTGTAGTAGGATTTAGTGTGGGAACATTTCGAAGAAGTATGGATATGGACAAAGGGGATTTTTGTAGAATAGATTTGTAAAGTAAGTTTATGGTTAAGGGAAAGTTAATTCAGGTATAAATAACAATTGTAAATAACTTTATGCACAAGCAAAACTTCAGCATATTAGATAATTACGTCGGTAAAAATTGCAGTCGTTAGGTTTACTATTTTGCGATTGGTTATTGATGAAAAGAGCGGATTGACGCGGGAGAGTGTTGTTTTGCTATTAGCTGTTGAGTAAACTGACCAATGGTAAAGCAATATTCTTCGCGCGCCTTTCTCTGCTGGTAGAGAAGACTGAGAGTATTCTAGAGAAGAGTGGGAGCCTAGCCATGAAACAGTTCGGACGTGTGTAGTAGTAGTTCCGATGGAAACGATAAGTTGCCGGATGTAGCAGTGTTTCATACATCAAAAGTGTGGTGAAGTGGCGGCATTAGTATTCCGATGGGCGTGTAGAAATGTCGGAATTTTAAGTGAATTTTGTGACGAGAAAAGACATAAATTCCGCGTGGCGTATTGAGCAGGTCGGTGGTTAAAAACTGTGACTGCAATTAGGTACCGACAGCCTTAATATTTGGCGAGCGTTATCAGTAAAAAACAGTCAGTGTTTTTGTAGCTATTACGTTATCGGGAAATGCAACACCATAAACGTGCTAACGTGAGTGAAAGGGATTGTCAGTGACTATGTTAAGAGTAGCACGGGCTTGGCAGTGATACTTGTTCACCTAAGTTTCAGAAGATATTAATTAAGGACAACATTTCCAAACCTTCATTTCGTGTTAAAACTTTCTCCCGAAACGTAGATTAGTGACTTTACTTGCAGCGTGGTTCACGTCGAAGTACAGTAGGTTTCGCTCGGCTTCCCTACTGATGATCTGGGCCGGCCGAAGTGGCCGTGCGGTTAAAGGCGCTGCAGTCTGGAACCGCAAGACCGCTACGGTCGCAGGTTCGAATCCTGCCTCGGGCATGGATGTTTGTGATGTCCTTAGCTTAGTTAGGTTTAACTAGTTCTAAGTTCTAGGGGACTAATGACCTCAGCAGTTGAGTCCCATAGTGCTCAGAGCCATTAGAACTGATGATCTGCTGAGACAATGTTGATAGGTAGGTGCAGGTTCGTCGTAAAGGGACGGAAAGAACCGCGCCGCCGCAATGCGTTCCATAGGATTCACATCAGGTGAATGTGGTCGCCGAGACATCAACTTGAGTTTACTCCTAATGCTCCTCAAACCAATATAGCACGGTTCTGGCTCCGAGACGGACAGTTATACTGCTGAAAGATGGCATAGCCTTCTGGGAAGAAATCAAGCATGGAGGGATGCAGGTGGCTCGTAGGGGCCAGAATGTCTTCGATTACTATCACAGTCCCATGGAAGCGCACGTGTATGCCTCCCATTCCATAATGACGCTCTTCACATTTCGAGTCGCAGTTCATCTCGATGACGGCGTCTGTGGACACGACCACCGACCTAGTGTAGCGAAAATGTGATTCACCCGAAGAGCCGACACGTTTACATTGATGGATGGTCGAATCCCGATGGCCCCGTGCCCACCTCGATCGTAATTGTGTCGTTGGGTCAACATGTGAAGACGTAGGGGTGATCTGCTGCGCAGCTCCATGTTCAACAATGTACGATGAACGGTGTGCTCCGAAACACTTGCGCGTACACCAGCATTGTCTTCTTTCGGTAGAGATGCCACACATCACCATCTATCCTACTTCACAGAGCAGACAAGCCTCTGAACCCCACGTTCTGTGAAGAGTCGTAGATCTCCAACAATTATGCGCCTAGTGGTAGTTTCACTGTCCTTCTATCTCTTTCCTTAGACGCTCACGACCGTAGCGCAGCTTCACTGTTGTCGAGATACTCGTCCACATGCTCTGCGTAGTAATAGTCTGCCCTTTGGGATTTCCCCATCTGCAGCCCTTGCATACTTTTGTTACCACATAACATGCCCGCAACGCCTCTAGACGGCACCCAACGTAGCGGTGGGCAGTGGTCATTTCCTTTTGCGTTATCAGAGTAACCTGTGTGGCAAAAGTCTTGAGTCGCCCTTCTGAAAGCGCTCTGCGCTGCACGATGCTTCTGAAGCGGTCTGTGCAGAGAGTGATCCCGAAAGTCTCTTCGGGTTTGCTGCCGGATCCTAAAATCAACTTGACTCGATATTTCGGCTATCCAACTGGTCGCCATCTTCAGGAAAATGCTGCTTCTGCTGATGAGTCCCTCTGAGAACTGACGCCAGGTTACAAATCGACGTCCTATATAGGCCACCGTTCAGTACACGGCGCATGCGCAGACCCTGAAACACTGCTGGCAACGATGTATCGCAATCAAGGCCGCACCGAAGAACGTTCAGTTTTGATGCGAGATAATACAGGATTCCACGTCTTCCTAAGAGGAAACCCATTGTCTCTGTTGATTAAATTATCAGCCAACCTAATTTCAATCGCCTGTTTATAGACACTGTTCCAAAAACCGGAAATGTTGGCAACCACAACAGTTTCCTCAAATTTCATATTATGTCCCTCATTTAGCCAGTGTTCTGCTACCGCCGATTTTTCCGGCTGTTGTAGCTTCGTATGACGGCGATGTTCCACACACCTGTCATGCACTGTGCGAATCGAACGGCCAATGTGAGCCTTCCCACATTGACACGGAATTTTGTACACCCCGGGTTTCCTAAGCCCCAAATCATCCTTCACAGAGCCGAGCAGTGCCCTAACCTTAGAAGGTGGACGGAACACGCTCTTAATGTTAAAATTCCTTAAAATTCGTCCAATCTTAAACGATAAGCCTCCAGCATAAGGAAGAAGGGCCACAGATCTATGATCCTCTTTGTACACCTTCGGAGGTAGTCCAAACTCCATAGACCGACGAATCTGCTTCTCGGTGTATCCAATTTCCTTAAAAACAGTCAGCAAATGCTCAAGTTCTTGGGTTAAGCTGTCTGCATCGGAAATGGCATATGCTCTACGTACCAAAGTCCTAAGGACGCCATTGCGTTGGTGTGGTGGATGAGGAAACTGTGGTGGTTGCCAACATTTCCGGTTTTTGGAACAGTGTCTATAAAGAGGCGATTGGAATTAGGTTGGCTGATAATTTAATCAACAGAGACAATGGGTTTCCTCTTGGCAAGACGTGGAATCCTGTATTATCTCGCATCAAAACTGAACGTTCTTCGGTGCGGCCTTGATTGCTATGTATCGTTGCCATCAGTGTTTCACTAAGGGCGGCGTCACTTCCCTGTTTTAGAAGACAGAAACAGTGAACTACATCTACATCTACATCTACATTTATACTCCGCAAGCCACCCAACGGTGTGTGGCGGAGGGCACTTTACGTGTCACGGTCATTACCTCCCTCTTCTGTTCCAGTCGCGTATGGTTCGCGGGAAGAACGACTGTCTGAAACCCTGCGTACGCGCTCGAATCTCTCTAATTTTACATTCGTGATCTCCTCGGGAGGTATAAATAGGGGGAAGCAATATATTCGATACCTCATCCAGAAACGCACCCGCTCGAAACCTGGCGAGCAAGCTACACCGCGATGCAGAGCGCCTCTCTTGCAGAGTCTACCACTTGAGTTTGCTAAACATCTCCGTAACGTTATCACGGTTACCAAATAACCCTGAGACGAAACGCGCCGCTCTTCTTTGGATCTTCTCTATCTCCTCCGTCAACCCGATCCGGTACGGATCCCACACTGATGAGCAATACTCAAGTATAGGTCGAACGAGTGTTTTGTAAGCCACCTCCTTTTTTGATGGTCTACATTTTCTAAAGACTCTCCCAATGAATCTCAACCTGGCACCCGCCTTACCAACAATTAATTTTATATGATCATTCCACTTCAAATCGTTCCGCACGCATACTCCGAGATATTTTACAGAAGTAACTGCTACCAGTGTTTGTTCCGCTATCATATAATCATACAATAAAGGATCCTTCTTTCTATGTATTCGCAATGCATTACATTTGTCTATGTTAAGGGTCAGTTGCCGCTCCCTGCACCAAGTGCCTATCCGCTGCAGATCTTCCTGCATTTCGCTACAATTTTCCAATGCTGCAACTTCTCTGTATACCACAGCATCATCCGCGAAAAGCCACATGGAACTTCCGACACTATCTACTAGGTCATTTATATACAGGGCTATTACAAATGATTGAAGCGATTTCATAAATTCACTGTAGCTCCATTCATTGACATATGGTCACGACGCACTACAGATACGCAGAAAAACTCATAAAGTTTTGTTCGGCTGAAGCCACACTTCAGGTTTCTGCCGCCAGAGCGCTCGAGAGCGCAGTGAGACAAAATGGCGACAGGAGCCGAGAAAGCGTACGTCGTGCTTGAAATCCACTCACATCAGTCAGTCATAACAGTGCAACGACACTTCAGGACGAAGTTCAACAAAGAACCATCAACTGCTAACTCCATTCGGCGATGGTATGCGCAGTTTAAAGCTTCTGGATGCCTCTGTAAGGGGAAATCAACGGGTCGACCTGCAGTGAGCGAAGAAACGGTTGAACGCGTGCGGGCAAGTTTCAAGCGTAGCCCGCGGAAGTCGACGAATAAAGCAAGCAGGGAGCTAAACGTACCACAATCGACGGTTTGGAAAATCTTACGGAAAAGGCTAAAGCAGAAGCCTTACCGTTTACAATTGCTACAAGCCCTGACACCCGATGACAAAGTCAAACGCTTCGAATTTTCGGCGCGGTTGCAACAGCTCATGGAAGAGGATGCGTTCAGAGCGAAACTTGTTTTCAGTGATGAAGCAACATTTTTTCTTAATGGTGAAGTGAACAGACACAATGTGCGAATCTGGGCGGTAGAGAATCCTCACGCATTTGTGCAGCAAATTCGCAATTCACCAAAAATTAACGTGTTTTGTGCAATCTCACGGTTTAAAGTTTACGGCTCCTTTTTCCTCTGTGAAAGAAACGTTACAGGACACGTGTATCTGGACATGCTGGAAAATTGGCTCATGCCACAACTGGAGACCGACAGCGCCGACTTCATCTTTCAACAGGATGGTGCTCCACCGCACTTCCATCATGATGTTCGGCATTTCTTAAACAGGAGATTGGAAAACCGATGGATCGGTCGTGGTGGAGATCATGATCAGCAATTCATGTCATGGCCTCCACGCTCTCCCGACTTAACCCCATGCGATTTCTTTCTGTGGGGTTATGTGAAAGATTCAGTGTTTAAAGCTCCTCTACCAAGAAACGTGCCAGAACTGCGAGCTCGCATCAACGATGCTTTCGAACTCAGTGATGGAGACATGCTGCGCCGAGTGTGGGAGGAACTTGATTATCGGCTTGATGTCTGCCGAATCTGTAAAGGGGCACATATCGAACATTTGTGAATGCCTAAAAAAACTTTTTGAGTTTTTGTATGTGTGTGCAAAGCATTGTGAAAATATCTCAAATAATAAAGTTATTGTAGAGCTGTGAAATCGCTTCAATCATTTGTAATAACCCTGTATATTGTGATGGGCGGCGCATGCGCCGTGTACTGAACGGTGGCCTATATAGGACGTCGATTTGCAACCTGGCGTCAGTTCCCAGCGGGACTCATCAGCAGAAGCAGCATTTTCCCGAAGATGGCGACCAGTTGGATCGCCGAAATATCGAGTCTAGTTGATTTTAGGATCCGGCAGCAAACCAGAAGAGACTTTCGAGACTTATTACGCCGGGAAAGCCTACGTAATCACAGAGTGATCCCGATCGTCACAAGGCCAACAGAGGCGCTGCAAAATGGCTCTGAGCACTATGGGACTTAACTTCTGAGGTCATCAGTCCCCTAGAACTTAGAACTACTTAAACCTAACTAACCTAAGGACATCACACACACCCACGCCCGAGGAAGGATTCGAACCTGCGACCGTAGCGGTCACGCGGTTCAAGACTGTAGCGCCTAGAACCGCTCGGCCACCCCGGCCGGCGAGGCAATGCAGCCGCTGTCGTGCTGTCAACAAAGGCACTCGCGTGTTCTCCCATAGCCCATTAGCACCAAATTTCACCGCAGTGTCCTAAAAGATACATTCGTCGTACCTCCACATTGATTTCCGCGGTTATTTCACGCAGTGTTGCTTGTCTGTTAGCACTGACAACTCTACACAAATGCCGGTGCTCTCGGTCGTTAAGCGAAGGCCGTCGGCTATTGCATTAGCCGTGGTGAAAGGTAATGCCTGAAAATAGGTATTCTAGTGTGGTGTGCGTACTGTAAGACCTTCGGTACACACACCATCAGATTATTTGACTTGTCGCTCTAACGAAGTAGGCGAGTGTCAGCAATATGTCTCGTGGTCTTATCGTGGCGTGCTTATCTTCTGCCGTTAGGTCAGGCGATAGAAATGCCACTTGCACACTTGCAGTAGCATATTGACGGTGACCAACTTTAAACAGAACTTGATTAGTTTTCATGCACATTTATTAAAATAATAACAAGCATAAAAATTACTTAACTTGGCTCTGGATGCTATTTACTACTGACAATCTAAAATTCCTTTGGTATTGGTACGTTAATCTTATTCTCACATATATCTTTGATACTTGACAAAAGTGTCTATACATTTATCTTCATGGCTATGTACAGGAATATGGTAATCTTATGATGCACAGACTGAAACTTGACTATAGACTGGTACAGACTGGTGCAGACAAATGCAGACTGGTACAGACTGGTGCAGACAAATGCTGACTGACTAATAGGAGGTCTGTACACTCGTTATAATACCTCGCGCGTTCATGTATCACTGCGCGAGTGTGATCCGCGAGGAGAAAAGGTTCTACATTAGCAGCAATCTCATTGGTTTTGTTACATATTAATACGCGCATCGGCGGAAGCAGAATTTGGTCCATGTCTATGGCAGCGCCATCTCCTAGTGCAGAGACGGACGAGCGCTGTGCCTGCGCTGTTGTGCTCAGCAGGGTGCGCTCTAGTGGGAAAGCTGTGTGCGCACTGACTAAGCGGAACTATGTACACAACATGTAGGCACAGTCTTGACACAGTGGATCTCGGAATACTGAATTCCCCAACGATTTCCGAAATGGAATGTCCTATGCGTAAGGCTCCTAGAATCATTCTGCGTTCAAGGTCTCTTAATTTCCGCCGTGCGGGCATAATCACGTCGGAATTCTTGAATCACCTGAGCACAAATGATAGCTCCGCCAATGTGCTGCCCTTTTATACCTTGTGTACATGAAACTGCAGACATCTGTATATTGTGCGCATGGCTATCTCGTGACTTTTGTCTCCTCAGTGTATACTACACTATAAGACACCTTGGACCCTGTTAACTAGACGTGCTGGTGTTTTGAGCTGAAGTCTGTGTGTCCAAGCTTAGGCATAGTATCCGATGACGCTATGGTGCTTTTTTGTTGTTTGCATTGACAGCTTGTAATCGTAACTGGTTAGATGGGTTTGTTCATAAAGGTACTACAGTCAGACACTCGCGTTTTGTAGGATTCGGTTTTGATATAAGTACCCGAGTTGTACTTGGCACGACTGCCACGTTTCACCGCTGACTCGTCACGAGGTCGGGACTGCCATGTGGCACAGCGGAGCCCCGTGGGCGCTGCTCCCTCGCGA
This sequence comes from Schistocerca serialis cubense, assembly GCF_023864345.2. Classification (NCBI taxonomy): domain Eukaryota; kingdom Metazoa; phylum Arthropoda; class Insecta; order Orthoptera; family Acrididae; genus Schistocerca; species Schistocerca serialis. The sequence continues at coordinate 78,683,837 of NC_064646.1, read as the reverse complement.
GATTAGCAGCTTCCAGATTCGGATATTAATTTCGCCAGTGGGCGCCCGGCTTTCTCCCTCCTCTTTCAAACGTCTTGAGGGAGGATACGGTGGCGTAAAGACAGCGCCAGCGCGCCCTGTTCCCGGCGCCGCTGCCGCCCGGGGGCAACTAATCAGGCACGAGGCAGTTGGGCGACGGCGCCGGTCAGCCGCCAGCCAAACTCGCCGACGACTACAATGGCGCCGAAGCAGCCGCCAGCCATATTAATAAGAAGTTCACGGATTCCTCCACAATAAGTCGGCGGCGCTCATCTGGGTCGTCGCGCGCCTTTCACGGTCGCCACCAATGAATATCGCTGGCAGCAGTGCGCGGGGGGAGGGCCAAAGAGGAGTGAGTGAGTCTCGGACCGGACTGAAAGAACAAGAAACAGAGAGGAAAAAATCTTCCAAGGAGTCACTTCCTTGAGGAAAAATGGGGCGGTGTGGAGGGATGGGAATTAGAGAGGGACAGTGAGAGAGTGGGGGAGGAGGGGGGAGAGAGAGAGAAGACGGTTGGTGGAAGGCGACAAGACGGGGAGAGAACGCCGCAGCAGAGACAGCCGAGCGGAGAGAACTTGAAGTGACGTATTTCCGCCGGAAGGAAGAGGCTGTCATTAGGCTCGCCCGCGAAGAAAGGATCCGCAAGATGGCGACGGCGTAATGACACTCGGTGAATCCTCACGGCTATCCTCGAGGGCGCCGGGATGGACCGGCGCGGCGAGGGGCGGCAGAGACGGCGAGGGCGGCGGCACTCGTAGGGGGCGAGCGAGCAAGCACCGCCATTCACCCCCGGGCGGCCTGTCGGCGTGTGTACATAACCCAGTTACCCGGGCGCGATGCCTCCGCTGCGACAACGAGTACATCCGACGCGACGAGTGGCGGCTGCCGCCCGCTGTCCTCGGCAGTTCCTTCTGGCGATCCTCGCGCGAGACAACAGTGTGACGGAGAGAGTGAGAGAAACAGGGTGAGAGTGGGCCCGAGGAAGTTTCGTCATAGCCGGCGCGGCGCGTGACAATAGCCGTCACTGAAGCAGCGACACACACACCCCGCGTCGCCTCTTCTGTACGAGTCCGCGCCCCCTGGCCAGCGGGCCGTCCATTGTCTTCCGGCGCTACTTCAAAGAATTGAAAGCCAGCCCGGCTTTGTTCTAGCTCTGGCGCTCAGGTAACGAGCAAAATCTGCGTCCTGCCAAGTCTGCCTGCGCCTAACATCTCTTCTCCCACTTTGACAACATCTACGCAGAGGAGGCGATAAAAAAAAGGAAAAAAATATTGGCCAGATGCGAGCAGGACTCCCGCTCCGATGGTTCAGTAAAAAGCTAATTATGTCTACAGACAGTCCATCTATCCCGAAAATCGAGAATCTCGACGATTTTTGCCTGTTATCGACACTGATATTAGCAAGATGACGGACAAGGGATTCCAAGACTTTCGAAAATGTTCTAATTTCACGTTTGAGGTCGGATAACAAATGAGAAAAGAAATATTGTTTGTGTGATATAATTAAAAATCTGTTCCGCAGAAATGTAGGAACACACGAGGCAATACTGACCCTACGACTTCTCTTAGAAGATAGTTTAAGGAAAGACAAACCTACATTTATAACGTTTGTAGACATAGAGAAAACTTTTGATAATCTTGGCTGGAATACTCTCTTTGATATTCTAAAGGTAGCAGTGGTGAAATTAGCAGCGGTAAAATGCAGGGGCGGGAAGGCTTTTTACGACTTGTGCAGAAACCGAACGGCAATTATAAGAGTCGAGGGGTATGTGAAGAAAGCAGTTGTTGACAAGGGAGTGAGACAGGGTTGTAGCCCATCCCCGATGTTACTCAATCTGTACACTGAGCACGCAGTAAAGAATATCAAAGTAAAATGTGGAGTAGGAATTGAAGTTCACGGAGAGGAAATAGAAACTGAAGTTTTCCAATGACATTGCAATTCTGTCAGAGACAGCAAAGGACTGAAGAGAATGGACAGTGTTGTGAATAGGAGGGACAAGATGAACACCAAGAAAAACAATACGAGAATAATGGAATGCACTCGAACAAAATCGGTCATGCTGAGGAAATGAAGTTAGAAAACGAGTCACTTAATGCAGTAGATGAGTTTTGCTATTTGGGCTGCAAAATAACTAATGATGGTCGAAGTAGAGGTGATATAAAATATGGACTGGCAATGGCAAGAAAAGCGTTACTGAAGAACAGATAACGTCGAATTAGATTTAAGAGTCAGGAAGTCCTTGCCGAAAGTATTTGTATTGAGTTAACTATGTATGTAAGTGAAACATGGACAATAAACAGTTTGGACAAGAACAGAATTGAGGCTTTTGGAGTGTGGCGCTAAAGAAGAACGCTGAAGATTATGTGTGTAGACTACATAACTAATAAGGAGGTACTGAATACAACTGGAGAGAAAAGAGACTTGTAGCACAGCTTGACCAAAAGAAGGGATAGGTTGATAGGACACGTTCTGAGACATCAAGGAATCACCAATTTAGTACTGGAGGGAAGTGTTGGCGGCTGAAAATAATAGGGGGAGACAAAGAGATGAATACAGTAAACACTTTCAGAACGATGCAGGTTGCGGTAGTTACTCCATGATTAAGAGTCTTGCACAGCACATAACAGCATGGAGAGCTGCATCAAACCATTCTTAGGATTGAAGACCACAACAAAACTACAAATTAACTATTTTCTTATCTTTTCCTTTATTTGTACTGTGAAACCTTTCTTCTTGTCAAATTACAGGATCTGACCTGAAGGGCAAGAACCCGTAAGTGACTGCGAGCATAAAAATATGTGTCAAAAATGTTGGTTTTATTGACTTAAAAGCTTTGTAAGCAGTCTGTTTAGGTTCTTATATTGGCAACGCCACCGCCACGTAGCGCTCTATATGAAAATCATTGGCTGTGCTGTGTGCAGTCTGTGGCTGGTTGACGTTGTTGTAATACTCGCCATTGTAGCGTTGGGCAGTTGGCTGTTAACAGCGCGTAGCGCTGTGCAGTTGGAGGTGAGCCGCCAGCAGTGGCGGAGCTTTGAAATTTGTAAGACTGGATGTCATGAACTGCTATATTTATTATGACTATTAAGGTAAATACATTGTTTGTTCTCTATTAAAGTCTTTCATTTGATAACTATCAGTAGTTAGTGCCCTCCATAGTTTGAATCTTTTATTTATCTGGCAGTAGTGGTGCTAGCTGTATTGCAGTAGTTCGAGTAACCAAGATTTTTGTGAGGTAAGTGATTTGTGAAACGTATAGGTTAATGTAAGTCAGGGCCATTCTTTTGTAGGGATTTTTGAAACTCAGATTGCGTTGCGCTAAAAATATTGTGTGTCAGTTTAAGCACAGTCTTGTATAATTTTTCTAAGGGGACGCTTCATATGGCGACCCTGCCAGGGATACCTCACTGGAATCTTCTGATTTTTTTCTTATAGTTTGTGTAATTAGTGTAGCTTTTGTTTATTGCTAGCACATAATTATAGAGAGAATTTCCTTTTTAGTTGTAGTTTTTCATTGGTGTACAGGAAAACAGTTGTGGCATGCATGTAGATTTGCAGCAAGTATTTCGCAGCTGCGCTTGCAATTAACGAGATATTATTTTCAGTGTTACGTTAATGTGTTCTCTTATTTTTGCTCTTCAAATTGTGCTTTTCTGTGTTATCGTGTGAAATATTGTGACACTATTGGCGTGTGAAAAACGTAATACTAGGCTCCAAAGTAAACTGAGAAGTGACAGTGAAGACGAAAGCAGTGTGTTAGCGCCACCGAGTAATGAATTAACTAAAGTTCAAAGTAGTAATTTGGTAATTGTGCATAGGGAAATGGAGCGGGCTGCAAACAATGTAGACAGTGAAACAATTAGTGAACAGGGAAGCAATATCGATCGATCGGTCGGCAACAGCTTGCCTCAGGAATCCGAAATGACAGGACACAATCTTGCAAATACTGAAGATTCAGGTTTTGCGTCCTCACCACTTTCTCAAATAAGTCAAGACACATTTTCTGCTTTTCAGACTGCGAATATTGCCGGTTCAAATGCATTGCCGAATAGCACTGAGGAACATGTTTCAGACACCAGTGCATTGTTATTACAATTAATGCAACAAATGGGACAAAAGCTTCAAAAGTTAGACATAATGGAACAAAATCTTCAAAAGTTAGACACAATGGAACAAAATCAGAGACAAACACAGCAACAGTTAGACACAATGGAACAAAATCAGAGACAAACACAGCAAAAGCTTCAAAAGTTAGACACCCCACTTGAACAAACACATGAAGATTTAACTACTGAGTTACATAACATTGAATCGAAATGTCAAAAAGGGTGTAATGATGTAAAAACACAGATTTGTGAGCATTTTCAACCTATTTTTTCGCGTCATGAAAATGCATTACAGAATCACGAAGCAGCCATAAAAGAACTGCAAACTATTGTTCATGAAAATCATGAGACCTTGCAAGCTAAAATTGACTCAGTTGCATCTTCCGATTCGGTTACGCAACTTGCAAAAACTCAAGAAAACTTAAAGGAAACAGTAGATACTCTGAAAATTGGTTCAGAAAGATACATGGAGGAAATTAGTTCATTATCAGAGAAAGTAGTTGAACTTTCGGATCAGCTAAATAATTTATCTACGAAGGTAGATGATAATCTGAATGACACAAAACCGGTAGTCTTTAATGACACAGAAGAGTGCGAACAAATTAGGAAATTCAAACAAAACCAGAATCAAATTAATACGCAACACCAAAGAGAAATCCGGGAAGTACAAGATCAGCTGACACAGGTAATACAAAAATTACGTATTTCAGAGGACACTCGCGCTCCAACACGGGAAGAGGGACTTAGAAATACGGAAAAGCCGCAAAACAATAACACAGGGCATTTTGGAAATTATGAAATAAATTGGCAAGGTGCACCGAATTTTGAGATGGAACCGCCGACACGACGTAACAATGACCGATATGCTACTCGCCGACATGATGATTTTGACTATAAGCTGTTCATTACTACACGTAAATTCAAAACATTTAAGAACTCCGGCAACGACATTCATCCACAAGCGTGGCTTCATCAATTCTCTCATTGTTTTCCTCCCAACTGGTAATTAGAGCACAGATTAGAATTTATGTGTGGCTATTTAGAGAATGAACCAGCTGTAAGAATGCGATCGGTCATTCACGATTGCCATAGTGAAGGAGAATTTTACCATGCCTTCCTCTCAGCATACTGGTCTCAAGCTACACAAGACCGTGTAAAACATAGCATCATAATGATGAAACATTTCGAACAAACTGAATTTTCCAGTGTTGTGAAATATTTTGAAGACATGTTGCACAAGAATCAGTACCTGTCAAACCCATACAGCCCCTCAGAACTCATCCGCATTTGCTTAATCAAATTGCCTGAACATTTACGACATATTATTTTGGCAGGACGTTGCAAAGGCGACATTGAAGCTTTTCAGGGACTCTTACAAGAATTAGAAATTGACACTGACAATCGCGGAACGCGAAAACAAGAACACAACAATTACAGGTCACATCCGTCGCAATTCCGCGATGAAAGAAATAATAACTGGACACGACGAGGCTATTCTCACAACACAAATCGTGACCAAAACAGACACCACCCATATGACAACCACTGGCAGAGTAATAGTTACAGAGAAAGTTCACATTTCCGTAGTAATGAATATGACGGAGACAATCATAGAAACAGACAATATGGTAACCAGAACTATTGTTATCAAGGGAGACAGAATAATTTCAGATGCAACAGTTCAGCGCGCAGTTACGATTCAGGGAGAAATTCTCCACCACATGACCGACAAGAAAGAAACTGTGGAATCTACCGACATGACGACAAACGATATAATCATAACGACAGACCTGAATTTTATCAGAACTGGCGGGATTCAAACAGAGCAGAGCACTCTCGACAAGGTGAATTTGTAGAAGTTAGGTCTCCTAATCCTAATAACGACGCGCGCCAACAAAGAGACAGACAATGACTCGCACAGCAGGCAGCTGCGTGCGCCAGCTGGCTCAGAGAAAAATAGCATAGATGCTAACCTTGAGAAAAACTCCAGTATTCTTTACCGACATTACCACACGATGATTCCGTTGAAGCTGGAGCTCTGCATAGTAGTAAGAGTAAAGGCTTGCACCACATTTCACATGTAAAACCGTTTATTGAAAGATAATCTGCTTTTTAACCTTGTCTTTGCCATATAACTTTTCACTTTACATTACTAGTATGCTTTGTCAGACTTAAAATCTGTTAACATGCAACAATGTTTGAAGTTAAATATCCAGTCAAGAACCAAGAGAACTTATTTCAACAGAAATTACGAATGCATTGTTATAGTGAACAGACGACACAGTGTTGTATTTGTACATTCTTGCTTGTTAGTTGCACGATTACGTAACGACTATCAGGCTTATGTACTTAGGACATATACTGGTACTGCTAATGAGATTTTAATGCAACATTTTGGTTTACTTGAAGATACATTCTGGATTTAAAGTACTTTCTGTGAGATACCAGTGGTTAGTTTATGTGACAGCTACACGATTATATCACGACGTTACTAATGAGTGACAATTTACAATGTTGCTTTTGCGGTGTATCTGTTTTATATCTGCACAGTTTTTCTGAATTATTCTGGAAAGTGAAACATGTTTTAGTAGTAACTTTTCTGGTATAGCTACAAGGAGACAGCCTTTTCCGTAGCACAACAATATGTTACAGCTCAGTACTTTCTTCATCACAACAATAAGTGTAATAACTAAGATATCTATACGCAAAGCATTTCACTTTTGTTTATCATGAGGTAAGTACATTGACTTCTGCAGAACTTAGCTTTCGGAGGATGATAACTACGAGACTTCCACAGAGATTATCTTACAACATGACGCACAGTTTAGCGCAACAGTACACGTATTTGAGTGATTAATTTTGTACTTAAAACATTTATTTTTAAAGATATTTGAAGTACAATGATACGAAGGTTTTCCGTGATACATTTCATTCCATTGCTGTAATCTGTAACATCTGAGGGTATAATTACATTAATCCTCAGGGGGTACATGCCTATTTTCTGTACCATGTGTTTGGCAAGCACAAGGAGCCCTAGCAAATGTGGTATTTGCTTATACAACTTTACACATCGGTACCATATTTCTCTAACACACAAATTACACAGCTATCTGATCATTTAACTGAGAGATAAACTTTTTTTACTACATCAGTGACACATGTTTACGCAATTACACAGTTGGGTAACTTCACACTTACGAAATTGTATTTTGTCTGTACTTTGTGAACTGTTCATATTTTTTCGGACCCATTGTGATATTATGAGAGCTTTGAATGATATATTTGGTATGGGATCACGATTTTTAAAGTACGTTTGAGGCAGATGACACTTTTGAAATGAGCAGAGAATTTTTTTTAGGTTTTGAAATTATTGGAGGAAGCTACGACGATTTTGAGAGTTGACTGAGGTGTTATGATGTTATTATTACAATGACTATGTGTATTATGCTGTTGCGGTATGTTTATCATCAATAAGCTGATGCTATATGAGTTATTTGATTATGCTACGTATCTGTTATGATGAAATATTGAAGAAGTGTCGACGAATAAGGTAAGGAATAACGAGTGGTGGTTAGGGACTCTGGTTTGTAATAAAGGTTGTTGGAAACCAAGAATTGTACTTTAAGAGTTATGAAATGTATGTAAATGCGTGAATGTATTACAATGCCGACGATAATTTTTTGGACACTTATTTCAATAGGATTTTGTTTCTACAGATTTGTAATGCAAATTCTTGACCTGTGAAATATTTTTATATGAGACTGTCACTGTAGCAGAAACTGCTGTCGTAAATATTTCGGTAAGAAAGTTAAGTGACCACCTTCACGTAATGCGTCGTGGGCACCCAGCTGCACGACAGACGCCTGGAAAAAGCCATTAGTGTGTGCCTTTCAGAGGCACAGGTGAAAGAAAAAAAAAGGAGGCCATTAGCCTCGCTATTGACATTCCTTTGTAGAAAGCATCGTAAATACGACACCCTCAAACTTGAAAACATGATTACACTGTAGAGTTCTTAATTTACGATATTTACTGAAATGAAATGATGAGAAACATTTCATGTCTATTGTCTTGCTAGATGAAAGATTGTTTACTGCATTATGAAATGCCATATGGCTAGTGAATTACGTTTTATGCCTTGCTTTGCCTATTTTGTTTAATATCTAGTTCCTAGCTGCACTGCAGCATTGGTTGAAATAAAATTTTATAGATGTACTAATATAAATATTTTATGCCTACAGATCCAGTAAAAAATAACTTTATGATGGATGTACTCCAAAAAAATGAGGGAGCACGAAAAGACATTTCCACTTCACAGGAATTGCATACATAATTTTTGTCAGTGACTTGGTAACTTGTCTGCTAGAGCAAGTTACAGTGATGCATCACTCTAGTGTTAAGATGTGACATAGGTATTAAACATGGCCATTTTTACTGTAATATCTTTTCTGTTTGAGCTTTCTCATGTTTAGATATAAGTTATTGCATTTGCTGCGGCTGTTTGCCAAGCATAGTGCTACTAAATTTCACTTTGCATTACTCTGTTAAGCTAGTTTTACTACTGATTTATTTTTCTTGTTGCTGCACATTGGCTCATATTAGTTGTAATGTTGCATTGCTTGGTAATTTAGATTTACTGTAGCTTGCTTTGCAAATTTCCATTTTTTTTATCATTGCTGTTTGTGTAAATTGCCTCGTCCCTTAGTTTAGCATCTGAACTCAGTAGATTTAAGTTAGCTTAAGAGGGGGTAGACTATATAAGAGAATGAGTTATGATGAATTGGAAGAAATGCATTGAGAAGCTATAAGAAAATGGTTTGGCCAAAACAGTAGTGTACAGTGGAGAAAAACTATTTTTGAAAGAGGATGTGAACAGAATACAGCAAGCTTGGATATAATTTTTTTAGTGGAAACAAATGTTGAAATAAGAGGAAAGATATATGGAATGAAGTTTTGGGGTGGACTGCAGTACCAAATGTCACACTGAAAACAAACCCTGTCCTGTATTTTTGTGTTATTACACTATGTGAATTTGTGTTTTTCCTGTCTTAATGTGTTTAGCTAATAAGAGTTATGTTGTAGAATTTTTCTGATAATATGTTATTTTCTTTGTAAAGATGTTTAGACATTATTTATTCTGTTTTATTTTAATGCTCATGTGTGAAGTTGATGTTTCAATAATTATTCTGATCTTTTATGTACTTACTTATTTCTTAATTCCTGTAACACTGATGTATATGTTTATTTCTATTCTTTTGTAAAGCCCCTATTACTACAAATGTTATCTGTATTATTATGTTTTAATGATGTATATTGTACGAGGGTCAGTCAAAAAGTAATGCCTCCTATTTTTTTTTCTACGTTTAATTGTCAGGAAATTTAAATGCAATTACATAGGTTGTAAACCACAACATTGAGGATCATTTTGTCATTTTTCAATGTAATCTCCGCCCATCTCTACAGTTTTGGTCCATCTTTGAACAAGGGCATGTATCCCAGCTCCCTGCTTCCTAAGCCATTGACGCACGGATGTTTTGACGGCCTCCTCATCTTCAAAATGAATCCCACGATGAGCTTCTTTTAGTGGCCCGAACAGATGGAAGTCTGATGGTGCCAGGTCAGGGCTGTATGGGGGATGAGGCAAAACTTCCCATCCAATTTTGACAATCTCGTCAGAGGTGTGACGACTGGTGTGTGGTCTTGCATTGTCATGCAAAAGAAGAACATCTGCCATTGATTTTGTTGGGCGAACTCGCTGAAGACGTGCTTTAAGTTTGTTGAGGGTTGTGACGTATTGAACAGAATTTATTGTGCATCCCTGCTCCAAAAAATCAACCAGAATCACACCCTCTGTATCCCAGAAAACTGTTGCCATAACTTTCCCTGCCGATCGCACAGTTTTGAATTTTTTCTTCCTCGGCGAGCTTGTGTGACGCCACTCCATTGACCGCCTCTTTGATTCGGGTTCAAAAAAATGCACCCATGTTTCGTCCCCAGTCACAATTTTTTTCAGAAACTCATCTCCCTCCAAACGGAAGCGCTGCAAGTGTTGGGAGGCTATTGTTTTCCTTGCCTCTTTATTCTGATCGGTTAACATTCTTGGAACCCACTGTGCACAAACTTTTGAGTACCCCAATTGTTTAATAATCGTGATCACACTGCCTTTACTAAGAGAAATAATGCGACACACTTCATCTGCAGTCACCCGACGGTCACCACGAATGATGTCATCAACTTGCTGAATGTTGTGTGGAGTCACTGCACTCACCGGCCTGCCGCTCCGCTTGTCGTCAGTCAATGGTGTTTGCCCTTCAGCTTCCTTACAACGACGAACCCATCGTCTAACAGTGCTGACATCCACTGTCACAACACCATACACCTTCTTCAGTCTTTCATGAATGCGTATGGGCGTTTCACCTTCTGCATTCAAGAATTCAATCACACAACGCTGTCTCAAACGAACATCGATGTCGGCCATCTTACAAACTTCTGCTGTGCTGCCACCTGTTGACACAGAAAGTTACTACTGCAGTGGATTGCAGAAGAAGGTTTGAGGAATGGCGCCAAATTCAAATTTTTCGTATAACTTAATTTCTTTAAGTAGAAAAAAAATGGGAGGCATTACTTTTTGACCGACCCTCGTACCTTTGTTATTGTATTATTATGTTATAAAATTGTAATTGACACCAGTTCATCAAATTAAGTAACTTGTAAGTTACATTTCACTGCACACATTTCTGTTGGTCATAGTATATGGACAATATGTGAGAAGTAGGGACTGTTAGTGTCTGGACGTGTGTTGATAATTCAGCAAGGGATTGGTTAACAGCATTGCTGGTTCTCAGGACAATTCAAAAACTTTGTGAGTGCACAAGTGGTGGTTTATGGACTTGCTATATTCTCCGCAATACTCTTCGATGGTGATTGTGCACCTGCACAGTCGCAACAGATGGTTGTTGGCCGTCTCTACAAGGATTACAGTGGGTCTGCATCTTTGATGACCCACCAATACCATTATTTCTACAAGGACTACAGTGGGTCTACACCTTTGCTGACTCACCAGTACCATTGTTTCTACAAGGACTACAGTGGGTCTACACCTTTGCTGACTCACCAGTACCATTATTTCTACAAGGACTGCAGTGGGTCTGCGCCTCTGGTGGCCCACTAATATCACAATCTCTGCAAGGACTGCAGTGGGTCAGCACCTCTGGTGGCCCACCAATACCATACTCTCTACCAGGACTACAGTGGGTCTGCTCTGTGATGACCTACCTACCATTATTCGACAAAACTTCGACCGACTCTGCTGTGGGTTTGCTCTGTTGTGGCCCATTACCTGTCTGCATATCAAGAGTCAGCACTGTCTTTCCGTTGGAAGGAGTACTTCTTCAAGACTGCATGGAAATCCATTACTTCTGTGTGCATTTTCTTTTACTGCTCAGACTTTGAGAAAAAAAAACACTGCAATTTTACTGTGATGAATGATCAGGACTGTCTTTATGGACTGTGAGAAAATTTTAGCTTTTGACCAACATTGTATCAATAACTGTGTACATTTGATTTCTTTGTTATTGTAATTATGAAAAATTTTTTCAAACCTGTATTGCACACTGCCCAAAACAATTTGTAAAATTTTTTGTGGGGAGCACGGGGGCTATGCAAGTAGGCTGTTTAGGTTCTTATATTGGTAACGCTGCCGCCACGTAGCGCTCTATATGAAAATCACTGGCTGTGCTGTGTGCAGTCTGTGGCTGGTTGACATTGTTGTAATACTCGCCATTGTAGCGTTGGGCAATTGGCTGATAACAGCGTGTAGCATTGTGCAGTTAGAGGTGAGCCGCCAGCAGTGGTGGATGTGGGGAGAGAGATGGTGGAGTTTTGAAATTTGTAAGACTGGATGTCATGAACTGCTACATATATTATGACTATTAAGGTAAATTTATTGTTTGTTCTCTATTAAAATCTTTCATTTGCTATTATGCCTATTAGTAGTTAGTGCCTTCCGTAGTTTGAATCTTTTATGTAGCTGGCAGTAGTGGCGCTCGCTGTATTGCAGTAGTTCGAGTAACCAAGATTTTTGTGAGGTAAGTGATTTGTGAAACGCATAGGTTAATGTTAGTCAGGGCCATTATTTTGTAGGGATTTTTGAAAGTCATATTGCGTTGCGCTAAAAATATTGTGTGTCAGTTTAAGCACAGTCTTGTATAATTTTTCTAAGGGGACGTTTCAGCTTCACTTTTCCACATCGCCAAGGATCAGTATTCCTTGATGTATGACATAAATTTCAACTTGATACGTGTATTCTTTCCTGGGAAGAATGGGTCTTAACTGACGGGCGAACAGTAAGATAGTGTGATAAGAAATGGCAATTTTTTTTCGTGTGATGTAATTACAAACTAACAATTTTCAGATTTTTTCCTTTTGTTGTAGTGTGAAGCCCTGCTTCATGGCAATTTTCATGATTCTAGGTCAACAGAAAGTACCCTACAGGTTTTGATGAGTGGGTTTGTGACTATAAAAATAAGTGACATAAATGGCCGTATCGTTTGACTGTATCGACTTAGAGGCTTCACCTTTTTACATCGACCAAGGACCGCAGATCTTAAAAGTGACGTGAATTTCAAATCGTTACGTCTATCCGTTCCTGAGAAAAATGCTTTTGAAAAGTCAGTCAGACAGACATACAGACAGACGGACATCAACATGGCCCTAAAAGGATTCCGTTTTTGCCGACTGGGATACGGAAACATAAAAAAGAGAAAAACAGATTTTGTCGTCTAGGCGCCCCATTGGGTTTTAGAAATTCGAACGTCAGTATGGCGATTGTGGTTTTAAAGGGACTAACTGCGAGGTTATTAACTCCTCAATCCTCTCCTGCCGTTCGAAGACACTTTCTCTCATTAGCAATAATAAAAAGTCCGAAGAGCCACCCAATACTTTTTCGTTCCTGAATCCAACACGGAAAATGAAATACTTTTCTGTACCTACTCTTGAATGTAACAGATACAAACTACATACACTAAAGTGCCATTTTTTTACACCGTTTACTTAGTTTTGCTTTGTTGACAGGAAATTTTATTAGTTTCCTTTTCCATCAGGTAACAAGTCTAATCAACAATCGTCCAGTAATTTTCGGGTTTGCTGCCGGATCCCATCAACATTCTGCAACGATATTTCGTATTTCGGCCCAGAGACGTCCGGCCATCCTCAAGTAAGTAACGTAGTACTGAAGAGCCCTGTTTTTTTCTTTATTGCATTTCGATTCCCTCGATTTCCCCCCCCCCCCTCCCAAGATTGGGGGGGGGGGGGGGGGCTAGCAGCAGCGTAATACACCGTTCTGCAGCTTTCAGATAAAGTTTAAAAAACATAATGAGGAGACATAACAATAAAACGAGGTGATGCAGCGATGACTGTTTAAAACTTGTACATGGCGAAAAAGTTGTGAAGAGGTAGTGATGCTGATTAAAAACACTTAGGAAACAGACAGTCACAATTAAAAAACATGGCGACAGTCTGGTTTCTGTTTGCGGAAATTTAAAAAGGGGACGCACGACACTGAACACTCACGGAAAACGCTGCACCATAGAGAACGAAGGCATATGGGTATGGGAGGGGAGGACCAGGACAGATGAGGGGAAAAAGGGGGTAGCCGATGGAGAAAAAAAGGGGAACAGGGCGGATGCGAGAAAGGAGTGGGGAAGACAGTTAAGGGGAAAGAAAAAAGACTCAGGGGGAGAGAATGGAGTCAAGATGGAGAAAATACAGGATGGAAGAGGGGAGGGAGCCCAGGAAGAGGACAGAGGGAGGGAGGTGGAGGTGAGCATCATAGTTGATGGAAGGGATAAATGGAGGGAGAGAGGTCATCATCCATGAGGGGGAGTTGATGGAAGCTGCCTCAGGAAAGGAGTTGAAGGTTTTAGAGGTGGAAGGTAGGGGGGAAACAATGGTGAAGATGCGGCAGCAGCTGAGGGTTGGAGAGGAGAGGAGCAACCAGGGGATGAGGGGGATCAAGTCGGCGGGAGGTGTAGAGGATGCAGACAAGTTCAAGGAAAAGGAGCAGATGGGGGAAAGGAATTAGGTCATAGAGGATCTGTGCTTGAAGACCTGGAGGGGCTTATAGAATTTGGGGAATCCTGACGGAAATGGCATAACTGACAATGGGATGGATTAAGGATTTGTAGGTGTGGAGGATGGAAGAGGGTTGCAACCCCCATGGTGAGCCCAACGTAGATGAGGGTGTGGGACAGGCGGACAGGACGAGTGCTGATGGTAAGATAAAAATCAAGGAGCTGGAAGGAGCGAGTTGTAAGACCTATGATGATGGCCTGGGTCTTGGAAGAATTGATTTTGAGGAGCCACTGGTTACAACATGAGGCGAAAAGGTCCTCGTGATTCTGGAGAAGGCGTTGGGACAGTTGAAGGGTAGGAATGAGGGCAAGGAAGGCGGTGTCATTTGCTTACTGCAGGAGATTGACTGGAGAGGGGCTGGGGAATATCTGCTATGTACAGGAGGTAGAGGAGAGAGCCCTGGGACACACCTGCGGAGGGGTAGAAGGTGTGGGAATCGGCGTTATGGATGGTAATGTAGGAGGGGCGGTGGGAGAGGAAGGAGCTAATCAGACAGGCGTAGTTGACAAGAAGGGCGTAGGTCTGGAGTTTAAATAGAAGACTGGGATGCTATACACGGTCTTAGGCCTTTTCGAGGTCTTGGGAGACAAAAATGGCAGAGTGACGGGAGTTAAGCTGGAGAGAGGAGATGAGTGAGGCGTAGGAGTTGGTCATTGGCAGAGAAGGAAGGTCAAAAGCCACATTGGGTGTTGGGGAGGAGGTGGTGTAGGTGGAGGTGGTGATGTATGTGCTGGCTATGGATGAATTCCAAGAGCTTGCTGAACACTGAGGTGAGACATATAGGGTGATAGGAAGAGGCATCAGATGGAGGCTTGTTGGGTTGGGAGAACATCAGGATACAGGAGGTTTTCCAAAGGTCGGGTCAGAAGCCAGTGGCAAGGATTATGTTGTAGAGGGCGACAAAAACTGCAAGGAGGGAGGGAAGGCAATGTTTGAGATGGCGGTAGGTAACGTGGTCATGGCCGGGAGTGGTGTTGCGTTTAGTGTGGAGTGTGAGGCAGATGTCCTGTGTAGTAATGGGAGTGTTAGGTCTTGCCAGTGGTGTGTGGTCCAAGTTCTGGAAGCTAGGAGCAAGGGGAGGAGTGGAGGTATCCGTACATTCAATGATGTTGAGGAGGAGGGATTAATCAAATTGGGGATCATCTGGAATGGAAAAGACATCAGAGAGTTGGGACGCAAAGTGGTTGACGTTACTGAGGTTGTCAGGAAAGGGACAGTCATCAAAGAGGAGAGGGTACTGTGGGGTAGGGCGGTTCCCAGTAAGGCGGTGGAAAGCAGTCGAATACTTGGAAGAGTTCATCAGGAGTGTGGCATTGAGTCGTGTGCATGTCGGTCGCCAGGCATGGCGCTTCTTTGCAGTAAGCATGGTGTGGATGTGTCGTAATTGCCGGTGGAAGGTGAGTGTGACCCAGTCACGAGTGCAGAGGAATGATCGGTAGAGGCAATGGGATTCACGAAGGAGAAGGATGGCCTGTGGGGGCATGGCCGGGCAGTAAGGGTGGATGGCTTTGTTAGGGATATAGGTGGCGATGACGTCAGACAAGGTCTCGTGGAGGAAAGCTCGTATGACATGCAGGTACGAGGGCTGATGTAGAGGCTGGCACATGTGAAGGTAAGGGTAGGGAAGAAGAGGCTGTGGGTGAGATGCTGGACAGGATTGTTGAGGAGAGCTTGGGGCCGAACAGGGAGGTGCTTGAGGTAGCCGAAAGCAACCCCGCCACGCGCCAGGGGGTACAGGTTATCGGTGCGTTGGAGGGCGTATGGAGCTGTTGAGATGGAGATTTCGGGTTGAAGGAAGGTTTCATATAGCATGGAGGCATTCACATGGTGTCGATGGACGGTGTGGAGGAAGAGGAGTTTGTGGGTAGGCAGGGCGCGGGTGCTGTAACGTTGTCGCGCCATGGTAGGGGGAAGAGACCTGATGCACTCAAGGTATTTATAGCGAATTCCGCGCATGCGAATTGTACTGTTGGTTTACGGCCCATACGTTACGAGGTGACATGCGCAAGGCAGACAATTGGTGTGTGTTGCCCTCAGTGGTGAAGTAGGAAGTCTAATCGCTCAGTATCGACTGAGCGTGTTGATTCTGCTCTTAACGCATAATTTTAATAATTGGATTCCAATTTTTATCCAGCTGAAAGCCGTTATCACGATTCATTAAATTGCCAGCAAGACGAATTTCCACGGATTCTTTGATTACAGAGTCCCAGAAGCTGGAAACTGGTGCTAAAATTTTGGTGTTAATTTTATTCCATTGAACGTTCGATGGAAATGCAACGTTCTGCTACTGCTGAGTTTAAGAGTTGCCGCAGGCGGATGTGTCTTGTGTTCCACACAGCGTTCCTGGACCGTTCGTGTCGTCTGACCTATATATACCACTCCACACTCACAGGGAATTTTATAAACCCCGCCTTCCTCAATTGTAAACCGTCTTTAACAGATCCGACTAAGGTCCCGCTCTTTGCTGGTGGACGGAAGATGACATTGATGTTATTCTTCCTAAGCAATCTGCCAGTCTTAGAAAATACTTTCCCGGGATATGGAAAGAACGCAGTTGATTTATAGTTATCAGTCTCCTCTGAGTGTTGCTTCTTGTTATTGTAATTGTGCATGGTCTTCCGTATATCCATTCTCTTTAAAAACCTTCTCGAGATGCACTAATTCTTTGTCAAGGCTGTCAGCATCCGATATTACATGCGCCCCATTGATTAAAGTACTGAGAACACCGGCGGTTTGTGCGGGGTGATGGCAACTGGAAGTCTGAAGATACAGATCGGTATGTGTGGGTTTTCTGTGCACCGAATGTCCCAAAGACCGATCATTCTTACGGCGTACTAACACGTCTAAAAAGGGTAAAGTCCCATCTTTCTGAATCTCCATAGTAAACTTGATGTTCCCATGTAAAGAGTTTAAATGACGAAGGAATTTTTCCAGTTCTTGTCTGCCTTGAGGACATACGATGAAAGTATCATCTACCTAACGCCAAAAAAAAGTAGGCTTTAAGACGGCAGACTCAAGAGCTTTCTCCTCAAAGTCTTCCATAAAAACATTGGCCACCACAGGAAACAAGAGACTCGCCATGCCAACGGTCAGTTTGTTCAAAAAACTCTCTATTAAGTAAAAAATAAGTTGAAGAGGGAGTATGTTCAAAAAAAGCCGTCAAATATTCACTGAACAAGATACCAATAAGATGTAGCGAGTAAAATAAAGGCACTTTGGTGAAAACTGAGACCACATCGAAGCTAACTAGTAAATCCGAGCTGCTCAGCGTAACATTCTTCAGACGATTGATAACATCGTTGGAATTACGTTTATGATGGCAGAACTTACCCACATACGGCTTGAGTAAGAAGGCCAGATGTTTTGCATTCGAATAAGTAGAGGCACCAATATTACTCATTATTAGTCGTAGTGGAACACCATACTTGCGAATATTGGGCACCCGATAAAGCCATGGTGGAACATAATTGTGTGGTCTCAGCCTCTTAGTAACTTATTTACGTAAAGAACAATCGTTCAAACGAGTAGCAGTTTTTCAGGATATACTGGTGATGTTCCACTACGCATGTCACCTCCTAACGCATGCGCGGAATTCGCTATAAATACCACGACTGCATCAGGCCTCTTCAGTACTTCGTGTACTCACCTGAGGATGGCCGGACGTCTCTGGGCAGAAATATCGTTGCAGAATGTTGATGGGATCCGGCTGCAAACCCGAAAATTACTGGAAGAAGAAATACGCCGGGAAAATTTCAGAAATCGCAAGTGAGGATTTCGTTGGGGAGGAAAGGCTCTGAAAAGTCTGTTCCACTAAATATGTTCCAATACCTGGGACGAAGAGCTCAGAGATAATATTTCAACTCTTCGAACTAGTAATAAATGTGAGTCAATCTTTTTTTCCTTCATTATTTTCACAACCGCAAACCTGCATATACCTGTACAGCCTAACACACTGTCTGCCTTTGGTGGTGTAGTGGCACTGATGTCTTTACGTCCTGGACGCCCCAGTTTCACAGGAAGTTGTTAAGTTGTTTATGTGGTTCTGCTCTCTTTTTTTTTTGGTCATCAGTCTACTGACTCGTTTGATGCGGCCCGCCACGAATTCCTTTATTCCTTTCCTGTGCTAACCTCTTCATCTCAGAGTAGCACCTGCAACCTACGTCCTCAATTATTTGCTTGACGTATTTCAATCTCTGTTTTCCTCTACAGCTTTTGTCCTCTACAGCTCCCTCTAGTACCATGGAGGTCATTCCCTCATGTCTTAGCAGATGTCCTGTCATCCTGTCCCTTCTCCTTATCAGTGTTTTCCACATATTCCTTTCCTCTCCGATTCTGCGTAGAACCTCCTCATTACTTACCTTATCAGTCCACCTAATTTTCAACATTTGTCTATAGCACCACATCTCAAATGCTTCGATTCTCTTCTGTTCCGGTTTTCCCACAGTCCATGTTTCACTACCATACAATGCTGTACTCCAGACGTACATCCTCAGAAATTTCTTCCTCAAATTAAGGCCGATATTTGATATCAGTAGACTTATCTTGGCCAGAAATGCCTTTTTTGCCATAGCGAGTCTGCTTTTGATGTCCTCCTTGTTCCGTACGTCATTGGTTATTTTACTGCCTAGGTAGCAGAATTCCTTAACTTCATTGACTTCGTGACCATCAATCCTGATGTTAAGTTTCTCGCTGTTCTCATTTCTACTACTTCTCATTACCTTCGTCTTTCTCCGATTTACTCTCGAACCATACTGTGTACTCATTAGACTGTTCATTCCGTTCAGCAGATCATTTAATTCTTCTTCACTTTCACTCAGGATAGCAATGTCATCAGCGAATCGCATCATTGATATCCTTTCACCTTGTATTTTAATTCCACTCCTGAACCTTTCTTTTATTTCCATCATTCCTTCCTCGATGTACAGATTGTTCGTTCTTGATCGTCCACTCTTATTATTCCCTCTTGGTTGTTGTACATACTGTATGTGACCCGTCTCTCCCTATATCTTATCCCTACTTTTTTCAGAATCTCGAACAGCTTGCACCATTTTATATTGTCGAACGCTTTTTCCAGGTCGACAAATCCTATGAAAGTGTCTTGATTTTTCTTTAGCCTTGCTTCCATTATTAGCCGTAACGTCAGAATTGCCTCTCTCGTCCCTTTGCTTTTCCTAAACTGATCGTCACCTAGCGCATTCTCAATTTTCTTTTCCATTCTTCTGTATATTATTCTTGTAAGCAGCTTCGATGCATGAGCTGTTAAGCTGATTGTGCGATAATTCTCGCACTTATCAGCTCTTGCCGTCTTCGGAATTGTGTGGATGATGCTTTTCCGAAAGTCAGATGGTATATCGCCAGACTCATATATTCTACACACCAACGTGAATAGTCGTTTTGTTGCCACTTCCCCCAATGATTTTAGAAATTCTAATGTAATGTTATCTATCCCATCTGCCTTATTTGAACGTAAGTCCTCCAAAGCCTTTTTAATTTCCGATTCTAATACTGGATCCCCTATCTCTTCTAAATCGACTCCTGTTTCTTCTTCTATCACATCAGACAAATCTTCACCCTCATAGAGGCTTTCAATGTATTCTTTCCACCTATATGCTCTCTCCTTTGCATTTAACAGTGGAATTCCCGTTGCACTCTTAATGTTACCACCGTTGCTTTTAATGTCACCAAAGGTTGTTTTGGCTTTCCTGTATGCTGAGTCTGTCCTTCCGACAATCATATCTTTTTCGATGTCTTCACATTTTTCCTGCAGCCATTTCGTCTTAGCTTCCCTGTACTTCCTATTTATTTCATTCCTCAGCGACTTGTATTTCTGTATTCCTGATTTTCCCGGAACATGTTTGTACTTCCTCCTTTCATCAATCAACTGATGTAGTTCTTCTGTTACCATGGTTTCTTAGCAGCTACCTTCTTTGTACCTACGTTTTCCTTCCCAACTTCTGTGATGGCCCTTTTTAGAGATTTTCATTCCTCTTCAACTGTACTGCCTACTGCGCTATTCCTTATTGCTGTATCTATAGCGTTAGAGAACTTCAAACGTATCTCGTCATTCCTTAGTACTTCCGTATCCCACTTCTTTGCGTATTGATTCTTCCTGACTAATGTCTTGAACTTCAGCCTACTCTTCATCACTACTATATTGTGATCTGAGTCTATATCTGCTCCTGGGTTCGCCTTATAATCCAGTATCTGATTTCGGAATCTCTGTCTGACCATGATGTAATCTAATTGAAATCTTCCCGTATCTCCCGGCCTTTTCCAAGTATACCTCCTCCTCTTGTGATTCTTGAACAGGGTATTCGCTATTACTAGCTGAAACATGTTACAGAACTCAATTAGTCTTTCTCCTCTTTCATTCCTTGTCCCAAGCCCATATTCTCCTGTAACCTTTTCTTCTACTCCTTCCCCTACAACTGCATTCCAGTCGCCCATGACTATTAGATTTTCGTCCCCCTTTACATACTGCATTACCCTTTCAATATCCTCACACACTTCTCTATCTGTTCATCTTCAGCTTGCGACGTCGGCATGTATACCTGAACTATCGTTGTCGGTGTTGGTCTGCTGTCGATTCTGATTAGAACAACCCGTTCACTGAACTGTTCACAGTAACACGCCCTCTGCCCTACCTTCCTACTCATAACGAATCCTACACCTGTTATACCATTTTCTGCTGCTGTTGATATTACCCGATACTCATCTGACCAGAAATCCTTGTCTTCCTTCCACTTCACTTCACTGACCCCTACTATATCTAGGTTGAGCCTTTGCATTTCCCTTTTCAGATTTTCTAGTTTCCCTACCACGTTCAAGCTTCTGTCTGCTGTCTTAGTGCACTATATATTTTCTTACAAGAAGAATCACTTAATCCCACCGCAAATCGGCACTTCAGATCAGTTTTGCGACTGAATATGCACGATCCAAGGCACTTGAAATCGTGTATCTGTGATGAAGTGAAAATTAATTGTAAAGATCTTTTTGGCATACACTTGTCTGTAGTGGGCAGAGTGGTAAATGTGAAACTGATTAACGAAGAAGTATGTGATAGAATTTTACTTGCAACTAGAAATGTTCTTAAACTCTGACACTCTGATGAAGATATTGATGCATAACTGTGAGACATGCAGGACTTGGACTGTGGACTCCATTCGAGGTCCCTTCAGAGGTTGTGGTATCTGCATTCTGCCCATATCGGAAGGTGATTAGCGCACACAGCTGAGAAGTGGGCTCAGTTTACGACATACCTGGTTCTAATCAGAGTACAACATATCCACATCGAGCTAACCCAATATGTGTCATCCTACTTACTCGTATATTGGCGTTTTTCATCCAATTATGGTTTATGATGACCAGCTGAAGACGTGCTTGGGATGTCCAACGCAGAGTCACACAGTTGCCACCTGCGGAAGAGCGGGTTACAACTGACTTACGACGCTCCCACTAACGTTTGTCATGGTTCTCCAAAACGACTTCCGACAGCTGTCTGCGTTGACTCCGATTACTGGGCCATCGCTGATTCCAATACTACCTCAGGGTGTTGCGGATGGAACGATGCCCACCCCCTGGCCCCCTCCTATACCGCCTTCCCCATGCAGTGGTGAGCAATCTTCAGCGTTGGGGATGGACCTCGACTCTATGGTTACGCCTACTGAAGTTTTCGTACCTGACCGCCGGGGCCCCCAGGCGTCTTTGGACGCTGTAGGTCAGATGCACAAGCAAGAGTTAGCGAAGGGACGTCGGAAACGTTGGATCGCTCTGTGTGACACCTGCACGATGCTGTCTCAAGACTACGAGGAGCCCACCTACCAAGATCATTCCATAATGGATGATTCCGCGGCGCCGTCAGAAGTAAACTCATCTTAAACTGCCGGTGACTATGGGCGTTGAACAGCAGCTGAACCAGCATCACAGACAAAAACGCATTTGGACTCGGAAAATGTTCCACTGAACACACAGCAACCACGTCCTTCTGCGAGGTCTGATGATGTAGAAGATGAAACACCTGTCGTGACAGTAGCGAATGTTGCTGCTCCAACCCACAACTGTTGATCGACGGAGGTAATGGATGGGTATGTTCTTCTTGCTGGGAGACATTCCTGTACGCTGCTGTTCCTTCGTCAATAAGTGCACCCATAGTCACAATTCCACGAGAAGCTTACAACATTGGCCCAGTCAGTGCCAAGACTATTGGCACACCAATCAAATTACAGTTGCTCCGAGAAATGTTGAGGGTGTCAGACCTCGATGTTATCTTCCTGGATGAAGTTTGCCTAGAGACGTTTCTGACTATCAATGGCTATGCTGCTTATCTCAAGCCCTGGGCTAACAATGGTAGTGAGACGGCTATACTTAAAAAAAAGGCACTGACAAAGTGGCTTACCTGTCAATAGCTCGCTGTGACGTACCATGGTGTCCGAATCGTCAATGTTTACGCTCCCTTGGTGACCAAGAGATAGGAACGGTCGCGATTCTATTCGAAAGAGGTTGTGGGCTGTTTCGAACAGTTGTGTGTTATCACCAACACTCCTATTTTAGCACATGCCAGGAACACAAGTTGTTAGTTTATGCCGGCCGGAGTGGCCAAGCGGTTCTAGGCGCTACAGACTAGAACCACGCGACCGCTACGGTCGCAGGTTCGAATCCTGCCTCGGGCATGGATGTGTGTGATGTCCTTAGCTTAGTTAGGTTTAAGTAGTTCTAAGTTCTAGGGGACTGATGACCACAGCAGTTAAGTCTCATAGTGCTCAGAGCCATTTGAACCAAATTTGTTAGTTTACGAACTGGAAGTAATAACAGTGAGGGTAAGAACAACCAAATACTATGGTGAGGTTGAGGGTGGAAATGGGGTTACATAGAAATGGGCAGAAAAAGATGGGAGGAGGAGGAGATGAACAGAGGGAGGATGAAGTGATAAACAGAGAGAGGATAGAGGAGATGGATAGAAAGAGGGGGAAGAAGAGCTAGACAGTGAGAGGGAGTGGAGGAAATCGACAGAGAGAAGGGTAGGATGAGATGGACAACGAGAAGGAGGACATGGATCGATGTAAAGGGTGAGGAGAGGATAGACACAGAGGAGGAGGAGGATGACATGGACGGAAATAGGGTGGAGGAGAAGGACAGAGAGGAGAAATAGGAGGAGGAGGAGGAGGAGGAGGAGGAGGAGGAGGAGGTGATGAACAGAAACAGGGGAAAGGGGAGATGGACAGAAAGAGGGGGGAGGAGTAAATGGACAGAGAGAGGTGTCCGAGGAGCTGGACAGAGAGAGGGGAGAGGAACAGATGTACAGAGAGAGGAAGGAGGTGGATACGGATAGAGAGAGGGGAGATGAGGAAATGTGTGCGATGTATGTGACATGTGCATACGCGGTTGAACTCGCGGCTAGAAATCTAGCTCACGCACTGAATGAGGGTGTGTTATGAGCAACAAAATCTAACTTTGCTGATAAAGGGTGTGAAGAACATTAATAAACATGTAGCGCATATTACTTATTTGTGCACGTTACTCAATGGTATGCGGCATGGAGCAACTCACCCTCAACTCATATCAGAGAAAGTCAAGATATTATACTTGAATCTCCTGAAATTGAGTATTAGAGGGAAGAAAACCGCCCGAGAGAGGCTAGCACGAATTATGACAGTAATGACACCATATAAAACGTGTGCTGAGTTCAGTCCATTCTAATCACTTGTGCAATATGCATGACGAATATAATAAAGTCCACTCCACATTACCTTTCCAAAAAAATAGGCCAAGGTACGCTGCTACTTTGCAGGACACTTGCCGACTCTGTGAAGCCCCGTTACTGCGTGTACTGCACGATACCCACCGCGTTACAGCTGTTGACGCAGGTGTAGTAGGGGACAAGGACTGCCTTGTCACAGTTTCGCTTTCGGTCTCATCATCGATCGTCGCAGGACCCCGGTTAATACCTTTCAAAGTACAGAGAGGGAAAACTCTCAGAATAAGAACTTGTGTGTGTGTGTGTGTTGTGATTGAAAAAACGATGACGAAAAATGGAGAACATCTCAATCTAAATATGTACTCCGAAAGCTACTGCACTGTGCAAGGCAGGGGGAAGGTGTTCCAATGTTGTCTGTCTTATTCCGTTCTTGCACTGAGTGAGGAGAAATGGACTTTCTACATGCCTCTCTCGCCTTGTCCTCGATATCCCTATGCGGGATACACGACGGTGCCAGTGGATGTGCCCCACAGCCTTGCTGGAATACCGGTTCTCCACATTTACCCAACAGGGTTCGGCGAGAACTACGTATTATTTCTTACGGTTATTTCCATTTAAGTTCCCCGAGAATATCCGATACACTTTCGTCTGAGCCGTTACTATCATCCTAACAGCACGTCTCTCAAGTCCTTTAATATCTGTTGGCATGCCTTCTGAATAAAAACACTCGAAAAGTAAGCCTACTCTACGACTGATCGCACTATCAGGTTCTACGCAAATTCTTTTATAGGCTAGCTGCACGTTCCCAGAAACCTCTCAACGAATCAAAGTTTACCATTTGCCTTGGGTTTTACACGATAGTCCCATTTCGTATCTACTCTTAGCGTTGGGTATGATTACATATAACAAACGACGTGTTGAAGACGGTCACCACTAACATAATGATCAGATATTATGGAGTTCTTTTTTTCATTAAAGCTAATATCTTAGATTTATCTACATTTGAAGAAAGCTGCAGTCCATTCCACGACGTGGGAATTTTGTCAAGGTCTTTCTATACTTCCATGCCACCGTTCAACGACGGTACTTTACTCCAGACAATAGCATCCATCGTCAACAAACAGTATTGTAGTGCTGCTGATTCCATCTGATGACTCTTTCTGCACGTAATCTCATTTTATAACATTTAGAGCAGTCCGTTGGTGGCTCCTCGTTTCCTAAATGCAGCCTTGAAAAAAAAGAAAAAGTCCATTGCGAAAAAAAGAAAGAAAACAAAACTTTCGGCTGAGTCGGGGAACCACATATTGACATACTTATATAGATCTAGATCTATGATCTGTGAAGATCCTTGCAGAAGATGCTTCTCATTCTGCCACATATGAATGTTTCCTTCTGTTCCATTCACGCATGGAGCACGAGAAAGGTGGTTACTTGGATGGCTCTTGGTGTGCTACACTTGGTCTAATCTTGTCAGAGTGATCGCTATGAATGCAATAGAACACTTGGAGAACAGCGTGATTAAGTTTCCCGATAGTGCAGTTGTAATTGTGGGAGGTTACATTTTGCCAACCATAGAATCGGACAGCGATGTGATTAAAACAAGTGTCAGAGACAGGGATTCTTGTGAGCAATTTTGAATGTCTTGGGGTCTGAAAATTGCTTCTAGGTAATGACTGCGAGAACTGCGACACCAAGAAGGAGATATGTGACCACAATGAAATTTATTCCGCTGTTAGGGTCGTGACAATCGGTGCGCATGCGACAGCAGGCACTACCAGTATATTTCAAACTACCAAGTAAACAAACTGGGTTTTTCTGGGGTTTAGACCTCCGGTTCTATAGGTAATAGGAAGATAGGGTCAAGTGTTTATGTCAGCCCTTGGGATAGGGATTATTTGTCCACCTAAGAGAAGAATTGTCTTACTACAAGTTTCCTACTGTACAGGGTCAAAGACTATTACACACTTCCTTCAGCTTAGGGAAACGGAGCGTATCGAATGGTTCAAATGGCTCTGAGCACTATGGGACTTAACATCTCAGGTCATCAGTCCCCTAGAACTTAGAACTACTTAAACCTAACTAACCTAAGGACATCACACACATCCATGCCCGAGGCAGGATTCGAACCTGTGACCGTAGCGGTCGCGCGGTTCCAGGCTGTAGCGCCTAGAACCGCTCGGTCACTCCGGCGGGCATGGAGCGTATCGGTTGGCTATTCTTGCATTAGGTATGATCTACGGTAGGCCTCAAGGGACTTATGGAGGTACAATTTAGTTCATGAGCAGTTCCTGAGAAAATCCAAAAGAAGCTTTTTCCACCATTCCTTTCGCAGTTAGCAGCGGATATTTAAACAACGAACCTCAGCAAATTGCTCAGAGTTTAGGAACATGTTCTACAGTCATTTGTTTAGAAGCGACATGGGTTTTGGGTACCAAAACGGAGCCGCCGATTCAAAGACGGCTATTCTCATCAAATGGCTATATTTTTACGACATATTCCTAAGGTCCCAATATCAAACAGCTTTGAAAATTTTCTTGATATCTTTTCCCTACGTGTTCACGTGAAATCCGGTGTGAGGCGAAAACGTAATTTATAAAGTGACGTAGCACAGAGAAATATGGTTTAAAGTATCACCGTTATCACCAGAAGTGCTGTATAACACGAAAAATATTTGTACTATAAATTCCGATCTGAGGTGTGAAATTAGTTTTGCGCTATTTCAGTTTCCGATGGATAAACTATCAAAATTTTTCTGACCCAATAAAGTTCTTTTCATATGAGTGACCCTGCTGGAGCAAGGAAAAGAGTGAAACCAGAAGAAAAATTCTCCTATAGGAGAAGAAACAGTCGAATATGCTCGTATTTAAAAGACTCTGACTGAAAAGTGTGGTACCAGCTGCCTCATTCTACCTTCCTTAGCATCTTTAAAACATTTCCCAATTTTTTTGGCATGCAAACATATTCGAGATTTTTTATGTTGAAAGAGATGGAGACTGTGGCTGTGAGAAAGGGACGGAACAGTAATAAATACTAGAAGATAGTCGACATTAGTAGTCGTATAGAAAGAGCGAAGGAGACAATGGCATTGTGAGAGAAAGATAGGGACACAGTCGCAGTGGAACAGAGTTGACAGTGACAGAACAGTGATAGGAAAAGTGTCAAGGGGACAGTGTAAGTCGGAGAGGAATAAAGAGGAAGAGAAAATGTAAATGGGTGAGACCCAGTACTAATGACAGACAGAGTCTATGACAAAGGCAACGAGGACGAGAGACATAGTGACAGTGAGAAGGACAGAGGGAAGGAATTAATGATAAAGTAGCAGTAAAAGAGAGCAAGAGGGATACAGTGCCAATGAGAAGAGCCTGCAGTAGTAGGACGGAACAAAGGGGACTGTGGCTGCGAGACGGGAGACAGTGACAGAGAGACAGAAAGAGATGATCACAACGAGTTGGGTGGAATGAGTGAGTGAGAACGGGTAAGTGGGAGTGGATGGGTAAGAGTGACTTACATCGATGCATTAGGGGGTGTGAGGAAGTTGCAGTTAGCGGTGTTCATGGGAGTGAGACGTGAGCTGCACGTTAAAGAGAGCAGGCATATTTTCATATGCCCAAATGTTGGAGAAAATATTTAATGGTGCTTAGGAAGGTGGAATGAGGCAGTTGGTAACCCGCTTTCCTGTCAGAGTCTTTTAAAGAGGAGCGTAATTCCCTTGTTTTGTACTCCAATAGGAACAGTTTTTCTGCTAGTACGCTAATGATTGAAATGACAGAACTGTAGATGCACTTCGACCGTGAAAATTCAGTAGAGTGTGAAGCGCAAAATGCTGCAATGAGTGCATGTAGACGTCGTGAAATGGACTCGAAGAGGTCCTGGATATGCTGTTGTAGAATGTACTACTATGCGGTTTGAGGTACGGCCACAATGCATCGACAGATGTCACAGAAGGACCAGCATGAACAAGCTGCCGGATAGTCGTAACCTAGACTCGTTCGACGGGTGATAAGTCAGGAGGACGTTCACTGCAGGGAAGCAGTGCTAAACCCCGTTCTTTGAAGAAGGCCTCCATATTCCTCGTCATATGCCTTTGAGCATTGTCCTGCATAAATGCCGCTTGCGTAGCTTCCTGCGTGAGGGTAGTGTCTCGGACTCTAAAACATCCCTGACATAGATGTTACTGTTCAGATTGCCTTTAGTACTCAGGCGACGGCATCACATCTTATAGTCGATTACTTTCCAAACCATCACACTCGGCGTTTGCCGCCGGCCGGCAGTCTGGAACCGCGCGACCGCTATGGTCGCAGGTTCGAATCCTGCCTCGGACATTGATGTCGGTGATGTCCTTAGGTTAGTTGGGTTTAAGTAGTTCTAAGTTCTAGGGCACTGATGACCTCAGATGTTCAGTCCCGTAGTGCTCAGAGCCTTTCGGCATTTGCCACTCTACAATGCAATCTGCCAGATCGAGTTCACTATGGTAGCATCTGTCGCAGGCGCCGCTGTGGGACAATTTGAAGCAGGGTTCGTCCGAAAACATTACATGTCATCGTTCAGCATGCCAGTGCCAATGCTCACGTGTTCTGGTGATTGCACGACTACAACAAAATGCATTTTACTTCGCACTACACTATAGTGCAGTGGTGTCATGTATGACAATGCCATCGATGTTATGATACCCCGAAGGCTTTAACGGCCGATTTGTGATCGACTGACATGTGACTATAACCGATCGTACCAAGAACGAGTCGTTTTTGATAAATCTTCAATGCGCCGTTGCCATTAAACAGCATACTTTCGTATTATTATCAATAACGACGTGTTTTCGTGAGGTCTTCAAATTTCTGGGGCTTTGAAACGGTGTATACGAGGGCTATCCAGAAAGTAAGTTCCGATCGGCCGCGAAATGGAAACCACTGTAAAAATCCGATGAAGCTTTGCACAGATGTGTTGGACAGTGTCTGTAGAACGCCCGTACTTCGCGTCACATCGCTCTTTTCAGTTCTGAGCACACAGCGAGCAGGTAAATGTACCTAGAAATAGTGTCTGCCGCCAAGCACGAGCCCCTGGTGAGAAATTTCGCCTGAAGCTACGCAGCCCACGTAACACATCTGTCACGCCGTTCCTTCTTAACGACAATTCTCAGCTGCACTCTACAGGAGCAATGAAGATCCTCCTACAGCGCTTTCAGTGCGACCGCAATTGACCCCCTGAGTTTCATCTCTGTTCGCACGAACCGCTGACTACGAAGACATATTGGCACAGACAACAACCTGTAGACCTGCGCAGAGAATTAGAGGAAAGCACTCCGGATGCCTTCTATCACAAGGGTACTGAAAATTGATACAACGCAACGACAAATGTCTAAGCAGGAGCGGCAGTTATTTAGATAATTAGCTGGGAGTTGTGGCTAGCTGTTGCAAATAAAACATTTTTTATTTTTACAGCAGTGTCCATTTCGCGGTCGATCGGAACTTCTTTCTGGATGCCCTCGTATACACCGTTTCAAAGCCCCAGAAATTTGAAGACCTCACGAAAACACGTCGTTATTGATAATAATACGAAAGTATGCTGTTTAATGGCAACGGCGCATTGAAGATTTATCAAAAACGACTCGTTCTTGGTACGATCGGTTATAGTCACATGTCAGTCGATCACAAATCGGCCGTTAAAGCCTTCGGGGTATCATAACATCGATGGCATTGTCATACATGACACCACTGCACTATAGTGTAGTGCGAAGTAAAATGCATTTTGTTGTAGTCGTGCAATCACCAGAACACGTGAGCATTGGCACTGGCATGCTGAACGATGACATGTAATGTTTTCGGACGAACCCTGCTTCAAATTGTCCCACAGCGGCGCCTGCGACAGATGCTACCATAGTGAACTCGATCTGGCAGATTGCATTGTAGAGTGGCAAATGCCGAAAGGCTCTGAGCACTACGGGACTGAACATCTGAGGTCATCAGTGCCCTAGAACTTAGAACTACTTAAACCCAACTAACCTAAGGACATCACCGACATCAATGTCCGAGGCAGGATTCGAACCTGCGACCATAGCGGTCGCGCGGTTCCAGACTGCCGGCCGGCGACAAACGCCGAGTGTGATGGTTTGGAAAGTAATCGACTATAAGACGATTCACATAACGTAAGTTGCACTCTAAAACCCACCGATTTTGGGCTTTAAGTGAAAACATCGTAATCGAATATGGCGACTCCCAAGTTCTGTTTGTGAAATGGAATTCCATCTTGCACTTCATTGGTCACATTCCTCTCCACGAAGCAAAGCTCCAGCTTGTCCTATTCAGTTTTTCATACTGTGTAATGCTATGAATCTGAATTTCACCGCTCTGATGTCACAAAAACTCGGACCATTTCACGTAGCTTCTCTGCCCGACGAGCGGGTGCTTGTGTCAGCCTCATCATTTCATCATCATTCGGGAAAATAGCGAGACCCCGGGTTCGATTCCCGGCGGGGTCAGGGATTTTCTCTGCCTCGTGATGACTGGGTGTTGTGTGATGTCCTTAGCTTAGTTAGGTTTAAGTAGTTCTAAGTTCTAGTGGACTGATGACCATAGACGTTAAGTCCCACAGTGCTCAGAGCCATTTGAACCATTTTTGAAATAGCGAGACTGGACTGTGAGAAGATTGGGAATTTTTACAGGTGCTGATAACCACCCCCTTGAGAGCCCCACAAACCAAAATCATCATCATCACTTTCATGTCCCGTCTGAGGACGGTCTTACCCGCGATGGGCGAATGAAGAAAAACAACAAAAAGAAAAGGAAGTGTAGAGACAAGTTGTGCACTTTACAGGACCTTCGAGAAACTCGGCTGCGGCGACCAATGTCGTGAGCTCGTTCGGAGGAGACGAGGGTAGTGGTAATTAAAACAGATAACAAATGAGGAAGCGGGCGAGCCGAAGCGGGTGCCGCCACAGCTTTCCGGCCGCTCGTAATGACTTCCTCCCCCTCCCCCCTCCCCCTCCCTCACGACCAGCGGCGGTTGACGATGGCCGAGTGTCGCGCTGGCTGGCGGGTGACGGCGTGTGCGATGTCCGCGATAAGGCTCTGGCTGGCTGGCTGGTTGGTAATTACCGGAGGCTGCCCGCGGAACCGCCGAGCCGCTATTGTCTGCGCAGAGCGGTCGCTCACACATGCGCCGAGGATCCTGCTCCGGCTGTCGCCTGCCAGCGTGTCGCTTTCCGCAGTGGCCGATACTTGCCGCCTTACCGTACGAGACGGCGGCCGCTGTACACAGAATTTAGGGGAAGCCTGAATCGTAAGAGTTTTCGCATAAGAAATTCGGAGGCATTACTTTTAGCACGCGCTGGTACTCTACCGACCGGTAGCTGCCACAGACGATGAGACAGACTTTGTTTCAGTTTCATTTTTTTGTAATTTATTTTCTATAACGATACCTTCAATCTGATATGTTTTAAAATTGTAAGACATTACCAGGGGCAGATGTGGACTCTGACCACAATCTATTGGTTATGAACTGTAGATTGAAACTGAAGAAACTGCAAAAAGGTGGCAATTTAAGGAGATGGGACCTGGATAAACTGACTAAACCAGAGGTTGTACAGAGCTTCAGGGAGAGGATAAGGGAACAATTGACTGGAATGGGAGAAAGAAGTACAGTAGAAGAAGAATGGGTAGCTCTGAGAGATGAAGTAGTGAAGGCAGCAGAGGTCCAAGTAGGTAGAAAGACGAGGGCTAGTAGAAATCCTTGGGTAACAGAAGAAATATTGAATTTAATTGATGAAAGGAGAAAATACAAAAATGCAGTAAATGAAGCAGGCAAAAAGGAATACAAACGTCTCAAAAATGAGATCGACAGGAAGTGCAAAATGGCTAAGCAGGGATGGCTAGAGGACAAATGTAAGGATGTAGAGGCTTGTCTCACTAGGGGTAAGATAGATACTGCCTACAGGAAAATTAAAGAGACCTTTGGAGAAAAGAGAACCACTTGTATGAATATCAGGAGCTCAGATGGAAACCCAGTTCTAAGCAAAGAAGGGAAAGCTGAAAGGTGGAAGGAGCATATAGAGGGTCTATACAAGGGCGATGTACTTGAGGACAATATTATAGAAATGGTAGAGGATGTAGCTAAAGATGAAATGGGAGATATGATACTACGTAAAGAGTTTGACAGAGCACTGAAAGACCTGAATCTAAATAAGGTCCCGGGAGTAGACAACGTACCATTAGAACTACTGACGGCCTTGGGAGAGCCAGTCCTGACAAAAGTCTACCAACTGGTGAGCAAGATGTATGAGAGTAGCGAAATACCCTCAGATTTCAAGAAGAATATAATAATTCCAATCCCAAAGAAAGCAGGTGTTGACAGATGCGAAAATTACCGAACTATCAGTTTAATAAGTCACAGCTGCAAAATACTAACACGAATTCTTTATAGACGAATGGAAAAACTGGTAAAAGCCGACCTCGGGGAAGATCAGTTTGGATTCCGTAGAAATATTGGACCACGTGAGGCAATACTGACCTTACGACTTATCTTAGTAGAAAGATTAAGGAAAGGCAAACCCACGTTTCTAGCATTTGTCGAGAAGGCTTTTGACAATGTTGACTAGAATACTCTCTTTCAGCTTCAAAAGGTGGCAGGGATAAAATACAGGGAGCGAAAGGCTATTTATAATTTGTACGGAAACCAGATGGCAGTTATAAGAGTCGAGGGGCATGAAAGGGAAGCAGTGGTTGGGAAGGGAGTAAGACAGGTTTGTAGCCTCTCCCCAATGTTATTCAATCAGTATATTGAGCAAGCAGTAAAGGAAACAAAAGAAAAATTCGGAGTAGGTATTAAAATCCGTGGAGAAGAAATAAAAACTTTGAGGTTCGCCGATGACATTGTAATTCTGTCAGAGACAGCAAAGGACTTGGAGGAGCAGTTGAACGGAATGGACAGTGACTTGAAAGGAGGATATAAGATGAACATCAACAAAATCAAAACGAGGATAATGGAATGTAGTCGAATTAAGTCGGGTGATGCTGAGGGAATTAGATTAGGAAATGAGACACTTAAAGGAATAAAGGAATTTTGCTATTTGGGGAGCAAAATATCTGATGATGGTCGAAGTAGAGAGGATATAAAATGTAGACTGGCAATGGCAAGGAAAGCGTTTCTGAAGTACAGAAATTTGTTAACATCGAGTATTGATTTAAGTGTCAGGAAGTCATTACTGAAAGTATTTGTATGGAGTGTAGCCATGTATGGAAGTGAAACATGGACGATAAATTGTTTGGAGAAGAAGAGAATAGAAGCTTTCGAAATGTGGTGCTACAGATGAAAGCTGAAGATTAGATGGGTAGATCACATAACTAATGAGGAGGTATTGAATAGAATTGGGGAGAAGAGGAGCTTGTGGCACAACTTGAAAAGAAGAAGGGATCGGTTGGTAGGACATGTTCTGAGGCATCAAGGGATCACCAATTTAGTACTGGAGGGCAGCATGGAGGGTAAAAATCGTAGCGGGAGACCAAGAGATGAATACACTAAGCAAATTCAGAAGGATGTAAGCTGCAATAGGTACTTGGAGATGAAGAGGCTTGCACAGGATAGAGTAGCATTGAGAGCTGCATCAAACCAGTCTCAGGACTGAAGTCCACAACAAAAACAACATGTTGTATGCAACTTGAAGGTGGTAAGGGGTAGAAAAGGAAGAATTCACTGCTGTCAGCTGTATCGCGACATTATGCCGAATGAGTGACGACGAGTGAAGAATGTGTGCCGGACCGGGATTCGAACCGAGGATCTCCTGCTCAACAGGTGCGTTAAGTACTACACCATACGGGACACAGCGTTATCACACCTGCGCTGAATGTCTCGACAGCCTCACTGTCTATTCACATTTGCGTCGAGCGCCACCTACCCGCATTCCCGGTCCACTTCGGATGCACAAATACGTCCGACCTCTTGTGGGAATCTCAGAGTAGCTAACTTGGCGGAAATGGACAGAGAATGATGACAGGTGACGCTCGACGGAAATGTGAATAGACAGTGAGGCTGGCGAGACAGTCCGCGCCGGTGCAATAGCGCTGTGTCCCGGATGGCGCAGTGGTTAATGCACCTGCCCAGTAAGCAGGAGATGAAAGGTTCAAATCCCGGTCCGGTACACGTTTCCACTCGTCGTTTCTGATTCCGCAATTTCAGGAGGAGTCGGACAGCATATTACTTCATAACCCATAAATCTCGCGTATTGACCACGAGGAGAAAATTCGAGAAATTAGAACCAATACAGAGGCTTACCGAAAATCATTCTTCCCACGCATTACTCGCTAGTGGAACAGGGTTCCACCATTAGGTGGCTTGAGGGGCATGATGTAGATGTAGACGTCCCGATGAAGCTGACAGCAGTGGTCCCCTCCCCTTCCACTCCTTTCGACTCCTCTCCATCATCGATTTACATACACTAATGGCCATTAAAATTGCTACACCACGAAGATGACGTGGTGCAGACGCGAAATTTACCCGACAGGAAGAAGATGCTGTAATATGCAAATGATTAGCTTTTCAGAGCATTCACACAATGTTGGAGCCAGTGGCGACACCTGCAACGTACTGACATGAGAAAAGTTTCCAACCGATTCCTCATACACAAACATCAGTTTACCGACATTGCCTGGTGAAACGTTGTTGTGATGCCTCATGTAAGGAGGAGAAATGCGTACCATCATGTTTCCGACTTTGATAAAGGTCGGATTGTAGCCTATCGCGATTACGGTTTATCGTATCGCGACATTGCTGCTCGCGTTGGTCAAGTTCCAACGACTGTTAGCAGAATATGGAATCGGTGGGTTCAGGAGGGTAATATACGACACCGTGCTGGACCCCAACGGCATCGTATCAATAGCAGTCGAGATGACAGGCATCTTATCCGCATGGATGTAACGGATCGTGCAGCCACGTCTCGATCCCTGAGTCAACGGATGGGGACGTTTGCAACACAACAACCATCTGCACGAACAGTTCGACAACGTTTGCAGCAGCATGGACTATCAGCTCGGAGACCATGGCTGCGGTTACCCTCGACGCTGCATCACAGACAGGAGCGCCTGCGATGGTGTACTCAACGACGAACCTGGGTGCACGAATGGCAAAACGTCATGATGGTCTCATCCGTGTTTGGCGACATCGCGGTGAACGCACATTGGAAGTGTGTATTCGTCATCGCCATACTGGCGTATCACCCGGCGTGATGGTATGGGGTGCCATTGGTTACACGTCTCGGTCACCTCTTGTTCGCATTGACTGCACTTTGAACAGTGGACGTTACATTTCAGATGTCTTACGACCCGTGGCTCTACACTTCACTCGATCCCTGCGAAATCCTACATTTCAGCAGGATAAGCACGACCGCATGTTGCAGGTCCTGTACGGGCCTTTCTGGATACAGAAAATGTTCGACTGCTGCCCTGGCCCGCACCTTCTCCAGATCTCTCACCAATCGAAAACATCTGGTCAATGGTGGCCGAGCAACTGGCTCGTCACAATACGCCAGTCACTACTCTTGATGAACTATGGTGTCGTGTTGAAGCTGCATGGGCAGCTGTACCTGTACACACCATCCAAGCTCTGTTGGACTCAATGCCCAGGGGTGTCAAGGCCGTTATTACGGCAAGAGGTGGTTGTTTTGGGTACTGATTTTTCAGGATCTATGCACCCAAATTGCGTGAAAATGTAATCACATGTCAGTTCTAGTATAATATATTTGTCCAATGAACACCCGTTTATCATCTGTATTTCTTCTTGGTGTAGCAATTTTAATGGCCAGTAGTGTATAATGTATCACAGCTCCGGATTCTGCATGGTGTGTGTTCTTTCGGACATATCCGGAGTATAATTTGATATTTAAAAAAACTGTACTTTTGGGGATCCACGGGTTCCAGATGTTTAATAAACTAGCAGCCTTATATCGTAAACATGGTCCTTAGTAGGCTGTAGCACGATTTTTATTTAATCGTGCGACTAGTTGATTACGACTACGCGTCATTGTCAAGCACCTGTAAGACCAACATAAATTGGCACTACATTGTCTGCATGCATCGCCATGTATGAATTACACTTTACACACCCCACAGTAAGATAAAACATTACTGCACAAATTACTTACTTACACTTGTAACATCTGTACTACATGTCATTTTCATATCATTCTTAACTACAAGTAAAAAGTAGCGATATTCCGTCATTTTACGAAAGTATCCACAGTGGCACTCTTTAAGATCATATTCTGAACTTTGTTCTATGTACAACCACATATTAACTGACAGCTGGTAATTTATTGTCACAGATTCATACTCATCCAAAGTCTTGAAGACTCTCGGTAGCACACATCATAAGCACACTACATACACTGATGACAAGCATAAAAACAGCGAGCCATACAAACGGAAGTAAAATGTTGTATACAGTACAGGGAATATCACCGGGCAAACTACATTAGTTTACAAATCATATTAAAAAAATATACATCAGGTACGTACAAAATTCCACAAATAATAGAATAAAATTAAAATTTAAAACAGTCTTGATCGCAATTTTATTTATTGGAGTGTGTGACCGGTTTCGACTTTTACATAGAGTAATCTTCGGACTCCAGAACGTTGGATGGACACTGCCATCGCTCTGGAGTCCGTAGATGACTCTCTGAAAGAGTCGAAACCGGTCACGCACTCCAATAAAAAAAATTGCGATCAAGACTATTTTAAATTTTAATTTTAGCAAACTTTTATGGCTGCTGACTATGTTTTCAAAAATTTCAAAAATTTTAGTAATAGAATACTCCATCAACTGCTGGCGTGTCAGCCATAACGACTGTCTTATGTCGTAAGTCTTCAGTGACTGAATGCTAGACACACAAAAACCAGAGTTTGCCATTTGTACGGAAAGGTAACCCACATTATTTTTTTTAAAGTAACAACCAATAATCAATGGGTGAAAGGTGGTAACCAAATGTCACCTGCGTTATAAAATGCATCAGCCAGTATTGGGAACACAAATTAATTCATGAGTTACAGTGTACAAACTACCATAATATAAAATACATTAAAAACCAAGGTATCGGTTCAGTACAAAGAGAAATCACGTGAGAAAGAATTTTGAATGAGGGGAAATAAAGTCTCAAAACAGGAAGGGTTATATGGCCACATAAAGTAGGCATAACACATAAATATAAAATGTGAAGAATCAATATCATACACCTAAAGGAAGAACAGTTTGTTACAATAAGTATTAACACTCACTACGATAGACGTTTTTAAATGCGAACATTTTTAGGTTAGGCTTTACCGTGACTGTTACTGACATTAAATGAAACAACAAGTTTACTGTTACCAGTCACAGTTTTACTTTTACTTTTGCCACGACGCGTTTCGAAGGTTTAAACCTCCATCATCGGGTGCATTTACATTAGTTAGTATTACATATGTGTGTGTGTTGTGTTACGATTTTGGAGGAACTTGTGGCACTGCCTAGTGGAGAAATAAGACACTATTACAGAATACGGTTTTGGATTACTTTTGACAAAAATTAAACTGATATCTAATGGTAAACTTTAATAAGTAAACTAGAGTACCTCCAGTTGTCACAGGTTCCTTTTGCTGTCGTAATACGTCGCATGTATACTGCCACATTTGTAAACAAATATGGCGTCTGGAATCAGCTGGGTGCAAGGTTTGTATAGCAGAAGAGAAGACGTGATCGCAAAGTGCGAAGAATATACATCGTAATAACATTATTACAGAATAATTCTTTAACGCATTTGGAGGTGTTTGTTCTGAGGTGTCGAATATATGTGTGTGTACTTCAGGTGGTATATAAATCCAATTTTGAAAAGTTGGCTAAACATTCGTACTCGTTTATACAATCAGGTGAAATGTTAAAATGGCTTAAACTTCATACTTGATAATAACAATTAGGTGAAATGTTACAGACTTGAATTACAATGATCATATTGGCTACAGCAGTAAAATCATACATGGATGACACTCTTTGAAGAAGGAGAGAGAGAGAGAGAGAGAGAGAGAGAGAGAGAGAGAGAGAGGAAAGAGTGATTATATGAGAGCAAACTTGTACATGGCAAGGAGTCTTAAGATTACATGTTGCATATATTAGCTGCCTAAAGGTTGGCGTAATACATTGGTTAATGCTATAAAATATGCAGATAGATATACATTTGTACCAGTAGTTGTTGTACATAGTTTTAAGCTGACAAGGGGCACAAGCTGTTGGTGTGATGAATTATCTGTGAATGAGGTCAATCTCTTGTACTCTTGGCGGCTTTTAATATTTATGGTAAATATTAGGATGTGTGCACATGTGTGTGTGTGTGTGTGTGTGTGTGTGTGTGTGTGTGTGTACTTTTAAGAGTGTAGGCAGTTGCTGAAAACAGAGATGATACTATTGTAAATATTGTCATTTTTGTCATTTAAGATGGATTCTGGTTGTTTCATTTGCTGTTTGTATATTTGGAGTGTTTCAAGGATGTCTAGTTTTCTGCCTTTTGCTTGGATGTGTAGGATACTAATACTTGTGTTGTTAACATGGTGTTTTGTTTCATGCAGGTGGGTAGTTATTGCTGATGTGTGGTATTTTTTGTTTTTTAGTGCTGCCATGTGTTCCTTGAACCTAATCTCAAATGATCTGCCTGTCTGGCCTATGTAGAAGCAGTCATAGTCCAAACATTCAATTTTGTACACACCTGTGTGATGAAGTGGGTTTCGTGTGCCGATGTTGTGGGGTAACTTCTGTCCAATCTTGTTGTCTGTTGTAAAGGATATGATTATGCCTTTCCGTTTGAAGACATTGGCAATCTGGTATGAAATGTTACCCAGAAAGGGGATTGTATGGAAGATGTTATTTTCTTTTTGTTTTTTGTGTTGTGATTGCTTTGCCATTATTGAGTATTTTAGGGTTTCTACTATGGAGCTGTTATAGCCATTTTCAATAGCTGTTTGTTTTATTATTTCATATTCTTGATCA
This sequence comes from Schistocerca serialis cubense, assembly GCF_023864345.2. Taxonomy (NCBI): domain Eukaryota; kingdom Metazoa; phylum Arthropoda; class Insecta; order Orthoptera; family Acrididae; genus Schistocerca; species Schistocerca serialis. The sequence goes on along the minus strand of NC_064646.1, from coordinate 78,644,894 downwards.
CATTTATCTTCTGAGAGTGGTAGTTGGATAGCTCTATTAATCATGTACCGGTAAGCTGCCATTTTGTGTGCTGTGGGGTGGCAAGAGGATTTGTGGATTGTGGTATGTGTTGTGGTAGGCTTCCGATAACTTTCAAACTGTTGTCTGTTATTCTTTATTGTAATGGTAAGGTCTAATAAATTTATACTGTCATCTTTTTGGTGTTCAACTGTGAATTTTATGCTTTCATGGGAGATGTTGAAAAACTGATTCAACTCGCTGATGTCATCTTTAGTGCCTTCGATTAAAATTATGGTATCATCTACATATCTGTAGTAGTAGATGATATTTTTGAGGAGGTGGTGATTGGAATTCAGGATTTTGTCTTCTAGGTTACTTATAAATATTTCTGCTAGCAATCCGGAAAGATGTGAGCCCATTGCCAGATCATCTGTTTGTTTGTAGATTTTATTGTTAAATTTAAAATAGTTGTGTGAAAGTGTGAATTCAAGCAGGTCCATTAGTTCTTTAATGTGAGTTGAAGGGATTTTTTTGTGTTTATGTAGGTTGGCATTGATTATTTGTAGTGTGGCATCTATTGGCACAGAGGAATAAAGGTTTTGTATGTCAAGTGAGGCAAGTATGGCTCCATCAGGTACTTGTATGTTTTTGACATGTTGTGTGTATTCTGTTGGGTTTTTAAGTGTTCTCTCATTATTGAATGTGTATGCTAGTTTGAGAATTCTGAAGAGTATTTTATTGAGCTTGAATGTTGGGCTGTTCCTACAGTTCACTATGGGCCTGATGGGGGTCCCATTTTTGTGTATCTTAGGTTGTGACCTAAGGCAAGGTGCTTGTGGGCTCATTGTTACAATGTTTCTTGCTTCTTGGATGGTCAGTAGAAAGTTAATGTTGTTTGAAATGTGTTTAATCTCCTTTTGTATTCTGGCTGTTGGATCTTTATGTATTTCAGTTATGTTGCTGGTTTGGAAGAAGTCTAAAGTTTTTTCTATGTATGTTGTTCTGTCCATTACAACAGTTGTGTTGCCCTTGTCAGCTTTCACAATTATTGCATTATTCATGTTTAATTTGGTGTTAATGGTACGTGTAAGGGCTTCTTCTCTTTTCTTGTATGCTGGGAATGGTTTTGCAATTTTCTTTTCAATGATTTCGTTAATTCTGTGGCAGGATGATATTCCGTCAGTTTGCTTCTTAAAGGCGATGGTCGAGATCTGTGTGACGCAAGTGATGAGTTTCTCTTGGTTCTTTTGGTCCTGCGGAGCTTGAACATTGTGTTTTAAGCCTTTGGAGTGTAGTGCCTCTTCATCTGCAGTGAATATTGTGTTCGTCTTGTTGAGGAAAGGTGTGTAGAATGTGCCCCTTGTCAGCTTAAAACTATGTACAACAACTACTGGTACAAATGTATATCTATCTGCATATTTTATAGCATTAACCAATGTATTACCCCAACCTTTAGGCAGCTAATATATGCAACATGTAATCTTAACACTCATTGCCATGTACATGTTTGCTCTCATATAATCACTCTTTCCTCTCTCTCTCTCTCTCTCTCTCTCTCTCTCTCTCTCCTTCTTCAAAGAGTGTCATCCATGTATGATTATACTGCTGTAGCCAATATGATCATTGTAATTCAAGTCTGTAACATTTCACCTAATTGTTATTATCAAGTATGAAGTTTAAGCCATTTTAACATTTCACCTGATTGTATAAACGAGTACGAATGTTTAGCCAACTTTTCAAAATTGGATTTATATACCACCTGAAGTAAACACACATATATACGACACCTCAGAACAAACACCTCCAAATATTTTGTTCACCGAAATAAGGCCGATTTTTTTTTAAACTAGAGGTTGTTCCGGAAGGTATGTACTTAATTACGAACACTTATTTCATTATTTAATCATTAATTAACAACTGATTTTTAATTAACTTCTTACCGGAAAATAAAACAGAACATCCTTAAGTATGTACAACAATTCTCGCGAATCTGCCTTACAATCCAGTCACTAGTCGCAACTCCGGCTTTGAGCCATTTTTTAAGCTACTGTTGCAAAATTCCGTGACTTGCACTTAGTGAGTACGCACACATAATCATATGGTTGTTGTTTCTATTACATTGCTAATAAGCCGTTGTGACGTTTCTGGCTTTACAGCCATCACATTCAGCTACAAGAAGCTCTTCTTAGAGCAGTTGAAAAGGCAGTAGGGACTGACTTCCATGGTACTAGAGGGAGATGTATAGGGCCAAAACTGTAAGTGCTACTGTGAGAGGAAGAGGTTGACACAGGAGGAGAATTCGGACAGGCCGCATCAAACCAGTAAAAAGAGATAGAGAGAAAAAAATACTAGTTCCTCGCTAATAGTTTATTTCTGGCTCAGGACAACGGATTCACGACCTATGTGTTGTTTTCTGCGTATGCGGCAACAACTACAGAAGAGCCGGCCGGAGTGGCCGAGCGATTCTAGGCGCTACAGTCTGGAGCCGCGCGACCGCAACGGTCGCAGGTTCGAATCCTGCCTCGGGCATGGATGTGTGTGATGTCCTTAGGTTAGTTGGCTTTAAGTAGTTCTAAGTTCTAGGGAATTGATGACCTCAGAAGTTAAGTCTCATAGTGCTCAGAACCATTTGAACCATTTGAACGACAGAAGACTGTAGGTTTGTGAACATTTCACTGCGTATTCTGCAGTGTTAGTGACACGTCATCTGTGGTACTACAGAGAAGATACAAAGAAAGGAAATTTTCTAGGTAAAGGATTTATCATACACACACAAATCCCTGTCGCTCTCTCTCTCTCTCTGACTCTTTTTCACTTTTCGTACTATTACCAAAAAAAGTACAGTCACTACTATTTTATCAACTGGCCAGCTATCTGAAGATGCGCAGGAACTAACCAACAATTTAATAAGGCAATACCGCCTATGATTTACTCGTAAGTCTTCAGGCGTGTTAAGTGACTTCTAGCAACGACCGGTCCCTACATTTCTTCTTTGCGGAAACCATCTCCGAGAAAAACGAAAACTTTCGTCATCAGAAGCTGCTGCCCTCCTCGTACCTGCTACAGACGATTACAGACGATTACGCGTGCTGATGATGAAGATGATACAAATGAAGGTGAAAGAAGACGACGGAGAAGGAAATGAAGATGAAGAACAAGAAGCATCCGAGGGAGAAGATTAAAGAGAATTACAAAACTTTCAATTTTTTTTACTAATATACACCACTGGCCATTAAAATTGCTACACCAAGAAGAAATGCAGAAGATAAACGGGTGTTCATTGGACAAATATACTAGAACTGACATATGATTACATACTTAATTTGGGTGCACAGATCCTGAGAAATAAGTACCCAGAATAACCACCTCTGGCCGTAATAACGGCGTTGATACGCCTGTGCATTGAGTCAAACAGAGCTTGGATGGCGTGTACAGGTACAGCTGCCCATGCAGCTTCAACACGATACCACTGTTCACCAAGAGTAGTGACTGGCGTATTGTGACGGGCCAGTTGCTCGGCCACCATTCACCAGACTTTTCAGTTGGTGAGAGATCTGGAGAATGTGCTGGCCAGGGCAGCAGTCGAACATTTTGTGTATCTAGAAAGGCCCGTACAGGACCTGCAACATCCGGTCGTGCATTATCCTGCTGAAATGTAGGGTTTCGCAAGGACCGAATGAGGGGTAGAGCCACGGGTCGTAAGACATCTGAAATGTAACGTCCACTGTTCAAAGTGCCGTCAATGCGAACAAGAGGTGACCGAGACGTGTAATCAATGGCAATCCATACCATTGCGGCGGGTGATACGCCAGTATGGCGATGACGAATACACGCTTCCAATGTGCGTTCACCGCGATGTCGCCAAACACGGATGCGACCGTCATGACGCTGTAAACAGAAACTGGATTCATCCGAAAAAATGACGTTTTCCCATTAGTGCACCCAGGTTCGTCGTTGAGTACACCATCGCAAGCGCTCCTGACTGTGATGCAGCGTCACGGGTAACCGCAGCCATGGTCTCCGAGCTGATAGTCCATCCTGCTGCAAACGTCGTCGAACTGTTCGTGTAGATGATTGTTGTCTTGCAAACGTCCCTATCTGTTGACTCAGGGATCGAGACGTGGCTGCACAATCCGTTACAGCCATGCGGATAAGATGCCTGCCATTTCGACTGCTAGTGATACGAGGCCGTTGGGATCCAGCACGGTGTTTCGTATTACCCTCCTGAACCTACCGATTACATATTCTGCTAACAGTCCTTTATGAATGTCGGAAACGTGATGGTACGCATTTCTCCTCCTTACACGAGGCATCACAACAACGTTTCACCAGGCAATGCCGGTCAACTGCTGTTTGTGTATGAGAAATCGGTTGGAAACTTTCCCCGCGTCAGCACATTGTAGGTGTTGCCAACCTTGCGTGAATGCTCTGAAAAGATAATCATTTGCATATCACAGCATCTTCTTCCTGTCGGATAAATTTCGCGCCTGTAGCACGTCATCTTCGTGGTGTAGCAATTTTAATGGCCAGTAGTGTACATATTCTGTAGTAGAGACTTGCAATGGAGGCAGTTTTGTAATAAAGTTTGCCTTTAAAATTATAAACGTTCACAGGAAACATTTTTTGTCCACATCAAAAGCTTTTTCCGGAGTGCTTTCGCCTATTGGTTCCGCCATTTTGAAATTTTCAATTCGGATGGAAAAATACGTAACTTTCGGAAGGGTCAGAAACACCATTATACCTATTTTTGGCTGTATTGGAGCATATTTTGAAATTTTGACCAGGTTTTCAGGATTTTGGCCCGCGCACCCCACCTGGCAGAAGCGGCCTCGGTCTCGAGCCGCCGCACGCAGGAATGCCGGGTGAAGGGAGAGGAGGTTTGTGGAGGAAGCGGGCGGCGCCGCCCACGTCACGCGCAGTGGCGCTCGTTAGCGTCCGCGTGACGCAGCAGCCTCGGACGAGGCGGATCGGAAAGTCGGGCCTCGCTTGGCGGAGCACCCGCGGCCCATATGGCGTGCGGCGCGGCCGCCGACTCGCCCGCTGTCTGCGCCCGGCGGCGCGGGGTCCTGCCTCAGCCTCAGCAATTTCACTTTTCATTCTCCCACAAGCAGATGACTGGCGTTTAACCTCTCACAGGACGCGCGGATGTCTCGAGCGGCTATCGAAGTATTCTAATTCTTTTGAGAGCCGCTACATTTTGACTTGTCGCGCAAGAAAAGTCGGTATCAAGCGAAATTCAAGAGGATAATCATGAAAAAAAGTGTGAAATACTGTACAGAGATTTCACGCACTTGAACACTATACGTTTCATTTCTACATCCACACTCCGCAAGCCACCTGACGCTGTGTGGCGGAGGGTACCTTGAGTACCTCTATCGGTTCTCCCTTCTACTCCAGTCTCGTATTGTTCGTGGAAAGAAAGATTGTCGGTATGCCTCTGTGTGGGCTCTAATCTCTCTGATTTTATCTTCATGGCCTCTTCGCGAGATATACGTAGGAGCGAACAATATACTGCTTGACTCCCCGGTGCAGGTATGATGTCGAAACTTCAACAAAAGCCCGTACCGAGCTACTGAGCGTCTCTCCTGCAGAGTCTTCCGCTGGAGTTTATCTGTCATGTCCGTAACGCTTTCGCGATTACTAAACGATCCTGCAACGAAGCGCGCTGCCTCCGTTGGATCTTCTCTATCAACCCTATCTGGTATGGATCCCACACTGGTGAGCAGTATTCAAGCAGTGGGCGAACATGTGTACTGTAACCTACTTCCTTTGTTTTCGGATTGCATTTCCTTAGGATTCTGCCAATGAATCTCAGTCCGTCATCTGCTTTACCGACGGTCAACTTTATATTACCATTCCATTTTAAATCATCCATAATGCCTACTTCCAGATAATTTATGGAATTAACTGCTTCCATTTACTGACCTGCTATATTGTAGCTAAATGATAAGGGATCTTTCTTTCTATGTATTCGCAACACATTACACTTGTCTACATTGAGATTCAATTTCCATTCCCTGCACCATGCGTCAATTCGCTGCAGATCATCCTGCATTTCAATACAATTTTTCATTGTTACAACCTCTCGATACACCACAGCGTCATCCGCAAAATACCTCAGTGAACTTCTGATGTTATCCACAAGGTCATTTATGTATATTGTGAATAGCAACGGTCCTACGACACTCCCCTGTGGCACACCTGAAATCGCTCTTACTTGGGAATACTTCATTGAGAATGACATGCTGCGTTCTGTTATCTAGGAACTCTTCAATCAAATCACACAGTTGGTCTGATAGTCCGTATGCTTTTACTTTGTTCATTAAACGACTGTGGAGAACGGTATCGAACGCCTTGCGGAAGTCAAGAAACACGGCATCTGCCTGGGAACCCGTGTCTATGGCCCTCTGAGTCTCGTGGGTTTCACACGATCGTCTTTTTCGAAACCCATGCTGATTCCTACAGAGTAGATTTCTAGTCTTCATAAAAGTTATGCTCCAGATACAAACCTACATAAAAGCTTTCCTAACACAAATTTACATTCTGTATCAACAAATGTACCTTTTCTATAAAATCTTTTCTTGGAAGTTTGTGTTCCAAATACTCTCTACTTTGCCGATCATCTACATCTACATCATATTCCGCAAGCCACCTAATGGTGTGTGGTGGACAGTACTTTCGGTACCACTATCTGATGCTTCCAACCCTATTCCACTCGCGAATTGCGCTTGGGAAGAATAGTTGTCGGTTAAACTCTGCATTGGCTCTAATTTCTCGAATCTTCTCCTCGTGGTTAATACGCCAGATGTATGTGGGGAAAGTAATATGTTGTCTGACTCCTCCTGCAAAGTGTTGTCCCGAAATTTCAATAGTAATTCTCTCCGTGATGCACAACGCATCTCTTGTAACGTCTGCCAGAGGAGTTTGTTTAGCATCTCCGTAACGCTCTCTCGCCAGCTAAACGATCCCGTGACGAAACGGGCCGCTCTTTGTTGGATCTTCTCTATCTCCTCTATCAGTCCTATCTGATATGGATCCCCGACAGATAAACAGTACTCAAGAATTGGGTGAAGAAGTGCCTTACAAGTCACTTCTTTCGTGGATGAGTTACATTTCCTTAAGAATCTTCCGATGAATCTGAGTCTGGTGTCTGCTTCTCCCACTATCTGTTTTATATGGTCATTCCACTTAAGGTCTCTCTGGATAGTTACGCCTATATAGTTTGCGGCAGACGTTGTATCCACCAGTTTGTCATCAATAGTGTAGCTCTACAGTAGATGATTTCTTTCCCTATGTATGCGCAATATGTTACATTTATTTACTTCAGGGTCAACTGCCAGAGCCTGCACCATTCATCATTTCTCTGCAGGACGTTCTGCAAATTCTCACAATCTTCTGGCGTTGCTACTCTGGTATAGACAACTACATCATCTGCGATTAGCTTTAAAGAGCATCCGACGCTTTCTACTAGATCATTTATATAATTGCAAACAGCAACGTTCCTATCACACTTCCATGTGGTGCTCTGGGTATTACCATCACACCTGTTGATTTTGTTCCGTTAAGAGCGACGTGTTAAGTTCTATCTGCAAGAAAGTCTTGAATCCAATCGCAAGTCTGCTCCGATACTCTGTAAGCTCGTACTTTTTTCGTTAAACGGCAGTGCGGGACAGTGTCAAATGCCTCACTGAAATCAAGGAACACGGCATCAGCCGGAGCGCCGTTGTCCACTGCGGTGTGGATCTCGTGGAGGAACAGAGCGAGCTGAGTTTCGCAGGATCTCTGTTTGCGGAATCCGTGTTGATTTTTATAGAGGAGATGTTTATGTTCCATAAACGTCATAATTCTCGAGCATAAAACATGTTCCATGTCCATTATAATTATCCGGGCTGTTATGCCGTGGTCGGCTAATGAATTCTGTGGTGATTCCCAACGTTTCGTCTCCGACTGCGGGAGACATCTTCAAGGGGGTCCGTAGCTCGATGGAAGGTCCAACACACACACTGGCTCGCTACTGACTGCCGCTAAATTCGTGTCCGCGCGTCCCCGCGCCGCGGCGTGACGTCACGTGTTTTGAAAACGTCAGTGCAATTGGCCGCTGTCCGACGCCGTCGATCGCCGTTGCCATCACCCAGTAGTGGACGAGTGGTACACATCTTCTTTAACACCGGCATCCATATACCGTTTAATTTGACGCCCTCCTCCTTTCGTTTGAAATTATTTGGGTGTTTAGCGGAGACGAAACGTTGGGAATCACCACAGAATTCATCAACCGACCACGGCATAACAGCCCGGATAATTATAATGGACATGATATTTCCGGCCGTGAAAGTTTACATTTTAGTAAAACATGTTCCATCATTCTCCAGCAGATTGATATTTTTCTATCAAAATAACGAAACTGTCTCTTTTCGTAATCTTCATTGAGGTGACAAAAGTCATGGGATAGACACATGCAAGTATACAGATGGCGATAGTATCGCACGCACTACATATAAAAGGGCAGAGCACTGACAGCGTTGTCATTAGTTCCATGTGAAACATGTGAAAAGGATTCCGACGCGATTATGGCCGCATGACAGGAATTAGAAGACTTTGAAAGCGGAATGGTAGTTGGAGCTACACGCATGGGACAGTCCATTTCGGAAATTGTTAGAGAATTCAGTGTTCCGCCATCCATTGCGACAAGAGCGTGCCGAGAATTTCAGGCATTGCCTCTCACCACGGACAAGATGGTGGCCGACGGCCTTCACTTAACGACTGTGGTCAGCGGCTTTTGCGTAGAGTTGACAGTGCCAAGAGATAAGCTACACTGTGTGAAATAACCGCAGAAATCAATGTGGGACTACGACGAACGTATACGTTAGGCCAGTGCGGCGAAATTTGGCGTTAGTGGGCTATGGCAGCATATGACCGACGCAAGTGCCTTTGCTAACAGCACCACATCGCCTGCAGCCCCTCTCCTGGGCACCTGAGCATATAGGCTGTACTCTAGAAGACTAGAGAAACGTCAGATGAATCCCGATTTCAGTTGGTAAGCAGCGTTCGAGTGTGGCACAGACCCCACGAATCTATGGACCCATGTTGCCAACAAGGCCCTGTACAAGCTGCTGGTTGCTCCTTAACGGTGTGGGTTGTGTTTATATGGAATGGGCTGGGTCCTCTAGTCGTACTGAACTGATCGTTGAATGGAAACGGTTATGTTCCGCTACTTGGAAACCGTTTTCAGCCATTCACGAACTTCATATTTCCAAACAACGATGGAATTTTTATGGATGACAACAATCTGAACAGTTCGAACGACTAATCTGCCCAACCAGATCGCCCGGCATAAATCCCATAGAACATTTATGGGACATAATCGAGAGGCCAATTCGCGTACGAAATCCTGCACCCGCAACACTTTCGTAATTATGGGCAGCTATACAGACAACATGACTCATAATTTTTTTGCACGGAACGTCTTACAAAGTTGTGAGTCCATGCCACGTCGAGCTTCTTCATAATTCCGCGAAAAAGGAGGTTCGAGACTATGTTCGGAGGTATCCCTCGACTTTCGGTACGTCAGAGTAAATCTCTCACAGTTGACTGATTTAATTCGAGTGTATTCCATTAACATTGTTTTACGTTAGTGGGTCTTTGTCTTATAATCCCTTATCCATTATGATATCTTCCAAATCCTTTGCGACATCTGAAAGATTTACAATCTTATCGGGTAACTCAATGGTTTTATTTCGTCACCCTGAACTTCAAATTCTTTTCCAAATTTCTCCTTGGCTTCCTTTAACGTTCACTCAGTTTCTCGACTGAATAACATTGGGGACAGCCTAAACCCTGCCTGACTCCCATTGCAACTACTGCCGGCCTTTCATGCCCCCACACTGTTACAACGGGAGTCTAGTCTCCGAACAAGTAGAAGCTAGAATTGAAGGAGGAGACGAAGTAATGGCAGAAGTGAAGTTGTGAGGACGGGACGTGAGTCGTGCTTGGGTAGCTCAGATGGTAGATCACTTGCCCGCGAAAGGCAAAGGTCCCGAATTCGAGTCCCAGGAAGTTTCAAGAGGAAACTAACCTTACGCTCCCCGTCTTTTACTCCTGATACCTTTAAAATTTCAAAGGGAGTGCGCCAGTGATTGTTATAAAAATCTTTCTCTAAATCTACAAATGCTGTAAGCATAGGTCTACCTTTCCTTAATCTATCTTTCAAAATGCCATATGCTCATTGCTGACTCGCGTGTTTCTGCAATTTCTCCGGAAACCAACTTGATATTCGAGAGGTTGGTATCTACGTCTCTTTCGATTTTGCTGTAAATAATTTATGTCACTATTTTGGAACCATGACTTATTAAACTGATGGTTCGGTAAAAGTCACATCTACTTTCTTTGAGACTGTGATTATTACACTCATACAGAGGCCAGACGATATCTCGCCTGTTTCACACATCTGTTATGCAAGGTGTAATTGTCTTGTTATGGTATATGGTATTTTCTTCCAGGGATGAAATCTTTCATCGCTCTATCTTTCCCATACTATACGTCTTGGCATTTCTCTTCTAGCCATTCATGTTGTGCCATTTTTTACTTGCTGCCAGTCTCATTTTTTAGACAATTATACTCTATTTTGAAAGAATATTTTTTTTGTATTTTCTGGTTTCCTCAACAAAATTCAGTATATCATGTGTTGTCGAAGGATGTCTACTGACCTTTGTCCTTTAGTTTATATGACCCTCTGCTGCTTTCACTATACCATCTCTCAAAACTGCTCATTAATCTTCTACAGTGTTCCTGTCCCTTGCTTCAGTCAATCGTTGTAATATGCTCCCTTTGAAACTCTGGACAACCTCTCATTCTTTTAACTTATCCAGGTCCTACTACTTTTATTTCTTGCCTCCCAATAGTTTCTTCGATTTTATTGTGTAGCTGATGGCCAATAACTTATGGTCGAGTCCAAATCTGTCCCTTTAAATGTCTCGTAGTTTGTGTGTATACGAAATTCAATTAGGTGGCTTGCTCTTTCATTATTTTTTCTACGTAAATATTGAGTAACATGGGGGATAGATTAGACCCTTCTCACTCGCTTTTCAGCTACTGCTTTCCTTTCATGCCCTTCGACTCCTGCAGGCCCAGTTTGATTTCTATATAAGTTGTAGATAATCTTATGCTACGTGTACATTATCTGTCATAACTTCAGATGGTATTCGAGCCAAAATTATCACACGTGTTCCTTAATCTATAATGCCTTTCTTTAGTCTATCTTCTAAGATAAATTGTAGAGTCGCTGTTTTATTGCGTACTTCAAAATTTCTCAGGTATTGGAATTATTATAGTCTTCTCGAAATCTAAGAGTATTTGCCCTGTCTCATAAGTATATCCTGCATAACAGGTGGAACAGTTGTATCAAGGTTGGGATGTCAGGCCCGTTATTCACTACATGAGTTATTATGTTGCAAAAGATCAATAACCGGCAGAGCATTGGCAAAAGTTTAAAATGAATTTCTGTCATAGAAAGTAATGTACTTATTATTTTCTGTTTTGCAGGCACCGGAAAACGAATCTAGAGAAGTACAAGAGAATTATAGTTTACTCTCTGTTTCTAATGTTCCACGATGAGTCGGTGTTTGTGAACATCGCACCTGACAGGTAAAAAGAGTATGAAATCCTGTCACACGTTTAGCTGCCTGTAGAACCCAACACCTGCTGGAAGAATTTTTTTCACCTCGAGCCATCAGGAAACGTCTGAAGTCACGCCGTGTTTGGATATCTCCAAAAAAAATCGTGGCGGTAGCTGCGAGAAATTAATGAGGACCGAAGATTTTCCACGGATCATCTTTACATCAAACACGCTTCAGACGATTCGGGCGGGAGGAAGTGTGCTCGGAGCTATGTGCGTCAGCGGGAGCTTACGTCTCTAATTACCCCATGCAGAGCAGTTGATAATAATCACAGAGCTACGCGAGATTAATCAATTATCTCAATATTTGGCCGTACAATTACTGTTCCATTTTTTTCCTCCCCCTCCCTCAAACAGCCCCGCTTCCGTCACCCCCTTACAGTCTCCGTTCCAAAAGAAACTCCGCGCAGGAGGGGGGCGAGCGAATATTACGTGCCGGCAGCCGCCGGAACAAATCAGTGATGAGGCACCCGTTGGCTGACTGAAGAGCACTCGTCAGGCAGCCGTCCGCACAAAAAGTGTCCTTCGCTGTCGCCCTCTGTGCATCCGCATTTATAGGAAACGCGGCGGCTGCGGCAGTGGCGGTCGCAGGCTGCTAATTTCGAGTTATTTTATCGCGGACGCCCACACCCGGCTCCTGGCGGCGCGACGCAAAAGTCTCCCTCCTCCCCCTCCCCCCGCCGTGGTACAACATCCCGCGACTTCGGGGCCTCCTGCTCTCGGAATTACGCGCGTATACAAATTGAAAGAAGGCGAGTCGCGACCGGCAGAACGGCGGCCAAAGGGCCGCCTCGCTTCGAAATGCCGACTCAAATTGCGCCTAATAACAAACAGCCACTAACGAACGAATCCGAGTAATTTGTCCTTTTCTCCGGTCGGCCGGGGCACGCCCCCGCGGCTGCCGAATCGCACCGCGCTTTTGCTCGCTCCTCCAGGCGGAAGGCGAGACCGAGCGGCGCCGTCTGGAGGGAAGCGGCTGCCGAAGCCAGGCTCACTGGGGATGGCTGATACGCGAAGATGAAACAATGTTTTGCAGGCGAATTCCATCAGCATTAATGTAGGAGGCGCGACAGTAAAGTAAGGGGGCTGGTTAGAAAATAAACTCAAGACCTGAGTGGAAACAAGGCCCCGGAAGTAGACAACATTCAATTAGAATTACTTACAGCCTTCGGAGAGCCAGTCCTGACGAAACGCTACCGTCTGGTGAGCAAGATATATCAGACAGACTAAATACCCTCAGACTTCAAGAAGAATATAATAATAAATGAAAAGCACCAGTTTGCTTTTGTTCTACAATATTGTAGAACAAAAGCAAACTAGTGCTTTTCATTTATTATAATGTTGTTCTACCGAGAACCGACGGAAGATTCTGTTAATAAGAATATAATAATTCCAATCCCAAAGAAAGCAGGTGTTGACATATGCGAAAATTACCGAACTATCAGTTTAATAAGTCACGGCTGCAAAATACTAGCGCGAATTCTTTACAGACGAATGGAAAATCTAGTAGAAGCTGACCTCGGGGAAGATCAGTTTGGATTCCGTAGAAATATTGGAGCACGTGAGGCAATACTGACCCTACGACTTATCTTAGAACAAAGATTAAGGAGAGGCAAACCTACGTTTCTAGCATTTGTAGACTTAGAGAAAGCTTTTGGAATACTCTCTTTCAAATTCTGAAGGTGGCAGGTGTAAAATACATGGAGCGAAAGGCTATTTACAATTTGTACAGAAACCAGATGGCAGTTATAAGAGTCGAGGGACACGAAAGGGAAGCAGTGGTTGGGAAGGGAGTGAGACAGGGTTGTGGCCTCTCCCCGATGTTATTCAAACTGTATATTGAGCAAGCAGTGAAGGAAACAAAAGAAAAATTCGGAGTAGGTATTAAAATCCATGGAGAAGAAATAAAAACATTGTAATTCTGTCAGAGTCAGCAGAGGACTTGGAAGAGCAGTTGAACGGAATGCATAGTGTCTTGAAAGGAGGATATAAGATGAACGAAAGCAAAATGAGGATAATGGAATGTAGTCGAATTAAGTCGAGTGATGCTGAGGGAATTAGATTAGGGAATGAGATACTTAAAGTAGTAAATGAGTTTTGCTATTTGGGGAGCAATATAACTGATGATGGTCGAAGTAGAGAGGATATAAAATGTAGACTGGCAATGGCAAGGAAAGCGCTTCTGAAGAAGAAAAATCTGTTAACATCGAGTATAGATTTAAGTGTCAGGAAGTCGTTTCTGAAAGTATTTGTATGGAGTGTAGCCATTTATGGAAGTGAAATACGGACGATAAATAGTTTGGACAAGAAGAGAATAGAAGCTTTTGAAATCGGGTGCTATAGAAAATGCTGAATATTAGATGGGTAGATGACATAACTTATGAGGAGGTATTGAATAGGATTGGGGAGAAGAGAAGTTTGTGGCACAACTTGACTAAAAGAAGGGATCGGTTGGTAGGACATGTTCTGAGACATCGAGGGATCACCAATTTAGCATTGGAGGGCAGCGTGGAGGGTAAAAATCGTAGAGGGTGTCCAAGAGATGAATACACTAAGCAGATTCAGAAGGATGTAGGTCGCAGTAGTTACTGGGAGATGAAGAAGCTTGCACAAGATAGAGTACCACGGAGAGCTGCATCAAACCAGTCTCAGGACTGAAGACCACGACAACACGAACAATTGCATTTTTAGCCAATTATAAGGCTATTACCTGTAAAGTAACTTCCTTGTGTCCGTACACACTTGCTCCATCGATGTTCCTATTGTTTACGATAATGACTGAAGCAACTAATTAAACTTTGTGCCAGCTCCAGGATTCGAACTGAGGCTCCTGCTTACCAGGTGGACGCCCCATCAGTCGCCCCAGATGGCACTCCGGGTACCAGAGCTGCATGAACTGCCCTAGAACGTCTCCCTCCCTCCCTGATACAAACTACAGTTTATGCTTCAGCCCAATGCTATTTCCCTTCTAAACTCACATCAGTATTGCCGAGACTCTCCAACAATGTAATAGCCAACAAGTCGGTCCTCCAGTTTGATGTACAAATTTGCAGTCGGGATGTGTGAGAGTACTCTTGCTGTAGTACGAAATTGCGTCACAGACTGTAACTCTAGATGCAGGTCCAGTGCGTCTTGCACGCAGACAAGTTGGTTGCAGGTCCAGTGCGTCTTGCACGCAGAAAAGTTGGTTGCAGGTCCTCAATTGGCTTGCTTGTAACCAACACACGACCAATGCAGAAACATCTTTCATCGGAAAACACAACAGGCTTCCATCTCGTCCTCCAGAGAGCTTTCGACTGACATCACAGAAGTCGCAAATTGCGTTGATTTGCGATCAGAGCAATTCACGCTACAGGGAGTCAGCACCAGCAAGGGGTTATGCAACATAAACTAAAGGTGGTAGGCATGTTTCTACTCCTCCGAGATGATGTCCATTCAGATTTCGCCCCAGTCGCTGAAGAGTGACGCTAGTAGAACCACTACGACGATGCAAATCAGGTTTACTTTAAATACCTGCTTTGACGGTCGTGAGCGTTGTATTGTATTGTATTGTATGTTAACCGGGGACCTAGAAACGACGGACAGGCTCCGTCGCCGCCGCAGCCGCAGTGGTCCACAATGCCACGACGACTACCGCAGTCCACTTCACCCCTCCGTCGCCCCACACCGAAACCAGGGTTGTTGTGCGCTTCGGTCCCCGGTGGACCCCCCCTCCCCTCCCCAGGGAACGTCTCACACCAGACGAGTGTAACCCCTATGTTTGCGTGAGAGTAATGGTGGTGTACGCATACGTGGAGGACTTGTTTGCACAGCAATCGCCGACATTGTGTAACTGAGGCGGAATAAGGGGAACCAGTCCGCATTCGCTGAGGCAGATGGAAAACCGCCTAAAAACTATCCACAGACTGGCCGGTTCACCGGACCTCGACACAAATCCGCCGGGCGGATTCGTGCCGGGGACCAGGCGCTCCTTCCCGCCCGGAAGTCGTGAGCGTTAGTTACCTTTGAGATTGGACGTGGTGAGTTGATGTTAGTCAAGAACGCCTTTAAAGTGACAAAGACGCTATTATGAACACCTCACTGAGTCTGAAGGGATTTATATAATAGGGCTATGAGAAGCTGGATGTTCCTTCGGCGATACTGAAGAAAGATTTGGCAGGAATGCAGCCTCTGTAGATGACTTATGGAATCGTTGGTTTCGAGAATACACGATCACAAGAAGACCAGGCCCCAGACGGCCACCATTGTGTTCGGAGTGTAGCTCTGTCACATTGTGCTGCATCTGCTGCAGCAGTCTGGTCAGCAGTTGGCATCACCGTGACACAATGAACTGTTACAAGTCGGTTGCTTCAAGAACAGCTCCCAGTAAGCCTGCATTCCACTGACTCCAGACCACCGCCATTTGGGACTCCGGTGGTGTTAGGCGAGAACTCATTGAAGGGTAGGGTGGAGGTCTGTTGTTTTTATGATGGAAACTGGGTCTGCCTCGGTGCCAGTAACGACCGTGTGTTGTCTAGAAGAAGCCTGGTTGAGGGCCTGCAATCAATCTGTCTGTGTGCTAGACACACTGGACCTACACCTGGAGTTATGACCTTGGGTGCAATTTCGTACGACAGCAGGAACACTTCCGTGGTTATCCCACGCACACTGACTGCAAATTTGTATGTCTGTCTTGTGATTCGATCTGTTGTGCTGCGGTCCATGTAAGCATACCTGTCCATCTACCCATCAGCGTATATGTGATTAATATATCGCCTATGCCTGAGGTACAGGCAGGATGGACGCCATTTCACTTATTGCTAAGGTGCTATTCCCATATTGGAGAGCCCCCGTAATACTGTTGCGAGGTCAGAAGGGGATTCGCAACGGAGTGAGGTGTGAATTTGAATTTGTTTCGGGATGGAAGACGTTGCTGGATAGTCCTTGAAAATGTGACCGCCTGAGTGCCAATGTGGCACAATGGATAGTGCATTTGCCTATTTTACAAGAGACTCAAGTTCGAATCCCAGTGCTGACACAAGTTGTAGCTCGTTGCTTCAGCCTACATCGTTATCGTAGATAAAGATGAGACTCAATATGTCTCAGGAACATCAACTGTATACTTTCCATTGCTGGTAGCATCTCTGGACCTAATGCTCTGGTACACCAGCAAGCGCCCTATTTGGTTGACCCGTACTGGCCAGAACGGTGTCTGACTTCACTATTGGGAATAAAAAGAAAGCACACAGGGCCATGTCGGGTGAATGAGGAGGTTGTGGTAGCACTACAGTGGGCCCTGACGTAAAAAACTGCACAATAGGTGACACAGTATGGGATTGTGTTTTATAGTCATGCAGATTCCAATTGTTAGCAATGTTCGGACGAACACAACAAACCCATTTTCTAAGAGTTGCTCGAATATCTTCATAGTAGCATTTGTTTACTGGCTGGTCTGGAGGTAATCACCCTTTTCTCATTTCCAGATTTTCTGTCAACATCAAACGAACAGTTTCCCGATTTATGTTCAGTTCGTTTGTAGTCGTTTCCTGGGTTAATCTTCGATAACGTCGAATAAGTTCATTCCCCATAGTTGTGTTGTCATCTGCTGTCGTGCTGTTGATGGTCACCCAATGCGGAGTTCATCTTCGACGTTAGTTCTGCCCTCACATAACATTTACAGCCAAAGAAACACTTGTGCCCGTAATAAAAATTCATTTCCAAAAGTCTTCTGAAGCTTCTCGTATATCACTGCGGTATTCTCGCCGAGTTTCACACAGAATGAGGTGGCAATGCGATGCGCAGTATTTCGAGATTCCATTGTCATGGTGAGGAGCAAATACAGGACTTCGTCGCTCAAGCTGCTACTCCTGACTGAAACACTGCAGACGTACGCCTCTTGCGGTTTTGGGATGGAAAGACCAACGTCACACACACTGTCTGCGGTAGCAGGCTGCCGGGTTGCCACCCTATGCAGGGAAAAAAGTGGTCTCATTAGTTTATTGTCACACCTCGTATAGTTGGAAATGCATAGATAGAGCTGTATTAATATTTCATCATTACCACCGATATCAGTATTGTACCGTCTTCTGACTAACCGTGTCAATCAAAAAGAAGCTGAAACAACTGCAGAAAAAAGTGAAAGTTCATAGTTTACTTATAGGCTTATACAAAGTAATACTTACGAAAAGGTTATATTATTCACGTGTCACAATAATTTCTGACGTGGAAAACCACATACTACGTATAAAATCTTCACAGTTATGCAGAAACATGAAGGTAATAAGCGTTTAAAAAAAATTGTATGACCCATTACAACAACAAATAACATATCATCGGTTTGTAGTATACACAAGCTACAAATGGATGCCAAAGATGGTTGATAAAAGAAGTCAACGATGCAGAGATATAACACAACCTACTTCACATATTCCATTTCACAAGATTCTTTGACATATACACTATCCGGTCACATTAATGTGTTCATCCATCAAAAATCCTAAATAACCATCTTTAGCAGCGCGTACCGCTGCAAGATGTGCAGGAAGAGAGTCAGGGAGGTGCCAATAGGAATGTGTAGCCACACCAACTTCTGTGCCTTACTCAGCTGCGCTAGGTTTCCGTGGCACCAACAACCAGATCGAGGGGGTCCTACAAATTCTCAATTGGGTTTAAATCCGGGGAACTTGGTGACCAGGACAGTACGGTAAACTCGTGTCCGTGCTCTTCGAACTAGACACGTACATTGTGAGCTGCGTAACACGTTGCACTGTCCTGCTGGTAGATGCCATTGTGCTGAGGAAAAAACAAACTGCATGTAGGGATGGACATGGGTCCCAAGGATAGATACATACTTGCGTCGATCCGATGTTCCTTCCAGTGGGATCAGATCATCCAGAGAATGCCACGAAAACATTCTTTATACCATGATGCTCCCTCTTCTGGCCTGGACCATTCCGATGATTGTTGCAGGGTTTTACTTTCAGAAGTCTTACACCGTGCAGGTCATCGGCCATCTGTCAACTGGAAAGGCCACCTGTCACCATTCAGTGGACGTCCACTTGACGTACTGAAGTTCAAATTCCAACCCTTTCCGCCAATCAACAGCAGTCAGCATTGCTGAATGAACGCTGCGTGTTTGCTGCAGAGGCCCATGCACACCGAATTTCGCTGAACGGTCGTTGAGGAGCCATTGTTGGTTTCATCTGGGCGACCAGTCACTCAACAGTTACATGCCTATTCGGCCACACACATCTCTGCAGGCGTCTTTCAGTCCTGTCATCCATGTGTCTCGGTGTACCACAGTTGCCTCGGTGCCGGTTTTGGTTAGCACCATTGTTTCATGCACCAAATACTTTAACGTCTGTGCAAGCGAACAGCTTACAAAGTAAGTCGTTTCGTAAATGCGTCTACCTACGGCTCCAATGATGAAGCCTTTGCACGTCCGATAAGTCGCACTATTTCCGCATTACGACAAATACTGTACTGTTTTCCCCATCTCACGCTATGAGCTTTACATGCCTGTCTCTGCTTGTGCTGCCACCTGCCGTATGATGGTAGTTACTGTACGTGGACGTCGAACGTAGGTGGTGGTCACATTAATGTGACTGGACCGTATATAACAAAGTTACTTCACACATTCAGTTTCACAACATGCTCACAAATTAAGGATAATTGCCGAATGTGGTGCCACACAACGTGGCACTACAAAAAACTGGCGCCAATAGCATAGGCACATAGGGAACACACACGACACAGATCAGTAAGTCCACGGTATTGGTGATAAGTTGAGAAAACCGTCCCGAAACACATATGCTACAAAACGCCACTGTTTCCTGCGCATATATCCCAACATCAATACGGGATATGATCACACAATGCACATGTACACAGGCCTCACAACGGGTTGGCATACTCTGGATCAGATGGTCGAGCAGCTGCTGAGGTATAGCACCCCTTTCTTACACCAGTGCCTGTAGGAGCTCCTGAAGTTTCGTAGGGGTTTGAAGACGTGCAGCGATATATCGAGTGACAGTATCCCAGACATGCTCGATGGCGTTTCGGTCTGGAGTACAGGCAGGCCAGTCCATTCGCCTGATATCTTCTCTTTCAAGGTACTCCTTCACTATGGTAGCTCGGTGGGGCCGTGCGTTGTCATCCATCAGGAGGAAGGGGGACCCACTACACCCCTGAAGAGGCGGACATCCCAATACACCTGACCTGTTACAGTTCCTCTGCCAAAGACATGCAGGGGTGTACGTGCGCCAATCACAATCCCACCCTACACCATCAAACCATGACCTCCATACAGGTCCCTTTCAAGGACATTAAGGGGTTGGTACCTCGTTCCTGGTTCACGCCAGCTGAAAACCCGGCGAGAATCACTGTTTGGACTATACCTGGACTCGTGCATGATCATAACTTGGGACCACCTATCCAATGACCATGTTCTGTGTTCTTGACAACAGGCTTTACTGACTCTCCTGTGACCAGGGGTCTGTGGAATGCACCTAGCAGGTCTCCAGGCTAATAAATCATGTCTGTTCAGTCGTCCGAAGACTGAGTGTCTGGAGACAGCTATTCCAGTGGCTGTGATAAGGTCTTGGGAAAGGCTACCTGCAGTTTTCCCTGGCCATCTGCGGGCACTGATGATGAGATATCGGTGTTCTTGTGGTATTGTACACTGTGGACGTCCCGTACTGAAGCGCCTGGACACGTTTACTGTCGCCTGCAATCGTTGCCATAATCTTGAGATCACATGGTACACGGAGGGCCCGTGCTACGACCTGCTGTGTTTGACCAGCTTCCAGTCGTCCTAGTGTTCTACCCCTCATAACGTCATCAATATGTGTTTTTTGAGCCATTTTCAACACACAGTCGCAATTAGCAAGTCTGAAAACGTCTGCACACTTACTCGCTGCACCGTACTCTGATATGCACACCTCTGCGTATGTAAACTGCTGCCAGCGCCACCGTGCGACGACCGCACGTCAAAAGCACCGTGTGGTCATTCCCCGAGGTGATTTAAACCCGCAAACAGCCCACCAGAGCGTTGTTTTACCACGTATCAGCATTATCCTTAATTTATGAGCATGAGTGTATTTAATTAAAGAACGAAAACTGTCATAATGAAATTCCAAGCTTGATTACAAATAAAAGTGATAAGGAAAAATGCAAAATGAGAAAGATAAGTTTGGAACATTTCCTTATTATGTAGATATACATATGAATGCAATATTTGCATCCAGGAATATGTAGAGATGTGAGATTCGCTATCAGAGTAAGGTATGAGAGAAACCACGTCATCTTGCAGGCTGGAACTTCAAACAAGAGCCCCTTATGTACACAGGGTACTTGTGTCATTATCATGTAACAGATATTAAGATCATATGAGTTGGCAATACAAAACTGTCAACATAGTTCAAAAGATATGTAATTATGCAACGTGAAAGAAACATGACCTGACAACCATAACACCAAGAGCACAATGTTCAAGTGTAGGAGTTGAGCCTGAGAAATAAGCTTTATCTAATGAAAGATTAGATACAGTATGTGCATTCCAAACTTGAGCCAACATCTAATTGTGTGTGAAGTAGCTCCTTCTGAGTCGCAGTTAAGTACTCTTGTCATGTCATCTGATGCGACCATAATCACAAAAAGTTATAGATGTTACACGAAATTAACGAATCAAAACACTAAAGTAACATCATGCGTTTTTACAAAAACTATGGAAACTGTAACGTAAGGGCAAGATCGGTAATAATGTCTTCAAAAAATCTATCATTGGGATATAAACTGAGCAAGATCAGTGAAACGTGTACTAACAAAGAAGCAGTTGAATGACCCAAAAAAACTTCAGTGTATAGGCAACGTAACAAAATTCTCATTCTATGTGACGGATTTGAATTCATATGTGTAGGTAAACATAATAAGATAAAACTGTCTGCTGATACATGAAAAGCTGCTTGACTGCCGTAGCTGATTTATATGTAAGCGCACTGCACAAACATTCGATCACCATCAGAGGACATCGGCGGAACCCGTTGCAGTACCACGTCTACTCGTAATGAAGGCCTGAGTTCGGAAAGCTTCTTCTGGTATGCCATAGTTTGCTGAAGCTACTGACTGATGATTAGACCGCGTAGAGCGGGGTCGGCCACACTGTTCAAAAATGGTTCAAATGGCTCTGAGCCCTATGGGACTTAACATCTCAGGTCATCAGTCCCCGAGGACATAGAACTACTTAAACCTAACTAACCTAAGGACATCCAACACATCCATGCCCGAGGCAGGATTCGAACCTCCGACCGTAGCGGTCGCGCGGTTCCAGACTGTAGCGCCTAGAACCGCTCGGCCACTCTGCCCGGCGGCCACAGTGTGCGAAACTTCACGCGTTCGCTATGTGCTGCAAGCGTGCGGTCTGAGCCTCTGCCTGTCTCGGTGGCGGCCGGTCCTTGTCGGGACTGTTCGTTCGGTAGGGTGCCACGTTTCATGTGGCAGTGCGATGCGACACTGTTTCTTTCGTCATTTTACGCTGCATTTTGCGATGGCTCGACTTTCTTCAGTTCTGCAGAATCGTCTTATCAGTGCTGCTTAACCCTCGCTATTTATTTGTCGTGTAAAGAACGGTCATAGGTCCAGTGGTTGTTTGCACAAAAGAAGCAGTCTAGCGAACTACCACCCCATCTTCAAAATGAATGGGAATCACATAATGGAAGGGTGAGAATTTTCAATATTTATTGCGCAGTCGCATAATCAACGGGTACCGCAAATTCGCTACGATACGACATTGCAACACCATGCACATAGAATTTTAAGATTTAGCTGACGATGGAAGAACAAAAAATTACAACGATCGATGGACGATTTGTCTGGGATTCGTTGTACATCAGAAATCACTTCACACTAAATATGCAGGCACGAGCACATGGTGAAATTGG
This sequence comes from Schistocerca serialis cubense, assembly GCF_023864345.2. Taxonomy (NCBI): domain Eukaryota; kingdom Metazoa; phylum Arthropoda; class Insecta; order Orthoptera; family Acrididae; genus Schistocerca; species Schistocerca serialis. The sequence goes on along the minus strand of NC_064646.1, from coordinate 78,622,307 downwards.
TGGTAGTAGTAGTAAATTTTTTGAAGTCGCACACATTATTACATCATCACCTGCCATAGTTTCTTCTGGCAAGAACCAAACGAAGAATGTAGAGACGTTGTGTATTACTGCAAAGTACGTTGGTTAAGTCAATGGGCATGCCTGAAGCGATTTTTCGACTTACGACAAGCTATTGTTAAGTTTCTGAAGGAAAAAGGAAAGCAAGAAAGAAAGCGAATGGCATTTTTCCGCATTTCCTGCATCCAGTATAAACCCTTCATACAGTGTCGCTTGAGACACTAACCACTTCTGCTACCTTGGTGACGGAAGCGCCCAACAATTTGCCCACGTTCGAATTCACTTATCTCCGACATAATGCACTCACAGCTATATAGAACAATGTTGTGACCACGACTGACTCCTATACATACTGAGGACACTGCACAGGTGTCGTTCATGCTCCATTACAACAGTGCAACATACAGGCGCGATTAGCATTACACTATGTGATCAAAAGTATCCGGACACCTGGCTGAAAGTGACAAGTTCGTGCCACCCTCCATAGGTAATGCTGGAATTCAGCATGGTGTTGGCTCACCCTTAGCCTCGATGACAGCTTCCACTCTCGCAGGCAAATGCTCAATCAGGTGCTGGAAGGTTTCTTGGGGAATGGCAACCCATTGTTCACAGTGTGCTGCACGAGGAGACATACCGATGTCGGTCGGTGAGGCCTGGCACGACGTCGGCGTTCTAAAACATCGCAAACGTGTTCTGTAGGATTCAGGTCAGGACTCTGTGGAGGCCTGTATATTACAGAGAAGTTATTGTCGTGTAACCCCTCCGCCACAGTCCGTGCATTATGAGCAGGTACTCGATCGTGTTGAAAGGTGCAATCGCCATCCCCGAAGTTCTCTTCAACGTTGAAAGCAAGAAGGTGCTTGAAACATCAGTGTATGCCTGTGCTATGGTAGTGCCACGCAAAACAGCAAGGAGTGCAGGCCTCCTCCATGAAAACCACGATCACACCATAATACCACCGCCTCCGAATTTTACTGTTGGCACTAGACACGCTGGCAGATGACGTTCACCGGGCTTTCTCCATACCCACACCCTGCCATCGGATCGACACATTGTGTAGCATGATTCGTCACTCCACACAACGTTTTTCCACTGTTCCATCGTCCAGTGTTTAAGCTCCTTACACCAAGCGAGACGTCGTTTGACATTTACCGGCGTGATGTGTGGCTTACGAGCAGCCGCTCGACCATGAAATCCAAGTTTTCTCAGCTCCCGCCTAACTGTCATAGTACCTGCTGTGCATCCTGATGCAGTGTGGAATTCCCGTGTAATGGTCTGGATGGATGTCTGTCTATTACACATTACCACCCTCTTCAACTGTCGGTGATCTCTGTCAGTCAGCAGACGAGGTCTGCCTGTACGCTTTTGTGCTGTACGTGTCCCTTCACGTTTCCACTTTCTAACAACCCTACCACAACAAAGGTCAAAAATTAATTATGATTGTAGTGTTGCTCACGCTGCTAAATATTGCATTTTCGGGCAACAACAAAGTTATATTATGTGGCAGGTGTCATTAGAGCACAGTTAATAAAGTCATTTCTTGAAATAATAGATAAACTAGGCACTCATCTTTTCGTGTTTCCCACGCCGGTCTCGTTGTGAACTCATGGCTCAATCGTCGAAAATCTAATTAGTGATGATTCCAAGCTCGGATGCAAAGAGGCCTAGGTGTTATTCTGCTATATTCAAAAGTTTTATAGATGTGTTTCATAAACCATTCATGAAGATTAAACTTTTGCAAGTTAGAACAATGGTGATGTAAAAAAGTAATCAGCACTCCCAATTTAAGTTACACTTCTTTCTCATTACTGTTGTTGCAATATCACGTAACTCGTTCCAAAACATCACTTCACAATATAAAACATACTTGAAAATATCTTCCTCATTGTTAAAGTTCACATTTCATAAATTGACTACAATTTGCGTCTTTTTAACTTGTCGACCAAAAGCTTGACTCTCTAGTAACCGCTTACGCGCCCAAAAATCAGAGTTACAAGTACGTCAAAGATCATAGTGAAAAAAGAAAGAATACACATAAGAATAATATCATTGCAACATAAACATATCGATGTATCAAAGTACCTCTACATTAATGAAAACAAATCTGAATGTTGTCTCAGAAATATGTTAACTACTTTACAGAAACACAGTAGAATATTGCTGGTATCGAGAGGTGGAGGTGAAGTCCCGTAATGGTTAGGTAATTCAAGTACCATTACAACTTCGTCATCACATCGGAAGCAGTGAACTTATGGATGTTTAGGAGTGTGGAAATCTAGTGTACAGACGTATGATGCAAGTGATACCCAATCACCTGACCACGTTCGAAGTCTGTGAGATCCGCGGAGCGCTCCGTTCTGCTCACTTACAATGTCTAATGACTACAGAGGTTGCTGATATGGAGTGCCTGGCAGGCACAACGCACCTAATATGAAAAACGTATGTGTTTGGGAGTGTCTGAATACCTTTCAAATGGCTCTGAGCACTATGGGACTTCACATCTGAGGTCTAGAACTTAGAACTACTTAAACCTAACTAACCTAAGGACATCACACACAGCCACGCCCGAGGCAGGATTCGAACCTGCGATCGTAGCGGTCGAGCGGTTCGAGACTGAAGCGCCTAGAACCGCTGGGCCACACTGGCCGGCTGGATACCTTTGATCACATAGTGTATCTCTATGTTCGAAAGTACATTTCTCGCGATATTTCCTTATTTTCGTACAACACCTGTATGTAGACACACACAGTCTCAGTTTTATCAACATAGCAATTGACAATTTCGCTTTGATGAGTTCTCTGGTCACCTAGAAGACAGGCCGTAAGCAACGGCCGCGCAGCGGTCGGCCGGTGGCCGATAGCCGCTCGGCAGATGTTTTAATCAGCAGGTAGCGGAGGCGGCGGCCGCATTAATTCATTACGTACGGAGCGCCGCCCTGTCATCAGAAGGCCGGCAGCCGCGCACGGCATCCTTAGCGGCACAAGTCGACGGTAAGCACCAGTCGCCGCAAGTAGAGCCCAACGTCGTCCGCAGCCAGCCGGAGGCAGTATGCCGGGGGCATCGATAAACGTGTGGCGCGTCTCTCCGAGGGACAGTGGTGGCTGACACACGTCGTGCCGAACGCCGAGAGGGAATCCCACGAGGACTGTTACGACCCGCGTCACACTGTGCTTATTACATTGTTTTAAACACCCATTTGCGGTCCTCGACAATGACCTATTGGAGGAAGCTGGCCGTTCCCTACTTAAAGTTCTTGGGGGGTCTAACTAACTGACGAGGCCGTCCATCTGGGCATCATATTTTACGTCGTCATATATAATTATGGAGTGTAAAAACATGGGAGACGTGGGAGTAGGAAGCAGTCGAAAAACTTAAGCATGGGTGGGGGAACGGCCGGGGACACCAACTGCCGGTGCAGGTGCTTTTCTTTTTCAGTCATCAGTTTTCTGACGTACGATGGGGCCCGTCAAAAATCCCTCTCCTGTGCCAACCTCTTCATACCAGAGCAACACTTGCAACCTACGGTACGTCACCAGTTATTTGCTGGAGGTACTCCAGCCTCTACCTTCCTCTACAGTTCTCACCCTTTACAGCTCCCTCTAGTATCATGGTAGTTATTTCCTGAGGTCTTAACGGATGCCCTAATAGCCTGTCGTTTTCTCTTGTCGGCGTTTCCCATATACCGGGTGATCGAAAAGTCAGTATAAATTTGAAAACTTAATAAACCACGGAATAATGTAGATAGAGAGGTAAAAATTGACACACATACTTGGAATGACATGGGGTTTTATTAGAACAAAAAAAAAACCAAAGTATTGCTAGACGCGTGAAAGATCTCTTGCGCGCGTCGTTTGGTGATGATCGTGTGCTCAGCCGCCACTTTCGTCATGCTTGGCCTCCCAGGTCCCCAGACCTCAGTCCGTGCGATTATTGGCTTTGGGGTTACCTGAAGTCGCAAGTGTATCGTGATCGACCGACATCTCTAGGTATGCTGAAAGACAACATCCGACGCCAATGCCTCACCATAACTCCGGACGTGCTTTACAGTGCTGTTCACAACATTATTCCTCGATTACAGCTATTGTTGAGGAATGATGGTGAACATGTTGAGCATTTCCTGTAAAGAACATCATCTTTGCTTTGTCTTACTTTGTTATGCTAATTATTGCTATTCTGATCAGATGAAGCGCCATCTGTCTGACATTTTTTGAACTTTGTATTTTTTTGGTTCTAATAAAACCCCATGTCATTCCAAGCATGTGTGTCAATTTGTACCTCTCTATCTACATTATTCCGTGATTTATTCAGTTTTCAAATTTATACTGACTTTTTGATAACCCGGTATTTCTTTCATCTCCGATTCTGGGCAGAACCTCCTCATTCCTTACTTCATCATTCCACCTAATATTCAACATTCTTCTGTAGCACCGCATCTCAAACGCTTCGATTCTCTTCTCTTTCGGTCTCACCACAGTCTATGTTTCAGTTGCATACAATGCTGCGCACCAAACGTACATTCTCTCAGATTTTTCTTCCTCAAATTAAGGCCTATGTTTGATATTAGCAGACTTCTCTTAGCCAGAAATGCCCTTTTTGCTAGTGCTACTCTGCATTTGATGTCCTCCCTGCTCTGTCGGTCATGAGTTATTTTGGTGCCTGGATAGGAGAATTCCTTAACTTTTTTCTTTATTTATTTATTGTTCCGTGGGACCATTAAGGAGAAGTCTCCGTGGTAATGGAATGAGTCAATACATGAAGTTATAACACGATAATGGAAACAGATAAAATGAAATATAAAAAAAAACATATTCAGGTGACAAGTCGTAAGTTTAAATAAAGAAAATCAACAATGTAACACTGGAATTTGCTTAATTTTTTAGCTCTTCCAGGAGCTCATCAACAGAATAGAAGGAGTGAGCCATGAGGAAACTCTTCAGTTTAGACTTAAAAGAGTTTGGGCTACTGCTAAGATTTTTGAGTTCTTGTGGTAGCTTATTGAAAATGGATGCAGCAGAATACTGCACTCCTTTCTGCACAAGAGTCAAGGAAATGCATTCCACATGCAGATTGGATTTCTGCCTAGTATTAACTGAGTGAAAGCTGCTAACTCTTGAGAATAGGCTAATATTGCTAACAAAAAACGACATTAAAGAAAATATATACTGTGAGGGCAATGTCAGAATTCCCAGACTATTGAATAGGGGTCGACAAGAGGTTCTTGAACTTACACCACATATAGCTCGAACAGCCCGTTTTTGAGCCAAAAATACCCTTTCTGAATCAGAAGAATTACCGCAAAAAATAATACCATACGACATAAGCGTATGAAAATATGCGAAGTAGACTACTTTTCGTGTTGAAGTGTCACTTATTTCAGATACTGTTATAATGGTAAATAAAGCAGCATTTAGTTTCTGAACTTCATCTACTTCATAGTGCCGATAACATAGATGATAAATGTAATGCTTACATTACCACATTTCTCATGCTCTTTCAGAGTTGCTTTACGTTAGCACGTTCTAAACTGGGTACTAGCAGTAATAGGCAGCCTGGATGGCTGACTAGTGGGATAAGGATATCATGTAGAACAAAGCGGGAATTATATCAAAATGTTAGAAATAGTTACAATCAAGCTACAGCAGCCCATTACAAACAGTATTGTAAGGTGCTTTAAAATGTTATTACGAAGGCAAAGAGTATGTGATATGCAAATAGAATAGCTAAATCACGGGATAAAATTAAAATCATACGGTCAATTGTGAAGGATGTGTCTGGTCAGCAGCACAAGGTCGACAATATGAAGTCAGCCCGCAGTAAAAATATTTCTGTTACTGATAAATCAGATATATGTACAGTAATTAAGAATCATTTTCTGACCATTGCTCGTGAATTACATAAAAGTTTAGTTTCTACAGGGAATCAGATAACTTTCTTGGCAAATGCCTTTCCGAGATTGATGTCTGAAATACTCCTCTGTGATACACACAAGAGTAAGATTGAGTCAATAATTAAATCAGTGAAGACTAAGGGTTCTCATGATTATTTGGATTGCCTAGAAGAATATTAAAGTATTGTATTGTACATGTTGGCCCTGTATTTAGCCATATTTGTAATTTTTCCTTCAGGAATGGTCAGTTTCCTGACCGATTAAGGTACTCAGTAGTAAAGCCGCTTTATAAAAAGGGAGAAAGGGATAATGGAGACAATTTTAGACCTATTTCTATGCCATCAGTGTTTGCTGAAGTTATTGAAAAGGCTGTTTATGTAAGGATAATTAATCATTTGATATCATACGATTTGCTATCAAATGTACAGTTCGTCTCTAGAAGTCGTTCAACAACTGAAAATGCTATATTTCCTTTTCTCTGTGAGGCTCTGAATGGGTCAAACAAAAGGTTTCTAACGCTAGGCATATTTTCTGATTTCAATAAGACGTTTGATTGTGTTGCTCACAAAATATTGCTCCAGAACTTGGACTATTACGGAATACGGGGAGTAGCTAACAATTGGGGGGGAGGGGGGGAGGAGGGGGGGAGAGGGGCGCCCCAAGGGTCAGTGTTTATTTTTATAAATGACATGCCCTCCAGTATTGCAGCTAACTCTAAAATATATCTGTTTGCTGATGACACTATCTTGGTAGTAAGGGATGTTGTGTGCAACACTGGTTCGGTTTCAAATTGTGCAGTCCATGACATAAGTTCATATCTTGTAGAAAATAAACTAACGCTAAATCACAGTAAGACTCAGTTTTTACAGTTTCTAAAACACAATTCAAAAAAATCTATCGTTTTAATTTCACAGAATGGGCATATGATTGGTGAAACTGAACAGCTCAAATTTCTAGGTGTTCAGATAGATAGTAAAATTTCGTGGCACGCATACGTTCAGGATCTTGTTCAAAGACTTAATGCTGCCATTTTTACTATTTGAACGGTATCTCAGGTGCGCGATCTTTCGACGCGAAAATTAGTCTACTTTGCTTATTTAAATTCGCTTATGTCGTATTGGCCTCTCACTATATATATCCTTTTAGAATGGGAAGAGTTACCCCAAAATACAGGGTATTTATAAATGAATATCGGGGTTTTAACGCTTTATAATATTTCTTACATTAAACTTACAGTTATAAATGATATGTCAAATGAAAGAGCAACTCAAACAGTTGTGTTTGGCACCAGTGCTCATGCGCAGCGCGCAATGTTTCCGCCGAAATCAGCTAGACACTGTATCCAACCGCTGGATAGGCCCGTTTTTAAGCCAAAAATATCCTATTAGAATGGGAAGAGTTACCCCAAAATGTAATACCATACGACATAAGCGATTGAAAATAAGCAAAGTAGACTAATTTTCGTGTCGAATGATCACTCACTTTAGATACCGTTCGAATAATAAAAATGGCAGCATTAAGTCTTTGAAGACACTGGGGCACAGTCAGATCTTTTGGAATTTGACACTGGCGTTTCTTCTCTACTTGACACCCGGAAGTAGTGATGAAAATTTCTCACATCGTCGAGACTGAAACAGATATCTTCTGTGTCGAATGACTTTGGCCAGGAAGGCAGTTACATTGGGAGATCGTCTCTAATGACCTCGATGTCAACGGAGCGTTAAACCCAACATTCTTGTTTCTTCATGAATGAGGAGAGCGTTTTTTTTTATTTTAATGGACTTGTAGTCCGGGGTGATATGCTACAATACAGCATCACCGGTCTATTGCGGTCTAACTGTGTTGGTGAGGCAGTAAATTTCCACAGGGCAGTGACTGCGTCACTGCAATTCACTTTGGAGGTGTGGCGGTAGGACTTGTAGTCCCGTACCACCCTCTGACGGTGATAGAGCTACATGAGTCAGGCAGAAAAATTTTGCCCAACATGGGCATGTGGAAGTGTGGCGGTGGGACTTATAGTCCTGTGGCGAGAGCGATCTGGCTTTCCATATTTATTTGACTGGCTGTACATTTTCAGCTGCAAGAACTAAAATGCCAACTGACCTCAGACCAATAGCCTGGAAGATACGATTGACGACACGGAGTAGTTCTGCAGAATAGAAAACACCAATTAAAAGCCTACTCATAAGAAGGAAACTATTTTAACGCATTTCACTATACAGTGGTTTTCTTTGTTTCTCTGTTCAATTAATAATACTACCGATTTATAGTTAATTGGAAAGGGAATTACACTGCAGCGAGAAGAAATTAAAATATCGAGGTTAGCTGATGACACTGTAATTCTATCAGACACGCCAAAGGATTTGGAAGTTCAGATGAAGCGAATGGTTCGCGTATTGAAAATAGGTTGTAAGATGAGTATCAACGAAAATAAAACAAGGTTAATGGCACGTAGTGGAATCGGATCAACGATGCAGAGGGAATTAATTAGGATATGAGACATTCTCCATGGGTCGTGCTATCTGGGCACCAAAATAAGTGACGTTAGCTGAAGAAGAGAGGATATGAAATATAGACTAGCAATAGGAGGAAAGGCAGTTCTGAAAACAGCAAAATTATTAACCTATGTCTTGCCTGAAGGTATTTGTGAGGAATGTGACTTTTTGCGAAAGTGAAACGTGGATAACGAACAGTTCAAACAAGAAGAGAATAGAGGATTTTGAAAAGTGGTGCTACAGAAGAATCCTGAAGACTAGATGGGCAGATCGGGTAACGATAGAGGTGTCACTGGACCACGTTAGGAGAAGAAAGAACTCCGTGGCACAAATTGACAAAGAGAAGGGAGAAGTTGATATCAAGGTATCAGGAATTCTTCAGTTCCGTAATGGAGGGAGACAGGGGATAGGGGGTGGGGGAGTTGTTGTATAGCAGTAGGTAGGCAGAGATGAAAGGCTTGCACAGCATACTGTATCTCGGAGAGCTCCATCAAACCGGTGTCCAGACTGAAGACCATGGGCCGGCCGGAGTGGCCGTGCGGTTCTAGGCGCTCCAGTCTGGAACCGAGCGACCGTTACGGTCGCAGGTTTGAATCCTGCCTCGGGGAATGGATGTGTGTGATGTCCTTAGGTTAGTTAGGTTTAATTAGTTGTAAGTTCTAGGCGACTGATGATCTCAGAAGTTAAGTCGCATAGTGCTCAGAGCCATTTGAACCATTTGAAGACCATGACAACAACATTGATCTATGCCTCACATACCTTCTGCAAATGCACAGAGACGAACAGAACTGTAAAGGATACAGCTGTAACAGGGAATTCTTATTGCGGTCTCATTCGAAGAGCGAGTTGCCAAAGCGACGTTGTTACCTGGCGACAAAACCACAAGTAACTGCCAGGGGCAAGGACGGATGAGCGGGGACGGCGTAAATACGCCCAGAGCAGTTTCCAAACGCCACCACATCAGCTCGCTTCCTTAGTGCAGTGCCTATAAGCAGAGTCAGCAACCATCGGCGAAGACGATGGCACCGTCGCTCGACCGAACCAGCAGTACGATAATTACACTCCTGGAAATTGAAATAAGAACACCGTGAATTCATTGTCCCAGGAAGGGGAAACTTTATTGACACATTCCTGGGGTCAGATACATCACATGATCACACTGACAGAACCACAGGCACATAGACACAGGCAACAGAGCATGCACAATGTCGGCACTAGTACAGTGTATATCCACCTTTCGCAGCAATGCAGGCTGCTATTCTCCCATGGAGACGATCGTAGAGATGCTGGATGTAGTCCTGTGGAACGGCTTGCCATGCCATTTCCACCTGGCGCCTCAGTTGGACCAGCGTTCGTGCTGGACGTGCAGACCGCGTGAGACGACGCTTCATCCAGTCCCAAACATGCTCAATGGGGGACAGATCCGGAGATCTTGCTGGCCAGGGTAGTTGACTTACACCTTCTAGAGCACGTTGGGTGGTACGGGATACATGCGGACGTGCATTGTCCTGTTGGAACAGCAAGTTCCCTTGCCGGTCTAGGAATGGTAGAACGATGGGTTCGATGACGGTTTGGATGTACCGTGCACTATTCAGTGTCCCCTCGATGATGACCAGTGGTGTACAGCCAGTGTAGGAGATCGCTCCCCACACCATGATGCCGGGTGTTGGCCCTGTGTGCCTCGGTCGTATGCAGTCCTGATTGTGGCGCTCACCTGCACGGCGCCAAACACGCATACGACCATCATTGGCACCAAGGCAGAAGCGACTCTCATCGCTGAAGACGACACGTCTCCATTCGTCCCTCCATTCACGCCTGTCGCGACACCACTGGAGGCGGGCTGCACGATGTTAGGGCGTGAGCGGGAGACGGCCTAACGGTGTGCGGGACCGTAGCCCAGCTTCATGGAGACGGTTGCGAATGGTCCTCGCCGATACCCCAGGAGCAACAGTGTCCCTAATTTGCTGGGAAGTGGCGGTGCGGTCCCCTACGGCACTGCGTAGGATCCTACGGTCTTGGCGTGCATCCGTGCGTCGCTGCGGTCCGGTCCCAGGTCGACGGGCACGTGCACCTTCCGCCGACCACTGGCGACAACATCGATGTACTGTGGAGACCTCACGCTCCACGTGTTGAGCAATTCGGCGGTACGTCCGCCCGGCCTCCCGCTTGCCCACTATACGCCCTCGCTCAAAGTCCGTCAACTGCACATACGGTTCACGTCCACGCTGTCGCGGCATGCTACCAGTGTTAAAGAGTGCGATGGAGCTCCGTATGCCACGGCAAACTGGCTGACACTGACGGCGGCGGTGCACAAATGCTGCGCAGCTAGCGCCATTCGACGGCCAACACCGCGGTTCCTGGTGTGTCCGCTGTGCCGTGCGTGTGATCATTGCTTGTACAGCCCTCTCGCAGTGTTCGGAGCAAGTATGGTGGGTCTGACACACCGGTGTCAATGTGTTCTTTTTTCCATTTCCAGGAGTGTATTTTAGACGGGATTCTGCATAAAAGTATATAGTCAGTTACAATCACTATCTAGTTTTGTATCAAGTTATAACATTAACTGTTAATATTTAAGGATGTCCAAAAGGATATTTTGCCGCGCTGTGTAGCCGCATGGTCAGAGGCGCCTTGTCACGGTTCACGCGGCTCCCCGTCGTCGGAGGTGCGAGTCCTCCCTCGGGCATGGGAGTGTGTGTTGTCCTTAGCGGAAGTTAGTTTAAGTTACATTAATTAGTATGTAAGTCTAGGGACTGATGACCTCAGCAGTTTGGTCCCATAAAACCTTGCCACTAATTTCGAAGTTTCAAAACCGTATTTTACTGAAAAAGACGGCCTTATGAACTCATGGGTTTTACAGTGAATGATGTCTCTTCAAGTCGCTTTAGCTTTTTTAGTGTAAACGGTTTTGAAGATTCTGAAAAACTGACAATGTACTTTTTTAGCTGTGGCTGGCCTACACACAAAAGAGTATGATAGTTAATGTTTAGTGACAACAGTAAATATTTATGACATTCAGATGGACATGAATTTAAGTACTTGATCCTGTTCAAGTTTTAATAATCTTAGCAATACTCCTGGGGGGGGGGGGGGGGGGGGGGCGCCGTATCATCTCACCCCCTCCAGAGTAACGCTGAGAACCCTTCACCATACCGACAAGTCTTATTTCGTTCGGTTTTTCGAGAACTGATCCCACATAATGGAGTATAATAATTATTTTGAAGCAATTCATAAAGCAAGAAAGATTAAGGGATTAACGTACCGTTGCAAACCTAGAAGTGAAATTGATATATATCTCATTTCCGTTTTGGGATACTACCAGCTGCAATTGACTTGTATTTGTGATTCTACTATGCAAAATTGAGAATACGGAATTTTAAATTAGGGCACGCCTTACAACCATCACGTAGCAGGAAAAATGTAATTTTAGCAACTGCGGAAAAATAAAAATTATATTGATTAGAATAAATTTCTTTTATTTCAGTCAATGATCAAGAAAGCTTTTGGTCCTGAGACTATTACTTTCGGTCAGCAGTGACAGATCTGAAGGTGGTCTTTGCTGACCGAAACCGGTAATCTCAGGCCGAAAGTCTTGTGATCATTGAAGGAAATAAAAGAAATTTATTTTACCCTTCCTGGGCACAGTGTTTTATCCTGGACCGTATCGCAACTCGTGATTATAGTAATTGTTAATTAGTTCGTTCGACCCTGTGGTCAGGCTTGGATTGGATTGGACAAGACTGGGCAAGGAAATTGTTTATGTCCTCTACTAATGAAACACCCAGAATTTGTCTCAAAAAGCTTAGGAAAACCTCGAGAAAGCTAAGTGTGAATCACAGTACGAGCATAGAAGAACTCTTCCAACTGATTTACGCAGCGCGTCACCTCACTCGATGCAACAGTTCTTTATCGAAGTAGTGGCAGCAAGACGTGCGGAAGATATTCCTAGGAAAGCCCGCAGATAAACGAAACCCTTCCAAACTGTACGGAGATCATAAAAGCCGTTAAAGGGCTGTACAATGACAAAGACATTGCTGCGTAAAAAATCCTGCTATTTATCATCAACGAAGAAGCATTAGAATCATTAAACGCTTCTGCCTGTTACAAGGACATACAAGAGACCAGACCAACTGAGACTGTAGATATGGGTATTGATGTTCTCCCATCCCAGCAATGTCTTATGGACTCTTTCAATAAATATAGTGAAACATTAGGTCGAATTTAAAGTAAGACAGATCTCTATTGAGAGGAAACTGTTCTTACACTGGAAGTATGAATTAAAATACACCTACAGTCACAAATTTATATGTTTTGTTAAATACACGATCCATTTCGGATCCAGGGGGGGTGGGGGGGGGGGGGTGGGAGGGGGTCCATCGTCGTGTGTATATTGTCTGAACACACTATTTATTTTTGCTCTTGAATGAGGTGAAATGCATGTTCCTGTCATGATAAGGATTGATGTTGGGTTATGAATTTCGTAAGTCAAAGGCGCAAAAAACGTGCGAAACAGTGGGAAAAATGAACAGTGTAAACTTACCACATATTCCAGGAAAAGCGTTTTGGATAAAGTTAAATGTAAGCTGTTCTTGGTTAGGACAGGTCACGGTGCTCAGGATTTTAGTGGAACAATCAGCACAATTGTAAAGGTTTTCGACCTTAAGGAAACTGACTCCACTTGACTCTAGAGTGCCGTGAACCACCCCCTCCCCGCCTCCACCCCAAAAAAATGGTTCAAATGGATCTGAGCACTATGGGACTTAACATCTATGGTCATCAGTTCCCTAGAACTTAGAACTACGTAAACCAAACCTAACTAACCTAAGGACATCACACAACACCCAGTCATCAAGAGGCAGAGAAAATCCCTGACCCCGCCGGGAATCGAACCCGGGAACCAGGGCGCGGGAAGCGAGAACGGCTCCACCCCCTCCACTATTGTTGAGTAACACAATTCGTCTGGCTCCTCTTCTAAGACCTATATGGCTTGGGTGATCTTTATGGTAGTTATGCTACCGCGGGCAGAACAAAACTGAATATTCAATCTGTTGCGGATGGGGGAGTCAAGATTACCACTACATTTCCGGCAATACATTCCGCAAGGTTAGAGATGCATTTGAAGAACATTAAAAGGATGAATGGACCAAATCTAGCTGTAACAGGCCGAGCGAGACCTAGGGCTGTTGCTAAAATATAGAATTATCGATGTATCGATTTATTTTCCAGAATTTATCGCTAGACATTGGCTATGTTTCCTCAGGATATATCGATATATCAACATCGAATTGTATCTTTTTTATATTATACTTTTTTCACAATTTTCGGTAAATATTTGAAGTTGTTCCTTTGAAATTATAGCAAAACATAATTTTACTTTCACTACGTGAAGAGACGGCCGGAGTGGCCCTGCGGTTCTAGGAGCTATAGTTTGGAACCGCGCGACCGCTACGGTCGCAGGTTCGAATCCTGCTTCGGGCATGGATGTGTGTGATGTCCTTAGGACAGTTAGGTTTAAGTAGTTCTAAGTTCTAGGGGACTGATGACCACAGCAGTTAAGTCCCATAGTGCTCAGAGCCATTTTTGAACTATGTGAAGGAGTCTTACAACTTTTTGAGTTTTCATCAGTCCCTGTCTTTCCCCTTCACTGTGGCTCAAAAGAAGAAGTTCGATTGCAGTGGGGAGCGCCGGTGTGAATGCAATGCAAAGATTTCCGATGTAAAGAAGTAGCACATCAGTTGCGTTAAAAACAATTTTTAACGCTACTAGTGTGATACTTCTTCACATCGGCATTCTTCAAAAACAAATGCTGAAGATGGTGAGCAAAAATCTAAATGCCAAGATTGGTCTTTGCGGTGGGTGGAGACGTTTGAGGGGAAATGCTGACGTAATCGGCGCTACCAACAGGAGCTGCAACATTTAACTTCACCACTCAGTTTTGACACTACAGTCGCTAGGTCGCTGGAGTTGGAAAAAAAAAAAAAAAAAAAAAAAAAAAACGGAAAGTTGAGATGAAGTGACGAAACCGAACGACGGGCCCATCCGGCACCTTTTGCTGTGACATTTACATGAAGTAACCATTGTTAGCAAAGTGGTTATCGCCGGCATGAACGTGCATCGTCCTTGATCTAAGGGGAATAGGCAGGCTGCTAGATTGTTGATGTACAGGATATTTAGTAATGAAAAAAATACTTAATATACAACTGTAAAACCGGCAGTATATTTACGATGTGCAGTCGATATTTTTATAGACAGGTACGTCGATACTTTTCCCTACGATGTATTAATACGTCCATACTTTTTTCAATGTACCGAGAGCAGACTAATCTACTAACTTGTAAAAATATCAACAGTGCTAGACCTAACGCACGACAGAAGAAGCAGAAGAAGAAGAAATAAATTTCCGGTCACCATCAGCACAATAGTTATAGACTCTGAGAAGGCTCTTCATCACTGCCTACAGATGCTCAGTCTGAACAGTTACGGAAATTTGAAAAATTCAATAGATTTGATCAGTAGAGTGAAAAAGATATGCCAGGACTTTAGACTTCACATCTTAACATTAATGTAAGATAAGAGCCATTGCAGTATAGCTGTTTGCTCTCGTATCGCACAATATTATCGACTGCGTGAGCCTTCGTACACTGTATGATAAAATACAGTATGATAGAATGTGAGCTGAAGTGAAGAGAAGTGACACATAGGCTTACGGATGTAACAGGAAAAGTTTTGTTTGATAAGCTCAAGAGAATTACAGAAGTTGAAAGGGTACAGTACCACCCGACATTGAAAATAGGTACAACATTCGTTATTCTTGTCGGAACAACATATTTTTTGGAATAATAACTCAATTTCACTTAATACACCGAAGCCGGGTACCAGTGTAGGAAAGAAGGACAATTTATTTATTTAATTGATCACATGTGCACTCCCACAAAATAAATCCCTACATCCAATTTGGTGAGATCTGTGAAATGAATGAATGTATGGTCGTCTCCTAACCGCAGATAGTGACTGTGCTATATATGATCATCTTTGAGACTGTCCTTTGGTCACCTTTGGTGGAACCAAAGAGATTAAATTTACCTGAGCTTTGAGCGCCTGAAATGTGGCTGACCAATTGGTAGCATGGTCTTCTCCCACCTCGACAGAGGTGCGAGATGACCTGAAGAACGGCCATGTTTCAGAATTCTGGTGCTGGATCTTGTCTCGGTAAGACCTGTCTTAGGTGTGCTCTGTAAAGACAAAAGAGTGGAGAGAATGGTATGGATGTGAAATACTTAAGAGTAGCTTGGAATAATAATTTCTCTATTTTAGGAACTTTTGGGGGGAGAATTAAATGACAGGCAGGTAATATTAAGGGGATCGTAGTAATCTTCGGAAGTGACCAACGGTCACAATGAAACACCGTGTAGCAATAAGTTGAAATACTTGCGAGTACTAGTACTAAGTTGAAATACTTCCGAGTGCTAAAGTTAAGCTGAATTACTGGCGTGTGTACTATAAGTTGGAAATATTTAAGAAATGGCGTGTGCAGGACTTGAAATTAGAGACGAGTACTTCGACGTGGTGAGTACTGTGTGAGTCTCAATCTCTGTATGAGACAAAGGATAAAGAGAAGTACTCGTCCAAGGTATTAGTTGAGGAATCAGGTGTGTGACGAATATGATCTTAATATTACTTTGCGTGTTATGTTTCCGTGTGACGCTAGATTCAAACTATAATAAATGGTTCAAATGGCTCTGAGCACTATGGGACTTAACATCTGAGGTCATCAGTCCCCTAGAACTTAGAACTACTTAAACCTAACCAACCTAAGGACATCACATACATCCATGCCCGAGGCAGGATTCGAACCTGCGACCGTAGTGGTCACGCGGTTCCAGACTGAACCGCCTAGAACCGCACGGCCACAACGGCCGGCAAACTATGATACTCTGAGAGAGAAGCAAGGTGAGTCAGCCGTCTATCCAGCAACGCCACTTTGCTTGTATTGCACAGGAAGACGTGCATATATCCTCCAGAGTTCGTAGTAGGAAAGAAAAGTTACGAAGTGGGGCAGTGTCGTGTGAAACTGGGATGAATACTAATTGAAGTGGGAAAGCTGAAAGTTATGTGATTCTAACGTTGTGACTATTCTTTGTGTTGTATTCTATGTTTCCAGTGTGATGTATTTCATGTAATTATGCGTGGTTTGCATGGGAGAGTAGCAAGATAGGTTCAGAGGCAGTGGGTTATGCATGTTTCTATTTCCACCGATCTGTCTGGAGTAAATTTTCCTGATGATGGGTGTGAGAGTCGAAGTGTGAGATATAGCAAAAGATCCACCATCCTATCAAGAAAGTGCACTGTAGCGTTAGATAATTACGAGACCATAAGATGGAGAAACACCAATGTAAAGCCATGCCCACTGGGCGGAGTTTCTCATGTGTAATTGTATAAAATGTAATGGTGTGTTTAGGTTATCTTTGAATCATAATAGAATTTATCGGAATAAAAAAGATAGTGAAAAGAAAAAGACTGGTGGCCTTGTTATTCGAATAGTGTGTAGTCATGATAACAAGGATTTATAATGTGTGCGCCATTCATATTCAGTGCGATGGCCACGTGTTGATCAAAGCCGTTGGGTAAGAAAGAAAATGTATTGCCCGAGCGAAGTGAACAATCAGTTGTGTAAATTCCCTATAGTCAGATTTGTGTTATCCGTTCAACAGGAGAATAATTTGTAGCTCAATTGTGGGTACTAGAGCTCACAATCAGTCATTGATATTACTCGATAAATAAGAATAAATCCACTTGCTTGGCAGACCACTCATCTTGCAGACCTGACTGCTTGATGACACAGTATAAGCAAGGCATGTGGGTGCTTCTCAAAGTGTACAACAGACTCCTTACACAGAGGGTGTGGGAAGATCATTCGTCACTGACATATTTCATGAATGAAATATGGAGAGATGAAACAATTCTGGTACACTCTGTACCTCGTATTGCACAGTGTGCTGCGTATTGTTGATGTAGGTATGGACCGGATGCCTGTACCCTGATCACGGATACGCTTTGTCAGTCATCTTTAAGCAATACTTATTTTATTTGGCACAGTGAACAGAGCCCTACGCCACTCGCACGGCGTTTCTTGAACCCGCGTCGGCCGGCCGGCCAGAAACGCGCTTGTGATTACCGCTGCCTCGGGCAGCGCGCCGCCTTTTGTCGTATTGAGGACGTCGCAAATCCACGGCGCCGCAGCGCGCGAGGAAGTCTGTCATTTCCGGTGGCACAATGGTGGCTGATTAGCCCTGTGATTACAACTTAAGTCCGCCGGACGCGGACAGCAGAAGAGCCCTAAGCCCTTCAATGCGAAATAAAAAGCCTGCGGCCCTCGCAAACGGTACGCCTCTTCAAATTCTTCCTTCTCTTTTTTTTTCCCTGGCAACTCCGAACCTCACAGAAGCGAGAGACGTCTGCCAGCACATCTGCATCGTCCGTCCGGTACAAGCAAGCTGGGTACAGCCGGCGCAGAAATGTTACTGAAGAGACAAGGAATTTACACTACTGGCCATTAAAATTGCTACACCAAGAGGAAACGCAGATGATGTATTCATTGGAAAAATATATTATACTAGAACTTGCACGTGATTACATTTTCAGGCAATTTGGGTGCATAGATCATGATAAATCAGCACCCAGAACAACCACTTCTGGCTGTAATAATGGCCTTGATACGCCTGGGAATTGAGTCAGACAGAGCTTGGATGGCGTGTACAGGTACAGCTGCCCATGCAGCTTCAACACGATGCCACAGTTCATCAAGAGTAGTGACTGGCGTATTGTGACGAGCCAGTTGCTCGGCCACTATTGACCAGTCGTTTTCAATTGGTGAGAGATCTGGAGAATGTGCTGCCCAGGGCAGCAGTCGAACATTTTCTGTATCCAGAAAGGCCCGTACAGGACCTGCAACATGCGGTCTTACATTATCCTGCTGAAATGTAGGGTTTCGCAAGGATCGAATGAAGGGTAGAGCCACGGGTCGTAACACATCTGAAATGTAACGTCACCTGTTTAAAGTGCCGTCAATGCGAACAAGAGGTGACCGAGACGTGTAACCAATGGCACCCCATACCATGACCTTGGGTGATACGCCCAGACAGGATACAAAATTGTTCTGATAATTTATGAATAACAAATCAGTTATTGCCATTCATTATGTCCATAAGTACACTACTGGCCATTAAAATTGCTACACCACGAAGATGACGTGCTACAGACGCGAAATTTAACCGACAAGAAGAAGATGCTGTGATATGCAAATGATTAGCTTTTCAGAGCATTCACACAAGGTTGGCGCCGGTGGCGACACCTACAACGTGCTGACATGAGGAAAGTTTCCAACCGATTTCTCATACGCAAACAGCAGTTGACCGGCATTGCCTGGTGAAACGATGTTATGATGCCTCGTGTAAGGAGGAGAAATGCGTACCATCACGTTTCCGACTTTGATAAAGGTCGCATTGTAGCCTATCGCGATTGCGGTTTATACCATCGCGACATTGCTGCTCGCGTTGGTCGAGATTCAATTACTGTTAGCAGAGTATGGAATCGGTGGTTTCAGGAGAGTAATACGGAACGCCGTGCTGGGTCCCAGAGGCCTCGTATCACTAGCAGTAGAGATGACAGGCATCTTATCCGGAATGGCTGTAATGAATCGTGCAGGAACGTCACGATCCCTTTGTCAACAGATGGGGACGTTTACAAGACAACAACCATGTGCACGAACAGTTCGACGACGTTTGCAGCAGCATGGTCTATCAGCTCGGAGACCATGGCTGCGGTTACCCTTGACGCTGCATCACAGACAGGAGCGCCTGCAATGGTGTACTCAACGACGAACCTGGGTGTACGAATGGCAAAACGTCATTTTTTCGGATGAATCCAGGTTCTGTTTACAGCATCATGATGGTCGCATCCGTGTTTGGCGACATCGCGGTGAACGCACATTGGAAGCGTGTATTCGTCATCGCCATACTGGCGTATCACCCGGCGTGATGGTATGTGGTGCGATTGGTTACACGTCTCGGTCACCTCTTGTTCGCATTGACGGCACTTTGAACAGTGGAAGTTACATTTCAGACGTGTTACGACCCGTGGCTCTACCCTTCAATCGATCCCTGTGAAACTCTACATTTCAGCAGGATAAGGCAAGACTGCATGTTGCAGGTCCTGTACGGGCCTTTCTGGATACAGAAAATGTTCGACTGCTGCCATGGCCAGCACATTCTCCAGGTCTCTCACCAATTGAAAACGTTTGGTCAATAGTGACCGAGCAACTGGCTCGTCACAATACGCCAGTCACTACTCATAATGAACTGTGGTATCGTGTTGAAGCTGCATGGGCAGCTGTACCCGTAATCACCATCCAAGCTCTGTTAGACTCAATGCCCAGGCGTATCAAGGCCGTTATTACGGGCAGAGGTGGTTGTTCTGGGTACTGATTTCTCAGGATCAATGCACCCAAATTGCTTGAAAATGTAATCACGTGTCAGTTCTAGTATAACATATTTGTCAAGTAAATACCCGTTTATCGTCTGCATTTCTTCCTGGTGTAGCAATTTTAATGGCCAATAGTGTAATATGAGGGCAAAGCACTGGCCGATGTGGTTATCGCCGCACGACGGAAATTATCAAACTTCTGACACAGAATTGTCGTTAGAGATAGACGAATGGGACATTCCACTCCGGAAATCGTTAGGAAATTCAACAATCGGGAGACCACAGTGCCAAGAGTGTGCCGAGAATACCAAATTCCAGGTATTACCTCTCACCACGGACAACGCAGTAGCCGACGGCCTTCACTCAGCGACCAAGAGCAGAGTTATGCATCATTTGCATTTGCAGCTCCTTGAGTTGACCACGTTTGCAGTTAAAATTTTAGGATATGGGGTCCGCCAGTTATGCAAAACACCGTTTTTTCTCAGTACCCCAACATGTTTCGGTACCACTGTGCCGTCATCAGTGGGTTTCCGTTTTATTTATTCCGTAATGTGAACATTTTTACTAAATGATTACAAAATTATGTGGATGTTTAGTTCGAACAATTGTCGTGTCTTGTTGTTAATACCTTTACGCTTGGTGTGCATAATTTTTCTGGATCACTTGTGTATTATTTACTACAGGTAGATTGCCATTTGCAACCAAACGATGTTGATGAGAAATTTTGCTCGGAGTTAACCTACCATCTAGAATGTAATTTAGTTTGTCACGATATTTCACTCCTACATTCATTTTTACTTACGTTTTCGTGTGGCAAGCCCTTTTATCCTCCCCCCGTCATGGTGAGCTGTCGTCTTATATATACGTGTGCATCACGACACCTCACCTTGATGCAGAGAATAAAAGGGCTTGCCACACGAAAACGTAAGTAAAAATGAATATAGGCGCGAAATATCGTGACAAACGAAATTACATTCTAGATGATAGGTTAACTCTCAGCAAAATTTCTCATCAACGTCGTTTGGTTGCGGATGACAAGCTACCTGTGGTAAATAATACACGAGTGATATGGAAAAATCATGCACACCAAGTGTAAAGGTATTGTAAGTAGGCTGTTTGGGTTTTTAACGCCACGTAGCGCTCTATATGAAAATCACTGGCTGTGCTGTGTGCAGACTGTGCCTGGTTGGCATTGTTGGAACATTCGCTATTGTAGTGTTGGGCAGCTGGATGTGAACAGCACGTAGCTTTACACAGCTGGAGGTGAGCCGCCAGCAGTGGTGGATGTGGGGGGAGAGATGGCGGAGTTTTGGGGGCGGATGATCTGGACGCGTGTCCATCAGAGAGAGTAAATTTGTAAGACTGGATGTCATGACGACTTTTGCACACTATTCAGGTAAATACATTGTTTGTTCTCTATTAAAATCTTTCATTTGATAACTATGCCTATCAGTAGTTAGTGCCTTCAGCAGTTAGAATCTTTTATTTTGCTGGCAGTATTGGCGCTCGTTGTATTGCAGTAATTCGAGTAACGAAGATTTTTGTGAGGTAAGTGATTCATGAAAGGTATAGGTTATTGTTAGTCAGGACCATTGTTTTGTAGGGATTTTTGAAAGTCAGATTGCGTTGCGCTAAAAATATTGTTTGTCAGCTTAGTTCAAAAATGGTTCTGAGCACTATGGGACTTAACATCGGAGGTCATCAGTCCCCTAGAACTTAGAACTACTTAAACCTAACTAACCTAAGGACATCACACACATCCATGCCCGAAGCAGGATTCGAACCTGCGCCCGTAGCGGTCGCGCGGTTCCAGACTGAAGCGCCTAGAACGGCTCGGCCACACCGGCCGGCGTCAGTTTAGTGTTGATCAGAATAAGTAAAGAGAGAAATGTCTGAGTACGTTCAGTTTTTCTCAGCTGTTTGAAAATCAAATTATGTAGGAGGTTTATCAGCACAGTAATTCATCAATTTTTCTAAGGGTACGTTTCAGTATTAACAAAAGGAACTAAACATCCATATAATTTTGTAATCATTTAATAAAAATGTTCACACTACGGAATAAATAAAACGGAAACACACTGATGATGGCACAGCGATGCCGAAACATGTTTGGGTACTGAGAAAAAACGGTGTTTTGCATAACTGGCCGACCTCACATCGTACAAAAGCAGAGTGTTTGCTTAGAGTTGTCAGTGCTGATAGACAAGCAACACTGCGTCAAATAACCGCAGAAACCAATGTGGGACGTACGACTAAGGTATCTCCCTTAGGACAGCGCGGCAAAATTTGGCCTTAATAGACAATAGTAGCAGACGAGCGACACCGGTGCCTTTACTTGTATGACGTCGCCTTCATCGCCTCTCCTAGGCTAGTTACCATATCGATTGGACACTAGACGACTTAAAAGCCGTGGCTGGTCATGTGAGTCCCGGTTTCACTTTGTAAGAGGTGACGGTAGGGTTCGAGTGGGGCGCAGATCCCACGAAGCCATGGACCCCAAGTTGTCAACAAGACACTGTGCAAACTGGTGGTGGCTCCTTAATGATGTGGACTGTCTTAACATGGAATGGACTGAGTCCTCTGGTCCAACTGAACCGATTATTAAGTGTAAATGGTTACGTTCGGGTAGCTGGAGACCATTTACAGCCATTGGTGGTATTCATGTTCCCAAACAACATTGTCATGTCAACAGCTCACTTATTTCTGATAGGTTCGAAGAATATTCTGGACGATTCGAATGAATAATTTGGCCAATTAAATCACCTGACTTGAATCCCATCTAACATTTACGGGCCGTATTTGAGAGACCAATTCGTACACAAAATCCTGCACCGGAAACACTTTTGCTGTTATGGACGGCTATAGAGGCAACATGGCTCAATACTTCTGAAGGGGATTTCCAAAGATTAGTTGAGTCTATGCCACGTTCACCTGCCGCACTACGACGGACAAAAGGAAATCCGACATGATATTGGAGGTATCCCATGATTTTTGTCACCTCAGTGCACTTTACGTTCCACATCTTTCATAATAACACTTTTACCATCTGCAAAGAAAGAATTTTTGGTTCACCTGTCACGTTTAGTGGCAGATCTTTGATACATACCAACAAAAGCAACAGACCCAGAAAGGAACCCTGTAGGGACTCAAACCCCCGCACCTACTTCTCATGAACGCAGTCGGATTCAAACCTCTTACCTATAGACCTTCCCTGGAGACCAACCTTACCCGGTATGAAGAGAACCACTCTTGATCTATTTCTCTAATCCCATGATGTTTCCACTGATGCAAAAGCACTGCAAGGTCTACACAATCATTTTTCTAGTTCTTTCCACACCATGGCGGACAGCAACCGTTGGTAGTATTTCGAACGAAAAACAATCTTCCTTGGAACCAAAACTGTTTTTCTTTCAAAACACCAGCTTTTCTTAAGCCAAAAAAAATATCTACTGTCCTCGACGTATCGATTAGCTCTCATAGTGCCTCTTACAAAGATGTGGACATTCCTTTCCTAAGGCCAAGCTACGAGTCTGACAGCAAATTATGTGTGCTGAGATGTTGCACTTCTCTGTTACAGACTGATTTCTCAAAAACACTGGTAGCAAAGGAATTGACCGGTAATTACTTGAATAATGTGAACTGAAACCGACGGCTGTATTACGATTCATACGACGTTCATTCAAAACGTGCTACAAGTTTCGACGTGAATAAGCGCCAGTATTAACTGCTGTGTCAGATGAAATTGAAATTTAAAACAGTCTCGATCGCAATCTTGTTACAATATTCTTTACTCGAGTGAGTGACCGGTTTCGACTCTATGAAGAGTCATCTTCAGACTCCGGAGCGGTGGATGGACACTGCTAGATGAGTTCGTCGATCCTCGACTATCGTGTGCGGAGTCGAGGGTCGACGAACTCATCTAGCAGTGTCCATCCACCGCTCCGGCGCCTGAAGATGACTCTTCATAGAGTCGAAACCGGTCACTCACTCCAATAAAAAATATTTTTACAAGATTGCGATCAAGACTGTTTTTAATTTTAATTTTAACTACTTTTAAGATCGCTGACTGTGTTTTCAAAAATTTGAAAAATCTTATGCTGCAGTAGACTTCGTTGGTTGCACATGCTGGCATAACATGCTTGGTAAGTTGTACTCTCTTCGTTTGTGGACTCCCTCCTTCATTGTCATTGTGGTTGGCACGTTGATTTTTCTTTTTTTTTTTTTTGGTCATCAGTCTACTGACTGGTTTGATGCGGCCCGCCACGAATTCCTTTCCTGTGCTAACCTCTTCATCTCAGAGTAGCACTTGCAACCTACGTCCTCAATTATTTGCTTGACGTATTCCAATCCCTGTCTTCCTCTACAGTTTTGCCCTCTACAGGTCCCTCTAGTACCATGGAAGTCATTCCCTCATGTCTTAGCAGATGTCCTATCATCCTGTCCCTTCTCCTTATCAGTGTTTTCCACATATTCCTTTCCTCTCCGATTCTGCGTAGAACCTCCTCATTCCTTACCTTATCAGTCCACCTAATTTTCAACATTCGTCTATAGCACCACATCTCAAATGCTTCGATTCTCTTCTGTTCCGGTTTTCCCACAGTCCATGTTTCACTACCATACAATGCTGTACTCCAGACGTACATCCTCAGAAATTTCTTCGTCAAATTAAGGCCGGTATTTGATATTAGTAGACTTCTCTTGGCCAGAAATGCCTTTTTTGCCATAGCGAGTCTGCTTTTGATGTCCTCCTTGCTCCGTCCGTCATTGGTTATTTTACTGCCTAGGTAGCAGAATTCCTTAACTTCATTGACTTCGTGACTATCAATCCTGATGTTAAGTTTCTCGCTGTTCTCATTTCTACTACTTCTCATTACCTTCGTCTTTCTCCGATTTACTCTCAAACCATACTGTGTACTCATTAGACTGTTCATTCCGTTCAGCAGATCATTTAATTCTTCTTCACTTTCACTCAGGATAGCAATGTCATCAGCGAATCGTATCATTGATATCCTTTCACCTTGTATTTTAATTCCACTCCTGAACCTTTCTTTTATTTCCATCGTTGCTTCCTCGATGAACAGATTGAAGAGTAGGGGCGAAAGGCTACAGCCTTGTCTTACACCCTTCTTAATACGAGCACTTCGTTCTTGATCGTCCTCTCTTATTATTCCCTCTTGGTTGTTGTACGTATTGTATATGACCCGGCTCTCCCTATAGCTTACCCCTACTTTTTTTAGAATGTCGAACAGCTTGCACCATTTTATATTGTCGAACACTTTTTCCAGGTCGACAAATCCTATGAAAGTGTCTTGATTTTTCATTAGCCTTGCTTCCATTATTAGCCGTAACGTCAGAATTGCCTCTCTCGTCCCTTTTCTTTTCCTAAACTGATCGTCACCTAGCGCATTCTCAATTTTCTTTTCCATTCTTCTGTATATTATTCTTGTAAGCAGCTTCGATGCATTAGCTGTTAAGCTGATTGTGCGATAATTCTCGCACTTGTCAGCTCTTGCAGTCTTCGGAATTGTGTGGATGATGCTTTTCCGAAAGTCAGATGGTATATCGCCAGACTCATATATTTTACACACCAACGTGAATAGTCGTTCTATTGCACCTTCCCCAAATGATTTTAGAAGTTCTGATGGAATGTTATCTATCCCTTCTGCCTTATTTGACCGTAAGTCCTCCAAAGCTCTTTTAAATTCCGATTCTAATACTGTATCCCCTATCTCTTCTAAATCGACTCTTGTTTCTTCTTCTATCACATCAGACAAATCTTCACCCTCATAGAGGCTTTCAATGTATTCTTTCCACCTATCTACTCTCTCCTCTGCATTTATCAGTGGATTTCGCGTTGCACTCTTAATGTTACCACCGTTGCTTTTAAAGTCACCAAAGGTTGTTTTGACTTTCCTGTATGCTGAGTCTGTCCTTCCGACAATCATATCTTTTTCGATGTCTTCACATTTTTCCTGCAGCCATTTCGTCTTAGCTTCCCTGCACTTCCTATTTATTTCATTCCTCAGCGACTTGTATTTCTGTATTCCTGATTTTCCCGGAACATGTTTGTACTTCCTCCTTTCATCAATCAACTGAAGTATTTCTTCTGTTACCCATGGTTTCTTCGCAGCTACCTTCTTTGTACCTATGTTTTCCTTCCCAACTTCTGCGATGGCCCTATTTAGAGATGTCCATTCCTCTTCAACTGTACTGCCTACTGCGCTATTCCTTATTGCTGTATCTATAGCGTTAGAGAACTTCAAACGTATCTCGTCATTCCTTAGTACTTCCGTATCCCACTTCTTTGCGTATTGATTCTTCCTGACTAATGTCTTGAACTTCAGCCTACTCTTCATCACTACTATATTGTGATCTGAGTCTATATCTGCTCCTGGGTACGCCTTACAATCCAGTATCTGATTTCGGAATCTCTGTCTGACCATGATGTAATTGCAATCTTCCCGTATCTCCCGGCCTTTTCCAAATATACCTCCTCCTCTTGTGATTCTTGAACAGCGTATTCGCTATTACTAGCTGAAACTTGTTACAGAACTCAATTAGTCTTTCTCCTCTTTCATTCCTTGTCCCAAGCCCATATTCTCCTGTAACCTTTTCTTCTACTCCTTCCCCTACAACTGCATTCCAGTCGCCCATGACTATTAGATTTTCGTCCCCCTTTACATACTGCATTACCCTTTCAATATCCTCATACACTTTCTCTATCTGTTCATCTTCAGCTTGCGACGTCGGCATGTGTACCTGAACCATCGTTGTCGGTGTTGGTCTGCTGTCGATTCTGATTAGAACAACCCGGTCACTGAACTGTTCACAGTAGCACACCCTCTGCCCTACCTTCCTATTCATAACGAATCCTACACCTGTTATACCATTTTCTGCTGCTGTTGATATTACCCGATACTCATCTGACCGGAAATCCTTGTCTTCCTTCCACCGCACTTCACTGACCCCTACTATTTCTAGATTGAGTCTTTGCATTTCCGTTTTCAGATTTTCTAGTTTCCCTATCACGTTCAAGCTTCTGACATTCCACGCCCCGACTCGTAGAACGTTACCCTTTCGTTGATTATTCAATTTTTTTCTCATGGTAACCTCCCCCTTGGCAGTCCCCTCCCGGAGATCCGAATGGGGGACTATTCCGGGAGCTTTTGCCAATGGAGAGATCATCATAACACTTCTTCAATTACAGGCCACATGTCCTGTGGATACACTTTACGTGTCTTTAATGCAGTGGTTTCCACTGACTTCTGCATCCTCATGTCGTTGATCATTGCTGATTCTTCCGCCTTCAGGGGCAATTTCCCACCCCTAAGACAAGAGAGTGCCCTGAACCTCTATCCGCTCCTCCGCCCTCTTTAGCAAGGCCGTTGGAAGAATGAGGCTGACTTCTTATGCCGGAAGTCTTCGGCCGCCAATGCTGATTATTTATCAAAATTTAGGCAGTGGCGGGGATCGAACCCGGAACCGAAGACGTTTTTGATTATGAATCAAAGACGCTACCTCTAGACCACTGGTACGTTGACAGGGATCTGAAAGTGGCGCATTTTCAAGTCGAAAAGACGTTTGAATTACAACACAGGTGCTGGTTCCAGTTTCATGTCCGCTGCTGTTTCACTGTCTTCGATGGAAAAGTAGTCACCGGTAATTGTCTGCATTGTCTGTTTCACCATTTTTACGAAGTGGTTCAACGAATAAATGGCCTCACCTGAATGACGTATTGCACAATGGGCTCCCTTTGCAAGCGTAGCGTAAGAACTTCCTGGCATTTCTATACAGTACGATTGTTTTCTTTGCCCGCAGGTGCAGCCGTCGTGGCGGTCGCGTGCCCGGATGGGTCGCCACGCGGCCGGCGAGTGTCCGAGCCGCCCGCGCTTCCCAGCGAGGCTGCGCCGCCGACAGCGGAAACCAGCGGGCTGTGTCCGGGTCTCGACCCCCGGCCGGCCATTGTGTCTCCGGCTGTGATTGGGGGCCTGCCTGCTTCCTGACACGCCATCCGGCCCGTGGCTCCTGCGTGCGCGCAGTCCTCGGCTGGCGACCCGCCGGGGCAATTTCTGATTTCCTACCGCCCGGGCCAGCAGTACACGCCGGCGGCGGAATGGCAGGAAATCACAGCCAGCGGATGTCATGCCGGGGGCTGCGCCGCCGGCGTTCTTACGCTCAGACTTCCAGTTTCTTAGGACACTTCCGCCCTGTACGACGCTGGGTTCCGCTCCTCGACTGGCGCGCGAGTAAGGGTCACGCGAAATGTCTCACATCCGCGGCGACCGACTAAGGAAACGCTCTGCCTTTTCAGGCGACTTACCATCGCTTTTGCTTCCCAAGAAGTGTGCTGTAATGGTGTGCGTGAGCGGATTGATCGTGCTGTTCTATTGCAGATTCCCAAAGAGATACAAATAGAGCAGATATGTCGGGTGATAACATGGACGATAAATAGTTTGGACAAGAAGAGAATAGAAGCTTTCGAAATGTGGTGCTACAGAAGAATGCTGAAGATTAGATGGGTAGATCATATAGCTAACGAGGAGGTATTGAATAGGATTGGGGAGAAGAGAAGTTTGTGGCACAACTTGCCTAGAAGAAGGGATCGGTTGGTAGGACATGTTCTGAGGCATCGAGGCATCACCAATTTAGTATTGGAGGGCAGCGTGGAGGGTAAAAATCGTAGAGGGAGACCAAGACATGAATACACTAAACAGATTCAGAAGGATGTAGGTTGCAGCAGGTACTGGGAGATGAAGAAGCTTGCACACGATAGAGTAGCATGGAGAGCTGCATCAAACCAGTCTCAGTACTGAAGACCACAACAACAACCGGGTGATCAAAAAGTCCGTATAAAATTGGAAACTTAATAAACCACGGAATAATGTAGATAGAGAGGTAAAAATTGACACGTATACTTGGAATGACATGGAGTTTTATTAGAACCAAAAACAAAACAAAGTTCACAAAATGTCCGACGGATCTCTTGCGCGCGTCGTTTGGTGATGATCGTGTGCTCAGCCGCCGCTTTCGTCGTGCTTGGCCTCCCAGGTCCCCAGACCTCAGTCAGAACTGACATTACTGGTAAAAGCTATTTATGAGCCTGAAAGTCAGATGGATGGCAGTCTATCTGGAACGCTAGAAACACTGCAAGGCGGGTTTACAGCACATTCCCAAGCATCATGAACAAGCTGAAACTGCACAACATTGCCCCAACTTTAGGTATGGTGCAGCTATTAAATAACATTTTCTTCGAGTGGGATGTAGTAACACACTAATCTGTGAATGTGGAGAGAAAGATTCCGCTTTTCATATCGTTTTCAGTTGCCTCTTGTTTCAGATTGAGAGAGAGAATGCGGACAATTAGACTGCGATCGAATATCTGAAAGCTAACTGCTTAAATTTTTCACTCTATAAGATCAATTAGATGCTCTGAATATCAGAGTAACGTCAACAGAAGAAGCGTTTCCTCTGTTGTATATATTGACAGCCACATATTAAATTTATGAAGAGAGAGTTTAAAATGAAAGGAAGAAAGTAAGAATGTTGTAGCCATCCGCAAGGGTATGCATAAAATCGAGAATTTCCGAGGGACGGATGTACCCCGTGTGGGCGATGTAGAATATTGTAGATACAATAGTTTCAAAATTAAGGTATAGTTGTAGTTAGTCGCCAAATCTCGAATTATTCCGAGGCTTCCAGTAACGCACATAATAACGTTAGCTCTAAGTTATTCACTGAGAACTTGAATAAATTCCTTTTACTTTAGGTTATTTTTTAAAATTGATTCTCATTTCCAACATTCTATTTGTACATTAATATTACCAGTGGTTGCTGTTAACGTAACGAGGCTTCCAGTAACGTACATAATAACGTTAGCTCTAAGTTATTCACTGAGAACTTGAATAAATTCCTTTTACTTTAGGTTATTTTTTAAAATTGATTCTCATTTCCAACATTCTATTTGTACATTAATATTACCAGTGGTTGCTGTTAACGTAACTTTTTACTGTATAGAAAATATATAACATTGTATGTCACCACGATTATTGAATATGTAGGACCTGTTTAAAGTTTCCAGATATCAGGTCCAAAATTCGTGGCAATAAACTGAACTGAACTGAATTTAGTCGTGTGTATTATGTCGGAGGTAAGTGAGTTCGAACGTGGGCAGATTGTTTGTGATCGTATGGCGGGTGTTTCCGTAACCAAGATTGCCGATGTGTTTGGTTTTTCAAGAGGCGCCGTATCTAAGATTTATACTACATACAGGGAAAGAGGAGAAAACATCATCCGCTAAATCACAACGTAGACGAAAGTGGTTTTGAGTGATCGTGAGAGACGATCATCGGGGAGGACGGTGACGAAAAATATGAAGACGACAGCTCAAAAGACACTGGAGAACTTGGAATGATATAAGCTTCTTTTTACAGTATCAGCGCAGCAAACGACATAAGGAAAGTGTCCACCTGAACTTATTCGTGTTAAGTACAGTATAACACAGACAATGTTTGTGTAAATTATGTTCTGTTTTGAAACCTACAAATGTGTGTGTTCGTCATTTCTCAAGTTTCACGAGCGGTGCGGTAGCTTGATTGGCACCAGAAGGCATCTCCCACCTGGGCCGGAATGTTCAAGTCGCCGGACGCAGACGGCCTCGTGCGGGAAGAAGATGCCGGAGGCTTCCCTCACATGCTGTGGTCTATGTTTTTAACAATGAAATTATGTTTCATAAACGAAAACTAAATGTTGTAACATCAGACCTGTATCAGACTTCGATGCTAGCTGTTCTGAAAGAGCCATACTTGATGGCAGATTTACTTTGAAATACTTACGTAGCAGTTATCTGTGTATTGTGTTACGAAATAAAACGGTTTCTGTCTTTTAAAAAGAAAAATGTTACAGAACTAATTATTCTGGAAATTGATGACTCCAGTTTATTTATACTGAGATGCATATGAAGATCATGAAGGGTGCTGTTTTTTACTGACTGCAAATTAATATACCTTACGACGCTAAAAGAAAGTGGTGTTTAATCTGTGACTTATCGAGTTTACGAGAAGTGATATAAACCGTCAATCTGGGAATGATTCTGAAAGCATAGTGATCTGATAGGGTTATCACATAAACATTATTAGTTGTATTATTCACGAGGTGCGTAAATTGAACGCAGATTACATAATTAATTATGCCGAGCATTTGAGAGTTTTAATACGTTTACGAGAGATAATTGTGCTTACGGTTCTTGGTGTTAACAGTCATCCTTGGTTGATCCAGTAACGGATAAACGAATAGAAGAAGACCTTTGGTTACGCCAGAAGGTCATCTTTCTAAAGCATTTATACTATTCAGTGGCCACAATTCGACCGATAGAGCGGGGTGAACCTGTCTAAATAATAATTTTACTTATCTTCGGAGATACAGAGGGTTGGCTAGACCCGATCTCTTTGAAGAAGGTAGTGGAACTTTCTTGACCTACGAGCTACTTAAGATGCGCTCGTCCAAAAGAATCTTTAAGCTTCTGATCCCTAATATACCTATAGAGGGATTGTGATGTGGCCCACCCCGAGACAGTAGTAACATCTCAAACTGAATGTCTCACTTGTGAATCCTGTCAGCAGCACCAAGACAACACGAAGGGAGGTCCATAAGCAGGGAACTGCAGGACGAACTGGAATTTCAAAACCACACAACAATGATTCAAATATCCGTATGAGAAAAATGTAGTGCCGAAGAAATAACTTCTAAACTGTAGATTAATGGAAGAAAGTCAGCCACGTCGTGGTATACCATAGCACCTTGACTATTATGGTCGTGTTACTACCAAGGATTGTGCGACAGATATCGCTGATCACGACCATCCCATAATCAGATGTTTCTTCTCCCTCCCCCTCCCCCCTCCCCAGTCAGATCAAAAAATTGGATAACTCAGTTTTAGAAGAAGTCTCTCATACTTCCTGTTTAGGCTGTGCTATAAGTTTCTGTTTTGACTCTTATACTGGAACTAAAATACACAAATTCCAAGCTGGCTGTGGTACCATTAGCAGAACACTGGAACATAAAATACAAACGGAGATCATCATGAAATTTTACAGAGTGATGGCGGTTACTGTCTTACCCTATGGAAGCAAAAAAGCAAAAGAAAAGAAAGTTAAAACAGCAGAGATGAGGCTCCTAAGAAAGACGAAGAACTGCACAAGATGGGACATGATATGAAATGAAAATATTAGAACAGAATTAAATATTTTCAACATGAATGAAAAATTCAAAAATATCTTGAATATCGAAGACCTATCAGAATTCCCCAAAGATTCTGAACTACGATCCGTGGAGGAAAAGGGATACTGGAAGACACTGAAAAAGACACAAATGATTTTGTTTGTGAGTCTGAAACAGGTAACAGCCTAATCCTTGAAACGCGGAAGATGACGACGATTATTTATAAGTGTTAAACTTTTTGCCATCCCTGTAGTCTGTGGCGTAATCCTTCAATGTATAGAATGTATTGCTTAACAGGGCTTTTTAACTGCCTTTTTAAGTAAGTTTGTTTTAGTAATCTCTTTAATCTCCACGGGCAATTTATCGTATAGTTTTACTCCTTGGTAGGAAACGCTGTTTTGAGTATCTTGTTCTACGACAGCTACGCGCAATTTACACGTTATATGTTGTTATTTTTACGTGCTATTCTTTTTCGGGCTTAGTTTCGTTGCAAAGAATTAAAATTTATATTCTAAGATGGTATCTGCTCTTTCGGACATGTCCGAAAGAACAGATACCATCGGTGACCATGCAGCTCGTTAGAATGAAATTACAATGAAATGAACACCCTTAGCTGTTTACGGGCGTTGACATACGTCAACGGGGACAGATGAAAATGTGTGCCCCCACCGGGACTTGAACCTGGGATCTCCTGCTTACATGGCAGACGCTCTATCCATCTGAGCGTATGTCAACGCCTGTAAGCAGCTAAGGTTGTTCATTTCATTGTAATTTCATTCTAACGAGCTGCATGGTCACCGGACATGTCCGAAAGAACAGATACCATCTTAGTATATATATATATATATATATATATATATATATATATATATATATATATATAGTTAAGGCTCACCGGCCACTTAACCATCTTCTTCTTCCGTGCGACTGCACAAACAGTGCCCGAACTCTTACCGGAATCGGAAACGCGCCGCGAGTAATGAGTATAATGGGCTGGGGAACTACGAATGTAGTGCGGGACAATACGTTGAGAATGTGGGTTTCGCGGGAGGCGTGCCGTAGATAAATCCCTGCAGTCGCGCTGTTCTCTGTGTCCTCGGTGGCTCAGATGGATAGAGCATCTGCCGTGTAAGTAAGAGGTCCCGGTCGAGGCACACATTTTCATATGTCGCCGTTGACTTACGTCAACGCATGTAAGCAGCTAAGGATGTTCATTTCACTGTAATTAAAATTTAGTCACTCCCGCTGTAACTCAGGTGCTCTGACTGTTGTTGTTGTTGTGGTCTTCAGTCCAGAGACTAGTTTGATGCCGCTCTACATGCTACTCTACCGTGTGCAAGCTGCTTCATCTTCCAGTACCAAATGCAACCTACATCCTTCTGAATCTGCTTGGTGTATTCATCTCTTGGTCTCCCTCTACGATTTTTACCCTCCACGCTGCCCTCCAATACTAAATTGGTGATCCCTTGATGCCTCAGAACATGTCGTACCAATCGATCCCTTCTTCTAGTCAAGTTGTGCCACAAACTCCTCTTCTCCCCAATTCTATTCAATACCTCCTCATTAGTTATGTGGTCTACCCGTCTAAGCTTCAACATTCTTCTGTAGCACCACGTTTCGAAAGCTTCTATTCTCTTTTTGTCCAAACTATTTATCGTACATGTTTCACTTTCATACATGGCTACACTCCATACAAATACTTTCAGAACCGACTTCCTGACACTTAAATCTATACTCGATGTTAACAAATTTCTCTTCTTCAGAAACGCTTTCCCTGCCATTGCCAGCCTACATTTTATATCCTCTCTCCTTCGACCATCATCAGTTATTTTACTCCCCAAATAGCAAAACTCCTTTACTACTTTAAGTGTCTCGTTTCCCAATCTAATACCCTCAGCATCACCCGACTTAATTCGTCTACATTCCATTATCCTCGTTTTGCTTTTGTTGATGTTCATCTTATATCCTCCTTTCAAGACACTGTCCATTCCGTTCAACTGCTCTTCCAAGTCCTTTGCTCTGACTGCAGCTGACAGAAATCCGGGGGACTCAGTTACACAGTATTGTTTATTCAGCTACTCGATGACTCGCACCTGAGCACTTCCCAATAAACCAATGCTAACGAACACATGGAACTGCCGATCCTGATTTCACTAACCACAGATCGATGAATCGTGTCGCATATAATGAGCTCCCAACGTATTTTTTCGCCAACGTCAGGAATCTGATTGACTTAAAAAGTCACCCATTCGATTATTAAGACTCGATGAGCGGTTCCTGGGCCTTGGCGTTCCGGAGGGAGCGCAGATCCCGTGTTTCCCACGGCGCGTCACGTAGAATCCAGGACAGCGTGGCAGGTGGGGAGTTGGCGCATGCGCGCGGGGGGCGATCGTGGCGGATGGTACGGACCTTCGCGGCTCGGCGGGGAGCCGCGGGGGCCAAGTGTCAATGCCCAAATGGGAGCCAACACGCAATTAACATTGTAAATCACGGCCATGCGAATTGCGTGACGCGGTATTTAAAACCATTTCTCAGCGGCGCGCCGCGGCTGGAAATTAATCCGCTCGTTACGTCGGTGCCAGTTGGAACGGAACGAAAACGCGGCGGGACGCGACCAGGCTGGCAGAAAATTAACGGACACAAAAATACTGCGCGGCCTCCTTACTGCCGAAGTTTTAGACTCCGCCGGTGTTTCCTCAACGCTGCTAATCTGTAGGTGGCCGCAAGCATATCGCTTGCACGCAAAACTCACATCGTGACGTGTGCCCGCCATCTCGCTAGAGAACTACAAATCTCGTAGCACAAGGAAAATAGCGTCTCTCAGCAAATATTCTGTGTGTAATGACGCCAAGCTTTAGTAATGATGAAGAGTAAGCTGAAGTTCAAGAGACTAGACAGAAAGAATCATTACGCAGAGAAGTGGGGTACGGAAAACTAAGGAACGAAGTAAGCTATAACCTTGTTATATTAGAACAAATAAGCCCTCGGTCACAAATATTAAGTCAAAATTGACCTGGTTTCGATGCTACTATGAGCGTCGTCTTCAGAATTAAACTAACTGTTCTAAAAGATATTAGGTATACAGGGTGTTACAAAAAGGTACGGCCAAACTTTCACGAAACGTTCCTCACATACAAAGAAAGAAAATATGTTATGTGGACATGTGTCCGGAAACGCTTACTTTCCATGTTAGAGCTCATTTTATTACTTCTCTTCAAATCACATTAATCATGGAATGGAAACACACAGCAACAGAACGTACCAGCGTGACTTCAAACACTTTGTTACAGGAAATGTTCAAAATGTCCTCCGTTAGTGAGGATACATGCATCCACCCTTCATCGCATGGAATCCCTGATGCGCTGATGCAGCCCTGGAGAACGGCGTATTGTATCACAGCCGTCCACAATACGAGCACAAAGAGTCTCTACATTTGGTACCGGCGTTGCGTAAACAAGAGCTTTCAAACGGCCCCATAAATGAAAGTCAAGAGGGTTGAGGTCAGGAGAGCGTGGAGGCCATGGAATTGGTCCGCCTCTACCAGTCCATCGGTCACCGAATCCGTTGTTGACAAGCGTACGAACACTTCGACTGAAATGTGCAGGAGCGCCATCGTGCATGAACCACATGTTGTGACGTACTTGTAAAGGCACATGTTCTAGCAGCACAAGTAGAGTATCCAGTATGAAATCATGATAACGTACTCCATTGAGCGTAGGTGGAAGAACATGGGGCCTTATCAAGACGTCACCAAGAATGCCTGCCCAAACGTTCACAGAAAATCTGTGTTGATGACGTGATTGCACAATTGCGAGCGGATTCTCGTCAGCCCATACATGTTGATTGTGAAAATTTACAATTTGATCACGTTGGAATGAAGCCTCATCTGTAAAGAGAACATTTGCACTGAAATGAGGATTGACACATTGTTGGATGAACCATTCGCAGAAGTGTACCCGTGGAGACCAATCAGCTGCTGATAGTGCCTGCTGTACATGGTACGGAAACAACTGGTTCTCCCGTAGCACTCTCCATACAGTGACGTGGTCAACGTTACCTTGTACAGCAGCAACGTCTCTGATGCTGACATTAGGGTTATCATCAACTGCACGAAGAATTGCCTCGTCCATTGCAGGTGTCCTCGTCGTTCTAGGTCTTCCCCAGTCGCGAGTCATAGGCTGGAATGTTCCGTGCTCCCTAAGACGCCGATCAATTGCTTCGAACGTCTTCCTGTCGGGACACCTTCGTTCTGGAAATCTGTCTCGATACCAACGTACCGTGATGACTGGGTGTTGTGTTATGTCCTTAGGTTAGTTAGGTTTAAGTAGTTCTAAGTTCTAGGGGACTGATGACCATAAATGTTAAGTCCCATAGTGCTCAGAGCCATTTGAACCATTTTGAACCAACGTACCGCGCCACTGCTATTGCCCCGTGCTAATCCACACATCAAATGGGCATCTGCCAACTCCACATTTGTAAACATTGCATTGACTGCAAAACCACGTCCGTGATGAACACTAACCTGTTGATACTACGTACTGATGTGCTTGATGCTAGTACTGTAGAGCAATGAGTCGCGTGTCAACACAAGCACCGAAGTCAATATTAACTTCCTTCAATTGGACCAACTGGCGGTGAATCGAGGAAGTACGGTACATACTGACGAAACTAAAATGAGCTCTAACATGGAAATTAAGCGTTTCCGGACACATGTCCACATAACATCTTTTCTTTATTTGTGTGTGAGGAATGTTTCCTGAACGTTTGGCCGTACCTTTTTGTAACACCCGGTATAATACATTAATAAAATTAAAGTTTGTACTGACTGGAAAGAGATGCAGTACTTACAAGTCATATTTTAAAAAATCTAAGCCGGAAAGGCGACGTCATGAATAGTTGTAAATAAGACGGCGAGCCGCTAAGGGCTGCTCGTACTTGAGTGAACAAGGGTTGCAACAAGACTGAGGTGCCCACGTTAGAAAGTGTGGGCAAGTAAACATGGTGTTTGCTACGAGGGCCACCTAGTAGCCGCAGAAACAATTAGGCTACTGTGCATTCAATATTAGACACATGAAATTGTGATGCAGCTGATTCAGGCATAACGTAAGCACTAATAATAATAGGATGAAGTTCCATATTTATGCGCTTTAAACAGAGATACATTTTGTAACGTAAAAAACGTCAGTTATGACATATAAGAAAACGGCAAATATGTAACAGGAAAACAACATTTCGGTAAACTGCATGAGGAAGTCTGAATCAAAGATCAAGCAATGGCTTTATACAGTCGAAAAAGTTCTTATTTCGCAGCTGCAGCTGTTCGTTGAGAATGAGGCCATCATGACGAGAGAGATGTTTGAAAATCTCCAATACCTCTAAAACATCTAACCTACGCCCCTTCTTTTCGGTATGCAGAATATTGCTATCGCCTATGACTTTAGGCACGTGTCCAGTAATTAAGAGACGATCGGCAAAGGATGAATTTAGGGGACTGGTGCCGTTCTTTCTCAAAAGATGTTCTTTATATCTGATGGTGAAAGCACGTCTAGTTTGCCCTATATAATAGGAGGAGCAGGTATCACAGATGATCTTGACTTGTAAGTACTGCATCTCTTTCCAGTCAGTACAAACTTTAATTTTATTAATGTATTACATACCTAATATGTTTTAGAACAGTTGGTTTAATTCTGAAGACGACGCTCATAGTAGCATCGAAACCTGGTCAATTTTGACTTACTATTTGTGACCAAGGGCTTATTTGTTCTAATATAATTCTCACACGGTCACTAAACCTTAGCAACTATGTTCAAAGTTTTACTATAACCTTGTTTTCTGTGGCTATAGATGCTGCGATAATGAATGGCTCAGTAAGTGAGTCCGCTGAAGAGGAATGGACACCTAAATAAAAGGGTAATCAGAGACGTTGGTAAGAAAAACTTAGGTGCAAGGAAAATAACTGCGAAGAAACCATGAGTAACAGAAGAAATATCCACATCTACATTTACATCGACATTCCGCGATTCACCTTACGGCGCGTCTACATGCCTCCGTATGAACGCTAATTTCTCGTATCTTATATTCCTGGTCTTTATCCGAAATGTGTGTTGGAGGCTACAGAATCGTTCTGCCGTCAGGTTCAGATACCGGCTTGAGGCGTAGCGACTTCGCATCGCTCCTGTCACTTGTTAGGACGATATCGTTGTAGGCATGAGTCATCGACAGATGTCACCAGCTGACATGGACCTGAGTTACAGAGCTGCACGTAGTTGTACTAGTAGGCGGCAGAGGTCAGCAGTTGACGGACAGTGCTAGCAGTCGTAGTCAAAACAATGTTGTAAACTTATGTTTGTTTAATATTTAATGTATTTGCATAATTATAATTGTTTTATATGTGTAGTAATTAGCAGTGTGAGTGTTGTATGAGTGAGGAAGAACATAAGTAAATGAAAATTGTTTTGTTTATTCACGAAGTACCAGTTAAACTGTACAGGGGATTTACTATAATTAAATGTGCAGTCAGTTTATGGTACTAATAAATCGTGAGTAGAACACAAATTAATCGGTAATTTCAGAAGGAGTAATTTTATATTTGATACTTTTCTAAATTTATTTATTTAGCATTTGCCATAGAAAGAAATTTTTTTCTATGATTGGTCATCGAAGTAAAGCGCGTGTTAGCGCGGGATAATACTGCAACCTGATTTGCTGTTTCTGATATCAGCCAATCAGAAAAATGCAGGCTCGCGCCAGTCTATGCTGGGAACAAAACCTTTGGTGTGATCTAGGGAGGTCAAGGCTGAGGGTTGGAACTAGTAACATCTGATTGAAAGCAGCTCCGGTGAAAGTACTGCAAAATCGCGGAAAAATGCTAATTACGAGTTCGCGAAGTAGTACAAAGTGTATTTAAGTGAACGGTATAGTGGAAGTCGTGTGGAATTTCGGACGGAATATCAAAATTATTGCTTTTGACTGTTAGTTAAAACCGCGTGGCGTGTTGTGCGATCTAAGACTGGAACAGGTATCACGTGTAGAGCAGAGTGCACAACATTTGAGCGAGCATTTTCATAACTAAACGATCCGGTGAACTCTATTAACTTCAGTAACGGGTGTAAATACCATAAACTGGCTACGTGTGTGATTTTGGTGTGCGTGTGAACTTTACATTGTGTAGCACTTAGTACGGACTTGGCAGTATTAACTGTGATCTTTATCGTAAAAATACACCTGAAAATTTACATTGCCAAGTTAAAACTTTTATTTCGGTAGCTAGCCACATCCCATTTACCGGACAATTCTGTGTATTTTTCGACCTGCAATAGACAGTAGTGGTCTAGTATTTTCTACTACAGCTGTTAGCTAGACAAATGAACATTGCTGGACACTGGCAGGGCGGTAAAAAGTAACGTGCCACGCCACAGGCTCTCCAAATTTTCACAATAGGATTTTTCGCAGCAAAAGTCCCCTTCCCTCCAGCAATCCCCATTTGAGTTCAAGCATCTCCGTAACAATTGCACGTTGTTCGAACCTACCAGTAACAAATCCAGCAGTCTTCCTCTGAATTGCTTTGAAGTCTTCCTTTAGTCCCACCCGGTACGGACCCCAAACACTTGAACAGTACT
Organism: Schistocerca serialis cubense; assembly: GCF_023864345.2. NCBI lineage: Eukaryota > Metazoa > Arthropoda > Insecta > Orthoptera > Acrididae > Schistocerca > Schistocerca serialis. Next base: position 78,582,555 of record NC_064646.1, on the reverse strand, counting down.
CAAGAAAAGGTCGCGCTAGCGTCCTACATGCGTTCTCCTTTACAGGTGAACCATCTTTCCTAAAATTCTCCCAATTAACCAAAGTCGACCATTCGCCTTCCCTACCACAGTTCTCACATGATCGTTTTATTTCATTTCACTTTGCAACGCTACGCCCAGATTTTCAAATGACTTGACTGTGTAAAGCAGGCCACTACTAATAATGTATCCCAACATTACGGGTTTGTTTTTCCTACTCATCCACATTAACTTAAATGTTTCTGCATTTATAGGTAGCTGCCATTCACCACACTAACTAGAAATTGTTTCTAAGACATCTCGTGTCCTTCTACAGTCACTCAACTTCGATACCGTGCCGCACAACGCGCCATCATCAGCAAACAACCGCAGACTGCTGCCCACCCTCTCCACCAAATGATTTATATACAGAGAGAATAACAGCGGTCCTATCACGTTTCCCTGCGGCACTCCTGACGAAACCTTTGCCATTGATGAATATTCGTCGTCGAGGAAAATATACTGCATTCTATTACTGACGAAGTCTTCTGTCACACATCTGTGAACCTATTACATGTGCTCGTACCTTATTTAACTGCCTGCAATGGAGCACGGTGTCAAACGCTTTCCGGAAACCTAGAAATATAGAATCTGTCTATTGCCCTTCATCCATAGTTCGCAGTATACCATGTGAGAAAAGGGCAAGCTGAATTTTGCACGCGAGATGCTTTCTAAAAGCATGCCGATTCGTTGACACAAACTTCTCGGTCTCAGGATATTTTATCATATTCGAATTGAGAATACGTTCAAGGATTCTGCAGCAAACCGAAGTTAGGGATATTTGTCTGTAATTTTGCAGATCCATTCTTTTGCTCTTCTTGTACAAAAGAGTTACCTGCCCTTTTCTCCAGTCGCTTGGGGCTTTGAGGTGGGCCGGAGATTCATGACAAATGCAAGCTAAGTAATTGGCCAATCCGGTAGAGTAGGCCCTACTCTTTGGAAAACCGATCTGAGATTCCATCCAGAGCTGGTGACTTATTTGTTTTGAACTCTGTCAATTGTTTCTGTACTGCACGGATGCTTATTAGTTATTACTACGTCGTCCATACGGCGTCTCTTCGATGATCAAACGACGGTACGTTCCTACGATTCTCCTGAGTGAACGATTTCTTGAAAATGAAATTTAAAACTTCGGCTTGCGGTTTGCTAACTTCAGCTGCCACACCAGACTGATCAACAAGGGAGTGAATGGAAGCCTTAGTCCAACTCAGCGGTTTCACATAGGTTAGAATTTCCTCGGGTTCTCTACCAGAGTTTTTGCTAAGGTATGACAGCGGAAGTAGTTGGATGCTCCGCGCATAGATCTTTTCACAGACGCCCGAGTCTCTTCTAAACTTTACTCGTCGTCGTTTGCGCGTTTTCTTTTGAACCGAGAGTGCAACAGCCTCTGCTTTCTCGGCATTTTCTGAATCTCGTTATCAAACCATTGTTGGTCTTTTCCGTCCTTAATCCAGTTACTATGCGTATAATTCTCTAGACCCCGATTTACAATTTGCTTAAACTTTGCCCATTATTTCTCTACATCCATCTAACTGGAACTAAATGTTGCCAGTTCAGTTCACTGTATAGGTGAGATGCAAAACTGCTTATCTACTCTTTCTAGCTGAAACACGCTCCTAGCCTCCTTAACTGATTTATTAACTTTCATAAACATAACGATCGCTAATCGTCGTTTCTACACTCACGTTATCCATAAGGTGCGGGTAGCTAAAGAGTCTTAACAGATATCCACTGCGTGTGGGCTGCAGAACTAGCTGCTTCAGTTGATCGACAGAAGAAGGAAGTATAAATGTTTGTAGCTAAAGAGTCTAATACATTTCCATTGGGTGTGGGTTGCCGAAATAGGTACTTCAGTTGATCAACGAAAGAAGGAAATACAAAAGTAATGAGACGAACTGAGCAATACAGAAATGCAAGTCGCTTAGAAATGAAATAAATGGGAAGTGCAGGGAAGCTAAGGCGATAAGGGAACATCAAAAATGTGAAGAAATCGAAAAGAAGATGTTTGCTGGAGGGTCTGGATCGAGAACTAGAAAAGTTAAAACTATCTTCAGCGAAATGAAAAAAAAGGGCGCTAAACTTAAAGATGGAAAGAGTACACTGAAGGCCTCTGTCCGGGGTATGACGGAGTAGAGATAGCAGATCCAATATTATAATCTCAGTTTAAAAGTTTAAGCAACTTAACACCAAATACGACATAAAGGAAGGATAACTTTCCATCGAAATTTCTGAAATCATTGGGGGACATGGCAACAAAATGACTATTCGCGTTGGTGTACAGAATATGTGAGACTTTCGGACTTCCGGAAAATCATCATCCACACAATTCCAAAGATAGCGAGAGCCGACAATTGCGAGAATTATCGCATAATCAGCTGAACAGTTTATGCATCCAAGTTGCTGACAATAACATACATAAGAATCGAAAAGAAAACTGGAGATCTGTTGGCTGACACTCATTTTGGCTTTAGGAAAGGCAAAGGCAGCAGAGAGGCAATTGTGACGTTGCGGTTGATAATGGAAGCAAGACTGAAGAAAAATAAAGAACTTTTCATAGTTTATGCCGAACTGAAAAAAGCGTTCGGCAATATAAAACGCTGCAGGACATTCGAAATTTTGGGAAAAAAAGGGGTAAGCTGCAGGGAGGGACGAGTAATATACAATATGTCCTAGAAACTACAGGGGACAATAAGATTGGAAGAACAAAAACGAAATGCTCGGATTAAAATGGGTGCAAGATAGGGATTCATCATCCGTCCGAACTGCTTAATTTGTTCATCGGAAAGCAAACGATGGAAATAAAAAGAAAGGTTCAACCGTGGGATTAAAGTTTAAGATAAGCGGATATCAAGATTCACCGATGGCAGTAGTATCTTTAGTGAAAGTGAAGAACAATTACAGAATCTGCTGAATAGAATGAACAGTTTAATGAGTACAGAACATGGATTGAGAGTAAATCGAAGAAAGAGGCAAGTAATGTAGCAGAAACGAAAACAGCAAGAAACTTCACATCAGAATTTGTGACCAAGCAATAGATGAAGTTAGGGAATTCTGATGTCTAGGCAGCAAAACAATCTATGACGTAAGGAGCAAGAATAATATAACAAGCGGACTTGCACAGGCGAAATGGTATGCCTGGGCAAGAGAGGTATTGTAGTATCAAACATAGGCCTTAATTTTGAGGAGCCGGCCGGAGTGGCCGTGCGGTTCTAGGCGCTGCTGTCTGGAACCGAGCGACCGCTACGGTCCCAGGTTCGAATCCTGCCTCGGGCATGGATGTGTGTGATGTCCTTAGGTTAGTTAGGTTTTAGTAGTTCTAAGTTCTAGGCGACTGATGACCTCAGAAGTTGAGTCGCATAGTGCTCAGAGCCATTTGAACCATTTGAACCAATTTTGAGGAAGAAATTTCTGAGAATGTACGTTTGGAGTACAGTGTTGTATGATAGTTAAACATGGATTGTGGGAAAACTGGGACGGGTGAGAATCGAAGCATTTGAGATGTGGTGCTATAGAAAAATGTTGAAAATGGGATGGATTGATAAAATGACGAATGGGTAGGTTCTCCGTAGAATCGCGAAGAAACGACATACGGGAAACACTGACGAGAAGAACGGACAGGATGACGGGACATCTGTCAAGACTCCTTCCATGGAATAACTTCCATGGTACTAGAGGGAGCTGTAGACGGAAAGAACTGTAGTAGAAGATAGCAAATAATTGATGACATAGATTGCAAGTGCTTCTCTGAGATGATGAGGTTGGCACAGGACTGGAATTCGTGACGGGCCGCATCATTTCAGTCAGAGGACTGATAACTTAAAAAAAAAAAAAAAATGTGCCAGCAATTGCCACCCCCGGCCTTTCCCCCCTCCCCTTCTCGTGCTTCAACTAAGGGGATACTATGTAGAAAAACTACGTAGAATACCAAAAGCATTAAAAACAACCCTTCGTGTTAATTCAGTGGTACCCAGGTAGCTTCCTAGTTACATAATTTGCAATAACTCTGTAAAGTAAAACGAACGGAAGAACCTCACGTAAATATGTGGCCATTTTGACACGCACGGCGTCTTTATCTGGCTAAACAATCGATAACGGCTTGAAAGTGTTGCGGAACCAGGATGAAGGCTACAGAAATACAACTTACGTAGAAAAGAAGCTGCTTTCATTTAATACTACAACTCTTGACCTCGTACAGTACTTTTGGGTGAACCACATGCTCTACATTTCCATTTCTCGTGCTGTAGGCGAACAAAAAAAGACACCACCGCATACACACATTGCTATTTTTGAGATATTGCTATTATTAGATTGAGGTGCTCTCTCGGCATCGTCATTTGGGAGAATGGTGATCCACTGAGTTCGCCACTCACCCAACCTCCAGACTCGGAGGGATTTCTTATTGAGAATGCTCACTTTCTTCTAGTCTTAAAAAGTACGAAGGTCTTAAACCCAGTGATTTAATCCGCGGATGACCAGAAAACCAGCCTCAGTTGTCGCACCTCGTTATTTTCTGAAATTTTGAGAGAGCAATGTGAACAAGTCTTGCCATTTAAACACTGCACTACGAGGCGCAAGCGACACTGTGTTAGCCCTGTTTAGCATGTTTGTAGACTGTTTTTTTGTGAACAGTTTCATTGGAGGCCAAGACAAGCACTTCATCACCGTAAGAGGCTTCTCAATGCCTCTCAACTGTCTGAAGCAGATGTCCAACACAAAACATTTACCTTTCTGCACAGAAGGTGAGCCGACGTAACTGAAGTGCAGCTCGTATGTTAGAGTGTGATGTTTCACATACTGTTCAAGAAATAAAAAGAAAGACGACTCCACTGGAATGCCTGAAATCAATAAATATATTATACCATTTCTGCACACAGAAAGAAGTGTACTCCGGAATTCAGTTTCTCTTTGTTCCTGCAGTATTTCGAGGCACTTAAACTGACTTGCAACACCAAAGATGCTTTGCGCTGTGATAAAACCTATATATGCCCTCATTTTCAATCCATCTTAAGTTGCAAGTCGTTGAATAATCGGCTCTCTGAGTCGAACCTCAAGTAGGCTTACCACCTCCAGTTCGAGCACGTCCGCTGAGGTACTTGTGTCGCGCAAATCAACTTTCGTATTGACAACAGCATTATCTTTAGTACATTTATGTCATTGTAATTCGGGTTATCAGACCTTTCTAGTATCGCTACGTGTTGGTAATCAGGTAAAGGTTAAATTACTAGGAGAAAGTAGTTTTCGTTTCCTCGACAAATGGTTGTATACAGTGAAAGGCGAATAATGACACGATGGTGGACATAGTTTGAGTTTTGAAGAGCGTTAACACCGTATGAAGTGGTATGTAAGTTTGCGAACGCTGTTGAGCTTCAGCGCCAGTGGAGATAAGAGTTTTGGAGCGATCCATCCACAACGTTAGCAGTTGCAAGTCTAAGAGACAAAATCGAGACACACGTAATACCAGGGAATATCACTATGAATAGTGAAACGGAAATATGGTTTAAATCAGGATGTAGCGTGCGCTGCTAAACATCTGGCAACAATTAAAATGATGGCATATTTTTACTTTTATTTTTAGTTTTTGATTTTATTTCGTCTTCACATGATTAATTTCGAACATTTTTTCACCTAATAGACGGAACAATTAATCAGCTGTTGATTTTCTTAAGTACCGTGGCACCCTATAGTCAAATACAATTTTAAATGGAGATATATTAGAAATGAAAATCAAAAGCAATGATAAACTCAAATTAAAAACCGCAGAATAAATGTATGCCCACATGTACCTTCGAAGTAAGAGTCCCATTTCTCTCTTAAAGATCTAACTAAAACAGAGCGCTTCAAACGTCTTTTGGTGGAGGATGGATTTCATGTGTATTTTAAAATAGTTTTATTTTAATGAAAATCCGCTTTGGTCAAGCTACTACACACTTTCTCCTATATTCATATGTCGCAAAATAGACATATATATATATATATATATAATCCGATATTGGAGAGGTCTTATTCAACCAGTTTTTAGAAGCTGTAAACAATAAGACACAAGAAAAAACCAGTAAATGAAGTGTGGCTGAAGTAATGTTGAGAGAAGTGTATGAGAAGATCATGGCGGATTTTGTTCTGGCTTATAAGAGCCGACTGTGTTTTGAATCCTTCGATACATCATCGTTATTACCGTGTGTTTATGCAGACGTTGTCGTTGGAAAAAATGGTTTCTCTATTATCGTAACTGGGACAAAAAATACTCTCGGTTCCGGATAACACGCGTCTAGCCGAGAAAGAAGGTAAACACTATAGAACAGCAGACGGCTGTATATTTCTCCGGCCAGCGCCATCCCTAACATTAAACGTGATTTACGTTCCTGGTGACCACATTGTTTAGTATACGGCGAACGCTACATTTTATCGCCGGTATTAAAATGATTTATGTATTCCAGTTTCAAATTTGGTAAATATATTTTCACTGCGTAATTTGTATAATTTTTGTGGACTAGAGATCGTGCTATTGATTCAGCTTGTACGAGCAGCGAGATCCACAGAGGGAATCTAAATAAAAAAAAAAAGGAAATAGGAAATTCTTTCCGCATTTTTACTTAGAGGTTTATTGCCTCTGTGCTATACGAAAATCCCAGGAACGCCGCTCGGATGCCTTATAAATAATGTATGCATGGGGAATTCGGGTGGACACCACATATAAAAGAGAACCGCGCACACGAAACAAGCGTATCTAAATCAGGCCGAAATGAGAGCGGGGAGTAGGGAGGGGGGGGGGGGGGGGAGAGAGGGTTTCAGCGAACGTACTTAAGGAGAAATTTACATGGCGTTTCTTCGGGCGATAAATTGCGTTATGGGTCGTATCGTTCGCGTAACCTACATTTAACAACTCTATACGTCGTATTTGATAAGTAATAAAAAATACGGGCGTCGCGTGCGCGGCTTGCGTTAATAACGATCTCTGATAACAGTTTTCTGAGGCGGCGGCGAGTGACGGCAGAGCTCGCTATGCTAATGCCGGCCAGGGGATGCTATCGGGCAGCTGCGACCGCCCGAGTAGGTAGGCTCGCCGGGCACTGGACGCCTTCTTCGCGTGAGCTGTTCTCTCTCTCTCTCTCTCTCTCTCTCTCTCTCTCTCTGTCACGGCAGTCGCGAGTATTGCGAGAACAAGTTGAACAAGTGTCCATACCGCAATTAGTCGACACTTGGCACGCGCAAGAAAGTCCCTTTCGCTGCCGTGGGCCCCGACTATGACGGTTGACAAGTCTAACAACCCTACTACAACAAAGGTCAAAAATTAATTATGATTGTAGTGTTGCTCACGCTGCTAAATATTGCATTTTCGGGCAACAACAAAGTTATATTATGTGGCAGGTGTCATTAGAGCACAGTTAATAAAGTCATTTCATGAAACAATGGATAAACTAGGCACTCATCTTTTCATGTTTCCCACGCTGGTCTCGTTGTGAACTCATGGCTCAATTGTCGAAAATCTAGGTAGTGATGATTCCAAGCTCGGATGCAAAGAGGCCTAGGAGTTATTCTGCGATATTCAAAAGTTTTATAGATGTGTTTCATAAACCATTCTTGAAGATTAAACTTTTGCAAGTTAGGACAATGGTGATGTAAAAATGTAATCACTACTCCAAATTTAAGTTACACTTCTTTTTTAATACTTTTGTTGCACCATCACTTCACAATATAATACATACTTGAAAATATCTTCCTCACTGTTAAAGTTCACATTTCATAAACTGCGTCTTTTCAACACGACGACCAAGACTTGACTCTCTAATAATCGCTTACGCGCCCAAAAAATCAGAGTTACAAGTACGTCAAAGATCATAGTGACAAAAGAAAAACGCCGGCCGGAGTGGCCGTGCGGTTCTAGGCGCTACAGTCTGGAACCGAGGGACCGCTACGGTCGCAGGTTCGAATCCTGCCTCGGGCGTGGCTGTGTGTGATGTCCTTAGGTTAGTTAGGTTTAATTAGTTCTAAGTTCTAGGCGAATGATGACATCAGAAGTTAAGACGCATAGTGCTCAGAGCCATTTGAACAAAAGAAAGAATAAACATAAGAATAATATCATTGCAATATAAACATATCGATGTATCAAAGTACCTTTACATTAATGAAATCAAATCTGAATGTTGTCACAGAAATATGTTAACTATTTTACAGAAACACAGTAGAATATTGCTGGTATCGAGAGGTTGAGGTGAGGTGCCGTAATGGTTACGTAATTCAAGTACCATTACACAAGTTAGAGAAGAATGGCTGGGAGATAGGAGCCATATAATGGATACAAAATCGAAGCGTAGTAATGGATATGCTGCAAACAACTTCTTCTTTCGTTAAGTCATCGTCACACAGACCGTGCATTCCAACGTCAACGTTGGGCATGCCACGTTTCAGACGACCGTGGAAAAAACATACTGCGAAACCTTGCAAACGTGCACAGCGGTATCAAGCATGTCAGATATACTGAATGTGCGTTCGAAGTAGTGAGTATATTTCGTTTACTCTATGTGGATGGTGTAAAAAGTGTCTTAAAGGTTTCTGTGCACATTATCATTATTGCAATGATTTTCAATGTAAGAAAATACACACATGTGAAACTATAAACTAAAAAAACAAGTAACGTCGACTGTAAAACGTAAATTAATAATTTAAAACATAAAAATAACTAAAATAAACAATAAGAATAATAATGAGCGTTAAGATACACTCAATACCCAAAGAAAGTGGTATGGAACTGCGTATTCAAATACAGAGATATGTAAACAGGCAAAATACAGCCCTCCGGTCGGCAACGCCTATACGGGGTAACCATTGATCGTGAGCGGGCCAAATATCTCACGAAATAAGCGTAAAACGAAGAAACTACAAAGAACGAAACTTGTCTAGCTTGAAGGAGGAAACCAGATGGCGCTATGGTTGGCCCGCTAGATGGCGCTGCCATAGGTCAAACGGGTACCAACTGCGTTTTTTTTTAAATAGGAACCCCCTCCCCCACTTTTATTACATATTCGAGTAGTACGTAAAGAAATATTAATGTTTTAGTTGGACCACTTTCTTCGTTTTGTGATAGATGGCGCTGTAATTGTCACAAACATATGGCTCACAATTTTAGACGAACAGTTGGTAACAGGCAGGTTTTCTTAATTAAAATACAGAACGTAGGTATGTTTGAACATTTTATTTCGGTTCTTCCAGTGTGATACAAGGACCTTTGTGAACTTATCATTTCTGAAAACGCATGCTGCTACAGCGTGATTACCTGTAAATACCACATTAATGCAATAAATGCTCAAAATGATGTCCGTCAACCTCAATGCATTTGGCAATACGTGTAACGACATTCCTCTCAACAGCGAGTAGTTCGCCTTCCGTAATGTTCGCACATGCATTGACAATGCCCTGACGTATGTTGTCAGGCGTTGTCTCTGGATCACGATAGCAAATGTCCTTCAACTTTCGCCACAGAAAGAAATCCGGGGACGTCAGAACGTGCGGTGGTGCTTCGACGACCAATCCACCTGTCATGAAATATGCTATTCAATACCGCTTCAACCGCCCGCGAGCTATGTGCCGGACATCCATCATGTTGGAAGTACATCGCCATTCTGTCATGCAGTGAAACATCTTGTAGTAACATCGGTAGAAAATTACGTACGAAATCAGCATACATTGCACCGTTTGGATTTCCATCGATAAAATGGGGACCAATTATCCTTCCTCTCATAATGCCGCACCGTACATTAACCCGCCAAGATCGCTGATGTTCCACTTGTCGCAGCCATCGTGGATTTTTCGTTGCCCAACAGTGCATGTTATGCCCGTTTACGTTGCCGCTGTTGGTGAATGTCGCTTCGTCGCTAAATAGAACGCGTGCAAAAAATCTGTCATCGTCCCGTAATTTTTCTTGTGCCCAATGGCAGAACTGTACTCGACATTCAAAGTCGTCGCCATGCAATTCCTGGTGCGTCGAAATATGGTACGGGTGCAGTCGATGTTGATGTAGCATTCTCAACACCGACGTTTTTGAGATTCCCGATTCTCGCGCAGTTTGTCTGCTACTGATGTGCGGATTAGCCGCGACAGCAGCTAAAACACCTACTTGGGCATCATCATTTGTTGCAGGTCGTGGTTGACGTTTCACATGTGGCTGAACATTTCCTGTGTCCTTAAACAACGTAACTATACGGTAAACGGTCCAGACACTTGGATGATGTCGTGCAGGATACCGAGCAGCATATATAGCACACACCCGTTGGCCATTTTGATCACAATAGCCATACATCAACACGATATCGACCTTTTCCGCAATTGGTAAACGGTCCATTTTAACACGGGTAATGTATCACGAAGCAAATACCGTCCGCACTGGCGGAATGTTACGTGATACCACGTACTTATACGTTTGTGACTATTACAGCGGCATCTACCACAAAACGAAAAAAGTGGTCCTACTAAAACATTAATATTTCTTTACGTACTACACGAATATGTAATAAAAATTGGGATACTTATTTTAAAAAACGCAGTTGATATCTGTTTGACCTATGGCAGCCCCGTCTAGCGGGCCAACCCTGGCGCCTTCTGGTTTCCCCCTTCAAGCTAGACAAGTTTAATTCTTGGTAGTTTTTTCGTCTGACACTTATTTCGTGAGATATTTGGCCCGGTCACGACTAATGGACCATCCTGTATAAGACAACAAGTGTCTGGCGCAGTTGTTAGGTCGGTTACTGCTGCTACAATGGCAGGTTATCAAGATTTAAGTGAGTCTGAACGTGGTGTTATAGTCGGCGCACGAGCGATGGGACGCAGCATCACCGAGGTAGTGATGAAGTCGGGATTTTCGCGTATGCCCATTTCACGACTGTGCCTTGAATGTCAGGAATCCGGTAAAATATCAAATATTCCACACAGCCGCTCCTGGAAAAAGATGCCGTAAGAACGGTACCAACGACGACTGAAGAGAATCGTTCAACGTGACAGAAGTGCAACCTTTCCGCAAATTGCTGCAGATTTCAATGCTGGGCCATCAATAAATGTCAGCGTGCGAACCATCTAACGAAACATCATCGACTGGGCTTTCGTAGTCGAAGTGTACCCTAGATGACTGCACGGCACAAAGCTTTACGCCTCGCCTGAGCCCCTCAACACCGACGTACGACTGTTGACGACTGGAGACATGTTGTCTGGTCGGACGAGACTAGTTTCAAATTGTACCCAGTGGAAGGACATGTAGGGGTATGGAGACAACCTCATGAATCCATACACACTTATTATGTTCGAGTATAATAACTTTTCTGGAGACTAGAAATCTACTCTGCAGGAATCAGCATGGGTTTCGAAAAAGACGATCGTGTGAAACCCAGCTCACGCTATTCGTCCACCAGTCTCAGAGGGCCATAGACGCGGGTTGCCAGGTAGATGACGTGTTTCTTGATTTCCACAAGGCGTTTGATACAGTTCAACACAGTCGTTTAATGGACAAAGTAAGAGCATATGGACTATCAGACCAATTATTTGATTGGATTGAAGAGTTCCTAGACAACAGAACGCAGCGTGTCATTCTCAATGGAGAGGAGTCTTCCGAAGTAAGAGTGATTTCAGGTGTGCTGCATGGGAGTGTCGTAGGACCGTTGCTATTCACAATATACATAGATGACCTTGTGGATAACATTGGAAGTTCAGTGAGGCTTTTTCGGATGATGCTTTAGTATATCGAGAGGTTGTAACAATTGTCCTGAGATGCAGGAGGATCTGCAACGAATTGGAGCATGGTGCAGGGAATGACAATTGAATCTCAAAGAGACAAGTGTAATGTGCTGCGAATACATAGAAAGAAAGATCCTTTATCATTTAGCTACAACATAGCAGGTCAGCAACTGGAAGCAGTTAATTCCATAAATTATCTGGGAGTAGGCATTCGGAGTGATTTAAAATGGAATGACCATATAAAATTAATCGTCGGTAAAGCAGATGCCAGAGATTCATTGGAAGAATCCTAAGGAAACGCTATCCGAAAACAAAGGAAGTAGGTTACAGTTCACTTGCTCGCCCACTCCTCAACGGTGTGGGATCCGTACTAGATAGGATTGATAGAATAGAGAAGATCCAACGGAGAGCAGCGCGCTTCGTTACAGGATCAATCAGTAATCACGAAAGCGTTACGGAGGTGATAGATAAACTCCAGTGGAAGACTCTGCAGGAGAGACGCTCAGTACCTAAGTACAGGTTTTTCTTGAAGTTTCGTGAACATACCTTCACCGAGGAGTCAAGCAGTATATTGCTCCCTATTACGTATATCTCGCGAAGAGACCGTGAGGATAAAATCAGAGAGATTAGAGCCTACACAGAGGCATACCGTCATTCTTTCTTTTCACGAACAGTACGAGACTGGAATGGAATGGAGAACCGATAGTGGTACTCAAAGTACCCTCCGCCACACACCGTCAGGTGGCTTGTGGACTATGGATGTAGATGAAGATCTAGATGTAGACCCTGCATCTCAGCAGGGGACTGTTAAAACTAGTGGAGGCACTATAATGGTGTGGGGCGTGTGGAGTTTGAGTGATATGGGTCCCCGGTTACGTCTAGATACGACTCTGACAGGTGACACGTACGTAAGGATCGTGTCTAATCACCTCCATCCATTTATGTCCATTGTGCCTTTCGATGCACTTTTTCCAGCAGGTCAGTGCGACACCCCACACGCTCTAAACTCTTCTGAGTTTAAACGCTTCCACTGGCCACCAAACTCCTCATATATGAACATCATTGAGCATATATGGGATGCCTTGCAACATGGTATTCAGAAGAGATCCCCCTCCCCCCCCCCTTCCTCATACTCTTACGAACAGCCCTGCATGATTCATGGTGTCAGTTCCCTCCTTCCCTCCAATACTACTTCAGACATTAGTCGAGTCCATGCCACGTCGTGTTGCGGCACTTACGCGAGCTCGCGGGGATGCTACACGATATTAGGCACGTTTGCCATTTTCTTTGGCTTTTCAGTATATTTTAATTAGGTATATTGAAAGCGCTCCAGCAGCTGTGTAAAGATTATTTTATAATACTGGTGTTTCAGAAACCAGCTTTATTACACTTGGATGTATGTACAGCGAAAGCTCATTTAATTTATTATGTAACTATCGTTTTAATTTTTCAAAATTCGTAAATGATGGTGGGATATTTTGCAAAATTTCAAATTTTCACAGCAGTTGAGTATACAGTTTAGAAGAACGTTAATTGATTTCAACCTTTCTATCAAACACATTTTCTTCGTGTATCACGGTTTCGCAAATATTCCCTCTTAACCTAATAACGCCAAATTACCTTCTGGGGTGTGTTTCACCCCTTAAAAGTGTACTGGGCAAAAACGGAAAAATACGTATTGCATTATTGTTACACCGATAAATAGCCGCCAAGTTTCATCAAGATCATTTATTTACACTTGTGAATGTTCACTTGTTAGTGTGCAGATAGTTTTCAGGAATATTGGATGCAAATTCAACTGGGCGCAGTTTTCGTATCGCTATTTCATTAACCTAGCAGACGATAGTTAAAGAATAAATAACAAAACAGTGTCGACAGCAAAATGTAAGATAATGACACTACTATTGTTTAATACTAACGAAGTGGAGTGACAAACTAATAGTTTTATTTGATATCTCGCATTTAGGTATATATAAATAATATACTATTAAGAAATCTTGATTAATTGCATTGACAAACCGGTTTAGAAAATTAATTGAACTGCAAATGATAGACAGCCCCATAAATACCCATAAATATCAATATACGTTATTTTTGTTAATAATGTTACGAATACAAATACCACAATCCAAAAACTGTATGTATTATCAAACAAAATAAATTTACATGTTATTTGACAGAAACTTAAGGAACTCAGTGTCGTCAATGAAACTTAAATTAAATATGTTTGCTGGTTAAATTAGAAGAATTTGTTTCTCCTCAAGACAGAACCAAATTTCCAGAATGATATATTTGAAAGCAAGCATGAAGAAAAGTGAGAAACAATTATAGTGCTGTAGTTTTAATAAGAGAGGACACGTTTACATAAAAAAGGTTTACGTATGTTGTAGTCCACGCATTGGAGACGGATTTTGGTAATATGAAATAGAACAAATTGTTTTCTGTTTGTATGTCTGGCGGTGTAGCCTGGAATAATCATCTTTGGTGTAGTGGTACAAGAGAATACAACCAGGAATAAGTGGGGCGGGGGGAGGGGGGGGCGAGCTTGCAAAACTTTCATTACTGATACTTATCCTCTGTAATGAAGAGGCGAAGAGCGAACTCGATGTGTGAATTGTTTGTCACTGACAGAAAACAGCATAATAATATTAACAGCTGGTCTTTGGAAGTGACTGGGGCGCCCTAGAGCAAAAATCGTACAATAAAAAACATATTGTCTAAAAAGGACCTAAGGAAGTTGTTCACGTTATTATACATCTTTTGTTGTAAATGGATCCATCAGCGAATTACGAGGGCTAATCAGAAAGTAAGGAACGATAGGTCGCGAAATGGAAACCACAATGAAATTCAAAACTGTTTTATTTGCAACAGTTAGCTACAACTTCCAGCTACTTATCGCCTTAGTCGCCGATCCGAGTTAGACGTTTGTCGTAGCGTTGTACCAACTTTTCAATACCGTCGTTACAGAAGGCAGTTGCCAGCGCTTGTCGCCAATTCTTTACGCTGGCCTACAGCTCGTTGTCTGTGCCAAAATGTTGTCTTCATAGCTAGCGGTTCATGTGAGCAGAGATGAAACTCAGAGGAGACAATTATGGGCGGTATTGTGGGTAATTGAAAACGATGCAGGAGCATCTTCATCGCCCCTGCGAAATGCGGCTGAGGATTGTCTTTAATAAGAAAACGCACGACAACTATGCAATGTTGGCTGCATCGCTTCAGGAAAAATTTCTCACCAGGCCCTCGTACTTGGCGGAAGACACTATTGTTCTAGGTATGTTTATGTGGTTCCTGTGTGCTCAGAACTAAAACGAACGACGTAATGCGATCGACGGGCATACTACAAACACTGCCCAACACACCTGTGCAAAACCTCATCGGATTTACACTGTGGTTTCCATTTCACGACCGATCGTTCCTTACTTTCCGAATAGCCCTCGTAATTTTCTGGTGTATCCATTTTCAACAAAAGGGTAATTTTTTCTTATATCGTGTTTTTTCTTAGAGTAGCAGCACCCCCAAGGATGCTCATCATAACCAGCGAATTTTACATATACTAGACATTACAACGTAATTTTAAATGTGAATAGCTGTTGAGGATGAACTGTCGGTTCGAAATCGGGTTGTGCGGTATTTGTCCCTAATAAATAGCATTATTAACAGTGAATAACTATTGTTTCTACGGGGAGCGTTCAATAAGTAGTGCAACAATTTTTTCTGAAAACTTGTTGCCTTTATTTATGATTCCAATACACCATATTATTGCTCACTCTTTTGGCTACAAAACTCTGTTTTTTAACATAATCTCCGTTCAACGTGTCGGCCTTAAGCCACCTTATCGGAAGGGTGTGCACTGCCGCATGATACCACTCTACTGGTCGACGTCGGAGTCAACGCATCAATAACCTCCCCATCATCCATGTACAGCTTTCTTCATCAGGACAAACAGATGGAAGTCGGAAGGGCAGGAGATCCGGACTGTAGGGTGAATGATTGATTGAAAACAGCATGAGAAAATTCAGTCATACTTAAGTTTCTTCGGTTTCCTGATGGTGGCAGATTGCGCTTCACAGCTGATCGTTGCACCGTGAGGGAGGACATCAAACAGGATAACCGCTTCAGAAACCCAGAAGACGTCGCAGTGACTTTACCAGCTGAAGGTACGACTGAACTTCCTCTTCGGAGGAGAGGTGGTGTGCTCCACTCCATGGATTGCCGCTTTGTTTCCGATTCGAAGTGATGAAGCCACTGTATGTGACGCTCTTTGGCAAGAAATTGTCACGATTAACCATGTAACGCGCAAGCAGTTCCTCAAGGATGGTCCTTCGCATCTTTTAGGCGGAAAGGAATTCAGTGGGCGCACTCCTTTGAGTACCCAAACTGGTGGGCTAGTGTGTCAGCACTACCAACAGAGACGCCCAATTGTGCATCGAGACGTTTGATTGTGAGCCATAGATCGCCTCGAATGAGAGTGTCCTCACATTCCAACACTGCAGAAGTCTCAGTTGTATGCAGCTGGCCGCCGGACGAGAGAGATTGGGGAGATCGGACGGGTTTGTGGGACTTTCTTGCGATGATGACGGATGCCTCGCCCCACGACTCTTATTACTTTTGTTCACTACCACATCTCCGTAGACATTCTGCAATCGCCTATGAATATCTTTGTTGCTCTAGTTCTCCGCTAAATGAAACTCAATGACAGTTCTCTGCTTGGAACACAGCTCTGTTACTGACGTCATTTTGAAAGCCACGTGTAGTGCCGCCGCCTGTCGGGACTTCATACCATAGGGGTTAAAATAGGAACACTCCGCCATGTCCCACAACAAAATCCGCGTTCTCTTCAAGCGAAATTGGCCGAGAAAAAAAAGCGCTGTATTACTTACTGAACGCACTTTGTACTTTATTGGAAACGATTAATCTATGTATTATATTTGTGTTTAACTTCTCGTGCTTGGCTCGTCGCTAAGCGACGTTCTCTTGTGATGGGCAGCCACTCAGCGGCTCGCGCCCAGAACCCCTCCCCCCCCCCCTCCCCCTCCCCACCTATCTACTTTCACAGACCTGCGTGGACTTGCACAGCAACTATGTCCCTTCTCCAGCTATATACCGTCCATCTCAAATGTGGCTCCTGACTGCGCTATGGAAGTACAGTAGACAGTGGATAATTGCTCAAAATAAAATCCTCCTTAAAGTCACCTGAACTGGCATAAGCGATTAGCACTGGCTATAGCCGACGACTGGCCGTTGAACTAAGACTAGGAATTTTCTCATGTTGAGAAATCAGAAGGAGCTATCTGTTTCAGTTGGTAAAAAATTTCTCAACCTACGATAGCATAAATGTTTCTTTATTTGCAGCAACCGGTTTCGACAGAATAGGCTGTCATCTTCAGGTCTTCAAAGTTTTTGTTATAAATTAGAACATCACGCCAAACTGTCATGTTGATTTTGAGATGGAATCTCATGTCAAGTTGTCATGTTGGCGGATAAAATGTAGCACACTATACGATGGTTTGTCGTAAATAAAACATTTAAAATCAAAACGTACCCTGTACACGCTGCCTTGCCCATATACGAGTATGTAGCGCTCATAGACGATGTTGCGTCATAAAAATCACATTACACAATAAAATTCGCAGTAACACATCTGTTTACGTTAGCTGGTCATTTTTAAATTATTGAAGATCCACATTAGGCGGCGTGTAAGATACAACATGAAACTTGGTATCAGATTCCAACCCTAAATGAACACGTTTTACAAAAAATTTTTTTTGAAGTCCTGAAAATGATAGCGAAGTCTGTTCAAATGGTTCAAATGGCTCTGAGGACTATGGGACTTAACATCTGAGGTCATCAGTCCCCTAGATCTTAGAACTACTTAAACCTAACTAACCTAAGGATCACACGCATCCATGCCCGAGGTAGGAGCGAAATCTGTCGGAACCGGTTGTCATAAATACAGAAATATTCATCCGATCTTGGCTTTAGAAAGTTTTTGCCAAGTAAAACTACCAGGATTCAGTTCTTAAACGTGATTCACATTTACAGAACGAACCATTTCTAACACTGAGAGGCCTTCTGGACGTACTTAAGGTACTACTTCGTCCTTGTTTTGTCAGAACAGTTCCCACCGGTCTGCTTCAGTTATCAACTGGCCCGACGTAAAGTACTGGTAATTGACGTGAAATCACAGTTTTAGCGCTTTACACAGCATTTTCTTTGACATATGATAGGTAACTGAATATGCAGTATAACGTGAAAAATATGTTGTATTTGACGTACACTATTTGTACTTCAGTTTTGCAAACTTGATGCCAGAAGCACATCAGTGGGAACTGCCTTGTAAAAACAGTGACAATTAATAAGCACCTGGAGACGGGCGTTCAAGGCTAGAAATAATTCGAGATTTAAATGAGAAACAAATGTATGGCCTGAAGGTCTTTACATTTTATGAATGGAAATTGTTACGCCTCAAATTATAGCCAAAATGTATCGAATTAAACAAACATCTGCTCGTCAAAGGAGGCAGACTTCTGTTCACCACCTGGGGCCTTTTTATACAAGCTGACTCTTCGTGGCGTCAAACACAGATCCTTAGTTGCCACACTGCATTTCTGCGCTCCTCTATCTCCTGCGATTCTTTTTTTCTTAATTTTCTCATCTTCACTCACCATCATCATATTTTGTACCTATTGACCAGTTCCGGCTCTTGACAACTGGCTTCGTTGCGTCTTCTTAGGTTCTTCCAGAAATCGTATTTCATTTGGTGCTTGTTGATTTCTGATTGTAGTTCTTCTCGTATTTGCTACTGAATCTACATTTTCTGTCATTTGTCTCGGGTACTGCTTTCTTCAGTCACTAATATTCGTAATTTTTAATTTTCAATGAAAATCATCGTTAATTTTCTATTCATTAAACGGCATCCTGCTACACATGTTAGAAATTTCATTTCACTGGCTACTATTATTTTTTGTCTTCATAAACCAATTATTTCTCTCATGTCACTACTTCATAAATATTTCAGTTGAGTTTATCTGCGAAGTCTCCCTCTCAGTATCCGAAGTACGTGAAATTTTGTATTTGTGGGGATCCACAGATACTTTATAAACGTAAACATGGTCCGTAGTAGGCTGTAACATAACATTTATTTAATCGTGTGATTAGCTAATCTCGACTACTTGTCATTGTCAAGTATTTTTAAAACCAACACGGAAAGGCACTACATTTTCTATATGTACCGCATGTATAACTAACTCTTTACACCCTCACATTAAGATCTACATCTACATCCATACTCCGCAAGACACCTGACGGTGTGGCGGAGGGTACCCTGAGTACCTCTATCGGTTCCCCCTTCTATTCAAGTCTCGTATTGTTCGTGGAAAGAAAGATTGTCGGTATGGCTCTGTGTAGGCTCTAATCTCTCTGATATTATCCTCATGGTCTCTTCGCGAGATACACGTAGGAGGGAGCAATATACTGCTTGACTCCTTGGTGAAGGTATGTTTCCGAAACTTCAACAAAAGCCCGTATCGAGCTACTGAGCGTCTCTCCTGCAGAGTCTTCCACTGGAGTTTATCTATCATGTCCGTAACGCCTTCGCGATTACTAAATGATCCTGTAACGAAGCGTGCTGCTCTCCCTTGGAACTTCTCTATCTCTTGTATTAGCCCTATCTGGTACGGATCCCACACTGGTGAGCAATATTCAAGCAGTGGGCGAACAAGTGTACTGCAACCTACTTCCTTTGTTTTCGGATTGCATTTCCTTAGGATTCTTCCAATAAATCTCAGTCTGGCATCTGCTTTACCGGCGATCAACTTTATATGATCATTCCATTTAACCGAGCGAGGTGGCGCAGTGGTTAGCACACTGGATTCGCATTCGGGAGGACGACGGTTCAATCCCGTCTCCGGCCATCCTGATTTAGGTTTTCCGTGATTTCCCTAAATCGTTTCAGGCAAATGCCGGGATGGTTCCTTTGAAAGGTCACGGCCGATTTCCTTCCCTATCCTTCCCTAACCCGAGCTTGCGCTCCGTCTCTAATGACCTCGTTGTCGACGGAACGTTAAACACTAACCACCACCACCATTCCATTTAAAATCACTCCTAATGCCTACTCCCTGATAATTTATGGAATTAACTGCTTCCAGTTGCTGACCTGCTATATTGTAGCTAAATGATAAAGGATCTTTCTTTCTGTGTGTTCGCAGCACATTACACTTGTCTACATTGTGACTCAATTGCCATTCCCTTCACCATGCGTCAATTCGTTGCAGATCCTCCTGCATTTCAGTACAATTTTCCATTGTTACAACTTCTCGATATAGTACAGCATCATCCCCAAAAAGCCTCAGTGAACTTCCGATGTTATCCACAAGGTCATTTATGTATATTGTGAATAGCAACGGTCCTACGACAATCCCCTGCGGCACACCTGAAATCACTCCATTGAGAATGACATGCTGCGTTCTGTTATCTAGAAACTCTTCAGTCCAATCACACAATTGGTCTGCTGGTCCATATGCTCGTACTTTGTTCATTAAACGACTGTGGCGAACTGTATCGAACGCCTTGCGGAAGTCAAGAAACACATCTACCTGGGAAACCGTGTCTATGGCCCTCTGAGTATCGTGGACGAACAGCGTGAGCTGGGTTTCACGCGATCGTCTTTTTCGAAACCCATGCTGATTCCTACAGAGTAGATTTCTAGTCTTTAGAAAAGTCATTATATTCGAACACAATACGTGTTCCAAAATTCTACAACTTATCGACGTTAGAGATATAGGTCTATAGTTCTGCACATCTGTTCGTCGTCCCTTCTTCAAAACGGGGATGACCTGTGCCTTTTTCCAATCCTTTAGAACGCTACGCTCTTCTAGAGACCTACGGTACACCGCTGCAAGAAGAGGGGCAAGTTCCTTCGCGTACTCTGTGTAAAATCGAACTGGTATCCCATCAGGTCCAGCGGACTTTCCCCTTTTGAAAGATTTTAATTGTTTTTCTATCCCTCTGTCATCTATTTCGATATCTATCATTTTGACATCATTGCGACAATCTAGAGAAGGAACTACAGTGCAGTCTTCCTCTATGAAACAGCTTTGAAAAAGACATTTAGTATTTCGGCCTTTAGTCTGTCATCCCCTGTTTCTGCACCATTTTTGTCACAGAGAGTCTGGACATTTTGTTTTGATCCACCTACCGATTTGACATGAGTCCAAAATTTCCTAGGATTTTCTGCCAAGTCAGCACTTAGAGCTTTACTTTCGAATTCATTGAACGCCTCTCGCATAACCCTCCTCACACTACACTTCGCTTCGCGTAATTTCTGTTGGTCTGCAAGGCTCTGGCTATGTTTATGTTTGCTGTGAAGTTCCCTTTGCGTCCGCAGCAGTTTTCTAACTCGGTTGTTGTACCACGGTGGCTCTTTTCCATCTCTTACGATCTTCCTTGGCACATGCTCATCTAATGTTTACTGTACGATGGTTTTGAACTTTGTCCACTGATCCTCAACACTGTCTGTAATTGAGATAAGGCGTTTTTGTTGAGCCGTCAAGTACTTTGAAATCTGCTATTTGTCACTTTTGCTAAACAGAAAAATCTTCCTACCTTTTTTAATATTTATACACTCCTGGAAATTGAAATAAGAACACCGTGAATTCATTGTCCCAGGAAGGGGAAACTTTATTGACACATTCCTGGGGTCAGATACATCACATGATCACACTGACAGAACCACAGGCACATAGACACAGGCAACAGAGCATGCACAATGTCGGCACTAGTACAGTGTATATCCACCTTTCGCAGCAATGCAGGCTGCTATTCTCCCATGGAGACGATCGTAGAGATGCTGGATGTAGTCCTGTGGAACGGCTTGCCATGCCATTTCCACCTGGCGCCTCAGTTGGACCAGCGTTCGTGCTGGACGTGCAGACCGCGTGAGACGACGCTTCATCCAGTCCCAAACATGCTCAATGGGGGACAGATCCGGAGATCTTGCTGGCCAGGGTAGTTGACTTACACCTTCTAGAGCACGTTGGGTGGCACGGGATACATGCGGACGTGCATTGTCCTGTTGGAACAGCAAGTTCCCTTGCCGGTCTAGGAATGGTAGAACGATGGGTTCGATGACGGTTTGGATGTACCGTGCACTATTCAGTGTCCCCTCGACGATCACCAGTGGTGTACGGCCAGTGTAGGAGATCGCTCCCCACACCATGATGCCGGGTGTTGGCCCTGTGTGCCTCGGTCGTATGCAGTCCTGATTGTGGCGCTCACCTGCACGGCACCAAACACGCATACGACCATCATTGGCACCAAGGCAGAAGCGACTCTCATCGCTGAAGACGACACGTCTCCATTCGTCCCTCCATTCACGCCAGTCGCGACACCACTGGAGGCGGGCTGCACGATGTTGGGGCGTGAGCGGAAGACGGCCTAACGGTGTGCGGGACCGTAGCCCAGCTTCATGGAGACGGTTGCGAATGGTCCTCGCCGATACCCCAGGAGCAACAGTGTCCCTAATTTGCTGGGAAGTGGCGGTGCGGTCCCCTACGGCACTGCGTAGGATCCTACGGTCTTGGCGTGCATCCGTGCGTCGCTGCGGTCCGGTCCCAGGTCGACGGGCACGTGCACCTTCCGCCGACCACTGGCGACAACATCGATGTACTGTGGAGACCTCACGCCCCACGTGTTGAGCAATTCGGCGGTACGTCCACCCGGCCTCGCGCATGCCCACTATACGCCCTCGCTCAAAGTCCGTCAACTGCACATACGGTTCACGTCCACGCTGTCGCGGCATGCTACCAGTGTTAAAGACTGCGATGGAGCTCCGTATGCCACGGCAAACTGGCTGACACTGACGGGGGCGGTGCACAAATGCTGCGCAGCTAGCGCCATTCGACGGCCAACACCGCGGTTCCTGGTGTGCCCGCTGTGCCGTGCGTGTGATCATTGCTTGTACAGCCCTCTCGCAGTGTCCGGAGCAAGTATGGTGGGTCTGACACACCGGTGTCAATGTGTTCTTTTTTCCATTTCCAGGAGTGTATTTACGGCTGTAATCATCGATGCAGTAACCGCTTTATGAACGCTGATTCCCTGTTCTGCGTTAACTGTTTCAAATAGTTCAGGTCTGTTTGTCACCAGAAGGTCTAATATGTTATAGCCACGAGTTGGTTCTCTGTTTAACTGCTCAAGGTAGTTTTCAAATAATGCATTTAAAAAATTTCACTGGATTCTTTGTCCCTGCCACCCGTTATAAACGTTTGAGTCTCCCAATCTATATCCGGCAAATTAAAATCTCCACCCAGAACTATAACGTGGTGGGGAAATCTACTCGAAATACTTTCCAAATTTTCCTTCAGGTGCTCTGCCACAACAGCTGCTGAGCCAGGGGGCCTATAGAGACATCCAATTACCATGTTTGAGCCAGCTTTAACCGTGACCTTCACCCAAATTATTTCAGATTTCGGATCTCCGTCAATTTCCTTCGATTAGCAGATAGTTAAATTATTCTGTGCTCTCTTTAGTTATTTGAATTTTAACCTTTAGCAGTTCAGATCCTACAAGAGCCCAGTTTTTACCTTAGTCACAAAAATATTCATTACCTACTCTTTAGTTATTGTATACAGTCTGATAACGGTTTTCCGTGAATCGTTTATGCTTAGTCTAATTTTGCGGTAACACTGTGTTACGCATTTTTCATGGCTTCGATGATGATGATAACGTGTTCTGTCCCTTTAGCGTATCCAGCACTGCAAGTTCAGCACTCAGCAGCCTTACCAGTTTTTGTCATCCTCTTCGTAGCTACGTATGATGCATTTTCACTGATATGGTCTATTGTTTGGTTTCTTTTCCTTCCCTGTCCCAATTTCTCTTCCTGCTCTTAATTCTCTCCAATATTTGACCTTTCCCATTCACTTTGTGCAACACAATATTATTTTTTATGTTATCTGTACATTTCAAACCCTTAATTATTCTCCAAATTCACATCTAGAAAACCTCTATTTATTTCTTCTCCATTACAATGGCTACATTTCGATTCCGTACAAAACATGCCAGCAATCTTTCCCTTAATTGTTTATTTAATGATCGACAGAACACACTTCATCAGCCATCTTCGTTTTTATTTTACATCTAGGTGCCTGAAGCTGTTAACTCGTTCTACAACCTCTACGCAAATTTTCACTTCTGCGTTTCTTGATTGCTTTGTAAAAGCGATTGTGCTTGTCTTCTTGACATTTACTTTATTCCATATTTCTCACAGCTAATGTTCAGTTGTTTTAACACATTATGAACAGCCTTTTTTATTTTACCTTAGTACGTGATATGCCGACTGCCTTGCCGCAGTGGTAACACCGATTCCCCTCAGATCACCAAAGTTAAGCGCTTTCGTGCTTGGCTGTCAGTTGGATGAGTCGCTATCCGGGTGTGCCGAGGGCTGTTGGCAAGTGGGGTGTCCTTAGTCCTTGTAAGGCCAATTGAGGAACTATCTGATTGAGAAGTAGCGGCACCGCAAACGAAAACTGTCAATGCTGGGAGAGCAGTGTGCTGACCACGTGCCTCTCTGTATATGCATTCGGTGACGCCTAAAGGCCAAGGATGACACGGCGGCTGGTCGGTATCGTTGGGTCTTGAAGGCCTTTTTGTTTGTTTAGTGCATAACATCGTCACATCAGTAAATCTTTTACATGTCATTATCGTTCCTTCTATTGTTTATCGCTTTTTTCAGTTGCAAGCATCTTTTTAATGTAGTCATTTGCATAGATATTAAACAGAGATGTTGAAAGACAGCAGCCTAGTCCAAACCGTGTCCTACTTTTAATTCCTTATGTGATCTTGTCTTCTACTCTTACCTTCAGTCTTTGTCACATACATTCGTTGGTAGTTAGTTCTCTTTCTTTGCAGTTAACATATTTCTTCTTCAGGACACCGAGGACTTCAGTGCTCCGAACTCTGTCAAAGGGTTTTGTATGTCAAGAAAAACTATCTTTCCTCAGTTATTCGCAACAGTCCAGCTGCATCGGAATAATAATAATACTATTATTAGTACCATTAAAATTATAATAACAGTTATTACTGGATGTGTGCGTGTGTGTGTGAATTCCTAAGGGACCAAATAGGTGAGGTCATCGGTCCCTAGACTTACACGCTACTAAAAATAACTTATGCTAAGAACAACACACACATCCATGCCCGACGGAGGACTAGAACCTCCAGCGGGAGGGGCCCCGCAATCCGTGCATGGCACTTCAAACTACGCGGCCACTCCGCGTGGCTATTTCTGGATGTTGAACAATCCTTAGGCCCCCTAGCCTCACACTCTCTCTGAAGGTAAGGGTCGCTAAGTATTTCGTCATGGAGAAAACCACTGCACAAAAAAAGAAATTGTCCAGTTCAGTGGTGGAATCGCACTGTTTCAGCACCCCGAACATTTTGGGAGAAGGGGTAAGGGGAAACTGTAGGGTGAATATGTATGCGGTGCGGCGTGAACACCAGGTACTTCGTAAGCGAGGGAGATCCTATGCGTGAACTGGCGAAAATCACAGGAAAGTTTTAGGGTCGCGCCCGTATCAGCTCGTGGCGGGGATCCTGCCGGACAGTTTTGCCAACACAGTGACCGCTGACGGCCGGGCGGTGGGGCGTAACGCAGCAGGGCGCCGTTCGGAGAGTTTCATTGGCAAAGTTGGCGCGCCGGGTGATCAGTGCCGGCCGGGAATGAAGATGGATGAGCCGGCACGGGGCTCCTGTAATCGGGAGACAAAAGGAGCGCGCGGTGCGGCGCCAGGTGCCGACAAAGCGGCAAGCGGCGCCGCTAATCGATCGTGAAACACATGCTGGCCGACCCCAGCCCGGCCGCCGCCTGTGGGCCGTGACTTAGCCGTCACGGGACGCCCATTAAGGTCTAGCCATTCAGTGAGACGAAGCCTTCCCTACAGCTCGGGCCGCCACAGATGTTTTCGACAGCAAAGTCGCAGGAAGACCACCCGTATATACACTGCTGGTAACAATAATAATAATAATAAGAAGAAGAAGAATCAGTACACCTGGAGAGACGACGTCTTTGATCCGATGACGATATACATATGTGCCATCTGGGGAATAGTACGTGTACTGTATTGGTTTCATCCTCGTCCGCCAGCAGATAGCACAGCGGCATAGCTACCAGGGCACCACCTGTATCTATGATTTAATTGGGAGTGCTCACAGCCAGAAGGCTCAGTGTGGTGCAAACACGTGAGCAAGCAGTCCGCCCCAGTAGCTGAATGACCAGTGCGTTCGATTGCCAAGCACGGGGGCCTGGGTTAGATTCCCGACTGGGATCGGGGATTTTCTCCTTCAGGGACTGAGTATTGTGCTGTCCTCATCATCATTTCATCCCCATTGTCGATGCGCAAGTCGCTCAATGTTCCGGCCTGGGAATTCCGGGCCACTGACGCCATCCGATCATTTCCATTTCCACATGAGCAAGCAGGTAATTGTGACAAGGAGACGCACTTGTGCTTCCTACAGCCAAATGAGCGAGTTTGAAAAGGGTCAAATTGTGATGGGATGGTCCTTTCGGAGAAACGCCACACAAGTTGGGAGAGCTGCGTTAGTTGTGCAACTATGCTGGTATCAATGGTCACTTGAACATTCCCACACCGGTAGAAGGGGTTCTGGACGTCCACGCAGCAAGGACGCTAGCCACGGCCGTCGTATTGTGAGGGCAGCAGTGGCGGATCGTACAGCTGCAATGCACAAAGAAGAGAGCTTATGAGACCAGACGTGTCAACACGAACTGTTGCGGGCCGGTTATTAGCAGTGGAACTAAGGACACCCACACCTTCAGCCCGTCTTCCACTCACGCCACAGCATTGGGATGTACGGCTCAATATATATATATATATATATATATATATATATATATATATATATATATATATATACACTCCTGGAAATGGAAAAAAGAACACATTGACACCGGTGTGTCAGACCCACCATACTTGCTCCGGACACTGCGAGAGGGCTGTACAAGCAATGATCACACGCACGGCACAGCGGACACACCAGGAACCGCGGTGTTGGCCGTCGAATGGCGCTAGTTGCGCAGCATTTGTGCACCGCCGCCGTCAGTGTCAGCCAGTTTGCGGTGGCATACGGAGCTCCATCGCAGTCTTTAACACTGGTAGCATGCCGCGACAGCGTGGACGTGAACCGTATGTGCAGTTGACGGACTTTGAGCGAGGGCGTATAGTGGGCATGCGGGAGGCCGGGTGGACGTACCGCCGAATTGCTCAACACGTGGGGCGTGAGGTCTCCACAGTACATCGATGTTGTCGCCAGTGGTCGGCGGAAGGTGCACGTGCCCGTCGACCTGGGACCGGACCGCAGCGGCGCACGGATGCACGCCAAGACCGTAGGATCCTACGCAGTGCCGTAGGGGACCGCACCGCCACTTCCCAGCAAATTAGGGACACTGTTGCTCCTGGGGTATCGGCGAGGACCATTCGCAACCGTCTCCATGAAGCTGGGCTACGGTCCCGCACACCGTTAGGCCGTCTTCCGCTCACGCCCCAACATCGTGCAGCCCGCCTCCAGTGGTGTCGCGACAGGCGTGAATGGAGGGACGAATGGAGACGTGTCGTCTTCAGCGATGAGAGTCGCTTCTGCCTTGGTGCCAATGATGGTCGTATGCGTGTTTGGCGCCGTGCAGGTGAGCGCCACAATCAGGACTGCATACGACCGAGGCACACAGGGACAACACCCGGCATCATGGTGTGGGGAGCGATCTCCTACACTGGCCGTACACCACTGGTGATCGTCGAGGGGACACTGAATAGTGCACGGTACATCCAAACCGTCATCGAACCCATCGTTCTACCATTCCTAGACCGGCAAGGGAACTTGCTGTTCCAACAGGACAATGCACGTCCGCATGCATCCCGTGCCACCCAACGTGCTCTATAAGGTGTAAGTCAACTACCCTGGCCAGCAAGATCTCCGGATCTGTCCCCCATTACGCATGTTTGGGACTGGATGAAGCGTCGTCTCACGCGGTCTGCACGTCCAGCACGAACGCTGGTCCAACTGAGGCGCCAGGTGGAAATGGCATAGCAAGCCGTTCCACAGGACTACATCCAGCATCTCTACGATCGTCTCCATGGGAGAATAGCAGCCTGCATTGCTGCGAAAGGTGGATATACACTGTACTAGTGCCGACATTGTGCATGCTCTGTTGCCTGTGTCTATGTGCCTGTGGTTCTGTCAGTGTGATCATGTGATGTATCTGACCCCAGGAATGTGTCAATAAAGTTTCCCCTTCCTGGGACAATGAATTCACGGTGTTCTTATTTCAATTTCCAGGAGTGTATATATGGCTCTGAGCACTATGGGACTTAACTTCTGAGGTCATCAGTCCTCTAGAACGTAGAACTACTTAAATCTAACTAACCTAAGGACATCACACACATCCATGCCCGAGGCAGGATTCGAACCTGCGACCGTGCACACTGGCCCCACCCCAGGCTTTACGCTCTGGAGTGTGATAAGCTACAACTATCTTAAGTTTCTCGCTCGTACGCTAACCGGCGCTCGGTACGTACAGAATGTTGTTGGACCAGTTCTTTTTGCCGTTATCACAACAGGAAGGACATGTGTTGTTCCAGCAAGATAACACTCGCCCAAACACTGCCCCTGTAATTCAGCGCACTGTGCAAGATGTGCAGCGACTTCCCTGGCCAGCACGATCTCCAGACTTGTCTCCAAACGAGCAGGTGTGGGATATGGTGAGACGAGAAGAAACTTGTGCGATATGTCAACCAACTACTCTGACAGAGAGAGCTATGCGAACAGGTCGAGCACGTCATCTGTACGATCGACTCGATACCGGTGCTAGCGCCTGCGACAATGCCTGTAATAAAGAGGAAGAGACTGACAGCATCAGATCACAAGATTAGTGGCGAAAGTCCTGTACTTTTTAGAGGTAATACGCAGAAGCGATATGAAATGAGACATTCGGGTACATTCGGTAGTAGGGAAGGGGAATGGGAGACTTAGATCGTTGGAAGATTTTTGGAAAAGTGAAGTGCATCTGCAAAGAAAATTGCGTATAAGACAATAGCACGATGAACTGGAGAGGAACTCTATGCGATATTAAAAATGGGAAACCTCGAAGGAAAGACGGCGTAGCTAAAGCGAAACCTTGTAGTGTAAATTTAGAGTACGTGAATTTAGAGAAGAATATGCGACCATATGCAGCCAGTATCGTATGTCTCGTCTAGGTATCATAAGACTAAGAGAGGATAGACTAGGTCGCATACAGAGGTATAAAGAGAGTCATTTCCTTCTTGCTAGTACACGGTGAAATAGGACAGAAAGTCGTTAATACTGGTATGGTGTACACTGCACCATGCTCTGTACTGCGCCTTGCGTACCCATGGAGACTCCCCTGGATAATACATCGTGCACAAAGAAATAGGCTACCCAACTTAACGTTATCTGCTACGGGATGCAACTGATAAGAATAGCCTATTTTATGGTGCAACAATTTTTTTCTGGGCTAGTTTCATTCTGCCCATCCTGTATAGAGATATCGAAATACAGAATAATCTGAATCCTGCAGAAGTTCTATGGATAGGAGTACGGAGTGATGGGAGATTTTATAAGGGGCACTCAGATGAAAACGAGACATGAAGCAAAAGTAAGTAAACTGTTTATTATTTCAAAAGTAATCGCGATGACTGTTAATACACACTATGAGACAATACGGTCAATTCCTTCAGGGAAAACTGTTTGCAGCTCGCTACGGAACCATGACTGTACTCCTTCATGCACTTCTTCGTCTGAAGCAAATCGATGGCGACGAATGTTTTTCTTGGTCGTGCGGGATTAGCCGAGCGGTCTAGGGCTCTGCAGTCATGGACTGTGCGGCTGGTCCCGGCGGAGGTTCGAGTCCTCTCTCGGGCATGGGTGTGTGTGTTTATCCTTAGGATAATTTAGGTTTAGTAGTGTGTAAGCTTAGGGACTGATGACCTTAGCAGTTAAATCCCTTAAGATTTCACACGCATTTGAAGATTTGAACAATGTCTTTCCTGAGGGGTCCAAAATATGGAAGTCGCCTTTGGGGAGGTCGAAGTGTTATGGAGCATGTATGAGGGCTTCCCAGCGCAACTTCTGCAACATGGTAAATACAACGTTGGTTACAGGTGAGTGGTGGATGCCTGGAGACTTGCATGATCTGTCATCAATGCGTCTTTGCCCATCGATGGGAAACATACAAGATTTTGTAGATGTTGCTGATTATTCCTCTCTCTCTCTCTCTCTCTCTCTCTCTCTCTCTCTCTCTCTCTTCCTCCCTATGCAAGTCCCATTCTTGTAAGGTTTCCAATCATCTTGTCAATTATCGAACTGTATGAAAAAAACGTAAATTATTTACAAACTACGGCGTGCACAAGCTTTATTCAACATGTACATTTGATTACAGCTATTCGGATTTAAGTTATGTCATGTTCGATATGCCTGTCATCATTGGCGATGATGTGGCGAGGACGAATGGTGATATTCTGTATGACCCGCCGAAGTATCGGAACATCGATGCTGTCGATGACCTGAATGTCTATTTTCAGCTAAGCAATGGTTTTTGGAGTTATTGCTGTACACCTTGTATTTAATATTGCCCCACAAAAAGGAATCGCTTGTGTTCAGATCCGGAGAACATGGCGGTCAATCGAGGCCCATGCCAGTGGCCCCCGTGTACCCCAGAGTCAGACTGCAGTCCCCAAAGTCCTCCTCCAGGACATCACTCTCCTGCTTCTGTCTTGCACGAACCATATCTTGTTGAAATCAAGGGTTACTTGGGATATTGGGGATGAAAACATCTTCCAGAATTTTCACGTACCGTTCGGTAGTCACCGTGCCACACAGTTATCCGTTGAGGGTGAAGAGATTTCTCGATCGCGAAATGCGGATTGTCAGTCCCCCAAATGAGCCAGCTTTGCTTACTGGTGAACCCATCCAAATGAAAGTGGGCTTCGTTGCTAAACCAAAACATACAAAGCTTTCTAATTCCCATCATACCCGCGGCCAAGCGTGCGGTTTGAATGTCCTAATACAAACCGTTCAGAAGTTATGACGATTTTCCAGAATGCGATTTTCACTCTGCAGCCGAGTGTGTGCTGACATGAAACTTCCTGGCAGATTAAAACTGTGTGCATGACCGAGACTCGAACTCGGGACCTTTGCATTTCGCGGACAAGTGCCCAGGAAGTTTCATATCAGCGCACACTCCGCTGCAGAGTGAAAATCTCATTCTGGGAACATCTCCCAGGCTGTGGCTAAGCCATGTCTCTGCAGTATCCTTTCTTTCAGGAATACTAGTTCAGCAAGGTTCGCAGGAGAGCTTCTGTAAAGTTTGGAAGGTAAGAGACGAGATACTGGCAGAAGTAAAACTGTGAGGACCGGGCGTGAGTTGTGCTTCGGTAGCTCAGATGGTAGAGCACTTGCCCGCGAAAGGAAGTTTTATGACGATTTTATTTCATTTATTGAACTCAATAACTGTCACCCTGTATTTCACTTTGCACTGCTGAAGGTTTCCGTGGTTCCAAAATTACAGCAAAACTACAATATCTCGCCTCTAACCGTTAGGTGACGGCGTTAGTGAGGTGAGAAGAGTTTGGATAAACAATGTAACAACGATGGCAATGCTCGAGTCGCCGCTAGCCCGCGAACGGCTACCCGACGGACGTTTCAATTTAGCAGAGGCCAATCGTAGCGGAGCCCGCGTGGGAACCCGGCAGCGGCGAGGCGGTGCGCACGCGACGTCATCGCCCTCCGCCGATACCTCGACACCCCGCGCCGCGTCACGCGAAGAGCCCGCAGCGCGCTGCGAGGGCAGCCGGCCGCCAGCGACGCGGCAGCGGCGAACAAAGCGATCGCGGAATCGCGTGCCTGCGGGGGCCGCCTCAGCGTGTGTTCCGCTCCCGTGCACCGCCCTCTGCTGCGTTTCTCCGCTGTCTGCTGTGTGGCGAGCAGGTCGAAAGTTTACTCTGCAGAGGCTTACCGAAACTGGCCGCTCGTCGTTATACCATGCATTTCAAATTGCAGGATGGGGTGTGGTTGACTACAATTCCTACTGTACAATGTGCTATCGTAAAGCTTTAATTATACACTACTGGCCATTAAAATTGCTACACCACGAAGATGACGTGCTACGGACGCGAAATTTAACCGACAGGAAGAAGATGCTGTGATATGCAAATGATCAGTTTTTCAGAGCATTCGCACAAGGTTGGATCCGGTGGCGACACCTACAACGTGCTGACATGAGGTAAGTTTGCAACCGATTTCTCATATTCAAACAGCAGTTGACCGGCGTTGCCTGGTGAAACGTTGTTGTGATACCTCGTGTAAGGAGGAGAAATGCGTACCATCACGTTTCCAACTGTGATAAAGGTCGGATTGTAGCCTATCACGATTGCGGTTCATCGTATCGCGATACTGCTGCTCGCGTTGGTCGAGTTCCAATGGCTGTTAGCAGAGTATGGAATCGTTGGGTTCAGGAGGGTAATACGGAACGCCGTGCTGGATCCCAACGGCCTCGTATCACTAGCAGTCGAGATGACAGGCATCTTATCCGCATGGCTGTAACGGATCGTGCAGCCACGTCTCGATCCCTGAGTCCCAGATGGGGACGTTCGCAATACAACAACTATCTGCACGAACAGTTCAACCACGTTTGCAGCAGCATGGACTATCAATTCGGAGACCATGGCTGTGGTTACCCTTGACGCTGCATCACAGACAGGAGCGCCTGCGATGGTGTACTCAACGACGAACCTGGGTGCACGAATGACAAAACGTCATTTTTTTCGGATGAATCCATATTCTGTTTACAGCATCATGATGGTAGCATCCGTGTTTGGCGACAACGCGGTGAACGTACATTGGAAGCGTCTATGCGTCATCGCCATACTGGCGTATCACACGGCGTGATGGTATGGGGTGCTACTGGTTACACGTCTCGGTCACCTCTTGTTCGCATTGACGGCACTTTGAACAGTGGACGTTACATTTCAGACGTGTTACGACCCGTGGTTCTACCCTTCATTCGATACCCGCGAAACACTACATTTCAGCAGGATAATGCACGACCAGATGTTGCAGGTCCTGTACGGGCCTTTCTGGATATAGAAAATGTTCGACTGCTGCCCTGGCCAGCACATTCTCCAGATCTCTCACCAACTGAAAACGTCTGGTCAATGGTGGCCGAGAAACTGGCTCGTCACAATACGCCAGTCACTACTCTTGATGAACTGTGGTATCGTGTTAAAGCTGCATGGGCAGCTGTACCTGTACACGCCATCCAAGCTCTGTTTGACTCAATGCGCAGGCCAGAGGTGGTTGTTCTGGGTACTGATTTGCCAGGATCTATGCACCAAAATTGCGTGAAAATGTAATCAAATGACAGTTCTAGTACAATATATTTGTCCAATTAATACCCGTTTATCATCTATATGTTTTCTTGGTGTAGCAGTTTTAATGGCCAGTAGTGTAATCACGAAAAACTTCGGTTATCTAATTAATATTTTATACGGGAAAATACGCCCTTTAGTAATATGGAGGAAACCTCTGACCTACATCTACATCTACATATATACTCCGCATCCCAGCGTGCTGTGTGTGGTGCACGGTACCCCATACCACTACTTGTCATTTCCCCTCCTGTTCCACTCAAAAATAGACGGGAAAACGACTGTCTTTACGCCTCAGTAAGAGCCGTAATTTCTTGTATCTTATCTTCGTGATCTTTAAGCGCGGTATTCGCTTTGTGATCAAAAGTATCCGGACACATGGCTGAAAATGACGCACAAGTTCGTGGGGCCCTCCATCAGTAATGCTGGAATCCAATATGGTGTTGGCCCACCCTTACCCTAGATGATACCTTCCACTCTCGCAAGCATACGTTCAGTCAGGTGCTGGAAGGTTTCCTCGGGAACGGCAGCCCATTCTTCAGGGAATGCTGCATTGAGGAGAGGTATCGATATCGGCTGGTGAGGCCTGGCACGAAGTCGGCGTTCCAAAACATCCCAGAGGTTTTCTATAGGATTCAGGTTAGGAGTCTGTGGAGGCCAGTCCATTGCAGGGATGTTATTGTCGTGCAACCAATCCGCCACAGGCCGTGCATTATGAACAGGTCCTCGATCATGGTGAAAGATTCAATCGCCATCCCCGAATTGCTCTTCAACAGTGGGAAGCAAGAAGGTGCTTAAAACGTCAATGTAGGCCTGTGCTGTGATAGTGCCACGCAAAACAACAAAGGGTGGAAGCCCCTCTATGAAAAACACGACCACAACAGAACACCACCACCTCCGAATTTTACTGTTGGCACTACACACGCTGGCAGATGACATTGATCGGATGTTCGCCAAACCGGCACCCAGCCATCGGATCGCCACATTGTATACCGTAATTCGTCACTCCACACAACGTTTCTCCACTGTTCAATAGTCTAATGTTTACGCTCCTTACGCGAAGCGAGGCGTCGTTTTGCTTTTACCGGCGTGATGTCTAGTTTACGAACAGCCACTCGACCATGAAATCCAAGTTTTCTCAGCTCCCGCCTAACTGCCATAGTGCTTGCAGTGGATCCTGATGCAGTTTGGAATTCCTATGTGATGATCTGGACAGATGTCTGCCTATTAGACATTACGACTATCTTCAACTGTCGGCGTTCTCTGTCAGCCAACAGACGAGGTCGGCCTGTACGCTTTCGTGCTGTACGTGTCCCTTCACGATTCCGCTTCACTATCACATCAGAAACAGTGGACATAGGGTTGTTTACGCGTACCGACGTATAACACCATTGACAGCCAGTCACCTGACCACGTTCTAAGTCCGTGATTTCCTCGGAACACCCCATTCTGTTGTCTAACGATGTCCAATGACTACTGACGTTGCTGGTATGGAGTACCTGGCAGTAGGTGGCAGCAAAATGCACCTAATGTGTATGTTGGTGGCAGTAGAGTCGTCCGGCAGTCAGCTTCAAATGCCCGTCCTCTAAATTTTCTCAATACTGTTTCTCGAGAAGAACGTCGCCTCCCCTCCAGGGATTCCCATTTGAGTTCCTGAAGCATCTCCGTAATACTTACATGTTGTTCGAACCTACCGGTAACAAATCTAGCAGCCCGCCATTGAATATCTTCCTTCAATCCGACCTGGTACAGATCCCAAACAATCGAGCAGTACTCAAGAGTAGCTCCCACTAGCGTCCTATATCCGGTCTCCTTTACAGGTGAACCACTCTTTCCTAAAATTCCCCCAATGAACCACAGTTTTCAAATGCTCTTTTGACATCATACTGCTCCGCAACATTACGCCCAGATATTTAAACGACTTCACTGTGTCAAGCAGGACACTAGTAACACTGTAACCGAACATTACAGGTTTGTTGTTCCAACCCGCGTTAACTCACATTTTTTCACATTTAGAGCTAGCTTCCATTCATCACACCAGCTTGTATCTTCCTACAGTCTCTCAACTTCGACACCTGACCGTAGACCACGAAACAACAGCATTTGCTGCCCACCCTGTCCTCCAAATCATTAATGTGTACAGAGAACAGCAGCGGTCCTATGACATTTCCCTGGGGCACTCCTAATGACTACCTTCCCTCTGATGAAGACTGACCGTTGAAGACAACGTACTGGGTTCTATTATTTAAAGAGACTTCGAGCCACTCACTTGTCTAAGAACTTATTCCATATGCTCGTACCTCCGTTAACAGCCTGCAGTGGGACACCGTGTCAAAAGGTTTCCGGAAATCTAGAAATATGGGATCTACCTGTTGCCCTTCATCCATAGTTCTCAGTATACGATGTGTGAAAAGGGCAAGCCGAGTTTCATACGAGTGATGCTTTCTAAAACCATGCTGATTCGTGGACATAAGTTTCTTAACTGATTTGTGTGTCGGACTAGCTCATAAAAGTCAAACTCTATGTTATGTGATACTTTACACTGAGTATGCACCTACGAGTCACTGATTACTAATCGTTAGGTCTGATGGCAGCTCCAGAGCCAAAACCAGTGATAAATTTTAGTAAGATACGAGGTCGTGCTGGAAAGAAATGCCTCCGAATTTTGTATTGAAGTTTCTCATAATGAGAAACGAGAAGGAGCGATCTGTATGTTCTTTAATTAACTTTTTTATTACCACAGTCGCTTTCAGAGCTGTTTTTATTGACTGGTTTCGACAGTAGGGTCATCTTCAGATCTTTTTTGGTTGTACATCTGCAACGCGGCACTAGTGCAGTTGGGTTGGAGCAGCAGCGAAGTCTGCATCGACATGGCTCGCCCGATCACTGCCGCCACGCCTCACTTGAGCCGTGCCACGGTCTTGGTGGATCGTTGGCCGGTCATCCCACCGGACGACGCGTTTTGGCTCGCCGATCGTTCATGAGTCGGCTGTGTGTGTGCATCGACTCCCAATTTGTCTTCATCCATGCTCAGTTACTGTTGTGTATCGTTCAGGTCTTCGTGCAAGTGGTTGTCAGGCTGTTTGTGCAATTGGCGTTATTTCCACTAACGACTACTTTAGATGTTGTCGGCATTCTGAGTGGATCTGTCGGTTGCTGCTTACCAGGGAAGTTATCTCCCCGTGGTGCAGTCGGCTGGGTCCTCTGGCGGTCCCTGCGCAGTGTCGGAGCGTGTGTGGAGCTGTCTGATCGCTACGAGCTACGTGGTTCACCGACCCAGGACGTCAAAGTTGAGTATTGATTTCAGCTACCCAAGCCACGTCCATTATGTTGTGGTGGTTAGTTTCGGCGGTTCGCTGTTTGGGGGGGGGGGGGGGTTCCCGTGAGCAACATTGAGTGTTTCTATTGATGAAATTTAGTCACCATGCGGTGCAATTAACTATATTGATTGACTACAATTCGGGTGCACCAGCGGAATTTTCTGCCTTGTGGCCGTTAGTGTTCTGGTTACCTGCCCTGGCCACTGATGTGAATTAAGGCTTCCTTTTGGGTGAAGTTAACTATATTCCTGAATTGTGCTATTTGTTAATTTTTAAGTCCGGCCACAAGGCAGAAAATTCCGCTGTTGCACCCGATTTGTAGTCAACCAATATAGTTAATTGCACCGCATGGTGGCTAAATTTCATCAATAGAAACACTCAGTGCTGCTCACAGGAAACCCCCCCCCCCCCCACCAAACAGCGAACCACCGAAACGAACCACCACAACATTAATGGACGAGGCTTGGGTAGCTGAAACCACTACTCAACTTTGACGTCCTGGGTCGGTGAACCACGAAGCTCGTAGCGATCTGACAGCTCCACACACGCTACGACACTACGCAGGGACCACCAGCGAACCCAGCCTACTGCACCGCACGAACTTCCCTAGTGAGCAACAACCGACCGATCCACTCAGAATGCCGACAACATCTAAAATAGCCGTCAGTGGAAATAACGCCAATTACACACACAACATGACAAACACTTGCACGAAGACCTGAACGATACACAACAGTAACTAAGCATGGACGAAGACAATCTGGGAGTCGATGCGCACGCACACACACACACACACACACACACACACACAGCCGACTCATGAACGATCGGCGAGCCAAAACGCTTCGTCAGGTAGGACGACCGACCGACGATCCACCAAGACCGTGGTCCGGCTCAGTGATGCGTGGCGGCAATGGTCGGGCGAGCCATGTCGACGCAGACCTCACAGCTGCTCCAACCCGACTGCACTAGTGCCGCATCGCAACTCCTCGACTGGCAGGTCCGGACTGCACTCCAGACGCGTTCCAACTGACTGGGAGACCTGAACTCGCTATCCAAACTCGCGTCCGAAACTGGCTTACGACAGACAACGACCGGGAAGTAACAGCAGTCGAGAAAGATACTACGAGAGGGGATGTATCGATACGCGCTGCTAGCGTCGGTCACGCTAAGGCAAAAGCTGCAACTCAGTGACAGTAGTAATTTAAATTAACGTAGTGAGGTGGAAGTACCTTGAAAAGAGAGTGTAAAATACATGATGGCGGGAACACGAGCCACCGACGGCTCAACATCCTGTTGCATTGTGTGTTTCTCAAACATGCCATGTTAATATTAAGTGGAGAGTATATTGCACATTCAGCACAGGTTCGTCAAAAATAAAATTACAAACAGGTTTGCTACAATTAAAAATACACACCAGGTGGAGCTTGGCATGTTTATGTATGGGGGCTATTCGGAAAGTAAGTTCCGATCGGTCGCGAAGTGGAAACTACAATGAAATTTTGCGCAGAAGTGTTGTTTGGTGTCTACTATGCCTGTCGATCGCTGCACCTCGCTCTTCTCACTTCTGAGGGCCACAGTGAGCACGTAAAGATACCTAGAAAATAGCGTCTCCCGCCAAGTATGAGGAACTGGTAAAAGACTTCGCCTGATGCCATGCAGTCCACATAATATATCTGTCATGCGTTTCGTTCTTCATGACAATTCACGGGTGCACTCTCCAGAGCCAATGAAGATTTTACTGCAG
The DNA here is from genome assembly GCF_023864345.2 of Schistocerca serialis cubense. Taxonomy (NCBI): domain Eukaryota; kingdom Metazoa; phylum Arthropoda; class Insecta; order Orthoptera; family Acrididae; genus Schistocerca; species Schistocerca serialis. Next base: position 78,544,267 of record NC_064646.1, on the reverse strand, counting down.
CGTTTTCGATGGGACGTATTTGATCACCCACAACACAGCCCGTAATTGGCTCGTCCTGGGTTGCATCTCTGCTCACATGAACCGTTGGCTATGAAGACAACATTTGGGCACAGACAACGAGCTGTAGACGAGAGTAGAGAACGGGCGGAAGGCAGAGGGTATCGGAAAGTCGGTACAACACTAAGACAGATGTCTAAATCGGAGCAGCGACTACGTAGAGACATAGTTGTAAGGTGTAGGTAACAACTGAAAATAACATATTTTTAAAGGTTTCAGGAATTACTGCAACCAATCACCGTTTTTTCTTCAATTTTTATTTATTCATGACCGGTTTTGAATCGCCAGGCGATTCATCAGACGATACGTTTTAGTTTATTGTGGGGGTCGTGCATCTGTGGCAAATTCAGAGAAAATAGGATACTATACATATGTTGAGGGGAGGGGGGGAGGGGGGAGAAGGAGGGAGGGAGGGATGGGAGGGGGGAAGAGAGAGAGAGAGAGAGAGAGAGAGAGAGAGAAAGAGAGGGAGATTGTGTATGTGTAAAAAAAAAGTGGTAGGGAGGATGGTGTTTAGGTGTGGTATGAGCTAGGTGGGGAATGAGTATGGGAGTAGATGAGTAACTTCAGTTCACACTTTCTGTATGTATTCATTGTTCCTTTTACCTGGCTAGGTAGCAAAATAAAACTTTTATCCATTCTGGTTTTGGAACACTGCGAAATTCCTGCAATAAGTCGCCGTGTTTTCTTCAGTTTTTATTTATTCATGACCGTTTTCGAATCGCCTGGTGATTCATCATCCCATGATACAATTTAGTTTTTTTTAAAAAAAACATTTTTGGTTTTCATTATGGTTTCCATTTCGCGGCGGATCGGAACTTACTTTCCGAACAGCTCTCGTATATAGCATTCCTTTGATACTTGCCAGCCGCTAAAATCCGCAGTATGTAGCAGAAGTGCACATTTATACTAATGTTTACATTCTTAATTCGGTTCTAAATATCGGTGGATGTATGACATGCCATGCACATTACTCGGTCGACTTTCCAGCTTCGCTGATGCAACTTGTAACACCGTGCCGTTACAGGGCTACGAATTAATGCGCGTAACACGGCAGTGCGTGACGCAACTATGTCGTATCGCGAGGAACAGCGTGCTGAAACCCAGTTTCTGGCCGCAGAAAACCTTCGCCCATACAGGGAACAAACACTGCTTCAGCGTGGCAATGCAAGACCACACATCAACACTACGACATCTGGCTCCTTCGATTCACTGTCATCGATCATTCTCCGAACAGTCCCGACTTGGCCCCATCCGACTTCAATCTCTTTCAGAAACTCGAAGGACACCGTCGAAGACTTCACTTTGATAGTAGCGAAGCGGTGCAAGCAAACATGAGTTTGTGGTCAAAAAGGTCAAACATTCTACAGTGTCTGTATCAACAAACTGATCTCTCGTTGGGAGAAATGCATTCGGCGTGAAGGTGACTATGTTGAGAAATAAAAGTGTAGGCTTGAAGAATAAAGATGTAGAATGCTGATAAAGTTTGTTTTATTTAAAAATCCTTAAGAGTTTTCACATAAAAAATTCGGAGGCATTACTTTTCGACACGCCTTCGTAGTGCGTGACTGAGGTATGTAATTTTACAATGTGATGTTGTAATGTTGTCTTTGTTTGCAGCTAAACACAAGCAGTCCTGGTTAACACTGAAATCTCCACGCTAAAGTACTTCCAGGAGAGGCAAAACTAAATGGCGCAGCTCGTTAATTCAGGGGAGTATTGTGCGTAATTAGTTTTCTATACTGCAAGGTTGTACCCTATCATCGATGTTATCCATTCCGCACATTTAGCAAGCAGTAAAGGAAACCAAAGAAAAATTTGAAGTAGGGATTAAAGTACAGGGAGAAGAAACAGAAACTTTGAGGTTTGTCGATGACACTGCAATTCTGTAAGAGACAGCAAAGGACTTGGAACAGCAATTGAAAGGAATAGACAGTGTCTTGAAAGGAGGGTATAAGATGAACATCGACAAAAGCAAGACAAGGCTAGTAGAATGTAGTCTAGTTAAATCATGTGATGCAGAGGGAATCAGATTAGGAAACAAGAGAATGTCGTACACAAGTTTTGCAATTTGAGCATCAAAATAACGAAGTCGAAGTAGAGAGGATATAAAATGTAGACTGTCAGTGACAAGAAAAGCGTTTCTGAAGAAGAGATATTTGTTAACATCGAGTTCAGATTTAAGTTCAGGAAGTCTTTTCTGAAAGTATTTGTGTGGATTGTAGACATGTGTGGAAGAAAAACATGGGCGTTAAACAGTTTAGACAAAAGATGAATAGATGCTTTTAAAAGGAACGCTTAAGATCAGATGGGTAGATGACGTAACTAACGAGGAGGTACTATATACAAATGGGGAAAAAAGTTATTTGCGGGATAACCTGCCTAGCACAAGGGATCAGTTGACAGCATCAAGGGATCACCAATTTAGTATTGGAGTGAGATTTGAGGGGTTGAAAATCATTGAGGGAGGCCAACAGAAGAATACAGTAAGAAAATTTTAAGTATGTAGATTGCAAATCAATTTCAGTCTCTTCTACTACATTTTGAAAATGCAACGGTCTCCGCCTGTTGAGTTCGGCGAGTACACACACACATTTAAAAAGCCTGCCGAATCGAAAAAGTCGCGAATGTTGCAGCTTCTTCAGATCAATCCAGACGACTTCTTTAGCCGGGTAGTCACCATGGACAAAAGAGTAAAGCAAGCAGTGGAAAAATATAGATTCACTACGGCGAAGACCCAGTTTCGTCGAGCAAGGTGCTGTTGAGTGATTTATGGGACTATCAGCGTGTGGTACTGTCAGGTTACACTGGTACGCGGCACAATATAGAAAAGTAACACGTCAGTAGAGCTCAAAGATTAAAAGAGTTACGAAGATAACGTAAAGCTTTCACTGTGTCCGAAATTTTTATGTAAGTGTCTATCAAATTACGGTGCATGCAAAATGGAACACGAGTGTCTCTAAGTACCAGATAGTCAAATGGATGCATGCGATGAAAAATGTTGATGTAAATCTCTTAACTGACCCATCACCGTCATGCTATGTGTCTACAGGGTGTTCAAAAATTCAGTGCCCAAACTAAGAGGGATGATGACGGAGACAAAAACAAACATATTTCATAAAGCAACCATGTGCCGGAAACGCATATTGTTGGAGTACTGAGTATACAGGAGGTTATTATGTGTAATTGAGAGTAAAACGATGTTTAAAGGTTTTCCACTGCTTTGTTTTTATGATCAACATTAAATCACAATGTGTGTTCGTAATGAGTACCATTGACATCTGCGCAGAGCCGTTATCGACGTAGCAAGGAGTCCCGTGTTCGCTGGGAAATGGGTAGTGTGTTCTGCACTGCAAGAACTCTTTGCAGTCGACTCGGTCTCAGAGTCAAGACGAGTAGAATGCACCTCGGCTTTCATATAGTCCCAGAGAAAGTGGTCTAAGGAGGTGCGATTAGAGTATCTTGCAGGCCAATGCACAGGTCCTCCCCGGCCGATCCCTGATAGCCAAAAGTACTGGTTATTACTGCTCGGACTGGTTGTGCAAAGTGCATTGGCGCCCCATGATGCTGAAACCCCGCCCTACTTCCGATATCTAGGGGTAGCTCATCCAGTAATGTCGGCAGGTGAACCTCCAGGGACACACTGAACATTGGTCACCTGAGTCGAGCAGGCAACATGTAAGGCCCACGTAGGTAGTCGACCACGATACTGACCCACATGTTCACTGCAGAAATGTCTCTGATGGCCTCGCACAACTGTAATACGTGGGTTTTTATGCGATCACATATGCGAATTGCGACAACGTTGGACACAATGACTTTTATCTGCTCCGCTTGTGTACTAAGTACACAATCTCAGTGCTCACGCAGTATGGGTTTCCAACACTCGGTTGTGGTTTTTTTTTCTGTCTTGTGTCATCCTTATTAAATTGGGCACTGAAATTTTGGACACACTATAGTACTCAGAAGGCGACGAATAAAGTGAGTGAGACTTTGAGCAATTTCCCTAAATCAGTCCAGATGACGGCTGTAACGATTCTCTTAACACAGTGACAGTGGATGCCATTCTTTTATATATAAATATGCCTGTTGTCTTTTACTAGCGCAATGTGCTGGTAGGATCAGCTTCGCGAATTATCTCTCTTCTGATTTCCTAAATGCCAAGGATGACCATGCAAGTAGAGCCTACGTTCGCTTGCCTCGAAGAAGTACCAAACACAAAATTTCTAATCAGTGAGCCAAATTTGTTTAAATACAAATTAATTAAACCGATAATAAGTGCCACCACACAGATCATTTGATGATTTAATTAAATACCAATCCATATATTGGATATACAATTATCATGATAAATTTCATTGGAACGTTATTAAGGTGAGGTGCAAAGTGACTGATTTCAACGATCCTGAGTAGGGAGCTAAATGCCGCTTTGAGCTATAATAGCAACGAATTTAGCAATAATTAGCATTTATTTCCTCATTAAAAGTAACACACACATAGATGTTAAGTTAAAACACAGATACTTGGAATGCAGGCGCGTGAATCTCGACACATGGTACATTACATAACGCAACAACTGGACCGACACGTGTGGGGAAAGTCTGCTAAGTTACTGGTTACGATTTATCAAGATCACACACACCACATTCACACTGATCGCTCACACAACGAAAGATAGAATGCGGAGGAAAGCATCCCTGCTCCACGCGTAAGCTCGCTCAGCTAGAGTGCGACTGGCTTTAGCGTTCAATTTCAAAGTACAAATCCCACTTCTGAAATTCCGTAAAAATCAGTAATTCTGTAATTAAATTTACCAAACATGTGCACATCTAGTCCCGCGATGAAACTGAAGGTTCAGTTCCAACACGGGAGGTGTTTACGTCGTGGTGCAGCAGAGTACAGGCTACTAACTCCGTGGGCACGAAATACAAATAGGACGATAAATTAATAAAATTTAACTGAAGCATTCCACAACGCACAAGACACATTCATACATGATATACGAAACTGGCCGGCCGGAGTGGCCGTGCGGTTCTAGGCGCTACAGTCTGGAACCGAGCGACCACTATGGTCGCAGGTTCGAATCCTGCCTCGGGCATGGATGTGTGTGATGTCCTTAGGTTAGTTAGGTTTAAGTAGTTCTAAGTTCTAGGTGACTGATGACCTCAGAAGTTAAGTCGCATAGTGCTCAGAGCCATTTGATGTACGAAACTAACTAAAACTGTACATCACTTGGTGATGCCGCTCCTCCACGCCAGGTTGCAGCTGCACAAAAGATCTCATCGAATAAACTGAATACTAATGAAATTAATACCGTTCCCTGACAAATAATTGATGCGGCATGATTATCAATGCCAGATACCAGAGTGACTACTGGAAACTGAAACAAAGCTCACTCTTACATAGTTCAACTTAGCAAATAGAGATACAACTGGGAGCATCCTTACTCACCAGCGTCCTAGGGAAGAGTAAAACTAACCCTCCCCCCTATCCGGAAGGGCCCAGAGAGCGTAAGTGGTTTCTGCCCGTACCAACCTCACAATGGATGCTGACCAGTGGTCACTAATGCCTCTCTGACCCAATGTTTTTTTTTTTTTTTTTTTTTCCTGTGCTAACCTCTTCATCTGAGAGTAGCACTTGCAATCTACGTCCTCAATTATTTGCTTGACGTACTCCAATCTCTGTCTTCCTCTACAGTTTTTGCCCTCTACAGCTCCCTCTAGTACCATGGAAGTCATTCCCTCATGTCTTAGCAGATGTCCTATCAACCTGTCCCTTCTCCTTATCAGTGTTTTCCACATATTCCTTTCCTCTCCGATTCTGCATAGAACCTCCTCATTACTTACCTTATCAGTCCACCTAATTTTCAACATTCGTTTATAGCACCACATCTCAAATGCTTCGATTCTCTTCTGTTCCGGTTTTCCCACAGTCCATGTTTCACAACCATACAATGCTGTACTCCAGACGTACATACTCAGAAATTTCTTCCTCAAATTAAGGCCGGTATTTGATATTAGTAGACTTCTCTTGGCCAGGAATGCCTTTTTTGCCACAGCGAGTCTGCTTTTGATGTCCTCCTTGCTCCGTCCGTCATTGGTTATTTTACTGCATAGGTAGCAGAATTCCTTAACTTCATTGACTTCGTGACCATGAATCCTGATGTTAAGTTTCTTGCTGTTCTCATTTCTACTACTTCTCATTACCTTCATCTCTCTCCGATTTACTCTCAAACCATACTGTGTACTCATTAGACTGTTCATTCCGTTCAGCAGATCATTTAATTCTTCTTCACTTTCACTCAGGATAGCAATGTTATCAGCGAATCGTATCATTGATACGTTACCCAATGTAACCGTATTCAAATCTCTACACAAAAGTCGGCTAAACTTTCCTTAACATTCAAGGAAACCTCCTAGCAACAGAGGAAACCTGAAGTGCCAGCTACAAAATGGTTCAAATGGCTCTGAGCACTATGGGACTTAACATCTGTGGTCATCAGTCCCCTAGAACTTAGAAGTGCTTAAACCTAACTAATCTAAGGACATCACACACATCCATGCTCGGCCAGCTACAGACAAACCACACAAACATACTAGCATACGACAGTAGGGACACACATACATACAGAACATAGTTATGAATTTGAAACTGAAAAAGACATTCTCTTCTGGCGTTGAAATGCAGCTGTAATTTCACGCACTTTCATCCATCTACCTCTCTAGGCATAATCATACTGAACATTTGAATCATTAAGAAATTAAGAACTATAGCAAAACCGAATGTTGATTCCCAGAATCAAGGGAACGGCTGATATATATATTGAAACGTCCCCTTTGGAAACTTTTAAATGACTGTGCTGGTAAACCTCTTACGTTATTTGATTTTCAAACGGCTGAGCAGAACCGAACGTACTAAGACACTTCTCTCTTTACTTATTCTGATCAACACTAAACTGACACACAATATTTTTAGCGCAACGCAGTCTGACTTTCAATAATCCCTACAAAAGAATGGCTCTGACTAACAATAACCTATACCTTTCATGAACCACTTACCTCACAAAAATCTTCGTTACTCGAACTACTGCAATACAGCGAGCGCCAATACTGCCAGCTAAATAAAAGATTATATATATATATATATATATATATATATATATATATATATATATATATAAGTTCATGATATCCAGAATTACAAATTTACTCTTTCTGATAGACACACGTCCAGATCGTCCGCTCTCAAAATTCTGCCATCTCTCTCCGCACTTCCGTCACTGCTGGCGGCTCACCTCCAACTGCGCAACTCTACGCGGTACGCGCTGTTCACACCCAGCTGCCCAACACTACAATAGCAAATATTCCAACAATGCAAACCAGCCACAGACTGCACACAGCATAGTCAGTGATTTTCATACAGAGCGCTACGTGGCGTTACCAACATAAAAACCTAAACAGCCTACTTACAATATATATATATATATATATATATATATATATATATATATGTGTGTGTGTGTGTGTGTGTGTGTGTTCCTACATGGGCGGATGTGTAAATTGTTCTATCAGATCGCTAAACTTAGCAGGTAGTGTGACGACATGATGGAGAAACGTAATTAGGCGCCCCGTGAACTCTGACGCTGTCCCTTCCGCTTCGTTCTAAACTTGTCGACGGACTCCTTCTTCATCCGTGCACGCACACAGAAAAATTAATTCAGTTTTGAACTCATAACGTTCGGGTTTGACGGTGTTAGTAAGCCCTCTTTTAATCAGCGGCGTTACGATTTATCGCGGACACCGGTTCCGAGGACCCCCTTTTCCCCTTTGTTAACTTTACCTCCAGAACGCCTGCTTAATTTGGACAGTAAATCCTTTTAAATGAATCAGGAACGTCCGCAGATGGCTCTACTCTGTACCGGCCGAGCCGTGAGGCCCCTGAGCTGGATGTCACGCGAGAATAACCGAAACCGCTTCACTTTTAAATGGCTCAACTTCTGACGTAAATAAGGCTATAAACAAATGCGTCAAGTAAAAACTTTCAAAAACCCGTAAAGCACTTTGCAGGACGTAAGGGGCACGCGGCGTGGCGGGCCGTTTGTTCCGCCGGCGCTGATATATCGGGCGGCCCCATTGTGGACCGGGCGAGTCGGCCACTGATTTATCGGTCGCGCAGCGCCCACCCGACCGACCGACCGACCGGGATCGGGAAGGCCTCCCGGGACTCCCCACCTGGCTGCAGCACCCCTGGTGCGACAATTATCTCCGTAATGGGCCGCCGTCACGTGAAGCAGGGAGGTGCGACGGCGTGGCCACGTGATAATCGGCTAAGGCTGTGCTCACACGGGACGAGAAAACGTTCCGGACGAGGAAATGGGCAAGTTCTACGACGTCACAGCGTACTTTACGTTCCGCATAGGGATGGCTGTTATCGCTGAAACAATCGGTTCTCGGTTATATCGCTTTGTTTGAACTTTCAGCTTAACCCGAATGTTAAAACCACTCAAAATAACCGTTTCCTGAAAAAAAAAGAAACGGTTTTCGGTATTTTACTCCAACTATTTCCTGTTATAAAAGTGGAAATTGAGCGAAGATCGAAAATTTTTGACCCAGTTTCAGGACAAATAGAATCTAAATATTGAATTAAGTAGTCTAATCAAAGAAAACTGAGTCCTCCGTTAACTGGTTTTCTCGGCAAGTGGTAAGCGATTGAATACTACTGTAAGTAGGCTGTTTAGGTTTTTATGTTGGTAACGTCACCTAGCGCTCTGTATGAAAATCACTGGCTGTGCTGTGTGCAGTCTGTGGCTGGTTGGCATTGTTGGAATATTTGCTATTGTAGTGTTGGGCAGCTGGATGTGAACAGCGCGTAGCGTTGCACAGTTGGAGGTGAGCCACCAGCAGTAGTGGATGTGGGAAGAGAGATGGCAGAGTTTTGAGAGCGGACGATCTGGACGTGTGTCCGTCAGAAAAACGAAATTTGTAAGACTGGATGTCATGAACTGATATATATTTGAACACTTTTAAGGTAAATACATTGTTTGTTCTCTATCAAAATCTTTCATTTGCTAAGTATGCCTATCAGTAGTTAGTGCCTTCAGTAGTTTGAATCTTTTATTTAGCTGGCAGTAGTGGCGCTCGCTGTATTGCAGTAGTTCGAGTAACGAAGATTTTTGTGAGGTAAGTGATTTGTGAAAGGTATAGGTTATTGTTAGTCAGGGCCATTCTTTTGTAGGGGTTATTGAAAGTCAGATTGCGTTGCGCTAAAATATTGTGTGTCAGTTTAGTGTTGATCAGAATAGGTGTAGAGCTAAATGTCTGAGTACGTTCAGTTCTGCTCAGCAGTTTGAAAATCAAATAATGTAAGAGGTTTATCAGCACAGTCATTCATAAATTTTTCTAAGGGGACGTTTCATACTACAAAAGATGACCAATATTCTCGCATTGATTGTAATTTTTTGAAACTCTGCTCAGAAGTAGCGTTGCAATCGACGACCCTACCATTATTTGGGCATTGTCAATAGCCAATGCTAAAGCATGAAAACTGAGGCTGGAGATGTTTATGTTCATTCGTCCATTTTCAAGAGCTACAGGCATACTACATAGACATAGAAAACAGGTCAGCTAGTTTCTATTTATATTGAAAACTACTCTCAAGAGCCAAAGATACTGGTACAACTGCCTAATATCGTGTAGGGCCCCAGCGAGCACCCAGAAGTGCCGCAACACGACGTGGCATTGACTCGACTGATGTCTCAAGTAGTGCTGGAGGGAAATGACACCACGATCTCTCTCGTTGCAAGGCATCCCAGATATTCTCAAAAAATGGTTCAAATGGCACTGAACACTGTGGGACTTAACTTCTGAGATCATCAGTTCCCTAGAACTTAGAACTACTTAAACCTAACTAACCTAAGGACATCACACACATCCATCCCCGAGGCAGGATTCGAACCTGCGACCGTAGCAGTCGGGCGGTTCCAGACTGTAGTGCTTAGAACCGCTCGGCCACCCTGGCCAGCTATTCTCAATAATATTTGGTGGCCAGCAGAAGTGTTTAAATTTAAAAGAGTGTTCCTGGGGCCACACTGCAGTATGGGGTGTCGCATTGTCCTGCTGGAATTGCCCAACCCCGCTGGAATGCGCAATGGACATGAATGGATGCAGATGACCAGATAGGGTTCTTACGTACGTGTCACCTGTCAGAGTCATATCAGGGGTCCCATATCACTCCAACTGCCCACGCCCCACACCGTTACAGAGCCTCCACCAGCCTTAACAGTCCCCTGATGACATGCAGGGGCCATGGATTCACGAGGCTTCCTCCATACCCGTACACGTCCATCCGCTCGATAAAATTTGTAACTCGTCCGACCAGGCAACATATTCCCAGTCACCAACAGTCCAATGTCGGTGTTGACGGGTCCAAACGAGGAGTAAAACTTTGTGTCGTGCAGTCATCAAAGGTGTACACGAGTGGGCCTTCGGCTCCGAAAGCACATATCGATGATATTGCGACACATGTTGATGGCCCAGCACTGAAATCTGCTGCAATTTGCGGAAGGGATTCACTTCTGTCACGTCGAATGATTTTCTTCTTTCGTCATTGGTCCCGTTCCTGCAGAATCTTTTTCCGGCCGCAGCGATGTCGGAGATTTTATGTTTTATCGGATTCCTGATATTCACGGTGGACTCGTGGAATGGTCGTACGGAAAAACCCCCACTGCATCGCTACGTCGGAGATGCTGTGTCCCATCGCTCGTGCGCCGACTATAACACCACGTTCAAACTCACTTAAATCTAGATAACCTGCCATTGTAGCAGCAGTAACGGATCTAACAACGGCGCCAGACACTTGTTGTCTTATACAGACGATGTCGACCGCAGTTTCTCTGTATTTGAATACGCATGCCTACACTAGTTTCTTTGGCGCTTCAGTGAATGAACGAATTGCTAAGTTTTTAGTTTTCTCCGTAAATGACCTCGTTGGTCGAAAATTACACTTTGCTGATACCACACTTCATCAAATACTTCCAGATAAGGGATGCTGCCAACTAATGTATAAACAACAGCGAGAAGCTACCATATAGATCAGATGAGGGAAGACTCACACACTGGTAAGAGGTACATTATCGTCTCTGCAATACTGTACCAATTCTTACGCCACACGTTCGTTGCTCGTTTCTGTCTGCATTGTTATTAAAATAACAATCACCGCATTTCCCATTTCAATAATAACGCAATATTTGAAAGCAATGGAAATTTTACGAATAAAAATTATTCGTCTTTTTAAAGGTTTATTTAGAAACCAAAAATTTTGTTACTGTTTCAGTGGGTAATTGGTATTTCAGTTTTTTTACCCAGTTATCAGTAAAAAATAAAGACTCTTGCTATAAAAGAGACCAAACAAATATCGAAAAATACCGGTTATTCAGTGCTAAAGTACCGGTATCGGTTTTAACCTATCGGTTTCTCCTACCCGTAGTTCCTCAGCATTCCGCAACGTGACGGGCTGAATAAGTCAATTTGGATTTGTGCATTGTGAAGGGTAAGATGGCGTTCTGCGAAACAAGCAAATCTTGGGGGACGACATATTAATTTTCGTAGTTTTCAGGCGTAGGCCATATTTTGTGGGTTTTACATTATAATTCACGTTCTATATTTATGTTCCGTTTCAAAGCACCAACATATTGAAAATTTCTCGAAAATGCGTCGCTACTGAGACGATACACTCCTATAAAATATGGGAAACGCCATATTGCTATTTAAAGTACTGTTGTATTTGGTTGTTTACGTATTGTAATTTGCGAATTATGAAAGCATGGCATGTCAGGGTAGTGGTACACTGAAGATTTATCAAATACGCACTGTACTCAGTATCATTTGTTACAGCGGAATGACTATTAATAACATATCGACAATTAAAGCCTTCACGAAACTGTAACAGTAAAGACGTACGTGTGTAATACAGAAGATCAATGCAATGTATCAGACAGAGGTCCACATTTAATCAACATACGTCGCGTGTAGCTGGTTCGCGTCTTGCTATGCGCAAATATTTCCTAAATGATTCTGGGGTTTTCTCATTAATTTAAAAGAAGCGGGTTCTTTAATATGTTATGATACGTAAATATAAGACGGCCCGCTCTTAGGTGCGAGTGTGTTCGGTTTTGCGAACATGGGAGCGAACATGGACTAACAAACTGCACGATTGCTTTCTATGTCACTTCCTTATTCAGTCACAATTCAGTATATATTTATTCATCCAAAAAATGTTCTGGACTCTTGGATACATGTTTCATTTGTATTGTTTATGCCGGCACTCGTGGCCGAGCGGTTCTAGGCGCTACAGTCTGGAACCGCGCGACCGCTACGGTCGCAGGTTCGAATCCTGCCTCGGGCATGGATGTGTGTGATGTCCTTAGGTTAGTGAGGTTTAAGTAGTTCTATGTTCTAGGGAACTGATGACCTCAGAAGTTAAGTCCCATAGTGATCAGAGCCATTTGAACCATTTTTTGAATTGTTTATGATTATGTGCACAATCTCTCTTGCTCTCTCTTTCTCTCTCTCTATCACACGCATGCACACACACACACACACACACACACACACACACACACACACACACACACACACTTGTATGAAGTTCAGAAAATGTAAGATAAAATTGCAGTAAATAAATGATTTTTTTTCGCTATATGTATGAGAGAGCGTGCACTGCTTGTTGTAGAATGTCTTACAGTTTCTTGTTTAAAGCCTTTTATTTCACATGTTCTAAAAGTTTTGCTAGCAAATGGAAGGATTGATCTAGTTACGAAAGATCTTAACGTTTTACTAAAATGTGAGAAAGATGAAATAAGTTTTGTCTTATGTGGAAGATTTTTGTAAATTTGTGTCGCACTATTTGTATAGGCTGATTTCTTTCTTGACTGTGTGCTGTCACCGCCAGACACCACACTTGCTAGGTGGTAGCCTTTAAATCGGCCGCGGTCCGTTAGTATACGTCGGACCCGCGTGTCGCCACTATCAGTGATTGCAGACCGAGCGCCGCCACACGGCAGGTCTAGTCTAGAGAGACTTCCCTAGCACTCGCCCCAGTTGTACAGCCGACTTTGCTAGCGATGGTTCACTGGCTACATACGCTCTCATTTGCAGAGACGACAGTTTAGCATAGCCTTCAGCTACGTCATTTGCTACGACCTAGCAAGGCGCCATATTCAGTTACTATGTCTTCTGAACAGATAATATTGTGACTCATGTACCGTCAAGAGCGACGTTAATCATTAATGGATTAATGTTAAGTATCAAACTAATTACGTACGCTTTCTGAATTCTAATTCCTTGTCATGTTCCAGACCCCACGTCAGTATAGTCCTTTCCTCCTCACGCCAGCCTGCGTGAGCTAAAACGCGTGCATTTCGGCCCCATCTAGTAACACGGTGTTGGCTCTTCTGCCAACACAACAGACTGGACATGGAAGTTCTGATTTTGCCTTATAATATGTTCATGGATATTGATGTTTTTGCTTATGTATGTGACTAGCATATGGGCAAAGGCTGAAATATGCGTTTTAATAGAGGTGACGTGGGCATTTTACACCCGTTCATTTTCGTGAACGAAGTGCGTGATTTGTGAATCAGGTACAGCCGACAACTGCCTCTGGAAAGTGCCGCTGTCGCAAGCGCGTTCCGTCTGACGCACCAGCTCGTTTCTCTGTGTACACCAACCACAGTGTAGACCACATTTGGTTTATCGGTACAACGGAAAAAACTAGCAAAGTTGCAAATTTCATTTTTTTTTTTTTACTTGATGTGTAAGTAACTTCGGGTTCGGACCTGTTTTCAAATCATCCAGATAGTCAAAACCGTATTTCCCAAAATGTGAGACCGTCTCAAGATAACAAACGTTTGCTATAACAAAGTGGAAGTGAGCATACAGATAAGAATAATCTGTATGCTCTGTAACTGCTCATTCGCACTTTGTTATACGTATATGGTTTTTATCTTGCCATGGTTTTTACATTTTTAAAAATAGCTTTTTGACTATCTGGATGATCTGAAAATGGTTCCGGACCCGATACTAGTCTACAAGTAAATAAAAGGGAAATTTGCAACATTGGTTGCTTTTTCCGTTGTATTGATTAACACAGGATGCTACCCAGCAATTACACTAGAATGCTGAACGTTCGTACGCATGGTGTGCTTTCCGATTATTGAGTGTTCAGTCAACCGCGTACACCACAAGATGCTGAAGAGGATGCTAGCAGTGGGGTCGAAACATCGATCGTATACAAGAATGTTTCAGCGTAAGTGCGCTTCCTGCCGCTTCAAAGTTTTTCACCCATGACCGGACTTCATATGCCAACGGTACAGTATCATTCCGTCCAGGGTTCAAATAACGACGCTATTCCCGTCTAGCAGCAGCAATACAGTCATCGTTTTTTGCAAAAGGCCTTCACAGACACATCACCTTCAGGCTCGCCCCAGCGCTCCAGTTCAGCAAATGGCGTACCTACCTGAAACGTTATTAAAAGCACGCAATATAGCCAATAACACCATTCTGATTTTAGAACTAATTAAAACAGTCCGTTTTGCTGCCACGCCCTGTATAATACTGGTACAATGTGTACCTTCCGCCACACACCGCATGGCGCGGTGTGGAGTATAGTTGTAAATGCAAGTTAAAACCTGAAACTCTAACTAAACTCCGTCCGAGCAGGTCTGGAAGACCCTAACGTTACTGAACGACCACTGTGTCGTCGGCAGCCTACGGGCGTCACTTGATCCGGATATGGAGGGGCATGTGGTCTGCACACCGCTCTCCGGCTGTATGTCAGTTCACGAGACTGCAGCCGCTACTTCTCAATCAAGCGCGCTCCTTAATTGGCCTCACAAGGGCTGAGTGGACCCCGCTTGCCAACAGCGCTCGGCAGACCGTACGGACACTGATCCAAGTGTTTTCCAAACCCGACAGAGCTTAATTTGTAACTGTCAATATCAGTGAAATCCTACATCTACATCTACATTTATACTCCGCAAGCCAGCCAACGGTGTGTGATGGAGGGCACTTTACGTGCCACTGTCATTACCTCCCTTTCCTGTTCCAGTCGCGTATGGTTCGCGGGAAGAACGACTGCAGGAAAGCTTCCGTGCGCGCTCGAATCTCTCTAATTTTACATTCGTGATCTCCTCGGGAGGTATAAGTAGGGGGAAGCAATATATTCGATACCTCATCCAGAAATGCACCCTCTCGAAACCTGGACAGGGAGCTACACCGCGATGCAGAGCGCCTCTCTTGCAGAGTCTACCACTTGAGTTTGCTGAACATCTCCGTAACGCTATACGATTACCAAATAACCCTGTGACGAAACGCGCCGCTCTTCTTTGAATCTGCTCTATCTCTTCTGTCAACCCGAAAGCAGTGTAGCTAAGATGTTATTTTATTTTATTTTGACGACAACCAGTTTCGGCACTCAACTATGTCATCTTCAGGCCCAAATGCATCTCTCAAAATAAACGATAATGCCACACAGTGTCATATACCCCTGGATTTCGCGAATTCAGACCGTTTCATAAGTGCTTCATTCGAAGACTTGGTCAGTTGCTACAGAGTCTGCGAATGATGCACTTGTGAAACGTTTTGAATTCACGAAATCCAGGGATATATGGCACTGCATGACATTATCGTTTATTTTGAGAGATGCATATGGGCCTGAAGATGGCATAGTTGAGTGCCGAAACTGATTGTCGTCAAAATAAAATAAAATAACATCTTAGCTACACGGCTGTTGGAGAATTTCACTGATATTGACAAATACCTAATCAGCTGATGTCCCCTGTCCGTAATTGATCAACAGAGATTGAGCGCTTAATTTTGGTGATCTGACGGTAACAGGTTTTACCACTGCGACAAGGCCGTTGGCAAAATCTGAAGCGGATTAGATTTTTGCTACTTGAGGAGTCTAACAACCCTACCACAACAAAGGTCAAAAATTAATTATGATTGTAGTGTTGCTCACGCTGCTAAATATTGCATTTTCGGGCAACAACAAAGTTATATTATGTGGCAGGTGTCATTAGAGCACATTAATAAAGTCATTTCTTGAAATAATGGATAAACTAGGCACTCATCTTTTCGTGTTTTTGCCGGCCGCGGTGGTCTCGCGGTTCTAGGCGCTTCAGTCTGGAACCGCGCGACCGCTACGGTCGCAGGTTCGAATCCTGCCTCGGGCATGGATGTGTGTGATGTCCTTAGGTTAGTTAGGTTTAAGTAGTTCTAAGTTCTAGGGGACTGATGACCACAGATGTTAAGTCCCATAGTGCTCAGAGCCATTTGAACCATTTTTTTCGTGTTTCCCACGCTGGTCTCGTTGTGAACTCATGGCTTAATCGTTGAAAATCTAGGTAGTGATGATTCCAAGCTCGGATCCAAAGAGGCCTATGTGTTATTCTGCGATATTCAAAAGTTTTATAGATGTGTTTCATAAATCATTCTTGAAGGTTAAACTTTTGCAAGTTAGGACAATGGTGATGTAAAAAAGTAATCAGCACTTCGAATTTAAGTTACACTTCTTTTTTATTACTTTTGTTGCAATATCACGTAACTCTTTCCAAAACATCACTTCACAATATAAAACATACTTGAAAATATCTTCCTCACTGTTAAAGTTCACATTTCATAAACTGACTACAATTTGCGTCTTTTTAACATGACGACCAAAGCTTGACTCTCTAATAACCGCTTACGCGCCCAAAAATCAGAGTTACAAGTACGTCAATGATCATAGTGACAAAAGAAAGAATACACATACGAATAATATCATTGCAATATGCACATATCGATGTATAGAAGTACCTCTACATTAATGAAGTCAAATTTGAATGTTGTCACAGAAATACACTCCTGGAAATAGAAAAAAGAACACATTGACACCTGTGTGTCAGACCCACCATACTTGCTCCGGACACTGCGAGAGGGCTGTACAAGCAATGATCACACGCACGGCACAGCGGACACACCAGGAACCGCGGTGTTGGCCGTCGAATGGCGCTAGCTGCGCAGCATTTGTGCACCGCCACCGTCAGTGTCAGCCAGTTTGCCGTGGCATACGGAGCTCCATCGCAGTCTTTAACACTGGTAGCATGCCGCGACAGCGTGGACGTGAACCGTATGTGCAGTTGACGGACTTTGAGCGAGGGCGTATAGTGGGCATGCGGGAGGCCGGGTGGACGTACCGCCGAATTGCTCAACACGTGGGGCGTGAGGTCTCCACAGTACATCGATGTTGTCGCCAGTGGTCGGCGGAAGGTGCACGTGCCCGTCGACCTGGGACCGGACCGCAGCGACGCACGGATGCACGCCAAGACCGTAGGATCCTACGCAGTGCCGTAGGGGACCGCACCGCCACTTCCCAGCAAATTAGGGACACTGTTGCTCCTGGGGTATCGGCGAGGACCATTCGCAACCGTCTCCATGAAGCTGGGCTACGGTCCCGCACACCGTTAGGCCGTCTTCCGCTCACGCCCCAACATCGTGCAGCCCGCCTCCAGTGGTGTCGCGACAGGCGTGAATGGAGGGACGAATGGAGACGTGTCGTCTTCAGCGATGAGAGTCGCTTCTGCCTTGGTGCCAATGATGGTCGTATGCGTGTTTGGCGCCGTGCAGGTGAGCGCCACAATCAGGACTGCATACGACCGAGGCACACAGGGCCAACACCCGGCATCATGGTGTGGGGAGCGATCTCCTACACTGGCCGTACACCACTGGTGATCGTCGAGGGGACACTGAATAGTGCACGGTACATCCAAACCGTCATCGAACCCATCGTTCTACCATTCCTAGACCGGCAAGGGAACTTGCTGTTCCAACAGGACAATGCACGTCCGCATGTATCCCGTGCCACCCAACGTGCTCTAGAAGGTGTAAGTCAACTACCCTGGCCAGCAAGATCTCCGGATCTGTCCCCCATTGAGCATGTTTGGGACTGGATGAAGCGTCGTCACACGCGGTCTGCACGTCCAGCACGAACGTTGGTCCAACTGAGGCGCCAGGTGGAAATGGCATGGCAAGCCGTTCCACAGGACTACATCCAGCATCTCTACGATCGTCTCCATGGGAGAATAGCAGCCTTCATTGCTGCGAAAGGTGGATATACACTGTACTAGTGCCGACATTGTGCATGCTCTGTTGCCTGTGTCTATGTGCCTGTGGTTCTGTCAGTGTGATCATGTGATGTATCTGACCCCAGGAATGTGTCAATAAAGTTTCCCCTTCCTGGGACAATGAATTCACGGTGTTCTTATTTCAATTTCCAGGAGTGTATGTTAACTATTTTACAGAAACACAGTAGATTATTGCTGGTATCGAGAGGTTGAGGTGAGGTGCCGTAATGGTTACGTAATTCAAGTACCATTACAGGAGTTTCTCGAAAGACTCACAAATGGTACATTTGGAAATTGATTATTTCATACCTGATGTATGGAGGGGGCGGAATTATTGCAGTTGGTAATTACAAGCCCCCGAAGCGAAATGCTCCTAAAGGTACGAGAAAGAGGTAACGGCATTGCACTGAACATCCGACTGCAATACTCACAATACGGATTTTACGGATGAACTTGGAGGCGTCGGACGATCTCCGGCGGCAATAAGCGACAACAGCGCTCCTGGAGGGCGAAGGACGAGCGATAAGGTAAGTTCTCCTGGATAGAAGCGAAGTGTTCACAGTGTGAGTCGGTAGAAATGGGGGGGAGGGTGGAGGGGGAAGTGGGAGAGAGGGAGGGCAGAATTGGAGCATAAAGTGCGCGGGGAGAGCCTACGGGGCTGGAAGAAGGCCGTGGTGTGATGGCGGCCCGTTTGTCAGCTGTTTTGTCTCGCTTAAGTTGGCACCGCTTGTCACGAGAAACACTCATTATTTCAGCGCCGTTCGGGCCGCGCGCCCCACCTGCCGACGCCCGCTCGCCAGCTCGCCTGCGGAGAGCTCTGCCGGGGGTGTTCCGCCCCCGCGCCGCCCCCGAGCAGTGCGCACTTTGTCTTCATCTCGGGATTCCGCTTAAGCGGCGTGGCGCGCCGTCGCGTCCTGTCGAAGAACAATGGCAGCCGGAGCCGCCAGCCGCGTCTTTATTAGAAGGCGAGCGCCGTGCCGCTGCTGGGGGAATCACCGCTCTCAGGGTGGCGGCACTGCGGCTGGTGCAGACAGCGGCGCTCGCCAGGTGTGAGTAACGCCTGCGGTGCGTTTTTGGCTCTGTACTCCAGTGTTTGCAACCGAGATCCTAAGCAAACAGGAAAGAAACCGAAACGTATGCATAAAGAACCAAAATACCGGGTGATCAAAAATTCAGTATAAATTTGAAAACTGAATAAATCACGGAATAATGTAGATAGAGAGGTACAAATTAACACATATACTTGGAATGACATGGGGTTTTATTAGAACCAAAAAAATACAAACGTTCAAAAAATGCCCAACAGATCGCGCTTCATCTGATCAGAACAGCAATTATTAGCATAACAAAGTAAGACAAAGCAAAGATGATGTTCTTTACAGGAAATCCTCAATATTTCCACAGTCATTCCTCAACAATAGCTGTAGTCGAGCAAAAATGTTGTGAATAGCAGTGTAAAGCATATCCGGAGTTATGGTGAGGCATTGGCGTCGGATGTTGTCTTTCAGCTCCCTGGAGATGTCGTCGATCACGGAAGGGCATGACGAAAGTGGCGGCTGAGCACACGATCATCACCAAACGACGCGCGCAAATCTTTCACGCGTCTAGCAACATGGGGTGATTCTAATAAAACCCCATGTCATTCCAAGCATGTGTGTCAATTTTTACCTCTCTGTCTACATTATTCCGCGGTGTATTAAGCTTTCAAATTTGTACTGACTTTTTGATCACCCGGTACGTTGCCCATCGCGCAAGGTGATTCAAAAGACTGTCAAAAACGGTATAAACTGGTACAGGAGCCGACGTACAGTTACTTCGGATTAGGAACTTACGGTCTCGGAAGTAGTCTTCATTCGCTGGAAACTTTAAATTGTCAGGAACAACACTAACAGTCAATGCCCTCGTGCCTTCTTTACATTAGTGTTCAAATGCCGACCACAACATTCAGTCCAGGCATAACATCTTCGCAGAAAATTCTGGTGCACGCTAACATGGCAACCAGGCATCGCGCGATCCTCATCACACACTTCAAATATCCTGGCGACAAGTGCTTCTCTGTCGGAAACTCGTGATACTTAAAATAAAGAAAAAAAAGAAAAAACCGGGTTTAGATCAGAAGAGTGAGATGGCCGTGCAGCTGGCCTAGCCTCTCGATCAAACGCTTCGAATTTACAAAGTGTTTCCCACTTCCATTAGGACTGCTCCTGTGAAATTCCGAACTGCAACGCTATCTCGTGGCGAGTTGCGGTGTTACAATCCTCGAAGTTTCAAAAAACAGCTCTGTAGAGAGTCAAAGCGGTAACGCTGCTGCAGCAGGCATCTTGGCTGTGAATGTAACAGTGCGTGTCTGACACTCGCCAGAAAATGGTAGTGGAACAGTGAGGCAACAACAGGTTTTTTGAGTCCTCCGGGGTTTGTGGGCAAAAATTCGTAGAATTTGACCTGAATGGCGAGGGGCTGCTTCCTAGTTGCTCCTCCATGGCGACGCCTCGGCCCACAAAGTGAAGAGTGTGCACGAGTTTTTGTCCGGCAAATAGATCACAGTCCTGGGTCACCCATCGTATTAGTCGTATTTGCCTCAGCCGACTTCTAGTTGTTACAATGAAATGAACACCCTTAGCTGCTTACAGGCGTTGACATACGTCAACGGGGACAGATGAAAGTGTGTGCCCCGACCGGCACTCGAACCCGGGATCTCCTACTTACATGGCAGACGCTCTATCCATCTGAGCCACCGAGGACGCAGAGGATAGCGCGATTGCAGGGATTTATCTCTGGCACGCCTCCCGCGAAACCCACATTCTCAACGTATTGTCCCGCACTACATTCGTAGTGCCCCCTCCCATTATACTCATTACTCGCGGTGCGTTGCCGCAGAGAAGAAAGAACAGATACCATCTTAGTATACAGGGTGTCCCAGCTATCTTGTCCACCCAAAATATCTCTGGAACAATAGCAGCTATTGGAAAACGACTTTCACCGGTATCAATGTAGGGCTGGGGCCCATGAATGTACATATTTGGAAACATTCTAAAACGAAAGCATATGTGTTTTTCAACACAAACTTATGTTTTTTTAAATGGACCTCCTATATTTTTTCTTCAGCAATCCATAGCATGACAAAGCACATGCACAATGGCGTTGATTGCATCGCAATCTTCCCATTACATCCCGAGATATTAAGACGCGAAGTTGACGCTTGAAACACCCGACATGCGCTGCTAGCGCACGTCCTGAGGCTCAGGTGTGAACCCCATGCTGCCCGTAATCGCGATGTGATTGACATGTGTAATCACACCTTCATACTTATCAAGAGGTCCGAAACGAATTATACGGTCTGCTGCCATCAACTCTCATAAGCACATAATGGTTTCCCTCTTGCAAGTTTTACGTGTCTACGTATACAATATGAACCAGTACCGATCGGTGTACACCCGTCAGGTTGTCTTATTTATCCTGCACACCCAAAATAAGGTTTATCTATTGCGTTATATGACCCATTGTGCCTGTCGCGCAGGGTCTGGCTCTGCCTAGTCAAGTGTCCCACTACTGCCACAGTTACCACTTCGCCTTGTGTATGATTTGCGACCCATGCAAAATCCTGTACTCCACCACCCTCCGAGCATCCCATTTGTTGTTGCTTTGGCGTGCAGTACACCGCTTGCCAGTGTAGTCGTGCATCAGAGTAATCTAGTGACGGCACGGAGGTAGTACACATTGTGAATAAACGTTGTGTTGTGGAACTTATACTGTACAGTATAATGTACACACATGAAGATATAGTAGAAATGCTGCTGATCTATGGAGAATGTACGTTGACGGGGAATACGTTATGAGATTGCTTGTTTGTTGATAGTACTGTTAGCGAACATTATGGTTATTAAGTTAGTATGTCTATCTTCTACCCTACTCTACATACCTGTGCTGTACCCTGTTGTAGGTGGACGAAATGCTGTTCAGGCAGAACGACTGTACAGAAGACGATTCCCTGACAAGCCATCGCCTTCGCGCCGGATGTTTGGTCATCTCACATCTCGTCTACGTGAAACGGGAAGCTTAAATTCAAGACCTCGACATCGTCCTAGAACACGCACAGATGAACGTGCTGAAGTTGCTGTGCTCGCTACCATAGCTGTGAATCATCAAATCAGCACACGTCAAATTGAACGTGAAGTTGGTGTGTCGAAATCAAGTTCACAGCGTATTCTTGAACGTCATAAATTTCATCCTTACCATGTTCATTTACACCAGGATCTTTATGGAAATGACTTACGCAATAGGGTAACATTTTGTCGGTGGGCTCAGCAAAAACTTCTGACTAATCCAAATTTTTTTGCAGATGTTCTCTTTACCGACGAGGCATCATTCTCCAACAAAGGAATTGTCAATGAGGAATATGCATTATTGGTCCGCAGACAATCCAAAATGGCTCCGTCAGGTAGAGCATCAACGACCGTGGAAAGTTAATGTTTGGTGTGGGATTATTGGAGATACCATTATCGGATCTTTCTTTATAAATGGCATCCAAAATGGCAGACAATACTCCAGATTTATACGACACAATCTTCCTGTTCTCTTGGACACCGTACCTCTGAACCGGAGAATGGTCATGTGGTATCAGCATGACGGATGCCCTGCACATAACGCCTTACGAGCACGACGACTTCTGAACCGTAAGTTCCCTGGTAGGTGGATTGGACGAGGTGGCCCAGTTAGGTGGCCTGCCCGATCTCCGGACCTTACACCGCTGGATTATTTTCTTTTGGGAGTAGTGAAGAATGCTGTTTACCAACATGAACCAACAACACCAGAGGACATGAAGCAACGCATTATTGATGCTTGTACAGCCATCAAAGAGGAAACAGTAGCACGAAGTAGGGCATCCTTCATCCGCAGAGTGACCCTATGTATGCAAGCCAATGGGCATCACTTTGAGCATGAGATGTGGACGCTATGTTTAGTATGTAGTGCTGGTATCACAGTGGAAGTTTCTACAAAGGGCCATTTTACCCAGTGATGTTAAGAAACATTTGTTTGCAACAATTTGTCATGTAACGCATTAGATAAACATAACATTGATAATTGTGTGCCGGCCAAAGTGGCCGTGCGGTTCTAGGCGCTGCAGTCTGGAACCGCGAGACCGCTATGGTCCCAGGTTCGAATCCTGCCTTGGGCATGGATGTGTGTGATGTCCTTAGTTTAGTTCGGTTTAACTAGTTCTAAGTTCTAGGGGACTAATGACCTCAGAAGTTGAGTCCCATAGTGCTCAGAGCCACTTGAACCATTTGATAATTATGTGATAATAAAACTAATTGGTTAAACATGTTTAGATTCATCTTCTATGTCCTACCTGAACTTCCCAAATCAAAACATTTTTACCTAAACAACGGTAAAACTTTTAGTCCACTTGCTTGTTTCACTAAAACTATCAACATGAATTTTACTATTACGAGTGAATGATTAACTGTCACTTGCGCTAGATCTACAGTAAAGTAAAGTTTTAACGTTGAACGGCATTACCTTTTTAGTAACGGATTAACGATAAGCGAAGTTAACTTTGTGACTAACGTTGCGGTACACAGATATGTTACAGAGCCGCATCACCCCTAGCCTATGGGATAAATACCTGCTGGAATGTACGACGTTAATGCAGGATGGCAGCAGACCGTATTATTCGTTTCGGACCTCTTGATAAGTATGGAAGTGTGATTACGCATGTCAATCACATCGTGATTACGGGCAACATGGGGTTCACGCCTGAGCCTCAGGACGTGCGCTAGCAGCGCATGTCGGGTGTTTCAAGCGTCGAATTCGCGTCTTAATATCTCGGGATGTAATGGGAAGATTGCGATGCAATCAACGCCATTGTGTATGTGCATTGTCATGCTATGGATTGCTGAAGAAAAAATATAGGAGGTCCATTTAAAAAAACATAAGTTTGCGTTAAAAAACACATATGCTTTCGTTTTAGAATGTTTCCAAATATGTACATTCATGGGCCCCAGCCTTACACCGATATCGGTGAAAGTCGTTTTCCAATAGCTGTTATTGTTCCAGAGATATTTTGGGTGGACAAGATAGCTAGGACAGCCTGTATATACAGGTTGAGTCACCTAACGTTACCGCTGGATATATTTCGTAAACCACATCAAATACTGACGAACCGATTCCACAGACCGAACGTGAGGAGAGGGGCTATTGTAATTGGTTAATACAAACCATACAAAAATACACGGAAGTATGTTTTTTAACTCAAACCTACGTTTTTTTAAAAATAGAATCACGTTAGTTTTGTTAGCACATCTGAACATATAAACAAATACGTAATCAGTGCCGTTTGTTGCATTGTAAAATGTTAATTACGTCCGGAGATATTGTAACCTAAAGTTGAAGCTTGAGTACCACTCCCCCGCTGTTCGATCGTGTGTATCGGAGAGCACTGCAACATACATCGCGTTTCTACAGAATGATCTGCCAACGTTGCTCGAAAATGTCCAACTGGAAACGCGTCGACGTATGTGGTATCAGCATGATGGTGCACCTCCACATTCCGCAATTAACACTAGGCTGACCCTTGACAGGATGTTCGACGGGCGTTTCATAGGACGTGGAGGACGCATAAATTGGCCAGCCCGTTCTCCTGATCTTACACCTCTGGACTTCTCTCTGTGGTGTACGTTAAAGGAGAATGTGTACCGTGATGTGCCTGCAACCCCAGAGGATATGAAACAACGTATTGTGGCAGCCTGCGGCGACATTACACCAGATGTACTGCGGCGTGTACGACATTCATTACGCCAGAGATTGCAATTGTGTGCAGCAAATGATGGCCACCACATTGAACATCTATTGGCCTGACATGTCGGGACACACTCTATTCCACTCCGTAATTGAAAACGGAAACCACGTGTGTCCCCTCATGGTAATGTACACGTGCGTCAGTGAAAAAGACCAATAAAAAGGTGTTAGCATGTGGACGTAATGTGCTGTTGCAGTCTCTTCTGTACCTGAGGTCCATCACCGTTCCCTTTGGATCCCTACGTAATTGGGTGCTCTCCGATGCACACGATCGAACAGCGGAGGAGTGGTACTCAAGCGTCAACTTTAGGTTGCAATATCTCCGGAGGTAATTAACATTTTGCAATGCAACAAACGGCACTGATTACGTATTTGTTTATATGTTCACATGTGCTAACAAAACTAACGGGGTTCCATTTTAAAAAAAACATAGGTTTGTGTTAAAAAACATACTTCCGTGCATTTTTTTATGGTCTGTATTAACCAATTACACTAGCCCCTCTCCTCACGCTCGGTCTGTGGAATCGGTTCGTCAGTATTTGATGTGGTTTACGAAATATATCCAGCGGTAACGTTAGGTGACTTACCCTGTATAGTTAAGGCTCACCGGCCACTTTACCATCTTCTTGTTCTGTGCGAATGCACGAACAGTGCCCGAACTCTTACGGCATTCGGCAACGCGCCGCGAGTAATGATTATAATGGGCGGGGGCACTTCGAATGTAGTGCGGGACAATACGTTGAGAATGTGGGCTTCGCGGGAGGCGTGCCAGAGATACATCCCTGCAGTCGCGCTATTCTCTGTGTCCTCGGTGGCTCAGATGGATAGATCGTCTGCCATGTAAGCAGGAGATCCCGGATTCGGGTCGAGGTCGGGGCACACATTGTCATCTGTCCCTGTTGACGTATGTCAATGCCTGTAAGCAGCTAAGGGTGCTCATTTCATTGTAATTTCATTCTAACGAGCTGCCGATGGTCCGAAAGAACAGATACCATCGTAGTATATATTCTGGTTGTTACTTGGACTGAAGTAGGCAGTGAAAGGAGACCTTTATGACGCAATTAAAGACATCCAAGAAAATCGAGCTGCAGTACTAAACGCAACTCTAAAAAGAACGAAACTGACTGCTTCCAAACACTTTTAACAAGATTTCAGCTGTGCTTTGATTCAGTGGGAGATGGTTTTGTGAACATAATCCATGACTTTCACTGCCACGGTCCTAACGGAACTGGGATACACTGTCACATACTTCTTGCAAAGAAAAGTGGACAAATACTCCATCTAGTTGCATTCAGTGGTACGTACAACAGATTAACTTTGCTGAGCTTTGGGTTAGTGTCACTGATTGTCCCTGTTATTCCTGATATTTCAAAGCTTCCACTGGCTCAGATTTACTTCCAAGACCACGAGTTCCTACTCCAAAGTTGTCCTATTTCGACTCCACTATCAGCTTCTTCAGTTAACTAGCAGTGTTTCGAATCTGCCTTTATAGCGACAGAAAACACAGTGAAGAGACGCCTCGTGAAAACCCTAATGGACTACTTGCAGGTAACGTTGTCGTTTACCGACTAGTAAAGTCATCAGAAGACTTAGAACATTATTTACATGTGCTGAGACTGTGTGAACAATAGCAGATGACGCTGAACGATAAAAGTGTATCACGTCCACCACATCAGTGCTAAAAATGTTCCGTCAGAATTCAGTCACACTATAAATCACCTAAGTTTAATCTCTGTTGATCCATCGTGGACAGGGTACATCAGCTGGTTAAGTAATTGTCAATGTCAATGAAATTTGCCAACAGCCGTGTAACATCTCAGTTACACGGCTGTTGGAGAATTTCATTGACGCTGACAATTACAAAATTTTAATGGTGATCAAATCAACTATATATGCTGGTTAGTTATTACGGTTACAAACAACTTAAATTGGAGTCACCCCACAGAAAACGTTGTCGGGGAGGTGAACATAAGCTACTGGCAGAACTTTTACAAGGCGCAGCAAATCTATTACACAGACTGCTTGCACTATTCTTTCTCTCCTGCTCTGTAGTGTTTCTGCACGATATGGTATTCTTACCAGATAGTGTTAACGTAGGACATCGAAAAATTTCAGAGAAGTGCGGTTGGTATTGTTTTATCGCGTTTCTTTTACTTCCATCTACATAGGGAGTAATTACATCCATGAAATACAGGAGAAATCGGAACTGAAATCGAAAAAATTGGATATTAGTTTTTTCCCATATTCTATTTGGAAGTGAAATGGTAGAGAAACTATTGGAAAGTGGCTCTATGAGACCTCTGTCAAACACTAAAGTAAGAGCTGCAGTGTAAATTGAAACGTCCCCTTAGAAAAATTTATAAATGACTGTGCTTAAACTGACACACAATATTTTTAGCGCAACGCAGTCTGACTTTCAATAATCCCTACAAAAGACTGGCCCTGACTAACATTAAACTATACCTTTCACAAATCACTTACATCCCAAAAGTCTTCGTTACTCGAACTACTGCAATACAGCGAGCGCCACTACTGCCAGCTAAATAAAAGATTCAAACTACTGAAGGCACTAACTACTGATAGGCATAGTTAGCAAACGAAAGATTTTAATAGAGAACAAGCAATGTACTTACCTTAATAGTCTTTAAAAGTCATAATATATTTAGCAGCTCATGACATCCAGTCTTACAAATTTACTGTCTCTGATGGACACACGTCCAGATCATCCGCTCTCAAAACTCCGCCATCTCTCTCCCCACATCCACCACTGCTGGCGGCTCACCTCCAACTACACAACGCTACGCGCTGTTCACATCCAGCTGCCCATCACTACAATAGCAAACAACAATGCAAACCAGCCACAGACTGCACACAGCACAGCCAGTGATTTTCATACAGAGCGCTACGTGGCGTAACAACATAAAAACCTAAACAGCCTACTTACAAAATGTGTGGATGTAAAATCCGTGCCTTGGCTTCTGTGTGTGCAGGTCGGGCACCCGTAGCTACAGAGCAGTTACGCTTACACTTTGGTCAAAGGCACCAGGCATATTCTCGGGAGACCCATCTAGGAGGTTGGAATATTGACACCTACGAGTCCCATCGAGCAGAAAGGGCACCTCTTGGGGGTGGGTAGCCTTTAGTTTGCGCCAGATACTTTACCAGAAATGATAAAGCTGTTCCTCATACAGGTGGGTCAAAGGCACCGCGCTTGGTCTCGGAAGAAATCCCCAGGAGGCCAGAATGTTAGCACCGATGGGCATCAGCAAGTGAAAAGAACACCTAATTGTGCTCCTGGAGTTGGATAACCGATTCCTGCGTGCCAAATACGTTACCAGCAGCGACGGAGCGGTTCCGCATACAAGTACATGAAAGACACCGTGAGTATTCTCAGCAGATATCCCCACAAAGACAGGATACTGGCACCGATCAGAGTACCATGCGTAAATAATACCTAATAGTGGTTCTGTGGGTGGATGGTCTATAGCGTGCGCCAAATAATTTGCCAGCAGCTGTGGAGCGGTTCCGTTTACTGGTGGTTGAAAATGTTCACGCATGTTCTCGGAAGACGTCCCTAGGTGGCCAGAATATGGGTGTTGATGGGCATCAGCGAACGGCAATTACTCTTAATGGTCCTAACTGAGATGGGTAGCCTGTAGTATGAACCAGACGTAGATAAGAGTCTTATTTTACCCATTAGAAATGGTTGTTGAAAAAAAGGGAGTCATATTCCAACAATTAGGATTAAGACTTGTAAGAGAAACTGAAATTATCGTTATTTATACAATCTGACTGATTATTCAGAAATACACACAAATGATACTGGCTAAAAAAGCACTTGTGAATGAACTAGATAATTTGAAGTGTTGCAGCTAACGTTAAATATACAAAGATAATGAACTTCAAGTGCATGTACAAATGCAACGGACAGATAACGAGTACATAAATGCAACAGACATAATGAATATACATCTGACTGTAAAAAAAAATTAGAATCAACGGAATTAACCTACTGATATTTAAACAAAAATGCACACTTGGATAACACGTATTGTATTGTATTGTATTGTATCTAACCCATCTTTAAATATTCTGGAGACCCCGTGGAGTTAACAGACGATTCCAGCTTGCCTGTGGTCTTGATCCCAACGTGTTTCATGGCGGCATAGAAAGGTGACAGGAAGCAATGCTGCGCTACGCCTTGTAACCAGACTTCCTTGGTTCTGACCACGTGGTCACAATGACTTTCACAACTTCTAGTGCAGACCGCCTTATAATAACTCCCTGGACATATAACTTAATACTCAGCCAAAAGGAATAGAATCTGCTGACACTGACGGCACGTGATGAATAACTACAAAACGAATCTGCAGTGCAGCTTACAAAACACGAGAGGAGGAAAATTCGAGTGTGTTATCCACACACAGCCAAATTTATACTCGAAATACTTTAATCTAAAGGCACGCGTATTCACCACATCTCTCACATTGTTCGCTTCAGGACAAAGCGTCAAGGAACAAAGGAAATCTCTAACTAAAACTCATAAAGTCTGTTTTCAGTGTGGTTTTATATTCAAAAAATTCGAGCTAACAACAGAAATTACAATGTATATAATGTAGAGATAATATTATAAGGCAAGCTTTCAGACTCTGCCACATTTTACACACACTCGTCACCACTAACGAAATAAAAACACTCCAAATGTGACTCAAATAACGAAAACTTCCGATGCGTGTGAGAGAACATTCTTATCGTGCAAAATCCGCATGGATTCTGCGCTTATTAATCACTGTTTCACAAGATAAAGAACTTGGGTTCATTGACTACCAAGCGGTACGCAAAATCTAAAACCTACGAAAATTTGCCTCACCAGAAAGTTACCACACATTTCCCTTGTAAGACGTCCCACTTGACCAGCGGTGAGAGATTGTGCCCAGCTCGACGGTCTGTTGTCTTACGGAACACAAACAACGGGACGTCTTTTGACTTCACGGAGGCCAGAGAACGCGCGAGAAGGAGATGTTCCCGACACGTGGTCTCTACTCGCTCACGTCAAGTATACGTGCGAATTATATCAAAATAAACACGAATAAGAAAATGTCTCACAAAAATCTAATTTTACTCTGTTACTTAGACAGCCTGATCTAGCAGGGGACGTTGATAAACACAGATGGCACGTACTTCACAGCGCATCATTCCCAAAACTTTACCTAGAATACGAAGTGTGTTAAAAAAATACCGAAACATTCGTAGTTCCGTGCAAATGGTGTGTTGGAGCGAAATGCGGTTGGCATCCCTACACATGCTTGTGTTTAATGTGTAACTGCCGGAAGTTTCATTACTGTATGTCCTTTAGCTATTGTTCAGTGCTGTATTGAGTAGAATGTTGTGTCGCACAGTTTGCGAATTTCAAGATGGCAGAGTTGGGGAGCAACTCGCCTGCTTTAAATTTTGCATTAAACTCAAGAAAAACTATACAGAGAAACGCCAAATATTGGAGGAAGGCTACGGTGATAATTTCTTAAGCTGTACTCCGTGTTACGAATGGTTCACATTGTTTGAAAATGGCCGGACGGAAGTTGAAGATCACCCTCCTTCAGAGTACCTTTCGACGTCTACCGTCGACGCACATGTTAGGAACGTGAACGAAATTATGCGTGTCTACGGAAGACTGACTGTCCAAGAGATTGCAGAAGGATCTAATATTTCAGTTGGATCATGTCATGAAATCCTGACAAGGAAACGGCCCAAAATGTGGCGGGACAATTCATGGCTCTTGCATCACGGTAACGCACCTGCGCATTGCCTCATCCTCCGCGCTCTTCAGACCTGCTACCTGCGGACAATTTTTTTTATTTCCAAAGTTGAAAAATCCGTTGAAAGGTCGAAGATTTGCATCGTGCGATCGAGCACGATTCGTACAAACACTGCTTCCAGAAGTGGACACGGCGTTGGAAGCGGTGTATCAATTATGGAGAAGGTGTTTAGAAAGAGACCATGCCCAAAAAATAATAGATGGGGTACACTACTGGCCATTAAAATTGCTACACCACGAAGATGACGTGCTACAGACGCGAAATTTAACCGACGGGATGAAGATGCTGTGATATGCAAATGATTAGCTTCTTAGATGATTCACACAAGGTTGGCGCCGGTGGCGACACCTACAACGTGCTAACATGAGGAAAGTTTACAACCGATTTCTCATACACAAACAGCAGTTGACCGGCATTGCCTGGTGAAACGTTGTTGTGATGCCTCGTGTAAGGAGGAGAAATGAGTACCATCACGTTTCCGACTTTGATAAAGGTCGGATTGTAGCCTATCGCAATAGCGGTTTATCGTATCGCGTGAAACGTCCCCTTTGAACAATTTCTACACGACTGTCCTTAACCTGACACACAATATTCTTAGCGCAACGCAATCTGATTTTCAGAAATCCCTACAAAAGAATGGCCCTGACTAACATTAACCTATACCTTTCAGAAATCACTTACCTCACAAAAATCTTCATTACTCGAACTACTGCAGTACAGCGAGCGCCACTACTGCCAGCTAAATAAAAGATTCAAACTACGGAAGGCACTAACTACTGATAGGCATAGTTAGCAAATGAAAGATTTTAATAGAGAACAAACAATGTATTTACCTTAATAGTCATAATATATATAGCAGTTCATGACAAATTACAAAACTCCACCATCTCTCTCCCCACATCCACCACTGCTGGCGGCTCACCTCCAACTGCGCAACGCTACGCGCTGTTCACATCCAGCTGCTGCTGCCCAACACTACAATGGCAGACAACAATGCAAAGCAGCCACAGACTGCTACGTAACGTTGCCAATAAGAAAACATAAACAGCCTACTTACACGCGACATTGCTTCTCGCGTTGGTCGAAATCCAATGACTGTTGGCAGAATATGGAATCGGGGGGTTCAGGAGGGTAATACGGAACGCCGTGCTGGATCTCAACGGCGTTGTATCACTAGCAGTCGAGTTGACAGGCATCTTATCCGCATGGCTGTAACGGATCGTGCAGCCACGTCTCGATCCCTGAGTGAACAGATGGGGACGTTTGCAACACAACAACCATCTGTACGAACAGTTTGACGACGTTTGCAGCACGTGGACTATCAGCTCGGAGACCATGGCTGCGGTTACCCTTGACGCTACATCACCGACAGGAGCGCCTGGGATGGTGTACTCAACGACGAACCTGGGTGCACGAATGCCAAAACGTCATTTTTTCGGAGGATTCCAGGTTCTTTTCACAGCATCGTGATGGTCGCATCCGTGTTTGGCGATGTCGCTGTGAATGCACATTAGAAGTGTGTATTCGTCATCGCCATACTTTCGTATCACCCGGCGTGATGGTATGGGGTGCCATTGGTTACACGTCTCGGTCACCTCTTGTTCGCATTGACGTCACTTTGAACAGTGGACGTTACATTTCAGATCTGTTACGACCCGTGGCTCTAGCCTTCATTCGATCCCTGCGAAACCCTACCTTTCAGCAGGATAATGCACGACCGCATGTTGCAGGTCCTGTACGGGCCTTTCTGAATACAGAAAATGTTCGACTGCTGCCCTGACCAGCACATTCTCCAGATCTCTCACCAACTGAAAACGTCTGGTCAATGGTGGCCGAGCAACTGACTCGTCACAATACGCCAGTCACTACTCTTGATGAACTGTGGTATCGTGTTGAAGGTGCATGGGCAGCTGTACCTGTGCACGCCATCCAAGTTGTGTTTGACTCAATGTCCAGACGTATTACGGCCAGAGGTGGTTGTTCTGGGTACTGATTTGCCAGGATCTATGCACCGAAATTGCGTGAAAATGTAATCACATGTCAGTTCTAGTATAATATATTTGTCCAATGAATACCCGTTTATCATCTGCATTTCTTCTTGGTGTAGCAATTTTAATGGCCAGTAGTGTAGAAAAAATTTCTGAACGAAGTTCCGGAATCTTTTCATCGGACCTCGTACAAGCAATCCCTCGGACTCTTTTTCCCATAGGCCTCAACGTCCTCCGTCCTGAGCTGAGATTTTTTTGAATGAAAAGTTTGCATAGCTGGTCAACGCGTCGTTCTGGGATAAAATAAATCTAAAATGCTAAATTTTTAAAAGTGGAGTGATTCACTTTAGGACATTTAGCAAATATGCTACATCAGGACTCAACTATGTTTGTCATCCTAGTAATAAAATATCTTCAAGCATTTCTTTGATGGATTTTGTTTAAAGGCTGACACCTGGCACACATAAATACATTTACGCAATCACTATGAATTGTTATTTTACTATTACAGAGTGTGTCCCTGGAGGATTGGTCAGTTCAGTGATGAGACATCTACTTCTACATAGATACTCTGCAAATCACATTTAAGTGCCTGGCTGAGGGTTCATCGAACCACCTTCGCATTTCTCTATTATTCCAATCTCGTATAGCGCGCGGAAAGAATGAACACCTATATCTTTCCGTACGAGCTCTGATTTCCCTTATTTTATCGTGGTGATCGTCCCTCCCTATGTAGGTTAGTGTCAACAAAATATTTTCGCATACGGAGGAGAAAGCTGGTGATTGGAATTTCGTGTGAAGATTCCGTCGCAACTAAAAACGCCTTTCTTTTATCGATTTCCAGCCCAACTCCTGTATCATTTCTGTGACACCCTCTCCCATATTTCGCTATAATACAAAATGTGCTGCCTTTCTTCGAACTTTTTCGATGTACTCCGTCAGCCCTACCTGGTAAGGATCCCACACTGCGCAGCAGTATTCTAAAAGAGGACGGACAAGCGTAGTGTATGCAGTCTCCTTAGTAGGTCTGTTAGATTTTCTAAGTGTCCTGCGAATAAAACGCAACCTTTGGTTAGCCTTCCCCACAAAATTTTCTATGTGTTCTTTCCCATTTAAGTTATTCGTAATTGTAATATCTAGGTATTTAGTTGAATTTGCGGCTTTTAGATTAGACTGATTTATCGCGTAACCGAAGTTTAACGAGTTCCTTTTAGCACCCATGTGGATGACCTCACAATTTTCGTTATTTGGGGTCAACTGCCACTTTTCGCACCATTCAGATATCTTTTCTAAATCGTTTTGCAATTTCTTTTGATCTTCTGATGACTTTATTAGTCGATAAACGACAGCGTCATCTGCAAAAAACCGAAGACGGCTGCTCAGATTGTCTCGTAAATCGTTTATATAGATAAGGAACAGCAAAGGGCCTATAACACTTCTGTTTTACTCGATGACTTTCCGTCAGTTACTACGAACTGTCACCTCTCTGACAGGAAATCGCAAATCCAGTCACTTAATTGAGACGATATTCCATAAGCACGCAAATTTGCTACGAGCCGCTTGTGTGGTAGAGTGTCAAAAGCCTTCTGGTAACCTAGGAATGCGGAATCGATCTGAAATCCCTTGTTAAGGAGCTAGTTGTGTTTCGCAGGAACGATGTTTTCTAAACCCATGTTGATTGTGTGTCAATAGACCGTTTCCTTCGAGGTAATTCCTAACGTTCGAACACAACATACGTTCTAAAATCCTGCTGCATATCGACGTTGACGATATGGGCCTGTAATTTAGTGGATTACTCCTATTACCTTTCTTGAATATTGGTGTGACCTGTGCAACTTTCCAGTCTTTGGGTACGGATCTTTCGTCGAGCGAACTGTTGTATATGAGACAGAAACGATCATTCGAAGTGAATAAGTCTATTAGGCATGGGCTTAAAATGCATACCTTAAGAGCCAGGAGCACTTCATCTTCGATACTGTGAAATAAATCTCTTCTAGTGCAAGTTATTTGCTTGCCACATTTTTAGAGATGGTTATAAAGGCCAAAAAAGAAATAAAAGTAGAGTAACCTCGTGCTCTAAAATGCATGCCTCAAGACCTATAAAAACTTGTTCATCTCCGCCACTGCGAAACACATCTCTTCTGCAGAAAAAAAGTGCTCATTTCTCTTAAGGTACGCATTTCACAGCCCATGCGTATTAGTCAACTTTTTCTTGTTTTGGCCCCTACTACATCCTCCTATAACATGAAAAGTAATGAGCTTGCAGTAGAACAGATTTATTACACGGTATACAAGGTGAAGAAATGCTGATAGCCCTTGAGGTTTCCTAGACTTTCTTGCTTCCTGTCATATCCATGAACATTGACCATTTCTTCTTGAACATCCTATATGCGGAAATACTTTTAGAAAATTTTTCTTGTGTCTGCTTTTTTTTATGGAAATACAAAAAACAGTTACTTTTTCTCTGGAATAGAGATAATTTAGTGCTCTGCACAAATATGAAACCCTTATATCGAGGCAGCCTGTATCGGAAACAACTTTTATAAGTTTTGTTCATTATCTCACATAGGTGCATGACATGGAACTTCCTTGCTGTTGGTGATGAGACGCTCTTTGATGTTCCCGGGGGTGGGGGGGGGGGGGGGGGGGGGTGAGGGGGCTTCATCCTTGGAACTGCGTCGTGTCTTCGTCGTCACATTCTTTTCCCTTCAGTGTTTCCTTCCTCTTTCCGTCTCTCTTGTGAATGTGAAAGTGCAGGTCGTTGCCATATGTGGACGTGAGCCACATTGAGGAAAGAAAGGTACCGCTATGTTATTGCGATGAAATAAACCATCATTTATTCAATAGTTCAGGCCGTAAGACGGGCAGTCAAATGGAAACCGAACACCCGTCTCAACAGGACCGTGGAATGGTTCCACTGAAAAATAATCACCAAAAAAAAAAAAAAAAAAAAAAAATCACCACTCGCGTAAACGTATTTGCCCGTTTAGAAGACGAGACGATCAGTTCCTATTTCGCAGAACGCGGTCGGTCGCTGACGCATCCACAACCGCGCGCACTCTTGCACTTCCTTGTCCGACTGACACCGATGTCCATGCACGTCTTTCTTTAGGTCGTCAAAGATGTGAAAATCACGCGGTAAAAGATCCGGTGAGTTTGGAAGATGCTGCAGTGTTTCATAACCAAATCACTGAAGCATAGCCTTCGCCCGGCTGGCAGTATGGGGGCGGGCGTAATTGGGCAACAGGCTGATAACGTCCGACAGCATCCCTGGTCGTTTTGACTTCATGGCACGTCACAGTTTCAACGAAGCGCCTTCATAGCGCTGCGCCTTGCTGTTGGTTCCACGCTCTCGCCGAGCAGAGGAATAGTCCTGTGCACGATAACGCACGCCCCACACACCGCCAATTGGACGAAGGCTGGGCTTCTGCGATTTGGTTAGGAAACACTGCAACTTTCTCCGTACAGCCCAGATCTTTAGTCATGTGATTGTGACATATTCGCCATCTGAAGAAAGACAAGCGTGGACGTCGGTTTCAGTCGGACGAAGAAGTGCAAGTGGGTGCGGTTGTGGATCCTTCAGCGGCTGGCCACGTTGTACGAAGCAGGAATCGGTCGTTTCATCTCCAGCCGGGAAAAAGTCTTAACGCGTGTGGTCATTATTTTTGAGTGGAATCATTCCATAGTCCCGTTGTGGCGGGTGTTCGGTTCAAAAAATGGTTCAAATGGCTCTGAGCACTATGGGACTTAACATCTCAGGTCATCAGTCCCCTAGACTTAGAACTACTTAGACCTAACTAACCAAAGGACATTACACACATCCATGCCCGACTCAGGATTCGAATCTGCCACCCTAGCAGCTGTAGCGTTTAATAAAAAAGGAAAAAGAGAAGAAAAGAAAAGGTTGAAAATGTGGGAAGAAATGGTGAACAAAAGTGGGTTTTATAATCGTTAATGACCGTGGAAAAGAGAAAGAATGAAATGCAAATCGGACTTGGTATTACAGAAAAGTCATCGGACTTCGCGATTCGGAAAAGCTATTGCTGGGGTGGTCCTTGTGGCGTTTCTGAGCAAAAGTCAAACCAATTTCAACTGCAAAAATTATTTGAAAAGAACAGAGAATAACAAAATGTGATTAACAGGGGGGAAATAGCATAGATAAGAGTTCATCCTTTACCATGTTAACATGTCTTCTTTCGTGCGGCGTCCAGGTCTTCAAAAATCTCCTACTTCATTTCTGCATGAAAGTAGTAGCTGCTCCGAAATCTTGCGATCGTCCAGGAATCACTAATTTATATAAATTAACATCATCTTGATACTGAATGCAATTTATTTTACGTTGCTACTTCCATCCTACGAATTTTATAACCACTTCCACAATATGTCTACACATTAATAAGATTCTCGTCTTAATCAGATCAAGACTAGCTAATAAGTTTTTTACGTCTGCATTAAGCTTCCGCTCTCGAGAGACAATAGACGGATAGAAAACAAAAAAAGCGTTACAATTTTAGTATTTTCTCTGCCGTCGAGCGCTCATACCGCTGCGACGGTATAATTTATATCTGAGGGAACGAGTGTAGCGCGGTGAAATTCAAAGTCCCGCTACACAGCAGTGCAGTTGCGCACTGAAGCGCCTAGAACCGCTCGGCCATGGCGGCCGGCACGATTGTTCGGTTTTCATTTGACTGCCCCTTATATGAACTCGGCACAGCGTATTCCAAACCCATTATAATTCAAAATTATTAAAAATGAATGGAAATTACATTTATTTCTGCTGCTGCCACAAACCGGGAGCATGCAGAAACAAAAACGAGTGATGCACAGTGTACAATTTGGTATAAGGTACAATCTGGTAAGGCAAGTTTGAGGCCGTATATAGCATATGTGCTAGACAAGGTCCGAAGAGGTTAATGTGGCCATTTTTTCCAGCCTGGGAATTGGAAATTACGCGAACGGCAGCTGCACGCCACTCCGCGCACAACAACAGGATTTATAACACCTCTGGCGCTGGTGTTTCCCACCGCACAGTCCGTTTGGCTTAGCTGCTCTTATTGCACTCCGTTTTCGCTTCCCCCCTGCCCCTCCCCCCTTCTTCCTCTCCTTTTCTCCTCTGTTACTGCCATCAACAACAGCTATAACAGCAACAAGTGCGAGCAGATGCGCCGTTTTCTTCTTCTACTTAACTCCGTTCAATAAATTACCGGGCGAGGTGTTCACGGCACAGGGCCGATTCCGATGGTCGTCCGCCGGCCGGCGGCCGCTTAATTTTCAATGACCGCGCTGCCAACAATGGGCAGGGGACTCCCCGCCGCACAGTAACTGCCCGCGCTGCGCCGGGCCGCGAAACCGAGAGCGCGAGTCTCGCCGGCCGACCCGACTCTCGCTGCCTTCTCCCGCGGAGAGCATCGTTACAAATTATCCGTATCGCTGTCATAAGCTTAAAATGTTTATCATCTTACACTTGCCAACAAATGGTTTGAATTGTGCCGTAAATTACCATAAACGTCCGGGACAGGAAAGCACGGGGCCGTCTCCAGCCGAGATATTTATGGGCGCCTTCGGCCGGGTACCGGTTTCTGCGCCGGTGTCCCCGTGACGTCACGACGGCCGAGCGGCGGTGTGGCCGGCCACCCGGGCTGCGGCTCCCGATAGAAGGGAGCCTCCGCTCGCAGGACTGCGGCGAAGGCGCCGAAAGCATGGAGGTAAAAATAAGAGGAGTTGTCGTGACGTCACAAACTTGAAGCCGACCCAAGTGAAGATCCGCCATGTTAGCTACCCCAAAACATTCGCTTCCGGTGGTTTGATTCCGTGTAGTCGTGAAGTGTTTTGATAAAAAATGCCGGCTTGCGTCGCTTACCGGTGTACTAATCGTTCTGATTGTAGTCTAAAGTTTAAACAAATCTCATTTCATTCGCAAGTGGACTTATTTAAACGCTATTTTCTTATATATACTTGAAATTCTGATGCACTGTAAAGTTTTACAGCATGGTTTTATTTATGTGATTTGACTTTAGATTTCCTATCAATCCAATGCGAAGAGCTCTTTGGAGGTGAGCAATAATACACTTGGTTTTCATTATTTGGTTATTCCCATGTAACTGAAATGGGGACTAATGTTTTAAAATGCAATAATTTAATATAAATGTAATGTAACTACATATAGTTAATTAAATCTTCAGTCAAATGTGTGGAACACCTGTCACAATGGTTAAATTATCAGTACTTAAAGGGTTTACCGAGCGAGGTGGCGCAGTGGTTAGCACACTGGACTCGCATTCGGGAGGACGACGGTTCAATCCCGTCTCCGGCCATCCTGATTTAGGTTTTCCGTGATTTCCCTAAATTGTTTCAGGCAAATGCCGGGATGGTTCCTTTGAAAGGGCACGGCCGATTTCCTTCCCAATCCTTCCCTAACCCGAGCTTGCGCTCCGTCTCTAATGACCTCGTTGTCGACGGGACGTTAAACACTAACCACCACCACCACCTTAAAGCGTTACATATTTGTTAAAGCACAGTTCCCTATCTAAGTCCAGGCTATTTAGATCATTACATTACTCACTGTGTTGTCGTGTTACCCTGTAAATTGCTGTTATTTGCCACACTGAATGTCACTTGGTAGGTACAATTTAAATACAAAACAGATGTGTAAACTACAATGGGCCTCGCAATCTTAAATTCAGTTCTTTTCCTTCGTAATTTAACGAATCTTTCACTTTGTTGACATGACAGATGGCTTGTTTATACCATTCCTGCATACATCTATGGGATACCAAAGGAAATAAGGTAAGTTTCTTGCGAACTCGAACATTTAAAATTTGCATTTGACCTGAAAATGCAACGAATATCTCGCTTCCCACACCCGGGTTCCCGGGTTCGATTTCCGGCGGGGTTAGGGATTTTCTCTGCCTCGTGATGACTGGGTGTTGTGTGCTGTCCTTAGGTTA
The DNA here is from genome assembly GCF_023864345.2 of Schistocerca serialis cubense. NCBI lineage: Eukaryota > Metazoa > Arthropoda > Insecta > Orthoptera > Acrididae > Schistocerca > Schistocerca serialis. The sequence continues at coordinate 78,504,501 of NC_064646.1, read as the reverse complement.
GTTAGGTTTAAGTAGTTCTAAGTTCTAGGGGACTGATGACCACAGATGTTAAGTCCCATAGTGCTCAGAGCCATTTGAACCATTTGCAGCGAATACAAATCGGTGCCTCTAAACTATCAAGCATTGCTTTTGGAGTTCTGGCTTTATCAATTATCGACACAAACACAATGAAAATGAATGGAAATGGATTACGAAAGCACGCTTTTTGTAGCACATACTTCTCGGTTATTCGAAGTGCATAAACAAAAAGGAATTACAGTACTGAGGCCAGAAGCGTCATATTTTCGTGTCGTATTACTGTATCGAATACGCATTTAAGACCAGAAAAACGTTTGAAGTTGCGTTCCTTATGCTGTGTTGTTCTCTAAAACAGTGAAACATTTACCATATAAAACAAATATTGCGTGCACACGACAGAAATAACGAACAAGAAGTAATTGTAAACACTCGTCTGCTAATGTTTTGGGGGATCCAAGATGGCGGCAAGCCCCGCCCACTGGCTTCAAAACAACGTACCGCATAAGTCTGTAGGGCCATCTCCCCCTATTCTACCTACATGGCCGAAAGTGCCCTAAAGCATGCGACGGCGACGCACCAGGCTGATCTTCGCTCTGCGACGGGTCAACGCTGCTAAACCACTACTTCAACGATACTTAGTCACTGGTGCCAAAATGTCCTGACACTCCGGGTCATGAGGAGGATTGCAACTCAGCAAAGCAAAAGCAGAAATATTTCTCTGCAAACGAAAATGCACGGGTATTATCCCAATTTAATTCTCGCACCAATGTAAAGATAAGTGACAAGATATTAGTGTCTGTGAAGCTGATAAACAGCTGACAGCGCGGAAACCACAAAAACCACAGCTAACATAAAGCACTCCGTCGTCAGGCCACGAGTGGCCTACCGGGACCATCCGACCGCCGTGTCATCCTCCGTGAGGATGCGGAAAGGAGGGGCGTGGGGTCAGCACACCGCCCTCCCGGCCGTTATGATGGTATTCTGGACCGAAGCCGCTACTAATCGGTCGAATAGCTCCTCAATTGGCATCACAAGGCTGAGTGCACCCCGAAAAATGGCAACAGCGCATAACGGCCAGGATGGTCACCCATCCAAGTGCCGATCACGCCCGACAGCGCTTAACTTCGGTGATCTAATGGGAACCGGTGTAATCACTGCGGCAAGGCCGTTGCCTCACAGCTAATATACTGTTTGTAAATATCAAATGTACTGCAGTGGAAAGAAAGATATATGAATATAAGCATGTGATATTTAGGAAATGAACACTTTGAGCATGCTGGAGCATAACCGGACCATGAATGCGTGTTAAAGAAGAAAGCCTCATTTGCTAAAGCAGAATCGTTTTTCCACACTATAAATATTTAGAATGTTAATCTCAGATCTGAGCACGTTGAAACTGACCCGCTTCGGAGGTACATGGATTTAGCATCGGATTCAAACCGTCACAGGCATGTCGAACGAGTAGGAAGAGAATTTGCTACAAACTGTGACGAGTGCTATACATCTAGGACTCTACATAGTTAGACATATCGTGTGGTCTGTCTCCATGACACTGAACATACGCAAATCATTATCCTGTGCGAGATATGTGTTCGTGACAGCTGTCTTGGAATAGAGGTTCTATGAAGTTAACCAACTTAGTTTCACGTGAACTACTGTCATTTTTCTGCCAAGGATCCCCATTTAAGTTTCCTGAGCATTTCTTTTGTACTTTCGTATGGGCATTACCTTTCAAAATCCAAGCAGCGGGACATAATTCGTTCCATGTCTGTTACCAGGCCCGCTTGAAAACTGGAACAATATTCGAGAATTGAAAGTTTTGAAAGCATTATTTCAAAAGAAAGTGAACATGGGTCGGTGTAAAATATTAAAATTTTGTGAGACAGTCTCGATCGGCCGGCCGCGGTGGTCTAGCGGTTCTAGGCGCGCAGTCCGGAACCGCGCGACTGCTACGGTCGCAGGTTCGAATCCTGCCTCGGGCACTTAGTTAGAGATAACATGTTGAAAGGTGGCCACATCATTTTGATTTTTGTATGTTATCGATGTGCATGTCAGAGAGAGAGAGAGAGAGAGAGAGAGAGAGAGAGAGGGAGAGAGAGAGAGAGAGAGAGAGAGAGAGCAAGTTACTTACTGTTAAATAATCTTTAGTCTTGTTGTGGCACTGTCTTTGACTCTGCGCGGTTTGATACAGTACATTGTTACTTGAATTGTAGTAAGTGATGGACGTATTCTGTATTCTTACTTTGACTTGAAATTGTATCTGCTAGATGAAGAAAGATTGATTGTAAAGGACAAGAAGGATGAATAAGAAAGAGAAAAGGACATAAATTTTGAATAAAGTTATTAATTTTGAAGAGAAGAAGTTTGAGGTAAGACTGCTGTACTGTGCAGCTAGGAATAATTATTGTCCGCCAGTTAACTTGTTAAGAGGTGAGAGAAAGACCATCCCACTTCCTTGAGACTTGCTTGAACGTATTACCTGATTTTTATAGAAATTCTCTGGTAACATTGTACCCTTTTCATATCATTGTTCATATTGTTATGCATAGCGTTGTACAGACCAACTTTATGTGTGGAGACCAACCGAAGTTTTACTCTGTCTTTTTGAATATATACTTCATTCTAAAATCGTTGTCTTGGAATATCATTTCATAGGAATAATTACTCTCTCTCCATCCCACTGTTTGTCATTACGCATTATCACAAGCAATAGTTTGAATATGTATTTACAAACAGAAATCTAGCTTAGCCGCTCCGTGTTGCTGTTTGCTGTTGTGCTTTCGAGAAAGAGGCGAGGTAAGTGGAGATTTTGATTGGGACCAGACAACTGTTTTACTTCAGTTGCGCGTTCAGTATAAAGACAAGTTACATTCAGATCAGTTACAGTCCAGTTCAAGTTAGGTTCTGTTTAGTCCAAGTTTGTCATACGAGCTGAAATTGGATGACAATTTGTGGGTACATAGTTTTGGTAATATGTAGACTTTTGTAGAGTGGGAGGTAAAATTGAGCTAAATTTCATATAGACACAGAATATAGTGGGGAAGTTACAACGTTCATAAGAGAGTACTGCAGAAGGAAAAACGCTGGAAAAAAGGGCAAGAGACAGGGCGGAACACCCGCGTTACAATGTGTGAACAATGGAATGAATTGCAGCAACATGTCGTTGCCATTAGCATCTGATCGGATGCCATCATAGAAGGAGTTGCCAAGAAAAACGTGATTCCAGCTTGTTAAAAATTTCCTTTGCTTAATGTTAGGCATTTAACGTTGTTGAGAAAACGATAGTAAGTGAGGTTCTTGTAATCAGCCTTATAGGTCTGCAACGTTTGTAGCTATTTACCATGCGGGACTGCTACGTATACCAAGAACAGATCAAGTAGGTTTCGCCTGTTGTGTTCACAAAACCTCCCACCAAAGCGGCTTTGGGTTATTCGTGTACACTAAGCTACAGTAAGATACGGGTAAGAGCTGTAGTCAAAAGGTTTCTTGAAACAGAATCTACGTATAGGATGCATTCCATACGTTTCTACTTACCTTTTCTTTCTGTTTTCGTCTGTTTTTCTCCTTTTTTCAGAGTTAAATTTTGTTCATGTCCCGTCGTTTCTTATACTTAGAAGGCTCAAATGGCTCTGAGCACTATGGGACTTCAGTCTCCTAAAACTTAAATGGTTCATATGGCTCTGAGCAATATGGGACTCAACTTCTGAGGTCATTAGTCCCCTAGAACTTAGAAGTAGTTAAACCTAACTAACCTAAAGACATCACACACATCCATGCCCGAGGCAGGATTCGAACCTGCGACCGTAGCGGTCTTGCGATTCCACACTGCGGCGCCTAGAACCGCACGGCCACTTCGGCCGGCTCCTAAAACTTAGAACAACTTAAACCCAACTAACCTAAGGACATCACACACATCCATGCCCGAGGCAGGTTTCTAACCTGCGACCGTAGCAGTCACGCGGTTCCGGACTGAAGCGCCTACAACCGCTCGGCCACCGCGGCCGGCACTTATGAGGGGTTGAGGGAACCCGTGCACCAACTGTCAACGCGAAAAATGGAACTGCAATTTTTTCTGATGTACTTCATGATGTTTAACGATGTACTACCTGAGAATGAGATTTTCACTCTGCAGCGGAGTGTACGCTGATATGAAACTTCCTGGAAGATTAAAACTGTGTGCCGGACCGAGACTCGAACTCGGGACCTTTGCCTTTCACGGGCAAGTGCTCTACCAACTGAGCTACCCAAGCACGACTCAACCCCCGTCCTCACAACTTTACTTATGACAGTACCTCGTCTCCTACCTTCCAATCTTTACAGAAGCTCTTCTGCGAACCTTGCAGAACTAGGATGTACTACCTGTTTCAGCGTCTAACGAAGCACTGCAGCTTTGATTCTGCCTCTTGTACCCTTTTAACACTGACATGAGCCCGTAGATAGCGGAAACGAGGTTTATAATGAACAGTATAAGTATTTTTGGGGGAAAACCATATTTTTCTTGAGGGGGAATCTCTTTGGAGGTTTCTAAGCTGGGTAATTTCAATTTTTTTTATTTCTAAGCTGCATATTTCAATTTTTGTTCTACGCATTTGAAAAATAATTGAAAGTTATATAAAATACCAACATTCGTATACTTTTGTTAGCTATATTTGACCATACTGTGAAGCATGAATAATTAAAAAATGTATTACATATTGTCAGGTATCCATTATAATGAGCGCATCTTCTCAAATGAAAAGAAGGTATTAAGTATGTGAGACAGTGGTGGGGAGAGCATTCATTGTCGTCTACTCGTATATAAAACAATAGTATCTTCTCGCAGTTTCGAAACGTTAGGAGAAATTCACTTTTCGGAGAGGTTTGTTTTTGTTCGAAGCAATAAAGTAGGTGCTTGTATGATTCAAAACGAAAACAGCTCATTTCAAATGATGCGGTAATGGATTTTCTCATGTCAAAGACACTTGGCGAAGTGATCGAGTGTTTTTCGCCAAATAACTATCATTTATCATTTAGAAAAATGACCACTGGGGTACCTGGCTGAAATGCGTTTATGACTTCTCGTAAAACACATACCTTGATGTTTCGCAAGCACAGGTGTTGGCGGCAGGATCGCATAGCAATGTCTTGACAGAATGCAAGACAAAATAATGAGCCTTCCTGCCTCAAAAGCACATAACTCCCGTCCACGGAACTTCCACGACGCTCACTGTGTTTAATGTGTGAAAGAGAAATTCCCGTTTTTGAGACCGCTGGCACGAGAGAAAGTCTGTGAAATGCTAGACAGATAGATGCGTCCGCGGTGGCAATAAAATTCGCGAACAGTTTAACATAAAACGAATGGATGTGGAAAAGCACTTCCTTTTCGCACGGTACCTCCGTCTCGAGTGTTGCCAGAGACTATCGCGGTTCTTATCTCGCATTCCCCGCGGATGTTTTATGCCCCACTAGTCAAGATGCAGCTGCCGAGTTCATTAAGTCCGGGACGACCGCAGCCATTAACGACGTGCATGGGATGTCGCATCGGGGGTACGAAATACGAAAATTTCTGCAGCTGTTGGTACGGCAACTTTTTATTATGTACGACCTGCTGGAGGCAATATGGGCCAACGAGGGAATTTGCGGCCTAAGGGGCGACTCACGGAACACCAGCGAGCGTTACGAGAAAAATATACACCGGGGTTGTGTGCCGGGCGGCAGTGATAAACCCGGGGGAAAGCGCCAACACCCTCGCGACCACAAATTGGCCGCAGCACGATCCACGAATATTGTTACCGTAAACTTTAGAAATTTTAAGTTGAGGCTTAGCCGCAATTAAGAATAATAATTGCCCAAGTTAACGTGATGAAGCGAGAAGAATAAGCAGTTTAATGAGTTTGCTGCTTCCGTGTTCGGAACCGGCGATGCAATATGCGAGGTTTTTTAAGAAGTTCGTGACTGGTCGCTTAAAAAACTAGTAAAGGTTGGAAATTCCCTCGACATTAACGAAAGGAAAAAGAAGGTTAAATGGGATTATCAAGTGATGCCAGGAAAAGAGTAAAATAATGTTATTAACAGAGATTTCGCGGAGCACTGTATTTCACGTGAGTGGATACTAATTCTCTATATCAGCTTATTCCAGAAAGAGGAGTTGTTTGTTAATCGTGAGTGACTTCGTTTCCTTCGTGAGAATAAGATGTCTTCCATTTTTATTCGTAGGTTCCTGTAATTTCCAGACAGTTTTACTGGCCTTTCTAATTCTTATTACGGCTAGGTGGGCTTGAGCAACCTGTATTAAATTATGTATATTTACTATGCATTAAACAGAACTCGTCGGCCGGAGTGGCCGAGCGGTTCTAGGCGCTACAGTCTGGAGCCGCACGACCGCTACGGTCGCAGGTTCGAATATGGCCTCGGGCAAGGATGTGTGTGATGTCCTTAGGTTGGTTAGGTTTAAGTAGTTCTATGTTCTAGGGGACTGATGACTTCAGAAGTCAAGTCCCATAGTGCTCACAGCCAAGCCAAACAGCACTCTTTACCAGTTACCATGCTTCCAACAAGTGATTCTGTCAATGGGATTCAATTTAGAAAAAAAAAAAAAAAAAATACAATACAAATTTCTATTTGAAAGAAAGCGAAATAATATAGGTAAGCAGAAGTCTTTCGTCTTAAATTCATTGCATCAGTAACTGAGTAGAAACCTAGTATTAGTCTTTCCTTGTCCAGAACTTGTCATAATTATGGAAAATTTTATAAGAAGTCGATACTTCAGTGTCATCATAGCAGAAAATTCTGGTAAGTTAATCTCTGTCGAAAATGGGCTGCCAGTAGGTTCATTATTATTTCCTCTTCTGATGAAACGTACTTCTTGCATCGCAGTAACGACATCACATGAATTTTGCCATGCTGTTCACATAGCAATAGCCATTCCAACAAAATACCTATAGGGAAGGGAACGCATTCTGCTGCAGATATTGAACAGCTGAATGAATATTGTAATAACTGGCGACTGTGCCGAAATCCAAACAAGACGGAAAGTCACGCATTCCACTCCAGAAACCACACAGCAGAAACAAAGCTGATTGTTTCATTTCGCGCCGGCCGCAGTGACTGTGCGGTTCTAGGGGCTTCAATCCGGAACCACGCGGCTCCTACGGTCGCAGGATCGAATCCTGCCCCGGGCATGGATGTGTGTGATGTCCTTAGGATAGTTAGGTTTAAGTAGCACTCTAAGTCTAGGGGACTGATGACCACAGTAGTTAAGTCCCATAGTGCTTAGGGCCATATGAACCATTTTCATTTCGCAACGACTAGTTATCCAAAAATACATTTGTTTTCTTTCAAATAAAACCAATACAGCTAAGTGGGCAAAAACTAAAAAGCTGGAACAACGTAATAACGAAACTGACAGAAAGTGCTTCAGGATCGTCATTCAGATATCCTACATACCAGCACACCGTTCCCAGTGAGCTCAACTCCGAAGCACTGCGCTCCTATACGGTGTGAGGTTGACGTTCTTCACATGTGAGTGCGATCTAGATTAATACGCAAATAGAGGTAAAAAACTTCAAGCAGCTAAGATAGCTATTTTACAGCATTTATTTAGATTGAGTTTTTACCTTCTACACACATTAAAAAAAGTTTTGCATCACCTCGGCTCCGAGAGTTCTGGGACCTGTACAGAAAATTGGAATAGAGATCAACATAAACATCATTTCTGCTCTTTTTGTTGCATATGAAAAACGCACATTGCATATTGTACCCCCATACAGCGAGACCTTCAGAGGTGGTGGTCAAGAGTGCTATATACACCGGTACCTATATTACCCAGTAGCACGTCCTCATGAATTGATGCATGCCTATATTCGTCGTGGCATACAATCCACAAGTTCATCAAGGCATTGTTGGACCAGATTGTCCCACTCCTCAACGGCGGTCCGGCGTAGATCCCTCAGAGTGGCTGGTGGGTCAAGTCATCCATAAATAGCCCTTTTCAATCTATCCCAGGCATGTTCGAGAGTGTTCATGACTGGAGAACGTGCTGGCCATTCTAGTCGAGCGATGTCGTTATCCTGAAGGAAGTCATTCACAAGATGTGCACGATGGGGGCGCGAATTGTCCATGAAGACCAAAGCCTCGTCAATATTCTGCCAATATGGTTGCACTATCGGTCGGAGGATGGCATTCGCGCAACGTACAGCCGTTACGGCGAATTTCATAACCACCAGCGGCGAACTTCGGCCCCACACAATGCCACCCCAAAACAACAGGGAACTTCCACCTTGCTCCACTGGCTGGACAGTGTATCGAAGTCGTTCAGCCTGACGGGGTTGTCTCCAAACACGTCTCCGAAGATTGTCTGGTTGAAGGCATATCCGACATTCATCGGAGAAGAGAACGTGATGCCAATCCTGAGCGGTCCATTCGGCATGTTGTTGGGCCCATCTGTACCGCGCTGCGTGGCGTCGTGGTTGCAAAGACGGACCTCGCCATGAACGTCGGCCGTGAAGTGGCGCATCATGCAGCCTATTGCGCACAGTTTGAGTGGTAACACGACGACCTGTGGCTGCACGAAAAGTATTCTTAAACATGGTGGCGTTGTTGTCAGGGTTCCTCCGAGACACAGTCCGTAGGTAGCCGTTATCCGCTGCAGTAAAGCCCTTGGACGGCCTGAGCGAGGCATGTCATAGACAGTCCTTGTCTCTCTGTATCTCCTCCATGTCCGAACAACATCGCTTTCGTTCACTCCGAGACGTCTGGACATTTCCCTTGTTGAGAGTCCTTTGTGGCACAAATTAACAATGCGGATGCGGTCGAACCGCGGTATTCACCTTCTATGCATGGTTAAACTGTAGACAGCAGGAGCTGTGTACCTCTTTCCTGGAGGAATGACTGGAACTGATCAGCTGTTGGACCCTCTCTGTCTAATAGGGAGGGGCGTTTACATCTCTGGGCGGGTTTAGTGACTTCTCTGAACAGTCAAAGGCACTGTGTCTATGATACAATATCCACAGTTAACATCTACCTTCAGGAGTTCTGGGAGCTGGGGTGATGCAAAACTTCTTTATATGTGTGTAATTTTCGCACCAGTATGATTCTGGAGAAGACGCATCAACAAAACAGACGACCGTCTAACTGAGATGTCGATCATTATCGCTCAGCCTGAACTGAGACCACAGGCTGCAGTTAGTGGAACATGTTTCATGCTCTCTTGCTTCCAAGAATACTCCACTCGACACTGTATTGGATAACGCTCCACGCGCGCACCTGAAATCTCGCAGACCTGAGTGTGCACAATATGTCCTGTTGCAGCGTCCACCATTTCTCGTGGAGGAGGCATTTTTTGTTTTGTTTTAGACAGATAGTCCGATTTCCTTCGACTACAACAACTCCACTGCACTAGAGTCAGGCTCTGAATTACACAAGGAAATTTCTGCCGCCTGAACAGGACCCGAAGAGACCACGGCAGAATTAGAGGCCGGCCGAAGTGGCCGTGCGGTTAAAGGCGCTGCAGTCTGGAACCGCAAGACCGCTACGGTCGCAGGTTCGAATCCTGCCTCGGGCATGGATGTTTGTGATGTCCTTAGGTTAGTTAGGTTTAACTAGTTCTAAGTTCTAGGGGACTAATGACCTCAGCAGTTGAGTCCCATAGTACTCAGAGCCATTTGAACCAGAATTAGAGTGCTCTACACAGATGGAGCATCATTGACAGGACCGAGTGACACTATGGAGCAGCAGTGAACGCCGTGTAGAATACTGTCTAAAAGTGATATAAAGTAAGGTACTCTGGGAAAAATAGTTTTGTCTTGGAAGCTATAGCTAGAGCAGTTAATAGGATATCTGATATAAATTTGTTAGTGGAAGGTAATGTGTCAGGTTTTTTGCTCTTAGAATTTGTGCTTGTGTAAGTTTCTTTGTTGAAATGAAAGGATCGTATGGTGTTACTGACCAGGGGACCGAGTCTCCCTGTTCTACCGTCCATTTGACACCTCTTCGAGAGAAATAATGAAGAAATTATGCATTTTTTTCTTTTCATGCTGTATCTGGACAGCTGGTGCCCGCCAGCTAGTAAGTGGTGGTGAACTCAGTCCACTCCCAAAGCGCAGCTCTTATGCCACGCATCCGAGGACGCCTGTTCCATTACCTATGCAGCACCAAGTGGAGGTGGGGCCCCGTGGAGCTATTTTGTCCTCTTTCTGTACTTATAAAATCATTGTACAGGGTTATTACAAATGATTGATGCGATTTCACAGCTCTACAATAACTTTATTATTTGAGATATTTTCACAATGCTTTGCACACACATACAAAAACTCAAGAAGTTTTTTTAGGCATTCACAAATGTTCGATATGTGCCCCTTTAGTGATTCGGCAGACATCAAGCCAATAATTAAGTTTCTCCCGCACTCGGCGCAGCATGTCCCCATCAATGAGTTCAAAAGCATCGTTGATGCGAGCTCGCAATTCTGGCACGTTTCTTGGTAGAGGAGGTTTAAACACTCAATCTGTCACATAACCCCACAGAAAGAAATCGCATGGGGTTAAGTCGGGAGAGCGTGGAGGCCATGACATGAATTGCTGATCATGATCACCACCACGACCGATCCATCGGTTTTCCAATCTCCTGTTTAAGAAATGCCGAACATCGTGATGGAAGTGCGGTGGAGCACCATCCTGTTGAAAAGATGAAGTCGGCGCTGTCGGTCTCCAGTTGTGGCATGAGCCAATTTTCCAGCATGTCCTGATACACGTGTCCTGTAACGTTTTTTTCGCAGAAGAAAAAGGGGCCGTAAACTTTAAACCGTGAGATGCACAAAACACGTTAACTTTTGGTGAATTGCGAATTTTCTGCACGAATGCGTGAGGATTATCTACCGCCCAGATTCGCACATTGTGTCTGTTCACTTCACCATTAAGAAAAAATGTTGCTTCATCACTGAAAACAAGTTTCGCATTGAACGCATCCTCTTCCATGAGCTGTTGCAACTGCGCCGAAAATTCAAAGCGTTTGACTTTGTCATCGGGTGTCAGGGCTTGTAGCAATTGTAAACGGTAAGGCTTCTGCTTTAGCCTTTTCCGTAAGATTTTCCAAACCGTCGGCTGTGGTACGTTTAGCTCCCTGCTTGCTTTATTCGTCGACTTCAGCGGGCTACGCGTGAAACTTGCCCGCACGCGTTCAACCGTTTCTTCGCTCACTGCAGGCCGACCCGTTGATTTCCCCTTACAGAGGCATCCAGAAGCTTTAAACTGCGCACACCATCGCCGAATGGAGTTAGCAGTTGGTGGATCTTTGTTGAACTTCGTCCTGAAGTGTCGTTGCACTGTTATGACTGACTGATGTGAGTGCATTTCAAGCACGACATACGCTTTCTCGGTTCCTGTCGCCATTTTGTCTCACTGCGCTCTCGAGCGCTCTGGCGGCAGAAACCTGAAGTGCGGCTTCAGCCGAACAAAACTTTTATGAGTTTTTCTACGTATCTGTAGGGTGTTGTGACCATATGTCAATGAATGGAGCTACAGTGAATTTATGAAATCTCTTCAATCATTTGTAATAGCCCAGTATATAATATTGAAAACAGGAAATTATAAAAGAAAAAAAATGATTTAAGAAGAGCGATGAGTAGTAGAAATTTCTTCACCTGCGCCGCTAGAGAGTAAGTTTCGAAATGTGACCTCGAGTGCAAAAACCTGTGCAGTGCCTTCCAAGGTTACTTAATAAGGTATGTTGATGTTAAATGCTTAATTCTAGATTAGTGTTTTTCAGTGTTTACCGTGGCGCCCGGTACAATAGGCGGTCACACTAGGTTGCTCATTGTAATACCTGTCTGTATACTATACCGTATAGGGTTACTATTCATATGTGTTGTGTATGCTATGTATGGTGTCTCTTCATATGTGTGACGAAGAAATAATGAGAATTAGATTGGTTGGTCGGATATTTAATGAAGAGGTACTCAGTGTAATAGGTAAGGAAATACATTTATGGGAGTACTTGACTACAGTGGTGTGCAAGGATGAAGGAGGCTACGTGATTAATTGTGAGCAGCGAAAGGTCGAGAGAACTTCGCGACGTCGTCATTGTGGTGTCTGCTTACGTCCCACACATTACCCGCCAGACGTTGCCAACGCTGCCGTAAGCACTATGTTGTGCTACTGCTCCCTTCTGTTATTTCTTCGTAGCAAAAAATTATATTCTTGGAAAACTATAACTGTCTCTCGATCCTGCAGTACTTGGTATGTTTGTTTCGCGTCACCCCCCTAATGAAGCCCACAGTAGCTAAATACCGTCACTATATGTAAACTGACTTGAATATAAAAGCTAAGTCGCTGAGGAATGAAATAAATAGGAAGTGCAGGGAAGCTAAGACGAAATGGCTGCAGGAAAAATGTGAAGACATCGTAAAAGATATGATTGTCGGAAGGACAGACTCAGCATACAGGAAAGTCAAAACAACCTTTGGTGACATTAAAAGCAACGGTGGTAACATTAAGAGCGCAACGGGAATTCCGCTGTTGAACGCAGAGGAGAGAGCAGATAGGTGGAAAGAATACATTGAAAGCCTCTATGAGGGTGAAGATTTGTCTGATGTGATAGAAGAAGAAACAGAAGTCGATTTAGAAGAGATAGGTGATCCTGTATTAGGATCGGAATTTAAAAGAGCTTTGGAGGACTTGCGGTCAAATAAGGCAGAAGGGATAGATAACATTCCATCAGCATTTCTGAAATCATTGGGGGAAGTGGCAACAAAACGACTATTGACGTTGGTGTGTAGAAAGTCTGGTGACATACCATCTGACTTTCGGAAAAGCATCATCCACACAATTCCGAAGAAGGCAAGAGCTGACAAGTGCGAGAATTATCGCACAATCAGCTTAACAGCTCATGCATCGAAGCTGCTTACAAGAATAATATACAGAAGAATGGAAAAGAAAATTGAGACTGCGCTAGGTGACGATCAGTTTGGCTTTAGGAAAAGTAAAGGGACGACAGAGGCAATTCTGACGTTACGACTAATAATGGAAGCAAGGCTAAAGAAAAATCAAGACACTTTCATAGGATTTGTCGACCTGGAAAAAGCGTTCGACAATATAAAATGGTGCAAGCTGTTCGACATTCTGAAAAAAGTAGGGGTAAGCTATAGGGAGAGACGGGTCATATACAATATGTACAACAACCAAGAGGGAATAACAAGAGTGGACGATCAAGAACGAAGTGCTCGTATTAAGAAGGGTGTAAGACAAGGCTGTAGCCTTTCGCCTCTACTCTTCAATCTGTACATCGAGGAAGCAATGATGGAAATAAAAGAAAGGTTCAGGAGTGGAATTAAAATACAAGGTGAAAGGATATCAATGATACGATTCGCTGATGACATTTCTGAGTGAAAGTGAAGAAGAATTAAATGATCTGCTGAACGGAATGAACAGTCTAATGAGTACACAGTATGGTTTGAGAGTAAATCGGAGAAAGACGAAGGTAATGAGAAGTAGTAGAAATGAGAACAGCGAGAAACTTAACATCAGGATTGATGGTCACGAAGTCAATGAAGTTAAGGATTTCTGCTACCTAGGCAGTAAAATAACCAATGACGGACGGAGCAAGGAGGACATCAAAAGCAGACTCGCTATGGCAAAAAAGGCATTTCTGGCCAAGAGAAGTCTACTAATATCAAATACCGGCCTTAATTTGAGGAAGAAATTTCTGAGGATGTACGTCTGGAGTACAGCATTGTATGGTAGTGAAACATGGACTGTGGGAAAACCGGAACAGAAGAGATTCGAAGCATTTGAGATGTGGTGCTATAGACGAGTGTTGAAAATGAGGTGGACTGATGAGGTAAGGAATGAGGAGGTTCTATGCAGAATCGGAGAGGAAAGGAATATGTGGAAAACACTAATAAGGAGAAGGGACAGGATGATAGGACATCTGCTAAGACATGAGGGAATGAGTTCCATGGCACTAGAGGGAGCTGTAGAGGGCAAAAACTGTAGCGGAAGACAGAGATTGGAATACGTCAAGCAGATAATTGAGGACGTAGGTTGCAAGTGCTACTCTGAGATGAAGAGGTTAGCACAGGAAAGGAATTCGTGGCGGGCCGCATCAAACCAGTCAGTAGACTGATGACCAAAAAAAAAAAAAAAGCGCCTTAAAGTGCACTCGATTGATGCCGCTCAGCAGCAACCGCGTCCGCGTACAGAACGTGCTCAAAATGGCTCTGAGCACTATGGGACTCAACTGCTGAGGTCATAAGTCCCCTAGAACTTAAAACTACTTAAACCTAACTAACCTAAGGACAACACACACATCCATGCCCGAGGCAGGATTCGAACCTGCGACCGTAGCGGTCGCGCGGTTCCAGACTGTAGCGCCAGAACCGCTCGGCCACCAGCGGCCGGCTCAGAACGTGCTCTCAGACAATGTGCTCTGCACTCTTTTGTTCTCCACAGCCACATTCGTTCGTTTGCCTCCAACTCGTTCAATGCAAGTACATGGCAACTGGACCGCAGGACCTCACAAATCGGGCTAGCCGTCTCGAGGGGTTCAGATGTCGCAATTCGAGACTTTGTTTGATGTACGATAGACGTTCAAAAAGTGATGCAACACATTTCTCTTCTCGAGCGATTTAAGTTGAAAAAATGGGGAAGTTGTTGTGCGACATCGTGGAATACTGCCGCTTTAGCTCCTATAATTTCATGAAGTTCCGAAGATGGCGGTGCTATAGGTTGCCTTCAAAATGGCGTCTGTAACGGAGGCGTGGTCTAAGCAGTGCTGTCACTGAGCTGCTTTTGGTAGTAAACGTGAGCATCGCAGATATCCATAGGCGCTTGCAGAACGTCTAAGCAGTTTTGACCGTGAACACCAACACGGTGATTCGTTGAACGTGGCGTCTGTCATCGTCGTGACAAGGTCGCGCAGACCTGTCCGATCTTGCGTATGCAGGCCGGAAGCACATGTCTGAGACTCTTGCAAAGTTGGAACGTGCGTACACTCTCACTGGAGGTGATCGACGGATCGGAATCGAACACCTCGCTGCTCAACTGGTCGTCTCTGTTGGTAGTACTGACACTGTCGTCCTCCATTTGGGGTAATCAAAGGTGTGAGTCCATTGGGTTCCTCGCCTTCCGATTTCCATCTGTTTGGCTCAATAAAGAATGCACTCCGTGGGAAGCAGTACGTGGATGATGAGGAGATTACTGATGCAGCAACACATTGGTTCTGAAGTCCCTCAACACAGTGGTACCTTGTGGGCATACGTGTCCTTCCAATAAAGTAGCGTAAGGCGCCACACTGAATGGAGATTATGTCGAAAAATACGGTTTGTAGGCAAACGAGTGGGGAATAATACACTACTGGCCATTAAAATTGCTACACCAAGAAGAAATGCAGATGGTAAACGGGTATTCATTGGACAAATATATTATACTAGAACTGACATGTGATTACATTTTCCCGCATTTTGGGTGCATAGAACCTGAGAAATCGGTACCCTGAACAACCACCTCTGGCCGTAATAACGGCCTTGATACGCCTGGTCATTGAGTCATACAGAGCTTGGGTGGCGTGTAAAGGTACAACTGCCCATGCAGCTTCAACACGATACCACAGTTCATCAAGAGTAGTTGTGAGTAGGCTGTTTAGGTTTTTATATCGGTAACGCCACGTAGCGCCCTATATGAAAATTACTGACTGTGCTGCTTGAAGGCTGTGGTTGGTTTGCATTGTTGGAGTAATATTCGCCATTGTAGTGTTGGGCAGTTGGCTGTTAACAGCGTGTAGCGTTGCACAGTTGGAGGTGAGCCGCCAGCAGTGGTGGATGTGGGGAAGTGAGATGGCGGAGTTTTGAGAGCGAATGATCTGGACGTGTGTCTATCAGAGACAGTACATCTGTAAGATTGGATGTCATGAACTGATATATATAATATGACTTTCGAACAATATTAAGGTAATTACATTGTTTGTTCTCTATCAAAATCTTTCTTTTGCTAACTGTGCCTATCAGTAGTTAGTGCCTTCAGTAGTTTGAATGTTTTATTTAGCTGGCAGTAGTGGCGCTCGCTGTGTTGCAGTAGTTCGAGTAACGAAGATTTTTGGTGAGGTAAGTGATTTGTGAAACGTGTAGGTTAATGTTAGTCAGGGCCATTCTTTTGTAGGGATTTCTGAAAGTCAGATTGGGTTGCGATAAAAATATTGTGTGTGAGTTTAAGCACAGTCATGTATAATTTTTCTAATGGGACGTTTCATATAGTGACTGGCGTATTGTGATGACCCAGTTGCTCGGCCACCATTGACCAGACGTTTTCAATTGGTGAGAGATCTGGAGAATGTGCTGGTCAGGGCAGCAGACGAACATTTTCTATATCCAGAGAGGCCAGAAAGGACCTGCAATATTCGGTCGTGAATTATCCTGCTGAAATGTAGGATTTCGCAGGGACCGAATGAAGGGTAGAGCCACGGGTCGTAACACGTCTGAAATGTAAGGTCCACTGTTCAAAGTGCCGTCAATGCGAACAAGAGGTGACCTAGACGTGTAACCAATGGCACCCCATACCACCACGCCGGGTGACAAGCCAGTATGGCGATGACGAATACACGCTTCCAATGTGCGTTCACCGCGATGTCGCCAAACACGGATGCGAACATCATGATGCTGTGAACAGAACCTGGAAGCAGCGTCGAGGGTAACCGCTTCGTCGTTGAGTACACCATCTCAGGCGCTCCTGTCTGTGAAGCAGCGTCGAGGGTAACCACAGCCATGGTATCCGACCTGATAGTCCATGCTGCTGCAAACGTCGTCGAACTGTTCGTGCAGATGGCTGTCGTCTTGCAAACGTCCCCATCTGTTGACTCAGAGATCTGTTGACTCAGAGATCGAGACGTGGCTGCACGATCCGTTACAGCCATGGGGATAAGATGCCTGTCATCTCGACTGCTAGTGATACGAGGCCGTTGGGATCCAGCAAGGCGTTCCGTATTACCCTCCTGAACCCACCGATTCCATATTCTGCTAACAGTCATTGGATCTCGACCAACGCGAGCAGCAATGTCGCGATACGATAAACCGAATTCGCGATAGGCGACAATCCGACCTTTATCAAAGTCGGAAACGTGATGTTACGCATTTCTCCTCCTCACACGAGGCATCACAACAACGTTTCACCAGGCAACGCCGGTCAACTGCTATTTGTGTATGAGAAATAGGTTGTAAACTTTCTTCATGTCAGCACGTTGTAGGTGTCACCACTGGCGCCAACATTGTGTGAATGCTCTGAAAAGCTAATCATTTGCATATCACAGCATCTTCTTCCTGCTGGCTAAATTTCGCGTCTGTAGGACGTCATCTTCGTGGTGTAGCAGTTTTAATGGCCATTAGTGTATGTTGTATTGGTATTATGAGAAAAAAAACTGCTTACTTAGAAAACGCCCGTCGTATGGGCAGAAGCTATTGTGGGTGGCGTGAGAGCTGCACCAGGCTAGCCTTCCGGCTAGGACGCGACCAAGTCACCGGCAGTCTGTACCACCGGAGCTCGCGGCCTCTCGCCGCGGACCGGCAGCTGCGGCCGGCCTGCGACCGCCGTCTTTCTTTTTGCGGAGCGCTCGCCGTGTCGCGTCGTTCTCGGCTAGTGACCAGTCGGGCCACATACGGCCGCCTCGGGACGCGGCCCCATTCTCCACAGGCGCTGGCGCAGGCCGCATGTGGATAATCGGACGCGTGGCGGCGCGTGGCCTCAAAGGCGCCGCCCAGCCGCCCCCTCATTCGTTCCGGGCAGCGCGGCGCCACGACACCCAGGGCGAGACGGGGCCTCCCAGCGGCCGAACGAGCACCGCCCTCGCACGACCTGATCGTGCCGGCAGGTGGGCGCTTCCTGGAAGCCGGCGCCAGCTGCATTCATACTCCGGAGAACGCTGTACAGTACTTTTGCACTGCTTCATTTAGTCACGTGTTCAAATAACAGTGCGAACAATTACTGTTGCCTGATATGTTAACAGTGTATACTGAACATTGAAGTTTATTCCTGATACATTGCGGATCTCAGAATACTAAATTCACCTACGATTTCAGGAGTGGAATGTCCCATGCGTCTAATTCCAAGTAGTTTTCTGATTTAAGAATCCCTGAATTTCCGTAATGCGGCCATAATCACATCGGAAAGCTTTTCACGTGAATCACCTGATTACAAATGGCAGCATTGCCAGTGAATTTCCCTTTGATACCTTGCGTGCACGATACTACCACCGTTTGTACACTCATGCTCATAAATTAAGGATAATAGCAGAATGTGGTGCCACACAACGTGGCACTACGCAGAACTGGCGCTAATAGCATAGGCACATAGGGAACACACACGACACAAATCTGTAAGTCCGCGGTATTGGTGATAAGTTGAGAAAACCCTCCCGAAACACAACTGCTGCAAAATGCCACTGTTTCCTGTGCATGTACCCCGACATCAATATGGGATATGATCACCATGCACACGTACACAGGCCGCACAACGGGTTGGCATACTCTGTTTCAGGTGGTCGAGAAGCTGCTGGGTATAGCCTCCCATTCTTGCACCAGTGCCTGTCGGAGCTCCTGAAGTGTCGTAGGGGTCTGAAGAGGTGCACCGATACGTCGTCCGAGAGCATCCCAGACGTGCTCGATGGGGTTTAGGTGTGGAGAACAGGCAGGCCGCTCCATCCGCCTGATATCTTCTATATCAAGGTACTCCTCCACGATGGCAGCTCGGTGGGGCCGTGCGTTATCATCCATCAGGAGGAAGGTGGGACCCACTGCAGCCTCGAAAAGGCAGACATACTGGTGCAAAATGACGTCCCGATACACCTGACCTATTACAGTTCCTCTGTCAAAGACATGCAGGGGTCTACGTGCACCAATCATAATCCCACCCCATACCATCAAACCACGACCTCCATACAGGTCCGTTTCAAGGACATTAAGTGGTTGGTATTTGGTTCGTGGTTCACGCCAGATGAAAATCCAGCGAGAATCACTGTTCAGACTATACCTGGACTCGTCCGTGAACATAACCTGGGACCACTGTTCCAATGACCATGTACTGTGTTCTTGACACCAGGCTTCACGGTCTCTCCTGTGACCAGGGGTCAGTGGAATGCACCTTGCAGGTCTCCGGACGAATAAACCATGTCTGTTAGTCGTCTGTAGACTGTGTGTCTGGAGACAACTGTACCAGTGTATGCGGTAAGGTCCCGAGCAAGGCTACCTGCAGTACTCCGTGGCCGTCTGCGGGCACTGATGGTGTGATATCGGTCTTCTTGAGGTGTTGTACACTGTTACCGTCAACCACAATGGAAGCTGATAAATGGATATTAACGAAAAAGCCACCCTCACTGTGTTTATAAGTACAGAAATCGTTTTTGGATCCAAATCGCCATATAAAAAATACTAATGGCGCAGAATTAAGGCGTGTTCCAACTTCTTGTCACAGAGACGGCTATGAAATAATGTAATTTTCTGTGCATCATGTGAAGAAAGATCAGAAAATTTTCGACAACCGATTTATAGAATAAACAAGTATTTAAAAAAGTTACTGGTTGCACTTTTCTGGATTTATGTTTAGTAAACAATGACGCGTTCTTAAACATCCGTAATGGATAAGCTTTAACATAAGATTTTACTTAGCACAAAAAATACCTAGTGAAATCTCCATACTACAGTACAGAAGCCCGACAGTAGACGAGCAAAAGCAAAATGACGCAGCCCATGAAACGTGGAGGTGGAATCCTGAAGCGGCGTGTTGCGGTGCCGTAGTGAGGAGATTTCAGTCTGTCACAGAACTGCAGAGCTGTAGTCGCAAACAAATAAATCCTGATGTTGTCTTCCTGGCATTTACGGGAGCGTGTCTTAGGGGGCTGAGATTCCTCACTTACCGCTGCTCTCAACACGACGAAGATTTCACGTGCTGGATTTTACCGTCAAGCGTCTGTCGGATTAGGTGTGGTGTTGCAGCATCTCCGTGACGCTCTCCCTCGAGTCAAACAAATCCATCACTTTTCGTGCTGCCCTTCTTTGTTCAATATCCCTCATTAGTCTTATATGGTATGGGGCACACGCACCTGAGAAATATTCTTGGATGTTACACACTGTCATGTATGAGGGACAACTATGGTCATAAGTAGACATCTTGAATAATGAGCGCTTGGCTGCTCTTGTGAATAATTTATTTAACTACCGGTTTCATAGCCTAGAAGCCATATCATCAGCTTAAATCTGTTAAATTACAGAAAGCGTTCGATACGAGTGTGGTCGAAATATAATTACAATCAACGGTGAAAAGTAGAGCAAATCGTAATTTAACGGACTTAACCTGATGATGGGGCTTCTAGGCTACGAAACCGGTCGTTAAATAAATTATTTACAAGAGCGGCCAACCGATTATTATTCAAGAGATAGGCAACCTCCTTTGTAGCCCGACTGCTTTTCGTCAGTATTCTACTAATGAACCGAAATCTGCCGCCTGATGTACCTGCGACTAAGCCTGTTTGATCGTTCCGTTTCGTATCCCTACAACTTTCTACTCCGATGTATTTGTACGAGTTGACCGATTACAACTGTGCTTCAGTGATATTATAGCTGAAATAAACTACGGGTTTTCGTCTTGTATGAGCCATGGTCTCCACTCACGGAAGGTTTAATGAAAAACGATATTGATCCTTGAACGTGGAACAATGTCTCTTGCTCTGATCAACGGATTGGTCGCAAAGGAATCAGGTCTATAAATCTGAGCAATCACTAGAATATTACACCAAAGCGCGCGAGCAGGCAGTATTTCCACGAGAAATGTTAGTAGGCTGCGGCGTAGAAATGGCAATCGAAATGAAATATTAGACAAAGTCTTTGAATTTGGACCAACAGAAACAAGAACGCTGAGGCAGTTCCATGCGATGCGTGAAGCCCCAGCGGTCCAGCCAATATGAGTTTCTGTGGTACACGTTTCTCCCGACGGGACATCCACATTTCAATATGCACCTGCAGGTGGGACACACGTCCTGAAACGGGGCCGTGCTTTGCTTTTCAGAAACAATGTTTACAACTGTAGTGGATTTTTACAGTTAATGAGAAGTGTCTTTGTCTCATCGTCAGCATGGGAACACAGGCCTGATTAGTTTGTTACGTATCGCCTTCAAAGTGTAGCATATGATTGTGCTTGCGCTATGCAGTCAAAGACTATAGCATTCCTAGCAGACTAAACCCGTACAAAGAGTGTCTTCGCATCTCAACAGCGACTTATAACACACCTAAACGAAAATGTTATGGAAAACGTTTTATGATGATCAGTTTTCAACATGAAATCTCCACTTTTTTAGAGGTGATACGACACGACTACATTTCGTATACAGGTTGGTCCATTGATCGTGACCGGGCCAAATATCTCACGAAATAAGCGTCAAACGAAAAAACTACAAAGAACGAAACCTGTCTATCTTGAAGGGGGAAACCAGATGGCGCTATTTGGTTGGCCCGCTCGATGGCGCTGTGTTTGAACATTTTATTTCGGTTGTTCCAATGTGATACATGGGCCTTTGTGAACTTATCATTTCTGAGAACGCATGCTGTTACAGCGTGATTACCTGTAAATACCACATTAATGCAATAAATTCTCAAAATGATGTCCGTCAACCTCAATGCATTTGGCAATACGTGTAACGACATTCCTGTCAACAGGAGTAGTTCGCCTTCCGTAATGTTCGCACATGCATTGACAATGCGCTGACGCATGTTGTCAGGCGTTGTCGATGGATCACAATAGCAAATATCCTTCAACTTTCCCCACAGAAAGAAATCCGGGGACGTCAGATCCGGTGAACGTGCGGGCCATGGTATGGTGCTTCGACGACCAATCCACCTGTCATGAAATATGCTATTCAGTACCGCTTCAGCCGCACGCGAGCTGTGTGCCGGACATCCATCATGTTGCAAGTACATCGCCATTCTGGCATGCAGTGAAATATCTTGTAGTAACATTAGTAGAACATTACGTAGCAAAACAGCATACATTGCACCATTTAGATTGCCATCGATCAAAGGGGGGAAAATTATCCTTCCTCCCATAATGTAGCACCATGCATTAACCAGGCAAGGTCGCTGATGTTCCACTTGTCGCAGCCATCGTGGATTTTCCGTTGCCCAATGGTGCATATTATGCCGGTTTACGTTACAGCTGTTGGTGAATGACGCTTCGTCGGTAAATAGCACGCGTGCAAAAAATCTGTCATCGTCCCTAATTTCTCTTGTGGCCAGTGGCAGAACTGTAAACGACGTTAAAAGTCGTTGCTATGCAATTCCTGGCGCATAGAAATATGGTAGGGTGCAATCGATGTCGATGTAGCATTCTCAACCCCGACGTTTCTGAGATTCCCGATTATCGCGCAATTTGTCTGCTACTGATGTGCGGATTAGCCGCGACAGCAGCTAAAACACCTACTTGGGCACCATCATTTGTTACAGGTCGTGGTTGACGTTTCACATGTGGCTGTACACTTCCTGTTTCCTTAAATAACGTAACTATCCGGCGAACGGTCCGACACTTGAATGATGTCGTCCAGGATCCCGAGCAGTATACATAGAACACGCGCACGTTGGGCATTTTGATCACAATAGCCATACATCAACACGATATCGACCTTTTCCGCAATTGGTAAACGGTCCATTTTAACACGGGTAATGTATCACGAAGCAAATACCGTCCGCACTGGCGCAATGTTACGCGATACCACGTCGGCCTACTTATACGTCTGTGACTATTACAACGGCATCTATCACAAAGCGAAAAAAGTGCTCCAACTAAAACATTCATATTTCTTTGCGTACTACACGAATATGTAATAAAAAATCGGGGTTCGTATTTAAAAAGACGCAGTTGATATCCGTTTGAGCTATGGCAGTGCCATCTAGCGGGCCAACCATAGCTGGTTTCCCCCTCCAAGCTAGCCGGCCAGGGTGGCCGAGCGGTTCTAGGCGCTACGGTCTGGAACCGCGCGACCGCTACGGTCGCTGGTTCAAATCCTGCCTCGGGCATGGATGTGTGTGATGTCCTTAGGTTAGTTAGATTTAAGTAGTTCTAATTTCTAGGGGACTGATTAACTCAGAAGTGAAGTCCCATAGTGCTCAGAGCCATTTTTTGAACCTTCAAGCTAGACGAGTTTCGTTCTTTGTAGTTTTTCGTTTGATGCTTATTTCGTGAGATATTTGTCCCGGTCACTCTCAATGGACCACCCTGTATAACATGGTGTAAACGACGTGTTGTAACATATCTGGAAGGTTATATGAATGTGTGGTATCTGTTACTTCGGAGAATCCGCAGCGGTATCTCCTGCTTATTATGCTGGTGCGGGTAACCACTGCGTCATCCGAGACACAGCGTTATCGCAACTACACGGACTGTCTCGGCTCCTTCACGGCCGATCCAGACTCCCATCGAGCGCCACCTATCCGCAGCCGCTGTCCATTCCCTCCATATTCGCTGTATAACAGCTGCGGATTCTGCGTGATGTTTGTTCACCGCACATTCGTATAATCTGATATGCCTAGCTGGGCTATGAATCCACCTTCTTCAGTGCAGATGCAAAAATACTTCCGACCTCCCGTGGGGCCGGCCGGTGTGGCCGAGCGGTTCTAGGCGCTTCAGTCTGGAACCGCACGACCGCTACGGTCGCAGGTTCGAATCCTGCCTCGGGCGTGGATGTGTGTGATGTTCTTAGGTTGTAAGTAGCCTGTTCAGGTTTTTATGCTGGTAACGCCATGTAGCGCTCTGTATGAGAATCACTGACTGTGCTGTGTGCAGTCTGAGGCTGGTCAGCATTGTTGCAATATTCGACATTGTAGTGTTGGGCAGTTGGATGTGAACAGCGCGTAGCGTTGCGCAGTTGGAGGTGAGCCGCCAGCAGTGTGGATGTGGGGAGAGAGATGGCGGAGTTTTCAGAGCGGATAATCTGGACGTGTGTTCTAACAACCCTACCACAACAAAGGTCAAAGATTAATTAAGATTTGTGGTGTTGCTCACGCTGCTAAACACTGCATTTTCGGTCAACAACAAAGTTTCATTATGTGTCAGGTGTCATTAGAGGACAGTTAATAAAGTCATTTCATGAAATGATGAATAAACTCGGCACTCATCTTTTCGTGTTTCCCACGCTGGTCTCGTTGTAAAATCATGGCTCAATCGTCGAAAATGTAGGTGGTGATGATTCCAAGCTCGGATGCAAAGAGGCCTATGTTTTATTTTGCTATATTCAAAAGTTTTATAGATGTGTTTCACAAACCATTCTTGAAGATTACACTTTTGAACGTTAGCACACAGGTGATGTAAAAAAATAATCAGCACTCCGAATTTAAGTTACGCTTCCTTTTTATTGCTTTTGTTGCAATATCACGTAACACACAAAACATCACTTCACAATACAAAATATACTTGAAAACATCTTCCTCACTGTTAAAGTTGACATTTTATAAGCTGACTACAATTTGCGTCTTTCCAACATGACGTCGGAGACTTTACTTTCACAAGGCCCGACTCTCTAAATAACTAACTAATAATCGCTTACGCGCCCTAAAATCAGAGTTACAAGCACGACAAAGATCATAGTGACAAAAGAAAGAATACACATAAGAACAATATCATTGCAATGTAGACACATCGATGCATCAAATACCTCTATATTAATGAAATCAAATCGGAATGTTATCTCAGAAACATGTTAACTACTTTACAGAAACAAAGTAGAATATTGCTGGAATCAAGAGGTTGAGTTGAGGTGCCGTAATGGTTGCGTAATTCAAGTACCATTATAGTGTCCATCAGAGACAGTAAATTTGTAAGACAGGATGTCATATATATATATATATATATATATATTATGACTTTTGAACACAATTAAGGTAAATACATTGTTTGTTCTCTATCAAAATCTTTCATTTGCTAACTATGCCTATCAGTAGTTAGAGCCTTTAGTAGTTAGAATCTTTTATTTAGCTGACAGTATTGGCGCTCGCTGTATTGCAGTAGTTCTAATAACGAAGATTTTTGTGAGGTAAGTGATTCATGAAAGTTATATGTTATTATTAGTCAGGGCCATTCTTTTGTAGGGATTGTTGAAAGCCAGATTGCGTTACGCTAAAAATATTGTGTGTCAGTTTAAGAACAGTCATTTATAATTTTTCGAAGGGGGACGTTTCAAGGTTAGTTAGGTTTAAGTAGTTCTAAGTTCTAGGGGATTGATGACCTCAGATGTTAAGTCCCATAGTGCTCAGAGCCATTTTTTGGACCTCCTGTGGGAATCTCGCAAGAGCGAGCCTAATAAGCAGGAGATACGGGGTTCGAATCCAGGTCCAGTACACATTTTCACTCCTCGTCCCCCACTCTGTATAATGTCCCAGTACAGCTGACAGCAATGATCCCTCCCCTTTCCTTTCCTTCCTTCCTCTCTTCACCTTATGTTTACATATAAACGTGGAAGGATTGTACAGAAGTGTATTGAGAAATGAGGATAGGAACCCGTGCCTGGAAACAGCATCCAGCGGTGTGGCAAAGCGTCGAATTTATAAGCACCGGCACCAGCCACTAGGCCAACCCTTCGGCAGCAATCGTGGCTTTGTACGCTGACGGACAATAGGCTAAACATCTCGCAATGTTGTTTGTTATTCAGTCATGCTGACTGATTGCCATGATCGCCAGTGGAGAAGATGGAGCTAGAGCTGGTGCATAGAAACGCCTTGCCACCTATGAATGCGACGCTTTGTTGCTTCGTTGGATGACAGTTTTGGATACGGGTTTCCATTTGCAGTTTATTTTCCTCCTGGAACCGTCTAAAGTCTCCGAAGTTTTCGGTACACAGGGGAAAAATAAACTGCTAAGCGACGCCCGTGTCAGAAACCGTCATGCATCAAGGCAACAGAGCATCGCATCCACAGGAGACAATTCCTGTCTATGCAGCAGCTAGCTCCTTCCTCTCCATGGGCGATAGTGGCAATCGGTTGCGATCACTGAGTAACAAAAAACATTGCTAGACGCCTGCGGTCCGTCAGCGTACAAAGTCACGTGGCGTAGCAGCAGGCGCTGGTGCCTGTGACTTTGACGCTCTGTAGCGTTGTAGAATGACGTTTGCAGACACTCGTTCCTGCCCTCGAGTTCTTCCTCAAGACACGCTCTACAATCACTCGAAGTGTGCCACAACATTTCTGGGATACGCACTATAGAAACAGAACAGACCTTATGTCCAAACTAGGTTACATTTTAAAACTGTGTGTCACAGTGTGTCTTGGAAGTGGAACTCCATTTTTCATGAGCAATGCTACTACTGAATGATACGTCCAGGTTGCATGGATAGCCCAAGTTCTGGGTTCAGTGCTGTAGCGACGTCGTTTAATCTGGCAGCAAAAATTCAGAACTGTGCTTGCTCCTCTAGAAAGTGAAATGTTCATTCTGGTAACCAACTACGAGTCGGCTATAGCACATTTGATATTACGACCTCACTCATGCTCATAAATGATGAACAATTAGTTAAGAGGAATAATATCAAATATTGTAAGTTTAAAAAAAGATCTATTGTAGCAACCTACTATTGAAGGTTATTGGTGAAGTTCTTAACCATCCTGTGCTTTTTCTATAGTGGCCCGTTAGGCTCTCCATTTACTCTAAATTTTCCATGAGCATTCGAAAGTCCTTAAAGTAAGTTTTGGATCGCAGAGTGGATATCTGTGCATCAAATATAGGTCTGCTGTAGGCTAAACGATTCATTCATTTTCAAAGCTATGTATTTTCCAAAGTGTTACATGGACTAACATTACAGATGCACCTATAGGACCGTAAACTCGCCAGCTTTGCATTGTGCCCAT
Organism: Schistocerca serialis cubense; assembly: GCF_023864345.2. Lineage (NCBI taxonomy): Eukaryota > Metazoa > Arthropoda > Insecta > Orthoptera > Acrididae > Schistocerca > Schistocerca serialis. The sequence goes on along the minus strand of NC_064646.1, from coordinate 78,477,652 downwards.
CAGTTGGCGGTATGAGTGCAGTGCCTTGACAAAATAGCTACAAAGCACGAGGATGAAAATTTTGCCTCCAAGCCGATATTCGGCGATGAAGTAATCTTCCATTTGTCTGGAAAGATAATCGATACACTGTGAAAGTGTGGATCACTGAAAATTCTCATGAGATTGTGGTGCAAGAACGAGATCTCCGGAAGGTTGATGTTTTCTGTGCAGCGCCACAGACGAAGCAGTATGCGCCTTTTTTCTGCTGTGAGAAGACTGTGTTGGGAACCTTGTATCTTGATATGTTGCAGTTGTGATTGCTTACATAACTGACTGTTGATTCCAGTAATTCCGTCTTCCGTCAAGAAGAGGTACTCCCTCATTGGAGCATCGATTTTGTTCGCTTCCTAAACGACGAATTTCCGCATCGCTGTATTGGGCATAGAATTAGCTCTGTTTCTTTGACCCCCCCCCCCCCCCCCTCGACTATGTCACCAAAACACCTTGTGACTTTTTTCTTTGGGTACATTAATTACCGTGTTTACGTACCCCACTGGCAAGAACATTCGAACAGCTCATAGAATGCATCAGTGCTGGTGTGACGACCATCGAGAGGGTGTTGCTTCAAATTGTATGAAACGAAATTGGATACCACTTGGACGTGCGTCGTGTGACCAGAAGGGCACTCATAGGACATTTGTTTAACGGTTGATTCAACTAAAAGAGGTTTCCTTCCTTGTAGCAGTTTGAGCACACAATCAGTCTATTAGTTCGCGGCCTACCTCCCCAGCTTCCGCAGCCTGCAACTGATTACTGTACGACATGGTACTTGAGCAGCATTAAGTTTTAATGACTGATATCATCAGAATATTCTATACATAGCTGCATATAAGTGGTAATATACTCACTCCCTTCGTGGACTCACTAATTATGTCGGCCGTCGTTAATTTGTTCGCGTTGCCGCCATCTATTCAGAAACCTGCTTTCGCGTTCCTGGCTATTTTACGTCCAGAATTACTGCGTGTTTAACGGCCACGCTTCCATTTCCTTATATTTATGTCAGGCGGTAAACCAATTAAAATTGTATTAAAACATTAATTACTTAAAATGGTGTGTCTCGTATTTTCAGCGGTCAAAGGTCGAAGCATTTCAGGCTGAAGGAGCACTTCTATCAATACTGGAATGCGCTGCCGGGTTAACTACGACTTTAAAGATGGGTTAAGATTTCATTCAGAAACTGAAATTGCAACGTCAACTGAGAATTTTATAAAAATAGGGACCTCGTGTAGACGTAATAAGGTACAAGAAGCCAAGTACAGGTAAATGAAGTCAGTCAAATAGAAAAGCTGTGAGGTTGACATTATTACGTAATTAGGGTGCAAACAATAATCTGCAAGGTCAAACACTCACTGTAGTTTAGGTCTATAATCACGAAGTTTTTGATGCCAAAAAATTGTCTAGTGAACAACTATTCATTATTTTGCAAATAAAGCATGTTTTGCTACTAGCCTACTCGCTTTACCAACAGTTTCCGGTCGGCCGGTGTGGCCGAGCGGTTCTAGGCGCTTCAGTCTGGAACCGCACGACCGCTACGGTCGCAGGTTCGAATCCTGCCTCGGGCATGGATGTGCGTAATGTCCTTAGATTAGTTAGGTTTAAATAGTTCTAAGTTCTAGGGGACTGATGACCTCAGATGTTTAGTCCCATAGTGCTCAGAGCCATTTGAACCCAACAGTTTCCACACATGGGTCTGAAAGGAAAAATATTGCATCCATAAAAATACAACTGGCTTAAGATGGGTGAGAATTCTGAAAAATGATTGTTGCACGGTGAATTTTAAGCAAAACACTTATCATTTTTATTATTCTGCCATGCAGATCGACAGAAGGTACAAAATTTCTTGTGTGAGTCAAGAGGCTCAACAAAAACAACTCCTTCTCCAGCCAAGCCACAGCAGAATGAATGACAGAATGGCTTTTATGCTTATATATACATTTATTTATACCACTACCGTTGTTGATGATGGCATCACCAAAGCACGCAACTCCAATGTATCTCATTGTCTTAAAGATTACAGACTTCCACAGGCTACACTGTTGTGGTGTTGATTATTGACACAACATACATGATTGTTTCGGAATACACTTTCCGTGATCAATTGTACGAGGTGTGCTGAAAAGTAGCGCCTTCGAAATTTTTATTCTGTTCTGATACTCAGTTACTATACCTGAGGCACATTACTCGATCGTGTCTCCGGTTTCGGTCAAACAAGTTGCAACGCTGTGCCCCTAGGGGACTCCGCACTGCAGGGTGTAACCGGCGGTGTGTATCGTAGGACTTCATTTCAATAGTGGCGAAGCGGTGCAAGCAGAGGTGCGGTTTTGACCCCGTCAACAACGTCAAACATTCTAGTGACGGTATCAAAGAACTGGTTTCTCTTTTGCCGTAAATGTGTCCGTCGCCAGTGTGAAAATTGTTGAGAAATAAACATGTAGCCATCAAGAATAAAAATGAGGAATGTTTATAAAGTTTTTTATTTAAAGAACTGTAAGAGTTTTCACAAACGAATACGGAGGCTTTACTTTCAGTATCCCCTCGTATATGTGGACAAGAAAATCGTAATAAGTGAGCACCACAAAACATAATACTCCTCGTATTAAGCTATGGTAGAAGACGCTAAACTCATCTAATCTAAAAAGCTCTAATGCGAGATACCTAAAATGTAATGCAGTGACGATGACATGAAAACACATTATTATGAATATAAAATTAGTATATGAAAACAGTAAAGTCAATAACGTGGTAGAACACAAATAAACTACCTGAACAGTCAGAAAGCCAGATTTTTAGGACCTATACTCCTCGCGTACAATGTGACAAACGTCAGTGAATACACTACTGGCCATTGAAATTGCTACACCACGAAGATGACGTGCTACAGACTCGAAATTTAACCGACAGGAAGAAGATGCTGTGATGTGCAGATGATTAGCTTTTCAGAGCATTCACACAAGGTTGGCGCCGGTGGCGACACCTACAACGTGCTGACATGAGGAAAGTTTACAACCGATTTCTCATACACAAACAGCAGTTGACAGGCGTTGCCTGGTGAAACGTTGTTGTGATGCCTCGGGTAAGGAGGAGAAATGCGTACCATCACGTTTCCGACTTTGATTAAGGTCGGATTGTAGCCTACCGCGGTTGCGGTTTATCGTATCGTGACACTGCTGCTCGCGTTGGTCGAGATACAATGACTATTAGCAGATTATGGAATCGGTGGGTTCAGGAGGGTAATACGGAACGCCGTGCTGGATCCCAAAGACTTTGTATTACTAGCAGTCGAGATGACAGGCATCTTATCCGCATGGCTGTAACGGATCGTGCAGCCACGTCTCGATCTCTGAATCAACAGATGGTGACGTTTGCAAGACAACAACCATCTGCACGAACAGTTCGACGACGTTTGCAGCAGCCTGGACTATCAGCTCGGAGACCATGGCTGCATCACATACAGGAGCGCCTGCGATGGTGTACTCACCGATGAACCTGGGCGCACGAATGGCAGAACGTCATTTTTTCGGATGAATCCAGGTTCTGTTTACAGCATCATGATGGTCGCATCCGTGTTTGGCGACATCGCGGTGAACGTCCATTGGAAGCGTGTATTCGTCATCGCCACACTGGCGTATCACCCGGCGTGATGGTATGGGGTGCCATTGGTTACACGTCTCGGTCACCTCTTGTTCGCAATGGACGTTACATTTCAGATGTGTTACGACCCGCGGCTCTACCCTTCATTCGATCCCTGCGAAACCCTACCTTTCAGCAGGATAATGCACGACAGCATGTTGCAGGTCCTGTACGGGCCTTTCTGGATACAGAAAATGTTCGACTGCTGCCCTGGCCAGCACATTCTCTAGGTCTGAAAACGTCTGGTCAATGGTGGCCGAGCAACTGGCTCGTCATAATACGCCAATACGCCAATAGAGAACAAACAATGTATTTACCTTAATAGTCATCAAAAGTCATAATATATATAGCAGTTCATGACATCCAGTCTTGAAAATTTCAAAACTCCGCCATTTCTCTCCTCACATCCACCACTGCTGGCGGCTCACCTCCAACCGCGCAACGCTACGCGCTGTTAACATCCAGCTGCCCAACACTACAATGGCAGACAACGATGCAAACTAGCCACAGACTGCACACAGCACACACAGCACAGCGAGTGATACAGAGCGCTACGTGGCGTTACCAATATAAGAACCTAAACAGCTTACTTACACAGTCACTAGTCTTGATGAATTGTGGTATCGTGTTGAAGCTGCATGGGCAGCTGTACCTGTACACGCCATCCAAGCTGTGTTTGACTCAATGCCGAGGCGTATCAAGGCCGTTATTACGACCAGAGGTGGTTGTTCTGGGTACTAATTTCTCAGGATCTATGGACCCAAATTGCGTGAAAATATAATCACATGTCAGTTCTAGTATAATATATTTGTCCAATGAATACCCGTTTATCATCTGCATTTCTTCTTGGTGTAGCAATTTTAATGGCCAGTAGAGTAAAAAGCACAGCTCTGGGACCGCTTACATTACGTATATCAAACAGTCCTCGCCACTGTAGCCAAACTAAAAAAATGTCGTGTGACTAGGGCCTCCCGTCGGGTAGACCGTTGGCCGGGTGCAAGTCTTTCGATCTGACGCCACTTCGGCGACTTGCGCGTCGAGTAGCCAAGCTGACACACTGGATCATATCTGTTCCGGAGTAACGTCAAGTGCCGGCACGTCGGCTGGAACGTTACAACAGAGACGGCTGTGAGATCACGTCAGCCAGTAGTATGCTGACGGAGCGCTGTCTAGGACGGCACCGAGACAGGAGCGGCCGCCTCTTCACGAACAGAATATAAGCGCAGCGGGCCGCCTAGCAGCGGCCCGAGTGGAAGACGAACCGTCCTGCGAACGCTACTACAGTGACTAATGTTTTGCTTGCTTTTGAACTGTATATTCCGAAGGACATTGATTATTTGCAGGCCATGTGTACACTGCTGAAGTTTCGCTGGGATGCCCTTACACATTCTCGATACAGTGCTGATCTCTCGCCGTGCGATTTCGGAGCCCTGAAGAAAGACATTCATGAGCGTCGATTTGCTTCTGGTGAAGAAGTGCACGCCTAGTTACAATCATGATTCCGTAGGCAACTATTTTTTCATGAAAGCACTGACCGTTTTGTCTCGCTTGGATAAATATGTTAATACTTGTGACGATTACTTTTGGGGTAATAAACAGTTTACATACTTTTTTTCATGTGTCTCCTTTGTATTTGTCTGCCTCTTACACTTACTCAGTGCACAGACTGTTTTACATTGGCGACAGGCTGTAACACTGTCTCACTCCTTTCTCAACCACTGCTTCCCTTTCGAGTCTTTTGACTGTTATAGCTGCAGTCCGGTTTATGTAGATGCTGTAAATAACCCATTGCTTCCTTTATTTTATCACTGTTACCTTCACTGGAATTCGTCAGTAGGAAAAGGGAGAGAAGGAAACATAGTAGGTGAATATGGATTGGGGGGAAGAAATGAAAGAGGAAGCCGCCTTATAGAATTTTGCACAGAGCATAACTTAATCATAGCTAACACTTGGTTCAAGAATCATGAAAGAAAGTTGTATACCTGGAAGAATCCTGGAGATACTAAAAGGTATCAGATAGATTACATAATGGTAAGACAGAGAATTAGGAACCAGGTTTTAAATTGTAAGACATTTCCAGGGGCAGATGTGGATTCTGACCACAATCTATTCGTTATGAACTGCAGATTGAAACTGAAGAAACTGCAAAAAGGCGAGAATTTAAGGAGATGGGACCTGGATAAACTGAAAGAACCAGAGGTTGTAGAGAGTTTCAGGGAGAGCATAAGGGAACAATTGACAGGAATGGGGGAAAGAAATACAGTAGAAGAAGAATGGGTAGCTCTGAGGGATGAAGTAGTGAAGGCAGCAGAGGATCAAGTAGGTAAAAAGACGAGGGCTAATAGAAATCCTTGGGTAACAGAAGAAATATTGAATTTAATTGATGAAAGGAGAAAATATAAAAATGCAGTAAATGAAGCAGGCAAAAAGGAATACAAACGTCTCAAAAATGAGATCGACAGGAAGTGTAAAATGGCTAAGCAGGCATGGCTAGAGGACAAATGTAGGGATGTAGAGGCTTGTCTCACTAGGGGTAGGATAGATACTGCCTACAGGAAAATTAAAGAGACCTTTGGAGAGAAGAGAACCACTTGTATGAATATCAAGAGCTCAGATGGCAACCCAGTTCGAAGCAAAGAAGGGAAGGCAGAAAGGTGGAAGGAGTATATAGAGGGTTTATACAAGGGCGATGTACTTGAGGACAATATTATGGAAATGGAAGAGGATGTAGATGAAGATGAAGTGGGAGATAAGATACTGCGTGAAGAGTTTGACAGAGCACTGAAAGACCTGAGTCGAAACAAGGCCCCAGGAGTAGACAACATTCCATTAGAACTACTGATGGCCTTTGGAGAGCCAGTCATCACAAAACTCTACCATCTGGTGAGCAAGATGTATGAGACAGGCGAAATATCCACAGACTTCAAGAAGAATATAATAATTCCAATCCCAAAGAAAGCAGGTGTTGACAGATGTGAAAATTACCGAACTATCAGTTTAATAAGTCACAGCTGCAAAATACTAACGAGAATTCTTTACAGACGAATGGAAAAACTGGTAGGAGCGGACCTCGGGGAAGATCAGTTTGGATTCCGTAGAAATGTTGGAACACGTGAGGCAATACTAACCTTACGACTTATCTTAGAAGAAAGATTAAGAAAAGGCAAACCTACGTTTCTAGCATTTGTAGACTTAGAGAAAGCTTTTCACAACGTTAACTGGAACACTCTCTTTCAAATTCTGAAGGTGGCAGGGGTAAAATACAGGGAGCGAAAGGCTATTTACAATTTGTACAGAAACCAGATGGCAGTTATAAGAGTCGAGGGGCATGAAAGGGAAGCAGTGGTTGGGAAAGGAGTGAGACAGGGTTGTAGCCTCTCCCCGATGTTATTCAATCTGTACATTGAGCAAGCAGTTTAGGAAACAAAAGAAAAATTCGGAGTAGGTATTAAAATTCATGGAGAAGAAATAAAAACTTTGAGGTTCGCCGATGACATTGTAATTCTGTCAGAGACAGCAAAGGACTTGGAAGAGCAGTTGAACGGAATGGACAGTGTCTTGAAAGGAGGATATAAGATGAACATCAACAAAAGCAAAACGAGGATAATGGAATGTAGTCAAATTAAATCTGGTGATGCTGAGGGGATTAGTTTAGGAAATGAGACACTTAAAATAGTAAAGGAGTTTTGCTATTTATGCAGTAAAATAACTGATGAGGGTCGAAGTAGAGAGGATATAAAATGTAGACTGGCAATGGCAAGGAAATCATTTCTGAAGAAGAGAAATTTGTTAACATCGAGTATAGATTTAAGTGTCAGGAAGTCGTTATGAAAGTATTTGTATGTAGCCATGTATGGAAGCGAAACATGGACGATAACCAGTTTGGACAAGAAGAGAATAGAAGCTTTCGAAATGTGGTGCTACAGAAGAATGCTGAAGATAAGGTGGGTAGATCACGTAACTAATGAGGAGGTATTGAATAGGATTGGGGAGAAGAGAAGTTTGTGGCACAACTTGACTAGAAGAAGGGATCGGTTGGTAGGACATGTTTTGAGGTATCAAGGGATCACAAATTTAGCATAGGAGGGCAGCATGGAGGGTAAAAATCGTAGAGGGAGACCAAGAGATCAATACACTAAGCAGATTCAGAAGGATGTAGGTTGCAGTAGATACTGGGAGATGAAGAAGCTTGCACAGGATAGAGTAGCATGGAGAGCTGCATCAAAGCAGTCTCAGGACTGAAGACCACAACAACAACAACCTTCAGTATTCTAAAGAGTACCCACTGGAAACATCTAGATGAACCGGACAAACCTTATACTGTTTCAATATATACCATGTTTTCTTGGCGCGCCCTACATCACGTTTGTTGCTGGTGACCATTCACTGTCCTGGATAACGTGGTGTGTTCCATGAGTCGAAAGTTTTTGAGTCAGCCACATGTTTGCGAATGCAGTATCGTTAATATAAGTGGAAAACGAAATACTGTTTCAGACATCTCTGCAAAATCTAAAAGTACGAATTAATGTTCTACAGAGCATGTTGTTGTCAGATACTGCCGAGACAGTGTGGATCATAAATTGCAAACACGGATTACCCTCTGGCCTGAAGGCTGGTGTTAAATAAGACCTTCTTCTCCAAATATAACTAAATTATTCTACAGCTAGTAGATGAGATTCCGACATGAATAGAAACGCATACGACTTGAATGGGAAGCGTTACCGTATTAAAAGGACTAAGGTCAAAGCGAAGACGCAGTAACATCGATCACCGAGCTCTAATTTGTTGATAACAAATTATATGAACAGAGTTGCAGATAGAGCTACAGACACGTCTGAATGTGTTCTCAACTGTGTATCAGTTATACTTCGAAAAGACGGTATGCCAAGGACGGTACCAAACAGCTTCAGGAACTCATAACCTGACGATCTACTGACAACTCGTTCGCAATGATGACAGGTTTCCGCACACCTCTACGAAATCAAGTACAGATATTGTTCCTCATCACCGTCTAAACTCTGCCGGTGCAGATTCTGGTAGAGTGCGTGCGTCAGATATCCAGCGTAAAAATATTTGGTATTTCCGAATCTACTGCATGAACGCGAAGCATGGATGATCTCTACCAGAATAGGTACAGATGCAATTGTTGCTCAACGTCAACTGCTATGGATTGGGCTCGTGGTTCATCTACCCGAGCATCGCAACGCGCAGCTTTGTATCCTACCTCGTACTACGCGAGCGTACTGCAAGTTGGAGGCCAGAAAGAAAAGATTAAAAAGTAGTCGTAGAGCTACTATAATATCATCATTGCTGACATCTGGAAAGCATGGAACCTTGAGCACCCAGAAACACGTAGAGCCATTCAAGAAGAATTAATATTCGAAGAACTGAGACCTCGTGGTGCTGTGGAGTAATGCGCAAGAGAAAACAGGGGGTGGGTGGTGGGGGGAGGAGGGGGGGGGGGGAGCCTGACAAGAAAAGGCACATTGCTAACGGTTCGTTAGAAAGGTCCCATTACACTGTTGAAAAATATACATCTTGGACAGGGCGATTAGCCATTAGAGATCTCATTACTCGGAAGGCAAGATACACATGATTTCGGTACGTCAACATCCCTTTTCCTCAACACATTCTAATTGTGCAAGAATGAGTAACCTGTAGTTATAAATGTTCTTTTAACTGGCTTGTGACATTACATATCGATTTTGCGCTAAAACTTATTGTTTGTCGAAAATTTCAACATAAAGGAGATTTTTATGGATCGTTGCAAAAGGGTATCATAGATTCGCAGTTCATACCTACATTTTAAGAGGGTAACGTATTAGTCACTAATAAGAGATTAACTTTTCATGTAATCTTATTACAGATATCATTTTATTTGTTTTAAAGTACTTATTAACTGGATAATTTGCGTACATCACTCTCATAGGTAATAACCGTGACCAATGTGGTTGTCCATTATCTGCACCGGTCGTAGAGGTTGACTTTACTAATCCAATATACTTGCCGAAACGTCAAACATATTTGTCATTGCTGCTACGGCCTAGCCTTCTTAGATAAAGTGCGAAGTACAATTAAAATCCCACAGTACAGTTAGATGCTGTTGTTGGCTTAGTGATACACCAGGTAAGAAGCGAACACTACGAAACCCCCATCTTTACTCACGGATAGTTGTATGTAGCCTTTCAATGGGTAACCAACATTTCTGTATCCTTTAAGAAACATGAAAAACAAAAATACACAAAGATTACATTCTCACCTCAAATATTGTTTACATCGAGGTACTGCAATGCTATGTAAAGAATTTTGTTCAAAATTATGTGCGTGGAAACGTACATACAAGGTTGCATCATAAATTCGTGTTATGGGTTCACGTCGTTCAGTTCATTTTTAAAGATATTTTTTCTTCATTCCCACAACCACCCTATCCTAACCACTGCACTTATTCGAAATAATTTCATTATTTACAACTATAAAAGTGCAAAAGTTTCGCCCTGATCACCTCGTGATGATAGTATTATTTTTATTGCAATTTACTGTGGCATTTGTCTGAATAATGATTACTGGTACCGTTCAAATTTTTAACATATCAGCTCTGTTAAAAAGTGATATATAAGACATACTAAGTTTTTATCCTATGTAACTAATCGCAAACATATAAACAATAAATCTAAAAGTGAATACGATATAAATAATAGTAGCAGAGCAATACGTTATATTAGCTACGTAAGATCAAACTTATCATGTCTTTTACTTTTTCTCATCAGATCCGAAGATATTCGAAATTTGAATGAAACGGGTAAACATCATTAAGATAAATGCGACAACTGACTAAAGTAAAAGTATTGAAATAATAATTATTCGTCATGAAGTATACTTCCATTGCCGGCCGGTGTGGCCGAGCGGCTCTAGGCGCTTCAGTCTGGAACTGCGCGACCGCTACGGTCACAGGTTCGAATCCTGCCTCGGGCATGGATGTGTGTGCTGTCCTTAGGTTAGTTAGGTTTAAGTAGTTCTAAGTTCTAGGGGACTGATGACCATAGATGTTAAGTCCCATAGTGCTCAGAGTCATATACTTCCATTTGTCACCATGTCAAGCATTCATAAATAATAATAATAATAAGGAAAGTTGTCTTTAACATGAAGGTTGGTTTGAACTCCTCAGTGGCGAATGATTGTGATGGAGTAGTCTGCCCTTGTCTTTCTCCGGCGTTACCCAAGCTTAATGTGGATCCCTAACTACGCTGCAAGTCGGTATTTCTCACATTTGCAAACACTGGGAGAGTTGAACAAAATGAAAAGTGACAAAAAAATCCTAATTGTGAGATATAATATCTTTGATTCGGATAAAGAAATGGCTCCCAGGGAAGTGAATGTTAAGAACCGGTTTGAAGAAACGGGCAGTGAACCAGAAGACGTGTCAAGCTAGAGTTCAGCACAACTGATGTCACCCCTTTTGGGACTTCTAGAGACGATAAACCGCCAGCTGAATCAAGAGGAAAGCGAACAAGTGTCAGAATGCTAAATTGGCTTGAGTCGAATGACGGAGTGGGTCATAAAGCAAGTTCAGTCTCCTTCCTTCGTCAACATTGCCAGTTCTTTCTGGTTCTCCACCTATAATGGTACCAAGGCTATTTTATGGTCTTCCCTCTAATGACATGTACACTGATAAGCCAAAACATTATGGTCGCTGCCCACTGCGACTTTGGATACCGCCTGATGGTGTTGTGGGCACGTGATGCGCGGAGAAGACTATATGAGTGGAGCAGAAACGGACGAGGGATCACCAAGCACAGATATGGGCTGCAAATATGTAAATGCATTGAGATAAGCGGCTTTGTCAAAGGGCAGATTATTATTAAGTAGAGCCTGTGACTGACTATCTCGAAAATGGTGAAGCTGGTCAAATGCTCACATGCTACTGTCATCAGCATCTACGAAAAGAGGTAGAAGGACAGTGAAACTACCACTAGGACCTCAATGGTTGGACATCCACGACTCTTCACAGAATGTAGGGTTCGGAGGCTTGTCTGCTCTGTAACGTAGGCTACATGGTGATTTGTGGCATTTCGGCCGAAAGAGCACAATGTTAGTCCACGCACAAGTGTTTCGGAGCACACTGTTCATAGTACATTGTTGAACATGGAGCTCCGCAGCACATCGCCCTTATGTGTTCACATGTTGACTCAACGACATCGTCAGCTACATTGCAATGGGAACTGGACCATCGGGATTCGACCGTCGGCTCTTCGGGTTAGTCATAGTTTTGCTACACGAGGTCGATGGTCGTCTCCACAGACGCCATCACCGAGATGAACGGCGGCGCGGATCGTGCAGCGTGTCACGGACAAAGGCGGTGGGAACAATATTATGCTATGAGAGATATTCTCCTGCGCTTGCATGGGACGTCTGTTAGTAATCGAAGACAGCCGCGAACCACCTGCATTCCTTCATGCTTCATGTCTTCCCCGACGCTTATGTCGTCTTCCAACAGTGCTTCAGTGGTTTGAGGAGCATTATAGTGAACTCACATTGACGTCACAGCGACCAGATTCGCCTGATGTAAATCCTACGGAGCCCATCTGGGTCGCTAAAGGGTGCTACCGCGTAAACAAATCAGCGGCCCGTTATTTACGCGAATTACATGATCTGTGCATGTACATCTAATGCTATATACCTCCAGAAACCTGCAACAAACTGTCGGATCCCCGACTACGCAGGATCACTGATACTTGTTTCCTATGGCGGACAAACAAGCAATTAGGCAAGTGGTCATAGTGTTTTAAGTCACTAGTATATAATGAAAAGGAAGTTAATCTTTCATTAGACCATCCTTAAAGTTTTGAGAAACAGTTATCATTTTTTAATATATGATGTTGCGCATAAGTAATCAATATTATCATAGTGCTTGAAACATTACTTTATTTGTTTGCGAATTGATGTAAACGTATCTGTGAATGTGTTACACCGAAGAGCATTTGAGACTTTAGAGGGTTCCAGGGGAGAAATAAAGTGATTATGGAAACCCATGTCCCATCCATTTAGGCAACAGAGCATCACATTCATAGCAAAATGGTTCAAATGGCTCTGAGCGCTATGGGACTTAACAGCTACGGTCATCAGTCCCCCTAGAACTTAAAACTACTTAAACCTAACTAACCTAAGGACAGCACACAACACCCAGCCATCACGAGGCAGAGAAAATCCCTGACCCCGCCGGGAATCGAACCCGGGCGTAGGAAGCGAGAACGCTACTGCACGACCACGAGATGCGGGCGCATTCATAGCAATCAATGCTTTTCTGCGCAGTTGATAGCTCCATATTCTCCACTGACGATCACGGCAATCAGTCGCAGTCACTGAATAACATACAACAATACGAAACGTTCCGCCTACGGCTCGTCAGCGTACAGTCATGGCTTCTGCCGAAGAGTTGACCTAGCGACAGGGGCCGGCGCTCTGTGGCCCCACTGAATGACGTTTCCGATCTCGGGTTCCTATCTCAGATTTCTTACTCAAGACACCCTCTGCAAACCGTCGAAGTTTGTCACAACAGCTCTTGGACACACTGTATAAGCAGAGCAGACACGAATGGGGGAATCATTCTAAGGACCATACGGGCCGCCGATGGAGAAATCCACTGACTTACGAGACTTATTTGCAACTGCGAATATGGATAACCATCAGCTGTAGAATGGAATGACGACAACGAAAATTTGTGCCAGATCGGTATTCGAATCCTGGTTTCCCGCCTATAGCCAGCGGTCGCCTTGCCAATTGGCTATCAGTGCGCGTCTCATGGCCAGTCGCAAACTTCTATGTATCGTCGGGTATGAGTCTACAAGCTGCACTCGTACATCCACTGCGGGTATTTCCTCACAGGTGAGACATTTTATCTGAAAGTCGCTTGCCCGGCGTCGGAGACCAGGTCCGGCACAAATGTTCACTGTCACCATTCCATTCCGCAGCTAATGGTTGTCCCTATTTACAACTGTGAATACATTAAATATATTTCATAACGGTACGCATGTCCAAAGGAACATTCTTTCTTAATGCAGAATAACACAGGCATTGCAGTATCGCACTACGCTACTTCGTCAAGGGACAGATAGTTATGTTCCGGGGCCTGGGAACGAGCAGTATGAAACGGCGAAGCTCATCGGGTGATCCGATGCTACGGTAGTGAGCGTCTGTAGAACTTGGCTGAAGGAACCACGTGTAGGAGACAAGGTGTCGGACAGCCACATCTCGTCACAGAATATGGAGACCGGAGGCTTGCCTACTCTGTAAAACAGGACAGACTGTTTGGCAGATTTGCCGAGGCAATACATTACTGGTACACACGTAAGTGTTCTGGAACGTACCATCTAGTGAACGTTGTTGAATGTGGCGATTTGCTGTAGACGATTCCTACGTGGATCGAACGACATCGTCAGCTACGAATGTAGCAGGGGTGGGGTCATTCACCTGGAGTTCCTTGAGCCAGTGGTGGTAACGGAAAGTGCCACGATAGCTGTGGACTACACCAACTTTATTGTGGACCATCGGCGTCATCCTATACTTAATGTTTCCCTCGAAGGTGATGGCATCTTCCGGTAGCAGAACTGCCCATTTCAAAACGCCGGAATTGTACTACAATGAAGAGTATTGTAGTGAACTCACGTTGCCGTATTGTCCACCATATTCGCCTGATCTGTACCCAATGGAACACGTTTTGACAGTATCGGGCTCCAGCTCATCACCTACGAAAGACGCGTACTGCTTACGCTGTGCGAGGACGTCTAGCTCCACATAGCTCCGGAAATCTTCGAAGGACTTCCCGACCCCACGTCATGCAGAATCGCTATTCTATCTCGTTCGAAAGGTGGATCAGCACGCTAGCAAGCTGGTGATCATGGTTTTTGACTTATCAGTGGATTTGCATTTAATAAAAACAAATCACGAGTTGACTGGGAGGTCAGGGTTGTCATGCAAGTCGCTGACTGTGAGCCATGTGGCGATGAAGTACTACGCTGCCGAAAGTAGGTGCTGGCGACTGCCCGTGGGCGATGAACAACTGACAGCAATAAGACTAGATACAAATACCTATGTCATTCGCGAGGACGACGGTTCAATCCCGTGTCAGGCCATCCTGATTTAGGTTTTCCGTGAGTTCCCTGAATCGCACTAGGAAAATGCCGGTATGTTTCCTTCAAAAGGGCACGGCCGACTTCCTTTCCTAATCCGATGGGACCGATGACCTCACTGTCTGGTCTCCTTCCCCAAACCAACCCAACCCAACCCAACCTATGTCAATTACGGCTCACAGTGCTCAAACAATGACTGCTGGAAGTCAGTGTTCTTGAGAGCAGCACTTCCGCTTAAAGGTTCAAATGGTTCAAATGGCTCTGAGCGCTATGGGACTTAACTTCTGAGGTCATCAGTCCCCTAGAACTTAGAACTACTTAAATCTAACTAACCTAAGGACATGACACACATCCATGACCGAGGCAAGATTCGAACCTGCGACCCTAGCGGTCGCGCGGTTCCAGACTGTAGCGCCTAGAACCGCTCAGCCACACCGGCCGGCCAGCTTAAAGGGCTAGATGGCAAATGCTGAAGGAGGTTGGACGACGAACTTTCCAGTTTCTACCTGATGTGAGGGAACGCCTGGGAATGAAGTACTTCGAGCTCACACGAGGTCTGATTCACTTTCTCACCGGCCATGGACCCTACCCGACGTACTTATGTCGATTTGGGAAAAGGGCAACATCAGCGTGTGACTGTGGCGATCCGGAGGGTACACCCGAACATGTTGTTTACGAATGTCCCCTCTTCAATGATGTCGCAAATACACTACGAGACAGACTTCCCAACCATGACACGTATCAACTGCTCAGACGAAACTTTTCAGATTCTAAACACCTTGGCAAACGAGGTATCACGAAAGGTTCTAACTGAATGTCTAAGAGAGATACCGTAATCAATAAGGAAAATAATCACCGATCTCGACCAAGAGCCCTATTCCCATGCCGCCTGTGCGTGGACTGGCCGACCTCATCCGAGTTGGAATCCGCCACGTGCAGGACTAGGGGGGGGGGGGGGGGGTAGAGATCAACCACTGAATATGACACACACTGGACATGGCGTAGGATAAGTTAGTTTGTAGGACTTAGATATAGGAAACTAGAATAGGTACTGCAGCGAATTATAACGTCGAGGCCTGCCCAGTGCCTGGGCCATGTTCTTCGGGGTTAGCTCGAAGAACAAGGCATAATATAGTAGGTTTATATTCTAACTGGCACACATGTGACGCTGCAGAATATATATATCCTCAATTAGATATAGGATTTAGGTATAAACAGTAGATGTAGGTATTAATGCCCATTGTTGTTAGTAACTGTAGCTCACTATAAAACTAAAAAACTAGCTGCACGATTTAATAAAAATGTATAACTATTAGGACCCACTAATGAGCTAAGGAAGTGGGTTAACTTGTATTAATTATGATGGTTATCTTAATAAATGCTGAAGGAACTGGAGACGTTTTAGCTGCAGCCGAAAGGTCTTCCCTTCTCACTTCGCTGGACTACAGGAAACGTATAGGCTCCACCCCCCCCTCCCCCTCCCCCCCCCCCGCCCCACCTTCTCCACCAGTTGAACATGTTGCAACT
This sequence comes from Schistocerca serialis cubense, assembly GCF_023864345.2. Taxonomy (NCBI): domain Eukaryota; kingdom Metazoa; phylum Arthropoda; class Insecta; order Orthoptera; family Acrididae; genus Schistocerca; species Schistocerca serialis. Next base: position 78,461,330 of record NC_064646.1, on the reverse strand, counting down.
GGAAGATGTCTGTGTCCGAACGCCTCTGCCCAAAGGGGGGCGTAATTATTAACAAGAGGCAGTCGCCAGAGGTCGGCGATCTCCAGCGTCGGATCAGAAAGAGCTGTCAGCGACGACAAAGCGTCCGCCTGGGGGGCCAGTGTGTGAGGATGGTACCGCGCCGCACCGCACCGGAGTCATAGCCGTCACCAGAGGGTTGGAGTGGGCGCGCGCGTTCTGTTGCTCGCGTGTCCACACACGTATACACACACACACACATACGCGCGCGCGGCGCGGAGCTAGAGCCTCGGCGCAGCTCGAGCTTTGACGGGGGAGGGGAGAGCGGGAGAAATCTCCGGGTCGCAGCAAACAGGCGGCCGTGACACGTGAAATTAAGTTATTAACCGGCGCACCGCCTGCGGGCACGCCTCTGCCGTTCGGCGCGGATGTGTTATCTGGGCGTCCGCCTCGCCCTTTACTTGCGCGATGTCGACGATAGTGGGGTGGGTAGGGGGGGGGGACGGAGAGAGGGGGAGAGGGTAGTATAGCAGCATTGCGGATCGCGGTGGAAGAGGGGTGCCGCGACCAGAGGGGTGGCGCCGGCAGGAGGCCGTATTTTCTAATTTCGCGGAAGGCCAGACACCAGGAAAGCAAGTTTACGCACTGGAGGGCACCTGAAAAAATAATAATGGTGTTTCTGTCGCCTCTTGTCAACGAGGCCTCTGCGCGGCGCCAGTGGAGGTAGCAGCAGCGGCAGCGGACTCCTGCGGGAGGGCAGTAAGCGTACGGAGGGGAGGGGGGGGGGGGGGAAGGGGGTGCAAGAGGAAGAGCCGGCCGAGCAAAGAGGTGGCGTCAAAGAGCAGCCTCTGCGGCGTCCGACAAAGGGCAGGAAATTTGACCGTCAGCTGGCGGCGAGGCGTCCGGAACAGGGCCGGCCGCCCCCGATAGCCGCTGGACGCTGGACGCTGGACGCTGCCAGCTGGCCACTGACTGGTCCTCTGGTCGCCACAGGCCGAGGAGCGCCGCCGGCCGCCGGTCATTTCCCGATAGGTCCGCCCGGCCGGCTCCAGACGCTGCGCTACTCCGCCAAACCGCCCTTGTGGCCGTGGCAGGGTGCAATTACGAACGAGCAATACGTTCCAGTCCTCCGGCATCTCTAGGAAGACAATTACGTCTTTTTCCGTTCATCGCTGGTGATTTCAGGAATCAGAGTATGGGGGCGGTAATAGACGACGATCACTGTGTGAACATTAAGGTGCCAAGGAACGTGTGAATATAAAACAGCAGATGGCGATAGTCGGGGATCCAAAGTAGGGGAGCGCCACAACGACCCCTGCCCCCACCTCGCGCTCCCCAGCAAAAAATGTAAGAACATTCAGTTATATTTTTATGTATGTCAATTTACATATTTTTTAGCTGACGTAAGGAGACTAAAATAGCATTAAAACTCCCGAAAGTGAGGATACTTGTTTGCCGACCGGTTTCGCACGATTTGTTCGTCATCAAGTGGCAGCACTGAATCTGCGGACCAACTATTAATCAGATAAGTGGTGCTCTACAGGTCGTAAATACTTGAAGAATCCCATCATTTACCACTGAGAGCTGCCGATAAAATTTCTTTTTTGAACAACCAGTTTGGCTTCATAGCCTATCATCTGCTTCACAGAAACCTTTAAAACATCAGATCGGGCGATAAAATCAATCGCGTTATATAATAATACCCATGTCTTCGTCGCTATTGTCCAGTAGAAATATATGATGCAGTGAACACATTGTGTGTCGTGGGGCGATCACTCTGTTTTTAAAATGCTGGATAAGCCACGATCGCTTCAATACCGTTTACTAGATGACCGGTTTCAGCACTCTGAAGGTGCCATCATCAGATCTGTGAAGGTATAACATAACAGGTTTGAGGGAGGGCTTACATGAGCTAACTATTTACATTACAATTATTACAGAACCACATACCTGAAACGTGGATTAACATTTATGAAACCACATGGACATCATGACACATGAGGTAGACTATCTGATAAAAATCATTGTCACAACCAATAAAAAATAATAAAAAACTGCTCTCATGGTTGTTCTTTCCATAAAATATAAAACTGAAGTCACCAGATGAAACTACCACTGCTCACCTAACACCGGTCGGCATCATCACTGCCCTATTCCGCGCAGGCTTACCTGCTGTGATTCTAGCGGTTCACAACCGGCCACCAGATAGCACTGTCCAAGCAGCGCATACATAGTCCCACGGTATAACCACTCATTACTACTAAAACGCAACTTTACCATAACTGCTTGTCACATACCCATGGAAGGCCCGCATTTGCTCATACATTTCCTGTACATACTATCATCACTATAAAGTACGTCAATTACAAAATAAAAGCATCTGAGGCACAGACATTATCCATTAGCGCCTTACAAAACTGTATATTATAATTTACCTTTTTTCATATAAGGACGTCAGAAATATGCACACAGAAAGCTGTTCATAACACGATTTAGGTACAATGTGAGGAGCGATTAAAACCTGTATGCTAGGCTTTACCTGTCTAGGCACTATGGTCTTATGTTTTGTAAGCGCTAAAAAGGAACGTATTAACTTGCTTTAAAGTCTCTCACCATCTATACATTCGTTATGAGAAAGGTACGAATTAACTACGAAAACCTGCATAGGCACGTGGAATTAAGGAATGCCAGGTCAGAAGCAAACCGAAGGGCACAGGAACAGGAGGGAAAACGACATGCGGACCAAGATGCATAGTGACTCCACACAATGATACATAGGCTCTTAAAGTTGCCATTGCAACGGAGTTGCATTAGGGAAGAGGTAATATATAAGAAACAATATATAAGAAACAATTTTAAAGAAAAACGCGACCTGATTAGAATACTGATAGGGATAGTTAACTTACACGAAAGCGCAACAATAAACTTGAACTTCGAATCGTGATCCCCTAGTTCCACTGTTTCAAAGCGAAAGGTAAAAGCACCTAAACTGATACTCTAAAACCTGTAAAATGCCCATCAAAGAAGTTGTTCATTACTGTTTAATAACCACAAATTTCTGTCCCTTTATCAATATCGATGACCCCAAATTGTCTTGGATACAACTGCATCCATGTCAAACTTACCTTACTATCTGAAAATCACTTACGAAAGATAACTTCCAAGGGAGCACACTAGTAAAATGTACCCCGAAGTAATAGATCCCTTAGCTCGTTGAAAGCCCCCCCCCCCCCCCCCACACTGTTTAAAATTTTAATACGGTTGCCGTAACACAACTCTGTGATTCAGGTAAGCTGGGAGGTAAAACTTAAGAATACTTGAAACAAGTTAAACTGCCTGAAACTACAATTGGAAAACAGAATCAGATATACAGTTAAGCTGTAGTGGCTGTGCTCATACATTAAAACAAGTAGTATTTTAAAGCCACATCAAAGAAAATAGGCAGCCTGTAAGTTACTTGTGGTCGAGGAACCTATGACTGAAATTTCGGGTCACAAGCGCTAGAGAATAATTGCAAAGTCAAGAAACATTCACATTTAGCCCATTAAGTACAATCCGATAGTCTGGTAAACAAGAGATAATTTGAAACAAAAGTAAAAGCAACTTTCACAGCAATATGCATTCTCCCCATATCATATCGGAACGTGGTACTGAAAAGCTTTCATTTTCTGTACTAGACCAAAGGTTCGAATAGCTGCTCAAGTAAGGCATGCACCAAAGAAAGAACGATCCAGCAAGCACCAGCAGAAGAAGAGACCAGAGAGCTTTGTATCCTATCGGCGGTGTGACCCGAACCCGGGCCAAGCCAACCTTCTCGCATCCCGATTAGCTGAGCAGCGATTCAGATACTTGAATTTCTCAAAAGATACCATCGCATACTGGCACTATCAGAGACTGCATAGCACCCGCGATTCGCAGTCGACACGCTGATCAACACCTCGACAAAGCTACTGACAAACACAATTCCTATTTCAGGTTCAGGAGAAATCAAAAGGTGTTTGTCATTTAACTATCCGTCTTTCAGTATGTGCGCTGGTGGCCGAAACCAAAGCAACGAACTGAAATTTTGCTAGGTTCCGTTTATTTTGCCATAAAACAATATAAAAAGGTGATAGGCGCTTCAGTGCGGAACCACGCTGCTGCTACGGTCGCAGGCTCGAATCCTGCCTCGGGCATGGATGTGTGTGATGTCAAAAATGGTTCAAATGGCTCTGAGCACTATGGGACTTAACATCTATGGTCATCAGTCCCCTAGAACTTAGAACTACTTAGACCTAACTAACCTAAGGACATCACGCAACACCCAGCCATCACGAGGTAGAGAAAACCCCTGACCCCGCCGGGAATCGAACCCGGGAACCCGGGCGTGGGAAGCGAGAACGCTACCGCACGACCACGAGATGCGGGCTGTGTGATGTCCTTAGGTTAGTTAGGTTTAAGTAGTTCTAAGTTCTAGGGGACTAATGACCTCCGATGTTAGGTCCCATAGTGCTTAGAGCCATTTGAACCATTTTTGACAGGTGATAGTAAAGTAGAAAAATTTTACAGATTACAGAACATAAACAAGTGCAATATGCATAAAGGTAGACAGAAACGTTCTTCTTTTTTTTGCAACTTAACGGTTTTGCACACACATTCCGACAATAATGTGCTCAGTGTGGGACATCACATTTGGTAAGACTATAAGCCTGACAACGATGGGGCATGCCGTGTTTGTTATTACCAATCTCATGTTGAGGCAACAACGCCTTTTCTTTCTGGAGAGCTGCCTGCAGTCTTGGAGAGCGGTTGGAAGACGCTCAGTGATCGAAACCATCTTCCTAGTGAATCCCAGACGTACTCTATGGGATTCAAATCAGGAGAGCGAGCAGGCCACGCTATGCTTGTAACACTTCTGTTTCCAAGAAAACATCAATCATCCGTGCTCTATAAGGTCGGCAATTACCGTCCATCAGTACGAAGTCTGGGCCCACAGCACCTCCCAATACCTGGAAATGAGGTCCCAAGATCTCGTCACGATACCTGACCTGACAACAGCTAAACTAGCCGATTCACCACTACAATTTCAAGTTTCATGAAGATATGTTTCAGTGGCCAACGCAATCCATTGCCACACCATTATGGATTCTTCTGATGCCAATCCCTTTCCACAATGTTTGGGTCCCATGATCGTTTTCCGGCCGGCCGGAGTGCCGAGCGGTTAAAGGCGCTACAGTCTGGAACCGCACGACCGCTACGGTCGCAGGTTCGAATCCTGCCACGGGCATGGATGTGTGTGATGTCCTTAGGTTAGTTAGGTTTAAGTAGTTCTAAGTTCTAGGGGACTTATGACCACAGCAGTTGAGTCCCATAGTGCTCAGAGCCATTTGAACCATTTTTGATCGTGTTCCACTATCCGTCCAGATGCGAAACCGTCGAGAAACAGTGTCCAGACCACATCGGGGTTCATCTGTGAAAAGAACTGTTCGACAGTCCAGGTGGCATGTTGACGACTCCACTTTGGACGTTGCCTTCTGTGAAGACGCGTCAGAGGTACACATACAGCAGGTCCCCGAAAATAAGGGTCACTCTGCCGAAGCCTTCTGTTTACCGTTTGCCTCGATATAACACGTCCAGTAGGTGATGCGAGGTCAGATGCATATTGCTGTGCAGCACTACAGCAGTACTGTCGTGCTCTTACAGCCAAATAATGGTCCTCTCTTTCTCATGTCACACATGGTCGCCCGTGCCCTGGTCTCCGGGATACAGTTTCGGTCTCTATTATCAGTCGTCACATACGAGAAACACATTAAGCCATCGGGCCGCATTAGTTTGTAACTGTCCTGCTTCCATTCTTCCCATGGCCCTCAACTACAGAGAGTCTGGTAAGAGAAAACGCGTCTTCTCGTTGCCATACTGCCCACTCTGTGACCTTGTACACAGCGGTAGTTGACGTGGGACTACCCGGCAAACACTATCCCGTTTGACAGGTGCCCTGACGTCATCGGTGGCGTGCTTGTCCATTGACCAGAACGCATCTTCCGTGCAGAACAACGTCATGCCGACATCTGTTGACAATTTGTATGTTTAGATCGTGAATTAGCCACAGGACGGGGAAATAGCAGTTTATTGCTTTTATTTTGGATACCAGTGTATTTGGAACTGAATGTAAATGTTTGCTTCGTAGCGTCGTTGTTTGATGTCAGTGCATGTAGGTAGACATAATGATAACATAAAATCTGTTTGATCAGTGTATAAGTGAAAATGGTGACCCAATTTTAAATCTGTGACTGTGACGTATTGATACAGTCATGTTTATTCAATATGACATTTCGGGCTATACGGAATAAAATGTAAGCGTTCGAAGCAAGTAAGACACATTTACTGTAAGTACATGTGCTAGACGATTCTATGTATTTTTAGCTTGGACCATTGGAGCGTGGTTTGAAGTAATGTACATTTGATGAAGTAGCCGCAACTTGAACCCGATGGGCACTTAAATTTATAGTCTTTGTTAGCATATTTCTCCTTTGCAGGAAAGCTTTCCTTGCTATTGCCAGTCTGTATTCTGTATCCCCGTCTTGCATGATCAGTTACCTTGAACACAAATAGCAAAGGGCTATGCAGGGTGAAACCAAATGAAGAAATTTCAGAGCGTATTCAAGAATAATAGCCGAGTATTTTTGTATCGGGATACGTAGCCTCAGCTGGCTCGTTATAGGATAAGTAGACGGCATTTTATTTCTCAGAGATTTACCTTTGTATCCTTACTGCAACGCAATTACATGCATAACAGTGCAAATGTCGACAGTATGTGCTGTATGTCTTGCATGTACAGTATGCGCTATGTGTCTTGTTTCGAAACTAACTTGTTTCCTTCCATCCCTTTTTTTATTTATTTATTCTTAATGGTCACATGCAGTGTAAAAATACAGTTACATAACATTAGCCTATGTATATAACAAGAATACAGAAAGGCAAAACTACATATAAAACCAACTAAATGTCAATATCTAAGGTCCTAATCCATGTCAGAGCTGTAGCGTTAGCTTTCGTGAGGTCGATACAACTCCCCTGGTAGGAACGCAAGGGGTATTCGTCTCTGATGTGCTTGATTGTCTGGTCGGAGCCCCACAGTCGCAAACCGGAGGCTCTGTAGCACCGCATTTGTAAATTGAGTCTGCGCGTAGTCCATGGCCAGTGCGAGCGGTTTTCAGTCTGAGCCATAGTTTCTTGTCGAGTTATATGCCAATAGTATCACAGTTATACTTTCGCAATCAGTCACGGTCTTGAGGATTTTCAATAAGTTGACAGTTCTCCACTGAATGTAATGGAAGAGTCGATCAGCCACACTTACGCTCAACGGCTCTCGTCTGAGGGTTGTCGCGTTATTCTTTTATGTTGTTCAAATGGCTCTGAGCACTATGGGACTCAACTGCTCTGGTCATTAGTCCCCTAGAACTTAGAACTAGTTAAACCTAACTAACCTAAGGACATCACACACATCCATGGCCAAGGCAGGATTCGAACCTGCGACCGTAGCGGTCGCCCGGTTACAGACTGAAGCGCCTAGAACCGCTCGGCCACACCAGCCAGCGCTAGAACAGAAGTCAGAAAGTATTAAGTATCGCATTGAAACAGTACAGTTATAGAACTGGTGATTTGTTTATTTCCCTGTAAAGGACTGCAGCGCTGGTAGACGTTTAAATCCCTGCGGTGCAGTACCGTAGCACGCCACTAGACGAGTCAAGGCAAAATGGCGTATTTACTTAGAAACAAACAAAACATCAATTCTGTGACTGTATTTTTCGAGCTGATAATTAAAGCTTTGTGTCTATCCTCCGTATGATATGGTGATTGCATATTACCGGTTTTCACACTGTTGTTGGTTGGTTGGTTGGTTGGGGAAGGAGACCAGACAGCGAGGTCATCGGTCTATTCGAATTAGGGAAGGACGGGGAAGGAAGTCGGCCGTGCCCTTTGAAAGGAACCATCCCGACATTTGCCTGGAGCGATTTAGGGAAATCACGGAAAACCTAAATCAGGATGGCCGGACGCGGGATTGAACCGTCGTCCTCCCGAATGCGAGTCCAGTGTTTTACCACTGCGCTACCACGCTCGGTACACTGTTGTGAATGTATTTTCACAGAAGGAAGTGTAGCTAATTTTAACAACTCGAATAAATCTTGATTACACTACTACTCTGTAACAAGGCCCCGGAGACCGCATTTGGAGATGTGCAACTAGACGGACCACTTTTCCGAGAGTATAGAAGCAACTACGGAACGACGGAAAACATAAAAAAAATCTTGCTTTCTTTATTTTCGCAAAGTTATGATCTGTCCGTTCGTTCATTGACGTCTCTGTTCACTGTAATAAGTTTAGTGTCTGTGTTTTGCGACCGCACCGCAAAACCGTGTGATTAGTTGACGAAAGGACGTGCCTCTCCAATGGGAACCGAAAACATTTATTTGATCGCAAGGTCATAGGTCAACCGATTCCTCCACAGGAAAACACGTCTGATATTTTGTATACGACACTGGTGACAGCATATGCGTCACATGACAGGAATATGTTGTCGACCCACCTAACTAGTACACTTGGCGAATGGGTGAAAAGATTCTTCTACCTTGCCCGATTTAGGTTTTCTTGTGGATGTAATAATCACTCCAAAAAAAGTGATGAAAACATAATAGTTTTTCACATAAACTGAAAATAAAAAGTTAAAATTTTCAGTCGAGTGCAGATTTGAAACAAGGACCTCTTGTTCCGCAGCTGCTCACGCTAACCACGGGACCACGGCGCTCCTCGCCTTACATTTCCCTTAATGTTGCCTATCTTACGCATGGACGACCCAGTTTGTATATTTTGCTTATTTTTTCATAGTTCCACACAACTTCTTCCTGTTTTCTCGATTGATCTGTGTTCAGTTTTTCAAGGCCTATCCACTGTGGCAACTTATAACTAAATCTGAGGGGGGTGCGAAGGGGATCTTCCCTTGTAAGTAGGGAGATATTGTATCAGCGTGATCTGAAAGGAACCTAATCGGTATACAATCTGGACCTGAAGACTTGCCCGTATCAAGCGATTTGAGTTGCTTCGCAACTCCTAAGGTATCTACTTCTAAGAAACTCATGCTAGCAGCTGTTCGTGTTTCAAATTCTGGAATATTCCATTCGTCTTCCCTGGTTCACCCTGTGTATCAACACGTATTCTTCTTCCGGCTGCGATTACTCTCTAACCGGTACCGTGCGACTCGCGTGACAGCGAGAGCAACACGAGAGTCGTCGGCCCGGCCGCTCTCAATCGCCGGTGATTACGGGACTGGAGACAATGGGGTCCGCGCGCGGCGCCGATCCGCGGCGTGGCAAACGGGGACAGCTCGTGCCGGAGCGGCGACAAAAAGTCGGGAAGAGCAGCAGGGGCGGGCGCCTAATTAACGTCTCGCATCAGGCACGCTCTGCTTAGCGGCGCGCCAGTCGTTCACCTCGCGGGCGGCGAGATCCGCGACGTCAGCGCACGTCACGGCGACAGGGCAGCCGCGTCTCCGGGGAAACGCCACCGCTTTAACCTGGCGTACCGAGTGAAACACACGGCTATGCTTCCGGTGTCACAGCAAAATGGTTCAAATGGCTCTGAGCACTATGGGACTCAACATCTTAGGTCATAAGTCCCCTAGAACTTAGAACTACTTAAACCTAACTAACCTAAGGACATCACACACACCCATGCCCGAGGCAGGATTCGAACCTGCGACCGTAGCAGTCCCGCGGTTCCGGACTGCAGCTCCAGAACCGCTAGACCACCGCGGCCGGCGGTGTCACAGCACCAGGCTGGGATCCTCACCCAATGTGCGCACACTGAGGTGTAGAATTTTAGAACATGTTTTTTGCTCGCGTATCATGTCGTTTTTGGAAACCCAGAATCTACTATGTAGGAATCAACATGGATTCCGGAAACAACGATCCTGTGATACCCAACTCGCCTTATTTGTTCATGAGACCCAGAATATACACTCCTGGAAATTGAAATAAGAACACCGTGAATTCATTGTCCCAGGAAGGGGAAACTTTATTGACACATTCCTGGGGTCAGATACATCACATGATCACACTGACAGAACCACAGGCACATAGACACAGGCAACAGAGCATGCACAATGTCGGCACTAGTACAGTGTATATCCACCTTTCGCAGCAATGCAGGCTGCTATTCTCCCATGGAGACGATCGTAGAGATGCTGGATGTAGTCCTGTGGAACGGCTTGCCATGCCATTTCCACCTGGCACCTCAGTTGGACCAGCGTTCGTGCTGGACGTGCAGACCGCGTGAGATGACGCTTCATCCAGTCCCAAACATGCTCAATGGGGGACAGATCCGGAGATCTTGCTGGCCAGGGTAGTTGACTTACACCTTCTAGAGCACGTTGGGTGGCACGGGATACATGCGGACGTGCATTGTCCTGTTGGAACAGCAAGTTCCCTTGCCGGTCTAGGAATGGTAGAACGATGGGTTCGATGACGGTTTGGATGTACCGTGCACTATTCAGTGTCCCCTCGACGGTCACCAGTGGTGTACGGCCAGTGTAGGAGATCGCTCCCCACACCATGATGCCGGGTGTTGGCCCTGTGTGCCTCGGTCGTATGCGGTCCTGATTGTGGTGCTCACCTGCACGGCGCCAAACACGGATACGACCATCATTGGCACCAAGGCAGAAGCGACTCTCATCGCTGAAGACGACACGTCTCCATTCGTTCCTCCATTCACGCTTGTCGCGACACCACTGGAGGCGGGCTGCACGATGTTGGGGCGTGAGCAGAAGACGGCCTAACGGTGTGCGGGACCGTAGCCCAGCTTCATGGAGATGGTTGCGAATGGTCCTCGCCGATACCCCAGGAGCAACAGTGTCCCTAATTTGCTGGGAAGTGGCGGTGCGGTCCCCTACGGCACTGCGTAGGATCCTACGGTCTTGGCGTGCATCCGTGCGTCGCTGCGGTCCGGTCCCAGGTCGACGGGCACGTGCACCTTCCGCCGACCACTGGCGACAACATCGATGTACTGTGGAGACCTCACGCCCCACGTGTTGAGCAATTCGGCGGTACGTCCACACGGCCTCCCGCATGCCCACTATACGCCCTCGCTCAAAGTCCGTCATCTGCACATACGGTTCACGTCCACGCTGTCGCGGCATGCTACCAGTGTTAAAGACTGCGATGGAGCTCCGTATGCCACGGCAAACTGGCTGACACTGACGGCGGCGGTGCACAAATGCTGCGCAGCTAGCGCCATTCGACGGCCAACACCGTGGTTCCTGGTGTGTCCGCTGTGCCGTGCGTGTGATCATTGCTTGTACAGCCCTCTCGCAGTGTCCGGAGCAAGTATGGTGGGTCTGACACACCGGTGTCAATGTGTTCTTTTTTCCATTTCCAGGAGTGTATTAGATACAGGCTCCCAGGTAGATGCTATTTTCCTTGACTTCCGGAAGGCATTCGATACAGTTCTGCACTGTCCCCTGATAAACAAAGTAAGAGCTTACGGAATATCAGATCAGCTGTGTGGCTGGATTGAAGAGTTTTTAGCAAACAGAACACAGCATGTTGTTGTCAATGGAGAGACGTCTACAGATGTTAAAGTAACTTCTGGCGTGCCACAGGGGAGTGTTATGCGACCATTGCTTTTCACAATACATATAAATGACCTAGTAGACAGTGTCGGAAGTTCCATGCGGCTTTTCGCGGATGATGCTGTAGTATACAGAGAAGTTGCAGCATTAGAAAATTGTAGCGAAATGCAGGAAGATCTGCAGCAGATAGGCACTTGGTGCAAGGAGTGGCAACTGACCCTTAACATAGACAAATGTAATGTATTGCGAATACATAGAAAGAAGGATCCTTTATTGTATGATTATATGATAGCGGAACAAACACTGGTAGCAGTTACTTCTGTAAAATATCTGGGAGTATGTGTGCGGAACGATTTGAAGTGGAATGATCATATAAAATTAATTGTTGGTAAGGCGGGTACCAGGTTGAGATTAATTGGGAGAGTCCTTAGAAAATATAGTCCATCAACAAAGGAGGTGGCTTACAAAACACTCGTTCGTCCTATACTTGAGTATTGCTCATCCGTGTGGGATCCGTACCAGATCGGGTTGACGGAGGAGGTAGAGAAGATCCAAAGAAGAGCGGCGCGTTTCGTCACAGGGTTATTTGGTAACCGTGATAGCGTTACGGAGATGTTTTAACAAACTCAAGTGGCAGACTCTGCAAGAGAGGCGCTCTGCATCGCGCTGTAGCTTGCTATCCAGGTTTCGAGAGGGTGCGTTTCTGGATGAGGTATCGAATATATTGCTTCCCCCTACTTATACCTCCCGAGGAGATCACGAATGTAAAATTAGAGAGATTCGAGCGCGCACGGAGGCTTTCCGACAGTCGTTCTTCCCGCGAACCATACGCGACTGGAACAGAAAAGGGAGGCAATGACAGTGGCACGTAAAGTGCCCTCCACCACACACCGTTGGGTGGCTTGCGGAGTATAAATGTAGATGTAGATGTAGATGTAGAAGACGTTCGACAACTACTATATATGCACATATACAGATGAGGGCAGTACCGCGTACACAAAGTGAAATCCGTGCAGGGCACTGGCAGAGCTGTCGATTATACTCAGGTGATTCACCTTCAAAAAGTGCTCTGCGTCATTGTGGCCGTCATAACGAGAATTAACAGACTTTGAACGAGGCATGCTACTTGCAGCTCGACGCATGGGACATTACATTTCAGAAATCGTTAAGGAATTGAATATCCTGAGATTCACAGTGTCAAGAGTGTGCCGAGAATACTAAATTTCGGTCATTACCTCTCACCATGGACAACGCAGTGACCGACGGCCTTCATTTACCGACCGAGAACAGCGGCGCTTGCGTAGAGTTTTCAGTCCTAACAGACAAGCAACACTGGGTGAAATAGCCTCAGAAATCAATGTGGGACGTGCGACGAACGTTCAAATGGTTCAAATGGCTCTGAGCACTATGGGACTCAACTGCTGAGGTCATTAGTCCCCTAGAACTTAGAACTAGTTAAACCTAACTAACCTAAGGACATCACAAACATCCATGCCCGAGGCAGAATTCGAACCTGCTACCGTAGCGGTCTTGCGGCTCCAGACTGCAGCGCCTTTAACCGCACGGCCACTTCGGCCGGCTGCGACGAGCGTATCCGCTAGGACTGTGCTGCGAAATCTGGTGTTAATGTTGTTGTTGTTGTTGTTGTGGTCTTCAGTTCTGAGACTGGTTTGATGCAGCTCTACATGCTACCCTATCTTGTGCAAGCTTCTTCATCTCCCAGTACTTACTGCAACCTACATCCTTCTGAATCTGCTTAGTGTATTCATCTCTTGGCCTCCCTGTACGATTTTTACCCTCCACGCTGCCCTCCAATGCTAAATTTGTGATCCCTTGATGCCTCAGAACATGTCCTACCAACCGATCCCTTCTTCTTGTCAAGTTGTGCCACAAACTCCTCTCCAATTCTATTCAATACCTCCTCATTAGTTATATGATCTACCCATCTAATCTTCAGCATTCTTCTGTAGTATCACATTTCGAAAGCTTCTTTTCTCTTCTTGTCCAAACTACACTCCTGGAAATGGAAAAAAGAACACATTGACACCGGTGTGTCAGACCCACCATACTTGCTCCGGACACTGCGAGAGGGCTGTACAAGCAATGATCACACGCACGGCACAGCGGACACACCAGGAACCGCAGTGTTGGCCGTCGAATGGCGCTAGCTGCGCAGCATTTATGCACCGCCGCCGTCAGTGTCAGCCAGTTTGCCGTGGCATACGGAGCTCCATCGCAGTCTTTAACACTGGTAGCATGCCGCGACAGCGTGGACGTGAACCGTATGTGCAGTAGACGGACTTTGAGCGAGGGTGTATAGTGGGCATGCGGGAGGCCGGGTGGACGTACCGCCGAATTGCTCAACACGTGGGGCGTGAGGTCTCCACAGTACATCGATGTTGTCGCCAGTGGTCGGCGGAAGGTGCACGTGCCCGTCGACCTTGGACCGGACCGCAGCGACGCACGGATGCACGCCAAGACCGTAGGATCCTACGCAGTGCCGTAGGGGACCGCACCGCCACTTCCCAGCAAATTAGGGACACTGTTGCTCCTGGGGTATCGGCGAGGACCATTCGCAACCGTCTCCATGAAGCTGGGCTACGGTCCCGCACACCGTTAGGCCGTCTTCCGCTCACGCCCCAACATCGTGCAGCCCGCCTCCAGTGGTGTCGCGACAGGCGTGAATGGAGGGGCGAATGGAGACGTGTCGTCTTCAGCGATGAGAGTCGCTTCTGCCTTGGTGCCAATGATGGTCGTATGCGTGTTTGGCGCCGTGCAGGTGAGCGCCACAATCAGGACTGCATACGACCGAGGCACACAGGGCCAACACCCGGCATCATGGTGTGGGGAGCGATCTCCTACACTGGCCGTACACCACTGGTGATCGTCGAGGGGACACTGAATAGTGCACGGTACATCCAAACCGTCATCGAACCCATCCTTCTACCATTCCTAGACCGGCAAGGGAACTTGCTGTTCCAACAGGACAATGCACGTCCGCATGTATCCCGTGCCACCCAACGTGCTCTAGAAGGTGTAAGTCAACTACCCTGGCCAGCAAGATCTCCGGATCTGTCCCCCATTGAGCATGTTTGGGACTGGATGAAGCGTCGTCTCACGCGGTCTGCACGTCCAGCACGAACGCTGGTCCAACTGAGGCGCCAGGTGGAAATGGCATGGAAAGCCGTTCCACAGGACTACATCCAGCATCTCTACGATAGAGAATAGCAGCCTGCAATGCTGCGAAAGGTGGATATACACTGTACTAGTGCCGACATTGTGCATGCTCTGTTGCCTGTGTCTATGTGCCTGTTGTTCAGTCAGTGTGATCATGTGATGTATCTGACCCCAGGAATGTGTCAATAAAGTTTCCCCTTCCTGGGACAATGAATTCACGGTGTTCTTATTTCAATTTCCAGGAGTGTATTTATCGTCCATGTTTCACTTCCACACGTGGCTACACTCCATACAAATACTTTCAGAAACGACTTCCTGACGTTTAAATATATACTCGATGTTAACAAATTTCTCTTCTTTAGAAACGCTTTCCTTGTCATTGTCAGTCTACATTTTATATCCTCTCTGCTTCGACCATCATCAGTTATTTTGCTCCCCAAATAGCAAAACTCCTTTACTACTTTAAGTGTGTCATTTCCTAATCTAATTCCCTCAGCATCACCCAACTTAATTCGACTACGTTCCAGACTACCGACTACCGACGCGAGCTGCTTTGCTAACAGCACGACATCGCTTGCAGAGCCTCTCCTGGGTTCGTGACCATATCGGTCGTAGCTCAGACGGCTGGACAACTGCGGCCTGTTCAGATGAGTTCCGATTTCAGTTGGTTCAAATGGTTCTAATGGCTCTGAGCGCTATGGGACTTAACATCTGAGGTCATCAGTGTCCCCTAGAACTTAGAACTACTTAAACCTAACTAACCTAAGGACATCACACACATCCATGTCCGAGGCAGGATTCGAATGTGCGACCGTAGCAGCAGCGCGGTTCTAGACTGAAGCGCCTAGAACCGCTCGGCCACCGCGGCCGGGGATTTCAGTTGGTAAGAGCTGATGGAGCGGTTCGAGTGTGGTGTAGATCCGACGAAGCCATGGGCCCAGGTTGTCAATACGGCACTGTACAAGCTGGCGGTGGCTCCGTAATGGTGTGGTCTTTGTTCACATGGAATGGTTACGTTCGGCTACTTCGAGACGGTCTGTAGCCATTCATGGAGTTCCCAATAAACAGTGGAACTTTTATGGATGACAATGCACAATGTCACCGGGCTACAATTGTTCCCGATTTGTTTAAGAGCATTCTGGGAAAGTCAATAGAATGATTTGGTCACACAGATCGCCCGACATGACTCCAGTCGAACATTTATAGGACATAGTCGACAGGTGAGTCTGTGCACAAAATTCTGCACCGACAACACTTTTGCGACATTTCGGCAGGGGACTTCCACAGACTTTTTGAGTCCATGTCACGTCGATTTGTAGCACTACGCCAGGAAAGAGAAGGTCTGACACGATATTAGGGGGGAATACCATGAATGTTGTCACTTCAGTGAACAGGGCACCTCACTAAGGTGTTTACACTGTTTGAACACTGGGGCCTCGAACAAAAAATTTAAAAAAAAGGCTACGAATTCTTAAGTCATAGTTGGTCAAGGTATGAGGAGGTATGAGGAGGTATTGAATAGGATTGGGGAGAAGAGAAGTTTGTGGCACAACTTGACTAGAAGAAGGCATCGGTTGGTAGGACATGTTTTGAGGCATCAAGGGATCACAAATTTAGCATTGGAGGTCAGCGTGGAGGGTAAAAATCGCAGAGGGAGACCAAGAGATGAATACACTGAGCAGATTCAGAAGGATGTAGGTTGCAGTAGGTACTGGGAGATGAAGAAGCTTGCACAGGATAGAGTAGCATGGAGAGCTGCATCAAACCAGTCTCAGGACTGAAGACCACAACAACAACAACAGTTGGTCAAGACATTACAGATGATGTTTTACCGTCGAAGAGGTTCACAAAGTCCGCCTTCGGCAGCCGTACAGCGTCTGCAGTGCTTCGGAACAGATCGACACACATGTGTTATGGGAGATGAAGAAGCTTGCACAGGATAGAGTAGCATGGAGAGCTGCATCAAACCAGTCTCAGGACTGAAGACCACAACAACAACAACAGTTGGTCAAGACATTACAGATGATGTTTTACCGTCGAAGAGGTTCACAAAGTCCGCCTTCGGCAGCCGTACAGCGTCTGCAGTGCTTCGGAACAGATCGACACACATGTGTTATGGTTGTCATTGCAGTAGATTCACACAGCCACTTTCACCTCTTTCATGTCATCCGGCGTAGACGGTGTCCTTTAGCGTTCCCTGCAGAAAGAGGTCTAACGATGTTACTCGGAGATCTGGGTGGAAACTCAAAACTTCCTCGTTGGCCTGTCCTCCTCTCAACAACTTTTCATCCAGGAATTTTCGCATGTCACGATTGTAACGTAACGGTTCACTGTCTTGTTTCATTGCGGAACATTTGGTCAAGAGCTGGTACAATTCGTTCCTGCAACTCGTTTAGATACTCTATACCTCTCACTCTTCCTTTTGAAAACAAAACGCCCTACAGGTCCTCTGACAGACATTTCACACCACTCTGGTAACCCAGGGAGGTTGACCTCTCGCTCTTCCGAAACATGGGGACTGTCTTCTCACAGTTCACACAGCTATGATGGCTGATGTTTCCGTTCAGTTTTAATGTCACCTAATCAGATCAAACACTGTCATCACTAATTGTTCGTTATCCACTCACAAAATTCGAGGGGCCTATCCGGATGGTCATCGGTTCATCCCTTGAAGCAACACAGGAATTTGCTTACACATCATCCACACATAGTATGCCCTCTGAACGTCTTTGGGGTTCTTGTGAAAGGTTGTACCATTGTGTCCACCGCTCCTTCACCAGCTGCTGATTTTTACCTATCTCTGTGTTACTTCTGCAGATCACGCACACTTCCTTCCCTCTCACATTCGTTACGCAATTCCTTTATTGTTACACATGACGGTGGCACATTTATCACACTCTGCCCACCATCGTCTATGCACTTCTTTCCTGTTGTCACATTTCTAAGTACACTTCAAAATCCACTTTCTTTGCTCTAAGAACAAGTTTCCAGCCATCTTGTTACTTATGTGTAGTTACTGGCAACTAAAATAAAAATAAAAATAAAAACAAACGAATGGCTAGACACTGTATTTGTCAGAGCAACATATAATCACAATAGGATCAGGTTATCAGTAATATATCCTAATTTGTCTAAGCTAAGACAGCGTAAGCCCCTTTGTGGGACACTGCAACTTATTCTAAAGGTAAAGATAAAGGTAAATGGTAAAATACAGGAAGCAAAAAGTTATTTCCAACTTATAATGAAACCAGATTGCAGTTGTAAGAATCGAAAGATATGAAAGGGAGGTAATTGTTGAGAAAGGAACTATACTGGTTTGTGGCCTGTCCCTCATTTTATTCAATTTTTACGGTAATGAAGGAAACAAAGGTGAAATTTGGAAACGAAGTTAAAATTCAGGAAAAATAAATAAAAAGTTGTAAGTATACTGGTGACACTGTAATTCTACCAGATACAGCAAACGACTTGGAAGAGCAGCTGAATGGAATATATAGTGTTTTGGAAAAGATTCGAGTGTTTCAGTGTAAAGTGCTTATTTTTCGCAAATTTTGCATTTGATGGTCACTTACCTGCTACCCAAAGCTACTATGTACGTGCAGTAATTTAGTGTTCCGTGCAGTGTTTCCTGCTGCTTGGTAACTTCTACAGAGAGAACCTTGGTACGAAAAAAGGACAGAGAAAAAGCATACTTTCTTTGTTTTCGAGTTAACTACTGTTCTATATGCATATCTCGCTTACAGTCATTTATGATTTGTTATTTATAGGTAGCAGTTGCTACGGTAATATTGTACAACCAGGTACTGTGAAACTTCTTCTCACTAATTAATAAAAAATGCGTTTGAGAAGCCTGATGGCAGATTTTATAACGTGCTCCACATTTCATGCTATCTGGTGAGATTAACTTTCAGAATAATTTGCAACCATTATTCTCTTCCATAAAAACGAACCAGGATTTGTCCCACTTCACAGATCAACTTCATTAGCTACGTGGGAATAAAGCAATATTTATTCACAGAATTATCATCGGGTAATAGAAGGTGCGTAATCCATCATAGGTTATCAGATGAATATCAACAAAAGTAAAACAAGGGTAATAAAATGTGGTTGAAATAAGTCAAGTGATGCTGACGGAATTGCATAGGGAAATGAAATACAAAAAGAAGTACATGAGTTTCGCTATTTTGGCAGCAGGATGGCTCGAAGCACAGAGGATATAACATGAAGAGTGGATACTGCAAGAAAAGCATTTGCTAAAACTTAGTATAAATTTAAATTTCTTTTCTGACGGTATTTTTGTGCGATATTGCAGTGCCTGTGTTATTCTGTTTACGATGCAAAGTTCCTTTAAGGCACTACTGCGACCACAGCCGTTACGAAACATATCAAATGAATTCGAAATTGCGAATAAGGACTATCATCAGCCGTAGAATGGAATGACGACAGTGAAAATTTGTGCCCATATTTGTGGGTTGTAGGCTTGTACGGAAGTGGAAAGTGTACGATAAGCAATTCAGACAAGAAGAGAATAGAAACTTTTGAAATGTGGTGCTACGGAAGAATGCTGAAGATTGGAACGGTAGAAAATTTATCGTAAAACTTGCCTAAAGGGTTGATAGTAAACATCCTCACACATGGATAAAGTGTCAGGTTCGTAATGGAGTGAAATATGGGGGGGGGGGGGGGGGGGAGGGGGGGGGGAGATGTAGAGGCCGTTGCATCAAAGCAGTTTGCGGACTGCACACCACAACAACAATAAGAACACAGCTGTTACATATTTGAATATTATAAGCTATTGAAACATAGCATTCGAGAAGTATATACAATGTGCAAGCAGATGTATAGCTGCATCTGCATCACGCTCCGAAAGTCATCTTACGGTGTGTGGCGGAGGGTACTTCTGTTACCACTAAGTGATTTCCCCCCCCCTCCCTCCCTGGTCCACTTACATACTGCCACGTGGGAAACGTATTTGTGGTAAGCTTCTGAATTAGCTTTAGTGTCTCGAATTTTGTCGTCGTGGTCATTTCGCGGGGTGTATGTGGGAGGAAGTAATATGTTGTCCGACTCTTCCCGGAAAATACACTCGCGAAATATCAACAGTAAACCTCTCCACGACATACAACGCCTCTGTTGTAAGCTGTCCCCCTGTAACGCTCTCGCGCCAAGTAAAGGAACCCGTGAGGTAACGTACCGTTGCCCGCATCTCGTGGTCGTGCGGTAGCGTTCTCACTTCCCACGCCCGGGTTCCCGGGTTCGATTCCCGGCGGGGTCAGGGATTTTCTCTGCCTCGTGATGGCTGGGTGTTGTGTGATGTCCTTAGGCTAGTTAGATTTAAGTAGTTCTAAGTTCTAGGGGACTGATGACCATAAATGTCCCATAGTGCTCAGAGCCATTTGAACCATTTTAACGTACCGTTGGATCTTTTCTCTCTCTTCTGTCAGTCCTCCCGGTAAGGATCAGAGATGGAATCGTTAGAACAAACACCTTGTAAGGCTTTTCCTTCCTGGATGAATTACTTTTCCTTAAGAATCTTCCTACGTATCTAAGTCTGGCACCTGCTATTCCTGCTATTTGTTTTATATTATCGTTTGATTTAAGGTCGCTCCTAGATATTATACGATAGATACTATTTCCAGTAATTTGTCATCAATGATGTAATTGTACAGTTCAGTATTTTATCCATCCTCAACAACTGTAGTCGTTTATAACTAAATAATAAGCAACCGGTTGCATAAAAGAAATTTAATTTCTCTGCCGGTTTCGGGCATCTAGTGCCCTTCTTTAGAAGATTATACTTACCGTATTTGTTACTAACACTAGCAAATAAAGCGATAGGTGTAACCTTCTGAAGAAGGGCACTAAGTGCCCGAGACAAGTGAGGAAATTAAGTTTCTTTTATGCAACTGGTCGCTTATTATTTCGTTTTAGTTGTACAGTAGTGGATTTTATACCCACTTTATGAGGAATAGATTACATTTTTTTAAGTTCAGGGTCAAATGCCAGAGCCTGCACAATTCATTAATCCTTTGCAGGTCATTCTGGAAATCGATATTGTCTTCTGGCGTCCCTGCTTTGTTATAGACAACAGCATCATCCCCGAGCAGTCTTAAAGAGCGTCCGACGCTTTCTACTAGGTCATTTATATACATGTGTAAGAAAAAAATAAGACGACACAACACGAAGGAATTATCCGAATGGGACGTAAATCGGTACGTATGATGTACATGTACAGTCAAACAAACGATTGCAGTTTCACAAAAATTGGAAACTTTATTCAAGAGAAAGAGCCTCACAAATTGAGCAAGTGAATAACGGGGTGGTCCACCTCTGGCCCTTAAGCAAGCTGCTAATCGGCTTGGAGTTGACTGTCAGGACTGTTGGATGGCCTGAGGGATATCGTGTCAAGGCCTGTCCAATTGGCACGGTAGATTGTCAAAATCCAGACGTGGTTGGAGGGTCCTACGCATAAGGCTTCAATCGTTCTCATTAGGGGAGGTACAACTACGTCGCTTGCCAAGGTAGGGTTTGGCGACCACGAAGGCAAGCAGTAGAACCTGTCGCCAAGTGCAGGTCAACAGTACCTTGCTAAAATGTAAGGCGAGGTTGGCTTGACACGAAGGGCCACAATCCGGGGCATAGAACATCGTCTACGTCCCGGTGTGCTGTAAAGGCGCCGCGGATAATCAAACAGCCAACGCCTTGAAACAAAATGCCACACCAGACCATCACTCCTGGCTGTTGGGGCCTATAGAGGGTGACAGTCTGGTTGATATCTCACCGCAGTTCGGGATGTCTCCAGTCACATCTTCGGCTTGGAATGTCATTGACTGGAGCATAAGTGTGTTCAGTGATGAGTCCGGTTTCGAAGTGAGTCACGATAATCAGCGATTATTACACCTTAACAGTTCATCGTAATATTGCATTATTACTTTTGAGACCATTCTCGATAACATTCGAAGCACCATAGAATTGTATGAATGAATTTACATGCGTTATTTTGCAAAATTTTTTTAGAAACATATATGTTTGTGTTTATTGAGTAGTATCTAATCAGAAATTTTTCTCAGTTTGTGGGATCTGCTGTGCTGTTTGTTTTTACTGAAGTGTTTAATGGGCTAACACCCTGAGCCTTCTGTGTCGTTTCATCAGTTGCAAGGTATACTCACGAGAAGTGATATATATGTTTGCTGTTGCCTTTTTTTGTTTGAGCACCCAAGTCATACTATTCTACGGTGTTTAGAATGTTATCGAGAATGGTCTCAAAAGTATTTATACAGTGTTATACGAACTACTAGAATGTATTAGATAAGGTAATATACACTCTAAAAATAAAATAAAATATAAAAGCTAAAATAATATTAAAATTATAAAATGTGTTGGATGCACATGATACTGTCCTTCAGGAGAGATAATATACATAGTTTTATGCCATCATAAATAAATTTTCCTACCATTTTCCTTTGCACCATATGATTCTATTGTTACACATAAAGCTATATTTTGTCAACAAATATAAAATGATGTTATGATACTAGTCTTATAATTGTTCTCGTTGGAATGTACTGTCTCTTACAACACCAAAGTAAATACGACTTGTGAAAATATTTTCGTGCGATCTTCCGCAGTTCATGTAAATACTATGTAAGAACTTCGTTTTATTGCGATTTATGGTTCAAATGGCTCTTAACACTATGCGACTTAACATCGGAGATCATCAGTCCCCTAGAACGTAGAACTACTTAAACCTAACCAACACACACATCCATGCCAGAGGCAGGATTCGAACCTGCGACCGTAGCGGTCGCGCAGTTTCAGACTGAAGCGCCTAGAACCGCTCTGCCACTGCGGCCGGCTGCGATTTATGTTAAAGCTGTTAACACTGGAAAAAACTGATGTAATTTACAATGCCGCCATATTCTTACTGTGAAAAGGCTCATGTTGTAAGATTTCAAAATTTGACATGTCTTATCTTTATCTCCAATGTATGAGTATATAGGCCAATATGGCATGTTCGTACAATTCTTTGTACACACTCTGTACTTATATTTTTTGTATTTTAGTACCACCTGAGAAAAACCTTAAGGACGAAATTGCACTTGTGAGATAAATAATCTCTACAGTCAACTAAGAATATGACATTGTTTAAAAAATTCTACATGACTGTGAACTTCAACCATAAGAAGTTAAGTTTGTAGTTCAGAGCTACTGAAGTCAGTAATGAACAGTTTTATCTGAACCTGAGAAAAATAATTACGAACCCTGCGGAACACCTGTTCCTTGGAAACGATAGAAACTTTTGGAAAATTGGAACTTTTAGAGCGCAAGTAGGGACGAATTTTAGTGGCTAATCTGTCAGATAATTAAAAACGGCCGCCAGTCCAATAGACCATTGCGCTTTTAAGAGGATTTTAAAGTTAGTCCTCTACTGCGGAAGTTCTCACCTGAGCCAAGAACTATTAATAGTTTCAGAAACTCTCATGATCGGGGGTGTAGGAGAAAAACAATTATAATTTCAGTCACCGCTCATCTACCGGTAGGTAGAACCCCACAAAATAAGAGTTTGTAGTCCTATCCGTAAGTCAAACGTTAAGTCAAGGTCCATCCTAATTCACGTAGAAAATTTACCATTGCCAAATCGAATAAGTTTTTTTAAGACTGTTTCGTAATATCTCAGAAGTGCTCATGCACTGATTTCTTCAATCGACAATTTTATTCTCATAGAATGCTGATCGCCTTTGTAACATAGAATTCGCGATATTTTAACTGGAATTGCGTCTCTGTTATCTACGACATAATCAATCACAGCTGATTCCTAAGCGGTCTTTCAGTACTACGTCGACTGTTCCTTGTCTACCTCTCACTTCACAACAACTTGGCGGGTCGTCTTGGAGTGCCAACTAAGAACAGATTAAAACAGTTTTCGATTGAAGCAGTAGCTCCTTGAAGCAACCATCTCCTTTCATTTCGCAGCAGCTAGCATCAGCTCTGAGTACTATACTCGAGACGGATGTCGAGCAACACATCCGACATGTGTAAAATTTCATGAAGCCCATCTCGAGCGAAATATTACAGCTGGATTCAGAAGCGTGGCATCTTCATCGCCCGCAGAGAGCCGTTGCTTTCGCTCGTTTGTCAAAAGACACCTCCGAATTTTCTTAGCAAAATTTTATTCTTTCTTCAGGTTAAGCGCTGCGCACTGTTTTTTGCAGCTTATGAAAGGTAGCTTTCACACCTCTTGCTTTGTCAGAAACCGACTTGCGTGGCGTCGCGGTATTAAGAGGTGAGCTTTTAGCTATGCCACGGGACGAACCCTGGCGCAAGGCGCCGCATTCATTCCTCACCCGCGACACGCAAATATTAATGATCTTACCCGAAACCGGAGTCAGGTGAAGAATCCGTCTTGTATCAGTAACTCAGAAAGCTGCGTCCCACTCTATCTGACACTTGCTGTCTTTTTTTTCCATTGCGAAAGGGAGAGGCGTCCGTAATATTCACGGTCGGCTTCAAATGCCTGAATGTTACCTAACTTCTCCAGCATGTAACAGTCTTTTGACAAAGGAGGGAAAAATGTAATTTTTGTGTCTGTATTTTCACCTGTATTTGAGTTCCAAAGGGGTATAAAGTTTTTCAGCGAACACTGTTCTCCACTTACGAAAAGTACGCGCATAAACGCTTTTACTTTTGGGGTGCAAAGGGCGACAGTTTCAGCTCACAGCGGCGGCGATGTTGTGAAGGCGGTTGTATGAAACCTCAAAAGCAGGAGATTCCGCTATCGCGCTTCAGCTGCCTAACTTCGCCGAAAGCGGAGCGATACGCAGGGCCCTACAGGGACAGGGAATGCTATTCTCGAACTCCGTAAAGACTATCCTTTTATATTCCATGCATAAGTAAAATTAATGCACTTGTAAGCCCGTGAATGACCCTCAGTTCGTCTTACACGACTTCCTCGCAGCCAAATATATCTCATGAACTGCGCTCCCGCGCAATATGACGCTTTTTTAATGTAAATGCAATGTAGTGCGCGCGTGGCATATTGCTAGCTGTATACGGCGCAGTAAATTCGTCGTTTATTAATTCAGTCATCTCCTCAGAGCCGGTGCCAACTTAGCAGCCACTTATTTTCTCTTACAAGAGTAAAACGACTTCCAAAAGCTATGGGAACTGCTAGATTTGTGACTTCTGAGCTCTGTGTTAAATTTGCTATTAAATTGTATTGAAGAAACGTTGGAGTTCCAAAACGTAAAACTGCATTTTGGAGGTTGTAGCTGAGACAAAAGATCTTACGCTTACGCTTATGTTAAGATGATGCCTCTGTGGCTAAGAGGTTAATAATCAGACAAAGAATTCAATTTTGGGAGGTACGCACCAAGGATGTTCTCCGGCATTTTTCTGTTCTTTCACCACTCCTAACAGTTGCCATATATGCATATTTGATAAGCTGAACTCTGACTCGAAGCGTCCGTTAAACTGTGGGTCCTCCTATAGCTTACGACAGCTTTACTTGGTCATCAACAAAATCTACTGTAGAAAAGTTGGAGCAAATATTATTGCTGTTGTTGTGGCTTTCAGTTCTAAGACACTGGTTTGGTTTCGGCGCTCTTCTGTTACGTGAGGGAGAGAAGGTAACCGTTTGGGGGGGAAATGTGGCCGGTCGGGGTGGCCTAGTGGTTCTAGGCGCTACAATCTGGAACCGCGCGACCGCAACGGTCGCAGGTTCGAATCCTGCCTCGGGCATGCATGTGTGTGATGTCCTTAGGTTAGTTAGGTTTAAGTAGTTCTAAGTTCTAGGGGACGGATGACCTTAGAAGTTAAGTCCCATAGTGCTCAGAGCCATTTTTTTGGGGGAAAATGTGTAAATCATGTCAGAACTTTTCTTTCGTACGAGTGCATCCTCTTATAGATGTAAGCTTCTTGTAGCGGTTGCACACACAAGATTGAGGACAAGAGAAAGATGGCAGGTCGGCGGGAGCAATTAACCTTCGAAAATTCACGAAATTCTGTTTTTGGTGACCAGGATTTCTGGAATACGCTCATTGAAAGCTAAAGCGGTTGTGAGGTGTAGTCATCGGAATACGCCATTGTAACGTTTGGTACAGAAAATGGAGAAAAACGAAAATTCGTGCTGTAGCTAAACATTTTCATGCTATTGTTTAGACAGCTTTGGAAGTCGAAACCGAACTACGACAGAAATAAATCAAAATTTATACTTAAGGAATTCTTTGTTGTTGTAATAAGTACACTGATGTCTGAGTTAGATAAATATATATGAAGAACTGTACACTACTGTATAGTGGAAATGAAAAGATCAACAATACAATATTAGAATACACTAAAATTCTTAATAAAAATGGAAAACAAAATAAATAAGTAAATGGGGGCCATGCAGTATGGAATGTAGCGGGAAATGGAAAGATTGGTCAAGTTTGGGAGAAGGAAAGTGCGATTGTTCATAATTACGTGGGTGCTGTACCCCACATCTATGTTGATGTCAAAGGCCTCAAGCATTTTCAGTACTCGCCGTTTGTTTCCGGTGGGAACGTCACCAGAAGAGCCAAACCACTAAGTTGTCCGTGTCCACTCATATTCAGACCTCGCACTGGCCATGGTTGTGCCACATAGTCCAATATGCGACTCATTACAGTCAAAAGAGACATTTTATTTTTTTAACTGTTATGTAGCAGTTTTCTCTTGTCCTTGCTGAAAATATGCTCCGCTGCGGTGTTCCTTATATAATATGAGATTTTATTGTTACGAGAATCAAATATTTTGGTTCTGGGACGGTACGGGATGGTATACTACAGCTTTCAAACAAGTCAAGTAACGTAGAAGTATAATCTTCAGCTTTATTTTTCGTGTAAGGCTTCTGAAACAATGGAGCACCATTTAACCGTTGCTGGCCTTGTTAGATAGTAGCTCGAAATTCACAGAGACGCGTTTATTGTCGCAATTAGTTTCAAGCCTTAGACCGTTTTCATTGATCATTGAGTTACATTGAATACAAAGCATTTTGAAACAAGATGGCTGCTGAAACGAACAGTATAAGTGTTAATAACGTTGCCCAAAATAATGCTTAAGTAAAACTTATATGCAGACAAAATTGTGAAACCTACGCAACAGCCGCAAGTCATTTAGTAAAAATGGTTCAAATGGCTCTGAGCACTATGGGACTCAACTGCTGAGGTCATTAGTCCCCTAGAACTTAGAACTAGTTAAACCTAACTAACCTAAGGACATCACAAACATCCATGCCCGAGGCAGGATTCGAACCTGCGACCGTAGCGGTCTTGCGGTTCCAGACTGCAGCGCCTTTAACCGCACGGCCACTGCAGCGCCTTTAACCGCACGGCCACTTCGGCCGGCAGCCGCAAGTCATTTAGTAGTCGGGACGTAATGGTAGTACAGGAAAGTTCTTGCGGATGCGGACTTAACAGCAGCTGAGTACAAATAAAATCCTAAGAATTATCTTTTTAAAGAAAATGGTAAAACGGCAATGTACACAGCTACATATATTTTTGGAAATAGCTAGAGTGCGAAGTAGTACGCATTAAAAATAAT
Organism: Schistocerca serialis cubense; assembly: GCF_023864345.2. NCBI lineage: Eukaryota > Metazoa > Arthropoda > Insecta > Orthoptera > Acrididae > Schistocerca > Schistocerca serialis. The sequence continues at coordinate 78,433,999 of NC_064646.1, read as the reverse complement.
ATGTAAGCTATTGGATCAGCTGAAACAGTTCGCATGTTCTATCTTCAAGATGAGGAGCGTGCTGGAGGAAAAAAATAAAAAAATAAAAAAATAAAAAAACAGCTTGGTGTCTAACTCTATTAGAAAATATTTAGATATTGGAAAACAAAGACGAGGCGATATGTCATTAAGCCTGTGTTATAGGGTAGTGAGCAAGAAGGCGTAGTTGAGTCTGCAGCTATAGTTATTCGAACAGTTCAGAAAAAAATCGTGTACTCTTTTAATGGTATCTGAAACGCTTATTGTTTGGTAACCAATCTTATTTAGCCCCTTTTACCTGACTTACTGTTGCATCACCTACAATTTCAGGGCAAGCTGATGCGGCGATTCCGGTAGGCCAAATGCTCTAATGCCAGGGAAACGGAGCCCGCTATTACCATTCCCTCATCAGAGAAAGCTTTTAATTATTGCTAAGCGAAAGCGTAGTAATAACGCTCGTCGCTGTCTTTAATTGACTTCAGGTGCCATTCCAATTAGCGAATTTCCAGAGACATATTTTTCCGTTAATGGATCAGCACATCAAAACTTCGCTGTCTAAATAACTCATCCGACGCCCACCTGCTGCATAATCCGCATTCCACCAGCATTCGACACCGGTGCCTGCGAAACGCGTCTCGGAAGCCACGATGGAATTTTTCTCCCCAAAACTGGTCGCAAAACTTTTGCAGGTGCTCCTCCACTACTCCACATATTCGAGAGCGTTATAAGAAACGAGCGTGATAGCTCGGAAGAAATGGCAAGCACGTAGGCAGCGTGTGTGGATGTTAGTGTGTTGAAGCGAGGAGATGACAGAGGAAAGGGATGGTTGGGGGGTAGGGGGGGGGGGGAGAAGGGGGCTGGCAGATGTTCCCCAGGAATGGAAGAATGCTACGCAAAATGGGGGCCACGGCATTCCCTCCCATTACTTCCGATCGAGGCAGTTAGGTAAACCTGTCTTTAGTATTTCACATATAATTCGAGCCCACATTATAAGCTTCTTAAATCCACAACTCCCATGCACATATTCTGATGAACGCAGGCATTAAACACCCGATTGACTGCATATTCGTCCATTTCAGAGTAACACTTGCAACCTACTTCCTCAATTACTTGCTGGATGTGTCCCGATCTCTGTCTTCTTCTACAGTTTTTACCCTCTACAGCTTCCTCTAGTTCCACAGCAGTTATTCCGTGATGTCGTAACCGGTGTCCTGTCATCCTGTCCCGTCTACTTGTCATTGTTTTCCATTATTCCTTCCCTCTCCGATTCTGCGCACAACCTCCTCATTCATTACCTTACCTGTCCACCTAACTTTCAACATTCGTATCTAGCACCACATCGCAAATGCTTCGATTCTCTCTAGTTCCGGCTTCCCACAGTTCATGTTTCACTACCACACAATGCTGTGCTCCAAAGGTACATTTTCTGAAATTTCTTCCTCAAAATTAAGGCCTATGTGTGATATTAGTAGACTACTCTTGGCCAGGAATGCCCTTTTTGCCAGTGCTAGTCTTCCTTTGATGTTCTCACTGCTCCGTCCATAATTGGCTATTTTCCTTAACCTCATCTACTTCGTGACGACCAATCCCGATGTTAACTTTTCGCTGTTCTCGTTTTTGCTACTTCTAATTACTTTAGTCTTTCTTCGATTTACTCTCAATCCATGTTCTGCATTTATTAGACTGTTCATTCCATTCAGCAGATCTTGTAGTTATTTTTCGTTCCCACCTGGGATAGCAATGTCATCAGCAATCTTATCATTGATATCCTTTCACCCTGAATTTTAATCCCACACTTGTACCTTACATTTACTTCCGTCATTGCCTCTTCAACGCATAAATTGAACAGCAGGAGAGAAAGGCTACATCTCCGTCTCACACTCTTTTTAATCGAAGCGCTTCGTTCTTGGTCTTATACACTTATTGTTTCCTCTTGTTTCTTGTATTCATGGAGTTTTACCCGTTTTTCTGTATAGCTTATCCCTATTTGTCATAGATTTCGGACATCTTCCACTGTTTTACACTTTCGAACGCTTTCTCCAGATCGATTTTTCTTCAGTCTTGTCTCCATAATCGATCGCAATGTCAGAACTGCCTCTCAGATGCCTTAACCTTTTCTTAAGCCAAGCTGATCGTCATCGGACGCGTAATCATTTTTCTTTTCCATTCTTCTGTACATTATTCTCGTCAGCAACTTGGGTACATGAGCTACTAAGGTTACTTTACGATAATTCTCACACTTGTCGGCTGTTGCAATCTTCGTAATCGTGCGGATATTTTACCGAAAGCTTAATGGTATATCGGCTGTCTCATACATCCTACACAGCAACGCAAATCATCTTTTTATTGGCACTTCCCGCAATGATTATAGAAATTCCGATGGAATGTTATCTATCGCTACTGTCTTATTTGATTTTAAGTCTTCCAAAGCTCTTCTAAATTCTAATATTGGATCCCCTATCTCTTCTCTACTGACACCTGTTTCTTCTTCTATCAGGTCATCATATAATTCTTCTCTCTCATGGAGTTTCTCAATGCACTCCTTCCCTCTGACCACTCTCTCCTCTGCATTTAACAGTGTATTGTTAATGTTACCGCTCTTGGTTTTAATTTCTCCGACGGTTTTCTTGACTTTTCTATGTGCCTAGGTAGTCATTCCTACAACCATCCAATACAACAGCGAATCTCCGTGTCATGAATTTCGAGAAATATTTAGCACCATATGTCTACGCACAAGGCAGAGAGTGACCTTAAATTACCGACCGGCGGTTTGTGGCTAGAATCTGGTACCCGATAGCATCCCAGGTGTATTTCCTCGGGTTCAGATGATACGAATTTGTTGGCCAAGACAACAACGTGAGTTCACTGTTATACTACTCAAATCACTGCAACACGCTTCTGAACTTGTGACACAGACTGTTGACCATATGGAACACGCCATTGGTGTCGGGGGAGAAATCGAGCATGAAGGGAAGCAGGTTGTCGCAATAATGATCGTGTAATCGAATGTAATCCATAACTGTAATGGTGCATTTCGTTACTACCACAGGACCCTCAGAAACCCGGGCGGATGTTACGAATAGCATTGTTCATATCGGTCTACGTCAGCATTGCGGTTAATATTTGGAGCAGCAATTCCCCTGAACGACAGCGTATCTGGACAAGACCATCAGCTTGGTGTAACGATAAACGTGATTCATCCAGACGGACGACAAGTTTCCAGTGATCCACTGCCCTCTTTCAATGATCCTGTGCCCGCTGAAATCGTAATTGACGAGATCGTTGGCTCAGCATGGGAACACGTACCGGTCGTCTGCCCCGTGTTCAGCAGTGTCGGCAGAACGGCGTGCTCCGAAACACTTGTGCCTGCCCCAGCACAGTATGTCATATCTGCCAGAGATTTTCGCCTACTCTGCTTTACAGAGCTGGAAAGATTTCGATCTCCACGTTCTGTGACGAGGCGTACACTTCTTAACACTTAGCCGCGTAGTCGTGATTTCAGAGTCCTTTAAAAACTTTACATTGATGGTCACAAGAGCAGCATGCTTACAGAACACCTGCATCGGCGTTTCTTACAAGGGAAACTGTCCGTCGTATGCACCTTAGATCTGGTGGTAAAATGGCCCAGTGGACAACCTGTCAAAAACTGAACACAGATCAAGCATAAAAACAGGAAGAAGGGGTAATGAACTGTGAAGAAAGAAGTAAAATAGAAGCAATGGACGGTCCGAGTTCGAGATGTACAACATCGAGCGATTGGCAAGGATCACGACGCGGTGTTGTGTGGACGCTGTATTGGACTGTTAAATAGGATATCTGTATTCAAACCTCCGTTGTTCTCCACTTTTTTTCACAAATTTATGAGCTGTGCGTCCATTCATTAATGTGTCTGTTCTCCTTATGCAGTCTTGGCAATTGTCATACTGTACGTCGAATATGAGCCATTTGGTAAGAATATATTATCGTCGCAAGTAAACGTGATGAATAGCAAGAGCAGGCGAGATGCTTCACAGACCGCTCACAGAAATGAAAGCAACAAATGAACGGATATGAACTATGTTACAACGAAGGAATTCAAGAGTCAAATCTTCCAAAGTGGAATGCAAGAGGCATAACAATTGATACTTGTGTAGAACAAATAGGAGGTACGTACGTCTGGAGGTCCCTTGGTTACACGTCGCTGTTTTAAACGGACGATATACTACGATACAGACACAAATTTGAATACAGGGAACAGACACGTCAATGACCGGACGGACAGTTCGTAATTTCGTAAGAAGGCATGTGAAGGATTTGAGCCCGGAACTCCCCATTCAGTCCAAATCCGTAACCACATGACCACGACGCCACGTTCATATGCAGTCGCTCGATGTTGCTCACGTTAATGTTGGCCCGTTCACTGTTTCTATTTACCTTCTTCCTGTTGTCCTGCCTGATCTGTCTTTAGTTTTTGATGGCCTATGTAGTGGGCAATCTTTACCACTAAATCTGAAGGGGTGCGTTGGGGAGTTTCCTTTGTTGGATCCTCGCTCCCTGTCATCGGACCATAACAAATGGTTTAAATGGCTTTGAGCACTATGGGACTTAACATCTGAGGTCATCAGTCCCCTAGAAGTTAGAACTACTTAAACCTAACTAACCTAAGGACATCACACACATCCATGCCCGAGGCAGGATTCGAACCTGCGTCCGTAGCGGTCGAACGGTTCCAGAATGAAGCGCCTATAACAGCTCGGCTACACCGGCCGGCAGACCATAACAATCAGTCCTGGTCAGTTATTAATCCAATTATCAGAATGACTTTTCTTTTTACAACTATACCACTCACTGCGAAATATTGTGAGCGTGGGCAGCTCAAACACTGCTTCTTCATAGACCATTGTTGGCGATCGGCGATGTACAGGACTTTTCTCATTCTTTAAGCACGTGTACCTTATTTGACCTGCTGTCACATACCTATCCTCGATTGCAAGCCGGGCTAAAATAAGTAATACTAGCAAAAAAGTTTATGTGTAAGGTTACAAGATCGTTACAAGACGACAAGACGATATTGAGGGCTGAAAAAGAAATAAAAACTTTACCTTATTTATTTAATATTCCGGTAGTACTCGGAGGAACATAGGCACGTTAATAATTGAAATACTCACTACCGATTTTCCAATATAACATTAACTTAACCTTTTGTTATGATCTCTGCCCCCCTCCCCCCCTCCTCCTTCTTCCCAGTTTCTCATATGTATCAACCTCTGGATTTTTGTGTGTGTACCACAATAATCTGTGACAGTACTCGGTGTACTGTTTAGCCTTTTACATTTATTTACTTTTAATCTTTGTGTACAGTGTAACAAATAGTTTCTTGCTATATACCTTCTGCGTACATTTCAATATTTATTTGTGTATGTTTTACAGATTTCAGTTAATATCGGTATAGCTTATGTACTTCAGTACATTTACATCATTCATACACTGAATTTACGGATTCAAACTAATACCTTCGAACAACATTACAAAATATTTTTTGCTCTATACCTATGTCAATTTGAAGAACTGAAATTTTTGTGTTTTTTGTATAGATGTGTAATTTCTAACTGTCACATGTATATGTAAATAACAGTATTTGTACAACTAGAAGCTGTCACTGATGTATGTAATGTCTGTTTAGTCTCAGTTTTCTGATCGAATATAAATAGATATTATTGTGGCACATTAATACTTTGTGTTTCAGTTTTGATACTTAACCTATTTTTTTGTTACTATTAGCCTCCAGCACAAATAAAACCATGCATGTTCTACACACTACTGTTGCCTATTCAGAGACGAATATTCACCGTGCTACCTGAAGCTGTCAGACTAGACCGCCACCTGGTGCTGGCGTCACTCTGTCCTTCAGCTGAGGCAGCATCTTTTATTATGGTCTCTTGTGGCGTCATTCATATGGTGCTGAGTGTCTTTTGGATCAAACTGGCATTTATACAGTTTCAAATGACACTGAAAGCCAATTTTTAGCAACATGCAGTGGAACAAACTAGAATTCTGGGACCCTCGCACACTGCTGGTTCTGTTTGTATGCAAATCTTGCGTCCGTACTTACTGAACGCCACCTACCTCTCGTTTAAGTTTCGAGTATGACTTGAACATAAAAAAAATAGTTCAAATGGCTCTGAGCACTATGGGACTTAACTTCTGAGGTCATCAGTCCCCTAGAAATTAGAACTGCTTAAACCTAACTAACCTACGGATGTCACTCACATCCATGCCCGAGGCAGGATTCGAACCTGCGACCATAGCGGTCGCTCGGTTCCAGAATGTAGCGTCTAGAACCGCACGGCCACTCCGGCCGGCTCTTGAACACGTGTTTAAGTAATGCGATACTAAGACCAAGACGTTCGAACTTGCTAAAACGATTGGAAACTGTAGTACTTACTCTCTTGTAGAGAAAACACGTGCTATGATGATTTAAGTCCACTTCGTATAGCCTAACACCGTATTTTAAAAAGGAAAAAGAAAGAAAAAAGACATGAATCACAATAGCCATTCTCAACCTTTTCTGTATCAGTGTTCTGAAGTTCTCAGCAAATCTGACCAATCGTACGCTTTCTCTAGTATGCACGTAAGTAAATGCAGCATGTCCCACAAGGAATGGGTTGGGTTGATTTGATGGAAGAGACCAAACAACGACGTCATCGATCTTATCGGATTAGGGAAGCATGGCTGCCGCGCACGTTCAAAGGAATCATCGCGTCATTTGCATAAAGCGATTTAGAGAAATCACGCAAAACCTAAATGAGGACGGCCGGACGCGGGATTGAACTGTCGTCCTTCCGCATGCGAGTCCAGTATGTTACCACTGCGCCAACGCGGAATTTCACGTACCCATTTGGTAGAGTGATCCCAAATTTGATTAATCCCCGTCTTTTAGTGAAAGAAGATACCTACATCGCCGAGTTTGACCACATACTTCCACTGAGCTACCTCAGTTTTTTCAGAATGCTTTGTAGAGGAAATGCCAAACAATATGTTAAGCAGTGCTCTCGTATCGCGTTAGGGGGAATTAATTCACGTACCCTAATTCCCACAAAACTCATTATGTCACTGCGAATAACGAACAGTGCTGACCTCCAATACATGATGTTAATAATATTGGGGATAATTCCTTAAAGGGAAAAATCTAACGAGGGAAAACAAATCGCACGATTAGAGCTGATGAAATACATGTAAGTAAAACGACTGATATGGAAACAGACGGATAATCTCAGGCAATTTTACGCCGTAGACGAAAGTGTCATTTGTGTTACATCAGCATTAACTTTTACTGCGCGAAAATTTAAGTTACGATGCACAAAGAGCCTTGTGTCTGAAACAGTCGATTAGATTTAGATGGAATGCTTGCAGCCGACAGACTGAGAAAAGGAGCGGAGGATCCCACAGAATTACATCGCAGCGGGAGTTCCGGGTTCGGGAAAAAGGGCTGACGGACGAGAAAGGAGAAGGTGAGGATAGCGAAGAAAAGCCGAAACGGTTCTGGGTCTCCCGTCTACCTCCACCCCCCCCCCCCCCCCACTCCTCCTCCCCCCTTTCAGCGACCGATACGGCCCGGACGCCTCTTTCTGCTGCAGTAAAGACGCTTCCCGCCTAAAACATGACGTACGGTAATATCCGAGGCGGGGCGGACTCCGTCTCTTTCCGCCGCCGCAGCCGTTTGCCGGGTCCCAAAATAAATACGGCCCGAAAGATTCCTGTCTGTAGCTGATGGGGACTGATGTTATTGCCACCGCGAGGCCTCCCCCCGTAAACAGCGGTAACTGTCGCCCCGTCTCGCCGCTGGCGGAAACCTCCAGCCGGGGAAGGAACGGTTAACTGCTGCGGAAGCGGCCCTACGCCCTCTGACAGCCGTCCTCCGGCGAGACGATTCCAGGCGTCGCGTTCCGTTAATACTGAGAACGCTAATGCGGGCGCCATCTGCCTCCTCTGCGGCTGCGACTTTTCCTGTCTCACACGTGACCGAGATTTTTTTGACAAGTATCTTCCAATACTGATACTACTAGCCTACAGTAAACATTTAATGCCCTGAGCTTTGACACACTACCTGGAAAAACTCGAACGTTAAAAATTTTTAGATATTGTAGTGAAGTTGTCTGAAAGCTATTTGAGGAAATGGAGGCAGTGAGTTTTCTGTGGGAATGAAAAGTAGCCCTGGACACACGTTCTCCTAGGAGTGCCTCAGAGGTCACGCGTGAGCCGGCCGTTGTGGGCGCTTCAGTCTGGAACCGCGCGACCGCTACGGTCGCAGGTTCGAATCCTGCCTCGGGCATTGATGTGTGTGGTGTCCTTAGGTTAGTTAGGTTTAAGTAGTTTTAAGTTCTAGGCGACTGATGACCTCAGATGGTAAGTCCCATAGTGCTCAGAGCCATTTGAACCATTTGTGTCACGCGTGAACCAGCTATCGATGTCTTTGCGCGTCAATGACATCTCATCGATTCGGTCCACCTATAAACATAATTTCTGCACCGACGACTTCCAGTTTCACTTAAATGTCAGACCCGAATATACCAATAATGCCGTCGTCCAGATAAATGATCCCGACACTATATCAGCAAAATCTTGGTTATAACTTTGGATGAGCCCATCAACTGTGAAATAGTTAGATATAATGAAAATTGTAAATTTCAACGTATTAGCCAAGAGCATAAGCGATATATCGATTACAGAGGTGTACGTGTTAAAGAACGCTGCGAGGCAGCTATCGCTGAGACAGAGTGTGAGTGACAAAGAACTCATGTTAGGTCGCGCAGTAGTAGCGAGTTGTTCAGCAGCAGTAGCGCGATAGAGGCTGACAGAGTCTGTTGTGATGCTCCGGTGTGGGCAGTCGCTTAGTATTAAATATTCATTGTAATCATTTCAGTGTTGTATATTAATGATTTACGGAAAAAATAAGATTTGAAGTAAACTTTATTAAGAAAATGATACAAATGTGATAAAGAAATTTTGGTGAAAAATCTTTCTACATTTTCTTACATCGATCTACAATAAGGTAATCAATATTCATGTATTTATGCGCTTTTGCTGTATGGTTCAAATGGCTCTGAGCACTATGGGACTGAACATCTGAGGTCATCAGTCCCCTAGAACTTAGAACTACTTAAACCTAACTAACCTAAGGACATCACACACAGCCATGCCCGAGGCAGGATTCGAACCTGCGACCGTAGCAGTCGCGCGGTTCCGCACTGAGCGCCTAGAACCGCTAGACCACCGCGGCCGGCATATCGTGTACGGCCCCTCGCGAGCACACAGATGTGCCGCAACACGACGTGGCATGGACTCGACTATGGCATGGACCCGACTACTGTCTGAAGTAGTGCTGGAGGGAATTGACACTTTGAATCCTGCACGGCTTCCCACAAATTCGTAAGAGTACGAGGAAAATGATCTCTTCTGAACAGCACGTTGCAAAGCATCCCAAATATGCTCAATAATGTTCATGTCTGGGGAGTGTGCTGGCCAGCGGAAGTGTTTAAACTCAGAAGAGTGTTCCTGCAGCCACTCTGTAGCAACTCTGGACTTGTGGGATGTCCTGCTGGAATTTCCCAAGTCCGTCGTAATGCACTAAGGACAGGAATGGATACAGGTGATCAGACATGATGCTTACGTACGTGTCACCAGTCAGAGTCTTATCTAGACGTTTGAGGAGTCCCATATCACTCCAACTGCACGCGCCCCACACCATTACGTGGCTAGCGTTGCTGCCTCTTTATCACGGGGTTCCGGGTTCGATTCCCAGCCGGGTTGGTTATTTTCTTTGCCCGGGGACTGGGTGTTTGTGTTGTCCTCATCATTTCATCATCATCATCATTCGTGACAGTGGGTAGATTGGACTGTGAAAAAAATTGGATTGTGTAAAAATTGGGACTTTGTACGGTCGCTAGTGACCGCGCTGTTGAGCGCCCCGCAAACTAAACACCATCATCATCATCATCATCATCATCATCAGAATTACAAGATTCCATCTCCATAATGAGAACTAATAAAGCCGCTGGCCTAGATGATCTACGCCCAGAACAAATAGAAATGTTCGGACCTGTTACCAGACGGTGGTTACTAGATATGATGAACAAATGTGTTCTTGAAATGAAAATCCCCAAGACTTGGCGGAAGGCAAATATAGTAGCTATACCAAAACCTGGAAAAAACCCCACAAACCCTAAAAATTTTCAGCCTATCTCCCTGCTTTGCCAGCTCTATAAAGTCTTAGAAAGAATGATCCTTAACCGCATCTCAGAACATGTAGACAAGAATATAATTAAAGAGCAAGCAGGATTCCGCCCAGGGAGCTCATGCTGTGGACAAATCCTCAACCTTACACAGTACATAGAAGATGGATACGAGCGGAAACAAATTACAGATGCAGCCTTTATCGACCTTACAGCAGCTTACGACACCATAAACCACAGTACGTTAATATCAAAAATATATAACACCACGAAACACTACCGACTGGCGCAATTCATCCAGTGCCTGTTGCAGAATAGACGGTATTTTCAAAAAATGGCTCTGAGCACTATGGGACTTAACATCTGAGGTCATCAGTCCTCTAGAACTTAGAACTAGTTAAACCTAACTAACCTAAGGACATCACAAACATCCATGCCCGAGGCAGGATTCGAACCTGCGACCGTAGCGGTCGCGCGGTTCCAGACTGAAGCGCCTTTAACCGCGTGGCCACACTGGCCGGCAGACGGTATTTTGTCACGCTGCAGTCGAAGAAGAGCCGATGGCGGACCCAGAAAAACGGCCTACCTCAAGGTAGGGTCCTCGCCCCATTGCTGTATAATATTTATACCAATGACCAACCGATCAGCATGGACGCTCGCTCCTTCATCTATGCAGACGCTATAGTCGTTGCCACCCAGGGAAAAACCTTTGAAGAGGTAGAAAGTAAATTAACTTTAGCGATCGAAAAGCTGGGTGACTATTATGATAATAACCACCTCAAGCCAAACCCAGCAAAAACCCAGGTCTGTGCTTTTCACCTACGTAATAAGGAAACAAGGAGGAAACTCAACATAAGCTGGAAGGGACAACATCTATCTCACTGCGACGCACCAAAATATCTTGGGATTAAACTTGACCGCGCTCTCACCTACAAGGAACACTGTTTGGCCACAAAGATGAAAGTGAGTACCAGGAACAACATCATCCGCAAGCTGACAAATAGCAGATGGGGAGCGCAACCTACAGTTCTCCGCACGTCAGCTTTAGCTTTATGTCTCTCCACTGCGGAGTACTCGGCACCCGTTTGCCAAAATTCCACCCACGCTGCACAAGTAAATATAGCACTGAATGAGACTGGACGCATCGTGACAGGATGCCTCCGCCCAGCTCCCACAAAGCAGCTATACCACCTCATGGGCATAGCCCCGTCAGACATCAGAAGAAGGACTGCCGCAGAAATCGAGAAACATAAACAGGAGACAGATCCCAGGCATCCAATGTTCGGATACAATCTTCAACCTCGCCGACTTAAATCAAGGAAGAGTTTCCTACGAACAACTGAGGCAACTCTTTTATCGCCTAGAGCACGACGAGAAGAGCTGTGGTACAAAGTGGACCCAGGAAGACCAGGGAATAGCCCCAGGGAAGAACCCACAGCTGGCTCTGAACTCCCATATACGACCTGGAAAGCCCTGAATAGGCTACGAACAGGCGTATCAATATGCAGAGCAAACTTGGAAAAATGGGGCTACATCAGTGCAGACGAGCCCTGCGAGTGTGGAGAACAGCAAAACCCACAACACCTACCGGTCTGCAGGAAACTAAACAACCCGTGTTCGACTCAAGACCTATTTGAAGCAAATGACAAGGCTATTCAAGCTGCAGTGTATTGGGCTTCACGTGGGATATGAAAATCGCTCTGTTTCGCATCCTTAGCGCTTATCATTATATGTTACATACTTTTCTATATTATTGTAGTTAATTTACCTTATAACCATGTATTATTGTATTATAACTTCTTCTCTTGCATTGTAATATAATTTTTTTTTTGTAAAATGGTGATGTCTTGGATACGATAAATAAATAAATAAAATCATCATCATCATCATCATCATCATCACTCACACCATTACAAAGCTTACACCAGCTTGAACAGTCCCCTACTGACACGCAGGGTCTATGAAGTCATGAGGTTGTCTCCATACCCGTACACGGCCATCCGCTCGATACAATTTGAAACGAGGCTCGCCGGATCAGGCAATATGTTTCCAGTCATCAACAGACCAATTTCGTTGTTGACGGACCCAGGCGAGGCCGAAAGGTTTGTGTCGTGCAGCCAGCAAGGGTACACGTGTGGGCCTTCGGCTTCGAAAGCCCATATCGATCACGTTCCGTTGAATGATTCGCACGGTGCCAGTTGTTGATAGCCCAGCATCGAAATCTGCAGCAATCGGCGGAAGGGTTGCACTTCTGTCACGTAAATGGATCCTCTTCAGTTCATCGCTACCTCGGAGATGCTGTGTCCCATCGCTAGTGCGTCGACTGTATCACCACGTTCAGACCCAGTTAAATCTTGATAAGCTGCCAAGAGTATCAACAGTAACCGATCTAACAACAGCGCCAGACACTTGTTGTCTTATATAGGTGTTGCAAATCGCAGCGCGGTATTCTGCATGTTTACATACCTCTGTATTTAAATACGCATGCCTGTACCAGTTTCTTTGCCGCTTCAGTGTACTTAACAGTTTTGGCTTCCTCATTAATTTGGTTGAAGCTAAGTAAAACACAATTATACGATTTCAGTTTTGGCGACTCATTTGTCAGATAGCGTTTCTGTAACTACACCACTTGCATTGTACAGAATTACAATACACAGGTACACGATTATAAAGAATAGCAGTACAGTTTAGTCCAGATTCAGTTCAAAAAATAAAACAAAACAAAAGTTACAAAGTAAACGGAAGAAATTACCATCGGAATGATACTCGTAGTAAAAATGCGTGGAGTATTCGTCCGGGTGTGTGTGCCCGACGTGGTGGGAAGAGTGTGGAGCTAAAAGGAGAGCAGGAGGAGGAGGAGGAGGAGGAGGAGGGGGAGGAGGTGGAGGAGGAGGTTTCTGGTTGCCATCTGTCCTGGGAGGACCGTTCTGTCAAGGTGTGCGCAGCGCCGTTCATTGGATTTCCGTTCCGCGAGCCCGTTTCGCCGCCGCTAACGTCTTCTTCCCGTCGATGTCTCATTTCAGTCGTAACCCGGCCGAGTCATTAAAGACGCCGTAATGTCGGGACGGAACTGGGCCAGCCGAGGCATTGTCCCGGGAGATTTTCGATTATAACGGCGTCGCCGAAGCAGGGTGGTGGGAGAAGAAGAAGAGGAACATCGGCCTCCGTTCGTTCGCGTTGCACCGCCGGCGCCACTGTAGACGGCTTTTAATGGCCGCGGGTGGGTTCCGCCCATTCCCATCGCAGCTAGCGGGCCGGCATTAGCGAAATGCAGTTTGTTCATTTATTTTTCCGCTCAGGGAAATGCTCCTCCGCGCTACCGCAAGTGAGCACGGCCTGCTGTAGCAGTCACTTTTATTCCGTCGTATTTCAGTTCGAGTTTTCACTTCGGGAGCATTTGTTACACAAATGGTAATTATTACGCAGCCATCTTCCGTCCGAGGGTCGTCTCTTCATTAGCGTCGAGTGGGCACCGTCTCCTCCCTCCATCCTCCCCCCAACCCACCCCCAACCCGTCTTGGCGGCGACCTACGTGGAAATTGATTGAATAATTAAAAGTAATTAGCAGCTGACAAGACCCCTGAGAAAAGCGAGCGGAAGAGAAGGTGAAAAAAAGAAACGCTAATGGGAATCCGGGACGGGTGTGTTCTCTTCCCGCAGCGTCTGCAATCTCTCGCATTACGTCGAAGAACCGACCTGCTAGACCACCTGCGCGAAATCTTTATTTCTGCGAGTTCTTTACAGCAGACTAAATAAATGTTAATCAGCTCTTTGGTGGTTCGTCGTACGGTCCCAAGCGCGTTTCTGTCTTCCCCTCCTCTGCTCTTCCTTCTTTTTTTCCTGTCTTCTGCGCGCGGAATTCATTTCGCTTACGGAGCCAATGAAGTGGAAGATGCCGGCAGACAGCAGCATACGCCTTCTTTACTGCACTCGACCACTGTGTTAATGAGCGTCTCTCTCTCTCTCTCTCTCTCTCTCTATTTTTGCCGGACCGAATATTTTATTTTATATTCATCTGGTTCGGCCAGCATTCCGCGTGCTGCCGCGATCCCACGGGAGCATCCGAACGAGCATCCAGCCGATCCACTCGGCGCATCCTGTTTGTCTCGGTAACGTCTTTGATTTAAGCCGAGCGCTCGGCGCTTGTGGCTGTGTGGGCACCCGTAGCCGCCGCCTCTTGTCCCAGAGCGGCTTCCCCCCCCCCCCTCCCCCCTCCCCCAACGCCATTCCAAAGCCTTTGCCGGTAGTCTGCAGCCCGCTCCGCTCTTTCGAAATAAAAGCTTCGGGAGAGAAAAGGTCGAGGTGCAAAGATCTTTGAGCTGAGCTACGGCGGGCTTTTCTGGAAGTAATTACTATCGTAACGTGTATATCGGGATGGTTTACAGTTCGGGCAGGCGACACCGCTATTACTGCGCGCAGTTATTGGCTGAGCTTCGGCGTAATTTTTCTCCCCCCCCTCTCCCACTCCACCTCGGTCCGCAGCGCCCGGGAAGCCGCCTCCGCTGCCACTGCCTTTCCTGTGGACCGGTCGCCGATATATTTGAACGGCTTCGTTAAGATCGCCCAGTATTCGAAAACACTGGGAGCGTCCTTTGGGCCCAGACGCCGGAGAGACGCTTCGGGAATGGGACGGCTGAAAGAGAAACGGAACAATAAACTCACATTTGTTTCCACATTTAATTGCTTCGGTGTAGACCGCGCAGCTCGCGCGTCTATTTATCAGACGCGCTAGCAGGCGGGAGCGCTATACTCCCCCCCCCCCCCCCCCCCCAAATCCCCCGAACCTTTCCAGACATCTGTTCTCTCCCCACCTTTTCACCTTTTACCGGCAGCTCTGGAATTCCGTTCGCCCTTCGCCGGAATTGATTCCTGAAGCGGCGACCGTCTACAATTCTTTACGATATTCTTTTTCGTACTGTTTCTTCCCCATTCCCTTGGCCCCCCTGGCCGAACCAGTGCGTTTCTCTTCCACTTTTTCCTGCCCCCGGCTCCGTCTTCAAATGAGCTTCCAGCCGCGTTCGAAGACAACCTGTCATAGCTTTTTGTATTAAAGAAGTCGCGTTATGGAACATATATCGCGGAGCCGTATCCCACGGAGCCGATTGCTTTCGTCTTTGACACTGGACTCTATTCATGGTAATGGCGCAGTCGTGACTGAGTCTATGTGTGTGTGCTTACGTATGTGTGTCTGCGAGCGTGTGTGTGTACGTATATATGGAGACAAGGGCACGCACAACAGTCGACCGCCCGTGCGTGGCGGATGTCTCTCCGGAGCGGCCAAGGTCTGATCCCGCGGCGTGGGATCGCCTCTTGCGTAACAGGAAACTCCGATCGTTCGCCTGCCACTTGTCGATGAGCAGCGCATTACCTAACGACGGCTACGTCCTTATGACCGCTCGTTCCTAACTGAGAGAATAAAACGGCAGCAATTCTGATTTATTACGAAGGGAACGCATTAATGTCTTGTTTTGCAAATGAGTGCTCTCATAAGGATGTAGAATCATCCGAAGATACATATCGATTTTGAAAGCTCGCCTACTACCTCTTACATTTTAATATGAGTGTTTAACTAGTACGACTCCGTTACAAATCCCCCGAAAATATTCCAGTTATTTTACAAATTTTTGACCCGCGAACAGAAACCAACGGTATCTGACTTTTGTAATGAAATATGTGGTAGTAAGTAAGCTTTCCTATCTCAGAAGAATAAGCCAAGTGGGCCTCTGATATGTATTAAAGTAACGCAAAATTATGACAAAACAAAACCTGTAACCGTTAGTCTGCATTCGCATATAGAGAAAACGCATGGCATGCAGATGTAGACCGCATCTTGCACTGCCTGTCACCTGATAGTAAGACGCATGAATCAAGCAATTACTCGTTGTATTAATTTTTCGGAAGATGGATTGTTGTCAATGAGGTGTGCTCACGTCAACTACGAATGTGAACAAAGGATAAATATGCACATGTAAACTGAATATCTATGTTGAAAAATTTAGAAATATTTACGGAAGGGAAAAAAATGACCTACTTTGAAATTAATGCAAGTTATTATTCAAGAAGTAACCATGGAAGTTCAGAAACAAGGGACATCTATGTCCTCTATCGGTCCACGTGGGATTACATTACCACGTAATCTTAAAAACGACAGAAAAGGACCCCATATACAAGGTGAATCATCTAACCTTGCAGCGTATGCATTGCGGAAACGGAAAGTGCTACTGATGTACTGATTTCTCAGAATGGATTGGTATTCAGCGGTTCATTAGCCAATAAACAAAGAGTAATAACAATTACAAAGGATATTTTTCGTGCAAAAATACACCTTTTTAAATGTAACAATGCCTATTGATATTAACAAACTAAGAACAGGATAAATTAGAATGTCATTGGTGTCTGTTGCTGGATTCCAGTGCGATTGGTTTACGAAGTATCGTGTTTTGAAAACCTTCCACAGCGACACTTGTCATTCAACCTGCGTAATTGTTGGGTAAGATGTGATGTTTACTTACAGTGTGCTTGTGTGTAACTTGAATGCATTGCGACCTGTTGGTCAGTTAGTGTGTGACAGTCCAAGTAGTGGGTCTCGAGTGGACGATGGGATTTACCAACGCAGAAAAAGCCGACTTGCTCATGGTGTATGGAGACTACAGCAAGAACGCAGTTCATTCTTGCACGGTGTATGTGACCCCAACCGTCTCGGCTATTATTCATCAACCTCTTCAAACAGTCACGTGAAAGTGGTAGTGTTACACCTAGACAACGTAACAGAGAAGGGGGAAATTAATGGTCTTGCTACTATTGCAGTTGATCCGCAGGTTAGCTCCCATGTAAGCGCACGGGTAAGAGGCGTGACTCACTCTCCATCGACATACTTTCCTCCCTATCACATCTCCCTCCATCAAGAGCTGCGTGGAAACGACTATGATAATAGTGTTAACTTCTGTGCATGGACGTTAAGACAGGATACTAAAGATATATAATCGTGAACACATACGAATATCGCAGCCTTCTAACAGACCCTCTTCCACGGATACTAGAAGTTTCTCTACAGACTAGGAGAAACCTGTGATACCAAGATGATGATTGTACAGTCCATAGTGAACGAAGTACCACAAAATGCTTTCACGAATTGTTTTCAAGTCGTTAGATTGGATGCAGACGACCCGTACCTTGGGCAGCCCGTAGACATCTTCCTGTGGGGAAAGCTGAAAGATGTTGTCCAAGGCCATATCAGTTACACCCAATGATATGCAACCACATATTACTGCAGCCTGCAACTCAGACATCTCAGCTAAAATGCTAGCATGTGTTAAGCAGTCGTTCCATACCAGACTGCCGGTGGTCATTTTCAATACAACCTACGATGATCAGTTGTCTCGTTACTGGTCAGAATCCACGTAACTAGTGTATGCACTTTTGTTTCTTTAGCGTGTGCTACCACAGGTATTGCGCGAGTGTCGGTGAGGGAACTTATCAAAATATGATACGTCTCAAACGATTCACTCTAGAATCCTTTAATTGACACCATTGACATTCTGATTTTCCCTACTTTAAGTTTCCTAATCTTCCGTTTAAAAGGCGTATGTCTGTACAAAAAACGCACTTCGTGTTATTACAACCTGTTGATCTGCTAACAATACGAGCCCCTAACTAACAATCCATTCTGTAAAAACAGCAAATAAATACAGACGTCAAAAAAAATTTTGCATCACCTGGGTTCCGAGAGTTTCGGAACCCGTGCAGAAGATTGGGATAGAGATCAACATAAACATCATTCCAGCCCTTTTTATTGCTCACGAAAACTACATATTGCATGTTGTACTACCATACAACTTGACCTTTAGAAGTGGTTGTCCAGATTTCTGTATACACCGGTACCTGTAATACTCTGTAGCACGTCCTCTTGCATTGATGCACTGTTGGTCCAGATTGTCCCACTCCTCAACGGCGATTCGGCGTAGATCCCTTAGAGTGGTTGGTGGGTCACGTCGTCCATAAACAGCCCTTTTCAATCTATCTCAGGCATGTGCGATAGGGTTCGTGTGTGGAGAAAATGCTGGGCACTCTAGTCGAGCGACGTCGTTTTCGTGAAGGAAGTCATTCACAAGATGTGCATGATGGGGCGCGAATTGTCGTCCATGAAGACGAATGCCTCGTCAGTATGCTGCCGATATGGTTGCACTATCGGTCGGAGGATGGTATTCACATACCGTACAGCCGTTACGGCGCCTTCCATGACCACCAGCGGCGTACGTCGGTCCCACATAATGCCGCCGCAAAACGGCAGGGAACCTCCACCTTGCTGCACTCGCTGGACAGTGTGTCTAATGCGTTCAGCCTAATCGGGTTTCCTTCAAACACGTCTCCGTCGATTGTCTGGTTGAAAGCATATGCGACCCTCATCGGTAAAGAGAACGTGATGCCAATCTTGAGCAGTCCATTCGACATGTTGTTGGGCCCATCTGTACCGCGCTGCATGGTGTCGTGGTTGCAAAGATGGACATTGCCAAGGACGTCGGGAGTCAAGTCGCGCATCATGCAGCCTATTCCGTCGTACCACGATGTCCTGTGACTGCACGAAAATCATTATTCAACATGGTGGCGTTGCTATCAAGGTTCAAATGGCTCAAATGGTTCAAATGGCTCTGAGCCCTATGGGACTCAACATCTGTGGTCATAAGTCCCCTAGAATTTCGAACTACTTAAACCTAACCAACCTAAGGACATCACACACATCCATACCCGAGGCAGGATTCGAACCTGCGATCGTAGCGGTCACGCGGTTCCAGACTGAAGCGCCTTTAACCGCACGGCCACACCGGCCGGCTATCAAGGTTCCTCCGAGCCATAATCCGTAGGTAGCGGTCATCCACTGCAGTTCTTGGGCGGCCTGAACGAGGCATGTCATCGACACTTCCTGCCTCTCCGTATGTCGTCCATGTCCGAACAACATCGCTTTGGTTCACTCTGAGACGCCTTGGCACTTTCCTTGTTGAGAGCCCTTCCTGGCACAAAGTAACAATGCGGACGCGATCTGACCGCGGTATTGACCGTCTAGGCATGGTTGAACTACAGACAACAGTAGCCGTGTACCTCCTTCCTGGAGGAATGACTGGAACGGATCAGCTGTCGGACCCCCTCTGTCTAATACGCGCTTCTCATGCATGGTTATTTACATCTGGGCAGATTTAGTGACACCATATGTAAAGTGAATTAACTTTCAGGGAGAGGAAATAAAAATTTTGAAGTTTGTCAGTGAGAGTGTGATTCTTTCAGAGGTTGCAAAAGACGCGGAAGACAATCTGAGCGGTATGATGAATATCAACAAAAGTAAAATGAAGGTCTTAGATTAGGAAATGAAACGCTAACTGTAGTAGATGAGTGTTGCTATTTGGGGAGCTCTTTTACTTAACATGTGGCAAGAGCCTTGTCGACCATACGCCTGCTCTATGAGCCCCTTCCACTTCTGCCTGCCCAATGTGCAGTTTGTCCAGTTGCTGTTCCTGTTCATCCTAGTTGTGTCTTCCTGAGTGTTATCCCGCCATCCGATTCTGGGTCTTCCTCTTCCTCTTGTTCCATCTATTGTTCTGCTGAATGCTATTCTAGGTAGTCTACTCTCTGTCATTCTTGCTATATGGGGTGCCCAATTCAACTTTCTCCTCTTAAGCACTTCGACAATGTTACGGTGTTCGTAGAGCCCTCTTAATTCTTCATTTCTTCTTATTCTCCATTCAATGTTATTTTCGTCGAATATTAACAGTTTTTCTTCATCTTTCTTTCTAAATATTAATGTTTCACACCCTGTCCAGTTGCTGTTCCTGTTCATCCTAGTTGTGTCTTCCTGAGTGTTATCCCGCCATCCGATTCTGGGTCTTCCTCTTCCTCTTGTTCCATCTATTGTTCTGCTGAATGCTATTCTAGGTAGTCTACTCTCTGTCATTCTTGCTATATGGGGTGCCCAATTCAACCTTCTCCTCTTAAGCACTTCGACAATGTTACGGTGTTCGTAGAGCCCTCTTAATTCTTCATTTCTTCTTATTCTCCATTCAATGTTATTTTCGTCGAATATTAACAGTTTTTCTTCATCTTTCTTTCTAAATATTAATGTTTCACACCCATATAACATCACAGATATAATGGTCGATTGATATAAGCGGAGTTTGAAGTTACTGCTAAGTGATCTTTTTCTTAGAACTTTGACGAAACTAAAAAGTCTCTTGTTTGCTGTTGCTAAACGGGCATCTGTTTCTATATCTGTTTTGTTGTTATTACTAAAAAGACTTCCGAGGTACTCGAAGTGGTCAACAGTCTTGAAATTGAATCCACCTACAGTAAAAGGTGCATCTTTTCTTGTTTTCTTACTTATGGGCGGGTATTCTGTCCTTTCTTCATTAACATGTAATCCTGTTTTCTCAGCAATTTTGTAGTAATTTTGCATCATTGTGATTAATTCTGTTTTGGAATTACTTATTAGTGCTACATCATCTGCATAGGCAAGTCTTGTAATGTACACATCCTGTAGCTGGAGCCCTTGTGGACTGGTTTTAGAAAA
This sequence comes from Schistocerca serialis cubense, assembly GCF_023864345.2. Taxonomy (NCBI): domain Eukaryota; kingdom Metazoa; phylum Arthropoda; class Insecta; order Orthoptera; family Acrididae; genus Schistocerca; species Schistocerca serialis. The sequence continues at coordinate 78,413,215 of NC_064646.1, read as the reverse complement.
TTCTCTATCGATCTTCACTAGGACAAGGCTAAATAAAATAGGTGAAATGGCATCCCCTTGTCTCAGTCCAGTGTACACCTTAAAATCTTCAGTTTCTCCTACTGGTGCCTTTATGCGACATAAAGTTTCGTCTATACACATTTTAATTAATCTTATTAATTTTGATGGCATTTTAAATTCCTTCATTTTATTTAGGAGTGTCTGTCGGTGTGTGCTATCATAGGCCTTTTTACAATCTATGAATAATATGTGGACATCTACACTGAATTCCCACGCTTTCTCAGCTACTTGTCTTACGGTGAATAGGTGATCTAATGTGGATCTGTTTCTACGGAAACCGCATTGGTAGTCCCCAATCAGTTCTTATGTTATTGGAATCAGCCTGTTTAATAGGCAGCTCTATAAGATTTTGTAGGTGACGTCTAGTAAGGCAATTCCTCTGTAGTTACCACAAACAAGTGGATCATTCTTCTTAAATAAGGGGAGCAAAATAATAAATATGACTGATGGTGAGAGGATATAAAATGATGAGTGCAGTAGGAGGAAAAGGGATTCTGAAAGAGAACATATTGTTATCTTGAATATAAATGTAAATTTTAGGCAGTAGTGTCTAAGGATATTTGTCTGCTGTGTAAATGCGAACGGGAGTGAAATGTGCACAACAAACTGTTCGGAAAGAAAGAAAATACAAGCTTTTGAAATATGGTGCTGTAGGGCAATATTGAAAATTATATCGATATATCGGATAAGTTATGAAGATGTACCGAGTATGAACGTCCCCTTAGAAAAATTTTGCTTGACTGTGCTTAAACTGACACACAATATTTATTTTTAGCGCAACGCAATCTGACTTTCAGTAATCCCTAAAAAAGGAAGGCCCTGACTAACATTAACCTATACCTCTTACAAATCACTTACCTCACAAAAATCTTCGTTACTCAAGCTACAGCAATACAGTGAGCGCCACTACTGCCAGCTAAATAAAAGATTCAAACTACTGAAGGCACTAACTACTGATATGCATAGTTAGCAAATGAAAGATTTTGATAGAGAACAATGTATTTACCTTACTAGTGTTCAAAAGTCATAATATACATAGCAGTTCATGACATCTAGTCTTACAAATTTCAAAACTCCGCCACTTCTCTCCCCACATCCACCACTGCTGGCGGCTCACCTCCAACTGCGCAACGCTACGCGCTGTTCACATCCAGCTGCCCAACACTACAATGGCAGACAACAATGCAAACTAGCCACAGACTGCACACAGCAGAGCCAGTGATTTTCATACAGAGCGCTACGTAACGTTGCCAATAAGAAAACATAAACAGCCTACTTACAAGTATAAGTGGGGAGAAAATAAATTTTCGATAAATTGAGTAAAAGATTTGATCGGTTCATGGGACATATCGTGAGACGTCAAGGAACAGACAATTTGGTAATGGAGATGTGTGTGTGTGCGTGTGTGTGTGTGTGTTGTGGAAGAGGGAAGTGGGACCTAGGCATGAACACAGTAAGCAGATTCAAATGGATGTAGGCTGCAGCTGTTATTCAGAGATTGCAGTTTGATGAAGCCTAATACACGATATCAAATATCCAATACCGGAGGCTTTCGTTTACTTCATTTGTCAATAATATGAATATTTTATTAGCTGTGTCAATTTTATGCAACAGAAATTTAACATCTGTGCAGTTGAATTAACAAAGACACAAATACGTCAATTTTATTAAGTAATCTGCATAAATGTTTACACGAACTTTTGTAATATTTGCTTGTGAATTTATGTAAGGCTGTTTTAACATTCTGATGAATATCTGTGTAAACGGCTGAAATCTTTGGACTTCATGTATATTATCTCTGTCCTTTTCGCCTGCACTTCGCGGGAAGTATGGCAGGAAGCAGTAATGTCTGAGTTTCTGTAAGAAGGTCATTGCATGCGCGTTATATAAAGAGGCGTGTTACAACATAAAGAGGGTTTCAGAGAATACACTAGCGTGCAGAACACTAAATCAGTCTTCCGACTAGTGAGAATAGCAACAAACATCCTATATTCTTACCTTCCTTTGGACGCCCTGTTATCGACTAGTATTTGCATCAGATACGCAAGGACTGAGGAATGACGAGATACGCTTGAAATTCTCTAAGGTTGTAGATACAGCAATAAGGAAAAGCCCAGTAGACAGTACAGTTGTAGAGGAATGGATATCTCAGCAGAAGGCAATCACAGAAGTTGGAAAAAGAAAAAAACGGGTACAAAGAAGGTAACTGCGAAGAAACCACGGATAACAGAAAAAACAGTTCTGTTGATCGGTAAAAGAAGATAGTACAAAAATGTTCAGGAGAATTCATGAATACAGAAATATTGGTGGTGATAACTCTCTCGGCATCATCTAAGGCCTGAAATGGTGCATTTAAAAACCGAAATTGCTACCCATACAATATTTAATCTAAGGACGGCTGTATGTATTTCATTTTCTTACAGAAATTCAAGTCGCTGAGGAATGAAATAAACAGGAAGTACAGGGAAGCTAAGAGCAATTGATTACACGAAACATGTGAAGAAATCGATAAAGAAATGATTGTCGGAAGGACTCACTCGCCATATAAGAAAGTCAAAACAAACTTCGATGAAATTAAAAGGAAGGTTAGTAGCATTAAGACTTCTATGGGAATTCCACTGTTAAATACAGAGGAGAGAGTGGATAGTTGGAAAGAGTACACTGAAGGCCTCTGTAAGGGGAAAGATCTGTCTGATGTGATAGAAAAAGAAACAGGAGTCGATTTAGAAGAGAGAGGGGATCCAGAATTAGAATCAGAATTTACGAGTCTTTTGGAGGACTTGAGATAGTTGGATAGTTGGAAAGAGTACACTGAAGGCCTCTGTAAGGGGAAAGATTTGTCTGATGTGATAGAAAAAGAAACAGGAGTCAATTTAGAAGAGAGAGGGGATCCAGAATTAGAATCAGAATTTACGAGTCTTTTGGAGGACTTGAGATCAAATAAGGCAGGAGGAATAGATAACGTTCCATCAGAATTTCTAGAGTCATTGGCAGTAATGACAACAAAATGACTGTTCACGTTGGTGCGAGAATGTCTCAGTCTGGCGACGTACCATTTGACTTTCGGGAACATATCATCCACACAATTCGGAAGACTGCAAGAGCTGATAAGCGTGAGAATTATCGCACAATCAGCTTAACAGCTCATCCATCCAAGTCGCTGACAAGAATAATATAGAGAAGAACGAAAAAAACACTGAGGGTGTGTTAGATGACGGTCAGTTTGGCTTTAGGAAAGGTAAAGGCATCAGAGAGACAATTCTGACGTTGCAAATGGTAATGGACGCAAGACTGAAGAGAAAGAATGACACGTTGTGTGTTTGTCGAACTGCAAAAAGCGCTCGACAACGTAAAATGCTGCAAGGTGTTCGAAATTCTGAGAAAAATTTTGGGCTAAGCTGTAGGGAAAGACGTGTAATATACAATATGTACAAAAGCCGATAGAGAATGATAAGAGTGGACGTTCAAGAACGAAGAGCTCGGATTAAAAAGGATGTAACACAGGGTTGTAGTCTTTCGCCCCTACTCTTCAACCTGTACATCTAAGAGGCATTGACAGAAATAAAAGACATCGTTATCCTGAGTGAAAGTGAAGAAGAATTGCAAGATCTGCTGAATGAATTAACAGTCTGGTCATGACACTTCATGATGAAGTTAAGGAATTGTGCTACATAGGCAGCAAAATAACCAGTGGCGGACGGAGCAAGGAAGACATCAAAAGCTGACCTGCACTGGCATACAGGGCAGTCCTGGCCAGGAGAAGTCTACTGGTATCAAACAAAGGTCTTATTCTGAGGAAGAAATTCCTGTGAATGTACGTTTGGAGCCCAGCATTGTATGGTAGTATAACTTGAACTGGGGAAAACCGTAACTGAAGAGAATCTAAGCATTTGTGATGTACTGTTACAGACGGATGTCGAAAATTAGGTGGGCTGATGAAGTAACGAATGAGGGAGTTCTGTTCAGAATCGGAGAGGAAAGGAATATATGGAACACACTGACCTGAAAAAGGGACAGGATGATAGGACATGCGTTATGACATCAGAGAATGACTTCCATGGTACTAGAGGTATAACACCCACCTGCTTCCCGGGATTTGCAAAATTACAAGTTGACAATGACCGTGAATTATGAATTTTGACCCGCGTCGGGATAAGGCATCCGAATCCAAAGCAAATAATGATTATTCCGCGGGAAACAGGAGACGTTATAACTTGATCGTTGTTGAATGAGTAATTTCATTCAATAACGATCGGTAAATGAAATAATGGAAATAATTTGGAAATAAATTTTGCCAGTGGAAAGTTTGCCCAAAGAAATGATTAAGTTGTAAAAGCAATTAAAAAATCGGTCGCCAGCACAACTGATGAGCGACAGTACTGTTAAGTGCGTGAATAATGGTGTTAAAAATAAAGTTTACTTGTTTGTAGCGCAGCAGGTGGAACGGGGACTTTTACGTAAGTGCTGTGTCAGGCTCAGTAGTCATATAAAACAATGTCATAACAATCTAACTACGCTTATTTTGTTCATAATTTGTCAGCTAAGTGCAATGCTGACGACACACATAATTATCTATCGAGATTTTGAATAATGGAGTGTCATTCTGTCTTTAAAATTAGGTCCTTTGCACAGTTTAATCTACTGATAATGAAATATATTTCCAATAATTGATTAACTATGTTTTGACTCATAATAATTCATTAATTGGGGGATTGTCAGATGGAATAAGCTTTACAGTTTCATGAAATATCCTTGAATTAGCTTCAGCTGAATATGCATTGAAATAAATCTTGATAATCAAATTTATTATTTCAGTCTATTATTAAGTTACTACGGTTGGCGTAAGCTTATTAAGTGCAACAATTAACTACGATAACCAGTGTGAAGTTTACTCTTCACCGTCTATGAAAATAATTTGATAATTAACGTATTTTCTCTTGATAATGGCGTGACACACTCGGTTCAGTAAGGTAAGGATCGGAAGGAACCTACTTGGTGTTATTGTCGGGTGGAATGTAACTGCAACACTTCGATTATAAAGTGCTTGTTATTAATTGTCCAACTTCAAATAAAAGCACAGTCACTGGCAAGTCATCTACAATTTTGTCCTACGAAAATTACGTAGATCTTACTTCCCTCGTTGTTGGTGGATCGACGGAAGTCCACGGCAGCGATACAATGTGGCAGAGGGCTTTTACTGTTGCGACTTGGGCCCACAGTGCGCTTCACATTTAAGTCCTCATTTCTTCAGCACTATACCCATTAATCCATAATAACTTGCCCGGCCATGCTTCCAGATATGCCGATCATTACATTCCCGTCGTACTGAGATCCACACGCTAGCCGTTAGATGTAACACAGCTAGGACTAGCAGCACTCGACTGTACTTCTTACTCCCAGCACGGCGTCACTGCTACTACTACCCGCTGGCGCGCTCCCGCGCCCAGAGGCGCGACAAAACAATCTCTCTGACTTCAACGTTAACTAAATATGCCCTGACTTGCTAATGTTAAATATTACGTAATTTAAACATAGTATTTACAATACATATTTACACTAGACAATACATCGTATACAAACAGTTTCATGTGTTAAGCGAAAAAAATTCATAGCAAGGACTGCGTTGTAACGTCACAAGTACAGCCCGAGACCGATACAGTTGGTTCCTCACCTAAAAAAACTCGGCTTAGAATAATGTACCGTCTGCATAATTTCAGCATTAAAGTTTTGGGATACCCTGTGGAAATAACAATGACGCGTCTCTAACAACGTACACGTGCCCCAAGTGAGCCCCTTCGGAAACAGAACTTACAAACACACGCAGAGAGAGACGACTGTGTCTGGCGAGACCGGAAGTGCTGGGCGGAGTGGCGGACACGTGTTATCGACGGCGGGGTTGCGCTCGGCAGTCACCCCTTCCAGCCCCGCTTCCTCGTCCGTCAGCAGCCCACCCCGCCAGCCCATTCCCGCTTCCGCCAGCAGCCGTCACATTTCGACAGAGCTCACTTGTTTCGGGTGTTCCTCCTTCCTGTCTACTGGCGCCCCGCCGCAGACGAATGGCAGCCTTCGCTGACACTCGCTGCCGGCTGGGTCGGCTTGAGGTTGCAGACATCGACTGCTGTCGGTGGTCGCAGCGGCGGGACACAGTCGGCGAGTCTGCTTCTGGTGGGACAAAGGCGAGACAACTGACACATCCGTGTTTATCACCGCAAGCGTCCGGAATGATGTCACCTGCAATACACGCCAAAGGATGTGCTGAATCATGTATTGCTCCGAGCGCAAAGTACGAGGCGTAAAATGTCGTCACTTCAATCTCTACATAGTTCGTAGCGTAGCTCCTCGTCCACAATATAACTCTGAGCGTCTAACATTCGTCCTTCGTTGCCACGCATTTTTTTTGTTTTTTTTGTTTTTCTGTGTATATATATTTATTTATTTATTGTTGAGTTACGAGTCTTCTGACTGGTTTGATGCTGACCGCCACGAATTCCTCTCCCGTGTCAACCTCTTCACCACTTGCAACCTACGTCCTCAATTATTTTCTGCATGTATTCAAATATCTGCCTGTCTTTACAGTGTTTGCCCTCTACAGCTCCCTCTGTGACGCTACAACGCAGTCCTTGCTCTGAATTTTTTCGCTTACGTAACACACGAAACTGTTTGTATACGATGTATTGTGTAATGTAAATATGTATTGTAAATACTATGTTTAAATTATGTAATATTTAACATTAGCAAGTCAGGGCATATTTAGTTAACGTTGAAGTCAGAGAGATTGTTTTGTCGCGCCTCTGGGCGCGGGAGCGCGCCAGCGGGTAGTAGTAGCAGTGACGCCGTGCTCGGAGTAAGACGTACAGTCGAGTGCTGCTAGTCCTAGCTGTGTTACATCTAACGGCTAGTGTGTGGATCTAAGTGCGACGGGAAAGTAATGGTCGGCATATCTGGAAGCATGGCCGGGCAAGTCATTATGGATTAATGGGCATAGTGCTGAAGAAACGAGGACTTAAATGTGAAGCGCACCGTGGGCCCAAGTCGCAACAGTAAAAGCCCGATGCCACGTTGTGTCGCTGCCGTGGGCTTCCGTCGATCCACCGGCAACGAGGGAAGTAAGATCTACGTAATTTTCGTAGGACAAAATTGTAGAAGGCTTGCCAGTGACTGTGCTTTTATTTGAAGTTGAACAATTAATAACAAGCACTTTATAATCGAAGTGTTGCAGTTACATTCCACCCGACAATAACACCAAATAGGTTCCTTCCAGTTCTTACCTTATTGAACCGAGTGTTTCACGCCATTATCAAGAGAAAATACGTTAATTATCAAATTATTTTCATAGACGGTGAAGAGTAAATTTAACACTGGTTATCGTAGTTAATTGTTGCACTTAATAAGCTTACGCCAACCGTAGTAACTTAATAATAAACTGAAGTAATAAATTCGATCATTAAGATTTATTTCAATGCATATTCAGCTGAAGTTAATTCAAGGATATTTCATGAAACTATAAAGGTTATTCCACCTGACAATCCACCAATTAATAAATTATTATCATTCAAGACATAGTTAATCAATTATTGGTAATATATTTCATTATCAGTAGATTAAACTGTGCAAAGGACCTAATTTTAAAGACAGAATGACAGTCCATTATTCAAAATCTCGATAGATAATTATCTGTGTTGTCAGCATTGCACTTAGCTGACAAATTATGAACAAAATAAGTGTAGTTAGATTGTAATGACATTGTTTTATATGACTACTGAGCCTGACTCAGCACTTACGTAAAAGTTCCCGTTCCACCTGCTGCGCTACAAACAGGTAAACTTTATTTTTGACACAATTATTCACGTACTTAACAGTTCTGTCGCTCACCAGTTGAGCTGGCGACCGATTTTTTAATTGCTTTTACAACTTAATCATTTCTTTGGGCAAACTTTCCACTGGCAAAATTTATTTCCAAATTATTTCCATTATTTCATTTACCGATCGTTATTGAATGAAATTACTCATTCAATAACGATCAAGTTATAACGTCTCCTGTTTCCCGCGGAATAACCATTATTTACTTCGGATTCGGATGCCTTATCCCGACGCGGGTCAAAATTCATAATTCACGGTCATTGTCAACTTGTAATTTTGCAAATCCCGGGAAGCAGGGGGGTGTTACATACTGGCTGTTCAACGAGTGTTACTTTCGAGCTCAACGTGTATACGAACTTTTCGCATTTCTTAGGAAACAGCTGCCGTGTCGGTGGTGGAGTTTACCAGTGTTTTCAGTTAGTAACTGGTGGTCGGTTCAGACTAGGGCCCAAACAGAAAGGGGCGTTCATTGCTTCTTGGTCTTTGCAGCTGAGCAACTATATTCGCCAACGATGTTAACTCAGCAATGACATAGACTGATCAGTTGACTGAGATAGCTGAGAAAGCAGGATTACAGGTCTCCTTGAGATCAGTGACGGACCAGAATGGATCATCTTAAACCAAGTGAAGATTAATAGTATGAAGAAATTTAGATATCTAGATGGACGAATAGACAACGGCTTTGCCGCAGTGGTAAGACTGGATCCCGTCAAACCACTGAAGTTCTGGCACTTGGTTGGGTGACCGCCCAGGTCTGCCGAGCGCTTTTGGCAAGCGGGGTTCATACAGCCCTTGTGAGGCGTGGCCGAGCGGTTCTAGGCGCTTCAGTTTGGAACGGCGCGACCGCTACGGTCGCAGGTTCGAATTCTGACTCGGGCATGGATGTGTGTGATGTCCTTAGGTTAGTTAGGTTAAAGTAGTTCTAAGTTCTAGGGGACTGATGCCCTCAGATGATAAGTCCCATAGTGCTCAGAGACATTTGCATCATTTTTGACATCAAAGCTGGCAGTCGGGAAAATCTGAAAATGAAAAATGTTAACTCGTCGTCCATTATAATGTAATAAAAGTGGAGAAAAGGGTATCCTTGCTCCATATACCATTGTCCCACTCCAAACAATGTGTCAGAGTTGTCTCTAATTGCTGAATGCAGATGACTGTTATGCGAGTATGTGTAATGTGTTTCATATGTGTGTTGTATGACGATGACAGAAGGGCGAGAGTGAAACATGGCGCCGACACATAGCCTACTCCCCACCTGACGGATGGATCACCATTAACAGCGCTACACTGTAGGGAGATACGGAATTTAATTCAAGACATTGGTGGAAAATGGCGGTCAGGAACTTACTGGCTATATACCGGTGGTCGAAATTTTTTGTACTTCCAGGATTCTGACCAGGTACCTTGAAGTTGGACACCGACACACAGTAGTACCCTCTCTGCTTTGGCTGTTGCCAGTTGTTTTGTTGCTCCAGTAACAAAAGTCTTTTACTGTTTGTACTGTCTTGTTTCCTGATCAATTTCCCTCAGAATTACATGATTTAATTCAAGTACATTCAATCACCCTCATTTTATTGTTCTTGATATCCACCTTATAACCTCTCTTCAAGGTACTACCCATTCGACAGTTGACAAAAACTTCCAAGTCGAACAGAATACTGAGAAATGTCTGTTCATGTCATTTGATCTACCAGGGAGATTGCATTGGTTGCTGAAAAATGTTCCGCTGAGACCTGTAGTAAGCGCCATTGGTTCACCCACCTATTCGATTGCCACGTTCTTGACAACACTGTTACGACCACATGTGGGCTACTCAAGAATTCAGCCCACAGTATCAGTAGATTAAATGGCATGGTGGTTCAGATGCAGGAAATCCTAGTTTTGATGAAACATTGCTGTTTACCATGGTTTTGCTTAATGAGGAACTGGAACAGCTAAATCGCCTCAAATATCGCCTCACAAGCATGTACTTCAAATGTATCGATGAGTTTTACCAACCGATGAATGATGTGGCTATAGGAAGTTCCTTAGGCCTGGCGATAGCAAATTTCTTCATGGAAAAATTCGGAGAACAGGCATTGGGAGCTGCCAACAAAAAACCTAACATATTGTTCCATTATGTGGATGATATCTTTGTGTTGTGGAGGTTAACCTGAGGATTTATTTCATTACAGATAGGACAGATTAGTTGTTTCAGAAGATGATTTGTAGCCAGGAGAGTACCGGATTGGATTTTCTAAGACAAGCGTATGCTATGAAAGGCAATACAGAGCGCCCACAGAGATTACTATTCACACCAGTAATTTGAAACGGCAGGAGAAGGTTGTGAAACCGAATGTAATCTGGCCTCTAGAGTTGAAAAACGTGTGTACCAGTCTTCCAACATGGGAAGGTAATATTGGCTGACGACTGCAGCCGAGTGTCGAACTATGTTTGAGCTTTCAAAATAGGTGACGTCACGCTCCTGTGAGGAAGCACTCGGAAACGGGATTTTGCCTAGGACTGCCCCTGAAAATGTCCTCTGCAGATGCAGACGCACCGTTGGGTTTCAACAAGAAATTCATTCGACCACGTCGTACTTGACACTAAATACTGTCTATTCTGTTCAACTGATCCTCCAAGTTCTTTGTCGTCTCTGACAAAATTACAATATCTTTGGCAGACTTTGAAGTTTTTTTCTTTCTCCTTGAGCATTAGTTGCCTTTTTAAATTTTCTTTTCTTTTTTTTTTTCACTGCTTGTTCACTGTACAAGTTCTGTAATAGAGAGAGGTACAGTGTTCTCAGCAAATTATTAAACTTCCTAAAGCTAGGACTACTGCTCTACTAGGTTAATATTTGCAGATAGTTTAATAAGAGGAAAAAAACATTACAATTAGAGAGATTAACTTATCACCTACGCTATGTGATCAAAAGTATCCGGATACCACCGAAACGTACGTTTTTCATATTAGGTGCATTGTGCTGCCATCTACTGCCAGGTACTCCATATCAGCGACCTCAGTTGTCATTAGACATCGTGAGAGAGCAGAGTGGGGCGCTCCGCGGAACTCACGGACTTCGAACGTGGTCAGGTGATTGGGTGTCACTTGTGTCATACGTCTGCACGCGAAATTTCGACACTCCCCTGTTTCCGATGTGATAGTGAAGCGGCGACGTGAGGGGACACGCACAGCACAAAAGCGTACCGGCCGACCTTGTCTGTTCGAATGGCTCTGAGCACTATGGGACTTAACATCTATGGTCATCAGTCCCCTAGAACTTAGAACTACTTAAACCTAACTAACCTAAGGACAGCACACAACACCCAGTCATCACGAGGCAGAGAAAATCCCTGACCCCGCCGGGAATCGAACCCGGGAACCCGAGCGTGGGAAGCGAGAACGCTACCGCACGACCACGAGCTGCGGACCCTTGTCTGTTGACTGAACCGCCGACAGCAGAAGAGGGTCTTAATGTGTAATAGGCAGACATCTATCCAGACGATCACACAGGAATTCCAAACTACATCAGGATCCTCTGAATGTACTATGACAGTTAGGCGGGAGGTGAGAAAACCTGGATTTCATGGTCGAGCGGCTGCTCATAAGCCACACATCACGCCGGTAAATGTCAACGATGCTTGCTTGGTGTAAGTAGCGTAAACATTCGACGACTGAACAGTGGACAAATGTTTTCCGTAGTGATGAATCACGGTACACAATGTGGCGATTCGATGGCTGGGTGAGGGTATGGCGAATGCCCAGTGAACGTCATCTGCCAGCTGTGTAGTACCATCAGTAAAATTCGGAGGCTGTAGTGTCATGGTGTGGTCGTGTTTTTCATGGATGGGGCTTGCACCCCTTTTTTTGCGTGAGACTATCACAACACAGGGGTACATTGATGTTTTAAGCAACTTTTTGCTTCCCACTGTTGAAGAGCAGTTCGGGGATGGCGACTGTATCTTTCAACACGATCGAGCACCTGTTAATAATGCACAGCCTGTGACGGAGTGGTTACACAACAATAACATCGCTTTAAAGGACTGGCCTGCATAGAGTCCTGTCCTGGATCCTACAGGACACATTGGGAATGTTTTGGAACGCCGACTTCGTGCCAGGCCTCACCGACCGGCATCGATACTTCTCCTCAGTGCACCAGTCCGTGAAGAACTGGCTGCCATTCCTCAAGAAACCTTCCAGCACCTGACTGAACGTATGCCTGCGAAAGTGGAAGCTGTGATCAAGGCTAAGGGCGGGCCATCACCATATTGAACTCCAGCATTACCGATGGAGGGCGGCACGAACTTGTAAGTCATTTTCAGCCAGGTGTCCGGATACGTTTTATCGCATAGTGTACTTTGATTGAAGCGTTCAAACTAGTGGTGATCCGGTAGTAGTTTATTTGACTATTTATGTAACTGTGTTTTCAGCCAAATCCCTCTCGTTACATATTATTTGTTGCGAATAGAGTCCAAACCAGACATACATTTGTTCTCAGACATGAAACCTACACGCCACGAGTGTAACGTTAAAGCAGACGAAGAATCGTTAGGGGCAAAAATATGACAAATAGGTGCAAGAATGGTACGAATTTTAGACGATTAAGGTGCTAAGTAGCTACTAATCCGCAATTCTGAAATTTAGAAGGGGATGAATTTGTATACGAGCCTCTCAAAAGAATTCATTCCAGCACTGGAAAATCTAATGAAATACATCGCCGAACACGCCGAGTTATTACTGTCACGCGTTCGTGAAACTGTTGAAACAACTAACATTCAACATGCCATGTTATTTCGATCACTGAGCAAATATTTTCAAATAGAAAATAAGCTTTCTACATCAACAGTTACAAGAGGTGGGTGTTTTGTTTCTAAATGGTTACCATTATCGCTGCCACGTCCAGAATTCCAGGGTATTTGGGTAAGCAGTTCTGTTATCAGTTCGTAGTGCTTGGAGTGTTCTGCGCTTCACACCACGCTCCTAAACACAATTTCGCTGGTGCTTTTCATAAGTTGTGACTGAAACGTTATAAATGCTGCATCTCTCAATAGATCCGTTGCCCTGAATACTGTCTGTATTAAAATGGTTAACAATGTAATGAATTCACTCAGCGTTCATTGTAGATTTCGGCACCTTGAGAGGATAAAAAAAAAGAATTAATCGACCAGAAGAGCTTCATAAGATGCAAGACGCACAAGTTAACCTCGCCTCCGTGTTTAACGTACTGAAACTCGAACTTCTTCTGCTGCTGGGGTGGTCTCGAGACAGGCTCCCTGCTACGAGCGTGGCTGTCTTTGTTAAAAGCGACAGACTCAACTAGTCTCTCTTGACACAAATTTAACTTTCTGTATTTCTTCAGGTAAATAATGGAGATTTTGTTTCATTTGATTTTTTTTTGGTATTGACTTACTCAAAGCTTTTATTAGGTTTACATCAGGTTTCTCTTGCATATTTTTTCTTTGTTTAGTCATTCACGATGGTGTGTCAACAGTGCTAGTTTTTTTTTCACGCTATATGTCAAGTGTCAAAATATTTCTTAAGGAAGTACTGAGGCACTTTTTCCACATCTGGTGAACGCATAGATACTTACTTTACTTGCTGTGTCCGGAAGAGAAATTCTGAACTCTCTTCTTTCAAAAATTTGCCGCTTCAATGGCTTTGTCGTTGCAGAGAAATAGATCTTTTGCTGTGCAAAAAAACTCCATCCGTGGGCATATGAGCAGATGCTTAATAGTCAATGTTTCTCGACATTCACACTGGCCTTGTCCGTAGGCCGTGGTCTAGAGGCTAGCGGTGCTGCCTCTGGATCACGGAGTCCCGGGTTCCCTGCCAGGTTGGGGATTTTCTCTGCCCTCATCATTTCATCATCATCATCATCATTCGTGACAGTGGCAAAATTGGACTGCGAAAAAATTGGGACTTTGTACGGGCGCTGATGACCGCGCAGTTGAGCGCCCCGTACACCAAACGTCATCATCATCATCATCATCACACTGGTCTTCGTCAGAGTAGCCCCACTTAACCACGTTTACTTTTCAGTTTGCGACTCCTCAGTCTATTCAATGCTCTGCTCTCACTGCACTGTAGTTGCTACCATTGAATCGTTTCCGCTTTGAGGTTGAGGTTTGTGTTTTGGTTCAAATGGCTCTGAGGTCCATGGGACTTAACTTCTGAGGTCATCAGTCCCCTAGAACTTAGACCTACTTAAACGTAACTAACCTAAGCACATTACACACATCCATACCCGAGGCAGGATTCGAACCTGCGACCGTAGCGGTCGCGCGGTTCCAGACTGAAGCGCCTAGAAACGCTCGGCCACAGTGGCCGGCTCTTTCATTTCCTACCAGTGTATCTTCTGCCCATCAAACAAAGAATTATTCTGGCCTTCTAGTAGAGGTGGTGGTAAATTCCTCTGGGACCAAACGGCTGAGGTCATCGGTCCCTAGGCTTACACACTACTTAATCTGACTTAAACTAACTTACGCTAAGAACAACACACACACCCATGCCCGAGGGAGGACTCAAACCTCCGACAGGGGTAACCGCATGAACCGTATCAAGGCGCCCCTGACCGCGGGGCTATCCCGCGCGGCTCTGGCAGAGGGCCCCCTTCGTCTTCCGAGCTTCTCCCGGCTTAACACCTCGGTAGTATGTCATCCTTTACCTAAATTAAGATGGTAGATGGTAGTTAGATCGTCGTCGGACATCATGAAGATGTACCCATAGAACAACAACCTTTCCTTTCTAATTTATATTGTTATTGGTTCTATCTTTCTGTACAGCTCCTCATTTGAGCTTAAACATAAATGCCCATTAATCCATCTGTTACATAAAATTTTCCTTTGTATGCTGTGTTCTCTTTTGACTAATATATCGACTAATCCCCGTCCAGTCATAGTGGAAGTCTCCGAACCATATAATTCTTCTGGTATGACAGCTGTACCATAGTGTCATAACTCGTCTGCAATCGTCAGCGACTTCTCATTATAGAAGTATTTCGTCAGGTGAAACACACTATGCAGTTTGCAGATCCTAAGACTGATAGCTACCTGTCCTAGGCCTCTCTTTTGGATTTGTTCGCCGGCCGAAGTGGCCGTGCGGTTAAAGGCGCTGCAGTCTGGAACCGCAAGACCGCTACGGACGCAGGTTCGAATCCTGCCTCGGGCATGGATGTTTGTGATGTCCTTAGGTTAGTTAGGTTTAACTAGTTCTAAGTTCTAGGGGACTAATGACCTCAGCAGTTGAGTCCCATAGTGCTCAGAGCCATTTTTTTGTATTTGTTCACGTAAAAACTAAACTCCACCCGAACAGGCGTTTAAGGCCCAACGGTACTGACCGATCGCCGCGGTCGCGCTGTTCCAGATTGCAGCGCCTAGAACCGCTCGGCCATTCCAGCCGGCCTTTATGTTTTGCAAAATGTCCAAACACACAGACAGGCAGCAGGTGTCAGGTCGGCCTTCTAGCGGTCCTGTGTGTTGGATAAAGTTCCTCCTTGACTTGAGATGAGGTGGAACTATATTAAGTACTATGACTAGGTTTGCTGCTGTTTCCTCTCTGTTTCACTGGCCGATTTGCGTCTTATATTTGGTGGTAGTGCTGTAATGGCCGCGAATGGATAGATTTTGTGGACGGGTGTAGGCCTTAGGCACCCGGTGACAGTCCTGACAGTCTCACTTAATGCGATGTCTACTTGTTTGGAGTGGCTAGACGCCTCCCATACTGGTACCGCATATTTTCCAGCTGCAAAAGGAGAGTCCTAATTGTTGATGGTCTAAGAACTTAAGCTAGCACACCCCATGTTAACCAGTCCGTCTACGTATAATATTTTTTCTTGAGTATATTTTTCCTTTTAAATCAGTGCAGTGTTTTTTGAATGACAGTGAATACATGATGTGTAAACACCAAGTATACCAAAGGAAATAAATCGCTAGAAGTATAAGAACGTTTCCGAATATTTTTTTCTCTTTCTGGGAACTTAAATTATGTAAAGAGAGGGACGACCAGGAGATTTAGCACATACGCTTTTAGGATTACTGCAGCCAAAGAGGGCATATATCCTGTAGCAGCTACAGTGGGCAGTAAAATAACTTAATATTCTTTAACTTTCAAAATGCAGGGGCATATTATGAATACGTATGTTGAACGAGAAAATAGGGTCTGAGTTCAAAGTGAGGAAAGTAAAAGAAAATTCTGCAGAAGATGCTGGCGAAGAAAAAATTGTGCAAAAAAGTGCTGATGTTGCGAAAAGCAGCAACAATATCACGATTTTGGTACGATTAACGAACTGTAGAGGGTGTCGTAGGAGGAATGGTCAATATTGAGGGATATGAGAGGAACGAGCATTCGCAGAAGAAAAAGCTGTGAGAAAACTGGGTTCTAATATGCATATCTTAACAGCTATGAGCACTTGTTCATCTGAATCTACATCTACACTACTCTGCAATTCACATCTAAGTGCCTAGTAGAGTGTTTTTCGAACAATCTTCAAGCCACTACTCTACCGTACCACTCTCTTAACAGCGCGTGCATAAATGAACACTCAAATTGTTCTGTACGAGCTCTGATTTCTCTTATTGTTTTACAACAGTCATTTGTCTTTATTTTTGCAGTAAAAGGAAAAAGTTGGTGATTGAAATTTTGTGAAAAGATCTCGCCACAACGCAAAATCCCATTGGTTTAATGATTACCACCCCACCTCGCTTGCACTACCCGTGACACTGTCTCCCCCATTTTGCCAAAATACAAAACGAGCTGATGTTCTTCCGACATTTTCGATGACCTCCGTCAGTTCCATCAGGTAAGGATCCCATACCAGATGTCAGTACTCTAGCAGAGGAGGAGGAGGAGGAGGAGATTAGTGTTTAACGTCCCATCGACAACGAGGTCATTAGAGACGGAGCGCAAGCTCGGGTGAGCGAAGGATGGGGAAGGAAATCGGCCGTTCCCTGTCAAAGGAACCATCCCGGCATTTGCCTGAAGCGATTTAGGGAAATCACGGAAAACCTAAATCAGGATGGCCGGAGACGGGATTGAACCGTCGTCCTCCCGAATGCGAGTCCAGTCTAGCAGAGGACGAATAACGCAGTGTAGGCATTCTCTTTAGTAAGCATGTTGCATCTTCTGTTTCGCAATAAAACGCACTCTTTGTTTTGCCTTTCCCGCATCATTATCTACGTGATAGTTCCATTTTAAGTTGTTGGTCATTGTAATTCCTAGGCCTTCAGACGAATTGACAACCTTTAAAAGTGTGCGTTTTATCGTCTAACCGAAATTTGACGGATTTCTTTTCCTACTCGTTTGGATGACCTCATACTTTTCCTTGTATAGAGACAATTCCCACTTTTCGCGTCATACAGGTATCGTTTCCAAGTATTTCACAATTGGTTTCGATCTTCTGATGTCTTTACTCGAAAGTAAATAACAGCATAGTCTGAAAACGATCTAAGAGGGCTGCTCAGATTGCCTCCTAAATCATTTATATAGATTAGAAATAGCAGAGGGTGTATAACACTTCCTTTTGGAACGCCGGATATCTTTTCCGCTTTACTCGATGATGTTTCCGTTGATTACTACATACTGTCACCTCTGTGACAGAAAATGATGAAGTCAGTCACACAACTGAAGCGATGCTCCATCGGCACGCAGTTTGTTTAGAGGTCTCTTGTGAGTTACGGTGTCAAAAGTCTCCTGGAAATCTAGAAATATGGAATCAATTTGTGACTCCCTGACAGTAGCATTCATTACTCCATACGGGTTAGGACAGAACTGTGTTTCACAAGAACGATATTTTGTGAATGTATGCCATGTGTCAATAGACCTTTACCTTATAGGTAATTCATGACATTCGAACACAGTATACGTTCCATAATCCTACTGGAAATCGACGTTAATGATATGGGTCTGCAATTCTGCTGATTCCTATTTCCTTTCTCGAGTATTGGTCTGAACTGTGCAACTTTCCAGTCTTTTAGTAAGGATTTTTCGTAGAGAGGGCGGATTGGTAAGTAGTGGTCTTACTATCGGCGTACTCTGTAAGAAACTTAATTGGCATGCTGCCTGGACCGGAAGTCTTGCCTTTATTAAGTGGTTTAAGCTGCTTCGCTGCACGGAGGATTTCTAAGTCTAAGTTACTCCAGTTTGCGGTAGTTCTCGATTCTAATTCTGGAATATTTACTTCTTCTTCTATGGTGAAGGAATTTCATCTTTGCTATTGTGAAACACATCTCTTCCACTGAACAAGTACTCGTAGCTCTTAAGATATTCATTCAAGCTTCCATGTTTACCAAACCTTTTTGCTTCGAAAGATCGTTCCTGCCATCACCCTGACGACTGACCATTCCTCCTGAGATCCAGGCTGTCAAAGGTGTCGCTGCATTTGAAACCAACAAGAAACTTATCCACCATATTTTTCAGTGTCATTTTGGGTGATGCTTGTCATCTGCAGAACGGGGCCATATAGTTTTGTTTGTTGTACAATAACATTTGTTATTAACAGGCACCATTTTTCTTTACTGTCCGCGCGGAGCGGTTCAGGATATAATTATCATTATGAAGTGCATTTTTCGTTTACTGTGGCATTTCAGCCGCGATGTTCGCAATGTGCGATCTGCTGTATTATTTTTGTGACTTTACTGTAACGTAAACATGCGCATATTTATAAATACCGAAATATCTTTCCCTGCAGATACTGGTGAATTTGTTAGTAATTTTCACATATGTTTATTATACCTCCGACACAAATGGTGATTCGCGTATTTCACGCTAGAACTGCAGTCGTAAGTATTTATCAGAGAGGTATATTTACACAGATAATTGGTTTTTATTGAGGAATCAACGATAGGAGAGATAAATAAACATTTAAGACGTGATTCGAAACCTTATTTATCGTTACTTTTGAGGAGAATGCGAGATATGTAGGCTAAATTTTTTTATGAGTTACCTTTCTTTATGGCTTTCACCAGCTATAATGGAAAAAATGACTGTAATTTTTTTATCATATCGCAATAGGATTTTTGTTTCTCGGAAAAGAGCACCTGCCAGCAACCCTGGTCTCAATTTTCTTGGTGCAATATTCTTACATTTGTGTAAATAGTAGCAATAGTAAACATCCTGCAACATACAACAAATCTGGCGTCGGCCTGCTACAGCCTGTATAAAACCAAATGTTACTGAATAGTAAGAAAAATCATTGTTATTACAGTCACAGACTTTCAAGAACTATTTCATTATGGACAAAATCAATCTATATCATATATTATAATGCGTTGTGGAATGAGTCGAAAAAGAAATCCCTGCCGATAGTCTAATGCGTCTGTTGTGAAGCTAATAGGACTAAATATTAATGAAATAAAATTGTGTTTGTAGTATACAGAAATTTACATGTTCTGTTAACTGCTACACTACACAAGTTTTGTCTTCAGTTATTTGTCATTAAAATACTTTTCGGCCGAATTACGATATAGGCCTATTTATTGTCCCTTAAGGAATATTTACTTCATGTAGGTTTGGGCAATTTGTTTTCTTCCGTCTTCCACTGATTTATTTTTGTACAAATCACGAAAGCTCCAACTGAAGTAATGTTTCAACAACAGTTTTATTAGAATACAGTAATGAGATTCCTGTGAAAACTGAGAAAAAAAAAACATTAACGGATCTAGCCCATTAAAAAATATCGGTCTACGCGCAGCAATCGTCAAAGAAAGTTCTTCTTTCTTATTAAAATTTCATAATTCCTTTACTTGTACGCTGAACATATGCTGGGCGTGATTCAGAATGAACAAGAATGTCTCGATCACAAGAAACATATGATTTTCCAGCATCTGTTCTATTCACCCAATTTATATGTTCGGTGCACCTGACGTTACGAAATATGGCGGCAGTGTCGATTGTTGCTTCTACCCGGAGCGTCGTAGCGCTTAGATAGCCTCCCTATGTTGATTATATACCCCTTTCGGTAAGATGTAACCTCCACCACGCACCATACAGAGGGTTACGTGGCGTATGTGTAACTGTAGATTTTCAACAAACATAACTCAAGGCTCAGCACTTAATAATCACTGGTCTAAGTATAAGTTACACTCGATTCGTGTTTTTGATTTCCGACAAAGTACCATGACCATAATAAGTTGCAGACAACAGTTGTACGCTTGGCTGGCTACGACCAGTCCAACCTAGCTTCGGGAACACCACCATCAGCCCACCGGCTCCCTTTCAGCACGATGGACACACCACCCCGTCTCCCACTCTCCCTCAGAATATCCACCGAACCAAGCTCCCCCCCTCAGGTGGTCGGCCCCCGCCGCCCGCGGTCGCACGACACCTCTTATCGAACGCCTCGCCCATACATCAAACTGATAACTTCCTTCCTCTTCCCCCTTCCCCATTATACTTTTCCTGCGTGCTGGAAGAGAACCGTTAGAAGAAATATTAATTCCACCCATAAATTAAGACATTTATCTCTTTCTCAGCAGTGAAAGGATCGGCGAATATCGTATTTTTCTGCTTTTTCTCCTCTTGTCTGGCCACTACTTTTTCCAGCTATCCGTAGAGACGGCCGCAGTTCCGCCGAAAGCGCGGCCGTCATTTATATGAAGCCCCGGCGACAGGGGCGCCAAGAGGCGACGCGCTCAGATACGATGTGTTGGTGCAGAACCGACGTTAACTTGGTGACTGCAGCTTTTCAATACCAGTTTAACCCTTTGGAGGGTACGATTTGGGTGGAGTGAGGTTTGAGCTAGGGGTTGTGCAGTTTCGGACTCGGTTTTACGAAGAATTTATTAAACGTAAAATATTCTTCTTGGCAACAAATGACAGCAAACTTTACAGCCCCAAACGGTTCTTGTACTCAACGAGAGAGTGACAACATAAAATACTTTTAGCACAATGAAAACAAAATTCGGGTTGACATCGCCCGAGCAGATATAATCGGCTAACAATAGTTTAGAATACGTGGCTTCTCGCCACAGGCAGGAAAATTACAAATTTAACTTCCACAATTAACAGCAGGACCGCCGAACAGAAGACAACTTTCTCTTTTGATTAATATACTCACAGTAGCACTGAACTAAATACAGATCTACGACCACTCCCGTCACTAACCAGCCACTAAGGCAAGCTACTAACTGCTATCTACGGTACTAATGACGTAAAATTGTAGTACAGTTTCCTGTACAATATGACGTACAAAAAAGAGCACTCTCACAGGATAAAATAAGGTGACAATTGTCAGTAAAAAGGCATGAACAAAATCAGTCAAACTCACTACATATAAACAACAAAATCAATATGCATGACGAAAGAGAATTACTGACGTCAGCTGCATGATCACTCATATAATTCAATGGCGACAAGTGAAAATTTCTTACTCTATGCGAGCTGTCGCCTTAACGACTTCGACTATCCGAACACACTTCCTCTCCAACCCAAATTCCCAACTTGTCACAGATTACTTCCGTAGAGGCCGCCCCTTCCCGTACCGTCCATTATCCTCATTGTTCGCAAAAGCTCAAAACTAGTTTGTATCCACTTTGAACATATCATGAAATGCTATCAACGCTGAGTCCGCAAGAATAGACACCCCACATACAGTAATAAAATCTATGCCTTAACAGCATTTCACGATATCTTCAGTGTTGATGCACCCTAGGTCTGACCTCTTGCGGGAATCATGCGAGATGTTGCAAGCAAGGAGGGAAATGGTCAAGCGGTGCTATGAGAGTAATGTGTGACAGTTTGAGAATTTGTGTGGGGCGGGAAGTGTGTTAGGATAGCAGAAGCTGTTAAGGTGCTGCTCGCTAAATGCAGTGAGGCGTAGCGCCGTGTAACGATCCTGCCTTGGAGGCGATTAAGTGGGAGATGTGTCTCAGAGCTGGATAGTGACAGATGGTGACGCGAGACTGGACGCGCACGTAGTTTATGTATCAGCCGATAGAGGACAAGTCTGGATAGCGGGACTGTGATTTTAGTTTCGATTGTGCCCACCAAAGTGCACTAAAGTAATAGAATGTTTTTCGTAAACTGTTCTAGTATTTTCATAAAGTGTTATTATTTCTTTTTGTGTATGTAAAATGTTATAAATGTGTTTTAGCAGTATGAATGATGCGTGTGGTTTAAGGTTAATATGACGATAATTGTTTAACGAGTTATGTAGTAGGATTTAGTGTGGGAACATTTCGAAGAAGTATGGATATGGACAAAGGGGATTTTTGTAGAAGAGATTTGTAAAGTAAGTTTATGGTAAAGGGAAAGTTAATTCAGCTATAAATAACAATAGTAAATAAGTTTATGCATAAACAAAACTTCAGAATATTAGATAATTACGTCGGTAAAAAGTGTAGTCGTGAGGTTTACTATTTTGCGATTGGTTATGGATGAAAAGCGCGGATTGACGCTGGAGAATGTTGTTTTGCTATTGGCAGTTGAGTAAACTGACCAATCGTAAAGCAATATTCTTCGCGCGCTTTTCAAATGGCTCTGAGCACTATGGGACTCAACTGCTGTGGTCATTAGTCCCCTAGAACTTAGAACTAGTTAAACCTAACTAACCTAAGGACATCACAAACATCCATGCCCGAGGCAGGATTCGAACCTGCGACCGTAGCGGTCTTGCGGTTCCAGACTGCAGCGCCTTTAACCGCACGGCCACTTCGGCCGGCTCGCGCGCTTTTCTCTGCTGGTAGAGAAGACTGAGAGTATTCTAGGGAAGAATGGGAGCCTAGCCATGAAACAGTTCGGACGTATGTAGTAGTAGTAGTAGTAGTAGTAGTTCCGATGGAAACGATAAGTTGCCCGATCTAGCAGTGTTTCAAATGGTTCAAATGGCTCTGAGCACTATGGGACTTAACATCTGTGGTCATCAGTCCCCTAGAACTTAGAACTACTTAAACCTAACTAACCTAAGGACATCACACACATCCACGCCCGAGGCAGGATTCGAACCTGCGGCCGCAGCAGTCGCGCGGTTCCGGACTGAGCGCCTACAACCGCTAGACCACCGCGGCCGGCAGCAGTGTTTCATACATCAAAAGTGTGGTGAAGTGACGGTATAATTATTCCGGTGGGCGTGTAGAAATTTCGGAATTTTTAAGTGAATTTTGTGACGAGAGAAGACATATATTCCGCGTGGCGTATTGAGCAGGTCGGTGGCTAAAAACTGTGACTGCATTTGGTACTGACAGACTTAATATTTGGCGAGCATTATCAATCAAAAACAATCAGTATTTTTGTAGCTATTACGTTTTCGGGAAATGCAACACCATAAACTTGCTAACGTGAGTGAAAGGGATTATGAGTGACTGTGTTAAGACTAGCACAGGCTTGGCAGTGATACTTGTTCACCTAAGTTTCAGAATACATTAACTTAGGACAAAATTTACAACCTTTCATTTAGTGTGAAAAATTTCTCCCGAAACGTAGATTTAGTGAATTTAATTACAGCCTGGTTCACGTCGAAGTACAGTAGGTTTCACTCGGCTTTCCTACTGATGATCTGCTGAGACAATGTTCACTGGTAGGTGCAGGTTCGTCGTAAAGGGACGGAAAGAACTGTGCCACCGCAGCAGGAAATTCGAATTCGAGTCCTGGTCCGGCACAAATTTTCACCAGTCGCCACTGAGTTGTTCCAGTGCCCTCATGCGACTGACGCCAGTATTTCTTTTCATCACGCGTATATACAGCTGTGGAATGATGAAAGTGTGGTGCCTGTTCTTCCTGACATGTCTGAAAGACCAGACAGCACACATATAATAGTAAAAGGAACTTGGCTGTCATCTTTAGAGACACGCATACGCGCAAAAACACCACCACACAACAACAATAACACGCTACACTTTGCCCATGGACATTCCATGTGTAATATTACCGATCATCCAATACACTCAATGTTAGCTTGCACTCTTTACTGTGCACTGGATTGCATCGCTCGACCGACCAAAATACTATTGTCAGCCACTGAAATACCCAGTCAATGCTCCTCTTGTAATCTGGAAGTTAGTCTCCACTGGAATCACCGTCACTTCGTCCAGATAAAGATACCGACTGTCCTGCTGGGTTGTTCCGTCCGCACAGTGGCTACACCCCGTGCTGTTAGTCATGTCCCGGAGACAATTTCTTGGCGTACCAGCTTGGAGAAGACTCCCTGTCCTTGACTGTCCACTGCCGCACAGGCAACCACCAGACTACACGGACGGCCTTGCTTGCAACACACATTGCATCAAATTCTACCAAGGCCGAGTCCAAAAGAACAGATACCCCACACACAGTAATAAACAACATTCTGGCCTTACGTTAAATCAGTAAGTGGCTCGAAACAGCATATCCAGACACTCCGGGATGATGATGGCATTGAAACAGAGGATGACACGCGTAAAGCTGAAATACTAAACACCTTTTTCCAAAGCTGTTTCACAGAGGAAGACCGCACTGCAGTTCCTTCTCTAAATCCTCGCACAAACGAAAAAATGGCTGACATCGAAATAAGCGTCCAAGGAATAGAAAAGCAACTGGAATCACTCAACAGAGGAAAGTCCACTGGACCTGACGGGATACCAAATCGATCCTACACAGAGTAAGCGAAAGAACTTGCCCCCCTTCTAACAGCCGTGTACCGCAAGTCTCTAGAGGAACGGGAGGTTCCAAATGATTGGAAAAGAGCACAGGTAGTCCCAGTCTTCAAGAAGGGTCGTCGAGCAGATGCGCAAAACTGTAGGCCTATATCTCTGACGTCGATCTGTTGTAGAATTTTAGAACATGTTTTTTGCTGACGTATCATGTCGTTTTTGGAAACCCAGAATCTACTCTGTAGGAATCAACATGGATTCCGGAAACAGCGATCGTGTGAGACCCAACTCGCTTTATTTGTTCATGAGACCCAGAAAATATTAGATACAGACTCCCAGGTAGATGCTGTTTTCCTTGGCTTCTGGAATGCGTTCGATACAGTTCCGCACTGTCGCCTGATAAACAAAGTAAGAGCCTTCGGAATATCAGACCAGCTGTGTGGCTGGATTGAAGAGTTTTTAGCAAACAGAACACAGCATGTTGTTATCAATGGAGAGACGTCTGCAGACGTTATAGTAACCTCTGGCGTGCCACAGGGGAGTGTTATGGGACCATTGTTTTTCACAATATATATAAATGACCTAGTAGATAGTGTCGGAAGTTCCATGCGGCTTTTCGCGAATGATGCTGTAGTATACAGAGAAGTTGCAGCATTAGAAAATTGTAGCGAAATGCAGGAAGATCTGGAGCGGATAGGCACTTGGTGCAGGGAGTGGCAACTGACCCTTAACATAGACAAATGTAATGTATTGCGAATACATAGAAAGAAGGATCCTTTATTGTATGATTATATGATAACGGAACAAACACTGGTAGCAGTTACTTCTGTAAAATATCTGGGAGTATGCATACGGAACGATCTGAAGTGGAATGATCATATAAAATTAATTGTTGGTAAGGCAGGTACCAGGTTGAGATTCATTGGGAGAGTCCTTAGAAAATGTTGTCCATCAACAAAGGAGGTGGCTTACAAAACACTCGTTCGACCTATACTTGAGTATTGCTCATCAGTGTGGGATCCGTACCAGATCGGGTTGACGGAGGAGATAGAGAAGATTCAAAGAAGAGCTGCGCGTTTTGTCACAGGGTTATTTGGTCACCGTGATAGTGTTACGGAGATTTTTAACAAACTCAAGTGGCAGACTGCAAGAGAGGCGCTCTGCATCGCGGTGTAGCGTGCTATCCAGGTTTCGAGAGGGTGCGTTTCTGGATGAGGCATCGAATATATTGCATCCCCCTACTTATACCTCCCGAGGAGATCACGAATGTAAAATTAGATTCGAGCGTGCACGGAGGCTTTCCGACAGTCGTTCTTCCCGCGAACCATACGCGACTGGAACAGAAAAGGGAGGTAATGACAGTGGCACGTAAAGTGCCCTCCGCCACACGCCGTTGGGTGGCTTGCGGAGTATAAATGTAGATGTAGAACAGCCGTTGCTGTCGCCAGACAAGTTCCCGCGACCGACTCTTACCGCCACGGGGAATCCAGTCCGCCACTCGCTGCCGCTCGCAGTCCGAGGTCCGTCCGGCTCGGCCGCTGGTCAATCCAAGACTGTCTGGTCCCGTCCACTGGTGTTCCATTGAGACTCACAGCGGCGTCAGCAGCGCCACAAACGTCGCCGACCCTATCCAAGCGCTAGCTCGAATGCCGTGCGCCGTCTCACTTTCCCCTTCCGTTTACCGTACCACACATGGATCATCTATCTCTCGTCTATGTGGCAGTCTGGGAGGGGCAGGAAACAAGACATGCCACGAATTACACATTCAAGGCACAACTTGTACAATCCACTGTACAGTGAGTGGTGGAAAGTACTTTCTTACGAATATTAGGCGAGGCGAGTTTCTTTCCTATTCCATTCGCGTACTGAGCAGTGGGAAAACGAGAATCTGTGAACCTATGTACATGCCCTAATCTCACTTACCTTAATCTCATGATCCCGACATGAAAATGGTTCAAATGGCTCTGAGCACTATGGGACTTAACTTCTGAGGTCATCAGTCCCTTAGAACTACTTAAACCTAACTAACCTAAGGACATCACACACATCCATACCCGAGGCAGGATTCGAACCTGCGACCGTAGCAGTCCCGCGGTTCCAGACTGTAGCGTATATAACCGCTCGGCCACCCTGGCCGGCGATCCCTAAATGAAATGTACGATGTTAGTAGCATAACTTCCATCAGCCCTATGTCCATAAATGCGCTATTTTTGTCTCTATCGACCTACAGAAAGGCTACGACTATTGGTCAATTTCTGGCCTCCTTTTCAAACTCTAGAACCACACACTTCCATTTAGCTATGTCTACCTTACTGCAGTCATTCTATCGATTCGCTCATCCTTTGACACTATTAACAATACCAATTCCCGTGACATCCCCTTGGAGGAGCGCCCCAAGCTCTTTATCTCCTCTACAGTGCTGATATGCCCAAGCCACCCCCCCCCCCCTCCTTCCGAATGCTGATGACATAGTTTTCCTCGTTTTCTGCCCTATATAGAGAAATCCAAATGATCCCTCCAAATGCACCTCAATCAGCTTATTTTCTGGTGTAACAAATGGCTCGTCATGATAAGCCCCCACCCCCAAATCGTAGGCAATAATTATACAATGAACCTCCCACTTCTTCCATGACATCTACCTTACCATTTACGACTATCCTATCCAGGTAACTAGGCCAATGGCTTGGCCGCAGTGCTAACACCAGGTCCCATCAGATCACTGAAGTTAAGTAGTGTCGGGCTTGGATAGCGCCGGCCGAAGTGGCCGTGCGGTTAAAGGCGCTGCAGTCTGGAACCGCAAGACCGCTACGGTCGCAGGTTCGAATCCTGCCTCGGGCATGGATGTTTGTGCTGTCCTTAGGTTAGTTAGGTTTAACTAGTTCTCAGTTTTAGAGGACTAATGACCTCAGCAGTTGAGTCCCATAGTGCTCAGAGCCATTTGAACCATTTTTTGCTTGGATAGCACTTGGGTGAGTCACTGTTGGGGTCTGCCAGATGCAGTTGGCAAATGGGGTGAACTCAGGCCTTGGTGAGGCCAACTGAGGAGCTACTCGATTTAGAAGTAGCAGCACTGGTCACGAAAACTGACAACAGGTGAGAGAGTGGTATGCTGACCACATGATGCTCTGTGTCCACATACGGTGGTGCCTGAGGGCTGAGGGTGACAGGATAGTTGATTGGTAGCTCTTGGCCTTCAGGACCTGTTTGGATGGTGCTTGTTTGTTTTAGCCAGTTAAATAATACAGTAAAATATCTTGGGATACCCCTTGACGAGCAACTAACATGGAAACCTCATCTACTAATCATCCAACAAGGAGCCCACAGTAGACTACATCTGCTAATAGGCCAAAATTGTGATTACACCTCTCAGTTTCTTTCCTCGTCTACAAAACCCTGATCCTCAGCTATACCACACCAAGATACTATAAGTCCCCCAAAATCCTTTAACGCCATGCACTCCCTTTCCACATGGATCCTCTGCCTCTCATCAAACGTCCATTCCGTCTCACCCACACCGAATATCTCCGCAACTCCTATCCTATCCACAAAATAGATTCCAGTAACCCCATTGTCTGCCTTCTGATCACCAACCCCGTTATGCTGCCAGATATTTACAAACGTATCCCACCGTCCCTGCACCTAGACACCTATCCCAATGTATCTTCAACCATCCCCCTGTCCCAGACAGATTCGCCTCGATATTTATCCCTGCTACCAACTTTCACTCTTCCCCATCTACCTCCACATCAAAGCTCCTCTCTCTCAATCCCTCCCCATCCATCCCTGTCCCTTTCCTCTTGTTGCAACTACGGTACTGACACACCGAACCCTCACTACATTCTATGTTTCCCAGCTTCTACCTTCGCACTATCCACCCCAGCCTAGCCTCATCTCCATAGTTTTCCCTACTCCTATAGAACATATTCTCTCCTCCCGAAACACTTTTCTCCCATTCAGGTCCTTCACAGCTTAAGTGAAAGTACAGTGCTTCAGTGTTTATTAGAACGAGTTCATTATTCTGTTAAGTTGTTTAAAATGTACATTTTTCTGATGTCCGTCTGCGCGTTTTTTAATTTAAAGTAGTACATCAGTCCACATGTTCTTTATTCTCATGCTTGTTATATTTTTAAAAATGCTCTTGGTTGAAAAGGGGACTACTGTACCACTCACAGCCCACCGCCCCATCATATGGGATGAGGAGTATGAAGCTAACAATAAAGAAGAAAATGTAACATTATGAAACAGTGTTTCGCAAGAACAATGGCATATTTCTTCCATGGACTCCCAGTTCAGGTCGGAGATGCATTTTAACTTACTCTCACTACTCGCCAGCGCTCGTATGCATATGTACATATTAGGACGAGCTTGTAGAACAGCAGTCTTAGAAGACATAGCCGTTGAAGTTACTTCGTGATTCGTGTTCCTAAAAGCACAAACGAAGAATGCATACCGACGTCGGAGTGCTATTTCATACATTACAGTCAACTTCTTTGTACTAACGGTTACTGGCAATTGTTCCCACATTAGAAATCTTGAAATCTGTTTCGGCAATTCACCTTGTCATTTTCAGGCACCTCTCAAAAATAATCGATATTGCCGTACTGGGCAATATGTTTCCGGGTGTCGTCAATTCGTACCAGAAAAGCTTCCTTAGAAGACTTAGCTGCAACTCGAGTACGCCAATATCGATTATTTTTAAGAGGTGCATATGGGGCCTGAAGATGGAGTAATGAATTGCCGAAACTGGTAGCGAAAACGATATAACATTATTTCTCAATTGCACGGCTGTTTTGCGAATTTCATTGTTAAACCTATGACCAGCCGCTTTCACAGGTCCATAATGGATCAACAGAGACTAGTAATCCGGAGTTCGTTGTCTTCCTTCGCTATCAACCGTTAGGTCCTTCAGCGCCTTGCGTTTCATGATTACTGGATGATCTTTTAGACTTATTTTCTCCTTCACCTATTCCCTTTCCAACCACAGTCTTCTGATTCTAAGGGGCAATTTTGCTGTTTGTTCTAATAAAGCGTTTGCAGGTGTGGGTCTCACTGCATTACGGTTAAGTTCTAAGATAGCTAAATTGTACCGTGTCCAATTTATCACGATATTTCAGACCGCCTCCGTCAGTGAATGTTTAGCGTCACTGCCTTCTGTGAGGAAGGACTCGGGTGCGATTCCCGGTAGCTCCTCGGTATTTTCCGACGTAGGGAGCTCTGGTCACTCAGCCTCGTAAGATCAAGTGAGGAGCTGTTCGAACAAAGAAGCAGCAGCATCACCAATATTCATCAACTAGGAATAAAGTCTGGAGGGACTGGTGAAATGTTGTCACATGACCCGTGATCATACGAGGGGGGTTCAACACATTTTTCGTTGAAATGCACAGTTTTTTGTGGCCGATATTAGGCGACGCTATACGTAGCCTTCAAAATGGCGTCTGTCACTGAGTTTCTTTTTGAGGAAATAGAGAGCATCGCAGATATTCATAGGCGCTTGTGAACTGACTACGGAGACCTGGCAGTAAATAAAAGCACGGTGAGTCGTTGGGTGAGGCATCCGTCATTAACGCAACAAGGTTGCGCAAAATATCCGAACTCACGGACGCACACAGCTGTGATTCCTACAATACTGGAACGTGCGGATATTCACATTCAAGGTGATTTACTGATCACAATCAAACACCTTGCTGCTCGACTGTACGTCTATGTCGGAAATGCTGACACTCTTGTCCATCATTGGGATACTCAAAGGTATATGCCCGTTGGACTTCTCGTCACCTAACAGAAGACCATAAAGAGCAACGTAGGGCCATCTGTGTGGAACTGATTGCGCGTTACGAGGCGGTCGTGACAAATTTTTATCGAACATAGTTACAGTTCGAGTTCGAAACAAAACGGCAATCCATGGAGTAGCGTCACACCATGTCACCTCCGAAGAAAAAGTTGAAAGCTGCGACGCTACCTTCAGCAGGTAAAGTCATAGCGACCATCTCCTGGGACTCTGAAGAGTTATTCTGTTTGATGTCCTCCTTCGTGGAGCAACGATCAACTATGATCTGTATTCTGCTACACTCAGGAAATTGAAGAAACAACATTACCGTGTTCGTTGCCACAAAAATTCGAACAAACTTCTTCTTCTCCATGACAACACAAGACCTTAGGCAAGTCTGCACAGCGGAGAGGAGCTCACAAAATTTCAGCACCACCCCCACAGCTCTGCTCTCGCACCTTCCGACTTTAATTTGTTTGGCCCGATGAGGGATGCACTCCCAATAAGAGAGGGCAGTTTTGAACGGAGATTATGTTGAAAAATTGGGTTCGGTAGCCAAATGCTGCGAAGAAACCATGGATAACACAAGAAATACTCCTGTTGGTCAATTAAGAAGGAAATAAAAACGTTCAGGAAAATTCAGGAATACAGTAATGCAAGTCACTTAGGAATTAAATAAAAATAAAGTACAGGGAAGCTAGGGTGAAATAGTTGCAGGAAAAATGTGAAGAAATCGAAAAGGAAATGACTGTCGGAAGCACTGACTCAGCATATAGAAAACTCAAAACAACCTACGGTGGAATGAAAAGCAAGGTCATTAAGATTGCAATGGGCATTCCACTATTAAATGCTGAGGAGATAGCGGATAAATGATAAGAGTACATTGAAGGTCTCTATACATGGGAAGACTTGCCTGAAGACGTGATAGGAGAAGAAACAGGATTTGATATAGAAGAGACAGAGAATCCAGTATTAGAATCAGAATTTAAAAGAGCGTTGGAAGACTTATGATCGAATAAGGCAGAACAGATAGATAACATTTCTAAAATCACTGGAGGAAGCGGTAGCAAAACGACTATCCATGTTGGTGTGCAGAATGCATGAGTCTAGCGATATACCATCTGTCTTTCGGGAAAACATCGTCCACTCAATTTCGAAGATTGCAAGACCAGTCAGGTGCGAGAATAATCGCACAATCAGCTTAACATCTCATGCATCCAAGTTGCAAGTTGCTGAAAAGAATAACATGCCAAGAATGGAAAAGAAATTGAGGATGCGTTAGATGACGATCAGTTTGACATAGAAAAGGTAAGGGTACCAGGGAGGAAATTTTGATGTTGCATTTGACACTATCAAGACTGAAGAAAAATCAAGAGCCGTTCATAGGATTTGTCGATCTGGAAAACTCGTTCGGCAATATAAAATGGTCCAGATATGCGAAATTCTAAGGAATATAGGTGTAAGCAATAGAGAAACTTTTCCCTATGTACAAGAACATAGAGGGAACGATAAGAGCGGGAGACAAGGGAGGAAGTAATAAAGTACTCGGAGTACAAAGGGTGTAAGGCAGGGATATAGTCTTACACCCCTAATGTTCAATCTATACATCGAAGAAGCAATTGCGGAACTGAAGAAATGGTTCAAGAGTGGAATTAAATTTCAATATGGAAGGATATCAATGATGTGATTCACTGATGACATTGCTATTCTAAGTGAAAGTGAAGATGAATTACAGGAACTGTTGAATGGAATTAACAGTCTAATGACAACAGAATAGGGACTGAAAGTAAACCGAAGAAAGACGAAAATAATGAGAAGCATCAGAAATGAGGCCAGCGAGAAGCGTAACATCAGGATCAGTGATCACGAAGTAGATAAAGTTAAGGGATTCTACTGCAAAATACTCCATGAAATACCGCTGTTATAGGCAGCAAAATAACCCCTGACCGACTGAGTAAGGAGGACATAAAAAGCAGACTAGTAATGACAATAAAGTGGCATTTCTGGCCAAGAGAATTATATTGGTATCAAACATAGACCTTAATTTGAGGAAGAAATTCCTGAGAACTTGTGTTTGGATCACAGCGTTGTAGGTAGTGAAACATGGACTGCGGGAAATCCGCAAAAGAAAAGA
Source organism: Schistocerca serialis cubense (assembly GCF_023864345.2). Lineage (NCBI taxonomy): Eukaryota > Metazoa > Arthropoda > Insecta > Orthoptera > Acrididae > Schistocerca > Schistocerca serialis. Next base: position 78,380,859 of record NC_064646.1, on the reverse strand, counting down.
ATCGAAGTGTCTGAGATGTGGTGCTACAGACGAATGTTGAAAATTAGGTAGAGTGATACGTAAGGAATGAGGAGGTTATCTGGAGAATCGACGAGAAAAGAAATACATGGAAAACACTGACAAGAAGAAGGGACACTATGGTACGTCATCTGTTAAGACATCAGGAAATAACTTCCATGGTACTACAGGGCGCTCATAAGGGTAAAACTGTAGAGGGAGAAAGAGATTGGAGCAAATACTCGTAGTTTGCAAGTGCTACTCTGAGATGAAGCGGTTGGCACAGAAGAGGAATTCTTGGCGGAGTGATCCAACGTCGTTATAAGTAACGCCTTGTGCAGTATCAGTAAAATGTTAGGGTTCTTCTACATCTACATGATTACTCTGCAATTCACATTTAAGTGCTTGGCAGAGGGTTCATCGAACCACAATCATACTATCTCCCTACCATTCCACTCCCGAACAGCGCGCGGGAAAAACGAACACCTAAACCTTTCTGTTCGAGCTTTGATTTCTATTTTATTTTGATGATCATTCCTACCTATGTAGGTTGGGCTCAACAAAATATTTTCACATTCGGAAGAGAACGTTGGTGACTGAAATTTCGTAACTAGATCTCGCAGCGACGAAAAACGTCTTTGCTTTAATGACTTCCATCCCAACTCGCGTATCATATCTGCCACAACCACAATATCGGGTCAGTGACGAATAATATACCTGAATTGCAAACAATTATTTCCTCTTTCAAGTGCCGAATTCAGATAAACCGAGCTTCTAACGACACGTTCAGAAACAGTGTTGTCAATTTAAATGGAAGTGAATAATTCTAACTTAATATTATGAGATACTCAGTGCTTGGTAAATACAATGACGGAAGATTTTTCAAGTGGCATGGTTTGGAAAGTTCCTAACAACCACACGTGACCTTCTTTTAATAGTCTTGACAAGATATTAAAAGGTTATTCAACGGTGAGGGTAAATCTATAGAGGGAAACATGTACGAAATATTGAAGAATGCGGCAGTTAAACTGAATATCAGTTTCGAGTTTTGGCCTTGAAGGACTATTGAGTACCGATCGACCACCGTGTCATCCTCTGTCAGTGGTGTTATTCAGATGCGGATCAGAGGGAAAGAGAATGCAAAAGAAAATACGGTTCTGCGAGATGTCAATTAGTTTGGCTTTAACAAAGTAAAGGCACCGGTGAGGCAGTTCTGACGTTGCACTTGATTACTGAAGCAGGACTTACTAAAAATTCAAGACACGTTCATAGGATTTGTCGACCTAGGAAAAGAGTGGTGGAGGGCGTTCGAAGTTTTCAGGGAAGTAGTGGTAAGCTACCAAGAGCGAAAAAATAACAATTGAAGACCAAGAACGAAACGCTCGGATTAAAAATGGTGTAACGCACCGATATAAACCTCTACCCCTACTGTTAAGTCTATACAACGACGGAAATAAAATGACGGAAATAAAATGACGGAAATAAAACAATGGTTCAGGAATTGGATTAAAATTCACGGCGAAAGAATTTCGGTGATAAGGTTCACTGATGACATTGTCCCGCAGTGAAAGTGAAAAATAATTACTGGCTCTATTGAATGAAAAGAACGAAATGGAAATTTGTGGTAAGGACTATGGGACCAAACTGATGAGGTTATCGGTCCCTAGGCTTACACACAAATTAAATCAACTTAAACTAACTTACGCTAAGCCTGACCGTACGGCTACCCCGCGCGGCTGAAAAGAACAGTCTAATGTGAATAGAATATGGATTGAGAGTGAATGGAAGAAAGACAAAATTAATGAAGAGGAACAGAAATGAGAGTAACTAGAAACTTAACATCAGGATTGAGTTAAGTAGAAGAAGTGAAGGAATTACGCTGCGTTGGAACAAAATAGCCTGTGACGTACGAATCAAAGAGAGCATTCTTGACCAAAGAAGTCTACTGTATCAAAGTTGGCCTTAATTTGAAGAAGAAACTTATGAGAATGTAGGTCTGGAGCATCAGGATTCAATAAGAGGGGAATCATGTACTGTGGGACAGCAGGAAAATAAGAGGATTTTGTTATGTGGTGCTATGGAAGTATGCTGGAAATTAGGTACATTCAGGAGATGAAGAATGAAGAGTTTCCCGGGAGGATCGATGAGACGAGTAACATACGGAAAATATTGACAAGAAGAAGCGACAGAACGATAGGACGTGTGTTAAGACATCAGAGAATACCTTCCATGATACTAGAGGGAGCCGTAGAAGGCAAAGGCTGCAGGGAAAGGCGGAGATTGGAATATTACAACAAATAATTGACGATGTTGGATGTAAGTGCTACTCTGAGATGAAGAGTTTGGTACAGGAGTTGGTGACGTGTCGCATCTAACCAGTCAGAACACTGATGAACGGAGGAGAAAATAATAATAATAACTAGGGCCACGGAGCCAGCACGCCGACCTCGCTGCCGTTTTCAGCTCCTCAGATCTTGGAGCAACTAGCAGTTTCTCAGTTGACATCACGAGGCTGAGCGCACTTCGTTGCAATCCTCGTACCATGGAAATATCCCTCGCAGCACCGGGAATTGCACCCGGGATCTCGGTATAGCAGTCAGGCATTAAACAGCATGGTGCCTTCTAAATTCCACGTAAATAACACATAAAGCAAGGCGCTAAGAACCAATTCTTGTGGTAGACCGCTTCAGAGAATTCCTGGCTTTTCCTCTCATTCTTCTGTTTGTGGGACTTTGAGGACTATTGGAACGCGTGTGATCAGTGTTGTGTTCTTTCTGCAGGACTTCTTTGACTCCCCAGCCGTGGTAGCAACCTAATAGCTACAACCCAAGTTAAACAACATAAAAAAATAACCAAACAAAGCTGACGAACAACGGGTACTGTAGCTGTTTGTTCTGCGCACCGTTGCTACCCCGGAGGAGCGCATTTTCCTTGCGAGAGGCACTTCCACCGCCCCCTCTCATGTCGGCCGACAGACTGCCGGCCGGCCAACTTCCAGAGCGGCTAGTTTCGCCGCGAATTTTTCATTCCCGTTTCGAATGGACTGGGGATAATTATTAATTCAATGGCGACTGGCGTAGAGCAATTTTATTACTCTTTTCCAAACCTCACCTCAGCTGGGCTCGGCTGCGCTCTCCTGTCCCTGCCTCACGCAGGCGCTCCTCATCCTTTCCGTCATCCGAAACCGCGATTAAATTTAAAATTTAATTTTCACTAGCCCCTTCCTTCCTCCGCTCCCCTCGCCCTCCTACATCAGGCGCCACCTTGCGCGGACCGCGCCCCTCCAGGGCAGCCTCGCCACTCGCCACCCCACCCGCATCTCAACCCTTCGCTTCATAACCGTCCACGGCGGAGACTACATCTCCGGTGGATGCCAAAAAAGAAAGAAAATACCAATAATTGTGGCATTTCTCGCACCGCCACCCTCTCGCGAGCTCTTCGGACTTCTGAAGCCCTCCCCCATCCTTTGCCACCCTGCCTGCAGCCTCTTTTTTTTCTCCCTTTCTGTATAGCTCTGGCCTTTAGAAGGGCCGCAACCCCGACTCGACAAGTTAACAAAAATTGAACCCTACAGTCGGCACCCCCTGCCCTTACCAGCCAGAGGCGCTAATATTCGCTTTGTTTGAAGTTCCGCGTGGGGACGAGAGGTCTTAGCAGGCAGAGAGATCTCATAGGTCCGAGGATGAAGGGTATGATTTTCGCCAGCATTTCGTGTCCCGGCTGCGGTTCGCACCAGAAAACATGTGCAACTGTCCTGACCGCTGATCACTTGGGATGCTATTATGCCCAGCTGTCATTAGTTGACAGCACACTGATCCTTGCGGACGTAGACGACGGCGCCCAGTTTGTAGTTGTTTTCTTTGACTTCCGGACGGCTTTCCAAGCAACTGCTCTGCATCTTACTCAAAAAAATACGACCTTTCTAAGTGCTGTGCGAGCCACGAAATTGGGATCATGCCTTCCTTGTAGACGGATCTCAAAACGGCATTCTTAACGGGGTGAACGCTAAGATACGACAGTAACTTCAAGAATACCCCAGAGCAGTGTTTCTAAGCCGTTACTCTTCATGCTGGTCCAGTTCTAGTAGTAGACGTCAGTGCCGCGCGGGATAAGCCGAGCGGTCTTAGGCGCTGCCGTCATGGACTGTGCAGCTGGTCCCGGCGGAGGTTCGAGTCCTCCCTCGGGCATGGGTGTGTGTGTTTGTCCTTAGGATAATTTAGGTTAAGTAGTGTGTAAGCTTCGGGACTGATGACCTTAGCAGATAAGTCCCATAAGATTTCACACACATTTTAACATTTTTGAGCAGACGTCAGAAGGCCCGTGTTGCCGCTATGTATTCACTGGCAAGTCAGAACCTTATACCGAGCGAGGTGGTGCAGTAGTTAGCACACTGGACTCGCATTCGGGAGGACGACGGTTCAAACCCACATCCGGCCATCCTGATTTAGGTTTTCCGTAATTTCGTCAAATCAAGCAGATGCCAGGAGTGTTCCTCTGAAAGGACACGCCCGATCTCCTTCCCTGGGCCGATGGGACCGATGACCCCGCCGTCTGGTCTCCTCCCCCAAATCAACCAACCAAAACCTGATGACCAGTGCCCACCGCGACTTTGGACGCCGCCTGGTGGAGTTTCGGGCATGCGACGCGGTAACAAAAGTATGTAAGCGGAGCAGACATGTAAGGGGGATCACCCTAGCGAGGATATGGTTGCAAATGTGACAATCCATTGGGACAAGCGACTTTTACAAAGGAAAAATTATTATTACCCATAAATAAACTGTGAACGAGTACCTCGAAAACGGAGAAGCTGGTCGAATGTTCACGTGCTTCTGTCGTATCTATAGAAAGAGGTAGAAGGAGAGTGAAACTACCACTAGGTGCTAAATGGTTAGAGAGGGAGAGAAGGTAACCGTTTGGGGGAAAATGTGGTCGGTCGGGGTGGCCAAGTGGTTCTAGGAGCTACAGTCTGGAACCGCGCGACCGCTACGGTCGCAGGTTCGAATCCTGCCTCGGGCATGGATGTGTGTGATGTCCTTAGGTTAGTTAGGTTTAAGTAGTTCTAAGTTCTAGGAGACTTATGACCTCAGAAGTTGAGTCCCATAGTGCTCAGAGCCATTTTTTGAACCTACGTGTTCACGTGTTATCCCAACACCATCGTCAGTTACAATTGCAGTGGGCATGGGACCATCGGGAGTCAACCCTCAATCAATGGAAACGTGTCGGCTCTTCAGGTGAATCACATTTTCGCTACACTAGGTAGCTGGTCGTCTCCACAAAAGCCGTCATCGATGGGAACGGCGCGGCGGCTCGAAACGTACAGCGCGCCACGGGCGCAGCCTGATGGGAACAGTATTATGCTACAAGAGACATTCTCCTGCGCTTGCGTAGGACCTGTGGTAGTCATCGAAGACACCTTGACAGCTGGGAACCACCTGCATCTCTTCATGCTGGATCTCTTCCCCAAAGGCGATGTCATCCTTCTGCAGTATACACTACTGGCCATTAAAATTGCCACACCAAGAAGAAATGCAGATGGTAAACGGTTATTCATTGGACAAATATATTATACTAGAACTGACATGTGATCACATTTTCACGCAATTTGGGTCCATAGATCCTGAGGAATCAGTACCCAGAACAACCACCTCTCGCCGTAATAACGGAATTGATACGCCTGGGCATTGAGTCAAACAGAGCTTGGATGGCAAGTACAGGTACAGCTGCCCATGCAGCTTCAACACAATACCATAGTCCATCAAGAGTAGTGACTGGCGAATTGTGACGAGCCAGTTGCTCGGCCACCTCTGACCAGACGTCTTCAATTGGTGAGAGATCTGGAGAATGTGCTGGCCAGGGCAGCAGTCGAACGTTTTGTGTATCCAGAAAGGCCCGTACAGGACCTGCAACATGTGGTCGTTCATTATACTGCTGAAAAGTAGGGTTTCGCAAGGATCGAATGAAGGGTAGATCCACGGGTCGTAACACATCTGAAATGTAACGTCCACTGTTCAAAGTGCCTTCAATGCGAACAAGAGGTGACCGAGACGTATAACCAACGGCACCCATACCATCACGCCGGGTGATACGCCAGTATGGCGATGACGAATACACGCTTCCAATGTGCGTTCACCGCAATGTCGCCAAACACGGATGCGACCATCGCGATGCTGTAATCAGAACCTGGATTCATCCGAAGAAATGACGTTTTGCCATTCGTGCACCCAGGTTCGTCGTTGAGTACACCATCGCAGACGCTCCTCTCTGTGATGTAGCGTCAAGGGTAACCACAGCCATGGTCTCCGAGTTGTTAGTCCATGCTGCTGCAAACGTTGTCGAACTGTTCGTACAGATGGTTGTCGTCTTGCAAACGTCCCCATCTGTTGACTCAGGGATCGAGACGTGGCTGCACGATCCGTTACAGACATGCGGATAAGATGCCTGTTATCTTGACTGCTAGTGATACGAGGCCGTTGGGATCCAGCACGGTCATTGGATCTCGACCAACGCGAGCAGCAATGTCGCGATACGACGAACCTCCGATAGGCTACAATCCGACCTTTATCAAAGTCGGAAACGTGATGGTACGCATTTCTCCTCCTTACAATAGGCATCAGAACAACGTTTCACCAGGCAACGCTGGTCAACTGCTGTTTGTGTATGATAAATCAGTCAGAAACTTTTGTCATGTCAGCACGTTGTTGGTGTCGCCACCGGCGCCAGCCTTGTGTGAATGCTCTGAAAAGCTAATGATTTGCATATGGCAGCATCTTCTTCCTGTCTGTTAAATTTCGCGTCTGTAGCACGTCATCTTCGTGGTGTAGCAATTTTAGTGTCCAGTAGTGTAATTGTCCGCCTCTCGGAGCCTGAACCACACTGCAGTGGTTTTAGGAGCGTTGTACTTTACACACTTTGATGTCTCCACAATGACCTGATGTAAGTCCTATGGAACCCATCTATGTCGCTAAGGGAGCCATCACTGCTAAATCAGCGGCCCGTTATTTACGAAAAGTACAGGAGGCATGCGTATAAATCTAATGCCAAATACCTCCACAAACCTATCAGCAAACTGTCTGATCCCTGATATGCAGAGTCAGTGATGTATTTCGTTCCAAAGACGGATAAAAAAGCTGTTAAGCAGATGGTCATAATGTTTTAGCCCATCAGCGTACACCGTCCGTCCAAGAAGTTCCTGGAAATTGTAACTATCAGTTGTAAATAGAGGCTTTTGGAGACGAAAGTCTGTGCAACTTATGTCACGCCGCATTCACTACCAAACCAAATCAACGACGTGACACGTCTGGCGTGACTTGAATGAAATGCAAAGTGCGGAGTGTTTTGCTATGGAGAAAATGATAATGCGTGACGAGATTTGGTGTTATCAGTACGAATCTTCTACAAAACGACAAGGTGCAAAAATTCACGTGAAAGATCACTGTCTCGATGGCATAATCGACATTCAAATCAATGTGACGAGCGAGTTGAGTAACATCCAAAAGTGGGACTTTTTTTGACAATTTCACATAGTTGTATGAACCTTCTGTGCACTGTACCCAAGTGAAGGGAGACTGTATACGAGAGTGTGCTGAAGAGTAGTGCCTCTGAATTCTTCATTCTAGTCTCACGACCGACCGAGGCATTACATGTAATACACATTACTTGGTCGACTTTCCTGCTTTTCTGGCGCAAGTTGCAGCCCCCTGCCACTACAGGGCTCCGAATTTTAGGATGTAGCATGGCAATGTGTGTAACGTAACTGTGGCGGTACGGGAGAAACAGCTCAGAAAACTGAAAGCACGAATTAGAAGAGTTCTTGCACACATAGAACACCCTTTCCTTCTCCAACACAGTGCCACAACACACAAGAGTGCTCTGACATCTGCAGCAATCCGACGCCGTGGGTTCATTGTCATCGATCACCTTCCGTACAGCCTCCGACTTGGCCCCACACGATTTCCATGTATTTCCAAAACTTAAAGAACACCGTCGAGGATCGCAGTTTGATAGTGAGGAAGTGGTGTAAGCGGAGGTGACGTTGTGGTTCTGCCATCGAAGTCAAATATTCTACAGTGACGGTATCAACAAACTGATCTCCGGTTGGGAGAAATTTGTTCGACGCCAAGGTGACTATGTAGTCAAGTGTGTAGACATGATAAAGGTGTATGATGTTAATAAAGTTTGTTTTATTTTAAAATCTTGAAGAGTTTTACTTAAAAGAGTTGGAGGCATTACTTTTCAGGATGTCCTCCTAAAACATCTCAAGCATTCAGACCATAAGTTGTCTGTAGCAGCACCCGAAAGGGGACGGGACGAAGGAAACAAAACTTCACGGGTTGAGAGGGTATATGATGTTATTTCAGCGATTACAAAATCGAGTCAGATTTACAGAGAACATGGCAGTATGAGCCCACTAACCAGAAAGACGTTGTTTTCCTTCTGGCCCGGATGCGTCCGCTGATTCGGTTGACAAGGTTGTCATAATAATTTTTTTTATTTCTCGTCTATGACCACAAATACTGTACGTCCTCAGACAACCGGTTTCGGTCAGCAATGAACATCTTCAGATCTGTTTTATAAGAAATCTGTCGTAATATAAAACAGATCTGAAGATGGTCATTGCTGACCGGAACCAGTAGTCTGAGAACGTACAATATTTGAGATCATGGACGTGAAACAAAAAAAAATATTCTAAGTTTCCGGATCATTTTCGGATCACTGTTCCGTTCGTGACCATGTCGCACGTTGTGAAGGTGTCATAAGGCCAGTGTATCCCCTCTTGAGGAGCCTATAGCTGTTATATGTGGTCCCTGATATCCTAGATAATAGCACTGACACCTCCGTCACGGTAGCCTATGTACTTCAATATCACGCAGGCAGTTCATAGAGACACGTGCTATATGCGAACAAGGATTGTCCTGTTGAACGAGGGTAACACGATACCGTCGCATGAGGCGTAACGTGTAAGGACGGAAGATGCCCGTGACGTACCGTTCTGACGTCACAACTGCCTCAGTCAGAATCAGGCGTGACCTGAAAAAGTTATATGCGAAGGCTCCCCACACTCCATGAATAACACCGTCGTGCCTCCTAAACATTGGAAGAACGGGACCTCTCCTAAGGTCCCCGTCATATTCGAGGACGGTGGCCATCAGAGTTAGCACAGAACCACGGTTCATCGCTGAACACAATGCGACACCATTGATCAGCCCTCCACGCCTTCCGATCACGGTGTCATTCGAAACACAGCCGTCTGTGTCGTGGTGTTAACGCTAGCCTAAGCATATGACGGCATTTCACGAGTCCGGTTGTTCCTGCTCTCCGACCCGTGGAGCAGGGTGGCGCTGTATGTTTGCAAGGAGTCCGTTACTTGTTCCCGGATGACACGCACAGATACGGAGAGATTAGGATATGTTTGGTGGAGAACACAGCACTCCTACCTTCTGAAGGTCTGATGTGATCGAACGGAACGCTGACGACGAGCATGGCTACCCTAACGTTCCCATGCACACCAAGATCGGATCACTGCCACATTAGAATGCTCCACGAATGTGAACAGTGTACAGTTCGGCCAGCTGGCCAAATGGAGACCAACAATGATGTCCCTTCCAAATTCTAAGCCGGCCGAAGTGGCCGTGCGGTTATAGGCGCTGCAGTCTGGAACCGCAAGACCGCTACGGTCGCAGGTTCGAATCCTGCCTCGGGCATGGATGTTTGTGATGTCCTTAGGTTAGTTAGGTTTAAGTAGTTCTAAGTTCTAGGGGACTAATGACCTCAGCAGTTGAGTCCCATAGTGCTCAGAGCCATTTGAACCATTTGAACCAAATTCTGACAGGTGCTGATAACGCTGTCTGATACGTGTACGTGGCATTTGCAAGTCATTCACAGAGATCATCTGACGCTGTGCACGTCCCCTATATAGCTACCGGGCCTGGCGATAGACGAACAACACTGATGCACCCTAGTGGCCGTTTTACCTGTAAGAGATAATTGTAACTTTATTCGTTTACATGTGCGCCGATGGTATGTATGTTTTTCTGAAGCTTGAAGAATAGCAGTGAAAGGAAACAGCTATTAGCAAAAAATAATTGTCACAATTAAAGTTCGGCGTACAGTAGTTCACTGTACATTTTGGCTGATTGGAGTTCATTTATATAGCCAATGCGTTGTATACTTGAGTGATGCAAGTCGATCCCTAGCGCCAGCGGAATAGACCCTGAGTTATAATAACGCCTTTGCCAACAACTATTTCCGTGTACCTGATCACCTAGCTGGTATCAGTTGATATTATCTCGAGGTAGAAACTGGAAGCGGCCCTATAGCATAGCCCGGTGTTGATGCGTTTCGTTTTCAGGAAGTTCCCTGCTGGGTAAAACCGCTGCGTTACGTGTATCAAAACATGTGATTGATCTGCGAAATAAGAGGTGAGGCGTGGTAGCTACAGGCGTAATCAACAACTCACGCACTAAGATTCGCAACTCCACAGTGTCTGCGAATAAGAAAGCTGTGGTGAATCTATTCAGCAGGACCCTCTGTACTGTACATGAAAAAAAACTTAAAACAGCTTGACTGATACGTGTCAAATAGGCTCGCTGAACAACTTCTTTGCATTTTCGAAACTTTTTATCTAATTTTAGAGGCGTGCTTCATCATTTAGAAGCAAGGAATGCAGGCTTTGTTTCTTCACCAAGTCAATGTGAAAACTGATGTTCGTTTCTTACTGTGCGCACAAGACGGTTGTTATCCCCCTAATGGGATGTTCAGAAGTGATCTGCGGCGTATTAGAAAAATTAATTCCTCCCGGATCAACACTTCCATTACACGAGTGCCACCCCTTCTGAACACAGAAGCACTTCCCTCCGGAAGGGTTGAAGTCACTTCCTGCGGCCGAGGGCCGCCTGCTGCTCTTCTGATGTCTTTGTAACTCGATTACTGGCGGGGTCGCGGACCAACCCTCCTGAAGACTCCACAAGAAAAAAAAAAAAAAGAGAGTCAGAAATAAAGGGACGAGGCGGTCGCAGGCTGAGGCCGCGAGTCATTAGGAGCGAGGACGCCCGCCGGTTTGTGATCATAACGCTGCGGCAGAACAAAATCGTCCTTTGTGCAAGAGAGACGTTTCTTTTCTCAGAGCCAAAACATATCCACGAGTGGACGCTTGGAGGTGTATACCGTTGTTATATACTGTGGCCTTCTTGTGGAAATTCGCCTACACGCTGAGACACCCACGTTGTTACTGCGTCCAGTACAAGGTCATAATCTGTTCGTAGCCTGGGAAGGTGATCGCTCCAAGACTCTTTCTCGCGATACCACTTTCCAGATCTTTTTACCTTACACTTGTTGTAGAAAGTGTGCTCTGCATCTGAAGCTGGACAATAATTGACTTAATTCGGTATTAATTTATCTTACCAAAAGTATTTGGACATGCTTATACAGGGTGAGTCACAAACTATTGCCACCAAGAATAACTCTAAAAGTATGATAGGAGCTGAAAAGTTGGTGGGAGCAAAGTTGCATGGGACAACGGGGTCCTTAATATGACACTGGTTTTTTGTTGTTAGGTGGGGTCGCTTCAGAGATATGAATGTCAACTTTTTTTTAAATTGGGATGCTGTAATCTGGTACTTATTTTCTGATAGCGGCTATCTAGACGAATCCAAATAAGTGTAACAGAAAGGTCTTTGAAGGTCAAAGAAGGTCACAAAGATGTCATGAACGTCCATTAACAGAAGGTGCTCGATGTGATGACCTTTGGCATCAGCGAAGTGCTGCAATCTTCTTATCGTGGATTCAGTGGTATTCCTTATCATTCAGCACTTATCGTAGCACATGCTCTGACAATTCTCTCTCGCGTATCTTCAGGTGTAGTTGGAACGTCTTCATAAACAATGTGTTTTATGAATCGACACAAGAAAAAAATCCAGATGCGTCAAGTCTGGCTAACGAGCCGGTCACGACACATTTACTTTACGTCCAATCCAACGATTTGGGAATTGTCTCTGCAACTCGTTTCTAGCCATCAGCGAAAAATGTGCAGGACACCCACCGTGTTGATACCACATTCTGTTCCCTGTTCGTAAAGGTATTTCTTCCAATAACAGACCTAATGTTTCTTGCAGGAAGGTGGTGTACTTTCTACCACCAAGGTTTCCTTCTATGAAATAGGGGCCTATAATTCTGTCCTCCAGAATCCCACACCACACATTCACCGTCCACGGATCGCGTTGTGCAACTTGCCGCAGCCAACATGGATTTTCAGTTGTCCAGTAATGCATGTTATTCAAATTAATATTTCCATGGTTCGTGAATGTAGCCTCGTCAGTAAATAAAATCAAATTAATAACTGTGTCATCCCTCTGAATCTGAAGTTGAGCCCATCGGCAGCATTCAGTGCGACGCATACAATCCGTACCAGTTAATTCTGGATGGAGACTGATATGGAAAGGATGATATTTATGGCGATGCAGAACACGAACTACACTACTCTCGCTCATGCCAGATTCCCTTGCGATTTGACGCAAACTAACACGAGGATCTCGAACCACAGTGGCAAGAGTACCAGACTCCGTATCCTCTTTAGTAACTTTCCTTTGCCAGATACGTTTCTGATGCGTTAAAGATCCATTTGTTCTCAATTTATCACACACATATTTAAATGTACGACGTGTATTGTGAATACGTTGAGGATATCTTTCAGCGTATAAGTCACTAGCTCTTACTGAATTTCGTTGACATTCTCCGTAAATGAGAAGCATATCGACTTGTCCTTCGAAGGAATGCTTAATTCGACGATACTAGTCTTACCGTTCCTATTAGTGTAGTATTGCGAAACCGTCGAATGGTGTTTACATGTCAATGGCACGTTAGATGGATACGCCGTATTCGGCGAATATTTACTATTTGCACGATATGCGAGAGAGAATTGTCAGAGCATGTGCTTCGATAAGTGCCGAAGAGGTAAGAAATACCACTCAATCCACGATAAGAAGATTGCAGCACTGCATTGATGCCAATGGTCATCACTTCGAACACCTGTAAATGGACGTTCATGCCATCTTTGTGACCTTCGTTGATCTTCAAAGGCCTTTCTGTTACACATCAATGGATCCGTCTCGATAGCCGCTATCAGAAAATAAGTACGAAACTATAGCACCCCATTAAAGAAAAAAAAGAATTCATATTTCTGACGCGACCCCACCTAGCAATAAAATAACCATCGTCATATTATGGCCCCCGTTGTCCCATCCAACATTTATCCCACAAATTTTACAGCTAATATCACACTTTCGGAGTTACTCTAGGTGGCAATAGTTAGTGCCTCACCCTGTATAATGCGGAATCGACCACTAGATGTTACGAGAGACGCACACACCAGAGCAGAAGGTGGCGGGGAGTATTGTCAGCAGAAGAGCAATAACAGCAAGATTGCTCAGTCAGGGGGGCTCAGTGACTTCGAATGTGAGCCGTTCGTTCGAATAACAAATTCACCAGGGATATTTCAGTCCTTTTAACACTGCCCAAATCGACGATTGGTGATGTGACTGTGAAGTGGAACTGGCAAGGAACAACCACAGACAGATCAAGCGTAGACCTCATATGATCACAGGCAGGAACCGTCGAGCATCGCAGAGGTCGGTTGTAAAAAAATGGCATCAAATCAGCGGCAGGGATCACTCGTGGGTTCTCTAGTGATACCAGCAATCCACTGAGAGCAATGACTGTGCATACTGACTTAAAGAAGCTGCTCAAAAGCCACACATTCCTGCAGGTAGTGCTAAGTGGCGCTTGAGGTCACGCAAATAATCGACGACATTAGACGGGGAATGACTGGAAACAAGTAACGAATCACGTTATAGCCTGTGGGAATCCGAAGGAAGGGTCTGCGTTTGGCGAATGTTTGAAGTACGTGACCTGTCATCGTGTGTAGTGCTAAAAGAGAAGAGCGAAGCGTCTGGTGATATAGTATGGTGGTGGTGTTCATGGATAGGGTGTGGTCCCACTATTGCACTTAAGGAAACGTTAAATGTAGAATTATATGAAAAAAAAAATTACAACTTTGTACACAGTGTACAGTAGAAGAACAATTCGGAAATAATGACTGTTTCTGTCATTATGACACTGTAGCATGTCTTAAAGCAGCTTTTGTGCTATGGTTTGTGAGCGGTAACATTCCTAAAATTGACTCACGTGCCCAGATTCACGACCTCAGACCAATGGAACATCTTTGGAATGAGTCAGTGTGTTTAGTTCACCCCAAACCTCAGCGTCCACCCTAACTCCCTTCTGTGTCATCGGCTCTTGGCGCTGAATGGGTTGCCATCCTCCCACAAGCAGGCAGACACATTGAAAACATGACCAGAAGAGCTGAAGCAGAAACGAAGGCGAAGTGTGGACGCACCCCGTATTAATGAAGACTAAAAGGCGTCCAGATACTTTTGATCAGGTAGTGTGTGGATGTTTTTCTGTGCTGGGGCTACAAACTTTCAGGAATAATTGACAAGGACGAAAGCATCAGTTACAGACAGCGAATAGCGTCTATTTCGTCCGCTATCTTTTAATAACACACATTCTACCGTCACGCACATATTACGTTCTTGATAAATTTCTTCCTCCTTCAACTTGTGGCAAGTAGATCGTTCGTGCACTAAATTCTTTAAGGCAAGAGTGCTATATGGCAATAAGGTTATGCTTGGTGGTCGCTCCCAGCGTAGATTCTAAAGCGTAACGGTCCATGCATTCGTTTCCAGCGTCCTACCGAGACTACAACAGAGTTTTGGAATGAGAAATATCACACAGGAAGCTCATGCCTTACTCATATTGTTTCCAACCGGTCGTATCACAATTTAACCTTTATTCATGCTGACTGTTAAATCGAACGACCTGGAGCCACACTGCGTAAAGGAGGAAGAGATCCACGGATCAAGAACTCATCTGTTGAAGCTGCATGATGCGTTTCGAAGCACTTTTATTGTATACGAGTACTTATATTTTCCAGTATGTGAAGGACACTGTACAAAGCTGTAATTTTTTTCATATATTCTACATTTAACGTTTTCGTAAGTGCAATAGTGGAACCACACTCTATTCACGAAAAAGTCCCCCATACTGAATCACTACGTTCGCACTACACACGATGGCAGGTCACGTTCTCCAAGCATTCGCCATACCCAGACCCTTCCTTCGGATTCCCACAGGCTATAACGTGATTCGTCACTGGTAAACTGAATGGAAGTTCAAATAGGCAATACCTGCTCATTGTGTTTCCACTATATGATTGTTGACTTCTAGTCCTTTTACTTATGTAGTTTTATTCTGTGTGCAGATATGACGGTATGGAACTGGTGGTTATACAGTGAAAACACAATAAACACGGCGGGGTCAGGGATTTTCTCTGCCTCGTGATGGCTGGGTGTTGTGTGCTGTCCTTAGGTTAGTTAGGTTTAAGTAGTTCTAAGTTCTAGGGGACTTATGACCACAGCAGTTGAGTCCCATAGTGCTCAGAGCCATTTGAACCATTTGAACCACAATAAACAGCTATTGCGGATTTGGACTTCCACTCAATATTAATACAGACTATTTTATCATTTCTGGTTTTAGATTGTTTGATTCTCCTTCACATTACGTACACGCTTTTTAGTTGTGTTTGGCTGATGTTATCTGTATCTATATTTTCTGTTAGCACTCTGCTTCATCAGACTAATGGAGCTTGCGGTCATCGGGTTTCCAAGATGCCCTTACCTCAAGCAACATTCTGGTTGAAAAATGAGTGTGTGTGACCTTATTCACGTTTTTTAATGTTTCAACATGGATATCTTCCCTTTTCATGTACTTTTATTAGAGCCTGTTGCACCCACGTGGTTTTCGAGTGAGATTTGAAATAGCGGTGACAAAAATGTTCGTGGAGTCTTTAATGATGAGCCAGTAACTTTGACCACCTTATTAATGGTGTATTGCTCCACATTTGGAGGGCAACAAAACGATTCTGCGTTCCACGAATTCGAGAAACCCTTGGTAAATTTCCATAGGCTTGTGGCACACGTTGCCTATGCACAGGTCACGCAATTTTCGTAAATTACGTCTGTTGCTTTGTGGCCATGGTGCTGGCACCCAATAGCGTTACAAATGCCATTCCATTCTGGTGACCACAATATCATCCTGAGTTCGCTATCACACTCGCCAAACTATTGTAGCACACTCTGGCCCTGTCACAAGGACAGTTATGCTGGTAGGTGATGCCGCCGATAACAGCGAAGACACCAAGCGCGAGAGGATGCAGGTGGCCCGCAATAACGCACATAGTTCACAGGTTTCCTTCAATTACTACTACAGGTCGCATGGAATGCCACGTGAGTGCCTCCATACCGTAACACTGCCACGGCTGAACTGCATTTTCGGACACGACCATCGACCTGGTGTGACAATAAACGTGATTCATCCGACCAGGAGACGTGTTTCCGTTGATCAACTGTCGAATCTCGATGATCCCGTGCAAGCTGCAAACTGACTAACTTGGAGTGTCAACATAAACGGCGTGATCCGAAACACTTGTCCCGGCACCAGAAATGTACTGTGTCGTCAGATCTGTCACAGATGGTCATTTGTTCTGCTTCACAGAGTCAACAAGCCACAGAGATCCAAGTGTATGATGAGGTGTCGACAACGAAAACCTTGTCTCTTAGATTTATCGTCCTTCAGTCACTGTCCATAGATTCTCGTGATAGTAGCACATGAAGAGCTCAAGAGCTTCGCCGTTTCCCAGATGCTTGTACCAGGCTCCGGACCATAACAATCTGACCGTTGTCAGAATGACGAGAATTAGGCTGACCGATAAGATGAGAAATGCGGAGGTTCTCCGCAGAGTTGGGGAGGAAAACGATATATGGAAAACACTGATAAGAAGACGGATCAGGATGATAGGACATCTGTTAAGGCATAGCTTTGACAGTGCTATTGGGAGCTGTAGAGGGTAAAATCGGTAGAGGAAGACAGGGACTGGAAACAACTGAGGATGTAGGTTGCAGGTGCTACTCGGAGAATTGAAGGTTGGCCGGGGGAGAAATTCGTGACAGGGCGAATCAAACGAGTCAGATGATCTAAATAAAAAATTAAACAGTGCACTGATGTACTATAATTTTTGGAAATTTTTCTATCTACACAGGTGAACCTAAGGATGGAACTTCACTTTCCGAAATCGATTATTTAATAAAAAAAACATAGTTTTAAAATAAAACAAGCATTTTATTTGTAAGTGCGTAAAATGGTTCTCTATTAAAAGTAATGGGGTTGTTTAAAATCATTTTTATGTTTCTATTGATTGAATATGAATATCAGCTACTACTTGTGTGTTCAGCTGAAGAATGTGATATTTTGCGCACGTGAAAAATTGTGCTACAGCCACTCCTCCATAGTTACAGGAAGTAGTGACGGAGACCAGGGAAACGGATTTTTTGAGGGAAACGCAGATGAACTCCAGAGCAAAGGGGGTTGGGGGGGGGGGGGGGCGTGTCGCCCGCAGGGAACCAATTTGGTGTCCGGTAACAGCGAGCCCACCCTGTCGAGTTCCGCGCTTTCTAATTTATTAAAGACTATACATCAAAAGAAAAAATAATTAAATTCCACAGAAATTATAAAGCGTTGATTTGTTATTCTTTTCAGCTCGTTTTGTTGCCTTTACAGACTTAGTATTTCAATGTCTCGATACCAATATCAGAGACTGTACCAAAGGAAGTGAAAGAAGGAAAGGAAAGAAAGAGCTTCGAATGACTTATGAATTCGAAATTTCAATCTGTCTCCTCTGAGCCGGCGGTAACCCCCCCCCCTCCCTCCTCCACCCCCGCCCCTCCTCCCTCCGTTCATCCCCGCCCACTACCGGCGACTGCAATGCTGACAAAGGCATCCAATCCCAAACCTCTTTTCGCTCTCTGTCTTAATTTTCTTGCTCCACTTCGATCGGAGAATAAGCGAAATGTTTTTCCAGTCTTCGGCCGTATCTAATAATGAAATCAAATTACTCGCTACTTGGAAGTGTGAGAAGGCGGCTTGATTTGTTTCTTAAGAGAGATTTCTGGAGGGAGTAATTTGAGAAGTAAAAGAGTTGCGGCCGCAGTTTTCGCGAACGGAGAAGCAAAGTTTTCCTCATTTTTTATTTGTCCTTTATCCTCGAGAGTGGAAACGAAATAAAAAAAGGAGACCCAGCACACAATAATATCGACTTCAAACTGAATTACAGAAGTAATCTTTGCTGGCTGGTCCTCCATCTCTGAAAGCCAGGAGAAACACAATGTAGTCAGAGGAAGTCCAGCTCGGGCGTGAAGTTCGGTTCCTCCTGACATATATCGGAAGAAAACCAAACGAATCCGACGGCATCATTTCTCCAACAAATTAGTAAGCTTACTGTCCTCTCATATTCTTGACTTAATTTCACTACACTGAGAAAAGTTACACGCAAACTCTTTAAAATACTTAAGAGTGTTGTATGATAGAGGTGCAAGTATAGAAATGAAATGATAATTAAATAGACACCCTAGCTGGAAGCAGGCGTTGATACCCTTCATTGGGGACATGTTGAAAATGTGTGCCCCGACCGGGACTCGAGCCCGGGATCTCCCGCTTACATGGCAGATCCCGGGTTTGAGTCCCGGACGGGGCACACATTTTCAACATGTCCCCAATGAAGGGTATCAACGCCTGCTTGCAGCTAGGGTGTCTATTTAATTATCATTTCATTTCTAGCAAAGCTGCATGGTCATCCATGGTAACTGTTCTTTCAGGAACAAATACTACCGTCATATATATAGTTTGCAAGTATAGAACCTCAGGTGTGCCCTAGGTGAATGTATAGTGACCTTTCCTGCTGCTGCTCGTATAGTATATTAATGACCTTGCACACAATATTTATAGCAACCTCAGACTTCACGCAGATGATGCAATTGTCTATGAGGGCTGGTCGTTTATTAACGTCTGATCAGTAGCGAAACGGGAACCACAGCGAAAATCCAATGAAGATTTCCACAGGTGTGCTGGGCAGTGTCGCGAGTCGCGAGTACATCCGTCGATCGCGCCCAATCACTCTTTTTAGTTCTGATCGCACGGAGAATACATACAGATGCGTAGAAAATAGTGTCTGCCGCCAGGTAAGAGTGCCTGCTGAGCGATTTCGCCTGATTTCATGCAGCCCACATAACTTAACTGTCATGCATTTCCTCCTCCGTGACCATTCTCGGCAGCACACTGCAGGTGCAGTGTGTTTGATCACCCATCGTACAGTTCGAACTTGACTGCATTTGATTTTCATATCTGCTAGCATGACCACTGGGTATGAAGACAATATTTTGGCACAGACAACGAGATACAGAATAGGAGAAAGCACAGCTTGCTGCTTTCTATGATGAAGATAAGAAATTGGAAATTTGTGGTAAGGTATTACGGGACAGAACTGCTGAGGTCATCGGTCCCTAAGCTTACGCACTGCTTAATCTAACTTAAACTAACTTAAGTTAAGGACAACACACACATCCATGCCCGCAGACCGTGCCAAGGCGCCCGAGACCGCGCGGCTACCCCGTCCGGCTATGACGAAGATACGGGAAAGTTGTCACAGCAGTAAGTTGTAGCAGCGACTATGAAGAGACGTAGCTGGAAGGTGTAGCTAACTGTTGCAAATAAAACATTTTAGATTCTCACTGTGGTTTCCATTTCGCAACTGATCGGGCATTAATGGATGAATAGCCCTCATATAAAGATGTGCTGCATGAAAAATGTTGCACAAATATTGATTCGCATCTTGATAAGATTTCAAACTGGTGTAAAGATTCGGGATCGGATTTAAACGTTCAGAAATGCAAAACTGTGCATTTAACAAAACGAAAATATGTGATAATAATAGTGATAATGATAATATAGACTGTTGCAAGGCTTTCAGTTGGGGGCCACTTCGTCGACTTGTGTGTCCCTGAGGCAACCTGCACCCGGTGATCCCAGGCGGTCACCTGTCCAAGTTTTAACAAACCTCGATGTTGCTTTACTTAGGTGATTGGGTAACAACAAGTGTGCCCAGTGCGGCAAGGTCATGACGAAAACGCGAAATATGATGCATCGGTAGTTGATATGACCAATTCATATAGACATTTGCAAAAAAGATAACACTCTAATAAGTTTGTTTGGACTATATACATTTAATAAGTGAGTCATACATAACTTTGAATGTTGTGTGTTCTTCTGTGGTACTGAATTAGATAAAAGGAGAGTAAAGTTCTTGAACGTAACAAGTAGTCTTGAATGTTGATAAGCTTATACAGGGTGAAAAGTATTTAACTCTGGGAGGTTGTAGGGGACATCAAAACAAATATTTTTCCCTAATGTCATTTTTCCCTATGAGGAGTATTTAAACCGGTAGAGGAAGATTTATCTGGCGGCAAATTAATTAAACCAACAAACACTTTTCCATTTTTTATGACCAAGAGACAACACATTAACACAACCCAATTTCAGTTACAGTATATTTTCAAAAATGCCTCCACTGACACGTAAACAAAGGTTAAACCGTCGGATAATATTCTGTCTGACACGGGCAAAAACCCCAGGAGTATCTTGAATTGTTCCTGCTGCTGCTACTATCCGGGCAACCAGATCCTCTTCTGATGCAGCAGGAGTTGCCTAAACAAGGTTGCGCATCTCTCCCCACACAAAAAAGTCCAGAGGGGACATATCTGGGGATCGAGCAGGCCATGGTACAGGACCACCTCTGCCAATCCACGTTTCTGGGAACCGTCGGACCAGGAATCGACGCACATGTCGATTGAAATGTGCCAGCGCCCCATCATGTTGGAACCACATGCGTTGTCTTGTAGCGAGCGGGACGTCTTCCAGCAACTTCCTCAAATTGCAGCGTTCTTGTCGTGCGACGGCGTTCCTATCCAGGTAACCTGCTAATTGACCCGGTCTCACGCAGACGTTGGTACACAGTAGCAAAGGTCGTATGATGCGGTATACGGCGATTAGGATATTGTTGTTGATAAACCCGATGTACAGCTCGTCCGTTGTGGTGTGCTACGTAGTACTCACCAACCATATCAGTGTACTCACTCCAGATGTATCGATCCATTAGTAAACAGAGACAGTGCACTACTATACTGGTGGACAGCAATTACCTACAACTGAAGAGCGTAATACGCCCTCTAACAACCGTAATACGGCCTCTAAGAAGAGCGTAATATGGCCTCCACTGGTTTAAATAATCCTCATAGGAAAAAATGATATTAGGGAAAAATATTTGTTTTGATGTCCCTACACCTCCCAGAGTTTGTCGGTTTAAATACTTTTCACCCTGTATAAGTCACTGAGTACTAGTAACGTTCGTAGTATCATGCTACGACGATGTATTGTCCTCGTTGGAGTCTTCCATACTAATGATGATAAGTCTATAGATCCACTGAATCTCGCGGTGAAACTCTGAGTGCAACTGCTTAAAAAGACGCACCGGCCGACCAGACTCGCGAACAGTGAGGTTATGTCCATTTAGCGTCCTCTGGTGCCAATGGTGGCGTGTGCGCGTGGAGCCACTCACCGTAGAACAGCGAGCGATCAAAGAGGGATGGTCGCCCGGCGGTGAGCTGGCGGGAGATTTTAAAAGTGCCGTCTCTCCCGTAACTGTGAGTGGTGAAGGTGCTACGGCGTAAAGTCAAGCGCCGGCACGCCAGTCGGGAAAGACAGAGAAGAGAAGGCTGTGAGAAAACCAGTCACGCGCTGACCAGACCTCCCTCTAGGACGACAACGCGACAGCTGCGTCCCCCTACTTCAAGAGAACATAAGTGCCGCGACCGACTGACGACGGCACAGTTGACTAGCAGCTTCAACATTAGGCACTTGTATAGCAGCGTCAACGCTAGATTACTTCGCTTGTACTCTCTATGTAGCACAGACTTGGGACTGTCTATACTGAAGAAGTTGGATTATTTTGTACACTACTGACCATTAAAATTGCTACACCAAGAAGAAATGCAGATGATAATCTGGTATTCATTGGACTAATATATTATACTAGAACTGACATGTGATTGATTTTCACGCAATTTGGGTGGATAGATCCTGAGAAATCAGTACCCAGAACAACCACCTCTGGACGTAGAAACGGCCTTGATACGCCTGGGCATTGAGTCAAACAGAGCTTGAATGGCGTGTACAGGTACAGCTGCCCATGCAGCTTCAACAAGATACCACAGTTCATCAAGGGTAGTGACTGGCGTATTGTGACGAGCCAGTTGCTCGGCCACCATTGACCAGACGTTTTCAATTGGTGAGACATCTTGAGGATGTGCTGGCCAGGGCAGCAGTCGAACATTTTCTGTATCCAGAAAGGCCCGTACAGGACCTGCAACATGAGGTCGTGCATTATCCTGCTGAAATGTAGGGTTTCGCAGGGATCGAATGAAGGATAGAGCCACGGGTTGTAACACATCTGAAATATAACGTCCACTGTTCAAGGTGCCGTCAATGCGAACAAGAGCTGACCGAGACGTGTAACCAATGGCACCCCATACCATCGCGCTGGGTGATACGCCAGTATGGCGATGACGAATACAAGCTTCGAATGTGCGTTCACCGCGATGTCGCCAAACACGGATGCGACCATCATGATGCTGTAAACAGATCCTGGATTCATCCGAAAAAATGACGTTTTGCCATTAGTGCACCCAGGTTCGTCGTTGAGTACACTATCGCAGACGCTCCTGTCTGTGATGCAGCGGCAAGGGTAACCGTAGCCATGGTCTCCGAGCTGATGGTCCATGCTGCTGCAAACGTTGTCGAACTGTTCGTGCAGATGGTTGTTGTCTTTCAAACGTCCCCATCTGTTGACTCAGGGACCGAGACGTGGCTGCACGATCCGTTACAGCCATGCGGATAAGATGCCTGTCATCTCGGCTGCTAGCAATACGTGGCCGTTGCGATCCAGCACGGCGTTCCGTATTACCCTCCTGAACCCACCGATTCCATATTCTGCTAAGAGTCATTGGATCCCGACCAACGCGAGCAGCAATGTCGCGATACGATAAACCGAAATCGCGATAGGCTACAATCCGACCTTTATCAAAGTCGGAAACGTGATGGTATACATTTCTCCTCCTTACACGAGGCATCACAACAAAGTTTCACCAGACAACACCCGTCAACTGCTGTTTGTGCATGAGAAATCGGTTGGAAACTTTCGTCATATCAGCACGTTGTAGGTGTCGCCACCGGCGCCAACCTTATGTGAATGCTCTGAAAAGCTAATAATTTGCATATCACAGCATCTTCTTCCTGTCGGTTAAATTTCGCGTCTGTAGCACGACATCTTCGTGGTGTAGCAATTTTAATGGCCAGTACTGTATGTCACCCTTTGCTTGCGAAAGAAAACGTAAACATAAAAGCAAGAAATGCGAAAGGTACACCACAAGTTGCCGCTGTTTGTCTTGTACGAATGCAGTCACCGTGATGCCACGTCCCCTGTCAACGGCGAACCAAAACGCAGCCATCATTTTCAAACAAACAGAGCCTGCATTTGTCAGAAAACACTACCTCATGCCGTTCCTGTCCCTTGTGACATCGTTCCATACACCACTGCCTCAATCATGTTTCTGCACATTCGCCAAAGGTAGGCGGAGAAGCGAAAGGCGCTCATGCAACACACGCCGAAATAAAAGGGGACGGGCCGTCACCCCTGATAGTGTACGATGTGTTACACTGTTCCTCTGTTGTTCCAGAGCCGAGGAGGACGCAGATCAGTCTTAAAATGCCATTCGGATGAGGTTTTGACCTTCTCAGGAGGGGAGGTTGGTTCGAGTAGTGCAATCTGACCCATCTCGTCGTGTTCTACGGCCTTCCGTGAACCATGTTGCACACACCCGTTGCACTGCCGAAATAATTCGTCGCAAACGAGCAGCAGTGTCCCGGATGGATACATCATATTCCCTCACGTCAATGATGCGCCCTCTTTCAAACTCACTGATCTAACGGTACGTTTCGCGCATACGTCTGCGAGGCATCCTACTCGTCTAATCAAGTCACACTGATCCATCACCTACTGTTTGTAGCGACAACGGGAGCCTCAGGCACATTTTACTGGCAGGTGGTGTTGCGCCGCGGTTCGATGTTGATCTTTGTGCCCGCGGGCCGACATGGTTCAATGCTAATCATTTCTGCAGAACTTACTACCGTGCATGTCCTGTGAATATGAACGTCCTATCTCTACTCGTCCAAGGTGTTATGTTTTTTTCTGAACATTTATATACCTAGATGAAACACTTTGTTGCGATGTGAAACAGAGTAATCACACAGGCTCAGTCGTAGGTAATGCAGGTGGCATTCTTGGGTTTATTGGAAGAATGCTGTGAAAATGCTGCCAGTCTGTAAAGAAGATTGTTTGCTAAACACACGTGCCAACCATCCTAGAATACTGCTCTAGGAGCTAGGTTGCAGGTTCAATCATTAGTAAGGCTAATTTTAAAGTATTTTGTTAACAATTATGACATGAAAAATTCGCTGGTGATCACTCACCATGTGCATCAGGAGGGCAACAGGCAGTGAGTGTCCGGGAGGTGCGCAGATCAGCCTTCCATGAGATGTATGTATTATACTTCACAAAACGTACATCGTCGCCTTTCCCATTACCTCGCACCAAGAACGTTGAATAGAAATTGTGCGCCGTAGTGATGAAAAAGGTTCGCACCATCAAGATCGAAGGTGAACTCCTTGGGAGATACAAATCGTGCAGCGTGTACGTCTGGGTAGCCAAAGAATGCATATAGAATTATATAGGTGTAACGGAGTGATAAGAACAGATGGAATGTGATGGCATGGAACCGAATGCGAAACACCCTGTCGTGGAGCTCATCGTTGTCCTTTAAAGCGTAACTACAGATAATGTGACATAGACACCTATTTTGAGTACTTAAAGTCCACAGAATGTTCTTTTTGAGCATCTAATCCAAATTAAATAATTGAATCTTTAATTTGTCTCTTTCCGTGAAGACGCTTCCTCAATAAATCAGGGTTTGCAAGGAACCTGAGTGTTGGCTGAGCTGCATTCATAACAGGTTCTGGCAATGACTGTTGATATGAATACGTCTCATTTCTGTAGCTGAACTTACACCAATCTCGGGGCGGCCGGTGCGGCCGAGTGGTTCTAGGCGCTTCAGTTTGGAACCGCGCGACCGCTACGGTAGCAGGCTCCAATCCTGCCTCGGTCATGGATGAGTGTGGTGTGCTTTGGTTAGTTTGGTTTTAGTAGTTATAAGTTCTAGGGGACTGATGACCTTAGATGGTAAGTCCCATAGTGCTCAGAGACATTTGAAACATTTGAACACCAATCCCTTTCGGACACAGATTGTGCATTGGTGTTTGGTCAGTGGATAGTTTGTGGATAAAAACTGCGCACCCAGCACGTATCATTGGCTTGAAAGTATGTGTGTTTTTCCTGATAGCTCTCCAGAAGAGAATCAGTTTCTTTCAGAGTAAGCCTGCCTTTTCCTCATAGTGGTTTTCCATCCTCAAGTACTTCACCTTTCTCCTCTTTCAGCAAGCGACGAAGCCTACCACCAGAACTCTTTTTTATGTAGCCAACACATTCCAACTTTTCTATTGTTGTGTTTACGGATTTTTATCTGTTACAGCTCTGAACGAAGAAGAGTCCCCATCACCAAGGTATTTGCTATATCTAAGACCATACTGGTCCTCAGATCTGTAAACCATCCTCACAACTGCAGCAGCCTCCATGACCCCACTTAACCACTCTAATTTTTAGCATACTACTGCATGCATTTCTTGCCACAGTTTTTCACTTTCTTCATTGTTGGACATTTTCATTGTTGCACACTTGTGGCAGTATTTAGACATAATTTCTACATCTAAAATACCAATAACAGATGCAACACCATACAGAGATATGTGACCGCTTTTCATCCAGGTCCCATCTACAGACACAAACAGACCAATAACATTTGGAGGAGATTCGCTGTCATTAGCATCTACCCCAGGATCCATTTCTATTTCGTTTATTTCCACCAATTCCTCCATTCCTTTCTTCATAGAAACCTTGGCTATATTTCATACAGCATCAGACATTTCTTTATTTATTTTTTCAAAGCTTGCACAATGTGGAGGCATGTTCAGAAAACCACACAACAAATTACCTCCTTCCCTGCCCTGTCCAAGGCATCTCAGAGCATGTGCAAACCTAAAATTGCTTTCGTGTCAGCTTTTTTGGAGCAGGAAAATGAAAATTCATATCCACAGGAATTACAAATTAATTTAAAATCACAAGCTATTCCCACTCTTCTTTCTTCAACAACAATCATGCATTCCGTATTTTTACAGCCAACACATGAACATGAAAACTTTATAGCCTGGCAGAGAAGCTCTAAATCAATAAGTCTGAACCCAGTGGAATCCATATCAACATCATTCACGCACCTGTTCAATTCTCCTTTCTCAAATTTCGATGCTGAAACTGAGAGCTTATATTCTTCATTTCGAGCTACTTCTTCTTTTTTGTTGGTAAACCAATTTCCATGAAACCTCCATTTCCTAAACACAGTTTTTCCACCATCCATTGTACATAAATCTTGACTTCCACGTAAAGGATTGCGAAGTCAACTCTCCACCTAATATGTGTTAGTTTATCAAAACGTAAATAAACCACATTCAAGAAAATTTTGAGGCAAAGATATGTGTTTCAGCCAGAGATGCAGATGTCAGAGAAAGATATCGAAAGAAAATAGCCTTCATACTGACAAAAATTCCGCTGAAGCAAACAGTTTGCCGAATGTCGGAAAAGGTGGGAGTGACCGCCAGTGCAGATTTAATCAAACAATTTAAAGGCATTTCTAAAACTGCTATCACGATAAAATTCACACACAACATAGATTAAACTGTGTAGATCCAGAAAATAATATATTTGAAAAATCGTTTTTTTGGACCAAAATCCTTTACATCCCCCCCACCTCCACTAAACCTGCCATGGTCGTCTTAGCTACCCTTCTGCCTCTGCGGTAAGCGGCGAACTGCTGCTTTCACCAACGTCAGTTGCGATTAAGCACATCATAAACTGTTAGTGTGTCTGTAAGAGTTTTTGCTTCTTATTCAGCAGGGAAACTACCCTTTTTAAAACGCTCTTAACGTTACTTGACTCTTCGGTTCGGCGGCTCGTTGCTAGATGTACACTGATCAGCGGAAAGCATTATGACCGCCGACCTATTGTCGATATAAAACGGTCCAAGCCATAGCAGCGTCACCTGGTGAAGAATGGATCCTAGTCAGATATACCCACGGGGCTTGTAGTATCACTGAGTGTGAGGTTAAAGTGTAGAATGAGTCTGACCAAGTGCAGACAGTGATGACTCGGAGGCTGGCGCGAGCATTTCGGAAACTGCACGACTTGCCTTGTGTTCGACGGGTGCTGTGGTGGGTGTTTGCAACAGGTGGCGAAAACAAGCTGAAACCACGTCCAGACGTCGTGGGGTAAGGCAACACCGACTCAAAGGAAGGCCTCGGCGCTTGTTCGTGACGTTACGTCACCTAGGCATGGCGAACGCCAAGTCTGGTGCAGGCATACTCATAATGGTGATGTCTCCCTCTCTGACAATGTGAAACTATTGGAGGTAGTTCAACACACATTGTTCTGAAAGATTTCTGCAATCAATTAATTGTGCAATTCATTACACTTCTTAACAAATATGTACTCCTGAACTTAAATTTCCACCTGTTTTAAGGATTGACATACAAAAACAACTTCATGGTCCAGCAGCAACAGAATTCGTGCTTCTTTACCTTATTTGTAAATCTGAGGAAGGTACGTTTGTACTGGGTTGCTTTTACAAGAAACTGTGAACATATTGGTGCTCTTCTTTAGGTATCTTGGTTGACTATGGGGTGAGGAGCACTGAATGTTAATGAAATATCTTGCGATTGTACACGTTGGGGGAGGGGGTGGGGGACAGAAGAAGTAGCAAAAGAGAGATACTTGTTTTATCAAATAAAATTTTTTTTATCTTGTAAAGTTTCTCTTTTCAGTTGCAAGAGGGGAATATTTATCTTTTCTAATGTGCATGTTTCAAAAAGTTTAAGCACAACAGTATTTTCGATGTATGAAAATATTTTGTTTCCTATTTAGAATTCCTTTCGTTGAAAACGACTGTAATCTAATGACTGGCAATAGTTGGACATTTACACATGTAAATTAGTTCACATTTCCAGTGACGATGTCACACGAAAATAAATAAATAAATAAAAGAAACGAGTTCATTGTAAGGGGGTTGGTAAGTTTCGATAACAAAATGGATCAAGTAAATATAGTTACTTGAATGTAAAATTTCCGAAGCTTTCAATGAGGCAAAGCATCTTCTCATATTGATCTACGTTTGTTTCGACAGGATTCAGTAATACAGAACTATGATCTTCATTTGTAGCTTTACGATAGTAAGAAAATCTTTCATCTAAATAAAACTGCAGAATCCAAAACAATACCAAACATTTTGTCCAAAAATAAGAGATTTATAGTGATAAGTACGCCCAGGCGTTTCTGCCTGCAACAGACCTGGCGTTCGCCGTGCCTAGCTGACGTGACGTCACCAACAAGCACCGAGGCCTTCCTTTGAGTCGGTGTTGGGTAGGGAGGCCGGCCCTCATCACAGATGTCTGACGTAATAGGCAGGGCGGACTGGTAAAACAGGACAGCGGCGAACTTGGCGGAACTAATATTCTGGGCTGAGCAAAAGTGTGTCTCAATACACAGTGCAACGAATAGCCCTAACGATGGGCCTCCATGCATGCGCCAACGTTAACGACACTACATAGGCAACTACGACTCAAATGGACACATGGCCATCGGCAATGGACGTTGGTGCAGTGGTAGTAAGTTGCACGGTCTGATGAATCTCGGTACCTTCTTCACCATGCCGGTGGGAGGGCGCGATTCCGTCGTCTTCCGTGGGAACAGCTCCTTGACACCTGTATTGCGGGACGGAAACAAGCTGGGGGCCAAGGAGTGTCTTACACAGGACCATAACGATCATGCTTCCCGATGGCAGTGGCATTTTTCAACAAGATAATGCGCCAAGTGACGGAGCGGTTCGAGGAACGCGGTGGCGACTTTCAATTGATGTGCTGGCCTGCAGCTCGTCAAATCTGATCCCGATCGTAAACATCTTGGATGTGATCGAACGCCACGTCGGAGCTCATCGCCACCCTCCTCGGAATTTACGAGAATCAGGTGACTTGTGTGTGCAGATTTGGTGCCAACTCCCTCCACCGACCTACCAAGGTCTCATTGCGTCGCCACTGTAATCCGTGCCGAAGGTGGACGTACCGGCTTTTAGGTAGATGGTCATAATGTTCTGGCTGATCACTGTATAGCCGGCCGGGGTGGCCGAGCGGTTCTAGGCGCTGCAGTCTGGAACCGCGTGACCGCTACGGTCGCAGGTTCGAATCCTGCCTCGGGCATGGATGTGTGTGATGTCCTTAGGTTAGTTAGGTTTAAGTAGTTCTAAGTTCTAGGGGACTGATGACCTCAGAAGTCCCATAGTGCTCAGAGCCATCACTGTATATTTTTATAAAATACGGCTGAGAACCGTGGATCGCGCAAACACTCGATTCTGGGCACTTGCGGCCCGCGGGCCGCAATTTGACGGCCACTGGTGTATACCGTACAACACCTCGTCTGACAATACTATGCTACCGTAGTTCAGACACCCGTATTTTAAATAAGAAAACGATATTGCAGTTACTGTTCCGCTAACTTGCATTCCTTGTAGAAAAGTAGCGTTTCTACTCTTTCTTCGTTAGTGTGCGTGGTACTGTGACAAACCTTCTACTAAACACGTTTGACTGAACGACAAGTGTGCATTTTCCTTAAGTTAGCATTTCTTTATTGTCAGCTCCAGCAAGTGGACGAGTTACGTTATTCCCTGTACTTGCAGTGTGCTCCAGTGCGTTTAATAACGCCATGTGTACGTGACTGGTTCTTTGCGATACGTATACGAACATCGCTCGAGGAGAAGAACTAAAATATATTAATCCACTGAAGAAAGACGTACTGCTGTCCAGATTTTCGTAACGTACAAGATAGACAATGATGGTGGTTAATGTCCATCACTTAGCTAAACAATGTTCGCTTGATAGATTCGCCGGCCTGTGTGGCCGTGCGGTTCTAGGCGCTGCAGTTTGGAACCGCGTGGCCGCTACGGTCGCAGGTTCGAATCCTGCCGCGGGCATGGATGTGAGTGATGTCCTTACGTTAGTTAGGTTTAAGTACTTCTAAGTTCCAGGGGACTGATGACCTCAGAAGTTCAGTCCCATAGTGCTCAGAGCCATTTGAACCATTTTTTCTGATAGATTCTTTATTTTCATTCTGAACAAAAAGTTGCTTGGAATGGTAGAGATATAGAAGATACCCAGTATCTGTAGGAGCCCTAATTTTTCACGCGACGTATAGAGTGCTGACAGCTATCAAAGTCTACCACATTCCTCAAATACAGGTCTCTAAATTTAGTTCTTCCCCTTTACTGTATTGAGAAGAGCTCTTCGCGAAATTGGAGGGAATGTCATTCACGTAAACTCTATGGCACCACAGGTGGTGCCCTGCCAATGTGTTGGACCCTCTGGTGGCATAGGTTGCTGGGCTCTCCGCCCCGCCTACAGTTGTTGCGACACCTCACTGGCGAGGACCAGCCGTGTGTCTTCTTCGGAGCGTCTCTTCCAATCGCCCGCTGGCGCCAGCGCCGCTGCCGTGTGGAGACACGAATGCTGGCGCGCCACGGCCGCGGCTGGACCGGCGCGTTCGACAAATTGGGCTCGCCGGCTCGCGGGGGGCCGTGTAGCTTCGGACGTCCTAAAGCACGGCGCAGCGGGCGGCGGACAGCCGGGAACGCGCCGGTACGGCGCTGCTCATCGAAAATGAGCGCAGAGCCGCGTTTCTGGCTGCGAGGACGGGGCTGCGGCGACTTCCAGAGTGAAGCTGCGAGGCGGCTGGCCGGCGAAAGGAAACTCGTACGTCGAGATCTAGTTTTCAGGGTTTGTTTACCCAGCACTTCTTTTCTTTTTTCTTTACACTTCTGCCAAAATAACATCGCTGGAGGGATATTAGTACTTGCTACAGTCTGTGATCATGGTAGTCCTGAGTTAATTTGTCACCACATCGGACTTACGGGATTTCCCACGAAGTGAAGTGGTCGGTGCTCGCACTCCGGGTGCCCTCGTGACAACAACTGCAAATCTACTGGTGGAACCTGGCCATCCCGAGCAGTCGCCCCAACCTGAGGGTAATTACTCCCTGAGAGGTGGAATAAATTTTTTGAGAGGTAAAACCAAGAGGCTTTGACTGTATTTAAATCACGAAACTATTTGTAATATAACGTCATTAATATCATAAATGTTGCGAGGTTTTAAAACCATTTTTGTCCAAACAGTGTCATCAGTGCTTGACATGATTCAGCTAGTGGTGAAAGGAATCTGCACTGAAGAGCCAAAGAAACTGGTACAGTCATGCGTATCCAAATACAGAGATATGTAAAGAGGCAAAATACAGCGCTGCGATCGGCAAAGCCTATATAAGACGAAAAGTGTCTGGCGCAGTTGTTAGATCGGTTACTGCTGCCACAATCGCAAGATTTAAGTGAGTTTGAACGTGGTATTAAGGTCGGCGCACGAGCGATGGGACACAGAATCTTTGAGGTAGCGATGAAGTGGGCATTATCTCGTACGACCATTTCACCAGTGTACAGTGAATATCAGGAATAAGGTAAAACATCAAATCTCCGACATCGCTGCGGCCGGAAATAAATCCTGCAAGATCGGGACCAAAGACGATTGAAGAGAATCGTTCAGCTTGATGTGCAACACGTCCGCAAACTGCTGCGGATTTCAATGCTGGGCCTTGTACAAGTGTCAGTGTGCGGACCATTCAACGAAACATCATCCATGTGGTCTTTCGGAGCCGAAGGCCCACTAGTGGACCCTTGATGACTGCACGACACAAAGCTTCACGCCTCTTCTGGGCTCGTCAACATCGACATTAGACTGTTTGATGACTGGAAACGTGTTGTCTGACAGGACGGGTGTCGTTTCAAATTCTGTCGAGTGAATCGATGGCCCGTGCGTGTCAGCAGGGCACTGTTCAAGCTGGTGGGGTCTCTGTAATGGTGTGGGACATGTGCAGTTAGAGTGACATGGGACTCCTGACACGTCTAGATACGATTCTGACAGGTGACACGTACGTAAGCATCCTGTCTAATCACCTGCATCCATTCATCCATTGTACATTCCGACGGATTTGGGCAATTTCAGCAGGAGAATGCAACACCCCACACTTCCAGAATTCCTACAAAGTGCCTCCAGGAACTTCAAACACTTCCACTAGCCACCAAACCCCTCAGACATGAACATTATTGAGCATTTCTGGAATGCCTTGCAACGTACCGCTCAGAAGAGATCTTCTCCCCCACATACTCTTACGGGTTTATGGACAACCCTGCAGGTTTCATGGTGTCAATTTTCTACAGCACTACTTCAGACATTAGTCGAGTCCATGTCACGTAGTGTTGTGGCTCTTCTGCGCGCTCGTGGTGGCCCTTCACAATATTAGGCAGGTGTACTAGTTTCTTTCGCTCTTCGATGTATGAACAATATCTTATTCACATAACTACGTCCTACACACATAGCTATGCTATGAACCGTGCGTCTAAGACAGTTAAAGTGAGGCACGTAAGAAATGCTAAGTATCTCATAAAAACATTGTCCTCGAACAATCCTGTTGGCAGAACATCCGCAACTGAGCGTTATAGCAGCCAACTCCCTGATCTGCGTTCATACGCAGCACACCACGCCTGGTACACTCGGCGCTCGGGGACCACAGCACATCTACGACACCTGATGATGGGCTTATAACAGTCCGAAACCGGTCTTGTGAAAATAAAGTAATTTACAACTGAAGCGCCGGCCGGCGTGGCCGAGCGGTTCTAGGCGCTTCAGTCTGGAACCGCGTGACCACTCCGGTCGCAGGTTCGAATCCTGCCTCGGGCATGGACGTGTGTGATGTCAGGTTAGTTAGGTTTAAGTAGTGCTAAGTTCTAGGGGACTGATGACCCCAGATGTTAAGTCGCATAGTGCTCAGAGCCATTTTTGAACCATTTGAACAACTGAAGCGGTATTTTCAACCTCTGCTATTCTCATTGAAGTTCTAGTTAGTTCCTGCAGTGGGAGACAAACTGCTATGTCACTCACTCTGAAAGACGTAAACCAGCTAACTGATAGCACAACACACCAATAACAGTACGGAATACCTACAGTATTGCTGGACATAGTATTATTACTATCAGTTGCAGTAATCAGGAAGAAAGCATTAGCAGCTTGACGTCTTTCAATTTCTGCCAGATTATGTGTAAGGAATCCAGCATTTATCTGATTTACGGGCAGTACGTCTAGTGCACTTATTTTAACGTTGTTCGTTTTATACGAGGGCGCGGGTGAAGCAACAGTCGCTACGGACAAGATTGGTGAAGGGGCTGACTGTTTTCTAACAAGAATCTATCGTTTCCGTCTATAGTTAAGTTTCTTTCCGAAGAGAAGTTGTAGGTAGTACTCACGATGTAACAGGAACTTCTTGATCATCCATTGTAATACACACACTACTCGAACAAAGCACACGAGACAATATGAGGAAGACGAAAATAAGGAACTGTATGGGCTTGGAGCATGATTTATGATGCATAACGACTGAGAACGAATCAGATATAAATGAACTTAATACAACTGTATCCTTCACTCATTAGTTCTTGGTTAAATGAAATAGCTATAAAAAAATATCATTTATCTTTCGTCATTTTAAAAGTAAAAGTGTTCAAAGAAAATTCGTTATAATTGTATACTTTGTTTAAGTATTAACGTTGGTGATGATGAAGGTGCGGTGTTGCTACGAGGGGGGGAGGCGGGGGGGAGTGGTTGGGGGTAGGCGGTACTGACTGTACTTAGGGGTAACGGTCTCAAAAGAGTTTGGAACCACTGCTCTAGAGGCAATGACAGCACGTGGGAACTGTCGGTTTTTACGTCTGCTGTGTACGCCTCTTTAGCACTCTGTAGTCAGGCCACAAGCGGGCCATCAGGACCATCCGACCGCCATGTCATCCTCAATGAGGATGCAGATAGAAGGGGCGTGTGGTCAGCATATCGCTCTCTCGGTCGTTACGATGGTTTTCTGTAACCAGAGCCGCTACTGATCGGTCGAGTAGCTCCTCAATTAGCATCACGAGGCATAGTGCAAAGCGCATGGCGGCCCCGGAGGTCACCCATCCAAGTGCCGGCCTCACCCAACAGCACTTAACTTTGGTGATCTGACGGGAACGCCGGCCGAAGTGGCCGTGCGGTTAAAGGCGCTACAGTCTGGAGCCGCACGACCGCTACGGTCGCAGGTTCGAATCCTGCCTCGGGCATGGATGTGTGTGATGTCCTTAGGTTAGTTAGGTTTAAGTAGTTCTAAGTTCTAGGGGACTTATGACCACAGCAGTTGAGTCCCATAGTGCTCAGAGCCATTTGTTCGTCTAATAACCTTCTTCTTGAAGCAAATACCTACACTGTCCAGAGTGTTTGTTTGTAAAATCCTTCTGCCTTCTAAAACTGTTTTCATTTGATCATTTTTGTGGTCACCTTCTTCTCTGAGTCGTCTTAGTCTCAAGGACAACGATCTCCTCGCAATATCCTCTCTTGATGAAGGTAAGATGTTTGGGTTGTAATTTCCGTCCGCTGTTTCTCTGTGTGTTTCATATAGAAAGTGCCAAGTCAACAGCAGAAAAAGAAATATCTAATACTGAACTTCACGATTATTCTACGGACTCAAAGTTTGGTAATTAATGTAGTTTCACTATATCTGCGAAGTGAACCACTAATTAGCACTCTTCTAGATTTAAGTAACTACAGTGAGCTGCCCAGTCATAACGGATTCTAATTTAGACTCTCAAAACGGAAACGCTGCTGTTCGGTCGTTGGGCTGCACCGTGTAGTTACGGAGCCCTGGGCGGCAGGTATTCCACGGACGGAACTCGGGCGCCCGCTGGATAGCAGCAGATTGAATCGCTGCGCCTCTAACTTGCAGAACGGTCGGAAAGATTGATTGCGCAAACCGGCCGTAATCAATCAGTGCCCTCCCATCGATTTGAATCCGAGCGGTGCCGTCTGTCCCTTCCACACGACTGTTTTGGAACTGATTAAGGTGAACCAGCAGCATTCTCTCAAGAGGATTATTCTACTGTTTTCGTATATGCCCCACTTGTCTCTTAATTCAGCCATTTATTGAAGCATCATTAGCGAGATATGAGTTCTGAACTGGCAAAGAAGATACCGCGCTCATCTGGGCTAGAGTACGTTACCTTTTTACTGAACGGTGGGGAGAACGCTTCTATATTAAATGCGATTACAAATGCAATCACTGTCGGCTGTCAAAGAACTACTGATTTCGACAGGTACCTGCATACATATTCCGCAAGCCTCCATATGCTGCTAGGCGGGCCTATGCCACCATTAGTAATCTCCTTGCCTGTTACACTCGCAAGTAAAGAGAGGGAAAAACGACTGTCGTTTGCATCCGTACGAGCCCTAATCTCTGTAATCATATCTTCATGCCCTTGCGCGAAATATACGTTGGCGGCAGTACACTCGTTCTGCAGTCAGCTTCGAATACTGGTTCTCTAACTTTTCTCAATAGCGCTCGTCGAAAAGAACGTCACCTTCCCTCCAGTTATTCCAATGTGAATTCCCGAGAAATCTCCGTAATACTTGCGTATTGTTCGAACCTATCGGTAACAAATCTAGCAGCCCGCCTCTGGACTGCTTCGATGTCTTCCTTTAATTCGACCTGGTACAGATCCCAAACACTCGAACAGTAAGAGTAATCCACTAAATTACAGGCCCATATCGTTAGCGTCGAAATGCAGCAGGATTCTGGAACATTTATTGTGTTCTAACTTTATGAAGTACCTCGAAGAAAACGGTCTATTGACACACAGTCAACATGGGTTTAGAAAACATAGTTCCTGTGAAACACAACTAACTCATTATTCACATGAAGTGTTGAGTGCTATTGACAAGGGATTTCAGATCAATTACGTATTTTTGGATTTCCGGAAGACTTTTGACACTGTACCACACAAGCGGCTTGTAGTGAAATTGCGTGTTTGTGGAACATCGTCTCAGTTATGTGACTGGATTTGTGATTTCCTGTCAGAGAGGTCAGAGTTCGTAGTAATTGACGGAAAGTCATCGAGTAAAACAGATGAGATTTCTGGCGTTCCCCGCGGTAGTGTTATAGGCCCTTTGCTGTTCCTGATCAATATAAACGATTTGGGAGACAATCTGCGCAGCCGTCTTACGTTCTTTGCAGATGACGCTGTCGTTTATCGACTAATAAAGTCATCAGAAGATCAAAACAAACTGCAAAACGATTTAGAAAAGATATCTGAATGGTGCGAAAATTGGCAGTTAACCCTAAATAACGAAAAGTGTGAGGACATCCACGTGAGTCCTAAAAGGAATTCGTTAAACTTCGGTTACACGATAAATCAGTCTAATCTAAAAGCCGTAAATTCAACTAAATACGAACAACTTTAATTGGAGGGAACACATAGAAAACGTTGTGGGGAAGGTTAACCAAAGACTGCGTTTTATTGGCAGGATACTTAGAAAATGTAACAGATCTACTAAGGAGACTGCCTGCACTACGCTTGTCCGTCCACTTTCAGAATACTGCTGCGCGGTGTGGGATCCTTACCTGATAGGACTGACGGAGTACATCGAAAAAGTTCAAAGAAGGGCAGCATGTTTTGTATTGTCGGGAAATATGGGAGAGAATGTCACAGAAATGATACAGGATTTCAGCTGGACATCATCAAAAGAAAGGCGTTTTTCGTTGAGACGGAATCTTCTCACGAAATTCCAGTCACCAACTTTCACCTCCGAATAAGAATATATTTTGTTGACACCGACCTACATAGGGAGAAACGATCACCACAATAAAATAAGGGAAATCAGAGCTCGTACGGAAAGATACAGGTGTTCGTTCTTTTCGCGCGTTATACGAGATTGGAATAATAGAGAATTGTGAAGGTGGTTCGATCAACCCTCTGCCAGGCACTTAAATCTGATTTGCAGAGTATCCATGTAGCTGTAGATATTCAACAGTGGGTCGCATTAATGTCATATTAAGGTCACCTTTATAGACGAACCACAGTTTCTTAAAGTTCTCCTAATAAACCGAAAGGCCGGCCGCGATGGCGGAGCGGTTCTAGGCGCTTCAGTCCGGAACCGCGCGATTGCTACGATCGCAGGTTCGAATCCTGCCTCGGGCATGGATTTGTTTGATTTCCTTAGGTTAGTTAGGTTTAAGTAGTTCTAAGTTCTAGGGGACTGATGACCTCAGATGTTAAGTCACATAGTGCTCAGAGCCTTTTGAACCAATAAACCGAAATCGACCATTCGCCGTCCCTACTACAGTCTTTACATGCTCATTCCATTTATATTGCTCTGCAGCGTTACGCCTAGATATTTAATCGGCGTGATTGTGTCAAGCAGCACACTGCTAATGCTCTACTCTTACATTATGGGTTGGTTTTCCTACTCATCTGCATTAAATTACATTTTACTACATTTAGAGCTAGCTGTCGTTCACCACACCAACTAGAAAATTTTTCCAAGTCATCTTGAATCCTCCTACAATCACTCAACGACGACATCTTCCCCTACACCACAGCATCAGACTACTGATTTCTCCGTCCGCCAGATAACTTACGTGTACAGAGAAGAACAGCGATCCTATCACACATCCCTGGGGCACTCCTCACTATACCCTTGTCTCTTATGAACAGTCGCCGTCGAGGTATGAGTCTGAACGTTCGTGGTAGTGTAAACAATACGGAAGACTCAGTGTTTAATCTTTACATTTAAAAAGTCTGTGAGAGTAAATGCTTTGGGCAAAAAGTTTCTTAAGACGACGTTAAGATTGCACGGAACACTTTCTAAGTTTTCGAGTACCGTATTCTCTAATATTACCACCAACCACATAAGCAACGGAACAAGAGGACTTGGGAAGTGTACTTGGCACAATAAACCATATGCATGTAATGAACAGAACCGTAAAACAGAGCAAGTAATCCGAGTTACCAGTATGAGATTCATAAATTTTGTGAATCAGTTTTATTCAGTTATGATAGTAGCTGGGAAAAAATTTAAACCTTGTTCCTCCCTAATACGATTCTAGAGCATCAGCCTTTGTAGACAGAAAGAGAAGTAGGGAGAGTAAGAAAGAGAGAGAGAGAGAGAGAGAGAGAGAGAAAGAGAGAGTGAGAGAGTGGTGGGGAAAGGAGGAAGAGAAGATTGAGGGAGAAAGAAAGAAAGGGTGGGAGGTGGAGAGAAGGATTTCGGGAGCTAGAGAGGTTCAAAGAGGGAGGAGGTTCAGAGAGAGAGCGAGAAATACAGACATAAGAAGAATTCAAAGAAGAATTGAGAGAGAGAATGTTTAGGAGATTAAACGAGAAGAAGCTATAGAAACGTCTCGTGTCAGCTGGCACCCGCAAATGCTTTGTTCAGCCCGAACCGGCAGCAGTATGGCGATCGGTATCACCTGCCAAGCGATTCACGGTGCCGTACCTGCCGAGGCGACAATCCCCCAGCCCCAGCCTCCGCCAGCGACTACAACGCCTGTGCTGTCAATAGAATTGGGTCCAGACCGAAGACAATCGAGCGGCGGGGAAGGGCCCATCACAATAAACCACCCGCTCTCCCACACGCGACTACGCGCGCCCACAGTACGTGGAATTGTCTTAGACACACACAATAGTGTGTCCTTTCTTTTGTGACAGTTCCTTTTTCTGTTTATTTTGATTACATCAGCGGACGGAAACAATCGGCTCTTTGTGATCACGTGATCACTGTTCAGACGGGCGTTGCCCTTCCGGCGACAAAACTAATTATTAAGCGGCGGCG
This sequence comes from Schistocerca serialis cubense, assembly GCF_023864345.2. Classification (NCBI taxonomy): domain Eukaryota; kingdom Metazoa; phylum Arthropoda; class Insecta; order Orthoptera; family Acrididae; genus Schistocerca; species Schistocerca serialis. Next base: position 78,341,874 of record NC_064646.1, on the reverse strand, counting down.
GACACGTTCGTATATCACCTATAGGTGACGACTGCCTCCGTTGTATGTTGACGACGGAAACGCCTGTATCCAACCAGAAAACGCAGTGGAAACTGTACAACAAAATGATTCTTCCGTATTCGTGTGTGGCTGTTCTTGTGGTTAAACTCAATAAATTGTATCTTAGCTGCTTCTCATCCTCTCTATTTGTTCATTCTTAAAGTGCTCATTTCTCCACAGAGGTCCGAGCAGATTGCATTCCGTACCATTCACGAAAAATGTCTCCAAGATGACGGTATTTGAGGCCAGGAATTTGGTAACAGAACTGACAAATATTAATGTGTGCTGTTCTTCAAGAATGCTCAAATAATAATAATAATACTGTTTAACTTCCCCTCGACATCTCAGCCATTGGAGACTTAAGTCATTTAACGTAGAATGTGAGCAACTTGCTGTATGCGTTGCAGCATTATTATTACTGCTCTGTCATCACTTTAAATTCTGACTTGCTATTTAGTGCAGCCTACACAACCTCTTGGACTCACTTCAGCAAAGCCATCAAACGTTCAACAGAGTTCACCGGAAGTGATTCTAGGATGCTCCAAAACAACTTCCGAAATTGACGATCGAATCCGGATTCTAAGCAACACTTACTCTTTATTTTCATTTTTTTTTTTTTTTTTTTTTTTTTTTTTTTGTGTCTTGCTCTGACATTTTGCGATCATTTTGAGCAACTGAATAAAATGTTCTCGTGACAAGTGATCAAAATGCCACGAGCTTTCGTCACCTGTCACCTGTCGTCACAACTGAAATTGCTGTAGGAATCACGCTTCATAGCACCGTGAGTAACAAGAAAATTCACGGAGTTTTTATGGTGACTTTAGAGACAGAGTTGTTGCATCAATAATGGGGGAATACTGTTTACCTGATTTATAATGGAAGGAGAAGAGAAATAGATGTGAGAAGAAATGTGTAGGTACGTGACATATGGGAGCTTGAGTCGAAACGAGGAGCGTGCTCGGATAGCCTACGTCGTAAGGCGAGCGCTCACAAGAAGCGGGAAATCCAGGTTTGAGTCCTGGTCCGGCGCAAATTTTCATATGTAATTTTTGGTAATACATACGTACCTCTGCAAAATACTAACACGAATTTTTTACGGATGAATGGAAAAACTGGTGGAAGCTGAACTCGGGAAACATCAGTTTGGATTTTGTAGAAATGTTGGAACACGCGAGGCAGTACTGCCCTTACGACTTATCTTAGGAGATATATTAAGAAAAGACAAACCTATGTTTGTAGCATTTGTAGACTTAGAGAAAGCTTTGGACAATGTTGACTGGAATACTCGCTTCCAAATTCTGAAGGTGGTATGGGTCACACACAGGGAACGAAAGGCTGTTTACAATTTGTGCGAAAACCAGGCAGCAGTTATAAGAGTCGAGGAGCACGAAAGAGAAGCAGTGGTTGAGAAGGGAGTAAAACAGGATTGTAGCCTATCCCGGATGTTATTCAAACTGTATATTGAACAACCAGTAAAGGAAAAAAAAAGAAAAATTTCGAGTAAATTTAAATCGACGGAGAAGAAATAAAAACTCTGAGGTTTGGCGATGACTCTGTTATTCTGTCAGAGACAGCAAAGGACCTGGAAGAGCAGTTAAAGGGAATGGAGAGTGTCTTGAAAGGAGGATATAAATGAACATCAACAAAAGCAAAACGAGGATAATGGAATGTAGTCGAGTTTAATCAGGTGATGCTGAGGGTATTAGAAGAGGAAATGAAGGACTTTAAGTAGGAAATGAATTTTGCTATTTGGGGAGACAAAAAACTGATGATGATTCAAGTAGAGACGATATAAAATACAGTATAGACTGGCTATGGCAAGGAAAGCGTTTCTGAAGAAGAGAAATTTGTTAACATCGAGTATAGATTTATGTGCCAGGAAGCATTTTCTAAAAGTGTTTGTATGGACTGTAGCCATGTATGGAAGTGAAATATGGACGATAAACAGTGTAGACAAGAAGAGAATAGAAGCTTTCAAAATGTGATGGTACAGAAGAATGCTGAAGATTAGATGGGTAGATCACGTAATTAATGAGGAGGTATTGAATAGAATCGGGGAGCAGAGGAATTTGTTGCCCTACTTAGCTAGAAGAAGGGATCGTTTGATGGGACACGTTCTGACATATCAAGGGATCATCAATTTAGTATTGGAGGGAAGCGTGGAGGGTAAAAATCGTAGAAGGAGTCCAAGAGATGAATCCACTAAGCAGACCCAGAAGGATGTAGGTGCAGTAGTTATTGAGAGATGAAGAGGGTTGCACAGGATACAGTGTCATGGAGAGCTGCATCAGATCAGCCTTTGTACTGAAGACCACAACAACAACAACAACAACAACAACAACATAGGTACCTATAAGAGTTAAGTTGAATGCTAGGAAAAATTCAGTCTAATGGAAGATTTCTGATAAGCATGCTCCACTGCTACGATATTCTGTTGCTAATAGCCTTTCGAATTACACAAGAACTCCTGGTGTAACTCAATATGACCATCTCCAGACAGAAAAGTTTAGATTTACTGTGTTGCAGCAGTACAACCTGTCAAAGACTGGTTACAAAGCGTTAGTAAGTTTCCTCATACACTGTCTGATCAAACGTATGCAGGCACCTATTAGCGGACATTAATGTGGATCGTGTCCACCCTTCCTCTTTGTGGTGTTTTGGACTCTGCTGGGGACTCTTTCAGTGAGGTGACTGAACAACCGTGAAGGACTGGTAGCGCATTCTTCCTCAAGAGCCGAAAGCAGAGCAGGTAGTCGAATCTGGACGCTGGAGTCATGACCGAAGATACTCTGACTCATCCCAGGCTCAGGTTGGGACTCTGGACAAGCCAGTCCATAATTATAAGGAACGCTGTTGTCATCAGCGACTTCTTCACATGCTGCTTTATGACAGGGAGCATTGTCATGCCGACACAAACAGTCACCGACTACTAATTTTTTCTCTACTGTGCGCAGTGCACATTGATGTAAAATATGTTCATTCCTTGCGCATTTGGCATTTTTAAAGAGCAATAAGATGACACACTCCAGTCACGAAAACAACCTGTGCTGCAACACACAGTTTCCTCCGTACTTCACTGTTCGCCCTACATAGAACGTCAGGTAACGCTCTCCAGGGATCCGCCAAACCCAAATCCTTTCATTGCGTTCCATAGTGCGTAGTGTGATTCATCACTCCACATCACTAGTCTCCAGTCACCCACTGTCCAGTGACGTCATTCTGTACAGCAGCTCTCACTTCGCTTAGCACTGACTACACGAATGTGTGGCTTATGAGGAGCATCGTGTCCACTGTACCCATTCCTTTTAACTCACTAGGTGCTGTCTCTGTGCCAGCTGGACTACTGGTAGCACTTTGGAACTCACGAGTGATTCCTTTTGCTAATTTCATGCAAGTTTTTACTATCAACTTGCGCAGTGCTCGACGACCACTGTCCGGCAGTACACGAGGTCCACCTGATCTTGGTTTAGCTGCGATTGATCCTTTGCGTTCCCAGTTCACAATCACTTTATCAACAGTCGACTTGGGCGGCTTGAGAAGGGTTGAAATATTCCTGGTCGATTTGTTATTCATATAATGTCTACGACTAGTCCATGTTCGAGGTCGCTGAGCTCTCCTCACAGAGTAGCTCTGCTGTTACTGCTTCCCTACTGTGATCACAGTGTTCCCCGCGCTCGTTTGAAAAAAAAAAAAAAAAAGTTCAAAAGGCTCTGAGCACTATGGGACTTAACATCTGAGGTCATCAGTCCCATTGACTTAGAACTACTTAAACCTGACTAACTTAAGGACATCACACACATCTATGCCCGAGTCCGGATTCGAACCTGCGACCGTAGCAGCAACGCGATTCTGGACTGAAGCACCTAGAACCGCTCGGTCGCAGAGGCCGGCCCGTTCGTTTATAGTGGCGGGTCCGTCTCTCGTACATTATAGTGGTAAAATCCGCATTACAGAGGGATGATCGGATTCTTTTGATTAGATGGTGTTTTCGACATTAATATACACTACTGGCCATTAAAATTGCTACACCAAGAAGAAATGCAGATGATAAACGGGTATTCATTGGACAAATACATTATACTAGAACTGACACGTGATTACATTTTCACGCAATTTGAGTGCATAGACCCAGAGAACTCAGTACCCAGAACAACCACCTCTGGCCGTAATAACGGCCTTGATACGCCTGGGCATTGCGTCAAACAGAGCTTGGATGGTGTGTACAGGTACAGCTGCCCATGCAGCTTGAACACCATACTACAGTTCATCAAGAGTAGTGACTGCCGTATTGTGACGAGCCAGTTGCTCGGCCACCACTGACCAGACGTTTTCACTTGGTGAGAGATCTGGAGAATGTGCTGGGAAGGGCAGCAGTCGTACATTTTCTGTATCCAGAAAGGCCCGTACAGGACCTGCAACATGCGGTCGTGCATTATTCTGCTGAAATGTAGGGTTTCGCAGGGATCGAATGAAGGGTAGAGCCACGGGTCGTAACACATCTGAAATGTAACGTACACTGTTCAAATTGCCGTCAATGCGAACACGAGGTGACCGAGACGTGTAACGAATGGCACCCCATACCATAACGCCGGGTGATACGCCAGTATGGCGATGACGAATACACGCTTCCAATGTGCGTTCACCGCGATATCCTCAAACACGATGCGACCATCATGATGCTGTAAGCAGAACCTGGATTCATCCGAAAAGATGACGTTTTGCCATTCGTGCACCCAGATTCGTCGTTGGGTACACCATCGCAGGCGCTCCTGTCTGTGATGCAGCGTCAAGGATAACCGCAGCCATGGTCTCCGAGCAGATAGTCCATGCTGCTGCAAACGTCGTCGAACTGTTCGTGCAGATGGTTGCTATCTTCTAAACGTCCCAATCTGTTGACTCAGGGATCGAGACGTGGCTGCACGATCCGTTACAGCCATGCGGAGAAGATGCCTGTCATCTCGACTGCTAGTGGTACGAGGCCGTTGGGGTCCAGCACCACGTTCCGTATTACCCTCCTGAACCCACCGATTGCATATTCTGCTAAGAGTCATTGGATCTTGACCAACGCGAGCAGCAATGTCGCGATACGATAAACCGCCATCGCAATAGGCTGCAATCCGACCTTTATCAAAGTCGAAAACGTGATGGTACGCATTTCTCCTCCTTACATGAGGCATCGCAACATCGTTTCACCAGGCAACGCCGGTCAACTGCTGTTTGTGTATGAGAAATCGATTGGAAACTTCCCTCATGTCAGCACGTTGTAGGTGTCGCCACCGGCGCCAACCTTGTGTGTATGCTCTGAAAAGCTAATCATTTGCATATCACAGCATCTTCTTCCTGTCGGTTAAATTTCACGTCTGTAGCACGTCATCTTCGTGGTGTAGCAATTTTAATGGCCAGTAGAGTACAAATTGCGCTGCATCCATCCACGTAGTGTTACTTCAACAGTCACGTTCCTGCTTTATTGTCGTTGTAATGACTGTTTATGTTAGGTTAACCCACGAGGTTCAGTAAAGACGACAGCCAATGTTGAAAGCAGGGCACACGTCTGAAACGCTATATCGTGAAAACTCATTATTATGCAATATAACCGGATGTGGAATGAAAACGAGACAGATGAAGAAAAGAAAGTAAAACCGGCATACCCTTTAATCCATTTTCCCCACTGCGACGTAAGAGAGTCAGTGCCTTCATGTCGCCAATGTTGTTTAGAGTACGCTGAAGACATTTCACTGGGAAGCCCTTTGAGCCATGCTCGGCTCGTGTTCATGCCATTAATTGTTTGTCATCTTCTATTACGGCACTGCCGCCTCGCTTTTTCATTCCATTTACTGGCATCACTAACTTCCTGCCTTACTTGTCCGTGAGCGGCAGCAGCAGAGTGTATCGATAAGTGCACTGTCGCATCATCTCTGGAGCGACCGACAGTATTTTCGGGTCGTCGTGTGTCTGGCAGTCACCTGGAGACAGACCAGCAGTGCAGTCGGGACTCAGCAGCAGTGAAGTCGGAGACCGAGCGCCGGTGAGGCGCTGACAGCCAGTGCTCGCCTACCACTGGTTACACACATGAACTGTCCGATAGAGGGAGAAAGGAGCAGGACGACTGTTGGTTGCTCGTTCGGTTGGTCGTCTCATCGGCCGACATACGTTTGGTCCTTTCACCGTTTCCGGGCCTGGCAGTTTCGTCAGTTGGCATGGAGCAGAGAGGAAATCTCCGTGGCGCGTAGTTTGACCGGGCCGCTGGCGGCCTCTATGCGGTGTCGGAGTGTGTGGTGCTGTTCCCATTGCTACGAGGTTTGTGGCTCACCGATCCTGGACATGAAAGTTGAGTACTGACGTGATCTACCAGCAAGTCACGACTGTTCACATTGTGTGGTTTGGAGTTCGTTGTCAGCTGTTGGGATATTCCCACAAGCAACAATGTGTGTTTCCAAGTTGGAAAATTTTAGCTACCCTCCAGTAGAGTTTGACTGTACTTGGTTATTTGAATTGGAGTGCACCAGTGGAATGTTCTGCCTTGTGGCCGTTAATGTTCCGCTTACCTGCCCTGGCTGTTGACGTAAATTTAGGCAGTGTATTTTCCTCATTGTGTTGTCGCTGTCCAGCATGGTGTGTAGTTTCACACCTCAATGTATAATTGGTTGTGGACACCAATACCTTCTACATTGTTCCATTGAACTCCCTGTTGTGTGCTGGTCGGGTGAAGCGGAGGTGGGTCCGTTGACTGTCTGTCTGTTGGGTTGTCGTCGGATCAAGAATGGTTGGGCCGACTGCCTGTCTCACCTAAGCGAGCGTTAGTGTTTGAATTACAGGCCGACCCTCCGAACTTCTGAGTGCCCTTGGGTGTACTGCCTTTTATTGTTTCTTCTTGTTGTTTGTACTTGTATGGCTTCTAGCCGATTTTTAGATTGAGGTTGTTTTGCCCTTAAGGCGTCAGATGGTTTGGGCCTTCAGCCCAATTTAAAAATTGTTTCAGGTAAAGCCTTTGGCATTTTTAAAATTAATGTTATTGAGTCTTGTGTTGGGCCTTCAGCCGATTTTGAATTTAAGTTGTTTTGCTCTTAGTGTCAGATTCTTGGAGCCTTCAGCCGATTTTGAATTAAAGTTGTTCTGCACTGAAGGTGTTAGATGGTTTGGTCCTTCAGACTAATTTAAAAATTAATGTTATTGAGTCTTAAGTGTTGGGCCTTCAGCCAATTTTGAATTTAAGTTGTTTTCTCTTCAAGTGTCAGATTCTTTGGGAATAATTAATGAACTGTTTTAAGATAAGTCTTTGCCTTTTAGAGTTTCTGATTTTGGTTGAGCTTGAAGTTATTGGATTTCAGCCGTTTTTAAATTAAAGTGGTCTTGCCCTTACGGCATGAGACTGTACGGCGCATTCAGCCACTACTTAAGTTCCAAAACCAAAGCTGCGTTTTTTTTCAAAAAAAATTATTGGCTCTTTTAATGTTTGATCAAATAAAAGGTTGTATGTTCGAGTGTAACTGACAGCCACTTATTTTGGCCCCTTTCCACAACTTAAGCCGCCTGTCCTGCGGATTTAGCAGGGCATCTCACCCTTACACATCCTTCATACAGCCCCTAGCTCTCTCCAGGCGTTTTCCATATTTTTGGAGCACTGAAGAATGACATTCGTGGTCGTCGATTTCCTTCGGACGGAGAGCTGCATTCCTTGGTACAATCATGGTTCCGTGGGCAACCGAAAATATTTTTCCCTCAAGACATTGACCGTCCTGTCTCGTAGAGGGATAAATGTAGTAACAGCTGTGGCGATTGGTTTTGAATGAATGAACGTGTTACTTACATTTTTCCATCTCTTTTACATCTGGCTGCCTCTTATAACTAGCTACTCCCAGGTCCCAGGTCCCAGGCCTAAAATATCATAATGCCCATAATGATATACTACTACTGACACACAGATTTGAATTTTAACTTTTGTACCTGTGGATGGTCGTATAGACTGGATGTGGTAGTGAGTAAAATTGTTTAATTCAGTATCTCGAAGGGTTAGTGACAATGTCACTCTTGAATTGTGATGCCCAGTGCAGGAAGCGAAGCACTGTTTTCCATTATAATTTCCGGATTTCATTACTTGACTTTTTCAATTGAGAAGAAACCGTTTCTTATATTCCTTCATGCATCCAAAAGTCGTTTTTCACGATCCAAGAAAATGGGAAAATAAACCAGTTCTGGTTGGCACGCTCCACGATCAGTTTGGGCTTCGCATACGTTTGCATGGGAGGAAAAAAAGAAAGAAAGTTTTCGTATAACTCTACGCGATTTTGCTAAGTCATAAAGTGGTATGGCAGGATCCAGTAGTAATCAACAACTATCCATGAATGGACACATTTGACTGAAACGATATGGATATGATCGGTTTCCCAGATTCATCTGACGATAAACTGGGTATTCAGAAATCGATATATGTTTGAAAGTCTACGATTATTTTTGAAACTGAACCAGAGTGTTCATTTAATATTATTAACTTGATTTCTGCACTGAAATACATCTGCAGAAATAGACCCATATCTCTAACGTCGATCAGTTGTAGAATTTAGGAACACGTATTATGTTCGAGTATAGTGACTTTTCTGGAGACTAGAAATCTACTCTGTAGGAATCAGCATGGGTTTCGAAACAGACGGTCGTGTGAAACCCAGCTCGCGCTATTCGTCCACGAGACTCACAGGGCCATAGACACGGGTTCACAGGTAGATGCCGTGTTTCTTGACTTCCGCAAAGCGTTCGATACAGTTCCCCACAGTCGTTTGATGAACAAAGTAGGAGCATATGGACTATCAGACCAATTGTGTGATTGGATTGAAGAGTTCCTAGATAACAGAACGCAGCATGTCATTCTCAATGGAGAGAAGTCTTCAGGAGTAAGAATGATTTCTGGTGTGTCGCAGGGGAGTGTCATAAGACCGTTGCCATTCACAATATACATAAATGACCTTGTGGATGACATCGTAAGTTCACTGAGGATTTTTGCAGATGATGCTGTGGTGTATCGAGAGGTTGTAACAATGGAAAATTGTACTGAAATGCACGAGCATCTGCAGCGAATTGACGCTTGGTGCAGGGGATGGCAATTCAATCTCAATGTAGACAAGTGTAATGTGCTGCGAATACACAGAATGATAGATCCCTTATCATTCAGCTACAAAATAGCAGGTCAGCAACTGGAAGCAGTTAATTCCATAAATTATCTGGGAGTACGCATTAGGAGTGATTTAAAATGGAATTATCATATAAAGTTGATCGTCGGTAAGGCGGACGCCAGACTGAGATTCATTGAAAGAATCCTAAGGAAATGCAATCCGAAAACAAAGGAAGAAGGTTACAGTACGCTTGTTCGCCAACTGCTTGAATACTGCTCAGCAGTGTGGGATCAGTACCAGATAGGGTTGATAGAAGAGATAGAGAAGATCCAACGGAGAGCAGCGCGCTTCGTTACAGGATCATTTAGTAATCGCGAAAGAGTTACGGAGATGATAGATAAACTCCAGTGGAAGACCCTGCAGGAGAGACGCTCAGTAGCTCGGTACGGGCTTTTGTTAAAGTTTCGAGAACATACCTTCACCCAAGAGTCAAGCAGTATATTGCTCCCTCCTACGTATATCTCGCGAAGAGACCATGAGAATAAAATCAGAGAGATTAGAGCCCACACAGAAGCATACCGACAACCCTTCTTTCCACGAACAATACGAGACTGGAATAGAAGGGAGAACCGATAGAGGTACTCAGGGAACCCTCCGCCACACACCGTCAGGTGGCTTGCGGAGAATGGATGTAGATGTAGATGTAGATGCAGACACTGAAAATGACCCCTTAATGATGCAGTGTGACTGTAATGACAATGTTTCGGAGATGGCAAAAATGTCGCTATGCTCAATACAAAAAAGAGAGGCAGTTACTCGTAGTAATATAGATGAAATTAAATTAGAACATTGCAAACATCGTGATATAGTGCTTCATTGTGTAATAAATTCAGCCTTCTGCACAACAAATGTGTTTGTCATTTGGGACCTAAACTTCTTAAGAACCCTTAATCTATGAGCTGGTGTGGTGGAAGAAATAAGTTCAGACCTGTGGTGCTGTAAAATTCATACGTAAGCTTACTGCAAGCGTTCCTGAAATAATTGCAAGGAAAGTGAACTGGGTACGTTTTTATGAGACAAATCTTATGTATTCACAAGAACAAATTTGAGGCATGTGGTGGAACTCTTGAACAAACGAAGGTATGGAAAGGTCAAAAGACCTAGCTGTGTTGCACAAGAACGATATTTTCTGAATCCGTGTTGGTTATGTATCAATAATTCATTTTCTTCAAGGTGATTCATAATATTCGAGTACAGTATATGCTCCAAAATCCTACTGCAAACTGAGGTCAATGATATGGGTCTGTAATTCAATGGGTTACTCCTATTTCCTTTTTTGAATATTGGTGTGACCTGTACTACTTTCCAGTCTTTAGGAACAGACCTTTCGTCAAGTGAGCGGTTGTATATGATTGCTAAGAAAGACTCTATGTGTCTGCATACTCTTGAAAGGAACCTGATTGGTATAAAATTGGTTCAAATGGCTCTGAGCACTATGCGACTCAACTGCTGAGGTCATCAGTCGCCTAGAACTTAGAACTAATTAAACCTAACTAACCTAAGGACAGCACACAACACCCAGCCATCACGAGGCAGAGAAAATCCCTGACCCCGCCGGGAATCGAACCCGGGAACCCGGGCGTGGGAAGCGAGAACGCTACCGCACGACCACGAGATGCGGGCCTGATTGGTATACCATCTAGGCCGGAAGACTTGCATTTCTTAAGTGATTTGAGTTGTTTCGCAACACCTAAGAGATCTACTTTTATGTCACTCATGCTAACAGCTGTTCTGGTTTCGAATTCTGGAATATTTACTTCGTCCTCTTCCGTAAAGGAATTACGGAAAACTGTATTTAGTAACTCCGCTTTAGTGACACCATCATCGGTAACATTTCCATCGCTATCGCGCAATGAAGGTGTTGACTGTTTTTTGCCACTGGTATACTTTACATACGACCAGAATCTCTTTGGGTTTTCTACCATTTTTGAGACAATGTTTCTTTGTGGAAACTATTAAAAGCATCTCGCATTGACGTCCACCCTAAATTTCGAGCTTCCGTAAACTTAGCCAGTCTTGGGGATTTTGCGTACTTCTGAGTTTGGCATGCTTTTTTCGTTGCTTCTGAAACAGTGCTCTGACGTGTTTTGTGTACAACGGTAGATCAGTCCCGTCTCTCATTAACTTATGCGGCATGAATCTATCTATTGATGTGATACTGTATCTTTGAATTTGAGCCATTTTTGAGACATTTAAAGTAGTAGAAGAGTTTTGCTGTTTGGGCAGCAAAATAACTGACGACAGTCAAAGTAGGGATGGTATAAGATGTACTGACAATAGAAATAAAAGCATTTCTGATGAAGAGAAATTTGTTAACATCGAATATTGATTTAAGTGTGTGGAAGTTTTTCTTAAATTATTTGTATGAAGTGTAGCCATCTATGAAAGTGAAATATGGACGACAAGAAGAGAATAGAAGCTTTGGGTATGTGGCGCTATAGAAAAATGCTTGAAATTAGATGGGTAGATTATGTAACTAATAAGGATCTACTAAACAGAATTGTCGAGAAAAGAAGTTTGTGCCACAGTTTGATTGAAAGAAGGGATCGGTTGATAAGACACATTTTTGAGACATCGAATATCGGAGGGAAGTGTGTGTGGGTAAAAACTGTGAAGAGAGACCACGAGATGAATAGAGCAAGCAGTTTCTAAAGGGATTTAGGTTGCAGTGTTATTATTTAGAGGTGAAGAGGCTTACACAGGGTAGAGCATGGGGAGATGCATCAAACTAGTTTTCAGACTGAAGACCAAAAGAGGTACTTTCTTTCAGATGATGTTCCTGCTGTGGTACATCCCAGTGGTGACCATGCAAAGTAACTAGTTTGAGTACCTGCACTTCCTACAATCGTATCTCACAACTCGATTTCGTTAGCCAAAGGTCTTTGTGATGATGGAACAGAGAGTTCTGAAATGAGAAAACGAGATCGTTTCCTCTGCTACGAAACTGCGAAAGTTATACCGACATATAACATTGGTACGGATATGTTGTGCATGTAGCTGGCAACTAGCTTACTGAACAAGTGGTCGGCTATCGTCGCTCACGCGTTACTATTTCTGCGTAAGCTTACGTGGTCCTACCTGTGGCGAGGCCTTCAGCCTGTCCGTAAACGGATTCAAGAAACCTGATGACGCGGCGCGGTCACTGTGCGTCCCAAAAGCGACGTGGCCACCAGGTCGGTCAGTGAGACCGCCGCCCACTCGCGGTCGTACATTGTGACGGCAATACGCGGCACTCCCAAGCCTGTCCAGCCGCGCTCGCAGCGGGGGGTTAAGTAAACAAATGTGAAATTAGTTAAAGTCTGGGCCGCTCCCCCTGCCTTTGTTCTCCACGTCGTTCCTGGAAAAGCGGCCACACCGTGGATCGCGCTATACTTGAAGAATAATGTAGAGGGTACTTTTCCAGGTTCGATCCCACCTTGGATGTCATAGTGCGGTAGGATTTATCGTTCACTAGCTACTGCTTGCACTAATGGATGTCTAGTAACACACATACTTGTACAACGCACGTCGTTCATTTCTAGTTATCAGTCGCAATTACCGATGTTATTAACAGTAAAACTACCAGATGGTCTTTGCTCACCGATATTTTCCCATGACCAATCCGCAATGACGTAGCACAACAGGTGTTAATCATGTACTGCTGTACTCACTCGGGATATAATTCTTACCATGTATCTGTACATACATAGTCATTAGGTTATATACGTAATTACTTTTTGATAGGGAGCAGGCAGATACATTTGAGTGGTAAGGTGCAATTAAAGAAACATACGTCTGAAATAATTATGTTTGCAGACTATTAAGCTTATCCAATATGGAAGTTTAAGAACACGTGACTGTTTATTCAATGTTAATGCCAATCTTGATTAAAGTATTTGCTCATAAACTGACTGCATTACATGTTAATATTAGAACAGAAGTAAGACACCAGATCATTTGAAGTTTGTTCTTATTGTAATTTATTTATTTATTTTATTTTGAGCTTTCATGATAACACCAGTTTTGATTAAAGTACACTACTGGCCAATCAAATTGCAACACCAAGAAGAATTGCAGATGATAAACGGGTATTCATTGGACAAATAAATTATACTAGAACTGACATGTGATTACATTTTCACGCATTTGGGTGCATAGATCCTGAGAAATCAGTACCCAGAACAACCACCTCTGGCCGTAATAACGGCCTTTATACGCCTGGGCATCGAGTCAGACAGAGCTTGGATGGCGTGTGCAGGTACAGCTGCCCATGCAGCTTCAACACGATACCACATTTCATCAAGAGTAGTGACTGGCGTATTGTGACGAGCCAGTTGCTCGGCCCCATTGAACAGACGTTTTCAATTGGTACGAGATCTGGAGAATGTGCTGGCCAGGGCAGCAGTCGAACATTTTCTGTATCCAGAAAGGCCCGTACAGGACCTGCAACATGCGGTCATGCATTATCCTGCTGAAATGTAAGGTTTCGCAGGGATCGAATGAGGGGTAGAGCCACAAGTCGTAACACATCTGAAATGTAACGTCCACTGTTCAAAGTGCCGTCAATGCGAACAAGAGGTGACCGAGACTTGTAACCAATGGCACCCCATACCATCACGCCGGGTGATACCCCAGTATGGCGATGACGAATACACGCTTCCAATGTGCGTTCACCGCGATATCCTCAAACACGATGCGACCATCATGATGCTGTAAGCAGAACCTGGATTCACCCGAAAAAATGACGTTTTGCCATTCGTGCACCCAGGTTTGTCGTTGAGTACACCATCGCAGGCATCCCTGTCCGTGATGCAGCGTCAAGGGTAACCGCATCCATGGTCCCGGAGCTGATAGTCCATGCTGCTGCAAACGTCGTCGAACTGTTCGTGCAGATGGTTGTTGTCTTGCAAACGTCCCCATCTGTTGACTCAGGGATCGAGACGTGGCTGTACGATCCGTTACAGCCTTGCGGATAAGATGCCTGTCATCTCGACTGTTACAGATACGAGGCCGTTGGGACCCAGCACTGCGTTTCGAATTATCCTCCTGAACCCACCGAATCCATATTCTGCTAATAGTCATTGGATCTTGACCAACGCAAGTAGCAATGACGCGATACGATAAACCGCAATCGCGATAGGCTACAATCCGACCTTTATCAAAGTCGGAAACGTGATGGTACGCATTTCTCCTCTTCACACGATGCACCACAACAACGTTTCACCAGGCAACGCCGGTTAATGGCTGTTTGTGTATGAGAAATCGGTTGGAAACTTTCCTCATGTCAGTACGTTGTAGGTTTCGCCACCGGCGCCAACCTTGTGAGAATGCTCTGAAAAGCTAAAATTTTTCATATAACAGCATCTTCTTCCTGTCGGTTAAATTTCGCGTCTGTAGCACGTCAGCTTCGTGGTGTAGCAATTTTAATGGCCAGTAGTGTATTTGTCCGTGAATCGACTTTAGTACTGCAAACAAAAACAATTAATACCTCTGAGCAAACTGGGTCCATGTCATGTCTTTGTGCGGAGATCTCTGTAGCAAGTAACAGTTGCATACCACATGCTGGATGCTAGCAAAGTTTCGTTATTCCAGTACACACATACATATTCTATAAAAGTGAGTGATATAGTACCAACTGGCCATCATAATGGAACCGAACAGACGGATATTAACAACAAAAGCCAACCATACTGTCGCATCAAGTACAATATTAATTTTTGGATCCAAATCGGCAGATAAGCAATGCTCATAGCGATGTATTAAAGCATGTTCGATCTTATTGTCACACAGTCAGCACCCAGCATTATGCTTGAAATAGATGAGCCTGAAAAGGTTTGAAAACCGGTTCAAGAAATTAATAAATATCTATTTAAAAATGTGACTTGTTGCAGTTTCTTGTATTTACAGGTTCACTGGAGTCTTGGAATAATAATGACAATGAGTCAGAATTTCAAATGATGCAGAACTATAACAGAAAGAGAGAAACACATTTAAAAAGAGCACTTACAGGTATTAAAACAACTTAGACAGTCAGTTAGATTTGAACGCAGAAAATCAAGGGAAATGACAGTTATATCAATTAATTGACGCAGGATTTAATACGCCAGACATGCTCTGAAAACGTTTGAAAGACTGCAACAGAATATAAATAAATATAGTTGTGGTTAAGATCTGCTAAAACTATTTTCAACTTTGACGCACCTTGACTTAGTGCAATAGAAATCAACAGTTTTACAAGGCCCCTAGCCGAGGAAATAAATCAGAAACATTAAACACGACACACAGCAGCTAGGTACTGACCCTGGGGAGATCAGAAATTTACTGCTAACATCGGTCACTGTCATCATCACCACTCACACTAACCTTTAAATATTGTTGACGAACGCACAACTAAGATACTAACCGTGGCAAGTAGAAAAGACAAATGTTCAGTGCCAAACGTCGGGTGAGATACGAAGTGATGACAGCAAGTGGTTTAACATTAAGTAATCACTTATCAGTTCTCCAATGTGATCATACTGGAGTAACTGATACACAGCTTTCGATGTCGCGTACCAAACTTAATTCACTAATTACCATTCATTACCTTTTAAGGTAATTATCGGAATATTTTATAGTCTCAGATGTTTTAATTTGAGGTATTTCTTAGCAGATCAGTTATGCAAATTATTTCATATTAAGTCTTGTTTTCCAATTTTTAACTTTTGATCCTTATTGTCACCAAGAAATAAGAGTTTTACGTGTAAGACAAAGTCTTTGTAATGACTCTGTGGTAATGCTATTCGGGAATCCCATCTGATGATGACAGTGATGGTCGAAGCCGATAGTGGAGATGTCAGTATAAAGAAAGTGATTAGGGCACAAATAATAAAGAAGAACTTAAGTTACTGACAATCGCAAAAGCTCTGTGCATACCATGCTAAATGTAAATAACAGAAATTCGTCTTTGAGCTTAGGAGGCGAATCTTACATTTAGTTTCAACATCTTACTTTTAGTTTCTATAGTCCACACACCACATGATGGTGTGTGCTGGAAGGTAAATTGTGTGCGATTTCAACTGCCTCGTTTTCCTACCCCCAGTCGTGAATGTTGCACGTGAAAAACGATTGTCGTTAAGCCTCCGTGCGAACTCGAATTCCTCTAATTTTACCTTTTTCGCCAGATATACACTACTGGCCACTAAAATTGCTACACCACGAAGATGTGCTACAGACTCGAAATTTAACCGACAGGAAGAAGATGCTGTGATATGCAAATTATTAGCTTTTCAGAGCATTCACACAAGTTTGGCGCCGGTGGCGACACCTACAACGTGCTGACATGAGGAAAGTTTCCAACCGATTTCTCATACACAAACAGCAGCTGACCGGCGTTGCCTGGTGAAACGTTGTTGTGATGCCCCGTGTAAGGAGGAGAAATGCGTACCATCACGTTTCCGACTTTGATAAAGGTCGGATTGTAGCCTATCGCGATTGCGGTTTATCGTATCGCGACACTACTGCTCGCGTTGGTCGAGATCCAATGACTGTTAGCAGAATACGGAATCGGTGGGTTCAGGAGGGTAATACGGAACGCCGTGCTGGATCCCAACGGCCTCGTATCACTAGCAGTCGAGATGACAGACATCTTATCCGCGTGGCTGTGACGGATCGTGCAGCCACGTCTCGATCCCTGAGTCAACAATGGGGACGTTTGTAAGACAACAACCATCTGCACGAACAGTTCGACAACGTTTGCAGCAGCATGGACTATCAGCTCGGAGACCATGGCTGCGGTTACCCTTGACGCTGCGTCACAGTCAGGAATGCCTGCGATGGTGTACTCAACGACGAATCTGGGTGCACGAATGGCAAAACGTCACTTGCCAGCTTTCGAGACAGGCTGCGAGACGGAACTTTATTGTATCAGCGTGATGGATGTCCAGCCTGAATACACTTTTAGGCGGTTTTCCACTCTCATTTAAGCGATTGCTGGGCTGTCACCAAATCTTTGCCTCAGAAAATACGGCACGCGAACAGTAAAATACAACAAAATGGTTCAAATGGCTCTGAGCACTATGCGACTTAACTTCTGAGGTCATCAGTCGCCTAGAACTTAGAACTAATTAAACCTAACTAACCTAAGAACATCACACACATCCATGCCCAAAAATACAACACAAAACACAGGCGGACAGATAACTCAAACGACATCCCACCCTCTCTCAGGTTACATGAGGAGGGAGGCGACAGTGAGTGTACGACCACAAAGTTAGTATTTTAAAAAAATTGCCAAATGATGAAAACTGCGGCTCAGTAGAACGAGGTAAGGGCTAGGAAAGAGAGAAGATTATGGTTCTGGTTTTCGACTTCATTATAGGCTGGCCGATGTGGCCGAGCGGCTCTAGACGCTTCAGTCCGGAACCGCGCTGCTGCTACGGTCGCAGGTTCGAATCCTGCCTCGGGCATGGATGTGTGGGATGTCCTTAGGTTAGTTAGCTTTAAGTAGTTATAAGTCTAGGGGACTGATGATCTCAGATGTTAAGTCCCATAGTACTTAGAGCCATTTGAACCATTTTAACTTCATTATACACCGAAGCGCCAAAGAAACTGGTATAGGCATGCATATTCAGTTACAGAGATATGTAAACAGGCAGAATGCGGCGCTGCACTCGCAACGCCTATATAGGGTAGTAACTGTCTGGCGCTGTTGTTGATCGGTTACTGCTGCCACAATGACAGGTTATCAAGGTTTAAGTGAGTCTGAACATGGTGCTATAGTCGGAACACGAGCGATGGGTCACAGCAACTCCGAGGTAGTGATGAAGTTTGGATTTTCGCATACGACCGTTTCACGAGAGTATCATGAATAGCAGGAATCCAGTAAAACATCAAATCTCCGACAGCGCTGCGGCCGGAAAGACATCCTGCAAGAACAGGACCAACGACAACTGAAGAGAATCGTTCAACGTGACAGAAGTGCAACCCTTCCGCAAATTTTTGGTGATTCAATGCATGGCCATCAACAAGTGTCAGCGTGCGAACCATTCAACGAAACATCAGCGATATGGGCTTCCAGATGTAACATTCTTTTTAAAAAATAAACTTAGCGATTACGTTGAATGAATGTCTGAACTGCGGAATGGACACATACTAAAGTAGAAATATCGTGTAGCGTGTTCTACATCTACATCTACATCTATACTCCGCGAGCCACCTTACGGTGTGTGGCGGAGGGTACTTATTGTACCACTATCTGATCCCCCCTTCCCTGTTCCATTCACGAATTGTGCGTGGGAAGAACGACTGCTTGTAAGTCTCCGTATTTGCTCTAATTTCTCGGATCTTTTCGTTGTGATCATTACGCGAGATATATGTGGGCGGTAGTAATATGTTGCCCATCTCTTCCCGGAATGTGCTCTCTCGTAATTTCGATAATAAACCTCTCCGTATTGCGTAACGCCTTTCTTGAAGTGTCCGCCACTGGAGCTTGTTCAGCATCTCCGTAACGCTCTCGTGTTGTAACCGCAAGTGGTGTGCTTACCCTGTGTTATTGTTAGCAAAACTTTACACGAATTGATTGGGCAATGCAACTCCCAATACCAATAAAGAAATACAGTCACTGCAAAATACACTCCTGGAAATTGAAATAAGAACACCGTGAATTCATTGTCCCAGGAAGGGGAAACTTTATTGACACATTCCTGGGGTCAGATACATCACATGATCACACTGACAGAATCACAGGCACATAGACACAGGCAACAGAGCATGCACAATGTCGGCACTAGTACAGTGTATATCCACCTTTCGCAGCAATGCAGGCTGCTATTCTCCCATGGAGACGATCGTAGAGATGCTGGATGTAGTCCTGTGGAACGGCTTGCCATACCATTTCCACCTGGCGCCTCAGTTGGACCAGCGTTCGTGCTGGACGTGCAGACCGCGTGAGACGACGCTTCATCCAGTCCCAAACATGCTCAATGGGGGACAGATCCGGAGATCTTGCTGGCCAGGGTAGTTGACTTACACCTTCTAGAGCACGTTGGGTGGCACGGGATACATGCGGACGTGCATTGTCCTGTTGGAACAGCAAGTTCCCTTGCCGGTCTAGGAATGGTAGAACGATGGGTTCGATGACGGTTTGGATGTACCGTGCACTATTCAGTGTCCCCTCGACGATCACCAGTGGTGGACGGCCAGTGTAGGAGATCGCTCCCCACACCATGATGCCGGGTGTTGGCCCTGTGTGCCTCGGTCGTATGCAGTCCTGATTGTGGCGCTCACCTGCACGGCGCCAAACACGCATACGACCATCATTGGCACCAAGGCAGAAGCGACTCTCATCGCTGAAGACGACACGTCTCCATTCGTCCCTCCATTCACGGCTGTCGCGACACCACTGGAGGCGGGCTGCACGATGTTGGGGCGTGAGCGGAAGACGGCCTAACGGTGTGCGGGACCGTAGCCCAGCTTCATGGAGACGGTTGCGAGTGGTCCTCGCCGATACCCCAGGAGCAACAGTGTCCCTAATTTACTGGGAAGTGGCGGTGCGGTCCCCTACGGCTCTGCGTAGGATCCTACGGTCTTGGCGTGCATCCGTGCGTCGCTGCGGTCCGGTCCCAGGTCGACGGGCACGTGCACCTTCCGCCGACCACTGGCGGCAACATTGATGTACTGTGGAGACCTCACGCCCCACGTGTTGAGCAATTCGGCGGTACGTCCACCCGGTCTCCCGCATGCCCACTATACGCCCTCGCTCAAAGTCCGTCAACTGCACATACGGTTCACGTCCACGCTGTCGCGGCATGCTACCAGTGTTAAAGACTGCGATGGAGCTCCGTATGCCACGGCAAACTGGCTGACACTGACGGGGGCGGTGCACAAATGCTGTGCAGCTAGCGCCATTCGACGGCCAACACCGCGGTTCCTGGTGTGTCCGCTGTGCCGTGCGTGTGATCATTGCTTGTGCAGCCCTCTCGCAGTGTCCGGAGCAAGTATGGTGGGTCTGACACACCGGTGTCAATGTGTTCTTTTTTCCATTTCCAGGAGTGTACATTAAGTCCGTTAAGCACTGGATCATGTGGCAATGTTAAAAATTGATAACCTTAGTTCCAGTGAACATAACAAATAAATTAAATTGTCTTACCTCTACAGCAGCAACGGTGGAACGCAATACATTCTGGTGTCCCATAAAAAAAAAAAAAATGCTAGCTACAGGCTCAGCAGTGTGCAATACTGGTCGTAATACTTGAAATGCACACGAAATTCTTTTTGCTGATAAATGAAAACATTTATGAAAAATCCAACTTCTCTGAAAAACATATGACCTGGACTGGGAGGCGGTACTGATCGTGGTAATAAATGTAATTGCGTGTGACCAGGGACTCCCGTCGGGTAGACCGTTCGCTAAATTACTAACAATGAGATTTTTTAGTAAAATTATATTGCACGTGAAGCTTGTCTTTTCAAAAACATCTGACAATTGAAGTTACATTACTCACAGTTGATTCACAAACAATGAGATTTAAACAGCAAGTATTATCTAACCTCTGTTCAACATCTTTACCTTGATTCAACATCTTTACCTTGCTTGTATGAAAACTTCTGCTTCCATGTTCAACAATACTGACATACCTAAATTAATCTAGCACTTGATGGCTTCATACAGCACACCACAAAAACTGTCTACATCATCGTCTTTCGCTCATACACGGCTATCTACAACTGTGCGCCAAGCACACTCTTCCTCCAACTCTATAATAATCTCAGAAGCATCTCTGGGACTGCGGTCTTACACAGTCTGTGATATAAAGCCTATCAGAGACATACATCGTTTATAAAATCATATGCGGGTGCCACATACGATGTGCCCCAGAAGACTCCTTTCACAGAGCCGAAGTCTTCATGAATGCACGACACAAAGTTTTACGTTTCCCATGGGCCCGTCACCACCGACACTGGACTGTTGATGACTGGAAACATTTTATGTGGTTGGACGAGTCTCATTTCAACTTGTGTCGAGTGGATGGACATGTACGGATATGGAGGCGATCTCACGAATGCATGGGCCTTGCATGTCAGCAGAGGAGTTTTCAAGCTGGTGGGGGCTCTGTAATAGTGTGGGGCGTGTGCAGTTGGACTTACGTGGGACGGCTGATACGTCTAGATACGACTCTGACAGGTGACACGTACGTAAGCATCCTGTCTGATCACCTGCATCCATTCATGTCAATTGTGGATTCCGACGGGCTTGGGCAATTCCAGCAGGACAATGCGACACCTCACACGTCCCGAATTGCTGCAGAGTTTTGAGGCTAAACACTTCCGCTGGCCACCAAACTCTCCAGACATGAACATTATTGAGCATATCTGGGATGCCTTGCAACGTGCTGTTCAGCAGAGATCTCCACCGCCTCGTACTCTTACGAATTTATAGACAGCCGCGCAGGACTGCAGGATTCATGGTGTCAGTTCCCTCCAGAACTACTTCAGACATTAGTCGAGTCCTTGCCACGTCGTGTTGCGGCACTTCTGCATGCTCACGGGGGCCCTACGCGATATTATGCAGGTGTACCAGTTTATTTGGTTCTTCAGTGTATGATCACCTTAAACCTTCCGTAGTGATAAACGTGTGCAACATCTCTTAACAAACTAGTCTTCTTGAAGGTATATACTGAACCGTGACGGACATCTACAACAGAATAAAAATAAAATAACTCAAGCCCGAATGTGATTATTAGATGCTTTACCCCTGGGGTGTTCAAGCAGAGATGTAGCGAACGCACAGTCTCTCTTACGTAAATGTCAGCCTCACCACCTCGTGAAGTTCAGTCTCTAGGAATGAGGCTCTGGCAACTGAGTATTGACCACAAGACAATAACATCTGGTGTAGAAGAAATGCTGCGGTATTCCTCATTAAAGAAACAGAGACACGGCTGGAAGTTGAGCCAAACAGTTCCACCACTGGCGTTGCCTGCATTGTGATGATAAATCGAATGGGTCACTTACAATACCCAAAATACTTTTGGAGATACTAAAGATCACAGAACAGGTGGTTATAAAACAGACTAACTCAAATTTTAGTACAGATTTTATTTTTATTGCTTACGTACATTTACCCCGCCACTGGAAGTTCTGAGATGGATTAGCGTAGCCTAGAAAAATTTCCAAGAAATAAATTGTAGGCTAAAGAAAATGCACTCTCTTCCACTGCCATTAAAAAAGAAATTGGCACTTTGCCACAAGCACTGAACTGGTGTTTCACCAGTAGCAACCACGATACGTTGACGAGACATTACACCATAACAGTGATTAATCCTTCGTTGCTTGTAGATGAAGACGTAGTACAGTTGTCCTTGCTAGTAGACGTTGCACTGACGATGGAAGCTTCCTATACTCAGTGGGCAAAATTCCAGCCCAATATTTTGATAAGAGTGTAAAAAATGAATTTCATATGAACTTTCTGCAGCTTACTTTCAATCGTGGCCATAAACATAAAAAAGTAAACAACGGCAAAAACGACAAAGATATTAAAATAAAGAAATAAACAAATAAAATTAGTATAGAATCACCGACCAGACCCATTATTGCCAGTATTTTCGAAAATTTTCGAGATCATTTACAATGGAGTTAATTACATTGTACAGGGAAACATGCTCAGTAGCAAACAATTTGGATTTCAATTACGAGTTTCAAATAAACTTTCAACTGAACAGTCTGTATTTACCTTCACAGATGTTATGTTAGAATCAGTAAATTAGAAATTGCCAACACTGAGAATATTTTGTGACTTAACTAAGTTTTTGATTGTGTGAGTCACAATATTCTACCAAAAAAGTAAAAGTATTACGTATTAGTAAGCACAGTAAGCACAACAGGTTCATGACTTACATCGCATCTGAATTACAGAAGGCACTGTGTATCTGTCTCACGTGAATCACATAACAATAAACATTCGGAACTGAAACAGTCAAATCTGATGTTGACCTACCACGAAGTTTAGTTTTGAGTCCTCTGTTGTTCCTGTTATACGTAGATGATCTGTCACTTGCAGTTTCAGAAGATGTAAATTTTGCTCTTTTTCCAGAGCACATAGGTATAGGTATAAAAAGTAATACCAGTCGTCTTAACTGAATAGACAACTAATGAGGTATTTTAAAATATAAAAAGGTGGTTCATGGCAAACATATTATCACTGAATGTTGACGAACCTGAGTAGATGTAGTTGGGTACTTCTTATAGAATTTCACAAACTATAGAAATAGATTTCTGAAACGATGAAAAATAAGAAGTAGGCTGTTAAGTTTTTGAGACTATACTTAAATCCCAACTTCAACAGAAAAAAAGCGCCTTGGTTCTCCTGTTTTCAGTAAGTGTGATTATAGCTATAGATGATCTAAATATGATGAAGCTAGTGGGAAATTCAAGTTACAGGGATAGTATTTTCAAAATACTGAAGCGGTATTATACGAATTACAACTGATGTTAATTCTAGAATATCCTGAAGAGACCTCGTCGAAAAACTGGATATTTTGATAATTACTCCTCAATATGTACCTCCATTAACAGTGCCTCGTCATTACCAATATTTTGGTCTTCACAAAAATATAGAAGAGCACGAAATTAACTGTACGATCAAAAACAATTTTTACAAGAACATCAAGAGATTACTATTAGTACAGAATGGAGTCGGATATAGGAGTACACATATATTGAACAACCTACCAGAGCACATTAAATGTCGTATACAAAATGTGGTGGAGTTTAAAAATGTCGACGAACTTTCTGTTGGGCGACTCCTTCTACTCCACTGAAGATAGTTGTCATAAAAACAAGTTATTGTTTTGGCTCGTTTGTAAATGGAATTAGCACTCTATTAGAATAATATAAGGTCGTTTCACCGTTCTGCGCTTAAATTAAATTAAATGTAATCTATGACTTCTTTTGGGCCGATCGGTTCTAGGCGCTACAGTCTGGAACCGCGCGACCGCTACGGTCGCAGGTTCGAATCGTGCCTCGGGCATGGATGTGTATGATGTCCTTATGTTAGTTAGGTTTAAGTAGTTCTAAGTTCTAGTGGACTGATGACCTTAGAAGTTAAGTCCCATAGTGTTCAGAGCCATTTGAACCATATGACTTCTTTTCACATCTCACAGTCCAGTCGCCAAGGAATGAGCCAGATCCAGAATTCATCCGGCAAGAAAACTAGATGACTTGTGAATCTACTGATTATCAGATTGTCCACTGAGGTCCTGGATGACGGTCCAAATTCTTCCGTAGTGTTTTGGGTACAAATGCGTGCTTTCAGTGGCCCTTCGTCGTAGGGAAACTTCAAATAGCTGTGTTCCTTTGTATTTTCTATGAGAAGCAGGTTATCTCCTTGCGATGGACTTTTTTCTCCATGTTCATTTCATTTTGTGATCAGTACTGAGGACTCAGACGCAGCATTAAACTTCCCAAGCACTCGTTACATTCACTCTCCCTACTCAGTACTACATGTCAGCCAATCTACAGGATGGCGGCAGCTAAAGACAAGCCGATTGCACTAAATCTTGCGATGACATTAACGCGAGATTCTCCGGTTGGGATATTAAGGACAGTGGCACTGACGTTTTCTACGCACCCGTCTTAATTAAGTTCCCCACGACTTTGCGGTATAGCATGTTTAGTATTTCTGTTGCTGAACCAATTTTCTGGGTCGAAGATTGCCCACGGTGATTACGCCTTTGTGTGGAGTGGTTCTAATTAATGTATCATCCGGATGTGGGGGCTACGGAACTATTATCTGATGCCACATATGACTGCAAACACTGGTAGTCGGATCTGCTGACTATGCAGCTCTCGACTCTGCAGTCGGATGTGTAAATCCCACAATGTTTTCTCGAGGCATCTCCACGACAGCTTGAAGTGGCTGTCGTTAGTTAGTGCTGGCAGTGGTATTTTCATTTCCAGTCTTTTTCTCTCTTATGAGCGAAGAGAGACTGTAGATAGAGTGAAATTCTGCATCATAATTTACTTATTACCACAAGAAGTGTAATTTTTATATCCCGAGTATGTATTCCGATCTTCTGTTAGTCTATCTTCTCCTTGCCCGTCTGCCTGTTCATCTTCTTCTTACTCTCTCTGTATCGCTCCTCACCGCTCTCTCTGGTCGACCTACTCCACCACTAATACCCTGTCCATTCCCTCCTGTCTGTTGTCCATCTACACTCCCCGACCCCTCCCCCTCCCTCCGTCTCACGTCTCTGTCCATCCATGTCTCCCCGTCTGTCAATCTCATTCTCCCACTCTATCTATCCCCTCCTCTATCTCCTCTGCAGCCCTTCTACGTCCTTCTCACACTTTTCTGTCCACCTCCTTCCTTCTTCCTATCCATTTCCTCTTCCTCTCTCTCTGTCCACATCCTCCCTTTCCCTTTCTGTCCATTTTCGCTTCCACCTCTTTCTGCCCACTCCTCCTCTTCCACGTCTCTGTCCATCCTCTCCTTCCTCCTTTGTGTCTGTCGATCTCCTTATCCCCTTCTCTTCCTCGTTATCACCCCACCTCAATAGGAGCTTGCTAGTTCTTGACTGAACAGTAGGTGTACTTAGCTTGGCTGAAACCGATCCAGTGGTTTAGGAAGAGTTTCTTACCCCTGGCCTTGCCTGCATACGCACAGTCATATGTTTCACACACACACATTATTTCACACATGTTTACATACATGTATACATATTTCGCTTGTATCTCTAGCGAATTTTGCCCTGCAGTTTTATTTTAACTTGTTCAATATTTAAGCGTAATATCTCCTGAATTATGTGTCGTACAATGATATGATGTTTATATCCGCTGGTATACGTGGACGCTATCTGCAAAACGTGTTGTGAATAGAAATTGTACAGAAGTAGTAAATTAAAACATTAAACGTTATGCACGATGCGGTAGTGTTTATGACATAATTTCTCCTGAACTATGCTTTGGCCTCCATGCTTTTCTTATTGACTTCAATCCCAAGAGATGTCTTTTCCTGGATATTCTTTCTGTCGCCGATCAGCTGAAGAAGGTATTTTTTCTGTCACCCAGGGTTTCTTCACATATGTAACATGTATGACAGTATTGGATGAAATTTAAATAAAATTAGAATAGAAAAACGAATTAATACTGTTACCAATTTTCAGCTGTCACAAGGCTGTTTTGAAGTAACGCCTTATTTAGAACCCAAATCAGTGCCCCAAGCGAGATAAGATGCTAATACTTTCGTTTGCGAGTCATTGGCGCTTCCTCGAGACTGCACTGATTATAAACATTGTTGTTTGATTCATCACAACAGTGCAATAACACACGACTCTAGATCGCTGCCACCATGGAATCTGGCCAATAGCCCCAAACGACTGTGTCATATCAAAGTTGGATACGAAACGCTGTCTATTGAACGATTTTCTTCATCATCAAATTTTCTCCATTACGATGATCACGAGAACCAAATCTACAGTGCTAATACTGTTGAATTGATGTGACTGAGACAGTCGAAGGAGAAGTCATAAACGGGGCGTGCAAGATCCGTACTTTGAAGCATTATACGTTGCATGACAAAAAAGAGAAGCCCCGGAAAACACAAGCGAATGTCATTGTAACTTCGTACACATACAAACCATCGGCAGTTATGTAAATGATTACAACTGCAATTTTTTAGTACAGGTAGAGCAGCCACCAAAGTACATTAGTGTTTTTCGTGTTTTATACTGTTCCAAGGGATTCTTAGGACAAATAAACGGCACGAACAGCGTCAGATGTTGTGTCAGGGACACAGAGCTGCCGTTTACTCTTGCCAAACAGCGTTATCAGCAGCTGACAGAGTTCAAAAGGGGTCTAATTGAGGGCTCTCCATTTCGGGGGCTGGTCGAATCGTGCAAGACCCAGATTTGCGGGTCATCCGGATGTGACGATGGACCCACGTTGGACTGCATGGGAACCTGAGGGCAGGCGTTACAGTTACCAAGATTCCAGTCGATCACGTCTGACCACCACATGGGAGGATCGCCATATTGTGCACCACTATCGTAGCCTGAACACAAATGCCTCTGCCACCGTAGAACAAGTACTGGACTCCGTGCAACAATCTGTATCATCCCGCACCATTCATTGGAGACTAGCAGCAGCCGGTCTGGGGAATTACCGACCCACGTGCTGGCTCCCGCCAACACCAGAACACAAACGGCTGCGGTTGGTGTCGTGCCGTGACCATGGGAAGCGGGAACTGCTGAGGAATGGCATCGCAATGAGGTCAGCGATTAATCATGGTTGTGCACTAGTCCAGATGGCCTTCGACGCGGCGTATCTACATCTACAGCTAACTACTCCGCAAGCCACCATACGGTGCGTAGCGGAGGGTACCCTGTACCACTACTAGTCATTTCCTTTCCGTTACACTCGCCAACAGAGCGGGGGAAAAAACGTCTGTCTGTATGCCTCCATATGAGCCCTAATTTAAAGTATCTTATCTATGTGGTCCTTACGCGAAATCTTCGTTGGCAGCAGTGGTATCATTCTGCAGTCAACTTCAGGTGCCGGTTCTCCAAATTTTCTCAATAATACTCCTCGAAAACAACGTCGCCTTCCCTCCCGCGATTCCCATTTTTCCCCGAGCATGTCCGTACCACTTATGTGTTATTCGAACCTACTGGTAACAAATCTAGCAGCCCGCCTCTGAAATGGTTTGATGTCTTCCTTCAGTCCGACCTGGTACGGATCCCAAACACTCGAGCAGGACTCTAGAATAGGTCGCACAAGCGTCTCAGCGTCCTAATGCAATCTCCACTCTTTCCTAAAATTCTCCCACTAAACCGTAGTCGACCTTGCGCATTCCTTACCACAGTTCTCACACAGTAACGAGTGTGTCAGAACGCTCCACTACATAAAACAATACGTCCAACTTAACGCTAGTCTTTGCATTGTGTAAGCACTCAGATATCGATAGTAAGAATCTGAGGGCGAAACATGGGAGGGCGATTCTAAGCATTGTTGTGAGGCGAGGTCTGTCTGTGAGAGTAGAAGTAGTAGTGTCGGTCGAGAGCTCGAAGACAGAAGACGTGTCACGCTGCCCTCACGTCGGTGATGGCAGATCTCACCACACTCAAGGCCTGGTTTCATTTATGTAGCCAGGAGAGATTTGGATGGCTTAACTACTCTTGAAGATGGAATTCAAGGTAAAATTCTCAAGCATAGCGCAAAAGCAGTTGCTGGGTTAGGATCATGTTGTTAGTCCGAGATTGCAATAATCCCATGTTTTGCTTGTTAGTTAAAGAAGCCTCCTTATCCTCCAAATAATAATAATTATTCTCCACATGTAAATAATGTC
This sequence comes from Schistocerca serialis cubense, assembly GCF_023864345.2. Lineage (NCBI taxonomy): Eukaryota > Metazoa > Arthropoda > Insecta > Orthoptera > Acrididae > Schistocerca > Schistocerca serialis. Next base: position 78,313,374 of record NC_064646.1, on the reverse strand, counting down.
CCATGCTTCTTTACAGAGCGTAGGGGAACGATGTGGGAGACCCGCACCGCCTTACTAGGCAAGGTCCTAATGGAGGTGGTTTGCCGTTGCCTTCCTCCGACCGCAATGGGAATGAATGATGATGATGAAGACGACACAACAACACCCAGTCATCTCGAGACAGGAAAAATTCCTGAAACCGCCGGGAATCGAACCCGGGACCCCATGCTCGGGAAGCGAGAACGCTACCGCGAGACCACGAGTGGCGGACATGTAAATAATATGCTGTGGGTATTAAACGTTAATGTAACTTTTAAACTGAAATAATTTGTTAATCTGGCACTCAGCCATTATTGATACTTATACGATCATTGTGAGGCATTTTGGCATTGTTAATACTTTTTCATGACGATTCTGAAGTTTTAAATAGACTTAATTTATGAAATACCTTCTCACAAGTTATTTAGAAGTTAATAGGACCTAAGCAAACTCCTTTCTAGAATGAGATTTTCACTCTGCAGCGGAGTGTGCGCTGATATGAAACTTCCTGGCAGATTAAAACTGTGTGCCCGACCGAGACTCGAACTCGGGACCCGAGTTCGAGTCTCGGTCGGGCACACAGTTTTAATCTGCCAGGAAGTTTCAAACTCCTTTCTATTAAATTCATTTTTAGTAACAATAAGCTTTATCCGCTGCTGCTGCACGCTGCTGTGAATTGCTGTAAACCACATGGAAAAAGACAGTCATCTTAAAGAGGTGAGTACAAAACTAAGGGCCAAAACGGAGACACTGACACACCACAACATGTTACGTACTTTAATCCAGCAAACTCCGTTCCACAAGTCAGATTCCGTATCACTTGATAATTCTTGTTCGAAAACGCAGTCAGATAGCTTAGGTATTCATTGTTACAGGTTCATTTGTCCCTGTCGTTTTTCATATTCAAATACGCAGTCAGATAGCTTATCCAAATGTTAGTTTTAAGTTTTTCATGAAACGATCCGTTGAGGACCTAAATGAGAGTGAAACTAACATTCATACAACACACACACAGTGTTATGCAGGTTAGATTACGTTTACTGATACCTCAGGTTGCTTGTCGTGTCCATTTTCACTGACTAACATAGGCATATTTGTTGCATATACGATACAACATGCTCGTTCAATCTCATCTCGCTTTGCAACGTTACACCCAGATATTTGAACCAGTTGACTGCGTCAAGCAGTACACTAGTAATACTGTATCCGAACGTTACAGGTTTGATCTTCCTACTCACCCGCATTAACTTACATTTTTCCGTATGTAGGGCTAGCTGCCGTTCATCACACCAAATGGAAATTTTGTCTAAGTCGTATCTTATTACAGTCATTCAACTTCGACGCCTTTCCGTACATCACGGCACCATCAGCAAACAACCAATGACTGCTGCCCACCCTGTCCGCCTAGTCATTTATGTACACTACTGGCCATTAAAATTGCAACACCACGAAGATGACGTGCTACAGACGCAAAATTTAACCGACAGGAAGAAGAGGCTGTGATATGCGAATGATTAGCTTTTCAGAGCATTCACACAAGGTTGGCGCCGGTGGCGACACCTACAACGTGCTGACATGAGGAAAGTTTCCAACCGATTTCTCATACACAAACAGCAGTTGACCGGCGTTGCCCGGTGAAACGTTGTTGTGATGCCTCGTGTAGGGAGGAGAAATGCGTACCATCACGTTTCCGACTTTGATAAAGGTCGGATTGTAGCCTATCGCGATTGCGGTTTACGTATCGCGACATTGCTGCTCGCGTTGGTCGAGATCCAATGACTGTTAGCAGAATATGGAATCGGTGGGTTCAGGAGGGTAATACGGAACGCCGTGCTGGATTCCAACGGCCTCGTATCACTAGCAGTCGAGATGACAGGCATCTTATCCGCATGGCTGTAACGGATCGTGCAGCCACGTCTCGATCCCTGAGTTAACAGATGTGGACGATTGAAAGACAACTACCGTCTGCACGAACAGTTCGACGACGTTTGCAGCAGCATGGTCTATCAGCTCGGAGACCATGGCTGCGGTTACCCTTGACGCTGCATCACAGACAGGAGCGCCGGCGATGGTGTACTCAACGACGAACATGGATGCACGAATGGCAAAACGTCATTTTTTCGGATGAATTCAGGTTCTGTTTACAGCATCGTGATGCTCGCATCCGTGTTTGAGGATATCGCTGTGAACGCACATTGAAAGCGTGTATTCGTCATCGCCATACTACCGTATCACCCGGCGTGATGGTATGGGGTGCCATTTGTTACACGTCTCTGTCACCTCTTGTTCGCATTGACGGCAATTTGAACAGTGGACAATACATTTCAGATGTGTTACGACCCGTGGCTGTAACCTTCATTGGCGGCCGTGGTGGCCGAGCGGTTCTAGGCGCTTCAGTTCGGAACCGCGGGACTGCTACGGTTGCATGTTCAAATCCTGCCTAGGGCTTGGATGTGTGTGATGTCCTTAGGTTAGTTAGGTTTAAGTAGTTCTAAGTTCCAGGGGACTGATGACCTCAGATGTTAAGTCCCATAGGGCTCAGGGCCATTTTTTTTTGTACCCTTTATTCGATCTCTGCCAAGCCCTACATTTCAGCAGGATAATGTACGACCGCATGTTGCAGGTCCAGTACGGGCCTTTCTGGATAGAGAAAAGTTCGACTGCTGCCCTGGCCAGCACATTGTCCAGATCTCTCAACAACTGAAAACGTCTGGTCAATGGTGGCTGAGCAACTGGTTCGTCACAATACACCAGTCACTACTCTTGATGAACTGTGGTATCGTATTGAAGCTGCATGGGCAGCTGTACCTGTACACGCCATCCGGGCTCTGTTTGATTCAATGCCGAAGCGTTTGAAGACCATTATTACGGCCAGAGGTGGTTGTTCTGGGTACTGATTTTTACAGGATCTATGCACCCAAATTGCGTGAAAATGTAATCACATGTCAGTTCTAGTATAATATATTTCTCCAATGAATACCCGTTTATCATCTACATTTCTTCTTGGTGTAGCAATTTTAATGGCCACTAGTGTACGTAAAAATACAGTTTTCATTCTGCATGTGTGAAAGTTTTGCAGTGTGTAGATACATCCTTCCCGCTTGTTTTCAAACTTAGTTCAACCTGTTCCCGTGAGTAGCGACGTCACAGCATGTCTTCAAGATGGCTGCTACACTTGATGTTCGTCAGAAGCAAGGTGCTATCAGAAAATTCCTGTACTGTGAAAACGAGACAGTGGGAAACATCCACAAGAGGTTGAAAAAGGTGTATGGAGATGCTGCTGTCGATTTCAGAACAGTTAGTCGGTGTGCAAGCAGGTTACGTGATGAAAGCAGGCACGGCAATATTGAGGATTGTCCTCACAGTGGCAGGCCTCGTACTACACACACTCCAGACAATGTGAGTTAACAAATTGGTGACTGCTGACAGACACATCACAGTGAACGAATTGTCACGCTACGTTGGGATAGGGGAAGGAAGTGTTTTCAGAATACTGAAAGTGGTGGCGTTAAAAAAGGTTTGTGCCAGGTGGGTTCCTAAGATGTTGACAGTGGCTCACAAAGAAAAAAAGAAAAACGGTATGCAGCGAACTTTTGGAACAGTATGAGAATGGTGGAGATGAATGTCCTGGAAGAATTGTGACAGGTGATGAAACATGGCTCCATAATTTTTCACCAGAGACGAAGAGGCAATCAATGTAGTGGCATCATGCAAATTGACCCAAGAAAAAAAATTCAAAACCACACTTTCTGCTGGAAAAGTTATGGCTACGGTGTTTTTCGATTCCGAAGGACTCTTGCTTGTGGACATCATGCCAAGTGGAACCACCATAAATTCTGATGCATTTGTGACGACACTGAAGAAACTTCAAGCTCGACTGAGTCGTGTTTGACCACATCGGCAAAAGCAGGATGTTTTGCTGTTGCACGACAATGCACGGCCACATGTCAGTGAAAAAACCATGGAAGCGATCACAAAACTCGGATGGACAACACTGAAACACCCGCCTTACAGTCCTGACCTGGCTCCATGTGACTATCATCTCTTTAGGAAACTGAAAGATTCTCTTCGTGCAACAAGGTTTGGAGACGATGACTGCCTTATGCACGTTGCCAAACAGTGGCTCCAACAGAATTTTACCTTGCGGGTATACAGGCGCTGGGTCCAAGATAGCGTAAGGCAGTTGAGAGGAATGGAAATTATGTGGAGAAATGAAAACATTGTTCCTAAAGGATGTATCTACACACTGTAAAAGTTTCAAACATGTAGAATAAAAGATGGATTAAAAAAAATAGTGTGCATATCTTTTGGAGTGACCCTCGTAGTCGGAAAGACCGCCAGATCTGTACCCAACAGAACATGTGTAGCACGTGCCTGGACGATATCTCCGTCCCGGTGTCGGTATCCAGGATATGAACGGCCAGTTGTAACAACTGCGGGCCAGCTGTCCTCAGGAGAAGACACACAGTGCCTCGAGGACACCCGTTCCTAACTGAATCAGTGAATGGATCCAGGACACAGGGTGCGCATCGTCGTATTGACAAGTGGCCAGTACTCTCCAGTCCATCGTAAATTTGAATCGATTCTGTAAACACCAAAATATGCCCTCCCAGCCGGTGAAGTTTCTTTCTTTTCCTTCTCCCCTTCAGGTTCCCTTTTTGTCAAGCAGTGTATTACGGTTTTCTCATTGTAGGGCATGAGACAGACAGATGCCTTCGGCATAAAACGCAGCGCTCGTCGCGCCCTTTTGTGCGTGTGTGTGTGCTTGTGTGTGTCTGGCTGGAGACTCGACTTGATTTACCGGGCCGGTCGGTGCGTATTTACTGCTGCTGTCAAAGGAAGGTGACAACGGCGTTACAAATTGGCCGCCGTGCGCCGCCCGCGAGGGTCGCCTGGCTTCAGCTTGAGAGACGGCCCGCCAGCCTCGGCTGGGCGTGACTTGCCCAGGGAGGCCGCCCCGGGTGTGGGAGGCACTCGATAGGCGGAAGTGCCTCTCTCCCAACAGGGCAATCGCCGTTCACTGTGAGTAAATACAGAAAGAACTACGAAATCAGAAGGATTTGCTCTGTGTCCGGAAGAGACCTAACGACAAGCTGGTCTCGAAGTCATAAGACCTAGGCAGCTGGATGTTTTCAACGATGCTCGACGCACGTCACAATGCAAGAATGTACGAGAAGACTGCATCTGCGTCGATCATTCTGCTGTGTGCCGAAGCGAAAGTGAACGATAATAACCATTTTTGCTAGAATCATTTTAATTGCCAAACAAAATCTTTTTTTTTTTTTTTTTTTAGTTTGCCAGTTCTTCATACTTACAAATAAAAATTTACTTCTATACTCTTTGACTTTTTTTTAAAACAATACTAATTATACAATGTTAACCCACCTCCTAAGATGATTAGTGGGTCATAAAATGATACATAAATTAGACTACAATGCAGCTTTTACAATTACAATTATGTTAGTGAGCTACAGTTTAACTACTACGATGTGTTACTTTTAGTTTTCTACGACAATGGGCAATTTGATCTTACAACTTGTTACTTAACTAATCTACTATGATTATTACCTGCAGCGTCACAGGTGTGCCAGTAGAGTATAAACCTACTTAGGATAGCCAGGCTAAGCCCGAGGAGCATGCCCCTGGCACTGGGCTGGCCAAGGTAAGTAATCGCTGCAGTTTCCTAAATTAATGTCCTAATCTAAGTCCTACAAAACTACCTTAACCTACGTCGTACCCGGTGCTTTGTTGTAGTCGGTGGTGTTGACCCCCCCCCCCCCCCTCTCCTAGCCCTGCTAGTCCTGTACGTGGCGGATTCCAATTATGATGGAAGTCGGCCAGCTCACGCACAGGCGGTATGGGAATGGGATCTGGTCTCAATCGGTTTGATACCTAATCTAGGTCCCTCAGGTATTCTCCTAACACTTTTCGTGATACCCCATCTGCCAATGCATTCAAAGTGTGAAAAGTGTCTTCTTGTCTGAGTAGTTGGTATGTGTCGTTATTTGGAAGTCTGTGTCGGAGTGTTGTCGCGACATCATTGAAGAGAGGGCACTAAAAAACCACATGGTCGGGAGTACCCTCTGCCGCGCCACAGTCACACTCGGGGGTTGCCCTTTTCCCAAACCGACATGAATTTGTCGGATAGGGTCCATGGCCAGCGAGAAAGTGAATGAGTTCTCGTGTAGGTTGGAAGTATTTCATGCCCCCCCGCTCTTTTACATCTGGTAAAAACTGGAAGGTCCTTATCCCAGTTTCTTCTTCCTCCCAAGCCCTCTGCCAAAGTTCCTCCCCTCTGTTTCTTATTTCCTTCTTATCCTCCACACTCACACCCATGATCTCTATTATTTTCTCTTTGACTTACGATATACACTGAAGCACCAAAGAAACTGGTATAGGGATGCGTATTCGAATACAGAGATATGTAAACAGGCAGAATACGGTGCTGCGGTTGGCGACGCCTACATAAGACAACAAGTGTCTGGCGCAGTTGTTAGGTCGGTTACAGTAGCTACAATGGCAGGTTATGAAGAGTGTTGTAGTCAGCACACAAGCGATGGTACACAGTATCTCCGATGTAGCGATGAAGTGGGGATTTTCCCTTACGATGATTTCACGAGTGTACCGAGAATATCAGGAATCTCGTAAAACATCAAATCTCCACCATCGCTGCAGCTGGAAAAAGGTCCTACAAGAACAGAACCAACGAAGACTGAAGAGAATAGTTCAACGTGACACAAGCGCAACCCTTCCCGAATTGCTACAGATATCAATGATGGGCCATCAACAAGTGTCAGCGTGCGGAAAATTCAACGAAACATCAACGATATGGGCTTTCGGAGCAGAAGGCTCACTCGTGTACCCTTGATGACTGCACGACACAAAGCTTTGCGCCTCGCATGGGCACATCAACACCGTCCTTGGATTGTTGATGCCTGGAAACGTGTAGCCTAGTCGGACGAGTCTCGCTTTAAATTGTATCAAGCGGATGGACGTTTACGGGTATGGAGACAACCTCATGAATCCATGGACCCTGCATGTCAGCAGGGGAATGTGGAGGCTCTGTAATGGCATGGGGCGTGTGCAGTTGGAGTGATATGGGACCCATGATATGTCTAGATACGACTCTGACAGGTGACACCTACGTAAGCATCGGTGTCTGATCACCTACATCCATTCATGACCATTGCGAATTCTGACAGACTTGGGCAATTTAAGCACGACAATGCCACATCCCACACGTACAGAATTGCTGCAGAGTGGCTCGAGGAACACTCTTCTCAGTTTAAACACTTCCGATAGCCATTAAACTCCCCAGACATGAACATTGTTGAGCGTATCTGGGTTGCCTTGCAACGTGCTGTTCAGAAAAGATCTCCAGCCCCTCGTACTCTTACGGATTTATGGAGAGCCCTGCAGGATTCATGGTATCAGTTTGCTCCAGCACTACTTCAGACATTAGTCGAGTCCATGCCACATTGTGATGAGGCTCTTCAGTGTGCTCACGGAGGCCCTGCACGGTATTAGGTTGGTGTATCAGTTTCTTTGGCTCTTCAGCGTACAATGTACATTCAGTATTTTCTACAATCGCCAACGTACATTTCATGTAAGGACGACGAAGATAAGATAAATTAGGGCTCGTACGAAGGTATATAGACAACCGTTATTCCTTCGCTCTATTTGCTAGTGGAACAGGAAAGGAAATGAATAGTAGTGGTACGAGGTACCCTCCGCCACGCACCATACGGTGGTTCGCGGAGTATGTAGATAAAATTGTGAGATAACAAATTTCTCATACCAGGGTGCTGCACAGAAGTACCATGCTTTGTCAGTCACCTAAACTGTTTTCTAATGGCGAGGATTGGTTTAGAGAGAACATGAGTGATTTACTTCACCATGCTTCCCCAAATCCAAATCTGTGATCGACTTCTAATGACCTCGTTGTCGACGGAGGATTAAACCCTAAAATTGCTGCCTTCCTAATGAAGAGGCTATTCAGATCACAGAAAAAGCAAAATAATCTTCGTAGAAGATAAAATTAAAGGTGATAGTATTATGAGCAGAAAAGAAGCTCCAGTATTAAATGGAAAGAAGAGACCGCATAGACAGGAAAAGTATACTGAGAGCCTCTTTGATGGGAAGGAACACTCTGACAACGTGACTGGAAAGGAACTGGCGTCGTATTGGATACCATACTGCGTCCGGTATTACAGGTTGACAGAGTTTTAAATGTCTTGGGATGAAGCAAGGCAGTAGAGATAGACTTCCGGTGGAAGTTCTGGATTGGGAAACAAGAGCTTATGCTACTCAGACTGGAGACGTAACATCGGATTTTAGCCGGCCGCTCTTGCCGAGCGGTTCCAGGCGCTTCAGTCCGGAACCGAGCTGCTGCTACGGCCGCAGGTTCGAATCCTACATGGATTTGTGTGATGTCTTCAGGCTAGTTAGGTTTAAGTAATAGAGACTGATGACCTCAGATGTTAAGTCCCATAGTGCTTAGAGCCATTTGTACCATTTTTTGGACATCGGATTTTCAGCAGAACTTTATCTGCACTATCCAGAAGAAGTAAGGTTGTACAATCGATTTAACGGTTCATGCGGCCAGTTGCTGATATGGAGAGTCTTCGATGGGACACCTGAGGATGACTGGCAGGTGCCCAGTCGAAATACTGTGCAGTTGAAGACTACCAGCCGTAAGCCCAAAATTTCTTCGAACATTCAATTCGACGAGAAATTTTTTTAAATTCACAAGAACATTATAAGTCATAGAATAATGGAAAGGAAACTCAAGAAGCAGCTACATGACTATCAGTTTGGCTGTAGGACTATTAAAGACGCGAGGTAGTCAGTTATGACTGTGCGTGTGATAATGTAAACAAAATTTACGAAATTTCGAGATACTTTCATAGGTTTTTGTCGACGTAGAAGAAACTTCAAGAACATAATTCCGTGCATGAGCTTTAAAATACTAACAAAAAGGCATATAAACTGCTGTGAAAGTCGAGTGGTATACTTTGTAAACGATAACCTAGAGAGAGCGATACAATAGCAATGGAGAAACGAGTAGATCACTGAAGACGTAATGCACGAACCACGAACTAGAAGAGTGGCTCATAAGCGGAATTACAGTTCAAGGTGGAAGAATCTTATTGATAAGGTTCGCTACCCCCGCAGTGAAAGTGGAGGAGGTTACAGGAGCAGCTAAATTGAATTAACAGTCTAGTGGGAAAAGAACACAGCTTAAGACAAAATTGGACAGAGAAGAAAATATGAGGGGTGCCGGAATGAGATTAGCGATAAACCTACAATCAAACTTGGGTAGCATGTAGCAGACGGGGGAAGCGAAATGAAGCATGACAGAGGAAGCAAAGATGGCAAAAGGTGCTGAAAAGTGTGGCGATAATGAAAAATGTTGTCCACTGTTGCAATGGAACTTAGCTCCCACGTAGAACTGTCAGGCACAATACACGATACATCACAACTAAAAAAGAAATGTCTCAGATCATGTTAGAAGTGTACCAGATGAGTATGTGAGTTTCCAACAGCTCAGCTAGTGCCAATGGCACGAGAAGCCGTAAAAGATGTACGGCGCATGTTTCACTGTTATTGTCGGTGCGAAGAAATTATACAGGAAGCGAAAGCTATTCTTCACCTTGAGAAACTCAAGCTGTTCTCAGATCGGTAAAGCTGCAGCGAGTAGACCGGTGGCCAAAGGAGTTCCTCTGACTCCTAATTCCCCACCCCCCCCCCACCCCCACCCCCCCGCCCCACGCCTCTACCCCACCCACGCCCGCACCTTCCACGGTCCTGCCAGACCATCGCAAGCATGATCCGTAGGGCTCAGATCAAGAAATTTAACTGAACACATCCTACGCTGATACGTTTACCGTTGCAGGTAATATTGCACGAGACCAGTGTTATCTGGCAGGGCGTTGCCGTCTTTTACAACGAACCACCTCTAGTACCTCATTAACGAATGTAACTTGTCACATAGGTGATCTAGAGAACAAAATAATATAAAGAAGAATAGGAAATTTTGACGATGTTGAGAACGAATGTCAATTTGATTAGAAGCTGAGGAAAAGGATCAGGAGACGCATTTCTCACATGGTACTTGGTGGTGCAAAGCAGATTGAAGACAAGTTAGGCCATCTACCCAGCGTCTGTGGACGCAGAGAAAGCCATCGACAATGGACAGTGGAACAAGATGTTCACAATCCTTACAAGAGAACAGAGGCAGACGACTAATTCACAACAAAGGCAAAAAATAAGTGAGAGTAATAAAATTCTATGATTCGTATTTAGGAGGATGTAAGGCACTGTTAAGCTTATCAACAACGTTGTTCAGCTTCTGTGTCGAAAAAGTAAGGATTGAAGTGAAAAAAAAAATAAATCCGTAGAAAAGCAGAAGTTAACATCACATAGTGATGACGAAAGACGTGGAAAACGTGTTGAAAGCCATATACTGCATACTTCGCACAGAACATGAATAACAAAAAAAAAAAAAAAAAAAAGAGGTGATGAAGAGTAATAGAGCGAAGAATAACGACCTGCTTAACATCATAATTGGGAGCGACGTAGTAGCGGAAGGATGGAACGAAATATCGCTTCTTGGAAACAAGGTACTCAGGATGGCGGAAGCGAGGAAGATATCAGAATCACATTGACAAAGACAAAAAAATGCTTTCTTAAATAAAAATCTTTAGTGGTGTAACATACTTGTGTGGAACTGAGGAAGAAGTTCCCGAAAGTGTACTCTGGAAGATGGCCTCAAGTAAAAGTGAAAGGTGGACGAAGGGAACCCCGGAGAAGAGAAACCTGATAGCATCTGAGAGTTGGTGTTATCGGATAACATTAAAAATGATGTGGATACGTAAAGTAAGAAGTGGAGACGTACCAAAAAGAATAGCTGAAGGTAGACAGCTATGGACGGGTCCCATAAGAAAGAGGAACATTTTATTGGCATGTCTGCTACGGCATCTGGGTAAAGTTAATTTTGCCTTCAAATGGGCAGTAGAGGTAGTAGGAGATGAAGACTAAAACATATAAGAAAAATTAGAGGACCTTGGGAGACTTTGTTTCTTAGAGATGAACATATAAGTGTAAGACCGTAAAAACAATTGAGAATACGAATCTAAGCGAAAGGCTGGTATCTTAGAAAGAAGGGTAAGAGACTTGACATGGAGAACTATATGCTTGCCTACACAAGCAAGATATACAACTACAGATCTACATCCCTTACATCTTTCTGATGCAGGATCCCGGAAAACTTTGTACAGCTGGCCATCATGACGTCCCTGCAGGAACAGATGTTTCCCGCATGACATTTTTCATTTGGGAGCTTTACCACGGAAGACAAGGTGACAACTTTTTTCGAGGATTTGTGTTGCATTTTCATCGAAATTATTTTGTTTAGTGCATTAAACTTTTCATAAAATCTCAGTATGTAGACGGCTTTTTGAATCGATTTACCTGTAGAAAATGTGTTGATGAGAAGTGCTATTACTCATTTATGTTTCAAAACTTTCAAATGCAGTCTATGTGCAGGCTCCAAGTTACAAGTAATGAAAAACCATGAACTATATTTTTAATTCATTTTTGTACTTGCTTGTGATTTCAGTGACTCCTGATTGCAGTGCACAGATGAGACATAGCACTCGTGATGAGCGCGGAAGCGACGTGGACATATAGCCTTTAAATATTTAACTGCGCACGCTAACTCTGTCACACACCTACACAGCACATGAGTGTGCACGTTTCTGCCGCTTGGTGAGCTAATACACATCAGTAAAGTAAATAACGTGACGAGGAGCCACAAAAGAAAACCTGCACGATTGATGTCTCGCTGTAGGTTCCACACAGCAAAAACTACGAAAGCAGATCAATGCACCCAACGGTCTGATGTCCAACTGAAGCATGACTTTAAATGCAAACGGAGATGCGCGCCGTGTGTTGACTAAACACGGTGCACTTCACACAAAGCTGTAAAGTTTCTAATAACGTAGTGTAAAACACGAAATCCTGATCGTTTACTCTTCGGTACTTGTAATTCTATCATGTCTAGAAAATACTGTAACCTCCCCACAGAATATATTAAATTAAATGAACCAAGCGTAAACTCCCCACAAAAATAATAATTAAATGAATTTTTAATATTGTAAGCTCTGAACAAAATTGGCTCCCATTTACAATCTGTGAGCAGAAATGCATTCACATTTAATGTTCCCGCAAAATTCTTTTCTCATTTAATGTTAAGTTCGAAACAGAAAAATTCCTAAACACCAAAATAATAAAAAAAAAATTCAGTAACCTGTTAAATTTTATGACGACAGCAACGCTGCGCCTCGGCCCTGTATTCTGAATAAAAAGCAAAAATTGTTACCTCAATAAAAACTGCAAATATATCTGCTCTTACATAAGAAATTTTCGGCAGAGCTCCGTGCAATGCTGGCCCATGCTTTGTGATTCGTGAAAGGAATTAATTATTCATTGGATAAAATCTTTAAATCGAAATGAATGCTTTTTTTAAAAAAATTACTTTATATTATAAAAATTATTATTGAGGCATTTTTTTAAACAAATTAAATGACAATTAACATACATTATTAGATATGCGCAAGGCTGCTTCTTTACCTTCTACAACAATACTCATCCTCCAGAGTCCTGACCAGAATCCCGAGCAGAGCAGACAGCCGACACGCGCCGACTACCTCCGACTCACGCAGACTACTCAAGACTACTGTCGACTCGAGCAGACAAGCGCAGACTCGCGACAAGCAACAACTAACTACATACAGCTCTCTGGTCAGAGACTCTCCTAGGTCTTGCCTATTGCAGGCAACGCATATAGCGCATACCTCACCTCTTACAATACCTACTTGATGGGTTGTTATTCCCTACTTGTAATTCCTGAACTATTGACAACCGACATTGGCAGCTTTGTCAGACATATAGGGGACTAACAAAAACTAGCGCAATGTTCACCGATAGACAGTTTCAGTCCAACAAAGCCAATAAATGGAGTGCATGTGAACCCAAACTCTTGATGTTCTTCTTGAATCACAGCCAGCAGTACCCTGACACATTGCTACGTTTGCTTACTAAATGAAACCAAGAAACATATGATATATGTAATTGACTTTTTGTTGGCCATTTCTAACTAATGTGAATGAATAGAGAAATATCAGTTTCGAGACAGCAGAACCCGTTTACAACTTTCAGTGTTTCCTAATTTAGTTACTACGGCATCACCTGTTTCCATTCATATCCCACTGCCATTGCTTATGTTTATTCCTGTCAGTCTTTTAATCTCTTTTCAAGACACTGTCCATTCCGTTCAGCTGATCCTCCAAGCCTTTGGTGTCTTTTACAGAACTAAAAACTCAATTAATTTTTATGACAAGTTTCACTGTCAGTATTGTATCGGGTGTTCCTATAGTTTTCAGTAAGGTTATCTTCAACCATTTGTTCCATCCACATATAGCTGATTCGTCGCAGTATTTAACAACCATTACTTATTAAACTAATTATTCGGTAATATTCACACCTGTGAGCATTTGCCTTCTTGATTTGGTTTTCGGCCGAAAGCGGGGACGAGAGAAGCTATTATAGTCTTCAAGAGTTTTCTTAGCAGCAGCTGGCAATTAATCACGGATAGTGAAGTAGCCTTTATTAATTTAAAAAAGGCGTTTGACAGGCTTAGCCCTAAGAAATACTCAAGTTGCTCAGAAACAAACAAACTGGAATGGCAGAAGAACAATTGCAAACTTGTACCAAAGCCGAAGTGCAACCATAGAGATTAACCGAGAATGCCTAAAGCCAATATTGGAAAAAGGGAAGGTGCAGGCTGCTGATCGTCGGGATGGCTGTGTGATATTCCCATAAAAAATCTAGCAACAACATCAAAGCAAAAGTTCACTTATAGTGAACAGTATTGCATTTCACTGCACAACATTTATGCATGACAGTTTCCTCCGATAGTGAAAAAGAAGTGCTGTAAACTATCTAAATTTGGAACGTTTCTAAAAAGAAGTAAGCAAATCAGTGATGAGGAGACAATCAGAAATTTCTTCGTTTAGGTACCTTGATTGAAGAAGAGAAGAGATGCTGCACAGGAACTAGAAAAATAATTGCAACAGCAAAATAAGCTTTCAATGAAAGATGGCAACTACTAGTGTACAATTCGAGCGAGAATAAAATAAACAAAAATAAAGTTTGTCGGACATTTCTCTGGAGTGTGATTCTGTATGGCGGACAAAACTGGACAGTGTTGATAAGAAACTGAAGGCACTGTGAAACGAGGGAAATGTAACACTGCAGCCAGATAACGTCGAATCTTGCCGTCATACTTTGGCTAACAAACATTCAACCATCTTATTGTGAGAGTGGATTGATGTTTTGAACGAGCAGAGAGCAGTCAAACCTCTTAGAAACTATCCAAAAAAGAAAACAGAACAATTTACATATTCATCTTGTGGCGCAGTAATGCAGGAAACGTTGGGAGTGGAAACTGACTTCGGTTGTGTGGGCAAAACTACTTGAGGAATCTAAACACATTTATTAACAACATAGTGCAGCAACTCATAGTGCATGAGCAATATAAAAACACAAAAAAATTACCGTCGCTCAGTCCAACAAACAACATTGATTTAATACCCAACATAACACGCCAATAAGGTATATTCCTTAAGGAGGGGACCACACAATAAGCAACGCTACCTTCAACAACTACACAAGCTGGCAGGAATGACAAGACAAATAAAAGTAAAAAGGCTGTAAGTTAGGACACAATAGCTAAAAATAAACAAACTATAACCGAAACAGAAAATCTTCAAAACTAATGCAATTTCAGCTAATCAACACGAGATAATAATAAACATATAATTTAACCATACAGGACAGGCCTACACAATGAAATTTATGAAATAATTGCTGTTGTACTTTTTAATACTACAAAGGCTATTCCGGCAGTAAGTTCTGATCGGTCGCGAAATGGAAACCACTGTTAAAGTACGATGACGTTTTGCACAGGGGTGTTTGTTTATGTCTCTAGTATGCCCGACGAACGTGGCATGTCCGTTTTGTCAATTCTGAGAACACAGTGAGCGTGTAAAGACGAAAATAGCGTTTCCCGCCAAGCACGAGGGCCTGGTGAGAGATTTCACCTGACATCATGCAGCCCACATAACATAACTATCAAGCTTTTCGTTTTTCAGGTCAGGTCCAGGCCGCATTCTGCAGGAGCAATGAGAATCCTCCGGCAAGTGTAGAGAATTGGCAGAAAGCACTGGCAGCTGCTTCACATGACGAGGTTCAAATGGTTCAAATGGCTCTGAACACTATGGGACTTAACATCTGAGGTCATCAGTCCCCTAAACTTAGAACTACTTAAACCTAAGGACATCACACACATCCATGCCTGAGGCAGGATTCGAACCTGCGACCGAAGCAGCAGCGCCGTCCCGGACTGAAGTGCCTAGAACCGCTCGACCACACCTGCCGGCATACATGACGAGGGTATTTGAAAGTTGGTACAACGCTACGGGAAATATCTAGGTCGGAGCACGCCTATGGAGAGAAGTAGCTGTAAGGTGTTGTTGACTATTGCATCAGCACGGCTTTAGAAAGCATCGCTCCTGCGAAACGCAACTCGCCCTTTTTCCACATGATAGCTTGCGAACCATGGATGAAGGGTATCAGACGGATGCCATATTCCTTGACTTCCGGAAAGCGTTTGACTCGGTGCCCCACTGCAGACTCCTAACTAAGGTACGAGCATATGGGATTGGTTCCCAAGTATGTGAGTGGCTCGAAGACTTCTTAAGTAATAGAACCCAGAACGTTGCCCTCGATGGTGAGTGTTCATCGGAGGTGAGGGTATCATCTGGAGTGCCCCAGGGAAGTGTGGTAGGTCCGCTGTTGTTTTCTATCTACATAAATGATCTTTTGGATAGGGTGGATGGCAATGTGCGGCTGTCTGCTGATGATGCTGTGGTGTACGGGAAGGTGTCGTCGTTGAGTGACTGTAGGAGGATACAAGATGACTTGGACAGGATTTGTGATTGGTGTAAAGAATGGCAGCTAACTCTAAATATAGATAAATGTAAATTAATGCAGATGAATAGGAAAAAGAATCCCATAAAGTTTGAATACTCCATTAGTAGTGTAGCGCTTGAAACAGTCGCGTCGATTAAATATTTGGGCGTAACACTGCAGAGCGATATGAAGTGGGACAAGCATGTAATGGCAGTTGTGGGGAAGGCGGATGGTCGTCTTCGGTTAATTTGTAGAATTTTGGGAAGATGTGGTTCATCTGTAAAGGAGACCGCTTATAGAACGCTGGTGCGACCTATTCTTGAGTACTGCTCGAGCGTTTGGGATACCTATCAGGTCGGATTGAGGGCGGACATAGAAGCAATTCAAAGGCGGGCTGCTAGATTTGTTACTGGTGGGTTTGATCATCACGCGAGTGTTACGGAAATGCTTCAAGAGCTCGTGTGGAAGTCTCTAGAGGAAAGTAGGCGTTCTTTTCGTGAATCGCTACTGAGGAAATTTAGAGAACCAGCATTTCAGGCTGACTGCAGTACAATTTTACTGCCGCCAACTTACATTTCGCCGAAAGAGCACTAAGATAAGATAAGAGAGATTAGGGCTCATACAGAGGCATATAGGCAGTCATTTTTCCCTCGTTCTGTTTGGGAGTGGAAGAGAGAGAGAAGATGCTAGTTGTGGTACGAGGTACCCTCCGCCACGCACCGTATGGTGGATTGCGGCGTATGTATGTAGATGTAGATGTAGATGAAATAAAACAGTTTTGATTTTCATAGTGGTTTTCATTTTGCGACTGATCGGAACTTACTTTCCGAATAGCTCTCCTGTTTAAGTAGCACAACTTGTTGGGGAGCGTGCTGCCAACAGTTGCATGTACATTACATCAATCTGAATTGCGATGAGGTTCATTTCTCAGCTAGACAGAGGCACCTGTACACCGATGTTTCTGTTGAGCAAACCCGGCATCACACTCTTCTTGCACATCGCCATTCAAGAACAAAAGCACGGTTAGTCGTTACTTGTGTCTCGAGATCACGACACGACCTTTCATGGACACAAGGCGACAGGCACCGTCTGCTTGCTCAGAACAGGAACCGACGGCTCTTGTTGATAAGAGTTCGCTACTACATTGGGCCCAGATTCCACCAGGTCGCCGGCAGTTCTGTCCAAATGAACTTGGTGCTCCGTCAGTACAGGTGCTCGCTTGTTGTGCATCCTTGCTGGTTCTCTGCAAGCTGTCCAGGCCTCCTTCAGCTTCCAGTCCCCATGACGGCAGCTGTCGCTCCATCCTCCTCACACCAGGTTCTGCTATCACCGGCTACGAGGAGCCCAAGGCCACCTGTCTTCCCAGGTGCTGCTGGTCGCCAGACATCTCACTTCAACAGCCACGCCAGGATGTAAACAAGACCAGACAGCGCACCATCCATGGCCCGATGCCGCATGCAAAGTCTTGTTCTCCCACTAGCTGTTGCCACTTCCTTATGCCACACCCAATTCCTTTCTGCTGTCACACATGGCTCGGCTATTTTACAGTCTGACTCAATCACAGCACAATTTATACGCAATTAGATCCTCAAAAATTTATTGGCGTGAGAAATTACGGGAAGAAAACGTAAGAGAAGTTCAAGAAAGAAAATAGGAGCTCACTTGGGGGTAGTGAAACGTCAGAATTATAAAAACATGTAGAAGACGTCACAAAATAGTAAAAGACGGTTGCAACGATATAGCATAGGTTTTAGACGTAGGTGGATCGACCGTTCTCTGAGAGAGTGATGGACAGGTATCTGTATGCAACAGATATGACTAACAGGGGATCTGAACGCATACAAAGGAGAGTGACACGAAGGGTCCCAGATCTGTCTGACTCACGGGAGAATGTCAAAAAAATATTGAAACCTCTGAACTGGGAGAAACCCTCCTTACAAAATTTCAAGAACCAGTTTTAACTGAGATATTTAAAGACAGCCTTTAGTCGCGTAAGTATCAGCGCCGTAGGGATTGTGAAGACAAGGTAAATTATAGCACGCACAGACATTAAAAAAAGCATTTGACAAGGTCAGCAGCAAGAAACTCCTCGTATGATTGGAACGGGAAGAATCATTAACGTGTTGTATTATGCTAAGTACTCTTTGCTATGCACGTTACAATAGTTTGCATAGTACGTATAAATGTAGATCCGGCTGATATGATTTATCGATGCAATAGAAAACCGATATTAGAATGGCTATACGCGGCCCTGAACTCGCTTATACCGGATATGAGTACAATGGTATACCATTGCATCACATCTCTCGTGCTGCTTCTATGGTTCAAAATGGTTCAAATGGCTCTGACCACTATGGGACTTAACTTCTGAGCTCATCAGTCCCCTAGAACTTAGAGCTACTGAAACCTAACTAACCTAAGGAGATCACACACGCCGCGCGGGATTACCCGAGCGGTCTCAGGCGCTGCAGTCATGGACTGTGCGGCTGGCCCCGGCGGAGGTTCCTCCCTCGGGCATGGGTGAGTGTGTTTGTCCTCAGGATAATTTAGGTTAAGTAGTGTGTAAGCTTAGGGACTGATGACCTTAGCAGTTAAGTCCCATAAGATTTCACACACATTTTTGAATATCACACACATCCATGCCCGAGGCAGGATTCGAACCTTAGACCGTAGCGGTCGCGCGGTTCCAGACTGTAGCGCCTAGAACCGCTCAAGCACACCGGCCGGCTCGTCTATGGTACTGAACTCTTGAACTTCGTTTCTAGGGCTTCTTTCCCGTCACGTTGCTGTCATGTATGCTCACTTCCGCAAAGCACTGGACTCAGTAGCCCCACTTGGAAAGAAAATACCTTATACATCAGGCTAAATTCGGCTGTTGGCGGATGGAAAGTCGGAGTAAGTTCTTTTTATGTCCAGTCATCAGGATACAGAGAAATAATTTGAATCAGACAGCAGGACACTCATATAAGACTCCACGTTCTCATGCCTTATTCAGAGCGATGAAGGGAATTCGGTTCAAATTTTTTTTTTTTCCTTTCTGTTTGCAACTTGTCGTCTGGAGGCGATCGTAGATCGTATTTCGTAACAAATATTCTCACTATTGCGATTTAGCTACATATGGCTATGAAAATGGCAGTATAAATAATGCGCTGGAACTCTATTACTAAATTCCTTGATTGTGATTACAGTATACACGTATTAACAAGTGAGAGAGAAAATGAGAAAGAGCGGGAAGAAATGACGCAAAGGACATACATCTTCCTGCGATTATGTGCATAATACTTCTAAATGTCTACCTATAGGCTAAGGTTACTATTAATAAACCTATTTTTTTACACTACCTAAATAAACATACATTTCAAAAGGGACAGAAAGAAGGAGAGCGACTAAACCACCAGTATCACAGCTATGTCTTCACGGTTGTTACGTACACCTATTTTGCTTTCTGATAGTCGGTCAAACATTTCACTTCGTGTCGTGTACTCGTACAGAGAGTTAAATATCTGTCTGTGAATATTTATCCACGACTTTTCGTAAAACTACATAAGAGCCTTATTTCTAACAATAATGAAGGTACTCCTGTAATTTTTCAACTTGAGTTCTTCATTAAGGTCCTGCCGCGGTACCTTCAGGAGTACCTAGGCTACCACACTGACAATTGTTATCTTGTTTCAGATGACATGAATTGGTGTATGGAAAGTGAATGTTTACTCCTGCCATTTTGAAGTACACCACTGGCCATTAAAATTGCTACACGACGAAGATGACGTACTACAGACGCGAAATTTAACCAACAGGAAGAAGATGCTGTGATATGCAAATGATTAGCTTTTCAGAGCATTCACACAAGGTTCGCGCCGGTGGCGACACCTACAACGTGCTGACATGAGGAAAGTTTCCAACCGATTTCTCATACACAAACTGCAGTTAATCGGCGTTGCCTGCTGAAAAGTTGTTGTGATGCCTCGTGTAAGGGGGAGAAATGCGTACCATCACGTTTCCGACTTTGATAAAGGTCGGATTGTAGCCTATCGCGATTGCGGTTTATCGTATCGCGACATTACTGCCCGGGTTGGTCGAGATCCAATGACTGTTGGCACAATATGGAATCGGTGGGTTCAGGAGGGTAATACGGAACGCCGTGCTGGATCCCAATGGCCTCGTATCACTAGCAGTCGAGATGACAGACATCTTATCTGCATGGCTGTAACGGATCGTGCAGCCATGTCTCGATCCCTTGAGTTAACAGATGGGGACGTTTGCAAGACAACAACCATCTGCACGAACAGTTCGACGACGTTTGCAGCAGTATGGACTATCAGCTCGGAGACAATGGCTGCGGTTACCCTCGACACTGCATCACAGACTAGAGCGCCTGCGATGGTGTACTCAACGGCGAACCTGGGTGAACGAATGGTAAAACGTCATTCTTTCGGATGAATCCGTGTTATGTTTACAGCATCGTGATGGTCGCATCCGTGTTTGGCGTCATCGCGTTGAACGCATATTGGAAGCGTGTATTCATCATCGCCATACTGGCATATCACCCGGCGTGATGGTATGGAGTGCCATTGGTTACACGTCTCGGTCACCTCTTGTTCGCAATGACGGCACTTTGAACAGTGGACGTTACATTTCAGATATGTTACAACTAGTGGCTCGACTCTTCATTCGATCCCTGCGAAACCCTACATTTCAACAGGTTAATGCACGACCGCATGTTGCAGGTCCTGTACTGGCCTTTCTGGACACATAAAATTTTCGACTGCTGTCCTGGCCAGCACATTCTCCAGATCTCTCACCAACTGAAAACGTCTGGTCAATGGCGGCCGAGCAACTGGCTCGTTACAATATGCCAGTCACTACTCTTGATGAACAGTGGTATCGTGTTGAAGCTGCAAGGGCAGCTGTACCTGAAAACGGCATCCAAGCTCTGTTTGACTCAATGCCGTTATTACGGCCAGAGGTGGTTGTTCTGAGTACTGATTTCTCAGGACCTTTGCACCCAAATTGCGTGAAAATGTAAACACATGTCAGTTCTAGTATAATATATTTGTCCAATGAATACCCGTTTATCATCCGCATTTCTTCTTGGTGTAGCAATTTTAATGGCCAGTAGTGTACTTCACTTCATAGATGCCTTGACATATCGAAGCAGCTAGTGAAGTCCCCTTCCAGCTTCCTTAGTGTTGGCTAGTTAATGATTTATTAACTAAGAAATCATTTAATACTGGTATTAGACATGCCAGCTTAATTCCACAATAAAGCGCTATTAAAAGTTTAAAAAAAAATGTACGTACATGATTACTTACAAGTCTAGCGAATCACGAAACTAATGTTACACTACTTATTCTACCAAAAATGGTTCAAATGGCTCTGAGCACTATGGGACTTAACATCTTAGGTCATCTGTCCCCTAGTACTTAGAACTACTTAAACCTAACCAACCTAAGGACATCACACCCAAGGCAGGATTCGAACCTGCGACCGTAGCAGTCCCGCGGTTCCGGACTGCAGCGCCTAGAACCGCACGGCCACCGCAGCCGGCGCTTATTCTATCCCACAGTAGGGAGTAGCGCATTGATTAGCACATTGGACTCGCTTTTGGGAGTGTGACAGCTCAAATCTCCATCCAGCCGTCCAGATTTAAGTTTACTTTGATTTCCCTAAACTGCTTATTGTAAATACTGGGAGCGTTCCTTTGAAAAAGGGCACAGCCGATTTTCTTCCCCTTTCTTTCGTAATCTGAGCTTGTCCTCCGTTCCTGATGACCGCACAGTCTTCAGGATGTTAAACTCTAAGCTTCCTTCCTTCCTTCCTTCCTTATTCACGTCCACACGAGTCACTGCACACAACGCACTCACTGCAGATTTGCTTTCATTCGTTCTCCATGCAGGTATTTCAGTCATTATTGTTACCCAAACTGAGCCATGTGATCCTTGCTTCATCCATCCGTGTTTCCTTTATGGAGCTAAGTCGACGTGGCGTAAGAAGACCCCTGGAAGCTCATAGCGCTGTTGCCAGCTTTCAGTTGTGAAGAGTAACGGGTGCAGGCGAAAACAGTAGCCGTCTACAGAACTGTGACAACACTGAGGTTGCCGTAGAGACGTTCCAAAGTCGCATTAAGATATTGGTCGAGGTAAGCCCATGAATCTGTGGCACTGTCAGGGATCAACATACATCTACATCTACATCTACATTTATACTCCGCAAGCCACCCAACGGTGTGTGGCGGAGGGTACTTTACGTGCCACTGTCATTACCTCCCTTTCCTGTTCCAGTCGCGTATGGTTCGCGGGAAGAACGACTGTCTGAAAGCCTCCGTGCGCGCTCTAATCTCTCTAATTTTACATTCGTGATCTCCTCGGGAGGTATAAGTAGGGGGAAGCAATATATTCGATACCTCATCCAGAAACGCACCCTCTCGAAACCTGGCGAGCAATCTACACCGCGATGCAGACCGCCTCTCTTGCAGAGTCTGCCACTTGAGTTTATTAAACATCTCCGTAACGCTATCACGGTTACCAAATAACCCTGTGACGAAACGCGCCGCTCATCTTTGGATCTTCTCTATCTCCTCCGTCAAACCGATCTGCTACGGATCCCACACTGATGAGCAATACTCAAGTATAGGTCGAACGAGTGTTTTGTAAGCCACCTCCTTTGTTGATGGACTACATTTTCCAAGCACTCTCCCAATGAATCTCAACCTGGTACCCTCCTTACCAACAATTAATTTTATATGATCATTCCACTTCAAATCGTTCCGCATGCATACTCCCAGATATTTTACAGAAGTAACTGCTACCAGTGTTTTTTCCGCTATCATATAATCATACAATAAAGGATCCTTCTTTCTATGTATTCGCAATACATTACATTTGTCTATGTTAGGGGTCAGTTGCCACTCACTGCACCAAGTGCCTATCCGCTGCAGATCTTCCTGCATTTCGCTACAATTTTCTAATGCTGCAACTTCTCTGTATACTACAGCATCATCCGCGAAAAGCCGCATGGAACTTCCGACATTATCTACTAGGTCATTTATATATATTGTGAAAAGCAATGGTCCCATAACACTTCCCTGTGGCACGCCAGAGGTTCCTTTAACGTCTGTAGACGTCTCTCCATTGATAACAACATGCTGTGTTCTGTTTGCTAAAAACTCTTCAATCCAGCCACACAGCTGGTCTGATATTCCGTAGGCTCTTACTTTGTTTATCAGGCGACAGTGCGGAACTGTATCGAACGCCTTCCGTAAGTCAAGCAAAATAGCATCTACCTGGGAGCCTGTAGCTAATATTTTCTGGGTCTCATGAAAAAATAAAGCGAGTTGGGTCTCACACGATCGCTGTTTCCGGAATCCATGTTGATTCCTACATAGTAGATTCTGGGTTTCCTAAAACGACATGATACTCGAGCAAAAAACATGTTCTAAAATTCTACAACAGATCGACGTCAGAGATATAGGTCTATAGTTTTGCGCGTCTGCTCGACGACCCTTCTTGAAGACTGGGACTACCTGTGCTCTTTTCCAATCATTTGGAACCCTCCGTTCCTCTAGAGACTTGCGGTACACGGCTGTTAGAAGGGGGGCAAGTTCTTTCGCGTAAACTCCGCTGTAGTAATCGGCACAACGTCTTCTTATTTTTATATCATTGGATAACAATTACTAGCAGACTGTCTGCAGACATTGTTCTGCAGGTCTCAGTGAACCTGAGCAGTGCTCTCCGCTGCATTCCACACAATATTTAGAAGATATAGTTTGTTGCAGTGTATGCTCCTGCCAGTAGCCTTAAAGCAGCACTGAAAAGCGTTTCATGAGAACCTCATAACGATTTTGTGCTTCACACTCTCTGCCTCTGGACAACTTCGCGCGTTGCATATCTTTGCACCGTCTAGGAAGACACTCAGATACTTTGCCGCTGGCATTGCATCTGGGAGGACGGAGGTTCAGATCTCATTCAGACATTCAAAGCACAAAGTTGGAAAGTATACTGGGAAGAGTGTTATTCACAGTAGCAGCAAAAGAACGTGAGATGCACAAGCAAATTTTAAAATGGTGTGTATCTGTTCAAATTCGCGTTTACAGTGTACGTGGATGCTGGAATGGATACTTAACATTATGGCTGATTTCTTCGACAGTCCATTACCAACTAAGCTACTGCTTAGTAGTTAACGGAACTTCTTCGATGATACTTTAAGCTTAGATAATACAGGGTATAGTGACACCAGGAGCACCATCAGCATAGAACTCTCTATCTGTAATATTATTGTACCTGTATGATACTCTTCCGCCGACCAGCATACAGTGAAACGGTACTCATTAAAGAACAAATATGTAGCAACTGGCTAAAACAGATGTTGAAATAGAGATAAAAAGGCAAGAAAGCAAAGAGAAGGAAGGACGTTCCGAAAGAAGACGAAATACACGGCAACTAGCTAAAATTTATGCTGTAATAGAGAAAAAACAGTAAACGATTTGAAGGGATGTATTTTCACTTTGTATATTCTTGGACGTTTTGAAAACATTACTGTAGCAGCTTTTTCAAGCCTAAAGCAATTTATCTGAAGATAACATTACAAGGAAATCTCTTGAGTTCATTGTTGTCTTAGAGCGCTCCTGGGTAGGTGCGGCTCTGTGCTGTCGTGTCAATTGTGAGTTACGACTGTAACGTTTCAACAGTCGAGCTTCTATCAGACTACGGAAGAAACCCACAAACGGCATAACGCAAAATTTTGCGCTATACTTCTAAATGTTAATTTATACAGTAAATTTCTAAAATTATTAATAAATATAAATAGAGAAATCAGCTGTAGCAGAGCATGCTCTTCAGCGTGCAAACCACGAAGGGAAGTTTTCTGAAACATAACTTTAATCTACAACGTTAAATTATTGTCCACGACTATGTAGAAAATCCATAGAAATTTATAAGCTTCGGGATAATTTTAATATGAAAGAGGAGGCAATGAAACTTAGCGACATATGGACAGTAGCTCTGCAGAATCGCTATAACAGTTTTATCTTTGACAAGACATCGATAGTTAAGTTTTATCTCTGACAAGGGTTATCTCCGCTCATCACGTGTTAATTTGACCTCGCCCCCTTACCCACAGTATCTATGTCGCTCTCGGATGTCTGACCGGTCAGTCGGCAAGACTCAGCGGGGAACCGCCTCTGAGGATGTCCAGTGCAGCCCTGCACGAAACGTCAGGAACAGAAGAGTTTCTCGGACCACGACCTCACATCCCTAAAGGTTCACCAGCAGCTATGCCATCCGGTTGTGAAAGCCCTCATTCTATGATCTCTTGAAAACCTTGTTGTTGTGGTCTTCAGCCCTGAGACTGGTCTGATGCAGCTCTCCACGCTACCCTATCCTGTGCAAGCTTCTTCATCTCCCAGTACCTACTGCACCCTACATACTTCTGAATCTGCTTAGTGTATTCATCTCTTGGTCTCCCTCTACGATTTTTACCCTCCACGCTGCCCTCCAATACTAAATTTGTGATCCCTTGATGCCTCAGAACATGTCCTACCAAGCCGTCCCTTCTTCTTATCAACTTGTGCCACAAACTCCTCTTCTCCCCAATTCTATTCAATACCTCCTGATTAGTTATGTGATCTACCCATCTAATCTTCAGAATTCTTCTGTAGCACCACATTTCGAAAGCTTCTATTCTCTTCATGTCCGAACTATTTATCGTCCATGTTTCACTTTCATACATGGCTACACTCCATACAAATACTTTCAGAAACGACTTCCTGACACTTAAATCTATACTCGATGTTAACAAATTTTTCTTCTTCAGAAACACTTTCCTTGCCATTGCCAGTCTACATTTTATATCCTCTCTACTTCGACCATCATCAGTTATTTTGCTCCCCAAATAGCGAAACTCATTTACTACTTTAAGTGTCTCATTTCCTAATCTAATTCCCTCAGCATCGCCCGACTTAATTCGACTACATTCCATTATCCTCGTTTAGCTTTTGTTGATGATCATCTTATATCCTCCTTTCAAGACACTGTCCATTCCGTTCAAGTGCTCTTCCAAGCCCTTTGCTGTCTCTGACAGAATTTTTATTTCTTCTCCGGTTTTTATTTCTTCTCCGGTTGTGAAAGCCCTCGTTCTATGATCTCTTTAAAACCTCACAGGAACAATAATTATCCTCTTCGAGACGACTGGAAGCTGTTTTGAATGCCAACGGGTTTCCTACACCGTATGGTACGGTGTAGTATTTGTGAGGTTCCCATATTTTTGTCCACCTCCTATTGAGGGGAGGTATAGCCTGCGTTCACTAACGGAATCATGTGCGTCGGACGGAGTTCTTCACACGGACCGACCGACCACCCCGGCGGCTCACAGCCGGTACGCATCTCGGCTGCCCTTTCTGTGGTCGCGGCCGTGACGGCTAATTAAACCGACCGTAAAATAAATCGAGAGCTCGAACGCGGCCCCTGAGGAGAGCAGCGCTATCGATACCGGAAACCATCACTCAGCTGCCACAGCGTTTCCTGCTGTGCGTTCGACCTCGCAACCTTACGCGCTTCCGCACGCACGCGAACCATCTCTGCTCCACCTATCCACCGTCCATATGACGCTTTGTCGGTCACTAAACTTTCCTTTGTAGGGAGCAAAATCGTAATAACTGAACTTTTCACCATATTGCCTAGTTTTGAGTGCGCAAAAGATGAGATTAGAACGAAGCTTCATTTGTGAGGTTGCTAACGTTTGGAAAACACGTACCTATTTCGAATCTTGTAAACAGGCACATTTCATTGTAACCACCGCACGTGAAGGAAGAAGAAGTGTCGATACGTCTAGAGTTTATTCCAGACTTCTCTGCAATGTTTCACATGGTAAAGAAATTATACGATGTTTCTAGAATGAGATTTTCACTCTGCAGCGGAGTGTGCGCTGATATGAAACTTCCTGGCAGATTAAAACTGTGTGCCCGACCGAGACTCGAACTCGGGACGTTTGCCTTTCGCGGGCAAGTGCTCTACCATCCGAGCTACCGAAGCACGACTCACGACCGGCACTCACAGCTTCACTTCTGCCAGTACCCCGTCTGTGAGTGCCGGGCGTGAGTCGTGCTTCGGTAGCTCAGATGGTAGAGCACTTGCCCGCGAAAGGCAAAGGTCCCGAGTTCGAGTCTCGGTCGTGCACACAGTTTTAATCTGCCAGGAAGTTTCATATCAGCGCACACTCCGCTGCAGAGTGAAAATATCATTCTGGAAACATCCCCCAGGCTGTGGCTAAGCATGTCTCCGCAATATCCTAATATCCTTTCTTTCAGGAGTGCTAGTTCTGCAAGGTTCGCAGGAGAGCTTCTGTAAAGTTTGGAAGGTAGGAGACGAGGTACTGGCAGAAGTGAAGATGTGACTGCCGGGCATGAGTCGTGCTTCGGTAGCTCAGATGGTAGAGCACTTGCCCGCGAAAGGCAAAGGTCCCGAGTTCGAGTCTCGGTCGGGCACACAGTTTTAATCTGCCAGGAAGTTTCATATCAGCGCACACTCCGCTGCAGAGTGAAAATCTCATTCTGGAAACATCCCCCAGACTGTGGCTAAGCCATGTCTCCGCAATATCCTTTCTTCCAGGAGTGCTAGTTCTGCAAGGTTCGCAGGAGAGCTTCTGTAAAGTTTGGAAGGTAGGAGACGAGGTACGGGCAGAAGTGAAGCTGTGAGTGGATGGGCGTGAGTCGTGCTTCGGTAGCTCAGATGGTAGAGCACATGCCCGCGAAAGGCAAAGGTCCCGAGTTCGAGTCTCGGTCGGGCGCACAGTTTTAATCTGCCAGGAAGTTTCAAATTATACAATGTTAGGGGCAATCCATTTGGCTCTTGGAGCCTTTATGTTTAATCTGCAACTTGGTGGTATTTTGGGAAGTACGTTGTGACAGTAGCAGGATTCAGTCTTTAGCCTTAGTTCGGAATGAGGCGGCGTAGTTCTTAACGCCCCCGTTTGAGAGGAGCGGGGTTCTATACCCGCCGGCGCAACTTTCCTAATGAAACCATACCTTAGAAAAACTTTACTTTGTAAGTAGCCTGTTTGTATGTTGGCAGCGCTATATACTGTGCTAATATCGCTGACAGCGCTCTGCGCCCTCGGCAAGAGATTCTGTGGTTGGACGGATTAGCAGTTAACGAGTGGGTAGGGATGTGTGTGGACATTATATTTTTAGTGGAGGCTCTGTGTTGGTACGACATGCACTGTAAAGTGAGACGCAAGGAAATGTATGATAATGGATGTATGGTTGATAATGTTTGGGTAGTAGAATTATTGACAACTATATAATTTTTGGAACTGGGTGTCACATGAATAAACTAAAATTTTCTAAATACTTTGTTTGCTCTTCAACAAAATGTTTCTTTCGCTAACCATATGCCTCGTAGTGGTTAGGATCTACCGTAGTTAGAATCTTTTTGCTACTTGCTGTAATTGCTGTAGTTCGTGTTATGAAGATTTTATTTGGGATAAGTGACTTATGAAAGAGAATGGTGTTTCCACTATCGTGATTCGTGATTGAAATGAGGTTAGGCAATTAAAAGAGTTGGAGGTAGTTTCATATTTCTTTAATTTCATATTGTTTTGGATCTGTATTATTGTTAGGATTTCTTGAAATTCTGGGCTAATTTTTTGTGTTAATTACTGGAAGTCATGTTGTCAATATATATTTTGGGTAATAAATGAATAGGTTAAGTTTGAATTCTCTTTGTCAGGGAAAATTTTGTTGGTCAGTGTTTAATAAAAAAAATTAAAGTGTTAGTTTCACATTTTATTCAAATGAAGACAAACATTTATTCGTTTTACTGTACGAAGAAGAGATGATGATACCGGAAAAGGCCCTAGGCTTCAGCCGGAAGTGGCGGGAAAAGCAAGATTAAACGATCATAGGTGCCACAACAGATCATAACTTATCTATACACCCGATGCAGACGAATCATTTCTGATCTCGTTGCTGTTCATGTCTTCGGTACACGATATGGCTGGATTAAAATAAATAATTACAGCATTTCATTAGTACTTTCATCCCTCCAAGATTGTTTTTCTTTATTGCCATTTTTTAAAGGAACTTCCCATACTAGTTGGACAACGTCGACTGTTCCATATTTTCGACAGTCTGACTGAGCGTTTCTCAACTACCTTCTCCCAAGTAGGCCTACTCGCAACGACATCCATAATACAACTGTGTAAGCTTCAACAATCAGAAACGAAACCTGAAACAAATGAATGATTAATTATAATCTTGATTCATGAAATTTACAGGCTCTTAAAGCAGTTTTACTTTTCTTCTCTGAAAAACAATTTGTCAGTTATTTAATATTTCCAGTTAATTTTCCACTTTTCAAATTTTTACTTTTGCAAACTTAATTTGATCAGCTAAGGTCTTATTCGAAAAAGCGATGTACTCAAATGGTAGTCTCACATTGTAGTGGAAACAACTAACTTAGCATATCACAGCTTGAATTCCAGAAGTTTTGCTCGAATGAGAATGGTATTTATACAGTTACTCATCAGATTTTAGAAGCCCGAAATAATAAAATATCGCCAATTGGAATTTTTTTGTATTGTTTATATCATGTTACTATTTCAGCAGCACGTAAGTTTTATGGTACATGGCTTTACAAATACCTAGTTTGAATCGTACTTAACAATCTAAGTGCAAAACGTTATGCTGCATACTTCAATCAATGTTGGAGGAAGAGAAAATATTAGCGACGAGAAAGAAACCAGAGTCTCACAGGGTTCAATTTTAGGTACACTCCCATTCTTTATACATGTGAACGACCTCCCAATTGATATTCACCAAGCAGAATCGGTTCTTTTTTCAGGTCATAATAGTACTGTAATAAACCCCAATTGAGGGAACGCAACAGAAGAATATGTTGGTGACAATTCCAAAGGAATTATTAAATGATTATATGAAAATGGATCATCCCAGATTATGAGAAAATGCACTATATTTAGTATATACCAACAATTTATATAGCACATGAGCAGGAATTTGAAAACAGGAGAATGCTCCAAATTTTTGGGTGCACATATTGATGAAAATTTGAACTCGAAGAAGCGTATCACCGATCTTCACAAACAGCTAAGTTCAGCTACCTCGGCTACTTGTATAATCGCTAGTCGTTGAAGAAAACGAGTCAACTTTCTAACATATTTTACATAGTTTTGCCCAGTAATGTGTTTTGGATTAACTTTCTTGAGTAACAGATCTCTTAGAAAGAAAAACTGATTGCAAAAAATCAAGTCGTAAAAATACGACCAATATTTGATGTTTTCGATTCCTATTATCTATTACAGGGTTCTAGGCGGTGTAAAGGGGACTTGTAAAGTTTTGATGAGGAATTCACTCCTGAAATGTATCATCTGGATGTAAAACATCTTAGAAAGAGAGGATCACTCGTTAATCCTCCGCCTCACCGTACGCACGCAGCGGAGACAATGAGTTGTGATTTGTGTGCTCCAACAGGAGCTCCTCAACGTAGTGACCCTACCGTTTGCCACACAAGGTGTATCTACGACGCGTGTTTTCACACACGGTATGGGTCCATGAAACACCAGAGTTAACGCTACCCCGTTGCGAACGTACAAATTTCTTACAGCCGATGTTATAATCGGACGAAAATGATAATGCTGATAGACTGAGGCGATCCGGAAGAAGTCCTCGATATGTTCATTGTGAAGCTCTACCATCACGTACCGAACTATGAAATAGGGATTTGAATGTGATTCGATCTTCGGACATTTTTAGTGAAATTCGTCATAAGCGATCCATTACAGTTTGAGAAAAGTAGTGATGTTCATACCTACAACACTTGAAGAATTACCATTATTAAAGCTGTCAGGGTTCAGAAATGAGTACAATATGCATCAACAAAATAGTTGATCATTTGCGCCGGACAATGTGGCCAAGCGGTTCTAGGCACTTCAGTTTGTAACCGCGCTGCCGCTCCGGTCGCAGGCTCGCATCCTGCCTCGGGCATGGATGTGTGTGATGTCCTTAGGTTAGTTAAAGTAGTTCTAAGTTCTAGGGGACTGATGACCTCAGATGTTAAGTCTCATAGTGCTCAGAGCCATTTGAACCATTATTTTGATCATTTGCCCAATAACACTGAATGTCTGACAGGCAATTAGGTAAGTTTTAAATCTAACCTAAAACCATTCCTTCTGTTCCCCAGAGGGAATCAAAACGGTGTGCAACTGAAATCGATAAAAAGATTATTTTTAGCGGCCGTGAGGGGAAGAGGCCATGTTCACTTAATGTAAGACATGGATGGAATTCAAATGACAGTTCGGAAGTTGTACTCCACGATTACAGTACACAGACTTCAACATAGAAGAAAGCTCACGTGGCTAATAGAAGTGACTAGATGAAATCGTGGAACGCTGTTGGGGTGAATACAAGGAACTGCCATTAATTTGTCAAATCTGGAATGGACTATTTCTTCACATGGAGGAAAGGTGCAAGACAGGGAAGGGAATGATCAAGTAAACAAATGAGTCTCACAAATATCCTAAGTCAAAAGTAGTCGAAATGTTCAAAAATGTTCAAATGTGTGTAGCCGTACCGTAGGTGCAACCACAACGGAGGGGTATCTGTTGAAAGGCCAGACAAACGTGTGGTTCCTCAAGAGGGGTAGCAGCCTTTTCAGTAGTTATAGGGGCAACAGTCTGGATGATTGACTGATCTGGCCTTGTAACACTAACCAAAATGGCCTTGCTGTTCTGGTACTGCGAACGGCTGAAAGCAAGGGGAAACTACAGCCGTAATTTTTCCCGAGGGAATGCAGCTTTACTGTATGATTAAATGATGATGGCGTCCTCTTGGGTAAAATATTCCGGAGGTAAAATAGTCCCCCATTCGGATCTCCGGGCGGGGACTACTCAAGAGGACGTTGTTATCAGGAGAAAGAAAACCGGCGTTCTACAGATCGGAGCGTGGAATGTCAGATCCCTTAATCGAGCAGGTAGGTTAGAAAATTTAAAAAGGGAAATGGATAGGTTAAAGTTAGATATAGTGGGAATTAGTGAAGTTCGGTGGCAGGAGGAACAAGACTTTTGGTCAGGTGACTACAGGGTCATAAATACAAAATCAAATTGGAGTAATGCAGGAGTCGGTTTAATAATGAATAAAAAATAGGAGTACGGGTAAGCTACTACAAACATCACAGTGAACGCATTATTGTGGCCAAGATAGACACGAAGCCCACGCCTACTGCAGTAGTACAAGTTTATATGCCAACTAGCTCTGCAGATGACGAAGAAATTGATGAAATGTATGATGAGATACAAGAAATTATTCAGGTAGTGAAGGGAGACGAAAATTTAATAGTCATGGGTGACTGGAATGCGAGAGTAGGAAAAGGGAGAGAAGGAAACATAGTAGGTGAATATGGATTGGGGCTAAGAAATGAAAGAGGAAGCCGCCTGGTACAATTTTGTGCAGAGCATAACTTAATCATAGCTAACACTTGGTTCAAGAATCATAAAAGAAGGTTGTATACATTGAAGAATCCTGGAGATACTAAAAGGTATCAGATAGATTATATAATGGTAAGACAGAGATCTAGGAACCAGGTTTTAAATTGTAAGACATTTCCAGGGGCAGATGTGTACTCTGACCACAATCTATTGGTTATGAACTGCAGATTAAAATTGAAGAAACTGCAAAAAGGTGGGAAATTAAGGAGATGGGACCTGGATAAACTGAAAGAACCAGAGGTTGTACAGAGTTTCAGGGAGAGCATAGGGGAACAATTGACGGGAATGGGAGAAAGAAATACAGTAGAAGAAGAATGGGTAGCTTTGAGGGATGAAATAGTGAAGGCAACAGAGGATCAAACAGGTAAAAAGACGAGGGCTAGTAGAAATCCTTGAGTAACAGAAGAAATATTGAATTTAATTGATGAAAGGAGAAAATATAAAAATGCAGTAAATGAAGCAGGCAAAAAGGAATACAAACGTCTCAAAAAATGAGATCGACAGAAAGTGCAAAATGGCTAAGCAGGGATGGCTAGAGGACAAATGTAAGGATGTAGAGGCTTATCTCACTAGGGGTAAGATAGATACTGCCTACATGAAAATTAAAGAGACCTTTGGGAAAGGAGAACCACTTGCATGAATATCAAGTGCTTTGATGGAAACCCAGTTCTAAGCAAAGAAGGGAAAGCAGAAAGGTGGAAGGAGTATATAGAGGGTCTATACAAGGGTGATGTACTTGAGGACAATATTATGCAAATGGAAGAGGATGTAGATGAAGATGAAATGGGAGATATGATACTGCGTGAAGAGTTTGACAGAGCACTGAAGGACCTAAGTCGAAACAAGGCCCCCGGAGTAGACAACATTCCATTAGAACTGCTGACAGCCTTGGGAGAGCCAGTCCCGACAAAACTCTACCATCTGGTGAGCAAGATTTATGAGACAGGCGAAATACCCTCAGACTTCAAGAAGAATATAATAATTCCAATCCCAAAGAAAGCAGGTGTTGACAGATGTGAAAATTACCGAACTATCAGTTTAATAAGTCACAGCTGCAAAATACTAACGCGAATTCTTTACAGACGAATGGAAAAACCGATAGAAGCCGACCTCGGGGAAGATCAGTTTGGATTCCGTAGAAGTGGTGGAAGACTGTCCCTACGACTTATCTTAGGTGAAAGATTAAGGAAATGCAAAGCTACGTTTCTAGCATTTGTAGACTTAGAGAAAGCTTTTGACAATGTTGATTGGAATACTCTCTTTGAAATCCTGAAGGTGGCAGGGGTAAAATACAGGGAACGAAAGGCTATTTACAATTTGTACAGAAAGCAGATGGCAGTTATTAGAGTCGAGGGGTATCAAAGGGAAGCAGTGGTTGGGAAGGGAGTGAGACAGGGTTGTAGCCTATCCCCGATGTTATTTAATCTCTATATTGAGCAAGCAATAAAGGAAACAAAAGGAAAGTTCGGAGTAGGTATTAAAATCCATGGAGAAGAAATAAAAACTTTGAGGTTCGGCGATGATATTGTATTTCTGTCAGAGACAGCAAAGGACTTGGAAGAGCAGTTGAACGGAATGGACAGTGTCTTCAAAGGAGGATATAAGATGAACATCAACAAAAGCAAAACGAGGATAATGGAATGTAGTCTAATTAAGTCGGGTGATGCTGCGGGAATTAGATTAGGAAATGAGACACTTAAAGAAGTAAAGGAGTTTTGCTATTTGGGGAGCAAAATAACTGATGATGGTCGAAGTAGAGAGGATATAAAATGTAGACTGGCAATGGGAAGGAAAGCGTTTGTGAAGAAGAAAAATTTATTAAAATCTAGTATAGATTTTAATGTCAGGAAGTCGTTTCTGAAAGTATTTGTATGGAGTGTAGCCATGTATGTAAGTGAAACGTGGACGATAAATAGTTTAGACAAAAAGAGAATAGAAGCTTTTGAAATGTGGTGCTACAGAAGAATGCTGGAGATTAGATGGGTAGATCACATAACTAATGAGGAGGTATTGAATAGAATTGGGGAGAAGAGGAGCTTGTGGCACAACTTGACTAGAAGGAGGGATCGGTTGGTAGGACATGTTCTGAGACATCGAGGCATCATCAGTTTAGTATTGGAGGGCAGCCTGGAGGGTAACAATCTTAGAGGGAGACCAAGAGATGAATACACTAAGCAGATTGAGAAGGATGTAGGCTGCAGTAGGTACTGGGAGATGAAGAATTCTTGCACAGTATAGAGTAGCATGGAGAGCTGCATCAAACCAGTCTCAGGACTGAAGACCACAACAACAACAACAACGTGTGTGAAATCTTATGGGACTTAACTGCTAAGGTCATCAGTCCCTATGCTTACACACTTCTTAACCTAA
This sequence comes from Schistocerca serialis cubense, assembly GCF_023864345.2. Classification (NCBI taxonomy): domain Eukaryota; kingdom Metazoa; phylum Arthropoda; class Insecta; order Orthoptera; family Acrididae; genus Schistocerca; species Schistocerca serialis. The sequence continues at coordinate 78,278,457 of NC_064646.1, read as the reverse complement.
ATTATCCTAAGGACAAACACACACACCCATGCCCGAGGGAGGACTCGAACCTCCGGTGGGACCAGCCGCACAGCCCATGACTGCAGCGCGTGAGAGCGCTCGGCTAATCTCGCGCGGCTAGTAGTCGAAATAACTCTGTCTTTGTTTAAAACACAACTCTGTCTGCGTTTTAGTTTAAAACCATAACTATTTGTTCTTCGAAGAAGTAAACTGAATAAAAGAAATGTCTTCTCGTCGGAGTAAATGTGCTATTCCTGCATTTTCTCCTTCTCCCCCTTCGTATTTTTTGTCTGAGCTGTCACAGTAACTTTTCGCTCTCTTAGTGCTCAGCATCACCAGTAAATAATCATAGTACTGGCGTTTACAGTGGTTACTTGTCGCGTCTTCAGCAGGTGTTGTAATAACAGATTTTCCCCTGTTCCTTTCATTGTTGTGTACATCGTTGCTAGCCTTTCAATTCATGGTTCCCGTGAACAGTTCTGCTGTGACAAATGTGGCTTTACCGGTGGAACTGCTCAACATCAACATCTACATTCGAACTTCGCAAGCCGTCTTACGGTGTGAGGCGGAGCGTACTTTGTTAACCACCATCACCTCTGTCCTTTCCTGCTGTAGTCGCGAATGGTCTTCCGTAAGAACGGCTGTTGGTAAGCCGTATGAGCTCCAGAGTCTCTCATTTCAACTTCGTTGCATTTTTCCGAGATGCAAGTTGGAGGAAACGATTTACTGATTGATTCTTCTAGGAACGAACGCTTTCGGAATTTTAAAAGTAAATCGCACCGTGTTGCGGAGCGCCTTTCTTGTAACGTCTGCCTCTCGAGTGAGCTCTCGTGACGCTTTCACCCTTACTAAATAAATCCGTAACAAAAGGCCCTGCTTTTCTATGTATCTTCTCCATTTCCCCTGACATTCATATCTGGTACGGATCCCAGACTGACGACCAATATTCAAGTACTGGTGGAACGAGGGTTTGGTGAGCTATCTCTTTTGTGGCTAGACTACACTTCCTGAGGATGTATTCGGTTCCTGGGCCACTCTATGTAAACACAGCAAAATTTCGTGGAGAGCACGATTGATTGCTGCTGGGGACTGCTTTCTCTCCAGATACAATTACGAACAGTTGAATTAAATACAGCAGTTGTGTTGGAGATAGAGTTCCCACTGCTGTTGCCGTCATGAGTGGAATAGTGTGTAGTGTCACGCCACTCTTGGTGGCCGTGTGCTTGACTGTGAAGCCCGGGGAGAGCAAGGCGATTGATGTCGCTACGTTTGCGGGGTGGAGGGGCTGACAGATGCAACACTATATTTCCGAGTTTCCTTAAGGGTCTGGGTTCTTGATGTGGCACTGTTTATCGTGAGCATCTTCATGTGGGGGAAACCTCCATCGTCAAGATAAATTACCTGGGCAAGGTCGTTTCTTCAAAGCAAATAAAGATCGCTCATACCAGCCTCTAATTATGAGAAACTTCAATAAAAATAGTTCTGATATGAGCTAACTACAGACTATAGCTGATCCGCATCATGGTATGGTTTAGTTTAAAATTTCGAAAGCGTACGTTTCTAGAAGAGTCAGCCAGTATATTGCTTCCTCCTACCTACATTTCGCGAAAGTACAACGAAGTTGACATTAGGGAGACTGGAAAAAAATGGTTCAAAAGGGTCTGAGCACTATGGGACTTAACATCTGAGGTCATCAGTCCCCTAGAACTTAGAACTACTTAAACCTAACTAACCTAAGGACATCACACACATCCATGCCCGAGGCAGGATTCGAACCTGCGACCGTAGCGGTAGCGCGGTTTCGGACTGAAGCGCCTAGAACCGTTCGGCCACCCCGGCCTGCCGAGAGTCTGGAACTAATACGGCTTACCAACAGTCGTTCTTACGGAAGACCATTCGCGACTGGCACAGGAAAGCCGGCCGGGGTGGCCGAACGGTTCTAGGCGCTACAGTCTGGCACCGCGCGACCACTACGGTCGGAGATTCGAATCCTGCCTCGGGCATGGATATGTGTGATGTCTTTAGGTTGGTTAGGTTTAAGCAGTTCTAAGTTCTAGGGGACTGATGAACTCAGAAGTTAAGTCTATAGTGCTCAGAGCCATGTGAACCTACATTTTTTTTTTTTTTTGGATCGGTAAGGGACGAAAGTGATGGTGGTACACAAAGTACTCTCCGCCTCATACCGTAAGAAGCTTACGAAGCACGAACGTAGATGTAGATGCAGATGTAGATGACCAGCACAGCCACCGGTAAAGCCACATGTGCCACAGAAAAACTGTTTACGGGAACCATGAATTGAAAGGCAATTAACGATGTACACAACAATGAAAGGAAGAGGGCAAAATCTTCTATTACAATACCCGTTAAAGAAGCGACAAGTAACTACTGTAAACGTCAGTTCTATAATTGTTTAATGGTGATGTTGAGCATTAAGAGAACAAAAAGTTACTGTGATAGCTCAGACAAAAAATACGAAGGAAAAAAACAGAAGTGTGTCGGTTGGAAGAGTAGAAAGGCCTAATGTGAAGCTTGCAGGAATAACAAATTTACCACGACAAGAAGAGTTTTCTTTTATTCAGTCCACTTCTTCGAAGAACAAGTACCTAGAGTTTTAAACTGAAACGCAGACAGAGTTATGTTCTAAACGAAGGCAGAACTCTTTCAACTACTTTTGACTCAGCGTACTTGTCTGAGACATTTGTTCAGTTATCATTAGTTTACGTGAGCATTCCCTTTCATCTCTTACACCTTTCCTCTAACTGAAGAAATAGGCGTTTCCAAATTTTACAAATTAATTGCAATCCCGCGATTCCTTGTATCGCAACAGCGTTCCACCATTTCTTCTAGTCTCTGTTATTAGCCACGTAGGTTAACAGTGAATAGACTATCCAATTCAAGACAATAACAAATAGTGAGCAGCCACGCCGTCTTGTCAAACCTCTTCACTACGAGGAACTTGTCAGTGCAGGACACAGGGCACTGAGAATAGCTTGAGAGCTGGCTCAGTTGAAAGTGGAGGCAAAAAATGAAAAAAAAAAACAACTGAATTACTGATTTCATCGATCAAATTTGTACGTCACACGTAACCCCCCTCTCTGCTCGAACAGTTATATGTCAGTTGTCGTGTAGCCCAAAACCTGTGTGTCGGTGACTCAAGAGTGCCAGCACGGTGGCTCAGCTTGTTTAGTTACAGGACAGGCAGACCAAATTAAAGAAAATTAGAGATGGGGCCCTTCCACGCCCGCACCAACTTGATGACCAAGCCAAAATTTCTACTGTCACCTCCGTAAACATGTTAGTTATCTAGTAAGTGGATCACAGGATGCTGGATTGTGATGTTATCCGTGCGTCTGGGTAAGACTACTCATTAACACGGTCCATCAGGTGATAGATAGTGGACGAAACGCGAGTGAGGGTAGCGATTTGAAGAGCAGAGGGAAAAAAGTGCCATGGCTCGTGCCGAGGGGAAAAAAAATCTGCGACAGTGGGATGGGTAGTAAGAGCAGTAGTGGCTTACTAGCTGCGATAGTTCATGCAAGATTGGATTTGTTAGTATAGGTATCATGCATCATTACCGTGGCAAGCGATGGCGATGTATCCCAGTTGCTGCAGCTGCTACATTCCTGGAACAATCAAGATCGTTATACAGTAGTGGGAGATCGGCCATATATCATCTCACTGTGTGGGGGATGTGTGGAGCTTGTCTGCATGCTTCCCTGCGTGGTGCCAGTTATTTGGCAGTGTATTCCAGCTGGATATTCAGTAATGGCGTCTGATTAACAGGGGCTCGCCTGTACCGTTATGTTCAAAATGGCTCTGAGCACTATAGGACTCAACTGCTGAGGTCATTAGTCCCCTAGAACTTAGAACTAGTTAAACCTAACTAACCTAAGGACATCACACACATCCATGCCCGAGGCAGGATTCGAACCTGCGGCCGTAGCGGTCTCGCGGTTCCAGACTGCAGCGTCTAGAACCGCACGGCCACTTCGGCCGGTTGTACCGTTATGTTTGCGTATGCTTGGCCATAGATGCTAGGTCCTTACAAGTATGTCTTCTGGTCTTTAATGTTTCCATCTATGGTTGTGGTCGTAGTTCCCCAGATTCAGAATAAACGGGTTCTGCGAATGTCTGGAGTTTCTGTATAGTCTTGTGGTGAGTTTGTGGATTACCTCCGTGAGAGTCTCAAGTCGGTATTCCCGGTGAAGGTCCGCGATGCGTGAGTATCGCGGAGCATTGCTTATGATTTTGAGTACTTTGTTTTGTATGAGCTGCAGACGGCGCAGGGGTGTAGGCGCAGCGCATCCCCAGACAGGGGTCGGATAAATGTCATGTACATGGACCTCAACACCCTTCTGTTCAGTGTGCTACGCCTTTTGAGCATAGGATAGAGCTGTTTGAGCCTCGCGCTAGCTCGGTTGGTCATGTGTTGTATGTGGTTCCCCGAGAGTGATTTCCGGTCCAGCCAGACACCGAAGTATTTGACTTTCTCGCGGAAACGTATTGGGCGTGTATGTAGAGTTATTGGTCTGCAGTAGCGGTGTTTGCGCAGTTGCTTCGGTCTTCTAGTGAACAGAACGGCTTCGCACTTGTCGACGTTCACTCTAACACGCCATTTCTCCAACCAAGGCTCAGCCACTTTGAGTGCAGTCTGTAGGCGTGACGTAATGTTTGATGGTTTCCAACCTTGCGCAAGGATGGCTGTGTCATCCGCGTAGATTGCCATCGTTGTGTTGTGTGTGGTTGGGAGATCGTTTATGTAGAGGTTAAACAGTAGGGCCCCTAGGACGCTTCCCTGGGGTACTCCCGCGTGTATACCGTGTCGTGTTGACCTGTGTAATAAACAGCTGAGTGACGTTCTCATCGATGGAAGCTGAAAGATGTCATGCGACATCCGCTCAAAACCGCTGACGATAAACGACGAAGAAACAGGTCGAAAGGAGAAAAGGGGTAAAAAGGCGATAACGTGCCAAACTTCCAGTCCAAAAGTCCGGTTCGATCCCAACTCAGTCCTAGGGTTTTTATCTGTCACTTAACATTCATTTCACCTCTGAAAATGTCCTTTGGAGTGAAAAATATCGAGCAGCACCATAGTTCGGAATCCGCGTTAACTTTAGGTCGCTATCCTACTGGCTGGTTAAGACAGTTCAGAGGGAGAAGAAAGACAACTGCATATCACCTCCAACAGGACGGTGGCTAGTATAGCACTGTTGTGTTCATAATACCCTGCAAATGGCGACTGCTTTACATTTTGTAACGTAAACATTCACAGTCTAATAGAAAGAATAACGTTCAATATTTACTGCACACACCATACCAAAGTAATAACATCATTCATGTCATACAACTACAATATTATCTCGTTATTTAACCGTTAAACCAGTCTACCAGATCTCCACCGATAAACTTTCACAGGAATGAAATAAGAAAGAAAGGCAACTAAATATGGACTTGAAAGTGCATACCTTCAGGGCTATGTGCACTTGTTCATCTTCGACATTATGAGGCACACCTCTTCTATTGAAAGCTCATTGCTTTCAATATTTTTGGAGGAGGTAATATGGGCCAAAACAAGAAACACATTCCCAGTAAACATGAGCTCTAAAACGCGTGCCTTAACAGCTATGAGCACTTGATGTGTTACACAGTAGCGATGATGAACAAGTTTTCATAGCTCTTAAGGTAAGCACCTATGTTTACCAGATATATTTTCCTGTTTAGTTTCATGCCATAACGTCTGAAAGATTGTCGGTGGAGTTCCGATCCACCCTGTATGTTGAATGTGGTCAGCTTTGTTCAAGTGCAGCACACAGTCATTCTGTCCTGTTAGATGCTCATTGTGTTGTTATTATGTATTCAAACGGTAACGACGAAATCGGCCAACAGAAGAAGAATAAATAAGTCAGTCGTTTTGGTGCATGTGTTGTTATTTAAAGGAGTCTTCACGATTATGGCACCTAATACTGCAGTTTTGTTCATGAAAATACGAGGGCTGAGGGCAATCGAAGGGCATTTTTGTAAGTTTTGTGCTAACTAGTTTTGAACTCCGATGGCAAATGACTTTTGGTATAACCCTCTACTAGTCAGGAGCCATGTCTTGTTCTGACTTTCTTCAAAATGGTACATAACTTGCTGTCAAATGTACAGTTTGGTTTTAGAAGTGGTTTAACAACTGAAATTCTGTATTGCCTTTCACCAGTACGACTCTGGATGGTCGAGAGCTTGGCGTCTTCTTTAATTTAACTAAGGCGTCTGATTGTGTTGATCACAAAATTCTACTGCGGAAGTTGGACCATTAAGGACTAAGAGAAGTAGCTCGCAGTTGGCTCATGTCTTGCCGTAACAACAGAAAGCAGAAGGCTCAAATGGCTCTGAGCACTATGGGACTCAACTGCTGAGGTCATTAGTCCCCTAGAACTTAGAACCAGTTAAACCTAACTAACCTAAGGACATCACAAACATCCATGCCCGAGGCAGGATTCGAACCTGCGACCGTAGCGGTCTTGCAGTTCCAGACTGCAGCGCCTTTAACCGCACGGCCACTTCGGCCGGCTAGAAAGCAGAAGGTCATTCTCCACAGTACTAGGAATGGCTACGACGTGCTGTCCCATTGGGGCACAGTTAAGTGGGCGGTGCCCCGGGAGCGGGTGCTGGCACCGCTACACTTTCTTATTCGCACAAGTGATAGGACTTCTAGTATTACAGGTGTTTCTAAAATATTTCTGCTTGCTGATAACAGCAGATTGGTAATGAATGTTGTTGTGTGCAGTATTGATAATCAAATAATGCAGTTCAAAACATAAGTTTGTGGCTTGTAGAAAATAAATTGATACCAAATCACAGCGAAACTCAGTTTTTACCTTTTTCAACACGCTATTCAACAAAAACTGACATTTTGATTATACAGAATGGGCATATGATTAGTGAAACTGAAATTGCTCGGCGTACAGATAGGTAAGCTGTCGTGGAAACCACATGTCCACGATCTTGTTCAAAAACTAAATGCCGCTTTATTTACCATTAGGACAGTATCTGAATGAAGTGATAGTCAGCACGAAAAGTAGTCTACTTCGCTTATTTTCATTCGCTCAAGGCGTACGGTATTATTCTTTGGGGTAATTCTTCTGATTCAAACAAGGTATTTATGGCTCAGAAACTGGTGGTTCGGGCAATATGTGGTATAAGTTCGCAAATCTCTTGTCGACCCCCAGTTCAGTAGTCTGAGAATTCTGACATTGGTGTGTCAATACATATTTTCTTTACTGTCTTTCTTGTTAACAATATCAGCTTATTCCCAAGAGTTAGCAGCTTTCACTGAGTTAATACTAGGCAGAAATCCAATCTGCATCTGGAACGCATCTTTTTGACTTTTGTGCTGAAAGGCGTGCACCATTCTGCTACATCCATTTTCAATAAGCTGGGCTGGCCAGAGTGGCCGTGCGGTTCTGGGCGCTGCAATCTGGAGCCGGGCGACCGCTACGGTCGCAGGTTCGAATCCTGCCTCGGGCATGGATGTGTGTGATGTCCTTAGGTTGGTTAGGTTTAATTAGTTCTAAGTTCTAGGAGATTGATGACCTGAGAAGTTAAGTCGCATAGTGCTCAGAGCCATTTGAATTATTTTTTCGATAAGCTGCCAACCCAAATCAAAAAAACTTAGAAGTAATCCACGCACTTTCAAGTCCAAACTGAAGAGTTTCCTCATGGCTCAGTCCTTCTGTTCTTCCGAGGAGTTGCTAACACCTGTGCTACGTTGTTGATTATGGTTATTTAAACTTATGGTTTGTCGTTTACGTAGGATTGATATACGCTTCATTTGTTATTTGTTATTAAAGTATTTGTATGGAGCGTAGTCATGTATGGAAGTGAAACGTGGACGATAAATAGTTTAGACAAGAAGAGAATAGAAGCTTTCGAAATGTGATGCTACAGAAGAATGCTGAAGATTAGATGGGTAGATCACATAGCTAATGAGGAGGTATTGAATAGAATTGGGGAGAAGAGGAGTTTGTGGCACAACTTGACAAGAAGAAGGGATTGGTTGGTAGGACATGTTCTGAGGCACCAAGGGATCATCGATTTAGTATTAGAGGGCAGCGTGGAGGGTAAAAATTCGTAGAGGGAGAACAAGAGATGAATACACTAAGCAGATTCAGAAGGATGTAGGCTGCAGTAGATAATGGCAGATGAAGAAGCTTGCACAGGATAGAGTAGCATGGAGAGCTGCATCAAACCAGTCTCAGGACTGAAGACCACAACAACAACAACATTTCCCTTCTGTTATATTTCATTCTATGACCATGAAGACTTATTCCTCACTTTGGTCCTACGGAACATGACAAATGCATATAAAAAAATACCGAAGTGATATGTTTGGCTATTTATTGGAAACTGTACGACTTGGTTTTGCAAAGATTTTCACTTTTAGTAGGTATTTGGGGGGAGTGTGAGGATGGCGAAAGCTGCCCCTCACTGGATACACCATCGGTTTTGTGCCTCAGTGACATTTGTCAAAACAGACGCGGCGCTCTCAAGGTAGCGCGAGTACATTAATGACGAAGATAGGTGTCGGAGATGGCTAGACCTTCCCTACTCCTGACTGTGATTCAGTCTGTCTCTCTCTGCTTTCCTTGTGTGTGTGTGTGTGTGTGTGTGTGTGTGTGTGTGTGCGTGTGTGTGTGTGTGTGTGTCTCACAGATCGTCGGAGAGGAGCCACGGATGGCCACCAATCACGCAGCGGCCCGCTCCGAACCTTATAGGGAGTGATGTAATTTATGATCTAATTAAAATGTGGTAATTACACGAGGTAGTTTTGTAGGAATCGGGAGGAGGTCTGTTTCCCTCACCCCCGCACGCGCTCGGCAGATATATTTATATATATATAAAGGGGGAAGGGGGTGGGATAGCGGGGGTCCCGTCCGGTCGGCCAACGCCCTTCGATCATCGCCACACGCTTTCGGTCCAGCAGCGGGCAGCGCCGATACACCAGAGGCGTGGAGCGCGCGAGCTAGCTGCGAGCGGTCGTAATTTATGCCGTTATGTAAAGTCCCCCGATTAAAACTGGCGCCCATTACTTACACGGCGTTTTCTCTTTTGTCTCTTAGATAATTCAAGACGACACGGAACTATGTGATATTTCGTCGTGTTTTGTTTTAAAGCGTTTCGTTTTACCCGGGTCAAACAGAGCATAAATTACATCGGTATTTCTATGTGTGTGTGTGTTTGTGTGTGTGTGTGTTTCTGCTGGCGCACTCGGCCGCGGATGAGAATCACACAAGGGGGTAACAGGGAAAAAGGGAAGACGACGACACAAAAGAAGCAGCGAGAAACTGTGACAGATGAGAAAAAAAGTGAGACGAAACAAACGGCTCTGGGAGCGAGAGAAGTATAACGATAGCTCTGAAATACAAAGTGCGCATAGCCAATTGTAACGGGCGTATATCGTTAGCGTCAGATATTTATGGAGTGCCGCATTACGAATGGGTTTGTCTCCGAGGAATCCGCTGCTCTGCTGCCCTCGCGGTCGACGCCTCGTCCCCCTCCGCGGCGGGTCCTCTTCTCGATTCCAGCAGTGTAGCTCTCCAGCAGAGTCCAGCGGCTGGAGGCGTGGAGCGCTGTGGGAGCTGGAAAGAGACGCGCCTCTGATTTACGGGCCCTCGCTCTAAGCGAGTGCTAAAGCGTTCGCCAGTGCATCCATCTGGCGGCCGCGGCGTGAGACTCCCACTGAATAGCAAAGAGACGAACGAGCCGGCCCGATCACGTGCCCGTTCGCAGAGCAGAGTCGCCCCAGTTGTTGGGGTCACCAGCGATCGCATTTCAACGGGACTAAACCTAACCATTTCTGCATCTCCGAAAATTGTCGAGTACGAAGGTTCATCATTAACTTACATCTTTTTTCTTTTTTTGGTCATCAGTCTACTGACTGGTTTGATGCGGCCCGCCACGAATTCCTTTCCTGTGCTAACCTCTTCATCTCAGAGTAGCACTTGCAACCTACGTCCTCAATTATTTGCTTGACGTATTCCAATCTCTGTCTTCCTCTACAGTTTTTGCCCTCTACAGCTCCCTCTAGTACCATGGAAGTCATTCCCTCATGTCTTAGCAGATGTCCTATCATCCTGTCCCTTCTCCTTATCAGTGTTTTCCACATATTCCTTTCCTCTCCGATTCTGCGTAGAACCTCCTCATTCTTTACCTTATCAGTCCACCTAATTTTCAACATTCGTCTATAGCACCACATCTCAAATGCTTCGATTCTCTTCTGTTCCGGTTTTCCCACAGTCCATGTTTCACTACCATTCAATGCCGTACTTCAGACGTACATCCTCAGAAATTTCTTCCTCAAATTAAGGCCGGTATTTGATATTAGTAGACTTCTCTTGGCCAGAAATGCCTTTTTTGCCATAGCGAGTCTGCTTTTGATGTCCTCCTTGCTCCGTCCGTCATTGGTTATTTTGCTGCCTAGGCAGCAGAATTCCTTAACTTCATTGACTTCGTGACCATCAATGCTGATGTTAAGTTTCTCACTGTTCTCATTGCTACTACTTCTCATTACCTTCGTCTTTCTCCGATTTACTCTCAAACCATACTGTGTACTCATCAGACTGTTCATTCCGTTCAGCAGATCGTTTAATTCTTCTTCACTTTCACTCAGGATAGCAATGTCATCAGCGAATCGTATCATTGATATCCTTTCACCTTGTATTTTAATTCCACTCCTGAACCTTTCTTTTATTTCCATCATTGCTTCCTCGATGTACAGATTGAAGAATAGGGGCGAAAGGCTGCAGCCTTGTCTAACACCCTTCTTAATACGACCACTTCGTTCTTGATCGTCCACTCTTATTATTCCCTCTTGGTTGTTGTACATATTGTATATGACCCGTCTCTCCCTATAGCTTACCCCTACTTTTTTCAGAATCTCGAACAGCTTGCACTATTTTATATTGTCGAACGCTTTTTCCAGGTCGACAAATCCTATGAAAGTGTCTTGATCTTTCTTTAGCCTTGCTTCCACTATTAGCCGTAACGTCAGAATTGCCTCTCTTGTCCCTTTACTTTCCCTAAAGCCAAACTGATCGTCACCTAGCGCATTCTCAATTTTCTTTTCCATTCTTCTGTATATTATTCTTGTAAGCAGCTTCGATGCATGAGCTGTTAAGCTGATTGTGCGATAATTCTCGCACTTGTCAGCTCTTGCCGTCTTCGGAATTGTGTGGATGATGTTTTTCCGAAAGTCAGATGGTATATCGCCAGACTCATATATTTTACACACCAACGTGAATAGTCGTTTTGTTGCCACTTCCCCCAATGATTTTAGAAATTCTGATGGGATGTTATCTATCCCTTCTGCCTTACTTGACCGTAAGTCTTCCAAGGCTCTTTTAAATTCCGATTCTAATACTGGATCCCCTATCTCTTCTAAATCGACTCCTGTTTCTTCTTCTATCACATCAGACAAATCTTCACCCTCATAGAGGCTTTCAGTGTATTCTTCCCACCTATCTGCTTTCTCCTCTGCAGTTAACAGTGGAATTCCCGTTGCACTCTTAATGTTACCACCGTTGCTTTTAATGTCACCAAAGGTTGTTTTGACTTTCCTGTATGCTGAGTCTGTCCTTCCGACAGTCATATCTTTTTCGATGTCTTCACATTTTTCCTGCAGCCATTTCGTCTTAGCTTCCCTGCACTTCCTATTTATTTCATTCCTCAGCGACTTGTATTTCTGTGTTCCTGATTTTCCCGGAACATGTTTGTACTTCCTCCTTTCATCAATCAACTGAAGTATTTCTTCTGTTACCCATGGTTCTTCGCAGCTACCTTCTTTGTACCTATGTTTTCCTTCCCAACTTCTGTGATGGCCCTTTTTAGAGATGTCCATTTCTCTTCAACTGTACTGCCTACTGCGCTATTCCTTATTGCTGTATCTACAGCGTTAGAGAACTTCAAACGTATCTCGTCATTCCTTAGTACTTCCGTATCCAACTTCTTTGCGTATTGACCCTTCCTGACTAATGTCTTAAACTTCAGCCTACTCTTCATCACTACTATATTGTGATCTGAGTCTGTATCTGCTCCTGGGTACGCCTTACAATCCAGTATCTGACGTCGGCATGTATACCTGAACTATCGTTCTCGGTGTTGGTCTGCTGTCGATTCTGATTAGAACAACCCGGTCACCGAACTGTTCACAGTAACACACCCTCTGCCCTACCTTCCTATTCATAACGAATCCTACACCTGTTATACCATTTTCTGCTGCTGTTGATATTACCCGATACTCATCTGACCAGAAATCCTTGCCTTCCTTCCACTTCACTTCACTGACCCCTACTATATCTAGATTGAGCCTTTGCATTTCCCTTTTCAGATTTTCTAGTTTCCCTACCACGTTCAAGCTCCTGACATTCCACGCACCGACTCGTCGAACGTTATCCTTTCGTTGATTATTCAATCTTTTTCTCATGGTAACCTCTCCCTTGGCAGTCCCCTCCCGGAGATCCGAATGGGGGACTATTCCGGAATCTTTTGCCAATGGAGAGATCATCATGACACTTCTTCAATTACAGGCCACATGTCCTGTGGATACACGTTACGTGTCTTTAATGCAGTGGTTTCCATTGCCTTCTGCATCCTCATGTCGTTGATCAATGCTGATTCTTCCGCCTTCAGGGGCAATTTCCCACCCCTAGGACAAGAGAGTGCCCTGAGCCTCTATCCGCTCCTCCGCCCTCTTTGACAAGGCCGTTGGCAGAATGAGGCTGACTTCTTATGCCGGAAGTCTTCGGCCGCCAATGCTGATTATTTATCAAAATTTAAGCAGTGGCGAGGATCGAACCCGGGATCGAAGACGTTTTTTGAATAGGAATCAAAGACGCTACCCTTAGACCACGGGTACCTCCCAACTTACATGACCACGAACAAATTAAGTCACCTAATTAATTTTAGTTTTCAGGTACCTATCAGTAATCCTGGTAAATATTGAAAACTGTATCTCCACAGTGCTGTAGTACGCCGCTGGAGAGACCTAAACGAAAGATGGCAGCACGATTTTTGTATATCCTTTAGGGGCGTGAAAAGCAAGCCTAAGCATATCCTGGGCACTTTTTTATATTGGGAATTCTGGCGGACTTTGTTTACATGAAATGTCTGAGGTCATTGATCTACTGATGTCACCATTGACAGTTGCACAATTTTTTACTGTATCCGTTATATCAACATCCTTATCATTGGGAAGCCACGCCCCCTTTTCCCTTCCCTTTTTTTTTGGTTCTTTGAATAGTTTGATGCGGCCGGCCACGAATTCCTCTCCTGTGCTAACCTCTTCATCTTAGAGTAGCACTTGCAACCTTCGTCCCCAATTCTTGCTGGATGTATTCCAATCCTTGTCTTTCTCTACAGTTTTTCCCCCTCTACATTGCACTATTATAAGTAAAAGAGCTAATGAAAAGTGCAAGGTGGGAAAAATAGCTGTTGACAGAAAATTAAAAATCCTCTCCTCTCCTTATCTCCAGCCAGTCATAGCACAGTATTGAAAACCAAGATGATGCAGTAGAAGAAATACATAATTATGTTTATAGGGATTACAGTATTTGATGTGTGTGTGTGTGGGCGGGTGGTAGGTGTGTGAGTGGGTGGGTGGGTGTGTTGGGGGAGGGGGGGGGGGGAAGGGAGGGACAGTGAGAGAGAGAGAGAGAGAAAGTGGAATAAAAACAAATGATTTACTTTGTACGAAACTTAACTATATTTGACTTAGCAAATACAGAAATATTCTGTGTGGTCTGCACATAACAATGTCTTTGATCTTGGAGTCATTTTAATATTGTACCAGAGGTATCTATACGTAGGTAATTATTACCTAATTTTGACCTTCGCTTCATTTTCACATTATCTCTTTAACGGGAAATAATGAATGTCTTCGACTTGAAACTTGTGCATCATTTCAACCCTAGCAATATCAATGCAATTTCCACAACACACGTTACTTTATACACACTTTAAAAAAATTGAAAGACAGACAAAATTCTTTAAATATTATGGACTGTTTTTAAAGAGGGACTGATGTGTAAGTAGGCTCCAGAGCCATAAACGACAATATATTTTTGCACACTCTTAGCAATATCAACGGACTTTCAGTAATGTGTACTAATGACTCTAAAAATTTTTGAACTGTTTACTTTATACCCATTATAAAAAAATTAAAAATTAAAAATTCTTGAACTGTTTACTTTTACTCAAAACATACTTTTTAAAGAGACATTTATGTAATTAAGATCCTGAACCTGAAAATACTGAATATGACATTCTCTGGAGAAAGTGACTTCTATTACTAAGACTTAAATTTTTGAATTAAGTTTATCTGAAAACTTTGAAATACTTGTGGAATATGGTAGAATAATTCACTAAAAATAATAAATGTATTTTTTAATTTTAAAATATATATTAACTGTCTAGATGACAATATTTTCAAAAGATGGGCGTAAAGTAATACCCCCTCCCCTATTGGTGTTGTGACACTTAACACTACGCAGGCGACGGGGAGGAAGGAGGGGGAAAGGGAGCAAGGCTTGATACGAAGATCATAAATAATGTAATTTGACACCATTTTCACACAACATCTAAATACTACACTCTAACTGCAAGGAAAGAGGAGAGGGGTGTGATGGATCCTGTTTTGGTTTACCCATAAAACAAATGTTATTTAGTACATGTCGGAGCACTGTGCGGGATAAAGATGTCACATAAATATGTCCGCGCCAAGAAGAGATGTGTGCGAAGCAAAAATGAATATTTATCTACCTTCTAATGTTTCTTTAGCTAGTATCAATTTTTTCAGTCATCAACTATCTTTTTCCCGTTCGTGATTCTGACTTGTAGCGTGAGATACCTATACCCACAAGAACAAGAACCTGTAGTCTTCGAAAACGATGGCGTTCTTTATCACGGTAATGGAATGTGTTCCCTTTTCTTCAAGACAGAAGACGTAAATATAATTCTGTTGAAAGGGCAAATTATATACTAATGAATTAGACTGTTTCGGCGGTAGTCGTAGCCAGAGACTGTGGAAGTGCCAACTTAAACGTTTGAATTGTTGTTGGTGAAAGTGTCCGTCAGCCATACACCTGGAAATACTCAAAATTATTCGCACTTTCATTACATCGCCAGTACTATTTGTAACCACTATAGGGGCGATGTATAAAGCACATCTGGTCTATTTCCGTCATCGTGGGTTTGTAACGCTGTGCTATGATTAGCTGGAGATAAGGTGAGGAAAGGATTTCTAATATTCCATTAAGACAACTGGGCTATCTCCTCCATCTTCGATTATTCGTTGGCTCTTTCATTTTTAATACTGTCTTATGACTGCCTGGAGGTAAGGAGGGGAAGGGCGAAAGGGCGCATGAAGAAATAGAAGCCAAATTAAATGCGAGAGAAATTTGAGAGAGCATTGAAAGACCTAGGTGTAGACAAGGGGGAGGGAGGCGGGGGCGGGGGTGGGGGCAACCGGGCACCATGTGTCCCTAGCATTACCAAATCCTGATTAATACGCTGACCCCGTGAAGATGTGGTACAAACTCAGGAAAAAGAACAAGTAATTACCATCAAGGAATTAGGTTAAACATATGTCAGAACAATATAATATATCGTGCATTAAAAGTAACAACTCCTGGTTGGTTTTAGTAATGTTCTCACACTATTATGTACTGACAGCTGACAACATACCTAATTTTAGCCTATGACCGTCCAACCCATGTAGCACAGAACAGTGTGAAATTCAAGTTGTTATGTGTGTCACATCCCACCAATACGGTGTGTGCAGCGTCTGAAGTGCTGCTACCGGGTAAATGTTTCACAATACTTTGATAGAAGGACTCCACCATGATATTTTAGAGTTCTGAAATGGAACGATTTTATATTTCTGTGTCTTTATGATATTTAAGATATGCAAATTAGACAATTGCACTACAATAATAGTTCTCGCCTTTGATTGTGAGAAATTGCAATTATATATATATATTTGACACGAACATTAGCGCATCAATCAATCCCACGGCCAGAAGAGACCAAGGAGGGTGTAACTCGCAATCAATAAGTAGTGCAACTGTTTGTTGTATGCACTGGCCTGCTGTAACTGATGTGAACAGGTAAATCTGAAGATGGGGCTAGTAGCCTCGAAATCGATCACGTTAAAGTAAAAAGAAATTGAAGATCATTTAACCTTCACGCGCTCGCGCGGGCGGTGAAGTGACCGCCTTTTTGCAATTTCGCGCCATACTTACTCCACAAAGGTAACGAGGCGGCGGGAGGGACATGTATTCTCTAGCTGCACCTTTTTTTCGACAGATGCTGCTCAAAGTTCGTCCAAGTCGCACCTCTCTGCCTCTCAGGACAAGTTCAAATAGGTCCGAACACGTTCGGCGGTCAGTTTACCGCCTTGCGAGCGCTTGCGGCACCTACAAAAACGGTCAGTTACCGCCTTGCGAGCGCTTACGAGACTTGTGTTCTACTCGTCTACTTCGGAATGTAAGTATTTCTTTTTATATTTCCCCTATAATTCCTCAATTTTATAGACTCTTCCAATTCTCTAGTGAATGTGCATGTGCTCCAGAATTTCAACATCAAGAAGAACACAAAGGTGGCCTGCATTATATTTTTCCGCTTACTTGACAGGAATAAATTCGTTACGCATTTTTCAGTTCAACACAAGTAATATGAAAGAAAAAACGAGAAGACAATTCTTACATGCGTTATCTTTGGAACTGATGAGCGAAAACCGGAAAGAAAGAGCTAAATTCAAGCATTTACCAAAAGATTTGTTAGTATTTTTGGAAAATTACAGAGAGAGTCACATAGTTTATCCAGCTGTATCAACCCCTACAAGGAGAGGAATATGTTATTTGTGTGGCTCAGAAAACAATATAAAAACAAAGCGAGGATGCGGTGAATGTGGAAGAAACGTCTGTCTACGACGTTCAACCACGACAGTTACGTGCAACAACTGTTGTCAGCCTCAAAACGAAAATGAAAAGCATACAGACTGATCAGCATTTTTCATCTGACAGAAATGTTTGTCACATTTTCAATCAAAAATTCTTTTTTCAAAGCAAAATAAGCTTTTCTTGTGACGAGTTAAGACAGTTAATAATTCTAGTCTTAAGTATGACACTATATAGTCCCATAACATTACAGTTAAAAAAAATGTTCTTATATTTCATTTGGGTATTTGGCTTCCTTTTTGTATTCCATCGTATATTTTATAGTTAAATAAATAATGTTGATTACAAATGTGTTTTCAATATTGTGTGAGATATCCTATGTCGATATTTTATGGAAATATGACCTTTAAAACCGGAAAACCTCAAGAGATTGATGAAAACTCTCGGGCGGTCGGCCGACCGCCCGCGCGAGCGCTCGCGTGACTATTTCTAGCGCGAGCGCATGAAGGTTAAACTCCCTCTGAGGCAAATTCATTCCTACTCGCAGTAACTGAGTTTAGTTGCAGCATCTGCCACGTATACACGTGTTTCTTATGATACACGTTTTTCATCAGTCCCCGTGTGCCAAAGTCCACAGCGTAGTGCAGAGCTGAGAGTAATATCTTGTGAAAGTCGTACCTTAAATTGAACTAACCCCGCTGCAGCTATCTACCTGACACCAAGAAACTTTCCTTAATCTGGATGCAGTGTGAATTCGTCACCTGAAGATGTTGGCCTGACTGAAACTACACTTTTTGATTAAAAATATCCAGACACCTGTTTCTGAATATTGACGTGGGGTCCGTTCACGCTTCACGTTCATGACGGCTTAAACTCTGTTGCGCATACTTACAATGTGACTGAATGTCTGTGGAGAAATGGCAAACCACTCCTCGACAAGAGCCACATCCAGAGGAGATAGTGACGTTTTACGGTGGAGTCTCGAAGGAAGTCGACTTTCCAGCCCACCCCACGGCACCAGCCACGTACAGACCGTTTCGTTGCCTTTCAATTAATTACATG
Organism: Schistocerca serialis cubense; assembly: GCF_023864345.2. NCBI lineage: Eukaryota > Metazoa > Arthropoda > Insecta > Orthoptera > Acrididae > Schistocerca > Schistocerca serialis. The sequence continues at coordinate 78,260,461 of NC_064646.1, read as the reverse complement.
TATATTTTAATGTGAAGACCTTTATGCTTAGACCGGCTCCAACGGAAATGTTTTTAATGGAATTTATTTTGGTTTTATTGATGGCTACACATAGCATGTTACTTGACATGAACTTCCTTGTTCTGAAATTTGTCGCCGACAATATGTGGTTATACGCGCCCAAGTAGTTCCGAAGAACACAGTTTCGTAGTTGTTAAAACCACAGTCAAAGATTATTAATAAACCTTTATACCTGTTTGGCTGGTTTTCTCAAATCATTCATCCCAATAGCCGAAGGTTCACCCCTGTCATACGTGACCCGGAAGGCTTTGAACAGACTACGAGTTGGGGTGTCAAGGTGCAAAGCCAACCTCAGGAAGTGAGGCTTCAGTAATAAGGAGGAAACTTGTCAGTGTGGTGATATACAGGACGAGCAACATCTGCTACTTTGCAGGAACCTACCGGCTGCATGCACTATCTGTGACCCTGCCGCAGCCAGCGAAACTGCTGTGACAACCGCCGAATACTGGGCCCCTTCAAAAAATATAAGCATCTTGTTGCTTGTTTATCTGCTGTAAGTAGGCTGTTTAGGTTTTTATGTTGGTAACACCACGTAGCGCTTTCTATGAAAATCACTGGCTGTGCTGTATGCAGTCTGTGGCTGGTTGGCATTGTTGAAATATTCGCTATTGTAGTGGTGGGCAGTTGGATGCGAACAGCGCATAGCGTTGCACAGTTTGTGAGCCGCCACCAGTGGTGGATGTGGGGAGAGAGAGATGGCAGAATTTTAAGAGCGGACGATCTGGACGTGTGTCCGCCAGAAAGAGTAAATTTGTAATACTGGATATCATGAACTGATACATACATTATGACTTTTGAACACTATTAAGGTAAATACATTGTTTGTTCTCTATCAAAATCTTTCATTTGCTAACTATGCCTATCAGTAGTTAGTGCCTTTAGTAGTTAGAATCTTTTATTCAGCTGGCAGTATTGGCACACGCTGTATTGCAGTAGTTTGAGTAACGAAGATTTTTCTGACGTAAGTGATCCATGAAAGATGTAGGTTATTGTTAGTCTGGGCCATTCTTTTGTAGGGATTTTTGAAAGTCAGATCGCGTTGTGCTAAAAATATTGTGTGTCAGTTTAAGCACAGTCATTTATAATTTTTCTAAGGGTATGTTTCACTGTTGCTTGTTTGTATATATTTTTGAATCTGTGTCATAAATACAACTGTACATATTTAATTTCGCAAATTTGTTATGTGAATCAATACTTATTAGTTTTTGTAATTATTTTATGTCCTGGACTCGAAAAATAAATAAATAAATCCATCTCAAAGGTATTCCATTGGATTCAGGTCAAGTCTGAGGCAGGTTAGTCCGCTCCAGAAATGTTACAGTCCACAAACGATTGCTAGATGCAGATTTTTGACAGGGTGAAATGTAAGGTTGATATAAACAGTCATCGTATCTGAGATACTACTCTATCGTACATAGTTCGCTGTTATGTAAAATTTATTCATATTCTTCCGCAATTGGTGTTTTCTTAAGCGTAATATGGGAGACGCAACCCAACCACGAGAAACATCCCGTACCGTAACACCACTTTCTTCGAACTTCACTGATGGTGCTACATATTTTGGCAGGTAACATTCTCAATGTATTCGTGAAGCCCAAAGCCTTCGATCGAATTGTCACAGGGTATAGCGTAATTCACTACCCGAAATCACTCTTTCCCAGTCATCTTCTGTCCTGTGACGTCAAGTCTTATCTAGACCGACTACAGAAATACGAGGTCGTGCTGAAAAGTAGTGCCTCCTAATTTTTTATGTGAACTCTCAAAGTTTTCTGAATAAAACAAACATTAATAACGTTCTACACCTTTGTTCTTCGCGTCTACCTACTGCCAGCCGTCTGCCGTCACCTCTAGGTGACCGAATTGAAGCGTCTGACATGGCCGTTTGTAACGTAACTATGTCAGCACTTGAGAAAAAGCGTTCCGTAATCAAATTTTACGAATTCGCAGGATTCATCTACAAAAGGAGCACCCATTCCTTCAGCATGGCAAAGCCGGTCCACACACGAGCGCTGCGACTTCTGTGACAGTCCGGGCCTTGGGTTTAACTGTCATCGATGATTCCCCATACACTACCGACTTGGCCCCGTCACACTTTCATTTGTTTCCAGAACTTAAAGAAGATGTTTCATAACTTCATTTTGACAGTGATGAAGCGGTGCAAGCAAAGGCGATTTTTTGGCTCCGTCAACTCAGTGAGACGTTCTACAGTGGCTGTATGAACAAAGTGGCCTCTCATTGGGAGAATTTGTTCGTCGTCAGGGTGACAATGGTGAGAAATAAATATATAGACATGAAGAAAAGTTTTGCAGAATCTTAATAGTAGGTATTAAAATCCTTGGAGAAGAAATAAAAACTTTGAGGTTCGCCGATGACATTGTAATTCTGTCAGAGACAGCAAAGGACTTGGAAGAGCAGTTGAACGGAATGGGTAGTGTCTTGAAAGGAGGATATAAGATGAACATCAACGAAAGCAAAACGAGGATAATGGAATCTAGTCGAATTAAGTCGGGTGATGCTGAGGGAATTAGATTATGAAATGAGACACTTTAAGTGGTAAAGGAGTTTTGCTATTTGGTGAGCAAAATAACACAACAACAATAACGATTGTTTTATTTAAAAGTTTTAAGCATTTTCACATAAAGCATTCGAGGCATTACTTTTCACCACGTCTTCGTATGTGGCTTCTGAGGTGTAGGTGAACATCATACCCCATTCTTTTTAACTCAATCAGCACGGTCTTTTTGCTACCTGTACTGCTGGTAGCGCTTTGTAGCTCACGAGTGATTCTTTCGGCGGATTTCATGCGATGTTTAACAACTACCCTCCACAACGATCGACGCTACCTCTACGTCAGTATATGACATCTACCTGGTCTCAGATTAAAAGTGGCTGTTCCTTCACGTTTCCACTGTGCAATCACATCAACAGCAGTCAGACATGTGCTACTTTAGAACAGTTGAAATTTCCTTGATGGATTTGTTAGGCAGGTGACACCCGGTGACTAGTTCACGTGCGAAGCCACAGGGCTCCACTAACAACGCAGTACTAGACGCCCCCATCTGTATTGGCGGATCCGTCTCCTGTGATATTATGTGGTCAATTTCGCATTACATATGTTTGTCTCGATACATTTGTCCAGTTAGTGCTCTTGTCTGTGAATAAGTGCACTGATGAAAAAAACGCAGTGACAAAGATGATTGCCGGCCGCTGGTGGCCGAGCGGTTCTAGGCACTTCAGTCTGGAAGCGCGCGACCGCTACGGTCGCAGGTTCCAATCCTGCCTCAGGCATGGATGTGTGTTATGTCGTTAGGTTAGTTAGGTTTAAGTAGTTCTAAGTTCTAGGGGACTGATGACCTGAGATGTTAAGTCCCATAACGCTCAGAGCCATTTGAACCATTTTTGAACAAAGATGATTAATTGTTTACAATATACATAAATGACTTAGTTGACAACATCGGTGGCTCCGTGAGGCTATTTGCAGATGACACGGTTGTCTACAAGAAAGTAGCAACATCAGAAGACTCGTACGTACTCCAGGAGGACCTGCAGAGGATTAATGCATGGTGCGACAGCTGGCAGCTTTCCCTAAACGTAGATAAATGTAATATAATGCGCATACATAGGGGCAGAAATCCATTCCAGTACGATTATGCCATAGGTGGTAAATCATTGGAAGCGGTAACGACCGTAAAATACTTAGGAGTTACTATCTACATCTACATCTACATCTACATTGATACTCCGCAAGCCACCCAACGGTGTGTGGCGGAGGGCACTTTACGTGCCACTGTCATTACCTCCCTTTCCTGTTCCAGTCGCGTATGGTTCGCGGGAAGAACGACTGTCTGAAAGCCTCCGTGCGCGCTCTAATCTCTCTAATTTTACATTCGTGATCTCCTCGGGAAGTATAAGTAGGGGGAAGCAATATATTCGATACCTCATCCAGAAACGCACCCTCTCGAAACCTGGCGAGCAAGCTACACCGCGATGCAGAGCGCCTCTCTTGCAGAGTCTGCCACTTGAGTTTATTAAACATCTCCGTAACGCTATCACGGTTACCAAATAACCCAGTGACGAAACGCGCCGCTCTTCTTTGGATCTTCTCTATCTCCTCCGTCAGCCCGACCTGGTACGGATCCCACACTGATGAGCAATACTCAAGTATAGGTCGAACGAGTGTTTTGTAAGCCACCTCCTTTGTTGATGGACTACATTTTCTAAGCACTCTCCCAATGAATCTCAACCTGGTACCCGCCTTACCAACAATTAGTTTTATATGATCATTCCACTTCAAATCGTTCCGTACGCATACTCCCAGATATTTTACAGAAGTAACTGCTACCAGTGTTTGTTCCGCTATCATATAATCATACAATAAAGGATCCTTCTTTCTATGTATTCGCCACGGAGCGATCTGAAGTGGAATGATCACATAAAACAAATAGTGGGAAAAGCAGGCGCCAGGTTGAGATTCATAGGAAGAATTCTAAGAAAATGTGACTCATCGACGAAAGAAGTAGCTTACAAAACGCTTGTTCGTCCGATTCTTGAGTATTGCTCATCAGTATGGGGCCCTTACCAGGTTGGATTAATAGAAGAGATAGACATGATCCAGCGAAAAGCAGCGCGATTCGTCATGGGGACATTTAGTCAGCGCGAGAGCGTTACGGAGATGCTGAACAAGCTCCAGTGGCGGACACTTCAAGAAAGGCGCTACGCAATACGGAGAGGTTTATTATCGAAATTACGAGAGAGCACATTCCGGGAAGAGATGGGCAACATATTACTACCGCCCACATATATCTCGCGTAATGATCACAACGAAAAGATCCGAGAAATTAGAGCAAATACGGAGACTTACAAGCAGTCGTTCTTCCCACGCACAATTCGTGAATGGAACAGGGAAGGGGGGATCAGATAGTGGTACAATAAGTACCCTCCGCCACACACCGTAAGGTGGCTCGCGGAGTATAGATGTAGATGTAGATGTAGATGCAGAGTAAAGAAATATCGGCTAGGTAATGCATGTGTGATTAACATTGCAGGATCACATGTTAATGTAGGCGCGAGGCAAGCCACTGCGAATGTTAAATACTGGTACATTAATAATCGATGTGGCCACCAGAACGCTGCATGCAAGCAATGAGTTCAACAGGTGCTGTATGTGAGTTTGTGGGATGGAGGTCAATGCCGTCAGTGTAGGGATGGTTAATTCTATCTGTGGCTGACGTTGGAGTTGTCCTCCGATGATATCCAATACGTGGACGATTGGAGACAGATGTGGTGACAGATCAGGTCAAGGCAACATGTCGACTCTCTGTAGACCATCTTGGGTTACAACAGTGGTATCTCTCATAAAACTCTTCATGGAATATTGTTCATCAGTGCTAGCACAACACGTCGAATACCAGATTGATCTAGAAATTTTCAGTCGATGTATGTGGGATAACTACGAGAGTGTTCCTGCTGTCATACGAAATCGCACCTTAGACCATAGCTCCAGGTGTACGTACAGTGTGTGTAGCGCGAAGGCTATCAGCTGGGCTGCTCCTAACCAACACAAGGCCATCACTGGCATCAAGGCAGAACCAGCTGTCATAAGAGAACACAACAGACCTCTCCCCTGTCATCTAATGAGCTTTCGCTTGACACCACTGAATTTCAAAATGGTTGAAATGGCTGTGAGCACTATGGGAATTACTTCTGAGGTCATCAGTCCCCTAGAACTTAGAACTACTTAAACCTAACTAACCTAAGGATATCACACACATTCATGCCCGAGGCAGGATTCGAACCTCCGACCGTAGCGTCACGCGGTTCCAGACTGTAGCGCCTAGAACCGCTCGGCCAGCGCGGCCGGCACCAATGAAGTCTCTATGGTTGTGGTGTGGGGTGAGTGGAATGCAAGCTACAAGGTGTCTGGCGCAGAGCTGTCGTTCAAGTAACCGATTTGAAACAATTCGTTGTGTCGCTGTGCTGGCAACTGCTTCTCAAATTGCTGCTGCAGATGCAGCACGATGCGCCAGAGCCATACGCTGAACATGACGGTCTCTCCTCCCGGGAAGGCCACGTGGCAGTCCGCAGCCTGTTCTTCTTGCGACCGTACATTCTCGTGATCACTTCTGCACTGCTGCCCAAAATCATACACAGGTGAGTACATTCCTGCTAAGTCTCTCTGCAGTGTCGCAGAAGCTAGCCCTATTACACGAACTCGTTATAACTGAGTGAGATGTCTCTGTCCCCTTAAAGGCGTTCTTGACTAACATCAACGCGCCACATCCAATCTCAAAAGTGACTAACGCCCATGACATCTACAGCGCGTATTTAAAGCAAACCTCATTTGTATCGTGGTAGTGGCACTGCTAGCGGCACTGTAATGCTACTGGTGCGAATTTTGAGTAGATGTCATCTTTGAGATCTCGAAAGACGCCTACGAACTTTCGTTTATGTCGCACCACTGCCTCTTGGTGTTGCGATTTTATTTCCCATCAGTGTGTTCATTACAGCAGCTTTTGACGGTGCGATGAGTTTTTAAAAAAAATCTTTATTGCAATAATAATAATAATTATACAAATTAACCCACAACCTTAATGATTAGTGTGTCCTAATGTTAATACAATATTATATGTTATTTGCAGCTATTACAGTTATTACAATTATTACAGTGAATTTGTGAGCTACAGACAGTGCGACTCAGTGCATGTTAATAGGCAAATTACGATTTGTGAAACTATTCATTACTACCTACTTGTTAGTAATCCTAACTGTCTGCAGCGTTATAGGTGTGTCACCATAGATATAAACCTACTTCAAGGCCTTGCTGATCGAGCTAAGCCGGCCGCGGTGGCCGAGCGGTTCTAGGCGCTCAGTCCGGAACCGCGCGACTGCTACGGTCGCAGGTTCAAAAAAATGGTTCAAATGGCTCTGAGCACTATGGGACTCAACTGCTGAGGTCATTAGTCCCCTAGAACTTAGAACTAGTTAAACCTAACTAACCTAAGGACATCACAAACATCCATGCCCGAGGCAGGATTCGAACCTGCGACCGTAGCGGTCTTGCGGTTCCTGACTGCAGCGCCTTTAACCGCACGGCCACTTCGGCCGGCGTCGCAGGTTCGAATCCTGCCTCAGGCATGGATGTGTGTGATGTCCTTAGGTTAGTTAGGTTTAAGTAGTTCTATGTTCTAAGGGACTGATGACCATAGATGTTAAGTCCCATAGTGCTCAGAGCCATTTGAACCATTTTTTTGATCGAGCTAATCCCGATGAGCGTGCCCCTGACACTGGGCAGGCCAAACTACTGGTCGCTGCAGGTTCCTAGTTTAGTATCTACTTCTAATCCTACTAACTACTAACTAACCTACGCCAAATCCGGTGCTGTCATGATCGTGAATTGGTGCACCCTCGTCCCCCTAGCCCTGCACGTGGCGGATTCTTACTAACAAGTAGATCTGTCCACGCACAGGCGGTGTAGGGTTAGGGTACTAGGACACGTTCAGTGGTTGGTTCTAATCGCGATAGTCCCTCAGGTGTGGAGTCAGAACTTTACGTGATACCTCATTTGCAGGTTGTTCATGGTTTCAAAAGTCTCTTCATGTCTTAATAAGTCATATGTGTTGTTGTTTGGTAGTTGTTGTCTTAATATAACTGCTAAATCTTCGAAAAGAGGGCACTCGTAAACAACGTGGTCGGGAGTACCCTCCGAAGCGCCACAGTCACACTCAGGTGTAGCCCTGTTCCCAAACCTACATAGATAGGTCGGGTAGGGTCCATGACCAGTGAGAAAATGAATTAGACCCCGGGTTGGTTCGAAGTACCTCACGCCTAACCTTTCTTTAACATTTCGCAACAGTCTGAAGGTTCTTCTGCCAGACTCATCTATTTCCCAAAATTCCTGCCTTAAGTTCAAAATGGTTCAAATGGCTCTGAGCACTATGGGACTTAACATCCGAGGTCATCAGTCCCCTAGAACTTAGAACTAGTTAAACCTAAATAACCTAAGGACATCAGACACATCCATGCCCGAGGCAGGGTTCGAACCTGCGACCGTAGCGGTCGGGCGGTTCCGGACTGCAGCGCCTAGAACCGCTTGGCCACTCCGGCCGGCCATGCCTTAAGACCTCACCCCTTCTCCGTATCTCTCCCTTGTCCCTAGCCACGAGTTTCCACACAAAATACCCTTGTTTGAGCCCGACTCCTGCAACGCTGTCCCGTGCTGAAGAGTAAGGCCCAGGCGCGCAGCCGAGCGGCTGGGCGGCTGTGGTGCCCTCCGGTTGCGTGGGAGTCGTCGCGTCTCCGTCATCGCGATGGCATTCCAGAGGCGGCGGCGGCGGCGGCGGCGGTGGCGGCGGCGGCGGCGACCATCCCGCGTCTCGCCCCATAACTCAGTTTGGCAGCAAATAAGCCCACTAAATCTTATATTCGATTATCACAAACATTTCATTGGAAGCCGCGGCCGGCGTTACAAATGAATTACCGTACTCAATAAAGCTCGTCTATATCTCCCAGGTGTGTATGACTGCAATAAAATAGAAGGCCACGGCTATTAACGGCCTCCTCCTCCTCCTCCTTCTTCTCCTCCCCTCTGCTTCTCCTCTGAGGCCTTCTTTTTTTTCTACTCCTTTTGCCTGGCTTTCGTGGAGTAAGAAGAACGAGCAGATGGAGTGATTTATACGGCAGAATGGCGCGGCCTGACTTTTAGGTAGCCCGCCGGTCGGATTGGAACTAAAAACGGCTGAGCGCGCTTTGAGGGGCTGGCGCGGAGTCTCGCGAGTCAGCCGCGGCGCGCGCAGTAAATCTCCCCCCGCCAGACGCCGGGCCGCTCTCTCTCGCGGGTTCAATTCCGAATCAATTCGTGGCCGTGGGTGGCTGGCTCGGCCGCGTGTTGCGAGCCGCCGGACAGGAAGACTGAGCGGACCCATTTGTACGGCGTATCAATAGCGGCGCGGCCATAATTCTCTTATAAGCCCGCGATCCGTGCCCAATCAGAAACGAGCGGACACGGGAAGCGCAGCATGGGGCCCGGCGCGCGGATCTCGCCTCCCATACATCTATCTGCCTCGGAGCCGACCGGGTCCTGCTCAAGAGAACTGCAGCAGCCGACGGGCTGGCCCGGAAGCGAACCCACACTGTCCGCACGTCAGCTGCCTACCCTTTCTGGACGAAAGCGCTCCAAGTGCTCTCTGTGACGTCAGAGCGAGGACTTACGGATTGAGAGTAAACCAAAGTAAGGCAAGGGTATGAGTTACTGTTGTTGTGGTCTTCAGTCCTGAGACTGGTTTGATGCAGCTCTCCATGCTACTCTATCCTGGGCAAGCTTCTTGATCTCCCAGTACCTATTGCAGCCTACATCCTTCTAAATCTGCTTAGTGTATTCATCTCTTGGTCTCCCTCTACGATTTTTACCCTCCACGCTGCCCTCCAGTACTAAATTGGTGATCCCTTGATGCCTCAGAACATGTCCTACCAACCGATCCCTTCTTCTGGTCAAGTTGTGCCACAAACTCCTCTTCCCCCCAATTCTATTCAATACCTCCTCATTAGTTATGTCATCTAATCTTCAGCATTCTTCTGTAGCACCACATTTCGAAAGCTTCTATTCTCTTCTTGTCCAAACTAGTTATCGTCCATGTTTCACCTCCATACATGGCTACACTCCATACAAATACTTTCAGAAACGACTTCCTGACACTTAAATCTATACTCAAGGTTAACAAATTTCTCTTCTTCAGAAATGCTTTCCTTTCCATTGCCAGTCTACATTTTATATCCTGTTTACTTCGACCATCATTAGTTATTTTGCTCCCCAAATAGCAAAACCCCTTTACTACTTTAAGTGTCTCATTTCCTAATCTAATTCCCTCACATCACCCGACTTAATTCGACTACATTCCATTATCCTCATTTTGATTTTATTGATGTTCATCTTGTATCCTCCTTTCAAGACACTGTCCATTCCGTCCATCTGCTCTTCCAAGTCCTTTGCTGTCTCTGACAGAATTACAATGTCATCGGCGAACCTCAACGTTTTTATTTCTTCTCCATGGACTTTAATACCTACTACGAACTTTTCTTTAGTTTCCTTTACTAAGTTCTAGGGGACTTATGACCACAGATGTTGAGTCCCATAGTGCTCAGAGCCATTTGAACCATTTTTTCCTTTACTGCTTGCTCAACATACAGATTGAATAGCATCGGGGAGAGGCTACAACCCTGTCTCACTCCATTCCCAACCACAGCTCCCCTTTCATGTCCCTCGACTCTTATAACTGCCATCTGGTTTCTGTACAAATTGTAAATAGCCTTTCGCTCCCTGTATTTTACCCCTGCCACCTTCAGGTATGATTAAAGCAGAAATTAGATTAGGCACCACCACACAAGCATGGGTTCGAATGGTTCAAATGGCTCTGAGCACTATGGGACTTAACATCTGAGGTCATCAGTCCCCTAGAACTTAGAACTACTTTAACCTAACTAACCTAAGGACATCACTGACATTCGAACCTGCGACCGTAGCGGTCGCGCGGTTCCAGACTGAAGCGCCTAGAACTGCTCGGCCACACCGGCCGGCACAAGCATGGATGTCGGCAGAAATTCATCCAAGGTGGAACAAAATCCTAAAAATTTCATTCTTGATTAGCAAAGTTTAAGAACGTCTCGTGTGCCAGTGAGAAGCTCGACAGGAAGAAAACAAAGTTTGCTGTGTCTTGAGGGATAACACTGCTGGAGAATTTTCAGCATCATTTTTTTACTGCCTTAAAAGATATTTGAACCTTCTAAAATATAAGGCAAGTAGTCTAATCCCTGAAAAAAAAAGTTATATGGAACTCCAATCTCCTCCCCTACAACCCCGGAATACCCGGAACGGCTTACCCGCTCCAACTCGATCCCTCCATGTAGTGCTTGGTATAGTTAGAAGCATTTCACAACACTAGTATGTTAGTTTGGCCTCAGCAAGTGTCAGTACGTTTAAGAAAAAACGATTCATTCTCTTCGAATCTTAATTTTTGTTTGCAGTATTGACTTTTAGAAGTTTATTTGTGATCAATAGTATAAAATTCCCAAATAAACTACCGAAAGTCAATACTCCACACAAAATTGAGTTTTAATGTTACAGTGCACAGTCCCCCCCTTCCCTCCTTCCTCCCCATGAACCATGGACCATGCCGTTGGTGGGGAGGCTTGTGTGCCTCAGCGATACAGATAGCCGTACCGTAGGTGCAACCACAACGGAGAGGTGTTTGTTGAGAGGCCAGAAAAACGTGTGGTCCCGTTTCAATAGTTGCAGGGTTTGTATCCCGCCTGGATGGCGGCGCTTGGGTCTGCTCCCGAAATCTGAAAGGTAGGCCGAAGGTAGGAAGCTAGGAGGAGCAGGTGAGATAGAACTCTCGGCACTGCAGTGTGAATTAAAATCACTTTTTACTTAACTTTGCGTACAAGTAGTGGTTCGCCCATTGTGAAATAGAAACAATGTTGCTAGGTCGTCTCCTCGGAATCAAATGGGCTGAGTCCGGAGCGACGCTCGTAGAGCTGCACAGCGCCGGCTAGAGGGCGCTGTCGTCGGTGTCTTGTAGTACCAACTTCTGAACTTGCCCTACGCCGTGGCATCATTGCTATCGATACCACAGCAGGGGCAACAATCTGGATGGTTGACTAATGTGGCCTTGTAACATCAACCTAAACGGCCTTGCTGTGCCGGTACTGCGAACGGCTGAAAGCAAGGGGAAACGACAGCCGTAATTCTTCCCGAGGACATGCAGCTCTACTGTATGGTTAAATAATGATAGCTTCCTCTGGTGTAAAGACCTTCCTTCTCTGCTGATAACCAACTCCTCCGCCTCACTCATCTCCTCTCCCTCCAGGTTAACTCCCGTCGCTCCGCCATTTTTGTCTCCCTTGACCTCGAAAAGGCCTACGACCATGTCTGGCATCCCGGTCTCCTGTTTAAACTCCAAACCTATGCCCTTCCTATCAACTACATCCGTCTGGTGGCCTCCTTCCTCTCCCACCGCCCCTCCTATGTAACCATCCATAATGCGAATTCCCACACCTTCTACCCCTCTGCAGGTGTGCCCCAGGGCTCTGTCCTCTCCCCTCTCCTCTACCTCCTGTACACGGCAGATATGCCCCAATCCCCCCCCCCCCTCTAGTACACCTCTTGCAATATGCTGATGACACCGCATTCCTCGCCCTCGCTCCTACCCTCCAACGGTCCCAACGCCTTCTCCAGAATCACCTTGACCTTTTTGCTGCATGGTGTAACCAGTGGCTCCTGAAACTCAACCCTTCCAAGACCCAGGCAATCATCGTAGGTCGTACCACTCGCTCCTTCCGGCTCTTGGATTTCTCCCTTACTGTCTGCGCCCGTCCTGTCCGCCTCACCCCCACCTTCACCTACCTTGGCCTCACCATTGACTGTCACCTCACCTGGATCCCTCATCTCCGCTCCATCCAATCCAAAGCCAACAACCGCCTCCGACTCCTCAAAGTCCTCTCTGGCTGGACATGGGGGTTGCACCTCTCTACCATCCTCCACACCTACAAATCCTTAATCCGTCCCATCCTCTGTTATGCCAGTCCTGCCTGGATATCTGCCCCACCCCCCCAAATTCTATAAGTCCCTCCAGATCCTTGAGCATCATGCACTCCGCCTCGCCTTCCGTATACGCCTCCCGTCCCCCACGCGGATCCTCTATGATCTCATTCCTCTCCCCCATCTCCTCCTATTCCTCGAACATATCCACATCCTCTACACCTCCCGCCGTCTTGAACCCCCTCAGCCCCTGGTTGCTCCTCTCCTCTCCCATCCCCGCCCCCTGCCACGTCTTCACTGTTGTGTCCCCCCTACCCTCCATCTCTACACCCTACATCCCCTTTCCCAAGGTGGCTTCCATGAACTCCCCCTCCCAGATGATGCCCTCTCTCCCTCCATTTATCCCTCCTATCCTCACTCCCCCTGCTTTCCTCTGTCCTTTCCCTGGGCTCCCTCTTCCCCCCTTCTGTGCTGTTTTCTCCCCACTAAACCTCTCCCTACCTCCCTTCTCCCCCCCCCAAGTCCTTTGGTATTCCCCTACACCGCCTACCCCACTCCCTGTCACGTCTGCCCAGCGCCCCCCACCCGTCTTATGGGTCCTCATACTCCATCAGCTCCTTTCCCGGCTCCCCCCCTTTTTTTAATTTTCCCATCATCTGTCACAGCTCTCGGCTGTGGTATGTCACATTTGCCAACTTTTTAGTGCAGTGTTCCAGTGACTGTTCAGTGTTGTTCGTCTTTCTCGTGTTGCGAACAGAAACCATGCTGTCGCTGGGTGTGAATTTTATGTCTTTTGTGAACAGAAACCAGACTGTCGCCATGTTTTTTTTAATTGTCTGTCTATTGTTTTACCTGTCTGCTTTGTATGTATTTTCTTAGTGTAATCATCCCTCTGATCTTTGTTTTAAGTTCCACGATTTCTTTTCGCCATGTTACTCTTTAACTCTCCGATTTTATCGCCTGTTTTTCTTATTTATTCTCTTCATCTTTCTAACAAAGTCTGTAGGCTGAAGAGCGGCATACTAAGCTGCTGCCAACCCGCCCCCTTTGGGGGGATTGAAATTCAATAAAGGGAAAAAAAATCTGGTGTAAAATATTCCATAGGTAAAATAGGCCTCCATTCAGATTTCCGGGAAGAGATTACTGAAGAGGATGTCGTTATGCCGGCCGGTGTAGCCGAGCGGTTCTAGGCGCTACAGTCTGGAACCGCGCGACCGCTACGGTCGCAGGTTCGAATCCTGCCTCCGGCATGGAAGTGTGTGATGTCCTTAGGTTAGTTAGGTTTAAGTAGTTCTAAGTTATAGGGGACTGATGACCTCAGCAGTTTAGTCCCATAGTGCTCAGAACCATTTGAACCATTTTTTTGATGTCGTTATCAGGAGAAACAAAACTGGCGTTCTAAGGATCGGAGCGTGGAATGTCAGTTCTTTAATCGGGCTGGTAGGCTAGAAAATTTATAAACATAAGATGGACAGGTTAAAGTTACCTATAGTGGGAGTTAGTGAAATTCGGTGGCAGGAGGAACAGGACCTCTGGTTTGGTGAATACAGGGTTGTAACTACAAATCCAATACGTCGTGCAGGAGTAGGTTTAATAATAAATAAGAAAATAGGAACACGGATAAGCTACTATGAACAGCAAAGTGAACTCAGTATTGTAGCCAAGACAGACACGAAGTCTCACAGCAGTACAAGTTTATATGACAACTAGCTCTGCAGATGACGAACAGATTCAGAGGAATCTATATTGAGATAAAAGAAATTATTCAGATAATTAAGGGAGACTAAAATTTAATAGTCATGGGGGACTGGAAATCGATAGTAGGAAAAGGAAGGGAACGAAAACTAATGGGTGAATATGGACTGGGGTAAAGGAATGAAAGAGAAAGCCGCCTGGTAGAATTTTGCACATAGCATAATTTATCCATCGCTAACACTTGGCTTACGAACCGTAAAAGTAGGTTGTATATTTGGAAGAGACCTCCGGACACTGGAAGGTTCCAGACTGATTATGTAATGGCATGACAGAGATTTCGGAACCAGATTACAAATTGTAAGACATTTCAACGGGCAATTTATTTGCTATGAACTGTAGATTAAAACTGAAGGAATTGCAAAAAGCTAGGAATTTAAGGAGATGGGACCTTGGTAAACTGAAAGAACCAGAAGTTGTTGAGAGTTTCAGAGGGAGCCCTAGGGAATAATGGGCAAGAAAAGGGGGAAAAAATACAGTAGAAGAAGAATGAGTAGCTTTAAGAGAGAAAAAGTGAAGGCAGCAGAGGATCAAGTAGGTAAAAAGACAAGGGCTAGTAGAATGCCCTGGCCCACACAAGAGATATTGAATTTAATTGATGAAAGGAGAAAATATAAAAATGTGGTAAATGAAGCAGGTGAACAGGAATACGAACGTCTGAAAAATGAGATTGAGAGGAAGTGCAAAATGGCTAAGGAGGAATGGCTAGAGGGCAAATGTAAGGATTTAGAAGCATATGTCACCAGAGGAAAGATAAATATCGCCTAAAGGAAAATTAGAGAGACCTCCAGAGAGTAGAGAACCATTTGCATGAATATCAAGAGTTCAGATGCAAAACCAGTCCTAAGCAAAGAAGAGAAAGCTGAAGGGTGAAAGGAGTATATAGAGGGTCTATACAAGAAAGATGAACTTGAAGGCAGTATTATAGAAAGGAAAGTGGACGTAGATGAAGATGAAATGGGAGATATGATACTGCGAGAAGAACATGACAGAGCTCTGAAAGATCTGAGTCGAAACAAGGCCCCAGTGGATGATTATATTCCGTTAGAGCAACTGATAGTCTTGAAAGAGCCTGCCAAGGCAGAACTCTTGCAACTGTTGTGCAAGAAGTATGAGACAGGCGAAACACCCTCAGACTTCAAGAACTGTGTAGTAATTCCAATTCCAAAGAAAGCAGTTACTGACAAATGTGAAAATTGCCGAACCATCAGTTTAGTAAGTCATGGTTGCAAAACAATAACACGATTTCTTTACAGAAGAATGGAATAACTGGTAGAAGCCGACGTCGGGGAAGATCAGTTTCGATTCCGGAGAAAAGGAGGGACAGGCGAGGTTAAGGAAAGACAAACCAACGTTTATAGCATTTGTAGGATCAGAGAAAGCTTCTGACAATGTTGAGTGCAATATTGTCTTTAAAATTACGAGGGTATCAGGGTTAAATACAGAGAGCGAAGGCTATTTACAATTTGTACAGAAATCAGATGGTAGCTATAAGAGTCGAGGGGCACGTAAGGGAGTCTGTGGCTGAGAAGGGTGTGAGACAGTGTTGCAGCCTATCCTCGATGTTATTGAATCTGTCCTTTGAATAATCAGTAAAGGAAACCAAAAACGAAATTTATAGTGGGAATTAAAGTGCAGAGAGAAGAATTAAAAATTTTGAGGTTTGCCGATGACATTGTTATTCCGTCAAAGACAGCAAAGGTCTTGGAGAGGCAGTAGAATGGAATGGATAGTATCTTGAAAGGAGAGCATAAGAAAATGCAAAACAAGGATAATGGAACGTAGTCGAATTAAATCAGATAATGCTAAGGGAATTAGATTAGAAAATAAGATATTTAAAGTAGTAAATGAGATTTGCCATTTGGGCAGCAAAATAACTGACAATTAACGAATAGAAGGGTTGTAAAATGTAGAGTGGCAATGGCAAGAAAAGCATTTGTGAAGAAGAAAAATTTGTTAACATGGAGTATTGATTTGAGTGTGAGGAAGTCTTCTTGTAGCCACGTATGGAAGTGAAAAACGGATGATAAACGAGACAAGAAGGGAGGAGAAGCTTTTGAAATGCGGTGCTACAGAAGAATGCTGCAGATTAGGTGTATAGATCACATAACTAAAGAGGAGGTACTGAATAGAATTGGAGAGATATTTGTGCACAACCTGACAAGAAGGAGGGATCGGTTGGTAGGGAACATTCTGAGATATCAAGAGATCACCAGTTTAATACTGGAGCGAAGTGTGGTGGGGAAAAAATTTTAGAGGGAGACCAATAGATTAATACAGTAAGCAGATTCAAAAAGATATAGGCTGCATTAGTTACTGGGAGACGAAGAGGCTCACACAAGATACAAAATAGAGCAGCATGGGGAGCTGCATCAAACCAGTTTTCGGACTGAAGACCGCAACAAAAACACAGTATACAGTGTTGTTTTTCAAGTGAGAATGATTACTAAGAAAGTGTACACGGGCCGAAATGACACGAAAACATCATATCCAACGCGGTCCGGAAGCAGTATGACAACAAAGGGCCCAAAGAATATATATGAGGCTGAGAGCAGTTCGGAAGGAGTCAGGGACTGTGCTCAGAAACTGAGAGACAGTGACGAGGATTTTGATGTTAGTTACGAGCTGAGCTAAAGATTATAATTTTTCTCTCGCCGCTTTCACTGTTATTTCTCAACACGTGAAATGCAAAAAAGTGCAATGCAGACATCATGTTGCTGGAACGAAGTCCTAGAGGCTAAGGCTTCACAATAATTATTAATTGTCCACATTGCCCAGAAGTTGTTATACCATGTAGTAAGTTTATACGGAACGCATATGAACTCAAACGTCGAATCGTCCTAGCAATGCACCTGCTTGGAGTAAGGCTTCGTGCCTTCATGGAATCTCAGTTATTCTATGATAAATTAGTGGATGTGATTTCGATTGCAATGGCAACAGTACGATAGGCCAGCCCTGGGAGAGCAGATTAGGGTGAGATTTTTTTATAGGTAGATTTTTTTCATTTGTTCATGTCTATAACACATTTTCTCGGAATATGGTTTTTCAAAAAGGCTTGCACCGTAACTTCACCAATTTTCAATCCTTTTATTTGAAAATTTAACCACGACTTTGAAGTAACATCTCAAAGTGAATGACGTACAGCATTTTCGATTAACTAACTCAAACAATAGTTATTAAAACAAAACTTCCTTTATTTTGGTGAAAATTGAACTACTTTATTTTACACTCGCCAGTTACATAAAAAACAGTATTTCTAGAATCCCCTGCGTGGTTCAGTAGGTGCACTCATGTAGATTATGTAGAATTTGATTCTGTTTCTCCAGATTTAAACTGCAACAGTTATGGCGCTTAAAGCACATCGCCTCAAATTCAACATGCCTCAGGAGAATTGCTGCAGCGTCGCCATTTCGTAATATTTTCCTACTTTTTTTTAATTTGCTTAAATATATGTTCAGTAACCAACTCAAGTATTGCTATCCAAAGTCCTGGGTGGATCTTTAGGTGCCATTGCTGCAAGCTTAAAACCCAACTGCACCAATGTTCTGGCATGCAGGGGGTCATTTTCGAGAATCAGCCGTGTCTTTGATCTCCAAGTGGCACCGCTAGGTGTCCAGTACAGAAAATCCAACGCAGAGAATCCTAGTGTCTAGCTTCTTTAATTTATATTAGTAGCTGAATTGAAAGATTATATCGTTGCAAGCTATAATCGACAATCGGCGTAACCTAAACACCTCTTAGCTCCTCTTTAATGTTAGCTAACAAAATGCGGAAAAATGATATTGTAGCCATAACAGGCTACTGTGACAGCCGCTAATTTGTAGATGATATTGATATTGAAATGCGATCTAATTACGACAAATCCTCTCACGATACATACAGGGTGTCTCAAGCCCTTTTGGGTCCAATTGAAACAGGTGATAGTGGATCTACATTGGATTATATTGAGATAGGGAAAGTGGTTGGAAAGGCATATTTATTGTGTTACGAACATACACAGCGTACACCGCATAACAATAAAATAACTCCTAGTAATTTTTCAAAGCGACGATCGCGTCTCACTGCATGTATTGCAACGGTGTATGTAGGTCTGCCGCACTCTCTCGCAAAGATCCCAAGTGTCTTTTGTACACTGCAACAGGCAGCAGGTGATAAACAGCGCACGTCCCTGATCATCAAACAGAAGTACTGCACACAACTTTGCTCATAGCGGGTGTGTCATGCGACGACCTCACGCATCGCAGCGGCCCATTAACCTGTGCCGCACGCACACCACTATCCCTGGCGTCAGTTATCCAGTGTATCACACAGCTTGTCATGTGTCCGTGGTGAGGTGTGTTACTGTGTAGTTACGTTACTCGTCACTAAAATTGGCAGACATGCATTTAATGCAGTGTCCGAAAGCAGCACGAAGGTACATAAAACATTTTCCCAACAGACCTCAACCTAAATGGAACCTGATGGCCATAGATGTTAAGTCCCATACTGCTCAGAGACATTTGAAACCATTTTTTATCTCCGTGGATACCAACTGATGAGAGATGCGGTCTTTCATACCACAGACAGCAGGGCAAAGTTCCTGTCAAAGTCATGTCCGAGCACCAGTCTTTGAGGAGACGGTGTTGGATAGTGTGGCAGACCATCCAGCAATAAGAGTCCGTCAACTTACCCGTGAGATGCATACTTCGTATGATACAGTATGGAGACTACTGGAGGAAAAGATATTACACCCTTAGCACTGTGCCGACTGGAGTGGCCGAGCGGTTCTAGGCTCTGCAGTTTCGAACCGCGCGACCGCTACGGTCGCCTGTTAAAATCCTGCCTCGGGCATGGATGTGTGTGTGATGTCCTTAGGTAGGTTAGGTTTAAGCAGTTCTAAGTTCTAGGGGACTAATGACCTCTAAGTCCCATAGAGCCATTTGAACCATTTTTTAACCTTAGCAGTGTGATCAACTACTTTTGAGCCTGGCACTCAATTCTAGCAGTGGGCTATCCACTGCAGTGCAGTAGTGCAATCTGTATTGTTCACGGATCAGACCTCGTGATGGTGATTTCGACAGCCGCAACAGCCATGTCATGAGTGAGGACAATCTCCACGCCACCCACATCGGTGACCACCAGCAACTATTCTCTGTGAACATATGGGCGGACTTTATCCAAGATCATCTAAGAGAGCCTTACCAATGTTTAGTGTCTCCCCGTTTCATTGGTGTTTCTGCGAGATGTACTGCAACAGTTCTTGGAGAGTATACTCATTGTTGTCCTCGAAAGGATGCGGTTTCAGTACGAGTATTCTTGTCGTTGGATTGGAAGGGGTGGTCCATTTCAATGGCTAGCGCGGTCACCGGGTCTCAGACATCTTCACATTTTTCCTCTGGGGCACATCAAGACGTTGATGTATGAAACCCCGTAGAAGGCTGAAGACCTGCTTGCAAGCTGTCTGTCACCTGCTGCAGCAGACACTAAGGACATTTGAGAGAGTGCGGTAGAACTGCATGCGCCGTTTCCGTCCATGCATTGAGACTAGTGGCCATTACTTTGAACAGTTACTAGGAGCTACGATATTGTTATGTGGTGTACGCCATGCAAGTCCATAACACACAAAAGATATGCATTTCCGAACATCCCCTATTTCTATATAGTCTGGTGTGAACCCTGTATCATCTGTTTCAATTTCACCCAAAAGGTTTGAGCCACCCTGTATACGAGCGTCAATATAAAATTTAATGCAATGTTAACAGGACGTTATACAGGCGACTTCTACCTCAACATCAAATGTGATGGCAACAGCAAACGTACCATGCAGCGCACAGCTACCTGTTCTAACACGAAGTTTATAGTACATCATTCTGATCAGGAAGGGGAAATGTAGCTTTACTTCGGCTACTTAAAACTTTTCTTCCTGTGGCAATTGCTATCAACAAGATGAGCAGAAGTCACTCCTCCTTCCCCTTGTCCTTCCACCTGTTACCTCTCGCTTCCTTCTTGCATTACATCTTCACATTAGTCAATCTCCCACCACATATTTTCCTAATTTAACAAACATTGCACCCAGCACAACAGAAATAAGTTCATTCCTGTTATTTCCAGTCTCCTAAAGTCTTGTCTGCTGAACGTGTGCATTGTATGGATAAACTACAATATGCCCGATGAACGACTGCGTTATATACGTCTCTGGGTCAAAATCCTCATTGCCTGGTATCATTCTCTAACATCTCTTAACGAGAGAGGGCCGGCCGAAGTGGCCGTGCGGTTAAAGGCGCTGCAGTCTGGAACCGCAAGACCGCTACGGTCGCAGGTTCGAATCCTGCCTCGGGCATGGATGTTTGTGATGTCCTTAGGTTAGTTAGGTTTAACTAGTTCTAAGTTCTAGGGGACTAATGACCTCAGCAGTTGAGTCCCGTAGTGCTCAGAGCCATTTTTTTTTCCTTAACGAGAGAGGTTCTTGCAGAAAGTAGTTCACTTTTGACTGGAACTATATACAGATCCCCAGTGTAAAATATTGAAGTTTGTGAGGCGCATATTTGCCTTATTATGCTGTTTGTCAAGCACTAACAATCAGCTAATAGTCTGTAGCGATTTCAGTGCAGATATTCTAAGGATTCTAATAGGCAAAATGATGTGGAGATCTTATTTTTCTTCTGCAGTTTGGTCGCAGAAATCAGCTTTGGGTTGATAAATGCAGTTGAACTCTGTTTGATGATGTGTTCTCTGATGATACTCAAGACAAGAAAGCAAATTATTACTTTATGTAGGTAACTTGCTACAGCTGTTAAATATTGGCAGAAAAGCGTTTTTATAGCCACCAGCAGTACACAAACAACTTTACTCTTTACCGGTTTCGGTTTTTATAACTATCTTGACTGGAAGAAAAGCAGTTCATCAGATAGATACATTTTTTATACGTCGTGTGAACTAATTTTCTTCCAGCGCCGATTGTTATAAAAAACGAAACCAGTAAAGCATAAAGCTGTATGTGTGCAGCTGATAGCTATAAATTTTTTCTTCAAAATAAAATTAATGTGTGCCAAGTCACAAATGCTGTCTGTCATCATGATCCGCAGTTTGTTAGGATGAATAAGATAGTGTCTTGCAGTACTATTCCCTTTACGGAAATCAGTTACAGTAACTAATGACTGCAAAACAAGCGTTTTTAATAACAGTGTAGAAGAAATGAGCTGTAGTGAGTCTATTTGAAATTCCATCTATTCCGTGATAATTTCATACCATTATTAAAAATAGCTTTGCTCATAAATTAATCAACAAGGACATTAAACACTCATGTAAAAAACCGTCAATCACTAGAGGGATTAAAGTACCTCGTGAAAGGAACAGGGAAATGTACCCCGAAAGTCCAAAAACATTCGAGACGGGATTAACGAAAAATATAGAAGCATTAAAATGATGGATTTAATGCTCCAGGTTGTTCTACGTATTCTCCCAATACTTGACTACAATGCACAGACCGTTCATACAACCACGTGAAACTGTCAGAAAGTCCTTCTTTGGGATGTTGCCCTACTGGCTTCATGTGGGCTCGAATGTTGGTTATGTCGTCTAAGCGTTGGCCTTCGTATGAATTTCTGCACTTGTCGTTTTGCGCTAGGTGGGTACTGATAAGACCAAGTCTGGACACCCCAGACGATTTTTTTTCAGAAAATAATGCTCTTCGTTTTGCATTCCAGTCAAGTCGCGGCAGGCGTCCCTGCGGTTGTTGTTTTTGTTCTCAAATCAAGGTGTACGGGCCCAACTTCTGTTCTCTTCTTCGAAACATTCTGGAGAATGTCTTGAGTACGTGACTTAAAAATGTTGCTCCATTGCAGTCTGTGACACAACAACGTTGGAACACTATTGTTGCACGTCCACTACTTTACACTGCCTGATCACCACTGATTGCTCGAATGCAATTCTGTTGTTTACAATTGTTAGTTAAAGCTCCGACCGTAGTTCAAGCGCTGATGTTGCTTATGTGCCAGGAATGAAATTTATCTCGGAACTTTTTGAACAGGTGGTATATATGTTGGATAGAACAGGTAAGGATCCCGAAGAAGTTGCACACCACAAAATTACTCAGAATCGAGAAATAAAGATTGTTAAAAATAAAGGAATATACACGTTACGTCAAAAACCAGTAATCCCGGCAACGTATTTCAATCTGTATGGAACGCAGTGAAGCGATAGACAAGAGAACAGGGCATGGAGCAGGATAACCTCACTATTAATTTATTTTGAAGGGCTATAAATGATCAAACACAGGTAAGAGATATGTTTGATAGTCATTTCTTAAATGTAGTTCACTGTAGGGTCGAGGATTCCAAAGAAAAATCAAAGCAGAATTCTGAAAAAGCGATTTCTCATAAAATTCAACTATGTGGATATGTCGTCAACTCCTATTTCAGAAATTAAGAAAATTATGTATTCTCTCGAAAGGAGAAACTTATCCGGTTTTGATGGCGTTTCCAACAGAGTACTAAACAGTTGTTCCCATATAATAACTACTGTTTTTCTGAGATATGTAATGCATGAAACATTCAGAACATATTTCCAGAGAGATTGAAACGTCCCATCATAAAACACTTCTATAAGCAAGGTGATAGGAGAAATGTTAACAACGGGCGATTCTTTTCGTTGCTGACATTATTTCCCAACATTTTTGAGAAGGTGATGCACTCTAGAATGCTGTCTTAACTGAGCAACCATTATATCCTCAGTAAATCACAGTTTGGCATTACGAAGAGTTGTTCAAGGGTTGAGAGTGCCATTTAGACTTCCATTCACCAAATTTCTAAGGCATTTGGCTGTGTGAATAACAATACTGTCCGAGATAAACTGAGATATCGTTGATTAGTGTAACCAATCAATGGATAATCTCATATCTAAACAAAAAATTCAGAAAGGTGTTCTTAATAATTCAACCAATGTAAGCAGGAGAGAGTTTTCTGACTGAGGTGAAATCACTTACGAGAGTCCACTATTATTTCTCATACATGTGAACGACTTTCCATGTAATATACAAAGACTAAAATTAGTTCTCTTGAAGATGACAGTAGTGTTGTAATCAATCCAAATATAGAAGTAGCATCAGAATAAATGGTAAATGATGCTCTTAAAAGTATAACTGAGTCTTTTCGGCCCTCTCACTTTGGAAAAGCCACAACATAACTAGTTCTACACGTCTAGATGTGCTACATCAGTGATAAAATTTAATACGTGGTGAGGAAATAAAATCTAGGGTGGAACTTCAGACTTTTTTGGTATGCTTATTGATGAGAATTTAAACCGGAAAACACGTGTTTGAACTCCTTAAACAGTTCAGCCATATTTGCAAATATTGGGGAGAGATGAGTCAGTGAGTATACGTAGTTTCATTCTGTAATCGCCTATTTTCATTCAGTATCGTCTTATGGAATAATACTGTGGAGCAGTTCATATTTAAGAAAGAAACTTTTTACTACTCAAAAACGCTGTAAGAATAATATGTGGTGCTCACCCACGATCATCTTGTAACCACCCACGATCATCTTGTAAACATCTGTGTAAGGAGCTAACATTTTGGCTACTGCAGTACATGTAGACCCTCATGAAGTCTGTTGTGCCGGCCTGGGTGGCCGAGCGGTTCTAGGCGCTTCAGTCTGGAACCGCGCGACCGCTATGGTCGCAGGTTCGAATCCTGCCTCGGGCATGGATGTGCGTGATGTCCTTAGGTTAGTTAGGTTTATGTAGTTCTACGTTCTAGGGGACTGTTGACCTCAGAAGTTAAGTCCCATAGTTCTCAGAGCCATTTGAACCATTTGAATTTGAACTCTGTTGTAAATAACCACAGATGTTCACAAGAAACAATAATATACATAATTAAATCGCGAGAAGAAAAAATATCGTTCATTATTGAAAATTAAGAATGACCCTAGCACAAAAACGGGTTCAAATGCTGCCACTTCATGCTCCTGAAGATAATTCAGGAAGGCCGGAACTAGGAAACTTGACATACTGTGAAAGTATGCCACTGAGACTGAAAAATAATGGTGTTGTTGTACATATTAATTCCGCACGTTTCAGTTCCTGGAAATATATATATATCCCCGCCCCCCCCCTCTCTCTCTCTCTTATATATATATATATATATATATATATATATATATATATATATATATATATATATATATATATATATATATATAAGTATGAACTAAAGGAAAAAAAAAACTTTGATCCAAGCTGACAACTGACGCCCCGCTTCGGCATAGCTTTTATTGATTGACACTAAATATTGTTTTGCAGATTCTAAGTTTTCGTGAGTGAACTTTTTAAAATTTCTTAATGTTTCAAGTTTTCGTTTTTGGTAACCTGGTAACGTATTACTAATACTTCTCATTCTGATGTTCCTTTAATCTTAATTACAGATTTGATGATGGCAGCAGATAAGACGACGTTACAAATAAAGTAATGTGTTAAGCAATCCACAAGGCTTTACTCACAATATAATCACAGTTATGGTAGAATCAATAAGGAAGTTCATTTCCATATTAATTGGTCTAGTGGTGTAGAAGCTGCAGAGAATGAGTCCTGTTTCAGTTCTGACAGTTCTCATGTCAGCACTCTCTAATGGCTCCCTCAACTGATCTAAACTCTCGAATTTTCAATTTTTCTCAGAACATGTGCCACTGACAACATGTACGAACAACGGTAAAAGAATGTACTAATACAGGGTAGGGTAAATAAAAGTGACCTGGACCGTTTGCTGCAGCACTAACGGAGGAGGAGAAGACCTAGTGTTTCTTCAAACAGCATGGAGCAACTGCCCATACAGCCGGCCATAGCCGGCCGCTGTGTCCGAGTGGTTCTAGGCGCTTCAGTCCGGAGCCGCGCTGCTGCTACGGTCGCAGGTTCGAATCCTGCCTCGGGCGTGGAAGTGTGTGCTGTCCTTAGGTTAGTTAGGTTTAAGTAGTTCTCAGTTCTAGGGGACTGATGACCTCAGATGTTAAGTCCCATAGTGATTAGAGCCATTTGAATCGTTTGAATAGCCAGCCGTACCTTGTAGCACATTTACACGAAATTCATGCTTGACAGTGTTGTTAGCAGAGTTCAGTCTCGTCACGGCCCTAGCAGGCAACACAGGTCACCTGATGTGTCTGTATGCAATTACTTTGTGTGGGGAGCCCTCAAGGTGTATTGGAACAACGCTAATACTGGAGCAGAACTTTTCGCATGAGACTGCAGCAATTCTAGCAGTCCAGCTTCGATCGGCCTTCAGCAACTTGCTTACCATGGCGCGAAACTGCCAAGAGATGAATGATGGTCGCTTTCAACATCTGAGGCGGCCGTAGTGGCCGAGCGGTTCTTGGCGCTTCAGTCTGGAACCACGCGACCGCTACGGCCGCAGATTACTGCCTCGGGCATGGTTGTGTGTGATGTCCTTAGGTTAGTTAGGTTTAAGTAGTTCTAAGTTCTAGGGGACTGATGACCTCAGATGTTAAGTCCCATAGTGCTCAGAGCCATTTGAACCATTTTTCAACATCTGCTATTAGTCAGGTTAGTACTGTGTTTTGTTTGTGCCCTGGAACTCTGTTCTCTGGGCCACTTTTATTTGCGCCACCCTGTATAATGACAACAAAATTTGATTTTGTCGCCTCCACCTGTGTGCCCTGCCGCAAGTTTTGCACCTCTCGCTCGCGCTGGTCGGGAATCTGGGCGGAGAGTGTTTCTTGGTCTACGGCTGCCCACCCTGGCGCTGGGGGGCGGTTCTGGGAGCGAGCACCGGCGCTGCACCGGCCGTCCGCTTCTCGCCGCCTGCCGTTATTTATGCATTTATTTACATTTCATTAAGCGGCGCCGTGATGCATGGCGGCGCGCACCTGCGGCCGCTGCAGCGCAGCGCGCCATTCAATAAGGAGGGGCGACCGCCAGACCGGCCGCCCGAGGAGGTGTCGGGGGCGGAAGTGGCGGCGTGCCGGCGGTGTGGGGAGGCCGGCTGTGGGGGCGCGAACGGCGGGAACGCAGACTTACGCCTCAAGGTGAAACAGTGCCGGGAATGCGATTTTTACCCATAGTGGATGCTGTTGAACTCCGTGACTGTTCCTTTATGGGGTGTAGAAAAATTTCCGCAACTTATTGGGAATGGTAAAGGAAATTTTTCTGCACCTTAGTTCCGGGAATTATTCTTCCGGCAGCGGCTAAGACGAAGCAGTGTCGCGGGATTGTTTACTGGCAGTGACCTCGTTGAATGAGCCGTACCTAAAGCTGACTGAAGTAATTTAGGGAAGCCTCCTGACTTGTTCGTTTATGACCTTATCAACACTTCTTTAATGCCGTAACTGGAAATACAGTTTTCTACCAGGCGTCGGAGTCATTTAAACATCATTCCGCACGTTTCAATTCCTAGAAAAAGAGAGAGAAAGATTGTTTTAGAAATTAAAACGTGCATGTATACATATACAGAACTTTCGTAATGGCAATATCATATTAAGAAAAGATATATATAACACTAAAGTTGTAAGTGGTGTGTATGTACAGCAGATTTTTTGAGTTAATTATCATATGGAGAACCGCCCGGTGTGGCCGAGCGGCTCTACGCGCTTCAGTCAACCGCGCTGCTGCTACGGTCGCAGGTTAGAATCCTGCCTCGGACATGGATGTGTGTGATGTCCTTAGGTTAGTTAAGTTTAAGTAGTTCTAAGTCTAGGGGACTGATGACCTCAGATGTTAAGTCCCGTAGTGCTCAGAGCCATTTGAACCAATCATATGGAGATGTCAGGCTTGTTGGTCCGCTCCTACTACGAACTACAGCAGTGATTCTGGTTGGAGTGGACTGCTAGGTTTCCGGGGGTATGTCGCCAGGTTCTATGCACATGACAAGCAATTCCCGTCAATTATGAGACGGAGGTTTGCGGACGCGGAGCTGTAGCACATGATAGCGTCGTAGGACTGTTCCATCACGTGCAGATTACGCGAGTTTGGTGGCCAAGACATGACCGTAAGTTCACTATCAGCCTCCACAAATCACTGTAGGACGATTCTCTCATTGTGACAAGAATAGTTATCCCGGAGAACAGTGGTTCCCACTCCGAGTTCAAAAGGCTCTGAGCACTATAGGACTTAACATCTGTGGTCACCAGTCCCCTAGAACTTAGAACTACTTAAACCTAACTGACCTAAGGACATCACAAACATCCATGCCCAAGGCAGGATTCGAACCTGCGACCGCAGCAGTCGAGCGGCTCCGGACTGAGCGCCTAGAACCGCTAGACCACCGCGGTCCGCAGTTCCCACTCTGAGAATATTACCCCTGACTGCAGTCAGTTTTTAGCTGTTACTCTCTCCCCCTCCCCACCCACTTCTCACACCATCAACATCAGCTCTCGCCTAAACTCCATAACGAGAAAGCGTTTCTTTGTACAATTAAACATAAATTACATTTAGTTTTTGTAGGCGTTTCTTCACCACACCGCGAACAAATGAGTCAGTGAGAAAACTGGTGCAACTTACTTCTAACAACCTCTGTTTATAGAATGATAAAGCTATCCTCACTGCTTTTCTAATGTTAGCTGCAAATCCTTCTTGGAAAAGAAAGATAACATATTAAGGATACACACTTATTACAAAACACTCTTCTGCACCACTCCTAGAGACATTTGCTTCACCCACACTCTACACGACCATGTGAAATCAACCCATTTCAAGTGTGTTTGTAAATCACTTGATTGTTGTGCTATCATCCTGTCCCTTCTCCTTTGCAGTGTTTTCCATACATTCCTTTCCTCGCCGATTCTGTGCAGAACCTCCCCATTCCTTACTTTCTCAGTACACCTTACTTTCAACATTCGTCTGTAACACCACATTTCAAATGCTTCGATTCTATTCTGTTCCGGTTTTCCCACGTCCATGTCCCAGTACCATACGATGTTTCTCCAAACGCACATTCTCAGAAATTTCTTCTTCAAATAGAGGCCTATGTTTCACAAACTTCTCCTGGCCAGGAATGCCATTTCTGCCAGTGCTAGTCTGGTTTTGATCTCCTTCTTGTTGCGTCCGTCATTGGTTATTTTGCTGCCTAGGTAGTAGAATTCCTTAACTTCATGAAATTCGTGACAATTCTGAGTTAAGCGTCTGTTCTCATTTCTCCTAGTTCTCATTACTTTCGTCTTTCTTCGATTTACTCGCAATCAATATTCTGTACTGATTAGATTGCTCGTTTCATTCAGGATATCATGTAATTCTTCTTCACGTAACTCAGGATAGCAATGTTATCAGCGAATCGTATCGTTGATTCCCTTTCATCTTGAATATTGGCTCTGAGCACTATGGGACTTAACATCTGAGGTCATCAGTCTCCTAGAACTTAAAACTACTTAAATCTAACTAACCTAAGGACATCACACACATCCATGCCTGAGGCAGGAGTCGAATCTGCGACCGTAGCGATCGCGCGGTTCCAGACTGAAGCGCCTAGACCGCACGGCCACTCTGGCCGGCCCTTGAATATTAATTCGATTCCAAAATCTTTTATTTCCATCATCGTTCGTTCGATGTGCAGGTTTAACAGTAGCGGTGAAGACTACATCCCTACCTACACCTTTTTCAATCCGAGCACTGCGTTCTCGCTCGGACACTCGTATTATTCCCTTCTAGGTCTTGTACATATTATATATTACCTGTCTCTCCCTAGAGCTTACACCCATTTTTCTCAGAATTTCGAACGTCTTCCACGATTTTACATAGTTGAACTGTTTTTCCAGGTCGACAAATCCTATGAAGGT
This sequence comes from Schistocerca serialis cubense, assembly GCF_023864345.2. Lineage (NCBI taxonomy): Eukaryota > Metazoa > Arthropoda > Insecta > Orthoptera > Acrididae > Schistocerca > Schistocerca serialis. The sequence goes on along the minus strand of NC_064646.1, from coordinate 78,231,364 downwards.
GTCTTGATTTTTCTTTAGTTTTGTTTCCATTATGAACCGCAACGGTAGAATTGCGTCTGTGGTGCCTTTCCTTTCCTAAAGCAAACGATCGTCACTTAACACATCATCAATTTTCTTTTCCATCTATAAGTCAGAGAAAGCATTTTCATGAAATATTTAAGGTAGTATGATGAATATGTGTCAGTTTCACTGTCGCAGATGCAGGGAACAAAGTATGTGTGTATTAGGGGGAGTAGGTTTGGAAGATGTTCATACACTCATTTTAAAAGCTGTAACCTCCACCACATTGTATCACACGTCAATGATACAATGTGAAAAAAAATACTCGCATCGTAGGTACTCAGTATTACAGTGTAACGATATTTTAAAAATGATTTAGTTACGTGACCAAAACACAATTGAACTTGATTGATTTTACCCATAAGACAATTACTTTTTATCCCTCAGGGGGTAACTACCCCCAGGTTGGTAACCACTGTGCTAGAAGCTACAATCGGTATGAGGTATGAAGGGATGAGGGTTGTCCACAGTAAAGTTCACACAGCCCATAGCTGCCACGGTGCTTTCGATTAGTACCACAGGGTGCACGAAGTCCAGGTATTTATCTCCCATATCAAAATACTGCAACGATTGGTCTACGTCCGAGGCACGGTACACGTTTTGGGCAGCCAGTTCCTCCTGCCTCGGGTATGGATGTGTGTGGTGTCCTTAGGTTAGTTAGGTTTAAGTAGTTCTAAGTTCTAGGGAACCGATGACCCCAGAAGTTAAGTCCCATAGTGCTCAGAGCCATTTGAACCAGCCAGTTCCCTGGAAGACGGCGTGTCCGCAGAATCATGGCCCTGCTGAAAGGAGAGAAGTGATTCATGTGGTACTTGAACTAGTACTTGAACTGATCAACAGATTAGAACTTACCACGTTTGGCTCCAGTTGTGGGCAGCAACTGTTTTCATTTCATGTAGTACATACCGATCTACAGCGCCCTCCTCCAGTGTACGCCATACGTGTAAGGAGGTCGCGATAGACTGGTATGACGTACACTGAACCCAGCTGTGATGTAACTGTAAACAGTGGCGAGTGAACTCAACCTTTGACGTGTAGAGTCTAGTTGGACTATGTACATATAGAAGTGGTTTTAATGTTTTACCTTACAAGTACTACACTGAAGATGGCCACACAGTGACCGAATCCTAGATATGTACGATGTTGAGCGCCCATAAGCCCCAACACACACACTCCTAGATATGCTGTAAACATCGGTTGCAAGTGACTGCTGTACACTTTACATCTTTACACTTGAACTTGTCTTCGTCGACTGTGAAACGCTCTTGTGCATACTTAGTTCTGTCTACTTGCGTATCTTCTGTTTTTTGTTTGTTGATGTGTACTCTTGCTTTACTTGCAGCTATAGCGAGCGTTTTGTATATCGACTCGTAGCCCATTACACTAATCACATTGGCTGTCTTTTACGATTTTCTCCAGTTGAGATTAAGCAGCGCCGGCCGCTGTGACCGAGCGGTTCTAGGCCCTTCAGTCCGGAACCGCGCTGCTCTGCTGCTACGGTCGAAAGGTTTGAATCCTGCCTCGGGCATGGATGTGTGTGATGTCCTTAGGTTAGTTAGGTTTAAGTAGTTCTAAGTCTAGGGGAGTGATGATCTCAGATGTTAAGTCCCATAGTGCTTAGAGCCATTTAAATTTTTGAAGATTAAGCAATACACATGGCAATACAATTTTTTTGTCTTAATACACTTTTATGTGGATGTTCGAAATTCTGAGAAAAAGAGGAGTAAGCTACAGGGGGAGACGCGTAATGTACAATACGTGCAGGAGCCAAGAGGGAATAATAGGAGTGAACGACCAAGAACGAAGTGCTCGGATTGAAAAGGGTGCAAGACAGGGATGTAGTCTTTCACCCCTGCTGTTCAATCCGTACATCGAAGAAGGAAAGGAATATGCGGAAAACATCGATAAGGAGAAGAGACAGGATGACAGGAAATCTGTTAAGGCATCAGTAAGTGACTTCTATGATACTAGAGGGAGCTGAAGAGGGGAAAGAAATGTAGAGGAAGACAGAGATTGGAATACATCCAGAAAATAATTGAGGACGTAGCTTGCAAGTTCTACTCTGAGATGGAATTGTTGGCACAGGAGAGGAATTCGTGGCGGGCCGCATCAAGCCAAGACTCATGACTCAAAGAAAAAAAAAAAAAAAAAAGAAAGTGGAATTGTTGTATGTTCCTCCAGTACGTGCTACATCTCTTGAATCTCTCATACATTACATGGAATTTATTTGGGATTCGGAACTCTTTCATAGGCTCATAGAACCTATCTCGATAAATACTGTCGTAAAACAAGGTTTGTACATTTCATAACGAAATTTATATTAAATTAAAAAAAAACCAGCTGAGCTCGTCTATTTTGGAATATCGTAACCGGTGAACAAGTAAGTTCAATGTACACTGAAGTGCCAAAGAAACTGGTATAGGCATGCGTATTCAAATACAGAAATATGTAAACAGGCAAAATACGGCTTCACTGTCGACAACGCCTATATAAGACAACAAGTGTCTGGCGCAGTTGTTAGATCGGTTACTGCTACTCCATTGGCAGGTTATCAACATTTAAGTGACTTTGAACGTTTTGTTATAGACGGCTCATTAGCGATGAGACACAGCATATCCGAGCTAGCAATGAAGTGGCGATTTTCCCGTACGACCATTGCAAGACTGTACCGAGAATATCAGGAATCCCGTAACACATCAAATTTCCGACATCGCTGCGGCTGGGAAAAGTTCCTGCAACAACGGGACCAACGACGACTGAAGAGAATCGTTCAGCTTGACAGAAGTGTAATCCTTCAGCAAACTGCTGCAGATTTCAATGCTGGGCCATCAACAAGTGTCAGCGTGCGAACCATTCATCGATATGGGCTTTCAGAGGCGAAGCGCCTTTAGCCTGGGCCCGTCAACACCGATATTGGACTGGTGATGACTGGAAACATATTGTCTGGTCGGATGAGTCTCGTTTCAAATTCTATCGAGCGGATGGACGTATACGGGTATGGAGACAACCTCATGAATCCATGGACCCAGCATGTCAGCTTTCCAAGCTGGTGGAGGCTCTGTAATGCTGTGGGGTGTGTGCAGTTGGTGTGATATGGGACCCATGATACGTCTAGATACGACTCTGGCAGGTGCCACCTACGTAAACATCCTGTCTGATAAGCTGCATCCATTCGCGTCCATTGTGCCTTCCGACAGACTTGGGCAATTTGAGCGGGACAGTACGACACCCCTCACGTCCTGAATTGATGCAGATTGGCTCCAGGGAATTCTTCTGAGTTTAAACACTTCCACTGGCCACCAGAATTCTCAGACATGAACATTATTGAGTATATCTGGGATGCCTTTCAACGTGCTGTTCAGAAGAGATCTCCACCCTCTGATACTCTTACAGATTTGTGGACAACCCTGCAGGATTCATGGTGTCAATTCCGTCCAGCACTTCTTCAGGTAGCCTATTAGTCGAGTCCATGCCACATCGTGTTGTGCCACTTCTGCATGCTCGCGGGGGCCCTACACGATATTAGGCAGGTGTACCAGTTTCTTTGGCTTGTCCCCGTGTAAGTAGGCTGTTTAGGTTTTTACGTTGGTAACGCCATGTAGCGCTCTATATGAAAATCACTGACTGTGCTGTGTGAAGGCTGTGGTTGGTTTGCATTGGCGGAGTAATATTCGCCGTTGTAGTGTTGAGCAGTTGGCTGTTAACAGCGCGTAGCGTTGCGCAGTTGGAGGTGAGCCGCCAGCAATGGTGGATGTGGGGAGAGAAATGGCGGAGTTTTGACAGCGGATGATCTGGACGTGTGTCCATCAGAGACACAGTAAATTTGTAAGACTAGACGTCATGAAATGCTATATATATTATGAATTTTGAAGATTTTGTTCCACTGTGTCTAACTTTTGAAGATTTTGTTCCATTGTGTCTAACTGTTGTTGTTTTTGTCTCTGATTTTGTTTCATTTGTTGCATTAATTGCAATAATAATATATTTGTGTCTGGAATCTGTTCCTCTATGCTTTTCGGCAGTGCATTTGCACCGCCAACATTCACATTTTGACAAGCAGAAAATGTGTCTTGACTTATTTGAGAAAACGCTGAGGCCCCAAAACCTGAATCTACAGTATTTGCGAGATTGTGTCCTGTCATTTCAGATTTCTGAGGCGAGCTGTTGCCGACAGATCGATCGATAATGCTTCCCTGTTCACTAATTGTTTCACTGTCTACACCATTATTTGCCGCCCGCTCCATTTCCCTATGCACAATTACCAAATTACTACCCTGAATGTCTGTTAATTCATTACACAGTGGTGCTGATAAGCTACGCTCGTCGTCACTATTATTTCTCAGTTTACTTTGGAGCCTAGTGTTACGTTTTTCACACGCCATTATTGTCACAATATTTGACACGATAACATAGAAAAGCACAATTTGAAGAGCAAAATAAGAAAACACATTAACATAGCACTGAAAATAATATCTAGTTAATTGGAAGCGCTGCTGCGAAATACTTGGTGCAAATCTACATGCATGCCACAACTGTTTTACTGTACAACAATGAAAAACTGCAACTACAAAGGAAATTCTCTCTATAATTACGCGCTATCAATAAACAATAGCTACACTAATTACAGAAACTACAAGAAAAAAATCAGAAGATTCCAGTGAGGTATCCTCGGCTAAGGGTCGACATATGAAACGTCCCCTTAGAAAAATTATTGAATTACTATGCAAATAAACCTATTACATTATTTGATTTTCAAACAGCTGAGCAGAACTGAACGTACCCAGACATTTCGCTCTTTACCTATTCTGATCAACACTAAACTGACACACAATATTTCTAGCGCAACGCAATCCGACTTTCAATAATGCCTACAAATAATGGCCCTGACTAACATTAACCTATACCTTTCACAAATCACTTACCTCAAAAAAATCTTCGTTACTCGAACTACTGCAATACAACGAGCGCCACTACTGCCAGCTAAATAAAAGATTCGAACTACTGAAGGCACTGATTACTGATAGGCATAGTTAGCAAATGAAAGATTTTGATAGAGAACAAACAATGTATTTACCTTAAAGGTGTTCAAAAGTCATAATATATATAGCAGTTCATTACATCCAGCCTTACAGCTTTACTGTGTCTCTGATGGACGCACGTCCAGATCGTCCGCTCTCAAAACTCCGCCATTTCTCTCCCCACATCCACCACTGCTGGCGGCTCACCTCCAACTGCGCAACGCTACGCGCTGTTTACAGCCAACTGCCCAACACTACAACGGCGAATATTACTCCAACAATGCAAACCAACCACTGCCTTCACACAGCACAGTCAGTGATTTTCATATATTGCGCTACATGGCGTTACCAATATGAAAACCTAAACAGCCTACTTACAACCGCACATGGCTCCACCTGACGGTAGATCTCCTTCGGCGCGCCTGCGCAGACGGAAGCAATCGCGACCGACGCAGTGGAAACTGTTGTAGAGAGCCGTTGCTGTTGTTGCAGGGGCCGGGGGCGGCGTGCGGCGGCTTCGCAGCGGGACGCGCCGGGTGTTGCGAGTAAACGCGCCAATCTGCGCGTTTCACGGGGAGTTTCCCGGCTGCCGATAATCGCCTATAATCGACGAGCGCCGCGCGCTTATTACAAGACGCGCCGCCGCTTAACAGAATCGCTGTAATGGTGAAACCACGATCCAGCGAACAGCCGAACGTCTGGTGAGCTGACGACGCAGCCGTGCTGGAAAAGGGGGGAGGGGGGGGGGGGGGGGGCGCTCAAGAGCGCGATTGTATGGTGGTTGTGAGGAAGACGCGGCCGAGCTGCAGTTTATGGCTTCAGTCGAGACGCTGGGCGTTGTCGCTTTTAGAATAACTTCTGACCGCTTCACGCAGGGGAGCATTTACGTGCGAGCTATCTAGGCTGCAGCCTTTATCTGTACCGACATTTACTTGAATACCCCACAGTTCAGGCGTACGTACTTGGCAGAGTGTTCGTTGTACCACTTTCAGGCTTCTTCTAGAGCGTTCAACTCTTGTAAAGCACGTCGATAAAAACGAACACCTGAATCTCTGATGCTGATTTCTATTAGTTTATTGCGATGTTCATTTCTCTCCATCCTGGTGAAAATGAACGAAATGTATTCACATTCGAAGCGGAAAATTGGTGATTGTAGTTTCGAGAAAATATCTCGTCGCAACGAGAAGGACCATAGTTTTGATAACAATACGCGACTATGGGTCCATCTCGATGCAAAACACTTTTGTTTTTTATTTACTTATTCTCAAACTAGTTTCACATTCGAAGGGGAAAATTGGTGATTGAAGTTTCGTGAAAATATCTCGTCCCAACGAGAAGGACCATAGTTTTGATAACAATACGCGACTGTGGGTCCATCTCGATGCAAAACACTTTTGTTTCTTATTTATTTATTCTCAAACTAATTTCAGCAACAATATCGCCATCAGCAATGGATTCTTTAGTTACGAAACATGAAAAAAAAACAGCATACTTACAAGCAGTGCGAAACATTATTACCTTTGTACTGTTTGGTTCCAAATATTGTGTTCTGTGTACAGTTTCCTAATATATGATTTACTTTACGTCACAGTATGGTCTCTAAGTTTGTTGCCGCTGTTTTCGGCGCAGTTTCCGTGTTGCTGTTGCCGTTTCTTCGTCATTCAGCATGTCATCCGTAACTGTATGAGTGGCTGTTAGTAAACAAATACAAAAAACTGAACTTATGTATGTTAGTGTCATACTATTGCGATTGCGGCTGTGTTGTGGATACAGTTTTGGTGTCTATTAGGTTGTTACGTAGTTAGTCATGTATTCAGCTTGCAGCTGCTTTGAAATATAGAAAAACGTAATTTTTGCTCCTTGTTCGTAACCCAAAAGTTACACCATCTTGCTGTTCTCATACAGTTGCAGATGCCATGTTCTATGCTGTATTGTTTAGTGGAACTGAACAGTTTTCTGACCTTACAGACTTATTTTCTAAATCACTTTGCAAAACACAGAAATTACGCTGGAAAAAGCGTCAACAAACTTAAAAACGATACTGTGACTCAAAGTAAATAAGGCATTATGAAACCAATCACAGATCACGATTTGTTGGAACCAAGAAGTGCACATGTGAGAAACGTTTACAAGTATGGGCATATGCTATTTTTTGCATGTTTTAGAATTAAATATCTTTGTTAATGATGGCCGCTTCAGGTAGCTATCATATTCATGGCACTCTCTTCACTATTTCGCGATAATACAAAAAGGACTACCCATATTTGAAATTTTACGATGTCCTCCGATAATCCTATCAAGTACGGATCCCATAACACGCAGCAGTACTCTAGAAGACGCTGCCTCTTCAGTAGTTGCATCTTCTGATTGTTCTGCCAATAATTCGCCGTCTTTGGTTCTGTCTGATGGTTCCAATGGAAGTCGTTCGTGATTATAGTCCCTAGGTATTTGACTGAATTAACAACCTTTAAATTTGTGTGATTTTTCGTGCAGCCAAAAGGTAACGGAACTTTTTTATTATTCACGTGAAGAGCCTCTCACTTTCTTTTGTTTAGGGGGAATTAACAGTTTTACACGTAAAACTTGTTTTTTTATACGTAAAACTTCTTTCTCAAATCACTTTGCAATTAGTTACGATCTTCTGACGACAACTAGACAGTGAGCGACAGTATTCACTGGCTGCCCGTCAGTGACTATGAACTGCGACCTTTCTGACAGGAAATCGCGAGTCCAGACGCACAACTGAGAAGATACTCAGTAGGCACACAGTTTGACCAGAAGTTGCTTGTGAGGAACGACGTCCAAAGCCTTTCGAAAATCTAGAAATATGGAATCAACTAGAGGTCCATAGCACTCATTGCTTCGTGTGAACGAAGATCCCGCTTCACGTCACAGTCCGTGCTGCCTATGTATCAATAGATCATCTTCTTCGAGGTCTTTCACAATATTCGAATTCGGTGTATGTTCCAGAATATTACTGCAGATCGGTATCAGTGATACGGGTTATAGCTCAATGGACTGCTTGTAGCCTAGGGATCCGCACCAAAAGTTTCAAATACAATATTAAGTCTGTGCTCCAGCCCCTCATATAACTCTCAGAGATGTACAAATAATTACTCTCTATCAGCTCATTTGGCTAACATTTTCAGTGAACCCTGACACGAATTAAGCCAGCCTTCACATGTTAATTCCCCCATTCCGTTGCGTCAAATTTTCTGGGCCAACACATTGCACTAAAACTGACAAAATCGCTGGGACATTTAAAAGAATGGTTGACGGATTCTTGGTAACTTGTGGTCAGTCCTGCTTCGTGGAAAGCTGATTTTCTTACAAACATTGCGAGGTGCCGGGGCAAGCAGTGTATTTAACACTAAATTCTTCTAGAATCTACATATGTAAATGATGCTCTAAGCCCCCCTATTCTAACTCCGACTTTTGCTGTTGCACATGGATTAAAAAATATACGCGAACTGACTGTAATCAACCCTGCAAGTGGAGTAGAAAAGAGTTTGGCACCTGCAGTAATTTAATTTGATAAATAAGTTAAATAAAGGAAGGTTTCATTAACGTAGTGAGAAATGATGGGTTGCTCTACCGATTAACAGAATGAAAGTTCTGTCCAAAATAACAATATGATTTATTAAGACTAAACACAAAATAATAAACAAAAACACATGAAACATTTATAATACATCAAATTGGCTCAAATTGGATACTCATACAAACACTGTGAAGGTGAAGTTGTCCCTAAACTAGATTGTGAGGTTTAAGACGAAGTGGTATGTGGAGCCAATTCCTTGCCATTCAAATCTTAAGTGAGACACACAGCTAACCCAACATTAATTGCTGCTACTCAAGACAGAACACAGTTAGAAAAAGACGAACAGGCGTGCTCTGCTGAGCTCTGGTTATCACCTAGGAAAATCCCTATCTGCCGGTGCTGCGGACATACATTACCAAACTGTCTTCTTAACTGCCAGAACACCATCTGGCGTACCGGAGGCGATGGCTGGTAGCTTCGACGTCCTCGACCGAAATGCGAGAGCCGACTACCTAGAGCACACATACAGGCCGAACACACAACATTCCCGCCCCCACGACAGTGGCCGTGGTTAAACGTCCCAATCAGCAACTCGAAAACCGGCGGAAAATTCCATTCCATTGCCGGAGCACTACCATTCCACCAATGGAGATTCTTGGCGCCAATTTCTGCGCTGATTTTGCTACATCACGGAGCTATGCCCTGAGCAAGCCAATCACAGTTACTATTTTGCAGAAAGCGCGGGAATTTTCCCGCCACAACTGCCTGGGTACACAAGTCATTCCCACGCCTCGCTAGTAGCCCGCCAGAAAGTGTTTTCGCTAAGATTCTGCGAAGTAACGGAACCTCTAGCCCAGCCGCTACTTCAGACCCCTCCGGGCGTGTCTTTTGACAATGTCGGCGTCTGCAAAGCATTCACTCGACTTCCTCACACCCGTCGGCTTAACCCTTTCCAGATCAGAGGTGCCCGCCTGTCACCGGACCACCCGGGTGACGAGAGACGCTGCGTGGGAAGTCCGCGTGTGAAGGAATAGCGACTTTTCACTGCATGCAATTAGAGAGGAAAATCGTGAGATAGAAATATGAGAGGGGGCTCATGCCACCTCTCAACATTTCATTCACGCTCGGATGTATATTTTGTTTTAGCCCAGCCGCTACTTCAGACCCCTCCGGGCATGTCTTTTGACAATGTCGGCGTCTGCAAAGCATTCACTCGACTTCCTCACACCCGTCGGCTTAACCCTTTCCAGATCAGAGGTGCCCGCCTGTCACCGGACCACCCGGGTGAGGAGAGACGCTGCGTGGGAAGTCCGCGTGTGAAGGAATAGCGACTTTTCACTGCATGCAATTAGAGAGGAAAATCGTGAGATAGAAATATGAGAGGGGGCTCATGCCACCTCTCAACATTTCATTCACGCTCGGATGTATATTTTGTTTTAGCCCAGCCGCTACTTCAGACCCCTCCGGGCGTGTCTTTTGACAATGTCGGCGTCTGCAAAGCATTCACTCGACTTCCTCACACCCGTCGGCTTAACCCTTTCCAGATCAGAGGTGCCCGCCTGTCACCGGACCACCCGGGTGACGAGAGACGCTGCGTGGGAAGTCCGCGTGTGAAGGAATAGCGACTTTTCACTGCATGCAATTAGAGAGGAAAATCGTGAGATAGAAATATGAGAGGGGGCTCATGCCACCTCTCAACATTTCATTCACGCTCGGATGTATATTTTGTTTTAGTTTCTCGAAGCTGGTAAAAACCATTTTCAGATAACTGTATTCGTTAACGAGGTGTTGTGGGAAACGTTCAAGGCATCGTAAGATCTGTATCGTCTGGCAAACAGTCAACTGATTCATAATAACCAAGGGTATTATTTCTGGTTTTTGCTATCAGGAGTACCTTACTGTCATCCAAAGCATCTTCCGTATGTAGACTGGTGACTTAAAAAATTATTGATCGGTATTTGCGAGTAAGAAAAGCTGTCACGTCTCGATTTGCAAGCACCGTTACAGTTTTGTGAGCTCCTGCATCTTGTTGACGTGGACCTAGTGGAGCATGTTAGTGCTAATTGGCTACGGGGGTATGGTTTCCGTGGCAGAATCTATAGCTTCAATGCTTTGTTAATTAAATCAGACATCCAATAGGGATTTATTGCAGGGTAAAAAGTTTCTGATTAGTGTAGCCACAGGGACATACGTACTAAAATAACCTGACTATACCATTTTGCAAAAAAAAAAAAAAAAAAAAAAAAAAAAAAAAAAAAAAAAAAAAAAAAAAAAAAGATGAACAGCCAACATAAGTTCGTGCATTGGACTGCCGTGAATAGTGCGCCAAGAAGTGATCGTGGTTGGTGTTTAGGTAGTCGCGTGGTACGCGCTTGGCAGACAGCAGAGAGGTTTGAAGACGCGGATCCGAAAGCAAGGCAGTACTATTACAAAATAGGAAAGCTGTTTGTCCCTAACCGTACACGAAAAGTGCATTTGTAACATGTATGTCAATTATCTAGAGCGTGGACTGTACATGACTCATCGCTGTGAGCAAACGATTAGGTGACAAATGTGATTTCTTTTTAATTTTGGCCAACTGCGGTGACAGCAGATCCCATAATTATCGTCCGAAGCTCGTGGTCGTGCGGTAGCGTTCTCGCTTCCCGCGCCCGGGTTCCCGGGTTAGATTCCCGCCGGGGTCGGGGATTTTCTCTGCCTCGTGATGACTGGGTGTTGTGTGATGTCCTTAGGTTAGTTGGGTTTAAGTAGTTCTAAGTTCTAGGGGACTGATGACCATAGATGTTAAGTCCCATAGTGCTCAGAGCCATTTGAACCAACCATAATTATAGGTGCCGGCCGAAGTGGCCGTGCGGTTAAAGGCGCTGCAGTCTGGAACCGCAACACCGCTACGGTCGCAGGTTCGAATCCTGCCTCGGGCATGGATGTTTGTGATGTCCTTAGGTTAGTTAGGTTTAACTAGTTCTAAGTTCTAGGGGACTAATGACCTCAGCAGTTGAGTCCCATAGTGCTCAGAGCCATTTGAACCATAATTATAGGCGAATAACAACACTGTAACAGCGAAGTAAGGCTACCATTGTAATAAGACTTTTTTTTAATTTTTTATACATAATTAATTATTACCGGCTGCCATAAAATGCAAACTAATCGCTATAAAAAGATAAAGCAGTTTAAAAGCAGAGGAACCGAAAGAAAGTTCCACTTCTTTCTTAGTTTCGTTAGTATATTAAATCGTACATTGTGTAGTAAAATTACATACCATTAATCACTAAGCCTCAAAAGCTGCGTTGTAGGCTTTTAATTTGAAACTTTCTGCAAAATTCTTTATTCTCTGGCCAGTTATCAGAAAGTTTACACTGGTTCGTCTCCCACCACCGATTCAGCCGAGGCGTTTACATATCCTAAATACGGCCCTGACTAGTCGGACAGAGCTGTATGCCAACACTGAAACTTCAAAGCAGGACACGTACAGACATCGCCATATTTGATCTTCTCTAGGAAGATCCCCAGTTTAACTTCTCCAGTTTCCTTCTGTGGCTAGCATCATCTATTTTAATGCTATCCAGCATTCCAAGCCGATCTTCTCTACCTCTCTGCCCTGTAATGTTTTCGTCTATGATAGTTCGTTGCAGCGATTTCTTAGCAATGTATGCCCCATCCAACAAATTTTCCTCATTGCTTTTTCTCTCACTAGCTTTCTATTCTGTTCTTGGAAGTATCCTGTCGATCCATTTCACTTTAAGCACTTTTATCTGCAACCGCATTTCAAAACCTTCCAACTACTTTTCCTCAGTTTTTGATGGCATTATAATACTTTATTCCATACGTAACAATTCGTGAATCTCTTTTTGTATCGTACTGTTTTTACCTGTCTACAAACCGTTCACTTTATCAAAAGTTCCATTGCCCACTGACATCCTTCTTATCTTCTTCTCTCAGTTCCCATTTCCTGTCACCTAACTTCTTAAGTTGGTAAAAGATTTTACTTGTTTGTAAGTCTTTCCTTACAATGACTTTTTCACGAAATCTTTGGATGATTTTAAATTAAAGCTCAAAATTTTTGTATTAAGTATTAATTCATTTTGTTTTCGGCTTACAAGATGATGATCAGACTTTAACAAGCATTATCAACGAGGGTACAATATTCGTGAACAACATTGAAAAACATGGCTCATATTAAGAGTTGGACAGGAACATGGAGTAAAAGTCCTCTTTGACAGTGCAGTGATAATGCAATTAAAACTGTTACACAGTAAAGGAATATAAAAGGTACAAACCAGAAAAAAGTTAACAGTAAACTCGAAAAACCAGTACCTGTTTAACAGTTTACATAAAATTCAGAATCTCAATAAAATAAAATAGCACATGACAAGGGTACTGAAAACTAACTTGAAGAAGAATTACATATGAAAGGTGATACAGAAACAGAGACTTAAGTAAAAGATAGATATGTAAGAAAATAAAAAGTACAAGGAAAATGGAGAAAAAGATCGGAGCTCAGTGTTAGAAGCGTGGAAAAACCTGCAAGGAGTGCAGGTTCGAAGAGAGCAAATATTTAGCTGTGTTTGGTCATTGAATATTTAATCAGGACTGTGGACCAGATGTACGTTTACTTCCAAGCCTTTCAACAAAGTTTTTGGCCATTGTTTACCAAGTGGTGCTTTGTAGTTATGGCCCTCATTCAGAACACGCTCAGCAAATGTGGAACCATAACTCAGCAACCTTCAGCTGCATTCATGTTCAGCCAGTCTGGTTACTAATTCTATACTCTTTTTCCCTCTCTTTCGATTCTCTTTCTCATAAATTAATGCTATCCAGTATTCCAAACCGACCTTGTCTGCCTCTCTGCTGTGCAATATTTCGTGATTTTACAAATACAGCGTCAACATTTGAATATCTGACTGTCTTCTACTCTTTCTAACAAACGTATAGACTTCCGAAATGCTTTGTTAATCTCTTATTGTAAAAACTGAAAAGCGCTGGTGACAAACAACACCCTTGTCTATCACCTCATCCACGCCCGTCTCATCCGTTTCTTCATCGCCACTCCTTACAACCAAGTCTCATCTTGTGTACAGCACCTTCGTCAGTTTTACACCATTCCAGTCGTCCCCAGCATTTTTCAAAGTCATCGGGAGATAATGTGGTCAACTCCAACAAATACCTTTTGCTGATCCACAAGACAGGTTTATATCCTTGTTAAAGTGTCTCATTCTTTGTCCTCTCATGTTCAAACATGAATTCCTGCATTCCAAATGACCTACCTTCCTAAATTACCTTTCTTTCTGAATACAATCCTACACAAAACCCTTGGCATGTGAAGTATTTACTAACTGTTTTATGATAATATTTCGGTGTATTGTCTCGTAGATAATAGCATTAGAATGATTTTAACAAATCCTCTTGCCAATGGCCTTCGCAATATATCTGATTGATAAGGTTGAAAAGCCTGAATACTGAGCCATTTTTCAAGCCTTCTACCTCTACAGCTGCTATTTTATTGCAACCCGTGGCTTTCATAATACTGGGATACTGAATGGCTTACGCCACTTTGCACCTAAATAGCGGTAAATACAGGGAAGCTATACACTATTTTGATGAAAAGTTCTGGAAATTCAAATCAGGTGGTAGTGTTTTGGTACAGCGGCTTTTCGACAAGTTATTACAGAAGGAAATAATTTGCCTGAACGAGATCGTTGTGGACATTTTGTAAATAAAGTCATCTAGATCGTTTAACATAGTATCTTATTTATGATCTCAGTTTGGCTACTGCCATCATTAAATGAAAGTCTAGCGTAACAAATAAATCTGTGAAAACATATGCATGTGAGACTCCCATCAGGTGTAGGTTTTTTTACAAATGGTTCAAATGGCTCTGGCCACTATGGGACCTAATATCTGAGGTCATCAGTCCCCTAGAACTTAGAACTACTTAAACTTAACTAACCTGAGGACATCACACACATCCGTGCCCGAGGCAGGATTCGAACTGCGACCGTAGCTGTCGCGCGGTTCCAGACCGAAGCACCTAGAACCGCTCGGCCACACCGGCCGGTGTAGGTTTTTATTGATATTGACACTGAACGTTGTTTTACGAGTTTTACGTTTTGATCCAGTGGTTGCAGTAGCCGAAAAAGCATTGTAAATTATACAAATATGTTGAAAGATCTAGACAGATTTATTCACAAATATTTTCGATTGGTGTCATAGTCATCATCTTCTGGAGAATTGGTAAGTACAACACTCGTCGAAGCTTCACTATACCTTTCCACCGCGCAGGTGATACGATGGCTTTTTACCCGTAGAGTGTGTTACCAAAGTCTACTGTCGTACATAAAAATTTACTTTTCACATTATATAAGTGTGGTGTCTATTCTGTTAAACGTGTCCAACAGAACGGACACGACACATACATACAGTATACCTGTAAGCTTGGGCAGAAGCACGAAAGTGTCAGAAGTTTGTGTGGGAATACAGGAAAGGCTACAAGCAAACGAGGTAAATGGACAGGGATGCTACTTGGTAGTTTAGAGTTTGGGTGAGATAGACTGCGTGCTCAGATGACCGAAGCGGTTAAGGCGGCAGCTCAGTAAAGTAGGAAATCCGGGTTGGACTCCTGGTCCGGCATAAATTTTCCACTTTCTCCACTGAATTAGTTCAGTATACAATTGCGGCTGACTTCCGTTCCTCCGCCGAAATATGTACTATTTACGAAGCAAGTATCGAATTAAGTCAATCGTTCGGTAAGCTGAGTCTGTAGCAGCCACTAGCACTGACGGAGAGGCTGCGCGTCAGTGAAACTCCGGCTTGCGCAGGCAGATGGGAAGACTATACCTCGGAGGAATCACCCGACAGACGGAGCTGGGAGGATTGCTGCGGTTTTTGCCGGCAGTTATTAGCGATCAGAAAAATTCCAGCGCACGGCGGCGGGACACCTGTCGCAGGCCAGATCCGGCTGCGCCATCCATCAGCAGGCACCAAGGCCTTCCTCGGGCCGGCGCGGGATTTCACACGGCACCGACTCTGATAGGCGCTTTTTGTCGGACCAGCCTACGGCCCGAGTGCTGGCGTAAGAGCGCCTCCGCACTCCTACCTAATTGCTAGCCTGGGAGCTGTGTTTTGCTCCGATCAATAATTGAGGAAAAACGCCGCAGGCTGCAAGTCGTGACGATATTTACTCTTGCGCTTACCTCTGCACCATAAAGTCGCCAGATACGTCTTAAAAAGCCCTTACCTTCAATTTCGTAACGAGCAAGTAACGGTGTTTTATACCTACGTTTCTCGTACGTTGCTTAACACATTCGAGACGGTAGCCAGTTCTCACTCGCGAACTGGCATAGTCAATGTCCAAGTGAGACACGGGCGCCACCTTAAAAGGATAAAAGCTTTCATGTAAGCGTGTTGCAGCTTGTACAAAATTCAATGTACAGTGGCAGTTTTATGTGCGCCAACCCATTAAATTTAATACCTCAGAAAGACGCAACACTGAAACTGGATATGAGGATCTAGTTCAACAAACTGGTATTACTGGACAGTTTATTTACCTCAGAGTACAGATTTCACGTCAGAAGTTCGTGCCTCAAAATTGCGTGGGGCTTTCAACAAATAATGCAACTCGCTTTTTTCTCAGACAGTTTCGGTTCAAAAAATTCGGAATTTGTTCTGCGACATTGTGTAGAATTCCGGCTTCAGCCCCTATAGTTTTATGAAGTTCCAATATGTGGCGTCTTCAAAATGGAGGTGAATTACAAGCAGAGACCTGACATTGAGTTCCTTTTGGCGAAAAATCACACCATCACAGAATTCACAGACGACTGCAGATTGCCTACGGAGATCGGATAGTGAACAAAAGCACGGTGAGTAGTAGAGCGAGGCGCCTGTCACCATCGCAGCAAGGTTGCGCAAACCTGACCGATCTCCCACGTAGCGGCCGGCCGCACACGGCTATCACTCCTGCAATGTTGGAATGTTCGAATACTGTCATTCGAGGTGATCGATGGATCACATTCGAACACCTCACCGCACAACTGCATGTCTCTGTTGGTACGGTTGATGCAGTCGTCCACCAGTTGGGTTCCTCGCCGCATAACAGAAGACCTTACGAGCAGCGAAGGACCATGTGAGCGGAACTGCTTGCGCGTTACGAGGCTGATCGTGAAAAATTTTGTTTCGAATATCGACACAAGTGACGAAACGTGGGTTTTTCACTTCGAACCGGAAACAAATCAGCAATGCATGAAGTGAGGACACGGCACCACTCCTTCGAAGAAAAGCTTCAAAGCCACTGCCGTCAGCCACTAAACTGATGGCGATGGTCATGTAAGATCTTGAAGGAGTTTTTCTGTTTCATTTCCTCCCTCATTGTGTAACGATCAAGTGTGCGATGCTACCCTCAGGAAACTGAAGAAACTTCAGCGTGTTTGTTACCCCAGCCGGCAGTTGTGGCAGAGCGTTCTAGGCGCTTCAGTCCGGAACCGCGCTTCTGCTACAGTCGCAGGTTTGAATCCTGCCTCGGGCATGGATGTGTGTGATGTCTTTCGGATAGTTAGGTTTCAGTAGTTCTAAGTCTAGGGGACTGATGACCTCAGATGTTAAGTCCCATAATGCTCAGAGCCATTTGAACCATTTTGTTACCAGAAAAATGCAGATCAACTTCTGCTTCTTCATGACAGCGCAAGGCCTCACATTAGTCTGTGTACTCGACGGGAACTCACAAAACTTCATTGGACCCTTTCTCTCCATCCACGCTATAGCCTGAATCTCACACAATCCGACTTCCACCTGTTTGGCCCTATTAAGGAAGAATCGGCAAGCAGCACATGAATGACACGACGGTTGTTGGTGCACGAAGACGTTGGCTCCGACATCAACCAGTAGAGTGGTACCATGCAGGCATTCAGGCCCTCTCAGTAATGTGGTGTAAGGACGCATCATTGAATGGAGGTTGTGCTGAAAAATAGGGTTTTGTAGCTAAAAGAGTGAGGAATAAATGATGTATTAGAATCTCGAATAAAACCAACCCACTTTCAAGAAAAAAATGTTGCTTTTCTTACTGAATACCCCTCGCATAAGAAAAACAGAGATGTCAATGGGTATTGTTTGGGAATCATGTGCACATAATTCCGTCCTCTGCGCAACAGTATGTATTTTGACTGCAACTGCTGAATATAAATATTTACTATTAAGAACAGTCTTGATCACAATTTATTTTCTAGGCGCTCAGTTCGGAGTCGCGCGACTGCTACGGTCGCAGATTCGAATCCTGCCTCGGGCATGGATGTGTGTGACGTCCTTAGGTTAGTTAGGTTTAATTAGTTCTAAGTTCTAGGGGACTGATGACCACAGATGTTAAGTCCGATAGTGCTCAGAGCCATTTGAACCATTTGAACAATTTATTTATTACAGTGACCGGTTTCGACCACTACTGTGGTCATCTTCAGACCAATGAGTAAGAACCTCCTTCTGCTGGAGAATCACTACTAGGAGAATCACTACTGTGGTCATCTTCAGACCAATGAGTAAGAACCTCCTTCTGCTGGAGAATCACTACTAGTGAATCACTACTAGTGATTCCCCAGCAGAAGGAGGTTCTTACTCATTGGTCTGAAGATGACCACAGTAGTGGTCGAACCGGTCACCGTAATAAATAAATTGTGATCAAGACTGTTTTTAATAGTAAATATTTGTAACATACTGATCACTGTTATTCGCATAATGTATTCAAAAGTAATGCTGAATATAAAACTTGCACATACTATTTCTGAGAAAAAATTTTTGGTTTTATTCTGGTGTCAAAATCCAAGTATACATTAAATGCAGCACAACTGAATGTTGAGTCTTTACACCGTATTCCTATCTGTCTATCTTCATCCAATTTTCATTTAATCCTTTATTGCGATATGGCTTTATGTTTGTTACAATTAGTGTGTGTGATGCTAGTGAAAGAATCTGCGACATGCCGTCCATATTCTAGAATACTGAATCCTACTGTTCTCGTGTCGAAAGCGTGTCCTGATCAGTCGTCTACATTCAAAGTGTTCGTTTCCGCAGTAAGCTAATACTGTGCTCTGATTTACCTGTATCAGGGCGGCGAGTCCTGGTTAAGTGCATCACTTCATCACGGTGACATCAATGTAAATTTTGGACCCGATTTTCGGAGTAAGATGATTAAGTTCGATAAGAAGCCCACAGTTGTATTCTTTCTCGACCTCCGAATTATTACTAATCAAATTATTACTTATGACTCAGATTCTCGGCGTCAATAGGACAGAGCTAGTAGCGGTTGTGCCATCTCTAGCAGTTATGTTAGACACTTCGACTAACACTGAAATAAACACACTACTATGCGATATGAAAGAACAAATAGTTTCGGTAGCAATTTTTTTTATTTATCCTCCAATGACGCCTTTTGCCTTACACAAGACATCTTCAGATTGGCTGCCAAAATAATAATTCGGAGGTCGAAAAAGAATACAACTGTGTTAAGCACATAGGATGCCGCGCATGCAAATGTTCCAACAGTAAACCGCTGTGGTCGGAATTTGAAAAAAAAAGAAAAGAAAAGAAGTATTGTGTTGTATCTCTTATAGAAGTTGTACCTTACCTGTTACTCACTGCCGATACTTCCACCTTTCTTGGATCCCTTACATGATTTTTTATGGTTGTTAATCTTTTTCACTTCTGTGTGTACACTCCAGGCTGTGTTGCCTCTCCAGCCTTTGTCACTCTTCCGTCCATCTGCGACCGTCGGAATGCCCTACTGGCGTCCCTTTAGCAAGATGTCTGCACTTGTCTGTCACGCTCAGACCACGTGAATGCCACACACGCTTTCGCAGTAGCATAACAGGTACAATGCTTTTCTGGATGATACTTTTTTATTGTTTCGTGCTACTGTTATAACCAAATAATTAAATCAAAGGGACACTCGTCCCAGGGATAAATTCAGACGTTAATTTACATATGAGAACTAGTAAAATGTGTCAAATGAAACAGCAAGTTTACTGTTTCGTGTCACTGTTTATTTATTTCCACAACCCATTTCGAAGGTTTAAAACTCCATCAGATGGATTTAAATAGCTGAATACGACATGTTGGACTTGTGAGATTTTGACATGGAAGATCAATTATAGATGCGTATTTACAGCAGACAGGTTGTAGAAAAGAAGTGGGAATTTGTGAAAGACATTGTAGTTGCATTCACAGATAGGCTTATGACACTGCTAGAATGGAAGAGAAACTGTCAATAGGCTGGAATTATCTAAAGGAATGCAACTGCGAATCAGAAACATGCATAAAAATGTCTGAATTGTGTTATAACAGTTGGCAAATAATCAGAATGGTTTATAACGGACAGAGGGGATCGACAAGAATGTGTGCTCTAACGAGTGTTTTTAATATAGTCATGGACAACAACAGAAGGAAAGTTCGCCAAGGGTCAATAGCAGATAATATGAAAATCATAGCATATGCAGGTGATGTGATAATTTGGGGAAAATACGAGCAGAAATTGGAAGAATAACTAAATATCTGGCAGAGAGTAACTGAAGAAGCAGGCAAGGAAATACGCCTAACAAAAAATGGAGTAATGAAAATCAGCAGGAAGAATGAAAAAATGAAGGATGTAAATTGCAGTGGAAAAATTATTAAAGAAGTAAATGCCTTCAAGTAAATTAACCAAGAAACATCAAGCACGAAATTTCGGAGAGAACAGAGAAGTTCTCGAAATTTTGTTATTGTGTATAGTAATTATACCTACCAAAGTAAAGATCACGATATACAAGTGTTGGACTTGAAAGAAGAAAGATCTGAGCAGAATACAAGCAAAGAGATGCTCTTTCTGCAAGGGATCCTGGGTGTGACGAGAAGGAACAGGATAAGGAATGAAACAGTACCCTGCAGATCTAGCCCCTAAAAGCAACAATGGAGAGTAATGTGTTTAAACGTTTTGCCCTTATTAAAACAATGGGACCAGAAAGACTTCCAAGAAGACCCTTAGGATGGACAGAATCTGGGCGAAAACCAACTGGAAGACCAGAAACAAGATGGACAGACGAGGTGAAAGGATGATGGGAATCGAGGAAGACTCCACTGGAAGGAGACTCTAATGATAGACTTTGGAACAAAAGAGAAGCTTGGAAGCGGCTCTGTGGACGATCTGCATAAGCAGAAAAATTTCAGGAAGAAGGAGAGGAAGAATAAGACATGTATGTGTAGTGCTACGACTTTTGAGAAACTTGCGCCAGTATCTCCCGTGGCCACAGGCTTCTTTGCCTGTCGTGTTACGTCACATACATCATCGCACTTTATAAACACTGTCTTCCCTTGCAATTTTTACCCTCTGTGGCTCTCTCTAGTACCACTGAAGACAATCTCAAATGTCTCAATACATCTTCTGTCACCCTGTCCCTTCTTTTAGTCAGTTTTTCCCACGTTCCCATTCTCTCACTATTTCTGGAAAGGATCTGCTCTTTTCTTATATTATCAGTCTATATAATTTTTAGCCTCATTCCATAGCACCACAGCTCAAACGTTTAGATTCTCTTCTTATATGTATTATAGGGTACCCGTCTTTCTTCAAGGTTGAAAATTATATTCTTCTGAGAATTTCAAACATCCTGCTCCTGGGAATTTCAGACATTTTGCTCCATTTTACGTACTCCAACGGTCGACGAATCCCATGTTAATGTCTTTATTTTTGGCAACTCAGAAAATAAATAAACACGTTTATAAGATCGTAAGGACGGAGATGGAATTTCAGGTCTAACTGCAAAGAAAATTGTTCAGTGTGAGGAGATTCAGGGAAAAAATAGGAAATCCTAACTCTGGGAGGCCACACAGTGTTTCTAAAACCGGTCCTTCCGAATTTAAATCTTGTCTCGTAAGTGCCGCGCGGGTTTTACAGTAACAGCACGTCGTTAAAACCTCCGTAGTCACAGACAATAGTTTGTGAAGGGAAAGATGAGTATGATTTCTTTCTCTGGAGGGACGAAGACGCAAGATGCAGACAACAACAACAACAGAAGGCAGACGGTAACCCTCACTCCTTCCTCCTACTAACGCATGTCATATACCTGCAGATGTAGAGTGCTCAGCACTTGTCAGTTTATCAGAATTTCTGCTATGTATCGCATTTCCACAGAAAAATCGTAATAAATGCAGTGAATTTGGAATTTATAACTACACATTTTCACATGTACGACAACGTAACTTAGACTACTAAAATTAATGAAATTTCTTCTCGTTGTAGTCTGAAGTCGCACATTTTTATGCTGGTAACTGGTTTTTTTAATACACTGAACACCTTAAGATACCTAAAAAATAAATGAGCGGCGTGCTAACAAGGAGAAAAGGGCAAGAGCCGTAGCCCGTTTTCCCAGAAAATTCACTCAGTGGAAGATGAGTCAAAATGCGCGAACAGCTGTTTCAGCTTATCCGTAGAGACTCGACCATTTCTCAGGAAAAGACGGTCAAAGCTTTCGAGAAATTTTATTTGCATTTTAGAGAGTAAATACGTCAGCCGGAGCGGTGGTACAGTGGCTAGCTCTGTGCCTCCACATATTCGCGGCCGTGTTCGAAACCCGATAATTAGTGTTATTTTTGTTTTCCATTTATCAACGCATGCCTGTAGATGATTTTTACACGAATGTTTTCCAATGTATGTTGAAATAACATTATCCTTATTCGGCTACTAATTGTGTGTGTGCTCGCTACTAAATAATTTAACAAGTTCATTTGACAACTAAGACAGTGCATGTGACACGGAAGACGGCAAGAGCTGACAAGTGCGAGAAATATCGCACAATCACCTAACAGTTCATGCATCGAAGCTGCTGACAAGGATAATAAGCGGAAGAATGGAAAAGAAAGTTGAAGACGTGTTAGGTGACGATCAGTTAGACTTGAGGAAAGTTAAAGGCACCAGAGAGGCAACTCTGACGTTGCGGTTGATAATGGGAGCAAGACTAAAGAAAAATCAAGACACGTTCATATTATCTGTAGACCTGGAATAAGTGTTCGACAATCTAAATTGGTACAAGATGTTCGGAATTCTCATAAAAATAGAGGTAGGCTATAGGGAGAGACGCGTAATATACAATATGTACAAGAGCCGAGAGTGGACGACCAAGAACGAAGTGTTCAGATTAAAAATGGTGTAAGACAGGGATGTAGTCTTTCACCCCTAATGTTCAATCTATACACCGAGGAAGGAGTGATGGAAATAAAAGAAACGTTCAGGACTGGAATTAAAATTCAAGGTGAAAAGATTTCAGTGATATGTTTCGCTGATGACATTGCCATCCCGAGTGAAAGTGAAGAAGAATTACACGATCTGCTGATTGGAATAAACAATCCAATTAGAACAGAATATGGAGTGAGAGTAAATTGAATAACAACGAAAGTAATGAGAACTAGCAGAAATGAGAACATCTAGAAACTTAACATCAGGATTGATGGTCACGAAGTAGATGAAGTTAAGGAATTCTGTTACCTAGGCAACAAGAAGGACATCAAAAGCAGACTAGCACTGGTAAAAAGAACATTCCTGGGCAAGAGAAGTCTGCTAGTATCTAACATAATTTAAGGAAGAAATTTCTGCGAATGTACGGTTGGAGCCCGGCATTTTATGGCAGTGAAACATGGACTGTGGAAAAATCGGAACAGAAAGGAATCGAAGCATTTGAGATGTGTTGTTACACACGAATGTTGAATATTAAGTGGTCTGATAAGGTAAGGAATGAGGAGGTTCTGTGCAGAATCTGAGAGGAGAAGAATATGTGGAAAACACCGACAAGGAAAAAGGACAGGATGATAGGATATCTGTTAAGACATGAGGGAATGATTTCCATAGTACTAGAGGGAATTATAGAGGGCAAGAACTGTAGAGGGTTAGAATACATCCAGAAAATAATCGAGGCCGTAGGTCGCAAGTGCTACTCTGAGATGAAGAGGTTGACACAGGAGAGGAATTTGTGACGGGTCGCATCAAACCAGTCAGAAGACTGATGACAAAAAATAAAATAAAATGAAATATAAATGAGGCACCGCAGTAGTGGTACAGTAATGTGTTACTTGCAGTGGCTGACTACAGCGTCAATTAGGCACAAAGATACATGACGTAACAGTGGTCTAGTAAAGCGTCTCACATTATGAAGAAATTTGTATGTATCGCTCTCTACGGAAGTTCGTGAAGATGACAGTCATTTTATCTCAAGACAACAAAGGCGATATAGCAAAATTACATAGTTTAAAGATAAAATAGAAAAGAAGCTTAAAATTACATACTGAATGTAATTTATGTTTCAGTCACTCGTCCCGAAAGTGCTTCGGGCAGCGGGTGACGTTTTCCAGTGGCTCAAGAACTCGAACAGCACGCAGTTAACCTCCGCTGCTTGGGACGAATAAAATTAGTTTAAAAATTTATGTGTTGTTCGATAGGCTGGATGTACTGCTTTGAATCCAAACGATGTTTTGCAGTCGCTTGGTTTCCGCAACGCAACGAGGGACAGTGCGGTCTCGTCCTGTTCTGGAAAGGTAACGCTATCAGAGAGATACCCACACAGACGAAAGTCAGCAGTGCGTTCACGTCACACCGATACGAAACTGCGCTCCGCTCTAAACGACGGCCCGTCGCGACGTGACGTTAATGGACGGCTAGCCAGAGCTAGCTGGGGCTGCGCCTCTGATTCCGGACAGACGGCGCTCCCCGGCAATCGGAGTTCTGACCCGCGCTGTCCTTCCGACTGGAGGGCAGCCGGCCTGGAGATGGAAATGGCGGAAGGGCCGACGGGGGCCGGAGGAAATGACGCTGAGTGGCGCCTTGACTTAGATCGACGCCTCATTTGCATGACGGGGCGTCAGCGGGAAGCCAGGAAATTCGGCTGCCGGCCCGGCGTGGCTAAATGGGCAGCAGCGCGGAGGCGTGGAGACGGAGCGGGCGAACGCGCTGGAGGAGGTCGATTTGTTGCCGCGACGGCCGCTCGCAGTTTAATTATGAGGAGCCGGAAGCGGGTCGGATCAGTCTCGGCGCTAGCGGACGCTGATTGGAAGCGGGCGCGTGATGTCACTGCCAATGCCCGCTGCCAGGTGACCGGCCCGTAGTCCGGTCGGCGCGACGGCGCCCCTGGCACAGTGGCGCCTCGGCTTGCGAAGTTTACAGCAGGGAGTGTTGGGGCGTGCTCATTAAAACTGGCACGGCATGAGGGCTGCATGCTACAAACGTCATATTAATATTTCTTTTTCTTTTCTTGTGAAAGCGAAGATCGCTTGATTTTAAGACCTTGATTGCAACTACTACTTTCGACGGACTCGTGCTGTCATCTTCACATTGGCGTTACAGCTTGCGTATACGTTCACATACATGTGTCGTCGACATTTTGAGAACAACGTGTAAATACATCAAAAAACATGAGGTCGGTGCTCTTTCGGTGCTATGGTTGTTCAACTTTTACCTTTTATTCATTTGAGAACCCATCTGGGAGCATTCTGTTTTATAACCATGTGGAGTTTTTTTTAATGTATTTGCACCTTGTTCTCGGAATGCCGATGAAACATGTATGTGAATATATACGCAAAGTGTGTTTGAAGATGACAGCGCTAAACTAGTAATTGGAGTAAAGGTCTTAACATCAACCAGTCTTGGCTTTCGCACACACACACACACACACACACACACGCACACACACACACACAAATGGTTCAAATGGCTCTGAGCGCTATGGGACTTAACATCTATGGTCATCAGTCCCCTAGAACTTAGAACTACTTAAACCTAACTAACCTAAGGACATCACACAACACTCAGTCATCACGAGGCAGAGAAAATCGTCACAAACACTGATATACCCCCCCCCCCCCCCCCCGAGCGACCCCAGGGAAATAGGAACGTATATTATAATTTTGTACAATACGTCTGCGTAACTTAATGTACTGGAGAGTTGCAGACGACTTGGAAGATATTGTCGAAACTAATTTTCAATTATTAAAAATACTTTGCTAATAAATGAACATAAAATTCTATTCACGTTGGCAGGTGATGTCCGGCTGTTGACATTAAAACGGTTGTGATGTATCAGATCTGCACTTGTTGGTGATTGATTTGACGTAAGAAGTGCTGAAAAGACACATTTAGACGGTTTAGTTATGAAAATTGGTTGATACGGCAAATTTGACACTTTCTAGTTGCGTGAAGATTAAATGATTCAAAAGGCTCTGAGCACAATGGAACAGCTGAGGGCATCAGTCCCCTAGAACTTAGAACTACTTAAGCCTAACTAACTTAAGGAGATCACACACATCCATGCCCGAGGCAGGATTCGAACCTGCGACCGTAGACTTCGCGCGGCTCCAGACTGAAGTGCCTAGAATCGCTCGGCCACTCCAGCCGGCCAAGAAGGTTTGCCTGGCAATTTTAAATGACTGTTCTTATAGCTCAGTGGAAATTATTACAAGCTTAAATTCATAATTGAGTGACAGAAAGTATTCTTATGCACAGAATAGAAGAGGAAGTGCAGCAATATCTCTGACCATAAATATTGCTGAAGGTTACACAGAGTACTTCGCACTTCATTACTCAAAGTGTACTGATCGCTAAAAGCTTTACGAGTTGTAAATGCTTATTTAACTAACTTTATAGTAATTTGACGTTTAAAAGGATATCAATGAACAATATTACGACGGTTTTAAAATGCAGAGCATGAAAGTTATGCCGAGTGAACCGAATGGCACTTACGCGGTGTTGAAGAACTTATACGATCTGATTGGGAATTTTGTAGATGTATGGTGTCTTACAAACCATTTAGTATTAATATCGATGTGATATTGGAACAGGCATTATTCCTATTATTGACAAAAGAGTTATTTTTGACTGTGATTCATGGCTGACGTAACACTGATATTTAAACTGTGTTGATGAGGTGCAGTTAATGGTATCATTTGATGTGAGTATTTAAACGCTAACGTTCTCAGCAAATGACGTACCGTTAAATCCTTTGTTACGGCAGTGGATGGAAGAGGACACTGACATCAGAGATTATCATATTTTGGAAACATCAACATATGAAGACGTATTTTGTTTCACAGTCCGCAGCTCGTGGTCGTGCGGTAGCGTTCTCGCTTCCCACGCCCGGGTTCTCGGGTTCGATTCCCGGCGGGGTCAGGGATTTTCTCTGCCTCGTGATGACTGGGTGTTGTGTGATGTCTTTAGGTTAGTTTGGTTTAAGTAGTTCTAAGTTCTAGGGGACTGATGACCATAGCTGTTAAGTCCCATAGTGCTCAGAGCCATTTGAACCATTTTTTTTGTTTCACAATGTAGCAAATTTTCCCACGAACACAATTCACCATTAAACGTCCAAATTGCCCGTGAGTCCATTATTTGTTAGCCAAAAGCATCTGCTATAGCAGAATCGAATTTAAATAGAAGAGGATTTGACTTATATGAATATTATTGTAGATTCGTCTAATTCCTGGTTCGACTACGATCTGCACCTGCACAAGCAACTATATGAGATATGCACGTCTTTATCCATTAATATGTATCCATTAATCAATTCGTCGTAGGCAGTTTATCGTTGGCCAACAGTCTTGCAGGAGTGGTAATACCGGTTTCCGCCAGTCACCGAAGTTAAGCGCTGTTAGCTGGGTTAGCAGTTGTATGGATGACCGTCTGGTCTGCCGAGCGCTATTGCCAAACGGGATGCACTCAGCCCTTGTGAGGCAAATGGAGGAGGTACTTGATAGGGAAGTGGTGGCTACAACGACGGAAACTGAAAACGGCTGGGAGAGCGGTAAGTTGACCACATGCCCCTCCAATCCGCATCCATTGACACCAGCCGCGCGGGATTAGCCGAGCGGTCTTAGGCGCTGCAGTCATGGACTGTGCGGCTGGTCCCGGCGGAGGTTCGAGTCCTCCCTGGGGCATGGGTGTGTGTGTTTGTCCTTAGGATAATTTAGGTTAAGTAGTGTGTAAGCTTAGGGACTGATGACCTTAGCAGTTAAGTCCCATAAGATTTCACACACATTTCAACATTTTGAACATTGACACCAAAGGCTGAGAATGGCACGGCGGTCGGTCAGTCCCGTTTGGCCATCCGAGGCCTATTGGAAGTTAGTTAGCCTATAGTTGACATCAGAAGAGAAGGGACGCCGCAACTGTAGATACTAGGTACAAATTACTCCGTCTACATCATTATTGTTGGTTAAGGTGGTTGTTGGTTTGCTGGGATTTTGTTTTTGTGTTTGAGGTGCTCCTGGGGTACAGTGCGGCGGCGAAAGACACCTTTTTGACGAGTTTCAGTCAACACATGTAAACGCTGGGAGCTTGTAGTGCCGTGCTTCACGTCATAGTCATAGAGTTCCTCACTGGCGAAGTTCCACTGCTTTTGTCAACACAGATCTAAGAATGTAGAACGAAGAAGAAGGATCTGACGACACAAATCCGTCAGACGAGATGTTCTTGTGCAGCAAATGAGTCGTAAACTGACTTAGAAGCTGAGTTTGCGTTGTGGTCTGGCCAGTAAACCACATGTGTCCAGCGTACACAGCCTGTTGTCCCCCTTAGTAAAAGTAGCTGAAAAAGTGGCGGTTCCATCTGGTATAAGATAAAAGCATACTTCAAGACGGCAGAAACATTCACACTATACAGGGCTATTACAAATGATTGAAGCGATTTCATAAATCACTGTAGTTCCATTCATTGACCTATGGTCACGACACACTACAGATACGTAGAAAAACTCATAAAGTTTGGTTCGGCTGAAGCCGCACTTCAGGTTTCTACCGCCAGAGCGCTCGAGAGGGCAGTGAGACAAAATGGCGACAGGAGCTGAGAAAGCGTATGTCGTGCTTGAAATGCACTCACATCAGTCAGTCATAACAGTGCAACGACACTTCAGGACGAAGTTCAACAAAGATCCACCATCTGCCAACTCCATTCGGCGATGGTATGCGCAGTTTAAAGCTTCTGGATGCCTCTGTAAGGCGAAATCAACGGGTCGGCCTGAAGTGAGCGAAGAAACGGTTGAACGTGTGCGGGCAAGTTTCACGCGTAGTCGACGAATAAAGCAAGCAGGGAGCTAAACGTACCACAGCCGACGGTTTGGAAAATCTTACGGAAAAGGCTAAAGCAGAAGCCTTACCGTTTACAATTGCTACAAGCCCTGACACCCGATGACAAAGTCAAACGCTTTGAATTTTCGGCGCGGTTGCAACAGCTCATGGAAGAGGATGCGTTCAGTGCGAAACTTGTTTTCAGTGATGAAGCAACATTTTTTCTTAATGGTGAAGTGAACAGACACAATGTGCGAATCTGGGCGGTAGAAAATCCTCATGCATTCGTGCAGCAAATTCGCAATTCACCAAAACTTAACGTGTTTTGTGCAATCTCATGGTTTAAGGTTTCCTGCCCCTTTTTCTTCTGCGAAAAAAACGTTACAGGACACGTGTATCTGGACATGCTAGAAAATTGGCTCATGCCACAATTGGGAGACCGACAGCGCCGACTTCATCTTTCAACAGGATGGTGCTCCACCGCACTTCCATCATGATGTTCGGCATTTCTTAAACAGGAGATTGGAAAACCGATGGATCGGTCGTGGTGGAGATCATGATCAGCAATTCATGTCATGGCCTCCACGCTCTCCCGACTTAACCCCATGCGATTTCTTTCTGTGGGGTTATGTGAAAGATTCAGTGTTTAAACCTCCTCTACCAAGAAACGTGCCAGAACTGCGAGCTCGCATCAACGATGCTTTCGAACTCATTGCTGGGGACATGCTGCGCCGAGTGTGGGAGGAACTTGATTATCGGCTTGATGTCTGCCGAATCACTAAAGGGGCACATATCGAACATTTGTGAATGCCTAAAAAAACTTTTTGAGTTTTTGTATGTGTGTACAAAGCATTGTGAAAATATCTCAAGTAATAAAGTTATTGTAGAGCTGTGAAATCGCTTCAATCATTTGTAATAACCCTGTATATGAGCAGCCAAGTGCTATATCTTCAGAATCGGAGGGAATCGCAATATTTAATCGATTTACCAGCCTTTTTTTCTTTACGATGATTTTTTTTTTAAATTCATAGTATTTATCGCGGTTCGCCAATACAGCTATAAGCCTTTTTGTACGGGCCTTGATTCGTGTCCTTTCCGATAGCTAGTTAAGGTTCTTGTGTGACGATCGTTTTGATTTACTACTGATACTTGTATGTAACTTAATCGTAACAGCATATCGCAGTTTCCACTTGAGCTATATGGCTAAAATGTATTTTCCGATACTGGCTTCGATTTCTTTAGCATACTTATTTCAGTTTTTATTCGTACTGTGTACTGAGGTATTAACTAGCACTCTAGAGCTTTTTTTGCGATACTAGGTCCTCTAGTGATATCCATTCTGATTTATTACTGATAAAGCACAAATTTTCGTATCTGCGTAACTCTCCACTTGAGATTTATTTTTCCATATTACCTTCGATGTATTTATGATAAATATAGAAATGTTTTTAGTTCTTATTGTGTCCCGCTCGCTTCACTACAGTAGTAGGGCTGTTTTTACTCGTCTTCCGACAGTTGATGAAAGTTGTTCTTGTACAGTCATCTTATGAATCACTAATGAAAAGTACGGATATTCGAAACAACGCGTCGCAGTCTCCACTTGAGCAATGCAGCTAATGTACATTTTCGGATACTAGCCAAGAGTTGGTAACGATAAATAACTTTCAAATTCCCATCGTGTGTCGTGATGCTCGTTGCTGCAGTGTAATGTGTTTTTACGACGTTTGATTCATTTTTCTTCCCAGACACGTTTGTCTAATGTATGTGTGATTAATCATAATAGTTCTTATTCGATCAATTTTTTTACTGGTGTAACAAATTCTCATAATCAAAACTGTCTGTCACTTAATGAAGGTATATTAAATCCGCGTTTGCAACTATAAGGGAACGCGTATTTTTGTCACCAGATGTGTTTAGTCCTATTGGAAAAAAGAACAGTATCAGTGCTGGTATATTTCGTATGATTTTCGCTCACATCTGAAAACGTCGTCTGCTTGCAGGTTTTGAGAAGTTCCTTCATGTGGCGCTTTTGATTCCGGTCTTATCCCACATGGCGGAGGAGGAGGAGGAGATCAGTGTTTAACGTCCCGTCGACAACGAGGTCATTAGAGACGGAGCGCAAGCTCGGGTGAGGGAAGGATGGGGAAGGAAATCGGCTGTGCCCTTTCAAAGGAACCATCCCGGCATTTGCCTGAAGCGATTTAGGGAAATCACGGAAAACCTAAATCAGGATGGCCGGAGACGGGATTGAACCGTCGTCCTCCCGAATGCGAGTGCAGTGTGCTAACCACTGCGCCACCTCGCTCGGTTCCCACATGGCATTGCAGAACCTTCGTGTGAAGTTTCGATGTAAGACGAAATGTATCTTACTCGCTAGTGTCTGGCTGAATATTCCCTTGGTGATCGTGTCGTGAAGATTACCCTCATCCGCGTCCTCACGGACGGAAACAGTGTGATACTCGATTATTGTGATCTGTGAATACCAGAACAAAAATTAGTGATATGAGTTTCGAGACTCCATTAATAAAAAGTAGTGAAAATTGATGCTGGTGGTTTTAATGCTTCAGTTGTCCTACACAGTCCCTACACCCTCCCCCCTCTCCCCACCACCACCCCCTTCCTACCCGCTTTCAATGCATACAACATTCATAAAACCTCGTGCAAATGTCAGAAGTCCTTGTTTGAGATTTTGTTTAGCTCTCGCATCAGTTGGTCTGAACGTCAGTTATTTCGTCAAAGCGTTGACATGTGAATATCTGCACTTTGTCGTAGTTTCGTATTGATAACACCAAGTCTCGTCACTCGTGATGATGTTTTCCGCAACAGAATTTCCTGCACTGTATGTTTCATTCAAGTCGCGGCTGACATCGACGCAGCGTGCTTTTTTTATTTTTTTTTCTGAAGTCGCGGGAAGAACTTTGCACACACTTTTCTCTTCTTCGAAACATTCTGAAGAATACCTTGAACACTTAATTTAGAGATGTTGCTCCATTGCGATTTTTGACAAACGTTGACACACTACGGCCGCAACGACCACTATTTCACTCTGCCTGACTGGTCGACGGCACATCTGTTATTTACAGTTGTTAATTCAAGTTGTCACTGTAGTTCCTGTGCTGACTCAGTTTTGGAACATTTTGGACGGACGGTGTGCCAGATGCAGGATATGTTAAAATGTTGGAGGATGAGAATCAATGTCTTTCTTCCTGTGCATGAGAAGTAACATAGGAAAAGAAATACTGTTTTGGCAATGCAATGAAAACGACACTACATGTACATCTACATTCATACTGTGCAAACCATTAGAAAGTGCAAAGCAGAGGGTATTTTCCATTGTGTCAGTAATAATTACTGGTTATACATCGTCATTAGGAACCCACAACGATTAATTTTATCATATCATATGACTATAGAATGTGAAGATGCCCCCCCCCTTTACGAGTGTTTTTTCTTGACTCAGTAGATGTGCAATTTCACAAGACGTCCTTATGTGTGATTTCAGAGTGTGCCCTTTCCCCAATCCTATAGACATTTAATTAATTCGGGTGTGGGCGAACAGCAGCACGTCTCTGAGCGTGTCGCGGCGGATCTGGTACGTAGACGTTAAGCCGTCGGCACACGGACCGTGCATCCGAACGATGAGCGTTGAGCGTGCCGAGTTTCTGACGTCATAGCGTGGAACAGCACGTTCGGGGGTCTCTCCGAATGTGCAGAGCAATATCTGGCATATTAGATATTCTGAGCGTGCGTCTCAGCGTTGACCAATGAGATGGCACAACGCCACCTACGTCACACGCACGCCGTCTCCCTTCAGTACAGAGTTGTGAGGCGCCATATTGGCATTCATTTCAAGCCTATATGTATATATGCCGTTTCTGGGCACCAGCGAATTGAGAATCACTGGAAAACCCGCTGGTAACCGTGTGACTCGTTCCAATTAAATAATGAGAAACATCATATTCGTGGCAAAAGAATTATTGTAACTTTCGTATTATGAGAGTAGGCTATTTGAAGACAGCGACACACGGAAGATCCACCAAAACGCATTGTTCTTGGTACAATTTGTTATAATTAAATTGCAATTAGTAACATATCTACGATAAGGCTTTCTACAACGGGTAACACACTTTGATTAGTTATAATACGTGCGTTGCTGGTTTAGCGTAATCGGTAGCCTCACTGTGTTGTCTTGACTTGGCAGTAGAGGGCAGAGTGTCGCGTCTTGACACTCCTGAATTTTATTTTCTAACATTCGCGTTTTTATTAGGTTCTGAGTCTTTATTATTAGTTTAATGTAAGTACGTATTATAATATTTGATGTTATGTAAATTTAAGTTCACCTTTTTTTACGGGGTGACTTTGTTCGATTGGCTTAATCTAAAGGACAGCTTGCGCTACTTGTATGAAGATATTTTGCTCCTTTTTATTTTACGCTTCGTAATTCACATATTGCAAAGACTCTGCTACTGGGAAGGAACAGTGATTAAGTAAGACTGACCTTGCGGTTTTACTAAAATGTGGGAACGATGAAATAATGTTTATCTTATGAGGATAAGTATTCCAAATTTGTACCACACTGTTTGTAATGGAACTTTTATAAGCCTGTGTACTTATTGATTGGACACGGTACTTTCCTTTTCGTCGACGATGGAGGAAATGTGCGTTTTAATACAGCTAACGTGTGAATTTTACGCGCGCCCGTTGAGTAAACAGCGTGATTTACGAACTAGAAACATCCCGCAACTGCCGCTGGAGTGCGTTGCGATCGCGTATACCACGTTGGGGCCCACGTACCGTATGCACAAGTCGCATCGTTCCTGAGCGTTCAGCAGCACTTTGAACTTGGCACGAACAACTTTAACGTTTGACAGCACGGTCCGTGTGCCGACGGCCTTATGGACACAGACCATCCGTGAGTGTGAGTGCACGCTACCCATGTTTCCGCGAGGTCGCTTACGAGACCACGGCATTAAATAATTGGCCCTCTTCGTGTTCCATTTTCTCTGATGAGCGACGAAAGGCTGTCAATAGCTTTCGTAGCAAAGTTTCCGCAGCCGATTCTTACACACAGTACCGAGATACCATAGATTAAGATATTACTGCGCGTGAACGAATAGTCTCAGAAACACGGTTTTCCCATTCACCCGCTGATGTGGATGGATTAAATAACGTAGAGCTGGGACCTGGACGCAGCGCCGCGAACAGCGGTGAACTCGCGCGGAGGCAGGGGTAATCAGGCTGTGATGAACGCGTGCGACACATTATACCTCAAGTAAAGCGTGCCATCTCGCGCGAGGCTTTTTATTCCGGCCCCGCCGCCAGAGCGCCAAAAGACAGGGGAAGTGCACCGGGGGGAAAAAATTAACCGCACAAAAATTCGGTATCAATCCGCATTAGGGGGGTCCGCGAGCGAAATGCGACGGCGTCCACCGCCGCCTGCCGGAGGCCGTGTCTTGTGCGGAGTGAGGGCCGCCGCCCAATGGACGCCAAGTGCGTTGCCCGCACATTCATCCTCGTTGACAAAAGGGAGTCATACAAATCTTTATTTAACTTTAAATGTACTCTCGCGCGAGCCTCGCTGCCCCCCTTCCGTAGGCAGAAATTCCTTTTTTGTTTTTCCGGGCCTCTGTCCGCACCTAACGCCATCCGCGCGCGCGTTGACGCGAGTGAATGGCGAACGCGGCGCGGGGCTGTCGCGGCCGCGCCACACAGTATATATCCTTATGGTTTACAGCGTCATTTGCGGGGCGCGCGAGCGCAAATACGCTGGCGGCCCCTTCACGCGGCGCCGCCGGCGACGAAACATAAAAATGCATTTCTCGCGTGTTAATTAATTGAAATGAAGAGCGCCGCGGCTGCCGAGTGCCCACCGTTGGCACGGGAGGCGGCGCGACGCCGGGGGCGGACAGACGGGTGGGTGCCCTGGCGGGCGGATGCGTGGATACGGGGACAGCTGGATGCGTTCTCCTTCAGCAGGTCGCTGCCGTCTGCGGCGCCCTGTTTCGAAGCTGCGTCAGCAGACTGGCTCCTCGAATCACGTATCCTTCCTGCTACAAGACTCGACCGGTGCCACACTCAGCTACTTCACCATGACCCAGTGTCCAAGAAGGCAACATTGCCTCACTACCTGCTACGCAACTGTACTGCTCACAAACTTAGTAGCATCAGCATGACTCAGTGTCAGCATGGCTAGGTTCCCACCTCCTGTTATACTGTAAGACGCGTATATTTCTATTGTCTATTGTAAAATAACAGTTTATGAGAGATGTTTATATTTTATTAATAGGATTAAGTTGGACTAATTAAAACAGGCGAAATATCCTCAGACTTCAAGAAGAACATAATAATTCCAATCCCAAAGATAGCAGGTGTTGACAGATGTGAAAATTACGGAACTATCAGTCTAATAAGTCACAGCTGCAAAATACTAACGCGAATTATTTACAGACGAATGGAAAAACTGGTAGAAGCCGACCTCGGCGAAGATCAGTTTGGATTCCGTAGAAATATTGGAACACGTGAGGCAATACTGACCCTACGACTTATCTTAGAAGAAAGATTAAGGAAAGGCAAATCTACGTTTCTAGTATTTGTAGGCTTAGAGAAAGCTTTTGACAATGTGGACTGGAATACTCTCTTTCAAATTCTTAAGGTGGCAGCAGTAAAATACAGGGGGCGAAAGGCTATTTATAATTTGTACAGAAACCAGATGGCAGTTATAAGAGTAGAGGGGCATGAAAGGGAAGCAGCGGTTGGGAAGGGAGTGAGACAGGGTTGTAGCCTGTCCCCGATGTTATTCAATCTGTATATTGAGCAAGCAGTAAAGGATACAAAAGAAAAATTCGGAGTAGGTATTAAAGTCCATGGAGAAGAAATAAAAACTTTGAGGTTCGCCGATGACATTGTAATTCTGTTAGAGACAGCAAAGGACTTGGAAGAGCAGATAAACGGAATGGACAGTGTCTTGAAAGGAGGATACAAGATGAACATCAACAAAAGCAAAACGAGTATAATGGAATGTAGTCGAATTAAGTCGGGTGATGCTGAGGCAATTAGATTAGGAAATGAGACACTTAAAGTAGTAAAGGAGTTTTTCTATTTGGGAGGGCAAAATAACTTATTATGGTCGAAGTAGAGAGGATATAAAATGTAGACTGGCAATGGGAAGGGAAGCGTTTCTGAAGAAGAGAAATTTGTTAACACCGATTATTGATTTAAGTGTCAGGAAGTCGTTTCTGGAAGTATTTGTATGGAGTGTAGCCATGTATGGAAGTGAAACATGGACGATAAATAGTTTGGACAGGAAGAGAATAGGAGCTTTAGAAGTGTGGTGCTACAGAAGAATGCTGAAGATTAGATGGGTAGATCACATAACTAATGAGGAGGTATCGAATAAAATTGGGGAGGAGTTTGTGGCACAACTTGACAAGAAGAAGGGACCGGTTGGTAGGACATGTTCTGAGGCATCAAGGGATCACAAATTTAGCATTGGAGGGCAGCGTGGAGGGTAAAAATCGTAGAGGGAGACCAAGAGATGAATACACTAAGCAGATTCAGAAGGATGTAGGTTGCAGTAATTACTGGGAGATGAAGAAGATGGCACAGGATAGAGTAGCTTGGAGAGCTGCATCAAACCAGTCTCAGGACTGAAGACAACAACAACAACAACAATTAATATCTGTCATGTTGGAAATAATTGTGGTAGCAGGGAATTTCTGCACCAAAGTATTGTTGACAAGAGAGACCCGAAACTGATATAATTTTAAAAAGGGCGGGAGAGACCGCGTATGGATACATTTTAAGGAAAGAGCGGGAAAGACCGGGCATTGATACATTTTGTAATGGTAGCAGGGATTGTCTGCACCAGAAGCATTGTTGGCAGGAGACACCGCACTTTAGCGTTGGTAGGAGTCAGTAGTAAGCAAGAAGTGAAGCGAGTCGGTAGCAGGTCTGAAGCGAGAGGTTGAGAGGAGCGGTGTGCCTGCCAGCCACAGGCTTCGATTTACAAGAGATTATAAACGTATGTACAGAGACATAAGCTAACTATTATAATAAGAGGAACTATTATTACTGAATTAATTTTTTGAGAAACTCAAGACTACTGAAGGTATGTTTACACATGGCTAGTTGTAAGATTATTGTAAAAAGTAAGTCTCATTTGAACGTTTGTAAAGTCATTTCATTCAGAATATAATTAACTTCTGCCAACAATATTGCATTTCTAATTATAATCCATCCCAAAAACCATCAACGTAAGACTTTGCAAAATTTTATTGTTGTCAAGGAAAAGTTTAACTATGAATTGCGTAACTTCAGTCAAATTAATTAAAGAATAACGTCAGCTTTGGTAATAAATACAACCACTTACTATGAAAGCCCACCAGCAGCTAATAGAGTATAGTAAAACGAGTAAGTATATTCATGTCGCAGTTCGATGTAGCAGTCAGATGGCGATCCAGTAACAGTAAAAAAGGTAAGGAACAGTTTTGGGTTATTGCAGATAACGACTGAGGGCCACGACGACGACACATTCTATGTTTCGTCGAGATAATCAGAAAATCACTTTTAATAAGCAGCAATTAAATTCGTATGCGAAGATTGAGAAAGAGAATAAATTTCAAAGGTAAGATTTCATTTGTTATTATTAAGCAAGAGAAAGAAATCCTAAGGAAAGATTTCATAGTTTATTGTAAAAGGGAAGGTTATCATTAACAAAAGAGGTATAGAGGAGACGGGAAGGTTTCAATACGATTGGACTGCTCACATACCTAGCAACGTCACTAGGGGCCAGTGTTAAGAAAAAAACTATTGAGACTCACCTTCAGCTACATGACTGGGTTGGTGACGTAGCAATATCATTGTGGCCCAGTACCCAGCAAAACTAGGCAGGTTCACCCCCTGCTACGCGACTGGTCTGGTGACATACTTAGCCAAAACGTTCGGCACCAGTATCCAGTAACGCAATGGAGGCCCACCTCAAGCTACATGACTGAGCTGGTGAGCAACATCTCTAAGGTCCATTGTCCAGAAAAATCAGCAAAACCAGGGAGTCCCACTTCCTCCTACACGAATGGACTGGTATCAAATGTAGCAATGTCACTAGAGCCAGTGTCCAGCAGAGCAGCTGAGGCATGGCTCGAGCTACGCAACTGGACTGGTGTCACATTTGTAATGTTATCACTGCCTAATGTCCATCAAGGCTACAGGAGCCCACTTCCTGCTACATGATAGGTTCGTGAGGTACTTCGCTACATCACTACAAACGAGTGTTCAATAGCGCTAGGAAGACTCACTTCCTCCTACACAGATGGACTGATGACGTAGTTATACGCGTCACTAGGTCAGTTTGCAGCAAAGCTACCGATACCCACCTCCTTCTACACGACTGAACTTCCGGCATACTTACCAACCTCACTACGGCCCATATCCCAGCAATATCTTTCTGTGACCACTGTTTTATGCTGTGTTATATGGCTTAGAGTGGCATATAATTAGTTCTAGGCGTGTTGTACAGTCTGTGTATAAAACCTTCCTGGCAGATTAAAACTGTGTGCCCGACCGAGACTCGAACTCGGGACCTTTGCCTTTCGCGGGCAAATGCTCTACCAACTGAGCTACCGAAGCACGACTCACGCCCGGTACTCACAGCTTTACTTCTGCCAGTATCTCGTCTCCTATCTTCCAAACTTTACAGAAGCTCTCCTGCGAACCTTGCAGAACTAGCACTCCTGAAAGAAAGGATGTAGCGGAGACATGGCTTAGCCACAGCCTGGGGAATGTTTCCAGAATGAGATTTTCACTCTGCAGCGGAGTGTGCGCTGACATGAAACTTCCTGGCAGATTAAAACTGTGTGCCCGACCGAGACTCGAACTCGGGACCTTTGCCTTTCGGGGGCAAGTGCTCTTCTGTAAGGTTGTGCAGGCACTAGCAGCTGCTGATTTTCCTGCGTGGACACACTTCTTAGTATAATTTATTTCATGTGTCAGCCCGTTGTTTTCGTACTACTGTTCACCGTTCAGGCGTAGTTTTGACACGATTGAACTGGCGATTTTCACGATCAACTTGTACAGGGCGATGAGAATCAGTCTGCAGTTTACATCTTATCTCCTTCGGCTGTAACAAGCTATTTTCTTGCTCACATAGCAAAACTCATCAACAACTTTTAGTTTTACATTTTCTAATCTAATCCCCTCAGCTTCGTATGATTTAATTCGACTACATTTCGTTACCCGCGTTTTATTGTTCTTGACATTCATCTTACAACGCCTTTTCAGTTCACTAACTGTTTCTTTTAAGTGATTTGCCAGGTCCCTTCTTGCCTCTATTATAATTACAATGTCAACAGCAAAATTTAACGATTTTAATTCGTCTACGTGAACCTTAATTCTCTTTCGAGACTTGTCCTTGGTTTTCTTTACAGCTTGCACACTGTGCAGATTAAACAACATTGGGGATAAAATACAATCCTGTCCCGCGCCCTTCTTAACTACTGTTTTCCATTCATATCATTCGACTCATGTAACCGCAATCAGGATGCCTTCTTACGACGTCGATCTTTGATTGGTCTGTCAAATTTTTTCGCAAAACATCTCGGTTCTTATCTTCGTCTACCTCTTCCTCCCCTTCCTGTAAAACTTCTATGCAGGATATTAGGAATGTAAGTGCAGATATTGTGATCATTAGTATATTAAGGCGTACCACTTCTCTGTGTCAGTTGCTTTTTCGCTACATCTAATAGTCTTCCCTCAAAACATCACAAAATTTTCTGCACGGTCGTAACGGCACCACTACGTGGACTAAGTCTGTCAGTATAGACTAAGCGTTTTGCGTCCGAGTGTCCACACTTCAACACCCGACCTGCTATTCAGAAAAAAATATACCTTGATCTTGCCACATGTCCTTGGAGGTACTTCTTAATTTTTACTTTGACCTGGAGGACCATATCCATTCTCTACGTTCCTCCACCAATCATTTCTGTTTCTGGCTTTCGTGGTCCATTCTCTTTTCTTCATTCCCATCGCCTCCATACCCCTATTGATATCATACTCCCATTTTGTCCGTGGCCTTCCTCGTCCCCTTCTGCCTTCCACATATCCGGAGGATATTAGTTCTCTTCTATCCTAATTAGGCGTCCAGCCCACATCAGTCTTCTTTTCTTCATTCTTCGGACAATATCAGCTTTCTACTGTAGGTCTGCAGTTCCTGATTTCCTAATATCCTTCATTCCTGTGACTTGGTGGCCGCTGTTGAGGCCAAATGTTTTCCGTAATATCTTTCTCTCGAAGACCAGCATTTTTGTTCATCTCGTCCTTGATGTAAATGCTTCAGAGCTATATGGAGCTACCAGGAGAATTAAACCTTGGTATATCTGATTTTCGAAACTGCTCCACTGCGCAGCACGTCCCATAAGCCAAAATCTGATCTATTTGACGCTGCGATCCTTGCCTTAATCTCCGTTTCGTTTCTGTTAGTTACAAAACAATCTAAAAACATACGACTCTCAAGAACTGTAATTATTAGTCTGCAAATGAAGTAAATATTGACATAATGTTACTCTGTACACTGTCCTCAGTCACCAGTAAAAATATTTCCACATATTCCTTCCGCGTTTCATCGTTCCGCTTTTTGCTTGGTGCTGGCCTAATATCTGAGTTCTTGACATTTCCACAGCTGCTTCTGTTTTCTTGAACCGTTTCTCTACTTTTACTATAGACGGCGACTATTTTTTCCACTGCCGTGCATGAGTCAACAGGTTATCATTTGTCCTCTAACCATTCATGGTTTGCCATTTTCCATTGTTAGTCAATATCACTCTGATGGTGCGATTTCAGTGCGGCGGCTATCACTCCTTGAGTGTAACTGAATGCTACCCTTTCCAGTGGCGTGTCTGCCGATCAGTCAAGTCGTGCGCCGCTTTGGTATCTCTGCTGTTGCACGACCACAGACACACCGACGAAAAATTCCATTAAAGAGGTGCAGCCCCTAGACTTCCCTACTCCAGAAAAGAAATCTCAGGAGGTACAGGGAATCGAACTCATGCGCTTCAGGCGACGATAACCATCATTGGGCTACGGAGGGGCAAGGTCCATCTACATCTACGTCATTACTCCGCAAGCCACCTTACGGTGTGTTGCGGAGGGCTCTTTGTGTACCTGTATCACTTCCCTCTTTTACTGTTCCAGTGGCGAACGGTTCGAAGGAAGGACCATTGCTAATAAGCTTCCGTGTAGGCTCAAATTTGTCTAGTTTTATCTTTATCCTCCTTTCGCGAGACATACCTAGGAGCAAGCAATAGACACACACGCAATCGGAACTTCAACAGTAAATCACACGGCGATGCCAAACGCTTCTTTTGCAGCGTTTCTCACTGGAGTGGCGGAGCATTTCCGTGACTCTTTCGCGCTTACTGAATGAGCCTATAACAAAACGTGTTGTTCTGATTTCGATCTTCTCTGTTTCGTGTATGAATTCTGTCTCATATTGACCGCAGACTGTCGATCAATATTGGTCAAGCGGTTGTTTTGTAAGTATTTTCCTTCGTTCACAGATTACATTTCCTGAGGATTCTGCCAATGTATTTCAATCTGTTATCTGCCTCGTCTGCAATTTTATGTGATCGTTCCACTTCAAAACGGTCCGCACGCATACTACTAGGTATTTCGTGAAAGCAATTCCTTCCAGTGATTGTTCCGCAATCGTGCAATCATACAATAAAGGGTCTTTCTGTCGATTTTTTCCTAATGCGTTACATTTATTTATGTTGAGGGTCAATCGTAGCTCGTCGCACCAAGCATCGATCCTGTGCAGGTCATCCTACATTTCGCTAGAATTTTCTAGCGTTGCTTACCTGTATACAACAGCATCATTTGCGAAAAGCCTCATGTAATGTCCGAATTTATCTGCTAATTCATTTATATATCTACTGCGAAAAGTAATGGTCCTACACATTCCTTTGGCGTGGGCCAAAAGTTAGTTTTACGTCTGAAGACTTTTCCAAGTTCAGAATGACGTTCTTCGTTCTGTTTGCAAGAATCTCTTCAGTCCAGTGACACCGCTGGTCTGCTATCCCGTGTACGCTCTTATTTTGTATACCATGCGACAGCGCCGAACTGAATACGGTTCGCGCGGCTTCCCTCGACGGAGCTTCGAGTCCTCCCTCGGGCATGTGTGTGTGTGTATTGCCCTTAGCGTATGTTAAAGTTAGATTAAGAAGTGTGTAAGCCTAGAGACCGCTGTTTTCAGCAGTTTGGTCCCATAGGAACTTAAAAAAAAAGGCGTCTACCTGGGCATTTACCGCCTGTATTTTGGTCTCTGCCACACCCTACAGTTTTTATCTCTACAGTTCCCTCTTGTACCATGGAAGTTATTCCTTGAGGTCTTAACAGATGTCCTATCGTCCCGTTCCTTCTTCCTCTCTGTGTTTTTCCATAGATTCCTTTCCTCAGCAATTCTTCAGAGAACCTCCTCATTCCTTACTTCATTGGTCCACCTAATTTTCAACATTCTTCTCTAACACCACATTTCAAATGCTTCGACTATCTTCTGTTCTCGTTTCCACACAATTCCCCCTACCATAAAATATTGTGCTTCATACGTACATTCTCAGAAATTTCTTCCTCAAATTAATGCCTCTGTATGATACTAGAGGACTTCTCTTGATTAGGAATGCCCTTCCTTCCAGTTCTAGTCTGTTCTTTATGTTCTCCTTGCTCCGCCCGTCGTGGGTTAGCAGAATTCCTTCTCTTCATCTATTTCGCGATCGCCATTTCTGATGTTACGTTTTTAGCTATTCTCATTTACGCTATGTTTCATTACATTTTGTCTTCTATTTACGCTCAGTGAATCTTCTGTATTCTTTAGACTGGTCATTCTATCCAATATTTCCTGTAATTCTTCTTAACTTTCGCTGAGTTTAGTAATGGCTTAA
This sequence comes from Schistocerca serialis cubense, assembly GCF_023864345.2. Taxonomy (NCBI): domain Eukaryota; kingdom Metazoa; phylum Arthropoda; class Insecta; order Orthoptera; family Acrididae; genus Schistocerca; species Schistocerca serialis. The sequence goes on along the minus strand of NC_064646.1, from coordinate 78,188,774 downwards.
GCGAATCTTATCATAGATGTGTTTTAATCGTGTTTTTAATCCAACTTTCTTCGTTGCGTAGACTGAAAATTAATCCGACCACTTCGTTCTTGGCCGTCACTTTTATGGTTCCCTCCTGGTTCTCGTACATATTGTGTATTACCTGTCTTTCCCCAGAGCTTACCCTTATTTTTACCTAAATTTCGAACATCTTGCAGCATTTTACAGTGTCGGACGCTTTTCGCAGGTCTACGAAACTTAAGAACGTGTCTCGATTTTTTTTTCACTCTTGCCTCAATTATCAACCATAACGTCAGCACTGCCTCTCTGGTGCCTTTAGGTTTCCTAAGGCCAGACTAATCGTCATCTAACAGATCCTCAGTTTCCTTTCCCATTATTCAGTACGTTATTCTTGTAAGCACCTTGGATGCATGAGCTGTTATGCTGATTGTGCAATAATTCTCGCACTTATTGGTTCATGCAATTTTTGGAACTGTGTTGATGATGTTTTTCCGAAAGTCTGATGGTATAACGCCAGTCTCGTACATTCTGCACCCCAACATGAACAGTCATTTTGTTCCCACTTCTCCCAGTGATTTTAGAAATTCTGATTGAATGTTGTGTATCCCTTCTGCCATATTCAATCTTAAGTCTCCTGAAGCTCTTATAAACTCTTATTCTAAATACTAGACCCTGACTCTTCCCTGTCCACTTCTGTTTCTTCTTCTCTCGCGTCATCAGACAAGTCGTCCCCCTCTTACCGGCCTTCAAAAATGGTTCAAATGGCTCTGAGCACTATGGCACTTAAATTCTGAGGTCATCAGTCCCCTAGAACTTAGAACTACTTAAACCTATCTAACCTAAGGACATCACACACATCCATGCCCGAAGCAGGATTCGAACCTGCGACCGTAGCGGTCGCGCGGTTCCAGACTGTAACGCCTAGAACCGGTCGGCCACTTCGGCCGGCTACCGGCCTTCAATACACTCTTCCCATCTACCCACTCTCTCCTCTGCATTTAACAGTGGCACACCAGTTGCATTCTTAATGTCACCGCCGTTGTTTTTAATCCACGGAAGCTTGTTTTGTCCTTGGTGTACGCTGAGCCAATCATTCCGACAAACGCATCCTTTTCTATTTCTCCACATTTTTCATTCAGTCGTTTGGCCTTAGCTTCCCTGCACGTCCTGTTTATTTCATGCCCAAGTGGGTTGTATTTGTGTATTCCTAAATTTTCCGAAACGTTATTGTATTTCGCTCAGTCCGGAACCGCGAGACTGCTACGGTCGCATGTTCGAATCCTGCCTCGGGCATGGATATGTGTGATGTCCTTAGGTTAGTTAGGTTTAAGTAGTTCTAAGTCTATGGGACTGATGACCTCAGATGTTAAGTCCCATAGCGCTCAGAGCCATTTGAACCATTTTTTTTCGTTATTGTATTTCCCGCTTTCGTCGATCAGTTGAAGTATTTCATCTGTTACCTATGGGTACCTGGCAGTACTCCTGCTTGCATCTGTATATATATTTTTTCAATTTCGATGATTGCCCTTTTTAGAGGTGTCCATTCCACTTCAACTGAAATGTCTACTGTGCTATTCATTATTGCAGTATCTATAGCTTCAGAGAACTTCAAGCATATTTCGTCCTCAGTATTTTCGTATTCGACTTCTTTGCACATTGCTTCTTCCTGATTACTGTCATAAACTCCAGCCTACTCTTCATTGTTACTAAATTATAGCCTGAGTCTATATCTGCTCTAGGCTACGCCTTACAGTCCATTATTTCAATCCTGAATCTCTAACAATGATGTAATACATCTGAAAATTTCCTGTACCTCCCGGCCACTTGCAAGTATACCTCCTCCTCTCGTGGCTCTTGAACAGGATATTCGTTATTACTAGTTGAAATTTATTGCAGAATTCAGTCTTCCTCCTCTTCATTACTGCTACCAAGCCCATATTCTCCCGTAAACCTTTCTTCTGCTCCATCCTCTACAACGACATTTCAATATCCTATGACTATTAGACTTTCATCTCTCTTTACGTACTAAAATACCCGTTCAATATACTCATATACTTTCTCTATCTTCAGCTTGCGACGTCGGCGTGTGTACCCGAATTATTGTTGTCGGTATTGGTTTGCTGTCGATTCTGATGAGAACAACCTTATCACTCTCTGTCCCACCTTCGTATTCATAACGAATCTCACTGCCGTTACATCATTTTCTGCTGCTGTTAATATTGTGCTATATTCATCTGTCACAATACGCGAGCATAAAACGTCACAAAATTCTACAACAGACCGACGTCAGAGAGACAGTAACAACTTACGTTAAAACACTCTGAGTCGTAAGGCCACGCAATAAGCCTTTCAAATGTCTTCAACGGTCGACGTTCTAATATCTTTGCTGGTTTCTTCTCCAGGACTCGACTGGTGTCCACCCATTCAGGGATACTTGAGGAAACAGAAAGGAGATCTCAGCAGAGTGGTTGAAACATGGAACAGTGAAGTCGTTTGAAGGGTAATGTTACGTGGCCTAACGACTTAGAAGATTCTGCCGTAAGTGGCAACCGCCACGAGAGCATGCAGAGTTGTGTAACGTAACAAGTGAGAGCGGAAGATACCTCGTTATTCGGAGAGGCAACTGCGGTGCCCGGGGAAGCTATCGACAGCAGGGTGGCCGCCGGGGACTCCCCCCGTGGCTCGGGACTCCTCCCGCCGCCGACCGCTGCGACTTGCGGAGGGGCGCTATTTGTTTAAGCTCGTGTGTGCCCAAGAAAGGTGATCTCCGCTATTAAGGGAATTAATTTTTTCCTGCGGTAATTAGCAAAAAGAACGCGGCACGGACCGCGTGGGTCGGCGGGCCTTGCGCGCTGTTTTATAAGAGAAGGCACTGGCCCGTGGAGGGGTGGGGAGTGGGGAGGGGGAAGGGACGCAGAGGAAGAGAGGATTGCCTTTGTGAAGCCACTGGAAATATAATACTTAGGAGCCAGGCCCATGTGGTATTCTGAGGTTCTTAGTAATTACGAGGCGCAGCAATAATTACAGAAATTTAATTTCCACATTCTAACGAACTTCAAAAAGAAATGAGTTTCCGACATGTTGTTCAGCGTGTGGTACTGCAACCATAAATTTTAATATGTAACTTGTTTTCTGCAATTCCTCAAAAATAATTGCTTTGCGAAAGCATTTATGTCCAAGGGTAGGGGGAGGGAAGAGTGGGGGGTGTCTGGTAGGGAAACTGGCGGAAGAGGGCACGAGAAGCGAAACGCCGAATGAAATTTTAGCCACGCACGGTGGGCACGAAATGAGGGGTCCTCACCGCGATAAGGCATCATCGTGCTCGCACCACTTCGAGACCGCACGTCCATCTCTCGTCCGAAGGCACGTTCCGCTCAATGACGCTGCGCCCAGAACAATGTTTGTGTATTCAGAAGATCGTCTTAATTACACGCCTGATCGTCTGCTTCGTTTCTTCGATTCTACATCTACATCTACATCTACATTTATACTCCGCAAGCCACCCAACGGTCTGTGGCGGAGGGCACTTTACGTGCCACTGTCATTACCTCCCTTTCCTGTTCCAGTCGCGTATGGTTCGTGGGAAGAACGACTGCGGGAAAGCCTCCGTGCGCGCTCGAATCTCTCTAATTTTACATTCGTGATCTCCTTGGGAGGTATAAGTAGAGGGAAGCAATATATTCGATACCTCATCCAGAAACGCACCCTTTCGAAACCTGGACAGCAAGCTACACCGCGATGCAGAGCGCCTCTCTTGCAGAGTCTTCCACTTGAGTTTGCTAAACATCTCCGTAACGCTACAACGCTTACCAAATAACCCCGTGGCGAAACGCGCCGCTCTTCTTTGGATCTTCTCTACCTCCTCTGTCAACCCGACCTGGTACGGATCCCACACTGATGAGCAATACTCAAGTATAGGTCGAACGAGTGTTTAGTAAGCCAACTCCTTTTTTGATCGACTACATTTTCTAAGGACTCTCCCATTGAATCTCAACCTGGTACCCGCCTTACCAACAATTAATTTTATATGATCATTCCACTTCAAATCGTTCCGTACGCATACTCGCAGACAGAAGTAACTGCTACCAGTGTTTGTTCCGCTATCATATAATCATACAATGAAGGATCCTTCTTTCTATGTATTCGCAATACATTACATTTGTCTATGTTAAAGGTCAGTTGCCACACCCTGCACCAACTGCCTATCGCCTGCAGATCTTCCTGCATTTCGCTGCAATTTTCTAATGCTGCAACTTCTCTGTATACTACAGCATCATCCGCGAAAAGCTGCATGGAACTTCCGACACTATCTACTAGGTCATTTATATATATTGTGAAAAGCAATGGTACCATAACACTCCCCTGTGGCACGCCAGAGGTTACTTTAACGTCTGTAGACGTCTCTGCATTGAGAACAACATGCTGTGTTCTGTTTGCTAAAAACTCTTCAATCCAGCCACACAGCTGGTCTGATATTCCATAGGCTCTTACTTTGATTATCAGGTGAACGTGTGGAACTGTATCGAACGCCTTCCGGAAGTCAAGGAAAATGGCATCTACGTGGGAGCCTGTATCTAATATTTTCTGGGTCTCATGAACAATAAAGTGAGTTGGGTCTTATACGATCGCTGTTTCTGGAATCCATGCTGATTCCTAAAGAGTAGATTCTGGGTTTCCAGAAATGACAAGATACGCGAGCAAAAAACATGTTCCAAAATTCTACAACAGATCTATGTGAGAGATATAGGCGTATAGTTTTGCGCATCTGCTCGACGACCCTTCTTGAAAACTGGAACTACCTGTGCTCTTTTCCAATCATTTGGAACCTTCCGTTCCTCTAGAGACTTGCGGTACACGGCTCTTAGAAGGGAGACAAGTTCTTTCGCGTACTCTGTGTAGAATCGAATTTGGTATCCCGTCAGGTCCAGTGGACTTTCCTCTGTTGAGTGATTTCAGTTGCTTTTCTATTCCTCGGACACTTTACAGTAAAGATGCGAATTTGCTTCACCTTAGAAGAATAGGGAAATTTATTCGCCTCTAGGGACGTACAACTACTGGAAACGAATGAATGTGCTGCTTACGGATCAAGCTCTGCTTCGTCCGAAGGGTGGAAACTCAAACGTTCTAAGTGCATTTTTTCACAAAACACGTTTTCATTGCTATTGGGTGCTTGATACACTGTTGTATTTCCCTAGACTTCTTCCACGTGCCAAATGATCCATAAAATGTTTCATTCATTACCATATGGTGCATGGCCTTTGTACCAAGTAGTACATTTCTTTGGAGCTACAAGCGCCATGCGTCAGGATCTCCACCTAGTTTTTAATGATGTTCCTGGTAAGCCTGCGATGGTTTGAAGAGATAATATGCGAGCATTTGGTGAGTCGGCACAACCATTGGTTTGGAGCTGCGACAGAGATTTTCCAATTATGTAAAAACAAAGAAAAGTCAGCAAGCCCTTTGTTCTGCAAGATTTACGCAAGACTGTTGGAACAGTTGAAGCTATGAACCCATTCCACGTAACTCCATTACTAAAAACTTAATCGATTTTAAAGATGCAGCTGAATCATAGTAGTCAACGCAGGTAAATAAGCTCTCTAATTGTAGCACGATCAAAGTGTCTCACACTCATCCATCACAAGTAGCTATTAATTCTAACTCTCAAACAGAAGAGCGGAGAAATGTCAGTGAGGTACTCAAAAGTGAAAGACCGTTCGTAACGTAAGCCACGCCGTACCTCAACTGAACGACCAGCTGTGTTTATCAGTTGCAAAGCAGAATGACTTGTTGATGCTATTGCCATTTCTCCCTCGACATCACAGGAAGTTTACAGTAAATTTTGCAACATCTGATGCCAAAACATAGTTTTGTAAGAAACAGATCTTTTCTTAAATTTAATTTAAAATATATGAGAAACAGATTTTGTTGAGTATATTTCTACTAGTTTAAATATAACTGCTGTACTTCTATTATTACAAATAAACCGTAATGCCTCAGTATTAATGGGATGTGAAAGACAAATTCCTAGCGGCACGCAGAACCAGTATGGCACCCAGAACGTCCTTAATAAATTATTTATTTTCTGATTTGTCTCATTCCTTTATTTTTGCATAATTTTCTGGTCTCAGAAGACTTTTTTTGATACAAACAAAATATGTACAAGAAGAGATGCGTTGTTTTCTGATTCTCCAGATAAATGTTAGATTTGGCACTTAGAAAGCTTGACATTTCCTCTCTGCATAAGGTATACAAAAAAGTCAGTGTCTCGAACATACTGTCTGTTGATTGGTGTCGACGGGGAAAATGTAGCGAAATAGAGCAAGATCCGAATTTACGGCCTAAAGAGTTCGCTCATTGTGCCACAAATATTTCGTGCACAATTTTGTTGCTCGTGGTACTGGCGAGGAAAGCTCTGTCAGCCTTAAATCAACAAATGCGGTCAGCCTATGTCCAAAACGTCTTGTGCGACTCATATCTTCAGATTTCAACGTCAGTTACAGCAAAAGACTTGTGTCACTGGTTAGGTAGGAGGCCAGTTACGTAAGCATCCAGTACGAGGAGACAGGGCTCGTTTCTATGACCGCACAGGCGTCAAGAAGGCAGTGCATACGGCCTAAATGCGGGACGTGTCTTAGAGAGAGAAGTACAGACAAACTTGGTTTCTGGCTCACCAGATGGTGGTCCTCCGGTGTAAAGATTTACGGTACAGAATGTTATCTGATGTCGAGTGAGTGCCTCTTGAATTCTATTTACCTAATAGTGTTTTGTGGACAAAGTGAAATTAGGTTATGGTGATGGCGTCACATTCTGAAGGCGACCTGTTTTGTTTGATCTCGGATCTTCAGTGTCGGTTGATGACAGAAGGAACTCAAATATGTATTGAAATATTTAAGACAGCATTCTTCCCACACCTTGTCAACTGACTTCTATAACAGGATGATGAACATTGTGCTAGAAAAGTATGAAGAAATAAGGCGGATTTGCTTTTGAATACTAGTCAGATACTCGAAGTGGACGCTGGCGCATCACACACTCCGTAAGTTATTCTTTAATATTCTGACGCCAGGCCAACAACGTGTTAATGAAAAAGTTTTAATAACGAGTGGACTTTTTTTACTACAGACCAAAAGCGGCGATATGAATGTCCACGTTTACGAATAATTACTGTCGCAACAGACAAATCATTAAATATGTTCCAAAATCTGAATGGAAATTCCTCTGGTGAGTTATCGGAACGTTACAAGATTTTTTACTTTGATCATTTGCCAATATAGACAGCACAGTAGCTTTGTTAAAGTCTCATTTAGCTATTGTAAGCGTACTTGTAATGTCGAATACAACTGAAACTTCCTGACAGATTAAAACTGTGTACCAGACCGAGACTCGAACTCGGGACCTCTGCCTTTCGCGGGCAAGTGCTCTACCAACTGAGCTAGTTGGTACAGCATTTGCCCGCGAAAGGCAAAGGTCCCGAGTTCGAGTCTCGGTCTGGCTCACAGTTTTAATCTGTCAGGAAGTTTCATGTCAGCGCACACTCCGATGCAGAGTGAAACTCTCCTTCTCGAATACAACTGTTGGTACGTGTTTTCTTGACCCCGAGATCACAGATGAGTTGAGTGTTTGATGCGCCGGAGAATTTAAATAACACAGTCGCTGGTAGGGTGGTGTTTACTCCAGTGTGAACGAGTGCGCTTGCTGTGTTCCTCACAAAGAAGTGATTGAGCTGAAAATAAATAAAAGCTTCCGGAGCTCCGGTTTCGATAGCGGTTACATTTGCTACTGTACAAACAGCAAGACATCTGTTTAAATTGAAAGGTATGTCAAGCCCCGAACTTCCATCATTTAATTTTGATTAGCTATCGGTATCCGCTGTATGTCACGTTCGAATTCGGCGTTTGTTGTGACTGAAGAAGGAATGCGTGGAATTGCATTCGGGCGTTGCTTAGTATTCATCCGAACCCTACCATTCATAAAGTTTAATTAAAACTATAAACATTCGTCATAAAACTGTCTTTACTCGGCGTCGCGAGACAATAAAAGGCGGGACAAAACGGAGACCACCCACGAGCTCACGCCGCCGGTCCGCGGCGCCCTCCTTCACCGCCAACGCCGCCTTTTATTCGCAGTCTCTTCCCACGGACCCCGCGCGCTGTCCAGCGACTCGCGCCTAAATTGCCTCGCATCGACTGCAAACATTAAATTAGCCGCTCGTATTTTATCAACAGGTCATTCATCCCTTCAGTTAATTAGAAAACCGGAAGCGGCGATAAATTTCCTATATACTGTCGACGTTTAATCTGCCCTCCGGTTCTTTAACGAGACTGGGTGCTGATGAGCTGTGCTTCGTAATGTTTAAGCTATTATTACTACTGAAGTGCAAAGGGAGGTAGTATTTCGCATATTGCGAAATGATATCTCCGACTAATTACATGTGTCTAAAATTAAAGCAACAAACGGAAATTTTGCAAGATTGTTTTTACTTTGCCACAAAACACTGTAAACCGGTGATAGTAAAGTAAAAACAATGCAAAGAATTCAGAACGTAAACAACTTCAACATGCATAACGGTAGATAATTGTTTTTTAACTTAACGGATTTGCACACATATACCGACAACTGGTTAATGTGTTCACTGTGGTGTGTGACCCCCTCTCACAACAGCACACATCTGACAACGATGGGGCATGCTGTGAATGATTTTGATTCAATAACAGCCGGCCGAAGAGACCGAGCGGTTCTAGGCGCTACAGTCTGGAACCGCGCGACCACTGCGGTCGCAGGTTCGAATCCTGCCTCGGGCATGGATGTGTGTGATGTCCTTATGTTAGTTAGGTTTAAGTAGTTCTAAGTTCTAGGGGATCGATAACCTCAGCAGTTAAGTCCCGTAGTGCTCAGAGCCATTTGAACAATTTTTTTTTAAAATTCAGTAACATCAATTGTTCCTGCAGAGCTGCAAGCAGTCTTGAAGAGTGGTTGGTGGATGCTGACGTGACGCAAGCCATCTCCCTAGTGCAGCCTAGCAATTCTCTATGGGATTAAAACCGAGAAAGCGAGCAGACCACGCCATGCGTGCGATATCTTCCGTTACCAAGGAAACATCAACCACCCGTGCTCTGTAAGGTCGAGCATTATCGTCCATCAATACGAAGTCTGGGCCGTGCGACACCTCGCAATAACCGCAAATGGGGTCCCAAGATCTCGTCATGATACCTGACAGCAGTTAAACCCGGCCGATACAGCCGTACAATTTCATCAATAGGAGTTCGAGTGGTAAACACAATCCTTGCCCACACCATTAGGGATCCACCTCGATATCGGGCCCTTTCCACGATGTTTGGGTCCCGAAATAGTGTTCCACGTTCCCTCCAGATGCGAATCCATTGAGAACCACTCTACAGACTAAATCAGGACTCATCTGTGAAAACAGTGTGTTGTCGCTACATCTGAGGAACAACAGAACGAGTCTGCGGCTGCCGTGCTTCCTTTCTTTCTATGGCTGTGGCTGTATACACAGCGATGGGGGACGTGGGACTACCCGGCAGACACTACCTTGTTTCATAGTTGCCCTGACGCCATCGTTGCCATTGTTGTCTGTTGACCGGAATGCTTGAATTTTGGACGCTAGTGTATCTAACTTCGAATACTCGTATACAGACGTACTAACAAACTTGGAAGTCTCTCGTGACCACTGGGCCAGACAACAAAAACTTTGCAAGCCTTTCGAGTTTACATCACCTTCATATAGTTATCTGTCAGAAGCTTTCCACACTGCCAGAAAAAAAAGGTGCAGCATCCTCGAGGACAAGGTCATTTTATTGACAAATGAGGTTACAGGTAGATGCTCATATTAGGAGAATTTGATAAATTCAAACTAAATGAAACAAACAACTTTCCAGGGTGATAACCACAGCTTAGCGACATGCGAATAACATTAAAAACACTCAATTTATCATAAAAATTATAACAATTAATAGAGACAGCTATTTTGTGTAGCCACATCTGTGGTAAACGTCACCGAAGCTTATTGTTCAATTATTATGTACAACTATTAGTTAATGTGTTACATGTTTTATTTTGGTTAAATAAACTTACATCGCATTTACACTGAAATAACCTCGCTTGTTTTATACTTATTCTAACATCAACATTTTCATCTTTGGAAATGGAGATACTCTGGACATGCAGGAGTTTAAAATCTTTGATGCAACAAAATTTCACTGCACCACATACTTATCTTTGTACCTGATGATGGCGTAACAACCGAAAACCTGTTCGTGTAACAAATAATAAGTATTGCAGAATATTACACCAGTGTTGTGTGTCTTTCATTCGTAATGGTGAGGTGTTTCCAAAATCTGCATGGCAGCGTGAAGGTGCTTTATTTGCAACTACCGGTTTCACGTTAGCATAGAGGCATTTCAGGTTTATGATGGTTAAATTTTCGTAATGTAGATGGACATTTATGGAGTCCCGCCATTCTGGATCAAACCACATTAGCCGGCCGGTGTGGCCGTGCGGTTCTAGGCACTTCAGTCGGGAACCGCGTGACCGCTACGGTCGCAGGTTCGAATCCTGCCTCGGGCATGGATGTGTGTGATGTCCTTAGGTTAGTTAGGTTTAAGTAGTTCTAAGTTCTAGGGGACTGATGACCTCAGATGTTAAGTCCCATAGTGCTCAGAGCCAAACCACATTAGAAGGTTTTCATAATAAAATTGAGTACATCACAATTAGATGGACACTTTGGGAGTCTTGGCTCTCTCCGGCTTTCATTGCTTCAAGACCTCACACAACGTTATACACTCCTGGAAATGGAAAAAAGAACACATTGACACCGGTGTGTCAGACCCACCATACTTGCTCCAGACACTGCGAGAGGGCTGTACAAGCAATGAACACACGCACGGCACAGCGGACACACCAGGAACCGCGGTGTTGGCCGTCGAATGGCGCTAGCTGCGCAGCATTTGAGCACCGCCGCCGTCAGTGTCAGCCAGTTTGCCGTGGCATACGGAGCTCCATCGCAGCTTTAACACTGGTAGCATGCCGCGACAGCGTGGACGTGAACCGTATGTGCAGTTGACGGACTTTGAGCGAGGGCGTATAGTGGGCATGCGGGAGGCCGGGTGGACGTACCGCCGAATTGCTCAACACGTGGGGCGTGAGGTCTCCACAGTACATCGATGTTGTCGCCAGTGGTCGGCGGAAGGTGCACGTGCCCGTCGACCTGGGACCGGACCGCAGCGACGCACGGATGCACGCCAAGACCGTAGGATCCTACGCAGTGCCGTAGGAGACCGCACCGCCACTTCCCAGCAAATTAGGGACACTGTTGCTCCTGGGGTATCGGCGAGGACCATTCGCAACCGTCTCCATGAAGCTGGGCTAGGGTCCCGCACACCATTAGGCCGTCTTCCGCTCACGCCCCAACATCGTGCAGCCCGCCTCCAGTGGTGTCGCGACAGGCGTGAATGGAGGGACGAATGGAGACGTGTCGTCTTCAGCGATGAGAGTCGCTTCTGCCTTGGTGCCAATGATGGTCGTATGCGTGTTTGGCGCCGTGCAGGTGAGCGCCACAATCAGGACTGCATACGACCGAGGCACACAGGGCCAACACCCGGCATCATGGTGTGGGGAGCGATCTCCTACACTGGCCGTACACCACTGGTGATCGTCGAGGGGACACTGAATAGTGCACGGTACATCCAAACCGTCATCGAACCCATCGTTCTACCATTCCTAGACCGGCAAGGGAACTTGCTGTTCCAACAGGACAATTCACGTCCGCATGTATCCCGTGCCACCCAACGTGCTCTAGAAGGTGTAAGTCAACTACCCTGGCCAGCAAGATCTCCGGATCTGTCCCCCATTGAGCATGTTTGGGACTGGATGAAGCGTCGTCTCACGCAGTCTGCACGTCCAGCACGAACGCTGGTCCAACTGAGGCGCCAGGTGGAAATGGCATGGCAAGCCGTTCCACAGGACTACATCCAGCATCTCTACGATCGTCTCCATGGGAGAATAGCAGCCTGCATTGCTGCGAAAGGTGGATATACACTGTACTAGTGCCGACATTGTGCATGCTCTGTTGCCTGTGTCTATGTGCCTGTGGTTCTGTCAGTGTGATCATGTGATGTATCTGACCCCAGGAATGTGTCAATAAAGTTTCCCCTTCCTGGGACAATGAATTCACGGTGTTCTTATTTCAATTTCCAGGAGTGTATTTTGAGAGAAATTTCCTCCATTTGACTGATAATTGTGCATTTCTTTCACACAATACTGACGTCACAGACACGTAAGATATATTTTTACACTTTAACGTGCACCTGAAAATGGCTGTACATCCGAATTCAACATTGTGTAAAATAAATGAACAGGCCGGCCGCTGCGGCCGAGCGGTTCTAGGCGCTTCAGTCCGGAACCGCACTGCTGCTACGGTCGCAGTTTCGAATCCTCCCTCGGGCATGGATGTCTGTGATGTCCTTAGGTTAGTTAGTTTTAAGTAGTTCTACGTCTAGGGGACTGATGACCTCAGATGTCAAGTCCCATAGCGCTTGGAGCCATTTGAACCATTTAAATGAACAGTTAACGGGCAAATAGGTGGTGATCTTTCTAAAATTTCTATATGACTGAGGTTTCCTCACGAATGAAAGATCATTATCCACGTTATGGTTTGAAACCTAACGTGGATAATTTCCCGAATGCTGGGAATCCGTAATTGTCCATCTACCTTGAGTTTACTCAATTCAGTTGTGAGAGTCCACCAATATGGTTCGACTCTTATCGTGGATGACTTCCCGAATGCTGTGACTCTGTGGTTGTTAATCTACATTATGAAATCGCAACCATTATAAACCCGAAGATGTGTCTATACTGACGTGAAACCAGCAGCTACGGATAAAGCACTTTCAAACAGATATGCAGCTTTTGGAAACACCTCATAATTCCTGACTTTTCAGTTGTTATAATTCTTATGAGATGGTTATTGAGTGTTCTGTGTTCTTTGTTTTTATTTAAATGAAACACACTTGTCACGATGGAGGGTGCCCAAACTCTCTCATCATTACACCGTGTACGGCTCTACCTCCCATCCCGCTTCCCTTCCTCTCTGGAAACAACGCAGACGTGTATTCTCGCGTCCAAACGATCATAAAAGCGCCGAATGGTATCCTGAGATAGATTTTTCAAAGAATTTCACGCCCTTTATTGGAATTTGGCAATGGGTCTTCAGGCCCTGGAGAATAAATCCCGCTCCATCATGCCCCACACATGTTGAATTGGCGAGAAATCTGGCGATTTTGCTTGCCAGGGCTGTTGTTGTACGCCACTATAAGCATGATGGTTGTAGCAGCCACATGCGGACGTGTGTCGTCCTGTTGAAAAAGCACATCACCTTACTGCCGAAGGAATGGCAGTAGCACGGGGCAACACCTTGTGCAGAGCAGCGGACACAGGTTACTTTACCCTGCAAAAACTCCAAATGTGACCACGAGTTATAAACGCCTCCCACACCTTGAAGCCTCGGATAGGATCCGTCTGTAGTGGGTGAAAGCACTCTGGATTTTCTGCTAATTAGCCCTACGCCACACTCGTTTGCGTCCACCACTTGCATACAGACAGAACCAACTCTTGTCACTGGAGATAACAGAGCGCCAGTCCACTTTCTACCCAACACTTTCACTACACAACAGCAACCCCACGATTAGTGTAGATAACTATTGTGAAGTGTTACTGGTGGCACAGTAACTGCAACTTGAGCCCAGATTTCGTCTCTGGATGATGTTCGGTTGACCCTCAAAGCTCGCACAATCGGTCGAACTTCACGGTTTCAATACTACGCGGACCTCAACAATTGGTGAAAACACGCCATCGACGTATTGTGCGCAGCATGTGGAGCAGTTCGTCTGTGTATCTGCCCATAGTCCCGCAGCCCCACAATGCGACCCGTTCAAACGGCTGTAGCTCTTCAACAGCAGTAAGTACTCGTCGGTCGGACATTGTTGTATGTTTCAATGAATGTTACAAATACTGTGACAAATCGATCAGTAGCACTACATCTCCTTATTATTCACATATTACACTCTAATGCCACGGAATACAGGTTGTTGCATTTTTCTTCGTTGAGTGTAATTAGTGTAGATAACTATTGTGAAGTGTTACGCCACGTTTCTGTTCGTGTAGAAGATGAAACTCATGATATTAACCATCTCCATCTCCACATATAATTCTTGTTAAAATTAAGGAGATGTACACACCTACAGTGGTCACTTATTAATGATAAAGATTTCCGCTACGCAATCGCCTCTCGAATACGAGATGTGTTCACCCACGGACGAGAAGCTATGCGTTTTAACTGCTTCGTCACACTACATATATTCGCTAATGAAATTTGTCATTATTAACCCATCATTATTTGAGAACAACTTGGTGTCCCTACCTACAACACTTGAGGGAAAAATGACCTTTATTACATAGCGTTAAAACTGTCATTGGATCAGAAAGGAGTTCAATATGTACGAACAAAAGTTTTGATCGGTTGACCAGTAACATAAAATGTCTGAGAGTTAGCGAAGATGTCTGACAGGTTGCGAAGGTGTAGCTGCATGAGTAGTACTAAAAATAATAAAGTTCTTCTCTTTCAAGATTTCGTTGACATGGAACATCAACTTTATTTAAATTCTTTACAGCGTTTATTACTGGTTCTGTCAACAGTTGCAGTACTTATCAGGCGGCTAGTTTCAAGCCTTACAGATTCATTTTCAAGCCTGGCCTACTGAGGTCGCACAGACGGTGCCTGATCTTAATAATAAACATCCAGTGGCAACACATGTATCATAAATGTTTGCAACACGATTGTCACAATCCACACACGCATGTTACCAAGTCAAAGTGAGTTTGATTTTGACTTGGTAACAGATATGTGTGGATTCTGGCATGCATCCTGCAGACATTTATAGAGCATGTGTTGCCACTCAATGTTTATTGTTAAGATCAGTCACTGTCTGTGTGGCCTCAGTAGGCCAGGCTTGAAAATCAACCAGCTAAGGTTCGAAACTGGTTGCCTAATAAGTACTGCAGTTGTTGACAGAAATATTAATAAAGCTCTTTAAGATATAATAATGTGTTCGTTAATGATAACATTAACCGTTCTGTATACTGACTCGTTCCATATCATTTCGATAAAAAGGAAAACAGGCTTAGGCCAGCCGCCATGGTCGAGCAGTTCTAGGCGCTTAAATTCGAATCCTGCCTCAGGCATGGATGAGTGTGATGTCCTTAGGTTAGTTAGGTTTAAGTTGTTCTAGGGGACTGATGACCTCAGACGTTAAGTCCCATAGTACTCAGAGCCACTTGAACCATTTGGAAACAGTCCTACCAAACTAATTTCGCATCCTCTTGAGTCAGACAACTCACCGCTGAGGAAGGGGACAGAATATACCACGGCGGTAAAGCATGATTTATTTAAATAAAGCGACGTGGTTTAGAATAATGGTAGGTAACGTCTACAACAAATGGTTCAAATGGCTCTGAGCACTATGGGACTCAACTGCTGAGGTCATCACTCCCCTAGAACTTAGAACTACTTAAACCTAACTAGCCTAAGGACATCACACACATCCATGCCCGAGGTAGGATTCGAACCTGCGACCGTAGCGGTCGCGCGGTTCCAGACTGAAGCGCCTAGAACCGCTCGGCCACAAAGGCAGGGTGGTCTACAACGACGACTGCCATAGAGCTTAATTATGTACAGTCACCCCCCAGAAATTAAATTTTGGCTGATTGTAACGAACTTGGTACACCCAGTATCTTAACAGTTGTTATTGTCATCAGTCCGAAGAGTAGTTTGTTACAGGTATGACACCACCCTATTATGCGCAAGTCTCTTCATCTCGGTTGAACTGAGGCAGCCCATGGCCATTTGAAGCTGATTATTGCGTTCATCCCAGGACCTCCCTCTGTTGCCACTATTGCCAAACTAAAGATTTATTGATGACTCAGTATGTGCCCTATCAACCGATAACATCTTTTAATCAAGTTATGCTATAAACTTATTTCTTCCTCAGTTCGCTAGTTTCTCGGTCTATTCACTCAGTCATCAGTAATCTTGTGTATCACTACATTTTAAAAGTTTCAGTTCTCTTCTCCAAACCTGTATAAGACTACATGCCAGACAAATACCTTCCATAAAGACTTACCAACACTTAATTTTATATTATAGTTAACAAGTTCCTCTTCCCACGAAATGATTTTCGTAATATAGCCAGCCGGCGTTATACTATTCTCTCTACTTCGGCGATCACCAGTTACTTTGCTGCCGAAATAGCAAAATCCGTATACTACTTTTAGTGTCTCCCTTTTCCAATCTAATTATTTCAGCATCTCGTGATTTAATTCGAGTTCATCCCACCATTCTTCTTTCACTTCTGTTGATGCTCGTCTTATAACCACTTTCCAAGATACTTCCCATTTCATTCAGCTTAGCTCCCAAGTTTTTGTCTTTCACTGACATAATTACGACGTCGTCGGTAAACTTCAAATGTTTATTGCTTATTCCTGAATTTTAAATCCCTCTCCAAATTTCTCCTTGGTTTCCCATAATGCTTGCTTAATTTACACTCTGAATAAGGTCATTGATAGGCTACAACCATGCAGCATTACATTCTTAACCACTGTTTCCATTTCAAGTCCTTCGACCCTTGTAACTGCTCTCTGGTTTATCTACAAGATGTGGATAACCCTTCCTGCATTTTGTCACTGCTACTTTAAGAGTTTTAAAGACTATAGTACAGTCAACATTGTCGAAAGCTTTCTGTAAATCTAATAATGCTATTTTTATGTACAGTTACGTTTCTTTAACTCTATTTTAAGTAAGTCGTAGCGTCACAATTTACTCGCATATAATGACATGAATTATTTACAGAAGAATGAAAAACGTTAGTAGAAGCTAACGTCGACGAAGATTGGTTTGCTCTCCGGAGATATGTTGGAACATTAGATGCAATATATTTCTAACAGATACCTGTACGTAAATACCTGTAGCCTTCAGGAGAAGAACACACAGTCTGGAAAATGCAGTTGAGGATCTTCGTCTGTTTTAGTTTAAAAAATATATTCGTAAAGATGTCCTTAAGCTGAAGGTTGGTACTTCACTTAGATTTGTACTGGTGATGTTGATCTGTCCTTGTCTTCCTCCGAGGTTTGAAAAGACTTCCATACCCAGTCATATGAGACTCCAAACCGCGGTGCAACGTGGCACGATTTTCTTTTATATATATTTAGAAAACAGTGTCAGAAGTGAAAAACAATGAATGGTTACGTAAACATATTAACTTGGCATAATTAAACAACAGAGTAAGAGTTACATAATTATTACTACATCATAAACATATATAACAGACAATTTGCTTATATTTACGTAGGTTAAGCTTATGTCGTAGCTCTAACATGGTTATTAATTTTTATTTATTTAGAATATGCAAATACATAACAGAGCACATAGAATTTGACAATATAAATATACGAAAGCATAAAATGCAACAAATATTAGAAAAATTTATGGACTGTTTTATTAGTTGTATTAGATTTTTAAGTTCAATGCCAGTCCAACTAGGTAACGGCAAAATCGTTTCGGATAGATCCCTGTCGAACACTCTTGCAATATGTTGTTACAGCTACTCATTAGTCAAGAGCGTCAGAACGTGAAGTGTAAATAAAATCCAAGAAGGTGCTTCCCGGTCAACAAACTGGTGTAGCAGGACGGCGCAAAGGTGACACAAATGTTGGCAGTGTAGGCCGTAACGTAACAGACGGCTGACAGTAGTTGCAGAAAATTAGTTGTAACATATTAACGTTCTAACACATTACCACAAGATATATTTGTAGTTTACTAACACATTAACACAACAAAACTGGGCAATATTCACATCTCATTGAGCAGAGTACATGTAAAATTAATAGAAAATTCTAGTAATGGGTGTAACACGTACTGCTGTTGTACCCATGTAGCACGTCAAAAGTCAAAGCCCATCAATAAATAATTAAACATCCGGCTACAAGAAGAGTAGTCGCTGTGATTCGCAAAACAACTGTCCATAAATATTTTCAGCCATCTTTTGAAGCTCAATGAGGAATCTAGAACAGAATAACCTTTCCCATGCCAGCTACATGAACTCAGAATACGTTGCTCATGCGAAACACAACTCGCACTTTCCTCACATGACAACTTGCAATCCATCAAAGCGACCAGTTGGATGTGGTATTTCTTAACTTCCGTCCGCAGGTCGTGGTCGTGCGGTAGCGTTCTCGCTTCCCGCGCCCGGGTTCGATTCCCGGCGGGGTCAGGGATTTTCTCTGCCTCGTGATGACTGGATGTTGTGTGATGTTCTTAGGTTAGTTAGGTTTAAGTAGTTCTCAGTTCTAGGGGACTGATGACCATAGATGTTAAGTCCCATAGTGCTCAGAGCCATTTGAACCATCTTAACTCCCTAAAAGCATTTGACAGAGTACCACCACACCAGTTACTGACTAAAGTTCACCAAAACTGTCACTGGATTGAGATTTTTCTTCTAGGGGGGACGAAAGATGTTATGTGGGATGTAAAGTCATCGACAAAAATACAAGTAACTTCCGTCAAGCCCCTGGCGACTATAATGGGACCTTGCTGTTTATGTAGTATGTTAATAGTAACCTCAGTCTCCTGCGTTTAACGCATTTATTTACAATAAAGTACTGTCAGGAAAAATACCCACTCACACCTAATAAGATTTCAAAGCGGTACGACTTGCCTTGAACGTTCAGAAGTAGTGTAAAATTGTGCACAACAAATAAAAAATAGGAGTAGTTTGTTATAATTAAAATGTCGATGAATCGCAATTGAAGGGACCACGTAAAAACGGGGTAAGTCACGTTTAGTACATTATTGAGGACAGGAAATTTAAACTTACAATATTACAAAACAAACTTAAAACACTCTAGCCATGAGTAACCAATACAATTATGATGCCAGATTTAATAACTATAGAGGAAGTACCTTAGAAAAAATAGCAATTGAAATTGTATTACAAAAAAGACAACACAAGCAAAGAAAGTATATCTTCGCCACGAAAAGAACGTGATAAGTCCATCGCTTTTTGGTAGGATCTCGTCCCTTCTGTGTGTTGTTTAGCTCTGGAAGTTTCTGTTTGTTGGTCTTGAATTTTGTTTCGTTATGTGGTAGCTTGGAATAGGTACCTATGCGTATTGACCACAAAACTGTTTAAGTTCTTAAAGGTCTGCACATTTTTCCTAAGATATTACCAGGAGCTCTGTAAGTACACCCGTAGAATTAGGTATCTGCAAAACAGTCATGATTTACCTCGCAAAAAGTTTCACATTACAAAACACATATCATTATGTACTTCAAATGACTCTGAGCACTATGGGACTTAACATCTGAGGTCATCAGTCCCCTAGAACTTATAACTACATAAACCTAACTAACCTAAGGACATCACACACATCCATGCCCGAGGCAGGATTCGAACCTGCGACAGTAGCTGTCGCGCGTTTCCAGACTGAAGCGCCTAGAACCGCTTGGTCACTCCGGCCGACCTATTATTTACTCGATGAGGTCATAAGAATTTGTGAGATCCCTCTGTTTGATAGTCACACCAGACCACCAGAACGTTCCAAATCTACTGGCGTCCAGGTTCCATTGTAAGCAATCCTGTATTTGAACAACTTATCTTCCTCTACAACCAAAGCTTCTCTGAGCGGTCGTGTCGTCGAAGAAAACTTCAATTTGTAACATGATTTAAAAATGTCGTCCCGACCTGTATTTCTTGTTGAACAACAATGACTTTGTAAGGCTTTGGATTCACTCTTGTGTTTCCAAAAGGCTTAATCCAGTCTCTTGGTAACTTTACAATAGTTCTTTTTTCCATCAAACCAAGGTTTTTATGGAATTCCATGTTAGTGTTCTCTTATTGGAAATACTATTTTGGTACTATCTAATCTCTTAGTGGTCTGATCGACATACTGAAGGTAGAAAAATACTGCATACTTCTTATTCTGTACAGAGCACGAATCAACGATTTCACTCATAAAATTGTGCAAAGAATTAATAAATTCATTCGCTCATTCACTCCCTGCATCTTCAGAATAAGTATGAAATATTGCATCACACTTGGAAATTTGATGATTGTTGAAATTATAAAACCATAATTGACGCTTGTAATAAATATCTTTAGTGCTGAAACTGGTCAAGGGTAGGCTTTTTTTTATGCTCCACTCATACTGCTTCATTTTCCTCTATCTTTAGACTTTCTTGCTTTCCGCTTTCTTGAATAAAATGTAACAGCCTAGAGCTTATGAACCAGGTCTTTCATATTAAATACTTTAATTTGATTTTTCATTTCCCACCTTTTTTCATAAAGATTTTTTGAAAACATTGCATTCAGACCTTTTAATTTTGATTGAACTTTGTCACACGCCTAACAGACATCAGTAAGCAGGTAGCCCAATAACAGATTTGCTGTTAAAAATTTCCGGTGTGTCCCATATGCAAGAGGAGGTTCAGGGTATTTTTCTTTATATAACTTACGAATTTTTTTATTGATAGTGAAACGTCCCCTTTGAACAATTCTACATGACTGTGCTTAAACTGACACACAATATTTTGTTAGCGCAACGCAATCTGACTTTCAAAATTCCCTACAAAAGAATGACCCTGACTAACATTAAACTATACCTTTCACAAATCACTTACCTCACAAAAATCTTCGCTGCTCAAGCTACTGCAATACAGCGAGCGCCACTACTGCCAGCTAAATAAAAGATTCAAACTATGGAAGGCACTAACTACTGATAGGGATAGTTAGCAAATGAAAGAAATTAATAGAGAACAAACAATGTATTTACCTTGATATCATCATATATAAACATAGCAGTTCATGACAAATTTCAAAACTCCGCCATCTCTCTCCCCACATCCACCACTGCTGGCTGCTCACCTCCAACTGTGCAACGCTACGTGCTGTTCACAGCCAGCTGCCCAACACTACAATGGCGAGTATTACAACAATGCAAAGCAGCCACAGACTGCACACAGCACAGCCAGTGATTTTCATACAGAGGTGGCGTTACCAATAAAAAAACCTAAACAGCCTACTTACATAGAGAAAACATAAACAGCCTACTTACATAGAGAAAACATAAACAGCCTACTTACATAGAGAAAACATAAACAGTCTACTTACATAGCCCCCATGCTCCCCACAAAAATATTTTACAAATGGGATTGGGCAGTGGCCAATACAGATTTGAAAATTTTTTTTTTCATAATTACAATAACAAAGAAATCAAATGCACACACTTATTGATACAATGTTGGTCAAAAGCTAAAATTGTCTCACAGTCCATAAAGACAGTCCTAATCGTACATAACAGGAGAATAGCAGTGTTTTTCTCAAAGTCTGAGCAGTAAAAGAAAATGCACACAGAAGTAGTGGATTTCCATGCTGTCTTGAAGAAGTAGTGTTGTCCTTCCAATGGAAAGACAGTGCTGACTCTCGACATGCAGACAGGTAATGGGCCACAACAGAGCAAACCCACAGCAGAGTCAGTCGAAATTTTGAAGAGTATTGGTAGGTAGGTCATCACAGAGCAGACCCACTGTAGTCCTGGTAGAGATTGTGGTATTGGTGGGCCACCAGAGGTGCAGACCCACTGCAGTCCTTGTAGAAATAATGGCGTTGGTGGGTCATCATAGATGCAGACCCACTGTAGTCCTTGTAAAGATGGCCAGCAGCCATCTGTTGCGATTGTGCAGGTGCACATTCACCATGAAAGAGTCTTGCGGAGAATATAGCAAGTCCATAAACCACCACTTGTGCACTTACAAAGTTTTTGGAATTGTCCTTAGAACCAGCAATGCTGTTATCCAGTCCCTTTCTGAATTATTAACATACGTGCAAACACTAACAGTCCCTACTTCTCACATATTGTCCATATACTATGACCAACAGAAACGTGTGCAGTGAAATGTAACTAACAAGTTAATAATGTCATGAACTGGTGACAATTACAATTTTATAACATAAGAATACAATTACAAAGGTACAAAATACATCATTAAAGAACATAGCAATACAGATAACATTAGTAGTACAGGCTTTACAAAAGAATTGAACTAACATATACATCAGTGGAATTATGACATGAGTACATACATAAAAGATCACAATAACTTTTGAAACATCACCTTCACATGTGAGCATTAGACAGAACAGAATTAATAATGTCTAACATCTTTACAAAATAAATAACATATTATTAATGCCAATTATATTCGAGGATAACAGTATACCTCATCATAGTGAATGTAGCTTAATATTAAAAGAAGAAAAAATTCTATGAAACTACACAGAGACAGGAAGAAAACAAATACACAAGGGTACACAAACACATAGTGGGATAACACCAATAGGAAAGGATAGGGTTCGTTTTCAGTGTAACATTTGGTACTGCAGTCCAACCCAAAACTTCATATATCTTTCCTCTTATTTCATCCTTTGTTTCCACCAAAAAAATTCTATCAAAGCATGCTTTCTGTATTTATATGTTCGCACATTTCTTACCTCAACATTTATTTCCAAGAAAATCCTACCTAAAATACTTAAGCTAACTTAAATCTACTGAGCTCAGATGCTAAACTAAGGGACAAGGCAATGCAGCAGCACAAAATAAGTAACACAAACAGCAATGATAAAAAATACAAAAGGCAAAGCAAGCAGCATAAATTACAACTAATATAAGGCAATGAGCAGCAAACAAAACAAAAAAAAAAATAAATCTGGCTTAGCAGAGTAACACAAATTAAAGTTCAGTAGCACTATGCCTGGCAAACAGCAGCTTATATCGAAACATGACATAGCTCAAGCAGAAAAAATAGTACACTAAAGATAACAATGCAGATAAGGCAAATGTATAATCACATCTTAATGTCTAAGTAATTAAAGTGGTGCACCACAACAACTTATTGTAAAAAGAAATATTACCATGTACTTGAAAAGAAAATTATGTGTTCCTGTTACTAGTTCCTTCTTATTGTTCTTTCCTTTCCAAGTGCTCCTTTTTTAAAGAATGTGGATCATAAAATAATTATTTCATAGATCTGTTGACAGAAAGTGTTCACATTAGCAAATGCATTTCATTTTATAAAAGCAAAGCTGCAACACAGCTGGAAACCAGATATCAAGTGAAATTAGCAACTACGAAAAGCAAAGCATAAAAATATAATTCAATAGCTATGTGGCATTTCGTAAGTCAGTAGCTCTCAATTCTCGTAGAAAGACACTTGTCATTATCAGGTTTACAGATGTAAGAATATTTCCGAGGATAATGGCCTCCCCTTTTTTTTTGTTCTACCTGTGCCGCTGAAAAGGGCTCGCAATAATGGCTTTTTCTCCAGGCGTCTGACACAGCTGGGTGCCCGCGACGCATTACGTGCAGGTGGTCACTTAACTTTCGTACGGAAATATTTACGACAGCAGTTTCTGCTACCGTGGCCATCTCATATAAAAATATTTCACAGGTCAAGAATTAGCGTTGCAAATCTGTAGAAACAAAATCCTATAAATATAAGTGTCCAAAAAAATTTTCGTCTGCATTGTAATACATTCACGAATATACACACACATTTCATAACTCTTAAAGTACGATTCTTGGTTTCCAACATCCTTTTTCACAAGTCAAGAGTCCCTACCCACTATTCATTACTCCTTACCTTATTACACATATACGTATCCATCGACACTCGTCAATATTTCGTCATTATAAATATGAAGCATAATCAAATAACTCATATAGCCTCAGCCTATTAATCGTAAACATACCTCAGCAGCATAATACACATCGTCGTCGTAAAAATAACATCATAACACCTCAGTCAAATCTCAAAATCGTCGTAGCTTCCTCCAATAATTAAAAAAATTCTCTGCTCATGTCAAAAGTGTCATCTGCCTCAAACGTACTTTAAAAATCATAATCCCTTTACCAAATACATCATTCAAAGCTCTCATAGTATCACAATGGTTCCGAAAAAATATGAACAGTTTACAAAGTACAGACAAAATACAGTTTCATAAGTGTGAAGTTATCCAACTGTGTAATTACGTAAACATCTGTCACGGATGTAGTAAAAACGTTTGTCTGTCTCAGTTAAATGATCAGATAGCTGTGTAATTTGTGTGTTAGAGAAATATGGTACCGATGTGTAAAGTTGTATAAGCAAATACCATATTAGCTAGGGTTCCTTGTGGTTGCCAAACACATGGTACACAAAGTAGGCGTATACCCCCCTGAGGATTAATGTAATTATACCCCCAGGTGTTACAGATTACACCAATGGAATGAAATATATCACGGAAAACTTTCTTTGTAATTCAAAAATCTTTAAAAATAAATGTTTTAAGTATAAAATTGATCACTGAAATGCGTGTCCTGTAGCGCTAAATGTGCATCTTGTTGTAAGATAATCTCTGTGGAAGTGTCGTAGTTATTTTCCTCCGAAAGCTAAGTTCTGCAGAAGCCAATGTACTTACCTCATGATAAACAAAAGTGAAATGCTTTGCGTATAGATATCGTAGTTATTATGCTTATTGGCGTGATGAAGAAAGTACTGTACAGTAACGTATTGTTGTGCCACGAAAAAGCTGTCTCATTGTTGCTATACCACAAAAGTTACTACTAAAACATGTTTTTCTTTCCAGAAGAATTCAGAAAACTGTGCAGATATAAAACAGATACACCGCAAAAGCAACATTGTAAATTGTCACTCATTAGTAGCGTCGTGATAAAAATCGTGTAGCTGTCACATAAACTAACCTCTGTGTCATCTGGTATCTCTCAGAAAGCACTTTAAATACAGAATGTATTTTCAGGTAACCAAAATGTTGCATTAAAATCTCATTAGCAGTACTGGTAAATGTTCTAAGTATGTGAGCCTTATAGTCGTTACGTAATCGTACAACTAACAAGCAAGAATGTACACACACAATAACACTGTGACGTCTGTTCACTATAACAATGCATTCGTCATTTCTGATTAAATAAGTTCTCTTGGTTCTTGATTGGATATTTAACTTCAAACATTGTTGTATGTTAACATATTCTAAGTCTGACAAAGCATATTAGTAATGTGAAGCGAAAAATTTTATGACAAAGACTAAGTTAAAAAGCAGATTATCTTTCAATAAACGGTTTTACATGTGAAATCTGGTGTAAACCTTTACTCTTCATAGTACTCAGAGTTTGAACTTGAATGCAATTGTCAGGCGGTATACGTCGGTAAAGAATACTGGAATTTTTCTCAAGGTTAGCGTCTATGTTATTTTTCTCTGAGCCACCTGGCGCACGCGGCTGCCTGCTGTGCGAGTCATTGTCTGTCTCTTTGTTGGCGCGCGTCGTTATTGGGATTAGGAGACCTAACTTCTACAAATTCGCCTTGCCGAGAGGGCCCTGCTCTGTTTGAATTCCGCCAGTTCTGATGCAATTGACGTCTGTCGTTATGATCATATCGTCTGTCGTCATTTCGGTAGAATCCGTAGTTTCTTCCTTGTCGGTCACGTGGTGGAGAATTTCTCCCTGAATCGTAACTCCGCGCTGAACTGTTGCGTCTGAAGTTATTCTGTCTCCCCTGGTAATAAGTGTTTTGGTTCCCATATTGTCTGTTTCTGTGGTTATCTCTGTCATATTCATTACTACGGAAATGTGATCTTTCTCTGTAACTATTACTCTGCCAATGGTTGTCATATGGGCGGTGTCTGTTTTGGTCACGATTTGCGTTGTAAGAATAGGCTTGTCGTGGCCAGTTATTGTTTCTGTCGTCACGGAATTGTGACGGATGTGACCTGTAATTGTTGTGTCCTTGTTTTCGCGTTCCGCAATTATCAGTGTCAATTTCTAGTTCTTGTAACAGTCCCTGAAAAGCTTCAATGTCGTCTTTGCAACGTCCTGCTAAAATAATATGTCGTAAATGTTCAGGCAGTTTGATTAAGCAAATGCGGATGAGTTCTGAGGGGCTGTATGGGTTTGACAGGTACTGATTCTTGTGCAACATGTCTTCAAAATATTTCACAAGACTGGAGAATTCAGATTGTTCGAAATGTTTCATCATTATGATACCATGCTTTACGCGGTCTTGTGTGGCTTGAGACCAATATGCTGAGAGGAAGGCATGGTAAAATTCTCCTTCACTGTGGCAATCGTGAATGACCGATCGCATTCTCACAGCTGGTTCATTCTCCAAGTAGCCACACATAAATTCTAATCTGTGTTCCAACGACCAGTTGGGAGGAAAACAATGAGAAAATTGATGGAGCCATGCTTGTGGATGAATGTCGTTGCCAGAATTCTTAAATGTTTTGAAATTACGTGTAGTAATGAACAGCTTATAGTCAAAATCGTCATGTCGGCGAGTCGCATGTCGGTCATTGTTACTTCGTTTCGGCGGTTCCATCTCAAAATCCAATGCGCCTTGCCAATTTCTTTCATAATTTCCGAAGTGTCCTGTGTTATTATTTTGTGGTTGTTCCGTATTTCTATGTCCCTCTTCCCGTATTGGAGCGCGAGTGTCCTCTGAAATACGTAATTCTTGTATTACCTGTGTCAGCTGATCTTGTACTTCCCGGATTTCTCTTTGGTGTTGTGTATTAATTTGATTCTGATTTTGTTTGAATTTCCTAATTTGTTCGTACTCTTCTGTGTCATTAAAGACTACCGGTTTTGTGTCGTTCAGATTATCATCTACCTTCGTAGATAAGTTAGTGAACTGATCCGAAAGTTCGGCTACTTTCTCCGATAGTGAACACATTTCCTCAATGTGTTTTTCTGAACCAAGTTTCAGAGTGTCCATTTGTGTTGAAATCGAATCTACTGTGTTCTTTAAGTTTTCCTGAGTTTTTGCAAGTTGTGTAACCGTATCCGTGGATGCAACTGAGTCAATTTTAGCCCACAAGGTCTCATGATTTTCATGAACAATAATTTGCAGTTCTTTTATGGCTGCTTCGTGATTCTCTAATGCATTTTCATGCCGCGAAAAAATAGGTTGAAAATGCTCACAAAATTGAGTTTTTACGTCATTACAGACTTTTTGACATTTCGATTCAATGTGATGTAACTCAGTAGTTAAATCTTCACGCGTTTGTTCAAGAGTTTGTTCCAATGAGTCTAACTTTTGAAGCTGTTGCTGTGTTTGTCTCTGATTTTGTTCCATTGTGTCTAACTTTTTGAGATTTTGTTCCACTGTGTCTAACTGTTGCTGTGTTTGTCTCTGGTGTTGTTCCATTGTGTCTAACTTTTCAAGCTTTTGCTGTGTTTGTCTCTGATTTTGTTCCATTTGTTGCATTAATTGCAATAATAATGTATTAGTGTCTGGAATCTGTTTCTCTACGCTTTTCGGCAGTGCATTTGCACCGGCAACATTCACATTTTGACAAGCAGAAAATGTGTCTTGACTTATTTGAGAAAACGGTGATGACCCAAAACCTGAATCTACAGTATTTGCGAAATTGTGTCCTGTCATTTCGGATTCCTGAGGCGAGCTGTTGCCGACCGATCGATCGATAATGCTTCCCTATTCACTACCTGTTTCACTGTCTACACCATTGTTTGCCGCCCGCTCCATTTCCCTATGCGCAATTACCAAATTACTACTTTGAACATTAGTTAATTCATTACTCTGCGGCGCTAACACACTGCTTTCGTCTTCACTGTCATTTCTCAGTTTACTTTGGAGCCTAGTATTACGTTTTTCACACGCCATAATTGTCACAATATTTCACACGATAACACAGAAAAACACAATTTGAAGAGCAAAAATAAGAGAACACATTAACATAGCACTGAAAATAATATCTAGTTAATTGCAGCTGCGAAATACTTGGTGCAAATCTACATGCATGCCACAACTGTTTTACTGTACAACAATGAAAGACTGCAACTACAAAGGAGATTTTCGCTACAATTACGCACTAGCAATAAACAAAATCTACACTAATTACACAAACTACAAGAAAAAATCAGAAGATTCCAGTGAGGTACCCTGGCAGGGTCGCCATATGAAACGTCCCCTTTGAACAATTCTACATGACTGTGCTTAAACTGACACACAATATTTTGTTAGCGCAACGCAATCTGACTTTCAAAATTCCCTACAAAAGAATGGCCCTGACTAACATTAAACTATACCTTTCACAAATCACTTACCTCACAAAAATCTTCGCTGCTCAAGCTACTGCAATACAGCGAGCGCCACTACTGCCAGCTAAATAAAAGATTCAAACTATGGAAGGCACTAACTACTGATAGGGATAGTTAGCAAATGAAAGAAATTAATAGAGAACAAACAATGTATTTACCTTGATATCATCATATATAAACATAGCAGTTCATGACAAATTTCAAAACTCCGCCATCTCTCTCCCCACATCCACCACTGCTGGCGGCTCACCTCCAACTGCCCAACGCTACGCGCTGTTCACATCCAGCTGCCGCTGCCCAACACTACAATGGCGAGTATTACAACAATGCAAAGCAGCCACAGACTGCACACAGCACAGCCAGTGATTTTCATACAGAGGTGGCGTTACCAATAAAAAAACCTAAACAGCCTACTTACATAGAGAAAACATAAACAGCCTACTTACATAGAGAAAACATAAACAGCCTACTTACATAGAGAAAACTTAAACAGCCTACTTACAATAGGTCTTCTACAAAGTAATTTCTGTCTCTCTTTCCCTGTCATAGGGTGTCTCCCTTCCCTTAAACGCATCTATGTAGTTTATGATGGCTGACCCCATATTTTGGAAAGACTCCAGGGCCGGTCAGCGTGCATGCCTATTTTGTCTTTTGGATATATTCCGGTATCATTCATACTCGACTATATAGTCTGCAGTCTACCATCTGCTGTTCCATGCTAGGCAATGAAGGCCTTTCAGCAAACAGGAATTTCGCTCATCGTATCATTTCGTTTGATTCTTACAATGCGTCAGAAAAAGCAATCCTGGCATTGGGATAGTGATGCCTAGGCCTTCTACGACCAGTTAATGTCACAGGAATAGTTGCTTGAATAGGAAGAGCGATTATTTCACTTACCTAACAAATTAAAATTCTCGAGTAGCTATTTTAGTGGGTTTTGGTTTGTTCGAAATACTCGTACGGAGCATTTTCTGTCCCAACAAACATCGTGCATTCTACCATAACTTTTTCTCTTTTTAGCTAATAGATTAACACATGGTTTTTCACCGTCTTGTGATGATCCACACATTTTCAAAACTCTAAGAGGACCATACTACTATCACACTTCAGACCAAACAGTTGTAACACAAGGAAATAACACAGAGTAAGAAACTCAGTCGATCACGTTTGCAATCGGAGCCCATCTGACCTAACAGATGTAAGGTGAACAGGGGAAGCAAACCTTAACCCATTCTTTCCGTGAGAAGACCGACTTAGAACGTTTTTACCATTACCATCAGAAGTGAAATTCCCTGTATCTCTGTTACTTGCTACGTTAGTTGAGAGTTATTTTAAGTGCCCTGTAGTACCGACGACTCAGAATGTGCCACAACAAACTCATTTCCTAATCAAATGGACTTAACCCATTTTTTTCGTGATGTCTTCATTTGGAATTGATCAATTAAAACAAATACCTCTACGTAGCTTTTGTGAGGTCATAAATGGAAAATTTATAGGCTCTGTCGTAGATATTGTGAAATTGTTGTCAATAAGGAAGGAGACGGCTTACAAAATAGTACTGTGTCCTGTTTTAGAATACTGTTCAAGCATATGGGACCTAGACCAGATGGTATTAACAGGGGATACTGAGCGTATTCAAAGAAGGGCAGGACATTTGTTCGTAAGTTTTTTTGAGCCTCGGTAAGTTGAAAAACCTGAGCTGGCAGACGTTTAGAGGTAGACTCCAGCTGTCCCATGAATGACTACTACAAAGTTTCAAGGACCGGCATTCAGTGAAGAGTCTGGGAATATACTAACGTCCCCTACATGCTGCTCACGTAGCGACTGTGAAGATTATGCTATTTACACTATGTATATAGACTTTTAACATTTTTGGTATCGTGGTTAATACACGAAAGTAACGGGAGGAAAACTTACCGTTTCGTACAATTATGAGTTCTTCTGCAATGCCCTTCACACTGGTTTCGTGTAGCATGAACGTAGATGTGGGTATAGACGCGAAGTCTGTTCTACGGTTC
The DNA here is from genome assembly GCF_023864345.2 of Schistocerca serialis cubense. Taxonomy (NCBI): domain Eukaryota; kingdom Metazoa; phylum Arthropoda; class Insecta; order Orthoptera; family Acrididae; genus Schistocerca; species Schistocerca serialis. Next base: position 78,158,520 of record NC_064646.1, on the reverse strand, counting down.
TCTCCTAGACTCAACGTCTTCTTGCATAAAATAATAACATTGTGTGATGGGTGTTGCGCTATCATATGACGTCTAGTATTACCCGATCTGTGGAGATATTGTGAGATATGCATATTATTTTGGTCACTCTGTAAATTCTGTTTCTTACTAAATACCGAAATGCATAGCTCACACAGAGCGAAACCATTTAGCTGAGTAATCTTTGACTATTGCTACAATATCTTTGTGTTGTTACATCGCCTCTGCCTGAGAGCGCTGGCAAAGTTACACGCACTCTAAATGGAGTAACAGACGTATTTTGAAGAATGGTCAGGAAATTTACTTTTTAAGTACGACATGAGAATTATGGAACTGGAATATGAATATTAGTGATGCAATTATGGAAAGAGAAGCTAAGGGGATTATTTGAGAATTTTTTTGGAATGTTGAGAGATTAAGGGAAGCACGCAGCACGAAGTATTGTTTTGTGTTACTGAGACTATAGTAACGAAGCTCAGACAGTAGCACTCTGTTATATGGATTGCTCTGATAGGAAGAAGAGATTCCCCTTGCTTGAAGTTATTTCTTAAAGTCATTATGTAAATCCTGTTGTGGACATTCAGCTGATTTTTAAATCATTACTTTTGAATGTAGAGTTTCGTTTGAATTTTGTTAGTTTCAGTTGAATTTTGCAGAAGTCATTTCTTAGCAGTTAAAATTGCCACACTTCATTGCACTTTGTGGTACGGAATTTTCAGTCGCAGTTTTTAATATTCCTTTGCTGCAGTACGCTGTGCGCTGCTTTCGAGAAATCTGCAAGAATATTTGTCAAGACACGATGTAAGTCGAAGTACAGTTTAGGGCCAGGAATTTCTTTGTCAGATCAGTTCCACATTTATTTTATAAAGGTTAAATTTAGGGCAGCGTTTCATTTTTGTAGGAACAGTTAGCTTCAACTTGTAGATAGTGCTGAGCAAATCACATAAACTCTTTGAGTAATTCAGTAAAATAAGAGTTCTGCACAGTAGACGAGTTTAAGTTAGGAATTAGTTTGTTTTGTAATATTTCTGAGAATTTGTTTGTTTGGTAATCATTTTTCAGAAGTTTTGGTAGGCAGCCTTAGGACGACATACCCAATCAAGCGGTTAAGTTGCAATAGTTCCTCGCGAATGCAGCCAGCCACTTCCCTTTTGTTTGCCAACAGAACGCCATACAATCACTGGAAGCAGAAAGCGGCACACCACACTGCCGGCGCCGATCATTCCTCGGACATTTTCCCGAAGGACAACCGTTTGACCACAAGATCCCTGAGTGCTTGCCAACTTCTCGTAGCCTAACTCTAGAAAAGTGTAGTGTTCCAAAAGATTGGAAAAGGGCACAGGTCTTTCCAGTTTTCAAGAAGGGACGTCGAACAGATGTGCAGAACTATAGACCTATATCTCTAACGTCTATCAGTTGTAGAATTATGGAACACGTATTATGTTCGAGTATAATGACTTTTCTGGAGACTAGAAATCTACTCTGTAGGAATCAGCATGCGTTTCGAAAAAGACGGTCGTGTGAAAACCAGCTCGCGCTATTCGTCCACGAGACTCAGAGGGCCATAGACACGGGTTCACAGGTAGATGCCGTGTTTCTTCCGCAAGGCGTTCGATACAGTTCCCCACATTCGTTTAATGAACAAAGTAAGAGCATGCGGACTATCAGAACAATTGTGTGATTGGATTGAAGAGCTCCTAGATAACAGAACGCAGCATGTCATTCTCAATGGAGAGAAGTCTTCCGAAGTAAGAGTGATTTCAGGTGTGCCGCAGGGGAGTGTCATAGGACCGTTGCTATTCACAATATATATAAATGACCTTGTGGATGACACCGGAAGTTCACTGAGGCTTTTTGCAGATGATGCTGTGGTGCATCGTGAGGTTGTAACAATGGAAAATTATACTGAAATGCAGGAAGATCTGCAGCGAATTAACGCATGGTGCAGGGAATGGCAATTGAATCTCAAAGTAGACAAGTGTAATGTGCTGAGAATACATAGAAAGATAGATCCCTTATCATTTAGCTACAATATAGCAGGTCAGCAACTGGAAGCAGTTAATTCCATTAATTATTTGGGAGTACGTATTAGGAGTGATTTAAAATGGAATGATCATATAAAGTTGATCGTCGGTAAAGCAGATGCCAGACTGAGATTCACTGGAAGAATCCTAAGGAAATGCAATCCGAAAACAAAGGAAGTAGGTTACAGTACGCTTGTTCGCCCACTGCTTGAATACTGGTCAGCAGTGTGGGATCCGTACCAGATAGGGTTGATAGAAGAGATAGAGAGGATCCAACGGAGGGCGGCGCGCTTCGTTACAGGATCATTTAGTAATCGCGAAAGCGTTACGGAGATGATAGATAAACTCCAATGGAAGACTCTGCAGGAGAGACGCTCAGTAGCTCGGTACGGGCTTTTGTTAAAGTTTCGTCAGGTGGCTTGCGGAGTATGGATGTAGATGTAGATGTAGATCGATGGACGGTACGAAGAAGTGTTCTTAGGGTTACATTTTTCTCCAGAATATCTTTATTTATCGCATTTTATAGGTGGGCAGTCGGCATGCTTTATGGCTACCCTCTTAGGGCGAGGGTTTATGAGTCTCTGCTACGCGCATTATGGCACATTCACTCGCGACGTTCGCCAAGAGGTCGAGGGCCGGCCAGCAAGACAACGAGCCAGCAAGGAGCTCCAGATTTACAACTGAGCAAACAGCTTCCCTTCTGTTACCACCACCCCCCCCCCCCTTGCCCCTCCTCCCCTCCCCCTTAACGAGAAGCAGCGATGCGCCCGAGCCGTGCTCGAGACGCTCTATCGAGGTATCCTTCTTATCGCGCCGTGATACTGCTATTAGCTCTGTAATGAAATTGTTATTTACACGCCCAAAGCTGCGGCGATAGCAGTTATGGTGGCCGTAAATTACGCACGCTGTGTGTTCCACTTACTTTTTGTTTGCCTCTTTCGTTCTTAAACTCTGCGCCGTATGGCAATATCGGGAAACACATTAAGGCATCCTAGCTGTCTTCGCTAATACTACTTTTTACGTAGAAAAATTTCTGTCGCGTGCAGGGTACTCGGAGCACCCGTAGCTGAAAACTGCTACGGTCGTGATTAAGTAAAATGGCAAAGACTTTCAAATTAAAGAATTTCCATCCACCAACAACGGTACTTGTAGCACGAAACACGAACAGTGGTTACGGTTCTGACCCCGATATCGGAAGGACACAGGTTTAAGACTCGGTCACCCTTGTGAGGTATCACACATCAACTGAATATGGGTCGTTAACCGCTGCAGTGGAAGCAACGACCGTTTGGTCGAGGATGTGTGGTGACGACGGCTGCCGCTTGTATCTTTGTAACAGTCGGTAGTACAGGAACGGCGAGGCCTGTAGGCACCAAATCAGCAAGTGTTGACCATGAGAGACGCCACTGCCCTCTACGGTCTGTTTTTTGAGTACGAGACCACTCCCAAAATGTCATATGACCATAAAAAAGAAAAAACTATTGTGGGCCAAGTATATACGAGGTGCATTCAAGTTCTAAGGCCTCCGATTTTTTTTCTAATTAGCTACTCACCCGAAATCGATGAAACTGGCGTTACTTCTCGACGTAATCGCCCTGCAGACGTACACATTTTTCACAACGCTGACGCCATGATTCCATGGCAGCGGCGAAGGCTTCTTTAGGAGTCTGTTTTGACCACTGGAAAATCGCTGAGGCAATAGCAGCACGGCTGGTGAATGTGCGGCCACGGAGAGTGTCTTTCATTGTTGGAAAAAGCCAAAAGTCACTAGGAGCCAGGTCAGGTGAGTAGGGAGCACGAGGAATCACTTCAAAGTTGTTATCACGAAGAAACTGTTGCGTAACGTTAGCTCGATGTGCGGGTGCGTTGCCTTGGTGAAACAGCACACGCGCAGCCCTTCCCGGACGTTTTTGTTGCAGTGCAGGAAGGAATTTGTTCTTCAAAACATTTTCGTAGGATGCACCTGTTACCGTTGTGCCCTTTGGAACGCAATGGGCAGGGATTACGCCCTCGCTGTCCCTGAACATGGACACCATCATTTTTTCAGCACTGGCGGTTACCCGAAATTTTTTTGATGGCGGTGAATCTGTGTGCTTCCATTGAGCTGACTGGTGCTTTGTTTCTGGATTGAAAAATGGCATCCACGTCTCATCCATTGTCACAACCGACGAAAAGAAAGTCCCATTCATGCTGTCGTTGCGCGCCAACATTGCTTGGCAACATGCCACACGGGCAGCCATGTGGTCGTCTGTCAGCATTCGTGGCACCCACTTGGATGACACTTTTCGCATTTTCAGGTCGTCATGCAGGATTGTGTGCACAGAACCCACAGAAATGCCAACTCTGGAGGCGATCTGTTCAACAGTCATTCGGCGATCCCCCAAAACCATTCTCTCCACTTTCTCAATCATGTCGTCAGACCGGCTTGTGCGAGCCCGAGGTTGTTTCGGTTTGTTGTCACACGATGTTCTGCCTTCATTAAACTGTCGCACCCACGAGCGCACTTTCGACACATCCATAACTCCATCACCACATGTCTCCTTCAACTGTCGATGAATTTCAATTGGTTTTGTGGTGTCACCGCCAGACACCACACTTGCTAGGTGGTAGCTTAAATCGGCCGCGGTCCATTTAGTACATGTCGGACCCGCGTGTCGCCACTGTGTGATCGCAGACCTAGCGCCACCACAAGGCAGGTCTCGAGAGACGATATAGCACTCGCCCCAGTTGTACGAGGAGATTGCTAGCGACCATACGGACGAAGCCTTCCTCTCAGTTGCCGAGAGCCAGTTAGAATAGCCTTCTGCTAAGTCCATGGCTACGACCTAGCAAGGCGCCATTAGCCTTACCTACTTTGAGAGTTATAGTATAAATGTCTCAAGAAGAATGCTGTAGTCATCAAATAATAAAGTTAAGTATAAAGCAGCTACGTACTTTTCTTGCTACCATTCAACAGTTATCCTGTTCCAGAATTGACGCCCGTCGGCGTGTGTGTGTACGCGTGCCTTTCTATCGGCTACCCGTCACTGTGGACTGGCTGCCTTGTCAGTCCACTTCAGGTTTCACACCACGCAAATTCAGAAAACGAATGATTGCACGCTGTTCAAGTAAGGAAAACGTCGCCATTTTAAGTATTTAAAACAGTTCTCATTCTCGCCACTGGCGGTAAAATTCCATCTGCCGTACGGTGCTGCCATCTCTGGGACGTATTGACAGTAAACGCGGCCTCATTTTAAAACAATGCGCATGTTTCTATCTCTTTCCAGTCCGGAGAAAAAAAATCGGAGGCCTTAGAACTTGAATGCACCTCGTAGTATGGTTGTCATACGTTGAACTCTGAAGCTATTGCAAGTAACTCAGGTTAATAATAGTCAATAACAGTAAACTTTAAGATAAGAATAGTAGACTGGTAGGAAAGAAGCCTCCTCATTGGCCAGTTCATATCGCCATTCTTGGGGCAGGGAGGAAGACCGTTTCGAATGGGAGCAGCAGTCACCTGGCTCGTTGATCTGAATAGAGGAGGACTAAATTGACACTGAGACCGAAGGCAAAGAGGAAAGAATAGGCTCTGACTCAGTCATTTAGTCATGTTGATCTGTGTTTTTATTCAAGCACCAATGACCTTTTACTTTCACTAGCTGCTTATTTTTTATGACCCACCGTCTAATTTCTTATGGTGGGTCATATGTTGCCACTTAGCCGCTGTGACTGGGTCCGGGGTCCGGAGTGACTGAAAGTAACACCACACCGGCTCCCGTCCCCACTCACACCGTTGCCCGTGTCCCGCCACGTGGAGGCAGGCTCTATTTGTTTACATCCATTTGATACCTTTTTTTTGTGCAGCATTAGAAAAACTTTTAACTAATACAAAATCAAGTGAGATATTAATAAACAAATCGGAATTCAATATTTAGAAAGGAGGAAGGAAGAGAACTGAATAGAGAAGAGATAGGTATAATATTGCCCGTCACTTGGTTGTGGGAGGCGGCCCGGGTCTAGGAATGACCCTCAAGAAGCTGGCCATCGCTCACCATGCCTTTAACATCTACCACACTAAAAACTAACTTAACTAGAAGAGATTAGGGTACGTTAAAGCTAGAAACTAACACTAAGACCTTCATGTCCAGCGTGCTAAACTATTTACGATATACAATAGAGAGGTAAATGATTTTGTGCTTGGCTCAAAGTTGCTAATGAAAGTGTTCTTGTGGTAATAGTAATAAAGGTAATAACGTTAACGGTTGGTGTTGAGCCTACAAGGCTCCTAGTAGGGTACATCAGGCGCAAGCACCTCCCGGTCCCGTCGACAACACGACCTGAACGGTGGTTTTCCCCGATCTACCATTGGTATCCGTCGGATTGGGCTCAAAAGAGAGGGACCACAATTAAGATCCTTCCATCCAGACTGTGCGCTGCCTCTTAACGGAAGGCGTAGGTCCCTAAAAGAGGTACCTAGCTTTAAGCTCTTATTAGACATGGAGGTACTGTTAACTATTTACATATAAGGTGTAATCTGTTTTTAGGATTGTGTGTGACTTGTGCACTTCTTGTCGGTTGTTCCAGACTGTTCTTTGAAGTGGACTTGGTTGACACTATAGATCATCCGCGCTGGACGCTTCAATATCTGTGTTGGTGCCCTGGTCTGTGTCTGTTTCTTCTTCATCACTCGTGGTGCTAATCATATCTGTGTCCCCCTGCGCATCGTGATGTCTGTTTGGACCGACTTGCCTTCGGTAGGGTCTGTTGCGCAAGTATGACCTCTACGATGTTTAAAACATTGTGTTTTCAGTTTAAGATCGTGATGTTTCGCAGACGATTTGTTTTATTCTGTGGCTTATCTCAGTGGCCACCATTTCTATGAACCTAATGTGATAGCACAAACTGTTTCAGAGCGGTTTCTCTCGGGACATTGCCTGCCCCTCTCATGACGCTGTAAAAGCTTCCCATCCGAAAACGTTAAACCGTTTCTGATTTGTGTTCCTGGTGGCTAAACATCATGCTAAAATGTCAATAAACGAGCTCCACGTTGAATTCGAAAGAACTGGGGTGTGCTGCAGTTGATGAGCTTACTCGTAGGATCTTCCTCTCTCATGATTTGTTTTGCATATGGATGTTTCTATGTACCATACTGTTACAATCTTCTCAGAAATCTTATGAGCATGTCGGACGTAAGTTGAGGAGTTGGAACTCTTCCAGCAATGAAGAAAGGAAGATCAGGATTCAACTACCGACGATGATCAGATTATAACAGGCAGAGATTTTAGAAGGATTAGGAAGCAGATCAGCTGCTCCTTCTTTTCGAGGAATCTTCGTAGCTTTCGCTATAAATTGAGTGGGAACTACGGAAAACCTTAAGTTCGACCGACGTGGATTTCATCTGTCGTCCCTCGGAATCCAAGTCCAGTGCATCACCAAACAGGCCATATCTCAACAGTTCTCGACATACAGTCAAGCCAACATAATTTTTGTTTGTTTGAGAAAACATATCGATTTCGAGAGGCCCAAGCTGATCAAAATCAGATTATCGGGGACGAAAAATGTAGACCGAATGCAGAATGAACACCGGCCGTGCAATATCTTTTGTATTACGAAAGTGAGACTGCATGTCAGAGGCTACGCACAAGGGCACTGGTACACTTCATAATAGTCCCTGCGAACAGGAAAACGCTGTTGTTGAACAGTTCGCAGTCGACAAATGTGCTGAGTATGAAGACTGGACTCACCAGCCAATCACGAGGAAAGAGATCACTGTGGGTTACTGTAGTACCTTGGACCAGGGGTTTTGAAGATCTAGTCCCGGGCTCAGTCCTATACAGAAGCGAAGGGTTTTTCCTCGATCCAGTCCCTCCAGGACGTTTCCAGGTCAACTTAGCCTGCTGTCAAAATGAGGATAAGGGCGGTCGCACGAGGTAACCGCCATCCCTCCTCTCCTAGAGTGACAACGAATAGAAAGGCTGCACTGTGCGTGAATTTCTAAGGGACCAAACTACTGAGGTCATCGGTCCCTAGATTTACACACTACTTAAACTAACTTACGCTAACAACAACATCCACACCCATGTCCGAGAGAGGACTCGAACCTCCCGCGGGAGGGGCCGTGCAATCAGTGACGTGGCGGGAGGCTGGCAATACTTTGGCGGGCTTGCGCCACAGGCTTTGTTTACCTTTACCTTTTCACCTTATGATGGATCAGACAGGTACAGCAACTGAGTGTGAGGTATCGCTTAAGGGGAGGTTCACTATCTTTTAGTTCAAAAAAATCGATTTTTTTAAATTGCCTTCTTGGATCTACAAAAGTGTTTACCTTCCATCCCATAAACGGTTTTTCCGAATACGGAACGGAAATGTTTGTTATTCGAGGTTGAACAAAAAAATACACCTGCCTGAAATCGGTCTTTTTCACGCAACAGTTTTTTTTCTTTCGGAGGACGAGTTATTGTACCGGTGCTTGGGTGGAAATACACAAAATTCAAATGAAAGTTTGAACGCGTGTGTTTGGAAGTTAGCCCCCAAGAATTTGCATTCTGGTGCAAAGACTGTGGAGATAGCGACTCTCCTGTCAGTGAGCAGCTTCAACGAAAGGTGTTCAACAATTTTGAAGACCATGACAACGATGGACGTCACCCTGGCACTCTATTCGACGCAGTTCGCCAAGCATTCGGACGACCACCGGATTCAAGCAGCCGAAAACCGCTTGTCACCGGCCGTACGAGGGCTCTGGAGCAGCGCAGGATGGCTCAGATCGAGCAGAACGCCCTCTATGAGGAAGAGGAAGGATTAGCTTACAGACCCGGAATACCAGATTGAGTAAGTTGCATAATATTGCATTTATATGTAGTCAAAACTTTAAACACATTTTTCTCGAAATGACTTTTTTTTATCGCGCGGTATGGTAACTTCAAATCTACTGAACCGATTGGCATGATTCTTTGTTTCCGACGAAGCTAACTAAATTGTCTAGGAATTGTACCACTTTTATTCCGATCCATCAACTATAAATATTTTAACTTGGCCGACGAAGTCGAAAAATCGATGAAAATACCCTATTTCTTCAAATGGTTGCCATTTTGTTTCTTATGGTCCAAATAACTTAAGCGACGTACAACTCTATAAGACTCTTATATACTTCGCTAACATCAACTCAATTTTGATTTCAAACGAGCCGGCTGACCTGCGACATACCGCGCGTGGAGGTCTACATCGAAATTTTGTTTCGTTCCAACGGCACTTCCGCCTTTGCTCTTCGACATTTACAGTCGAAAAAATTCCAGTTTGTAGAGGAAATATCAATAAACATTTGACCAAATTTGATATTGATATCTGTAACACATCTCGAGAAAAAAATTCTCAAAGAACTGCTTTTTTCGGGCCAAAGAGAGTAAACCTCCCCTTAAGTGTCGGATGTTCGATCAGCGAACGGAATTTGTTCGACTGTTTTCCTGCAAGCGATTTTCTAAATTTTTAAACGTTGCTATAAACATCGCTGTCGAACAAGCTTTTATCGCTCAGTTTCATTTAAACGTTTCGACTAAACTCATTTTCGGAACATCAGTTTGCCCAAAATGGGTAGACAAAACTCAGTTACTGAATATCGAGTGACTAAAAATTTGTTCTTCAGCGACCACCATAGCAGTGTTTCAAAATTTACAGTTCCATGGAATACTCGCAGGTCTCTTACATGACAGTACGTCACGCCTTGAAAGTCAGCGCTTTGGAAGAAGGTGATGCGTTTATCAGCAGTTACTTGAATAAACGTACACTCTGGTCAGGAACAGTAAGCCACATTGTAGCTAATACTTTATGAGATTACCCTTAATTTATCTGATTTCCAATTCACGCCACAGCAGAATTAACTGTAATAGATTCACTGTGAGCCTCCTTAGCTGATCGGTGAGCACGTCTGATTGGCATTAAGAGGAACCGGATTCAAGTCCTGGTACTGCTAGGAATTTTTCTTTGGTGGATAGTTAGTTGGCAAAGGTCGAGACAGCGGTATACTATTCCCATGCCCCTCCGCACAACATCGAAATGACTCCAACACTCGGAGTGCTAAAGATGGCACGGCAATCGGTCAAGATTGCGTAGATGTTTCGGACTGATCGTGAAATTACTTTTTCTCGTTAATACCGTTTTCAGTATACTGGTTTTTGTACTTCTCTCGGTAATTCGATCAACTGGGAAACTGACAAAAGGCTTTAATACACTATACGAGAGTTAACTTCAGACGATTAGACCAAATGGAGGGCTAGGCGACATTTACATATTCTCAAAGTGTGCTGCAGTGCTTATTTCTCTTTAGACAATGGTTATGTTTTAATATTGACACGGACGCACCACGAAAGTGTTATGTAAAATGATCAAAAACTGATATTCATACAGACATGGATGGAAAATGCGAAACTGTAAAATTTGGTGCCACATGGGTGAATGTGTGACGTTGCAGCGAAATTTTACTGTGCAACTAGCAATGATAGTAAGCATGGGGCATGTCGGTAGCGGTGCGAATTTCATTCCGTGTACTCAGTTGAACAGTAACTATGTCTCATAGACAGACTCGTGAACAACATACGCAAATTTTTCACGGTAAATGATAACAGCTAAACAGTTGCAGGATAAAGATTTATTAAAATTCTTGACCACGGTTTCGGTATATCTAAATATACCTTCATCAGAAGTAAAATACACTAAAATCGCATCCTGCAGTGGGGATGCACAAAACAATTGTACCAAAAGCGTCGCCAGTACGAAAAACATCATCTCCATTTATACAACATAATTATGGACAGAGGGTTGATGTGAACACAGCATAGCATCATTACCTCGCCTGTGATGTAATGATGCTATGCTGTGTTCTCATCAACCCCTTCCCCCACACACTGTACAGAGTACGTAAGTAGCTGCAGATACCAATCTAACTCAAGCTAATGATAATCCCAGATATGTATTGAATGGGTGACCGCAACAAGTCTTTAAAAGTATCACTCATTATACAAATGTGTTGATGAGTCTCAGTTTAACATCAAACCCCATATTAACGTCTGTTGAAGAGAAGAATAAAGTGGATCATAAAAATTATATGAAACTAGCGAAGTACCCTGCAATACCGAGGTACTTTCAGTTCCCTCATTATCCATCTCCTCCTCTCTTCTTTCCTTGCTAAGCCATGCTCATATGCCTATATAGCCCCTGGAAAAATTCGATACTACCTGCACAACACACCCATGTTGCAGGGCAGCTTGGATGACAGGAGTTAGCAAACCTTCTCATCCCCACTCCCACTGGGAGCTAGGAGGTTCTTACACTCACAGTACATCTTCTCTGACAATAAATAGTATGTGTACCAAGTTTGGTTGAAATCATTCTGGTGGTTTAGGAACAGCTGTGGAAAATGCAGGCATACACACTTGCATACAACTATTTTTGTATAAGTAAATGACTTCCATATGGGAAAAATAAATGGAAATATTCAGAATATCCGCAATATGATGAGGCTGCATTAGATGGTTCAAATGGCTCTGAGCACTATGGGACTTAACATCTGAGGTCATCAGTTCCATAGAACTTAGAACTACTTAAACCTAACTAACCTAAGGACATCACACACATCCATGCCCGAGGCAGGATTCGAACTGGCGACTGTAGCGGTCGCGCGGATCCACACTGAAGCGCCTAGAACCGCTAGGCCACACCGGCCGGCGGCTGCATTAGACACATTGATAACATAATACCTACCTAATCAAGTGTTGTAACTAATTTATACACTTTGATAAATAATAGTGCATTATGATGTGAGTTCGATAGGAACTTTTATAATGACAAGGAATCTCATTTATTGTGCTTTTAACATCAAATGCTAGAAATTTTTTAACACAAGGAATATATCCCCTTGGGGGTAATGAATATGCATATACGCAATTCATAGTAGATTGGCACAACAGCCGAATTAAAGGTCCAAAATAAATAAATGTCGTAATTGTCCACACAGTATTTCTAGAATACTGGACGCAATGAAAACACCAAATAATTGCCATCATAATGTTTTTCTTTGAAGTCGTAACAGGCAGCCTAAATCATACACTATTTGTTAAAAAAAGAAGGTGCAGCTTCGGAGGAGAGAAGACTCAAAAACAAAACTGCAGCGTGTATGATTAATTATATTGTGGAAAATTATACGTTTAGTAGGAAAAAATGTGTCAGTGAAACTCAAATTAGGCGCGGTACGCTGCCGCTAGTGTCGTGGAAGCATCCGTCCAGACGACGCTGTTGCCACAGAGGGTCTCGAGCCAGCCATCTGTAAATACGTCAGTTGCCGGTCGGCAGGTGCGGACCTAAGCCGGGCATGCTCCAAATAATTCACGCCGAGGAAAGAAGATTCCGAACGAGTTAAGCCGTCAGGGCGCGTCGCCGGGTGGCGGGCGATAGCTAATTATAAATCACCGACTGCCCGCGGGTAGCTCCATCGTGCCCTTCAACAGCTGAGTGTAATTACCCCGTTGAGTACAGTCGGCATCCGGAGCGCCGTGGAAGCGGCGGCGGGAACGGCGCAGCAGTGAGGGGCGGAGGGGGCTTTCTGGGGCTCGGAAGAGGATGTGGAGGCCACCTCTAAGAGAGGAAGAGACGAAATATAGCACCGACACGAACATTTATATTACCCGAACATTTAATCGCCGCGAAAAGGGAAACTCATAAATCTCCCTTCTACTGGTGGTAGCGCGGGCCGCCCCGCCTTGCCGGAGACGCTGGCTAGGATTTCGCGGGGGCGGCGGCAGCGACGCCGGGAGGTTAAGGGAGGCGGGTCGGAGATTTATCTGCCCCCGCAGCGCGGCGCGGCGCAGCTACGACCGACGCCGCCTCCGCCGCCGCCGCCGCAGCAGCAGGCAGGAAGCGGGGACCTGCACACGGTAAGGCCACGCCGCCGGGCTACACTGTATAAACTGCTACAATAGGTATTATCACCGTCAATATAACAAGGTATAAATTCTCATTAAGTCAACCCGGGCTTCGCCACCAGCTCCCCAAGACCGGGCCGGTAATAAGGCACAGGGTGCTTCCCAAGTCGTGCGCGCTCCGGCGCTTCTTCATCGACGGTCGTGGAGGTGGCGGCGGTGGAGGCGGTAGTGGGTGGGAGGAAAAGCGGCGCGTGGCGCGGACGCCTTCTTCAGGAACGTGAACACGTTCCTTCTGCAGAGGAAGCGGGCGGACGGAAGATCGGACACGACGGCTCTCCTCTCCTGGCAGTGACGACAGTAAAACGAGAGACGCACCTCGATCGTTCACCAGTAGCAGTCTAAGAAAAAGTGGCGAGGAATTGGTCTGTACTATACGCGAAAAAAATGAAAACGTAAATACCCGTTGTGAGGAGAGGTGCCGGCCGCTGTGCCCGAGCGGTTCTAGGCGCTTCAGTCTGGAAGCGCGTGATCGCTACGGTCGCAGGTTCGAATTCTGCCTCGGGCATGGATGTGTGTGACGTCCTTAGGTTAGTTAGGTTTAAGTAGTTCTAAGTCTATGGAACTGATGACCTCAGATGTTAAGTCCCATAGTGCTTGGAGCCATCTGAATTTTGATTTTTTGAGGAGATGTGGGCTACAGAATGGTGCGGCAACTGTCGTCATTGGATAGCTGGAGGTGTAATAGTATAGGATTTCAGCTACTTTGCATGTGAGATATTTGTCGTAAAAGAAAAGCACAGCCAACGAGCTGTAGTTCGTAAAAATGCTAAGCGTCACAGCGCGAGAGTAAAGAGATGAAATATAAATTTTAATGTGCGCCTATACCAAAACGCGCGTCGACCGTTTAAACACTCTAAATAAACACTATGACCCACTGGGCGCAGATATTTAAAATCATTGCCGCAGCGCTTAATGGCAAGAAGCTGCGAAAGAGAAGAAAGAACAATCTATCTTTTGTTAAGAAATATTCTAGAGACTTCATTATCCCTTGTACTTTTGGTCGCCGACATGTTAAGACGTACTACATAGCACTGCTACAAGTTGTATTTTTATTTCGTGTAAAAACTATGTGAAACGACGAATAAACATTTACGTAACTCGGGTGTAGATACAATGTACTTACGCACACGCAAGGACATATAATTTTAAGAAGGAACGGACAGACAAAGCAGCGATTACTGCGCTCCGCCATTTACAAAAGAAATATCTGATGTAAGTCATGCGTTTATTGTGTATTTATCAATGTGTAGAAGTTTAAAACCAATTTGTTCAAAATATATTAATATTTTACGATGCAATAATTTTCTTATTCTTTTCTCTCACTAACCAAAAATGATGTTCAAATTGTATATGAGCTTTGTTACAGTGTAAGTAGCCTGTTTAGGTTCTTGTATTGGTAACGCCACCGCCACGTAGCGCTCTGTATGAAAATCACTGGCTGTGCTGTGTGCAGTCTGTGTCTGGGTCGCATTGTTGGAATTTGCTATTGTAGTGTTGGGCAGATGGCTGTTGACAGCGCGTAGCGTTGCGCAGTTGGAGTTCAGCCGCCAGCAGTGGTGGATGTGGGGAGAGAGATGGCGGAGTTTTGAGAGCGGATGATCTGGACGTGTGTCCATCAGAGACAGTAAATTTGTAAGACTGGATGTGATGAACTGCTTTATATTATGACTTTTGAACACTATCAGGGTAAATACATTGTTTGTTCTCCATCAAAATCTTTCATTTGCTAACTATGCCTATCAGTAGTCGGTCCCTTCAGTAGTTTGAATCATTTATTTAGCTGGCAGTAGTGGCGCTCGCTGTATTGCAGTAGTTCGAGTAACGAAGATTTTTGTTAGATAAGTGATTTGTGAAAGGTATAGGTTAATGTTAGTCAGGGCCATTCTTTCGTAGGGATTATTGAAAGTCAGATTGCGTTGCGCTAAGAATATTGTGTGTCAGTTTAGTGTTGATCAGAATAAGTAAAGAGCGAAATGTCTGATTACATTCAGTTCTGCTCAGCTGTTTGAAAATCAAATAACGTAAGGGGTTTACCAGCACACTAATACAATAATTTTTCTAAGGGGATGTTTCAACAGGTCCGCTCTTTATCGTGGTGTCTAGATTGTATTTGGGATACCACTAATGTGTTCTCTTACGAAATTCCACCAATTTGCTTTCATTTCCATTTTCATATTCATATAGGTCCCTTAGATATTTTCATCGAAGATTCTGATTGCGTGAAGGCAATCCGGGTCAGAGGGTCAACTATTCGCGTAATCAATCCGTACGTCTCCTGAACACAATCGAAAACCGACGCATCGATGATCAATTAATAATCTCTCTCTCTTTTTAAGTCGTACTAAAAAACGGCCACACAGGATAGCCGTAAGTACGCAATATAGCGTTAGGTTGCATTTTGTCAGTAAATATTACCAACCAACAGTTACAGCATCACTGTTATTAATAAGCAAGTTCCTAATGCCAGAGAGAGGAGTAGAAATGATAAGCGAACAAGTTAATACAACAAACAGATGATTTACTTGTATTTCTCTAAGCACACTAAGACTCATTACAAATAATGCAACAAGAAATAAAGTCCAGATCTCAGTGCCAACAAGGATGAGACCCTCTGAAGAAAACCATGAAGGACGGTGTCGGAGCCACAACTAGGTGGCGCCTGCATAGCATCAGGTAACGAAGAGGCTCTGCTTGCGAGTGACTGAGTTACTGCCGCGTCCTGTATTGTGGCGGCAGAGGGCGCTCCAGTCCAGAGCCGCTGGAGGCGTGTCCAGCAGGCGTGCATCACTGGGCCCACCAGATCTTGTACAGTCGCAGTTGACATCTGACAGAAACTTGCAGTTCCTAAAGACGCCGGTAGAGTGGTATCGATACGTCATAACACAAAAATTGCTTTTCCAAACAACAAATGATAATGACATCCTGATCCTCCTGAGAAGGCAAAGGCACCTAGAAGTTCAGCTGAATGGAATTGGCAGTGTCTACAAAAGAGGGTACGAGATGAATATCAACAAAGTAAAACAAGAGAAATGAATATAGTCGACTTAAATCAGGAAGTTAGATAAAAATAAATAAATGTCGTGTGGTTCAAAAAATGGTTCAAATGGCTCTGAGCACTATGGGACTTAACATCTCAGGTCATCAGTCCCATAGAACTTAGAACTACTTAAACCTAACTAACCTAAGGACATCACACACATCCATGCCCGAGGCAGGATTCGAACCTGCGACCGTAGCGGCCGCGCGGTTTCGGACTGGAGCGCCTAGAACCGCTCGGCCACCAACGGCCGGCAATGTCGTGTGACTAGGGCATCCCGTAGGGTAGACCGTTCGCCAAGTGAAAGTCGATTTGACGCCACTTCGGCGACCTGCGCGTCGTTGGGGATGAAATGATGATGATTAGGACAACACAACACCCAGTCCGTGAGCGGAGAAAATCTCCAGTAATCGAACCCGGACTCTTAGGATTGACATTCAGTTCTGCTGACCACTTTTTTTTTCTTTCATTTTGCTCGATATAGTTCGTTGCGTTTGGTCTGTGCGGACGTCGCAAGAAATCCGTTCAAGTTGATCTTTTTTCTTTTTTTTTATTACAGAGAGCATGCAGCCCTCTGACCGGACACATGAGCTGCCGTGCCGGCTAACTGAGCTACCGGGGCGGACAGGAAGTTAGATTAGGAAGTCTTACTTTCCTTCTGAATTTCACGTATTAGTCCGTTGCCTGTTAAGGTGCCCACCTATTCCTTAGTCTTCTGCACTGTAATTCCGTTCTTTGCAAGGTAATAATAGTTCACAGTGGCTCAGTGTCCAAGTGCACATCTGCTAGTTTCACGCCACTTGATGTCTTACCTGTCCCTCATTTTCCCATGTTATCCAACAGGGACAAGGGAACCAATAGTTCAATGTGAAATCCGAACCACATTATATCCCAATTTTCTTTAAATTGCTGACACATTGTTAAAACAGTAGTAATGCTTCACATTCCGGGTGTGTACAAGAAAGTAACAGGGGGATAGAGGTCACAGGTGTAAACTAATGATGTTCAGAATTATTCACCATTTTCACGAGATAATAATTTCTGCATGCATGTATGAATATCAAGAGTTTTGATGGAAACCCAGTTCTAAGCAAAGAAGGGAAAGCAGAAAGGTGGAAGGAGTATATAGACAGCGATGTACTTGAGGACAATATTATAGAAATGAAAGAGGATGTAGATGAAGATGAAATGGGAGATATGCTACTGCGTGATGAGTTTGACAGAGCACTGAAAGACCTGGGTCGAAACAAGGCCCCCACAGTAGACAACATTCCATTAGACTACTGACAGACTTGGGAGAGGCAGTCCTGACAAAACTCTACCATCTGGTGAGCAAGATTTATGAGACAGGCGAAATACCCTCAGACTTCAAGAAGAATATAATAATTCCAATCCCAAAGAAAGCAGGTGTTCACAGATGTGAAAATTACCGAACTATCAGTTTAATAAGTCACAGCTGCAAAATACTAACACGAATTCGTTACAAATGGTTCAAATGGCTCTGAGCACGATGGGACTCAACTGCTGAGGTCATTAGTCCCCTAGAACTTAGAACTAGTTAAACCTAACTAACCTAAGGACATCACAAACATCCATGCCCGAGGCAGGATTCGAACCTGCGACCGTAGCGGTCTGGCGGTTCCAGACTGAAGCGCCTTTAACCGCACGGCCACTTCGGCCGGCAATTCGTTACAGACGAATAGAAAAACTGATAGAAGCCGACCTCGGGGAAGATCAGTTTGGATTCCGTAGAAATGTTGGAACACGTAAGGCAATACTGACCCTACGACTTATCTTAGAATAAAGATTAAGGAAAGGCAAACTTACGTTTCTAGCATTTGTAGACTTAGAGAAAGCTTTTGACAATGTTGATTGGAATACTCTCTTTCAAATCCTGAGGGTGGCAGGGGTAAAATACAGGAAACGAAAGGCTATTTACAATTTGTACAGAAAACAGATGGCAGTTATAAGAGTCGAGGGGTATGAAAGGGAAGCAGCGGTTGGGAAGGGAGTGAGGCTTGTAGCCTATCCCCGATGACATTCCATCTGTATATCGAGCAAGCAGTAAAGGAAACAAAAGAAAAATTCGGAGTAGGTATTAAATTCCATGGAGAAGAAATAAAAACGTTGAGGTTCGCCGATGTCATTGTAATTCTGTCAGAGACAAAAAAGGACTTGGAACAGCAGTGGAACGGAATTGACAGTGTCTTGAAAGGAGGGTATAAGATGAACATCAACAAAAGCAAAACAAGGATAATGGAATGTAGTCGAACTAAGTCGGGTGACGCTGAGGGAATTAGATCAGGAAATGAGACACTTAAAGTAGTAAAGGAGTTTTGCTATTTGGGGAGCAAAATATCTGATGATGGTCGAAGTAGAGAGGATATAAAATGTAGACTGGCAATGGTAAGGAAAGCATTTCTGAAGAAGAAAAAATTGTTAACATCGAGTATAGATTTAAATGTCAGGAAGTCGTTTCTGAAAGTATTTGTATGGACTGTAGCCATGTATGGAAGTGAAACGTGGACGATAAACAATTTACCCAAGAAGAGAATAGAAGCTTTCGAAATGTGGTGCTACAGATGAATGCTGAAGATTAGATGGGTAGATCACATAACTAATGAGGAGGTATTGAATATAATTGGGGAGAAGAGGAGCTTGTGGCACAACTTGAATAGAAGAAGGGATCGGTTGGTAGAACATTTTCTGAGACATCGAGGGATCACCAGTTTAATATTGGAGGGCAGCGTGGAAGGTAAAAATCGTAGAGGGAGACCAAGAGATGAATACACTAAGCATATTCAGAAGGATGTAGGCTGCAGTAGGTACTGGGAGATGAAGAAGCTTGCACATGACAGAGTAGCGTGGAGAGCTGCATCAAACCAGTCTCAGGACTGAAGACCACAACAACAACAACATGCCGAAGGTAGAAACTTCGCGTTAATTTTAGTTTTGTGATGCGGGAAACCGTCGTTGTGAAAAGTGGCAGTTGTTTTTGTGGCCATAAACTCTTAACATAATGTAAATCATACTTATTAAAGAGTATAAGGGGATACATGAGAAAGAGCAAACGAGTCTGCATTTTATGTCCTCCTTCCTCCAACCGTCATGGGTTATTTTGCTGCCTAGACAGCAAAATTCCTTAGCTTCATCTACTTCTTGATCACTAACTTTGATGTTAAGTTTCTCGGTATTCTCATTTCTGCTACTTCTCATGACTTTCATTTTTCTTCGATTTACGCTCCGTCCATGAGGTGTTCTCATAAAACGTTTCATTCCGTTCAACACATCCTGCAATTCTTCTTCACTTTTATTGAATACAGCAATGTCATCATCGAATCTTGTTATTGATAACCGTTCTTCTTGAATTTTATTCTCACTGTAGAACCTTTCTCTTATTTCCATCATTGCCTCTCCTATGTACATTTTGAACAATAGGGGCGAGAGATAGCATCCTTATCTTACGCCGTTTTTAAAATGAGTACTTCGTTCTTGGTCTTCCATTCTACTAATTGTTACCTCTTGGCTCTTCTACACGTTGTATATTACCAATCTGTCACTATAGTTCTATTTTTCTCAGAATTTCGAATATCTTGCACCATTTTACATTGTCGAGCTCTTTCTTCAGGTCGACAAATCCTATGAGCGTGTCTTGATTTTTCTTCAGCTTCAGAATTCCCTCTCTGGTGCCTTTGCCTTTCCCAAGGCCAAGCTGATCGTCATCTAACACATCCTAAATTTTCTTTTCCGTTCCTCTTTGTATTACTCTTGCCAGCAATTTGGATGCATGAGTTGTTAAGCTGATTGTAGGATAATTTTGCACTTGTCAGTTATAGCAGTCTTCGGAATTGTGTGGATGGTGTTTTTTTCCGAAAGCCTTTTGGTATATCGCCAATCTCATACAGTCTACACACCAACGTGCACTGGTCCCTTCAAGCCCCACAAACCAACCAACCAACACCAACGTGAACATTAATTTTGTTGCTACTTCCCCAACGATTTTAGGAATTCCAATGGAATGTTATCTGTCCGTTCTGCCTTATTTGAACTTATGTTTGTCAAAGCTCTTTTAAATTCTAATATTGGATCTCCTATCTCTCCCTATCGACTCCAGTTTCTTCATTTTTCGCGTCATCAGACGAGTCTTCCCCTTACAGAGGCCTTCAAATGTACTCTTTCCACCTATGCGCTCTCTCTTCTGCATTTAAGGTGGGACTCCAAATGCATTCTTAATGTTAAAGCCATTGCTTTTAATTTCATCGAAGGTTGTTTTGTTTTTTCTGTATGCTGAGTCAGTCTTTCGAACTATTATCTTTTTTCGAATTCTTCACGTTTTCATACGGCCATTTCACCTTAGCTTTCTGCACTGCCTGTTTCATTCCTACGGGATTTGTATCTCTGCATTTCTGAATTTCGCGGAAAATTTTTTACTTCCTTCTTTCGTCGATCGAATGAAGTAGTTAACCTGTTCTCCGTGGTATCTTCGCAGTTGCCCTCCTTGTACCTACGGTTTTCTTTCCAGCTTCTTCAATTGGTCTTTTTTGGGATATGTCCATTCCTCTTCAACTGAACTGCCTACTGCGCTGTTCATTATCACAGTTCCTTCAGCCTCAGAGAAATTCAAGCGTATCTTTCAACTCCTTAGTGTATCCTTATCCCGCTTCGTTGGCCGGCCGAAGTGGCCGTACGGTTAAAGGCGCTGCAGTCTGGAACCGCAAGACCGCTACGGTCGCAGGTTCGAATCCTGCCTCGGGCATGGCTGTTTGTGATGTCCTTAGGTTAGTTAGGTTTAACTAGTTCTAAGTTCTAGGGGACTAATGACCTCAGCAGTTGAGTCCCATAGTGCTCAGAGCCATTTGAACCATTTGAACCCGCTTCGTTGCACATTGGTTCTTCCTGATTAGTCTCTTAAACTTCTGCCTACTCTTTACTGAATTGTGGTCTGAGCTTAATATCTGTTCCTCGGTACGCCTCTCTGCCTGACTAGGACGTCATCTAACAGAAATCTTCCCGCACCTCCAGACCTTTTCCAAGTACATCTCCTCCCTTGTGATTTCCAATTACCAAGTCCGTTTTCTATAGTAACCTTTCTCCTAGAACGTCCCCTACGACCGCATTTCAACCCTCCATGGTTATTAAATTTTCATGTCCGTTTACGTATTGAATTACCCGTTCGGTATCCTCATATACTTTGTCTAACTCTTCATCTTCTGCTTGCAACTTCGCCATGTATACCTGAACCAATGTTGTCTATTTTGGTTTGCTGTCGATTCTGATGAGAACAACCATATCACTGAACTGTTTACAGTTACTCACTACCAGTCATAGTGAGAAACAAAGCTCTTTGACCGTGCTTTTTGCTTTCCATGCTTTGAGAGATGGTAGTACCGATCAAAACAAGAAAAAATGTCCAGTAGGAATGAGCCGTAAAGCGCATGCGTTAATAGCTACGAGCTGTAAGCAGTCGTTCACTTTCTCTAATGTGGAAACGTCTCTTCTACTGAACAAGTGCTCATAGCTCGGAAGGTAAGCATTTCAGAACCCAGGTTTCCTAGGCTTTTTTGGGGGGGAGGGAGGGGGCATACTACCTCCTCCTAAAATATGGAAAACAAAGAGCTTGCATGAGATTTGTTTTACAGTATCGAAGACGAAGAAGTGCTGTTGGTTCTTAAGGTATGCATTTTATAGCCTAAGTTTACTATAATTTTTCGCTTCGAGTAATCTAACATTTCATATCGAGGAATATTGACCATTCTTCCTGGAACCTTTTGTAGATCAAAATAACCAACCACTAACCTAAGAGAAAGCGAAGTATGAACAAATTAGCTCGTCTGAGATCAAAGTTTACCACAACAAATATTTAAAGTAGCAGCACACACAGCAACAGGAGAACACAAGGGTACTCCCTAATGGATCGTACTCCAGTACTTAATCATAAATGCCCCCGACCAAAGCGTAAACCTTAAGTTAACATTAGACAGACAACAATAAGACAAAACCATAAGTACACCATATAGCAAATAAGACAAAGAGAAGCAACAGCAAAAACAGACAAAACTCATCACACCCACAGTTTCACCAGATACTCTCCTCTACAGGTTTCAGGTGCAAGAGCAGCCCTGTTGTATTTCACAAATGGTATCTCTTGCTGATTTAAAATGGTCCAATGTAGCACTTGTCACTACAAACACATTTTCCACTAACTGTAGTAGCAGAAACTCTGCAGAAATCGTTTATTCGCACCCAGCTGCGTCGTGTCTTCTGGATGCAGAAAGCCAAGCACAGTTCACTGATCCAGCCATACTGCCCCTTGTTGACAGCAATCCACAACGAACCTCGACCATCAATCCACCCAGCTGCCTTGTTACTCCGCCATGCTTTCTGCTTCATCGACAGGTGGCTGCTCGTTTTCGATGAGCGGTTCCAGCTGCTTCCGCACTTCAGTGACGACTGCAGCCACCGTGTGTCCTCCACGTCCACAGGCCCGCCATCTCCGGCCAACACCTGGGCCAGTCGTGGCGGAAACCGCAACCCCTATCAGAGGTCAAGCCAGGCCCGGCACCGAAACAAAGGTCTTGGTTGTAGCCGATAGAGCCTCAAGCAAAAGACACTTCTTAATAAAATGTAGGTTTTTCTGGCTGAATAGAATCATTCGACTATGCAAGATTCTACATCTGTACCCCGACACCTATTGCTGTGTAGCACATGGTACTTTTGATAGTAATCATGTTTGGTACAAGGGAAGAATGGCTTCTGCATAAGTTCTAATTTCTCTGATTTAATGTCATCGTGTTGATTTCTCCAGATTTGCACGGGAGAATCTAAGAAGGAACGTACGCCGTCGGAATTCCCTTGAGGTTGCTAGTCCCATCACAGAATACGACGCTATTCTTTGGATCTTTTGTATGTCGTGTCTGATCTACCTGGTAAGGGCCCCACACTGATGACGTATGCTGTGCATAACCCCAGCTCCCAATGGAATCGCAATCAGATTCTATACAGTATTTGCTGCTGAGATAGCCCCTCATTTTACACGTTTTATACCGCAGACTGCTCATAAAAGAAACAAAAGCTGTTCCCAGTGTTTGGAAAGAGAACTGATCACACCCGTCTACAAGAACTATAGCAGAAACCTGTAGGAGAACGTGAATTTTATTAAAATATGAGAACAGTGTCGTGCCCGTCGTATCATTAACCAGAGTATTTAAAGACCTTCCCATGACCTCAAGGGATCTTTACTATGGTTGCCACTTTCGAAATCCAGCATGTATTATCACGAAGAACTCAACAGCAAAATATATTTAATACTAAAATTTTATAAGGCTGTTGCATGGAAGTGATTGTAGTGCAGATTTAATGAGTAATGATTGTTATATTCAGGACGATACAGCATAAAGTTATTGGTGTCATCTGAAAAGCTATTTTTTATGAAAGTGCAGCTGTACACATTTAAATCATATCTCTGTATATAAACTGAAGTCTCCGTTTCGTACGCTTCTGTATGTGCGGGATAATCTCAGGAACTACGGTAGGGGCGAATGACATAACCCGCCAACTAACATTAACGGCCGCAGAGTTCACAAGATCCAACATGGATAAAATAACTACTCTAGGGATTTTGATCCTGTTTTCACTAATAAATGCACTGGTTTATGATGAATTAAAGTTATATTGTGAAAACGATGTCATTGCCACCTAGAGAACAGCCACCACAACTCGACAGCAGCAAGCATAACAAAATTATCCTGTGGTTTCGTGGTCTAGTGGGAGAGCAAGTGGCTGGAAGCCCAGAGGTGGTGGGAAGGAATTCTGCCTGCCTTACTACTTTTCACTTTTCCATGTAACCAGAAGTTAACTTCTCAATGATGTGGAGATTCGGCAGAAACTAAACGTGTCTGGTATTCAACACGTTACACTGCAGCACCCGTTTCCTCTGTTGGATAACTGTTTAGGGACATACAGGTCGCCTGAGTGAAATCCGATTTTTGCAGTCGTTTCAGAACAACTGCATAGCGATAAAAACATGCGAAACCATAACCTTTCCAGTTCTTCATACTTAAAGTAAAACGTTTTCGAAAATCTACTTCAGCATGGCACGCAGCTTTGTTTCTTTTATATAAAGAAAGTTTAGTAGCAGCGCAGAAGATCGCTCAGCTTTCAGCTTTCTGTTCTCGCTGAGTCAGCCACAAATATCAACACGATGTTTACGTTGTTGGGCGAAAGGTGTTATTTTTTTGCACACTTTCAAATTATACTGAAGACTACTAGATGAATCTCCACTGGCGAAAAAGGGAATGAGGTCATTTATAGATCATAAAGACATGGGCTCGATCTTCTTCAATAGAGTTCAAAAATTACTTGGGGATGATTTCAGAGATTTCGAAATATGGCCACAGTTTCAGACTGCCAGTTTCTGCTTCCCTCATAGTAACAGTTACGATCGCAGCATTATACTTGTGCCGGCACAGTCAGACAAGAGAAGGTTGGAACTTCGATGCTAACTAATAGGCATCATTGTCGGGGAATTGTAAATCGTAACTGGGGGGGGGGGGGGGGGGAGGGTTCAGAGAAATGTTGCCTTTGAAGACTCTGAAAATTTCTCGGCCGTGCTCACTTAGAATGATTCTTGACTGGCGTGACTCTCATGAATTTTTCTCTGATGGACTTAGAAAAAATGAGTGTTAAGGGACTTGGAAAAATTCCACCTCGTCGAACTCTGATGAAGTTCGTCTCTTGGGACTCAGAACAATCTCGTGTCTTGAGACTCTAATGAGTTCCTGTGAAGTGAATTTTTTCCAAATTCATACAAGCAAAAGCATTCTCAACACGAATGTTTGGATCCCATAAGAGAAAAATTTATATGAGTCGCCTTGTTTTGTAGTTGACTTTCACGGGCTCGTCTTTCGTTTCCGCCTTCTCTCCATAAATGAAAAGGACGGATTACCATGAGGTATATCATTATTTTATTATTTTCGTCAATATCGAGGTATGTAAAGGTGCGTTCTTGAAAGACACACATCCGTTAGACACCTCAGTAATTATCTGAAAGAGCGTATTTCAAAACTGTACGTTTTGGCTCCATGTTGTGGCGTAAAGAACAGCGAGCATGCGTAAACAAACGGGTCGCGTACACTGTAATAAGTCAGTTGTCCTGCATCACGGTTGCCGGATACTTATTTGAAGGAAAAACCTAGGAAAATCAACAATAGTAAAAGTGCTCAGTACATATTATTTTTCGACACTAATCTGTCAGAAATGGGTGATTACACGCCGTGAGAAATAATGAGAATGATAAAAATTGTTGGCGAGTGTTGCGATAATTATGCAGCCGTACAAAGATTATATGCCGAAAGGAATGCCAATGCCGGTCACCCCACGAAGGTTTCAATTAGGTCTCTGGTGAGACGAGTTGAAAGAGGGACCTTGAAAAGGCAGAGACGAAAGACGGGCCCGAGAGAGGCGATTGCACTGGGAGTTCCTGCTATAGTCGCTGAAGATCTACCCCTTTCGACTCGTCAGATTCAGTGAATGCATGACATGCCTCGATCAACGGTGTCTCGCGTTTTAAGATAATTTAAAATCCACCCATGTCGCCTACATATCACCCAAGCAACTGAGTGCCGGCCGCGGTGGCCGTGCGGTTCTGGCGCTGCAGTCCGGAACCGCGGGACTGCTACGGTCGCAGGTTCGAATCCTGCCTCGGGCATGGGTGTGTGTGATGTCCTTAGGTTAGTTAGGTTTAAGTAGTTCTAAGTTCTAGGGGACTTATGACCTAAGATGTTGAGGCCTATAGTGCTCAGAGCCATTTGCCAAGCAACTGAGTCTGGGGATCCTGAGAGACGCCTGGCGTCTTGTCGATGGCCCAATGGCAAATACGACATGATCTCTTTTTCTTCGCAAGCATTCTCTTTACAGACAGAGACGGTGGCCAATCAATGTCTAGGCGGTCATAGTTGGAGATTATGTGATAGGTCCTGTTTTTTTATGGCAAAACGTTTAACTGCTTGCACTGTCTTCATACTGCCCAAATTTTGGTGCTTCCTTTACTACAAAATATCCCCCCGGACATACGAGCACGCATGTGGTTTCCGCATGACGGCGCCCCTGCACATCAGGCCTTACCTGTCAGAAGGTACCTTTATGCAACTTACCCGAATCGATGTATTGGTATCGGTAGTGCAGTTCGTGAATTCCCGCCAAGATCTGCAGACTGAATACCACTGGAGCTGTGGAGCAGAAGGTGTACTCCGCTACCCCGACGACGCCGCAAGACATGAGAGAAAGGATTGTGGCGGCTTTCCGGCAATCACCCGTCAGACACTGAGTGACGTCGAGACCAGTTTCCGACAGAGAGTGCAAATGTGCGTTAGGCAAAACGGGCAGTTGATAGAGTATCTGGGATCCTAAATTTCCGGTGAGAACCATGTTAATCAGCCCTTTTCAAGGCTAACGATGTGCGAGGTTCACTGGGCATCCTCCACGTGATGCACACTTGGTTCCGCTAATGCCGACGGTATTTACTTTCAGGTTAATCGCTGCTGAAGAATTTCAAGGCCGTCTCAGGTTCACGAAAATTGAACCAGTGGACGGAGTCCAGCAACCATATAAGAACTTTATTGAAAATTTTTCCCGATCTCGCTTCGTTCTCGAGATAACCTGATAACCTGAGAAAGTTACAATAAAGTTCCCCCTGGCTACAAACCATTGGTTTTCGAAACAAAAATAATGTTTCCTACGAACAGTGAGTATTTTTCTCACGTAGAATACGAATATTGAATAAAAAACAGCGATTACAATTTGCAAAAATGAACTTGACCTTGGTTTGACCTTGAAAACAGGTTTCGAGGTTATTCCGAGGTAACCACTCTATGACCCCCTTCAAACCTTACAACTTTACTACAGCCTTTTTTTGCGGAATTGTGCCGCTGCAGAGATATCGGCCGGTATGGATTAAAATGGAACACCCTGTATGTGGTGTTTTTATTTTTTATGCTACGAGTAAAACGTTTTCTGAAAAACTACTTCAAGAACTTTGCTTCATTTAGACACAGCCTGTTCTTTCAGCAGCGTGCAGATGACGCAACTTTCGACTTTCTGCTTTCCTTGAAAGAAAACTAAATGTGGACCCGGTTCTTTGGGTGCCAAGGCGAAGAAATCTGTCAGAAGAGTCCATTACATAGAACTGCGTCTATAAGCCTCAACGATGCATCACAGTGCGTACTAAGCTTCGCAAGAGGAATGCTGTAATTCTAAATACTGTAGGTCTATATCATTTTATAAGCACTACACGAGGAAAAAAAAAAGTGGCGAAATATCCCAGACTAGCGCCTCCCATCAGCGGAGTTGACAGTTGAGTCCCCTCTTACAAATAGATGATATTCGTAGTGATTCTGAACGTCGATTTACATGTTCTAAGTTTGAATGAGTGGACGTTTAATTTTTTTTTCTGGTTTCAAATTTTTAATTATTCATCTTATGTAGCTTGATACTGTGTAACTAACAGCACTCATTTATTTCTTCAGTTACTCTTAATACACATCTCGTGATGAGAAAAGAACAATATTAAGCAATCGAAAAGACTTTAATGACAAGAAAAATCACAAGATGTAGTTAATACCTGGAGGAAATTATGGACGCGGTTTACTAAAATCGAGACAAACCATACTGTTTTTAAGGGGTTTTAACATTTTTTTTTAAATGTTAAGGATAATAAGTTGCCATCTCTTCATCTAAGAATAGATGATGAATGCAGCTAGCCGCTAACTTTGTGTAATGTCTTGTCTGTATAGACGTGTATCTGTTGCCTTTAAGATCCCTTCACCTTCACACATAAATCTATACAGTAAAGTAAGGGCCTCCCATTTGTTGGATGACTTGCTGTAAGAGATCTTTACATTTATTATTACAGTTAAACACTGTATTCAGTCGGGAGAATCAATCGTGTAGACAATTCGTTCCTTTTACGAAAGATTGCAAATTCCAGATGTGTACGAAGCCTTTTTGGACGATTTAACACAGACTCAGTGATTGCAGGCTCTCTTCGACACAGCCGAAACTTCTCCACCAATTACAGGGTCAACGTGATCATCAAATGATTCAGAAAAAAACTCATTCGTTCATTCACACCAGAACAAAAAAGTCACAAACCTTATTTATGAAGGAAATTGTGTATTCAATCCATCTCCATTACATGTCCAGATCTCCGGTGATTCCACGTCTTAATTATTTTCCGTTTACAGTCTCTTTCTCTTCAAACAACCGCTAGCGGCACAAATGTTAATTGGCTCGCTTTAGCGAGGAGAAAAGCAGAATATGTATCTCTCAGAAACTCGTCAGCCCCTCAACAGATACTCCAGAAGCTGTCCTAGTTACCACTCTAACAACCATGGAGAATGCATATATGCATTCTGTTATTTCAAAGAATAAACGCACCAGAAAATACTTTGGCGTCGTCGAGCTGTCGCCGCATATGTTACGATAAAATGAGATCAGATACTTTTCCAAAGTGAATGAATGTGGATGGTTTGATTGACAATGATTAATTGGTGCGTGGTACAGGGTGTTTCCTGTGGGGACATTACAGGGTCTGGAACGTTTGGTTTTGGTGTGGGGTTTTCACCTTCGCATTCTTTTATTCTGACGCCTTTATCTTTGTGATTATCGAAGTTTTCCCAGCATGATGAGTATTCTACGAATTACTGGGCTGGCAGGTGGATAATGTCGATATTTTGCCACAATATTTCGGATGACAACCATTCTGCCATCTTCAGTTAACTTCTTTGCTAAAGTAAATATCGTGGCAAAATGTGGACATCATCCGTCTGCAATCCTCTAACCGCATGCGGTATCTTTATTTTGGCTGGCATTGCCAACGAAATCGCACAGGACCAGCTGGAGGCTAAAGGGAGATGATTACCGTTGTATATACATCGACATATACAAGGTGGTTCTGTGAGTATGTTACAAACTTCTAGGGATGACGGAAAGGGTAGCTCTATCGCATTTATCGACAAAGTCGCAAGTTACTCTTATAAGCCAAAATCGTTCTGATACCTCTGACAGTGGACCTCTTCTACTGCAGGCTCTTTGATTTCCATATTTTGGGAGGAGGCAGTGTGGACCAAAACAAGAAATATTGTCTGGTAAACATGGAATTTCCAATGCATTCCTTGAGAGCTATGAGCACTTGCTCATTGGAAGAGACACGTTTAGCAGTACCAAAGATGAACAACTGCTCATGACTCTTAAGGCATGCACTTTAGAAGCCATGCTTACTGGACTTTTTCTTCTTTTGGATCATACTATGTAGTCCCTTCATATAGAAAGCAAAGAGCCTGCAGTAGAAGAGGTCCTCTGTCAGCGGCTTTAGAACGATTTTCGCTTATACGAGTAAGTTGCGAGTTGGTCGTTTCCGGACCAGAGTCCTCGACTTCAAATTGATACATTTGCCCTTCTACATACCTGAAGGTTTGTAGCATCGTAACAGAGTCATTCGGTATACTACAATAGCTACTGACCGATGCATGACACTGGGTACATCGTATCAATATTATCGATTTCCCTTTTATGTAAATTATGTACTGAGCGAGGTGTCTCTTTAAGTGTCCTAGTCTCTCTTACCTTCAGATTCTTCTAGCATTTCTGTTACAGTTTCTTATGGCCTGTACAGGAAGTTTTCGGTCCATTCTGAGAGATGAATGTTGTCGGACTGCTATAGGGCTTCATCTGTTAAGTCAACGTCTTTTTGTCCCCGTCTCGTAGGTTAAGGAATACTTTTCTTATCGGAATTTATTATGAAAAACAGGTGTCGGACTGCGTCATCTGATCATTGAGCTCTTAAGAACAGGAAACGCAAATCTCTACAACTTGTGTTGGTCTCAGAATCAATTCTTCCTCTTTCGAGAGAAGCTTTTCTCTTTCTACTTATATCCTTGTATTCGAGCCCAGGAAACGCTCTCTGACGTTCCCCTGCTGACACTAATGTTTGTAATCACATGTCTAAGCCATAACTCCAGCCGCGCGTTCTCCATTGGCCCCAGTGACGTCACCAGTTCGTGACAAGCGGCCTGCGACGAGTCCGTGGAGCAGTACAATTCCACGCGGCTTTGTTTTCTGTGCCAAGGAAATTAGCTGTTACTTAACGTTTCGGGAGCATTTCGTTAATTACGCGGTGAAAGCGCAGTTCCGCGGAATTAGCATGGCCTGGCGGGTAACACGATCCCGCGGCAGTCGGTTGGGCAAGTCGGCGCAATACTCGTTTCCCATCTGGGGCCCGCGAGGCTGGCCGGCCGTGCACCGGTGAAAGAGCAACCAAGCAGCCAGAGGGAATAGGCGCTCAGCGGAGGGGGCAGCGTGAAGGAGTGCCGCGGAGCTGTGCTGCTATCTGGTTACGACTTCCATACGTCGCAGGTATCGAGTAGCACACCCTTTCAACTTTACAGGCCGCTTACATCTACAAGGACGCCATCGTACTGTAATTTACGCAACACTTTGACTGCCGGCCACCTAAACCTTGCCGTTTCTTAGAGTGCCGGCCATCTTATGGCTGTTTCAGAAACAACATGTCCATCGTAACATGACGAAGACCATTCGGGTACATCCATATACCTGATTTCATATTTAAAAGCGGGAGAAATCATATCCTACCGGATGACAGTACTGGCTGTCTAGCGAAATTTTCGCACCCCCTCAATTGACGATATATATATATATATATATATATATATATATATATATGTATATATACTCCTGGAAATTGAAATAAGAACACCGTGAATTCATTGTCCCAGGAAGGGGAAACTCTATTGACACATTCCTGGGGTCAGATACATCACATGATCACACTTACAGAACCACAGGCACATAGACACAGGCAACAGAGCATGCACAATGTCGGCACTAGTACAGTGTATATCCACCTTTCGCAGCAATGCAGGCTGCTATTCTCCCATGGAGACGATCGTAGAGATGCTGGATGTAGCCCTGTGGAACGGCTTGCCATGCCATTTCCACCTGGCGCCTCAGTTGGACCAGCGTTCGTGCTGGACGTGCAGACCGCGTAAGACGACGCTTCATCCAGTCCCTAACATGCTCAATGGGGGACAGATCCGGAGAGCTTGCTGGCTAGGGTAGTTGACTTACACCTTCTAGAGCACGTTGGGTGGCACGGGATACATGCG
This sequence comes from Schistocerca serialis cubense, assembly GCF_023864345.2. NCBI lineage: Eukaryota > Metazoa > Arthropoda > Insecta > Orthoptera > Acrididae > Schistocerca > Schistocerca serialis. Next base: position 78,127,313 of record NC_064646.1, on the reverse strand, counting down.
GACGTGCATTGTCCTGTTGGAACAGCAAGTTCCCTTGCCGGTCTAGGAATGGTAGAACGATGGGTTCGATGACGGTTTGGATGTACCGTGCACTATTCAGTGTCTCCTCGACGATCACCAGTGGTGTACGGCCAGTGTAGGAGATCGCTCCCCACACCATGATGCCGGGTGTTGGCCCTGTGTGCCTCGGTCGTATGCAGTCCTGATTGTGGCGCTCACCTGCACGGCGCCAAACATGCATACGACCATCATTGGCACCAAGGCAGAAGCGACTCTCATCGCTGAAGACGACACGTCTCCATTCGTCCCTCCATTCACGCCTGTCGCGACACCACTGGAGGCGGACTGCACGATGTTGGGGCGTGAGCGGAAGACGGCCTAACGGTGTGCGGGACCGTAGCCCAGCTTCATGGAGACGGTTGCGAATGGTCCTCGCCGATACTCCAGGAGCAACAGTGTCCCTAATTTGCTGGGAAGTGGCGGTGCGGTCCCCTACGGCACTGCGTAGGATCCTACGGTCTTGGCGTGCATCCGTGCGTCGCTGCGGTCCGGTCCCAGGTCGACGGGCACGTGCACCTTCCGCCGACCACTGGCAACAACATCGATGTACTGTGGAGACCTCACGCCCCACGTGTTGAGCAATTCGGCGGTACGTCCACCCGGCCTCCCGCATGCCCACTATACGCCCTCGCTCAAAGTCCGTCAACTGCACATACGGTTCACGTCCACGCTGTCGCGGCATGCTACCAGTGTTAAAGACTGCGATGGAGCTCCGTATGCCACGGCAAACTGGCTGACACTGACGGCGGCGGTGCACAAATGCTGCGCAGCTAGCGCCATTCGACGGCCAACACCGCGGTTCCTGGTGTGTCCGCTGTGCCGTGCGTGTGATCATTGCTTGTACAGCCCTCTCGCAGTGTCCGGAGCAAGTATGGTGGGTCTGACACACCGGTGTCAATGTGTTCTTTTTTCCATTTCCAGGAGTATATATATATACCAGTTTCCTTGGCGCCTCAGTGTATATACATCTACTGAGGCGCCAAAGAAACTGGTACAGGCATGCGTATTCAAATACGAAGATACGTAAACAGCAACGCAGCGGTCGGCAACGCCTGTATATGACAAGTGTATAACGCAGTTCTTAGATAGATTACTGCTGCTAAAATGTCGGGTTATCAAGATTTAAGTGAGTTTGAATGTGGTATTATAGTCCGCCACGAGCGATGAGACACAGCATCTCGGAGGTAGCGGTGGAGTGGGGATTTCCCCATATGACCATTTCACGAGTGTACCGTGAATATCAGGAATCCGGTAAAACATCAAATCTGCGTCATCGCAGAGGCCGGAAAAAGACCCTGCAAGAACGGGACCAACGACAACTGAAGAGAATCGTTCACCGAGACAGAAGTGTAACCCTTCAGCAAATTGCTGCAGATTTCAATGCTGGGCCATCAACAAGTGTGAGCGTGGGAACTATCCAACGAAACATCATCGATATGGGCTCTCGGAGTCGAAGGCTCATTAATGTACCCTTGATACCTGCACGACACAAGCCTTACTACTCGTCTGGACCCCGTCAACACCGACATTGCATTGTTGATGACTGGAAATTTGTTGCCTGATCGGACGAGTATCGTTTCAAGTTGTATCGAACGGATCTAAGTGTACAGGTATGCAGAGAACGTCATGAATCCATGGACCCTGCATGTCATCAGGGGACTGTTCAATCTGGTGGAGGTTCTGCAACGGTGTGGGCCGAGTGCAGTTGGAGTTATATTGGACCCCTGATACGTCTAGATATGACTCTGACAGGTGACACGTACGTAAGCACCTTTTCTGATCCCCTGCATCCATGCATGTCCATTCTGCATTTCGACAGACTAGGGCACTTCCAGCAGGATAACGCGACACCCCACACTTCCAGAATTGGTACAGAGCGGCTCCAGGAACATTCTTCTGAGTTTAAACACTACCGCTGGCCGCCAAACCCCCCCGACATTAACATATCTGGGATGCTGTGCTGTTCAGGAAGGATCTCCACCTCCTCGTACTCTGACGGATATATGGACAGCCCTGCAGGATTCATGGTGTCAGTTCCCTCCAGCACTACTTCAGACATTAGTCGAGTCATTCCACCTCGTGTTGCGGCATTTCCGCGTTCTCGCGGGGGCCCTACATGATATTAGGCAGGTGTACCAGTTTCTTTGGCTCTTCAGTGTATATAAAAGTTTGAGATTAAACAGACTGAAACTTTCGATCTCGAAAGGGTAAGGAAAGGATTCGGCCGCTCCCTTTTCAGAAAAACTATCCCGACAGATGCCTGCTGCGATTTAGAAAAATTACAGAAAACGTAAGCCTGAATGGCCAGACACGGATTTGTACTGTCCTCGTCCGGAACGGGAGTCCAACGTGCTAACCACTGCGCCAGAAAAAGGGAGGTTGTCGCAGTCGGCAGAAGTGAGATTTTGAAGACAAGAACAAACAACAAAATAACAGCAGAAATAAGGTTGAAGCTACAAATGCAATGTACAAGAGAATAAAGTGTGTTTCAAAATGATTATATAATTTTCAAGGCTTTGTAGCCTTTATTAAATTATATTTATATTTGTAAATAATAAATCAAATGTGAGAGCAACTCAATCAGTTTTTGTCACACGTGTTCAATGTGAGCATCATTCGTCACTCACTGAATCGAAAGGCGAGTTCTTGCCAAATCTGGATCAATGTGTCTGAAGTAATTGTTTCTACAATGCTGTTTCTAAAGTCGGCTAGATCAGTTGGCAGAGGTAGCATATACTCATGACCCACCAAAGATAAAAATCACACTGCGTCAGGTCGTGTGTTCACATTTACACTTATTGTTAGGTGAAGTGTCGAATCATCACTCAAGAGGACGCAACGCAGAAAAGCTTTGTCATGGAGCAACATTTCTTTTGTGAGGTTCTAAGGTAAACCAGAGTCTGTCAGCTTTAGACATTGTAGTAACTGCAAACGATAAGGACGTAGCTGTAAGTATCTCCTCAAAAGTCTCCACTCAGACGACAATGCGATTACTAAATCACGACTAGACTTCCGAACTGTCATTGGACTTCCCGTGGAAGACTTTCCCTCATTTAACACGATCTTGAGTCACTCTCGGTCGTTCCATAGTCTTGCCTTTACGCACAGGTAAACAAACAAAACTGTTTGAGTTGCTCTTTCATTTGAAGTACCGGTATCGTTTATAATTGTAAGTTGAATGTAATAAAAAACAAAGCCTTAAAATGTGTATATTCGTTGCGAAACACCCTGTCTGCCAGATCAAACATTTAGACAATATGAACAATGCTAGTTTTTCGGAAAACGAAATACTTGTACCAGCCATCGGGTCGATGGCGCTTAGCACGGCCACACAAATGACTGACCGAGGAGCAGCAACAACAGAAGCGGAAGGTTGCGGCAGAGAGTACAGCCGAGTGATTGGAGAAAGGAAAGAAATTCCCAGGAGCAACCATTAACTCCTTTTTGAACAGTGTTTCAAAATTTAATGTTTCTTTTTCAATAGATAACGCTACCTGTATAGAATAAAGAATTTATCGAGATTATTTAGAAAATATAGGATGTTGCTCGTAAGCAATTAGGTTTTCTACTCCTTCAAACATTACTTTAGTTTTACGTAAATTAGTATAACAGAACCTATATTTTTTTAAATGTAAGAGAACTAAGCAGTTCTATGACTGTCATCCATTCAAGATCGAGGTAACAAACGAAAGAACCTGCCATCCTACTGCACACAGTTTTCGTGCAGCCTGGCTAGAAGTTACCCTCTACCACAACTACGGTTCGGTAGTGTTGACAGCCTACACAAATGATGTAGTAAATGTAGCATTATCGTTAGTTTTGGTAGCATTGGTAGGGAGAGAAACATAACTGAATGCGTGAGAGAGAACCTGGGAGCCGACGACTTCTCTTTGTTTCTTTGCTTGCTTGTCGATTATGTATTTTACATCGTAACAAAATATAAACTACATTTCATAAGTAATAAAACTTAGTTGATCGCGTAACTTCTGCACCTTTATGTAACGAAAGAAATTACTTCTGATGCAAGTACAGTTTACATGCACACGTATGAAAAACATCTATATAACTGTTGTTATTATTTTGCACTCAGTACAACGGTCTTCATCATGATCAAAGACAAGAGTTTTCTGTTATTATTGACAACCATGACTGTTCTTTGTGAGTAACAAAAACACGTTTTATATAAGTTCGACGAAGTACAGAAGCAATGTTTGATATGTCTTTGTTTTGCGTTTTTCAAAAATTTATCTTTTTATCAAGAAATTGCGTTTCCTAGCGCTGTGTAACGAATCTGTGTTGTTTTTTATCTTTCCTACAACATCCCCTTTTTCACATTACTAATTGACAATTTTCAAATAAAACCCAAATTAAATATTGGCAGTTTTAAATTTCCTATAAATATTGTTTATTTTTAAGTACCAAGTGGGGGTAACTATGTAGAACGTGGCCCTTTATCTACCTTATTCAGTTTATAGGCAGCTCACTGCTTCCAGTTTCTAGGGGAATCTTGTAAGACACTGATCACATATACAGGCAAAGCGATCGGAAAAAAGTAACACCTGGTAGGTATGCAACACACTTAACGTACAGGTAACACGGTTACGATATTAAGTGACCAATACTACTAGGAAAACTACCGTAAACTACGCTTACCTATGATAGTCCATGATAGCCTACGGTAGATTTACGGCTCTAAGCCTGACATGTGTGTGCCATCTGATGACAAAATGCGGCGCTATAAAGGAAGACGCTACCAACTAAACGTAGACACTGGATAATACGGTAACACCGGCGGTTGAAAAGCACGATACGGGCTCCGAGGGCTCGTGCAATGGCAGCTGGCAATCAGTGTTGCCTGAGAGCTGTCAGTTGAAGGATGAAAACGAATTCATGACGGCCTGAGGCTGAGGTGTAAGGTATCAGAGTTATGTATTGTGGAGGAGACTAAGTTTTTGCCCAGAGCGCTTATATTTTTAAAGCATTAATTCCTTTCCTTCACTCTGAACATCGCTTCTTCGTCACAGAAATGGCCGAAGGACGTTGGTACCACAGAAATGTAGAGAACTGGTATCGGGGCTTCTTTGATTGTCAGTTTACTTTGCGCCCTTAAAATTGGCTCTCTCACTTTCCTACCAGCGCTCGGAGCAAATGCGTAAGCGCCGTTAAGACCGCACACACATAAAACTCCCTGAGAGGGCGCACCCGAGCCCGAGCAGTAACGAGCGCCGGTGAGGGGTGCAGCAGTGGCAGGAGGGAGGGGGGGGGGGGAGGGAGCGGTAGGTCTGAGAAGAAAACTCATCCGAGGTGGCCCACTTCTACACAGCAATGGATCCGTCAAAAAAGGCCGCCACTCTCCTCTGGCGGGGGTATTCGGAAGCTCTCGCTCGTTTGTCGGCACCGCATTAAGCGCGCGGACCCCTTAACGGTGCGCCGTTAGGCGGTGCGGGTTCCTTAGCGGCGTTATTTACGAGGGCAACACGACGACGCGACACAGTGTCGGCAGCGGCGTCGTGTTGTAGTTACGGGACGAGGAGGAAGGGACACCCCCGCCGTTCTTTCGCCTATAACCCGCGGGGAGCACGCTGTTAATCAGCTGCTGCTGAAAGGGGCCGCCACCTGTGCCGCACAGAAATTTCGCCCGCCAGCCACCATCAGCTTCCTAACCCCGTGCGCGGGTATCAGGTGCTCTTAAAGAAGGCCGCCGTTCTGCTCAACAGGAGGCAAGCGGAGAGCTCTCTTCACTCGTGTCTTGCTACCAGTACGACAGACCCCAGGCAGTCGACCTGCCTGCATAGCATTGCTGCCCCATCATTGTACAGTAGCTGGCCTCCACGAAAGTAATAGTACAATGTCTGATGCATCCATGTATCGAATTTACTACACTACTGGCCATTAAAATTGCTACACCAAGAAGACATACAGATGATAAACGGGTATTCGTTGGAAAAATACATTATACTAGAACTGACATGTGATTACATTTTCACGCAATTTGGGTGCGTAGATCCTGAGAAATCAGTACCAAGAACAACCACCTCTGGCCGTAATAACGGCCTTGATACGCCTGGGCATTGAGTCAAATAGAGTTTGGATGGCGTGTACAGGTACAGCTGCCAATGCAGCTTCAACACGATATCACAGTTCATCCAGAGTAGTGACTGGCGCATTGTGACGAGCCAGTTGCTCGGCCACCATTGACCAGACGTTTTCAGTTGGTGAGAGATCTGGAGAAGGTGCTGGCCAGGGCAGCAGTCGAACATTTTCTGTATCCAGAAAGGCCCGTACAGGACCTGAAACTTGCGGTCGTGCATTATCCTGCTGAAATGTAGGGTTTCGCAGGGATCAAATGAAGGGTAGAGCCACGGGTCGTAACACATCTGAAATGTAACGTCCACTGTCCAAAGTGCCGTCAGTGCGAACAAGAGGTGACCGACACGTGTAACCAATGGCACCCCAAACCACCACGCTGGGTTATACGCCAGTATGGCGATGACGAATGCACGCTTCCAATGTGCGTTCATCGCGATGTCGTCAAACACGGATGCGAGCATCATGATGCTGTAAACATAACCTGAATTCATCCGAAAAAATGACGTTTTGCCATTCGTGCACCTAGGTTCGTCGTTGGTTACACCATCGCAGGCGCTCCTGTCTGTGATGCAGCGTTGAGGGTAACCGCAGCCATGGTCTCAGAGCTGATAGTGCATGCTGCTGCAAACGTCGTCGAACTGTTCGTGCAGATGGTTGTTATCTTGGATGCGTCCCCATCTGTTGACTCAGGGATCGAGACGTGGCTGCACGATCCGTTACAGCCGAGCTTATAAGATGCCTGTATCTCGACTGCTAGTGATACGAGGCCGTTGGGATCTAGCACGGCGTTCCGTATTACCCTCCTGAACCCACCGATTCCGTATTCTGCTAACAGTCATTGGATCTCGACCAACGCGAGCAGCAATATCACGATACGATAAACCGCAATCGCGATAGGCTATAATCCGACCTTTATCAAAGTCGGAAACGTGATGGTACTCATTTCTCCTCCTTACACGAGGCATCACAACAATGTTTCACCAGGCAACGCCGGTCAACTGCTGTTTGTGTATGACAAATTGGTTGGAAACTTTCGTCATGTCAGCACGTTGTAGGTGTCGCCACCGGCGCCAACATTGTGTGAATGCTCTGAAAAGCTAATCATTTACATATCACGGAATCTTCTTCCTGTCGGTTAAATTTCGCGTCTGTAGCACGTCATATTCGTGGTGTGGGAATTTTAATGGCCAGTAGTGTATGAAAGTAGTATATGCATACAAAACATAAACAATCATGACTGACCCGTGTGTGGGTATCAGGTGCTCTTAAAGAAGGCTTCCGTTCTCTTCAACAGGAGGCAAGCGGAGAGCTCTCTTTACTCATGTCTTGCTACCAGTACGACAGACACCAAGCTGTCGATCTGCCTGCATAGCATTGCTGGTGCATCATTGTACAGTAGCGGAAAGCAGTATAACGGTTGGCTTCCACGAAAGTAATAGTACAATGTCTGATGAATGCATGTGTCGAATTTACTCTGAAAGTAGTACATACATACAAAACGTGAGCAATCATGACTGAATTACATAATGGCTTTCATAACACGAGTAGAAAAATAAGGCGTTTTCCGGATGGAAATTTGTGTGTTGGCATAAGCTGTCGCCAGCACTCCAGTCGGCAAAGAGGTTGCAAGAAGATCGATAATAGGCGCTGAATCACGCGCACCTGCCATGAGAGGGGCCAAAGACAGGCTCGTAAGCAACGCGCCGCCAACGCCCTTTCGACCGCTAGTATTTAGATCGCCGCCGCGGACTGGAGGGCCCAGTCAGTCAGAGACAATTCCAGGCAGCCACCCTGTCAGTCCCTCAGAATCTCAGTCAGTACATAGCGACCAGTGTAGCGTTTATAGTGGGACTTGTACTTCACCAGCAGTGAGGCTAACACAATTGCGGAAGAGCCTGTACCACAACAACTGGCTTAAAGATAGGTGACTTCTCGTTCTTATGAATAAATAACCCAGTTAACACATATGTGCAGTTGTGTTGTGAAAGAGGATACCAGCCACCAACCAACATCCTCTCCCTGCTTCCCCTGGTGCAAGACTCTACAGTGTCAACGACGACAGAAAAGTTAGTGCGAAGGCACTCACTGTCCTCTAGTGTTGTTGCGTTGTTAGTTATTTGTCCAAAATCCATACTTCCTTATTACTGAAAGCTGGGTGTTAATACTTCTTTGCAAAGTTGACCAATGATTCTGCTGTGGTGTGCATACACAGATTCTGAGTCTTTGTTTCTTTCTTTCGCTTACGCTATAGTCCCGCAGCGATCGCAGGGTCGGCGTGGTTACAATGGATTTGGCAGTGTTAGTGTTAGGGATGGCTGGATGCCCTTCCTGCCGCCACCTCGTACCCGCCCAGGACGGAATCCGTGTACCCCAGCTGTCCGCGTCGAGTGTAAATCGTGAAATAGTGCGGGCGTGTTTCAAATGTCTGCGACGCGCGTAACTGAGGCGGAACGTGGGGACCAACCCGGTATTTACTTAGCGGGATGTGGAAAACCGCCTAAAAACCACATCCAGGTTGGGCGGCACACCGGCCCTCGTCGTTAATCCGCTGAGCGGATTCGATCCGGGCTGGCGCTCCTACCCGAGTCCAGGAAGCAGCGCGTCAGCGCTCTCGGCTACCCTGGTGGGTACACAGATACTGAGTCTGAGAGATTACTATTGCGAGTAGCAGCGAGCGAGCAGTTGTTGAGAGGAGTCGGAGTGGTCGGACGCAGCGTGCGTTGGAGGGACTCCGCGCCACTTGAGAGGTCGCAGTCTGCCGCGATCGTGTTAGTGGTGCCAGAGCAGACTTCGGTTTAATTAATGATTTTTGGCAATTTGCCTTTTTGCTGCACGTAGTTGTTGGTTGCTTGCGCACTGAAGCGATTCTGGCAGATTTGTGTATAAAAACGTTGAGACTAATATTCGTATCTTTGTTTTGGCCACAGACGTGTTTATTGAGTATAGGCATTGTGGAATAATTAAGTCTGTGTAAAGTTTGTCAGTGCTTAAATAGTCTACTGCAAGTATAGTAAATTAAAGTCGTTATTGGGCTCTTTCATTTCTTACACTGTTTAAGGTTAGTTGACCAAACCCCTCCTGATCACTGAATTTCTCTATTATATATATATATATATATATATATATATATATATATATATATATATATATATATATATATTCTCCAGTACCTGACTGTGAGTTTTAAAATGTTCTGTAACAACCCCTAACAACTGTTCTGCAATGCTCCTGTTCGCACTGCACAACTTATCTTGTCTTGCTGCTGCAACTGGGTGAACAGCAACATGCTAAACATATTTCAAAAGTAATACTGCGATCCACGCAGAGTGAAATGCATGGTCATAATAACTGCAACAACTACTGCCATATATATATATATATATATATATATATATATATATATATATATATGGTCATAATAACTGCAACAACTACTGCCATATATATATAAATATATATATATATTTATATATATATATATATATTTATATATATATGGCAGTAGTTGTTGCAGTTATTATGACCATGCATTTCACTCTGCGTGGATCGCAGTATTGCTTTTGAAATATTTTTAGCATGTTGCTGTTTACCCAGTTGCAGCAGCAAGACAAGATAAGTTGTGCAGTGCGAACAGGAGCATTGCAGAACAGTTGTTAGGGGTTGTTACAGAACATTTTAAAACTCACAGTCAGGTACTGGAGAACTTATTTCTTTATGATTTGTAGAAAGAGTAATTAGTTTCTGTTTCTTTTTTGTTCTCAATCAGAATTCTACTATTGTCAGAGATGCAACGTCACATATTTTCGTACGCCTTTCAGCAGAAAAAACAATAATCACTAATATACATGAGCTAAAAAGTAATCACGTATTAGTTTCATTACCTCAGAAACTCTCTTTGGCATTGATTTTGTTAGGGTTTGTAGATCTTGCAGTGAAATAGTCGCCTAGTCTTCTCGTATCGCTGCTTCCAGCTCACATACAGCTCCAAATTGCTTTCTATTGTGACAAACATTACTTGCAAGCATCTGTCACAGTTTTTTTCCCACAGGGTTCAAATCCGGCCTACATTCAAGCCTAGGGAAAACTCCGATATCTTTGTTCTCAAACCACTTTTTGGTTGCAGTAGAAACATAGACATATGCATTAGCTTGTTGAAATATTAGAATTTCATGGCCTAGGTCCTCTGACATTATAATCAGTTCTGTCTCTAGTATCTTAGAGGACGTGTTACAGTTCATTCAAGACTTCAGTCAAACAATGCGTGTCTTACATTTAGCGCAAAATGCTGCCCAAATCATAACACTCCCAACACCCAAAATTTCAATTCATTCTTACCTGCTGCTCTGTTCTCAGATGATGCCAGAGATATTGATCTCTACACTACCCATCTAAATCAAACTTCTCCTTATCACTGAAGATCACATTCTGAATTCCAGGACGCATGTTTTTCAGAAAACTCCAGTCTAGCCTGTCTCAGTACGGGTGGCTGGAGCTAATTTCTGCAGTTGTTTCTTGAATGCAAGATGTTTGTCATGTGACACAATTCGTTGTACATGTCAGGCAGCTACTGGCAATTGTGAGTCAGCAACACGTTGAGAGTAACGGTTTCCGACCCTTGCTTTGTGCAAAGGCAATACTTTCTATGCCTCAGATAATTTTCTGCTTTGCCCACATTTTCCATCCTGTCCGTATCATGTACCAAATATAACGACATTATCGATCACTGTACTTGAAGGCGCCACCGTCTAGGCAGTTTGACGATTGGAGGGTCTCATTACCTTCCACGTAACGATTTTTGTTGATACACACATGATAACTGTTTTCCGCGTGGATATGTCCCAGTCGAGGTTTTGTAAGTAGGCTGTTTAGGTTTTCTTATCGGTAACGCCACGTAGCGCTCTGTATGAAAAATCACTGGCTGTGCTGTGTGCAGTCTGTGGCTAGTTTGCATTGTTGTCTGCCATTGTAGTGTTGGGCAGATGGATGTGAACAGCGCGTAGCGTTGAGCAGTTGGAGGTGAGCCGCCAGCAGTGGTGGATGTGGGGAGAGAGATGGCGGAGTTTTGAAATTTGTAAGACTGGATGTCATGAACTGCTACGTATATTATGACTTTTGAACGCTAGTAAGGTAAATACATTGTTTGTTCTCTATCAAAATCTTTCATTTGCTAACTATGCCTATCAGTAGTTGGTCCCTTCAGTAGTTTGAATCTTTTATTTAGCTGGCAGTAGTGGCGCTCGCTGTATTGCAGAAGTTCGAGTAACGAAGATTTTTGGTGAGGTAAGTGATTTGTGAAAGGTATAGGTTAATGTTAGTCAGGGCCATTCTTTTGTAGGGATTTGTGAAAGTCAGATTGCGTTGCGCTAAAAATATTGTGTGTCAGTGTAAACACAGTCATGTATAAATGCTCTAAGGGGACGTTTCAGTTTATGTTCACATTATGCACTGTTGCTAATGGTGTCTGCGTCCTATCTGCAGTAAAGGCACGTACGCACACACTAATACCGCACAGAGCCGACTGCCTTTATACCGATTTCTACCATCAACCACCTTAGTCGTTGTTGTCCTGTTATGTGCTGTACTGCTGACATCAAATGCAATACCATGCGATTGCATTTGTCGGTATACTGGAATTCGTACTATTCCACATACACTGTGCACAACCGACAATATTAATTTTCCTGCAAATATCCATTATGCTGAGTTTCACTACTGTGTTATGTCTTATTTCTTACGTCTTTCAGGGAACTGGCTTCAGACAGTTATCATCGTACTTCGAGGGGCGTTCAGTAAGTAATGCAAGGCGTTTTTTTCTAAAAGCTGGTTGGTTTTATTCAGTATTCCAATACACCATATTATTCACCACTCTCTTGGCTATAAAACCCTATTTTTCAACATAGTCTCCTTTCAATGCGACAGTATTACGCCACCATACTGGGTCAACTTGTCTGAGCCAACGTCTTGCTGTTTCACTAACGTTCCCATCGTCTACTTGCTGCTTCCCGCTGAGTGTATCCTTCATTGGGCCCACGAGGTAGAAGTCGCAAAGTGCGAGATCCGGCCTGTAGGGTGGATGATGCAGAACAGCCTGATGACGTCTTGTGATCTCTTCTCTGGTGCACAGACTTACGTGTCGCTTTGCGATGTCGTGGAGAACGAGACGTTCGTTTGCATTTTTGAGGCGACGGACAGGCTGAAATCGTTTCTTCGATTGCCTGAGGGTAGCACAATACATAGGCTTGTTCGTTGCACCATGTGGAAGGACATCAAACAGACTAACCATTTAAGAGTCCCATGCGGCTTTTCGCGGATGATGCTGTAGTATACAGAGAAGTTGCAGCATTAGAAAATTGTAGCGAAATGCAGGAAGATCTGCAGCGGATAGGCACTTGGTGCAGGGAGTGGCAACTGACCCTTAACATAGACAAATGTAATGTATTGCGAATACATAGAAAGAAGGATCCTTTATTGTATGATTATATGATAGCGGAACAAACACTGGTAGCAGTTACTTCTGTAAAATATCTGGGAGTATGCGTGCGGAACGATTTGAAGTGGAATGATCATATAAAATTAATTGTTGGTGAGGCGGGTAGCAGGTTGAGATTCATTGGGAGAGTCCTTAGAAAATGTAGTCCATCAACAAAGGAGGTGGCTTACAAATCACTCGTTCGACCTATACATGAGTATTGCTCATCAGTGTGGGATCCGTACCAGATCTGGTTGGCGGAGGAGATAGAGAAGATCCAAAGAAGAGCGGCGGAAAATAACCTTAATGTGTTGTTTGCGCCACACGTACTTGGAGGTACTAATCAATCTAAAAACATACTAGTCGCAATAGCTAACATTATTGGTCTGCAAATGAAGTAAATACTGAAGCAACGCTGTTCAGTATACTGTCCTAAGTCATTAACAGAAATTATTATCTGCACTTACACCCATAAAGCCCTGTATATCAACTATTATTAAAAGGTGACATCTAATCGGTGTTATACACAGAAGTCTTGTGGTATAGTTTGTTACTCATGTCCTCATGTCTCAAAATGACACAACTGAGAAGATAATCTCTAGCAACCAGCGGGTATATGAGATGTCAAAGTTCATTCAACAAAGCGATTTCGTTTCAAAATAATTAAAAACGAGCAAACACATCGGAAAACAGTCGAACTTGGTAAAACATCGAGGGCGAACACACACGCTGACACACAAAAACACAACACACTCACACACACACTCACACACACACACACACACACACACGCACACACACACACAAAATTCAAACCGATGATTTCATAGTTTATAAACACTTAGTTTCAGAATTTAATTTTTGTGAAAAGTAAACATGATACTTAAAGAATTTGAAGCCTTCTGCCGATAATCGTTAGCTACAGTCGCTATCTAATGTTGTAAGTAGTACCGCAAATCAGGCCTTCTGTTTGTTCACATTCGATATGAGTCATGGCATAGCGAAAGGTCGAATCCTAGGCTCTTGTCGGCGCTGTAGTCTAATAACACCGCACGCAGCGAAGGACTGAGCCGGCTTCCCTGTGACAATGCACATTGTTGCAGAAGCCATACATGGGAGTCCCTATTAGAGCGACTGAGTTAGCCCAGAGATTTGCCGCTAAGCCTTATCCAATCCTGCGCGTACTAGAGCACTCTCTAAAAATAATGGAAACGAAATCCCATTGGGAGAGCACTGTGCACGTAAGTGAAATTTTTAGATGAAGGACTTTTTGTCTGTTCCACACTTCTGGTCCTGTTCGCGTTGACATATAAAAATCTCTGGACACTTTCTGTAAGCGAAATAGAAAAAGCATTATCAAAACCCAGTTACAAGCTAAAAATATTTTGTAGTAAGAGCTACTGGCAACGTACACAAATCACCATGTTCAAGATCTGGAGGATTGTTGTTGTTGTGGTCTTCAGTCCTGAGACTGGTTTGATGCAGCTCTCCATGCCACTCTATCCTGTGCAAGCTTCTTCATCTCCCAGTACCTACTGCAATCTACATCCTTCTGAATCTGTTTAGTGTATTCATCTCTTGGTCTCCCTCTACGATTTTTACCCTCCACGCTGCCCTCCAATACTAAATTGGTGATCCCTTGATGCCTCAGAACATGTTCTACCAACCGATCCCGTCTTATGGTCAAGTTGTGCCACAAACTTCTCTTCTCCCCAATCCTATTCAATACTTCCTCATTAGTTATGTGATCTACCCATCTTCAGCATTCATCTGTAGCACCACATTTCGAATGCTTCTATTCTCTTCTTGTCCAAACTATTTATCATCCATGTTTCACTTCCATACATGGCTACACTCCATACAAATACTTTCAGAAATGACTTCCTGACACTTAAATCTATACTCGATGTTAACAAATTTCTCTTCTTCAGAAACGCTTTCCTTGCCATTGCCAGTCTACATTTTATATCCTCTCTACTTCGACCATCATCAGTTATTTTGCTCCCCAAATAGCAAAACTCCTTTACTACTTTAAGTGTCTCATTTCCTAATCTAATTCCCTCAGCATCACCCGACTTAATTCGACTACATTCCATTATCCTCGTTTTGCTTTTGTTGATGTTCATCTTATATCCTCCTTTCAAGACACTGTCCATTCCATTCAACTGCTCTTCCAAGTCCTTTGCTGTCTCTGACAGAAGTACAATGTCATCGGCGAACCTCAAAGTTTTTATTTCTTCTCCATGGATTTTAATACCTACTCCGAATTTTTCTTTTGTTTCCTTTACTGCTTGCTCAATATACAGATTGAACAACATCGGGGAGAGGCTACAACCCTGTCTTACTCCCTTCCCAACCACTGCTTCCCTTTCATGTCCATCGACTCTTATAACTGCCATCTGGTTTCCGTACAAATTGTAAATAGCTTTTCGCTCCCTGTATTTTACCCCTGCCACCTTTAGAATTTGGAAGAGAGTATTCCAGTCGACATTGTCAAAAGCTTTCTCTAAGTCTACAAATGCTAGAAACGTAGGTTTGCCTTTCCTTAATCTTTCTTCTAAGATAAGTCGTAAGGTCAGTATTGCCTCACGTGTTCCAGTGTTTCTACGGAATCCAAACTGATCTTCCCCGAGGTTGGCTTCTACTAGTTTTTCCATTCGTCTGTAAAGAATTCGTGTTAGTATTTTGCAGCTGTGACTTATTAAACTGATAGTTCGATAATTTTCACATCTGTCAACACCTGCTTTCTTTGGGATTGGAATTATTATATTCTTCTTGAAGTCTGAGGGTTTTTCGCCTGTTTCATACATCTTGCTCACCAGATGGTAGAGTTTTGTCAGGACTGGCTCTCCCAAGGCTGTCAGTAGTTCCAGTGAAATGTTGTCTACTCCGGGGGCCTTGTTTCGACTCAGGTCTTTCAGTGCTCTGTCAAACTCTTCACGCAGTACCGTATCTGCCATTTCATCTTCATCTACATCCTCTTCCATTTCCATAATATTGTCCTCAAGCACATCGCCCTTGTATAGACCCTCTATATACTCCTTCCACCTTTCTGCTTTCCCTTCTTAGAAGACATTAAAGAAATTCAGTCATTTCCAAATATCACGAGTCCATGGCAGAAGACCTTCCATTTCAAGGTACGAGATGATGCAAGACTGACGAAGTATTGACGATCCGTACGTTGTGTAACTAGTTTTAAAAATGTACTGAATTTTACTCTTCACAAAACACTGTAACTGAAGATTTAACAATATTCTCTTTATAGCTTTCATATATTAAACAGTATTTAAATATGTAGAACTAGAAATATATACAAACGCAGCACAAAACACAGCCTCACATCTCACAACAACAAAAACAGCAGAATATGCTGGAAACTGCTTGTGGCTGTCTCCGAAGGGCGTCCCTTCCTGTGATCCTAAAGCCGGCCAATAGAGTAAAACACCGAGCGGGAAACATCGTGTTCTCCTAAGTACAATATCCTCAAGGTACAACACTCCCCCACTACCATTTACTATGTTTACTACGAAAAACCAGAAAGCATCTAACTTGTATCATTAACAAGAGCAATGGATTCTGTGAGTACCTTACACGTTTGCTGTACCATGCACGTTAATTTTATGTTGCACAAGGAAAGATGACACACTTGTAGTTACGGAGTTTCAATCACGTCACAATCGATAGTAGACGAGTTCCACTTTATGAACGTGCAGCAATTTGTTAATGTATTCTGATTTCGACGACTATCTCTTCAGTTTTCCCACATACCAACTGGGATCATAAAATAGCTTCCAGTCCTCTTATATTTTTCTTTTTTCTTGTTTTCCCTATACACCACCTTCTTCTCCCCTGCTCTCTTTTTCTTTCTTCTGTCTTGTTATTTATGATGACTTGTTTTTCTCTGCTCTGAAAGGCTTCGAATTTCTTTCTTTCTTAAAGAATGGATACGTTGTTATTTCCGATTCTTTGATATTGTTTGCTTTATAGTTGTCTCCTTATTTATGAAATACATTAATTGTTGCCTTCTTTTTTTCAGAGGAGCAGGTCTCTTTTGTTTCCCTGTTTTTTGATTCGGCAGAGGTGTCCAAAGAAGATTGCCCTCCAGTTTCCTATTTTTTAAATAGTTTCTGTATATTTTCGTAGACGCCCTCCTTACTTCTCATTTTCCAAAACGTTGCTGTTTGTATTGCCCCATTATATTTCTAGAAACCCATCTTTCAAGTATATCTACACTGTTTACCTCGTAGTTCACTTTTAAGCATTTAGGTGCGTATAGCCATTCACCTCCTACCACTACCCTTGCTGTAATTATTACTACTATTAATTATTATCGTTATTTATTGCTGTAGTTTCTAGACCGGAATCATCTTTGAAATGCAATTAAAAATTAATTAGGATTTGTGTCTTTCTTAAAAATTATTATCAACATGGAGATTACAGCTGTGAAAACTTAGCTATGTAAATTTACGTAATCGAAACATCCACATATATAGTAACAAAGATAGATTTAATAACACTTCTAACTGTATTTAATTGTAAATAATTAGAATAAGAAGAAAAGAAACAGGAAAGCAGAAAAAAGAGGAGAAATGGCGGTTACCATTTCGCCGTCTGCATTATCGTGCCATCAGAATGAACATCGAGTTTTCTAGTCCATGATTTACTGATGCAGCCTGTAAGCATTAACGTCCACGGGGTTCCCCACACCACTTCTGATGACGACGTTCCGATGATTCTCCGTTGCCATGGCTGAGGTTTCTCCCTGTTGTCCTCCCTCATTACAGGCCATGATGAGGTGAGACTTACAAACTTGCCGACGAGATGACTCCAACAACGCTGAATCGCCACTGGCTAACTCTGCGCACAGAATACCGTAAGATACTCAAACGTTTTTACGTTCACCATAACGCGCTGGTCTACAATTCTCATAAAGTTTATTGGAAATTTTGCCCACAATTTATCGCAGCCTTTTACCATTTCGTATAAAGACACGTTTGAGGAAGTTACAACTTCTCTGTGTTCTTCATACTGAGGGCAATGTATTACTCCGTGATTTTCAGTTCTATACTGGCCGCATTGACATCTAGATCCCTGTTAGCTGCATGCATGTTCAGGTCAATACGGATTATTTCAAGGGAGTTACGCACTTTCTAGTCATATCTGATGTGTTACGAGAAGTGAAATATCGTGGAAGATCTCTTGATGTGGTATTCAATGTATTTGGCTTTGATGTCCATGACTATAGACTAAAATAATTATTATTGCTTAGGGTTAAATGCTGTCACTCTACAAAAACAGATTTACTTGTATGGATAACGGTTCACGTCGTGTAATGCTTGTGACTGAAACCGATAGTTCATACTTTTAATTTTTTAGGTGCATGTATGTTGAATTCACTACGGATTATGTCAACGGAGTTACGCACTTTCTAATCATATTTGATGTGTTATGAGAAGTGAAGTATAGTGAAAGATCTCTTGATGTGGTATTCACTGAATTTTTTTAACAAAAAAAGGAAGGAAAATATACCAATCACTGTTTGAGTCTGACCACGTAAACATCACCCAACGTGGCAAAAATCACGCCGTCAACACGCACACGATTTATTTTAATGTCTCCAAACATAAAATAGCTGTCCAGTGTGAAACATACAGCACACTACCAACCCTTTCCATAACATCCATTGTCGGAAGACTTGTTCCGACTCGTTGATTCTTTTATGAATTTTTGACGTTTATGTTCTTCAATCCGTAAAACAAACACACTCACACACACAAAAAAAGAAACTTATGCAAGTACTACTTTCCGTCAGAAGAATTTCAAGATATCTGAAAGATCTGAAATATACGGCGAAGAATTTGTTAAAGGGAATTGATGAATGACTGTTTTATACAAACTGACAATTTTAGGGCACACACTTAACCTCGAGTGTTAACGTCCTATCTTTTTATGACACGAACGTGTTCTCCTCCGGACAAGGGGCTCGGAATTTACTTCGGAGTCGTTGGTCTGGAAGTGTGACATCACAGGCAACTTGAGAAGCAGGATGTCTCGTCGTAGCTTCTAGTAAATGGGAAAAAAAGGATGTGTCACAGCTGCTTAAGAAGCTTTAACGAAATTTACTGCAGACGTTTTCTCAGACGATTTTCCGTCGGTGTGTCGTTTTCTCATGCAGAGGCCTATGCGGGCCGTCTGTCTTCATGTACTACCGAACCAATTTCAAAAAAAGGGTTCAAATGGCTCTGAGCACTATGGGACTTAACTTCTAAGGTCATCAGTCCCCTAGAACTTAGAACTACTTAAACCTAACTAACCTAAGTTTCACACACATCCATGGCCGAGGCAGGATTCGAACCTGCGACCGTAGCGGTCGCGCGGTTCCGCACCAATTTCGTTCATCTTTTTCATTATATTACTGTCAGGTGTCCGATATACAATACGCTACTTAAGTTAATGGAAGTATTAGTAGATCTGACATTTCTGTAAGAACGAATTTCGTGTAGTAATTAGACTAGCTGTTCGTGAAGGGTGTAACTTTAATCACTACAACTGAACTACAATAGCCGCGAGGGATTAGACGAGCGGTCTAAGGCGTTGCAGTCATGGACTGTGCGGCTGGTCCCGGCGGAGGTTCGAATCCTCCCTCGGGCATGGGTGTGTGTGTCTGTCCTTGGGATAATTTAGGTTAAGTAGTGTGTAAGCTTAGGGACTGATGACCTTAGTAGTTAAGTCCCATAAGATGTCACACAAATTTGAACATTTTTTTGAAATGAAGTGCCAAAGAAATTGGTATAGGCAAAGGTATTCGAACACAGAGATATGTAAACAGGCAGAATATGGCACTGCGGACCGCAACAACTATATAAGACAAGTGCCTGGCGCAGCTGTTGGATCGGTTACTGCTGCTAAGATGCTAGGTTATGAAGATTTAAGTGAGTTTGAACGTGGTGTTATAGTCGGCGCACGAGCGATCGGACACAGCATCTTCGAAGTAACGATGAAGTGGGGATTTTCCCGTACGACCATTTGACGAATGTACTGTGAATATCAGGAATCCGGTAAAACATCAAATCTCCGACATCGCTGCGGCCTACGAGAACGAGACTTACGACGACTGAAGAGAATCGTTGAACATGACAGAAGGACAACCCTTCAGCAAATTGCTGCAGAATTCAATGACGGGCCAACAACAAGTGTCAGCGTTTGAATCACTCAACGAAACATCGTCGATATGAACTTTCGGAGCTGAAGACCCTCACGCCTACTCTTGGTGACGGCACGACACAACGTTTTATGCCTCGGCTCGGCCCGTCAACAGCGACATTGGACTGTTGATGACTGGAAACATTTTTCCCGGTCGGATGAGTCTCGTTTCAAATTGCACCGAACAGATGGACGTGTACGGGTATGAGGACAACCTCATGAGTCCATGGACCCTGCATGTCAGCAAGGGACTGTTGAAGTTGGTGGAGGCTCTGTAATGGTGTGGGGCGTGTGCAATTGGAGTGACATATGACCCCTGATACGTCTAGATACGACTCTGACAGGTGACACGTACATAAGCATCTTGTCTGGTTACCTGCGTCCTTTCATGTCCACTGGGCATTCCGACGAACTTGGGCAAGTCTAGCAGAACAATGCGACACCCCACACGTCCACACCTCCAGAACTGCTACAGAGTGGCTCCAGAAAAACTGCAACGTGCTATTCGGAAGAGATCTCCACCCGCTCGTATTCTTACGGTTTTATGAACAGCTCTGCGGCATTCGTGGTGTCAATTCCCTCCAGCACTATTTCACACAATATTCGAGTCCATGCCACGTCGTGTTGTGTCTCTTCTCCGGGCTCGCGTTGGCCCTATACGATATTAGGCAGGTGTACCATAAAATATTTTTATGGCTAACGCACGCTGTTGTCCGTTGTCACGAACCCGCAGTGCTGCCACCTGAAAATGGCTGCCACTACTCATTTCAAACATTCCCGTTATTCTGTGTCACCTTGTATATGGTTGCAGATGACGGGCTGTGAAACAAAACAGCTGCACTAGTTAACATAAAATCCAGGAGATCCACAGCATGTGGTAACAAAATGTGTGTGAATTCGAAGGACAACACATACACACCCATGCCCGAGGGAGGATTCGAACCTCCGGCGGGAGAGGCCGCTCGATCCGTGACATGGCGCCTCAAACCGCGCGGCCACTACGCGCGGTCATGTGGTAACAAGATATATACATATATATACTACATTAGGTCTGTTTTTCAAATATGTCAATACTGTCTTGAAAACTCAAATTTATTTGTGCACAAGCACTGAAAAGAATTTTTCTCGTTTTATGGAAAGACAGTAAAACACCCACTGATGAGTCTCAAAGATCAGAGAAACATGTCTGTGGAATAAATAAAAAAAAAAAAAAAACAAACAAAGAAAATAGTGTTTTGCTCAAGGCGGACCCTCTCCAATAGCAACTTATATTTGTTCACTGTGCAACGGGATTTGGATCTGTTGCGGTAGTCACAACAGTCAAATATGCAACACAGAATAACTGCTAACAATACGATTTAAAGTCAGTTCATTTATGACACAATTCGAATGTACAAGGTTTGCCAAGTCACACTAGGCACGTCAAAACAATACGTTACTTGAACTAGATTGTGAGACATGAATAAATACACTTGTGCAGATTCAGTTATAGCGTCAATCCAACCATCATTCGTTGTCAGAGACTATGTTGTTATTTGAAACTGCGTGCAGTGGAACAGAGTATTATTACTAAAAGTAGAGGAAATGGTCAGAGACGTGACATGTTTAATGATACTCATCAAATGCATCAATGATCCCACAATGCGCAATCGCGAAATGGCGAAGGACAAGCGGTTGTACCTATCCACGTATTAATACTCAAAAAGACAGCAAGGAAAGGAGAAATAAGAAATACCGTATGAATGTCGTAGTAAGCCTAGACAACAGTTTAATAGGTTTCACTCCTGGAGGAGGTCGAGTGGATATTGCAACATACATAGCATGTTAGTTCAGTTTCAGTAAAACTCTTTTCACACCGAACACTTATCCTTAGTTGAAATCCATGTTCACATGAGGGACAATATACATTTACAATCACAGAACACATAACTGTTCTTGTACTGAATAATTCTGTAATGTAACGTGGCAGCAGTTCTTATATTGTACTGAATGACAGTCAGATATCACTTTCTTTTAGCTATGGACCTTCGTACACAGTTCTGGCCAATGACACTAGCTCGCTGACGTGTCCCAAGTATGATGACGCTGTTTCAAGCAGTATATGGCCAGAGGCGCTCCGCTCTGAAGCAGGTGCCGCGCGGGATAGTGTGTAAGCTTTGGGACCGATGACCTCAGCAGTTTGGTTCCATAAGACCTTACCTCAAATTTCCAATTTTTGCAGCAGCGGAGGCGTATGGAACCTATTGAGGAAGTGTCTTCGTCCTCGGCTGTCACTCGTGGCTGCGTCTGGTAGCGGTTGTCCTTAGCTTTGCGATTCCGTCGTGGGGTGCCATCTCTAAAATGAGACCTCACTCTTCGGACGAAACCACAAAATAGTATTTGAATTTAAACTGTGTAATTGACGCAAAACTGTAAGAACATGAAAACGTATGAACTATGAGCCCTTGCCAGGGCAAAAGACACGTGATCAGAGAAGTCGAACACAATAATCCTAATGTGAAACCAAATCCACACACGACTTACAATAAATGACTAAAAGAACTAAACTGTGAGAAAGAAATATTGAAATGTTCGTACAAGTTTTGGATTAAGGGACGGAAGCTGGATTCTGTAACGAGATTGTTGTCTACTGACTTCACAAAGACACGAATAGCTGGCAACACTGCACCAATGACTACATGTACGCTTCAGCGACTGATATCGACGTTGCCAGGACGAAACGAATGAAAGGCTGGCCTTAGCATGCGAGCATCTCAAGGATGATTTATTAGCATGCCATTGCATACGAACAGTCACTTCGAATATCGCTATAAATGGAACAGTCCCACCAAGAAACCGCGCGCTCTACAACAACATTCAACACCAGCCAACTGTCCCCACTAGGCTCCCGGAACAAGTGTGTCTGAATGCGAGAAATGGCTCAAATGGCTCTAAGCACTATGGGACTTAACATCTGAGGTTAGCAGTCCCCTGGACTTAGAACTGCTTAAAGGACATCACACACATCCATGCCCGAGGCAGGATGTGATACGAACCTGCGACCGCAGCAGCAGCGCGGTTCCCTACTGAAGCACCCAGAACCGCTCGGCCACAGCGGCCGGCGTCTGAATGTAAGCAGGAAGCGGCCGTTACAACA
Source organism: Schistocerca serialis cubense (assembly GCF_023864345.2). Lineage (NCBI taxonomy): Eukaryota > Metazoa > Arthropoda > Insecta > Orthoptera > Acrididae > Schistocerca > Schistocerca serialis. Next base: position 78,104,355 of record NC_064646.1, on the reverse strand, counting down.
GTCTGAGCTCTGATTGGCCCATATATATAGTACTCCATGATACCTGTGGTCGACGCCGGCTTCGTACGGTATCTGCAAATAGTACTCCATGAGATAAAGCAAGAATGTGACTGTAAAATTGAAAGGGACCACTTAACAGGCACGTTTCAAACTCTCATTCTACAGATGCTCTACAAGTTCTACATGTACTCTATATATGGCATCCTCAAAGATGTGTTTCAAATATTGTATTGCATATCTATAGTTTCCCTACCTGCTCTTACTGTTGCTAGTTACCACTTGTTTGAAATTCTACTAGCTTAGACCCTTCTCTGCAAAGCTTTTCCTTTAGAATTCTTTACCGGTCATTTTTGTTCATTGTATCTCTTCACGTCACGCATTATCTGTTCACAAGATTCTTAACATGTTTTTCATATTCCTTCCTATTTTTCTTGTCTTGCTCTCCGTGTATCATTTTAGACATCGTACCAAAAACCATGACTTTCTTAGACGTTCGTAATTTTTCTATGATTCACAGGAGGTTTTACTGATTTACAGAAGTCAGTCATTAAAATGATCCTTCTGCAACGTTTAAAACAGTAAACTTGGCAGGATGCTGTACCTGGAAACTCGACCCTTCCGCTCTCCACTTCCGTGTCAACCAATGGCAATCAGTCACCTGTTTCAGTGCTCGTGTGCTAGATCTTTCATGTGTGTACCGGGAAGACGTTGAAAATTAGCCGCTGCGGGAGTAGACTGCACCAGTTTAGCATTAAGGTGGCAGTGAAGAGAAAGCAGTAACATAAAACCTAAAATATCAAGGCTATCATAAAACTTCACAAGCTCATCTATAATGTTCGTGTGAACGAGGCTATAGTAGGAAAACGTTATGACCTGCGTGAGTGGTAGTTGTGTAAGCAAGCAGTGCTTTAGGTGTTTCGATAACTGGAGAGAGAGGAAGAGGTGTTGAGTAGGGGAGGCTTCGAGGTCAGACTTGATTCGACGCTGGATAACTCAGATGATTAGCTTACTGCGAAAAGCAGAGGTGGGGTCTGTTATGAAACTTGATTGTAATTATAAATATTTTGAGAGACGGTGACAAAATGAGAAATTTTTTGAAAACACTTACCACAGACTTAAATTTCTGTGTCATTTTTTTTCATCTCAGATCTCCAAGTTTTAAAAAAGCACTAAAATTACATTTCTGTCTGACTCAAAAGCAATAAAATTAAGGCTTGTATTCGATTTACACGCATAGGGTGTTTGGAATCAGTGCGAGGCATTCAGAGGAACAAAATATCGCAGAGGGCGTATCCTTTTGTATTGCATTTTCTGCAAAAATTGTGGCTTGTTGCTCGGTGTTTGAGCATGTCTTGCGAAGGTCCTTGTCGCTGTGGTCAATATGTCTGAGAGCACTTGTGTCTAAGCAATTTTTACTGAAAATTTCCGATATCATCAGGTACAAAGTGTTCACAGTTAGTTTCTGGGCTTCGGCAGCTGTGCTAGCTGGTCGTCTCTTCACAAATAAAGAAAAACGGTGGCGATTTTTCGACGAAGTAAGAATTACGGCTGCCACCTGAAGAGACGTTACTCCAAAGACTGTTAACATCAAGACCATTCAGATTATTTGGCGTTGCAAAAGCTGAGAGAGCTTTAAAAAGTAAATTATATAATTTCTGATATTGTCGGAAATTTTCAGTAAAAATTTTTTTGAGCGCATGCGCTCCTATTCGCAAAGAAGCAGTTTTTTTTATATCTACGCTTCGAGGCTAAACTCTTTTCTTGGTAATTGAAAAATACAGACACGAAGTCATGCGTGGCCGACACTCAGAGTAGCTATCGGTACTTTCGGCAGATGAGGAACAGCCAACTGGCGCAGAAAATGCACACATGCAGAACTAGGCGCCGTGAGACTTTGCAAGGAAGCCCGTTCAAAAGTAAAACGAACAGCAGAATACCAAATGACTCAAGCACCGTCCTTAACCCGTCTACAGTTAAAATAGTAATAATAATAATAATGGCAGTTGTTACCTGCCCTGGCTTCGTACGTGTAGTATCTACAGGGGGACGGTTTTTCTGACACAGCGGTAACGAATTATATACGAGGTGCGGCAAGAAAAAAACCGGACTGATGCTGAAAAAAACATTTATTTACAATTATTTACAATTTCATGTTATCTCCTTCAATGTACTCTCCTCCACGGTCTCTACACCGCTCCATATGAATTTTCCACTGTTCATAGCAATGCTGCAGATCATTTTCGGTAAGTCCATACATTACTTCCGTCGCTTTTTCTTTTACTGCTTCAACAGTCTCAAATCTAATTCCTTCCAAAGCTGACTTGACTTTAGGGAAAAGAAAAAAGTCACAGGGGGCCAAATTAGGTGAGTAGGGTGGATGATCTAAGATGGGAATGTTGTGTTTTGCCAAAAACGTCTTCACTGACAACGCACTGTGAGCTGGGGCATTGTCCTGGTGAAGGATCCATGACTTTTTTCTCCACAAATCGTTCCGTTTTCTCGGTACTCGCTCACGTAGGGTAGCCAGGACGCTAATGTAGTAATACTGATTCCCTGTTTGTCCCCTATTCAGTCACTCGTTGACCACGATGGCACCGAAACAGAGGACGACCGAAGAAAGGCAGAAATACTGAATTCAGTGTTCCGAAACTGTTTCACTGCGGAAAATCGTAACACGGTCCCTGACTTCAGCCGTCGCACGGACGCCAAAATGGAAAATATTGAAATAAGCGATATCGGAATTGAAAAACAACTGCTATCACTTAGTAGCGGAAAAGCATCCGGACCAGACGAGATACCCTTAAGATTCTACAGTGATTATGCTAAAGAACTTGCCCCCTTTCTATCAGCAATTTATCGTAGATCGCTGGAAGAACGTAAAGTACCTAGCGACTGGAAGAAAGCGCAGGTCGTTCCCATTTTCAAGAAGGGTCATAAATCAGATGCGAATAATTATAGGCCTATTTCGCTTACGTCAATCTGTTGTAGAATAATGGAACATGTTTTGTGTTCTCGTATTATGACGTTCTTAGATAATACAAATCTCCTTCATCATAACCAACATGGATTCCGCAAACAGAGATCATGTGAAACTCAGCTCGCCCTATTTGCCCAAGAAATTCACAGTGCCGTAGACACTGGCGAGCAGATTGATGCCGTATTCCTGGACTTCAGGAAGGCATTTGATACGGTTCCGCACTTACGTTTAGTGAAAAAAATACGAGCTTACGGAATATCGGACCAGGTTTGTGATTGGATTCAGGATTTCCTAGAAGAAAGAACACAACATGTCATTCTTAACGGTTCAAAATCTGCAGATGTAGAGGTAATTTCGGGAGTACCGCAGGGAAGCGTGATAGGACCTTTATTGTTTACAATATACATAAATGACTTAGTTGACAACATCGGTAGCTCCGTGAGGCTATTTGCAGATGACACGGTTGTCTACAAGAAAGTAGCAACATCAGAAGACTCGTACGTACTCCAGGAGGACCTGCAGAGGATTAATGCATGGTGCGACAGCTGGCAGCTTTCCCTAAACGTAGATAAATGTAATATAATGCGCATACATAGGGGCAGAAATCCTTTCCAGTACGATTATGCCATAGGTGGTAAATCATTGGAAGCGGTAACGACCGTAAAATACTTAGGAGTTACTATCCGGAGCGATCTGAAGTGGAATGATCACATAAAACAAATAGTGGGAAAAGCAGGCGCCAGGTTGAGATTCATAGGAAGAATTCTAAGAAAATGTGACTCATCGACGAAAGAAGTAGCTTACAAAACGCTTGTTCGTCCGATTCTTGAGTATTGCTCATCAGTATGGGACCCTTACCAGGTTGGATTAATAGAAGAGATAGACATGATCCAGCGAAAAGCAGCGCGATTCGTCATGGGGACATTTAGTCAGCGCGAGAGCGTTACGGAGATGCTGAACAAGCTCCAGTGGCGGACACTTCAAGAAAGGCGTTACGCAATACGGAGAGGTTTATTATCGAAATTACGAGAGAGCACATTCCGGGAAGAGATGGGCAACATATTACTACCGCCCACATATATCTCGCGTAATGATCACAACGAAAAGATCCGAGAAATTAGAGCAAATACGGAGACTTACAAGCAGTCGTTCTTCCCACGCACAATTCGTGAATGGAACAGGGAAGGGGGGATCAGATAGTGGTACAATAAGTACCCTCCGCCACACACCGTAAGGTGGCTCGCGGAGTATAGATGTAGATGTAAATGTAGATATCCAATCAATGTGCACAATCCCTTTGATGTCAAAAAAAACAATCATCATTGCCTTGAATTTCGATTTTGACATTCGTGCTTTTTTTTGTCGTGGAGAACCAGGAGTTTTCCAATGCATCGCTTGGCGTTTAGTTTCGGGATCGTAAGTAAAAAACCACGATTCATCGCAAGTAATAACATTTTGTAAGAAGGTGGGATCACTTTCAATGTTTTCCAGGATGTCAGAACAAATCATTCTTCGGCGTTCCTTCTGTTCAATTGTGAGACACTTTGGAACCATTTTTGAACACACTTTGTTCATGTTGAAACTTTCATGAAGAATCTGCCTAACACTTTCCTTGTCAACTCCTGTTAACTCAGACACTGCTCTGATTGTTAAACGGCGATCTTGTCGAACAAGTTTACCGATTTTTTCAATGTTTGCATCAGTTTTTGCTGACAATGGTCTGCCAGTGCGAATGTCATCACTGGTGTCTTCGCGGCCATCTTTAAATCGTTTAAACCACTCAAACAATTGTGTTCGCGATAAACAATCATCGCCGTACACTTGTTGTAACATTACAAACGTTTCACTTGCAGATTTTCCTAGTTTGAAACAAAATTTGATGTTAACACGCTGTTCTTTCTGTACACTCAACATTTTCCGACGCAAAGACAAAACGTCAACTACTTAAAACAGACGCCACGGGCAGACTGAGTGCAGGAGGCAGATGAAACTCGAGCAGTAGGCGGAGCGAGAGTCACGTGACAGGCCACGCGACTTTCAGCCTTATTGCATTCGTTTTATTGTTTCATCAGTACTAGTCCGGTTTTTTTCTAGCCACACCTCGTACACAAATCTTCCTCGCGAATTCGTCTATAAGTGGAAACTGTATCAAAATCCCTACAGTGTTTCCTGCGATTACCCTTCACGTACAGGCAGAAGAACGCGCTGTGGGACTTTCATTTGGGTGTGTAGATGGTACTACAACTGTGAAAACTTCATTTACCGGGACCCAATATTTACGTAAAATAGCAATGTTTCGATGCAAGCATCAGCCGTGACTATGCTAGAGAGGAATTAACACCAGAGACTGAGTTCATAGTGCAGTGTCACAGGAAGAAGCTGGGAGAGAAAACGAGGAAAAAGAAATGAGGAGCAAAAGGAAGTAAAAAAAGAGGAGAGAAACGTAGAAGATGGGAGAGAGAATCCTTACGCTAATTGGCAGGAACAATATAATTAATTAGTGCTGAGAGGAAACTACGTCAGTCTTAGTAAGAAGTGCTATAACCTTATCTTAAATCTAGAGTGGATTAAGATGAAAGGTGAGTCACAGGCGCTGTGCATAGCATGTGTTAATCAGTTTCATCACTCTTAATTATCGGGAGATGCTGATAATCAGATAGAAGAAAATACTTTCTGTGCAATCTACGAGGGCAGTTCAATAAGTAATGCAACACATTTTTTTTCTCGGCCAATTTTGGTTGAAAAAACCGGAAATTTCTTGTGGAATATTTTCAAACATTCCCGCTTCGTCTCGTGTAGTTTCATTGACTTCCGACAGGTGGCAGCGCTGTACGGAGCTGTTAAAATGGCGTCTGTAACGGATGTGCGTTGCAAACAACGGGCAGTGATCGAGTTTCTTTTGGCGGAAAACCAGGGCATCTCAGATATTCATAGGCGCTTGCAGAATATCTGCGGTGATCTGGCAGTGGACAAAAGCACGGTGAGTCGTTGGGCAAAGCGTGTGTCATAATCGCCGCAAGGTCAAGCAAGACTGTCTGATCTCCCGCGTGCGGGCCGGCCGTGCACAGCTGTGACTCCTGCAATGGCGGAACGTGCGAACACACTCGTTCGAGATGATCGACGGATCACCATCAAACAACTCAGTGCTCAACTTGACATCTCTGTTGGTAGTGCTGTCACAATTGTTCACCAGTTGGGATATACAAAGGTTTGTTCCCGCTGGGTCCCTCGTTGTCTAACCGAACACCATAAAGAGCAAAGGAGAACCATCTGTGCGGAATTGCTTGCTCGTCATGTGGCTGAGGGTGACAATTTCTTGTCAAAGATTGTTACAAGCGGTGAAACATGGGTTCATCACTTCGAACCTGAAACAAAACGGCAATCAATGGAGTGGCGCCACACCCACTCCCCTACCAAGAAAAAGTTTAAAGCCATACCCTCAGCCGGTAAAGTCACGGTTACAGTCTTCTGGGACGCTGAAGGGGTTATTCTGTTCGATGTCCTTCCCCATGGTCAAACAATCAACTCTGAAGTGTATTGTGCTACTCTTCAGAAATTGAAGAAACGACTTCAGCGTGTTCGTAGGCACAAAAGTCTGAACGAACTTCTCCTTCTTCATGACAACGCAAGACCTCACACAAGTCTTTGCACCCGAGAGGAGCTCACAAAACTTCAGTGGACTGTTCTTCCTCATGCACGCTACAGCCCCGATCTCGCACCGTCGGATTTCCATATGCTTGGCCCAATGAAGGACGCAATCCGTGGGAGGCACTACGCGGATGATGAAGAAGTTATTGATGCAGTACGACGTTGGCTCCGACATCGACCAGTGGAATGGTACCGTGCAGGCATACAGGCCCTCATTTCAAGGTGGCGTAAGGCCGTAGCATTGAATGGAGATTACGTTGAAAAATAGTGTTGTGTAGCTAAAAGATTGGGGAATAACCTGGTGTATTTCAATGCTGAATAAAACAACCCCTGTTTCAGAAAAAAATGTGTTGCATTACTTATTGAACTGCCCTCGTACAATTCGTCAGACGTTCTGATTCATCATGTGAACCACGATTTAAAAGTTGCTGCTCTAACCTATATTCGGTAGCACAAAACATGTTACCACAATCTTTTTTCTCTAAAACGCTTTATCGGTATGCTTCCTCAGCACGCCTACTAATACGTTCCAAACCACCGCGCCTGAAAACGGGGTTTTCCGTTGCTCATACTTCTGTGTATGTGTTTTGAACAGCCCTTGGGCTAGAGACCATTTGTGTACACCATCAGAAGGATGGTCTTAGTGTCACTATCCTGCAGCACAGGGGAAGATATGTATATTACACACTTCAATTTTTACGATATATTCCTAAGATGTGATCTCGAACAGCCTTAAAAATTTTCTTGATATTTTTATCCCTTTCCCAGATAAGGAAAAGTTACTCTACTCGTACACGTAAAATATGCAAGTGAATATTAAATATATTGATTGATGACGGGTACACCATGATAAGCCCGTGATTTAATAAAATTGACGGATATACCTGTGAAAGAATGAATGAATAAATAAATGATGCATTTGCGTAATTTTATGGAGGAGTCCTGAGAAAACTCCAAAAAAGCATTTTTCACCATTTTTTCGCTGTCAGCAGTGGGCCAAATCCCAGCTGCGGATTCAAGACGACTATGTATGGATAATGGCTCAAATTTTTAAGATATATAGCTAAGAGCCCGGTGTCGAACTATATTGAAAATTTTCTTGATTCTCCATCCGTTTCCAAGATAAAGAGGTTCCAAGTTACTCTACTTATACGTAAAATACGCAGGTAAAAATTATTAAATAAATTTGCTGATGGTTGATGATGACGGCTGTAACGGTGATGTCACCTACTTTAAATTGATGGATACACGCATGACGAGTGAATGAATGATGCATTTGCGTAAATTCATTGGCGGTTCCTGAGGAAAGCCCAAAAAAACGCTTTTCATCATTTTTCGCTGTTACCAACGGGCCAAACCTCAATTGCGGAATTCAAGATGGCTATGTACAGTAAATGGCTATAGGTTTTATTTTATTTTCCTAAGATTCCGGTCTCAAACAAAATTGAAAATTTGCTACATAACTTTCTCCGTTTCCGAGATATAGAAGTTCAAAGTTACTCTAGTTGTGCACATAAAATACGCACGTAAAATGCGGTGTCAGGCCAAAAGGTAGTTTATAAAGACGTAGTTTATAAAGTTTCGAGGCACAGAGAAAAATGATGTAAAATGTCTCCATTATCATCAAAAGAGGTCTGGGAACTGCACATTGTAGTACTGCAACAAATCCATAGCTTCTCTCTCTGCATAAAAATGCGTGAATATGTTCACATACCAATATTTTTGAGGCAGCTAGTACCCACTTTTCTGTCAGAATTTCCTTTTAATAAAGAGGAACATGTTAGCCTTTATTTGCTCTCCGATAGGGGCATTTACCGGTCGTTGTGTAGTTCTTAGTTAAAGAACCGATCTAAAATAGCTTCTATTGCAACTCTTGCCTTGACAATAACAGTAAGAAGGATAGTTACCTATTTTTATTATCAAAAGTGACGTAGTCTCTCTGGCGTCCAGTACTCAGTCTACGTAATTTCCAACCGACTCTGTTCAGCCAGAACGAATAGCACTCGCCCGCGAGACAAATTACATGTTGCAGGTTCCCTGAAGGCCCACAGGATCCTACATTGATTTTATTACGTCACCTGTAATTCTTGGGATCATTATAAACCACAAATTTCCTAAGCGCGAATTGCGCGCTACAGTAGCCCCCAATTAAGCACTTCTTGGTATAAAATGCGTCACTTTTTTCTAGAGAACACTGAAGAGGAAATATTGGCGATATAGAACAAGGAAGTGACACTTTGTAACTTATCTTCCAGATGACAGAAGTATGCAACACCTTCAAAGAGGTTTGTGGGAAATGAGGTCCTGCTAAAAGCAGAGCACTCACTCCTAAGCTATACGGTATAAAACAATCCAGAATATTATCTCGTTTCTTTTGAAAATTTTGCAAATTTATGTGGGAAAGCTCCTAACCGCATTTGAAGTTTCCAGTTGAAACGGAAGTGCAAGTAATGTATACCTCGGCCTCTAGATACCTGTGAATGCTACGAGTCGTTACACACATATTGTAACCCGTTTTGAATAAACAAAAGACCATCACTAATTGTAACTGCGCTGACAAATATATTATTCCTCAAAAAAAGTCATCTTCCTGCAAAACTGTTTAGCCGGCCGCGGTGGTCTAGCGGTTTAGGCGCTCAGTCCGGCTCAAAATGGCTCTGAGCACTATGGGACTTAACTACTGTGGTCATCAGTCCCCTAGAACTTAGAACTACTTAAACCTAACTAACCTAAGGACATTACACACATCCATGCCCGAGGCAGGATTCGAACCTGCGACCGTAGCAGTCGCGCGGTTCCGGACTGCGCGCCTAGAACCGCTAGACCACCGCGGCCGGTGCTCAGTCCGGAACCGCGCGACTGCTACGGTCGCAGGTTCGAATCCTGCCTCGGGCATGGATGTGTGTGATGTCCTTAGGTTAGTTAGGTTTAAGTAGTTCTAAGTCCTAGGGGACTGATGACCACAGATGTTAAGTCCCATAGTGCTCAGAGCCATTTGAACCATTTTGCAAAACTGTTTTTATTTTTATCTTCACTACTGAGAACTTCACAGCTCATAGCGTACATAATTACTGATGGCGTTACCTAAATGAGTACATTAATAAATTGTACGGAACTTTTAGGTACATTTGTCGTCCTTCATAGCCTCTCCCGTTAAGAATACATGCTAGCTGTCACCATGTTAAAAGGCTTGGTTCGCTACTCTTAGTCAGTAGGGTCACAAATCAAAGAAAGTGTAACCTAAGCTCCGTTGACAGAATTTCGAAGTTTGTTCAGGGACATTTTCGGAGTATTTTGCTGTAAACGACCCGCGGAGTCCGGTGGTTCGTTATAGGTAACTTAATTATGATTTTTTCGGTTTGTTACCCCAGTTACCTTTGTTTCTGTGAAAATACATTCCCAAGCCTGTGATACACAATCCTCAAACCGTACCACACGAAACACAGAGTAATGCAACCTCTCTCAGTGCTGCGCAAGCTGACTCAGCGGTAGCGTCGCTGTCCCGCTCTCTCATTGCATTCAGTGAACCCGTAAACGATGTGCACATCGTTCAACTCTTCAGTGTATATATATCCATACTGCTAACTCTGCTGGGAAAACAAACCCGATTCTGAAGTCGCGCCTCCCCTGACGGTTGGTGTTAGCGGCATTATTGAGTTCCATGCACCTATTGACGTATTTGATAATATATAGAAGAATGTAAAAGAAAACTGATGATGTATTAGACGACGATCAGTTTGGCTTTAGGAAAGGTAAAGGCACCAGAGAGGCGGTTCTGACGTTGCGGCTTCCATTGTCAGCCGCAACGTCAGAACTGCATCTCTGGTGCCTTTACCTTTCCTAAAGCCAAACTGATTGTCATGTAAGTAATACATCCTCAGTTTTCTTTTACATTCTTCTGTATGTTGTCAAATACGTCAATAGGTGCGCGTTCATACGATTTGTCGACCTGGAAAAAGAGTCAGAAAACGTAAAATGGAGCAAGATGTTCGAAATTCTGAGAAAAACAGAGGTAATCTGCAAGAAGAGACGGGTAATATACAATATGAACAACAGGCAAGAGGGAATAATAAGAGTGAACGACCAAGAACGAAGTGCTCGGATTAAAATGGGTGTAAGACAAGTATATAGTCTTTCGCCCTTACTGTTCAATCGAAGAGGCAATGATAGAAATAAAAGAAATGTTCAGGAGTGGAATTAAAATTCAAGGTGAAAGGATATCAGTGATACGATTCGCTGATGACATTGCTATTCCGAGTGAAAGTGAAGAATTACATGTTCTACTGAACGGAATGAAGAGTCTAATGAGTACACAGTATGAATTGAGAGTAAATCGAAGAAAGACGAAGGTAATGAGAAGTAGTAGAAATGAGAACGACGAGAAACTTAACATCAGGGTTGATGATCACGAAATAGATGAAGTTGAGGAACTCTACTACCTAGACAGCAAAATAACCAGTTAAGGAGGGTATCAAAATCAGACTAGCACTGGCAAAAAGGGCGTTCCTGGCCAAGAGAAGTCTACTAGTATCAAACTTAAGCCTTAATTTGAGCAAGAAATTTCTGAGAGTGCACGTTTGGAGCACTGTATTGTATGGTAGTGAGACATGGACTGTGGGAAAACTACAACAGAAGAGAATCGAAGCATTCGAGATGTGGTGGTACAGACGAATGTTGAAAGTTAGGTGGAATGATAAAGTAATTAATGACGAGGTTCTCCGCAGAATCGAAGAGGTAAAAAATATTATGGAAAATAGTGACAAGAAGAAGGAACAGGATCATAGGACATTTGTTAAGACACCACAGAATAACTTCCATTGTAGTAAAGAAGCTGCAGAACGTGAAAGCTGTAGAGGAAGACTGAGATTGGAATACATCCAGCGGCCAGCCTCTGTGGCCGAGCGGTTCTAGGCGCTTCAGTCCGGAACCGCGCTACTGTTATGGTCGCAGGTTCGAATCCTGCCTCGGGCATGGATGTGTGTCATGTCCTTAGGTTAGTTAGGTTTAAGTAGTTCTGAGTCTAGGGGACTGATGACCTCAGATGTCCCATAGTGCTTAGAGCCATTTGAACCAATACATCCAGCAAATAATAGAGGACGTAGGCTGTTAGTGCTTCTCTCTGAGATCAAGAGACTGGCATCAAAACCAGTCAGACGACTGATGGCACTATTTAAATAAATTAATTAATTAAATAAAAAATCTTTCGAGAAAACTAAGGTGACTTTCTTCTATGGAGTCCACTTTAAATTGTCTGAGCATGTATTACACTCTCATTAGGGTTACATTGACCTGCTACAGCCCTAGCAATGCAACTCTCGGTTGGTAAAATGTCTGTTATCGTGACTACTTGTTAAAGTCTCCAAAAGCTACATCAATAATCTAGAATTTGCCGCCCTTGCGTTTTATACGTGATTTTCTGTACAGATGGACTACAGTTTGTGAGTATCTTCCCACCAAATCTAAGTCTTCCTGTCCTCTTCCGTAAAACTGGTGTTACGTGTTCGTTCCATTTCACGCCGCTTCTTAATATAAAAACTAAATACATATACACCTCTGACCAGGAAGTTCAGTAAATGAGGCCATTCTACTCGCTGTTGTAAGAGTGCTCCACCGACGAATCCCGCGGCGCACAGGTTAAGACATGTCTGAACAAATTCACGAGCGGCGGTGCTGCTACTGTACTTCTCATGTGTAAATAGCACTGACAATAAGTCAGCGAATGAGTATGTCGTACTGTTTTAAACATGGAAGATCAGCGAAAGAGTCCCATGAAATGCTGACAAGTGCTTGAGAAGAACTCACTGTCTCCTTCAGATGTGTTTATGAGTGGTTTAAACGCTTCATAGAAGAGGCTCCATGCAGCCTATAGCTGTGTGCTCCTGACAATGCACGAAGGATACAGGAACTTTGTCCACGGATCGTCATGTGATATTTCGAATGGCAGCACAGGAAGTGAGAACTGGTCGTGAGGAAGATCTTGTGGGTACGTCCACAGTACGACAAGCAAGGCGACTGGACGCTTCTCTATGATAATACCTAGTCACACACTGCCTTTCTGGTGGAGCAAAATCACCTGTGTCGTTCACAATGAGGAGCGAGCCTCATGAATCCATCGACCCTACACGTCAGCAGGGGCCTGTTCAAGCTGGTGGAGGCCCTGTAATGGTGTGGGGCGTGTGCGGTTGGTGTTATATAGGATCCCTGATATGTCAAGCTACGACTCTGACAGGTGACGCGTAGGCAAGCATCCTGTCTGATCACCTGTATTTTAATATTTCTTAAAATTTAAAGAACCTCTCTCACACCGGCCTGATTTCGCTTCACTGATCAGGATAGTAAAAAGATGCGTATATTAAGGGAATTTTCATTGACAAAGCAGACTTATCACATTCACACAGTTCAATACTGTTCTGTCCTGGTTAAATTAAGCTTAACTTAAATTCCATAAGGCAGTGAAGCAATTTCGAAGTCTCGGTGCGACGAAAATTGTCAGTCGATCTCCTGGAAACATTTGTAATAATTATTAACTTTCGGTGATCACATGGGGAAGAACGGAGATCTGCTGGTAAGACCGTGTTAGCCTATTTATTTGAAGTAACTGGATATCTTGAGCATTCAAAACGGCAGGTTCGTCCAGTGTAAATCAGACGTTCCCCACTGCTCCCGTGCAACACAGCGTAGTAAGCAGACGCTGTCAATAATAATAATCCGTTAAATAATACGTGAACACACTTACTTTAGTTTAGTTCATGTATTAAACTCCTTCCCATACAGAATCTCATCAAGATGGCGACTCGCTCAACAATACGTACATATAGATCCTTCTTTTACGACTGATCGGCCAGAAGTTCCTATTCTTTTCATAAGAGAAAACATAGATAGCAGAGAAGCTATTCCATGGAGTAAATGGACGCTCCAAGGAATAATTGGGCTTGAAACTACTTTGCATTGATAATCGGTAAGATAAGAAGAGATATTTCGAGATATGTACTGAGTTATATAATTTATAAAATTTCTGAAAATATCGTGGAGAGACCGCTGCAAGAGACATTACAGTATCCACTCAGGTCCATTGTGCATTCCGACGGACTTGGGCAATTCCAGCAGGACAATTCAATACTCCACACGTCCAAAGTTTCTAGAGAGTGGCTCTCAGTTTGAAACATTGCCGCTGGCCACCAAACTCCCTATACATGAACATTATTGAGCATATCTGTGATGCCTTGTAAAGTGCTGTTCAGAAGAGATCTTCAACCCCACGTACTGGAGCTTTGGCTGGCTCGCGTTGATGCCATTTGCTCTTTGGCATTTAGTGGTGTCATTTCTCCCTCAGTTATTACCATAACAAGTTGCTGACTTGCCTCCATCAGTGGCAGCAGCAGCGCTTATCGATACTAGTACTGCGGTACCATCTCTGGTGTGACCGTCATATTTCCGTGTGGTGGTGCATGTGGCAGACGGTCGGTTGGGACAGAGCAGCGAGGAAGTCTCCACGGCGTGGGGTCAGGCTGGGACCACTGGCGGCGTGCATGCGCGGTTGGATTGTGAGGCACTAGCTGCGAGAGCTTCAAAGTTGGTTGCCCACCAAACCTGGACACTGAAGTTGAGTGATCAGTTAACTTGTTACGAAACGTCAACTGCTGGGACTTCTCTTCGTTCATTGCCGGTTGTTGCATCCTGGGCTGTTCCAGCTAGCAGCAACGTATGGCGTGTTGGAGTCGTCGAAATTTTACAGCCATCTTCCTGTATGATCTTTACCTATTAAATTGGTTGTTACTTATCAGTGAAGTGCACCAGCAGTATTTTCTGCCTTGTGGCTGTTAACTCCCCAGTTACCTGCCCTGGTCGTTAGCGTAGTTTTCCGGCAGTGTGTTTTTCCTCGACGTGTTGATGCTGTCCGGCAAGGCGTGTAGTTCGACAGCCTTTCAATTGTTTGTTCTTATTTTTTCTTACAGTGGTTATTGTGCCTTGGTTGTTTTTCGACGCCAATTTTGAAGATTTAGTGCTGCTGGTATCTTCGTCCTCGGCCGATACTGTCCATTATCGTGCCGTTGGTCGGGCGGAAGGGAACTGATTAGGTTGTTGGTCGGTCCTTCAGCCGTCCATGGGTCTTTTTGCCATCCGATTATTTAACCTTACTCTTGGCTGTCTGTCTGACCTCAACTTACGTTAGAGCTACCTCCTCAGGCCGACCCTTGGAACTCTTCTGAGCATCACTGTTCTGTTGGTTTTAGATTGTGGGCCGGCCGGTGTGGCCGTGCGGTTCTAAGCGCGTCAGTTTGGAACCGCGTGACCGCTACGGTCGCAGGTTCGAATCCTGCCTCGGGCATGGATGTGTGTGATGTCCTTAGGTTAGTTAGGTTTAAGTAGTTCTAAGTTCTAGGGGACTGATGATCTCAGTAGTTAAGTCCCACAGTGCTCAGAGCCATTTGAACAATTTTAGATTGTGATTTTCATTTTAGTCTGAAGTACTGTGCGAGGCCTTCAGCCATCTATTAATTTAGATTGTTTTAATTTTAAAATAAGTCCTTCAGCTGACTAGAATTAAAATTTGAAGATTGATTTGTTTAAAAACTAAATTTTGAAAGTTTCTTCTATCTGAAATTCTTGTTATCCAGGCATTAAGCCCCGAGTTGTTCGATGTCTTGTGTGTGGCCTTCAGCCGAGCTTTTACGTGAAATACTTTTAAGACAAGGCCTTCAGCCTCGTGTATTCTTTAAGGCAATTTTTATAACTTTTGTTCAGGCCTTTAGCTGTTTTTGCTTCAGCCCAGGAGGTATCTCAAGTTTTCTTAACTAGGCCTTCAGGCATATTGTTTTATTTTGATCCTTTTAAGGCAATGTGTAATTAAGTGGTTCTTAGGAAAATAAAGGTTTGTGTGTTTTGTGCAACTGACAGTAACTGATGCCAGCCGCTGTGGCCGAGCGGTTCTAGGAGATTCAGTCTGAAACTACGCGACCGCTACGGTCGCAGGTTCGAATCCTGCCTCGGGCATGGATGTATGTGATGTCCTTAGGTTAGTTATATTTAAGTAGTTTTATGTTCTAGGGGACTGATGACCACAGATGTTAAGTCCCATAGTGCTCAGAGCCATTTAGTTAAGTCCCATAGTGCTCAGAGCCATTTGAACCAGGAACTGATTACGGCCCCCTCCACAACCATAACCTGATCCACTCTATCCTTCGAAACCAGATTTCAGTACTCTTACGGATTTATGGACAGCCGTGCAGGATTCTTGGTGTCAATTCCCTCCAGCACTACTTCATACCTAAGTCGAGTCCATGCCATGTCGTGTTGCGGCCCTACACGATATTAGGCAGGTGTACCAGTTTCTTTGGCTCTTCAGTGTATAACGTACCTATGCTCTAAAGTGTGTAACGTTTTATAGTAACATGGGTACCTAATGTGCCGCAGTTAGTGGAAACAATGCATCGAATCCAAAGATCAATGCTTACCGAGAGAATGTAGACACTTGCAGTCTGATCGCTTTCGAATATGTGGTTGTCACTATTTACAACAACGATCGAAATGTTAAAATGAAAATAAATTATCATCTCACTGTAGTTAGCCGTAATCATGAATGTCAGAATTTAGCGTAAGTGATTCAGACTGCAGACCAACACAGTCGCGAACTCAAAAAATGAGCAAACGGCTGTAACGACTCTAATATCACGCGAATATCGTGTGGCGAAGACAAAGCAGTGACTCGACAAAACGCACACTCGACAGATTACATGTAAAAGGCAAGAGTAACATGAACACAAACGACGTTAATATGGAATGCAGTGATCACCAAAAATAAGCAGTGACTAGCAACACTTTATGAACATTTAACTGTGTTACGTAGCTCACAATAATGCTCTTTGTCTGAAAATATGCTTCATTGAGACAAAAACTATCTATAGGTGTACTTATTACTCTGCTACTGATTGCGTTTCAGATAGATTATACAACTATTTTTCAGTGTAATGTTACGTAGAAGTATGCACGTAATATCGTTCGCAAAATACAACATAAAATTCCCAAACTACTGTGACTACAAAATCCTATCACGCTTTTGTCATAGAAAATGAAGCTGAATTAAACCACTTTTAATTTGAATGGATTGTCAGTATATGAGCAACTATAGCTACAAAAATGGTTCAAATGGTTCTGAGCACTATGGGACTTAACATCTATGATCATCAGTCCCCTAGAACTTAGAACTACTTAAACCTAACTAACCTAAGGACATCACACACATCCACGCCCGAGACAGGATTCGAACCTGCGACCGTAGCAGTCGCACGGCTCCGGACTGAGCGCCTAGAACCGCTAGACCACCGCGGCCGACTAACTATGGTTACTACTGCCTTTTATTACAAATATCACGTGTTTAAAATGAACTGTAAGTTTAATTAGATTTGTCTTATTTTGACAATTTATTTCATTTGTGACATTCTCGAAATTTGTAGTGAAAGAATAGGACCCTGTGGACGGTTAACGGCTCGGGTGAACATGGTTTGTCCCGAGAAGTTTGTTTTTTGACTAAGCACATTATTATGTTCCAAAAAGTCACTAATATACCGGCATGCACTTTACACAGTTTTAAAGCACTGTCGGGATCTTATTTCGCGATGCGTTGCCTGTGGTGCGAAATACTGCTTATTATGAGCTCCATTATTGGCAACAGACTCTTCTTGATTCACGAGCAACTTAAAGAATTTGGGCCGTAAAGTGTTCTTCGTTACTTCAAAAATCTTCTTTCGACGATATTCGGTGTCCACATTTACCCTCGCCACTTAGTCTATGCCTGATCACGTATTACAGCAACATTTTCGACGCAAATCACTGTAGCATTTGCATACCAACACATACGTCTGTTTCACACCGGAGATGCTTCGCAAATACTTCTTTGCCTTCATTTTTACGAGTGCGCACACACGCGCCAACGATATTGTTATTACACGATAAGGTATTCTCTGTGCTTCATACAACGAAAACTTACGTGACACGGCCACAGTGGTTACGACAATGATTACTTATCCTATCAGCATTCACTACAGTTTCATAAACCCTAATTACTGACAAAATTCATTAATACATATATTTGCAACAAATGATTATAAACTTGCGAAATCAAGTAGCTGAAAAATTCATGAGGCACTGGGCTGTAGTTTAACAATATATCATGTACGTAGTGTGCTTTTTACATCGGTTTCAAACTCCTGAAGATGGCACATCGCTGATATCAGCTCGTAGTGTGAATGAATAACTGTGATTTTTCTGTCCATGTCCGATGCGAAAGCGACCACTTCCTCCTAATTTTGGGGGTTGAAAATACGTTTACGGTTTTTGATGAGTGGAGAATGATACTAAATACACCTTCGCAAAGAAATCACATGTCATTATTGCATCATAAAATTTCTCTAACAAATTATACAGCACCTTCTCGTGTAGAAGCAAGGACAGGAAGAAGAACAAGAGTGAGTTGTACATCATTTTGACATTTTTCGAAACATTAGAAAATTGGAAGTCCTATAGATACTACAATTTGTACAAGAGATAAACCTTTTACACTATAACTAAGTCTCTTCTGTTGAGTCACAAAGATTTGGTACGCAGTGTAGTAGCACTTTGGTGACAGAAGTCATGGTCCACCTCCTAATATCGCCCATCCCCGGTAGCTGAATGGTCAGCGTGACGGATTGTCAGTCCTCTGGGCCCGGGTTCGATTCCCTGCTGGGTCGGAGAATTTTCTCCGCCCAGGGACTGGGTGTTGTGCTATCATCATCCTACCATCCTCATCGACAACGGGTCGCCGAAATGGCGTCAAATTGAAAGACCGGCACCCGGCCAACGGCCTGCCCGACGGGGGGGCCCCTAGCCACACGATTAAATAAAAACCTCCGGCGTAGTGCAGCATCTCGACGTGGCATGGACTCAACAAGTGGTCGGTAGTCCCCTGGAACCATTCTGCCTCTACATCCGGCCATAAATGAAAAACTGTTGCCGGTGCTGGATTTTTTTTAATGAACTGACCTCCAGATTATGTCCCATAAAAGTGCTATGAGATTCATGTTGGACGATCTGGGTGGACAAACCATTTGCTCGAAATGTCCAGAATGTTCTAGAAACCGATCGCGAAAACTTGTGGCCCGTTGACCTGGCACTGTGTCATCCATAAAAATTCCATCGTTGTTTGGGGACATGGCGTCCATGAATGGCTACAAATGGTCTCCAAGTAACCGAACATCAGGAGGAGGCACCTATTCAATGTAAACACAGCCCACATCATTATGGAGCCAACACCAGTTTCCATAGTGCCTTGTTGACAACTTAGGTCCACAGCTTAGTGGGGTTTGCGCCACACCCGAAACCATCATCAAATTTTACCAACTGATATTTGGACTCATCTGACCAGGCCACTGTTTCCCAGTCGTTTAGGTTCCAAGTGGTATGGTTACGAGCCCAGGAGAGGGCTGTCTTGCTATTGGTGAAGACACTGGCTTTGTTCATCTCCTGTCATAGCCCATTCATGCCAAGTTTCACCACACTCTCCTAAGTGATACGTTCGTCGTACGTCCCACATTGATCTCTGGGGTTATTTCAAGCAGTATTGTTTATCTGCTAGCAGTGACAACTCCACACATACACCGCTGCTCTCGGTTGTTAAGTGAAGCCCGTTGGCCACTGGTTATCCGTGGTGAATTGTCATGAAATTTGGTATTCTCGGCACACTCTTGACACTGTGTATCTCCGAATACTGAATTCTCTAACCAATTTCGACATGAAGCGTCCCGTGGGTTGGCTCCAATTACGAGTAAAAGACTGGTAATTCCCGTCGTGCAGCCATAATCTCATCGGGCACCTTTCCACATGAATCACCTAAGTACAAATGACAGCTCTACCACCAGATAGACCTTTTATATGTTGTTACGACTGAGGCGCCTTGTCACGGTTCGCTCGACACCCTCAATTGGAGGTTCGAGTCTTCCTTCTGCTTGGCGTAAGTTAGTTTCAAGGACATTAAGTAGTGTGTAAGCCTAGGGACCGATGCCCTCAGCAGTTTGGTCCCATAGGAACTTACCGCAATTCAATTCATTCTTTTATTTGTTGGGTACGCGGTACTACCGACATCTGTAAATGTGCATATCGCTATTCCATGAGTTTTGTTACCTTAGTGTAATTATTTAATAAATTAATGGCATTGCATCTCTTTTAGAGTAGTTAATTTAGCCGTCGATGTTTAGCCAGCAAAAATTACAGAAAATTAGCATCTATCGTAAGCAGTTATGGATACAAATTTGAAGTTTCACAAGCTGTGAGAAATCAGATGAAATCTTTACCTTCCGCTGATTGGTTAGTAACTGGATTCTTTAGGGTAACTGGTATGTGCTGTGAGCCGGCTCATACCGCGTTCGCCGGAAGGTGTGGCCGAGCGGTTCTAGGCGCTTCAGTCTGAAACCGCGCGACCGCTACGGTCCTATTTTGTGCAGCAATAGTGGAGTCAGCTGGTGTATTCAAGGTCCACCGTGCATTTTATGCGTTTCCTGATGGATTGATTGCATATCCAATTACTGTTACGTCCATTTTCCACTTTATATGGCTGTTTGGCCGATGGGTTATATATCCTGCTACCTTTACACAATCCGATGATGCCCCGAAAAGTTGAAACGCTTCACTGATATTAAAGAATTTTGCAACCAAGACTGTTTTTATTCTGAAGTAATTCGAAACCGGTTGCTGTAGCACCCTGCCACACTGAAATGGAATAACTTTTACAAGAAACGAATTATTACTGTGCCTGTACGTTACCAGCAAAAAGCCGCTGATCCCAACAAGAGCGGAAGAAATGTCTCTTCGTACAAATGTCACTCGATCCAAGTATTCCTACCTCTCTTCAACGCATACGTTTCTGCGCACTCGCCGCTGATTTTTGGTCTCTTCATGGCCACAACGACCTACGGTTATCTAAAGAAGTTTGCTCGATTCCACACCCCTTACCCTCTTCTGACCTCATTATCAAGCATTTTTCCTCAACTGTGGACACATACCAACGGGGATTTATCCATTCATATAATTTTAAGGGTGCTCTATAGGAGAAGTCTATTTTTTTTTCTTTTTCATTTTCTTACTCTTTGGACGCTGAGAGCAACCAGCGGGCCATATGCCACAGGCCGTAGTGAGCAACAGCTGCCGGCCGGATTATAAGCATATTACGGACTAATGAGGGAAAGTGGGTGGCTTTCCGGGAAGCGATAGTTGAGCATCGACGCGAGGGGATTAATCCCTTCCGTTCGGTGAAGCGCCGACGCCGATGGCGGACCGCGGGCGTAATGAGCGTATCGGGAAAAACCGCAGCTGCCGCTGGCAGTCGTGAGCCAGTCATCAATACGCCGGGCCGCTTTCCAATGGCTGACTCAGCCCGGCTCTGATTGCCGCCGCTTCCTGCCATCAACGTGACTGTTGCAGCGCCGGGATCCGTCCCGCCACACGTGGCCGCCGGGGGTCACCCACTGTCCGCCTTCTGGTTCTCCTTGTTGCGGTGACGGTGTGATACTTGTGGAAAACAGAACGCTGCTTGAGTTGCTGAAGACAACTCTCGCTAGAAGACGTGGCGTCTGAGAAAACGATTTTATATTGTACACAAAATATTAGTGTCTCTCTCTCTCTCACACACACACACACACACACACACACACACACACACACACACACACACACACATATATATATATATATATATATATATATATATATATAGGGTGGTCCATTGATAGTGACCGAAATAAGCATCAAACGAAAAAACTACAAAAATGAAACTCGTCTAGCTTGAAGGGGGAAACCAGATGGCGCTATGGTTGGCCCGCTATATGGCGCTGCCATAGGTCAAACGGATATCAACTGCGTTTTTTAAATAGAAACTCCCATTTTTATTGCATATTCGTATAGTACTTAAAGAAATATGAATGGTTTAGTTGGACCACTTTTTTCGCTTTGTAATAGATGGCGCTGTAATAGTCACAAACGTGGTATCACGTAACATTCCGCCAGTGATGACGGTATCTGCTTCGTGATACATTACCCGAGTTAAAATGGACCGTTTACCAATTGCGGAAAAGGTCGATATCGTGTTGATGTATGGCTATTGTGATTAAAATGCCCAACGGGCGTGTGCTATGTATGCTGCTCGGTATCCTGGACGACATCATCGAAGTGTCCGGACCGCTCACCGGATAGTTACGTTATTTAAGGAAACACGAAGTATTCAGCCACATGTGAAAAGCCGGCCGGTGTGGCCGAGCGGTTCTAGGCGCTACAGTCTGGAACCGCGCGACCGCTACGGTCGCAGGTTCGAATCCTGCTTCGAGCATGGATGTTTGTGATGTCCTTAGGTTAGTTAGGTTTAAGTAGTTCTAAGTTCTAGAGGACTGATGACCATAGAATTTAAGTCCCATAGTGCTCAGAGCCATTTGAACCATTTGAACCACATGTGAAACGTCAACCACGATCTGCAACAAATCATGATGCCCAAGTAGGTGTTTTAGCTGCTGTTGCGGCTAATTCGCACATCAGTAGCAGTCAAATTGCGCGAGCATTGGGAATCTCTAAAACGTCGGAGTTGAGAATGCCACATCAACATCGATTGCACCCGTATCACTTTTCTATGCACCAGGAATTGCATGGCGACGACTTTGAACGTCGTGTACAGTTCTGCCACTGGGCACAAGAGATATTACGGGACGATGACAGATTTTTGCACGCGTTCTATTTAGCGACGAAGCGTCATTCACCAACAGCGGTAACGTAAACCGGCATAATATGCACTATTGGGCAACGGAAAATCCACAATGGCTGCTACAAGTGAAACATCAGCGACCTTGGCGGGTTAACGTATGGTGCGGCATTATGGGAGGAAGGATAATTGGCTCCCATTTTATCGATGGCAATCTAAGTGGTGCAATGTATCCTGATTTTCTACGTAATGTTCTGCCGATCTTACTACAAGATGTTTCACTGCATGACAGAATGGCGATCTACTTGTAACATGATGGATGTCCAGCACATAGCTCGCGTGCGGTTGAAGCGGTATTGAATAGCATATTTCATGACAGGTGGATTGGTCATCGAAGCACCATACCATGGCATGCATGTCCCCAGATTTCTGTCTGTGGGGAAAGTTGAAGGATATTTGCTATCGTGATCCACCGACAACACCTTGACAACAATCGTCAGCGCATTGTCAATGCATGCGCGAACATAACGGAAGGCGAACTACTCGCTGTTGAGAGGAATGTCGAGACACGTATTGCCATATGACGGACATCATTTTGAGCATTTATTGCATTAATGTGTGATTCACAGGTAATCACGCTGTAAAAGCATGCGTTCTCAGAAATAATAAGTTCACAAAGGTACATGTATCACATTGGGCCCGCATCTCGTGGTCGTGCGGTAGCGTTCTCGCTTCCCACGCCCGGGTTCTCGGGTTCGATTCCCGGCGGGGTCAAGGATTTTCTCTGTCTCGTGATGGCTGGGTGTTGTGTGCTGTCCTTAGGTTAGTTAGGTTTAAGTAGTTCTAAGTTCTAGGGGACTGATGACCATAGATGTTAAGTCCCATAGTGCTCAGAGCCATTTGAACCATTTGTATCACATTGGAAACGAAATAAAATGTTCAAACGTACCTACGTTCAGTATTTTAATTTAAAAAACCTATCTGTTACCAACTGTTCATCTAAAAATGTGAGCCATATGTTTGTGACTGTTACAGCGCCATCCATCACAAAGCGAAAAAGTGGTCCAACTAAAACGTACGCGAATAGGTAATAAAAATGGGGATTCCTATCTAAAAAAAAACGCAGTTGATATCCGTTGGACCTATGGCAGCACCATCTAGCGGGCCAACCATAGCGCCATCTGGTTTCCCCCTTCAAGCTAGACAAGTTTCGTTCTTTGTAGTTTTTTCGTTTGATGCTTATTTCGTGAGATATTTGGCCCGGTCACTGTCAATGCCCGCCGGCCGAAGTGGCCGTGCGGTTAAAGGCGCTGCAGTCTGGAACCGCAAGATCGCTACGGCCGCAGGTTCGAATCCTGCCTCGCGCATGGATGTTTGTGATGTCCTTAGGTTAGTTAGGTTTAATTAGTTCTAAGTTCTAGGGGACTAATGACCTCAGCAGTTGAGTCCCATAGTGCTCAGAGCCATTTGAACCATTTGTCAATGCCCCCCCCCTCCCCAAAAAAATTATATATATGTGTCCACACATCAACACGGGGCCTGCTGTCCAGGGGGAAAAAAGCACTAATGGCTTGCTCTTGTCGGAATGTACTTGAGGGAACTAATTAACCTAAAAATATACTGCTTGTAATAGCTATAAATATTAGTCGCCAAATGAAGGAAATACTTATGTAATTTCGTATTAAGTGGGTAGAAGGAATTTTCTCTGGATGAAAATTAATCAAACCAAAAAACTCTGTAATGTTACATGGGAAACTAAAAACACTTTTGGCATATGTCTTCCTGTGAGACACCTTTGTATGAAGATAGCAGATCTTACTTACTGTAGACAAAAAGGAACGCAAACAATTTTTAATTCTTTATTACCAAGGGACAACAACATTAACACAGCACAAGTACTTAAAAAGGCCTCCGTTGGCTTGCAGACAAAAGTTACAACGGCGGTGGATGTTCTAATATTGTTAAAGGCTGCAGGACTGTCCTTAATTTCTCCTGCTGCTAACTAGTGATTCAATAGGGGTTTTGTAATCAAGGTTGCACATCCCTCCCCACACAAAAAAGTCCACAGTGGTCAAATGAGGGCATCGAGTAGGCCATGGTACAGGACCACCTCTGCCAATCCACTTTCTAGAAAGAGTCGGTTCAAGAATCTACGCCAGGACGACTGAAATGTCCTAATGCCCTGTCATGCTGGAACCATATGCGCTGACTTGTAGCGAGTAGAAAGTCATCTAGAAATCCTGGGAATGCCATAGCGGGGATATTATGTCTGCCCTCTAACGGTCTAGGTAGGGGATATGGCCGAATTATACAGTCGTCAACAACTCTTGCCCAAACATTCACGTAGAACAGCGCGAGTAAACGTGGCAGGTGTCCGCCTGCTTAGCCGGAAGGAACGTGCTTGCCTCCCACGCAGCGGACCCCTGTTCGATTCCCAGCAGACTTGGAGATTTTCTCCACTCGTGGGCTGGGTATTATGTTGTTCTCATCATCATTTTATTCTCATCACCGGCAGGCGAGTCGCCCAATGTGGCGTCGACTGAAATAAGACTCTCGCACTGGGTGGCCGAACTTCCCCGGATGGGGCCTCCCGGCCAGCAATGCCATACTCTCATTTCAACGTGGCAGATGGATTAAACTCGATCCAAACAAGTCAAATGTGGATGTTGAAGACACCATCGCTATGTATTAAGCATCAACCATATCAGCGTACTCACTCCAGGTGCATCGATCCGCTAGCAAACAAGTCTGTATTGGGTTAAGACGTACAACTAAATGTGAAAGTGGGACAGCTGTTACAACTGAAGAGTGAAGTATGTTCTCTACTGGTACAACAGGAATCGTTAACAACAAATCATTCATGACAGCTGAAGAGTGAGTAGGTCATCTAATCGTACAATATGTTCCGTTAAAATCAAATCAATCATTACATCTGAAGGGTGAATAGGATCTCTACCGGTACAACAGGAACCGCTAACAACAAATCAGTCACTACAACTGAGGAGTGAATAGGTTTTCCAACGAATTAAATTACGCTCACAGGAAACTATGATATTAGAAAAAAAAAATTGTTTTGTTGTCGCACGCAGACTCCAAGAGTTTCTGTATACATGAATCACGAGGTTTTATGTATTTTCTTCCCTTCTTAGGTACCTTTGCAAGAATGTTAATTATTCAGAATTGTTTTTGAATTACGTAAATTTGAATTACAAGCTCTCTCAAAACTACTTACTTTTTGATGCGTGGAGATGATTAGTATGTAGAATTTAAGTAAAAATTTTTTACATTCCATTGGAATCAATAACCACGAAAGTTTAACAAACACTTTTCTGAAATACAGGAAAATTTCCTTGCACACGTATAAGTTTCACATCAATAATTAAGTGGAGTTAGGTTGCTAAGTACAAATAACAACTCCAAGAGGAAGATAAATTGTAACCTGTCCATGTAGTTTGTTTACCCTCTGTGATCAGTATAATATACGAGTAACTAATTAACTCCTAGTAATGCCTTTGCTCCTGTCCTAGCATTTATCTGTATAACATTAAATAGTCCGCATGTAATGGCAGAAATCGTGCTCTAAGCTCCGATACCTTAAAACAGACCTGCTTCCGAAGAAGGTAGATACACACAAGATCGCTTAGAAACATACGATAAGCGAAATTCTATTAGCGATGATTTAATTTAATTCTCTTGAGCTGTGACTCGGTAAAATACGTCTTTGTGAAGTCTTTTGCTGAAATTACAATACAACCTGTACACAACAGTAAATCTTCAACAATGCAGAGCAGAAAAGGATGTAGACATGAAACAGGACTAGAGAGGCTATAAAAGCTTGGGTCACGTCTCGGCTAACCACGACTCTAGACCCTACACCCTTTGGGCGAGCGCAGCAAATAGCTTAACGTCTGTCGCAGCTACGGACTTCACAACTAACAAGATTTGTTTTCCGTACTGATCACGCTTTCCGTAACTGCTTGTACCCGAGAGGGTAGGAGCAACGGCTCAGAAATACGTTTGTAACTGGGTGGCCTCCAGTCGAGGCTGAATTTCCGATTTTTCTGTTTTTTGATCAAATCAATTTATAACGCTTGGTAAGCTGATGTACTTAATTTCTCATCTTCTATTTCTTACTTAAATGTCAGCGTGGACTGTAAGTAAACCCGAAAGTAGTCATATGCGGGCAGTCCCAGACCGCCAAATAAATGATTCGGAGTTTTCTCCTGTAAACGTTTTCAGTTGTTATTACAGGTAAATAATTTTGTAGAGACTACATTAGTTAGCTGATTCTTTACTTTCTTTGACTTCAGTGTACCTGGCGCGCTAACGTCCACCGCTCAACCACACCTGTTCCTTCAGGGGTACCATTCCCACATGTCCAGTGGAGAACCTGTCGCTTTAGAATTTAGTGGTAAAAAGAGGGAAAACGGAAGCAACGTTAAAAGCTTGAGTCAGTTCTAGAAGCGCGTTCAGATAGCCTCATTAATCAAGACAGCTGCTGGCTATAATCTAGAGATCTGAGTTAGTATACTTTTCCGGCACAAACCCTATGGTGTCCAACAGATCAATTGAGTATTATTAACGCCCTAGAAACTTCAGGGTTCTCGAAGGTGGATCCCAACAGACTGGACTATGATGGAGAAGAAACGATCGTGGCCTTTGCCTCCAGTAATTTAAGATTTGAACAGTTGGCTCGGTCGATTACTAGTACTCGGAAGACGCAGCCATTGTGAAATCTGCTAAGACTTATTGCGCCAGTTAACACATCAACGGTTCATTATGGTCAGTATCAGATGTTGCTGTGACGCACAAAACTGGAAGACAATAACACGAAATTTTGTGTCCTTGCTGAAGCGAGGTTTTGAACCCTCACTTTAGTGTAACTTGTAGCTGGTCGACCTATGTTGTTTGAAATAAAATGTCAAATAAAAAACATCTTCAGGCGTCTATATTTCCAATTTTATTTTAATTATGCGGCCAGTTTCGGCGTTTCACTACGCCATCTCCAGGCTCCATGATCGACGTGTATGAAAGAATCCTACCTCATGTGCAATCAAAAAGCGCACAGCATTCAGTAACTGGTATCTCGTAGACGTCTTTTTAACAACGCGATCCCTTCGTTCACCAATTGCACTCTGCACAGGTTTTTGGGACGTATTGGTGTGGTGCATGGACCGACTACATGCGAATTGATGTTTTTTACACATCTTCTTGGTGTTGATATTTCAGTGGCTAGCAGTTGTGTATTGATGACGTATTCCGTACCTGACAAGATCGTAAAAACGGGGCAGTTAAGAAAATATCGCTAGTTTGACTCACTCATGAATATTGCTCATCAGTCAGGAATCCTTAGCAGGTGTGATTTACAGACGAGGTACGGATGATCCAAAGAAGGGCGCCGCGTACCTTCGCGGTTTCCTTCATTGAGTGCGACGACGTCACGAAGACGATGCTGATACGCTGTCAGCAGACGATGTACGAGAAGCGTTTTGCAGGATGGACGGGCTTACTGTAGAGATTCTGAAAGCGGTCGTTCCACGAAGGTTGGTGCCAACATATTTCCATGAAAATTCAAACTGCTTCGTAGGTAATTCTTCCGCACAGGTCGAATGTAACAGACTGAGACAAAAATCGCGATGTACTCGTAACACGAAGAACCCTTCACATCACTCTCGGCACAGAATAGAGAGCATACAGAAAGGAAAGCAGAGGGCGACTCCATTGATTACATGAAGTGAATTGTTACGGGCGATGCCATATTGAAACCGAATGAAAGCGAAAGGATAGCTGCTTAGTACTACGGCTCGAAATGGACACTCTTACAAAACGGAAGTACTCTAACAGA
Source organism: Schistocerca serialis cubense (assembly GCF_023864345.2). Taxonomy (NCBI): domain Eukaryota; kingdom Metazoa; phylum Arthropoda; class Insecta; order Orthoptera; family Acrididae; genus Schistocerca; species Schistocerca serialis. The sequence goes on along the minus strand of NC_064646.1, from coordinate 78,076,167 downwards.
ATATATGAAAACTTTTATGAAAGGAAATGCTAATGAAACATGTTACGATAAATCTGTAGCCAAAAATTATCAAATAAGGTTTTAAATTCGTTACTGTCACATGTGCAAGTGTGAACTGCCACTGATACTAGCTTCTTAACTTTTCTTTCCTTGGACTTAGAGCTGTTAAATTTTATGGGGCACTCTGCAGGAATTCCTGTGTTCGTGTAGTTCTAATTTTCTTTCACGTTTTCAACATGAAAGTTACACATTAGTATTATTTACTTTCATGTCAGGATGAAGTCATTAATGACGATTGACACCCGTCCGAAATTAATTCGAAACAAATTGTTGTGCACGGGCAATCAAACTGGGTAAGGCGACCTCTCACGATAAGAGGGAAATCCGGGTTCGAATTCCAGTCCGGCATAAATTTTCGCATCTCACTAATGCGTAGTATGTCTACCTAATGCAGTTGATGCCAAGATATACGCAATCAACGAATTTACACTGCCCAGAGAAAAATGCCAATTAGTACAACAGGAAAGACGACGTCAATTTTGATTCGATGCCGGCATGTGCCACCGGGGAATGGTGGATGTACTGATAAATATTTCAACGTCGTCCGTCAACACATAGCGTACTAGCACAGCTACCGGTGCGCCGTCTGTGTCTACCTTTTAATAGCGAATGGTCACCGCCAGGCGCAGTGTGATGCAGACATGTGAAGCAATCAGAAACCATGTCACGGAGATGCACTCGTGCTTCCTGCAGCCAAACGAGGGAGTTAGAAAGGGGTGAAATTGAGGCCATCCGTGTAGGGGTTGTTCCCTCCGGAGGATTGCCCCACAGTCTGGACGTGCTGCTTCAGTTACGCAACATTATGGGTGTCAGTGGTCACATGAACATTTTCACAATTATAGACGAGTTTCTTGACGTCCACGCAGCAAAGACGTCCACAAGGATCGTATTATAAGGGCAGCAGTGGCAGATCGTATATCTACTACAGCATAGATAAGACGACTTGTGAGCCCAGATGTGTGAACACGAACTGTTCTGAATCCGTTACTAGCAGCGGAACTTCAGGCATGCACGCTTCTGGTCGGTCTTCCACTCACGCCACAGCGTCGACATGCACGGCTCGGCTGGTGGCATCAGAGGTTAAGAGGTTCAGCGATGAAAGCAGATGCTCTCTGCACGCAAGTGATGGTCGTTTGTGCACACGAAGTAGACTTCGTGAGCGCTGTCTCGTAGACTGCATTCGTCCAAGACTTACTGGGTTCGCTCCAGGTCTTATAGGCATGAGTGCCATAAGTTAAAACTATCGTTCACCGTTGGTGCTTCTGGGGGCGGGGGGGAGGGGGGGGGAGGGGAACGTTAACCAGCGCTCGGTACATGCAGAACGTTGTTACACGCATTTTTTTTGCCGCCCTAGCAAGAGGAAAATACTCGCCCACACACTCCACACACTGCCCGTGAAACTCACCGTGCTCTGCAGGACGGGCAGCAACTTCCCTGCCCAGCACCATCCCCGGATTTGTCACCAATCGAGCGCGTGTGACATATGATGAGAAGTGACGTGTGCGGCTCGTCAACCAACTGTTACAGAACTAAGTGAACAGGTCGAGCGTGTGGAGCCTAACGTATTCCAGGACAGTGTTCGCCGTATGTACGATCGACTGGATGCCAGCGTCAGAGCTGCCCTTGGAGACTAAAACAGGTAGTGACGCGGTCGATACCTGGGACCTCAGAACCAGAACCACTTGTTCCTTTTTTTGTGTGTATCATCAGTCTTCTGACTGGTTTGATGGGGCCCGCCACGAATTCATCTCCTGTGTTAAACTCTTCGTCTCAGAGTAGTACTTGCAACCTAATTCCCAAACTATTTCTAGTTGCTGGATGTATTCCAATTTTTCTCTCTATAATTGTTACCCTCTACAGCTCGCTTCAGCACTATACTAGTTATTCCCTTGTGAGTAGGCTGTTTAGGTTTTTATGTTGGTAACGTCACGTAGCTCTCTGTATGAAAATCACTGACTGTGCTGTGTCCAGTCTGTGGCTGGTTTGCATTGTTCGAATATTTGCTATTGTAGTGTTGGGCAATTGGATGTGAACAGCGCGTAGCGTTGCGCAGTTGGAGGTGAGCCGCCAACAGTGGTGGATGTGGGGAGAGAGATGGCAGAATTTTGATACCGGACGATCTAGACTTGTGTCCGCCAGAAAGAGTAAATTTGTAATATTGGATATCATGAACTGATATATACATATATATATATATATATATATATATATATATATATATATGATGACTTTTGAACATTATTAAGGTAAAAACATAAATACATTGTTTGTTCTCTATCAAAAGCTTTCATTTGCTAACTATGCCTATCAGTAGTTAGTGCCTTCAGTAGTTAGAATCTTTTATTCAGTGGGCAGTATTGGCGCACGCTGTATTGCATTAGTTTGAGTAACGAAGATTTTTGTGAGGTAAGTGATTCATGAAAGGTGTAGGTTATTGTTAGTCAGGGCCATTCTTTTGTAAGGATTATTGAAAGTCTGATTGCGTTGCGCTAATATGTATATATATATTTTGTGTGTCAGTTTAGTGATGATCAGAATAAGCAAAGAGAGGGGTTTACCAGGACAGTAATTATAAAATTTTTCTAAGGGGATGTTTCACCCTGATATCGTAACAAATGTCCCACCATCCTGTCCCTTCTTCTTGCCAGTGTTCGCCTTAGATTCCTTTACTCACCCGCTGATAATCTCGGCGTTGAGCGTCCGTAAACTCCTCTTTCATAGCCGATTCTAGAGAACCTCACCATCCCGTACCTTATCAGTTCACTTAATTTTCAACATTCTCTTGTAGCACCACATCTCAGATGCTTCGATTCTCTTCTTTTCCGGTTTTCCCACAGTCCACATTTCAGTACCATACAACGCCGTGCTCCAAACGTACATTCTCAGAAATTTCTGCCTCAAATTAAGGTCTGTAGTTGATACTAGCAGACTTCCCTTGGCCAGGAAAGCCGTTCTTGCCTGTGCAAGTCTGCTTTTGATGTCGTCCTTGCTCCGTCCGTCATGGGTTATTTTGCTGCCTAGGTAGCACAATTCCTTCATCTACTTCGTGATCACCAATCCTGATGTTAAGTTTCTCGCTGCTCTCATTTCTGCTACTTCTCACTACTTTCTTCTCTCTTCGATTTATTCATTATATTGTTCATTCCAATCAGCATATCCTGTAATTCTTCCTCACTTTCACTGAGGATAGAAGTGTCATCAACGAATCATATCACTGATATCCTTCCTCCTTCAATTTTAATTAAACTCTTGAACTTTTATTTTATTTCCGTCATTGCTTCTTCGAGGTATAGATGGAACTGTAGGGGCGAAAGACTACGTTCACGTCTTACACCATTTTTAACCCGAGCACTTCGTTCTTCGTCTTTCACTCTTATTTTTCCCTCTTGGTTCTTGTACATATTGTATAGTATCTGTCTTTCACTATAGCTCACCCAAATTTTTCTCATAATTTCGAAAATCTTGCACGGTTTGACACTGTCCAACGTTTCTTCCACGTCGACAAATACTATGAACTTGTCTCTGTTTTTCTTAGAAGTGCTTCTCTGTCGCCTCTATGTTTCCTAAAGCCAAAATGATAGTCATCTGACACATCCTCAATTTTCCCTTTCGTTTTTCCGTATGTTATTCTTGTCAGCAACTTGGATGTATGAGATGTTAAATTGATCGTGCGGTAGTTCTCGCACTTTTCGACTCTCTCATTCACTGGAATTGTGTGGATGATGTTTTTGCGAAAGTCAGATGGTATATGCCGTACTCATACATTTTAACACCAACTTGAATTATCGTTTATTGCCAGTTCCCCCAATGATTTTAGAAATTCTGATGGAATGTTATCCATCCCTTCTGTCTTATTTGATTTTAAGTCACCCAAAAATGTCGATCTGTAAATGGAGTCATTAAACATTTGTTTAGGTAACATATTGAAGTGATTAACATTGCAAAATCGCATGTTAATGTGAGCGCGAGATAAGCCATTGCAAACGTGAAATGCTCGTATATTAATAACCTGTGTAATCCCCAGAATGTTGAATGCAAGTATGCAAACGTACACGCATTATGTTGTACACATGCCGGATGTCAGTTTGCGGGATGGAATTCCATGCCTGTTGCACTTGGTCGGTCAGTACAGGGACGGTTAAGTTCGCTTGTGGATGACGCTGTAGTCGGATGGGATGATGTCCCATATCATCGGTGGATGGGCGACCGTTGTCCTGTTGTAAAATACCCCCTGGAATGCTGTTCATGAATGGCAGCACATCAGGTCGAATCAGCAGACTGAAACATAAATCTGCAGTCAGGGTTAGTCGGATAACGACGAGAGTGCTCCTGATGTCATACGGAATCGCACACGAGACATAAACCCGGGTATATAGGTCCAGTGTAACACACTGACAGGTTGGTTGCTGGCCCTCAACTGGCTTCCTCATGACCAACGTACAGCTATCACTGGCACCGAGGCGGAACCAGCTGTCATCAGAAAACACAACAGACCACCACGCTGCCCTCCAGTGAACTCTCGCTTGACACCACTAAAGTCGCAATGGCGGTAGTTTGGGGGTCAGTGGAGTGCACGGTACAGGGCGTCTGGCTCGGGGCTGTCCTTGAGGTAATAGGTTTGTAACAGTTTGTTGTGTCACTGTGGTGCTTGAATTGCTGTTGCACATGCAGTACGATGCGTCAGAGCCATAAGCCGAACACGATGGTCTTTCGTCTCGGCAGTGCCGCGTTTCATGATGATCTTCCCTCTCGGTAGTGCCACGTGGCTCTTCCGAGACCGGTCTTCTAGTGACTGTACATTCTCGTGACCAGCACAGCCAGCAATCATATACAGTGGCTATATTTCTGCTAAGTCTTTCTGTAATATCGCAGAAAAAATACCCAAGATCTCGTAGCCGTATTACAAGACCTCATTCAAAGTCAGTGAGATGTTGATGACGGCGCCTTTGTCACCTAAAGGTGTTGTTCACTAACATCAACTGACGACGTCCAGTGTCAGAGATAACTGATGCTCACACCCGTTACAGAGAGTATTTAAAGCAAAAGTTACTTGCATCGTCGTATCGGCGCTACTAGCTACACACTCACGCGACTGGCACGAAATTTGAATAGACGGCATCTTTTTGATGTTGAAACACAGCTACCAACACTCGTTTGCGTCGATCAGCTCCTTGGTGCGTCAGTTTTTTCCCGTCAATGTATATTTCTCACGTAAAATAAATAATTAAGCATAGAGATAGATAAATACGCTTATTGATATGAAGTTAGCGTACTAGCACAGCTACCGGTGCGCCGTCTGTGTCTACCTTTTAATAGCGAATGGTCACCGCCAGGCGCAGTGTGATGCAGACATGTGAAGCAATCAGAAACCATGTCACGGAGATGCACTCGTGCTTCCTGCAGCCAAACGAGGGAGTTAGAAAGGGGTGAAATTGAGGCCATCCGTGTAGGGGTTGTTCCCTCCGGAGGATTGCCCCACAGTCTGGACGTGCTGCTTCAGTTACGCAACATTATGGGTGTCAGTGGTCACATGAACATTTTCACAATTATAGACGAGTTTCTTGACGTCCACGCAGCAAAGACGTCCACAAGGATCGTATTATAAGGGCAGCAGTGGCAGATCGTATATCTACTACAGCATAGATAAGACGACTTGTGAGCCCAGATGTGTGAACACGAACTGTTCTGAATCCGTTACTAGCAGCGGAACTTCAGGCATGCACGCTTCTGGTCGGTCTTCCACTCACGCCACAGCGTCGACATGCACGGCTCGGCTGGTGGCATCAGAGGTTAAGAGGTTCAGCGATGAAAGCAGATGCTCTCTGCACGCAAGTGATGGTCGTTTGTGCACACGAAGTAGACTTCGTGAGCGCTGTCTCGTAGACTGCATTCGTCCAAGACTTACTGGGTTCGCTCCAGGTCTTATAGGCATGAGTGCCATAAGTTAAAACTATCGTTCACCGTTGGTGCTTCTGGGGGCGGGGGGGAGGGGGGGGGAGGGGAACGTTAACCAGCGCTCGGTACATGCAGAACGTTGTTACACGCATTTTTTTTGCCGCCCTAGCAAGAGGAAAATACTCGCCCACACACTCCACACACTGCCCGTGAAACTCACCGTGCTCTGCAGGACGGGCAGCAACTTCCCTGCCCAGCACCATCCCCGGATTTGTCACCAATCGAGCGCGTGTGACATATGATGAGAAGTGACGTGTGCGGCTCGTCAACCAACTGTTACAGAACTAAGTGAACAGGTCGAGCGTGTGGAGCCTAACGTATTCCAGGACAGTGTTCGCCGTATGTACGATCGACTGGATGCCAGCGTCAGAGCTGCCCTTGGAGACTAAAACAGGTAGTGACGCGGTCGATACCTGGGACCTCAGAACCAGAACCACTTGTTCCTTTTTTTGTGTGTATCATCAGTCTTCTGACTGGTTTGATGGGGCCCGCCACGAATTCATCTCCTGTGTTAAACTCTTCGTCTCAGAGTAGTACTTGCAACCTAATTCCCAAACTATTTAGTTGCTGGATGTATTCCAATTTTTCTCTCTATAATTGTTACCCTCTACAGCTCGCTTCAGCACTATACTAGTTATTCCCTTGTGAGTAGGCTGTTTAGGTTTTTATGTTGGTAACGTCACGTAGCTCTCTGTATGAAAATCACTGACTGTGCTGTGTCCAGTCTGTGGCTGGTTTGCATTGTTCGAATATTTGCTATTGTAGTGTTGGGCAATTGGATGTGAACAGCGCGTAGCGTTGCGCAGTTGGAGGTGAGCCGCCAACAGTGGTGGATGTGGGGAGAGAGATGGCAGAATTTTGATACCGGACGATCTAGACTTGTGTCCGCCAGAAAGAGTAAATTTGTAATATTGGATATCATGAACTGATATATACATATATATATATATATATATATATATATATATATATATATGATGACTTTTGAACATTATTAAGGTAAAAACATAAATACATTGTTTGTTCTCTATCAAAAGCTTTCATTTGCTAACTATGCCTATCAGTAGTTAGTGCCTTCAGTAGTTAGAATCTTTTATTCAGTGGGCAGTATTGGCGCACGCTGTATTGCATTAGTTTGAGTAACGAAGATTTTTGTGAGGTAAGTGATTCATGAAAGGTGTAGGTTATTGTTAGTCAGGGCCATTCTTTTGTAAGGATTATTGAAAGTCTGATTGCGTTGCGCTAATATGTATATATATATTTTGTGTGTCAGTTTAGTGATGATCAGAATAAGCAAAGAGAGGGGTTTACCAGGACAGTAATTATAAAATTTTTCTAAGGGGATGTTTCACCCTGATATCGTAACAAATGTCCCACCATCCTGTCCCTTCTTCTTGCCAGTGTTCGCCTTAGATTCCTTTACTCACCCGCTGATAATCTCGGCGTTGAGCGTCCGTAAACTCCTCTTTCATAGCCGATTCTAGAGAACCTCACCATCCCGTACCTTATCAGTTCACTTAATTTTCAACATTCTCTTGTAGCACCACATCTCAGATGCTTCGATTCTCTTCTTTTCCGGTTTTCCCACAGTCCACATTTCAGTACCATACAACGCCGTGCTCCAAACGTACATTCTCAGAAATTTCTGCCTCAAATTAAGGTCTGTAGTTGATACTAGCAGACTTCCCTTGGCCAGGAAAGCCGTTCTTGCCTGTGCAAGTCTGCTTTTGATGTCGTCCTTGCTCCGTCCGTCATGGGTTATTTTGCTGCCTAGGTAGCACAATTCCTTCATCTACTTCGTGATCACCAATCCTGATGTTAAGTTTCTCGCTGCTCTCATTTCTGCTACTTCTCACTACTTTCTTCTCTCTTCGATTTATTCATTATATTGTTCATTCCAATCAGCATATCCTGTAATTCTTCCTCACTTTCACTGAGGATAGAAGTGTCATCAACGAATCATATCACTGATATCCTTCCTCCTTCAATTTTAATTAAACTCTTGAACTTTTATTTTATTTCCGTCATTGCTTCTTCGAGGTATAGATGGAACTGTAGGGGCGAAAGACTACGTTCACGTCTTACACCATTTTTAACCCGAGCACTTCGTTCTTCGTCTTTCACTCTTATTTTTCCCTCTTGGTTCTTGTACATATTGTATAGTATCTGTCTTTCACTATAGCTCACCCAAATTTTTCTCATAATTTCGAAAATCTTGCACGGTTTGACACTGTCCAACGTTTCTTCCACGTCGACAAATACTATGAACTTGTCTCTGTTTTTCTTAGAAGTGCTTCTCTGTCGCCTCTATGTTTCCTAAAGCCAAAATGATAGTCATCTGACACATCCTCAATTTTCCCTTTCGTTTTTCCGTATGTTATTCTTGTCAGCAACTTGGATGTATGAGATGTTAAATTGATCGTGCGGTAGTTCTCGCACTTTTCGACTCTCTCATTCACTGGAATTGTGTGGATGATGTTTTTGCGAAAGTCAGATGGTATATGCCGTACTCATACATTTTAACACCAACTTGAATTATCGTTTATTGCCAGTTCCCCCAATGATTTTAGAAATTCTGATGGAATGTTATCCATCCCTTCTGTCTTATTTGATTTTAAGTCACCCAAAAATGTCGATCTGTAAATGGAGTCATTAAACATTTGTTTAGGTAACATATTGAAGTGATTAACATTGCAAAATCGCATGTTAATGTGAGCGCGAGATAAGCCATTGCAAACGTGAAATGCTCGTATATTAATAACCTGTGTAATCCCCAGAATGTTGAATGCAAGTATGCAAACGTACACGCATTATGTTGTACACATGCCGGATGTCAGTTTGCGGGATGGAATTCCATGCCTGTTGCACTTGGTCGGTCAGTACAGGGACGGTTAAGTTCGCTTGTGGATGACGCTGTAGTCGGATGGGATGATGTCCCATATCATCGGTGGATGGGCGACCGTTGTCCTGTTGTAAAATACCCCCTGGAATGCTGTTCATGAATGGCAGCACATCAGGTCGAATCAGCAGACTGAAACATAAATCTGCAGTCAGGGTTAGTCGGATAACGACGAGAGTGCTCCTGATGTCATACGGAATCGCACACGAGACATAAACCCGGGTATATAGGTCCAGTGTAACACACTGACAGGTTGGTTGCTGGCCCTCAACTGGCTTCCTCATGACCAACGTACAGCTATCACTGGCACCGAGGCGGAACCAGCTGTCATCAGAAAACACAACAGACCACCACGCTGCCCTCCAGTGAACTCTCGCTTGACACCACTAAAGTCGCAATGGCGGTAGTTTGGGGGTCAGTGGAGTGCACGGTACAGGGCGTCTGGCTCGGGGCTGTCCTTGAGGTAATAGGTTTGTAACAGTTTGTTGTGTCACTGTGGTGCTTGAATTGCTGTTGCACATGCAGTACGATGCGTCAGAGCCATAAGCCGAACACGATGGTCTTTCGTCTCGGCAGTGCCGCGTTTCATGATGATCTTCCCTCTCGGTAGTGCCACGTGGCTCTTCCGAGACCGGTCTTCTAGTGACTGTACATTCTCGTGACCAGCACAGCCAGCAATCATATACAGTGGCTATATTTCTGCTAAGTCTTTCTGTAATATCGCAGAAAAAATACCCAAGATCTCGTAGCCGTATTACAAGACCTCATTCAAAGTCAGTGAGATGTTGATGACGGCGCCTTTGTCACCTAAAGGTGTTGTTCACTAACATCAACTGACGACGTCCAGTGTCAGAGATAACTGATGCTCACACCCGTTACAGAGAGTATTTAAAGCAAAAGTTACTTGCATCGTCGTATCGGCGCTACTAGCTACACACTCACGCGACTGGCACGAAATTTGAATAGACGGCATCTTTTTGATGTTGAAACACAGCTACCAACACTCGTTTGCGTCGATCAGCTCCTTGGTGCGTCAGTTTTTTCCCGTCAATGTATATTTCTCACGTAAAATAAATAATTAAGCATAGAGATAGATAAATACGCTTATTGATATGAAGTTATGGGACTTCAGCGAACTTGAATTTGTTTCCAAATTTAAATTATAACTTTTTTTTGTCACCTCCTGTTTAGCAGTTTTGGAAGCACATAAACTATGCTAATAGATGGCACGGATACCTCATCTCTTGCCTGAGGAAAAAAGAACTTCCCATCCATTTTTTCACTCGTTCTCAAAAATAACAACTGCGAAGTGCCCTTTATCATCCTTCGATTTCTAAATTTGCCCCGCATTGTAAACTGAGTCTCTGTACTTCAGCTCGAATTTGGTCAGAACGAAATAATCTTATTTTGTCTAAAACTGACATGGTGAGACCGTGGCTGTGTACAATTAATGTAGGTTGATTCTTACAAAGAAAAAGACAGCAACCAGCCACTATTAATACCGCTATTTATTTAAGTAAATAGCGCCGTAACCGGTTTCGAACTGACAGATGTAAAATGTTAAACTAGAGTAAACTGTGGTGTCGATGTTTTCTTTTCTAGATTCTAGTACATGTAGGCCACGAGCAATCGCAGTTTAAAAATTGTAAATGTCGACAGGTATTCGGGCGTGCCAGTACAGACTTGAAAGGAGAAACTGAATGAACAAATTCGTTCTATTCTGTAGGAAAAAGAGAATTTCCCTTCACAGATTGCCTGCGGAATGGAAGAACGCAGTTTTCCGTTGCGACATTTTTGAGTAAATGGTTCACAGAGTTCTTGTCGGTTCATGTTTGTTGTCAGCCTCAAAATTTCGACGACTTCCTTTGTCGTCATTATCGTGAGATGTCAAGAAGTGGTGTGGTACTCAACTGGCCAAATTATGTTATGGTGACGTCACGAAGTCACTGAACGTCCACGTGCTCCTAGAGGTTATTTCAACTTGTATGACTGAAGAATGCTGATTTAGTTAGATAGCGGATAACACAGATCATGTTTCTGTTGCCTTTCAGCATCAAGCACCCGTTTTCACGTATAACTGACGGTGTAGCCGCTGCCCCTATGAGATTTGAGAATTTTAACTGGGATAACCACTTCAACTCGTAGGTGGAGTGCTTATTTGAAAAGTTGAATTTGCCTGATTCGAACAAGCTATCCCCTATAATAGACAAAGTAATGATCCATTTAAGTAACTGATTAACACTATCTGACTTCTGCACAGGAGCGAACATTACTTCAGCAGCTGATTATTACTTTCAGTACTCAATGGAAACTGGGAGGTGTAGCAATATCAAATTCTAAATGAGTGAACTTGAAACATCATTTCGAAGGCTTCAGCTGTAATAAATTTAGCAACACAACTTACAGTGCAAGAGAATGTAAACCCTGATTTGTGATTGTAACAGTCAGATATGAAACATTAAAATACTCTGTTCTGTAGATGCATGTGTAGCGCCGCAGTAGGTTCTACCAGCACCACACTTACTTTCTTTACTGTAAATTGAATTCACAGAACGTAATACGTAATATAGAAAAAACTGGGTTTTATCACTGATTTGAAAATACCATACGATAATCATAGAATAAACCATCCAATAGTGCAATAGTTACGCATGACATTGGGCGATCACCTAATGGCTGCGTAGTATGGGGTTTGTTACTGCAGCTACATAGTGGAAAGGTGACCAAGGAGGGAAAAATAAAGATAGCTTATGTATATACCACTGCATATATAATTAAATCGGTAAATCGGATGAAAAGAATAATGCAAGTTTTCTCAGTGCACGACGACAAGTGTTAGATAGTCTGTAAACACTTAGTCATTATTTGAACAAAATCAAAGACATGAAACCGAGCATTTAATGAGCAGAAAAGGAGAAAAGTGACGGTATTGATTATAATATTCTTCACATTAAATTGGATTCTGTAAGAACTCTCGAAGTTTCTGACCTAACAAAGACGATGGATTACAACTGACATCCGGAACTGAGCGCACTCGAGGTATACATGGCAAGTTCTCAACGCGAACCAGTGAAAATTTAACCATGGATGGAAAACACCTCACGAGTGATAGCTCTACAGATTAGCAACGCCAATGGATAACCCTAATAATGTGAACCATCTACAACCGAACTGCAACTCAGCGGCCAGCCAGATCTAACATTAAGCAGGTTTTGTCGTGCTCACTAGAGTAACCGCTTTAAACACAAGGAAATGACTGCTGTGGCGCGTGCCCCCGGATTCCAACCGCGTGCTGATGTAGTCGACGCCGTAGAGCTGCCACTGCCACAGCTCTCGCAGCAGATTAGAGACACGATGCGATATAACGTCAGTCCCCGTAGATTAACGGGAGGAAAAACCTGAAAAACTTCCGAAAAGGCGTTCCTCGTGTAGTCGTTGTATCTCAATTACAAGTCCGCAGCGTTTCCACTTATGCGAACTCGTATAATTGATGCTTTTTATTATTAATATTGTATTGTTAATTGCCCGGATTTGCAGTAGTTATTAATTCTTTTCTCGTTCGCATAGCACACACCACTGATTGCGAGGAAATATTTTAGTTAACAGTTTTTTCTTACGCTGTTGTCTCGTTGCTATGGAATTGCTGTGCTGGTATGCAGCGAGATCCAGAGATACTCTTTGATTCAGTCTTTGTAAGATTGCGTCGTAATACGAAAATACACTGCTGGCCACCGTAAATGCAACACCAAGAAAGACAAGAGGTAGTATTTTGTAGATAACATGTTGACCAAGTATCAAATGTTTACGTTTACAGACGTCTGTGACATGTGGTTCCTGCCAGAATCAGTAGCCAGAGTAGCCGCCATTGTTGGAGATCACCGCTGCCACACGTCTCGGCATTAAGTCAAAGAGACGTTGGATGTGTTCCTGGGGTACAGCAGCCCAAGCAGCTTCCACACGTTGCCAAAGATCATCTGGTGTGGCAGCTGGGAATGTAATCTGGGTCACTCGTTGAGCAACCATGGACCACATGTTTTCTATCGGCGAAAGATCCGGAGAGCGAGCCGGCCAGAGAAGCAATTCAATCTGGTTATTGACGAAACCTTTGGACAATGCGTGCCACGTGTGGTCGCGCATTATCCTGTTGAAATATGGCTGTGGCCGAGCCCTGAAGGTAAGGAAGGACAACTGGCTCCAGCACCTCGGATATGTAGCGCCGGCTATTTAAAGTACCGGCAATGCGTACTAGAGGCGTGCGAGAGTAATATCCAATACCGCCCCATACCATAATACCCGGTGCAAGACCAGTGTGGCGGTGCATAATGCAGCTGTCCAGCATCCTCTCTCCACGGTGTCTCCACACTCGAATCCTACCATCGTGGTGCTGCAGACAGAAGCGTGCCTCGTCAGTAAAGACAACGTCATTCCATTCTGCCGTCCACATCCGTCTGTCATCACACCATTGGCGACGGAGACGTCTGTGGTTCTGCGTCAATGGTAGACGAAGCAATGGACGTCTTGCGGACAGACCACTCTGCTGTAAACGGCGTCGAATGGTACGCGCAGACACTGGATGATGCGTTACAGACGCAATGTGCTGTGTTATGGTTTGGGATGTCACTGAGCGATCCGTCACTGCCATGCGCACAATTTGCCTATCAGCACGTGCAGTGGTGCACCGAGGTGAATGCGATCGACCACGTCGGTCCGTCGTACCCTCCTGCATCCAACGGTCACATATCCGCATTACAGCTGTTTGGTTTCGTCCAACACGACTAGCGATTTCTCTGTATGATAATCCACAATCTCGGTAAGCCACGACAAACTCGAATACTTGATCAAAAGATGTTCGCTGTTTTCTACGAGGCATAACTGATCATCGTGTGAAACAACCACAAGGTAAACACACGTGCCGAACGTACACTCGTCGAAATCGCCAAGCCTTAAATGGCGCTATGAGGTGGCGCCACAGGCGCGCGTGATGTGCGTCTGCGCTGAAATTCTAATCAGTTGCATATCTCATCGCTGCAAACTCATGGTGTAAATTTCACTTGATTCGGATGCTTCCTTCAGGGTGTTGCATTTACGGTGGCCGGCAATGTATTTTAAAGTTCACTTCTCAACAATGAAATAGTCTTTCATGAGTAGTCGTTGATTTAGTCATTTATCAAACTATTTAATGATGTAGTCCACACCGGATATTTAACTGGTAACGAACAGGTTACTGTTATTTTGCACTAAATACTTATAACTCCCGCACCACACGCACGCGGAATAGTTTAGTTAAGTCAGTCCGATTGAGTGATAGTTTCTTGGCAATCACCACAACTCAACACTTTAGTGTAATTGTTTTATCTTCATGGTGTCGTGTACTTGGTTCCTACTCAAGACTAATTGCGTGTATTCTTTCATAGAATGTTCAATTCTCCTTAAGGTCCAATTAATTTAAAGTCAAGTCCAATGTTCACTAATTCCGTTATTAGATTTCAATTAACCCGTAGTGCACGGTTAAATGAGTCCATCTGTTCCTGTCTCAGTTCATAAAATCAGTTTCTTAAGCCGTAAATCCCGTCACGCAACAAACACTTCTAAACTCGAAAACAATCTCGTCACGATTCGCAATCTCAATCATTCAGAGCAGAACTGCTCTCGTACGTCTGCACTCGATGAATTCTAGCAAGCGACTTCTTCTGTGGAAGAGCATTGTAGGCGCATTGAATTTCTTCGTTCCGCTTGCAACTCTCTTCCACATAAAAGTTATCTCTGATGACATTACATTGGACTTAACTTTTGAGATATTAATTTCACATTTGTCACATGGGTATTTGTCCACTGCTGAAATACGATGTTTCTTCTTTCTCTATCGCTAACAAATATGCTCAGTGTTGTACAATGTAGTTGTTGACAAAACTCTTTCGTGTTAGCTCATCGACAAAGGTGTCGTAACTGCCAAGATAACTTTGCCTACTTCATCTTCTTTCTTAATTGAGGTGGTCGTTGGGGCGTTATACTGCTTGATGCTGCAAGGCAACAGAGAAATAAACTTAGTCATCCATCATATAAAGAAATCAGCAACGCTACCAATGTTCTTCACTCCAGATAACCTCTTGTGGTATATGGAAGTTCCGCGACTTCATAACGTCTCTATGACATAATTCGGCCAACTAAATAAAATACCAAACGATCTACTGAAATCTCCTGAGGATGATGACGGAGGAAGTTGTAGAAACCTTGAGGCTTGAGACAAATTTGAAGGAAGGGTGGAAGGAAGATTCGGATTTAACGGAATACAAATCTGACGTGGCAAGATCTTCGTTAAGCATTTATTCAGTTGGACTTCAAAAAGCCGACTGTCAGCTTCAAACAAGTTTCCAGTCTGTCACGCAGAGACCGATGCAGCTGTTCTACCATTTCATCAGAAATTTCAGAGCAGCAACGGTAACACGTCGTCTCATATGATCTGATGTACTCTGTATATCCTTGTCATCGGCAAGTTAAATCTGGTGAACTCATCGGCAATGGTACAGGTTCCTCTCGTCCATTCCGGCGATTTGGAAACAATCTCTGAAGACATGCTACCAATGAATGTTGATTATTTTATAGTATCTTTATCAGTCAATAACGGATATAGGAAATCTGATACGTAGTTGCGACCTTCCCGGCACCTTCTGGTCTGCAAGTCATTGGAACAAAAGGCGACAAGACAAAAATTACATTCGTCATTAAAGGTATTCTCTTCTTCTTCTTCTTCTTCTTCTTCTTCTTTTACTGCCCCATTGGATCACTTCAATCAATCAATTTCTGATCATCTCCTTCAGTAACTTTTTTCTTCCAAATTGCCCAATATCTCTTGATTCGTTGTGAACTTTTTTTGACGTTCCTCATTTTTTTGTTTTTCGTTTGTCAGTTTTTGGTTTCAAACTTATTTTCATGTATTTTAGTTTTTTAAATTTTCTGTTTTGTTTTGTAAATCGTCTAGGTTTAATTCTACCTGTTTCATATCCTCCCCGATTTCATTTATCCTACGTACTTTTTGCGTCATGTTCCAAAGTTCCTCCATAATTTTTCTTGGTAATCTTGTTTCTGGTACCCTCATAATATGACTAAAATACTTATAACAAAATTATTGAACAGTAGATGCCAAAGTGTACACAGCAGTCTAAGACAGGAGGACACATTGTCAGTACGCTGTTAACAACGCAAGGCAATGTCAGCTTGGAAACCGTAATTCAAAGCAGACATTCCCTTTCCTTGTTAATAGCCAACTCACGTAGTGTCCTCTTATCGTAGATACCGCTGCGTATTTTTTGGTATGTACTGGTCAGTCGTTAATGTAAAATGGAATTCCAGACTTCTAAACTTTCGTTAAAATTTCTTTTACACTACTGGCCATTAAAATTCCTACACCACGAAGTGCTACAGACGCGAAATTTAACCAACAGGAAGAAGATGCTCTGATATGCATATGATTAGCTTTTCAGAGCATTCACACAAGGCTGGCGCCGGTGGCGAATCCTACAACGTGCAGACATTAACAAAGTTTCCAACCGATTTCTCATAAACAAACCGCAGTTGACCGGCGTTGCCTGGTGAAACGTTGTTGTGAAGCCTCATGTAACGAGGAGATATGCGTACCATCACGTTTCAGACTTGGATAAAGGTCGGACTGTAGCCTATCACGATTGCGGTTTATCGAATCGCGACAATGATGCTCGCGTTGGTCGAGACCGAATGACTGTTAGCAGAATATGGAATCGGTGGGTTCAGGAGGGTAATTCGGAACGCCGTGCTGGATCCCACTAGCAGTCGAGATGACAGGCATCTTATCCGCATGGCTGTAACGGATCGTGTAGCCACATCTCGAACCCCGAGTCGACAGATGGGGACGTTTGCAAGACAACAACCATCTGCACGAAGAGTTAGACGACGTTTGCAGCAGCATGGACTATCAGCTCGGACACCATAACTGCGGTAACCCTTGACGCTGCATCACAGACAGGAGCACTTGCGATGGTGTACTCAACGATGAACCTGGGTGCACGAATGGCAAAACGTCATTTTTTCGGATGAATCCAGGTTCTGTTTACAGCAGCATGATAGTCGCATCCATGTTTGGGACATCGCGGTGAACGCACATTGTAAGCGTGTATTCGTCATCGCCATACTGGCGTATCACCCGGCGTGATGGTATGGGGTGCCATTGGTTACACGTCTCGGTCACCTCTTGTTCGCATTGACGACACTTTGAACAGTGGACGTTACGTTTCAGATGTGTTACGACCCGTGGCTCTACCCTTCATTCGATCCCTGCGAAAGCCTACATTTCAGCAGGATAATGCACGACCGCATGTTGCACGTCCTGTACGGGCCTTTCTGGATACAGAAAATGGTCGACTGCTGTCTTGGCCAGCACATTCTTCAGATCTCTCACCAATTGAAATCGTCTGGTCAATGGTGGCCGAGCAACTGGCTCATCACAATACGCCAGTCACTACTCTTGATGAACTGTGGTATCGTGTTGAAGCTGCTTGGGCAGCTGTACCGGTACACGTCATCCAAGCTCTAATTGACTCAATGCCCAGGCGTATCAAGGCCGTCATTATGGCCAGAGGTGGTTGTTGGGTACTGATTTCTCAGGATCTGTGCACCCAGATTGCGTGAAAATGTAATCACATGTCAGTTCTAGTATTTTATATTTGTCCAATAAATACCCTTTTAGCATCCGCATTTCTTCTTGGTGTAGCAATTTTAGTGGCCAGTAGTGTAGTTCTGAAGAAGAGCGGTGACGGTCGGAACTAGCTATCAAATTTCCATATCGCGAGCTTGGCTAATAAAGATTTTATAAATGTAATTAATATATTATTGACATAGTAGATCGCATTTGTAGACTGAAAATGCCCGGTCACTACAAAATATACCACGTCGTCCATTGTGTACTGTACAGCCATCATGTTGATACCACATGTCCATCCTTGTCCACAAAGGAAAGTCTAATATCTATGAAAGTTGGTCTGTTACGCGCTTGAAATGCTTTTCTACATCTACATCCACATTTATACTCCGCATCCCACGCAACGGTGTGTGGCGGGGGACACTTTTCGTGTCACTGTCATTACCTCCCTTTCCTGTTCCAGTCCCGTATGGTTCGCGGGAAGAACGACTGCCGGAAAGCCTCCGTGCGCGCTCGAATCTGTCTAATTTTACATTCTTGATCTCCTCGGGGGGTATAATTAGGGGGAAACAATATATTCGATACCTCATCCAGAAAAGCACCCTCTCGAAACCTGGATAGCAAGCTACACCGCAATGCAGAGCGCCTCTCTTGCAGAGTCTGCCACTTGAGTTTGCTAAACATCTCCGTAACGCTATCACGCTTACCAAATAACCCTGTGACGAAACGCGCCGCTCTTCTTTGGATCTTCTCTGTCTCCTCTGTCAACCCCACCTGGTACGGATCCCACACTGATGAGCAATACTCAAGTATAGGTCGAACGAGTGTTTTGTAAGCCGACTCCTTTGTTGATGGACTACATTTTCTAAGGACTCTCCCAATGAATCTTGTAACGCCGGAAATGCATATCCTCCTATTTCCATCTGCTGCACTATAATTTTTTTCCTTATTTTGTTACCTGAAGATATGACATTTCTGTGTCTTTATATATTGTAATTGTTGTACTGTCTGTATATATATATATATATATATATATATATATATATATATATGCATTTATGTTGGTTTGTTCTGTGAATATTATTTGTATTTATACGGGAAGCATTAGCTGGCGCACATCAAGAGCCCGTTTCGCCTGGTGACAGTGTCGAGAAGAAGGCGCGCCAACATCCAGCTTCTGCAACAGCGACGGCCGACAATGAGTGACTGTCGCCACCTTCTCGATCGACGGCTTCAAACCTTCAATCAACCAACAAGGAAGACTGGAAGCACGTAAAGTTTTAGAACTGTATGGCAGACCTCAGCTTATCAAACTGGTCAAATCACAAAATTACAGCAACGTAGCATGAACCTTTGTTGCTCATTGTCCCAATTGCCAATTGCATTACCAAGCAGGGTCCCTTCCTTTTCCGGAATGAACCCGAGTGTCGTTGAAATTCAAACGCCACCATCATTCGATTTCACTGCTTTAATTTCAAAGTTCAGTTAAGGTATTCATAGCTGGCTACAATATTTAGATTACACAAGAACAAATTAAGAGTGCGAGTTTTGTTACCGTATTTTAGCTTACCTGTGACTGCAGCTCAGCTTGGTACGTACTAAATTTTACTATTGTTAATTGTTCAGAATAATTTAATTCAAGTTCAAAGTTAAATCTCTTATTTCTAAATTGCGTAGATTCAAGTAGCTTTTGAAATGATTGTTGAGGTAGTCCAAGACTAACCGTATCTTACTGAATTTCGATGTGCTTCAGAAAGAAAGCTCACTATTAACTTTAGTCACTAAATTAACTTTCGATTTTCCGGTTTTATTAGTTATTTTGCTAAATTAAGTCAGAGTGTAGTGAAATTTATTACTTCTGACAAACTTTCAGTTTTCACACTACACGTGTCAACCTTCAGTTGCCACGCTTCTAGTGCTAATTATATGTGTAATAACCTATCTTTTTCAGTTACTATAGTAATTGTCCTTAGGACTGGCGACCATAATTTCCCCCAAATCTCAAATATCTAATTAGCGCCAATTAATTGTTAACGTGACGACCGCACATTTACTTTCTTTATTAACTTCACCCCTTTTCAAAATTAATTTCCACCAGTTTCATTTGCATTTTTCCTTTCATTTAGATGTAACCCTTTCCTCCCTCTTTACCGACAGATTAACTTCGGTGACGATTGCTTTTCCCAAATTTACATTAGTTACACGCGGTTTAATTTTTCACTGTCATTAAGGTCGATAAGTGAGGGGGAGGTTACAATCTCAACCTGGTACCCGCCTTACCAACAATTAATTTTATATGATCATTCCACTTCAAATCGTTCCGCACGCACACTACCAAATATTTTACAGAAGTAACTGCTACCAGCGTTTGTTCCGCTATCATATAATCATACAATAAAGGATCGTTCTTTCTATGTATTCGCAATACATTACATTTGTCTATGTTAAGGGTCAGTTGCCACTCCCTGCACCAGGTGCCTATCCGCTGCAGATCTTCCTGCATTTCGCTGCAATTTTCTAATGCTGCAACATCTCTGTATACTACAGCATCATCCACGAAAAGCCGCATGGAACTTCCGACACTATCTACTAGGTCATTTATATATATTGTGAAAAGCAATGGTCCCATAACACTCCCCTGTAGCACGCCAGAGGTTACTTTAACGTCTGTAGACGTCTCTCCATTGAGAACAACATGCTGTGTTCTGTTTGCTAAAAACTCTTCAATCCAGCCACACAGCTGGTCTGATATTCCGTAGGCTCTTACTTTGTTTATCAGGCGACAGTGCGGAACTGTATCGAACGCCTTCCGGAAGTCAAGGAAAATGGCATCTACCTGGGAGCCTGTATCTAATATTTTCTGGGTCTCATGAACAAATAAAGCGATTTGGGTCTCACACGATCGCTGTTTCCGGAATCCATGTTGATTCCTACAGAGTAGATTCTGGGTTTCCAGAAATGACATGATACGCGAGTAAAAACATGTTCTAAAACTCTACAACAGATCGATGTCAGAGATATAGGTCTATAGTTTTGCGCATCTGCTCGACAACCCTTCTTGAAGACTGGGACTACCTGTGCTCTTTTCCAATCATTTGGTACCTTCCGTTCCTCTAGACACTTGCGGTACACGGCTGTTAGACGGGGGCATGTTCTTTCGCGTTCTCCGTGAAGAATCGAATTCGTATCCCGTCAGGTACAGTGGATTTTCCTCTGTTGAGTGATTTCAGTTGGTTTTCTATTCCTTGGACACTTATTTCGATGTCAGCCATTTTTTCGTTCGTGCGAAAAATTAGAGAAGGAACTGCAGTGCGGTCTTCCTCTGTGAAACAGCTCTGGAAAAAGGTATTTAGTATTTCAGCTTTACGCGTGTCATCCTCTGTTTCAATGCCATCATCATCCCGGAGTGTCTGGATATGCTGTTTCGAGCCACTTACTGATTTAACGTAAGACCATAACTTCCTTGGATCTTCTGTAATGTCGGTACATAGAATTTTACTTTCGAATTCACTAAATGCTTCACGCATAGCCCTCCTTACTCTTTTGGCAGTTAAGTGTTCCGTCTACGAAAACTGATCCTATGAGGTGATGGTTCACCAGACATGTACACTCCATGGACGCTGACGTTCAACACGAGGAAGCCAATGGGGATTGCTACGCGCCAGCAGCGCATATCTGGAAGTGGCCCAGAACTGAGCCCATTTGGCTATACGTCATTTCTGAGAAGACAACACTTCATTAGCGGCTTTCATTTGAGAACTGTTAAGTGGTTGACTATAGACTGTCCATCAAACAGCTGTTAGAGTGAAAACCTTGTGACATCGAATAGACTTACTGGTAATCGTCATTTTTTAGTTAAAGTAGTTGGCAAACTTGTTGTTGTTACCTTAGGCTAATGAGGCCGTTGTGTCTTAGCAGTCACAGCCTTTCTTTGTTAATAACTCCTCGTTTTCTCAAATCAGGTACATTCTACCTCTACCCTCCATCTTCTCCGGTGGTGTCGGTTCGCGCGTAGGCAGAGCGTCCCTTCTCCAGACCCAGAGCCACTCGGAAGAAGACTAGCACAATGGGTGCCCGCGGTTGTCCCATAACGCATACAGACAATGCCTCACCGTATGGGCGGGTTGGCTTCCCGTCTGCCCGTCTGCATCAACACCAAAAGCTGTACAAGGAGATACACGGCAAGAAGAGAGAGAGTGGGAGAGGAAGAGGGGAAGCATTCGGGGAGAATGTGATAAAAAGTAAAGCCGCGATACGAAGACAATAAACCAGGCAGCTAAGTACGAGCAAATGAGGTCAAAGAAGCGAGTACACAATGCGAAGGAAGGGTATCGGGCGGGGAACGGCCCACGCACGGAGCTACGCCCGCCCTCCGCCTCGATGAATTCGTTCCGGAGCAGGAGGCCGTCTACAATAGCCTGCAAATCACTCCCTCACGTATAACTCACAATCAAAAAAGAGTCTCACTTCGTAAATCTCGGAAACTGGTCCATTCAGCTGTCAGTAGGAGCTTTATGGCTTTCTAAATTCCACTAATTTAATTAAAATATATTATTCCGGCGTGGCGCGGCGGGGAGACTTGAACGCACGGTCAGGAAGCGAACAGGTGTATCGAGACTCGGCTAAGTTATACGTGGCAGGCGGCGGCGCCGCGACGACCAGTCGGACGTCGGCTTCGGTCAAAGATGCGGTCGGCCGAACTCGCCGCGGCCGGTAAATATTAATGTGACTGCCGGCAATTGGTTACACTGCGAGGGGAAAAAAATGACGCGAAGAACGGAAAACACTTGTTTCTCCGCTTTTACGTCCGCTCGTTTTCTCACTTTTGTTGCGAATATAATTCGTGAGTCGGCCTCGCGTTACGACCGGGACGAACATTGCGGAGCTCCCTTTCTTTTTACCTCTCTGCCGCTGAAGTGTCTCTGGCCGCCTTAAAGACGGCCATCCCCTGAGCGCACAAAGCAAACACCGCGGCTTCTTGCACAGCCCCCGCCGGCTGTTCCGACTGCCTACCAGGTAATTATTGGCCAGTAACGAGTAGCCGGTGGCGCGAGAGGCACAACTTTAAAATTCAGCAGTGCGGCTGCCGGTGCCGTTTAAAATTAATCACCCGAAATTACTGAAATCCAGCGGGCTGACGTTACGGGCACTAATGATATTTAAGACACCTACGGCGGGAGCCCTTTCCTCCGTTTCAAATGTGGCGTATAACTTGCGTGGCAAGTGGAAGTTGCGGCAGTGTCATTGTGGGGTTATCTGCCGGTGGCCGTCCGCAGGTGGTTACACGCTCGCCCACGGAGTGCAGCGCCTTACAATGGACATCGGCTTCCTTCGAAGAACTTTAACGTCCACGTAATTGTTTCTCATGACCATCCATGAAAGTTGAGTTGTCCACAAATGAAACGTTGGTCGTTATTCCAGACACAGCCTTTTTTTCAATACGCAGGCTCCAGAAATTAGCCAAAAACTGCAGAAAACGAACAGCAGCGGCGACAATGGAAAATGAAGGATTGAAACAAACAATTATGGAATGGAAAAACCGGCACTCTCCTTAATGACAGACTTGTGAGTATCTTACAGGTACATATTAAAACTGCTCAAATATTCACTAGCTTTCGAACTACGGTTGTTCGCCAGGGTCACTGTGTCTTCAGAGCTTAGCGTTTACTTCCACTTGATGAAACATCGAAGTGAAAGCTAAACTGTATCTATGAATAACCACAGCTTTACTTTCAATATATCTAATGTCTAGCTGGAGCCAAAGGTGCTCAGATTTCTGTAATTCTGTCTTGTATAAAAGAAAGAATGAGACTGCTACTGGGTTATGACAATTAATTTATGCAATAATTTTATTACGAGGATAATGGAATGTAGTCGAATTAAGTCGGGTGATGCTGAGGGAATTAAATTAGGAAATGAGACACTGAAGATAGTAAAGGGGTTTTGCTATTTGGGGAGCAAAATAACTGATGATGGTCGAAGTAGAGAGGATATAAAATGTAGACTGGCAATGGCAAGGAAAGCGTTTCTGAAGAAAAGAAATTTGTTAACATCGAGTATAGATTTAAGTGTCAGGAAGTCTTTTCTGTAAGTATTTATATGAAGTGTAGCCATGTATGGAAGTGAAACATGGACGGTAAATAGTTCGGACAAGAAGAGAATAGAAGCTTTTGAAATGTGGTGCTACAGAAGAATGCTGAAGATTAGATGGGTAGATCACATAACTAATGAGGAGGTACGGAACAGAACTGGGAAGAAAAGAAATTTGTCGCACAACTTGACTAGAAGAAGGGATCGGTTGGTAGGGCATATTATCACCAATTTAGTATTGGAGGGCAGCGTGGAGGGTAAAATTCGTAGAGGGAGACCAAGAGATGAATACACTAAACAGATTCAGAAGGATGTAGGTTGCGGTAAGTACTGGGAGATGAAGAAGCTTGCACAGGATAGAGTAGCATGGAGAGCTGCATAAAACCAGTCTCAGGACTGAAGACCACAACAACATCAATTTTATTACGCTACTACTTTCAATACCTCATTGGCATCATCTTCAGGTCCCTATACACGAAGCGTGATAAGCCATCCAGACGTTTGTGCTTTCATCAGAGATGCGAGATAATTACTCCTGTTGTGAAGATTTCTACGGAAATCAACTTTATATAGATTTCCGTAGGTATCGCCACAATAGACATGGTTCTAATGGCTCTGAGCGCTATGTGACTTAACATCTGAGGTCATCAGTCCCCTAGACTTAGCACTAATTTAACCTAACTAACCTAAGGACATCACACACACCCACGCCCGAGGCAGGATTCGAACCTGCGCCCGTAGCAGCCGCGTGGTTCCGGACTGAAGCGCCTAGAACCGCTCGGCCACCGAGTAATAGACATGGACATTTCACACAGCTAACGTCGTTAGATGGTACCAATGAAGCACCGAAACAGCCAGCGTAATAAAATCATTCCATAAATTTACGGCTCCTGGACGTTAGTTTTATGCAAATGTCGCTTTGGATTTCAGCCATGTGGCACATTTAGATCTAAATTTCTACTCAGAATCCACTTGCGGTATGTAGCGGAAATTTTTAGACAGATGCTGAAGTGGTTTGAAAGCTATTTGAAAAACAGACAGCAACGTGTTCTACAGTCGTCCTGGAAACCTGTTGTTACAGGAGTGCCACAGGAGTCAGTTGTCTTCCCTGTATGCTAGTGGCATCACATCGCTCCTGCAAATATGATTTCTACGCCGAGGACCTCCAGCTTTACCTTACTGCCAAACCCGATCCGTGTGAATGATGATCTGTCTGTAGTGGTAAGATGGGTGCAAAGCCTGGAACTTGAACTGTAAGTGAAAAGTTCCAAGTAATTCTTAATATATCACCAGAAATTAATAAATCGTTAATTCATCGAACGATCGCCCCTTATTCTGCTCAACTGTATTCCACACCTCATCAAAAACCGGTGAAGAACTTGTGTGCAATTTTGGATGATTATCTTAGTAGGGCACATGCAAGGAAGACTTTCTCTTGCTTTGTAATACCTGATACCATCGGGTGAAGGAGGTACAGTCATGAATATAATTAGTTATAATCTTTAATTGTCTCTATCGCAGAAAACATAAAATTACAATTCGGTGATTGCCGGTTTCTGTTGACAACTATCCCCGAATCATGATTGCTAGAGAATCAGTATGTACGCACAGTGTTGGCCACAAAACCTCTATACAAAATGTAACTCAGGTCATGCTTGCTAAAGAATCGGTTCCTTAATACAGTGTTGGCCATATCATCGTTACAAAGGGTAGTTCGTCAATATTGAAAAGTTGGTCAGAGTATGGGACTTAACGTAGAAAATCATCAGAAGGCGGAGTATGTTTCTTGGTACAGCTTCTCGTGCAGGGCCGTTAGCCCTACCATAACGACATGCATATACGCATACTTCTCACTACCGTAATGTATCATGTTACGACCAACATCCGTACAATACAAATGACACTCCACAGAAGATTGAAATGAGTGAAACTATGAACATACTATCGTATCGATTATGTTTACAACTCCAAGTCTCGAAAATGTAAACAAAGACCCCACTAAGAGCGGCACCCAGCGTTTACACCGAATCATTTCAGTAGTGGTTGGCAACCATAAAGTTTCCTGAGACTTTTTTGCTTCTAGTGTCGTATAATTCCAAGTGTATGCGTTTATGCCATTAATTACGATACAAAATGGTTCAAATGGCTCTGAGCACTATGGGACTTAACTTCTGAGGTCATCAGTCCCCTAGACCTAAGAGCTACTTAAACCTAACTAACCTAAGGACATCATACACATCCATGCCCGAGGCGGGATTCGAACCTGCGACCGTAGCGGTCGCGCGGTTCCAGACTGTAGCTGGCCGTAGTGGTCGTGCGGTTCTAGGCGACTTATGACCTCAGAAGTTAAGTCGCGTAGTGCTCAGAGCCATTTGAACCATTTTGAACCAGACTGTAGCGCCTAGAGCCGCTCGGCCACTCCGGCCGGCAATACGATACACCCTCTGTCTCACTGCACCAGTTGTTAGAACACTACACGGTTATGACTGTGAATGCTTGGGTGAACTACAACATCCGTCTTTTTAGCGATATCACTGCTTTAACACCGACAACAGTAGTTCAAGCAAACATGCCGCCCTCCCAAGCAGAGAATGAAACGATGCAGAAAGTGTACGACGATGCTGAACAGGTAATTCAATACGTAAAGGGAGATCAAAATTTAATAGTCATGGGGGATTAGAATGTGTCTGTAGGGGACAGAGCAGAACATAGCGTTAGGGAAGTACTAAACTTAGTACTAGAAATGAGACAGAAGGAAGACTAATTGCGCTCTGCAGTAAATTTCAACTAATAATAGCGAGTAATCTGTTCAAGAGTCACATTGGGATGAAGTATACTTGAAAAAGTCCAAGAGATACAGGGAGATTTCAGTTAGATTATATCAGGGCCTGGCAGAGATTTCGAAATCAGATAGTGGACTGTAAGGCGTACCCAGAAGCAAATATAGACTCAGGTAACAAATCAGTAATGATGAAGGTTAGGTTGATGTTCAAGAGACTAATCAAATAGAATCACTGCGCAAAGAAGTGGGAAAAAGAGTTCTACGAAATGAAGAAGTATCTTGAAGTTTGAAAGGTGGCTACACTGAGTCACAGCGCCAGAGATTGCGCCAAAGAGTTTTATTCCGCCGCCTCCACTGGCAGTGCTTGTTCAGAAGTGGTGGTGGTTAGTGCTTTGCTGAGAGGATGTTGATAGCTGTATTATTTGAGGCCATGTCGTGGGCAGTTGATTTGATGGGCTAGACAGCAGATGTTGTTCGAATGGAGATGTTGTAATGATCAGAGTGTATTTTAGTCAATATATATGAAGGTAAAAAATATTTTTTTATTTTTTTTAAACTTCCCAACTAACAACGCCTCTTGGTCACAGGTTCAGTCAACAAAGCATCTGGCTTGTGTTCATGTATTAGGCTGTAATTCGGGTTTCTATGTGCAATTATAGTATTTCAGTTTTATTTAATTAATTCAGTGTAAATGGTATTTAAAATATCTTGTCTTATTGAGGAAGAACCGTGCCAGATGTGTACGTTGAATCACACTTCCACACACAGAACAGTTACACTTGTGCTTTGTTGTTTCGTAGTTTTTGTTTCGTAGCTTTTATAGTTGCTGCGGACTTAATTAATTAATTGTGTTACCGGAAATTTCCTTTCATTCTTTGTTGTTATTCTATGCAGTCAGATTGCGTACTAATACTAGTCAGGGCCAACCGGTTACGAGACTTCTTAATCGTACATACAGCTACTAAAATTAAAAATATTTGCCTTCTAAATAATTAAGTCCCCATGCAAGTTCTCTGCGGCTATAGATATTTCGATAATGAATAGCTCAGTAGGAAGTTCAGTTGAAGAGGACTGGACATCTCTAAAAATTGCAGTCATAGTAGATGGAAAGAAAAACATAGGTACAAAGAAGGTGGTACAAAGACAGTACCTGCTAAGAAACCATGGGTAACGGAAGAAATACTCCAGTTGATCGACGAAAGAAGGAAGTACAAAAATATTCTGGGAAATTCGGGTATACAAAAATATAAGCAGCTTAAGAATGAAATTAAGAGGAAGGCAGAGAAGCTAAGCCTAAATGGCTACGTAAAAAGGGTGAAGAAATCGAAAAAGAAATGATTATCGGAAGGACTGACCCTTCTAAAGAAACAACCCTCGGTTAAATTGAAAACAAGGATGGAAACATAAAGAATGCAATGGGAATTCCATCGTTAAATATAAAGGAATGGGCAGACAGGTGGAAAGAGTACATTGAAGGCTTGTGTGAGAAGGAAGACTTGTCTGATAACGTGATAGAAGAAGAAACAGAAGTCGACAGGAAAGAAATAAAGAATCCAGTATTAGAATTAAGAAGAGCTTTGGACGACTTAAGGTCAAATAAGACAGTAGGGGTCGACAAACATTGCATCAGAATTTCTAAAATCATTGGGGGGGAGGGGGGAGGGGGTGAAGGGGAGGAGTGGCAACAAAACTACTATTCACGTTAGTGTATAGAATGTATGAGGCTGTCGATATACCATTAGACTTTAGAAGAAAACGTCATCCACAGAATTCCTAAGACTGCAAGAACCGACAAGTGCAAAAATTATCGCATAATCATCTTAAGAGCTCATGCATCCAAGCTACCGGCAAGAATAATATACAGAAAAATGTAAAAGAAAACTGAGGATCAGACGACGACCAGTTTTGCTTCAGGAAAGGTTAGGACACTAGACAGGCAGTTCTGGCGTTGCGGCTGACAATGGAATCAAGAATGAAGGAAACGTTTAGACACATTTATGGGATTTTCTATCCGGAAAAAGTGTTCGAGAGTGTGAAATAGTGCAACATTCTGAGGAAAGTAGGGCTAAGCTATGGTGAAAGACTGGTAATATACAATAGGTACAAGAACCAAGAGGAAACAATAAGACCATAAGACCAAGAACGAAGTGTTCGCACTGTAAACTGTGTAAGTCAGGGATGTAGTCTTTCACCCTTACTGTTCAATCTATACATCGAAGAAGAAGTGACGGAAGTAAAAGAAAGGTTTAAGAGTGAGACTAAAATTCAAGTCGAATCGTTATCAATGAAAAGATTCGCTAATGAGATTGCTATCCTCAGTGAAAGTGAGCAGGAATTACGTGATCTGCTGATTGGAACGAACAATCTGAGTACAAAATATGGATTCAGAGTAAATCGAAAAAAGACGAATGTAATGACATGTAGCAGAATATGAGAACAACAAGAAACTTAATTTCAGGATTGACGGGCACGAAGTAGATGAAGTTAAGGAATTCTATTACCTTGGAAGCAAAGCTGCCTATAATAGACCGAGCAAAGAGGACATAAAAAGCAGACTAGGACTGGCAAAAGGGGTATCCATTGCCAAGAGAAGCCTACTAGTACCAAACATAGGCCTTAATTTGAGGGAGTAATTTCTGGGGATGTACGTTTGGAGCACGGCAATGTATGGTATTGAAACATGGACTGTAGGATAACCGGAACAGAATCAGGGAATAACTTCCGTGGCACTAGACTGAGCCCTAAAGCCGTAAAGATTGGAATACATCCACCAAATAACTGAGGACGTAGGTTGCAGATGCTGCTCTGAGACGAAAAGATTGGCACAGGAGAGAAATTCGTGGCGGGCCGCGTCAAACATGTCAGAAGACTGATGACTGTGGTTGATGCCAAACATGTTACGTGGCCACGGTGCGCTATGTCTGCTTTGTTGGGTCCTGAGTGCGCAAACACCCCAGCATGAAGCATCAGCCAGCCGCTGTGGCCGAGCGGTTATAGGCGCTTCAGTCTGGAACCGCGCGACCGCTACGGTCGCAGGTTCGAATCTTGCCTCGGGCATGGATGTGTGTGATGGCCTTAGGTTAGTTAGGTTTGGCTCAAATGGCTCTGAGCACTATGGGACTTAACTTCTGAGGTCATCAGTCCCCTAGAACTATGAACTACTTAAACCTAACTAACTTACGGACAACACACACATCCATGGCCGAGGCAGGATTCGAATCTGCGGCCGTAGCGGTCGCGTGGTTCCAGACTGTAGCGCCTAGAGCCGCTCGGCCACTCCGTCCGGCCGTTAGTTAGGTTTAAGTAGTTCTAAGTTCTACGGGACTGATGACCTTTCTCACTTTTTTTCCACTTGCCGCCCTGATTTTACAACCCGCACCTGACTGCTTAAGGTGGGTCTTTATTGAACACTTGGCCGCTGCGATCGACATATGGGGGCTGATGTGGCTGAACTTCCACACCAGTTTCCGCATCCGATCGCACCGTTGCTCGTGTAGTCCCGCCACGTGGAGGCGGGTCATAGTTGATCGTGTTTTGTTTTTGTCTCTTTTATTTTGTTTTCTTTTACTTGGTTATCTTTGTTTGCTATTTGTATTTCTTTTCTTTTCTTTATGGCAGCTTTCCCAAACCGTTTGACAAAAATTTACATTAAATTTAAATTTTGAAAAAGAAATACAAAAATATAGTTTAGAATGAAGAAGAGGAAAGAAGATAGGAAAGGAAGAAGTTTATAGTCCCTCCACCCTGGGGAACTGAGAATGAAAGCCTTGGAATTAGTCGTCAAGCCATTGATCCTCAGTCTCCAATCCTTTGCTTACCTTTAACTAAGAAGATCTATGCTAATCTATAATTAATATGCTAATTACTAAAGCTGTTACTAAGATAATTACGCTATTGACAGGTTTAAAGTGCCGTGTTTGCCTGTGGCAGTTGCGACGGTGGGCCGACACTGTTTACATCTATTCATGTTGAGCTTTCGTTATGTGTAATCTATTGTGATATCTTTACATTATGTTTAGACTTACGCATTTCTGTCGGTCTTATTTCTGTCTCGGTTTTCATCCTCCACACTATGGCGTCTATGTAGTTGCTGCATCTAGGTTTGTCGTCTGTACGGTCTCTCGAGCCTGTACTCTTTATGGCATCTGAGATTTTTTTCTGTCATTACGTTTAGTTCGTCCCATAATTCCGGTGTTCTGACTGCATCGTATATGTGTCGTCCAGTTTGTAAGTGTTGTATTCCTGGTGTGTTCCTGTGTTGTCTGTATTTCCATCAGATGTGAAGCCCCATAGTGCTCAGAGCCATTTTGAACGAAGTTTCAGAGGTAAAGCACCTCTCACCACAACCGAAGCACCGTAACTGCGTCTATCCATGAAACAAAGACATTTACATACGTATACCACTTCTCTTTTGGTGTCGTCTCGATCTGGAAAATGCTACGCCATACTTTGCTGACAGTTAGATGCCTTATTGCTTTTCAGAAAAAATTGTAACACTTTCTTCTGTCTGCCTTACAACATCTTCCCAAAAATTATTGTATGTGGCTAGTTGTTCCTCTGGTGAGCAGTAAAGCAAATGCCACCATTTATCCCGAGTTATGATTCTACTGCTGTTCATTCCTCAGTTAGTCACGACACTTTCTTTTCCCCCGTCATCATTGACTGTGTTTTACCATGTTCCTCTTTCTCTACTTCTTCCATCTTTTCGCTTATGTCCTTTACTGCTAGCTCTCTTAGTTTAAATATACCTTTCTGTAACTTGTATTTACAGTTGCATTTCTTTGGAAGCAATGAAAACTGTGTAGTTTTTTGCTGTGTACTTAGCTCAAGAGGTACTCAGATATACTGCGGAAAGCCACCACATCATCGGCATGAGTTGCGCTCTATCCAAACCACTGTACTTTCTTTATAGTGCATAATAGTAAACGGTAGGGCTGCAGGCAGCACTGGAAGAGAAACAAACATAAATGAATGGGTGACAGAGAAACTCAGGGCCGACGACTTCACTCTGTTATTCACTCTGTTGGCATACGCAAAACAAGCGATCAAAATGAAGTAACGCCCGGCAGGTATGCAATGCACTTAATATACAGTTGAAATACTTACGATCTTAACTGGATTGGTATACTAGCAAAACTAAAGCAGTCTACGCTTACTTATGATAGTCTACGGTAAGCTACGGTAGTTTCACAGCGGTAGGCACATCACCTGCCAGGTGCCTCCCCAGTTCCGGGTTACAGCCTCCAGGTGGAGCTCGCTAATTGGGACTACTTTCTGCTTCGCTTTCGCAACACACCCATCAGCACGGCATATCCATCCTCTGATACCGTTGCCAGCAGCCACAGGGAGTGCCGTCAAAAGTGGACAATTTTGCTTCCATCAACAGTTCAAAAATGGCTCTGAGCACTATGGGACTCAACATCTTAGGTCATAAGTCCCCTAGAACTTAGAACTACTTAAACCTAACTAACCTAAGGACATCACGCACACCCATGCCCGAGGCAGGATTCGAACCTGCGACCGTAGCAGTCCCGCGGTTCCGGACTGCAGCGCCAGAACCGCTAGACCAATCAACAGTTCCTTCAGTTACACTACGGAGCAGAGATTTAGCGGTTACATTCAGAAGTTACTACAGTTACGTCTCTTCAACAGTACCAGCACCATTGTTCATAACCAATCCAATCATCCCATAACTCATAAAGGAGTTTTTACTGCACAGACTGAACAAAATACCCATGAACAAATATGACTACACACAAGAACTGAGCAAAATAAAATAAATTGCACACGAGAATGGGTATGATGCAAAGAGAGTAGATAAAATAAACCACAAAATACAAGGCAAGCAACACGATGAAACACATACACAAACAAACATAACACAACACACAACAAATCACCAGACAGTAAGAAACAAATGGCACATAATGACTTACAACAACAAAGTTGCACACAGGACAAAGTTACACAAGGACTCACATAGCATACAGAACCATAAACGGAACACAAAGCAGACTTGGAAGAAATACCACCAACAATGGCAAATACAGTCAGCCCGGTATACATCAACTTACTTGCAACTGCTGTCACTCTGTATATGTGGGTCAAATATGCAGGAATTCCAGAACCAGGTATACAGAACATCTCAGAGCACTGAAAAGCAATAGGTCACACTCTACATTCGCCGATCACCTGATAGCACACAATCACCATCCAACAAACATTGAATCTGACTTACAGATCCTTAAAACTAGTGGCAGCTTATACCAAAAATTAACTATGGGAGAAAACTATCACATTCAAAAATCGATATCCCCAGGAAAGAAAGTACTAAGTGAATACATATCACTGTGCAATAAACCCTCATTGTCACAATTGAAGAACTATACAAATAACACCCACACCAAAACTACTCATGAAAAAAAAAAACATTCTATCTCTCTCTCTCTCTCTCTCTCTTTCTCTCTCTCTCCCTGCCCCAGTCCTGAACCAGACACCACAAACGCCAAATACACTTCAAACTTGCTCGTCTCACCCAGACAAACACATCACGAAACAAATGAATACCACACAGCTATTACAACACGTAATGGCGGCCGAAACGCTGCCCCTGTTTGAAAAGCAGTAGAAAGTGCGATGTGAAACGATCATAAGTCGCAGAAATCAGCGTATTCAGCACGGCAAACATATTAGAAAACACCACAACATCAAAACCGTAAGTCATACACGGAAAAAGGTGGTTTATACTCATTTCAGTTCGTAAATGCATAATAGACAGAAAAATAAAAATTATGTTTTGCTGTTTGCAGACGACAAGTTGTAGATTGTGTAGCAGACTAGCTATCAACATAAATACCCAATAGTTTCATGTATTGTACGTAAACTAATGCATACACACAATCTTTTGCCAACTAAACAGTAACTAGGACAACAATTATTCATTCACAACTGTAAATATTTTGTACCAAAAGTTTCTCTAAATGTTCATGCGTAAGAACAATTTCAAAGTAATAAAATAAAATAACCCACTAAAGATGGCTCCAAAATTACTGAAACATGTCTGGAGCTATCTTACATAAGGCGGAATTCCTCGTCCTATTTTCATAGCAAGCACGGACATAAGAATAACTGCAACACCTATGACGATGGTTCCAACATTAAACCACAAGTGTCTGTACAATGCTATAACCCATCGTTATTAAATCATAGATTGCCAAGAGACAGCAAAGTTATTTAGCTCCAGTTGTTTTAGGTATAGGACCCAAAAGCCATGCATCCAACTATTATTAAAGCCAAGTACATTTACTGTGAATATTCAGTGTTAATAAATGATGTGTACTTGTACAATGTGTTGGCACCTTGATGTTGAAGT
Source organism: Schistocerca serialis cubense (assembly GCF_023864345.2). Taxonomy (NCBI): domain Eukaryota; kingdom Metazoa; phylum Arthropoda; class Insecta; order Orthoptera; family Acrididae; genus Schistocerca; species Schistocerca serialis. The sequence continues at coordinate 78,042,338 of NC_064646.1, read as the reverse complement.
ACGGCTCTGTAACAGCAGTGTACATGTAGATATTGACGGCGCACTTCTAGTGGCATCCTGTCAGGAACAATAGCAGAAATTTCATTTTCTGCTACTACGGATGTTTTGGCTGTAATAATAATAACTCTTTTTTCTGCGCTGTAGTAACTTTTAAACGTGGTGTAATATTGTAGATTATATGTAACAAAACATGCTTATCATAACGAAAGTAAAACAGGATATGTAGAATGACTGAATACGTGTTGTGTAATGTCCTTAGGTTAGTTAGGTTTAAGTAGTTCTAAGTTCTAGGGGACTGATGACCATAGCTGCTAAGTCCCATAGTGCTCAGAGCCATTTTTTTTTTTTTTTGACTGAATACGTGTAAGAGAGAACCTGAGACCCTTAAACTTCACAGGTCACATAAATAAATAAATGAATATTGCGAATTGGTTATAGCTAATACTGGCGCTACCTTTTCAACATCCATAGTTTACGGCCTTTGATATTTTCCTCTATTTGACATCTTCCACAGACTGGAAGGACCTCGTTAAATCTCCCTTTAGAAGTTTCCTGGAGTCCATAGCTTCCTTATCTGTCACCCACCTGCTAAGCGGTCTATCACATTACCTTTTCGTCTCTTGGATTAGTCTCCACGCTTTCTTTGGCCATCTGTTCCCATCCATTGGTTTCAATTTCCTCTCAATAACCTCCAATGTGTTACTTTCCACTTCCATAATTTTTCTGATTTCTCCATTTCGGATGCATTCTAATCTGTAGCAGCTATCACTTCTCTTCCAGCAATCCATTTTCGTGGGTAGTAGATAATCTTTTTGTCTCTTTCTTATTTCCCAAACTCCTGTACCACATATACATATGATTTCTACTATTATTTTACATATAATTTTTTCGTTTCCTTGGTGATCTTGGTATTCGAAAAGATTCAGTTTCATTATTTAAAAATAAGTTTCCCTTGTCCAGTCTTATTTTCAGTATCTTTTATCATTCGTAGATGTAGTTGCCCCTAGACATTTAAATGGATAATATTATCGAACTCTAGAATTCCCAGCCTCGAACTCATGCTGTTTGTCACTACCCACTTGTGTTTAAATCATACTTGTCTCATTTTTCGAACATCATCCCCAGCCTCAGGTTATAGCTAGAGAGGAGAGAATATAGTTTATCATCTCCTACTGACATTGCCATTGTGCTACACCTGCTTCTCCATTTCTTTATTACTTCTTCTTAATAAATGTTGAACGAAAGAAGAGGCAGAGGACAACGCTGTCGAAGCCCCGTGCTAATGTGACGGAAGATACTTCAGACAATACCGCTGTTTCCTCCACGTCCTGTTCGAAGAATAGTATACAGGAATGGTGTTTGCAAGTAATCTGCAATATGTATCTCAGGTTCACACGTTTCAATATACAGTAATAGTTTAAGGCAAGGGTGGCCAAGACTTTGGCTCAAGAGTCATGGCAAGGCATGAGTGACATAGTTCTTAGCCTAGCTGCACAACTCCCTAAACGCCACGGCGCGCTGTCTGAACGAGAGGAGGGGAAACTGCGAATGTGCCTCATTTAACTGGCAATACAGTCACGCTGGATACGATTTGGTTTTGTATTTCACATTTATCAACAACAAAGATTACAAACAAAAATCATTATAAGTATTATTTAATATTTTTGGCACGATAATTTTTATCTATTACAAACCGTGTGCATGCCGCCAGACGCTGACAGTTTCACATATTTTCGACTCAGGTTGCAGCGTAATCGTGACTTATTCGGTTAACTTCTGAGGTCATCAGTCCCCTGGACTTAGAACTACTTAAACCTAACTAACCTAAGGACATCACACACATCCATGCCCGAGGCAGGATTCGAACTTGCGACCGTAGCAGCAGCGCGGTACCGGACTGAAGAGCCTAGAAACGCTCGGCCACAACGGCCGGCCTTCGCGTTTTATTTAACGTCGGTGGACTGTGTTTGTAAAATTTGTCCCTTTTACAATGCGATTTTCCTTTTAAGTGCTTTCCAGTGCAATCCGAGATAAGTTGTTTCACATGTTGCAGTGTCTTCCTGTGGGCAGTGGGCAGTCAGGTCCACATAAAAAATGTAGTCTGAAGTCCATTTTGGATGGTCTGACTATCGTTCCTGCACTCCATTTTCCTTGATAATTCACCACCAGCAGGTTTTAAAGAGACAAATCGTTCCGAGTATGCCCCCATTATTTCGCCAATATACCGTGCAATAATGTCTAAAGGCTGCGTACTCTTCGGTCATTTCCATGGAAACCTGTTGCAACTGACAGCGGAATATTGTTAGCGACATTAGGAATTTTAATGTTCATGCCACGAATTTCTTCATGTGCTCCAAGTCTGCAAATTTAGCACAAAGCGCTCCTTAATGTGCGCACCACTAATACCATCTAACGATGGCAGTAAATTTTTGCTCGTTCGTTGGAAACTACATCTTTTAATTCTTTCTACATTGTACTGTAATGTAATTTCATAGGAAATCTGCAGTATACGTCGTTTATGCCACTGTATAACGGATATTGAGAATTCTGATCCCTCTCTTCTGTCACTCCCATTCATTTTTAAAGGCTTGTGACGATATATCGCCAGGCTGCCTCTCTTTGTGCAAACAGCCACAGGACCTGTGAACGTCTTTCGTACCAGGAACGACTACTGAAGGATAAACAGCGCTGACACAACGATTCCGCCGAAAAGAAGAGAAACTGTGACGACCAAATAATGCCACATTGCAATACTACACTACTGGCCAATAAAATTGCTACACCAAGAAGAAATGAAGATGATAAACGGTTATTCATTGGACAAATATATTACACTAGAACTGACATGTGATTACATTTTCACGCAATTTGGGTGCATACATCCAGAGAAATCAGTACCCAGAACAACCACCTCTGACCGTAATAACGGCCTTGATACGCCTGGGCTTTGAGTCAAACAGAGCTTGGATGGTGTGTACAGGTACAGCTGCCCATGTAGCTTCAACACGATACCACAGTTCATCAAGAGTATTGACTGGCGTATTGTGTCAAGCCAGATGCTCGGCCACTATTGACCAGACGTTTTCAATTGGTGAAAGATCTGGAGAATGTGCTGGCCAGGGCAGCAGTCGAACATTTTCTGTATCCAGAAAGGCCCGTACAGGACCTGCAACATGCGGTCGTGCATTATCCTGCTGAAATGTAGGGTTTGGCAGGGATCGAATGAAGGGTAGAGCCACGGGTCGTAACACATCTGAAATGTCACGTCCACTGTTCAAAGTGCCGTCAATGCGAACAAGAGGTGACCGAGACGTGTAACCAATGGCACCCCACACCATTGCGCCGGGTGATACGCCAGTATGGCGATGACGAATACACGCTTCCAACGCGCGTTCACCGCGATGTTGCCAAACACGGATGCGACCATCATCATGCTGTAAACAGAACCTGGATTCATCAGAAAAAATGACGTTTTGCCATTCATGCACCCAGGTTCGTCGTTGAGTATACCATCAGCGGCGCTCCTGCCTGTGATGTAGCGTCAAGGGTAACCACAGCCATGGTCTCCGAGCTGATAGTCCATGCTGCTGCAAACGTCGTCGAACTGTACGTGCAGATGGTTATTGTCTTGCAAACGTCCCCATCTATTGACTCAGGGATCGAGACGTGGCTGCACGATCCGTTACAGCCATGCGGATAAGATGCCTGTCATCTCGACTGCTAGTGATACGAGGCTGTTGGGATCCAGCACGGCGTTCCATATTACCCTCTTGAACCCACCGATTCCATATTCCGCTCACAGTCATTGGATCTCGACCAACGCGAGCAGCAATAACGCGATACGATAAACCGCAATCGTGATAGGCTACAATCCGACCTTTATCAAAGTCGGAAACGTGATGATACGCATTTCTCCCTCTTACGTGAGGCATCACATAAACGTTTCACCAGGCAACGCCGGTCAACTGCTGTTTGTGTATGAGAAATCGTTTGGAAACTTTCGTCATGTCAGCACGTTGTAGGTGTCGCCACCGGCGCCAACCTTGTGTGAATGCTCTGAAAAGCTAATCATTTGCATGTCACAGCATCTTCTTCCTGTCGGTTAAATGAAATGCTGCACTGCACGAGGGACTGAGCGATGCCGCGACAGGTTGAGCAGTGCTCCGTGCGCGATCCGCATATCCAACACGTGTGCGGTTTGGCACGCTGCGACCGGCCAGGGTTTAAAGTGTGTTTAGAAATACGTTGTATTTTAAAATTTTCGTAGTACCAACGCATTGCAAGAGGTGAAAGTCGCTTTAAGCGGACGGGATGAACGTCGAACTAAATCTTTGCTAGTTAGCCTGTCTTCCGCTATTGGAATCTGCACGCAACGTGTGGCGTTTGTGGTCGGCAGTCACTATGAAGTCGCCGTTATTAATACACTACTGGCCATTAAAATTGCTACACCACGAAGATGACGTGCTACAGACGCGAAATTTAAGCGACAGGAAGAAGATGCTTTGATATGCAAATGATTAGCTTTTCAGATCTATCACACAAGGTTGGCGCCGGTGGCGACACCTACAACATGCTGATAGGAGGAAAGTTTCCAACCGATTTCTCATACACAAACAGCAGTTGACCGGCGTTGCTGGTGAAACGTTTATGTGATGCCTCACGTAAGAGGGAGAAATGCGTATCATTACGTTTCCGACTTTGATAGAGGTCGGATTGTAGCCTATCGCAATTGCGGTTTATCGTATCGCGATACTGCTGCTCGCGTTGGTCGAGTTCCAATGGCTGTTAGCAGAATATGGAATCGTTGGGTTCAAGAGGGTAATACGGAACGCCGTACTGGATCCCAACAGCCTCGTATCACTAGCAGTCGAGATGACAGGCATCTTATCCGCATGGTTGTAACGGATCGTGCAGCCACGTCTCGATCCCTGAGTCAATAGATGGGGACGTTTGCAAGACAACAACCATCTGCACGTACAGTTCGACGACGTTTGCAGCAGCATGGACTATCAGCTCGGAGACCATGGCTGTGGTTACCCTTGACGCTACATCACAGGCAGGAGCGCCGCTGATGGTATACTCAACGACGAACCTGGGTGCATGAATGGCAAAACGTCATTTTTTCTGATGAATCCAGGTTCTGTTTACAGCATGATGATGGTCGCATCCGTGTTTGGCAACATCGCGGTGAACGCGCGTTGGAAGCGTGTATTCGTCATCGCCATACTGGCGTATCACCCGGCGCAATGGTATGGGGTGCCATTGGTTACACGTCTCGGTCACCTCTTGTTCGCATTGACGGCACTTTGAACAGTGGACGTGACATTTCAGATGTGTTACGACCCGTGGCTCTACCCTTCATTCGATCCCTGCCAAACCCTACATTTCAGCAGGATAATGCACGACCGCATGTTGCAGGTCCTGTACGGGCCTTTCTGGATACAGAAAATGTTCAACTGCTGCCCTGGCCAGCACATTCTCCAGATCTTTCACCAACTGAAAACGTCTGGTCAATGGTGGCCGAGCAACTGGCTCGTCGCAATACGGCAGTCACTACTCTTGATGAACTGTGGTATCGTGTTGAAGCTGCATGGGCAGCTGTACCTGTACACGCCATGCAAGCTGTGTTTGACTCAATGCCCAGGCGTATCAATGCTGTTATTACGGCCCAAGGTGGTTGTTCTGGGTACTGACTTCTCAGGATCTATGCACCCAAATTGCGTGAAAATGTAATCACATGTCAGTTCTAGTATAATATATTTGTCCAATGAATACCCTTTTATCATCTGCATTTCTTCATGGTGTAGCAATTTTAATGGCCAGTAGTGTATTTCTGTAACCCTCTCACACTCACACTCACGCATTCAGAGTGAGTGCGTTTGGAGCTGGGCATTACGTTACATGCGGCAAACGAAGACTGCGCCAAACAGCTGCTCACAGTAATACAGGCGCAGAATAGTTACAAAGGCTCTCTGATGTAACTGATAGAGAGAGAGAGAGAGAGAGAGAGAGAGAGAGAGAGGGAGAATCCTCTTTTAAGCAGACGGTAAACAAAAATTTTGTCACGAATATCATCTGGAAGCTCGGAAGTAACATCTGGTAGGAAAGTTAATGTCTCCTAAGAGTTTCTGGAACTTGGTTATTTCCTCGCGCCTTCGGCATTCCCGTGAGCTATCACGCTTGGAAATCCCGCTGACTCACCGCGGTGATCGTCTTAGCTTAGAAACGCGCGGGAGCTCTGTCGGCGGCGCGTACCGGTTCCTTACACGCCCGCGGTGGCGGTCCCCTGTCCTCGTCCACTGTGCTCCCGGAGGAGCCGAAACTGGTACTGCACAATGGACGGCGCGTTCACCGGGCAACATTTCACGGAGCGGCAGCGGCCGGTCCGCCGCCGAACACGACGCTACAACACGTTCGCCACGCCACTGAGTGCGTGCTGCATCAGCTGCGAGACGAAGTGTGTAGGGACACGCCGGCTGCGAGCTTCGTGCCCTCCGATTGCAGGCAAATATTTTCTTAAAATGCAGAGCTGCGCTAATATGTTGACTACCAAGAGGCCGCCAGCGGACGCAGCAGAGCCACACGACTCCAGCAGCCATGTGCTCCACTCTGCTTAGTACAGTACCAGATTTGTATCCCTTAATTGCGAAAAGGTGCGAAATTGAGGAGACGGGACCTGGATAAACTGAAAGAACCAGAGGTTGTAGAGAGCTTCAGGGAGAGCATTAGGGAACGACTGACAAGAATGGAAGAAAGAAATACAGTAGAAGAAGAATGGGTAGCTTTGAGAGACGAAGTAGTGAAGGTAGGAGAGGATCAAGTGGGTAAAAAGACGAGGGCTAATAGAAATCCTTGGGTAACAGAAGAGATATTGAATTTAATTGATGAAAAGAGGAAATACAAAAATGCAGCAAATGAAGCAGGCAAAAAGGAATACAAACGTCTCAAAAACGAGACCGACAGGAAGTACAAAATGACTAAGCAGGGATGGCTAGAGGACAAATGTAAGGATGTAGAGGCTTATCTCACTAGGGGTAGGATACATACTGCTTACAGGAAAATTAAAGAGACCTTTGGAGAAAAGAGAGTCACTTGTATGAATATGAAGAGCTCAGATGGAGACCCAGTACTAAGCAAAGATGGGAAAGCAGAAAGATGGAAGGAGTATATAGAGGGTCTATACAAGGGTGATGTTCTTGAGGACAGTACTATAGAAATGGAAGAGAATGTAGTTGAAGATGAAACAGGAGATATGATACTGCGTGAAGAGTTTGACAGAGCACTGAAAGACCTAAGTCGAAACAAGACCCCGGCAGTAGACAACATTCCATTAGAACTACTGATGGCCTTGGGAGAGTCAGTCATGACAAAACTCTACTATCTGGTAAGCAAGATGTATGAGACAGGCGAAATACCCACAGACTTCAAGAAGAATATAATAATTCCAATCCCAAAGAAAGCAGGTGTTGACAGATGTGAAAATTACCGAACTATCAGTTTAATAAGTCACAGCTGCAAAATACTAACGCGAATTCTTTACAGACGAATGGAAAAACTGATAGAAGCTGACCTCGGGGAAGATCAGTTTGGATTCCGTAGAAATGTTGGAACACGTGAGGCAATACTAACCTTACGACTTACCTTAGAAGAAAGATTAAGAAAAGGCAGACCTACGTTTCTAGCATTTGTAGACTTAGAGAAAGCTTTTGACAACGTTAACTGGAATACTCTCTTTCAAATTCTGAAGGTGGCAGGGGTAAAATCCAGGGAGCGAAAGGCTATTTACAATTTGTACAGAAACCAGTTGGCAGTTATAAGAGTCGAGGGGCATGAAAGGAAATCAGTGGTTGGGAAAGGAGTGAGACAGGGTTGTAGCCTCTCCCCGATGTTATTCAATCTGTATATTGAGCAAGCAGTAAAAGAAACAAAAGAAAAATTCGGAGTAGGTATTAAAATCCATGGAGAAGAAATAAAAACTTTGAGGTTCGCCGATGACATTGTAATTCTGTCAGAGACAGCAAAGGACTTGGAAGAGCAGTTGAACGGAATGGACAGTGTCTTGAAAGGAGGATATAAGATGAACATCAACAAAAGCAAAACGAGGATAATGGAATGTAATCAAATTAAATCGGGTGATGCTGAGGGAATTAGATTAGGAAATGAGACACTTAAAGTAGTAAAGGAGTTTTGCTATTTAGGGAGTAAAATAACTGATGATGGTCGAAGTAGAGAGGATATAAAATGTAGACTGGCAATGGCAAGGAAATCGTTTCTGAAGAAGAGAAATTTGTTAACATCGAGCATAAATTTAAGTGTTATGAAGTCGTTTCTGAAAGTATTTGTATGGAGTGTAGCCATGTGTGGAAGTGAAACGTGGACGATAAATACACTCCTGGAAATGGAAAAAAGAACACATTGATACCGGTGTGTCAGATCCACCATACATGCTCCGGACACTGCGAGAGGGCTGTACAAGCAATGATCACACGCACGGCACAGCGGACACATCAGGAACCGCGCTGTTGGCCGTCGAATGGCGCTAGCTGCGCAGCATTTGTGCACCGCCGCCGTCAGTGTCAGCCAGTTTGCCGTGGCATACGGAGCTCCATCGCAGTCTTTAACACTGGTAGCATGCCGCGACAGCGTGGACGTGAACCGTATGTGCAGTTGACGGACTTTGATCGAGAGCGTATAGTGGGCATGCGGGAGGCCGGGTGGAAGTACCGCCGAATTGCTCAACACGTGGGGCGTGAGGTCTCCACAATACATCGATGTTGTCGCCAGTGGTCGGCGGAAGGTGCACGTGCCCGTCGACCTGGGACCGGATCGCAGCGACGCACGGATGCACGCCAAGACCGTAGGATCCTACGCAGTGCCGTAGGGGACCGCACCGCCACTTTCCAGCAAATTAGGGACACTGTTGCTCCTGGGGTATCGGCGAGGACCATTCGCAACCGACTCCATGAAGCTGGGCTACGGTCCCGCACACCGTTAGGCCGTCTTCCGCTCACGCCCCAACATCGTGCAGCCCGCCTCCAGTGGTGTCGCGACAGGCGTGAATGGAGGGACGAATGGAGACGTGTCGTCTTCAGCGATGAGAGTCGCTTCTGCCTTGGTGCCAATGATGGTCGTATGCGTGTTTGGCGCCGTGCAGGTGAGCGCCACAATCAGGACTGCATACGACCGAGGCACACAGGGCCAACACCCGGCATCATGGTGTGGGGAGCGATCTCCTACACTGGCCGTACACCACTGGTGATCGTCGAGGGGACACTGAATAGTGCACGGTACATTCAAACCGTCATCGAACCCATCGTTCTACCATTCCTAGACCGGCAAGGGAACTTGCTGTTCCAACAGGACAATGCACGTCCGCATGTATCCCGTGCCACCCAACGTGCTCTAGAAGGTGTAAGTCAACTACCCTGGCCAGCAAGATCTCCGGATCTGTCCCCCATTGAGCATGTTTGGGACTGGATGAAGCGTCGTCTCACGCGGTCTGCACGTCCAGCACGAACGCTGGTCCAACTGAGGCGCCAGGTGGAAATCTCATGGCAAGCCGTTCCACAGGACTACATCCAGCATCTCTACGATCGTCTCCATGGGAGAATAGCAGCCTGCATTGCTGCGAAAGGTGGATATACACTGTACTAGTGCCGACATTGTGCATGCTCTGTTGCCTGTGTCTATGTGCCTGTGGTTCTGTCAGTGTGATCATGTGATGTATCTGACTCCAGGAATGTGTCAATAAAGTTTCCCCTTCCTGGGACAATGAATTCACGGTGTTCTTATTTCAATTTCGAGGAGTGTAGTTTAGACAAGAAGAGAATAGAAGCTTTCGAAATGTGGTTCTACAGAAGAATGCTGAAGATTAGATGGGTAGATCACATAACTAATGAGGAGGTATTGAATAGAATTGGAGAGAAGAGGAATTTGTGGCACAACTTGACTAGATGAAGGGATTGGTTGGTAGGGCATATTCTGAGGCATCAATGGATGACCAATTTAGTACTGGAGGTCAGCGTGGAGGGTAAAAATCGTAGATGGAGACCAAGTGATGAATACACTAAACAGATTCAGAAGGATGTAGGTTGGAGTAGGTACTGGGAGATGAAGCAGCTTGCACAGGATAGAGTAGCATGGAGAGCTGCATCAAACCAGTCTCTGGACTGAAGACCACAACTACAACAACAATTGCGTTGACGCCGGTGTTCAGAAAATCAGGTACAATAGCTTCTTCAACGTTTTGAATTGTTTTTTTATTGGAATTTTAGCTACAACAGTTTGGTTTATTAATAATTCCTACGAAATTTCAACGTCGCATGACATCCATTGTAAAGTTGACTGTTGGTTAATATACTGAAGAGCCAAAGAAACTGATGCACCTGCGCAATATCGAGAGCATGCAGAAGTGTCGGAACACGAGGTACGAAGGGCTCGACTAATGTCTGAAGTAGTGCTGGAGGGTCTGAAGTAGTGCTGGAGGGAATTGACGGCTGTCCATAAATCAATAAGAGTACCAGGATGTGGAGATCTCTTCCGAACAGCATGTTGCAAGGCATTCGAGATATGCTCGATAATGTTCACGTCCGGCGAGTTTGGTGGGCAGTGGAAGTGTTTGAACTCAGCGGAGTGTTCCTGGGGCCACTATGTAGCAGTTCTGGACGTGTGGGGTGTCGCATTGCACTGTTAGAATTGCCCGAGTCCGTCGGAATGCACAATGGACATGAAAGGACGCAGGTGATCAGACAGGGTGCTTATGTACGTGTCACTTGGCAGAGTCGTATCAAGACGTATCAGGGATCCCACCACATCACTCCAGCTGCACATTCCCCACACCATTACAGAGCCCCCGTCAGCCTGAACAGTCCCCCGCTGACATGGGTTCAAATGGTTTAAATGGCTCTGAACACTATGGGACTTAACTGCTGGGGTCAGCAGTCCCCTAGAACTTAGAAATACTCAAGCCTAACTAACCTAAGGACATCACACACTTCCATACCCGAGGCAGGATTCGAACCTGCGACCATACCGGTCGCACGGTTCCCGACTGTAGCGCCTAGAAACGCTCGGCTACTCCGGCCGGCGCTTACATGGGGGAATGCATGGATTCATGAGGTTGCCTCCATACCCGTTCACGTCCATCAACTCGATACAACTTGAAACGAGTCTCGTCCGACCAGGCAACGTGTTTATAGTTATCAACAATCCAATGTCGGTGTTGACAGGCCGAGGCGAGGCATAAAGCTTTGTTTCGTGCAGTCATAAACGGTACACGAGTGGCCCTTCGGTTCCAAAAGCCCATATCGATGATGTTTCGTCGAATGGTTCTCACGCGGCTACTTGTTGATAACCCGGTATCGAAATCTGCAGCAATTTGCGGAAAGGTTGCACTTCAGTCGTCGTTGGTCCCGCTCTTGCAGGATCTTTTTCCGGCCGTAACGATGTGCTCAGATTTGATGTTTTACCGGAATGCTGATATTCACGGAACATTTGTGAAATGGTCGTACGGGAAAATCCCACTTCATCGCTACCTCGGAGATGCTGTGTCCTATCGCTCGTGCGCCGACTATAATACCACGTTCAGACTCATTTAAATCTTTATAGCCTGCCATTGTAGCGGCAGTAACCAATCAAACAACAGCGCCAGACACTTGTCTCATATAAGCATTGGCGACAGCACCGCCGTATTCTGCCTGTTTGCATATTTATGTATTTGAATACGCACGCTGTTGCAGTTTATTTGGCGCTTCAGTGTATTTTGGTATGAACAGTGTGATTTGCATTACACAAGCAGATCTTGGCCAAACAGCAACGGGAGACAGGCATGTTTGAACATAAACGCAGATGCTAGTCAAGTTTGCAGGCGTAACTGTTGTATATGACCTTGGATGGCAGCTGCGTAACGTCCTCAGTACGTTTCAAGTGTCAGTAGTGCGAGTAGTGGTCGGCACAGTGTCCTTTCTGTTTGTGAGTGTATTATGCCGGATCTGAGTGAAGTCGGACAACTGCAAATTGTAGATATGGTAGGTGCTTCCGTAATCTAGGTAGCCGAAGTGTATGGTGTTTCAAGATGCACCGTATCCAAGTTTTGCACCGCATATAGGGAAAGCGGAAAAGTATCATCCGCTAAGTCACAACACGGACGAAAGCGCATGTAATCTGGTAGTCAGGGAGAGGCAGGTTCAGCCAACGATTGTGGATGCGGCAGTGATCAGCTACCGTTGGCTACAGTAAACAAATACACTTTATTTGAAGAAATAACTTTCAACAATCATTTTAAAAGATTTTACTACACTGACGGCTGAAGGCCTTACTAAGAAAGAATTCATTTTTCTTTAATCGGCTGCAACTTCAGAATGCTCAAGAGCTGAAGGCCTGAATTGCAAGTGGGGCGGCAATTACACGTTAAAAAAATACTAAAACTCCTTTAAACAATGTTAAACTGTAACAAGGTATAGTGATGGCTGAAGGCCTTATCAAGATAGAATTGAAAATTATTTGTCGGCTGAAGGCCACAACCAATGTTAAACAAAACCAACGGCTGAAAAACTCAAAATTATCTGTCGGCTGAAGGTCACAAGCAATTTCGGAATGCACAACGGCTGAAGGCCTGAATTACAAATAAAATGGACAGTCACATGTTAAAAAAATACTAAAACTTTTTTAAACAATCTTAACAAACTGCATCAGGCTATAGTGTCGGCTGAAGGCCTTATTAAGAGAGAATTGAAAATTATATGGCGGCTGAAGGCTACAAGCAATGTTATAAATAATTAATGGCTGAAGACCTGATTAAGAAAGGATTCAAAATTATTTGACGGCTGAAGGCCACAAGTAATTTCAGAATACTCAACGGCTGTAGGCCTGAATTACAAGTAAGGACGCAATTACATGTTAAAAAAAACTACAACCTTTTGAAACAATCTTAACAAACTGCAACAGGCTATAGTGACGGCTGAAGGCCTTATTAGAACAGAATTGAAAATTATTTGCCGGCTGAAAGCCACAAGCAGTGTTACAAACAATTAACGGCTGAAGGCCTGAATTACAAGTGAGGAAGGCAATTACACGTTATAACATTACGGTAAATTTAAACAATTGTAACCACTTGATCAAGTAAGACGGAGTGATCCACAGACAGTGCTCCCTGGATCGACCAGAGGAAGGTGACTACAGATGTGTAAGCGGTGAGACAGGCAGCCAAGAGTAATGTTCACCTAAGGAGGGCAACTCAAACTAGAGACGGTTTAAACGCCGATCAACCTTCTAAGCATATACGTCTAACACTAGATAACCAGTACAAAGGTGGAACAATTCAGGCGAGAGCGAAGTGACAGACAGTACTACGTCTCCAGAATCCAGTGTTTTGAAACACCAAAAGGCAGAAAGAACCACTATAAGCCAGGTAGACAAGGAAATCAATTACCCATACCCCAATCAAGGAAGCTGTCAAATTACACGCCATGCTGGACAACATCGGCAAGACGAGGAAAAGTACACTGCGGCAAAATACACTAGCCTCCAAGGCATGTAACTGTGGAATTAGCGGCCACTAGGCAGTAAGGTACCGCTGGTTGCACTTCAGGAATAATAACGCGAAATCTAAGCTAACACAAGCAGTAGAAGGCGGCTAATAGCTTCCGCCAACCTGACAGACTCCACTTGTTGCGGTTGGTCTCACCGACCCTGGGAGCAGCAACACGCAAACAACAGCGAGAACACAAGCAGTAGAGGTTTCACTGCTGGATAAGATTCACTCAACTTCAAACATCCTGGGTTCGGTCGTCGGTTACAACCCCTCGGTCCGACAATGTCTGCACGCCGGAAGCGGTCCCGGCCTACCCTCGCACTGCGCACCTCCTCGCTGCTCCGTCCGAAACCGAACTGCCTGACACACACGAAGACCGGGAAATACTACCCGTTGCACCAAAACTAGTACCACTGTACTGGCTATCGATAGCCGCTGCTGCTGCCACTCGCGGACAAGCAACACCAGCAAACTCAGTGGTGCCATTAACACGAGAAGGTAACAAGACGCCACTACCGCTATTACAAGACGCCAAGTTATGAACGGGAAGAACGCGAGCCGCACACGGCTCAGTGCGCATTAAGTGATCGTGACAGACAGCCATTGAATAGGATTTTGACGAAAAGTAAGAGGACGACAACTGCGAAACTCGTGGCAGAAACGAACGTCGCACTCGCGAATCCTATCAGCACTAAAACAACGCAAAGGGAACTCTATAAGCAGAGAATTGCAGGGCGGGCTGTTATTCCAAAACCACTCATCAGCAAGTGCATAACGCCCGTAACAGAAAAACATTGTATCGAAGCCATAAAGCCGGCCAGTGTGGCCGAGCGGTTCTAGGCGCTACAGTCTCGAACCGCGCGACCGCTACGGTCGCAGGTTCGAATCCTGCCTCGGGCATGGATGTGTGTGATGTCCTTAGGTTAGTTAGGTTTAAGTTGTTCTAAGTTCTAGGGGACTGATGACCTCAGAAGTTAAGTCCCATAGTGCTCAGAGCCATTTGAACCATTTTTTTTTGAAGCCATAAAACCTGAACTATCGAGGAACGTAAGGAAGTTATTTGTTTGGATGAGTTTTGTTTCAGACTGTTTGCAACTTCTGGCAGAGTTTACGTCCCAAGAGTGAAACGTGGCGAGCGTTCTGTGAACATTTCAGCAGCCATACCGTGGTACACCACTGGCCCCATAGTTGCTCTGCAAGATAGCATTACTGACAAGGTGTATGTGATCATTTTGGCTGACTAGATCCAACTTACGGTACAGTGTTTGTTCCCCTACTGTAATGATAGGCTGGAAAACGACAGGGATCCTGTTCACACAACTTCCATCTTCCAGGACTGGTTTATGGAGCACGAGGATGAACTGTGATGTCTACCCCGGCCTCCAAAATCACCAGATATCAGTATTATTGAGCATTTTCGGTCTACTTTGGAGAGACGTTTACGTAACCGGTACCCACCTCTTCATCATTAGTTACATTTGCGAGTATTTTGCAGGTAGAATGGTACGATATTCCCTTGAAAACCATGCAGGAGCCGTATTTATTCGTTCTGAGACGAGTGAAAGTGGTTTTGAATTGCAATGTGTTTGCTACACAGTATTAGGCTGCGTTCACACCGCCGGCCGGGCCGGGCTGGGCTGACGCGTACTGGCTCGGCTCGTGCCTATCCAGCTCAGGCCGACGTGTAGTGCATTCACACTGCGCGCCGCGCGAGCCGGGTCGGCGAAATGGGGGAAAATCCACTTCTCCGATTTTCATGTTCTAAAAATTCTTAGCGGTATATAAGACTGCGCCACATCGTTTTATGAACTCATTTTTTCCTTAAAAGCGTTACTTACGCCGTAAAAAAAAGAAAAAGTCTACTTTTCGTTTCGCGTGATTTCTTAGTTTCGTAACGCTTCCCAACCGATTTTGAAGAAAATATGCGGCTAAAAAATCTTATTTTTGTACACGTGCTAGTGTAACATCTTAGCTTCGTATTGAATCATTTATCTTTTCATATTTCTTAACAGTCATTGTGAAATGATGCTATTTGTCAACGTTGTGCACTTGATTTACAAATCTTGTGGTGAAAAAGTTATGTAGCGGGTAGCTTACTGTTAGATCCGTTTTAGACCATACATTGTTGCGAATGAAATGTAGCTAAAAGTACCAAAAAGTTTTTGAAATGATAATGACACTGATATCTGTCTCTGGTCACAAGTAATGCGAGATATTCAGTGGCGTCAGTGCCGCGTCCGCAAGCCACGGAGTTCGAGCGGTTACAGCTTGGTTTAATGTAGTCGTATAATGCAGGACAGAAAAAAACTAATTACTAGTGATCAGTGGTGTAAAACGAATCACAAAAACAAACTGGAGATTTGTGATACGTTTACTGCAGAAACTGAAGCGCAATTCTGTAGTCTCGTTGTCTACTTTGACAGAAAAAATAATGGAGAGTTAATGAAACTACTGTACATCGACACAGATGTGCGTTTCATTGTTCTTCATTTTTTTTTTTTCTTCCTTGGCGGGCTGCGCTGCACCGTCAAGGTAATCCCCACTCTTTGGCTAAATGGATGTCAGCTGCCGGAGGCCAAATAAATAAATTTTAAAAAATCCCCACCTTTCAACAGCTGACAAGCAAGTCAGTAGAAAACGCAGCTGCAGCCAACAGCTGCTCGCCTTTAGCTAGTCTGTGCTGTCGTGTAGAACAATGTCTTCACTCTTTTATTCGTATTGTTTTGAATCTGCTGTAACTCGTCGAGTTTTGAAGTGCAGAAGAACTAGGAGGTTATGGATTCATCCCATAAATAGCGACAGACATTTAGGAGAGTTTTTTTCTTTACATGAAGAACTTAAAAACTATCCTGAAAAATTTTATTCATATTACAGAATGAATCATAATACATTTTAGTATGTGCTGCAGAACATTCAAGACAAAATTTCGAAACAGAACACAAATTTAAATGTAAATACGGTAGATTAAATAAATGAAATAAAAGTAATTTCTCATGTATCATTATAATAAACGTAATTTTTCCTCACTGATTGTGAAATGTGAGGTAACATCTTAAAATAAAAGACGTGTGCAGTCACACTTGTGATGAAACCAGAAGGGAGACGTGTGATGCGTGTACTGCAGAAGCAGTAGTGCTGCTCCACAGGCTCGCGCCTGGGGTCGGCTAGCGCCGGCAATATTAAACGTTCCAGATGTCGCGGCCCGGCCGCCAGTCTGAATACCTCATTTCAAAACCATGTGTTTGATATCAAAGCGGGCGGCGGCCCGGCCAGGCTCGGCTCCGCCCGGCCGGCAGTGTGAACGCAGCCTTAGGCATAGTAATTTGTTGTGTTTTTGGTATTTCGAAATTTTTTTCAACCCCTGTAATTCGAAGATAAATAGTTTAAGGTCGGATGCATCCTTTACCGTCAACCAGTGGAATAGCACCACATTGTAGACGTCGAAGAACGACTAATTTTATTGAGGAAGATTTTGACATTAGCGATCCAGCACTGTCGAAGTTTCCTGTTGAAGGAGATGCGTTTGTGGACACAAATGACAGTGACAGTAGTGACGATGACAACAGCGATGTCGGTAATATTGGTGTTCCAGTAGACTGCCACAAGTATCCGCAGAAATCAATATGGGACTCATGACGTACTTGTCGGTTAGGACAGTGCTGCAAAATTTTGCGTTAAAGGGGTACGGCAGCAGACGACCGACGCAAGTGCCTTTGCTAACAGTGCGACATCGCCTGCAGCGCCTTTCCTGGTCTCGTGATCATATCGGTTGGACTCTAGATGACTATAAAACTGTGGCCTGGTCAGATGAGCTCCAGTTTCAGTTGGTAAGAGCTGATGTTAGGATTCGAGTGTGGCGCTCACCCCACGGAGCCACGTAGCCAAGTTGTCAACAAGGCTCTGTAAAGGCTGGTGGTGGTTCCATAATGGTTTGGACTGTGTCCATAGGGGAATGGACTTCCGGCTATGTTTGGTTGCTTGGAGCCATTTGCAGCCGCTCATGGACTTCCCAAACAACGATGGAACTTTTATGGACGACAATGTGCCTTGTCAGTAGGCCGCAATTGTTCATTGTTGGTTTGAAGAGGATTCTGGGTAAATCGAGAGAATGATTTGACGAGGCAGATCTCCCAGCATGAATCCCGCCGAACATTTATGAGATGTAATCGAGAGATCAGTTGATGCACAAAATCCTGCACCGGCGACACTTTCGCAATTATAGACGGCTATAGAGGTAACTTGTCTCATTATATCTGCTGGTCCCACGACTTGTTGAGCCCGTACCACGTCGAGATGCTGCACTATCCTGGAAAAAGGAGGTCCGATACGATATTTGGAGGCATTCCATGACATTTGTTACCCCGGCATATAACTATCCCACTTAACTGTTAATCCAGTGTCGTCACGTTAATTGTTTGTGGTATATTAAAGGATCTGTCCCTTAATTCTATTAACGCTTTCAATAACCAATTTGTCCATTTACTTTCTAGTGTACTAGCTTGCATACTATGCTAATCATAAATTCAGTATGAACAAGACTGTGACGTTGAAGGAAGATTATTTTACTTGAACCATCAGATTTAAGATCACTGCAACATAATTTCATGAGCGGCAGCGTTCTCTCACGAGCTTCGTTCCTCTCCTTCTGAGAATTTAATACATGACTGTAAGCAAATCCTTCAAAATTTCTCAGACAAACACTTTTACTCCTCAAGTACAATATACACTCCTGGAAATGGAAAAAAGAACACATTGACACCGGTGTGTCAGACCCACCATACTTGCTCCGGACACTGCGAGAGGGCTGTACAAGCAATGATCACACGCACGGCACAGCGGACACACCAGGAACCGCGGTGTTGGCCGTCGAATGGCGCTAGCTGCGCAGCATTTGTGCACCGCCCCCGTCACTGTCAGCCAGTTTGCCGTGGCATACGGAGCTCCATCGCAGTCTTTAACTCTGGTAGCATGCCGCGACAGCGTTGACGTGAACCGTATGTGCAGTTGACGGACTTTGAGCGAGGGCGTATAGTGGGCATGTGGGAGGCCGGGTGGACGTACCGCCGAATTGCTCAACACGTGGGGCGTGAGGTCTCCACAGTACATCGATGTTGTCGCCAGTGGTCGGCGGAAGGTGCACGTGCCCGTCGACCTGGGACCGGACCGCAGCGACGCACGGATGCACGCCAAGACCGTAGGATCCTACGCAGTGCCGTAGGGGACCGCACCGCCACTTCCCAGCAAATTAGGGACACTGTTGCTCCTGGGGTATCGGCGAGGACCATTCGCAACCGTCTCCATGAAGCTGGGCTACGGTCCCGCACACCGTTAGGCCGTCTTCCGCTCACGCCCCAACATCGTGCAGCCCGCCTCCAGTGGTGTCGCGACAGGCGTGAATGGAGGGACGAATGGAGACGTGTCGTCTTCAGCGATGAGAGTCGCTTCTGCCTTGGTGCCAATGATGGTCGTATGCGTGTTTGGCGCCGTGCAGGTGAGCGCCACAATCAGGACTGCATACGACCGAGGCACACAGGGCCAACACCCGGCATCATGGTGTGGGGAGCGATCTCCTACACTGGCCGTACACCACTGGTGATCGTCGAGGGGACACTGAATAGTGCACGGTACATCCAAACCGTCATCGAACCCATCGTTCTACCATTCCTAGACCGGCAAGGGAACTTGCTGTTCCAACAGGACAATGCACGACCGCATGTATCCCGTGCCACCCAACGTGCTCTAGAAGGTGTAAGTCAACTACCCTGGCCAGCAAGATCTCTGGATCTGTCCCCCATTGAGCATGTTTGGGACTGGATGAAGCGTCGTCTCACGCTGTCTGCACGTCCAGCACGAACGCTGGTCCAACTGAGGCGCCAGGTGGAAATGGCATGGCAAGCCGTTCCACAGGACTACATCCAGCATCTCTACGATCGTCTCCATGGGAGAATAGCAGCCTGCATTGCTGCGAAAGGTGGATATACACTGTACTAGTGCTGACATTGTGCATGCTCTGTTGCCTGTGTCTATGTGCCTGTTGTTCTGTCAGTGTGATCATGTGATGTATCTGACCCCAGAAATGTGTCAATAAAGTTTCCCCTTCCTGGGACAATGAATTCACGGTGTTCTTATTTCAATTTCCAGGAGTGTATGAATGTTTCACTTTCATAATATGGCAGTATTCTGTATCGCACTGCCTGGAAAAAGGAGTGAAGTACCCAGAAGGGAAGAGGAAAATAAATTAACATCGCGGGTTGCGTGGGCATGTGATGTTATTTTAGTGATTACAAAATCAAGTCAAATTTTTGAAAAGATTCAGAGTACTATTCCAACGGATCGCTATGACTTTGCACCCCGACTGCTCTGCCGTATGTTCTGATTTGACTTGGAAGGGTTTCCTGTAACATGCTGGCCTGTGAGTGTTGTGAATGGAGTTTAATATCCTGGATACCAGCTCTGGGACAGAGTTGACATCCGAACTGGTCGCACACGTGTTCTATCTGAGGCTGATCTGGATATCTTGCCGGCTGTGGGAGCACGTCTGTATCACGCATACATTCCACACAGACACATGACAAATGTGAGCGAGCATTGTCCTGTTGAAAAATGACGCCACGATGCTGTAGCATGAGATGAGAAACTCGATGACGCAGGATATCCTTGACATACGATACTTCTTTTTTCGATTATATAGTATATGAAAAACTATTACGGTATTATTAAGATACTTGCTAGTAAATACGAACCTGATTTTCCATTGCGAGGCCAACCTTTGGTAAGGAAATTTATTTAGAGTGAAATGCACAGTGGAGACACACAATCAACTGTCGATCTTCAGATGTTCATCTAGGCCTGCACATGAATCAACGGAAACACGAAACGAACAAAAATAGGTGATTAATCGCAATCTGATAAATTTATTTATAGTGAAATGCACGGTGGAGACACACAATCAACTGTCGATCTTCAGATATTCATCTAGGCCTGCACATGAATCAACGGAGGCACAAAACGAACAAAAATAGGTGATTAATCGCGATCTGATAACTGCAAACACTACGATATAGAAGAGTTGCAAATATTAACAGTATTACATGTATGTCTCTTTTTGAGGCTGGACACAATCGTCTTACAATGATAACTGAGATATAAGTGGTTGTTAAAATTTTCTGGGCGGGCATGAGCTTCACCACCACTACTACTTACCAATGTAGGATACCAATCAGTCTACCTACCTCGTCTGCAGTTCACCTAGTCTGCGCCGATAGCGGATATCACTGAGGTAACATGTTGTGTCAGACTCACAATACACCCAAAAGAAGTGGATTTGTTTCTTCTGCAATTATTTTTGTTTGCAGGTGCTTTAGGTCTGCGTGTTTTAATTCCCACAATTACTTCTCGTGCCAAGGGTTTTTTTTATTTCAGTTTGTCTTACATTAAAATATTTATTTTAACAGTTTTTTATTCATCTCTTTTTCTCAAAAAATTCTTGACGATTGGTTTACTTTTTAATGTTTTTCTTTAGTTTTGCATTTAGGGTGTGTGTCTATTCTTATGCTGATTAAAATATAATTATAAATCACTTTGTTATTTATTATTTTAGTTTTAGTTCAAGTTTATAAAGTTTTCGAACTCTTTCGTTAATTATTGCTGCTAGAGATTCAGTTTATTTATCTTCTTATAGTTGATGTTTTGATTATTCTGCTATTGTTCATTTAATTTTTTTATGCTTTGGTTGCTAGTTTATCTTTATTGGTGGCTTATTTGAGGTTTATGGTGGCATCAGTACCATTTATTTTCCTTCGTTATTTCAGTTTGGTTATTTTTTTATTATTTTCCAGTCACTACAAGCCGTAACGCAACACATGAGGACGTAGGATCTCCGTGTTGTAGTAAAACTTAAATACAATAAGCATCTTCAAGTGGATGTAGTTTGTAGCACTTATGTAGCGATTGAGATTTCTAGATAGAGTGGAGAAGAGTTAAGTATTAGTCTTTGGACTGATGTTCGCCACAATAAAAATTACTCCTTACAATTAATCGAGTCATTGATAGGCATTTTGAATAATCAGTACCCAAACAACGATTTAGACGTTCTCATATGTATGATGTACAATATTTTGGATAAATCTCTGCTATACCATTGATGAAATGGAACTATTGCGTAGAGTGTAGGAAGGATGTTAATGCAGGTAAGTGTAATGTAATACAAGAAGCCTCCAATGTTGCTATTAAATGAATACATTAAAGATGCAAGGGACTTAAGCTCTGTGTGTTGGGTTCTCTGTGTGTTGGGCAAGTTTTGCAAACTCCGAGAAAAATCGACCTGTAAAGCAAGAACACTGGCGCTGATGGGCAAAGTATCAGTGAGCAGCTCATCAACGGCCAAGGACACACAACGATGTTCTATGGAGTGGTTAGTCAGGACTAAAGCTGTCTCATCAAATCAGAAAACAGAGAAAACTAGCCTTTTCCCTGCAGCTATGCCGACATATGCATACTGAACACACCTCTTCCTCCTCAAATCTGTCCACCTCTGCCGAACGTTGTGACCGAGCGGTTCTAGGCGCTTCAGTCCGGAACAGCGCTGCTGCTATGGTCGCAGGTTCAAATCCTGCCTCGAGCATGGATGTGTGTGATGTCCTTTGGTTAGTTAGGCTTAAGTAGTTGTAAGTCTAGGGGACTGATGACCTCAGATGTTAAGTCCCATAGTGCTTAGAGCCATTTGAACCATTTGTCCACCT
Source organism: Schistocerca serialis cubense (assembly GCF_023864345.2). NCBI lineage: Eukaryota > Metazoa > Arthropoda > Insecta > Orthoptera > Acrididae > Schistocerca > Schistocerca serialis. The sequence continues at coordinate 78,020,066 of NC_064646.1, read as the reverse complement.
CTTCCTCCGACTGTCTGCTGTCTTCCACCTTCCGCCTCTGTCTACTTCCTCCGCCCCTCTTTCTCTGTTTCTTCATCTGATCCCCCCCCCCACCTCTTTGACCACTTACTCCACGCCCTCTCTCTGACCATATCTTCCTCCCCCTCCCGCTCAGAATATCTTTCTGCCACTCTTTCTCCATCTCCATCCCCCCTCTTCTTTTTCCACCTGCCCACTACACCTTCCTCATACATCTTCCACTCACCTCCCCTCATACCATTCATCCCTTGCTCTATCCATCTCATCCTGACATTAACCATACTCATCAGCATATATTGCCTCTGCAAAACGGATCAATGAAGTAGGATGATGCTATTCCTACAACATAACTCTCGTGAAGGGCTTGAAAATCATTTATTTGCCCCTAACATACAAGCAGGCACCCCAAATAGGACGATACTACCGCAACACATCATGCCTTTCATGCAGTGCAGCCTAAATTTTGGACCTGGGGAACTGTTTCCTGCCCCTAGCGTATAGGCTACCCTGGAAAGCACGTCACGGGGCAGGCTGATACTGTTCCCAGCAATAGGCCTATCATGTAAGGCAGCCTATATACCGAGAACTGGGAAACACCTTTTTGCTCATTTGCTAATATTCCTGTGGCATGATATTCCTGTACCAAATTTGGTTCAAATCAGTCCAGGGTTTGAGAGGAGATCCTGGGCATACACGCATTCTCTCAGCTTTATATGTATATATATGTATATAACAGATTAAGATGAAACATCTGAAGTAATCAAGATGGGGTTATGACTGCACTGTGACTGAGTGACTCTCTCATGGTATGCTATACTGGGTATGAGACTGTTATTCCCTTATAAGGTAATAATCCATCTGTACCCAACGCTTATTACTGATTTTTGGAAAGCAAAACAAACTAGAAGGACCAGTCCCATGATCAGTTATTAAAGGTAATGAATCCACCAGAATATTTCTATTTGTTATTACTACCAATTACCATCCTCATATAGGCAAAAAATAAGCAATTAAAGACTTTAAATCAACTTTACAAAAATTAATACAAATAAATCTTACAGCAATGCCCCCTGATAAACCAAGTGAATCAAAATAATTAAACTTTAAAGACACAAAATGAATATTACTACATAAAAATGCTGTAAGCAACTAACTTCAATAAAACACGAAGAACAATGTTGTTGATACAAATAGGAACCACTACATGAACATTATAAAGTCAAAGAGGGATTTAAAGTATTGCTACTATCGCTAAAGCAGCTAAGACTGAAGTAATATAAAATGGAAAATAATTAAAATAACCAAACTGAAATGACAAAGGAAAATAAAAAGTACTGATACCAACATAAACCTCAAAGAAACTACTAATAATGGTAAACTAGCAAAGACAGTATAAAAACATTAAATGAACATCAGCCTGTAAATACTCCTGATCATAAGTGCATTTTAAATTTAAAAATGAAGCAGGAACAAATCTTGCCTGAAGAAAACAAAAAAATGAGCTTATCTAATAAATTAACATTAGAACCTATTCATTCATATGAAAACAAAATGGACTAAAAATGAATCATAAGAAGATAACTAAAGTAATAATTAAAGAAAGAGTTCAAAAACTTCATTAACTTAAACTAAAACTGAAATAATCAGCACAAAAGTGATGTATAATTATATTTTAACTATCATAAGAATATACACTTAAAAAGAACAAAACTAAAGAAAACCATTAAAAAATAAACTAATCATCAAGAATTATTTAGTAAAAAGTGAATCAAAAATCATTAAAATAAATATTTTAATATAAAGGCAAACCAAAACAAAAAACCATTGGCCTGAGAAATTAAAACAGAAAGACCTAAAGCACCTACAAATCAAAAGAATAGCAGAAGAAAGAAGTCCACTTCTTGCGGGTATATTGTGAAGCTTAGTGACATTCGCTATCTGTCTGGACTAGGTGGACTGCATGAAAGGTAGATAGGCTAATTTATATCCTATATTGGTAAGTAGTAGCAGTGGTGAAGCTCATGTCTGCTCCTGAAATTTTAACATCCACTTATATTTCAGTTATCATTGTAAGATGATTGTGTCCAGCCTTAAAAAGAGAGACCTATGTAATACTGTTAATATTTGCAGTGCTACTTCAACTACGTTCATGGTGTGAATAACAAGAAACATTATCTGTCTTTCCCAATGGAGTGATTATTTTTTCAACCAGACATGCTTCACCCACTTTTTAGGCACCATCAGCGGTCCTTAAAAATAGTCTATGTATTTTATAATGTTTATGTATTTTATTATGTCTGTGTGTTTTATTATGTCTGTGTGTTTTATTATGTATATGTATTTTATTGTAAGACATGCAGTGTTTCATGGAAGCGGTTTTAGGATATCGCACTAATCGCAGTTATAGGATTGAGATTCATCACCTACCGTTGTTCTTGTGTTGTTTAATGGCAGCACATTTAGGATGTCTTACTGTTTGCAGCTATAGGATTGACAATCATCACCTACCTTTGTTCTTTTTGTGAAACAGTATTTACATAAACAAGAAGAAAAAGAAATATGTACTTGCACATATGTCTAGAAAATATAATAGATCTCATAAACGACCCACAAAAACATGTAGGCAGTTTTGCACTTGCAGGTAAATAACATACATTCAGTGCAGTATGGAAACTAAAACAGAAGAAACAATGCTACCTTGATCTCAAAATGACGATGATTAACAATGCATGCACACTTCCAGTACTTTTAGTAAAAAAAACAGCTACAGACATGATAATTCTCAAAAAATGAAACCAGCAAAAAATAAATATCAAGCACAGGCCACAACATTGGTTACAAACAGCAAGATAGTATGGAAACTACACTATGAAAACACTCCAGACATATAACACACCATTTGTATACAATACACGTTCTGACCAGAAAGCGTATCCCGCAGCAAGAAAATAGTATACCGTAACGCGCCACAACCAGCTCAGATACATTATTAGCAGCTTTTAAAAAAATATGGAATTAAAATATCCTTCAAGAAAAATAGGCTAATACAAGAAAATTTTTTAATTAAACCTTCATAGCAGCAACTCAAAATATGCTGGAATGAATGTAAAAAATTTTAATAGGATGTACAAAGGACGTATAAGACACCGAAGAGTGAACGTACCCAGTCAACACATGGAGAACATCAATTAGAATAAAATCACCACCACACTGGAGTAAAAACAGACATGGAAATCTTAAGACGTAATAAAAATGGAAAGAGAATGATTCTCTTCACATAGAGTATTTCATACGGACGACCATGAAGAAAATTGAAAATACAGAGTCTCCCTTTCAAATCCCTCACATTCTGAAGGTCCAGGAAAAAACCACAGCAGATAAGATAAAGAAATATCATCATATGCTAGAGCATCTCAAAGAATTGATATTCCAGTGTCACACATGCCAACTGTTTTCGCCAGAGTGCAGCGCGATCGCATGACGTGGAACTGGTGACTCCATAGCAGTCCATGCAGGCAGCAGTATGCTGAGGAGGAATAAAATAGTCGATTACCGGCAAAGAAGCTATCGTAAGTCGTGTGGCTGCTATTCACCTCATGCCAAAAATATTAAGGAATGGTATCGTAAATTTCTGGCCACTGGAATTGTTCTGAAACATTCTGGAGGTGGACTTTAATTTTTCGGAAGAGACTGTGGAAGACATCAGACAAGCTTTTTTCAGATGGCCACGTAAGTCAATGAATCTGTACTCATATAGGCAACTCAAGGTACCCTGAGCAACAGTGTATCGCGTATTACACAAGCGTTTTCGTTTGTATGCTTACAAAGTGCAAATTTACCACACCTGATGCTGAACGACTAACAATGCCAAGAATTTGCTACGCATCAGATGCAGTGTATTGACATGAATGACAGTTTCCTGGAAAGGTTTTTATTCTTAGACGAGGCAGCCTTTCATGCATCAGGAACGGTTACCCGGTATAATGTTCGAATTTGGGGTTTGTAACATCTTCACTCCATCACTGAAACGTTTATGATAGTCCTGTGCTGAAGGTCAGGTGTGAACCAAAGCACGAAAGATTGTTGGTGTGTGTTTCTATGCAGAAAACACAGTGAATAGACCAATGTGTCTGGACATGTTGGAACAGTTTATGCACCGTCAGATACAAGACTTGCAACCCAACATCGTCTTTCAACAAGCTGCAAATCCGCCGCTTTGCTCAACGGCTATTCGCGTTTTCTTGGATACGAAATTCTTCAATCACTGGATCGGACACGGAAGACCCATTGCCTGGGAAACCACGTTGCCCGACATTACATGTCTGGATTTCTTCTTATGGTTAATCATGAGGGACCCTGAGTATGCAAGCAAAGTAGGTGACATTCGTATGATAAGTCGTCGTACCATGAGGCGATAGCAACAGTGACGGAGCATATGTTACGAAGAACATGGCCATAAATTGGATATAGATTCGATATTCCTGGTGCTATAAATGTTTCGCAAGTAGAGGTGTACTGATTATTATTAAATGCATTCTTTGAGATGGTCTAGCGTATGGTGCAGCTTCCTTATCATACCTACATTAGTTTTTTCCTGGGCCTTTCAAATGTGAACACAAATTTCTAAAAATATGTTAAAAATAGTAATAAATTAGTGAAGTCAAAGTAATTGTGAAAATGAAAATCTCTCTCTCTCTCTCTCTCTCTCTCTCTCTCTCTCTCTCTCACTCACACACACACACACACACACAAACACACACACTCACACATAGAGTAGTGTCCATACTAACACGTCATCGACTCACCCTCTCTCCACACCCCAACATCGCACTCCACTGCTACCTTGCGGAGCAGTTGTATACTCTGAGATACTTGGAAATCCTACATCGTCTTTCAACGATATGCAGCTCCGCTGCATTGATCAAGATCCTGTATACGAAATTTCCCAGTCTCTGACAAACGAAAACCTCGAGCAACCCTACATCAAAGTCTAGTGCAATTTGCAAAAAAATTCTCTAAGCACTATGGGACTTAACTTCTGAGATCATCAGTCCCCTAGAACTGAGAACTACTTAAACCTAACTAACCTAAGGACGTCACACACATCCATGCCCGAGGCAGGATTCGAACCTGCGACTGTAGCGGTCGGGCGGGTCCAGACTGTAGCGCCTAGAACCGCACGGCCACAACGGCCGGCTTAGGTTTTCTATGATCTCTGTAAATCGCTTCAGGCAAATGCCGGCTGCAATTTGCAGTAAGAAAGGTTTGTATAGTAAAATGAATGTACAATCAATTAGAAATCTGTGCTTCGCTCGTCTAATTTCTACACAAGAACCAACGAACACACGGAAAGAATAGGGAACATAAAAGCGAGTGATAAATCACAACCGCAGAGTTGTAAAATCACAACCACAGAGTTGTAAACTGTAAGATAACCTAAAAATCCTATCAAGTAACACTAAATACCTGATAACAAAATATGTAAATATAAAAATATATATTTTATTTTGTAGATCACTTATGACTTCTAATATGAACAAGTGGAACTCTATTTGTTAAAAAGGAAATAAACATTCATCTGCTAAAGACAGATAACATTTATTCTTTTCTACAATAGACATAAGAAATACATGTTGTTGGCAGCTTCATACTAAATGTGCTGAAGTTAGTAGTACTGTTCTGATGATATGCTGAATCATTAAGTATCTATGGCTAAATAACCAGAGGAAATTAATCAAATGGTCCAATGGAGTGCCTAACTCCTGGCGACCTATCTATGTTATATGAACATTAATGTAATTGTTTATATTTTCAGCCAGCTTCCTCTCATTTTGTACGAGCTGTTGGGCATAGAGACCAAACTAGATATGTGCATAAATACTCTGCCAGCAGCCCGATCTTTAGACTTGAAGTAACTTAGAGAATACATGTAGACTAGAAAATACTTTAACTAACTGGTTTTAAATGTTGAACCGGTGTATAAATCGTGAAGTAAGTCCAGAACATTTCCTTGTGAACAGAAAATTGAGGAACAAGAATGTGAATAAATTTTAAACTAATCAAATAAGGTGACTTCCTTTATATCAGAGGAAATGCGGAGTACATTAGCATAATATAAGCTGGTATCTTTATAGCATTATATCACTGCGTGATGTAGTGTAAGAACTTTCTTGACTTTAAGCTCGTGATTTATTGTACGAAGATTGCAGCTAGTTTTAGAATCGACGCAATACACGCGTACCATATCAGGGAATGAAGGTATTGAGTCCAAAGTAGCACGCGAGGAACGCTAAGAGAGTATTTGGACGACGGGAAGGAGTTCCAGCTAACAAAGTATTAGCGGTCGAGCGAACTCGGCCTAATATATCTTCAATTCGTTGCCACAGATGTTTCATTTAAGGTGAGACGGTCCGTACCGCTTTCTTGTCACGGGACAAACAGGATTAGCTGTGACGGAAGGGGGGGGGGGGTTAAGGCGACGTCCCAATTAACGGCTAGCCAAGGAGAGTTACGCTTCATGATCGCAGATAAATATTCTTGCATTATGTACGACCTGCGTAGCGCTTGCTTCGACCGACCGTTAGTTTAGCCACAATTTATGAACGTGTACGCCACACACATCACACGCGGTGCCTACGCAGAGCTCAGTGGGTGACCCACGTTTCGCCCCGCACTGCTCTCTCTACTGAGATTCGGGTCACAGTAGTTCCCATTGTCAGCGCAACGGTCCACCACGGTCGACTACGGACCTCAAGGTTACGGTCACTGTACGGTAGCCTGTAAAATACCTGTTGCACAAACGAACTAACGTGTGCGTGTCCTAGATATTAGGAGTACAGGTAATAAATGAATGTCGTAGTAAATTAGTCTTAAATAGCTGTTAGTTTTACGTGATCAACAGTTGTGCGATACAACACGCGGATTCCTTTCTCTTCAGTAAAAATGTTAACTTACCTACGTTTCTTGCGCAATTCGAAAATTTCACCACCGATATCTTCCGCCCTCTCTTGCAAATCAGTGAGCCCAGCTCTTGACTAACCTAGTTCTCAATCTTTTATGGTTTTCCCACTGATCTCTCTACTGAAATCCTAGTCACAGCAGCCGTCATTGTCAATGCAACGTTTCCTGCACAATTCGCAAATTTCACCCAACCATTTCTTCAAATGGCTCTGAGCACTATGGGACTTAACTTCTGAGGTCATCAGTTCCCTAGAACTTAGAACTACTTGAACCTAACTAACCTAGGGACATCACACACATCCATGCCCGAGGCAGGATCCGAACCTGCGACCGTAGCGGTCGCGCGGTTCCAGACTGAAGCACCTAGAACCGCTCGGCCATCCCGGCCGGCTAGAGATGGATAAACAAAGTAATATTTAAAAGCTACATGTTATCAATAAGCGAGAGAGTGGTTCTAGTAGGATATCGAAAGGACTCCAGAAGACATAAAAATTGCAGAAGACAACAGAAAATCGCAATCGCTCCGACTTTCAGTATCTTAGCCATCTACTGTCGATAATCAACGTCGCAGTTGTATACCGGCGGGGGTGGGGGATGGGTATTCACCTATGTACAAAATTGTTAAGAAGTGCAGGAAGACTTGAAGATGGTCAGCACTTTATGCCAAGACTGGCAGCTGGTCCTCGACGTACACAAATATAACGTAATACGTGTAAAGAAATTACCAGCTCTGACATTCCTCTGCTAAACTATCGCCAATGAGCCACAAGAACCAGTCACATCCACGAAATATTTCGGTGTGTATGTCCGGAATTATTTGGTTACATTTAGTTATGTAAGACAAAACGATCACATGAACCTATAGATGTAAAAGGGGGGGGGGGGCTTAGGTAGATGTCGAACTGAGATTGATCGAAAGTAACCACAGGAAGTGTTATGAATCAATGGAGTAAATCGCTTGATGGTCTAGTGTTCCGTAAGTCTACCTACCAATACGTTAAGAAGCATATCACCTCCTGAAAATTAATATCTTTAGTAATGACCAAGAGGGTAAATAGAGTTTTTGTGCTTGAAGAATATGTACCGACAGTCTTCCAGCCCGCGTACTTTTGGCGAAGAGGGTAGGAAGGGTCGGAAATGACTCAGGTTAATCATGTACGCACCATCGCACACACACATTACTGGTTTAGGGCTATATAAACTTTTTACGACTGGAAAGGAAATGATTTATGTCACCGCACATGTATTGATTCAATCTTCCAAATTAACACACGTACCAGGAAAATTGCTGCAGTAAGAGATTAACCCCTTTTTTACTCTTTTCACACCAGCCAGCTTCCACAGAATTACACGAGCGCGTTATAAAATGAAAATGTTCTCTCATTAATCAATTAATAGCACTGTTAGTATGAATTAGCTGTTCGCACAAACACGCCGAAAAAAAAGCTGTGTACTTACTCTTTGCGCCGTCTCTTAGGGATTAACTTAATGTACCGCGTCCATAATAAAGATAATTAAAACACATAACAAGCAAGTCGGTAAATATCATATCCCAGCGCAGGTGCGCGTGTTATACGGCGCTCTTTCGTGTTGGCGCTCATCATAAAATGCCAACGCTATCGCACTAAAACTTTGTCGCGGTATTTGGATTAAAAATTGTTGGTTTGGAGAGGCGCGCGCGGAGTGAGGTGGGCGGCCCGAGCAGCACTCAGTTTGATAAGCGTGGCGATAGCACGCCGGCCGCGTCCTGGGGGCGGGGGCGCAGGCACGCTCCGCCACGCACCCAGACCCGCCGGGTGTCCCACCTGCAGGTGTTAATCCCAGCGCAGCCACTGATCCTCTTCTCGCGCGCAATCTGGTTACCCGTCGCGCACGCAGCTCTGAGGAAGGAAACAGAACGAAACGTGCCAGTAAAAAATATACACTACTGGCCATTAAAATTGCTACACCACGAAGATGACGTGCTACAGACGCGAAATTCAACCGACAGGTAGAAGAATCTGTGATATGCAAATGATTAGCTTTTCAGAGCATTCACACAAGGTTGGCGCCGGTGGCGACACCTACAACGTGCTGACATGAGGAAAGTTTCCAACTGATTTCTCATACACAAACAGCAGTTGACCGGCGTTGCCCGGTGAAACGTTTTTGTGATGCCTCGTGTAAGGAGGAGAAATGCGTACCATCACGTTTCCGACTAGGATAAAGGTCGGATTCTAGCCTATCGCGATTGCGGTTTATCGTATCGCGACATTGCTACTCGCGTTGGTCGAGATCCAATGACTGTTAGCAGAATATGGAATCGTTGGGTTCGGGAGGGTAATACGGAACGCCGTGCTGGATCCCAACGGCCTCGCATCACTAGCAGTCGAGATGACAGGCATCTTATCCGCATGGCTGTAACGGATCGTGCAGCCACGTCTCGATCCCTGAGTCAACAGATGGGGACGTTTGCAAGACTAAAACTATCTGCACGAGGAGTTCGACGACGTATGCAGCAGCATGGACTATCAGCTCGGAGACCATGGCTGCGGTTACCCTTGACGCTGCATCACAGACAGGAGCCCCTGCGATGGTGTACTCAACGACGAACCTGGGTGTACCAACAGTAAAAAGTCATTTTTTCGGATGAATCCAGGTTGTGTTTACCGCATCATGATGGTCGCATCCGTGTTTGGCAACATCGGGGTGAACGCACATTGGAAGAGTGTATTCGCCATCGCCATACTTATGATGGTGTGGGGTGCCATTGGTTACACGTCTCGGTCACCTCTTGTTCGCATTGACGGCACTTTCAACAGTGGACATTACATTTCAGATGTGTTACGACCCGTGGCTCTACCCTTCATTCGATCCCTGAGAATGCCTACATTTCAGCAGGATAATGCACGACCGCATTTTGCAGGTCCTGTACGGGCCTTTCTGGATAAAGAAAATGTTCGATTGCTGCCCTGCCATCACCTTCTCCAGATCTCTCACAAATTGAAAACGTCTGGTCAATGGTGGCCGAGCAACTGGGTCGTCACAATACGCCAGTCACTACTCTTGATGAACTGTGGTATCGTGCTGGAGCTGCATGGGCAGCTGTACCTGTACACGCCATCCAAGCTCTGTTTGACTCAATGCCCAGGCATATCAACGCCGTATGATGGCCAGAGGTGGTTGTTCTGGGTACTGATTTCTTAGAATCTATGCACCCAGATTGCGTGAAAATGTAATCACATGTCAGTTCTAGTATAAAATATTTGTCAAATGAATTCCCGTTTATCATCTGCATTTCTTCTTGGTGTAGTAATTTTAATGGCCAGTAGTGTACTTTACTTGTAGAAATCGGTACACGTGGTGTTGTGTAAAACAGCAGTGTCAAGACTAACGGCATGACTGAATCAATCCGCTTGCAGTGGCCTTTCCACCCTGTCGCGTCCCGGCAATTTCCCTACACATATTGTCTTTGGCTTCTGTGTTATCTGCGTGGCGCAATCAGGACGTTAACGACAATATAGGTCCAGCCAGCTTGTTTGTCAACCCTTATAGCGGATATGAGAGGGAGGAGCTCTCCTTTGTTGGGATGGGTGTTCGGTTCCAACAGATTAGTGCTTCTAGTGTAGTTGGTGGGATTGATCTGCTGAAGGAGCAAGTTACTACTTTTAGTCAATTCGTTTATTGTTCTAACCAACGCATATGTTTATTGAGGTGTCAGACCAAAACCCCTTAGCAGAATGTCAGATCCTTTCAATAATACCCTTATTTCGTCCATGTTGGGCCGCTTTTTAAGGAAACTGCGACTGTTTTGACAGTAAAAGCTCAAATGGTGTGTTTATGTTTGTGGTTCCTGTGCCTGGGTGAAAAATCAAGGTCAAAATGTTCATTTATGACGAACTGCAGGTTCTGTACAATGCAAAAGATTCAAAATGAAACCAAAACCAACAACTAGCTGCATCCAGCTGGTACACATGTAGCAAGATATCGCTGTTTTCCAAGTGAAGATGAGAAGATAAACTCCCGAAACGGATCGCAGGAGAAAATAAAAACTGACTGACAAACATACGTTGTTCTGTTTGAGCTTTCAGTAATCACTAGGAAGGAACTTTATCAGATACGAGCGCTCGCACTGCCACTCTGTCTGCTAGGTACTGCCACTGTGCCTAAATCATAAATCAACCCCTTGAAATAATTCACTATCAGTCAAGCGCCACTTGCCGTATGGTACAAGAGATACGTTGCAATCAGTAACACGTTCCTGCTATTCGATGAAATTCCTGTAGCTTAGTTCCCGCAATATCTGTCGGGAATATACCCTTGGAAACATTTCTCGACATGTGGTCGTCATAAAGTTTGACTGTCATTCTAACTTCCACTAGAAATTGGTCCATTACGTGAATCACACGATTGCCACTGACACTTGTGATCTCGACCCTCGTCACCTTGGTAAACCGTCAAGAATAATGCTCCATGCCGTGTTTGGTTAGCCGCTGAGAAGCAAACAGCTTTCGCTTTCGTCGGGACTTGTTACCTCAACCTATTTATCACCCATTTGTTCCGTGTGCCTGAAAGCCTGTGTCCATTCCTAGTTTTGATCTAGCACGAAGTTTAAATTATTAACATTTGCTATGGTCATGACAGGTCCCTGAGAACGCACTGAAGTACCGCGAATGCAGCCAGATGTACAGTTGCATTTCACGAGATGATGCTGTGTGTGGTGAACGGTAAATAGTTAACTATAGTCATATCTCTGGCATCGCATTCTTTTCGCCGAAACTGTTCGAGCTGAAGATCTGATCGTTGTTGTTGTTGTGGTCTCCAGTCCTGAGACTGGTTTGATGCAGCTCTCCATGCTATTCTATCCTGTGCAAGCTGCTTCATCTCCCAGTACGTACTGCAACCTACATCCTTCTGAATCTGCTTAGTGTATTCATCTCTTGTTCTCCCTCTACGAATTTTTACCCTCCACGCTGCCCTCCAATACTAAATCGGTGATCCCTTGGTGCCTCAGAACATGTCCTACCAACCAATCCCTTCTTCTTGTCAAGTTGTGCCACAAACTCCTCTTCTCCTCAATTCTATTCAATACCTCCTCATTAGTTATGTGATCTACCCATCTAATCTTCAGCATTCTTCTGTAGCACCACATTTCGAAACCTTCTATTCTCTTCTTGTCCAAACTATTTATCGTCCACGTTTCACTTCCATATATGGCAACACTCCATACAAATACTCTCAGAATCGACTTCCTGACACTAAAATATATACTCGATGTTAACAAATTTCTCTTCTTCAGAAAAGCTTTCCTTGCCATTGCCACTCTACATTTTAAATCCTCTCTACTTCGACCATCATCAGTTATTTTGCTCCCCAAATAGCAAAACTAATTTACTACTTTAAGTGTCTCATTTCCTAATCTAATTCCCTCAGCATCACCCGAGTTAACTTGACTACATTCCATTATCCTCGTTTTGCTTTTGTTGATGTTCGTGTTATACCCTCCTTTCAAGACACTGTCCATTCCGTTCAACTGCTCCTCCAAGTCCTTTGCTGTCTCTGACAGAATGACAATGGTATCGGCAAACCTTAAAGTTTTTATTTCTTCTCCATGCATTTTAATACCTACTCCGAATTTTTCTTTTGTTTCCTTTATTGCCTGCTCAGTATACAGATTGAATACCATCGTGAATTGGCTACAACCCTGTCTCACTCCCTTCCCAACCACTGCCTCCCTTTCATGTCCCTCGACTCTTATAACTGCCATCTGGTTTCTGTACAATTTGTAAACAGCCTTTCGCTCCCTGTATTTTACCCCTGCCACCTTCAGAATTTGAAAGAGAGTATTCCAGTCAACATTGTCAAAAGCTTTCTCTAACTCTACAAATGCTAGAAACGTAGGTGTTCCTTTTCTTAATCTCGCTTCTAAGATAAGTCGTAGGGTCAGTATTGCCTCACGTGTTCCAATATTTCTACGGAATCCAAACTGATCTTCCCCGAGGTCGGCTTCTACCAGTTTTTCTATTCGTCTGTAAAGAATTCGCTTTAGTATTTTGCAGCCGTGACTTAATAAACTGATAGTTCGGTAATTTTCACATATGAAAGCCTGATCTCACTATACATACCCGTATTCTTCTTATGTACATTTCTTTCTCTACCCTGTCAGTCTAAAAGGTGTTGACACTGGATTAATGAAAGAGGTGTCAAGATAGTGGTTTTAATGTTTCATGCATTCTTTACAGTCTTCTCCCACTTGAGTACAACGCACAGAAAGTTCACACAACCATATGAAATTGTTAGAAAACTCCTTCTTTGGGATACTGTTCAACTCGAGCGTCTTATTGGCTCTAATGTCAGTCATACCGTCGAAACGTTGACGTTTCATGTGAATTTCTGCACTTTGTCGTTTTGTGGTAGGTACAAAGTGATAAAGCCAAATCTCGTCAGCCGTGGTCATGTTGTTCAGGAAAGAGTTGCCCGCGTGTTACATTTCAGTCAAGTCGCAGCAGGCGTGAATGCGTCGTTTGGTTTTGTTCAGGAGTCCGGGTATGAGGGACAAGCTTTGTACATACCGTTCCGTCTTTCAAAAAATTCTGTAGAATGTCTTGAATGTTGCTCCAATGCTATTTATGTTACAACGTTGACACACTACGGCCTTACGTCCACTAATTAAAATTGTCTTTTCACAAATGAGTGGTCGAATGCTCATCTGTTGTTTGCAATTATTAGTTCAAGCAGCCACCGTAATTACTGAGCTGATGTCGCTTGTATGTCAGGAATAATATCAGCTTCGGAACGTTTTAAGCGGATGGCGTACTCTCGTGAGTTATTAAGTTCGAGATGGCAATACTTTTCTCGACTCGTATTGGAATGTGTTTTCACGAAACTCTATACTCTCAAATTTTGCAATCAATGTGACACTGTTTATTATTCCCTTAATGAAGAACGTCTTTACCGTCCTTTACTTATTTGACGTCGCGCTAGCTATGATTTAAGGCTGTATCAAACTTCAGAAGACGACAGGTTAATCTGCTGAAAACGGTAAAGTGAAATAAAAAAAATAAAAAATGTAACTAATGAGTGATTTTTATTTTCTGTACAAAATAATAGAAATAGACACAGATGTTGAAACTATGGATAGCGTTTACAGAAGATTGTTACACGCACATCTAGTACGTTTGACGATACCAGTGAAGCATTTGCTGTCGAACACGTGAGTTAACTAAGGTTCCTGCAGATCAACATACAAATTCATACGTTGGTAGTTCGTTCTAAATGCTTCACACTTCTGGTTCTGCCGCATGACTGATCTGGCACGAACGTTGGTGTTAAAGAGGAAACAAAACACACCCCCTACATTTCTTCGACGACGTCAGGGAGATGTTACAAAGGCATAAAGATCCAAAAAACAATAAAATGTAAAGTGAGGGAAGAAAGGCGCATAATTTAGTTATTTATTATCCAAACAAACAAAAGCGGGGAACAATAGCTCGTAACACAATGGCAGAGGAAACCATTCACAGCAATACATGTTAGTTAATAAGTGGGGAATTAGAATAACGCTGTCGCGTGTAAACCAGTTCCAATGAGGTGATTTGTAATTGTAACCAGCCTCTCGTCCCCGCGGCGGCCTATCGGTGGCTTTGTCCGGCAGGACAAGGCGACCGGATGAGTGAAACGCGTCAGCCGCCTGCTGCGTACACAAAGTGGGCCCAACAACACATCTCTTGCGGAGCGACAGAAGGGGGCTATCAATGGCGAACGCCACCTGTCGTTACCTATTCTGAGCAGTACAGCACGCTTGAAACATATTGTCTGCGATGGTCCAGTTAGGAAGTCACCCTAGAACCGTAAAGTTCAGGCAGTCACCAGTCCGAAACTTGGCTTGAATACTGCAATGCTTCAATAGGAATTGTCCTAACCGAGGTTGTGTACCCTTGCCTTCCTCCGAACTGACTCACCAGCTAGTTATAGGGAGACCTACAATTTAACGTGGGTTCCTACCCACATTGCAGCTCGGCATTTTTCAATTAACAAGCGTTGCCAGAGGTAACAGTGGTGTAAAGTGGACGGATAACATCGGTTACTCATAGTATTTTAGCCATTTTCAGCAACTGTAGCTGTAAATATCGAAATAATCAGAAACCAGTTGCATAAATGAATTTTTTTTCCTTAACCGCTGTCGGGCAATTAGTGCCCTTCTTCAGAAGGCTGTACAGAGAAGTATACCCTAAATAAGTAGAAGTTAAATAAGAATATTAAAATTAAGAACGAAAAGTAGAAAAGAATTTAAAAAATTAAAGATTAAAATGGTGCATACTTATTTGTGTCATCAATAAGAAACATGCAGCATATTGCTATGGTCACAAAAATACGGGAACAATAAGAAATACTACACTGAATCCATTCATACAAAAAGATCTCGTAAATACTTATAAGTGGTCCGTAGTGCCTGTACAAAAATGGTATAAAGAAGCCAATTAACAGGCGCAGACATCACGCCAGAAATGAAACTAATGGGCAAATGATATGCACATCTTCAGGTTGGTTTCAGGGTGGGGATAAAAGAAGGATAAAATTACAAAACAAAACCGTACGCAACTATGATTGTGATAAGGCTTAAAAGAAGATGCAGGTTCGCATAAGCAGCGTAATAAGTAATATATAAAAACCTAATGGTAAATAAAATAAGTTAATACCAATGACAAGTGGCGATGTGAATGGTAAATTTGGGAACTAATCTTCAAACAGCTGTAGTGAGATTAGTAGTATGCTAGCAGGGAACCTGTCAGCAAAAACAAAGTGCGAAGCGCATCATGGGGTTGGAAACTGAGATTGGGGTAAGTGGAGAGTCTATTCCCATTCACTGGCTAATGTTAAGTGTCAGAAGTGATTATAGAGGAAAAGGGGCGTAGACACAATTTTATTGTAGTGAAACAACTAGTACTGGAATACAGTCACGCCGTAAGTAGGATTCGTGAAAGAATTGTAACTATCGGCATTCACACCAGTTGAATGGCACTATAAGTCTTACAAAACATTGTTGAACTGTGCAGAGATGCCAGTACCGTGGTAGCAGGAAATGCTGCCCCACAAACAACGCGCAAGATGCATTAAGGGGCGAGAAACAGTAACTGGACTAAAAGGAGTTCTCAGTCAGTGGCTAAAACGAAGAGTCAGAAATCACTGTAGAAGAAAGCAAGCGTGGGGATCGTTCTATACTTTTGTTACAGTGGAATGACAAGTTCAGAAATGTGTACGAAGTCCTAAATACGCTTCGTGAAATAAGTATCACTAGTGACATTTAATTTAGTTGTATGAAATTAGCACGATAGATTTGATTGCCTGACCGTGATTAACTATAAGTGCTTAGTAACCGTAAGCGTTACTTGTAACTATAAAGTAGAGCATTCGTAACTTTAATAAAAGAATCTCTGTAGGTAATTGTTTACATAAAGCTAACCACGTGGGGCAAAAATAAATCACCACCTGATCGCAGCTGTATTGATAGTTGTAACCACTTCCAATTTTGAGAAAAAAAAATGGTTCAAATGGCTCTGAGCACTATGGGACTCAACTGCTGAGGTCATTAGTCCCCTAGAACTTAGAACTAGCTAAACCTAACTAACCTAAGGACATCACAAACATCCATGCCCGAGGCAGGATTCGAGCCTGCGACCGTAGCGGTCTTGCGGTTCCAGACTGCAGCGCCTTTAACCGCACGGCCACTTCGGCCGGCAATTTTGAGAAATGTGGAACTAATGTTGGTCAGTCTCTTAGACAGTAGTAAGGTCTTGGTTTTTTTTTAATCATAAATATGGTAACATAAAAAGATTATCATTTATTTTACAGTCTCAGTTGTAAATTTGTAACTATACGACGTTTAGATCTCTCTGGATTATCTTCAGATTCCAGTAGTTGTATCAGGAACTCATCTTGTATCTTCAGAACGTCACATCAGAGTACTGTATTGTTTTGCCAGGAATTTTCATTTCCGATGTGGTATACCCTTGCGTTCCTCCGAAATGAGGTTCTGATTAGAAAAGACGCATTGCTGACGGAACTACTTAGATCCGAAGACATTCGAGAGTGATAGATGTATGTCATATAATTAAAAATGGGGAGACGGCCCGTGTGGCCGAGTGGTTCTAGGCGCTTCAGTTTGGAACCGCGCGACCGATACGGTCGCAGGTTCGAATCCTGCCTCGGGCTTGGATGTGTGTGATGTCTTTAGGTTAGTTAGGTTTAAGTAGTTCTAAGTTCTAGGGGACTGATGACCTCAGATGTTAAGTCCCATAGTGCTCAGAGCCATTTGAAACATAATTAAAGATGGGGAACTGCCACAGAGGAATAAAAGAAAATCGTTTTAAATATCAATAGAGTTGCCGATTCTCCAGGGACGGATATGTTGGCTACAGTAAATAGGAAAACATATTTGAATAAAGGGTACTATGTCGGGTTATTTTATAACACTAAAAACAACTATAAAAAACATACTTTCTGTTATATCCTAGCCAGTAATGCCACCCGAGCCCGCTGCCAAAAGGTTGGCAGCATCAAAGTCCGGACGCCGTCCGCATAAGCAGCGCCAGCGAGACAGGAAATCGCCGCAAGTCTGCGCGCGCCACCGCTGGCTTCTGGTTTCTTAAGCGCTGGAGTCGCGAGCGCTAGGACAGTTCTGTATTCGCCGCTCAGTTGTATACTCGCCACCGAATTGTGTACTTGCTAGTCAGTCGTGTGTTCATCGCAGCAGAGTTGTTGTTTGTCGTCAGCCGACGCTGACCTAGCCGCTCCGACTCGAACTAGACAGATTTCTGTAGACACGGAGTTCACTACTGTGTTACTGTATCTTCGTTAATAAAGATAAGTACCGACTTTTATTTAATCAGAGTGTTTGGGTTTTCATCTTTCTGTTCACTGTTCCAGCGGACCGGTCGGCCCGCTATTAAAAGTGTGGCGGTGACTTCGTAAGCCGTTTCTACAGCGAATTGCTTGTCGCTACGAACGCCGCCACAAAACTTTCCATCTGTCTTTACAGATCTTTCAGGATCTCCGAAGAGGACCGTTGCAAAGTTGGTCGGAACGCCGGTATTTTTATAGTTATTTTCAGCATTATAAAGTGACGCGGCCTAATACCGGGAGGAACTGTATTCGAACTAACAAGAGACATGGAGGCCTACACGATTGAGACAACGTGTTCCATTCGAATCTCGATGTTATCTTGGAACTACAGGCCTTTAGCAGTGAAATTGAGAGGTGCCGGGGCTAGCAGTGTATTTAACACGAAATTCTTCTCGAATCTTCATATGGAAATGATACTCTAAGCCCCCCATCCCCCCTTTTGTAACTCCTACTTTTGCTGTTGCACATCGATTAAGAAGAAACGCGAACTGACTGTAATCGACCCTGCAAGTGGATTAGAAAAGAGTTTGGCACCTGCAACAATTTGGATTGAAATTAAGGAAAATTTCATGAACGTAGTGAGAAATGAAAGTGTTGCTCTACAGATTAATAGAATGAAAATTCTATCGAAAATAACAATTTTATTTATTATGAGTAAACTCAAAAACAAAGCACACGAAACATTTTCAATACATCAGATTGGATACTCAAAGAAATGCTGTGAAGGTGAAGTTGTCCATAAACCAGATTGTGACATTTATGACCAAGTGGTATGTGGAGCCAATTCCTTGCAACTCAGATCTTAAGAGAAACACCCAGCCAACCCAACATTAATTGCTGCTACAGTAGTGAGAACTCAGACAATGAACACCCAAGACAGAACAAAGTTAGAAAAGACGAACAGGCGTGCTCTGCTGAGCTCTAATTATTACCTAGCAAAATTCCCTGATTTGCCGGTGCTGCAGACTTACATTACCAAGTTGTCTTCTTAACTGCAAGGACACGATCTGGCATACCGGAGGCGATGGCTGGTTGCTTCGACGTCCGGTCGTGGTGATGATAATGTCCAGAGTATAGCCCGAAACAAATTCTCCAGGTCTGGTTGTTCCAGACTAAAGACTTCGTGACAGCACAAATACGCCTCTGAGGGAGATGAAGATGGCTTGCTATACAATCACTAACGGTACATTGAGTGATATTAACAAGAGAAGTCACACAGCAACTCCTGTACAGTCAACTTTAGCCAAAACTGCTCAAGACAGACAACATAGGCCGCTTGTACGCAGAACGCTCAATTGCCAACTGTACTCGGAAAGTTACGTTGAAGTCGAAACTTCAGCAACTTCGTTAAACAGTTACAATTAAACGAAAGTATATTAGACAGCCAACGGAAGGCAGGCTGTCCAGAGCAGCGAGAGCTCAGTCTTGTAACCTCTCCGACCGAAAGCCGAGAGCCGACTCCCTCAAGAGCACCCGTACAAACCGAACACAGAACATTCCCGCTCCCACGACAGTGGCCGTGGTTAAACGTTCCAATCAGCAACTCGAAAACCGGCGGAAAATTCCACTCTATTGCTGAAGCACTACCATTCCACCAATGGAGATTCTTGGCGCCAATTTCTGAGCCGATTTTACTACGTCACGGAGCTATGCCCTGAGCAAGCCAATCACAGTTACGATTTTGCAGAAAACGCGGGAATTTGCCCTCCAAGACTGCCTGGGAACTCAAGTCATTCCCACGCCTCGCCGGTAGCCCGCCAGAAAGTGTTTTCACTAAGTTTCTGCAAAGTAAGGGAATATCTAGCCCAGCCACCCCTTCTGGCCCCTCTGGTCGTGTCACTCCCGCTCTTATGACAATGTCGGCGCCTGGAAAGCATCCACTTGACTCCCTCATACCCATCAGCTTAGCCCTTCCAAGCTCAGCAGAACTTGCCTGTCACCAGACCACCCAGGTGACGAGAGACGCTGCGTGGGAGGCCCACGTGTGAAGGAATAGCAACTTTTCACCGCATGCAATTGGAGAGGAAAATCGAATTACTTAGAGTAAGATAGAAATATGAGAGGGGGCTCATGCCACCTCTCAAAATAGTACTCATTTCGGATACAGATAGCGCAATTCCTGATTTCATTGTAATCATGAATGCCTCTTACCGTAATTCCTCACCTTTGGGTTTCCTAACGGTCTCTGCTCTTGGACAGTAATGTGGGACAGTTCCGAAGACAGTTCGGTGCTACAGTCCGCAGTGAAGGGTACGGTGCGCGCTACTTGTTGCAGCCGGCATACAGCCTTCAATAAACTCGCCTTCCGGTGGGCCATTGCTAGCGGAAGGCTATAGCCAGGATACTCTATGAAGGGAAAGCACGCATTTTTATTTTCACCTTCCGCCGTTTGAAGTGCCGGAGGGAAGTACGTACGGGACGCCTTGTCTAGTGGTTTATTGCGCCAGACATGGCTAGAGGCGGAAACACCAATAAGTTGCCAGTTTATGGCAGGGAATTCGGTAGCGCAGCTAACGGCGGAGGCGGGCCTTGTTCAGCTTCAGCTAGCCCGACGGGAAGTTCGGTATCTGCACGCGATTCCCTTCCGACGACTCGGAAACCCTCACGTGACCGCCGCCATTGCAACAAGTCCTTGTCGAGATCTCGTCAGGCCCTTTGCGCAGCTGGAGTGCCTCTTGCCAATGGTAAGAGCACTGTCCATGCTTCCGTTTTCGATGATCTCAAGCAGTCGGATTTACAGAGATCATTATATGCAAATGTAAATCGTTTTCGATTTCTATGCACACGTATGTTTCAGCAGTTTTGTCCCATTGAAAGGTCTCTGTTGGATTCCTTTCATGTTAATTTTTTAAAACTGTTGTCATTTACGGCATACATTCCACTTCTAAATTTACTGTGGTGTTTCTATCTGGGAGGAGACTGAGCAGTGGGACGTGTTACTTTTACACATAATCAAGAACGATCTGTCACACTACTACACTTTAAAACACAGTTTATATGTAATTTATGTCACACAGTCTCATACGGAACCTACATCCACTTTCTTTTGTATACTGTATATGATAAGATACTGTCATCCCCCTTCCCTTCTGTGTGAGAGGATGAATGAGCAAATGTATTTCTAGTTGCATGCTTGATGGTAGCAGACAAGCCTGTCTGCGAGAGAACAGTAGGACCAATGTCAGAACAGCTAGCTACGCTTTCTAAAAGCAAAGAGGTTTCTATTCTTAGTATGGTCCTATCTGACCCTTGTCATGTTGGTATAGAAACCTGCCTTTCTGGTCACTTCCGTTTTGTATCTGGAAGCACCCTCGGTAGGGGCCCACGGCAGTCGGTCCGCGGCGAGCGTCTGAAATGGTAAGATCTCCGGCTAAGCGCGTCTCTGCTAATTCCGTAGCACAATGGATTTCTTAAGTTCGGGCCCGCATCTCGTGGTCGTGCGGTAGCGTTCTCGCTTCCCACGCACGGGTTCCCGGGTTCGATTCCCGGCGGGGTCAGGGATTTTCTCTGCCTCGTGATGGCTGGGTGTTGTGTGCTGTCCTTAGGTTAGTTAGGTTTAAGTAGTCCTAAGTTCTAGGGGACTGATGACCATAGATGTTAAGTCCCATAGTGCTCAGAGCCATTTTTTTTCTTAAGTTCGGCCTAAATGAAAATTTAATCACCTTTATTTCAGGTTTATATCTAAAATATCTAACGTTATCTTAAATTGCAACGCAGTGTAATTCGAGTGTGAAGTTCAGAATATCTTCCAGTAGTTGCTTTGTCACTACTTTGTGAGTAAAGTGGAAGCACATGTGGATGATCCGTAACTCTAACTAAGATCATCAATCTTAAATGCGAACGTGCGTGAGTTTATAACGTCTCGTGTTGACAATACTTTTCAATATAGCAACTTTTCTTTATGTTCAACCCACGTGGGGTGTACTTTGTGAGACCAGTACCACGTGCTTATACAATTGTTTAACCAATCAGATTTTTTTTTTGTAATTTGTCTTTCGATGTAATTTATGTTAACTGTCAAAATTATTGTGGAGTTATGCTCTTTATGTAAACCAAGTTGACCACGTGAAGGATGTAGTGTAATCATCAAAGTAGCCCTCAGCTATTCTTTTCGGGAAGATTTTGTGGTGTCACCGCCAGACACCACACTTGCTAGGTGGTAGCCTTTAAATTGGCCGCGGTCCGTTAGTATACGTCGGATCCGCGTGTCGCCACTATCAGTGATTGCAGACCGAGCGCCGCCACACGGCAGGTCTAGAGAGACTTCCTAGCACTCGCCCAGTTGTACAACCGACTTTGCTAGCGATGGTTCACTGACAAAATACGCTCTCATTTGCCGAGACGATAGTTAGCATAGCCTTCAGCTACGTCATTTGCTACGACCTAGCAAGGCGCCATTACCAGTTACTATTGATACTGTGAAGCATGTACCGTCCAGGGCGACGTTCACCATTAATGGATTAAAGTTAAGTATTCCACCAGCTACGTCCGTTTTTTCTAAATTCTAATTTCCTTGTCCTGTTCCAGACCTCACGCTAGCCTGCGTGAGCTAAAACGCGTGCCTTTCGGCTTCCTCTAGTAACCACAACAGATTTCACAGGGAGTTAGTATGAATTTAGTATACCAGTGTGTGGTAATTTCATGACGCACAGGATTGCGCTACGAACGTAACTTCTTTGCGTGAAAATTGAATCGGTTGGTTGTGGTTAATTTCCTCTTGCATATGTTTCAACGTTCTTCGTGTGTTATTTTATGAATACAGTGTTGTGTGCAGTCTCCCAATCTTGGCTCTATATTTGATGTGTTCCGTAAGATTACAAACTCACATTTTCACAATCCTAAATAAGGCACCAGTTTAGTTATGAATCAAGTTTAATATGCTAAAATTTTAACGGAACAATGATCAATGTTAAAATAAACGTCCAAATATAAACTGATTTATTTCTTTTTATTTAAATTGTCTTTATATATATATACATATATATATATATATATATATATATATATATATATATATATATAAATTACCGGTTATCGTAAGATGACTACTAAAAGATTATAATTAATGTTAGTCGGGTTGGGAATTTGATAAGCTAGACTGGATACCTGGTGAAACAGTTGCTCAGTAATGCAAGGTTAACTTCCCCAGATAGTTCACAGATTTTAACCCACTTTTACTGTCGTGAATATCAGTACCGCTTTGAGAACAAATTAATGCATCAACATTACACCGCCATCAATGCTTTCTTTCTTTTCTTTTCATACTTGTGTTAATTACTGTTTTATTTGCCTGCGGAAGAGTCTTTCAAGCTGGGTTATTGTCAAGATTTTTGCCAAACTTACTCTTTCATCCATATCTTCCTCACCTGAGAGTTGAATGCAAAAAAAGGACTCCAGTATTTCTGAGGATCACTCAAGTATGTTTAACATCAGTTGGAATTAATGCTCTAGAACGAACAGTTGCAGTACGTACATCATCACACACAAAAACGACGCACCACGTAGGAATTATCCGAATGGAACGGAAATATGTAGATGTAATGCACATGTACAGACGAACAAGTGATCACAATTTCAGAAAAAAATTGTATGAGTTGTCCAAGAGAAACGGCTTCACAAATTGGGCAAGTCAATGACGCGTTGGTCCACCTTTGACTCTTATTCAAGCAGTTATTCGGTTTGGCATTGATTGATAGAATTGTTGGACGTCCAGAGGGAAGACGAGCCAAATTCTGTCCAACTGAAGCGCCAGATCGTCAAAATCCCAAGACATTCGGCAGATGATGCAGTTACCTACAACCAAGCACTGTTTGAAACAATTTGCACCTGCATTAAGTCATATAGTAATAATATTTTAAAGTCGCGCAAAGGTTGACTGATTTCGTTAAAAGTTCAAATATGCAAAATTTTGCACTCCACAAAACGAAAAAAGGTGCATGAGAATCTATCAACTCATGTAAATATGAATGATCATACAGGCTCAGTCGTATGTAAAGCAGATGGCAGACGTGTGTATTTGTGGTTTACTAGGGAAATGAATATTTGTGTGAAGGAGATCACATGGCGACCTATCATAGAGTATTGCTCAAGTTCGTGGACTCGTACTAAACAGGACGAGATACTCAACGTGTAAAGAGAAGGGCAGCACGAACGGTCACAGGTTTTTTTTATTCGTGGAAAAGTGTTACAGAGATGCTGAAGAAACTCAACTGGCATACATCTGACGATTGATGCAAACTATCCCGAGAAAGCCAACCTACAAAGTTTCAAGAACCGGCTTTAAATGATGACTCCAGAAGTATGCTATGTATAGCATCCGTAGGTTATATTAATTACAGCATAGAGAGAGGAGTTTAAACAGTAGTTTCTCCTGTACTCCGTACGTGCATGGAACGGGAAGAAGCCCAAATAACTGGGAAAGTGGAAAGTTACCCCTGCCATGCTCTTCTTTGTTTTGCACAGTATGGATGTAGAATTTAAATCATGAAGGGTAAGGAAGCTAGAAGAAAATGCTAAATGAAAAATAAAACAAGGAAAATAATCTCACTACCGAGGAAGGTGAAGATAGCAAAGGCATTAGAAAAAAAAGGCATTAGAAACAACACAGGAGAGGAAGAAGATTATAGATTATGTATATTTTAACGTCGTACAATTTCGACAGCCACTGCCTTGGGGTACACTCGAAGTTGCTTGAATGGCTGAAGGTTTCTCTCCGCTAAGAATGACGTGCTGTGATCTACTTGCTACGAACATTGCAGTACACTAACAGAGTTGGTCTGATATTCCGTAAGCTCCAGTTTGTTCATTAGTACAGTGGTTATCAACATGGGCCTTATCGCCCCTAGGAGGCGTTTACTATCCAGAGAGGGTGGTGCCTTCCAAACCCATTGCAACGAAAATGGACCATGAGGGAGTGTTCTGTGTTTGCTTAGTGAGTGTTGTTTATTTACTAACAGGTCAAAATATGTATGATTTTAATTTCCTAAATGTAAGCAGGATTATGTATGACTGTTGAATCTAATGACATTTATTGAAGTGATATTTGGATTATCTGTTAATTATTTCAACTAATATTATTAACAAATTTTTCACATTGAGTTATACTTATATTTCATGTTAGTCTTCTGACCATTATCTTTTTTATAAGACAGTTCTTAGAATTATTCGCTTTTTTCAAAAGAATGTCTTCCCCATGAGGAGTTATTTATTGTTAGGTCCACATTTAACTTATTTTTATTCAGCTGGTTGTAATATATATTTGTCCATATCATAATTAATACTGATATCTCAGAAATATCATATTACACAAAAATACACTGAGATGACAAAGGCAATGGGATATCACCTAATAACATGTCGGACCTCCTTTTACGCAGCGTAGTGTGTCAGATCGACTTGACATGGTCGTTGGGAACCCCAGCAGAAATATTGAGGGCTGCTACCTCTACAATTGTCCATATTTGCGAAGGTGTTGCCGGTGAAGGATTTTGTGCGCAAACTCTCGATAATGTCCCATAAATGTTCGACGGGATTCATGTGGAGCGATCTGTGTGGCCAAATCGTTCACTCGAATTGTCTAGGGTGTTCTTCAAACAACTGCTGCTCGGTGACGTGGCGCATTACCATCCATAAAAATTCCATCGTTGTTTGGGAACATGAAGCCTGCAAATTATCTCCAAGTAGGCGAACATTGCCTTTTCCAATCAATGATCTGTTCATTTGGGCCAGAGGACCGAGTGCGTTCCATGTAAACACAGCCCACATCATTATGGATCCAACACCAGCTTGCACAGTTCCTTGTTACCAACTTGGGTCCATGGATACGTTGGGTCTGCGACACTCTCGAACTCTGCCATCACCTCTTACCAACTGGATTCTAGGCCGAGGTGGCCAGGCCAGGGTTTCCCAGTCGTCTAGGGTATAACCGATATGGTTACTAGCGCAAGAGGAGCGGTGCAGGCTATGTCGTGTTGTTAGCAAAAGCAATCGAGTCGCTCGCCTACTGCCGTAGCCCATTAACGCCACATTTCACCCACTGTCATAACAGATACGTTCGTCGTAGGTCCCACATCAATTTCTGAGATCATTACGTGCAGTGTTGGTTGTCCATTAGCACTGACAACCTTACGCCGCTGCTCTTGGACGTTAAGCGAAGGCGTTGTCCGAGGTATTGCCGGCACATTCTTGTCATTGAATATTGACACACTGGGATCGCAAAATAAAAAACGCCTTCAGTCACAGCTTTTCGTGTTTTATTAAGTACACGATGCATTTTGGCCCTCGAGGATCCATCATCAGGTGTAATTTGTCTTAATACATGCTTTATTTCTTCTGTTGAATGAGGTGAAATGCATATTTCTGTCACGAAAGGTTTAATGTTAGGTTATGAATTTCGTAAGTCAAACGCGGAAAATATGTGCGAAATAGTGGAAAAGGTGAACAGTGAGAACTTAGCACATAATCCAAGAAAAGTGTTTTTAACGTTTTAGCACCAGAACTTTAAGGTGCATTATTGATGGCCTCCCTATCTAGCATTTGAATTTCTCTAATTGCTTGTGCTGGAACTGTTTACTGGCTAATTACCAATAGCCGTTACTTACCTCGCGAACGGGAAGCGTTCTGTTTGTGACTATTCTTCAGCATACATACTCTTTCCCTTTTCTTGGGTTATCGTTGGGAGAGATTGGTTCCTCTACTTAACCCGTAGGGGAGCTCGAATTGACATATTTCCGCTGCATGACTATGCGTATCTTCTCTCTTGTTTTAAAGTCGTCTTTTATGTGTGTTTTAGAGGTAGCTAACCTTGAGCTGCTCGGTCGGTCTATTTTGAGGCGTCGCAGTTCACGATGACGTCAGAGCCTCTATTGTTTAAGCCTGTCCACTTCCGGAGTTCCTCTAGCAATTTAATCCCCGATTTCACGACATTTACTGTCCTTGAGGTCTGATACTTTATTTAAAGTTTTTACTGTTCTCGAGATGTGACATGTTAGTCATAATGATGTGCATATAGTAGGTTACATATAAATCTGAACTACTTAAAGGAGTCATAACATTTGAACCAATAATGGGACACATTTGCAATTTTGGGAGATGATAATACTCAACTGGGAGGTTACATACATGCAGACGAATTCCCCTCATCAAAGTTGGGAAGCGCCCACCACCAGCATCGATGTACAACTGTGCTTGCAGCACCTTATCCCGCGACGTTCTGTGAAGCGTATCCTCACCGATGTTGCTTATTTCGTGTATAATGGCCTCGCTGTGTTCTACTGTTGACAGTAGTCTATTCCTGTACACTCGTCTTTTAAGATACCCCCACAAGAAAAAATCCGGGGAGGGGCGTAAAGTCAGGTGACTTGCGGCGCCAAAGGTTTTCGAGATTATTCGATAACCAAAGAAACTGGTTACAAGTTGCATGGAAACGTCAGACATGTGACGTGTTGCTCAGTTTTGTTGGAAATAACCTTCTGTAAGTTCGACGTGATTCAGCTGTTCCACAAATGAATTGAAGATTGTCAAAAGCCATTCAGAAGCCAAGATCGCATAAAATATTTCTTTATTTACGACAACTGGTTTCAACTGTCTTCGCTACCGTCTTAAGGTCTTGCTGTAAAACATGTTCGTTTTGCGCAGAACCTCACGCACAAGATATCAAATGGATAAAACTCGGCACTTTATAAAAGTTTGTCATCGCTAAAATATTTAAAAACATAAAGCACCTTGTCCAAAAGGTCATCTCCATACACATATTGCTCATTTGTAAACCAAGTTGCGGAGAGAATGTCTGGAAGTTGAATAAGAAATCCCTGAAACGATCGACAGTCACGCATTCTTTTCTCTTGATCTGTTTCTTGCAATGTTTACAACTATTTCCTTGGAGAGTTGAACCTTATACGGCATTTAAAGTGGATTCGCACAATTTGTGCTTTACACGCCATTTAATACGGATTCGCACTGTTTAGTATATGTCCAGCATATGTGAACACTTGTGCTTTCGTAGACCGTGTTTATATGATGTAACAAGCATCTGTGAGCAATATGTACGAGGACATGGCCTTTTGCACAAGGTGCTTTATGTTTTTAAATATTTTAGCGATGTGAAGCTTTTATAATGTACTGATTTTATTCACTTGATATCTTGTGCGTGACGTTCGGCGTAAGATGGATTTTTTACAACAAAAATGTGTTTAAGACCTGAAGATGACAGTAAAGACTGTTGAAACCGGTTGTTGTTCAAAAATGGTTCAAATGGCTCTGAGCACTATGGGACTTAACAGCTGTGGTCATCAGTCCCCTAGAACGTAGAACTACTTAAACCTAACTAACCTAAGGACATCACACACATCCATGCCCGAGGCAGGATTCGAACCTGCGACCGTAGCGGTCACGCGGTTCCAGACTGAAGCGCCTAGAACCGCACGGCCACACCGGCCGGCCCGGTTGTTGTAAATAAAGAAATAGTCTATGCGATCTTGGCTTTTGAATGGTTTCTAACAATTAAAACAGATCGCCCTTCAACATTCTCAAAATGAGAAAATTCAGTGTATTGAAGATGTCCGTACAGACTGTAGTGTCTACGGTCGTATCAAAGATACATCATATGCACTCTGTATGGCCGCAACGCCGATTTCTTCGCAGATCTCTGACATGTAACTATTTCCTTGGGGAGTTCTCCAAGCGTCTTCGAACATGATCAATAACGTTAGCGCTTATTGATCGTCTATACTCACCACCATCAGTGTTAAGTACGCCAGTTGTCTCCAGATTCCGTACATCGACAAAATTGTTACCTTTGTTGGAACATCGAGCACACTGAATTCACTCCGGAATGCCGTCTCATTTGTACTGTAACAGTCTGTCTTGCAATATGTTTTCACAGTAAAAACCCCCTTTTGAAGCGGGTACGCCTTGTTTCTGCCAGCTAAATCCTGCGAACGAATCATTTAATTTGCTCGTTATTGTCATGCTGCCCGAACTTCACGCTCACAGACCTTACAAACTGCGACCGACAAGGCTAACACGAGCGGCGTTATACGGACAAAGCACCTCACAAGCAGAAGCAATAATCAACTTGCGGATCCACCAGAGCTTCTGAGATCATTAAAGCAAGTTTCCCGTTTCTACGAGCTTTCGGAGAGAAATCATGCTGATCGCCCTGTATCTTTCAACCTGTATTTCTGTTCACCACCACAAAAATGTAGTCTCAGAGTGAAAAAGTACGTGAATCGTCGCTCACCACGAGTGCTGAAAGCTTTCAGTAATCTCTCTGTTTACAGATGCTGGCTATTTAAAGCGGACGTGAGTTCCGAATGTCAAATGTGAAGTAAACGAGTATGTGCTGCAGCCATCATCCACAAGCGGGCAATTTGGTTAACGCGAAACATAAAAATTCGCGAAGGGGCGCCCCGCTACGCCACGTGACGGCAGTGCATTTACTAAAAGCAAGAACAACAAGCGGCTGTTTTGTCTCGTTTAGCGCGGAACGGCCAGGTACGGACATATGAGCACCAATTAACTAATGTTTACTCAAATTAATTTAATTAGACGTCAGTCGACGGTCGTTTAGTAATTAGTTCACCTGCCTCGTCCAGATGTTACCTTTCCGCTTCAAAATTACTTTATCGCTGTGTAGCTCCGTCGCTCATCATTACGAAACTACTGACAAAATGGTTCTTCGACGAATTTCGAAGGAGTATCACTAGAAGAGATACTGCAAACACATCGCTGAAAATGTCAGTCGCAACTGAATATTTTCGTTATTTGTTCGTTCTTGTTCAACCATCATGTACAGTCGCCTTCATTATACAGCCTAAGGCAAAGAAAACAAAGCACCGAGAAGGAATTATCCAGAATTGGTAGATGTGATGTGCGGGTACAGACAAACAAATTACATTTCAGAGGAAACTAGACTATTTCATCTAGATCTACACCTACATTTACACTCCGCAAGCCACCCAACGGTGTGCTGCGGAGGGCACTTTACGTGCCACTGTCATTACCTCCCTTTCCTGTTCCGCGTATGGTTCACGGGAAGAACGACTGCCGGAAAGCCTCCGTGCGCGCTCAAATCTGTCTAATTTTACATTCGTGATCTCCTCGGGAGGTATAAGTAGGGGGAAGCAATATACTCGATACCTCATCCAGAAACGCACCCTCTCGAAACCTGGACAGCAAGCTACACCGCGATGCAGAGCAGCTCTTGCAGAGTCTGCTAAACATCTCCGTAACGCATACCAAATAACCCTGTGACGAAACGCGCCGCTCTTCTTTGGATCTTCTCTATCTCCTCATTCAACCCTGTAAGTAGGCTGTTTAGGTTTTCTTATTGGTAACGCCACGTAGCGCTCTGTATGAAAATCACTGCCTGTGCTGTGTGCAGTCTGTGGCTAGTTTGCATTGTTGTCTGCCATTGTAGTGTTGGGCAGCTGGATGTTAACAGCGCGTAGCGTTGCGCAGTTGGAGGTGAGCCACCAGCAGTGGTGGATGTGGGGAAGTGAGATGACGGATTTTTTTAGAGCGGATGAGCTGGACGTGTGTCCATCAGAGACAGTACATTTGTAAGACTGGATGTCAACTTTTCCGGCCCCGGTAGCTGAGTGGTCAGCGTGACGGAATGTCAAGCCTAAGGTCCCGGGTTCGATTCCCGGCTGGGTCGGAGATTTTCTCCGCTCAGGGACTGGGTGTTGTGTAGTCCTGATCATCATCATTTCATCTCCATCGACGCGCAGGTCGCCCAAGTGGCGTCAAATCGAAAGACCTGCACCAGGCGAACGGTCTACCCGACGGGGGGCCTTAGCCACACGGCATTTCATTTCAATATGACTTTTGAACAATATTAAGGTAAATACATTGTTTGTTCTCTATCAAAATCTTTCTTTTGCTAACTGTGCCTATCAGTAGTTAGTGCCTTCAGAAGTTTGAATCTTTTATTTAGCTGGCAGTAGTGGCGTTCGCTGTATTGCAGTAGTTCGAGTAACGAAGATTTGTGTGAGGTAAGTGATTTGTGAAACGTATAGGTTAATGTTAGTCAGGGCCATTCTTTTGTAGGGATTATTGAAAGTCAGATTGCGTTGCGCTAAAAATATTGTGTGTCAGTTTAAGCACAGTCCTGTATAATTGTTCAAAGGGGACGTTTCAACCCGATCTGGTACGGATCCCACACTGATGAGCAATACTCAAGCATAGGTCGATCGAGTGTTTTGTGAGCCACCTCCTTTCTTGATGGACTACATTTTCTAAGAACTCTCCCAATGAATCTCAACCTGGCACCCGCCTTGCAACAATTGATTTTATATGATCATTCCACTTCAAATCGTTCCGCCCGCATACTCCCAGATATTTTACAGAGGTAACTGCTGCCAGTGTTTGTTCCGCTATCATATAATCTTGCAATAATGGATCCTTCTTTCTATGTATTCGCAATACATTACATTTGTCTATGTTAAGTGTCAGTTGCCACTCCCTGCACCAAGCGCCTATCCGCTGCACATCTTCCTGCATTTCGCTGCAATTTTCTAATGCTGCAACTTCTCTGTATACTACAGCATCATCCGCGAAAAGCCGCATGGAATTTCCGACACTATCTACTAGGTCATTTGTATATATTGTGGAAAGAAATGGTCCCATAACATTGCCCTGTGGCACGCCAGAGGTTACTTTAACGTCTGTAGACGTCTCTGCATTGAGAACAACATGCTGTTTTCTGTTTGCTAAAAACTCTTCAATTCAGCCACACAGCTGATCTGATATTCCGTAGGCTCTTACTTTGTTTATCAGGCGACAGTGCGGAACTGTATCGAACGCCATCCGGAAGTCAGGGAAAATGGCATCTACCTGGGAGCTTGTATCTAATATTTTCTGGGTCTCATTGCTGTTTCCGGAATCCATTTCATTCCTACAGAGTAGATTCTGGGTTTCCAGAAATGACATGATACGTGAGCAACAAATATGTTGTAAAATTCTACAACAGATCGATGTCAGAGATATAGGCTTATAGTTTTGCGCATCTACTCAACGAACCTTCTTGAAAACTGGAACTACCTGTGCTCTTTTCCAATCGTTTGAAACCTTCCGTTCCTCTAGAGACTTGCGGTACACAGCTCTTGTGCATTTGTATCCTTCTTCTTTAACCTTCCTGGGCTGCCGGCCACTGCAGCCGAGCGGTTCTAGGCGCTTCAGTCCGGAGCTGCGCGACTGCTACGGTCGCGGGTTCGAATCCTGCCTCGGGCATGGATGCATGTTATGTCCTTAGGTTAGTTAGGTTTAAGTAGTTATAATTTCTAGGGGATTGATGACCTTAGATGTTAAGTCCCATAGTGCTCTGAGCCATTTGAACTTCCTGGGCTAACGTAAAATGCCTGTTTTTCATCATGTAGCATGCCGGTTATGATCACACTATCAAATGTATCTTCTCAATAGGCGTACATTTCGAAAGTGCTTAAAATGACTCTGAGCACTATGGGACTTAACATCTGAGGTCATCGGTCTCCTGTGCAACGGCCTTGCCACAGTGGATACGGCGGTTCCCGTGAGATCACCAAAGTTAAGCGCTGTCGGGCGTGGCCGGCACTTGGATGGGTGACCATCGACGCCGCCACGCGCTATTGCCATTTTTCGGGGTGCACTTAGCCTCCTGATGCCAAATGAGGAGCTACTAGACCGAATAGTAGCGGCTCCGGTCAAACAAAACCATCATAACGGCCGGGAGAGCAGTTTGCTGCGCACACGCCCCTCCTATCCGCATCCTCAACTGAGGATGATACGGCGGTCGGATGGTCTCGAGCCGGCCGAAGTGGCCGTGCGGTTAAAGGCGCTGCAGTCTGGAACCGCAAGACCGCTACGGTCGCAGGTTCGAATCCTGCCTCGGGCATGGATGTTTGTGATGTCCTTAGGTTAGTTAGGTTTAACTAGTTCTAAGTTCTAGGGGACTAATGACCTCAGCAGTTGAGTCCCATAGTGCTCAGAACCATTTGAACCATTTTTTTGATGGTCTCGATGGGCCATTTGTGACCTGAGGACGGAGTGGAGTGGTCATCAGTACCCTAGAACTTAGAACTACTTAAACCTAACTAATCTAAGGACATCACACACATCCATGCCCGATGCAGGATTCGACCCTGCGACCGTAGCGATCGCGCGGTTCCATACTGAAGCGCCTATAACCGCTCGGCCACACTGGCCGGCGCGTACATTGCAGCATTTGCTTGAGGCATCTCATTCTGTGAGTTCTCTCAGTACGTAAGAGAGTTATTTATGGAAAATACAAATAATTACCACAGAATGTTTTCGTTTCGAACAGTATCCAGTATGGACAACCCTGATATTTTTATGAGCAATCTCGTGTCGGATGAACGGAAAAAAATATCTTAAGTAATTCCATTTATATTTTAAAAAGTTTCTTTTACTTTCTCCTTGGATATGCGACCTAAACAATAGTCCAGTAACTTCAGAAATATTCTCTGTAATACGTTATCTATTCGCATACTCTCTCTGAATGTTTTACCGTCGGTTATTAAGCCTTTAATTCTTTCGTCAGCAAATTTACTAATCATCATACTGAAAATTTGTAGTGACTCGTTCGTTGACGAAATAGCTTTGGGGCACTTGGTCCCAGAATCTGATAAGTAAATGAATAAAAATAATCTTTTCATATTTTTCGGCCATTCAATAATCTTCGAACGACACTTCCGTCGTCTCACTGAACAAATTTTCTTTACTATTAGTATCATCATTTCTGTCGTAAAAGCATTAACAAATACAACAATCCAGAATGAGATTTTCACTCCGCAGCGGAGTGTGCGCTGATATGAAACTTCATGGCAGATTAAAACTGTGTGCCCGACCGAGACAATGTTTGATATAATTAGACTCCCCTTAACAAAGTCTAATTGTATGCATCTTTTTTGTAACTGACAATGACTTAAGACGGAAATCATGATAATAATATAAAATGCAGAACTTGGTACAGTAAGATGGCGAAAATACCATTCATGTAAAATAAATAATCCAATTTCATAAATGTTAGCGTACGATTGTTCTGCGAAAGTCGCCGGCACGGAAGGATTTGACGAGCCGTCACCTCGGCACGCCCGCTGCTGCGCAGGCGCGCGCCGGCGTGTCGTCTGGTGTTGGGAGGCGGCGCGCAGGTGGCTCTCAGCTCGGCTTCCCGCATCTCGCAGCGAGTCCAGGCAGGCAGACCGGCCGGCTGGGAAGCGGAAGTCGCATTAGCAAACAATCGCCCGACAGCTCCGTCCGAGACCCCGATACTCGTTACCATATTTCCCACAATTACACGCCTCTATTTGTCCTTGAAGCGCCGGCCGCTCAGGCGTGTTTTTATGAGCGCGTGTTTCATGAAGGGCAAAGCCGAAGGCGCTAATTTCCATTCCGCGTGGTTATTTTTGTAATCATGTTCAATTTTTGCGACTGTGGATCGTCACCCTTCTGTGCTGGATGTTTATTTTACTCAGGTAACACAGACGTATATTTGGTGAAGGAGAGCGATACTGTAATATTTCTGGCTTATTCAGCCATCATGTTAGGCTCCAGGAAGCAATTCCCAGGGCAGTGGAGATGCAAGAAGCATAGAGATGACGCAGTGTGGGATGAGGTACTGGTGACAGAGGTTAGATTTGGTACCATTCCCGTGAGAAAGACCGCCTGCATGATGCTGCTGCTCTGTGATTGGCTGCTGTGTTCGGCTGTAGGGCGCCAAACCGTTAAACTTTAGTTGCTATTATTAATTAAACCTGTCATCCAAATTACTTCATTTTTTTAAAATAAACACCTCTCAACAGCCAGCTATCAATCAGTCATTTCAAAATTATTAAAATAAAAGTATTACTAAAACAAGGACTGACGATATTACTGCCGATGCACTTCAGTGGCGTTCGGGGCACGCCTTGCTGGCTTGGCGCGCAAAGTCTCTCGGGCAGTCCGGCTCTCCAGTTCTGACCGTTCCAGTAGACAGACATGTTGCCTGTTATAGCAGTATTTGTTACATGCAATTTTATTTACTACAGTTCCGACCGTTCCTAGGAACAGACATGTTGTCTGTAATAGTAGTATTTGATTCATGTAATTTTACTCTCCAGTTCTGACGGTTTCAGTAGACAGACATGTAGTCTGTGGCAGGATGTATTTCACTTTATTCTAGGCAGATATAATGACTGTGGAAAGATATGTTCAACACGTTGTGATCAACAATAGTTTCTCGTGTCTATATCGATAAAAAACGCGAGTGGCATCCCAAATGAGTTATAGTTTATTAGTAGCAGCAGTTCCTTGCGAAGTTAATTTCAGCCTCAAGAAAAAGAATCCACGACCTGCGTGCTGTTTTCTGCGCTGGGGACATCATCACCATGAAGACAGCAGGTTAGTGAAGTGTACAAGAACTTAGCCGGCTGCGGTGGTCTAGGGGTTCTGGCGCTGCAGTCCGGAACCGCGGGACTGCTACGGTCGCAGGTTCGAATCCTGCCTCGGGGATTGGTGTGTGTGATGTCCTTAGGTTAGTTAGGTTTAAGTAGTTCTCAGTTCTAGGGGACTAAGATGTTGAGTCCCATAGTGCTCAGAGCCATTTGAACCATTTTTTACAAGAACTTATGTATTCCACACAGGGCAGTGGAAACAACTAGGCACCTCACGTGTGCTGCATGCACAGTACAAATGTGCTCAGTGACACGTCATCTGCAGTAATGCAGAGGAGGTAAAGAAGGATGAAAGTAAAGGATGAAAGTATTAACACTATCTCACTTTTATTCCTTTTTCTTGCCGTAATATGCATTCTCTTCGGCTGTTGTTTAAACGTATTTGCGTAATTTTGCACGACTGACCAGTTTCGTTATTAAAGGCCATTTTCAAAGAGCTGTAGGTGCCAACGTGTCGCAATGCTATCTCCTTTCCGTTTTTAGCACTCATTTATGTAGGAGTTAGTGGCGACAAGAAACATTTCATAAAACGTCAACTCAGATTCTCAATTTCCTCTCATGGACAAACACATCGACCAAAAAATCGCTGCATCTAGAAAGAATTGTGCAACATAAACGAAAGTTGGTAGGCTTGTTCCTGTGATATTGCAGAAAGACTTGGCAGGAATGCAGCCACGGTACATGACTGCTGGCAGCGGCGGTCACGAGAACGTACGATCGCGAGAAGACCGGGGTCTGGACGGGCACGTGGCACTACTCAGAGGGAAGACTTCCGTGATCGGCGTATAGCTCTGGCGCGTCGTTTGAATCTGCAGCAGCAGTTTGAGCAGCAACGGACTGTTACAAATAGGTTACTTGAAGAACAGTTCCGTACCACATCCCCTGTAGCGTGCATTCCACTGACCCCAAAAATGGTTCGAATGGATCTAAGCACTATGGGACTTAACATCTGAGGTCATCAGTCCCCTAGACTTAGAACTACTTAAACCTAACTAACCTAAGGACAGCACAAACATCCATGCCCGAGCCAGGGTTCGAACCTGCGACGTAGCTGCAGTGCAGTTCCGGAATGAAGCGCTTAGAGCCGCTCGGCCACAGCGGCCGGCCCACTGACCCTAAACCACCGCCGTTTGCGACTACAGTGGTGTCAAGTCAAAGTTAATTGGATGGCAGAGTGGAGGTCTGTTGTATTTCCTGATGAAAGCAGTTTCTGTCTCAGTAACGTTGATGACCGTGTGTTCGTTAGGAAGAGGCCAGCTCATGGCCTGCAAACTACCTGTGTGCGTGCTAGATTCACTAGACCTACATTTAAAGCTACAGTCTGGTTCAAATGGCTCTAAGCACTAGGAGACTTAACATCTGAGGTCATCAGTCCCCTAGACTTAGAACTACTTAAACCTAACTAACCTAAGGACATCACACACATTCATGCCCGAGGCAGGATTCGAGCCTGCGGACTGAAGCGCCTAGAACTGCTCGGCCACAGAGGCCGGCTATGGTCTGGGGTGCGATTTCGTATCACACCAGTAATCCCAGTGCCTGCAGATTTGTACATCTGGTGGTTCGCCCTGTTGTGCTGCCATTCATGAACAGCATTCTAGGGAGTGTTTCCCAATAGGATATCGCTCACCCACAAACCGCTGTTGTAACCCAACATGCTTTGCAGAGTGCCGACATGTTGCCTTGATCTGCTCGATCACCGGGTCTGTCTCCAATAGAGCACATATGCCACATCATCCGACGGCACCTCCAGCGTCATCCAGAAACGGCATTAACCGTCCTTGTATTGACCGACCAAGTGCAAAAGGCATGGAACTCCATCCCACAAAGTGACATCCGGCAGCCGTACAACACAGTGCACACACGTTTGCACGCTTACATTCAACATTCTGGCGGTTACACTGGTTATTAATGTACCAGCACTTCACATTTGCAGTGGCTTATCTCGTGCTCACATTAACCTCTGATCTTGCAGTGTTATTCATTTAAAAACTTTACCTGGACGAATGTATCCCCAAAATTTCACTACACTTATTTTTTGGTGCTGTGATTTTTCCTGTAGGTATATTATCGATGCGATCACTCTGTTAACACGTTAGCCACAAATATCGATGACTACTATGGTATTAAAGTGCAACATCCGTATACAGGATGCGACAGGTATAAGTGCAGATATTTGTATTGTTGATTGAGCGTGGTGCACTGAACGACAATAGATCCGTATTTACGTCATTTCCAGACTACTCGTATGTTTTTATGTTTGTTAGTATCTTTAAGTGCATGTGGCGGATCAGGCCATTAATGTCTATTT
Organism: Schistocerca serialis cubense; assembly: GCF_023864345.2. Lineage (NCBI taxonomy): Eukaryota > Metazoa > Arthropoda > Insecta > Orthoptera > Acrididae > Schistocerca > Schistocerca serialis. Next base: position 77,982,467 of record NC_064646.1, on the reverse strand, counting down.
TCCTCTGCGCTGCAGGCTATGTGTTGAAGTGTGGACACATGGAAGCTAAACGTTCAGTCTACACTCCTGGAAATTGAAATAAGAACACCGTGAATTCATTGTCCCAGGAAGGGGAAACTTTATTGACACATTCCTGGGGTCAGATACATCACATGATCACACTGACAGAACCACAGGCACATAGACACAGGCAACAGAGCATGCACAATGTCGGCACTAGTACAGTGTATATCCACCTTTCGCAGCAATGCAGGCTGCTATTCTCCCATGGAGACGATCGTAGAGATGCTGGATGTAGTCCTGTGGAACGGCTTGCCATGCCATTTCCACCTGGCGCCTCAGTTGGACCAGCGTTCGTGCTGGACGTGCAGACCGCGTGAGACGACGCTTCATCCAGTCCCAAACATGCTCAATGGGGGACAGATCCGGAGATCTTGCTGGCCAGGGTAGTTGACTTACACCTTCTAGAGCACGTTGGGTGGCACGGGATACATGCGGACGTGCATTGTCCTGTTGGAACAGCAAGTTCCCTTGCCGGTCTAGGAATGGTAGAACGATGGGTTCGATGACGGTTTGGATGTACCGTGCACTATTCAGTGTCCCCTCGACGATCACCAGTGGTGTACGGCCAGTGTAGGAGATCGCTCCCCACACCATGATGCCGGGTGTTGGCCCTGTGTGCCTCGGTCGTATGCAGTCCTGACTGTGGCGCTCACCTGCACGGCGCCAAACACGCATACGACCATCATTGGCACCAAGGCAGAAGCGACTCTCATCGCTGAAGACGACACGTCTCCATTCGTCCCTCCATTCACGCCTGTCGCGACACAACTGGAGGCGGGCTGCACGATGTTGGGGCGTGAGCGGAAGACGTCCTAACGGTGTGCGGGACCGTAGCCCAGCTTCATGGAGACGGTTGCGAATGGTCCTCGCCGATACCCCAGGAGCAACAGTGTCCCTAATTTGCTGGGAAGTGGCGGTGCGGTCCCCTACGGCACTGCGTAGGATCCTACGGTCTTGGCGTGCATCCGTGCGTCGCTGCGGTCCGGTCCCAGGTCGACGGGCACGTGCACCTTCCGCCGACCACTGGCGACAACATCGATGTACTGTGGAGACCTCACGCCCCACGTGTTGAGCAATTCGGCGGTACGTCCACACGGCCTCCCGCATGCCCACTATACGCCCTCGCTCAAAGTCCGTCAACTGCACATACGGTTCACGTCCACGCTGTCGCGGCATGCTACCAGTGTTAAAGACTGCGATGGAGCTCCGTATGCCACGGCAAACTGGCTGACACTGACGGCGGCGGTGCACAAATGCTGCGCAGCTAGCGCCATTCGACGGCCAACACCGCGGTTCCTGGTGTGCCCGCTGTGCCGTGCGTGTGATCATTGCTTGTACAGCCCTCTCGCAGTGTCCGGAGCAAGTATGGTGGGTCTGACACAGCGGTGTCAATGTGTTCTTTTTTCCATTTCCAGGAGTGTATAACGGTAGGGCTAATTCGCTCACTGCTACAGTCCGCGAGTGCAGAGAACTTCAACTCATGAAGCTTGTGAGGTGCTTGTGGGAAGACTGTTCAATGCAGAGAAAAAAAAAAAACTCACATATAAAAATATCTGTACTGACATGCGTTACAGCCTGTATGAACATTTACACGATCTTTATAAGCAATAATCTCCTCCCTTCCTTCTCAGATGGACATGTGCAGTACTCGATTTACGTAAATACCTGTCATCACACGTATGGGACGCTTGCAAAGTGCCGAATTCTGTATTCTACATCTACATGAACAACACTACTCTGCAATTCATGAAAATAAAGGCGTTTTTCGCTGCGAAGAGATATTTTTACGATGCGTTTGACACAGGGGTATAGAACCACTGTGAGACTGTTTGTTGACCGTGGGAAAATAAGAATCTAAATCTTTCCGTGCATTCGAGGAAGGAAGTTGGTGACTGACATTTCGTGAAACAGTCTCGTTAGAACTACAGAGGCCTTTGTTTCAATGGTCGCACGCCAACTCGCATATTATATCCGTGGCATTCTCTCTTCTATTTCTCAATGACACTAAATGGGTTGTCCTTTGAGATTTTCGGTGTCCTCCGTCAATAACTCCTGGTAAGAGTCCCACACAAAGAAGAGGACGGACGGTAATACTTGTTGCTCGTTCTACGTGTTCTGACAATAAATAGCAGCATTTGGTTTGCCTCCTTCACATAATTTTACAGATGTTGGTTCCACTGTGTTCGTTATTGTAATCCCTAGGTGCTGAACTGAATAGACAGTCCTTTACTTTGTGTGTTGTATCATGTCATCGAAATTTAACCGATTGTCTTAGTACTCATGTACTCATGTGGAGTTTCTCACACCTTTTATTGCTTACAGCCAACTGACACCTTTCGCAACATGCAGATACCTTGTATAACTCGTAGTGTAATTAGTTTTGAGTCCGCAGCTCGGAGTTCCGCGGTAGCGTTCTCGCTTCCTGGGTTCGAATCCCGACGGGGTTAGGGGTTTTCACCTGCCCCGAGATGACTGGGTGTTGTTGTGCGTCTACATCATCATCATCATAATTCATCCCCATTACGGTCGGAGGAAGGGAACGGCAAACCACCTCCATTAGGACCTTCCTAGTAAGGCGGTGTGGGTCTCCCCCATCGTTCCCCTACGCTCTGTGAAGAACCATGGGACTTCATTTAAAGTTTTTCTCCTACTGATTTTACTAGAGGGGAAACGACGCTGTCTGCAAAGGGGTGCCTCATGTTGTCTCCTAAATTCCAGAGCTAACTTCGCTTTCACTAATTGACCTCCGCCGAATTACTACGAACTTTGATTTTTTCAAGAGGAAATCACGAATCCAGTTGCACTACTGAAACGCTTCTCCATAGCCACATGTTAAGAATGACGTCAAAAGCTGTTTGGAAATCTAGAAATCTGGGATCAGTTTGAGATATTCTTTCGACAGCACTCATTACTTCGCATGAATGGAGAGCCGCTTATGTTTAAAAACAAGAAAAAATTGTGATTCCGTGCTGGTTACATGTCAGTAGTTATCTTTAAGATATTTCACAGTGCTGGAAGAACGTATATTTTCCACAATCATAATATAAATCGCAGTCTGTAAGTCCACTAATTACTTCTGTTCCCATTTCGCCAGGTTCGCAGCATAGAATACATCAAAATTTGACACGGGCATTTACAAAATTTCGTATAACGACTGCGCTTAATTCTATATGGGACACACGGGACGAGAATGCATCATTAGATTTAAGGGGCACTCAGTAAATTGCGACAGCAATCAATTAAGCTCTTACCTACATGTAAAAAGGAAAGCCCCAAAGCAGAAAATATCAAAATGCATTGCAGATTCTACATAGAATACTAAAAGGACATGCTATGAACACTTTGGAAGAATTATAAAAGCACACAAAGAATTATGTAAGCACACAAAAAATTATCCAAACTATATTCTTAATCAACAGATCGAGCTTACATATAAATTTTGTAAAACGTGAACGGATAAAAACGTACAATAAACGAAAACAACAGATAATCATGCGTACAAATCATAACAAGATTATTTCAAAGAAACACAACTAGGCCGGCTAGGGTGGCCGAGCGGTTCTAGGCGCTACAGTCTGGAACCGCGCGACCACTACGGTCACAGGTTCGAATCCTGCCTCGGGCATGGATGTGTGTGATGTCCTTACGTTAGTTAGATTTAAGTAGTTCAAAGTTCTAGGGGACTGATGACCTCAGAAGTTGAAGTCCCATAGTGTCAGTGTCACTGACTAGCAAAGATTACACTGTAAACATAAAGCATCAAAGAGAATAACCTGTCAATCTAGCTGTGAAAATTATTTCACAGAAAAAAAAATCTGCACAAATAGAAATCACGTGAGTTATAAAAGTCTAGCAACAATCGATAGTTTACTCACTGATGCAATATGGGCGCCTGTTCCAATTAGGCGTAAGTATATATGTAAGCTGACCTTAATGTACAACTTTTATGAATGTAAGTGTACTCAACAACTGTAAGAGCTACAGGTTTACTTAGGAATGGCGCTATAGTCAAAACAAGCTTGTTGTATGGGAAAAGCACTGATAAATAAACTATTTGCAACTTGCCTGGAATCATCCATTATAAAACTTCTGTTCTTATTCCTGTACATTGGTGAGACATAGGCCAACTTCGAGTCATTTGTTACAGATCTTTCATCAAGCGAGCGTTTGTACATGATTCCTAAAAATGGAGCTATTATATCAGCATAGTTTGAAAGGAACATAATGGGCTGTCAATGGAGCTTAAAGATCAGCGTAACTGGTAAAATCTGTATTATTCATTCGCTTGGCTACATGTACCACGTACTCTCACTCCACATCACTTGCAGATATAATTACGTCTATTCCTCCTGTTCGTTCCCTGATCCTTTCGTTAATTTAACCCTGTCACTAGCAATTCGGAACATGCACATCACCACCGATTGCAGAGAAACCGTCAGACATTTTGTCGTATCCACGTTACACCTATATGCCTGACAGACGTTAAGTAAAGATTTGCAATACATACTGGTTGTATATTTTCTTTCTGGACAAATCAGAAGACTAGTTTTTAAAACCATTAATAATTTACCAAAAGGACTCCAGTAGCATCACATCTTTGAATCTTCAGCTTATTTCTTCTTCTGTCCGTCCGACGTTGTCTTTATTGTTGATGTATATCAATACCCTCCTGGAACAGGGAAGGCTAGTAATGGTTAGCCCAGTTCTTATAATTATACATTGCACCTGCAGTTTACGCTGTCCTCAAGTTTCATTATTAATCCTGATCTCCGTATTGTGTCATCGCATTAGTTCGCACCTGCAGATAGGCAACCCGATTAGCAGATCTGCAAAGCGGTCTGCCTTCGAGCCTTCCCTTATATGGCTTTTCACGACTTGCCCTCACGAAGTGATGCTTGCAACCTCACAAACGAAGCCCATATTGAGCCCCTGTAGTGTGAATTACAAATTTGCAGAGGTACTCTGTCCACTAATGTGTATCTACTTCCAGTATGTCTTCTGGTTTTTGAACAATCGTCTTCTGAAATCCAGGAGATAAAACCCAGGCGATACTTACGAATAATTCTGTATGTCTTATCCCTACCCTCCAAAACCGTTGGAAAACTAAACGGCGGGAAATATTTTTCTCACTTTGTTACTTCTAAGACATTAATTAAAATAATCATAAGGAAATTTTCACTCTGCAGCAGAGTGTGCGCTGATATGAAACTTCCTGGCCGGTTAAAACTGTGTACCGGAGCGAGACTTGAACTCGGAATCATTGCTTTTCGCTTGAGAGCTATGAAATTTGGAAGGTAGGAGATGAGATACTTACAGAAGTAAAACTGTGGGGACAGATCCTGAATTGTGCTTGGGTAGCTCAGTCGGTTAGAACATTTGCCAGCAAAAAAGCAAAGACCCCGAGTTCGAGTTTCGGTCCAGCCCATATCTATAATCTGCCAGTAAGTTTCAAAATAACCATACATTGATATGTTTGGAATAAAATTGGTAGTCGAAAGGTTAAGGATTGAAAAATTTATGTAGGACTACTGAGAATAACTTTACTAATATGAAATGTTCTTGGCTGACTTCTCTCTCAGTTCCAAATCTTCCACTATCGTAATGAAATCTAACAGATGCTGTGGCACTGATGTACATACTCTTCATTGATTACGTCGATCATTCCCATTCCATTCCAAGATGCTACTCAAGGTGGGTGTAAAAATAATTGTGCGCAACCGAAAATAATAAACGCTAAAATTATGATTTGGCCGTGTCTGACTACCCCCTAAAGCAGATCTTAGGATCTATTAATGCTCTTTTTAACATATAAATTACAATCTTAACGTAAATGACTGATGAAGGCAACTAATACTACTAAATGGCTCTGAGCACTATGAAACTTAACATCTGAGGTCATCAGTCCTCTAGAACTTAGAACTACTTAAACCTAACTAACCTAAGGTCATCACACACATCCATGCCCGAGGCAGGTCGCGCGGTTCCAGACTGACGTGCCTAGAGCCGCTCGATCACTACTAGATGATAAACTTTAATGTTCAATATATATTATACATTAAAAATCAACCATTTAAGTACAATTGTCTATATTTCCTAACTAAAATTATTAATCAATTGCCCAACTCTGCCCCTTATTATAACTGCGCGGTGTAATATCACTAATGCGAAATGATTCACATGATCTACGTACCAAACACTAGAATACACTACTTTCAAAGATGATCTACGCTGGTGTGGAACCTCAGTGGAAATAAATTAACGTGATCACAGCTGTTTAGCTTTATAGCCCTAATAAGCCGAAGTAATTTGCGATATCACTGTATGTACTGCGTCCGGTGCGTCGAAGTGATGGTTCTCGTACTCGTCTGCGACGATGGAAGAACTCCAGCCACAAATAAACTCTTTCACACACTAGGACGGCAGAATGCGGTCCTCTAACTAGTATGACTAGTACTGTCTTCTCCTCTATGTGTCCTACAGACGATAAATGCGAACTCCCAGCCACAAGGTTCAGATGACGTCTCAACGTAAGTATAGGCAGAAGAAGTGCTCTCAATTACTGAACGCTGCGTACTCAACGACGACTTCCAAACCGGAGGGGAAGTCCAGAATAGTATAGGTTCGCAACAGTACAATGCCTAACTGTTCTAACTATAAACTCTCCTGAGAGCAAAGACAGCAATTCCTTCTGTACCAGCAAAGCTGATACCGACACACACGGGCGCTCACAACGGAAGACCTCGTCTCTCTACCGCTGGCTTCCCAGCAAGGCTCGGCTCCCCACCCTCGTAATTCCGAAAACGAATCGTATTCCCGAAACCACGGAATATTCTCCCTCTCTACAGATTCTTCCGAATGCCAGCCAACCTTGTTAGTCTTTTGTCGTCCATCGTGGAAAGTTTGCGAGGAAAAACCTATACTCGTACAATGGTACGCTTCTGAGTAAAAATCCTTGGAAATAAAGCAGCCTGAGTGGTTTCCAAGGTGCCGCTTCTTCATTCCTCTCACCTGCATCCAAGATTTGCAGAGTTCCCGGTTATCCTTGCGGTCCTGCTACAATAGCGAGCCGGCCGCTGTGGCCGAGCGGTGCTCGCCGCGCTTCAGTCGGGAACCGCGCTGCTGCTACGGTCGCAGGTTCGAATCCTGGCTCGTGCATGGATGTATGTGATAGCAGTAAGTCTAGGGGACTGGTGATCTCATAGTCCTTAGAGCCACTTGAATCATATAATAGCGGTCGTCCGTCACCTTATTGTGGTCCAAAGCTCAGGTCCCGCGACGTCCGTCTAGCTAATTCCTGTTTTTAAGCAGTACCAACACCTGTGTGGGCCTTCCACCCAGAGCTTACCATTGGTATACCAGTTGTTAATTGTCGTAGGTGTGTTGGCAAAGTACCAGAGCTCCAAGCGCTAATAGAAAGCACTGATGCTCAAATCGTTATAGGCACTGAAAGCTGGCGTAAGTCGGATATAAGCTCAGCCGAAATTTTTGCGAAGAGCCTAACGGTGTTCCAAAAAGACAGGCTATACACGGTTGGCGGTGGCGTGCTTGTTGCTGTTAGAAGTAGTTTAACTTGTCGCGAAATTGAAGTAGATGCTTCCTGTGAGTTAGTATGGGCAGAGGTCATTGTTGGCAACCTGAATAAAATAATAATTGGAACCTTTTACCGACATCCCAGTTCAGATGATACAGTTGCTGAAAGGTTCAAAGAAAACTTGAGTTTGATTTCAAACACGTACCCGACTCATACGATAATAGTTGGTGGTGACTTTAATTTACCCTCGATATGTTGGCGAAAATACATGTTTAATTCCGGAGGTACGCATAAAATATCATCCGAAATTGTGCTAAACGCATTCTCTGAAAATTATTTCTAGCGGTTAGTTCATGAGCCCACGCGAATAGTAAACGGTTGTGAAAACACACTTGACCTCTTAGCAACAAATAATCCTAAGTTAGCAACCAGCATCAAAACCGACAGGGATTAGTGAACACAGCGTTGTCGTAGCGAGATTGAATTTGTAATTCCCAAATCCTCGAAAAATAAACGAAAAATATACCTATTCAAAAAAGCAGATAAAAATTCACTTGACGCCTTCCTGAGAGACGATCGCCACTCATTCCAAATTAATAATATAAGTGTAGACCAGATGTGTCTTAAATTCAAAGAAACAGTATCGGCAGAAATTGAGAGGTTTATACCGAAAACTAACAAACGACGGAGCTAATCCTCCTTGGTACACAAAACGGGTAACACTGTTGCAGAAACAACGGTGCAAACATGCCAAATTTAAACAGACGCAAAATTCCCAAGATTGGAGATGATTTACAGAAGCTCCAAATTTATCGCGGAGTTCAATGCGAGACGCCCATAACAGTTTCCACAACGAAGCGTTGTCTCGAAACGTGGCAGAAAATCCAGAGATTCTGGTCGTATGTAAAGTATGTTAACGACAAGAAACAATCAATGCCTTCTCTGTGCGATAACAATGGAGATACTACCGAAGACAGTGCTGCCAAAGCAGGTCTACGAAATGCCTTCACAAAAGAAAATGAAGTACGTATTCCAGAATTCGAATCGAGAACAGCTGCCAACATTAGTAACGTAGAAATAAATATCCTCGGAGTAGAAAAGCAACTTAAATCACTTAATAAAAGCAAGTCCTCTGGTCCAGACTGTATGCCAATTACGCTCCTTTCGGAGTATGCTGATGCATGAGCTCCATACTTAACAATCATATACAACCGTTCGCTCGACGAATGATCCGTACCCAAAGACTGGAAAGTTGAACAGATCACACCACTATTCAAGAAAGGTACTAGGAGTAATCCACTAAATTACAGGCCAATATCGTTAACGTTGATATGCAGCAGGATTTTAGAACATATATTGTGTTCGAACATTATGAATTACCTCGAAGGAAACTGTCTATTGACACACAGCCAACATAGGTTTAGAAAACATCGTTCCTGCGAAACACAACTAGCTCTTTACTCACATGAAGTGCTGAGTGCTATTGACAAGGGGTTTCAGATCGGTTCGCAACAAGTGTCTGACGTAGTTGTTACATCCGTTACCGCTGCTGCAATGGCGGACTGTCAAGATTTAAGGGCGTTTGAACGTGGTGTTATAGTCGGTGCACGAGTGATGGCAATTTTCCAGTACGACAATTTCACTAGTGTACCGTGAATATTAGGGATACGGTAAAGCATCAAATCTCTGACATATCTGCGACCGGAAAAAGATCCTGGAAGAACGGGACCAACGACGACTGAAGAGAGTCGTTCAACGTGCCAGAAGTGTAACCCTTCTTCAAAATGCTGGAAATTTCAGTCCGGGGCCATCAAGAAGTGTCAGCGTGCGAACCATTCAACGAAACATCATCGATATGGGCTTTCGGAGCCGAAGGCCCACTCGTGTACCCTTGATGACTGCACGAAACAAAGCTTTACCACTCGCCTGGACCTGTCAACACCGACGGTGGTTTGTTGATGACTGGTAACAAGTTGCGTGGTAGGACGAGTCTCGTTTCAAATTGTATCGAGCGGATGGACGTGTCGGGTATGGGGACCGCCACATGAATCTATGGACCCTGCATCTAAGCAAGAGACTATTCAAGCTGGTGGAGGCTCTATAACGGTGTGGGGCCTGTGTAGTTGGAGTGATATGGGGTCTCTGGTACGTCTAGATACGACTCTGACAAGTGACACGTACATAAGCATCCTGTCTGATCACCTGCATCCATTCATGTCCATTGTGCATTCCGACTTGGGCAATTCCTGCAGAACAAAGCATCGCCCCACACGTCCAGAATTGCTACAGAGTGGCTCCAGGAACACCCTTCTGAGTTTAAACTCTTCCGCTTGAGCATATATGGGATGTCTTGCAACGTGCTGTTTAGATCTTCAGCCTCTCGTACTCTTACTGATTTATGGACAGCCCTACAGGATTCATGGTGTCATTTCCCTCCACCAGTACTTCAGACATTAGTCGTGTGCATGCCACGTCGCCGGCCGCTAGTGGCCGAGCGGTTCTAGGCGCTTCAGTCTAGAACCGCGCGACCGCTACGGTCACAGGTTCGAATCCTGCCTCGGGCGTGGATGTGTGTGATGTCCTTACGTTAGTTAGGTTTAAGTAGTTCTAGGGGACTGGTGACCTGAGATGCTAAGTCCCATAGTGCTCAGAGCCATTTGAACCATTTTGAACCATGCCACGTCCGGTTTCTGCACTTCTGCGTGCTCGTGGGAGCCGTGTACCAATTTCTTTGGTTCTTCAGTGTATTTCTCCCCAGCGCATAGCCCGTCTGCTATAATCACAGCTTCAGCCGAGTTGCCACTAGGTGGCAGGCCGTCTACACCTGGCTTGTATACGTTAGGTGTGTCATGTAGTACCGGTTAAACAGAGCGGCTACAGATGAGGCCCACCTCGCTACACGCAATCGCACGCGGGCTGGCTCGGTCCGCGGATGAGGGTCGCGTGTCGTAGGTGGCGCAACAAGGCACTTGAGGCAAGATGCCGCTGCCGCCGCCCACAGCGGCCGCTCCCAATTAATCATCTTTGTGTTTTCCTGCCGGAGCAAAGGGCGGCTCGGCCTCCCGCGCCGGATGTCAACAATTACCACAGCGCGCTGCGGAGATGGCGCGCGACCGGCCGCTCACACCGACGCCTCCGACTGTCACCGGATTTGTCATCTCTTCAGACGATATGCCAGGGCGCTGTTGGCTCCGGAACCGTGGATTTCACGGGACAGTTTCGACAGGCCTTAGAAACTTTGTGGAAGACGATACTGTGTAAGGAGAAAACGGCGTATAAGCTGTAGGTGGAAGTCTGCACAGATGAAATTATCCGCGGGTAATATCCACCTTGCGGACAGAAACCTGCAAATCTGCGCCGACGCGGATTTCCACTGGTGTACCTGTGAATACGTTCGGTAATAACTACTTTGTGGTTAAAAGTTGTAGGACGGTGTCATTATTTCAGCTGTCGTCAACTTTTGCAATACGAGTGACCAATAATAATGGTGTGATTCATCAGTTTCTCCTGGCGTATTTGTTGCCCGAGCAGTCCACGGGTATACTGCCGGTTCATAGTGCCCAACGGGCACAATATTTCGGGCAGTTCGTCAGGGCACCTGACGATGGCAACATGTCTGATCGCCGAAATATTGTGCCTGTTGGACACTATGAACCGGCGGTATACCCAATAACGGTTATTACTGTTGAAGTCATTATCTTAGAAGATATGTTAAGGAAAGCCACACATATGTTTATAGCTTTGCAGACTTAGAAAAAGCTTTCGGAAATATTGACTGGAACACTGTTTTGGAAAGAAAAATACAGGAAGCGAAAGGCTATTTACAACTTGTACAGAAGCCAGACTGCAGTTATAAGAGTCGACTGGCATGAAAGGTAAGCACTGATTGAGAAGAGGGAGAGACACAGGGTTGTAAAATGATTCAGATGGCTCTGAGCACTATGGGACTTAACTTCCTAGAACTTAGAACTACTTAAACCTAACTATCCTAAGGACATCGCACACATCCATGCCCGAGGCAGGATTCGAACCTGCGACCGTAGCGGTCGCGCAGTTCCAGACTGTAGCGCCTGTAACCGCTCGGCCACCCCTGCCGGCGACAGGGTTGTAGCTTATCCACGATGTTGTTCACTCTGTGTACTGAGCAGGCAGTAAAGGAAACCAAAGAAAAATTTGGAGTAAAAATTAAAGCCAGGGGAGAAGAAATAAAAACTTTAAGGTTTATGAATGGCAGCGTAATTCTGTCACAAACAGCAAGGAACAAGGAAGTGCAGTTCAACGGAATGGAGAGTGTCTTGAAAGGAGGATGCAACACAAACATCATGGAATGTATTCGATTGGATCAGGTGATGCTGAGTAAATCGCATTAGGAAAAGATTTTTGCTATTGTAAGTAGGCTGTTCAGGTTTTTATGTTGGTAACACCACGTAGCGCTCTGTATGAAAATCACTGACTGTGCTGTGTGCAGTCTGTGGCTGGTTGGCATTGTTGAAATATTCGCTATTGTAGTGGTGGGCACTTGGATGTGAACAGCGCATAGCGTTCCGCAGTTGGAAGTGAGCCGCCAGCAGTGTGGATGTGGGGAGAGAAATGGCGGAGTTTTGAGAGCGGATGATCTGGACGTGTGTCCATCAGAGACAGTAAATTTCTAAGACTGGATGTCATGAACTGATATATATATATTATGACTTTTGAACACTATTAAGGTAAATACATTGTTTGTCCTCTATCAAAATCTTTCATTTGATAACTATGCCTATCAGTAGTTAGTGCCTTCAGTAGTTAGAATCTTTTATTGAGCTGGCAGTATTGGCGCATGCTGTATTGCAGTAGTTTGAGTAACGAAGATTTTTGTGAGGTAAGTGATTCATGAAAGGTATAGGTTATTGTTAGTCAGGGCCATTCTTTTGTAGGGATTTTTGAAAGTCAGATTGCGTTGCGCAAAAATATTGTGTGTCAGTTTAAGCACAGTCATTTATAATTTTTCTAAGGGGACGTTTCACTATTTTACCAGAAAAGTAACTGATGATGGCCGAAGTAGAGGGGATGTAAAATGTTATTGGCAATGGCAAGAAAATCCTGTCTCAGCAAGAGATATTTGGTAACATCAAATATAAATTTAAGTATGAAGAAGTATTTTCTTAAAGTATTTACATGCATTGTAGCCATGTGTGGAAGTAAAACAAGGACAATTAATAGTCTACACAAGAGGAGAATACAAGCTTTTGAAATGTGTTGCTACAGATGAATGCTGAAGATGGTGGGCAGATCATGTTACTAATGAGGAGGTACTAAACAGAGGTGAGGAGAAAAAAAAAATTGTTGCAGAACCTGACTACAAGAAAGGATCAGTTGATGGGTCACATTCAGAGACATTAAGACATCACCAGTTTAGTACTGGAGGGAAGTGTGCTGGGGTAAAAATCATAGTGGGAGACCAAGATATGAATACAGTGAGCAGATTCAGACGGATGTAGCTTGCAATAGTTACTCGAAGATGAGGAGCCTGAACAGGTCAGAGTAGCACAGAAAGCTGCAGCAAACCCGGCTTTGAACTGAAGCCCACAACACAAACAAGGTGAATGTGTGGTTTTAATGATTCTGTTTTGTTTTTTATTCATGACGGCAGACGGTTTCGATTTACTACAACATTTTGTTTGTTTTCACTAGTATGAATCCTAGTCTTTAATTTGCGCGAGATTCTCGCGCATAATACTAGTGCCTTGTCTCGTTAGAAGTGTTCCTTAGCGCAACTTCACCTGCTTGACACTAGGACACAGGAAAATTGGTGTTCATATTTTCTGTTGTATGTAGGTGTTTTAAATGGTTCTGATATGTTTTATTTATTAAGACAGAGGGTTTGGATTAGAACAACTTTTAAAATTTTGACACGCATGAGCTTGTTTGCCTGGGTTTTAATGTGTGCGAGTGTCTCGCGCATACCACAAGTGCCCTCTCTCGGTGAAACTGTCTCCCCTAGTGCTTCTGCACCCTCTTAACGCTATTTCACAGGCTAAGTACTGATAATATGCTATGTTCGCATCGACCATCTTTTCATAATTATGCTGTACAGATGGAGGTAATATTTTAGTTTTAACTACTGACGACGCCTTTGGCACGATTGTTTTATGCATCTCCACTGCAGGATGCGATTTTAGTAAGTGACTAAAAGTTTTTGTGCTTGTAAGACATGGGTAATTTTCATGGTTACTTAAAGCTGTAAGTGTTTTTTTTTTTTTTTTTTTTACTTCTATCTCAGTTATGTTGCTAAACTTTTTGCTGATGAAGGTGTCTTCCTCTTCAGGTGTATTTTTGCTTCTGATGAAGGTATGTTTAGATATACCGAAACCGTGGTCAAGGACTTCGATAAGTCTTTACCCTGCAACTATTTGGCTGTTCTCATTTACCGTGAAGATTTTCAACAGTTTCTGCTTCAGTCACGTTTAAAATTTTGAAACAGAAACAAGTCATTATTATTACCCTTTCGGGACGGAATACTGCTGCATTAGATTGAATGCAGTATTCTCGAGACGGCAGATGCGTTGTTGACATCTGCGAAGCCATAATGACGGCGGCGATCTTCCTGATTTTCCGCACAATTATACGTACATCCTGTTTCCGTCGCCCCAGCACCTGCCTTACCTCTGAGTCACTCCTGTTTCATTTGCAGTAACAGAGGTCACTTACATAATTACACAAAGCTTTCTGAAAGCGGCATAAAGGCTGTTCAATGACACTCCGTCCACTGGGATATTTTCTTCTTGGTTTGACTGCTCTTAGAGGACTGCATACAGTATGAATAGTGTTAGGTATAGAAAAAAAGGTGGATCTATCAACTTTCTCATAAAATTGTTTACAAGTGCACAAGTCAACGCTGAGTTGTTTAGAAAATTGATCTATTTCGGCGAATTCAGGTACATCTGTCAAACTAACAATAGTGACCAAATTTAAATATGTGCAGGATGTGACGACAACTTGTAACACTAGTTCATTTCACTTCCCAATGCCGTGGAAGTGTTAAGCGTGCAGTTTCAATAAATCCGTTTAGTAAATAGGTAGAATGTGCAATTTAAGGAACTTATCAAGATTACGAAAGACTACGTTTATTAAAATGTCACCACGATCGACATCGCTGTCTTAGTCTACGGAGTGTGACTTTCAGACTTTTCAGCAGCCTACAACTCTTGCCAGATGTTAGCCTATCGTCAAATGCAACAGCATTTCGGATGGCTTAGAGTGGTTTACAACTTTTTAATATCCACGGATGTGGATGTAGGTAAGACTTGCGGATACGATTCGGATAGCAAATTTCTTATCTGCACAGAACTCTAGCTGTACTCAATATTTTTGACAATCAAGAAAGACCGAGAAACAATTGCTAAGATTAAAAGGATATAAGGCAGAGATGCAGTCTTTCTCCCCGACTGGCCAATTTGTATCTTGAAGAAGCAATAATGGCAACTGAAGATGAGTTCAGAATGAAAATATGTCAGTGATAAGATTCGCTGATGACATTGCTACCTTCTGTGGATATGGGGATGAATTACTGAACCTGTTAAATGGAATAAAGTCTCACGAGTACACAACTGGACTGCGCATAAACCAAAGAAAGGCGTAAATAATGAGGTGGTAGCAGAAAATGATGAGATTAGGAATAAACTTAACATAAAAATTGAGGCCCACGCTTCATTCAAGTCCTGCAGTTCTTCTCCTCTGACACAGGGGACTCCAGTTCCATTAGCGACTCCTATCATTGACATCATTCAACCCTCAATTTTAATCTCACCTCTAGTACTTTCTTTTATTCCTTTCATTTCTTCTTCAAACTATTTGTTGAACAGTAGAGAGGAAGATTCCAGCTCTGCCTTACACCCTTTTTAATCGGAACGTTTCTCTTTTGGTCTTCCATTCGTCACGTTTCCTTCTGATTTTTATATGCAGCGTTTTTTCCTCTCTTTTCCTACAAAAATGGTTCAAATGCCTCTGAGCACTATGGGACTCAACTTCTGAGGTCATTAGTCCCCTAGAACTTAGAACTAGTTAAACCTAACTAACCTAAGGACATCACACACATCCATGCCCGAGGCAGGATTCGAACCTGTGACCGTAGCGGCCTCGCGGTTCCAGACTGCAGCGCCTAGAACCGCACGGCCACTTAGGCCGGCTCTTTTCCTACAGCGTATATCTATTTTTCTAAGTATTTCATGTGTCTAGCACCATTGTACGTAGCCATGGGATTTTTGTAGGTCCACAGTTTCTGCAAAGATCTCTTGATGTTTTCCAGTTCTTGCTTTGGTCCTCACCTAACAGATCTTTACTTTCCTTTTCCTCTGCTCTGTACTTTATTCTAATCAGCAGTTTAGATGCATGAGTTTTCAAGTTAATTGTGTGATAGGTCTTGTAATTATCCGTCTTAACTGTCTATTGGTTTGTGTGTAGAAGTCTCTGGTGATAGTCAGATGGTATGCGCCTCGCTTGTAGGTTCAACACACTATCTTGAATAATCGTTCGGTTGCCATGTCTCCCAA
This sequence comes from Schistocerca serialis cubense, assembly GCF_023864345.2. Classification (NCBI taxonomy): domain Eukaryota; kingdom Metazoa; phylum Arthropoda; class Insecta; order Orthoptera; family Acrididae; genus Schistocerca; species Schistocerca serialis. Next base: position 77,966,345 of record NC_064646.1, on the reverse strand, counting down.
TGACTTCAAAAATTCGGTAGGAATGTTCTCAACCACTACAGATAGTTTGATATAATGTCTTGCAAATCTCTGTAAAACTCTGACCCTAATCTGGATCCCTTATGTCTGCCAAATCGGCAACCATTTCTTCTTCAATTACGTCAGCAGACAGTACCTCCGCCTTGTAGAGGGCCTCAGTGTAACCTTTCCACCTACTCGTTCTCTGTTTTCAACATTCTGTCTTCTAATGTTGACACCTTTGCGTTTAAATTTTCCAAAAGTTATCAGATTTTTTGCGTGTGCTGGATGTGTCGTAACGGTGAACATTCCATTTTCAATTTCTTCAGCTTTCTCTATTAGCGTTTTAGTTTTCTGGCACTTCATTTTTGTTTAGTTTCTAATGGAAACTGCTTTATTCATGAACGTTTTTGGACTTCCTTCTTTCGCCAGTCGTTTTCTTTGTACCTATAGTTTCTTCATAGTAACGGTCTTTTAGTTTGTATGTCTTTCAAACTTCAGCGGTAGTCTTCGGGCATTGTAGTATCGACAATTTTTGATTCCAACGCACATGCCTTTCTCTAAAATTACTGATCCGTTTGAGTAGGATGAAGTAAGTGAGAATGATAACTTGCAAAAAGTTAGAGGTGTGGGATACTGATTGTGAAGTTTGATATTAATGTAAACTTTGATAAAGAAGAGGAAGTGAGAGAAAAAATGTTAATTAGTAATTGGCATACGGAGGCGTAGTGTTCACGTTAAGAGTGTCTCACTTGGTATCTTATACGATACGAAGTTTCAACTAAAAGGTTGTGATTTGCATGGAAAACAATGACGAATGGCGCTAACTATAATGAAAATGCTTTTTTAATATTAGTGGTGAGGTGTGCGTGTGGAATTTTGAACTGATATGGTGGGAAAGCTTGTCTTACAATCAGTGGGTAGGCTTTAAATTTCGGGCGTGCATCCGCATGAATTGCAGTTCTTCTTCTAATATTTCCGCCATATAGCTTTCAGCCATCTTCAGAGTGAGCTAAGAGACTGCCTGAATCTAGTATTGCTCCCTGAAATCTTGAAGATGCAAATCTGTGCCTATATTTATGTATTTTCCCAGTTCTGAGGTATACAATACGAACTATTCGTCTGATATTGAATGGTTGAATTAAAAATTAATAATAAATTGTTTTTAAAGTGAAACAGGGGCATTGGGTAGGTACTAGGGACACAGCCACACTTTTTAACTTTGTCGTATTTACATGCATGTTTTAAGTTCTACTCCCAACTGACTAGATTATGATTCCTTTAAATAAACTTTCGACCGATAATGTTCTTGACAGATAAGAGTCACGGAGCAAAGTTACTGGGGGAAATAAGTGAATACAAAGTAGTTATTTCTTTTGGACACAAGGATAACAGAAAGAATAATTCAGCTACTGTATATGGTCCGTTTTCAGAATAAATAATTCATTTTCCAATGGAGAGTTTGAAGACTTAGAACTTCCGAGCGCATTAAGGTCCAAGGTGCTACTCCAGGCAGATGTAAAATAAATGTACGCAACGGAACATACTGAGCGCGAAAATCAAGATTTGGCCCTGTCTGACTACCGCCTGAAGCAAATCTTAGGATCTCTTAATCGTGATATTATTTCCTCCTTCTTGCTCTTTAACATATAAATTAGAACCTAAACATAAATGATTAAGGAAACTAGTAGCTACTAAATGATAAATGCTGTTTCAGCTTATACATTTACTGTAGATTACAAACCCCTTTATATTATAAATGTTTATATTTCCTAACTAATATTACTGATCAATTTTCCCAGTTCTACAGACAAGAAAGTCGAACTGCGCGGGGTAGCCGTGGGGTCTAAGGCGCCTTGTCACGGCCCGCGCGGCTCACCTGGTCAGGGGTTCGAGTCCTCCCTCTGGCATGGAGGTGTGTGTGTTGTCCTCAGTGTAAGTTAGTTTAAGTTACGTACTGATAACCTCTCCAGTTTGGTCCCATAAGACATTACCACAAATTTCCAAATTTGTTTTCCAAACTCGAACTCCCAGCCACAAGCACGGAATTCAGATAACATTTCTACGTGAGTTTAGACAGAAGAAATGCTCTCTATCAGTGAACGCTGCATACTCAACGACGACTCGCTACACGGAGGCGAAGTTCAGAATCGTATAAGTTCGCAACAGCACAGTGCCTAACTGTTCTAACTACAAAATCTCCCGGGAGCAAAGACAGCAAGTCCGTCTGTACCAACAAAAGCTGATACTAAGCGACCGTCAAACACGGGCACTCAAAACGGAAGACCTCTTTCTCTCCACCGCTGGCTTCCCAGCAAAACTTGGCTCCCCTCCCTCGTAACTGTAGACGGCGAATTATATTCTGGAAACCACGGAATATTCTCCGTCTCTACCGATTCTTCCGAGAGCCGACCAACCATATCTTTAGTAGTCCATCGCGGAAAGTTTGTGAGGAAATACCTATCCTCGTTAATTAGGAATACATACAATGGTACGCTTCCCAGAGCAAAAATTCTCGGAAATAAGCCAGCCTGCGTGATTTACGAGGTAACGCTTCCTCGTTCCTCACTGCTGCGTCCAAGATTTCCAGACTTTCCGAAGTATTATCCGGTTATCCTTCAAGCACCGCTACAAAACCGGCCGACCGCCGCCATGTTGTGCTTCAGGTGCCACGACCCTCCGTCTTCGCTACTTCCTGTGTTACATCTACATCTACATCTATACTCCGCGAGCCACCTTACGGTGTGTGGCGGAGGGTACTTATTGTACCACTATCTGATCCCCCCTTCCCTGTTCCATTCACGAATTGTGCGTGGGAAGAACGACTGCTTGTAAGTCTCCGTATTTGCTCTAATTTCTCGGATCTTTTCGTTGTGATCATTACGCGAGATATATGAGGGCGGTAGTAATATGTTGCCCATCTCTTCCCGGAATGTGCTCTCTCGTAATTTCGATAATAAACCTCTCCGTATTGCGTAACGCCTTTCTTGAAGTGTCCGCCACTGGAGCTTGTTCAGCATCTCCGTAACGCTCTCGCGCTGACTAAATGTCCCCATGACGAATCGCGCTGCTTTTCGCTGGATAATGTCTATCTCTTCTATTAATCCAACCTGGTAAGGGTCCCATACTGATGAGCAATACTCAAGAATCGGACGAACAAGCGTTTTGTAAGCTACTTCTTTCGTCGATGAGTCACATTTTCTTAGAATTCTTCCTATGAATCTCAACCTGGCGCCTGCTTTTCCCACTATTTGTTTTATGTGATCATTCCACTTCAGATCGCTCCGGATAGTAACTCCTAAGTATTTTACGGTCGTTACCGCTTCCAATGATTTACCACCTATGGCATAATCGTACTGGAATGGATTTCTGCCCCTATGTATGCGCATTATATTACATTTATCTACGTTTAGGGAAAGCTGCCAGCTGTCGCACCATGCATTAATCCTCTGCAGGTTCTCCTGGAGTACGTACGAGTCTTCTGATGTTGCTACTTTCTTGTAGACAACCGTGTCATCTGCAAATAGCCTCACGGAGCTACCGATGTTGTCAACTAAGTCATTTATGTATATTGTAAACAAGCTGGACTAAACACACCTGTGCGGGGTTTTCCACCCAAAGCATGAGTTACGCCTTCCGTTTCATTTCCACTGACGCTCCAACCTCTACTAACATAGGCAATCATTCCTTACGTCGTATTGATAACAAAAACATTCCATCAACTTTCATGCAGTAAGCTTTAACAACTACACTACTGGTCATTAAAATTGCTACACCAAGAATAAATGCCGTTGATAGACGGGTATTCATTGGACAAATATGTTATACTAGAACTGACATGTGATTACATTTTCACGCAATTTGGGTACATAGATCCTAAGAAATCAGTACCCAGAACAAACACCTCTGGCCGTAATAACGGCCTTGATACGCCTGGCCATTGAGTCAAATAGAGCTGGGATGGCGTGTACAGGTACATCTGCCCATGCAGCTACAACACTATACCACAGTTCATCAAGAGTAGTGATTGGCGCATTGTGACGAGCCAGTTGCTCGGCCACCATTGACCAAACGATTTCAGTTGCTGAGAGATCTGGAGAATATGCTGGCCAGGGCAGCAGTCGAACATTTTCTGTATCTAGAAAGGCTCGTACAGGACCTGCAACATGCGGTCGTGCATTATGCTGCTAAAAAGTAGGGTTTCGTAGGGATCGAATCAAGGGTAGAGCCACGGGTCCTAACCCATCTGAAATGTAACGTCCACTGTTCAAAGTGCCGTCAAAGCGAACAAGAGGTGACCGAGACGGGTAACCAATAGCACCCCATACCATCACGCCGGGTGATACGCCAGTATGCCGATGACGAATACACGCTTCCAATGTGCGTTCACCACGATGTCGCCAAACACGGATGCGACCATCCTGATGCTGTAAACAGAACCTGGATTCATCCGAAAAAATGACGTTTTGCCTTTCGTGCACCCATGTTCGTCGTTGATTACACCATCGCAGGCGCTCCTGTCTGTGATGCAGCGTCAAGGGTAACCGCGGCCATGGTCTCCGAGCTGATAGGCCCTGCTGCTGCAAACTTCGTCGAACTGTTCGTGCAGATGGTTGTTGTCTTGCAAACGTCCCCATCTGTTGACTCAAGGATTGAGACTTGGCTGGACGATCCGTTACAGCCATGCGGATAAGATGCCTGTCATCTCGACTGCTAGTGATACGAGGCCGTTGGGATCCAGCACGGCGTTCCGTATCACCCTCCAGAACCCACCGATTCCACATTCTGCTAACAGTCATTGGATCTCGACCAGTGCGAGCAGCAAAGTCGCGATATGATAAACCGCAATCGCGATAGGTTACAATCCGACCTTTATCAAAGTCGGAAACGTGATGGTACGCAGTTCTCCTCCTTCCACGAGGCATCACAACGACGTTTCAGCAGGCAGCGGGTATAGGTAAGCGTATTCAAATACAGAGATATGTAAACAGGCAGAATACGGCACCGCGATCATCAAAGCCTATAGAAGACAACAAGTGTCTGGTGCAGTTGTAAGACCTGTTACTGCTGCTACAACGTATGTTTATCCAGATTTAAGTGAGTTTGAACGTTGTGCTATAGTCTGCGCACAACCGATGGGACACAGCTTCTCCGAGATATGGTTGGAGTGGGGATTTTCCCGTACGACCACTTCACGACTGTATGGTGAATATCGGGAATTCAGTAAAACATCAAATCTCCGACATAGTTGCTGCCGGAAAAAGACCCTGCAAGAACGGGACCAACAATGACTGAAGAGAATCGTTCAACTGACAGAAGTGCAACTCTTCCGCAGATTGTTGCAGATTTCAGCGCTGGGCCATCAACAAGTGTCAGCGTGGGAACCATTCAACGAAACATCATCCAGATGGGCTTTCGGAGCCGAAGGCCCACTCGTGTACCCTTGATCACTGCGCGACACAACGCTTAGGGCCTCGCCAAGACCCGTCAACACCGACATTCGTCTGTTGATGACTGGAAACATGTTGCGTGGTCGGACCAGTCTCGTTTGAAATTGTGTCTAGCGGACGGACGTGTACCTCATAAATCCACGGAGCCTGCATGTCAGCAGGGGACTGTTCAGGTTGGTACAGGCTCTGGAATGGTGTGAGGCGCGTACGGTTGGAGTGATATGGGTCCCCTGAGACGTCTAGATATGCCTCTGACATGTGACACGTACGTAATCATCCTGTCACCTGCATCCGTTCATGTTCATTGCACATTCCGACGGACTATGGCAGTTTCAACAGGACAACGCGACAACCCACGCTTTCAGAAATGCTGCAGAGTGGCTCCAGGAACACTCTTCTGAGTTTGAACACTTCCCCTGTCCGCCATATTCCCCAAATACGAGCATTATTGAGCATATCTTGGATGCCTTGCAACGTACTATTCAGAACAGATCTCCACTCCTACGTAGTATTAAAGATTTATGGACAGCCCTGCATGATTCATGTTGTCACTTCTCTCCAGAACTACTCCAGTCATTGGTCGAGTCCATGCCAAGTCGTGGTGCGGCACTTCTGCGTGCTCGGCCGGCGTTACACAATATTAGGCAGGTGTACCAGTTTCTTTGGGTCTTCAGTGTACTACGTAATGGACACAGTGTGTTAGGACTATATTGAATCGCTGCTCTGGTATACTTAGAAAATTTGACTGAGAACTGTACAAACTAATCGTTAGGTGTCCTTGTTATCGATTGCAGAAGACGATTAGCACTTCAGATGAGAGATGAGTGACAGAATGATCTGCCAAGAAACGTAGGCCTAAACGTTCTCACGGATATGCTGTTCTACGTTAGTTGCGCATTTAGTATAGAGAAAAGCTGTAATCAGGCAAGTTACAGTTCAGTTCAAATTAGGTTCTGTTTAGTAAAAGGTATGCATAAGAGTTTATGTTGGGTACCATTTTGTGGGTACATTGTTTTGGTGTTGTTGTTGTTGTGGTCTTCAGTCCAGATTGGTTTGATGCAGCTCTCCATGCTGCTCTATCCTGTGCAAGCTTCTTCATCTCCCAGTACCTACTGAAACCTATATCCTTCTGAATCTGTTTAGTGTATTCATCTCTTGGTGTCCCTCTACGATTTTTACCCTCCGCGCTGCCCTCCAATACTAAATTGGTAATCTCTTGATGCCACAGAATATGTCCTACCATGCAATCCCTTCTTCTAGTCAAGTTGTACCACAAATTTCTCTTCTCCCCAATTCTATTCAGTACCTCCTCATTACTTATGTGATCTACCCATCTAACCCGGGTTCCCGAGTTCGATTCCCGGCGGGGTCAGGGATTTTCTCTGCCTCGTGATGACTGGGTGTTGTGTGATGTCCTTAGGTTAGTTAGGTTTAAGTAGTTCTAAGTTCTAGGGGACTGATGACCATATATGTTAAGTCCCATAGTGCTCAGAGCCATTTGAACCAATCCAATCTACCCATCTAATATTCAGCATCCTTCAGTAACACCACATTTCGAACGCTTATATTCTCTTTTTATCCAAACTATTTATCGTCCACGTTTCACTTCCATACATGGCTACACTCCATGCAAATACTTTCAGAAAAGACTTCCTGACACTTAAATCTATGCTCGATGTTAACAAATTTCTCTTCTTCAGAAACACTTTCCTTGCCCTCACCAATCTACATTTTATATCCTCTCTACTTCGACCATCATTAGTTATTTTGTTCCCCAAATAGCAAAACTCATTTACTACATTAAGCGTCTCATTTCCTAATCTAAAACCCTCAGCATCACCTGATTTAATTCTGCACAAAGCACAGCCAGTGGATTTCATAAAGAGCGCTACGCGGGGTTACCAACATAAAAACCTAAACAACCTACTTACAGTACATCTTTTTGATAATACGTAAATTTTATAGTGGGAGGTTCATTTGGACTAAATTTCAACAGAAGCAAATATATTGCGGAGGTTACATGGGTCAGTGGCTGTGAATGGAGCGGGTTTGTCTTTAGTGGAGTTACAAAACTCGCTCCATTCAGCACCACCGCCTACTGTCATGGTGTGAGGGACGCTCAAACACTGATCGTAACCGGTCACCACCGAAATAAATGTTCTTGCAGTCGAGGCTGGTTTTGTAATCCTTTTTTAGTGTACCTTTAGCTATACCGCTGTTTCTCTACCAGAAATGTTCTCAGAAGTTGGACGGAACGGACGGTTCCACGCGTCCGGCATCTGCTGGCGTGTGAAGAAGCGCTGGCGTCTCAAGGCTGAAAGTCGAGACGTCCGTCGTCGGCGGAGCGGTGAATAATTTCCGTAATGGGGCTAATCCTGCGGCGGCGCCACGCGACGCCGCGCCGGCTGGTGGGGGCGTCGATGGGGCGCCGATGTGGGCGGCAGTCGCGGCCGCGGCGTCACCACGCCGCCCCCTCCAGTGGCCCGCCGCTGGTGATGTCACCAGCGGCCGCCGCGCAGCCGCCCTGATAATTGTTGCTTGATGCGACCGAGCGGCTCGGCGTCCAGGCGGCCGCTGACAGCCGGCCATTAAAGCCAGGCGCCTGCTGCCGGGGGCCGGCGCGCGACCCGCGTTACGTCACCGCCGACATCGACACCGGCAGCGACGGCGGCACTCGCCGACAGAGAGAGGGCCGCGCACCCGCCGGAAGTCCACAGCTTTCTCCACACCGGAACCCCTAGCGCACTATCCACTGTTCGCTAACCAGTGCTCCGCTGACCCTTGATGACCGCACAACACAAAGCTTTACGCCTCCGCCGGCCGGTGTGGCCGTGCGGTTCTAGGCGCTTCAGTCTGGAACCGCGTGACCGCTACGGTGCAGGTTCGAATCCTGCCTCGGGCATGGATGTGTGTGATGTCCTTAGGTTCGTTAGGTTTAAGTAGTTCTAAGTTCTAGGGGACTGATGACCACAGATGTTAAGTCGCATAGTGCTCAGAGCCATTTCAGCCATTTTTTGCGCCTCCCCTGGGCCCTTCAACACTGACATCAGACTGTTGATGACTGGAAACATGTTGCCTGGTCGGATGAGTCTCGTCTCAAATTGTGCCGAGGAGATGGATGTGTACAGGCATGAAGACAACCTCTTGAATCTATGGACCATGCGTGTCAGCAGGGGAGTGTTCAAGCTGGTGGAGGCTCTGTAATGGTATGGGGTGTGTGCAGTTAGAGAGGTATGGGACTCCTGTTAGGTCTAGATACGATTCTGACAGGTTGAGAGGTGGCAGAAGCCCCATCTCATATTTCTATCTTACTCTGAGTAATTCGATTTTACTCTCTAATTGCATGTGGTGAAAAGTTGCTATTCCTTCACACGCGGACTTCCCATGCAGCGTCTCTCGTCACCTGGGTGGTCCGGTGACAGGTGGGCTCTGCTGATCGTGAAAGGTTTAAGCCGACCGGTGTGAGGGAGTCGAGTGTATGCTTTCCAGGCGCCGACATTGTCATAAGTGCAGCGGAGACACGCCCGCAGGGACCTGAAGGAGCGGCTGGGCTAGAGATTCCGTTACTTCGCAGAAACTTAGCGAAAACACTTTCTGGTGGGCTACCAGCGAGGCGTGGGAATGACTTGTGTTCCCAGGCAGTCTTGGCGGGCAAATTCCCGCGTTTTCTGCAAAATCATAACTGTGATTGGCTTGCTCAGGACATAGCTCCGTGATGTAGCAAAATCGACGCAGAAATTGGCGCCAAGAATCTCCATTGGTGGAATGGTAGTGCTCCGGCAATGGAGTGGAATTTTCTGCCGGTTTTCGAATTGCTCATTGGAACGTTTAGCCACGGCCACTGTCGTGGGGGCGGGAATGTTCTGTGTTCGGTTTGTATGGGTGCTCTTGAGAGAGTCGGCTCTCGCCTTCGGTCAGAGTAGGTTACAAGACTGAGCTCTCGCTGCTCTGCCCAGCCTGCCTTCCGTTGGCTGCCTAATATACCATTATTTAATTGTAACTGTTTAACAAAGATTCTGAAGTTTCGACTTCAAAGTAGCTTTCCGAGTACAGTTGGCAATTGAGCGTTCTGGGTACAAGCGGCCTATGTTGTCTGTCTTGAGCAGTTTTGGCTAAAGTTAACTGTATCGGAGTTACAGTGTGACTTCGCTTGTTAAAATCAATTACTGTACCGTCAGTGATTGTGTGGTTGGCCTTCTTCGTCTCCCTCAGAGGCGCATTTGTATTGCTAGGAAGTCTTTAGTCTGGAACAACCAGACTAGGATAATTTGTTTTGGTCTATACTTGCGACATTATCATCACCACCACGGGACGTCGAAGCAACCAGCCATCGCCTCCAGTACGCCAGATCGTGTTCTTGCAGTTAAGAAGACAGCTTGGTAATGTATGTCCGCAGCTAGGTGATAATCAGAGCTCAGCAGAGCGCGCCTGTTCGTCTTTTCTAACTTTGTTCTGTCTTGGGTGTTCATTGTCTGAGTTCTCACTACTGTAGCAGCAATTAATGTTGGGTTGGCTGGGTGTTTCTCTTAAGATTTGAGTTGCAAGGAATTGGCTCCACATACCACTTAGTCATAAATGTCACAATCTAGTTTATGGACAACTCCACCTTCACAGCATTTGTTTGAGTATCGAATTTGATGTATTGTAAATGTTTCATGTGTTTGGTTTATTGTTTTGAGTTTAGTCATAACAAATCAAATTCTTATTTTGGACAGAACTTTCATTCTGTTAATCGGCAGAGCAACCCTTTCATTTCTCACTACGTTAATGAAACTTTCATTTATCGAATTAGTTTGTATCAGATTAAATTATTGCAGGTGCCAAACCTTTTTCTACTCCGCTTGCAGGGTCTATTACTGTCAGTTCGCGTTTCTGGTTAATCCATGTGCAACAGCAAAAGTCGGAGTTAGAAAAGGGGGGCTTAGAGCATCATTTACATATGAAGATTCTAGAAGAATTTAGTGTTAAGTACACTGCTAGCCCCGACACTTCGCAAGGTGACACGTACGTAAGCATCCTATTTGATCACCTGTATCCATTCATGTCCATTGAGTATTCCGACAGACGTGGGCAATTCCAGCAGTGCAATGCGACACTCCGCACGTCAATAAATGCAGAGAGGCTCCAGGAACACTCTTCTGAGTTTAAACACTTCCGCTCGCACCAGACATCCCCCCCCCCCCCCGCCCCCAGACATGAGCATTGTTGAGAATACCTGGGATGCCTTGCAACGTGCTGTTCAGAAGAGACCTCCACTCCCTCGTACTCTTACGGAGTTATGGACAGCCCTGGAGGAATCATGTCGTCAATTCCCTCCAGCACTACTTCAGACATTAGTTGAGTCCATGGCACTTCATGTTGCGGCACTTCTGCGTGCTCGCGGGGTCCTAGACGATATTAGACAGCTGTACCAGTTTCTTTGGCTCTTCAGTGTAACTCATGAGGTGAAGGAACGTAATAAGAACTTGTACGTTTTCATAACGTTAACATATTCACAGTTTACCGGGTGATCAAACTGTCAGTATAAATTTGAAAACTGAATAAATCACGGAATAATGTAGATAGAGAGGTAGATATTGACACACATGCTTGGAATGACATGGGGTTTTATTACAACCAAAAAATTACAAAATTTCAAAAATATCCGACAGATGGCGCTTCATCTGATCAGAATAGCAATAATTAGCACAACATAGTAAGACAGAGCAAAGCTGATGTTCCTTACAGTAAATGCTCAATATGTCCACCATCATTCCTCTACAATAGCTGTAGTCGAGGAATAATGTTGTGAACACTACTGTAAAGCATGTCCGGAGTTAAGGTGAGGCATTGGCGTCGGATGTTATCTTTCACCATCCCTAGAGATGTCGGTCGATCACGATACACTTGCGACTTCATGTAACCCCAAAGCCAATAATCGCACGGGCTGAGGTCTGGGGACCTGGGAGGCCAAGCATGACGAAAGTGGCGGCTGAGCACACGATAATCACCAAACGACGCGCGCAAGAGATCTTTCACGCGTGTAGCAATATGGGGTGGAGCGCCCTCCTGCATAAACATCGTACGTTCCAGCAGGTGTTTATCAGCTAGGCTGGGGATGATGCGATTCTGTAACATATCGGCGTACCTCTCACGCGTCACGGTAGCAGTTACAAAACGAGAATCACGCATTTCTTCGAAGAAAAAAGGCCCGATAACGGTAGATGTGGTAAATCCAACCCATACCGTGACTTTCTCGTCGTGCACTGGAGTTTCCACGACAGTTCTAGGATTTTCGGTAGCCCAAATTCCGCAGTTGTGGGCGTTGACAGACCCTCGGAGCGTGAAATGAGCTTCGTCGCTCCACAACACGTTACTCAACCTATCGTCATCTTCCGCCATCTTTTGAAAGGCCCACACCGCAAATGCTCTCCGTTTCACTAAATCGCCGGGTAACAGTTCATGATGCCGATGGATTTTGTACGGATAGCATCGGCGGGTACGCCTAAGTGCCAACCAAACAGTAGTGTATGGAATGCCGGTGCGACGTGCGACTGCACGAGCGGTGACTTCCCCGTGCATAGACGAACCCGCTACAGTCTCCATTTCTTCCTGAACTGTCTCAGCAGCATTACGCCTTGTGCTCGGTCGGCCACTACGGTGTCTATCGTCTAAACAACACGTGGCTTCGAACTTCGAAATCATTCTCGCCACAGCTGCATTTGCCAACGGACCTTTACCTGTTCGAATCCCCTTCCTATGGCGATAGGATCGTAACGCTGAACTAGCACATTCCCCATTCTGATAATACAGCTTCACTAAAAGCGCCTTTTCAGGTATCCTCAACATGCTGCGACTGCTGGCGCATGTGATTCTCTCTCTCATTACAACTCCTTTTATACACGATTGTCATGCGCAGTCACTGACGTTTTGCTGTCCACCGCCATCTGTCGGACATTTTGTGAACTTTGTTTTTCTTTGGTTCTAATAAAACCCCATGTCATTCCAAGCATGTGTGTCAATTTTTACCTCTCTATCTACATTATTTCGTGGTTTATTAAGTTTTCAAATTTATGCTAACTTTTTGATCATCCGGTACTTCCATATAAATATACGTACCTTTGCAATCAGTAAAACGCATAATCCAGCTAGAACATAAATGACCGAAGTTTAAAATCTTTTGCGTCACCATTTTGTGAAAAATAAAATCTGAGATCTCAGAACTTGAACGCACTCGATTCTTACTCGGTGCGAGAGAGCCAGCGTCTATTTAGACGGTCGGCCTTGTAATATTTCTGGCTTTGCAGCCGTTATATTCAGGTACAAGAAGCTCTTCTTAGAGCAGATGAGAAGGCAGAAGTGGCAAGATGACGTAATGTGGTGTGTGGTACCGATGGCAGGTGGTTTGTTCGGTACGGGTATCATGAGAAAGACCGCCTAAATTGTGGTCCTTTTCCGCGGTTGACTGCTGCATTCGAAAGTTGCGCGCCAAAATTCTTCTGTTATTAATATTAGACAAACTAAACCGCGTGCCGCGCGGGATTAGCCGAGCGATCTTAGGCGCTGCAGTCAAGGACTGTGCGGCTTGTCCCGGTGGAGGTTCGAGTCATCCCTCCGACATGGTTCTGTGTGTTTGTCCTTAGGATAATTTAGGTTAAGTAGTGTGTAACCTTAAGGACTGATGACCTTAGCCGTTAAGTCCCATAAGATTTCAGACACATTTGAACACTTTCTAAACCGCGTATTTACTTGCATTTCAAATTAAAGCATCTCTCGATAGCGTCCTATCATTCCATTATTTCACTAGGACAAACAATCAGCAAAATAACAAACAACTGCTTAACGAAAAGGCACACGAAGCACTTCGGAGATCTTCGGATCGCGCCTAAACTGAATGGCGGGCGAAGTGGTTCGGCTGTAACATCAGAGCTGGCTCGGCTTTCTCGGATGACAGACATGTTGTATGCCGCGGTCGGCATCTTGTTAAGACTTTATTAGCTATATATGGTTATATGGACGTGTAATTGAGAGTAGTGTGATAATAATTACAGAAATATGCAGTTTGTTATTTTGTTGAAGGGTGGAAATTACTTACGAGTCTAAAGTGGAATGCAATGGTGCAGTTTCTCGTGTTCTGTCAATAAAAAGCGAGTGGCATCCCATGTAAACAAACTAACAGGAAATTTAATAATTTATTAAAAAACTAAAAAACCCCTCGATTGCGGAAAAAGCACCTAGTGTTAAGTGTTAACCGATGTTTCGGCGTAGATAGCTACACCTTCCTCAGAACACCAATGAAACCCCCAATATAAAATTGCATGCGGCGATTGTCCAAAATTTTACATCGGGCAAACGGGGCGAGCTCTGCTTCTCAGGTGTAAAGAGCATATTCCTACTAGAAGCGGTGACGGTACTAAGGGCTCTACTTATGCGGAACACCTTGTGCAAACGGCTCATGCGCCGAGCCCTCCAATTAATATCGAGTTACTTCATGCCGAGGTTAAGGGCTTAAATCTGGATGTTTTGGAAGAAATGCAGATCTTTAAGCATCTGCAACATGTTAAAGACAATACCCTCAATGACCAACTCCTAGTAAGAAATAGAAATTTTTTTGAACGTTTTGCGCCTTTACTTTGTTCTTCATACTTGTAAATCTGATGATCTGGGGATTATCACATGCGCGCGCTGATTGGCTAGCGCGGTTAGTCAAGCTGTTCGTCTTCTTTCTTTTTATCCTCATTTTCCTTTTACGATGAAGGTGATTTTAGCCCGTTGAACACCTCACATTTTATCCCTATATCTTTATTACCACGATGTCTTTAGATTACTTCCCCTCAGCCCCCCTCCCTCCCCCCCCCCCCCCCCCCCCGCCACCACCTCCAAGCTAACTACTGGCTTAAGGTATAGATTTTAGTTGCAATAGGTAGCTTCATATATAAGTTTTTTTACTAGCATAAACAACCGTGTGTGGTTATTTTTAGGTTTCATCTCCTACTGAGCTCGTCTCTTGTTCTATCCACTTCATTTTTTGATATACGTTGATCCACGGTTCAGAATATATGGGCTATTTAGCCCCGACCCATGTATAAACTTTCTCGTATTCGTATGCGCATTCAAGTAACTTCCCTTGTCTTGCGTATGTGCATAGATAGCGGGTCAGGCTTGTAAGTGAGCGACCGTTTGTAGCTGCAGTTTATGGCGGGTCATGGCCCATCGAACATAGGCCGGTGTGAGGTGGAGCGTACACCACTAAGTTAAGTAGTGGTTTTGACTTTGTCCGTATTTACTGTTTGTGATTTCCTTTTATTTTTCGTTCATAAATGTATAGCTATGGTGTTCTTTTAATCATTGACAAAGGTCTTCTTAGGCACTTGTGGGTTTTATTGTCGTTCTGAGGAAGGTGTAGTTATCTACGCCGAAACCTGGGTTAATAGTTAAAACTAGGTGCTTTTTTCGCAATCGAGGCGGGTTTTTAGTTTTTTAGTATATTAACCAATGATTGCTGATGCGCTGCCATGTTGAAGGTTCTTAAATTTAAATAATTTTCATAATATCAATCCCTCGCTAAGAGTTTATTACAGCCTCAAGATACCGGATTCACGACCTACCTGCTGTTTTCTGCGCAAGGGGACAACACCTGTGGAAGACTGCAGGTCAGTGAACATTAATTAGGACTTCTGCTTCCCACTCAGCGCGGTGGAAGCAAGTAGGCACCTGGCGTGTACTGCAGTCTCAGTACAAATGAGATCAATGACACGTCGTCTGTGGTAACACAGAGGAGGTATGAAGGAAAGGAATTGTCCAGAGAAGGGATTTATCATACCTCTCTCAGCCTCTCTCTTTTTGAGCTTACTGTAACCTCTATGACTTCTTCGCAGGCACGTCGTCGGTTTGTTCGCACCAGGCCGGGCAGTTGCTGGTGCGTCCGCGAGTGGACAGGAGACGCAATAATTGCCGGTGACTCACCGCGGCGCGGCGCCAGCTGCCAACTCTACAACATCTGCCTCAGCCTCTCCAGCTCCCCTCTCAACTCCTCTCCTTGCTCTGCGAATCGCTGTTACTCCCACACTCCGCGTCTCCAGGCGCTGCCTCAATTCTCAGCTTTCGCCACTTACCGTCATGCGTCATCCACAGGTCTGCTGCCGAGGCTCGCACTTCAGATTTGCCAACCAGTACGAACGCTAAAGCTATTTTCATAGTAAACCCATTCAAATGGTATTTTCAGCTACCACTCCATTACATGTAATACATTTAATTTTATTTTTCTGGTTTCAGACATCAGTGTCTCATGTGGTCCCACGCTGTACTTCATCTCTTCCTGTTTTCAGCTACACTTTCCATTGTGGTAATTTAGTATTTTAAATCTCGTCGAGACTGTGGTCAAAGTATGCTAACTGGAATATCATATCCACGACGAAACTGTCAATTTTAGTGCATCTGCGCACTTCCTTTTGGAGGGGGAGTCAAATGAAAATTGAATACCCACCACATCGGGATCACGCAATGTTTCCGTTCAAAATTAATCACCGCATGCGTTAAGACATTTAAAGACATTTACCTCACTAGGAGACGCGACTATCAATTCCTGTTTGGGAGCACGCGGTCGATCGTTGACAGATCCGCAACCGCTCCTACTATTTCATTTCTTCGACCTACTGAAACAAACGCCCACGAGTGTCCTCGTTCAGGTCGCCAAAGGCGCAAAAGTCACACGTTGCGAGATCCTGGCTGTACGGAGAACTTTGCAGTGATCCCAAACAAATCACTTAAAAGTAGCGTTCTGTCGACTGGGAGTGTGGGGGCGCGCATTATCGTGCACCGGGATGATTCTGTCCGACAGTACTCCTGGACGTTCTGACTTCATGGCGCGTTTTCACAGCGCCAAGCATTGATTGTGGTTCCACGCTCTAGGACGTTGACGAGCGGAGGGCGCTCTGCAGTTGAAGAAGGTCATCATGACCTTACCGAAACTTGTGTAAACAGCTTTGGTTGCGGAGATGAGGGTGTTTCCACTACTGGCTTTGTCGTTCGCCCTCGAGCTGTCGGAATGCTGTCGGGCGGAATCGTCCTGTTGCGCAGTAACCCAACCCCACACTGCCAATCGGACGAAGGCTTCGGACATTTGGTTGGGAAACACTGCAGAATCAATCGAATTGCGCAGATCTTTCACCGTTCGATTTTTACATGTTTGGCGATCTGAAGAAAGACATGCGTCGAGATCGGTTTCAGTCGGACGAGGAAGTGCAAGAGTGACTGCAGTTGTTGATTCATCAGCGGCCGACCGCGTTCTACAAAACAGGAATTGATTACCTCGTCTCCCAGTGGGATACATGTCTTAATGGTCCATTTTTGGCGGGTGTACGGTTAGCATTTGACTGCCCCTTATATATAGCCTTTTAACAAATTTTTGATTTATTCTGCACTTTCCAATTCTTCAATATGCAGCGATTATCTGGAAGCGTTCCTTGCACTACAGACAAACGGCTCGCTGTAATATCCGTATGTATGTATAGTGACGCGCTTCGTTGAGATCCTAACGGACTTTGTTCGCAAGTACTTTACCCTTTCCCTCGACTTTCGTCCTCATATTTTACAAATTAAGACCTCTTCATAATCGATTTCTACACCTATATCTACACTCCTCAAGCTGAAGGAATGTGTAATGCCTGTCTTCCTCTTGTTTAATATAGACCAAGTATGGACTATAGCGTTCAACTATAGTTCGCCCTGTAGTTGAGTATCCCCTAGCCGCGCTTTCCTGACCTTTGTCCAGAAGGTTCATGGTAGTTTGTCCAGCACACTCATTTCCTGGGATACCTCCGGACGTTTTCCCACTTTCTATGCCTCCCAGTTCCTGCAGATCTTACATCGCTTTGTAACGGGACATCCTCCTCTAGCATTACTTTACCTCAACAGTAGTTCTCGATATCAGTACTATTTTTCGAATTTTGCTTGGATCATTATTATCTCAGCTGTTTTTCTGAAAACTTTCGTATAATTTTATTTACAGTATGTTATATTTCAAGCTAAAATTTATGAAAAGGAATTACCTTATTTTCGATGTTACAATCGATAAGTACTAGCTCTGAATGTACAGTTAAAATTACTTTTTTAGAAACCTTTGAAATTACGATTTATTTGGTACACGTCAAATTTCTCTTGTTAATAAAAAGCAATCTAGTACTGTTTACTATGTTTATTTTTGGATTTACTTATTGAACAATAATCGAAATTAATAGAAATTCATTTGTCAAGAAAAATTGTAAAACGTTTGGAATATAGTTATTGGCGCAGAGTGAGGGAATAGTAATCATGCCTCAGATGTGATCGGATGTATTTTTGTATTTTGGGCGAACAATGTAATTTCGGCTTTGTTAAGCTGAAAATTTAAAAAACTGTATGACATACTAAAATGTGACAAAATATATTAACATAACAACAGAAATTCTGCAACAAAAATCTTTAGATTTAATTAGATCCATTCAACCATGAGAATCTAAAATGTGAGTATTTCGATTTTAAGAATCAGACCCCTTGACAAGAAGAACTAGAGCCAACTCTACACAAAAAGCTAAGTAGACTAAAAAGTTTATTCTTAACTTCACTCCCCTCAGATTTTTTATAAAAGACTGTGGATAATAACTGGAATTAGGAAGGAGAGGGGAGATTACAACTTCCAGTCACTCCCGTGGTGTGCAGCTAGCATGAAGTTTTGGCTCATCACTCCATATAGGACTATTTGACGCCAAAGATCATACCGAACACCACTCTCCATGCAATCATTACTCTTTCATAAGGCAAAGAAAAATGAAGGAGAAACAAAAAAAGACATAAATAGTGCTGAACTTTTAACATGAAAACCGTTCTAGATTTTCAGAGTAGATTATTGTTCTACTGTTGCAGAAGTAAACGTATCTGATTAACGATTTCACACCTGCTCGATAACACGCTTTCTACACACAAAGACATACAAAGAAGGAAAATATCATTGTAAAACGAAGAAAGAGTTGTGCCACAAAATCAAAATTTGGTAGCCGTGTTTCTGCATCTGAAAGACGATGTCTGTTCAGACTTCGCGCCCGTCGAGTGGCGCAAGTAACGCCAATATGAGGATGAAAATCGGGTTTCCTTTCAATACACGCTGTAACGGTCCTTTGAGTTTGGACACGGTGAGTTGATGTTAGTCAAGAATGCTTTTAAGGTGAAAAAGAAGCAATTATCAGCACCTGACTCAGTTTGAACGAAATCGTGTAATAGCGCTACAAGAATCTGGATGTTCCTTCTGAGCGGCTGGAGAAAGACTTGGTAACAATCTAGCCACTGTACATTACTGGTGACAGCGGCGGTCACCAGAATGTATGGTCCCAAGAAAACCGGACTCCGAACGGCCACGTGGCACTACAATGGGGAGACCATCGTGTTTGGGGTATGGCTCTGTCGCGTCGCATTGCATCTGCAGCAACAAATTGAGCAGCAGTTGACACCACAGTTATACAACGAACTGTTGCAGGTACTTACTGTCGCTTGGATTGCAGGGACATAAAACCACCGCCATTTGCGACTTCAGCGGCGTGAAGCGAGAGTTCATTGGAGGGCAGGGTGGGGACTTGTTGTGTTTTCTGATGAAAGCTGGTTCTGCCTCACAAGGGAACCTCCCCATCGCACCCCCCCCTCAGATTTAATTATAAGTTGGCACAGTGGATAGGCCTTGAAAAACTGAACACAGATCAATCGAGAAAACAGGAAGAAGTTGTGTGGAACTATGAAAAAAATAATCAAAATATACAAACTGAGTAGTTCATGTGAAGGATAGGCAACATCAAGGACAGTTACTGCTCAGGGGCGGCGTGGTGCCGTGGATAGCGTGAGCAGCTGCAGAACGGGAGATCGTTGGTTCTAATCTACCCTCGAGTGAAAAGTTTAATTGTTTAATTTTCAGTTTGTGTGACAAACTCTCATGTTTTCATCACTTTTTTGGGAGTGATTATCACATCCACAAGAAAACCTAAATCGGGCACGGTAGAAGAATCCTTTTACCCATTCGCCAAGTGTACAAGTTAGGTGGGTCGACAACATATTACTCTCATGTGACGCACATGCCATCACCATTTTCGTATAGAATATATCAGACGTGTTTTCCTGGAGGAATCGGTTGACCTATGACCTTGCGATCAAATGTTTTCGGTTCCCATTGGAGAGGCACATCCTTTCGTCTACTAATCGCACGGATTTGCGGTGCAGTCGCAAAACATAGACACTAAACCTATTACAGTGAACAGAGACGGCAATAAACGAACGGACAGATCATAACTTTGCCAAAATAAAGAAAGTAAACTTTTTACGCTCCGCAGCTGCTCACGCTAACCACGGCACAACGGCGCTCTTACGCTCACAGACTCCTTGATGTTGCCTATCTTGGGCATGGACTACTCAGTTTGTATATTTTGCTTATTTTTTTCATAGTTCCACACAACTTTTTCCTGTTTTCTCGATTGATCTGTGTTCAGTTTTTCAAGGCCTATCCACTGTGCCAACTTATAACTAAATCTGAGGGGGGGGGGGTGCGATGGGGAGGTTCCCTAGTCAGTACCAGTGATGGCGACGTGTTGATTAGAAAGAGGCCAGTTGGGGGCCTGCAACCAACCCGTCTGTTGAGGTTTCGTATGTCGGCAGGAGCGCCCTCGTGGTTATGCCACGAACTCTGACTGAAAATCTGTACATCTGTCATGTGATTCCATCTATTATATTGCTACTCTTGAACAGCACGCCAGGGAGAGTTATCCAGCAGAATAACGCTCGCCCACATGCCACTGTTTTAACGTAACTGGCTATATACAGGGTTATTACAAATGATTGAAGCGATTTCACAGCTCTACAATAACTTTATTATTTGAGATATTTTCACAATGCTTTGCACACACATACAAAAACTCAAAAAGTTTTTTTGGGCATTCACAAATGATCGATATGTGCCCCTTTAGTGATTCGGCAGACATCAAGCCGATAATCAAGTTCCTCCCACACTCGGCGCAGCATGTCCCCATCAATGAGTTCGAAAGCAACGTTGATGCGAGCTCGCAGTTCTGGCACGTTTCTTGGTAGAGGAGGTTTAAACACTGAATCTTTCACATAACCCCACAGAAAGAAATCACATGGGGTTAAGTCAGGAGAGCGTGGAGGCCATGACATGAATTGCTGATCATGATCTCCACCACGACCGATCCATAGGTTTTCCAATCTCCTGTTTAAGAAATGCCGAACATCATGATGGGAGTGCGGTGGAGCACCATCCTGTTGAAAGATGAAGTCGGCGCTGTCGGTCTCCAGTTGTGGCATGAGCCAATTTTCCAGCATGTCCAGATACAGGTGTCCTGTAACGTTTTTTTTTCGCAGAAGAAAAAGGGGCCGTAAACTTTAAACCGTGAGATTGCACAAAACACGTTGACTTTTGGTGAATTGCGAATTAGCTGCACGAATGCGTGATGTTTCTCTACCGCCCAGATTCGCACATTGTGTCTGTTCGCTTCACCATTAAGAAAAAATGTTGCTTCATCACTGAAAACAAGTTTCGCACTGAACGCATCCTCATCCATGAGCTGTTGCAACCGCGCCGAAAATTCAAAGCGTTTGACTTTGT
Organism: Schistocerca serialis cubense; assembly: GCF_023864345.2. Taxonomy (NCBI): domain Eukaryota; kingdom Metazoa; phylum Arthropoda; class Insecta; order Orthoptera; family Acrididae; genus Schistocerca; species Schistocerca serialis. The sequence goes on along the minus strand of NC_064646.1, from coordinate 77,945,282 downwards.
CATCGGGTGTCAGGGCTTGTAGCAATTGTAAACGGTAAGGCTTCTGCTTTAGCCTTTTCCGTAAGATTTTCCAAACCGTCAGCTGCGGTACGTTTAGCTCCCTGCTTGCTTTATTCGTCGACTTCCGCGGGCTACGCGTGAAACTTGCCCGCACGCGTTCAACCGTTTCTTCGCTCACTGCAGGCCGACCCGTTGATTTCCCCTTACAGAGGCGTCCAGAAGCTTTAAACTGCGCATGCCATCGCCGAATGGAGTTAGCAGTTGGTGGATCTTTGTTGAACTTCGTCCTGAAGTGTCGCTGCACTGTTATGACTGACTGATGTGAGTGCATTTCAAGCACGACATACGCTTTCTCGGCTCGTGTCGCCATTTTGTCTCACTGCACTCTCGAGCGCTCTGGCGGCAGAAACCATTATGAGTTTTTCTACGTATCTGTAGTGTGTCGTGACCATATGTCAATGAATGGAGCTACAGTGAATTTATGAAATCGCTTCAATCATTTGCAATAGCCCTGTAGAGTCTCGACATGTTGGCTTGACCCGCTCGATTAACAAATCTGTCTCCAATATAGTACGTATGGGACTCATCGGACGACAACTGCAGTGTCTTACACAAACGGCGTTAACCGTCCTTGTACTGACCGACCAAATTCAACCGCCGTGGAAGTTCGTTCCACAAAATGACCTCCGGCACCTGTACAACACAATATTTGCACATTTACATTCCTTCGTTCACAATTCCGGCGGTTACACCGGTTGAAAAGTTCCCTTTGAAAACTTATACTGACACACAATATTTTTAGCGCAACGCAATCTGACTTTCAATAATCCCTACAAAAGAATGGCCCTAACTAACATTAATCTATACCTTTCACAAATCACTTACCTCACAAAAATCTTGGTTACTCGAACTACTGCAATACAGCGAGCGCCACTACTGCCAGCTAAATAAAAGAGTCAAACTACTGAAGGCACTAGCTACTGATAGGCATAGTTAGCAAATGAAAGATTTTGATAGAGAACAAACAATGTATTTACCTTAATAGAGTTCAAAAGTCATAATATATATAGCAGTTCATGACATCCAGTCTTATAAATGTACTGTCCTACTGTCTCTGATGGACACACGTCCAGATCATCCGCTCTCAAAACTCCGCCATTTCTCTCCCCACATCCACCACTGCTGACGGCTCACCTCCAACTGCGCAACGCTACGCGCTGTTAACAGCCGACTGCCCAACACTACAATAGCGAATATTACAACAATGCCAACCAGCCACAGACTGCACACAGCACAGCCAGTGATTTTCATACAGAGCGCTACGTGGCGGTGGCGTTACCAATATAAGAACCTAAACAGTCTACTTACACGGTTATTATTGCACTAGCAGTTCACATTTGCAATGACTTATCTCGTATTTACATTAAGCTGTGGTCTTGCAACGCTACTCATTTAAATATTTTGGTAGGGTTCCTGCACTTAACTCAGGATCCACTTAGCACCTAATAAATACACGAAACCCTCCGTTGCCAAATTTACCTTTATTGTAATTTTAATTAACGTGTAAGCCATAAAAACGTTAAACATGGAGGTAAAATGTACTCATCTAAAGGCTACTTAAAAAAGGAATAAAACCACTTAATTTTGTTTCCACAAGAAGAGAATACAACGTACCAATTCAGACCTCGCTAACACTTACATTTTACTAAAATTAAATATAACAAGATAAATAATCATACATGTGACGAGAACAAATGAATAACACTATCAGTCTTTACAGATGAGAATACGACTACATCCACGAAGGTTCGCGCCTTGGCAAGGGAGATACTTAACTTCAATATATAATGTGATTACAGTAAGCCCTAATTCCACTCGACAAACGTAGTAACCATATAAGCGAGACAAATGTACTGAAGGAGGATAGCCGGATGTGCGGTAGTTAAAGGGGCCACTATCAACGCCGTCAGGACGCGACCCCCGTGAACACGTCAGTTTCAACTACCTGCAACATACACAATGTCATTTGTAGCTTGTTAAAAACAATTAACATGAAAAGGCACAACGCGTAACACACTAATAGCCCGAAAATGCCGGCCGGAGTGGTCGTGCGGTTCTAGGCGCTACAGTCTGGAACCGCGTGACCGCTACGGTCGCAGGTTCGAATCCTACCTCGGGCATGGATGTGTGTGATGTCTTTAGGTTAGTTAGGTTTAAGTAGTTCTAAGTTCTAGGGGACTGATGACTTCAGAAGTTAAGTCCCATAGTGCTCAGAGCCATTTGAACCAAGACCGTAAAATATAAACGACTACTTCACAGAACTAGCTCCTCTTTAGACAAAGCAAATAGCAGAATATTCATAACACGTGAAATACTTCTAACCCATAACAAACTAAGGTACCACGTAATAGAATATCGTCTTGAGCTCATAGAATACTCAGTTTGACTTGCCTGTTTATATGTCTTACTACTCAACAGTATCAGCTTAAGCAAACCCGCGAATACAAAACTCAAAATATGACAGGAATAGCCGGCCGGTGTGGCCGAGCGGTTCTATGCGCTTCAGTCTGGAACCGCACGACCGCTACGGTCGCAGGTTCGAATCCTGCCTCGGGCATGGATGTGTGTGATGTCCGTAGGTTAGTTAGGTTTAAGTAGTTCGAAGTTATAGGGGACTGATGACCTCAGATGTTCAGTCTCATAGTGCTCAGAACCATTTGAACCATTTATGACAGAAATAATGATTGAAGCCACTGACAATGCTTGGCTGCCACCCAGAGGAGACAATAGTAATTTACAGCGGCACACAACCGAGCTTACACCTCCAGTTTAGTATAATCAGAATAAACAATTTTGTGTATAATAATTACTTACAGTACCATGACAACCTCCGAATAACACTTATTACCCAAGGAAGGTGCTGGTATCGAAAGGCACCTTTAGTAATACAGAGTTCGAGTGTATTCACTTATTGGAAGGGTTTCAACTTTACATCCCTTTCCACATAGCTCTCTGTTTACACACTTCTACAACTTCTGCAACTAAAGAAGGGCATATAAATCCACATATAACTGACACAGTTTTAAGCAGAATAAAACAGTACCTTAGTTTGGCGCAAATGGCTTGTTTTGCTTTACACGTGAGATATCTTCACCATTCAGTAGTTCCGAAATACACTCCTGGAAATGGAAAAAAGAACACATTGACACCGGTGTGTCAGACCCACCATACTTGCTCCGGACACTGCGAGAGGGCTGTACAAGCAATGATCACACGCACGGCACAGCGGACACACCAGGAACCGCGGTGTTGGCCGTCGAATGGCGCTAGCTGCGCAGCATTTGTGCACCGCCGCCGTCAGTGTCAGCCAGTTTGCCGTGGCATACGGAGCTCCATCGCAGTCTTGAACACTGGTAGCATGCCGCGACAGCGTGGACGTGAACCGTATGTGCAGTTGACGGACTTTGAGCGAGGGCGTATAGTGGGCATGCGGGAGGCCGGGTGGACGTACCGCCGAATTGCTCAACAAGTGGGGCGTGAGGTCTCCACAGTACATCGATGTTGTCGCCAGTGGTCGGCGGAAGATGCACGTGCCCGTCGACCTGGGACCGGACCGCAGCGACGCACGGATGCACGCCAAGACCGTAGGATCCTACGCAGTGCCGTAGGGGACCGCACCGCCACTTCCCAGCAAATTAGGGAGACTGTTGCTCCAGGGGTATCGGCGAGGACCATTCGCAACCGTCTCCATGAAGCTGGGCTACGGTCCCGCACACCGTTAGGCCGTCTTCCGCTCACGCCCCAACATCGTGCAGCCCGCCTCCAGTGGTGTCGCGACAGGCGTGAATGGAGGGACGAATGGAGACGTGTCGTCTTCAGCGATGAGAGTCGCTTCTGCCTTGGTGCCAATGATGGTCGTATGCGTGTTTGGCGCCGTGCAGGTGAGCGCCACAATCAGGACTGCATACGACCGAGGCACACAGGGCCAACACCCGGCATCATGGTGTGAGGAGCGATCTCCTACAATGGCCGTACACCACTGGTGATCGTCGAGGGGACATTGAATAGTGCACGGTACATCCAAACCGTCATCGAACCCATCGTTCTACCATTCCTAGACCGGCAAGGGAACTTGCTGTTCCAACAGGACAATGCACGTCCGCATGTATCCTGTGCCACCCAACGTGCTCTAGAAGGTGTAAGTCAACTACCCTGGCCAGCAAGATCTCCGGATCTGTCCCCCATGTTTGGGACTGGATGAAGCGTCGCCTCACGCGGTCTGCACGTCCAGCACGAACGCTGGTCCAACTGAGGCGCCAGGTGGAAATGGCATGGCAAGCCGTTCCACAGGACTACATCCAGCATCTCTACGATCGTCTCCATGGGAGAATAGCAGCCTGCATTGCTGCGAAAGGTGGATATACACTGTACTAGTGCCGACATTGTGCATGCTCTGTTGCCTGTGTCTATGTGCCTGTGGTTCTGTCAGTGTGATCATGTGATGTATCTGACCCCAGGAATGTGTCAATAAAGTTTCCCCTTCCTGGGACAATGAATTCACGGTGTTCTTATTTCAATTTCCAGGAGTGTACATTCAACAACGCGTGAGAGCAAGACGTCGCCGTGGTATCAGCTATTTACTTCACATAATTTCCTGCACAGACACAAGGCAGACGAAGCGTTTTCAACTGCAACAGCGGCGAGCATCACACATTTCCTCCGTCACGCCACAGACACATCTCAATTACAGTGGCCAGTAACAGGAACCTATACACGCCCTCGCAGCAGGAAAGCCCCAAAACACAACAGTGCACCACCGCGATACCAAACCCGAGGTCCCATCAAGTCACTGCCGGGATCTCTCGCTGACTCTGCCCATAGCGTACAGGCGTCGTACCACAGGCCTCACGGTAAACGTCAACAAGCCACCTCCCACCCTGCCAATCCCCTCCGCTGTCTCTTTTCTCTCTCTCTCTCTCTCTTAACCACACGACCACCGGCCTGAATCGCGGAAGGCAAAGATGGTGACCCTATAATCGATGGCAGGGATTCCATTCGAAGTGCGAGGACATTGGTGCCAGCCGCGCCACTGCTCATATGTAACCTGGACGAATGTATTCCCGAAAATTTCATTATTGTTGTTGTTGTTGCGGTCATCAGTCCTGAGACTGATTTGGTGCAGCTCTCCATGCTACTCTATCCTGTGCAAGCTTCTTCATCTCCCAGTACCTACTGCAGCCTACATCCTTCTGAATCTGCTTAGTGTATTCATCTCTTGGTTTCCCTCTACGATTTTTACCCTCCACGCTGCCGTCCAGTACTAAATTGGTAATCCCTCGATGTGTCAGAACATGTACTACCAACAAATCCCTTCTTCTAGTCAAGTTGTGCCACAAGCTCCTCTTCTCCCCAATTCTATTCAATATCTCCTGATTAGTTATGTGATCTAGCCATCTAATCTTCAGCATTCTTCTGTAGCACCACATTTCGAAAGTTTCTATTCTCTTCTGGTCCAAACTGGTTACCGTCCATGTTTCACTTCCATACATGGCCTGCACTCCATACAAATACTTTCAGAAACGGCTTCCTCACATTTAAATCTATACTCGATGTTAACAAATTTTTCTTCTTCAAAAACGCTTTCCTTCCCATTGCCAGTCTACATTTTATATCCTCTCTACTTCGACCATCATCAGTTACTTTGCTCCCCAAATAGCAAAACTCCTTTACTACTTTAAGTGTCTCATTTCCTAATTTAATTCTCTCAGCATCACCCGACTTAATTCGACTACATTCCATTATCCTCGTTTTGCTTTTGTTGATGTTCATCTTATACCCTCCTTTCAAGACACTATCCATTCCGTTCAACTGCTCTTCCAAGTCCTTCGCTGTCTCTGACAGAATTACAATGTCATCGGCGAACCTCAAAGATTTTATTTCTTCTCCATGGATTTTAGTACTTACTCCAAACTTTTCTTTTGTTTCCTTTACTGCTTGCTTATTATACAGATTCAATAACATTGGGGTTAGGCTACAACCCTGTCTCTCTCCCTTCTCAACCACTGCTTTACTTTCATGCCTCGCGACTCTTATAACTGCCATCTGCTTTCTGTACAAATTATAAATAGCCTTTCGCTTCCTGTATTTTACCCCTGCCACCTTCAGAATTTGAAAGAGAGTATTCCAATCAGTATTGTCAAAAGCCTTCTCTAAGTCTACAAATGCTAGAAACGTAGGTTTGCCTTTCCTTAATCTTTCTTCTAAGATAAGTCGTAGGGTCAGTATTGCCTCACGTGTTCCAACATTTCTACGGAATGCAAACTGATCTTCCCCGAGGTCGGCTTCTATCAGCTTTTCCATTCGTCTGTAAAGAATTCGCGTTACTATTTTGCAGCTGTGACATATTAAACTGATAGTTCGGTAAAATGAAATTTCATTACTCTAGACTAATTATTTTTTGGTGCTGTGATTTCTTTTTCGTCAGTGAAGTCACTGCCTGGTGCGGTGTTTTGCTACGAAGTTGCGATTGGATCGTAACACGTGTGACGCGGAGAACGCCCAAAGACGGAGAGGCCGGAGGCGATAGCGCAATTAATGGCGTGCATCCCAGACGGTGATGCATCGCCGGCGAGGCAATTGGCAGCGGGCCACCGGCCGATCAGTCAGCCACCACCTCAGACATGACGCGACGGCTGCCGAGTCAGCGCGGCGCGTCCCGGGCCCCCCGATGACCCGATAAATCACGCTGACGTCAGTCGCGTCGTTAGCCGATCGACCTTGAGCCGATGGTCCGTAGGCGGGCCAATCAATGCGGATAGGAGCCAAGGGCTGAAGCGGCTCACACACATGTGATCCCGGGCAGCTGTCTCGACTCCTGTGGGTGTCTCTATTTTGCGTCAACGTGTGACTGCAAGTGCTGCTGCAGTTTACTTGCCACCCACTGATGATGAGACAGCTCATCTGTACCTACGTCTATATACACTACTGGCCATTAAAATTGCTACACCACGAAGATGACGTGCTACAGTCGCGAAATTTAACCGGCAGGAAGAAGATGCTGTGATATGCAAATGATTAGCTTTTCAGAGCATTCACACAATGTTGGCGCCGGTGGCGACACCTACAAAGTGCTGACATGAGGAAAGTTTCCAACCGACTTCTCATACACAAACAGCAGTTGATCGGCGTTGCCTGGTGAAACTTTGTTGTGATGCCTCGTGGAAGGAGCAGAAATGCTTACCATCACGTTTCCGACTTTGATAACGGTCGGATTGTAACCTATCCCGATTGCCGTTTATCGTATCGCGACATTCCAGATCGCGTTGGTCGAGATCCAATGACTGTTAGCAGAATATGGAATCGGTGGGTTCAGGAGGGTAATACGGAACGCCGTGCTGGATCCCAACGGCCTTGTATCACTAGCAGTCGAGATGACAAGCATCTTATCCGCATGGCTGTAACGGATCGTGCAGCCACGTCTCGATCCCTGAGTCAACAGATGGGGACGTTTGCAAGACAATAACCATCTGCACGAACAGTTCGACGACGTTTGCAGCAGCAGGGATTATCAGCTCGGAGACCATGGCTGCGGTTACCCTTGACGCTGCATCACAGACAGGAGCGCCTGCGATGGTGTACTCAACGACGAACCTGGGTACACGAATGGCAAAACGTCATTTTTTCTGATGAATCCAGGATCTGTTTACAGCATCAGGATGGTCGCATCCGTGTTTGGCGATATCGCGGTGAACGCACATTGGAAGCGTGTATTCGTCATCGCCATACTGGCGTATCATACGGCGTGATGGTATGGGATACCATTGGTTACACGTCTCGGCCACCTCTTGTTCGCACTGACGGCACTTTGAACAGTGGACGTTACATTTCAGATGTGATAGGACCCGTGGCTCTACCCTTGATTCGATCCCTGCGAAACCCTACATTTCCGCTGGATAATGCACGACCGCATGTTGCAGGTCCTGTGCGGGCCTTTCTGGATTCAGAAAATGTTCCACTGCTACTCTGGCCAGCACATTCTCCAAATCTCTCACCAATTGAAAACGTCTGGTCAATGGTGGCCGAGCAACTGGCTCGTCACAATACGCCAGTCACTACTCTTGATTAACTGTGGTATAGTGTTGAAGCTGCATGGGCAGCTGTACCTGTACACGCCATCCAAGCTCTGTTTGACTCAATGGCCAGGCGTATCAAGGTCGTTATTACGGCCAGAGGTGGTTGTTCTGGGTACTGATTTCTCAGGACCTATGCACCCAAATTGCGTGAAAATGTAATCACATGTCATTTCTAGTATAATATATTTGTCCAATGAATATCCGTTTATCATCGGCATTTCTTCTTGGTGTAGCTGTTTTAATGGCCAGTGGTGTACATACTCCGCAAATCGCAGTACGGTTCTTGGCGGTGGGGACCCTCTACCACTACTAGTCGTTTCCTTTTCTTCTCCACTCACAAATGAGCGAGGGAAAAACGACTGCTATACGCCTCCGTTCGAGCCCCAATTTCTCTAGTCTTTTCTACATTGTCCTCACGGGAAATGTACGTTGGCGCCAGTAGAATCGTTCTGCAGTTAGCCTCAAATGCCAGTTCTCTAAAATTTCTCAATAGTGTTCCTTGAAAAGAACGTTGCCTTCCCTCCAGTGTTTTCCATTTCAGTTCCCGAAGCATCTCCGTAACACTTGTATATTGTTCGGATCGACCGGTAACAAATCTACCAGCCTTACTCTGAAATGTTTCGATGTCTTCCTTTAATCCGACCAGGTTAGGATCTCAAATACTCAAACAGTACTTAATAGTGGCTCAAACTAGTGTCCTATATGTGGTCTCCTTTAGAGATGAACCGCACTGCCCTACAATTCTCCCAATAAACCAAAATCGACCATTCACTTTCCGTATCACAATCCTTACACGCTGATTCATTTCATATTGCTGTGCAACGTTACCCCCAGATATTTAATCGACGTAGCTGTGACAAGCAACAAACTAATAATATTGTATTCCGACATTACGGTTTGTTTTTACTGCTGACCTTTTTTTTTTTAGAGCTGCCATCCATCACACGCGCAAAAAAATTTTGTTTATTTTTTTGTTTATTTATTGACGGTCCCTTTAAGTGAAAGTAAACTTCGTGACTAATCAATAACAATTTCACTCCGAATCCCTTGCACCCTGCAAGCAAATTCTTTACGTGCAACTAAATGGGTTGGCTTCATTTGTTGCACAATAAGAAGTTAACACTGATAGAACTTAACAGTATCCATAATTCATCTACCTGATTCACGAATGGCTGCTGACGATTGGCATGACGTCTAGCTGACCTTCCTGCGCTTCTGACTATCGCTTTTCTTACCCTTGTAACATTTTCTGGGGTCGTTACACTGCGTCTCGGGCCTATTCACTTCTTGCACATTACTTTACTGTTCATCTGAAGTGTTCCGCTCATCTTAGGATTGTGTTTAGTCTCGAAACAACTCCGTGTCGACCGCAATTGAACTGTACTCGAAACATTCGCTGCGTAGCTGTAACAGAATCACCGTTTCTAACGAAACTCTCATAGACGAACGAAAGATGTTGCAAGTTCCACTACTTGCTTGTAACTGAAATGGCCTCCTGCCGGGAGAAGAACTACTCCCACTACGATCTTCTCAAATCATAGTATTTTGAATACTACGCAGTTCAGAACCGTCCGTCTTCCGTGTTTCTACCTGTATATGTACGAGGGAAGTTCAGTAAGTAGTGGAACACATTTTTTCCTGAAAGCAGGTTGGTTTTATTCAGGATTCCAATACACCAGTCTTTTAGCTACAAAACCTATTTTCAACTAAAATATCCTATTTTTCAATATAATCTCCGTTCATTGCGATAGCCTTAAGCCACCTTCCTGGGAGGATCTGTACACCCTCATGGTACCACTCTAATGGTAGACGTCGTAGCCGAGGTCTTACTGCGCCAATAGCCTCCCCATCATTCACGTAGTGCTCCCCGTGTAGTGCATCCTTCATCGGGCGAAACTACTTGCTCTTTGTGGTTTTCTGTTAGGCGGCAAGGAATCCCAGCGGGCGCACAACTTTGACCATCCCAACTGGTGGGCGAGTGTGTCAGCGCTACCAGCAGAGACATCCAGCTGAACAGTATGAGTTGTTGGATTGTGATCCGTCCGTCACATCGCAGGAGAGTGTCCACACCTTCCAACGCAGCGGAAGTCACAGCACGCGGGAGATCGCACCTCATTGCGATGTTGAGACCCCTCACTTGACCACTAACCGTGCTTTTGTTTACTGCCACGTGTCCGTAGATATTTTGTAAGCGTTTATGAATATTGTAAGTGGGTAACCTCTTTTGATGCTAGTCAATTGTCAGGATGAGCATTACTGCAAAGGGCATTTGGTTCTAAAGCATTATGTCACGGTGAACAACATTAAATACATTACTTTTTCTCTCTTAACAGGGTGCGTTCTTCCTTGGCTTGGGTATGAGGTAGAATGAAACAGCATTTTTACATAAGATAACTTTTATTGAAAGATTTGTACAATGGTTTCCTTGCTGGATTGTTCTGGCTGGGTGAGCGGCAGTTGTGTCATTTGCAAAGCCTTCTGCTGCGTGAGCAGCGGCGCCTGATTATGCCGGGTGGTGTGTATCTCGTGCCACTGTATCGCCCAGTTGACTAGAGATGCGCATCGTGAGGTGGCCCGTTTAATTATTGAGAACGAAGTCGTGAATCGGATGGTGATACCTTGGATGTGGCGTCCCAGTGTTTCTCTTCTCTGTGCGGCCGTGTGTGTCAGTGATGTACGTCGGCCAGCGGAGCGGTGCGGTGGGTGAAGGCTAGTGTCCCGGACTCGAACAATGGACTCCAGCTTGCCAGTCTTTGGCTGTCAGATCTTCATCACCAGCTCACAGGTGACTGCTGATGTGAGGCCGTCTTCTTTCCGTCCTCACGAGTCACCCGGGTACGTAAAAATCAGTCTTCAAATACTTTCTGTCTTCTGGCGGTGAGGCTGCTGCTTGCCATTCCATTACAGCGGCGGACTTGGTGCTTCTGTGTACTATATGGTCTCTTCCTGTATGACCACAGCGGCCGGCGACGTAACCGCGTGGTACAGGTGTCACTGTTAAACACCTTTTACCTGTGTCGTCAAATGGATGTACCACACTTCGGACGCTTTTCTGGCCCCATGTCCATATGACCTTTTCCACTCCTTATCCTTTCAGGGATAGATTCCTGCGGTTTGTCCCCATTTAACTAAATCACCCCATATAGAAAACCCACAAAGCAAGAAAATTATACGTAAATGCAGGAAAATATGCAAAACATAAACTGTGTAGGTGCGTGGACTAGTTGTCAACGTCAACAAATGTTACGTACTTCACACACAATCCCTTGTGGCATGATTCCCCGAATGCCTAAGAGTGGCTGAAATTTCTGGGAATATGCATATGAACGTTCAAAGTGGAGTGATCACAGAAAACCAATGGTAGTAAAGGTCGATTCCGGAATGAGATTCACTTGAAGAAGTCTCAGGGAGTATGCAGTAACTTACAAATTTCTCTTCCGACCGAAACTTGAGAACTATTTCTCTGTCTGCGATACTCAGGAAACAACATGACATTTTGTAAATCAATCCTGCTGTTTCCTCCCATATCGCCTTCTGCAACCGTTCCAGCGTGGTACATTCGACTAGCTGGTAGCATTCACGATCTCACCATGGATGAGAAAATGAAACAGCAATGTTTCCGGCATATCCAAAAAGACAGTGGCCATAAAATTCTTGTTGTTTTAAATTTATTGTCGAAGCTGGGAAATACGAGGAATGCCTCCGCTAATTCGTGCTTTTTCTGTTTCAGGTGTCCCATGATGCGCCCACGTTTTGTTCACTGGGGTAACGCGTTGTGAAAGTGGAACACCTTCCGCCTGATGCCGGATTAAATGCCGAAGAATCCCCTTCACCTTGTCTTCTTCTCGCCAGTTGGCCTGACGTTCATCGAGGAGTTCAGTGTTTTGTGCACGATTCCCAATACAATATCAATGGAGATGTTGAGTCCCGGCGCAACTTGCCTCGCATGAATCAGGCAGTCGGTTTGAACACTTAGACACGGATCAAGATGTCTGAAGTGGACATGCTTAGATACTTTAACCTTTGCTTGTCCCGCACGTCTGTTCAACCTTCGTCAAAATTCTGGCACCAAAATATTATCTTTTGTCGTAAAATTACGCTCTACCTGTAGACTCCAACTAGTTCACGATTAATTTTAGCTCGGGACATTTCATTAAACGCGAACACCCTGTTAAGATCCACACAATCTGCGATCAAGTATCCGTCAAATCGACCAACTTGAAATCGTATTTCGAAAGACAGGGACGGACGTACCCCCATCTACCTCATTCTACATTTTACAGACGTGGCATTTGAACGTGGTACTTACATTGAAGAACCAAAGAAACTGGTACACCTGCCTAATATCTTGTAGGGCCTCAGCGAGCACGCAGAAGGGCCGCAACACGACGTGGCATGGACTCGACTAATGTTTGAAGTATATCGGATATGTCCGAAAGAACGGATACCATCTTCATATAGTTACGGCTAACGGGCCATTGACCTGCTTCTTCTGTGCTGGATGCACACGCATTGCCCGAACTCTTACGGGACTCGGTAAGATTGTCTGCCGCGGGTAATGAGTGTAATGTGCAGGGGCACTACGAATGTAGCGTGTGGACATTAAGACGGGAATGTGGATCTCACGGTAAGCGTGCCAGGTATAAATCCCTGCAGTTGCACTATCCTCTTTGCCCTCGGTGGCTCAGGTGGATAGAGCGTCTGCCATGTAAGCAGGAGATCACGGGTTCGAGTCCCGGTCGGGGCACACATTTCCAACTGTCCCCGTTCACGTATATCAACACCTGTTGACAGCTTAGGGTTTTTATTTACTTTTCAATGTTTGAAGTAGTCCGCCCGGTTAGCCGTGCAGTCTAACGCACTGTTTTCCGGGCGGGAAGGCGTGCCGGTCACTGGCACGAATCCGCCCGCCGGATTAGTGTCGAGAACCGGTGTGCCGGCCCGTCTGTGGATGGTTTTTAAGGTAGTTTTCCATCTGCCTCGGTGAATGCGGGCTGGTTCCCCTTATTCCGCCTCAGTTACGCTATGTCGGCGATTTTGCGCAAACACTTTCACCACGTACGCGTACACCATAATTACTCTACCACGCAAACATTGGGGTTACACTCGTCTGCAGTGAGACGTTCCCGGGAGGTCCACTCGGGGCCGAACCGCACAAGAACCATGGGTTCGGTGTGGGGCGGCGGATGGGTAAGTGAACTGCTGTAGGCTGTTGTGGGGTTGTGTGCACTGCGGTTACGGCTTGGACGAAGCCACTCTGTCGTTTCTAGGTTCTCAGATCAATACAATACAATACCATACAATGTTTGAAGTAGTGCTGGAGGGAACTGACACTATGAATCCTGCAGGGCTGTCCATAAATCCGTAAGAATACGAGGGGGTGGAGATCACTTCTGAACAGCACGTTGCAAGGCAACCCAGGTATGCTCAATAATGTTCATGTCTGGCTAGTTTGGTGGCCAGCGGAAGTTTTTAAACTCAGAAGAATGTTCCCGGAGCCACTCTGTAGCAATTCTGGACGTGTGGGGCATCGCATTCTCCTGATGGTATTGCCCAAGTCCGTCTGAATGCACAGTTGTCTTGGATGCAGGTGATCAGACAGGAAGCTTAGGTACGTTTCACCTCTCAGATTCGTATCTAGACGTATTAGGGGTCCCATATCACTCCAACTGCACACGCATTACAGAGCCTCCACCAGCTTGAACACTCCCCTGCTGGCATGCAGGGTCCATGTATTCATGAGGTTGTCTCCATACCCATAAACGTCCATCCGCTCGATACGATTTGAAAAGAGACTCTTCCAACGAGGCAACATATTTCCAGTCATCAACAGTCCAATGTTGATCTTGATGGGCCGACGCGAGGCGTAAAGTTTTGTGCCGTGGAGTCACCAAGGGTACACTAGTAGGCCTTCAGTTTCGAAAGTCCATATCGATGATTTTTCATTGAATGGTTCGCATGCTGCAATTTGTTGATGGCCCAGTATTGAAATCTGCAGCAGTTTGCTGAAGTCTTGCACTTCTGTCACACTGAACGATTCTCTTCAGTCATCGTTGGTCCGGTTCTTGCAGGATCATTTTCCGGCCGCAGTGATGCAGGAGATTTGATGTTTTACCAGATTCCCGAAATTCACGTTACACTCTTGAAATTGTCGTAAGGGAAAAGCCCTACTTCATCGCTGGCTCGGAGATGCTATGTCCCATCGCTACTGTGGCACGTTCAAACTCACTTAAATCTTGATAACCTGCAATTGTAGCAGCATTTACGGATCTAACAACTGCGACAAACACTTGTTGTCTTATATAAGCGTTGCCGAGCACGGCGTGTTCTGCCTCTTTACATATATCTGTATTTCAGTACACATGCCTATACCAGTTTCTTTGGCGCTTCAGTAAATAAGTACAGGGAACAAAAAATTCGCCTCCCCCAGAAGACATTACGTAACATGGCCTTAGCGTTAATAATGGCGTCAATTAGGCGGGCAAACGAGTCAACAAGGTTCCTCTGGTTTGCTGCAACCAGCAGTAGCCAGTCACTTACGATTATAACCCGGATTATTATTTTCATTTTTGTCCAGATCCATCTCCCAATGTTAACATCTTTGTTCCGGTCCCATGCGTTTGTTTGACGTAGTTGTGACGCTCTCCACACCCGCCCCACTGTTCGCCCACCACATGACTGACTGACCCGACCACCACATGTTTCCATAATTATGTAAGTCCTCCACATTTTAGTTTTGGTATGTCAACCCCATGTAAGCTAGTAGTTGCTCCTCTTGGTCGCAGTTGGTGGCACCTGGAGATGAAGATTAAGGCTTAGACACCCACCATGCAAAGAATAAGAAATTACTGGAAAACTGAAGTGAATTTGTTATTATATTAACGTTCCCCAGTTGCTGATGTTCATCTGATCAAATATTTTGTACATCCTGCAAAGTTAACAAATTACAGGTATGCTACTGGGAACCTGAGAAGTGTCTTTGATGCAAGTAAAACATTATTAGAGTTCAGTCAGGTATTCACAATGTGACCAAGTCGTCGTTGTTCTGCACCAGCCTTGGATGTCACTCGTCCTGCTGCGTGTTGTATTCCAGCTGGCATCTGTCCAGCCAGCTTAGCCATTACACACCCGCCGGCCGCTGTGGATGAGCGGTCCTAGGCACTTCAATCCGGAACCGCGCTGCTGCTGCGGTCGCAGGTTCGAATTCTTCCTCGGGCATGGATGTGTGTGATGTCCTTAGGTTAGGTTTAAGTAGTTCTGAGTCTAGGAGACTGATGACCTCAGAAGTTAAGTCCCATAGTGCTTGGCGCCATTTGAACCGTTTGAACCATTACATACCTAGGTGAGGTTTAGCGAACTCAGAGCTGTGACAACTTGAAAGCGAGCAGTTGCGGTCATTGTTCAGCAGGAAGTGATCTCATGCTGGATGCTGGAGTGTGCTTGGTCCCACTCCAAGTTCTATGATGATCCTTGATGACCCATTCGCAATGTACTTACTCTTGCTAGTTGTGTGATCAGTTGACCTCCTCCCTACCACCCGGTAGGTGGTGGATTTCAGCAGCCAGAGATACCTGAGTGTTGATCATGAACATGGACCCCAAGAGTCACTGTTGCTGACTTCCACATTGAAGTTCAGTGCGGCAGCACCTTGCAGTGTGATGTCATCAGAGGATAGTCAGTTTCTCCACCAGTAGATGGTAGCATGAAGTTCATCAGGTAAAGATCCTCAAGTACATATTCAGCTGGCTCATAGAATGTGCTGGAGCATCAAGGACATTCACTACAGTATCGTAACCATGAAAAAGAGTGCTATTATTGTGAATGCCATTGGTCCCAACGATGAATTCATGTTGATAGCTGGAGAGTTGGATCATTTAAAGAGTGCTACCGTGAGGCTACGATATGAGACTAAGTTTGTAATTAATGTCGTCTTCATTCTGCTATATTCACTTGACAGGTTGTTAACTGCGGTGGCAGTTCCTTGCTATGTGCTCTTGTGAAAGGGATAGAGTTTCTTGCAGCATGTCTTACAAGCTAGTGGATACACTTGTCTTGCCTGCTTTGGTTTTCTGTTACAGTCTCCTTTCTGGTGAATGTGTATCCTCAATCGGCAGACAGTATTGTATAGCATGATACTGCAATGCCTTGTTGTTCAGAAGTATGATGCAATGTTCTTTCAAACATTAATGCTTGCTGAAAGAACAAGCACTGTGGCGATTACAGCCATTATCAAATACAGGAAATTAACTTGTACTCATGAATATGGACAAAACGAATGACAAAATTTGTGCCGCACCAGAACTGAAACCTGGATTTACCACATATCGCGAGTGGTCCATTTACTATTAGGTTATCTGATCATGATTCATGACCAGACGCGAACTTCCACATGTCATCAACCAAGTGCCTAGACTCGTACATCCAATGTGTTTATTCCTGTACAGGGCGACAAGTGTAAATCTGGGTTCGAGTCCTGAACCCCCACAAATTTTCATTGTCGTCATTCCATTATATACTTAATGGTTGTCTTGTCCACATCTGCAACTGCGAATACATTT